>NC_140587.1:795105024-797605024 GCF_964204655.1 Triturus cristatus | reverse complement strand
TAGTAGGCGTTTATACCATACAGGGAGTGGAAAGCGAACTACTGACCCCTACCGTGTGTCTATACTATACCGGAAGTGGGAAGCGAAGTACTCATGCCTACCGGTGTGAAGACTCGGGGATCAAACCGAGCTGATTTCTGTAAAGTGATGGGCTCTGGGCGCTGTAGCACACTGGCCGCTGTAGTATAACTGTGTAAGTAGTGTTAGTGTACGTTTATACTATACAGGGAGGGGGAAGCGAACTACTAACCCCTACTGGTATGAAGACTCGGGGATTAAAACATGAGCCTAAACCGTGAGCTCATTGCTGTAAAGTGATGTGCTCTGGGCGCTGTAGCATACCTGTGGAAGTAGTGTTAGTTTGCGTTTATACAATACAGGGAGTGGGAAGCGAACTACTCATCCCTACTGGTCTCAAGACTCGTGGATGAAATCATGAGCTCATTGCTGTAAAGTCATGTGCTCTGTGTATATTCCAATGTAAGTCATATTAGAATGTTAGTATGTAATGCTACTAGAATGTAAGTATGTAATGTTAGAATGTAGGGCTGTTATGAGGGGAATCTTGGGGAGTTTGTACACGGTGCTGGAGAAGACGGTTGCCTGGCTGTCTGCTCCTGTTTGTGGCTGTTTAAGCTGTCTAAAAAAATAACCTTTATTAAAACAACACAAATAAATGGAAACGCAACTTTATTTGAAGAAACAACAGTATAACATGAAATAAGTGGGTGGGACTCCTCCGGAAGCAGTGTACAAAACCTGCAAGACAAAAAAGAAAAATAAGTATGTGTGCCATGTCCAAGAAAAAAAGAAAGGTAGTCAGAATGAAAGGAAGAAGGTGAGAATGGGACAGAGAGCGAGTGGGTGGAAGGGAGAAGAGGAGGGAGAGTCCAAAGAACAGAGGGAGGAGGAGACAGAGCGTCGGCCTACTGCACCCAGCCCTCACTGTTCACCTCCCGTCACCCGTGTGTCTGGGACGCTGGGGCCTGCGAGAAAGAGTGTGGTCCAGCAAGTCCTTACAAAGAAACAGAGATATGAATGAGGCCAGAGATTACGGGCCCGATTCACAGAACTAACTTAAGACAAAATCCTAAACTTACTACTTTTGGTATTCACAGAAGTTAGGATTTTGTCTTAAGTTTGTCTTAAGACAAACTTAAGACAGACTTAAGACAGACTTACGTTTTGTCTTAAGTCTGTCTTAAGTGTGTCTTAAGTCTGTCTTAAGTCTGTGATACCCCTTAGAGCCACCAGTACCCAGGCCGAAAGGCAGCACAATAATGCACACACACACACACACACCAGGGGCACATGTAACACACATTTGTTTTTTGATGTAACATTTCAGATGTATGGCCATCACTCGTGGAAGGCTACTGTACAAACCATGAATATTGATCAAGATGATCATTACATGTTGTGTGTAGTATAAGAAATGTGTACACAGCAAAAACCTTTTAAATAAAACTCTCTAAGCAGAAGAGGTGTCTCTCATCAAACGCTGTAGAGAGAATGACTAAAATGGGTTAGGTCCTCCAACTGTTACAACGGGAAATGTTATGAAACAATCAAATGCTTTTTTTTAAGGTCAGTTGGCAATCGCGCACCGAGCGCGCAAGGAGGCCGCACCCGACGCGATTTTGAGAAAATATGTTTACATAATATAAGTTTGTTACAGTTAGAAATATATAAATGTTTAAAATATTTTAGATTATCGCTTGCTCTCATATACACTTTAAACTTATTTAGATAGAGTTATGTGACATAAAAATAAATTAGGGAATGGCGTACCCGGCGCGACACCATACGTCTATGACGTAACTCAGGGCCTGGCAGTGTGCACTCGTCGCATACGCAACACGCAGCGGGCACGACTCAATATGTACATGACGTAACACGCGGCTTGGTACTGCGTACCCGTCGCATACCAAAGCAGCAGCTGGTGCGACCTCATACGTATATGATGTTACGCGGGACGCAGTGCCACGAACCCGTCGGGTACGAAATGCGCATCATTTACGAGTTCAACAATATGGCGGATAGGATTCGCGTGCTGATGGAGATTGGTACACTATCGGTACGGGACTCCAGTTTTCTAAAAAAAAACACAAAAAAAAGATATACATATTTTTGTTTGAAGATATAAAACACTTCATAATTTTTAAAGTAAAAAAAAGGATAATAGAGCTCTAAAATATTTTTTCATAAATAGAATAAATATAGGTTTTATAAATATTAAAATATGAAATTAACATTTAAAAAACCTTTGAAATTCACAAAATTCCCCCGTTATAGTTAGTTGAGCTAACTATAACTCACGCGCCCACAATGCACTGCTGATGACGTCACATATTACATCACCCATGACATGGTCAGTGACATCGCTGATGACATCACTGATGACATCTCAAATGACATCACTGATGACATCATCCACGTGATAATCTGATGCACATACTGATGCCCTAATATAAACTTTGATACACCCACTCTAAAATACAGACTACTGTTTTTGAAACCATACACACAACAATGCCAGATCCTACATACCACTGACTAAATCCCAGGTCTACACACACATCCAGTCACTTATACATGCAGTTAGTCATCAATACAGTACTATAATATACACTCATACACCTATACATACAGTCACACTCCGCCACTCATCCATAGAGTTACTTACACACCTAGTCAGTCATGCAAAGAATCAATCACATACCCATTTACTCATGTATACAGTTATACACACCAACTCCGTTATTTATACACACACCACATCACTTATTTATGCAGATACTAACACATATTTACTGTCTTATACAATCACTGATACAAACAGAGACTCATTTATACACCCACTCTTCAAATAATTTACTCTCACGTATAGTCATTTATATACTCCAACACTCACATATACTGCCTTAAAACCAGCCCTGGGCGTAGTGGGCGTAGTGAGGCTACGTGAAGCAATACGGAGTGGGGGCAAATCTACGCCCACTCGCACACTTCGCGTAGCCCCACTACGCGCCGCCCGCCTTCCTCCCGCCCTCATTTTACAATTACTAGAAACATTAGATAAAGAAAAATTACTTACCTGAGCTGCGCGTCTCGGGGCTCCATCTTGCTGTTTCCTGGATATCTTCTTCCTCAAGAATGCGCATGCGCGGGCGCCCACGTATGCGCATATCTCAGTGCGTAGTCTACCCCTGCTACGCCTACTTTGCGCAGCGTGAAGTGGGCAGTACTACGCACACTCCGTGGGCGGAGCAGAGCACTGCGCCCACCCTTACTTAAAACATATGTAGTTAGTCACACATATACCACTGAGACATTCATTCACTCACCAACACACCCATGCACACACTAACTCACCCATACAGCCCTTCCCAGATGCACTTTTGAATCCATACAACCAGTGAATCACCCACTCAGACATCTATGCACAGAGTCACACACCCCCCGCCCATCCACACAGGCACTCAGGCACCCATACAGATACTCAGACAACAAATCAATAACCCACATAGATACTCATGTAGCTACTCACCAACCCATGCAGTTGCTTACACTCCAATTGGGAGACTAATACATACTTTCACACAGTTTAGTCACTAACCCATGCATTCAGTAAGACACGTTCAATCACTCACTTATACAGTCAGTCACACACCTACTAAATAATCCCTTCAGGCACTTGTAAATCCACTCATTCTTCAATACACCTTGGCATAGATATATATGAAAAATATTTAAACTTTACAGAAACACACATTCACTGGATGATGTCATCAGTGATGTCATTTGAGATGTCATCAGTGATGTTATCAGTGATGTCACTGACCATGTCATGAGTGATGTAATTTGTGACGTCATCAGCAGTGCATTGCGGGCGCGCAAGTTATAGTTAGCTCAAATAACTATAACGGGGGAATTTCTATGGTTTTATATGAGTCAAATGTCCAACTAACTGTAACGTCTGTAAAACCTATGGTTTTTCTTCAGTGAATATATATATATATTACCTACTGGCGATCGCCAGTAGGTAGATATAGTTAGGACCTACTTTCCATAGGAAATCCGCAACATTCTATTTGGAATAACGTTGGCGCTGATTGACGAATCTTCGCGAAATTTTCCAAACCTTTGGCCAGCTCCGGTCCGCTCCTATCCTGAAAATTTCACAGTGATTCGTCGAGCGGGGGCCGAGAAATAAGGGGGGTCCCAAAACGCGTTTTCTCCATGCATTATCCCATAGGACCTTTTGACGCAGCTACAGCCCGAACTGCTGAACAGAATTACACCAAATTTGGCAAAGAGGTAGTTCTCAGTTCAGACTCGTGCCTTTTGCTTAAATGGTGTAAATCCGTTCAGTAGTTCCTGAGAAAATTAGAGTTAAAAGTACATATATATCTATGGCCTCGGAGGATCCGTGCACCCTCCCGAGCACGAGCTGTATGCTAATTGGCTGTCAACACTCCAGATCAGGAAGTGTTGGCAGCCATCTTGCGCCTCGGTAGAACCGAGGCACAAGAAACCTAAAAAACAAATGCAAAAAACGCAAAAAGGGGGCAGGGTAGAAACACCCTGACTCCCTAGGTCTGCTCAGGGGGTCTCACAAGGACCCCCAGGGCCAAAAAAAGAATTAAAACAAAAAAAAATGGCGAGATTCGCGCACCCAGCACGAATTTCGGCCGAAAATTTAAAAAAAATTCAGCGCGGGCTCCCGCGCTGAATATGCTAATTTGCCCCCGAGGGCCAAATCCTGGGGGCAGAGTAAAAACAAAAGTGTGGGGGGTCCCAATCCCCCCTACACTGCCCCCGGGGACGTAGGGGTACACGTGGTGCGACCCGTACCCACGCTCTGAAGGCCTGGGTACGGGACATACCCCTACGGCACCGCAACATTGGGGGTACGGCCCGTACCCAAGCCTTCAGAACGTGGGTACGGGTCGCACCACGCGTACCCCTACGTCACCCCAAGAATGGTGGTACGGCCCGTACCCAGGCCTTTAGAACGTGGGTACGGGCCGTTCCACCATTGTTGGGGTGACGTAGGGGTACGCGTGGTACGGGCCGTACCCACGCTCTTAAGGCCTGGGTACGGGCCGTACCACCATTTTGGGGTGACGTAGGGGTTCGCGTGGTACGACTCGTACACACGTTCTCAGAGCGTGGGTACGGATCGCATCACGCGTACCCCTAGGGCACCAGCACATCATTGATACAAGGCATACACACGCCACGAATGATGGGATAGGGCCTGGTGCAGCATCTGACCAGTATATTGGGGGGGTGTATGCCCAGGTGAGCAGTGTACTGCACCAAGGGTGCAGGCAGGTGGGTGGGTGTCGTGCTACGATCCACATCAGTGGACAGAGACAAAGGGGCAGGTGCCTATCACTCCCAGCAGTGCCCAGACATATGAGGGGTGGGTGCCTATCACTCCCAGCAGTGCCCAGACATATGAGGGGTGGGTGCCTATCACTCCCAGCAGTGCCCAGACATATGAGGGGTGGGTGCAGAGGACTCCCAGCAGTGCCCAGACATATGAGGGTGGGTGCCTATCACTCCCAGCAGTGCCCAGACATATGAGGGGTGGGTGCAGAGGACTCCCAGCAGTGCCAAGACATATGAGGGGTGGGTGCCTATCACTCCCAGCAGTGCCCAGACATATGAGGGGTGGGTGCCTATCACTCCCAGCAGTGCCTAGACATATGAGGGGTGGGTGCCTATCACTCCCAGCAGTGCCTAGACATATGAGGGGTGAGTGCCTATCACTCCCAGCAGTGCCCAGACATATGAGGGGTGGGTGCCTATCACTCCCAGCAGTGCCCAGACAAATGAGGGGTGAGTGCAGGGGACTCCCAGCAGTGCCAAGACATATGAGGGGTGGGTGCCTATCACTCCCAGCAGTGCCCAGACATATGAGGGGTGGGTGCAGAGGACTCCCAGCAGTGCCAAAACATATGAGGGGTGGGTGCCTATCACTCCCAGCAGTGCCCAGACATATGAGGGGTGGGTTACAACAAACAAATGATGGACGGAATGCTGACAATGCAGACATTCTCCCCCAGTCAAGAGATATGGGTTAAATCCATCGTTCTTTTGCCCACTACGCCACCCCAGTTCAGACATGGCCATATGCAAATCAGTCTTGACCCTGTGCCTCATGGGAACAGTCCAGCCCGAACTGCCAAGCCATGTCTTCCCTGGACCGGAATCAAGCATCCTAGGACCGGTTTCTGGCTATCAGCCGTCATCAGCCAGGATAGCTTGACTCCAGTGGCGTAGTGAGCACGGGTCCCACGTCTGGGAATACCCATCCCACTTAGGGCGAAAAGCGTTACAACATATGAGGGGTGGGTGCCTATCACTCCCAGCAGTGCCCAGACATATGAGGGGTGGGTGCCTATCACTCCGAGCAGTGCCCAGACATATGAGGGGTGGGTGCCTATCATTCCCAGCAGTGCCCAGACATGTGAGGGGTGGGTGCAGAGGACTCCCATCAGTGCCAAGACATATGAGGGGTGGGTGCCTATCACTCCCAGCAGTGCCCAGACATATGAGTGGTGGGTGCCTATCACTCCCAGCAGTGCCCAGACATATGAGGGGTGGGTGCAGAGGACTCCCAGCAGTGCCCAGAAATATGAGGGATGGGTACCTATCACTCCCAGCAGTGCCCAGACAAGTGAGGGGTGGGTGCAGAGGACTCCCAGCAGTGGACAGAGACATGGGGGTGTGTACATCATCCTCCGATGACCAAAACTCCATGGGTGCATGAAGGCATCCACAATGTGCGACTATGTTGAGAGTGCCATGACAACACATCACTGACAGCAGTGTCCCACTCCCATGAGGATGGATGTCCTTCCCCCACTGCATGACACACCACATGTGGGTGTGATGACAAATTACACATGCATACCCACCCCTGGCGGTGGCAGCACAATACACACACTGAGATCATGCAACAAGACTGTATACTCATGTTAAACCCTACTAAACTAAGAGAGCCTAAGGGAACACACACTGTCACGCACATTCCAGGACTGATAGGAATGTACAGGTGCTGGGGCAGCCAACAAGTTGTTGCCTCCCATGGAAGGAAAAGGGTGGAGTACCCACAGATACAATGCCCACAATTGTCAGTCAGGTGGCCAAATACCCAGCAGAACAAGTAACACATGTGTGCTAGGCTGGGAGTACACACATGCATAGTGTGGAAAAGGGACCATGTCCACATGAAGCCATGGCAACATACTCCATACACAAGTACAGTGACTACCAAGGATGGCACAGACGATGCAGGCGGAGACATTGCTGAGCAGGCATGGCCAAAGTTGAAGTGCTCCGTCACTCACCAAGGAAATGTAGACACAGGTCAGCAAAACAATTGGGAAACACCCTGCAGGGAAGATGTCAGGTGCCACAGAGGAAGGAACACTCCTTGGGACAATGTCACCATACAGTAAGAGCTTACATTACCAAAGATTATTTGCAGAGACCTTGTGATGGCACGCAGATACCAGGGTCCACCCCATGAGCAGCACACTACAACATTTCCCAGACGCCTAACAGATTATCACCACCCCAACTCATGGAGCAGCAGCATCAACAGCAATACCAGAAAAGCATTAGTGTGCAAATGAAAAACAAAATGCTTTATTCAGCATAAAAATAATATTTTAATTGAAATGTACACTATATACAAGGCCCAGAGGCCAGTCCATATGCGAACTCCTGGGGGGGGACACATTGGGACGCATCTCCCCTAGCTTGCCTGCACAGTTCAGAGTTCCTTTTCATCCACAGGGGGGGGGGCATCATGTGGGGGGGAAGCACCAGGCACCACAGGGACAGGAGGGGCAAGGGTAGGTGTTGTGGGAGCAGGGACGGACGACTCCACCACAGGGGGTGGGGCAGCGCCAAAGGTGGTGGTTAGGATGGCGCTGCACACGGTCGCAAGGTCTTCCAGCGTCTCCCCTGCACCCGAAGGAACCACAGGCCCCAAGGAAGGGGGGGGGTCAGAGGGATGGGTTGCAGCGTTACTGGGGGAGGGTGTGGACAGGGGGGGACTCAACTCCCCTGCCCGGGGACTTCCTCGACCGCTTGCGGGGTGGTGTCACACTGGGGCTGAGGGACAGACTGGCCATGAAGGACTCTTTGTCTTACTGTTGGGCAGGGGAGCTAAGGGGAGTGGTTTTGGAGGAAGTGGGTCGTCAGGACTGCGGACTCCCACTGTGGCTGCATGGCTGCCGTTTCCCCCCGACCCAGTTGGTGTGCCTACTTCCCCCTGTGTGTGCGTGACAGGAGGTGTGCGCTTGGCCTTCCCTGTTGGTGTGCTGCCTGTGTCTGGTGGGGTGCGTGCATGGGGATGTCTGGGTGTGCTTGGGACAGGCATGGGAGTGGGAAGTGTGGATGGTGCAGGGGTAGGGGGGGACGGAGCGCTGCAGGAGACCCACTGATGCCGTCAGTGACGAGTCCATGGACCTCAGCAACATCCGTTGGTCAGACATCGCTGCTGACATGCCCTACATGTACGCCACCATCTGTGTCAGCAGTCTGGTGTGGCCATGGAGGACATTAAGCAGCGATGTCTGACCAACCTGCAACTGCCGCAGGATGTCCACAGCCTCGGCATTGACGGCAGCAGGGGAGACAGGGGCAGGGGGTGCGGTGCCTGGCACGAAGGAGACATGTTGTCGCCTAGCAAGGACAGAAGGGACCCGAGCAAGTGGGAGGGCGGTGATGGGAATGGAGGGGGCGGTGAGAGATGGAGTGCTGCTTTCAGCTGTGGGAGCAGCCTCCGACCCTCTGGGAGCACAGCCTCGGACCCGTCAGCATCATAGTCAGTGTTGGGACTGGACAGGTCCTCCGCCTGACTCCCCTCGCCCTCCGTGCCACTTGCTGCGCCAGACTCCCCAGCACTGGTGGCACCGGTGCTGGATCCCTCCTCCTGTATACATATGACACATGAGTCCAAACTACATAGGTCACAGTGCATAGCAAGAAAAGCATCATGAGTAACATCTACAATACTACGCACATATGTAGGCCCTGCACTACACAGTTGGTTGACCCACCATGCCACTTGGAAACAATGGAGAGCATGACACAACAGAAAATAACTTGATATCGAATTATACAGAGAAGCAAGTGTCTGTGGACAGTCGAGCACAGCATCTGGACCACACACCGTTGCCAAAAAAGGATGAGCAGGAACCATGTCTTTAAACTTTAGACACATGCTGCAAAGCACAAACATTAAACCCTGCACAACATGACTGGGTCAATACTTGTTGAGTGTCTGTTCAGACTGTCATCACACACAGGCCAGACCTGGAAAGGAGACATAAGGTTTGGACATGTAGGCCTTGGCCGCACAAACCCCCCCTACCTGAGACTATGTGATTGAGACAGAGGAAGGACTTACACCTCTTCATCTGGGATCACAAAAATGGGCTTCATGAAATCCAAAGTGAACTCTAACTACCCCTCGTGGGGCTGACCACACATATTATTGACAAACAACCATCATCAGATAGTTGTACCGAAACACACAGGCACTGGCACAGTGAGTATGCACAAGCCACATTGGGTCACCCTGTACAGTGGATACATGTAGCACACTTTACGTAAATACAAATGAGGCCTGGGTAAAATGCCACAGAGCCCAACCTATGCTGAAGACACAGAGAATGTCCACAGTGTTGGATGACACACATGATTCCTAGGAAAAGGTGTCTCAGGGGACTGTAGTGGCCACACTACTCCATGGTCCTGGATAGATCTGACTGCAACAGGAGCAACCGTCCCCGCACTATGCATATCTCCCCCTCATGCACATCATGTCTGAGGCCACAACATCGGTCATGCATGCTGCAAGTCTGTTCATTTCAAGCCTCACACTCCTATGTTGAGACTCAGCATCAGTGCCAACAATCATGGACCCCAAAATGACTGAACTGGACAGGGCAGAGGCAAGGTCCCAACACATGTCACAGACCACCCCCACACATGATGCTGCAAGCTTTGGACACTTGGATTAACTGGCAGCCTAGATTACCTTGTGCAAGAGTGACTACACACAGACCAGGGAACACATGTCAAGGAGGGGAAGGGAGGAAGAACAGCACCGGGTGACTTGGGAGAACAGGATATGCACTGCACATATAAACCCTGGCAGTGTATCCAGGCGACTGAGCACATCCAAAAGCTGGTGACACACAACAAACACATATGTACCTACCCCCTTGCTGCTGCTGCTTCTCCTGTAGCCGCCTATCCATGTCAGGGAAGACCACCGCCAGGACACGCTTCATTTGGTGGGTCAGGCACCAGCGCCCGCGGTTCTTGCCTTCTGGTGAGTCCCCCAGCAGGAACCGGGCGATCCTCCTGGTCCATCACCGGATGTCCTGCCAGCGTTTCCTCACCTGTGCCAGGCGCCGACTGCGACCCTCCACAGATCTCACGGCCCTGACGGCCCGCTTCCATATCTCCCCCTTCTCGTAGGCGGTTACCTGTGAGGATGACAAAGTGAGACAACATCACTACACCTGCTCCATGTCACAGAGACACACATTTGAACATCTTTGATATGTTGAACAGGGCATAGTATGCTGCCAACGAATAGCACCTTTGTCATAGGGACATTATGCTCAGTGAAAGCCCCAATGCACTACATGGCATTGAAAGTACACAGGTGGCATGAGGGGTGCGACACACGCCCTGATCATGGCACACACTGGACATCACAAGCAACACAAAGCTGATGGCCAGCACCTCCAAGCAGTCACATGCCCCAGGCCACTGACCCAACAACAGCAGACTACACAGACACACACAGGCACAGGTCATTCACCTGCCAGTGGCAACAGCCGATACAAAACTCACTCTGCACATGTGCCACTTGCCTGGGGGGTGTCACAGGCGTGGGGCTAGCCAAGCAAGTCAGACACACAGCACGGCTTACTTCTCACATCAGATGGGTCGAGCTGTTGCCTCCTCCATGCAGCTGTGGTGCAACACTCCACATAGACACTCACCCACATGACAAGGAACATTCACACACATCAATGTCCAGATCATTTGGACACTCTCACCACAGCTCCACTCAACTCACACACATCTGTGGGTACAGTCACCTGTCACACGGGGGGAACACTGAATCACCTCAGGACTATAGAACAAGAAGGGCCAAGAGGATTAGCTATGCTGAATGTGCCATGCAGCATGCAGTGAATGTCAGAGTAAGCACAATGCAAGTGAGGAGTGCACACATGAACCACATCATGCTCTGCATGACAGACATGAGCCATTCCCCCCCCCCCGGAACCCACTCTAAACAACATTTCATGTCTGTCACACCTGGACACAATGCCAGAAGTGCCAGTCACAAAAAGAAGGGGCACAGTCAAAGGTAGCGGAGTCAGCACTCAGCTGCACCCCTGGTCTACCGTACAGGCTGGGGAACTGTGGGAGGATGACGTCCAGCAACGCCTCATTCTCCTGCTGGGTGAATGGCTGGGCCCTCTCCACAGACCGCGACATGGTGCCAGAGGAATCACAAGCAGCAGCAGTGGTGTCGAATCAAAGGTTGTGCAGGCAAGTACCCTCTCATGGGTTCTGCCTGACTTATATCTGCCTTGCTGGCTTATTTCAGTAACAGGAGTGCAGAGTGATTGCTCAGACTCCTTTGCATCCTACGTTTCCTCCAATCGATTTAAACATACACCAGTGACAGCATTAGCATTTTTTCGAATTTGCAGCATCATGTCAAGTCAACAACCACTTTGCAACAATGTATATTGTGGCCAACTGCTTTTTCCAGGCCACATGATGGAAACATTTGAACTTCAAACTGGGTATCCATGACAACCAGCATGCATGTAGGCCCTAATACTTGTCCCTTATGTGTCCCCATTGTAAATTTCAAATACCCACACAGGTACGGTGCGTTTCACACATACCCCTAGGGCATCACTACTCTAGTGCTACGGGCCGTACACGCGTGTGTAGGGCCCATAGCACTTTGGTAGTGTTGCTGTAGGCGTACGCCATAGTGCTACGGGCCGTACCCGCGTATGTAGGGCCTGTAGCACTATGGCAGTGTTGCCGTAGGCGTACGCCATAGTGCTACGGGCCGTACCCACGTGTGTAGGGCTCGTAGCACTATGGCAGTGTTGCCGTAGGCGTACGCCATCGTGCTACGGGCCCTACACACGCGGGTACGGCCCATAGCACTATGGTGTACGCCTACGGCAACACTGCCATAGTTCTACGAGCCCTACACACGCGGGTACGACCCGTAGCACTATGGCGTACGCCTACGGCAACACTGCCATAGTGCTACGGGCCCTACACTCGCAGGTACGGCACGTAGCACTATGGCGTACGCCTACGGCAACACTACCATAGTGCTACGGGCCCTACACATGTGGGTACGGCCCGTAGCACTATGGTAGTGTTGCCATAGGCGTACGCCATAGTGCTATGGGCCGTACCAGCGTGTGTAGGGCCCGTAGCACTATGGTAGTGTTGCCGTAGGCGTACGCCATAGTGCTACGGGCCGTACACACGCGGGTACAGCCCGTAGCTCTATGGCGTACGCCTACGGCAACACTGCCATAGTGCTACAGGCCCTACACATGCGGGTACGAGCCGTATCTCTATGGCATACGCCTACGGCGACATAGGACCAGTGTGTACACGTACGTGTGTACGGTCCGTACACACACGCGTACTCCTACCCAAAACCAATATAGTGATACGACCGTACACACGCCCTCAGAGCGTGTGTACGGTGCGTTTCACAGCTCACACTGGTGATAGGAGGCGCACAGGAAAGGAATGGAGGTGTCAGACTCGCACAAGGATGGACATCCAGTCATTGTCAGTGCAGTGCTTCATGTATAGGGCCTAGGTATGTCAGGCAGTGAGCTGGCACATGTCTCCTCATGTTTTAACCCAATAGTTGTGTGATGACCTGTGTACACATGTCATGTGTGATGGGGCACTATGTGGCGCACTTCCCCTTCGCACCTTTTACATGTGTGCATGTAGTTCAAACTTGTCAAGCACTGCATCACTGGCATGGCACAGTCACCAACACCCGCAACTGTCTCCTGATGCCAGGTACACGGATGATGACACCTGACATCTCACTGTGTGAAGAGAATGAGTATGCAGTTCCTCAGAGTAAAGGGAGAGTGAGAGTGTGAGGAAGAGACCGTGTGGAAGAGGAAAAGTGGTTCCTCTAGTCGGAACTAGGGTCCTCACACATCAAGCAAGCTAGGTGTCATGCTTCATCATATGGACCTGCTCCTCGTCGGGTCGGCGCTGCAATACCCGACGGGCACCCTTAAAGGGGCTCTTTAGCGGAGATCTTCTGTTCCTGGCCGTATGGTGTAGTGCGTGTGAGGGGTCTAGTGGTGTAGATGTGAATGCGTGTATGTGATTAAAACAAGTTGGATAGTCCAAAAATAGGACTTTATTAGGAGTGGCTATCCACTTGATTAAAACAAAACAAAAACAGAGTGGCAGCTGGCTGACGTTATGGTTCAGCTTAGCTATGCTCTTCTGTGATGGTCAACATGTTTCATGCCTGGTGGTCCTAGTGATCCATGGCAATTCTTCAGGACCTAATGAACTGTCAACTATCTACACACTGTGGAAAGTACAATGGTTACCTGCCACACGTATTATGGGAAACGATCTCGCCATATGTCTGAGGGGACCTAGGAAGGAAAAGATTTTTAAAAAAAGGTAACCCAGACCTAGGTCAATGATTAGTATTAAGTACTATTCAGACAAATATCACACAAAAGTGCTCTCTCCCTAGACAATATGACACATGACTGTGTCAATTGTCACCAAGTGCAAATAAACTAACTATAGAGTTCATCAATACTCTACGCAAATGTGAGATAAAAACAAGCATCATATTAAAAATCAGAAGACTAGACGTGCGGTATTCACTGCGAAGAAGTATAGGGAACAAGTGTCCACATTATGGAGTTACAGGGCACTCACCTACTGGGGTGTGTACCCCTGCTTCTGTCCGTGTCCGTAGCGCCACCGGGACACCAAGATTCTGGTGTCCTAATGAGAGACAAAATGTGGAATGGAAAAAAAAAAAAAACACGTAGAGGGCAGCTGGCCCAACAAGAGGTGTCAATACAAGTAAAACAATATCGCCCGTGGTGCGATCCCGTCATGCGAGCAGAAGTAATGCGAGCCATGACACAGAAAGGTGGTTGAGTACCAAGGAGACCCCCAAGGGAAACCTTTTGAGAGTCAAAATGAGGCGCATGGATGGTAATCGCCAGCCGAGATAAGGTGTCAACCAGCTAGTGCTGTGCAGCCATAGATCAGAGCAATAGCCAGCAATCCGGGTGACATCCGGGGTAGGACCAGTCCACCGTCAATGTATCCAGGAGACCCAAGTAAGGGGAGAATTATTGCAGCATAGATACAAAGATGTGAGCCAAGGGGAGCCCCGTAACCCCCCAAGAAAGTCAAGCATTGTGTGCTAAATGACTGCCTGACAGACAGCTGGTACAAAGTACTGACACAGTCGAGTGTTGAAACCTACAATGGAAAACTGAAACCACCACGTCTCAATTATCACTCGTAAGTCCAAAAGCGGGATTCAGTCCACTCAAAACCGCCGAACCCGTGAGTCACGGGTATACATTCATACCACTCTCATGAACCATCACAGGCAAACGGGAACACCGCAACACTGCAGTAACACTTACGTTTAGGTTGCTACCGGGATGGGCCGTTAACCTACCCTGGCGCCACTCGAACCGGGAGGAATTGCTCCGGTCTGGGTCCCATGGAGATATACAAGTTGGTGTCATGGGGGCGGGCCGACTACCCGGAAGTGTGTTCTGTGTCAGAACGTAAGTCGTGAGGCTGTTTCTATGAAATGGGTATGTAGAAGGCGGCGGCCATCTTGGGATGTGGTTAATGAATTGTATAATAAGCAATTCCCAGTGATAAGTGGAGTTATAACCACGATAAGGAGAAGGGAAGAGATTACAATCATGGTGGGTCAAGCGTGATCAATCTGAACTACCATAATATGTAGTGTAAAAGATGAATAGCAATCTTTAAATGAGTGAACCTAAAAAGTGTCCACAAAGTAGAATAGGCAAGAAATGCGCTCAACTACAAAGGGGGGGGGGAGGACCCAATTCTAAACCCAGAGCAGTGAGCGAATAAGGCTAGTAAGCTCCGTACAAAATAATGAAACAGCTAACGGAGTGGCCATGAATTTAAATTACCTATATTATCTGTCCGTGAGTACTGCCCATGGGATTTGGTCATTGAGGCCTTCAAGATCTGCCCTCAGACGATGTACCCATCTCTGTTCTATCTTGAACAAAGCTTTCTGTGTGATCCTGGGGTGGGCCTCAAGTACTAACCATCTTAGAGAGTCTGGTTTGTGGTTATTCTCTTTGCAGTGAGTGTAGAGTTTGGTGGTAATTTTCTGACATCTCACATTGCTTTTATGTTCTGTTATGCGTATCTTTACTGGTCTCATGGTCATACCCACATATCTCTTTTCACACGGGCAGGTGATTAAGTAGATACAGTGAGTGGTGTTACAATTGGTGTGTCTCTGAATCTTCCAAGTGAAGGAGTCTGAAAAAACCACATCTTTAGTCACTGAAGTTTGGTGGCACACAGCACATGAACCGCAAGGATATTGACCTTTCACTGGGGGAAGGCCCCAGAGGGTTCTCTGTTCCTGGTGGTCAGTGTGTCTAGGTCTCGTGTTAATGAGGATATCCTTCAAATTTTGTGTTCTTTTGAAAGCAAAACGTGGGGGTGGGATAGTGAGATCACCCGTAGTAAGGATCCCCCAATGTTTCTTAATTATGCCTTTCATGCATGTAGAGTCAGGGGTGAAGGATGTGACGCAGGTCAGAGTCTCTGTATTTTCCCCATTATTGGGTTGTAGTAGGGCCTCTCGTGGATTATTGCGTGCCCTCTTTAGTGAGTTTCTAACCTGACGTTCAGGATAACCTCTTTGTCTAAGGTTGGAACTCAAATGGTGGGCTTCAGTTAAGTAATCATTAGTGGAAGTACAGTTCCTCCTGATACGGAGGAACTGCCCGAAGGGCAAATTGTCCTTGAGGGCCCTAGGTTGGTGGCTGCTATATAGGAGCAAGCTATTCCTGTCTGTTGGTTTCTTATATAGTGTAGTGCTAAGGCCTGTGTCATCTAGTGTAACCTTCAGATCCAAGAAAGGCACATGGGAGTCTGAAATGGTATGAGTGAACTTCAGAAATAGATTCTGTGCGTTAATCCATTCGCAGAAGGCTAGACAAGTTTGCTGGTTCCCCTTCCAGAAGATTAAAATATCATCTATGAAGCGCCTCCACAGGGTTAAGTTGTTGATGTAAGGGTTGTTGGGGTGTCTAATGACTTCTTCCTCGAAGGTGGCAGGCCACACTAGGGGCGAAGGTGCTCCCGATCGAAGTGCCCTGCGATTGGTGAAACAGTTGTTTGTTATATTCAAAATAATTCTCCGTTAGAGCCAGTGTGGCACATTCCATAATAAAGGAGATGGGGGTGGGTGAAGTCCATTCCTCTCTCATGAGGACATTCTCAATTGCCGTCAGTGTGGCACGCTGGGGGATATTAGTATATAATGCTTCCACATCCTGCGTGACCAATAGGTCAATGTCACTTGTGTCGTGTATCTCCTCTATAACCTGTAGGATATCCGTAGTATCACGGATATAAGAGGGAGTTTTTTTGACCAGAGGTTGTAAGAAATGGTCTACAAACCTGGACAGGGGTTCCAAAAGTGAGCCTATCCCAGACACAATTGGGCGCCCTGGGACCGGTGTGGTGCCCTTGTGTATTTTAGGCAGCGTGTAGAAGTATGGGATCTTAGGGTCCTTTGTACTGAGAAATTCAGCTTCCTTTCTACTGATCCACCCATTACTTTCTGCCTCAAAGGTGATAGTGGCAATCTTGGTGGCGAGTCTCGGTGTGGGATCAATAGAGATAGGAGTGTAATACCTTGTATTGTCAAGTTGTCGTCTACACTCACGGTCATAATCAGTGGTATTTTGTATCACAGTGGCACCCCCCTTGTCTGCCTGTTTGATAGTGATGTTATTATCATTGGCTAAGGTTCTCGCCGCTGACAATTCCGCATTGGACATGTTGTGAAAGGTATGTTTAGCGGGAATCGTGCCCAGCTCACGAAGAACAGCTTTTTCAAATGTAAGTACTTCCGGGGGGACCATACTGTTAGTTGGAGTAAAGGTAGACGGATCACGTAAACCAGTGTCTGTGGATTCAAAAGCTGGTTGGTCTTGGAAAAATGCTTTCAAGCATATTTTTCTGAGGAATTCATGAATTTCACAATTGTCTCTAAATCTGTCTGTTCTTGGTGTAGGAACATATCCAAGCCCTTTTTCAAGGACCGTTTGTTCCAAGGGACTCAAGGGTCTATCAGACAGATTCACCACTAGTTCTTTTTCCCTCTGCTCCTGCCCCTGGGTGCCGACGGGAATTGTTCCTGATCCTGCCATTGAACTACCTTTGGGGCCCCTCTTTTTCGCCCTCTTCCTCTGCCCCAACCTCTGTCTAAAAAAGGAGGGTTGCCGGGGGGATAGAACTGGGGCTGTCCGTGTGGGTACATGGGGAACTGCCAAAAGGGGGGTTGTGGTGGACCTGTGTAGACTGGTGTATTATTGTAATGGGGGTAAGAAGATGTAAAATTCCTTTTTTGCTGATTACCTCCCTAGCTGCCTGTGCTCGAGTCACTATTCGTTGACCCCCTTCTTGAGTTATCGGAACTGTCATCAGATGAATAACTATTCTTAGTTGTCTGGAAATCTGCTTTCAGGTAGGGATAGATCTTCTCCTTGTCAAATTTCTGAATATCCTTCTGTAATTTAGCTATCTTTAATTTGAGTAGATATTCCCTACTATCAGTGATCTCACTGTTTATTTCCGCCAGTTTCGCTTTGAAAGCAGTGTTCTGGATAGTGGATTTAAGTGCACTCTCTGCCGCCTGGATTCTTGCTAATAGGGCATCTGCTAATCGTTGGGCCGTATTAATAATGAGAACCAGGAGGTCTCTGGTGCACTTCCAAGAGACCAGGCACCATTCTTTCTTGAAAGTGGGGTCTTCCAGAAATAACCTCGGAAAAACATTGATGATAAGTCCACTAGGAGCTATATTGGCTCGTAGATATTCCGTCATCAATGCCCCATGAAGCGTAATTTTGACCCATTCCCTTTTTAATGCTGTGAGTGAAGTCCAGTCTTCTGATTGTGACCCTGAGGCCACGGACCCCCCGGCCCCAAGAAGGGAGGGAGTTTTTCTTAAAATATCGGCTACAGCTTCATCATTGAAGCTGAGTCCTAGGTTGTCCTCCATGGTAGGTAGGTAAGCAAAAAACAGCCGTCAGGTATACGGCGGTTTTGAAACAAGTGGGGTCCACTCAGTGCAATTAGCACCGTATGGTAGCCTGATCAACGTCCCACGGGGGGTGACCCGTGCATTAACTATATCATCAAGAGGGGGGACTGGTGGGCTTTTAACAGGAGGTCCAGCATACAAGCCCAGTTAATCGTGTGAAGAGAATGAGTATGCAGTTCCTCAGAGTAAGGGGAGAGTGAGAGTGTGAGGAAGAGACCGTGTGGAAGAGGAAAAGGGGTTCCTCTAGTCGGAACTAGGGTCCTCACACACCAAGCAAGCTAGGTGTCATGCTTCATCATATGGACCTGCTCCTCGTCGGGTCGGCGCTGCAATACCCGACGGGCACCCTTAAAGGGGCTCTTTAGCGGAGATCTTCTGTTCCTGGCCGTATGGTGTAGTGCGTGTGAGGGGTCTAGTGGTGTAGATGTGAATGCGTGTATGTGATTAAAACAAGTTGGATAGTCCAAAAATAGGACTTTATTAGGAGTGGCTATCCACTAGATTAAAACAAAACAAAAACATAGTGGCAGCTGGCTGACATTATGGTTCAGCTTAGCTATGCTCTTCTGTGATGGTCAACATGTTTCATGCCTGGTGGTCCTAGTGATCCATGGCAATTCTTCAGGACCTAATGAACTGTCAACTATCTACACACTGTGGAAAGTACAATGGTTACCTGCCACACGTATTATGGGAAACGATCTCGCCATATGTCTGAGGGGACCTAGGAAGGAAAAGATTTTTTAAAAAAGGTAACCCAGACATAGGTCAATGATTAGTATTAAGTACTATTCAGACAAATATCACACAAAAGTGCTCTCTCCCTAGACAATATGACACATGGCTGTGTCAATTGTCACCAAGTGCAAATAAACTAACTATAGAGTTCATCAATACTCTACGCAAATGTGAGATAAAAACAAGCATCATATTAAAAATCAGAAGACTAGACGTGCGGTATTCACTGCGAAGAAGTATAGGGAACAAGTGTCCACATTATGGAGTTACAGGGCACTCACCTATTGGGGTGTGTATCCCTGCTTCTGTCCGTGTCCGTAGCGCCACCGGGACACCAAGATTCGGGTGTCCTAATGAGAGACAAAATGTGGAATGGAAAACAAAACAAAAAACACGTAGAGGGCAGCTGGCCCAACAAGAGGTGTCAATACAAGTAAAACAATATCGCCCGTGGTGCGATCCCGTCATGCGAGCAGAAGTAATGCAAGCCATGACACAGAAAGGTGGTTGAGTACCAAGGAGACCCCCAAGGGAAACTTTTTGAGAGTCAAAATGAGGCGCATGGATGGTAATCGCCAGCCGAGATAAGGTGTCAACCAGCTAGTGCTGTGCAGCCATAGATCAGAGCAATAGCACCGCCAAGCAGTAGCCAGCAATCCGGGTGACGTCCGGGGTAGGACCAGTCCACCGTCAATGTATCCAGGAGACCCAAGTAAGGGGAGAATTATTGCAGCATAGATACAAAGATGTGAGCCAAGGGGAGCCCCGTAACCCCCCAAGAAAGTCAAGCATTGTGCGTTAAATGACTGCCTGACAGACAGCTGGTACAAAGTACTGACACAGTTGAGTGTTGAAACCTACAATGGAAAACTGAAACCACCGCGTCTCAATTATCACTCGTAAGTCCAAAAGCGGGATTCAGTCCACTCAAAACCGCCGAACCCGTGAGTCACGGGTATACATTCATACCACTCTCATGACCCATCACAGGCAAACGGGAACACCGCAACACTGCAGTAACACTTACGTTTAGGTTGCTACCGGGATGGGCCGTTAACCTACCCTGGCGCCACTCGAACCGGGAGGAATTGCTCCGGTCTGGGTCCCATGGAGATATACAAGTTGGTGTCATGGGGGCGGGCCGACTACCCGGAAGTGTGTTCTCACTACCAGTGTGCCCCGATGTGACTATGTGTGTGTCATGTGTTTCCATGATCTTGCTGTTGGTGTTCCGTCAACGGCATCTGCTGTAGCTGCATCCAACATGTGTCTGTGTGTAGATTAGGGGTGGGCGGAATTTGCGTAATCGCGTTACGCAAATCTCCGCGAAACGGTAAAAAATCTCTGCGAACATGCAGAAATTCCGCGAACACGCGCAATTGCTTGTTCGCGATGCTTTTTTCCTGTTCACAGTTGCTGTTTGCGTGCTCGGGGAGAAATATCTCGCGAACACGCATTTTGAGAAAGCGAACAAGAAAAAATTTTGCGAAGTCGCGGAAAGCAGAATTTTGGCCAATTTCGCGTTCTCCGCGGAACGCGAAATAAACGAAATTCCGCAAATTCTGAACGGAATTTACCGCCCAGGCCTAGTGTAGATGCCCATGTCACACTATTACGCACACCAGGACACATGTGGAATAACACGTAACGTGTGTCTGTATGCATCGAACAGGCACTTGCGAGCTTAGGACATATCAGCGTAGTCTCAATGTCTGTGTGATCATTTTTGACATGTACCCCTTCATGGCAAGGTGTGTGGTCTGTCCTTTTTCCATGACATGTGACCTGTGCGTCTAGCTTGCCGGCAGCTGTCTGTATGAGATAACATCCTTCAAATGCACATATGTGGATGTATGTCACTCCTGTAATGTGTCTGGCTGTTCACTCACACTGGCCCACAGCTACTTTCATGGCATGTCATGTAGACCTTGACAATCCATGTTTGTAGCTGGATCTTGGTAGGAATATCACCGGGCTGGCATACGTGTGCAGGATGTATTGCACAGACCAGACTCTGTATGTAGCATATGTGTATTAGCTGTTGAACATGTGCTCAGTTCATTGACATTGGTGTAGTAATGTACTCAATCTTCGTTATTCCTTCCAAATTTCTGTAGGGCACCGCCTCTCCCCCGACCAATGCCAGACTTGGCTGCCATGAGGGAACGTGACTGCATACGCCGCTACAGATTCAACCAACTGTTAATTGTGGACCTGACAAACAGGCTGGCCCCACACCTCCAACCGCGACACAGTTATCCGACTGCGCTGACCCCCAAGATGAAGGTGATGTCAGCCCTACATTTCTTTGCCACTGGTATGTTTCAATTGACCATAGCTGATGTGGGTGGCATGTCCCAGACCATGTTCATCCGTGTCCTGCATGATGTTTTAGAAGCCATGTTGGAGCACCTGGATGAATTCATCCATTTTCCAACTCCTGAGCAGTTGACAGGTATCAAGGGTGAGTTCTATGCCCTGGGAGGGATGCCCCATGTAATTGAGTCCATTGATGGGACACATGTGGCTTTGGTACCACCACAGGCACAGTAGGTAGCCTTTCGTAACCATAAACATTACCACTCCATTAATGCCCTTGTGGTGTGTCTTGCTAACATGGTGATTTCCCATGTCTGTGCACGTTTTCCAGGGTCAGCACACGATGCCTACATCATGAGGCGTAGCAGGGTGCCAGAAATGATGCTGCAGCTGCACAACGAACGAGCATGTCTTGTTGGTGGGTAGACTCTGTTTGTCCAGTATTCAGCGGTATCTTAGTATGTGACGGCATCTCCTGACCCACTTCTTTACATGATGTTTCCATGTAGGGGACTCTGGCTATCCCAACATGCCATGGCTGGTGACGCCTCTCCTCAACCCAAGAACAGCTGCAGATCACCGTTACAACAACGCCCATGGGCAGACCAGGCGAGTGATTGAGAGGACGTTTGGCCTCCTGAAGAGCCGATTCCGTTGCCTCCACAAGACCGACGGGTCCCTCCCATATGCACCGGTGAAGGTCTGCAAAATCTTCCTCGTGTGCTGCATGCTGCACAACATGGCATTGGAGAAAGCTGTGCCACTCATCCTGGATTCCGATGAGCAGGAACATCCACCCGTAGAGGATGAGGACCTTGGTCACGAGGCAAGTGAGGAGGAGGAGGAGGAGGAGGACATCCGGAGTCAGCTCATACGCAACTTCTTCTCATAATGGTGAGTCCCTGGGTCTGAGTTTGCACGCTTGGAGCCTTGTGTGGCATGTGTTGCAATGTGTGTGTCCAGCTGACTGTATGCAAAGTGACTTTGAGGTGTGTGCTGATGTGTCACTCGAGTGCTGATGTCATTCCACACATTTTAGCTGACACACTCAATTGACAACTAGCATGGTATCAACCTTATTCATGTAGAGTACATGACCATGCATGCGGATGACTATGTGTTTCCTGACTTCTTGTGTGTCTCTCATCCCCAGGTATTTGCGCATGCTGTTTGCTCGTGGCATCGTTGTGCTCCTGCTATTCCTCATGAGTAATGCAACGTGTGCTGAATCAGCGTTACATGCACGGACATGGTGAGATGTCTCCTTTGGGTAAGGATTGCAGCAAGGCTTTTTGGGTGTGGTAGTTGTTTGTAATGTGTGGGCACTGCTCCTGTGCAGGTATTGTTACTATGCATACATGTCGACTCACCATGGGGCACATAACATGTAGCATGACTCACATGAATTGATAGTCACACTTCGTGACAGTCATCTGTTATGGGATTGTGGATTTTGATGAAGGCATCTATGTGTGTACAACTTCCCTCGGAAACATATGGGAGGCTACGGGTGGACATATTGCGGGACATCCCCATGAGAGGCTCAATGGGGAATTGCAGCCTCTCTGTGTGCAGCAGGGGATGTTTGGCTCACCCCCTTCACTTGTGTGCCACTCCCATGGATTGACAGCATCTGTGGTGCAAAGGGGGTGTCCAGTGTAGGTCCCACATGTTAATCCAAAAGACCATGTGAGTCTGTTAATATTGATGAATTTCCATAGGTGTGAGCCTGAGTAATAAAGGTGTTCCTCAGCCTCCAAGGTGCCTCATCTCTGTCAATGCAGGTCTCTTGCCACTGTGCATGCGCCTTCTCTGGCATGGCTGTCAAGGATCGTGCATATGTGTCTATGTGTAGATTAGCAACCTGCATGCTGTTCTACATGTATTTGATTCTCTATTCTGCATGACGTCCATGGCTGTGTATGTGTTTTGGTATGTTGGTCCCCACAACGGGCCGTCAACACCTTCTGGGGTGTGTTTCCTGTGCGCAGCATGGCCTTCAGTTTCATGATCCGGTGTCAGTCATCTTTGGGGATTGTGCATCCTTTGTCTCTGGGTGTGCCATTGACAACCGGTCACTCCTTCCTTGACATACACCTGTTGCAGTAGTCCTTTCTGACATGCTAGTCTTTGTGTGGAAATTGTGGCATAGTTCCCAGGACATGCCACCTGCTGTTGCAGCCACTGCAGCAAGGGCACACGAAGTTTCCTGATTTGGCAACACACACACATCAAAGGTGCTCCTCCCTTCCTCCATAAACCCATTCATTTGGCTGTCATCAGCTTGTCTGTGCCACAGTTGCGGCCACGCCGTCCCAAAGGCTGGACCGTCTGCACATGCAACGTGCACATTGCACGAGCCTCATGTCCTTGCATGACCCACATCACATTACAGTCTGATGTTGCAGCCACCCTCCAAGCAATGTCTATCCACACATCTGCCGCCAGCTCTCAGGCATACATTAAGCGCATACACAACACCTTTGCATGATGAGTGTGCAACTCCGACTGCCTACACAGCACTGCCACGCCTTCCAGGCCCTGTCACACCCACCAGGTCATGTCCCTCCTTCTCCCCACCGGCTCTGTACCCAGGCAAGGACATGGGAGTGGGACTCAAGGCTTCTGCATGTAGTATGCTGTCGTTGTGAGGCACATGGCACAGGTATCATCTGTCAGCATGTCAAACTACAATGTGTCCAGGACCCCCCTCTCCACCATCACATGCGCACACAACCTCATCATCAACTCGTATGCCATTGACAGCCAGGTGCTCCTCACCCTCACCAAGGGCGCAGACATTGCCAGTTCCAATATTCTAGATTGCATGAGATCCATTGATGAATGGCAGAACAGCAGCCACCTGAGGCTGGACTTGTACAGGACTGAGGTCAACATCTGAGGATTGTCCTCTTACAGCTGGGTCAACTGCTTGTGTCCCAACCGCAGTAGCCCCGCACAAGCACCCAGTGTCCATGCACACAAGATGGTATGCATCATGGATTGCTTGCTCACATTTGCCATGGTAATCACCAGCATCTGTGCCTCAGACTGCAATACCATCTGCATTATGCACATGATCTCCAGATAGATCCACTCCAAGGAAAGACGGACCATCCCCCAGGTCCACGACAACATCCGTGTCAAATACTGCCCTGCCCTCTATGGGGCAGCCACATCCAAACTCCCAGGACACTTGTTCACATCCAGGCTGCATCTGCACACCTCAGCTGCAACATCCCGCGCCCCAGCCACATCACCGTCCAGCAGAGATAGCTGCAATGGATCACTGTGTGCTGCAGGATGACCTTCAGACTCCCCACCCATACTCAGGAGGCAGGCCACAACCCCGACCCAACACCAACCTTGTACCACTGTCATCTGAGATCCCGTAGTGC
Organism: Triturus cristatus; assembly: GCF_964204655.1. NCBI lineage: Eukaryota > Metazoa > Chordata > Amphibia > Caudata > Salamandridae > Triturus > Triturus cristatus. The sequence goes on along the minus strand of NC_140587.1, from coordinate 797,580,112 downwards.
CATCTCCATGCATCCGACCTTGACCTGGCCACCATTCTTCCGATCCACCGTACTCCAGCATGCAGGACATAGTTCTCCCACCTGGGAACACATACCTGGGACTCCCTCCCCGGGAACGTCCGAATGAGGCATGACCTCTACGCCTTAATGGTACTCTTCCAAATAGGTCTGTCGGCACAGTATTGCATGCACCCCCTCAGCAGCTTGAGGCCATCACAGGTGAGTATTGTGTTCCATGTCTGCATTGAATGATACATTGTGACCCATGTGTGTCCTGTACCAGACTCCGATCCCAGGGTATGGATGTGTGGAGTTAGTTCAACACTCAGGCATAGTTTGACATTTACACACACATATGTTGGTGAATAATGCCAAATGACAGCAACATCTCATGACAAAATGAAGTATTTATTTTTGGTGGGGTGAGTCTTTTGGTGGATGAAGTAAGGTGCTCTACCGGGTGCATAGAATCCAAAGTTCACAGGGGGAGATGGCATCCTTGTCAGTTGGAGTCATCAGAGTCCAGACCACAGTGTTGGTCATCATTGGTCAGATTGTGACCAGCAAGTCCATGTGGCAGAGAATGTCATTGGGTGAGGTGGTGCTGTTGCGCCAGAGGGCCAGGTGCCAGGCCAGGTGACCTGGGAGATGTGGATGGTCCGCTGACTCTCACGGTCTTTTCTGTGGATGACCCACCTTCCTCCGGGGACCCTCAGATGCAGGACTTGACGATGTCTGTGATGCTCCGTCGGACGAATCCTCCTCCTCCTCCCTCCCTGTGGCTGGTGCTGGTCTTCGCCTGGTGGCACAGGGAGGGTTGCCCATGTTGTCGGCAATCCGACGGAGTGAACGGCTCATGTCCGTTTGCACCGCCAGGAGCTCAGCCAGTCTTGCCTCCATCTGTCCTTGGTGTTGTTGTTGACTGGCATGTTGCTTGGCCTGCAGGTTCTTCATCTCGTCGAGGGTCCCCTTCATCTCTGTGAGACTCGACACTACCTGGCTGAAGCCCCTGGTGTCATGCCGGTATGTGTCCAGGATGTGGCGTATGTGTGACATACTGGTTCCCTCAGCTGGCTGGTCAGGTTTGCGCCTCCGCCTGCCTCCACTCCCACCACCCCTGCCCACACGAGCCTGGCCTGCCGTTATGGGCACATCGGGTCTACGGGACCCCTGAGGGATGGCATTATCGGGGTTGTCTGCCTCCTCCTGGGTGCCCGGAGAACCTTGTCCCTCCTGGTCAGACTGGCTGTGTTGTTCAGTGCGAGCAGGGCTCCTGGGTGTCTCCTGGGATGTGGCAGGAATGGGGGTGGTGGTTGGCACAGATGTACCTGACGCAGGTGCTGCAGGGGCTTGGGCACCAGAGGGCCCAGGTTGGTCGGGGTCATCCACGGAGTGGTGAGAGTCGTCGCTGCCGGTGGGATCATCTTCACGCTGAGCCTGGGACTGTGATTGTTCCCCCCCCACTGTTGGGGGGAGGTCGATGACGTTGCCCTGTGTGTGAGAGAGAGACAATGTTAATGCTGTTTCATGCCACATCCATGTTTCATACATATTCAAGTTGTCACAGAACCTCCAGGTAGTTGGATGTGCCTAGCATTCCTCTCAATGTCCACTTGGGGATTGGTATGTTGCAGGGACAGTTTGGTATGTTCTCCTGAGTGTTTGACCAGTAGAATTTTGGCTTGGATGCTTATTTGGCGATGGATTGGTCTTGTTGTGTCACATGTCCATTGTGAGAGTGGGTAAATCCGTTGCCTGCCCCGGGGGTGTGTGCTTGTGTGAGGGGGGGGGGGGTGTGACCGGGCCTGCTGTTGGGTGTAGTGTGATTTGTCATTGGGTCTCGCAGGTGATGTGTCTGTCCCCTCATGGTGCATGCTGGCATGACAGTGAGTTTAAGTGCCTGTGCTAGATATCTGAGCTTGTGTGGTTGGTGTTTGAGTGTACAGTGGTCACAGAAGGGCCTTGTGCTGCATACAGCAGGGCCAAGTTTCAGCTATCTTGTCAGTACTTTGCCAGTCCCTGTGCATTGAGCATGGTGCATGGGTATGTACCTAGGCCATATGGGCTGAGGGCATTGGTGTCTGCTTCGGAGTTGCACAATGAGTTGTGCGAGCCCCCCCTCCCAGCATCTCGGACATCCAGTCTTGAGTTTGTGGTTGGTGTGGCCGGGGACATGGCATTGCCTTTATTTGTGAATGGGGCATGGAGACGTTAGTGGCATGAGTGTGGTTTTAGAGTGCGGTTGTGTGCGGTGAGGGCTTGGGGAAAGTTGCGTGCATTTGGTGTATTTGTGGTGTGGATGGCATTCCCCCCATGTTACGTGAGTTGTTTGTGTACTCACCAGGCTCTGCGACTCCTTCGACTCCGTGTACTCCCACCGGCGGTAGCATGGCCATCACCTTCTCTTCCCAGGGATGGTAATGTACGGGTGTGCGGGGCAGCCCACCTCCGGTGATGTTACTCTGGGTGTATTCCTCGTTCATCTTCCTCTTGACTGCCCTGCGCAGATCGCACCACCTGGCTTGGCATTCATGCCTGGTCCTTCGGATGGGCGCAACAGCATTCACCTTGTCGGCGATCCTCTGCCACAGGCCTGTTTTTTGGGCTATGCTGGTCTGTCTGACCAATGTTCCAAACAGCTGTGGCTCGACTCTGATGACTTCGTTGACGAGGAGGTCCAGCTCTGCCCTTGTGAACTTTGGATTCTTGTCTGTGGGCATGGTGTGGGGTGTGGATGGTTGTGGGTTTGTGGGTGTGAAGGTGTAGGTGTGTGTGTGAATGTGAAGAGGGGGTGTTTGTGAATGAGGTTGTGTGAAGGTGTGTAAGTAAAGGTGTAGTTAAGGTGTAAGTAAGGTGCAGTTGTTTGTCTGTGGGGTCTGGCAGCAGTGAGTCTGTTGCAAAGGCTCATGGGTTGTGTGTGTGGGCCCTTTTTATTGGTCCATTTGTGGGTGTGGCCGGGTTTGAATTTGTGGTGGGTGTGTTATAAGAGGTGGTTGTGATTTAGGGCCTCTGTTTGCCTGTTTGGATGTGCCAGGTCAGTCATAGAGATGTATTTTGTCATGTTGATGTGTTTTGTGGTGTTGTGCGAGTCGAATTGACCCTCCTTGTGCTGTTTTACAGTGTCCTGGTTCTGTACGAGTAATTTTCGCGTAGGTAAGGTCCATACATACGCGATGCTGGGTGAGGGTGCTGGGGTACGGTGTTGGGGTACGGTGCGTACAGGTACGGGGCTGGGGGACGGGCCTGGGGTGAGGCGCGTACAGGTGGGGGGCTGGGGTACGGTCCTGGGGTACGGGGTGTACAGGTGCAGGGCTGGGGTACAAGCCTGGGGTGTGTCACGTACAGAAGGGGGGCTGTGCTAGGGTTTTGGGGTATGGTGCGTACAGGTGCGGGGCTGGGCTACGGTGTTGGGGTACGGTGCGTACAGGTACGGGGCTGGGCTAAGGTGTTGGGGTACGGTGCGTACAGGTACGGGGCTGGGCTACGGTGGTGGGGTACGGTGCGTACAGGTACGGGGCTGGGGGATGGGCCTGGGGTGTGGCGCGTACAGGTAGGGGGCTGGGGTACGGTCCTGGGGTACGGGGCATACAGGTACGGGGCTGGGCTACGGTGTTGGGGTACGGTGCGTACAGGTACGGGGCTGGGGGACGGGCCTGGTGTGCGGCGCGTACAGGTGGGGGGCTGGGGTACGGTCCTGGGGTACGGGGCATACAGGTACGGGGCTGGGGTACGAGCCTGGGGTGCATCGCGTACAGGTGGGGGGCTGTGCTAAGGTGTTGGGGTACGGTGCGTACAGGTGCGGGGCTGTGCTACGGTGTTGGGGTATGGTGCGTACAGGTACGGGGCTGGGCTACGGTGTTGGGGTATGGTGCATACAGGTACAGGGCTGGGCTGCGGTGTTGGGGTACGGTGCGTACAGGTATGGTGCTGGGGTACGAGCCTGGGGTGCATCGCGTACAGGTGGGGGGGCTGTGCTAAGGTGTTGGGGTACGGTGCGTACATGTGCGGGGCTGTGTTACGGTGTTGGGGTACGGTGCGTACAGTGCGGGGATGTGCCAGGGTGTTGGGGTACGGTGTGTACAGGTGCGGGGCTGGGCTGCGGTGTTGGGGTACGGTGCGTACAGGTATGGTGCTGGGGTACGAGCTTGGGGTGCATCGCGTACAGGTGGGGGGGCTGTGCTAAGGTGTTGGGGTACGGTGCGTACAGGTGCGGGGCTGTGCTACGGTGTTGGGGTACGGTGCGTACAGGTGCGGGGATGTGCTAGGGTGTTGGGGTACAGTGTGTACAGGTGCGGGGCTGGGCTACGGTGTTGGGGTACAGTGCGTACAGGTACGGGGCTGGGAGACGGGCCTGGGGTGCGGCGCGTACAGGTGGGGGGCTGGGGTACGGTCCTGGGGTATGGGGCATACAGGTGCAGGACTGGGAGACGGGCCTGGGGTGCGGCGCGTACAGGTGCGGGGCTGTGCTACGGTGCTGGGGTACGGTGCGGAGGGGGCGGGTACGGTGCTGACATACGGGGGTACGGTGCTGACATGTGCGGGGTGTGGGGGGCTGTACGACTCGTATCCGGGCACAAGTTTACCCATGTACATGTAGGCTACAGCGTTCGCTCCGTACGGGGCATTTTACATGCGGTTGTGTATTCGGACGGGCGGTACGGATCGTACTTGCGCGTTCTGACTTCTGTTTTACGATTTGCACGTAAAAATGTCCGGCTCCCTGTCGGACACTTTTCCTGACGCTATTCGGACGTAAAAATTTACGTCTCCCTCTCGGACCATTTTCCCGACGCAATTCGTATGTATTTTTCACGTACCAATCGTACTTCGCAGTTTGTACGGTACTTGTACGATTCGTACGTAAAAATATACGGATACGAGTCGTACGCAAATTTTTTTTTCCCGGATCGGAATCGGCACCTAAGTGTCTATTTTCACAAACTAAAAATATTCCTAGAATATCGTCTGTATGACTTAAACACATACTTGGAACTTTTTACATGAGATTCACCAGTGCTGGATCCAGGATCCACCACTGAGTAAGAAAAAGTAACGATAACACTACTTACCTGCTAAGTGAATTTTCTGCCATAGGATAACATTGGTGAATCTAAGTGAAAAAATGTCTAAGTGTCACCTTTTAAAATACAATAATATTCCTTAAAAATCACTACTGTAGCCAAAAGATTTTACTCAACTGTTTACAGGAGATGTCCAAGGACTGAATCTAGTATCCAGTCCTGTGGCTAGAAAAGTAATCCATAAAGTAACTAATTGCATTTGACTAGAAATTCACATTGAGCTCAATGCTGCATTGTGTTTGAAATTGTGTTGCCCATTGCAACAACTGTAACTACGGTACTTAAAAGTCTATTGCCTATTTGCAAAGTATTTAAACTAAAGTAATTCATTCTGAGAAATTATATTTTGTAATGTGATGTATAATGTAATTATAATGTAATTAAAAAAAATATATCTAAAAATAAACAGTTTAAAAAATGTAGTAAATCAGTATCAAAAAAATCAATTTAACAATGAATACTTTAAAAATTGTCATTTTCAAAACCTTTGAAATTCACTGAAAAAAACATAGGTTTCAGGCCTGATATAGTTCGGAATTAGCATTTAAAAACCTTTGAAATTCACTGAAAAAACCACAGGTTTCAGGCCTGATATAGTTAGGAATTAGCATTTAAAAAACCTTTGAAATTCACAGAAAAACCATAGGTTTCAGGCCTGATATAGTTAGGAATTAGCATTTAAAAAACCTTAGAAATTCACTGAAAAAACAATAGGTTTTAGGGGTGTTATAGTTAGCTGGACATTTCACTCGAACAAAACCATTGAAATTCCTCTGATATAGTTAGGTTTTCTACCTACATCTCGCGCGCCCGAAATCAACTGCTGATGATGTCACATATTACATCATTCATGACATGGTCAGTGACATCACTGATGACATCTCAAATGACATCACTGATGACATAACTGATGACATCATCCACGTGACAATCAGATACACCTCATCATGCACTAGTATAACCTTTCATCACTCACTGTAAAATACAGAGTGCCACATTTAAAACCATTGACACACCAATACAAGTTTTTAAACACCCAATCAGTGATTCGTAGATCTAAAAACACATCTGATCACTTACCCATAGATTCACTCATACATGCTGTCAATGATCAATAGAACACTATCAAATATACTTATACACCTATATCGACATTACACACCAGCACACATCCTAATCACTTATGAAGTCATCCTACTCACTTATGCAAATAATGGATCATACTTAGTTTTACTTAGCTATGCACTTATAAAAACACCACTTCATCTATTCATATAGATAATAACTCATACTTAGTGTGTTATAAAACCACTATTACAAGTATACAGTTATCCATACAGTCACTCATACAATCACTGAGTCTTATGTATACTTATTTATATACAACTGACACATACACTGGCTTTTATTTTTCTAGTTTGTTGGACAAGTACCATTGAGACATATATTGGCTCATCACCACACCCATAAAGATATTCACTCACCCAAACAACTGTTATAACATGTAGTTTTAACTTCATATACCTACTAAATCAACTATTCACACATCTTTGGGCTGTCAAACACCCCCCACCGAACCACACACACATTCACACTCCCATACAAATACTCAGTTAACTAATCTATAACTAATATAGACTTTCACGTAGCTAGTAACCAACTGGTGCAGCAGTTTACACACTGTTAGACCTGGCATCATTGGCATGAGTCTCTCCTCCATTTTTTTTCTGTTGGCCTCCTCTGTTTACGATGTTTCGCTGGAATATTGCTTTGGGCACTGTGCCGCTGCTGATCAGTGCCACAGTGCAAGTGCTCCCTATGTTAAATTGATACATTGATTGGTGTTACCATGATTGGCTTGGTTGACTTACTGTTCAGACCCTAGTCTAGTGCACCGCGTATGCCAAGGGCATGTAAGTTAACTGCTGCTGGTGGGCTTGCAGCACCGGTTGTGCCACCCACAGAAGCAGCTTGTAAAATGTGTCCCAGGCCTGCCATCGCAGAGCCTGTGTGCAGTCCCTGACTGCCATGTTGACTTGGCAAGGAAACCTACTTGCCAGTCTCTAAAACCTTCACTTTGCCACATTTCAGACACCTCTATGGTAGGCCCTAGGGCTGGGTGCATTGTTGGTAAAAGGTAGGTCATGCCCTGATGTGTGTGGCATGACCTAACAGTGAATTACAGCCATTTTCGTTTTTCACTATTGAAGGGCTACCTGCCTCCCATAGGCCAGAATGGGCAGACCGATTATTAACTCCATTATAATCTTATCTGACTCAGGGAGCATGGTAGCGGTTCGAGTTTAGTATCCCTGAACTCAGAATTTAATAACACATCCTTTAGGATGGATGGTTTTTAAATTCTGGGTTTGAAAATAGCCCTTTTAGAAAGTGGCTATTTTCTTGTATGACTATCCACCGGTCTCTGCTGGTTTGGTGTGTGTGTCAGGGGCTGGGTGGCTCCAGAGGTCTGAATGAGTCAGTGTGGGGTGAATGAGGCATTTACCTTTAGAGTGGGGGAAGAGTAGTCCCTGGTAGCCTGCCCTGCCTGACACAATGCTGGCTCCACCTCCTGCCGGGCGACTGATGGCCCTGCCCCTGCCAGTGACAATACTGGCTCCGCCTCCTGCTGGGCGGCTGATGACCATGCCCTGCTCAGTGAATAGGCCAGGTGCCTTGGCCTGGCAACACCCACAACAAACCTGGGATGGGGGGAATTTCCCTGCTTGGACAAAGGGAACAAAGCAGAAAAGGGGTATAAAAGAAGGACCCCTGAACCAAAGAACTTAGATCACTTCTGACAAGGAAACCTCTACCAAGGACAAGAAGCCTGCTGATCCAAGGACTTGCCTCCCCCTTCTGCCAGTGTGCTGTTTGCTGGGGGGAACCTGAAACTGCTTCTTTATTTTTGCCAAGGGACAAGGAGAGAGGAACTTAGTGTGTACTCTCAAGCTTGCAAGAAAATCTCCAAGGGCTGGAAGAGTGCCAGCCTCCTGTTGAAGTCACAGGGCTAAAGGACTTCACCCTCTGCTGAATTGCTTGTTGCTGGAACGTGGTGTTTCCAGTGCACAGGGGAAATCTGCAATCTCAACGTCGACGGACGCCGCCGAATCCAGCTCGACATCCTGAGTACGGCTCCAGTGTTCCGAGCCTTTGACGCCGGCCGCCGGGCCCGATCGACTCCAGTAGCCACGCCAGTGAGTAGTGAGTTCGGCTCCAGCTCCAAGTGACCCCGTCTCGGCCCCGCTGCTGATCGCATCAACGCGGCGCCCTTCTCGACGCCGTGAGCGCTGCTCTGGCCCGACACCTCTCGACGCTGCTGCGGATCGCCCTGACTCCGAGGCACGATTAACGCCGACCTCTCGACGCCGCCCTCTCAACGCCGTGGATCATCGTGTTGCTTTATTCTAAAGGTACTGTGTTTGTGGGGTCTGTTGCGACTCCAGGCTCGACGTAGCGCTCCTCGCGGTCGACGCCAAACCTTGGGAATATCGTAACCTCGACGTCGTGTGACTCCTGTGGGGGTCACATTGTTACCAAGAACTGTGTTTTAAGAAGAATACTTACTTTTGTTGCTAAAGAACTATTTCCTAAGAAGAAACTTTACCTGAACTATTATTTTTCCTTCCAAAGAGTATTTATTAAGATTGTGGTAGATTTTTATCGCTACTTGTTCTTGTGCTAAGCCTTATATAAAAATACTTATTTTTTATAATAACTCCTGTGTTGTGTCCGTTAGCAGTGTATTCACTTTATTACTGGATGTGGTCATACATGCTTAACACACTGCCTCTGAGTTAGGCCTGCCTGCTCTGCCAAGCTACCAAGGCTGTGAGCAGGGGTTATCTGAGTGTGAAATCCCCTTGCCCTGACTAGAGAAGGTGGGTCCCTATTTGTCAGAAGTGTATACCTCTGCCAACTAGAGACCGCCGGTTCTAACAAACACCAACTGACAAAGTGATATTCACACAGTTTAGTCACTATCCACTATATTTAGTGAGACACTATAAATTAGTCAAGTAAACAGTCAATCACACTGCTACTAAATCCTCCATCCAAATATTTATATTTATATATCCACTCATTCTTCAATGCAAATTGCTATATATATATAATACATATTTAAAAAACGAACCAAACCACATTCACTGGATGATGTCATCAGTGATGTCATCAATGATGTCATTTGAGATGTCATCAGTGATGTCACTGACCATGTCATGAATGATGCAATATGTGACATCATCAGCAGTGGATTGCGGGCGCGCAAGATGTAGTTAGTTCAACTAACTATATCGGACGAATTTCAATGGATTTGTTCGAGTGAAATGTCCAGCTAGGTATAACACCCCTAAAACCTATTGTTTTTTCAGTGAATTTCTAAGGTTTTTTAAAATGCTAATTCCTAACTATATCAGGCCTGAAACCTATGGTTTTTTCTGTGAATATATATATATATATCTACTGGCGGTCGCCAGTAGATAGTTATAGTTAGGACCGAGTTCCCATTGGAAATCTGAAAATTCTATTTTGAATAACTTTGGCGCTGGTTGACTTATCTTCGTGAAATTTTCAAAACTAATGGGGCGCTCCGCTCAGCTCCTACCATAAAAGTCTCGGGGTGATTCGTCAAGCGGGGGCTGAGAAACAAGGGGGGTCCCAAAACGCGTTTTCCCCATGCATTTTCCCATAGGACCTTTAGTCGAAGGTACAGCCCGAACAGCTGAACAGAATTACTTGAAATTTGGCAAAGAGGTAGTCCTCAGGTCAGGCATGTGCCTTTTGCATATATGGTGTAAATCCGTTCAGTAGTTCTTGAGAAAATCAAAAGTAAGAACACATATATATCTGGGCGGAGCCTAACCACACATCTCATTGTGAGATCTGTTTGGCTGTCAGCACTTCATCCAAGAAGTGTTGGCAGCCATCTTGGGACCAATATACATGATAGCACCTCATTAAAAAGCATTGCAGTTAATAGAAGGTTTTAAGACTTTAGTTACATTATAAATCATTTGTTGATGGTACCATACTCATTTTAGGAATTGTTGTATGTTCTAAGGTGATTTTACCATGTGAAAAAGCCTTCTGCTGGGATATCATGAATCATGTTTGAGAGAAAACTATTTTCACATGCTTTTCCCACAGAGGTTTGGAAGGTGATCTATAAGCTAAACTGAGAGCATATTTTCTGTAAATTCACATTATCTTTCTCAGTTATGTGAGAATGAAGTCTGACATTCTCAGTAAAACATGTACATCCAACAAGGGCAGAGACTGTCAGTTGATTCCTTTGTGTTCTACTGCAGCTTCCCAGAGTGTTCCAAAGAACAACTAGAGCGCTTCCACTCCTACTTATGATAAACGTATGGCACACCTGAAGCCATCTTGATTGGAATAAAGTGGTATCTCTTAAAACATTTAATTTAAAAAGGAACAAAATGAGAGGGTTCATTTTGCCATAGAATGTATGATTAGTGCTGCAGAAAGAAAAATTAGGGCACATTTTGAGTGACTTCTCAAATCCTCTTCTATTTCATTAAAGAATTCTGACATGCAGACTGAAACATGCACTTTCAATACCAGCAGCAAACTTCCCTGGTGAGCAGTAGCTTTACTACAGTGATCTAATGAGCAACTAGATTGCTAAGATTGTGAATTTATGGCAGATGTGTGACACATCTGAATGCCTTCTTCATTGAATCAAAGTAAAAAACTGACAGTATGCCTACTGAAGAGACTGTAGTAAATGAGGAAATTAGGAAACTTCATAACAAGTCTCCCAAGATGGCCACCTGAGACAAAAGAGCCCAAATGTAGCACAAATATCACCGAGATGTAGCCCAAGTATAGCCCAATGACAGAAATCCCAGAGTGTTTTAAAGAACAACTAGAGCGCTAACAGTCTTACTGATGACAAAAGTATGGCACACCTTAAGCCATCTTGATTGGAATAAAGTGGTAACACTTAAAGCATTTAATTTGCAAAGGAACAAAATGAGGGGGTTCATTTTGCCATAGACATTATGATTAGTGCTGCAGAAAGAAAAATTAGGGCACATTTTGACTTCTCAAATCCTCTTCTATTTCATTAAAAAGTTCTGACATGCAGACTGAAACATGCACTTTGAATACCAGCAGCAGACTTCCCTGGTGAGCAGTAGCTTTACTACAATGATCTAATGAGGAACTAGAGTGCTACCATTCAGAATTTATGGCAAATGTGTCACATCTGAATGCCTTCTTGATGGAACCAAAGTAAACAAGCATTGAAAATGCAATAGGTCTCGCCCTTGTTTAAGTTAAAGCAATTCTGTTTGTAATTAGGTGGCTTTTTAGCTTTGCTTTTATTAGTGTTTTTCAAAATTTCATGTACATAACATGCATATATGTATATATATGCATGCATTTATATTTGTATTTATATAGATATGCAGATTATATATATGTTTATATATGTATGTATATATATATATACACACATACACATACATATATATAAATGCATATGCATATATGTGCATATGTGTGCATGTAGAGAGAGGTAGAGAGAGGTAGAGAGGTAGAGGTGTAGAGGTAGAGACGTAGAGGTAGAGAGGTAGAGGTAGAGAGGTAGAGGTAGAGAGGTAGAGGTAGAGAGGTAGAGAGTAGTAGAGAGAGAGGTAGAGAAAGGTAGAGAGGTAGAGAGTAGAGGATGAGTAATAGAGAGTAGAGAGAGAGTAGTAGAGAGTAGTAGAGAGAGTAGCAGAGAGTGAGTAGGAGAGACTAGTAGAGTGAGTAGTAGAGAGTGAGTAGTAATGAGTAGTAGAGAGTGAGAAGTAGAGAGTAGTAGAGAGTAGAAGAGAGTGAGTAGTAGAGGGAGTAGTAGAGAGTAGTAGAGAGTGAGTATTAGAGAGTGAGTAGTAGAGAGTAGTAGAGAGTGAGTAGTGGAGACTGAGTAGCAGAGAGAGAGTAGTAGAGAATGAGTAGTAGAGAATGAGTAGTAGAGTGAGTAGTAGAGAGTAGTAGAGAGAGTAGTAGAGAGTGAGTAGTAGAGAGTAGTAGAGAGTGAGTAGTATAGAGTAGTAGAGAGTAGTAGAGAGAGAGTAGTAGAGAGTGAGTAGTAGAGAGTGAGTAGTAGAGAGTGAGTAGTAGAGAGAGAGTAGTAGAGAGTGAGTAGAGAGTGAGTAGTAGAGAGTAGTACAGAGTGAGTAGTAGAGAGTGATTAGTAGAGAGTAGTGGAGTAGTAGAGAGTGAGTAGTAGAGAGTAGTAGAGAGTGAGTAGTAGAGTGAGTAGTAGGGAGTAGTAGAGAGTGAGTAGTAGAGTGAGCAGTAGAGTGAGTAGTAGAGAGCAAGTAGTAGAGAGTGTGTAGTAGAGAGTGAGTAGTAGAGAGTAGTAGAGAGTGAGTAGTAGAGAGTGAGTAGTAGAGAGAGTAGTAGAGAGTAGTAGAGTAGTAGAGAGTGAGTAGTAGAGAGTGAGTAGTAGAGAGTAGTAGAGAGTGAGTAGCAGAGAGAGTAGTAGAGAGTAGTAGAGTGAGTAGTAGAGAGTGAGTAGTAGAGAGAGAGAGAGAGAGTAGTAGAGAGTGAGTGGTGGAGAGCAGTAGAGTGAGTAGTAGAGAGTAGTAGAGAGTGAGTAGTAGAGAGAGTAGTAGAGTGAGTAGTTGAGAGTGAGTAGTAGAGAGTGAGTAGTAGAGAGTAGTAGAGAGTAGTAGAGTAGTAGAGAGTGAGTAGTAGAGAGTGAGTAGTAGAGAGTAATAGAGTGAGTAGTAGAGAGGGAGTAGTAGAGAGAGAGTAGTAGAGAGAGAGTAGTAGAGAGTAGTAGAGAGTGAGTAGTAGAGTAGTAGAGAGTGAGTGGTAGAGAGTAGTAGTAGAGTAGTAGAGAGTAGTAGAAAGTGAGTAGTAGAGAGTGAGTAGTAGAAAGTAGTAGCGAGTGAGTAGTTTAATTTAAAAGGAACACAATGAGGAGGTTCATTTTGGTATAGAAATTATGATTAGTGAGGAAAAAAGAAAAAATAGGGCACATTTTGAGTGACTTCTCAAATCCTCTTCTATTTCATTAAAAAATTCTGACATGCAGACTGAAACATGCACTTTCAATACCAGCAGCAGACTTCCCTGGTGAGGAGTAGCTTTACTACAGTGATCTAATGAGCAACTAGAGTGCTACCATTCAGAATTTATGGAAAATGTGTGACACATCTGAATGCCTTCTTGATGGAATCAAAGTAAACAAGCATTGAAAATGCAATAGGTCTCGCCCTCGTTTAAGTTAAAGCAATTCTGTTTGTAATTAGGTGGCTTTTTAGCTTTGCTTGTATTAGAGTTTTTCAAACTTTCATGTACATACCATGCATGTTTGCATGCATTTATATTTATATAGATATGCAGATTATATTTATATGTTTATATATGTATATATATACACATACATATATATAAATGCATATGCATATATATGCATATATATATGTGCATATGTGTGCATGTACAGAGAGGTAGAGAGGTAGAGGTGTATAGGTAGAGGTGTAGAGGTAGAGAGGTAGAGGTAGAGAGGTAGAGAGTAGTAGAGAGAGAGGTAGAGAGGTAGAGAGTAGAGAGCGAGTAATAGAGAGTAGAGAGTGAGTAGTAGAGAGTAGTAGAGAGTTGTAGAGAAATATCAGAGAGTGAGTAGTAGAGAGTAGTAGAGTGAGTAGTAGAGAGTGAGTAGTAGAGAGTGAGTATTAGAGAGTGATTAGTAGATAGTAGTGGAGAGTGAGTAGTAGAGTGAGTAGTAGAAAGTAGTAGAGAGTAGTAGAGAGTAGTAGAGAGTGAGTAGTAGAGAGTAGTAGAGAGTGAGTAGTAGAGAGTAGTAGAGAGTGAGTAGGAGAGTGAGTAGTAGAGAGTAGTAGAGAGAGAGTAGTAGAGAGTGAGTAGTAGAGTGTGGTAGAGAGAGTAGTAGAGAGTGAGTAGTAGAGAGTGGGTAGTAGAGAGTAGTAGAGAGTGAGCAGTAGAGAGTAGTAGAGAGTGAGTAGTAGAGAGTCAGTAGTAGAGAGAGAGTAGTAGAGAGTAGTAGAGTAGTAGAGCGTGAGTAGTAGAGAGTGAGTAGTAGATAGTAGTGGAGTAGTAGAGAGTGAGTAGTAGAGAGTAGTAGAGAGTGAGTATTAGAGTGAGTACTAGAGAGTAGTAGAGAGCGAGTAGCAGAGAGCGAGTAGTAGAGAGTGTGTAGTAGAGAGTGAGTAGTAGAGAGTGAGTAGTAGAGGGAGTAGCAGAGAGTGAGAAGTAGAGAGAGTTGTAGAGTAGTAGAGAATGAGTAGTAGAGTGAGTAGTAGAGAGTAGTTGAGAGCGAGTAGTAGATAATCAGTAGTGGAGAGTGAGCAATAGAGAGTAGTAGAGAGTGAGTAGTAGAGAGTGAGTAGTACAGAGTGAGTAGTAGAGAGTAGTACAGAGTGAGTAGTAGAGAGTAGTAGAGTGAGTAGTAGAGAGTGAGTAGTAGAGAGAGAGTAGTAGAGAGTGAGTATTAGAGTAGTAGAGAAAGAGTGGTAGAGAGTAGGAGAGAGTAGTAGAGTGAGTAGTAGAGAATAGTAGAGAGTGAGTAGTAGAGCGAGTAGTAGAGAGTGAGTAGTAGAGAGTGAGTAGCAGAGAGAGTAGTAGAGAGTAGTAGAGAGTGAGTAGTAGAGAGTAGTAGAGAGCGAGTAGTAGAGAGTGAGTAGTGGAGAGTGAGTAGTAGAGAGCAAGTAGTAGAGAGTGAGTAGTAGAGAGTGAATAGTAGAGAGTGAGTAGTAGAGAGAGAGTAGTAGAGAGTGAGTAGTAGAGAGTAGTAGAGTGAGTAGTAGAGAGTGAGTAGTAGAGAGTAGTAGAGAGAGAGTAGTAGAGAGTGAGTAGTAAAGAAAGAGTAGTAGAGTAGTAGTGAGTGAGTGCTAGAGAGCAGCAGAGAGTAGTAGAGTGAGTAGAAGAGAGTAGTAGAGAGTGAGTAGTAGAGAGTGAATAGTAGAGAGTAGTAGTAGAGAGTAGTAGAGAGAGAGAGTAGTAGAGAGTGTAGTAGAGAGTGAGTAGTAGAGAGTAGTAGCGAGTGAGTAGTAGAGAGTAGTAGAGAGTGAGTAGTAGAGTAGTAGAGAGTGAGTGGTAGAGAGTAGTAGAAAGTAGTAGAGTGAGTAGTAGAGCGTGAGTAGTAGAGAGTGAGTAGTAGAGAGTGAGTAGTAGAGAGTGAGTAGTAGGGAGTAGTAGCGAGTGAGTAGTAGAGAGTGAGCAGTAGAGTAGTAGAGAGTGAGTAGTTGAGAGTGAGTAGTAGAGATTGAGTAGTAGAGAGTAGTAGAGTAGTAGAGAGTGAGTAGTAGAGAGTAGTAGAGAGAGAGTAGTAGAGAGTGAGTAGTAGAGAGAGAGTAGTAGAGAGTAGTAGAGAGTCAGTAGTAGAGTAGTCAGTCAGTGTCAGTCAGTCAGTGTCAGTCAGTCTGTCAGTATCAGTCAATCAGTGTCAGTCAGTGTCAGTCAATCAGTGTCAGTCAGTCAGTATCAGTCAATAAGTGTCAGTCAGTGTCAATCAGTGTCAGTCAGTGTCAGTCAGTCAGTGTCAGTCAGTCAGTGTCAGTCAGTCAGTGTCAGCTAGAGCAGCTCTGCTGACCTGGTTCTCTGGCTCTAAAGCAGCTCTGCTGACCTGGTTCTCTCTCTCTAAAGCAGCTCTGCTGACCTGGTTTCTCTGGCTCTACAGCAGGTCTGCTGACCTGGTTCTCTGGCTCTAGAGCAGCTCTGCTGACCTAGTTCTTATCCCCTTCAGTGCCACGCCCTTTCCCCGCCCTGTGCCGGGCATTACATTAGCGGGTGGGGTTCATGACGAGATAGTCTCGTCATGGGCACAGCGCAACCGTGCTACATGACAAGACTATCTCGTCATGGGCACTGAAGAGGTTATGCTACAGAGCAGCTCTGCTGATCTAGTTCTCTGGCTCTACAACAGCTCTGCAGACCTGGTTCTCTGGCTCTAAAGCAGCTCTGTTGACCCAGTTCTATGGCTCTGAAACAGTTCTGCTGACATGGTTCTCTGGCTCTATAGAAGCTCTGCTGACCTGGTTCTCTCCCTCTAAAGCAGCTCTACTGACCTGATTTCTCTGGCTCTGCAGCAGCTCTGCTGACCTGGTTCTCTGGCTCTAGAGCAGCTCTGTTGACCTGGTTCTTAGGCTCTAGAGCAGCTCTACTGACCTGGTTCTCTGGCTCTAAAGCAGCTCTGCTGATCTGGTTCTATGGCTCTAAAGCAGCTCTGCTGATTTGGTTCTCTGGCTCTAGAGTAGCTCTGCTGACCTGGTTCTCTGACTCTAAAGCAGCTCTGCTAACCTGGTTCTCTGGCTCTAAAGCAGCTCTGCTGGCCTGGTTCTCTGGCTCTAAAGCAGCTCTGCTGACCTGGTTCTCTCCCTCTAAAGCAGCTCTACTGACCTGGTTTCTCTGGCTCTACAGCAGCTCTGCTGACCTGGTTCTCTGACTCTAGAGCAGCTCTGCTGACCTAGTTCTTAGGCTCTAGAGCAGCTCTGCTGACCTGGTTCTCTGGCTCTACGGCAGCTCTGCTGACCTGGTTTTCTGCACTCACGACGCACGCATCCGACTTCGCGAAAATATATTAAAAAATAATATAAGTTTCTTATAAGTACAAATATATTATTTTGATGAATATCTTACATAATCTCTTGCCTTAATATGTATATTGAAGACACATACATATCATTTTGGAACATACATTTTTTTTGCGGGAGTCGCGCACCCAGCGCGCCCCAGCACGTATATGATGTCACGCGGGACCCACAAGCGCGCAAACATCTCGTACCGTAATGCCCATGTGTCGTGAATGCGCGAGAGCAGGAGTCGCAGACTGGTCGCATACCAATCGCGCATATCACGTGATATTAAATGTATATGATGTAACTGAAAAACACGCAGCCGTCGCACACCATACGCGGATCCTTCATGACTTTTCTAAAATGGCGGCTAGAATGTGCGCACCCACCGTGATGTGTACACTTTGAGTGCGTGACTGTGAAAAAATTGGATTTTTTTTTTTTAAAGAAAATGATATAAATATATTAAAATAAAAAATGAAAAGAAGAAAATTAATCAATATTTCAGTTTTAATTAAAAAATGTTTTTTTGCAATTTTCAGAAAAATATATATTGTTATTTAATGAATAAAATATTTATAAATAAACAGTTAAAAAACTGTAGAAAATCAGTACAAAAAAATAGATATAACTACTATCACACTTAAAAGTTAGCATTTAAAAAACCTTTGAAATTCACTGAAAAAAAACATAGGTTTCAGAGACGTTATAGTTAGAAATTAGCATTTAAAAAACCTTAGAAATTCACAGAAAAAAACATAGGTTTCAGGGGTGTTATAGTTAGCTGCCCATTTCACTCGTACAAAACCATAGAAATTCCTCCGTTATAGTTAGTTCTGCTAACTATAACTCACGCGCCCGCAATGCACTGCTGATGATGTCACATATTACATCATTCATGACATGGTCAGTGACATCACTGATGACATCACTGATGACATCTCAAATGACATCACTGATGACATCATCCACTTGACAATCCGATACACCACATCATACACTTGTATAACCTTTCATCACTCACTGTAAAATACAGAGTACCATATTTGAAACCATTGACACACCAATACCAGTTACTACATACCCACTCACTGATTCCTAAGTCTACACACACAACTACCCATTCAACAACAGAATCATCTAAACATGCAGTCATTAATTAATAGAACACTATCAAATGCACTTATACACATATATAGACATTGACACATCAGCAGTCATCTTAGTCGGTTATGCAGTCATCCTACTCACTCATAAAAAAAATGTATCGCACTTAAATTTACTCACTTACACAATTATCCAACGACACCTCATTTATTCAAACACATAGTAACTCATCGTTAATATGTTAAAAAAGCACCATTACAATTATACACTCATTCATATATTTACTCTCACAATCACTGACTCGTACATAAACTTATTTATATACACCAATTCTCACATACAATGCCTTTTATTTTTTTACTTTGTGGAAGATGTACAACTAAAACATATATTCGCTCACCAACACACATATAAATACACTCAGTCACCCAAACAACTGTTTCCACGTGCACTCTTAAACCCATACACCGAGTCAATCAACCATTCACACATCTCTGCATAGAGTTACACACACCCCATCCAACCACACACAAACTCAGTGTCCCATACAAATACTCACCCAACTAATCAATAACTAATATACACACTCATATAGTTAGTGACCAACTGAGGCAGCATGTTATACAACAACAGAGACAGTGCTGCACACATTCACATAGTTTAGTTACTAATCCATGTATTAAGTGAGACACTTTTAATTACTCACTTAAAAAGACGGTCAGACAGCTACTAAATCCTCCACCCAGACAGTTATATATCCACTCAATCTCCAATACAGATTGGTATATATATAATACATATTTAAATTTCAAACTAAACCACATTCAGTGGATGATGTCATCAGCGATGTCATTTGAGATGTCATCAGTGATGTCATCAGTGATGTCACTGACCATGTCATGAATGATGCAATATGTGACATCATCAGCAGTGCATTGCGGGCGCGTGAGTTATAGTTAGCAGAACTAACTATAACGGAGGAATTTCTATGGTTTTGTACGAGTGAAATGGGCAGCTAACTATAACACCCCTGAAACCTATGTTTTTTTTCTGTGAATATATCTATATAAATATATTCACTGAAAAAACCATAGGTTTCAGGCACGTTATAGTTAGGAATTAGCATTTAAAAAACCTTTGAAATTCACTGAAAAAACCATAGGTTTCAGGGGCGTTACAGTTAGTTGGACTTTTCACTCGTACAAAACCATTGAAATTCCCCCATTATAGTTAGTTCGGCTAACTATAACTCGCGCGCCCGCAATGCATTGCTGATGATGTCACATATTACATCACTCATGACATGGTCAGTGACATCACTCATGACATCACTGATGACATCTCAAATGACATCATTGATGACATCACTGATGACATCATCCAGTGAATGTGTGTTTTTCTGAAAATTACATATGTTTTATATATGTATATCTCAAGGTCGATGGAAGAATAAATGGGTATATAAGTGTCTAAATGGATGATTTGTTTTTGAAAAATTGATTGTATAACTGACTGATTAAGTGTATCTTAGTGAATACATGGCTTAGTGGGTAATGTTTAAATATGTAAATATCTGTATCAGTCTCTCACTTTGTGTATATGTGGCTGCATGGGTTGGTGAGTAGCTACAGCTACATGAGTGTCTATATAGGTTATTAGTTGGTTTTTTGAGTATCAGTATGAGTGTCTGAGTGTCTGCATGGTTCGATGGGGGTATTACGTAGTGCATAGGTGCATGAATGAGTGACTCACTGTTTGTATGTGTTGAAGACAGCATGTTTGCAGGACTGTATGGGTGGATGAGTGTGTGCATGGGTGTGTTAGTGAGTGAATGACTGTCTCAATAGTGTCTTTATGAGTAACTACATATGTTTTAAACTAGTATATGTGACTATTGGTGTATATAAGTGAGTATATGTGAGAATGAGAGATTGAAAGAGTTCCTGTATGAATAAGTATGTGTTTCTAGAAGTGATTGTTTAAAAGACTAAGTATGTGTAAGTTTCTGTAGAAGTAAGTGTGGTGGTGTGTGTATAACTGTATATGCAAGTAAATGGATGTTTGATTCTTTATTAGCATGAGTGACTATGTGTGTGAGTAACTCTATGGATGAGTGGCGTTGTGTAACAGGATGTATTGGTGTATGAGTACATATGATGTGTGAGTACATGTATGAGTGACTGTATAGGACTGTTGGTGAATGAGTAGATGTGTATGTGGATCTTAGAATTACCGAAAAGGTTGCTGTAACTGGTATTGGTATGTCCATTGTTTTGAAAATGTTAGTTTTTATTTTTGAATGTGTGTATCAAAGGTTATATTAGGGGGAGAGGAGGTCTGCCACTCTATCACAAGGATTATGTCATCAGTGATGTCATCAGTGATGTCATCAGTGATGTCATTTGAGATGTCATCAGAGATGTCATGAGTGATGTCACTGACCATGTCATGAGTGATGTAATATGTGACGTCATCAGCAGTGCATTGCGGGCGCGCGAGTTATAGTTAGCTGAACTAACTATAACGGGGGAATTTCAATGGTTTGGTACGAGTGAAAAGTCCAGCTAACTATAACGCCCCTAAAACCTATGGTTTTTTCAGTGAATTTCTAAGGTTTTTTAAATGCTAATTCCTAACTATAACCTGCCTGAAACCTATGGTTTTTTCAGTGAATTTCAAAGGTTTTTTAAATGCTAATTTCTAACTATGCCTACAGAGATAGGACATGTGAAGAAAGAAGAAAAAACGCAAAGAAAGAAAAAAAAGAAATGCAGAAAGAAGCAACAGAAGTCCTCAAAGACGAAGAAAAGTGCAGGAAGAAGGATAATGTGCAGAAAGAACAAACAGAAGAGCAGAAAGAAGCCTTGTTGCAAAATCATCCTGTACCCTCAACTTTTTCAGACAGATACTGGTGGTAACTGAGTCTGACTAACCAGTCCTAGAGCCAGTGCTATGTTAAAGACACTCAGAATACAGTGAAAACACCTACATACACTAGGGAACACTATGCTTTGGGGTCCCCCTGTGATTAGCATGACCTCCTCTGTAAGCCCCTAGTATATAATAGGGCAGGGGATTAAAACTACCTTTTAAAATGCGCCACAGAGCATGTTTGCACACGTCACCTCAGGCCCCGTCCCTTTCCTTCACCAAAGTGTAAACACACCCTGTGGCTGTTTTTAGTTGGGAGATTAAGTTAATTTGAATCCTGAGGGTCCCTAGGGTTCAACTAGCCCACTAGGTACCTCCTGTAAGCGCCAAAGAGCTGTGTTGTATAGAGGTGTAAAAAGTGGCATGGCCTGGACCACCTCTCTGCAACGCAGCTCAGTGGCGCTTACTGGAAGCACCTGGTGGTCTAGTTAGCCCCCAGGGGCCCTCAGGATTGAAGGGGAATTATTTCCCCAACTTAAAACGCACCATAGGGCGTGTTTGCACACGTCACCTCAGGCCCCATCCCCTCCCTTCCCCACTGTGTAAACACGCCCTGTGGCCGTTTTTTAAGTTGGGAGATTAAGTCCCCTTGAATCCTAAGGGTCCCTAGGGGCAAAATAGCCCACTAGGTACGTCCAGTAAGGGCCATTGCAGAGAGGTGTAAAAAGGGGCACGGCCTGCACCACCTCTCTGCAACGCAGAGCAGTGGCGCCTACTGGAAGCACCTGGTGGGCTAGTTGGCCCCCAGGGTCCCTCAGGATAGAAAGGGAATTATTTCCCCAACTTAAAACGCGCCACAGGGCATGTTTGCACACGTCACCTCAGGCCCCGTCCCCTCCCTTCACCACTGTGTAAACGCGACCTGTGGCCGTTCTAAGTTGAGAGATTAAGTCCCCTTGAATCCTAAGGGTCCCTAGGGTCAAACTAGCCCACTAGGTACCTCCAGTAAGCTCCACAGAGCTGCGTTGCATAGAGGTGTAAAAAGGGGCGTGGCCTCAGAACACCTGTCTGCATTGCAGCTCTCTGGCGCATACTGGAGATACCTGTTGGGCTAGTTAGCCCTCAGGGACCCTCAGTATTGAAGGGGAATTAATTCCCCAACTTACAACTGGCCAGGGGGCGCGTTTGCAGAGTGCTGCAAGGAGGGGGTGTGCCCTCCGGCGCGATGCCGGTCTTTTATTTATTTTATTTTTTTAAGAAGGAGGGCTGTGTGGCCCCCCTTCTTTTTCTAATTTATTGGCCCTGGGGACCCCATCCCCCAGGGTCTGATCCCTAATCTTTTTTGTTGAAAAAAATAAATTTGGCCCTCCCAAGGCTTTAATCGGCCTCGGGGACCCCAACCCCCGGGTCATGGCCTTTTTTTCTTTTATTCTTTAGGAGGTGGGCTGCGTTGCCCCCCTCCTCAGGCCACTTATGGCCCTGGGGACCCCATCCCCCAGGGCCAGCCTTTGTTTTTTATTATTTTTTAAAAATATATATTTATATAAACACCTAGGACATGCTGGACAAACCGTATGCACCTATCACCCTGACGATTTGCGTTATATTCATTAAAAGGCGACTATGCATACAATGAATCCACGTGGAATGTATTTACACCGTTAGTGAAGCTCTGACGTGTCTGACGCCCTACCGTGCCTTATCGCGGCGCACCCGCCGGTGGGTACTCTCCAAGTAGACACCCTTGTCGTTTATTTATACAAACATGGGTAGCTATTGACGGGTACATTTAATACGCACGCACACCAAGCCATTCAAAGGGGATTCAACAAAAATTCGACCAAACTACGCAAGAAACCCTCCTCACGGTTAGTAAAACACACATCCACCGCCAGATGTGTAATACTTTTTATTTTACTCTCTGGAAAGGAGACGAACCTCACTTGAGAGTCACAGCGTGCTCTTGGTTAAGCCCAATGCTGTGTTACACCCACCAGTGTGCGCCGAGTGCCACACACCTCTGTGTTGTATTCCACCAGCTAGTGCATATGCTATGATACTCTCTAGCCCATGTGCACTGTAAACCCACCCCGTGAATATGTCATGCCACACTTGCCTTCACACGGGTTATATTGCCCTATCTAACATGCCTTCCTCGATGCCTATGTTATAACGCACAGCGCTATGCCATACATATTACAATCTGGGATCCATATCTTTGTCACAGTGCATATGCAACGTTACACTCCCCAGCACATATTATACATTACAACTTTAGAGACTAGTTAGGTTACACAACACTGCCCTGTGCATATTACACTCCAAGGCTCATATCGCATAGCACCCGCTAGTGCCTGTGCTATCTCACGCTCTCCAATGAATCTGTCATTGTGCACAATGTATTGCATATTATATTTCACGCCCCGGTTCATCTTATATCACACTTTTTGGTGCATAGTTTATACCATATACTATATCTAGTTTTCATTTTCAATCGTGCTCTCAGGACTATGTTCTATATAACACTACGTCCACCTACCCTTTTCACGGGCATTACATTTTGCGATGGGGGGTGGAGGGTCAGGGGGTGTTTCTGCCAAGTGAGCCCGGAGTCACAGTCACAAATTTCCTCTTCTTCCTGAATAAAAGTGAGATTATGCTGCATACTTGTTCATATTTTAAGTAGTTCGCACAGACACACATTTTAAAAACAATAAAGTTCTTAATACTCACCTTCTCTGAACAGTTAGCTTGCTGCCCCATCCACCTCCTCCCTATCCTCTGTTGTCTGAATCCATGGACTAGCCTCCTCCCTCCTGCCATGCATGGTCTGATGTGCTGCCACTGCCCTCCATTTAGCATGATGTACCAGTCCACTTCTCCTGCCCTCCATTGCCCAATTATATGGCCCATCATTGACCTCCTGCTTAGCCTTGACCTCCTGCTTAGCCTCTGTGCTTAGCTTGCTGCCCCTTTTGTCCTTCTCCCTGCCCTCTGATGTCTTTGTGCATGCCCCTGCTCCATCCTTTTTGCCCACCATGTTCCATGGACCTGCGACTCCTATCTACTCTGAGTGTTCTGTTGAGCTGCCACTCCCCTCCCACCTGCCTAGCATTGTCAGATGACTGTAACCTGTCCCTGCCACTTCCACCCTGCCTGTCCACATGCCATGCCCCTATTCCCTTCCTCCTGTCCTCCATGGTCCATTTTACTGCCACATCCTTCTGCCCTCCCTGGTCTGTTGTGCTGCAACTGCTCCTCCTGCCTGCCCCGCGCTGTCTGTTGTGAGGCCCCTTCCCCCGAACTCTCTTGTCTGTGCCCAGGTCCTGACCCTCCCTTCGATCCTCCATGGTCCTTTGTGCATGCCCCTGCACCCTCCTTCTTGCCCATCATAGCCATTGTGCTGCCACTAACCGTCTCGCTTGCCATGCATGGTCTTCTGTGCTGCCATGGCCCCTCCCACCTTTCCTGTGTGGTCAGCTAGCTACCCCTGACCCCCTCCCACCTTCCCTCCATGGTCTGTGTATATGCCATCGTAGTCTCATTGTTGCTCTCCATGGTGTGTCTTATTTCTAGTGCCTATCCTGCCCAACCTCCATGGTCATCTTGCTGCTCCTGCCCTGCCCCCTTGCCCCCAGACCTCTGTTTCCATGTGCAGACCCCTATTCCCTCCCTCCTGGTTTGTCTGTTCCATTGTAATGCCCCTGATCCGTCCCTCCTGCCCTTTATGGTCTGTTATGCTGCAGCTTTCTCTCCTGTCTGTCCATTATGGTCAGCTAGCTACCATTGCCTCTTTCCCTTCTCTTCTCTGTTGTCCATGTGCATGGTCTGGTCCCCTCCCTATTGCTTTCTATGGATTGTTGTGCTGCACTCCCGTCGCGCATGCCCTGTGTGGTGTATTGTGCTGCTGCAAACCCTGATGCCTGGCCTGTAGGGTCAGTTTGGTGCACCTCTGCATGTCCCTCCTGTCCTCTGTTATCCGAGGCCATGTCCCTACCCCAATTCCTCCTGCCTACCATGATCCAATGTACCATACTTGCGAACATTTTAAACTTAGTAAGAGCGAGATTGTGAAAAAAAAACTGGGGTATTGATTTTGCCCTTTGAGTTACATTGGAAAAGATGAGATTGTAGACAGGAGACAGATCAAATAATGTCCATATGAGCTTAAAAACATTGGACGTTTCCTGGCTGAAACGGGTCTGTTGACATGTATGGTTGTACTACCACTGCCTCTTCCTTATGCCCACAATGGTCTATTATATTGCCACAGCCTCTCTTGCCAGTCCTGTATTGTTGGTTTGTTGCCCCTGCCCCCCTTTCCACTGCCCTCCATAGTCTGTTGTGCTGCCACTGCCCTTCCTGCCTGCCCAGTGTGGTCAAATTGGTGCCTCTGCACTCTCCTACCTGCCTTCAATTTTCAGAGTCCGTGCCCCTGGCCTCTGCCTCTCAACAGTATCCCAATGAACAAGTAGATTGCTAACATTCTATATTTATGACAAAAGTGTGGAACGCCTGACGTCATCTTGTTGTGATCAAAACTGTAATACCTAAAGCATTTCCTTTAGAAATTACATATATGAGAGGGTCTTATTTGCAGAGAGTTTTCAAATAGCGACAAAGAACTTTTAAATTATTTGTAATCTTTATGTTTTTTTATCCACTTGATCACTTGATTAAATGTTGCACCTAGGGGAGAGGATGTGGTGTTACTTCCAGAGCTGCAGACTTTGCAACTGGGGAACCAGGTTGGAGTTTCTGCTTCAGCTCAACATTATGTGATTCTGGTCAAATCACTTAATCTCCCCATGTCTACAACCAAAATGAATTTTATCTTGTGTGATGTAACCAATGCTCATGTAAAGCACTCCAATACCTGACAAGTCTGCACTATATAAAACTGCAAATACACAAAAAATAAGTGTTTTGCACACTTCTGTCATTGGGCTACATGTGGGCTACATCTGGGTGATATTTGTGCTGCATTTGGGCTCTTTTATCTCTGGTGGCCATCTTGGGAGATGTATGTTATGAAGTTTCCTAATTTCCTCATTTACTGCAGTCTCCTCAGTAGGAAATACTTTATTTTGGTTCCATCAAGAAGGCATTCAGATGTGTCAAACATTTGCCATAAATTCTGAATGTTAGCACTCTAGTTGCTCATTAGATCACTGTAGTAAAGCTACTGCTCACCAGGGAAGTCTGCTGCTGGTATTCAAAGTGCATGTTTCAGTCTGCATGTCAGAATTTGTTTATGAAATAGAAGAGGATTTGAGAAGTCAAAATGTGCCCTAATTTTTCTTTCTGCAGCACTAATCATAATTTCTATGGCAAAATGAACCCCCTCATTTTGTTCCTTTGTAAATTAAATGTTTTAAGTGTTACCACTTTATTCCAATCAAGATGGCTTCAGGTGTGCCATACTTTTGTCATAAGTAAGACTGTTAGCGCTCTAGTTGTTCGTTAGAACACTCTGGGACATTCTGTCATTGGGCTATACTTGGGCTACATCTGGGTGATATTTGGGCTACATTTGGGCTCTTTTGTCTCTGGTGGCCATCTTGGGAGATTTATTTGTTATGAAGTTTCCTAATTTCCTCATTTACTGCACTCTCCTCAGTAGGAAATACTTTCAGTTTTTTACTTTGGTTCCAGCAAGAAGGCATTCAGATGTGTCACACATTTGCCATAAATTCTGAATGTTAGCACTCTAGATGCTCATTAGATCACTGTAGTAAAGCTACTGCTCACCAGGGAAGTCTGCTGTTGGTATTCAAAGTGCATTTTTCAGTCTGCATGTCAAATTTCTTTTATGAAATAGAAGAGGATTTGAGAAGTCAAAATGTGCCCTAATTTTTCTTTCTGCAGCACTAATCATAATTTCTATGGCAAAATGAACCCCCTCATTTTGTTCCTTTGTAAATTAAATGTTTTAAGTGTTACCACTTTATTTCAATCAAGATGGCTTCAGATGTGCATACTTTTGTCATAAGTAAGACTGTTAGCACTCTAGTAGTTCGTTGGAACACTCTGGGACATTCTGTCATTGGGCTATACTTGGGCTACATCTGGGTGATATTTGGGCTACATTTGGGCTCTTTTGTCTCTGGTGGCCATTTTGGGAGACTTATTTGTTATGAAGTTTCCTAATTTCCTCATTTACTACAGTCTCCTCAGTAGGAAATACTTTCAGTTTTTTACTTTGATTCCATCAAGAAGGCATTCAGATGTGTCACACATTTGCCATAAATATAGAATGTTAGCACTCTAGTTGCTTATTAGATCACTGTAGTAAATCTATTGCTCACCAGGGAAGTCTGCTGCTGGTATTGAAAGTGCATGTTTCAGTCTGCATGTCAGAATCTTTTAATTAAATAGAAGAAGATTTGAGAAGTCACTCAAAATGTGCCCTAATTTTTCTTTCTGCAGCACTAATCATACTTTCTATGGCAAAATGAACCCCTTCATTTTGTTCCTTTTTAAATTAAATGTTTTAAGAGTTACCACTTTATTCCAATCAAGATGGCTTCAGGTGTGCAATATGTTTGTCATAAGTAGGACTGTTAGCGCTCTAGTTGTTCTTTAGAACACTCTGGGAAGCTGCAGTAGAACACAAAGGAATCAACTGACAGTCTCTGCCCTTGTTGGATGTATATGTTTTACTGAGAATATCAGACTTCATTCTCACATGACTGAGAAAGATAATGTGAATTTACAGAAAATATGCTCTCAGTTTAGCTTATAGATCACCTTCCAAACCTCTTTGGGAAAAGCATGAGAAAATAGTTTTCTCTCAAACGTGATTCATGATATCACAGCAGAAGGATTTTTCACATGGTAAAATCACCTTAGAACACACCACAATTACTAAAATGAGTATGGTACCATCAACAAATGATTTATAATGTAACTAAAGTCTTAAAACCTTCTATTAACTGCAATGCTTTTTAATGAGGTACTATCATGTATATTGGTCCCAAGATGGCTGCCAACACTTCTTGGATGAAGTACTGACAGCCAATCAGATCGCACGATGAGATGTGTGGTTAGGCTCCGCCCAGATATATCTATCTTTTTAACTCTAATTTTCTCAGGAACTACTGAACGGATTTACAACATTTAAGCAAAAGGCATGAGTCTGAATTGAGGACTACCTTTTTGCCAAATTTGGTGTAATTCCGTTCAGCAGTTCAGGCTGTAGCTGCGTCAACAGGTCCTATGGGAAAATGCATGGGGAAAACGCGTTTTGGGACCCCCCTTTTTTCTCGGCCCCCGCTTGACGAATCACCATGAAATTTTCAGGATAGGAGGGGACCAGAGCTGGCCAAAAGTTTGGAAAATTTTGCGAAGATTTGTCAATCGGCGCCAACGTTATTCCAAATAGAATGTTGCGGATTTCCTATGGAAAATAGGTCCTAACTATAACTACCTACTGGCGACTGCCAGTAGGTAATATTTATATATATATATATATATATGTGTGTGTGCGTGTTTGTGTGTGCGTTTTTTTCCAATAAAAATGCTCAGGCCCTGGGGGATGGGGTCCCCAGGGCCCAATAAATACTAAAAGAAGGGGGGACCACACAGCCCCCTTCTTTTTGCACCCTTCTTTATTTTTTGCATCCCTCTTGCCTCTTTCTGCTGTTCTCTTGCCATTTTCTGCAACTCTCTTGCCCCTTTCTGTACCTCAATTGCTCTTTCTACACTACTCTTGCTTCTTTCCACACTTCTGTTTCTTCTTTCAGCACTTCTCTTGGCTCTTTCTGTACTTCTTTTGCTGGATTCTGCACCTCTCTTGTGTCTTACTGTACCTCACTTGCCTCTTTCTGCACCTCACTTGCTTCTTTCTGCACCCCTCTTACCTGTTTCGGCACCTCTGACTTAGAGGTAGTTTTAGTCCTCCTGCCCTAATATGTACTAGGGCCTTACAGGGGAGGTCATGCCAATCACAGGGGTACCCAACCCATAGTGTACCCTAGTTTATGTATGTGTTTTCACTGTATTCTAAGTGTCTTCCAGCATAGCACTGGCTCCGGGCCTGGTTAGTCAGAGTCAGTTACCACCAGTACCAGTCAGCAAAAAGTTGGGGGCACACTTTGAAACAAGGCCTCTTTCTGCACCTCTGTTGGTTCTTTCTGCATATCTCCTGCTTTTTTCTGCACCTTTAATTGTCTTTCTGGACTTCTGTTGCCTCTTTCTGCATTTCTCTTGCTTCTTTCTGCACCTTACTTCCTCTTTCAGCACATGTCCTACCTCTGTAGGCATAGTTAGAAATTAGCATTTAAACAACCTCAGAAATTCACTGAAAAAAACAAAGGTTTCTGGGATGTTATAGTTAGAAATTAGCATTTAAAAAACCTTAGAAATTCTCTGAAAAAACTACAGGTTTCGGGGACATTATAGCTATTTGGGCATTTCACTCATACAAAACCAGAGAAATTCGGCAATGCACTGCTGATGACATCACATATTACAAATTATATCCTTCATGTCATGGTCAGTGACATCACTGATGACAAAAACGCAGGCCACAGTAGTAATGATACATCAAATAACCTAAAATACATGAATGTGTCGGAAGGTCCGTACAATTACATGGTTAGGCTGATGCGTAGCGAATATATCATAGTGCAAGTGCAAAGATACATGAGCGCTCTGCATATGCTGAAATGTTAACTCTAACGTACAAAGTGAAATGAAATAAATGAACACAAAGTGTGTGCTTGGTCTGTGAAAAGAAAGAGACAAAGTATGTTGGCAAACCGTTCTAAGTGTCCTGGAATCCCATAATGCTGTAATGTTAGGCAACGCTTGTTCGCACATCACATCGCATACTCTTCAGACATGTCCTGGTCGGCATGTAAAAAAGACTCAGTCTCTGTCAACCTGTATATATCTATAACATAGGTAAGGAGCGTAGTTCGCATGGTGCGTATAGCTCTGCCACAGGCATCACAGTGCATGTTGTCATACGTATTACTAAAGTGAGGGACATGGATTGCATGGTGCTCTATTCCTTACGACACATTCATGTATTTTAGGTTATTTGATGTAGCATTACTACTGTGGCCCGTGTTTTTACCACTCTAACATGTCTGCCAAGTGCAGAATGCGAAGTCCATCATTTGTGTTGCTGATCTCACGTCTGATGTTAAAATATGTTTTACTTTTGTGCACGTAGTACACGTGATCAAGGCTGCGGATGCAGTTAAAACGCGTTGTGGTGGAATAAACCTGGTTGCAAACTAACTTGGATTGTTGATTCTTGATCCTGAGAGCGCACATACTTTTTGACTGTCTTGTGGGGATATATATATATATATATTGCAGGGCAAGTTGGTTAGGAACACAGGCACTTAGTGTACAAAGCCGACGCGTTTCGGGACTCTTCCCTTTTTCAAAGGCTGGTTAGTTCTGACATCAGAAAAAGTGTGGTGCACCTGTCTGTCCATAAGCACCCCGCCCCAGTGGGCATAAACGCATGCACGGCCTCGTGGTACTTGAAGTGCTGCCAAAGATTTGCTACAGTGTGCCGTTTTGAAGTCAGTCCATAACACAAAATAAAGCCCCAGTGGGTTTCTCAGCTTCCTCCTTTTTTGTTCGCACACACACCTCATTGCCCAAATCAACATAGCTCCCATCCTGTTATGATGAAACCAGATAGTGTCATCAGGGTCTGCGAGGACACAGCGGGACTCCCTCACGGCCAGGCAACAGCCGCTCCAATCAATCAACAAAGTTTCACCTCAAACGAAGGAGCCCAGAACAAAGGGTAAGTAATGCTTTCAAATCTTTAATCTGGGCTGCAGCGCAAGTTGGCTAGGAACACAGGCACTTAGTGTACAAAACCAGCGCGTTTCGGGACTCTTCCCTTTTTCACAGGCTGGTAAGTGCTGACATCAGAAAACAAGCGGTGCACCTGTATGTTCAAAAGTACCCTGCCCCAGTGGGCGTAACCGCATGCACAGCCTCATGGTACTTGAAGTGCTGCCAATGTTTTGCTACAGTGAGCTGTTTGGAAATCAGTCTATAAAACAAAATAAAACCCCAGTGGGTTGTTCAGCTTCCTCCTTTCTTAGCGCACACACCTCATTGCCCAGATTAACATAGCTCCCGTCCCGTTATGATGAAACCAGATAGCGTCATCTTGGTCTGCGAGGACACAGCGGGACTCCCTCACGGCCAGGCAACAGCCTCTAAAACAAAGTTTCACCTCAAACAAAGGAGCCCAGAACAACGGGTAAGTAAGGCTTTCAAATCTTTAATCTGGGCTGCAGCGCAAGTTGGTTAGGAACACAGGCACTTAGTGTACAAAGCCGATGCGTTTCGGGACTCTTCCCTTTTTCACAGGCTGGTTAGTCCTGACATCAGAAAATGAGTGGTGCACCTGTATGTCCATAAGTACCCCGCCCCAGTGGGCATAACCGCATGCATGGCTTCATGGTACTTGAAGTGCTGCCAATGTTTTGCTACAGTGAGCCGTTTTGAAGTCAGTCTGAGTAGCGTCTCATTTAGATTACGAGAGCTGGATGTCACTCGACCAAAAAGGCATAATCTACATGAAAAATAGCTTTTAGTGAGCCTTTAAGGTGGCTTTATTGTGACTAACATTGTGATAGAACAGGATTTTCGCAAAAAGAAAACTGCTTGAATTAACACCCCCGTAATACATACTAACAGTGTGCGGTGAAAACTAACATACAAAACACAATGAAACACACAGGAAACCGCTTTGCGCATGTGTGCACTAATGTGCACTAATGCATGAAAGAACTAAACCACATTTTACATTGCACTTTGAAAGGAGCAAGCAATAATGCATGATTAGGCCACATTTCACATTTTGCATGTTGATTTAAAAAATAATAATAAACAATGCCACTTTTACCTAAAGCTTTGTCAGGAATATTTTAACATGGGATAGTGCAAAGGTGGGTGGTAAACAGTGAAAAGTGCATTTTTATGTACTTAATGAATGTTTATGTTTTAATTCCCATAGTGAGCCGAATGGGCCTGACTTTTTCTAAAGTTAACCTGATAGATGGGGGAAAAAGACATAAATGCTGAGCACTGCAGAAGAAGAGCAAAAATCCAAGGTTGTTCAGCTCAAAGAACAGCAGGCCATATTATCAAGGAACGGCAATAACATAATCGCTGCTTTAGCGGCAGGAAACTGCCACTAAAGCGGCGATAATGGGCTTGATAATGTGCCCTTGTGAATTCCCATAGAAGCCCAGGTTCACACCAGAACCTGGGCTTCTATGGGAATTCTCAAGGGCATGTTATCAAGCCCATTATCACCACTTTAGCAGCAGTTTCCTGCCGCTAAAGCGGCGATAATGTTATAGCTGTTCCTTGAGAATATGGCCCATTGTTTATCTGCCAAAAGGATGAGACTGGCCATGGGACCCAAGACTTCTTCCGCGGACGTAGCTGAGAAATACATGTGAAATAATGTGAAAGTATCAAGTATTAAAAAAGAATAAATGAATCAGAAATTACATAATGCGAACAAAAAATAAACAAAGGACTGTAGAAATTGTGAATGGCAACCTGGTGGTGTGACAGCCCACCTCCCAAAACGCCAATAAGAAGTCAAGTTTTATGAATTGTTTCAACTGATGTAGGACAGACATGTAGGTTGTAGGGTATAACTGGGGTGCCTTTGGGGGTGTGGTTTAGGTCGTCATCAGGGAGAGATGCGAGCGTGAGGAGGCAGTAGAAGAGAGGGGTGATGCGTCACTGTCTGTCAGTTTGCAGAGAGGCCTAGCTGTTCCTGTCCCTGTCCCGTTTCTGTGTTCTGAAGTCTTTGTTCCTTAACTCTATTTCAGGGGACCCTCACTACTTTCTTGGCCAGGGGGGTGGTATTTTACTGCTCTGTGTGTTAGTACATCCGTCTGACTCGTACTTTGCATAATTATTTGCAAATATATTTTTGTCTCTGAAACAAAACTTATGCTTCTTCATCGATCCCCTCCGTCAAAAGTATATTGTTTCACATTATTTGCTAAAACTTACGTCTCTTCATCTATCCCCCCATCATATGTATATCGTTTCACATTATTTTGCTGAAACTTATGTCTCTTATTCTATCCATACCTTCATGTGCTTATCGTATATTTGGTGATGAGTATGACACTGCATTTTGCTGATGTTTTTATCTCCCTCTTGTGAATTTCATTGTTTGCATTTGTAACTGTATGCGATGAACATTTATTATTTACATTTTTATTTGAGATAAACTTTATTAATCATACAGAAAGTCTGTGATTATTTAGCTAACTAAATAGTTAGTTAGATAATACTATTATTACCATCAACTACTCAACCAATTGGTCCATCGACCAGTGGAAAGAGAGTTGATATACAGGTTTAGTTATGTATTTGGACATGTTAAATATGAACCTGTGAAGAAACCAAATGTTAAGGTCATTAAAACTTGACCCCCAGTGCATCAGGGATTTGGTTGAATGTGTATGGGCCATTTGTATGTGATGTTATTGAGTATTGATCCCTGATTAGGTATCGCGCTACTCACCTATACAGTTATACACACACCAGCTCAATTACTCATACAAATACTAGCACATTCTTACGCTCTTATACAATCACTGATACAAGCACACACTTATCCATACAGCCACTCTCAAAATCACACACTCTCACTTATAGCCATTTATATACTCCAACACATATATATACTGCCTTTCACATATGTAGTTACTCACACATGTACCACTGAGATATACATTCACTCACTAACACACCCATACACACACTCACCCACCCATACAGTCCAACACAGATGCACTCTTGAAACCATGCACCCAGTGAATCACCCACTCAGACATCTATGCACAGAGTCACACACAGCCCACCCACACAAACACTCAGGCACCCATACAGATACTCAGACAACCAATCAATAACCCATATAGACACTCATGTAGCTATTCACACACCCATGTAGCCGCTTACACACCAACAGACAGACAGATACAGACATTCACACAGTTTAGTCACTAACCCATGCATTCAGTAAGATACGTTTAATCACTCACTTATAGAGTCAGTCACACACCTACTAAATCATCCATTCAGACACTTATACACCCACTCATTCCTCAATACGCCTTTCCCTATATATATTAACCCCTTCGCTGCTGCGGACATTCCGCTGCAGCGCGGGGGGGGCAGGGGGGCAGCGCGGTGGGCCTGTGCTCATGACGGAGCCGCTCCGTCATGAGCCACAGTTGAGCTGTGCTCATGACGGAACGGTTCCGTCATGACTCCGCCCATTTGCGTTGTCCCCTCGCACAGGCGGGGAAACAGCGCCGCGGAGGCGGAGCGGCCGCCAACAGGATTGTCATGACGGAACCGTTCCGTCATGAGCACACGCCAACCGTTGCTCATGACGGAACGGTTCCGTCATGAGCAGGGAAGGGGTTAAACATATTTAAACTTTACAGAAACACACAGTCACTGGATGATGTCATCAGTGATGTCATTTGAGATGTCATCAGTGATGTCACTGACCATGTCATGAGTGATGTAATATGTGACGTCATCAGCAGTGCATTGCGGGGGCGCGAGTTATAGTTAGTTGAACTAACTATGGGGCATATTTACAAGGGCTTTAAACTATCGCCCTATTAGCAAGAGGGTGATAACATGCATTAGCGCATGTTAGAACCCTTTTACCCAATGCCTCCCTTTGCATCTCTAATGAGATGCAAAGTGGGCGTCACTGGGCAGGACAACCTTTTAAATATTTACAAGGCTGCCCCAGCATTTTAGCACACTTTAGTTTTTGGAGAAAACCGCTGTTTTTTCCAAAAACGAACGTCTGCTAAAATGCAGACTTACCTATCCCTAACATTGGGGTGGATTATGCTGATATGACCCTGTGGGTCGTATCAGCAAGGTTATCACCGTTTTGCAGGGAACATCGCTGGAAAACCAGCGATGTTCCCTGCAAAACGGCGATAACCTCGCTATCTCTGGAATTTTTATCGCCCTGGAGAAACGCATTGTTAATAACGCGCTGCCAGGGCGATAAATTCCAGAGATAGCCTGCGATAACAAAATTATCGCTAAGCGCGGCCAGCGATAATTATCGCTGGCTGTTGATAATATGCCCCTATAACGGGGGAATTTGTACGACTGAAATGTCCAACTAACTATAACTTTCCCTAAAACCTATGGTTTTTTCAGTGAATATATATATATATGTCCAAAAGGGGCAGAGGATGGTGGAGGCGCAATCACCAGTAAAACAAGACAACACCATCATTAATCTTACTGACACCACCTTGACAACAGCGGAAACCCAGCTGTTAACGCTGGGCTTATCTTATTGCCCAGAATCAAACTTTTCTTATAAACAATCTTGGGTGGACATATACAAATTTATTCGTCAGATAAAACTCAGAAAATTCTTCCAACCTAATAAGACTGACCCCAGAACGGTGTCAAACACTGCTGGTACATCAAACCTCACAGTTGCTGATATTTCCATTCTTGGTGATCTACAGCCTTTAGTAAATGACAATGAAACAGATTTAACTGCTAACTTGGACCAGACTGTTGAATTGGGGGTAAATTTAGGAAAGGCGGCTGCTAGTCCTTTTAGCCCTCAATCAACATTCTATCCACTCATGCCCAAAGACTGTGTAGATGTCTTCAGTGATATGGTTGTGGAGGATTTAAAGAAATTACAAACTTCTGTACAATCCAGACATAGGAAATGTAACTATCAAGTTAGAAACTATTGGGCTCTCATAAATAAATTACGTAACAAGCATGACATTGTTGTAATGATTGCCGATAAGGGAGGCAACATAGTCATGTGGCCTAGGGCTGACTATTTGAAAGAAGCAGAACGACATCTAACTGATACCAATTGTTATGCCAAAGCAAGTAAGACAGATTTGAACTTGGTAAAGGATGTTGTAATGAAAAACCTACTATCATGGAAGAGAGAGGGGCTGCTGACTAAAAAAGAATTTCTTTTTTTGAAAAATGATTTTCCTACTATCCCCATTATGTACTTTATTCCTAAGGTACACAAGGGGGTATCCCCTTTCTTAGGTAGACCTATAATTTCTGCCAGAAGCAATGTTTTGAAAGCAGTATCCATGTATGTAGATTATTTTCTTCAGCCCCACATGTTCGATCTGCCCTCATTTATAAGAGACCCTGGGGATTTTCTAATGAAAATTAATCTTATAGATTGGCACTCAAATTGGTGGCTTATAACCTTGGATATAGCATCACTATATACATGCATCAATCATTCACAAGGTATAGCCGCAGTGAAATACTTTCTTAAGAGTCGCGCCATTGGCCTACAAGAACACAACAACATGCTACTTCAAATGATAGAGCTGTGTTTAAATAACAACTTTTTCCTATTTAACAAAATCCCTTATAAACAACTTAGGGGAGTTGCGATGGGTGCGTGTTTTTCCCCAACCTATGCCTGTCTTTTGGTTGGGTGGTGGGAGGAGCATGTACTCAAAGTGATACACAAACAATTTTGGAATGACCATGTAAAATACTATGGCAGATATATCGACAATATATTTGTCATATGGGATGGTACAGAGTGTGAAGCAAGGCAGTTCATCTCAGCCATCAATCACAACTCCGTGAATCTTCAATTCACAGCCACAATCAGTAAAGAAAAGGTAGAATTTCTCAATGTAGAGGTTTACATTGTTGACAGTCAATTACAAACTCGACTACACAGAAAGAGCACTGCTTGCAATTCTACTCTATATGCCAGCAGTGCTCACCCACGTCACTTGATTCACAGCATACCATACGGAGAATGTCTCCATATACGACGCATCTGCAGTCTAGAGTCAGATTTAGAGAAATGTCAAATGGAGGCTTTTTCCCGTTTTTTTGGTCCATGGATACGAACGATCCAACTTGCAAAAAGTGTTGGACAAGGCCAATTCTCGACCACAGGACCTTTGCCTTCAAACTAAGAAAAGTCTTGCTATTACAGCACTCAATGAACCTACATCAGACAACATGCAAACAATTCGTTTAATTACCACTTTCAGTAAACAGGAAAAGAGCATCAGACACATTGTGTATAAACATTGGCCTCTTGTCCTGACAGATTTGACACTGAGATTCCTGCTGCCAACACTCCCCAATATAACTTTTAGGCGGGCACCTTCAATGAAAGATGCCCTAATTAAAACCTGCCCTGAAGTCAGAGTGAAAAAAAACTGGCTATCTAAATCTCGTTTCTTCAAATGCTCGTCATGTCGAGCATGCAAGTTCGGTTTGAATTTGTCCGAATATTGCACAGCCTTTAGTGACACTCCGATTCGTATAAAAGAGCATTATACATGCAGAACGGAGTTTGCCATATACCAACTACAGTGTACCTGCGATTTAAAATACATAGGCTGCACTAAACTACCAGTCTTTAATCGGATTCTTCAACATCTGCGCACCATAGTTAATTCAGATGAAAATTACCCAGTGGCGCGACACTTTAAAGCTGTGCATAACAACAGATTGAAGGACCTAACCTATTCTGTGATTGGGTCTGTTCCCCCTAACTTTCGGGGAGGTAACAGGGAGAAGAAATTAAGGCAGTTGGAGTCTTCTTTTATCCTCATACTAGATACTCGTATACCGCATGGGTTAAACACCAGTGAAGATTTACATCACTTCCTATAATTCGAATATGACAGAATCGGTCTTACACTTATAGGGGATACGTTGAACGCCAGAACCACAGAGCCCAATGACTCATATTTGGTTTTCTCACTCTATCATTACAGAATTTAATCAATTATTCAAAACATATTATGTATGGAGATTGAGTTTTCAACATTGTTAGGAACAATTCAATAAGAATGAATGGTTTCTTTCTTTTTAAATCCATGTGCTAGCCACATTACATATCATAATTGTAAATGAGTAATTAGGATGTTTTCTCTAACTGTGCATTAGTCTTTTTACTCTTTCTTTTGAATTTACGTAGAATCAATTGTTTTTACAAATTCCATTGGTTGGAATCTGTTTAAAAATGGATACCCGTCACCGGTGCGTCAGGTGATCAAGATCGCTTTTGCGATCGAAACGCGTCTGGGGCGGACACTTGTCTGCACACACTTTTGGTGACATTCAATAAATTATATAAGAAGCTGTAACCTGTTTTTGGATGCCTTTTTACAAAAACTTCAAAGACTTTGGTGGTCCGTACCTGCTGATCCCTGGATCGATATCCAGCAATACAGGTTTTGTTTATATATATATATATATATATATATATATATATATATATATATATATATATATATATATATTCACTGAAAAAACCATAGGTTTCAGGGGCGTTATAGTTAGCTGGACATTTCCCTCGTACAAAACCCTAGAAAATCCCCTGTTATAGTTAGTTCAGCAAACTAAAACTCGTGCCCCCGCAATGCACTGCTGATGACGTCACATATTACATCACTCATGACATGGTCAGTGACATCACTGATGACATCACTGATGACATCTCAAATGACATCACTGATGACATCACTGATGACATCATCCAGTGAATGTGTGTTTTTCTTAAAAGTTTAAATATGTTTTATATATTTATAGTGAAAGGCCTATGGAAGAATGAGTGGGTGTATAAGTGTGTGAATGGGTGATTTCCTAGGTGCGTAACTGACTCCATAAGTGAGTTATTAAATGTATCTTACTGCAGACTAGTGACTAAACTGTGTGAATGTCTGTATGTGTCTGTGTGTTGGTGTATAAGTGGCTGCATGGTTTTGTGAATAGCTATATGAGTGTCTATATGGGTTATTGATAGGTTGTCTGAGTATCTGTATGGGTGCCTGAGTGTTTGCATGGGTAGGGTGTGTGTGACTCTGTGACTAGATGTGTAAGTGGGTGATTCAGTGGGTGCATGTTTTTAAGAGTGCATCTGTGATGGACTGTATGGTTGGGTGAGTGTATGTATAGGTGTGTGAGTGATTGAATGTATATCTCAGCTGTACATGTGTCAGTAACTACATATGTGAAACGCAGTGTATATGTGTGTAAGAGTATATAACTATCTATATATGAGAGTGTGTGATTTTGGGAGTGGCTGTATGCGCCATAGTGCAAGGATATCTGTGTCATGTTCTGTTTGTTTTTCTGCAGGAAGACACAGAATTTGTTAGTATTTTTATGAGTAAGTGAACTTGAGTGTTTTTAACTGTATAAGTGAGTAAATTTTACTGTGATTAATTATTTGCGTGACTGACTAGATGTATCAGTACCTCAACGGATGATTGGCGGTGTGTGAGTGTCTATATAGGTGTATAAATGCACAGAGTGACTGTAAGTATGAGTGACTGTAGAGGTGAGTGAGTGGACATGTATGTAGACCTAAAAGTCAATGAGTGGGTGAGTAGTTATTGGTATTGGAGTATCTATGGTTGTCAAAATGGCCATCTGAAATTTTGAGTCGGTGTATCAAAGGTTATATTAGGGTGTGAGAAGATGCACTAATTTATCACATGGATGACGTCATCAGTGATGTCATCAGTGATGTCATTTGAGATGTCATCAGTGATGTTATCACTGATGTCACTGACCATGTCATGAGTTGTAATATGTGACGTCATCAGCAGTGCATTGCGGGGGCGCGAGTTATAGTTAGCTGAACTAACTATAAGAGGGGAATTTCTAGGGTTTTGTACGAGGGAAATGTCCAGCTAACTATAACGTCCCTGAAACCTATGGTTTTTTCAGTGAATTTCTAAGGGTTTTTAAATGCCAATTCCTAACTATAACGCCCCTGAAACCTATGGTTTTTTCAGTGAATTTCAAAGGTTTTTTAAATGCCAATTCCTAACTATAACGCCCCTGAAACCTATGGTTTTTTCAGTGAATTTCAAAGGTTTTTTAAATGCCAATTCCTAACTATAACATGCATGAAACCTACGGTTTTTTCAGTGAATTTCAAAGGTTTTTTAAATGCTAATTCCTATCTATAACTTATCTCTAAAGATATCATGTTTAATGATTTTGATTGCATTTCTATATTTTTCAAATTCAGTGTGTCATTTTAAATACTTTTTTATCATCATTTTTTAAACATATTTCTTCAATTAATTCTTTTAAATATTAAAAAATATTATTTGAACCTAATGTGTTTTTCAAACATATTTTTTTATATTTTTCAAAATATTTTTTCAACTATAAGTGCAAAACTTTATTTTAGATATATATTTTTTTCAATGTTTTTGGATCCGCGCACCCTATGCGCACCGTTCACGATCTGTACATGATAGCATCCGCGCATGGTATGCGTTGGGTACGTGTTTAGTGCGCGATCGCTATGCGACCGGTACGCGACTCAGAGCCTATACGCAACACGTTCGATGTACGTAACGCGACGTTTACGCGCTTCCGCGATGCATCATATGCATCCGTGACGCGATGGGTGCGCGGATCCCGCGACGTATTTAGCATTTAAAAACACATATTTATGTATTGCATGTGAATATTAATTGAAGACAAACTCTAAACTAGTCTTAAAACTAATATATTTTGACATCTATTCCTATATTTCTTTTTAATTAAATTTCGCGGATGCGCGCAGGGTGCGTGCTGCGTAAGCGCACAGTGCGCGGATCTCATGTGACCTGCAAAAAAAAGAGATTTGATTGGTTCATTACACTTCCTGTTCTAACTACTGAAAGACCCCACCCATTTCAATCATTCTTCTTTGAGCTTCTTTGGAGAACCATCTCTTTGGACAGAAGAAGATTTTTTAAGACTAAGTATACACTTAGTTCTAACTTTTTGCAACCAAAAAAGGCTTCAGGGCAGCAGGCATCACCTGCATCACCTCAAACCTCTGAGGATGAATTTTTACCGGAGGAACCACAGAAAAAACGTTTTGCTTCAGTGGTGTGGAAATTTTTTACTTTTCTCGAAGGACAGAATAAGACCAATGCCACCTTGGTCACATGTAAGATTTGCAAAAGAGTCTTATCGAGAGGGGATCCCACCAAGAAATACTCTTGCGGCATGGCAAGTATGATGAAGCACATGAGGAGCCTTCATCCAAACAATCTTGCACGTGAAGAGTGCAGACGCATGAGAGACACTCCTGCGCCATCCACCTCAAGCAGCCGAGCACGTCAAGAGTGCATCCCTCAGACCAAACCTTGGACATCCGTCCTCAATTTCAATTTTTAAAAGTGCTCTGCACTAAGTGCAATAAGACTTTGTGCTATGGCGAGCAGTCAATCGACCTCATCAGGAAAGTCATATTTGCTAGTGTTCAAAAAAAAAAAAAAAAAAACATAAAAGAAGAAAGAAGAAAAAAAAAGTTATTTGAAGAACTAACTTTCCTGGTTTAAAAAAAGAGCTAAATTTCTTTGTTAGTGTGTGAAAGTTTAGATGAATGTATGTGTAGTACGTAATTGACTGAATGAATGCATTAGTAGCGTATGGTGAATGTATAAGTGCAGAACTATAAGGAAGTGCTGTAGCATCACACAGTAACCTCTTTAACTGCTGTGTGCTGCAGTACATCCGAAGCACAGGGATGCAACATATGTACATAAATATGTTGCAAATCTATGCTTCTCTCTGCACGGCTGC
Source organism: Triturus cristatus (assembly GCF_964204655.1). Taxonomy (NCBI): domain Eukaryota; kingdom Metazoa; phylum Chordata; class Amphibia; order Caudata; family Salamandridae; genus Triturus; species Triturus cristatus. The sequence goes on along the minus strand of NC_140587.1, from coordinate 797,538,864 downwards.
TTAAACTGCAGCCATGTGGTGACACAGGCACCCTTGCACAATAGTGCAAGGATATCTGTGTCATGTGCTGTTTGTTTTTCTACAGGAAGACACACCTTCCTGTACAAAAACAATGAGAAAATGCATTTTTCTCCTACAATGTATGCTGAACATTTCAGCATGCATTGAAGATATAAAAATGTGGAGAAATGAAAACAATTCTCTTTGTTATGCTTTCCTGCACGAATTGTAGAATGGTGCACCATTCACACACATATCGAGATTTACGATTTCTAATAAATCTAGACATGTGTCTTGTTCTATGAGTATTAAGTGCAATCATGCACAACAACACTTATAGAACACCCTTTCATCCGAAAGTGGTCTGCATGATGAAGTTATATTTTCATGGAGTATAAAAAGTGCACAGTGTCTTTTCCTCTCTTTGAAAATATGAAAGAATATCTTACACAATAACTATGTTACAAAAAGTGACATATTTCCGTTTTTAAATTTCCTTGCGAATGATAGAAGGTAAGCACAGAATTTTGACTGCAAAGATTTTCAAAGAAGAATGATTGAAATAATTGCGGTCCTTCAACAGCTAAAAAGATGAAATATTATGAACCCCTCAAATCTCTTTTTTTGCAGGTCACTTGATATCTGATTATGGTCAAATTTCAAAACTACATAAACAAAGTGTTTTAAGAAACGTGTTTCAACTTTGTAGATTCTTGCAGGACTCTTCATTCTCCATATTGAGACTTAGTTAAACTTACCTTCACAGTAATAGGAATAAAAAATGTTATTCATTTTTGCCTATTTTTCTTTCAAATATAAATTCTTAAAAATTGTTCATTTTAAAATTTGGATCTGTGAAAGAAAATAAAATAAAAATTATAACATATAATAATACATTTTTACAACACAACATAATTTCCACAAAGTAATTTGTTTGCCTTTTTTGCTGTTCTCAGAATATATTGAATTTCACTCGAAATAGTGATTTCAATGGTAATCATCACTTAACAGCGGGCAAAAAAAAAACAATCAGAAAGATTATTAAAAAAAAACCAACATACTATTCTCAGTAAAATACCAGAAAATACAAATCATACACATATGAAATGCTTACAGATTACAACATTTTATAACTTTAACTTATAAAAACTGTAAATGTTGCCGCATTAAAATAATCACAGAATAAGTGACCACCAAAAAGTCCATAATTCAAAAATATACCTTTCCTTGAGGCCAAATGGTATTTTTGCACTTCTTCTTTATGTAAACTGTCCAATGGTAGTTCTATTAAATTATAATAATAAATTCCTCAGAGAGTGAATTAGCTTCCTAAAACTTTGGCTTCAAAAATATTAGGTAGGAATTTTGTAATTTCCTAGGCAAACGTTGTTTGAAAACCAACTGGGCATCATTACAAAGTGTCCAGCCTTTGTCACATTTTAGATAGGCAGTGTAATGTCCAGATGTGGTGGAAGGACCATCATGGAAAATTATTGCAATTGCTACAAAAGTCCTTCCTGATATTGATATTTGTGCTGCTACAAATTGTTTTATTAAAGTATCCAATTTTCTTCCATCAGCTGTACAACGTTGCATCATTAAAATTATGTATTTTCATCATTTTGTTAACAATAATGTGGATAACATTTCTGATTTACATTGGCTACACTCCATGTTTTGATTTGCACCTTTCACTAATTTATTGAAAGCCACTGATTTACAGTCTGGTAATGTTAAATACAGAAATCTCTCAGTGTCTACATTGGTGCTACATGTATACGTGCAATTTTCACAATGATGTTCCCATTTGTAAGAAAGGCCAAAAATATTTTCTATTTCTACACCTTCATTTTCAAAAATGGTAAGCATATACATTAAAAATTCCTGAGCATCTTGTTGGATATTTTGTGTAAATTGTGTAGAACCAGAACACACATCCAAATGACTATGAACATCTGAAACAGATTGTATTTTACTTCTATCTGTTGTCAATTTTTCATAAACAGAGTGCAACAGATAACAAAATCTTTTTTGCCGATTCTCCATAATTTGCTCTTGCAAATCTTCAAGATAAAAAACAACATTGACCACTACATTAGCATAGCAGTTGACACCAGCACTATTTTCAAACTGATAACCAACAATCTCTCCAACAGTGTCCAATTTCTTTTTACCTGCAATCACAACATTATCTTGTTCTTTTTTTTTCTTGATACCTTCAGAACAGATATTCTCTAACCTTCTATTTCGACCAACCACACGCTTTTCAAATACAGGATATTGACCTAAATTTGGAGCATACACCCTACTTAACCTATTATACTCTTTTACACAGTTTGCATCTGCAGTAAACTTTGTCTCATCAAAATCAATCAAAAACAAACCAGATAATGTTCTGACTCGCGACAAAGCAACATATGCCATACCCTCTTTAAATACAGTAGATCCAATGTTCACCAATGCACTGTCTACACTTAATCCTTGAGATTTATGAATAGTCACTGCATATGCCAGAGAAAATGGAAATTGTTTCCTACAGACATATAAATCTTTAACAAGCAAAAAACGAACTGAACAACGACCAATTTCTTTAACTTCATCAATCTGATCAAATTTAATTTTTAAAAATTCAATTGCTTCTTTTTTCTGATAATTCACAAAATCCACCACTTTGCCCATTGCACCATTAACTAAACCTTTCTCTACATCCAAATTACGCCTTAAAATTACCCGACAGTTTACACACACATACAGTGTCTTTTCCAAACCAGCAGTCTTAGATATTTTTTTTTCTAAACATTCTAGTTTTGATCTCAACTTACCCGTTAAAATAATAGTAATTCTTTCATGTAGTATTTTATCGATGGCTTCCATTTTGACAATTTCTTCATTTTCCAATTTTAATAATTCTTCGTTGAATATTGAAGACTCACGCAGTGTTGACATTAAGCAAATCACTGACTTATTTTTAGCAATTTCCACGTACACTTTTGCAGCAACTGCATTTTCATTTGGAAAGACATTGCAAAGTAATCGACTCTCCAAAGCTTCTTGCCCTTTTTTTGAAAAAAAATCCAATTCTTATATCTTGAAGAATACTTCCATATTCAGCATCATTTGCCTGTCGCATATTTGTTGTCAGTTCTTTGTATTCAAAATTACTCTAAATGTTCACATTACCAACACTGCCAAGAGACTTTCTGGTATCTTCATGGGCAAGTGTTTTAAATACCGGTTGTCCTTTTACCGGTGTCAGTTGCAGTAGATCTCCAAAAACTATGACGTGTTTTCCTCCAAATAACACGTCATACTCTGTTTTAAGAATTTGCTGCATTCTTAAATGCACAAAGGCAAGCATCAAGTTTGAAACCATGCTCACCTCATCAATAATGAGAAGTTTCATTTTCTTTAGGACTCTTGAAACTTCACAACAAGCTTCTCCAGATAGCTTGTGGTATTCCAATTTGTTCTCATGCTCTACTGGCAGCATTAGTAAACGATGTAAAGTAATTCTTTTAATGTTATGTGCTGCCAACCCAGTTGGAGCAGTGACAACACAAGACAAATGCGACTCCGTTTTTTTTTGCAGATAACTTGTAATTACTTTAATTAAGAAACTCTTTCCTGTTCCAGCTTGACCACTCACATACATTCGGATAGGTTGAAATGATGTACATGAGCAGTCTTTTTTTTCATGAAGTAATCCATGGTCAATCTGCTCTTTCACTTGTTGATATATTTGTTTCTGGTCAACATTTAGTTGCTTTTCCAAGTTTCCTAACTGTATTGCATCTTTTTGTGCTTGATACATTGCTGTTTCCACCTCATTCTTGGCAATCGCTGCTTCATTTTCAACAATTGGTTGTCCAAGTGGATCTTGACTCAGTGCAGCAGAACTTTGACTATCTTGAGAACTGTCTCTAGCAATCTCAGCTGCAATTGTAGCTTCTTGATCAATTTCATCATTCAACATTTTCACATAATTTGCGAAAGCACTGCATTGTCTGCTATCTTTACAAGCATTAAATGAATCTTCATAGCTGGGAATATCTCCAAGTAATTCCAGTTCAGAACACCATGGTTTGAACATTTGCAAAAGGGCTAAATAGTAAAATTCCCTTTTGTCAGCAGTGTTGCAACTCAGTTTTCTGTGATTAATTAAATGTCCTTTCCTTTGTTTCACCAGACATCCTTCAGAACCAATCACTCCATATTTTCCATCGTTGATGTTCTCTGTAATATTCAGTTTAAAAGTGTAGTTTTGCAACACTTCATAGAGACACATGTTCGCAAGATGATGACTTCTCTTTGGATAGTATGTGTCCAACATATTGGTTTTCAAAATATCTGTACTTTCAGGGTCATTTTCTGCTAAATATTCAATTTCTTGAACAGATTTCAGTACCCGATTTCGCATTCCTGCAAGACCTAGACTCACCCAAATGATTCTTCTACTTTTGGAATATAGACTTGCAGATGATAACCGATCTGAACATTCATATGCTCCAATTTCACGATGCAATAACATTTTCAAACTGAAACTGTATAATTTCTTACTTAGACTCTTCTCGTGAGAAATCTCTTCCCACATTTCTATCAATTCAGTCTTTTCTGATTTAGTAATGTAAGACGTTACAGATCGAGCAACAGCAATAGAATTGTCCGCAACATACTGAAAATCCATGTTAGCGTTCCACATGGATAAAATAACTGGGTTGTAGTCATTTATGTATTTCGATTCTTCACTTCTTCTTAAGTTGTAGGTGTTTTTCGGAGACTTTCTTGTGATGGTATGTTGTACAGCTGACATGAAATTGTTCACTCTTCCTTTGGCTAATACAGGACGTGGAAATCCAAAACGACATTTGGTATAGAACTTATCCTTTGACTTGTACTTTCGTCGACAGTATTTTCCACACCTATGGCTTTGAAATCGTAAGACTTGTTCTTTTAAGTTTTTGTCTTCTTGCTATTTGGTACAGCACATGTAGCATAATCTTCAATGAAAGACAAAACACTTTCATCTGAATCTGTTCCAAATTTGGGTGCATCCTTGACCCATAGCAACATATGTATGTGAGGAGCACCTCTTGCTTGATACTCCTTTCTCCAAAAGAAATCCACAACTTCTCGAAGAGGAGGATTCTTTTTATTGCAGATGAAAGACATCATAGCTTCAAATCTATGATTGAAATATCTGCATACATTGACAGGATCCAAAGAGCACAATTCTCCAGGTGTCTTGTATTCAATATTTTTTATATTGGAATTTGCCTCTCAAAGAAATTCAAGTAAATCATCCCAAGCATACTCAGCACAGCTTAGTGTAACAAACCATGTAGGAGTTCCCAAGTTCCGTAGCATGCATTTCAGTTCTCCATGTCGACGGTACCAATATTCATTAGTCCCACACTGACATGCCATCAGATTAATCAACTGAGAATCTAAATGATCATCTCTCTGATGCACTTTATCCATAAAATCCTTTGCAGTTACATTTTGCAGATGCATTCCAGTTTTTAAAATATGATTTACTGCATATGAAAGTCCAGACAAGTCACTTTCAAACAGAAGATGAAACATATAAGGGATACATTGTCGAAATCTTGAATCTTCCGCATATAATCTAGTTGTCCGATATTCAGATGCAGGAATCTGCACAGGACGTTCATCATACCGTACACCTTTTCCTGTTGGAAACAACTGCGGGAAACAACGAGCTTCCAAACTCTCTTCCCATACACTCATGGGACTTCCTGTTGCTTTTTTCATTTGAAACAACTCAATTGTATTCCCCATCACCTCTTTGGAATGAAGTGGATGTACACTGTAATGTTCATAGATCTCTTCACATCTGAACATGTCCACTTTTTCAATTTGTCCACTTAATGTTTCACTATCTTCTGCTAAATCTATTTTGTCTTCTCCAACAAACACATTTCTATAGTACTCATTATTTTTTAACAGATACAATGATGCCTTTTGCACTTTTCTAACATCCACTAACTCTTGCCAGATTTTCTTATTCTTAGTAGGAACACCATTAACTAGAATGACTAGTGGCTCATTTTCTGCATGATCTACACCAATAGTTTCAACATTTTTCCTTAAATCTAATGGTAAATACACAACTCTTCCTTTCAATCCTCTTTGCAACTCTGATGGAGGTAATTTACTTGTTTTGGGCTCCATACGAACAATAGCCTGAAAAGGGTGAACACATTGTATCAGAATAGACTCGTACGTATTTAAATCTATCAGCTCTGGAGGAATAGCAACCAACTCTAGATTATTATGAACAGCTCTAGCAGGCATTTTATTCTCATCTAATTTATTATAACAATATTTGCAAATCCGCTGCTCACATCCCAAATCAAAACAATCCTCTACCAAAAAATAAGTTGCAAATTCCATCCACTTATCATTATTTTCTATTTCACTTTTAAAATACAGATTGACACCCCTAGTCTGATTTTTATAGTGACTTCGCCGACAACAAATACAAGAAACATTTGGTCTTTCACCTGAAACTACCTTAAACTTTGTCATTTCATCCTCAAATTTTTCTGTAATTACAGGTTCTACATTGTCTTCAACATTTTGTTCTACTAATGTGCCAGTTTCTTCACTCTCTTGCTGAGGCCCAAAGTAACAAAACTCAATATCTTCACAGACCTGCTTCACATCTGAAACTGACCCACGCAAAAGAGCACTGTTCAACTCACTTAACTTTAGTGCTGGACTTTTTGCATAATACAACCTTCTCACTAACTTCCGCATTTGAGTATGATGTACTGCCAGCATTCTGAAATGGTGAAAAACACTTTCACAAACTTTCCTAGAAAGACAAGCCAGAGAATGACCTTGCAAACCAGTATGTTTTCTCACTCTGCAAGGGTCTAGTCCTTGCAACAGCTTAATCTTTTGTTTTACACTTTTTTTAGTATAGACTCGTAAAAAACGACATAATTTTTCAATAGATTCCTGTCGTACACTACAAACACTACTGCAATCCCAAGTGTACACAGGGTTTTTAGCACGTCTCCCTAAAACTTCATCAGCTATCACTTTTTCTGCATTTCTTTCAACCATTTTCTCTTTCTTCATTGGACAACCATCACTAACCTCATAACCTCTACCACTGGTGTCAACTGCATACAATAATTTTTCACTTAGTGAATAACTCTCTACATTAAAAAAAGGCTCTGAACTAGAACTGTGTTTCCATTCTCCCAAAAAAACATCACAAATGTTTTTTTTTATTAATTACTCTTTTCCTCCTACTTTTGGCCTTCATTACATATATTGATTTATCTAGTGATCGAATTCTGTTCAACACTAAAATAAACAGTTTCCTTTTTACTTCAAAAGCCTTTTCCACAACGCTTTCAATATGCTTCTTCTTTTTTTAAAATAAAGCTCTCTTTTTATAATTCTTTACATCTTTCAGAAAATTATGCACTACTCTCTTATAAAAAATTTTTGGGTGCAATTCCTTATACTGATTTTGTCTTCTTTTACCATACTTTATCTCCTTTGACTGAACATTTGCTTTTTTACTTTTCCTCTTATTTTGATTTTTTTCTTACTCAAAAAATTATTTGAAGTTGCAGCATTCTCTACATTCTGTTTGCTCCTACAAACATTTTTAATAAATTGCTTCGTGATCTTACCAGAAGATTTTTTCCTTTTAGCCACATTAGTGCCGATTCCGATCCGTTAAAAATAATTTGCGTACGAGCCGTATCCGTATTTTTTTAAGTACGAGTCGCACAAGTACCGTACAAACTGGCAAGTACGATTCGTACTTGAAAAATAACTACGAATAGTGTCGGGAAAAGTCTACGAGAGTGCGTCGGAAAGTGTCCACGTCCGAATATCGTCGGGAAAAGTGTACGAAAGTGAGCCGGACAGTTTCACTTACAAATCATAAAACACAAGTCCTAGCGCGCAAGTACGATCCCGACCGTCTGTCCGAATACACAATCGCACGTAAAAAGGCCCGTACGGAGCCAACGCAGTAGCACACATGTACACGGATAAACTCATGCCCGTGTATGAGCCGTACAACCCCCCCACCCCCAAATATGTCAGCACCGTACACCACCCTGTTCGCACTGCACCCCAGGCCTGCAACTGTACGCGCCGTACCCCCATGTACGCGCAGCACCCCCTCAACATCCCCCTCTTCACATTCACACACACACACTCACATTCACACCCACACACCCACAACCATCCACACCCACACCCCACACCATGCCCACAGACAAGAATCCAAAGTTCACAACGGCGGAGCTGGACCTCCTTGTCAACGAACTCATCAGAGTCGAGCCGCAGCTGTTTGGAACATTGGTCAGACAGACCAGCATAGCTCAAAATTCCGCCATGTGGCAGAGGATTGTCGATAAGGTGAATGCTGTTGCGCCCATCCGAAGGACCAGGCATGAATGCCAAGCCAGGTGGTACGATCTACGCAGGGCGGTCAAGAGGAAAATGAATGAAGAACATGCCCAGACCAACATCACTGGAGGTGGGCCGCCCCGCAGACCCGTACACTACCATCCCTGGGAGGAGAAGGTGATGGCCATGCTACCGCCGGTGGGACTACACGCTGTCGAAGGAGTCGCAGAGCCTGGTGAGTAAACAAACAACTCACGTAACATGGGGGGAATGGCATCCATACCCCAACCACAACAAATGCACGCACCCACCCCCAAGCACTCACCGCACACAACCACGCTCAAAAACCATGCCCATGCCACTAACGTCACCATTCACCCTTCACAAATCAAGGCAAGGCCATGTCCAAGGCTACAACAACCACAAACACAAGACTGGATGTCCGGGAGGGTGGGCCCCACACAACACATTGTGAAAATGAGACACAGACAACAATGTCCTTAGCACATATGGCATAGGTACATACCCATGCACAATGCACAGGGACTGGCAAACTGCTAACAAGGTAGCTGACACTGGGCCCTGCTATATGCAGCACAAGGCCCTCCTGGGACCACTGTACACTCAAACACCAACTCCACAAGCACAGGTATCTAGCACAGGAACTCACACACACTGTCATGCCAGCATGCACCATGAGGGGACCCACACATCACCTGGCAGACCCAATTACAACTCACACTACACACAACAGCACGCCCGGTCACACCCCCCCCTAACACAAGCACACACCCCCGGGGCAGGCAACGGATACACACACTCCCACAATGGACATGTGACACAACAAGACCAATCCAGAGCCAAGTAAGCATCAGAGCCAACTATCTACAGGTCACACACTCAGGAGAACATCCCAATCTGTCCCCCGCAACATACCCATCCCCAAGTGGACACTGAGAGGAATGCTAGGGACATCCAACTACCTGGGGGAACTGTGCCAACTTGAATATGTATGAAACATGGATGTGGCATGAAACAGCATTAACATTGTCTCTCTCTCACACACAGGGCAATGTCGACGATCTCCCCCCAACACTGGGGGGGAAGAATCACAGTCCCAGGCACCGTGTGAAGATGATCCCACCGGCAGCGACGACTCTCACCACTCCGTGGATGACCCCGACCAACCTGGCCCCTCTGGTGTTCAAGCCCCTGCAGCACATGTGTCAGGTACATCTGTGCCAACCCCCACCTCCATTCCTGCCACATCCCAGGAGACACCCAGGAGCCCTGCTCGCACTGAACAACACAGCCAGTCTGACCAGGTGGGACAAGGTTCTGCGGGCACCCAGGAGGAGGCAGACAACCCTGCAAATGCCATCCCTCAAGGGTCCCGTAGACCCGATGTGCCCACAACGGCAGGCCAGGCTCGTGTGGGCAGGGGTGGTGGGAGTGGAGGCAGGCGGAGGCGCGAACCTGACCAGCCAGCTCAGGACCCCGGTATGTCACACATACGCAACATCCTGGACTCATACCGGCGTGACACCAGAGGCATGGACCAGGTCGTGTCCAGACTTTCCGGGATGCAGGGGACCCTCGATGAGATAAAGAACCTGCAGGTCGAGCATCATGCCAGTCATCAACAACACCAAGGACGGATGGAGGCAAGACTGGCTGAGCTCCTGGCGGTGCACAGAGACGTGAGCCAATCACTCCGTCAGATCACCCAAAGTCTGGCAAACCCTCCCTGTGCCACCAGGCGTAGACCAGCACCAGACACAGGGAGGGAGGAGGAGGAGGATTCATCTGACGGAACATCCCCAGCATCGTCAAGGCCTGCATCTGAGGGTCCCCGGAGGAAGGTGGGTCGTCCACGGAAAAGACCGTGAGAGTCAGCGGACCATCCCCATCTCCCAGGTCACCTGGCCTGGCACCTGGCCCTCTGGCGCAACAGCAGCACCTCACCCAATGACATTCTCTGCCACATGGACTTGCTGGTCACAGTCTGACCAATGATGACCAACACTGTGGTCTGGACTCTGATGACTTCCAATGCCAAGGATGCCATCTCCCCCTGTGAACTTTGGATTCTATTCCCCCGGTGGAGCACCTTAGCACATCTACCAAAAGACTCACCCCACCAAAAATAAATTCATATTGTTCTGCACATGAGATGTTGCTGTCATTTTGCATTATTCAATGACATATGTGTGTGGAAATGTCTAACTATGCCTGAGTGTTGAACCAACTCCAGCCATCCATACCCTGGGAACAGAGTCTGGTACAGGACACACATGGGTCACAAGGTACCAAACAATGTAGGCATGGAGCACAACACTCACCTGTGATGGCCTCTGGCTGCTGAGGGGGTGCTTGCTAAACTGTGCGGACAGACCTATTTGGGAGATCATCATCAAGGCGTAGAGGTCATGGCCCATGTGGAGGTAGCCGGGGAGGGAGTCCCAGGTATGTGTGGCCAGGTGGGAGAACAATGTCCAGTATGCTGGAGTACAGTGGATATGAAGAACGGTGGCCAGGGCAAGGTTGGATGCACGGAGATGGACCAACGGGATCTAGGATGACAGACGTACAAGGTTGGTTTGGGGTCGGGGTTGTGGACTGCCTCCTGAGTGTGGGTGGGGAGTGTGGAGGTCATCCTGCAGCAGACAGTGATCCATTGCAGCTATCTATGGTGGACGGTGAGGTGGCTGGGGCGCAGGGTGTAGAAGCTGAGGTGTGCAGATGCCCCCTGGAAGTGGACCAGTTTCCTTGGAGTTTGGATGTACTTGCTCCGTAGAGGGCAGGGCAGTATATGAGACGGATGTTGTCATGGACCTGGGGGATGGTCTGTCGTAACTTGGAGTGGATCTATCTGTGGATCATGTGCATAATGCAGAGGGCGTTGCAGCATGAGTTACAGATGCTGTGGACTAGCATGGCATATGTGAGCGAGCCAAACATGATGCACACCATCTTGTGTGTGTGGCCACTGGGTGCTTGTGCAGGGCCCGCAGCAGCAGGTGCCATCTCCCTGCAAAATGCCCCATTTTGCACACAAAGACTAGGATGTCAGAAGGACAACTGCAACAGGCGCGTGTGTAAAGTAAGGAGTGTCCAGTGTCACATGGCACACCCAGAGACAATGCATGCACAATCACCAAAGAGCCATTACACCGGATCAGGAAACTGAAGGGCGACCTGCGCACAGGAGACACACCCTCAGCAGCTGGTGATGGCCCATTGTGTGGTCGACCTTGCTAAAACACATACACGACCATGTACTTCATGCCCAAGAGGGAGCCTAATCCATGAGCAACTGCATGCATGTCGCTAAACTACATATGGACTCCTATGCATTATCTACAGCAAGTATGCCAGAGATGCCACATGCCAAGTGGCAAGAGACCTGCATTGACAGAGATGAGGCACCTTGGAGTGTGACGAACACCTTTATTACTCAGCCTCACACTAATGGAATTGCATCCATTGGAACAGAATCACAGGTCATTCGGCTGACCATGTGTGACCTACACTGGACACCCCCTGCAACACACAGATGTGGTAAATCCTACTGAGCTGGCACACAAGTGAAGGGGTTGAGCCTCACACCCCTTGCTGCAGACGGAGAGTCTACAATTCCCCATTGAGCCTCATTTGGGGATGTCCCACACCATGTCCACCATCGGCATCCCGTATGTTCCTGAGGGACGTTATACACACATAGATGCCTTCATCAGAATCCACAATCCATGACAGATGACTGTCAGGAAGGGTGACTATCAATTCATGGGAGCCATGCAACACGTCACGTGGCCCATGGTGAGTCGACATGTGTGCATGGTAACACAACATGCACAGGAGCAGTCCCCACATATCACAAACACGTACCACCCACAAAATGCCTTGCTGCACTCCTTACCCAAAATGACTTTTCACCATGTCTGTGCATGTAACTCTGATCCAGCACATGTTGCAATACTCATGAGGAATAGCAGGAGTGCAATGATGACATGAGCAGACGACAGCCGCAGGAACCTGGGGAGGACAGACACACAACAAGTCAGCGAAGAGCTAGTAATCCGCAGACATGTACATGCACTCTACAGGATTGATGTTGTCACCATGCTAATAATGAATTTTGTGTTCCTGCAAAAATTTGGGGAATGACATCATCACTTGAATGACACATCAGAACACACCTCCAAGTCACTTAGCACACAGTCAGCTCGACACACACATTGCAACACATGCCACACAAGGCTCAAAGCGTGCACACTCAGACACAGGGACTCACCATCATGAGAAGAAGTTGCGGATAAGCTGACTCCGGATGTCCTCATCCTCATCCTCATCCTCACTTGCCCCGTGCCCGAGCCCCTCATCCTCCACGGGTGGATTATCCTGCTCATCCCGATCAAGGATGAGTGGCACGGCCTTCTCCACTGCCATGTTGTGCAGCATGCAGCACACAATGAAGATTTTGCAGACCCTTACCGGGGCATATGGGAGTGCACCGCCGGTCTTGTGGAGGCACCGGAATCTGCTCTTCAGGAGTCCAAATGTCCTCTCAATCACGCGCCTCGTCTGCCCATGGGTGTCGTTGTACCGGTGATATGCGGCTGTTCTGGGGTTGCGGAGAGGCGTCATCAGCCATGGCATGTTGGGATAGCCAGCGTCCCCTACATGGAAACATCATGGACAGAAGTGGGTCAGGAGAAGCAGTAAGATATTAAGATACCGCTAAATACAGGACTAACAGAGTATACCCAACAACAAGACATGCACGTTCATTGCGCAGCTGCAGCATTATTTCAGGCACCCTGCTATGCCTCATGATGTAGGCATCGTGTGCTGATCCTGGAAAACGGGCACAGACATGGGATATCATCATGTTAGCAAGACATACCACAAGGGCATTGATGGAGTGGTAATGTTTGCGGTTACGGAAGGCTACCTCCTGTGCGTGTGGTGGTACCAAAGCCACATGTGTCCCATCAATGGCCCCAATGACATGGGGCATCCCTCCCAGGGCATAGAACTCACCCTTGACACCTGTCAACTGCTCACGAGTTGGAAAATGTATGAATTCATCCAGGTGTAACAACATGGCCTCTAACACATCATGCAGGACACCGCTGAACATGGTCTGGGACATGCCACCTACATCAGCTATGGTCAATTGAAACGTACCCGTGGCAAAGAAATGTAGGGCTGCCATCACCTTCATCTTGGCTGTCAGTGCAGTAGGATACCTGTGTAGCGGTTGGAGGTGTGGTTCCAGCCTTGTGGTCAAGTTGTCAATCAACGGTTGGGAGAAGCGGTAGCGGCGTATACAGTCACGTTCCCTCATGGCAGCCAAGTCTGGCATTGGTCGGGTGAGAGGCGGTGCCCTGCAGAAATTTGGAAGGAATAACAAAGATTGAGTACAGCACTACACCACTGTCAATGAACTGAGCACATGTTCAACAGCTAATACACATATGCTACATACAGAGTCTGTACTGTGCAATGCATCCAGGACACGTATGCCAGCCAGGTGACACCCCTACCAACAGTCAGCTACACACGTTGGTGCTCAAGGTCAACATGACATGCCATGGAACTAGCTGTGGGCCAGTGTAAGTGAACAGGCAGACGCATTACAGGAGTGACAGACATCCACATATGTGCATAAGAAGGATGCTTTATCATACAGACCGGTTGCGGAACACTAGAGGCACAGGTCACATGTCCTTGAAATAGGACAGTCCACACACCTTGCCATGAAGGGGTACATGTCAGGAATGATCACACATACATTGAGACTACGCAGATATGTCCTTGTCTCGCAAGTCCATGTGGGATGCATACATACACCCGTTTCATCTGATTCCACATGTGGCCTGGTGTGCGTAATAGTGTGCCATGCTCATCGACACGCACACACATGTTGGATGCAGCAACTGCAGATGCATGTCATGGAACAACTACAGCAAGCTCATGGGAACACATGACACACACATGACATAGTCACATCGTGCAACGCCGGTAGTTACATGTCAGGTGTCATTATCTGTGTCCCTGGCATCAGGGGACAGTTGCGGGTGTAGGTGACTGTGCCATGCCAGTGATGCAGTGCTCGACTGTCCCCAGAGAGTAGCTCCTCTGTATCAATTGATATCAAGTAATTTGCTGTTGTGTCATGCTCCCCATTGTTTCCCAGTGGCATGGTGGGTAAACCAACTGTGTGGTGCAGGGCCTACATATATATGTAGTATTGTAGATGTCACTCATGTTGCTGTTCATGCTATGCGCTGTGTCCTATGTAGTTTGGACTCATGTATCATATGTATACAGGTGTCTGATCATTTCCTGTCTCTTCACCTTGCCCACAGCATCGTCGGGGGAAACGGAGGGAGACACTGGCACGGATGTGGGGGAGGGATCCAGCACCGGGGCCACCAGTGCTGGGGAGTCTGGCGCAGCAAGTGGCACGGAGGCTGAGGGGAGTCAGGCGGAGGACCTGTCCAGTCCCAACACCGACTATGACACTACCGGGTCCGAGGCAGAGCTCCCAGAGGGCAAGGAGACTGCTCCCAGAGCTGAAAGCAGCACTCCATCTCTCGCCGCACCCTCCATTCCCATCACCGCCCTCCCACTTGCTCAGGTCCCTTGTGTCCGTGCTAGGCGACAACAGGTGCGTGAGAGACGGCAAGGAGGTGTATTTAAAAGGTGAAGGGTGCACTTCCACTCTGGATCATTCTGTGGTGTATATGCACATTCAATTGCATGGTGCTTGTCATATGCACGCTCATGATTTAGCTTGTATTCTGAAAGGGATTCGTGTGCCAGTTATGACCCTGTCTTGTACGCTGCTTGCTAACGGTAATTATGTGCTATTCAATGATGAAGCTTGCTGTGGGATGCTTCCGGGAATTCCTCACATCGTGACTGTATCACTACGAGTGATTTTCTGTCATTACATCCTTTTCCCACCCCCGCATGGCCGGCTCGATGTATCCATCTGGCCTTCCATTCCAACCTTGAAAGCAGAGTTCAACAAGATGAGCAGAAAAAGGTCTCTATTGTCTCAAAAACAAGTCGTGTTGACTTCATCCCGAGAAACATTTGTCCTTCACGTAGCTCACACGCGCACAGAGGTGCAAGCGCTTTTGAACACTGATCTCCCACTACATATTTGGGACTCGGATTCAGACTATCTTTCATGCCTCGTCAACAAGTGGCCTGGATGTTTTTTTCTAAATTGTGGGCTCCGGGCTCCTGACCTCCTTCCAAACTCTGTTTGGTGTGATCCCCGCATTTCATCATTCGATTTTTTCTAGCATCTTCGGAGGTCTCACTTTGCTTCTCGCCCTCGTAGCTGGGTGGCTATTATTGATCTGCGTACTACGCTGTGGCTTCACAACTTGCGTTACAAGACAGCATGCACCAGCTGCTCCATCTTCGGAAACAGATGCTTGAATTCTACGGCACTCTGCCGTTGGCGACCTTAAGCAGTGCCTATGGATTGTCCTTCCGGTTTCCCTTCTTTACCTGCGTGCAACCTGTCTTTCATTGCCTAGATTGTCCATTCGAATGGGCTCTGGATTTGTGCCTGTCTAACTCGGTGTCTCCTGACCCGGATTATGATCGACTGATGAGCCCCTTAGTGGCTCATGAGTTGGACTGTTCTGGCGTCAGGATTATGGCCTGTGCTGCAGCACATGGAGTCCTAGGGAATTGGGACATCGGAACGGCTGCAACTGACTTCTTATCCAGAAGTTATCTTGATGTCCCCACCTGTTGTCCACAAATGGTGCTGGATGCCCCGATTGTTGACCTTCTATTAGTCGAATGATACTACTATTGGTTTACTGGCGACAGGAAGGTTGCTGTTTCCACTGTCATTTTCTTATGATTGCTCCTTTCATTGTCTATGATATTGCAACAATGCTGATGCTTCTGAACTTAACCATTTGTCTGCTTATGTTAGCCACAGTACTGCATCTTAGGATGCGAGGTTCATTGAATGAACTCTTTCAACTTTACCGTGTCTGTGTCTATTCTTTTGTGGACTGATCTGAGAATAATGACGAACAGGTATGTCTGATTCCCACCATTCCTGAGAATATTGTCATGCGCTTGTTCTGGGTTGTCTATACATTGGGACCACCGAGCTCAACCTCGGCTAATGAATGGGACACTAAGCTAGTCGGATAAGGGGTTCTGGGTTCTGAGGGGAGTTTGTGATACATCTAACATGTCTCCTTCGTGCCAGGCACCGCACCACCTGCCCCTGTCTCCCCTGCTGCCGTCAATGCAGAGTCTGTGGACATTCAGCGCCAGTTGCAGGTTGGTCAGACATCGCTGCTGCGTGTCCTCCATGGCCACACCAGACTGCTGACACGGATGGTGTCGTACATGGAGGGCATGTCATCAGCGATGTCTGACCAACGGATGTTGCTGAGGTCCATGGACTCGTCACTGACGGCAGCAGTGGGTCTCCTGCAGCGCTCCGTCCCCCCCCTACCCCGGCACCATCCGCACTTCCCACTCCCATGCCTGTCCCATACACACCCAGATGTCCCCATGCACACACCCCACCAGCCACTGGCAGCACACCACCAGGGAAGGCCAAGCGCACACCTCCTGTCACGCACACACAGGGGGGAGAAGGCACAGGCACTGGGTCGGGGGGCAAACAGCAGCCACGCTGTCACAGTAGGAGTCCGCAGTCCTCACGACCCACTACCTCCAAAACTACTCCCCTTGGCTCTCCTGCCCAACAGTCAGACAGAGAGTCCTTCATGGCCAGTCCGTCCCGCAGCCCCAGTGTGACACCACCCCGCAAGCGTTTGAGGGATTCCCCGGGCAGGGTAGTTGATTCCCCCCCCTGTCCACACCCTCCCCCAGTTGCGCTGCGACCCATCCCTCCGACCCCCCCCTCCTTGGAGCCTGTGGTTCCTTCGGGTGCAGGGGAGACACTGGAAGAGCTTGCGGCCGTGTGCAGCGCCATACTGACCTCCTCCTTTGGCGCTGCCCCACCCCCTGTGGTGGAGTCGTCCGTCCCTGCACCCACGACACCTACCCGTGCCCCTACTGTCCCTGCGATGCCTGGTTCTTCCCTCCCACATGATGCCCCCCCTTCTGTGGATGATATGGTACAGTGCACTGTGCAGGCAAGCTAGGGGAGATGCGTCCCAACGTGTCCCCCCCCAGGACTTCGCATCTGGCGTGGCCTATGGGCTTGGTGAATAGTGCACTGTAGCTAATTTTCTTCAAAATGTTGAATGTGGTTTTTTGTTTTTCCTTTGCACACTATAGCTTTTCTGGTATTGCTGTTGGTGCTGCTGCTCCCTGAGTTGGGGTGGGGATAATGTGTTGGGTGTCTGGGAAATGTTGTAGTGTGCTGCTCATGGGGTGGGCCCTGGTATCTGCATGCCGCCACAAGGTGTCTGCATATATTCGTAGGTCATGTTAGCTATTACTGCATGGTGACATTGTCCCAAGGTGTGTTCCTTCCTCTGTGGCACCTGACATCTTCCCTGCAGGGTGTTTCCCAATTGTTGTGCTGAGCTGTGTCAACATTTCCTCGGTGTGTGACACATCCCTTCGACTTTGGCCATGCATGCTCTGCAATGTCTCCACCTGCATCGTTTGTGGCATCCTTGCTGGACACTGTACTTGTGTATGGAGTATATTGACATGACTTCATGTGGACATTTTCCCTTCTCCGCACTATGCATGTGTATACTCCCTGCCTCACACACATGTGTTACGTGTTCTGCAGGGTATTTGGGCACCTGACTGACAATTGTGGGCATTGTATCTGTGTGTACTCCACCCTTTTCCTTCCATGGAAGGCTACAACTTGTTGGCTGCCCCGGCACCTGTACATTCCTATCATTCCTGTAATGTTGGTGACAGTGTGTGTTCCCTTAGGCTCTCTTAGTTTAGTGGTGTTTGACATGAGGATGCAGTCTTGTTGCATGATCTCAGTGTGTGTATTGTGCTGCCTCCGCCAGGGGTGGGTATGCATGTGTAATTTGTCATTACACCCACATGTGGTGTGTCATGCAGTGGGGGAAGGACATCCATCCTCATGGGAGTGGGACACTGCTGTCAGTGATGTGTTGTCATGGCACTCTCAACATTGTCGCACATTGTGGATGCCTTCATGCACCCATGGAGTTTTGCTCATCGGAGGGTGATGTACACACCCCCATGTCTCTGACCACTGCTGGGGGTCCTCTGCACCCACCCCCTTGTGTCTGTCCACTGCTGGGAGTCCTCTACGCCCACCCCTCATTTGTCTGGGCACTGCTGGGAGTGATATGCACCCACCCCTCATATCTCTGGGCATTGCTGGGAGTGATAGGCACCCACCCCTCATATGTCTGGCCACTGCTGGGAGTGATATGCACCCACCCCTCATATGTCTGGGCACTGCTGGGAGTGATAGGCACCCACCCCTCATATGTCTGGGCACTGCTGGGAGTGATGGGCACCCACCCCTCATATGTCTGGGCACTGCTGGGAGTGATAGGCACACACCCCTATGTATCTGTCCACTGTCGTGCTACGAGCCGTACCCACGCGCTGATGGCCTGGGTACGGCCCGTACCCCTACGGCACCCCAACTTTGGGGGTGCGGCCCGTACCCATGCCTTTGGGACGTGGCTACGGGCCGTCCCTTCATTGTTGGTGTGACGTAGGGGTAGGCGTGGTATGTGCCGTACCCACGTGCTGATGGCCTGGGTACGGGCCGTACCCCTATGGCACCCCAACTTTGGGGGTGCGGCCCGTATCCATGCCTTTGGGACATGGGTACGAGCCGTCCCGCCATTGTTGGTGTGACGTAGGGGTAGGTGTGGTATGTGCCGTACCCACGCGCTGATGGCCTGGGTACGGCCCGTACCCCTACGGCACCCCAACTTTGGGGGTGCGGCCTGTATCCATGCCTTTGGGACGTGGGTACGGGCCGTACCGCCATTGTTGGTGTGACGTAGGGGTAGGCGTGGTACGGTCCGTACCCACGCTCTGGGGGGCGTGGGTACGTCCCGTACCACCATTGTGGTGGTGACGGGTACGTGTCCACGTCCACTTCCGTTGTGGCGGGACGTGGGATTGGTGGACACGCCCCCGAAGTGACCAGACCATGGAGGTAATTAATGTGCAGGATGTTTTAGTAATTTGTGGGGTGTGGGTTATGTTTCCTGCCCCTTGCACACACACACACACCCCCATTTGCCCCTGGGGGTTGTTCTGACCTTCTGCGGCGTCTGCGTCGGTTTCTGTACACGAGGTGGTAGGCTATGAGGGCCGGGATGACGCGTAGGTTGGGGTACATCGCTGTCCGTCGCGTACCGGGGCTCATAGTTCGCGTTGTCCTCAATTTCCCGGCAATTTTTGGCTCCCGTAAAAACTGCTGCGTGCGGAGTGACGTCGGCACGAATCGTACTTGCTGGTCCGTAGAACGCTGCCTGACTTCGTCCAGACGTCGCGTATGCGTCGTCCAGAATCAGATTTGTATGTATTTTTTTGCCGGTCGGTGTTTTTTACGACTCTTAAGGAAATGGTATTTCTGTGCGAATCGTACTTGCGAGTTTGTAAGGTGTTTTTCTAGGGTACGAGTCGGACGGAAAAAACGCTCCGTACGACCATTCGTACCCGGGTTTTACAGGATCGGAATGGACACCATTATCTTTTTCATTCAATACTTATGGTTGATGTTTCTTCAAATAATCCTCCTGTCTCTGTTCTTTTCTTTTTCTTTTTTTTCTGGCATACTTTCTCGATTTTATCGTTGAAAAACAGTATCTGCAAAAAAGAGTCACAAATAAATGTATATTAATAACTTTCAAATTTACAATATTCCATTACTGTACAAACACATTTTATATAAAAACAGACTAAAAAACTATAGCCCTGAACCACAAGTGTGACGATAATTAAAACACTACATACATAATGCATACTACTTTGAAGCAGTTCATGCCCTACCTCACAAAAAGATTACATGCTAACTAACTGAATGATTACAGTACTAAAAAGAGACACACTGGGTGAGTAACAGGGTGTTTGCTAGAAGTGTATGAATACTAACTGGGGAATTGAAGCTGCGAAAGACAACTGTGTAGCTGATTAGAGAACTGATTGCATACTGGATAGGCATTTAAAGCAGTCCATGTGCTAAGGCCTGGCTCACTGCATGAGTACTTGGGTACTGGCTGAATGATTAGACTACAGCAAGGATAGTGCCTGTGTGAATTTATAAGTGGTAGGCTTTTGGCGCAGGGAATGGATTAGTACTTGGTACTGAATGGCTCACTAGAAGAGTGCAAAGGAAGTGACAGGATGTTTGCTCGACTGTATGTATACTCACTAGGGAATTGAAACTGTGAAACACAAGTGTCTAGGTGGTTAGAAGACTGCATGCACAGTGCATAGGGGTTTGAAGAAGTCCATGTGCTAAGGCCTAGCTCAGTGCATGAATACTTAGGCAGTGACTGAATCATTAGAGTACTGGAAAGAGAGTGTCTTGGTGAATTTATAAGTGTTTGGGTTTTGGCACAGTGAACGGATTAGTACATGGTCCTGAATGGGACACTAGAGGACTGCAAAGCGAGTGATAGGGTGTTTCCTGGAAGTGCATGGAAACTGTCTAGAAAATTGAAGGTGAGAAAAACAACTGTCTAGGTGGTTAGAGAACTACAGGCATACTGCATGGACATTTGAAGCAGTCTATTTGGTAATGAATGGTTCACAACATAAGTACTTAGAAACTGACTAAATCATCAGACTACTTCTAGGACAGTGCCTGGGTAAAAATATTAAATTTTCAGTTCTGGGGCAGTAAAGACAATACTACATGGTACTGTACTTTAGTGTCAAAGCATGACTCATTTTATCAATGCATAAGCAAAGACTGACTTCTAATGCTACTAAAACTTGACAACATGACAGGTTTCAAAACAGTTTTCTGTCAGCAAATGCACAATGTTACCAAATGCTTCTTTCACAGTGGTTCCCAAATGCACACAGACTCACAGTGTGATTCTAGACAAGCACCACTATCCCTAGGAGTTTACCAAAACTCATTCACTACAGTGAAAGTGGTAAGGGAACTGCACACAATCTACATATTTCACGACTACACTTTAGTGTCAATTCTTGACTCATTTAATCAACACATAAGCAAAGACTGGCTTCTAATGCTACTAAAACTTGACAACATGACAGGTTTCAAAACAGTTTTCTGTCAGCAAATGCACGATGTTACCAAACGTTTCTCTGATAGTGGTTCCCAAATGCACACAGACTCACAGTGTGATTCTAGACAAGCACCACTATCCCTAGGAGTTTACCAAAACTCATTCACTACAGTGGAAGAGGTAAGGGAACTGCACACAATCTACATATTTCACGACTACACTTTAGTGCCAATGCCTGACTCATTTAATCAACACATAAGCAAAGACTGGCTTCTAATGCTACTAAAACTTGACAACATGACAGGTTTCAAAACAGTTTTCTATCAGCAAATGCACGATGTTACCAAACGCTTCTCTGACAGTCATTCCCAAATGCACACAGACTCACAGTGTGATTCTAGACAAGCACCACAATCCCTAAGAGTTTACCAAAACTCATTCACTACAGTGGAAGTGATAAGGGAACTGCACACAATCTACATATTTCACGACTACACTTTAGTGTCAATGCCTGACTCATTTAATCAACACATAAGCAAAGACTGGCTTCTAATGCTACTAAAACTTGACAACATGACAGGTTTCAAAACAGTTTTCTGTCAGCAAATATACGATGTTACCAAATGCTTCTCTCACAATCCTTACCCAAATGCACAAAGACTCACAGTGTGATTTTAGACAAGCAACACTATCCTAGCACTTTACCAAAACTCATTCACTACTGTGGAAAGGGTAAGGGGACTGCACACAATCTACATATTTAAGTACAGCACATCAGTGTCAAGGGATGACTCATTTCATCAACATATAAGCAAAGACTGGCTTCTAATGCTACTAAAACTTCACAACATGACAGATTTCAAAACAGTTTTCTGTCAGCAAAAGCACGATGTTATCAAACGCTTCTCTGACAGTGGTTCCCAAATGCACACAGACTCACAGTGTGATTCTAGACAAGCACCACTATCCCTAGGAGTTTACCAAAACTCATTCACTACAGTGGAAGAGGTAAGGGAACTGCACACAATCTACATATTTCACGACTGCACTTTAGTGTCAATGTCTGACTCATTTAATCAAAGCATAAGCAAAAACTGCCTTCTAATGCTACTAAAACTTGACAACATGACAAGTTTTAAAACAGTTTTCTGTCAGCAAATACACGATGTTACCAAATGCTTCTTTCACAGTGTTTCCCAAATGCACTAAGACTCACAGTGTGATTCTAGACAAGCACCAGTATTCCTATGAGTTTACCGAAACTCATTCACTACACTGGAAGTGATAAGGGAACTGCACACAATCTACATATTTCACGACTACACTTTAGTGTCAATGCCTGACTCATTTAATCAACACATAAGCAAAAACTGGCTTGTAATACTACTAAAACTTGACAACATGACATGTTCCAAAACAGTTATCTGTCAGCAAATGCACGATGTTACCAAACGCTTCTCTGACAGTCATTCCCAAATGCACACAGACTCACAGTGTGATTCTAGACAAGCACCACAATCCCTAGGAGTTTACCGAAACTCATTCACTACACTGGAAGTGATAAGGGAACTGCACACAATCTACATATTTCACGACTACACTTTAGTGTCAATGCCTGACTCATTTAATCAACACATAAGCAAAAACTGGCTTGTAATACTACTAAAACTTGACAACATGACATGTTCCAAAACAGTTATCTGTCAGCAAATGCACGATGTTACCAAACGCTTCTCTGACAGTGGTTCCCAAATGCACACAGACTCACAGTGTGATTCTAGACAAGCACCACTATCCCTAGGAGTTTACCAAAACTCATTCACTACAGTGGAAGTGATAAGGGAACTGCACACAATCTACATATTTCACGACTACACTTTAGTGTCAATGCCTGACTCATTTAATCAACACATAAGCAAAGACTGGCTTCAAATGCTACTAAAACTTGACAACATGACAGGTTTCAAAACAGTTTTCTATCAGCAAATGCACGATGTTACCAAACGCTTCTCTGTCAGTGGTTCCCAAATGCACACAGACTCACAGTGTAATTCTAGACAAGCACCAGTATTCCTAGGAGTTTACCAAAACTCATTCACTACACTGGAAATGGTAAGGGAACTGCACACAATCTACATATTTCACGACTACACTTTACTGTCAATACCTAACTAATTTAATGAAAGCATAAGCTATAACTGTCTTCTAATGCTACTAAAACTTGACAACATGACAAGTTTCAAAACAGTTATCTGTCAGCAAATGCACGATGTTACCAAACGCTTCTTCACAGTGGTCCCCAAATGCACACAGGCTCTCTGTGTGATTCTAGACAAACAACACTATCCCTTACACTATACCAAAACACATTTCTTCGTCTACAAGGAGTACTACATTTTGCTACAGAAACATAACTCATTTCACAAATTCATAAACAATAAGTGGTTTCTAAATCTACCAATATATAAGAACTGCATAGTTATCTGTCTACAAACACATGAAAAAACACAAATCCTTATCACAAAATGGTTTCTACATGCACACACACAGTCAATAAGATTGTAGAGGAAAAAAATACTCCCTACACTTTAGCAGAAAAAATACATTAGTCTGATTAAAATAAAAATAGTCTACATACATCCCCTCACAATTAAATAACTCACCTTTCAAGATGTTTTGTAGATTAAGAAGTATATCAGTCACACACCAGATATCAGTCACACACCAGATTTTCTTATACAGAATCTCTGCACTGTGCACCTGTCAGCAAAACCAAAGAATGGCAAAGTTTCTTCTCATTTTCCACACATATACATGTAAACATCAAATCACATTCCTTCCCACATAAATTCAAAAGCAAACACACATTTCTATTGGTTAAACATTTCAACCCTTTCCAAATGACATAAACTGCAACCCTTCCCCCAATCTGCCTTCTGCCCGTTACCATAGAAACAGGTCATGGAACACTGTACTGAGCACACAGGTCACAAGTTCAGCACACACAATGTTGCTAATCAAAACAGCAAGTGTGCTTGACTTCTCAACATATCAGCTTATCATATATAATGTTCATTACAATCTGTTTTTGTTAACCAATAAGAATCAAGCGTTTAAAAAACAGAAATATGCACCCTACCTTTCAGTGTAGAAGGTTGTCAAACAACCAATGATTTTTTGTCTTTTTTCAAAATTGCATCTTAGCCACCATTTTAGAAACATCTTACTTTCAAAACTGCCATTTCATTTACAGAGACCATCTGAGTGCATCCAGACCTCCTTACAAGATGCTTACAGTGTGGATTGTGGGACACAGCTACATTTTCTGGAGCCAAAGGTATGCAGAAAACAAAGGCATTCACAAAGACCTAGGTTTGCCAAATGTAGACATTAAATGGATTGGACAGAGAGGGTTAAAGTGGCACCAATTGATGCCATTGGTGAAATCCTTCATGCAAATCCAACACCCTGACCTCATAATAGTGCACTGTGGTGGCAGTGACCTAGGCACTTTGACTGGGGTAGGTCTGGAAATGCTTATGAAGGACACCTTTGCACAACTGATTTCACTTTTCCCTAAAACTGCCTTTGTGTATTCTAACATATGCCAAAGGCAGAAATGGAACTGGTCCGATCATTTTTGTCCACAGATTGAGAAAGCTAGGAAACATGTGAATAAATCTGTTTCTGCTTTTCTCCGAGACTACAGAATGGGGTCCATTTACAATAACAATCTGCGCTTTCATATGCAAGAGATGTATAGGAGAGATGGAGTACACTTTACTGATGAAGGAAACAGAGGCTTCCTCAACAACTTTAGACTCTGTATAGGTACTTACTTATAAGTACCAAAAACTCTCAATAAACACAACGGCTCTTTTTAGAGCCACTCAAGAACAAAACACTTAAGCTTAATCTTTATCTCACAACAATTTCATTTTTTTTTCCCTTGGATCCGCGAACCCACCGCGAGAGAATCCGTGCATCCAACGCGATAGGATGCGCGCACCGTTCACGCATTTTGCCGTTTTTTTTTTTTAAAAAGGGGGGTCCCAGGGGGTCCTTCTGGGACCCCCTAAGCACCTCTAGAGGGTCAGAGTATTTCCACTCTGCCCCCTTTATATGTTTTACGCACTTATTCCCCTTGCTTCTTCAGCCTCGCTTCTACCGAGGCAGAAAATGGCCGCCAACAGTTCCTGGTTTCGAATGTAGACAGACGCTCCACAGCCAATTAGCATTCAGCGTGCGATCGGGAGGGTGCACGCTCCGTTCGAGGAGGGTTCGCTTACGGTGCGGGTAGGGTCCGCGGATCCTCCCCGGCCATAGATATCACTAACTTTTTTACCCTAATTTTCTCAGGAACTACTGACCAGATTCACACCAAATATGCAAAAGGCACGAGTACGAACTGAGGACTACCTCTTTGCCAAATTTGGTGTCATTCCGTTCAGCGGTTCGGGCTGTAGCTGCGACAACAGATCCTATGGTAAATTGCATGGGGAAAACGTGTTTTGGGAACCTCCTTTTTTCTCGGCCCCCGCTTGACGAATCACCACGAAACTTTCAGCGTAGGAGCGGAGCGGAGCTGGCCAAAAGTTGGGAGAATTTCGCAAAGATTCGTCAATCGGCGCCAAAGAAATTCCCAATAAAATGTTGCGGATTTCCTATGGAAAATAGGTCCTAATAAAAAAAAAAAAAAGGAAAATAGGTCCTAACTATAACTATCTACTGGCGACCACCAGTAGATAATATATATATATTTTTATATATATTATCTACTGGCAGTCGCCAGTAGATAGTTATAGTTAGGACCTATTTTCCATAGGAAATCGGCAACATTCTATTGGGAATTTCTTTGGCGCCGATTGACGAATCTTCGTGAAATTCTCCAAAGTTTTGGCCAGCTCCGCTCCGCTCCTACCCTGAAAGTTTCGTGGTGATTCGTCAAGCGGGGGCCGAGAAAAAAGGGGGGTCCCAAAACGCATTTTCCCCAAGGAATTTCCCATAGGATCTGTTGTCGCAGCTACAGCCCGAACCGCTGAACGGAATGACACCAAATTTGGCAAAGAGGTAGTCCTCAGTTCGGACTCGTGCCTTTTGCATTTTTGGTGTGAATCTGTTCAGTAGTTCCTGAGAAAATTAGGGAAAAAAAGTTAGTGATATCTATGGCCGCGGAGGATCCGCGGACCCTACCCGCACCGTACGCGAACCCTCCCTGAACGGAGCGCGCACCCTCCCGATCGGGCGCTGAATGCTAATTGGCTGTCGAGCGTCTCTCTACATTCGAAACCAGGAATTCTTGGCGGCCATTTTCTGCCTCGGTAGAAGCAGCGCTGAAGAAGCAAGGGGAATAAGTGCGTAAAACATATAAAGGGGGCAGAGTGGAAATACTCTGACCCTCTAGAGGTGCTTAGGGCATCCCAGAAGGACCCCCTGGGGCCCCCCTTTTTAAAAAAAAAAAGCAGCGAAATGCGCGCACGGTGCGCGCATCCTATCGTGTTGGATGCACGGATTCTCTCGCAGTGGGTACGCGGATCCACGGCAACGTTTTTTGAAAAACGACAAGAAATCATTGGTTGTATAACAACTTTCTACACTGAAAGGTAGGGTGTATATTTTTGTTTTTTAAAGGTATGATTGTTATTGGTTAACAAAAACAGATTGTAAGGAACATTATATATGATAAGCTGATATGTTGAAAAGTCAAGCACACTTCCTGTCTTGTGTAGGAACATTGTGTGCTGAACTTGTGACCTGTGAGCTCAGTGCAGTGTTCCATGACCTGTTTCTATGGTAACAGGCAGAAGGCAGATTGGGGGAAGGGTTGAAATGTATTTCAGTTGGAAAGGGTTGAAATGTTTCACCAATAGAAATGTGTGTTTGCTTTTGAGTTTATGTGCGAAGGATTGTGATTTGATGTTTACATGTATATGTGTGGAAAATGAAAGGGAAGCTTTTTCATTCTTTGCTTTTGCTGAGAGGTGCACAGTGCAGAGATTCTGTGCAAGAAAATATGGTGAGTGATTGATAAACTCCTTAATCTACAAAAGAACTTGAAAGATGAGTTATTTAATTGTGAGGGGATGTATGTAGGCTATTTTAATCAGACTAATGTATTTTTCCTCCTAAAGTGTAGGGAGTACTTTTTTTCTCTACAATGTGTGTGCATGTAGAAACCATTCTGTGATAGGCATTTGTGTTTTTCATGTGTTTGTAGACAGATAACTGTGCAGTTTTTATATTTTGGTAGAATTAGAAACCAGTCATTGTTTATGAATTTGTGAAATGAGTTATGTTATATTTCTATACTAAAATGTAGTACTACTTCTAGATGAAGACATGTGTTTTGATATAGTGCAAGGGATAGTGTTGTTTGTCTAGAATCACACAGTGAGTCTGTGTGCATTTGGGAACCACTGTGAGAGAAGCATTTGGTAACATCGTGTATTTGCTGACAGATAACTGTTTTAAAACATGTTATGTTGTCAAGTTTTAGTAGCATTAGAAGACAGTTATGGCTGATGCTTTCATTAAATGAGTCAGGCTTTGACATAAAAGTGCAGTCCTGAAATATGTAGATTGTGTGCAGTTCCCTTACCACTTGCACTGTAGTGGATGAGTTTTGGTAAACTGATAGGGATAGTGGTGCTTGTATAGAATCACACTGTGAGTTAGTGTGTATTTGGGATCAGTGTGAGAGAATCATTTGGTTAAATCATGTATTTGCTGACAGATAACTGTTTTAAAATCTGTCATGTTGTGAAGTTTTAGTAGCATTAGAATCCAGTCCTTGCTTATATGTTGATTAAATGAGTCATGCCTTGACACTGATGTACTGTACTTAAATATGTAGATTGTGTGCAGTCCCCTTACCCCTTCCACAGTAGTGAATGATTTTTGGTAAAGTCCTAGGATAGTGTTGATTGTCTAAAATCACACTGTGAGTCTGTGTGCATATGGGTAAGGATTGTGAGAGAAGCATTTGGTAACATCGTGTATTTACTGACATAGTAATGAGTTTTGGTAAACTCCTAGGGATAGTGTTGTTTGTCTAGAATCACACTGTGAGTCTGTGTGCATTTGGGAACCACTGTGAGAGAAGTGTTTGGTAAGATCGTGTATTTGCTGACAGATAAGTGTTATAAAACATGTCATTTTGTCAAGTTTTAGTAGCATTAGAAGACAGTTATGGCTTATGCTTTCATTATATGAGTCAGGCATTGACAGTAAATTGCAGTTGTGAAATATGTAGATTGTGTGCAGTTCGCTTACCACTTGCATTGTAGTGAATGAGTTTTGGTAAACTCATAGGGATAGTGGTGCTTGTCTAGAATCACACTGTGAGTTAGTGTGTATTTGGGATCACTGTGAGAGAAGCATTTGGTAACATCATGTATTTGCTGACAGATAATTGTTTTAAAACCTGTCATGTTGTGAAGTTTTAGTAGGATTAGAATCCAGTCTTTGCTTATGCGTTGATTAAATGAGTCATGCTTTGACACTGATGTGGTGTATTTAAATAAGTAGATTGTGTGCAGTACCATTAACTCTTCCAGAGTAGTGAATGAGTTTTGGTAAACTCCTAGGATAGTGTTGCTTGGCTAAAATCACACTGTGAGTATGTGTGCATTTGGGTAAGGACTGTGAGAGAAGCATTTGGTAACATCGTGTATTTGCTGACATATACCTGTTTTCAAACCTGTCATGTTGTGAAGTTTTAGTAGGATTAGAATCCAGTCTTTGCTTATGCGTTGATTAACTGAGTCATGCTTTGACACTGATGTGGTGTACTTAAATATGTAGATTGTGTGCAGTACCATTAACTCTTCCAGAGTAGTGAATGAGTTTTGGTAAACTCATAGGGATAGTGGTGCTTGTCTAGAATCTCACTGTGAGTCTGTGTGCATCTGGGAACCACTGTGAGAGAATCATTTGGTAATGTCATGTATTTGTTGACAGATAACTGTTTTAAAATCTGTCATGTTGTGAAGTTTTAGTAGCATTAGAATCCACTCTTTGCTTATATGTTGATTAAATGAGTCATGCCTTGACACTGATGTGCTGTACTTAAATATGTAGATTGTGTGCAGTCCCCTTACCCCTTCCACAGTAGTGAATGAGTTTTGGTAAAGTGCTAGGATAGTGTTGCTTGTCTAAAATAACACTGTGAGTCTGTGTGCATTTGGAAAAGGATTGTGAGAGAAGCATTTGGTAACATCGTGTATTTGCTGACAGATAACTGTTTTAAAACATGTATTGTTGTGAAGTTTTATTAGCATTAGAAGCCAGTCTTTGCTTATGCTTTGATTAAATTAGTCAGGCATTGACATTAAAGTGTAGTCGTGAAATATGTAGATTATATGCAGTTCCTTTACCACTTCCACTGTAGTGAATGAGTTTTGGTAAACTCCTAGGGATAGTGTTGTTTGTCTAGAATCACACTGTGAGTCTGTGTGCATTTGGGAACCACTGTGAGAGAAGTGTTTGGTAACATCGTGTATTTGCTGACAGATAAGTGTTGTAAAACATGTTATGTTGTCAAGTTTTAGTAGCATTAGAAGACAGTTATGGCTTATGCTTTCATTATATGAGTCAGGCATTGACAGTAAATTGCAATTGTGAAATATGTAGATTGTGTGCAGTTCCCTTACCACTTGCACTGTAGTGAATGAGTTTTGGTAAACTCATAGGGATAGTGGTGCTTGTCTAGAATCACACTGTGAGTTAGTGTGTATTTGGGATCACTGTGAGAGAAGCATTTGGTAACATCATGTATTTGCTGACAGATAACTGTATTAAAACCTGTCATGTTGTGAAGTTTTAGTAGGATTAGAATCCAGTCTTTGCTTATGCGTTGATTAAATGAGTCATGCTTTGACACTGATGTGGTGTACTTAAATATGTAGATTGTGTACAGTACCATTAACTCTTCCAGAGTAGTGAATAAGTTTTGGTAAACTCCTAGGATAGTGTTGATTGTCTAAAATCACACTGTGAGTCTGTGTGCATATGGGTAAGGATTGTGAGAGAAGCATTTGGTAACATCGTGTATTTACTGACATAGTAATGAGTTTTGGTAAACTCCTAGGGATAGTGTTGTTTGTCTAGAATCACACTGTGAGTCTGTGTGCATTTGGGAACCACTGTGAGAGAAGTGTTTGGTAAGATCGTGTATTTGCTGACAGATAAGTGTTATAAAACATGTAATTTTGTCAAGTTTTAGTAGCATTAGAAGACAGTTATGGCTTATGCTTTCATTATATGAGTCAGGCATTGACAGTAAATTGCAGTTGTGAAATATGTAGATTGTGTGCAGTTCGCTTACCACTTGCATTGTAGTGAATGAGTTTTGGTAAACTCATAGGGATAGTGGTGCTTGTCTAGAATCACACTGTGAGTTAGTGTGTATTTGGGATCACTGTGAGAGAAGCATTTGGTAACATCATGTATTTGCTGACAGATAATTGTTTTAAAACCTGTCATGTTGTGAAGTTTTAGTAGGATTAGAATCCAGTCTTTGCTTATGCGTTGATTAAATAAGTCATGCTTTGACACTGATGTGGTGTATTTAAATAAGTAGATTGTGTGCAGTACCATTAACTCTTCCAGAGTAGTGAATGAGTTTTGGTAAACTCCTAGGATAGTGTTGCTTGGCTAAAATCACACTGTGAGTCTGTGTGCATTTGGGTAAGGACTGTGAGAGAAGCATTTGGTAACATCGTGTATTTGCTGACATATACCTGTTTTCAAACCTGTCATGTTGTGAAGTTTTAGTAGGATTAGAATCCAGTCTTTGCTTATGCGTTGATTAACTGAGTCATGCTTTGACACTGATGTGGTGTACTTAAATATGTAGATTGTGTGCAGTACCATTAACTCTTCCAGAGTAGTGAATGAGTTTTGGTAAACTCATAGGGATAGTGGTGCTTGTCTAGAATCTCACTGTGAGTCTGTGTGCATCTGGGAACCACTGTGAGAGAATCATTTGGTAATATCATGTATTTGTTGACAGATAACTGTTTTAAAATCTGTCATGTTGTGAAGTTTTAGTAGCATTAGAATCCACTCTTTGCTTATATGTTGATTAAATGAGTCATGCCTTGACACTGATGTGCTGTACTTAAATATGTAGATTGTGTGCAGTCCCCTTACCCCTTCCACAGTAGTGAATGAGTTTTGGTAAAGTGCTAGGATAGTGTTGCTTGTCTAAAATAACACTGTGAGTCTGTGTGCATTTGGAAAAGGATTGTGAGAGAAGCATTTGGTAACATCGTGTATTTGCTGACAGATAACTGTTTTAAAACATGTATTGTTGTGAAGTTTTATTAGCATTAGAAGCCAGTCTTTGCTTATGCGTTGATTAAATTAGTCAGGCATTGACATTAAAGTGTAGTCGTGAAATATGTAGATTGTATGCAGTTCCTTTACCACTTCCACTGTAGTGAATGAGTTTTGGTAAACTCCTAGGGATAGTGTTGTTTGTCTAGAATCACACTGTGAGTCTGTGTGCATTTGGGAACCACTGTGAGAGAAGTGTTTGGTAACATTGTGTATTTGCTGACAGATAAGTGTTGTAAAACATGTTATGTTGTCAAGTTTTAGTAGCATTAGAAGACAGTTATGGCTTATTCTTTCATTATATGAGTCAGGCATTGACAGTAAATTGCAATTGTGAAATATGTAGATTGTGTGCAGTTCCCTTACCACTTGCACTGTAGTGAATGAGTTTTGGTAAACTCATAGGGATAGTGGTGCTTGTCTAGAATCACACTGTGAGTTAGTGTGTATTTGGGATCACTGTGAGAGAAGCATTTGGTAACATCATGTATTTGCTGACAGATAACTGTATTAAAACCTGTCATGTTGTGAAGTTTTAGTAGGATTAGAATCCAGTCTTTGCTTATGCGTTGATTAAATGAGTCATGCTTTGACACTGATGTGGTGTACTTAAATATGTAGATTGTGTACAGTACCATTAACTCTTCCAGAGTAGTGAATAAGTTTTGGTAAACTCCTAGGATAGTGTTGCTTGTCTAAAATCACACTGTGAGTCTGTGTGCATTTGGGTAAGGATTGTGAGAGAAGCATTTGGTAACATCGTGTATTTGCTGACATATACCTGTTTTAAAACCGGTCATGTTGTGAAGTTTTAGTAGAATTAGAAGCCAGTCTTTGCTTATGCTTTGATTATATGAGTCAGGCTTTGACATAAAAGTGCAGTCCTGAAATATGAAGATTGTGTGCAGTTCGCTTACCACTTCCACAGTAGTGAATGATTTTTGGTAAACTTCTAGGTATAGTGGTTGTTGTGTAGAATCACACTGTGAGTCTGTGTGCATTTGAGAACCACTGTGAGAGAGGCATTTGGTAACATTGTGTATTTGCGGACAGATAACTAATTTAAAACCTGTTATGTTGTCAAGTTTTAGTAGCATTAGAAGCTAGTCTTTGCTTATGCATTGATAAAATGAGTCAGGGTTTGACACTAAGGTGTAGTACCATGTACTATTCTGTTCACTGTGGCAGAACTGAAAATGTAAAAGTTTTACCTAAGCACTGTCCTAGAAGTAGTCTGATTATTTAGTCAGAATCTAAGTACCAAATAGACTGCTTCAAATGTCTATGCAGTATGCATGTAGTATTCTAACATACTATACACTTGTCTTTTACGCCTTCAATTCCCTAGTCAGTATCCATACACTTCCAGCAAACATCCTGTCACTTCCTTTGAAGTCCTCTAGAGACCCATTCAACAGCATGTACTAATCCATTCACTGTGCCAAAACCCAAACACTTATAAATTCACCCAGACACTCTCTTTCCAGTACTCTAATGATTCAGTCACTGCCTAAGTATTCATGCACAGAGCCATGTCTTTGCATATGGACTTCTTCAAACCCCTATCCACTATGCATGCAGTCCTCTAAGCACCTACACACTTGTCTTTCACTCCTTCAATTCCCCAGTCAGTATCCGTTCACTTCCAGCAAACACCCTGTCACTGCATTTGCACTCCTCTAGTGACCCATTCAGCATAATGTACTAATCCATTCACTGCGCCAAACCCTAATAAATTCACCCAGGCACTCTCCTTGCAGTACTCTAATCATTCAGTCAGTACCCAAGTACTCATTCAGTGACCCAGGCCTTAGTATATGGACTGCTTCAAACAGTTATCAACTATATATGCAGTCCTCTAACCACCTACACAATTGTCTTTCTCACCTTCAATTCCCTAGTCAGTATCCATACACTTTCAGGAAATACCCTGTCACTCCCTTTGCAGTCCTCTACTGACCCATTCAGCATCATGTACTAATCCATTCACTGTGCTAAAACCCAAACACTTATAAATTCACCAAGATACCATCTTTGCAGTACTCTAATCATTTAGTCAGTGCCTAAGTATTCATATACTGAGTCAGGCCTTAGCACATGGACTGCTTCAAACCACTATGCACTATGCATGCAGTCTTCTAACCACCTAGATACTTGTCTTTCACACTTTCAATTTCCTAGTCAGTATCCATACAGTCCAGCACTTGTGACTGCCTTTGCACTCCTCTAGTGAGTCATTCAGTACCAAGTACTAATCCATTCCCTGTGCGAAAAGCCTGGCACTAATACATTCACCTAGGCACTCTCTTTGTTGTAGTCTAATCATTCAGTCAGTACCCAAGTAGTCATGCAGTGAGCCAGGCCTTAGCACATGGACTGCTTTAAATGCCTATGCAGTATTGATGCAGTCCTCTAATCACCTACACAGTTGTGTTTCACACCTTGAATTCCCTAGTTAGTATTCATACTCTTCTAGCAAACACCCTGTCACTCACCCAGTGTGTCTCCTTATAATACTGTAATCATTTAGTCAGTTAGCATGTAGTCTTTTAGTGAGGTAGGTTTTAGGGCATGAACTGCTCCAAAGTAGTATGCACTATGCATGTAGTGTTTTAACGATCGTCACACTTTTGGTTCAGGGCTATAGTTTCTTAGTCAGTTTTTATATAAAATGTGTTTGTACAGTAATGGAATAGTATAAATTTGAAAGTTATTAATATACATTTATTTGTGATTCTTTTTTACAGATACAGAATAGGAGTGTTTCTCATCCGTTTGCACTCTTCTCGTGCAAGATTGTTTCGATGAAGGGTCCTTCGGTGTTTCATCATACTTGCCGTGCCGTACGAGTATTTCTTGTTAGGATCCCCTCGCAACAGAACTCTTTTGCAAATCTTGCACGTGACCAAGGTGGCATTGATCTTTGTTTGCCCCTTGGGAAAAGTACAAAATTTCCACACCACTGAAGGAAAACATTGTGGGCGTGGTGCCTTCTGCAAAACAAATTCCTCAGATTCGGTAAATATTTTAAAGCGGTAACAATTAAAGTTTTTGTAAGTTAAACGTATAAAATTTTGTTAGCTGTATACATTTTATATATCTGTGATTTGTTTCTTGTGGTATTTTGTTAAGAATACCATGTTGTTTTTTTTTTAACAATCTTTTTGATTTTGCAGGTCTGTCATCGACCTCCGTGGTTCCCACAGGAGTGTTCCGCTTTGTTGTTTTGTATTATGGTTGTTACATTTTGTTTATTAGTTTATTGTTTATATTTATGTTAATAAAAATATACAGTTTGAAAATAGTTTAACGTTTATATATTTATTATTATAAAAAATAAAGTTTGAAAAAAAAATTAATAATGTTTTTGGTTGTTCTCTTAAGTGCTGTGTGACTCTTTCTTGTTCTTATTACTGTTATTTGATGGAGTCCACCATGGTGTTAAATTTTGGGGCACTTATGGCTGGAATACTAGTGATATCTGCAGTTTGCACCAACTTCTGAATAGTGTGTTAGATTTTTCTGAACTTTACTTCAGTTAAAGTGCTGATAATGAAATAGAGAGTAGCCGTTCCCGTGCAAAAAGACATGAGGTGCACGTTTGCGATTTATTCTAAACACTAAAATTCTGTATTGTATTGCACTGAGGTATTGGCTGCACTTACAGTGTACACATGAAATCTATTAAGGAATCTCATTGTATTTATATTGATTGGGAATAGTGCGTCAGGTGCTGGATCTTGACGAGATACACTGCTCAGTTCGTATATTGTTCTGCACCCGAAAAAAATCACATCACAACTTTCACAGCAATTGCAATGCGAAACAAATTCCGGCGATAAGACACGTTAGCACCAGGAATTTTACACCTGCTGTCTGCTGGTGTTAAGCAGGACAACTACCTGCACCATGAAAGGGAACACAGCCAAGAGCCACACCAGAACACCCACAGGTGCCATAGAGTCAATGAGCATGATACAGGGATACCCATGAGGGCCAGACGACTCATCGCAACAACTCCAGGACCACTAATGCCCCCAAAACCCATATCTTAGTAAGTGTGTCCCTGTGGTCATTGTCTTAGCATGATAGGCACGAGCCCTGCAACATCACAGTGTGCTGTCACCTCAGCGTTGGCAGTGAGCCTGGATGTGTAGCTACGTACGCATCCTCCTGCATGCACAACTGGCGTGTGCTGGTCTGGGGTTCACAGGTCAGTGCAGGGGTGTGCCTATCCGGCAAGGGGAACGGGGTGTCTCGGACATGTCCGTGTACAGGAAGTGCGGTAAGTGTGTCTCTGTGTTCTGGTGTGGCCTGTTGCAAGAGCTGCAGCAGTCGATGTTGTAAAGTGGCATGCACCACCTTTAAACGGCACTGTGATATTGTAGTTGGAATGTAGCAGGACATGCACAAATAGGCATTACAATGGCGTGCCGTACGAGTGCACGAGATACAACAGCTCACCGTACAAAAGTGTGGGAGGGAGGAGCAGCCATTTGGCAACATAACACACAGTGAACTCGACCATGTGCCACATGCTGGGCATCTCATCCATGATGACCACGGTCACAGACATCCCACAACACCAACGACTGGCCTTTGTACACATCCTGTATGAATGCAGCGTGGTTTTCACTTCTATGCTTGTTCAGTGGTGTGATGTTGGCGGGTTGTGTGACTTGTGCTCCTTGTTGGTAAGTTTCATTTTGGACATTGTTAGTCTATATGTATGTTGTACTTAATTGTGCATGTGTGCCATTCTGCCCATCTTCCCCTCTCCCCCCACTCCCTGCTTCTTCCTCTTCCTAGTGCTGTTGTGCCTATAATTTTGTTGCTGCACACATAAATACATGTAAACAATAAATTAGAATAGTTCCTTGATTCTTTTAGGTTTGAAAACTTCTCTATTTGTTTCTTTTTAATTTTCCATATGAACCGTTTTTTTAATATTCAACAACACATAGAAGTCAGAAGTGCAACGTATTCTATCAACACACTTTCTAGAACATTCTACAACACGTGCAGGTTAAAAGTTCATCAATTTTTTAAAACTTAACGATATTTTTTTGTAACATTTTCTTGAATATTTAACGACACGTGCAGGTTAAAAGTTGATGATTGTTTTAAGTTCCAACAGTGCCTTCCAAATGCAAGTAGCAGGTGTGGTTGATCTGAGCAAATTTTATCCTATGATATGTACTCCATGTTGAAACTGCTTTTTCTTAACCAATCACAAAGATGCTTTTCCACAAAACTAATGTGCACCCTACTTTTAAAAAAGAATGCTTTTCATGATATCTTTAGAGATAAGTTATAGATAGGAATTAGCATTTAAAAAACCTTTGAAATTCACTGAAAAAACCATAGGTTTCAGGGGCGTTATAGTTAGGAATTGGCATATAAAAAACCTTTGAAATTCACTGAAAAAACCATAGGTTTCAGGGGCGTTATAGTTAGGAATTGGCATTTAAAAAACCTTAGAAATTCACTGAAAAACCATAGGTTTCAGGAGCGTTATAGTTAGCTGGACATTTCCCTCGTACAAAACCCTAGAAATTCCCCTGTTATAGTTAGTTCAGCTAACTATAACTCGCGCCCCCGCAATGCACTGCTGATGACGTCACATATTACATCACTCATGACATAGTCAGTGACATCACTGATGACATCACTGATGACATCTCAAATGACATCACTGATGACATCACTGATGACGTCATCCATGTGATAAATTATTGCATCTTCTCACACCCTAATATAACCTTTGATACACCGACTCAAAATTTCAGACTTCCATTCTCAAAACCATAGATACTCAAAACCAATATCTACATACCCACTCATTAACTCTTAGGTCTACATACACCCCCACTCATTCATCTGTACAGTCACTCATACTTACAGTCACTCCGTACAAGACTATCATATGCATTTATACACCTACATAGACACTCACACACCACCAATCATCCATAGAGGTACTCACACACCTAGTCAGTCATGCAAATAATTAATTACACTCCCATTTACTCACCTATGCAGTTATACACACTCAAGTTCACTTACTCATAAAAATAGTACCACATTCTTACGCTCTTATACAATCATTGATACAAGCACACACTTATCCATACAGCCACTCTCACAATCACACACTCTTAATATACCCACTTATATACTCTTACACGCATATATACTGCCTTTAACATATGTAG
Source organism: Triturus cristatus (assembly GCF_964204655.1). Taxonomy (NCBI): domain Eukaryota; kingdom Metazoa; phylum Chordata; class Amphibia; order Caudata; family Salamandridae; genus Triturus; species Triturus cristatus. The sequence goes on along the minus strand of NC_140587.1, from coordinate 797,500,715 downwards.
TTAGTCACAAATGTACCACTGAGATATACATTCAATCCCTAACACACCCATACATACACTCACTCAACTATACAATTCATCACAGATGCACTCTTAAAACCATGCACCCATAGAATCACCCACTCACACATCTATGCACAGAGTCCCACACAGCCTACGCACACAAACACTCAGGCACCCATACAGATACTCAGACAACCAATCAATAACCCATATAGACACTCATATAGCTATTCACAAAACCATGCAGCCACTTATACACCAACACACAGACACATACAGACGTTCACACAGTTTAGTCACTAGTCTGCAGTAAGATACATTTAATGACTCACTTATAGAGTCAGTTACGCACCTAGAAAATCATCCATTCACACACTTGTACACCCACTCATTCTTCAACAGGCCTTTCAATATATATATTAAACATATTAAAACTTTACAGAAACAAAGACTCACTGGATGACGTCATCAGTGATGTCATTTCAGATGTCATCAGTGATGTCACTGTATGCGGTCCGCGAGGTTGGTCTCCAGTAGGTGTTCCAGAGTGTGGTCTTGAACGTACAAGTGTACGAGATTTCCACACCCCCTCCGTTGACCATGAGGCATAGCATTGCTTCTTAATATACATTGCCAGGCGAACACTTACGTATGTATTGTCCATAACGCATGCTTATTAGTTGCAGCGTTTTTCACTTGTTTTTGCACCGGAATTAGGTCTACTAGGAGTGGTACTTGCACTGGGCTGGTCCCAGTGTAGTCCTGAGGAAGAGCTGGGGAAGCTCGAAACTAGTTGACCATATGCTAGGTACACTTACCCATTATAGTAGGTTATTTTAGCGTATTACCCACCTTTTTTAACCAATTAGCTAGGAGCAAGAATAAAATGTATTTGGCCCACTAGTTGATTATTTTAATTTACTTTCTTCCACTCCACACCACTACACTTGCACCACACATAATTTGTTTTAGTGCTCCTACGTAATCCGCAAGTTGCAGCACACCTCAGCCCGTAGAGGACTGAGAGGACCCCAATGATGAAGCATGTCACCGTGGGGAAACCCCGGTGAGTGAGGGTACTCAAGAAAGGAAGTGTTCTGCCCCTTTCTTCCTCTTTCTTTGGGTGTTCTTCGGGAAACAATTGTTTTCCTGACACCCCCAGGTTAGGTTCATGTAACCTGAACGTTCAGGTTATTCAATTTCTATGTCACTGACCATGTCATGAGTGATTTAATATGTGACGTCATCAGCAGTGCATTGCGGGGGCGTGAGTTATAGTTAGCTGAACTAACTATAACAGGGGAATTTCTAGGGTCTTGTACGAGGGAAATGTCCAGCTAACTATAACGCCCCTGAAACCTATAGTTTTTTCAGTGAATTTCTAAGGTTTTTTAAATGCCAATTCCTAACTATAACGCCCCTGAAACCTATGGTTTTTTCAGTGAAGATAAATATAAATATATATATATATATATATAAATTCACTTAAAAAACCATAGGTTTCACTCATGTTATAGTTAGGTGGACATTTCACTCGTAAAAAACCAATGAAATTCCCCCGTTATAGTTAGTTCAGATAACTATAACTCGCGCGCCCGCAATCCACTGCTCATGACGTCACATATTACATCACTCATGACATGGTCAGTGGCATCACTCATGACATCACTGATGACATCATCCTTGTGATAGAGTGGCGGTCGCGTGAGTTATAGTTATCTGAACTAACTATAACGGGGGAATTTCATAGGTTTTTTACGAGTGAAATGTCCACCTAACTATAACATGTGTGAAACCTATGGTTTTTTAAGTGAATTTTCAAGGTTTTTTAAATGCTAATTCCTAACTATAATGTGTGTGAAACCTATGGTTTCTTAATTGAATTTGTACGGTTTTTTAAATGCTAAGTTATGTATGTATTATTATATATATTTTTTTTAAGGTTTTTCACCGTGCGCGCACCGTGCGCACACCATGCGCGCACCCCGCAATTTTTTAATAAAAAATAAAATGTTTTTTTCACCCTTCGGGGTCCTTCAGGGACCCCTGACAAAGGCCAGGGGGTCAGGAACTCTCTACCCTGCCCCCTTTTCACGTTCGCCACCTCTCTTTTTCAGTGTCGCACCCAAAACACTTCCTGATTTCGACCGATTCAAATGTTGACTGACATGTAACCACCAATCAGAATTACGCACGCCCACGGCACCGTGCGCGCACGGTGCGCGCACGGTGCGCGCATGTAGATATTTATGTACTTTTAACTGCAATTTTGTCAGGAACTACTGTACAGATTGACTCCATATATGCAAAAGGCACATGCCTGACCTGAGGACTACCTCTCTGCCAAATTTCAAGTAATTCTGTTCAGCCGTTCGGGCTGTACCTTCGACTAAAGGTCCTATGGAAAATAACATGGGGAAAACGCGTTTTTTGGACCCCCCTTTTTTCTCGGCCCCCGCTTGACCAATCACCCCGAGACTTTCAGGGTAGGAGCTGAGCGGAGCGCCCCATTAGTTTTGAAAATTTCGCGAGGATTCATCAACCGGCGCCAAAGTAATTCAAAATAGAATTTTCAGATTTCCTATGGAAACACGGTCCTAACTATAACTATCTACTGCCGACCACCAGTAGATAATATACTGGCGGTCGCCAGTAGATAGTTATAGTTAGAACCATAGGAAAAGCATTTTTTGATGTGCTTATAACTTTGGCGTTGTTTGACGAACCTTTATGAAATTTTCTAAAAAGTTTCTCTTTTTAGATCAGCTCCTATCTTGAAAGTTTGGGAGTGATTCGTCAAGGGGGGGCTGAGGAAAAAGGGGGGTCCCAAAAACGTGTTTTCACCATGCAATTTCCATAGGAAACTTTAGACAAGGCTACAGGTCAAACTGCTGAACAGAATTACACAAAACTTGGCAGGGGGAAAGGTCTTGGTCCAGAAAGCACGTTTACTTTGAAATGGTGTAAATCCATTCAGCAATTTTTGAGATATTAAAGGAAATATATATATATATATATATCTGGGCGGAGCCTAACTCCCAAGCACGAGCTTGCATCTGATAGGCTGCTAACACTTCAAACCAGGAAGTGTTAGCAGCCATCTTGTGCCTCGCATCGAGTGAAAATAAAATAAAGGTCCCAGGGGCAATTTAATATACCGGAGCCTGTCTGTGTGAGATACCCCTTTCATGCTCCCTCTCCCCACATCACCAGCTCGCAGCTATGCCTTTAGAAGCCAGTCCATGGGCTCGCAGCTCTCTACCTCTGCGAGCCAGTACGCTGCTACATCGGCTCGCAGCTCTCTACCTCAGCGAGCCAGTACACTGCTGTACATTTGCGAGCGGACGGCCTGTAGCTCTCCCTCTGCGAGTCGAGCCCACGGGCTGCAGCTCTCCCTCTGCGAGCCTGGGTGCGAACTGTTGAAACTAAGAACTGTTGGCAGCCATTTTGTGATTCAGTCCACGTCAGCTCGCATCTCTCCGTCTACAAGACATCGAGTCCGTAGTTCTACCTCTGCAAGGCAACTCTGAAAACATACCAGAGCTCTGTATGTGCGAGATACCCCTTTCACGCTCCCTGTCCCCACATCACCAGCTAGCAGCTATGCATTTAGAATCTAGTCTGTCGGCTCGCAGATCTGCGCCTGCGAGCTGTTGGGGCTGCAGCTCTACCCCTGCGAGCCAGCCTATTAGCTCATAGCTGTGTGTCTGCTAGCAGGCCCGTCGGCCCGTTGCTCTCTCTGTGCGAGTTAGACCACAGCGCTCTGAAGCATAGCCCCCAACATTCTCGGGCCCACAACTCGTCCTCTGCCAACCACCGGTTGGCTCACAGCTCTTCGTGTGTGAGTCCTCGGTCCCGCAGTTGTACCTCTGCAAGCCAAGACTGGAAATATATTACAGCTCTCTCTCTGCGAGATACCCCTTCACGCTCCCTCTCCCCACTTCACCGTCCAGCAGCTATCCCTTTGCAAGCGGGTCGGCTCGCACCTTTCCCTATACCATGCGGCCCGCAGATCTCCCTCTGCAAGCCGACGGGCCGCAGCTTTCTCTCTGCGAGCCAGCCAGATTTAAAAATTGGAAATAGTATTGAATGTGTTATTTGTGTTGAATTCTTACTGTGGTTGCAAGAATTAGTCATTTGGTTTAGTTTAGCAATCTAGTTGATTGTTTTTTTCCCAGCTGTTTATGATGATACTATACTGACATCACTATGAATAGTGAAGTTAAGTAGAATAGGAAAACAGCAGAAAAAAGGAGAAAAATATGTATTCAAAATGTAAAATTATGTTGTATTATTTGATAAGTAACTCTGTAATTTCTGAACTATATTAAATTACACACAGTTTTACAGTTTATTTTCTTTCCTCTACTGGAAAAGTTAGAAAAAACAGTCCTAATGACAATAGCAGAATAGTAGTTTAATATTTAAAAAACCTTTGAAATTCACTAAAAAAAACATAGGTTTCAGGGACGTTATAGTTAGTTGGACATTTCCCTCGTACAAACCAGAGAAATTCCACCGTTATAGTTAGTTCAGCTAACTATAACTCGCGCCCCCGTAATGCACTGCTGATGATGTCACATATTACATCATTCATGACATGGTCAGTGACATCACTGATGACATTACTGATGAAATCTCAAATGAAATCACGGCTGACATGACTGATGACATCATACAAGTGAAAATCTGATGCATCTCCTCACACCTGAATATAACCTTTGATACAACCACTCAAAAATACTGACTACCATTTTCGAAAAAATAGACACATCAATACCAGTTACTAAATACTGACTGGTTCCTAGGTCTACACACACATCCACACATTCACCCATACAGTCACTCATACATGCAGTCACTGATCAATACAACACTATCATATGCACTAATACACCTATACAGACACTCACACACTGCCACATATCCAGAGTTACTGACACAGCTAGTCAGTCATGCAAAGAATCCATCATATTTCCATTTACTCATCTATACAGTTATACAGACACCAGCTCACTTATTCATACAGATACTAACACATAATTACTCTGTTATAGAATCACTGATACAAATGCACACTCATCCATTCAGCCACTCTCGCAATTACTGACTCTCATGTATAGTCATTTATATACTCCAACTCTCACTTACACTGGCTTTTACATATGTAGTTACTTGGACATGTACCACTGAGATATCCATTCACTCACCAACACACCCATACACACACTCACCCACCCATACAGCTGTTTCCACATGTACTCTTGAACCCATACACCCAGTGAATCAACCACTCACACATCTATGCACAGAGTCACACACCTCCCACTCACCCACACACACACTCAGGCACCCATACAAATACTCAGGCAACCAATCAGTAACCCATACAGACACCTATGTAGATACTCACCAACCCAAGCAGCAGCTTACACAACAACAGACAGACCGATACATACATTCACACAGTTTAGTCACTAACCAATGCATTCAGTAAGACACCTTTAATCACTCACTTATACTAAATCCTCCATCCAGACAATTATACACCCACTCATTCTTAAATTCACCTTGGCATATATATAAAACATATTTAAACTTTATAGAAACACACAGTCACTGGATGATGTCATCAGGGATGTCATCAGTGATGTCATCAGTGATGTCACTGACCATGTCATGAATGATGTAATATGTGACATAATCAGCAGTGCATTGCGGGGGCGCGAGTTATAGTTAGCTGAACTAACTATAACGACATAATTTCTCTGGTTTTGTATGAGTGAAATGTCCAACTAACTATAATGTCCCTAAAACATATGGTTTTTTCAATGAATTTCAAGGGTTTTTTAAATGCTAATTTCTAACTATACCGTGCCTGAAACGTATGATTTTTTCAGAGAATTTCAAAGGTTTTTTAAATGCTGATTTCTAACTATAACGTCCCTGAAACCTATGGTTTTTTCATTGAATATATACATATATAATTCAACAAAACATCCCCAGTTGAAGACGCACTCGAACAGCAGATGAATTCCACTGATTCTTTAATAAAAAGGAAACCAGCATTTTCATACAGATGCATATCTTGCCTTACACATTTCAGAGCATAGCTCCATGGTCACAGGCTTCATGATACTGCACATTAATGGTGAAAAGGCACTCAACTCTGCATGTCCATTTAATTGATCCTCAGTGTACCTTAAAGGTTAGTTCAACTAAGTGTTGCATGCTGGGAACAGTAGTTCACTTTTAAAATTCCTTTACCTTTAGTAGGTTTCTGTGCTGTAGCAAAATGTTCATTTAATTTAAAAGCCCTCCAGTGGGCCTCTGAGATGAAAATGTTCAGTTTATCTTTTCTTTTCTCCTGTTCCACTGAGGAAGACTCAGAGTAGTTCCTGTATAGAGCACTCTCAACACCAGCAAACATTTTAAGCATAGGACTAGCACAGTGCTATCCATGCCAAGCTGTAAAATGACAAAAGCCTTTTACCAGTCCAGGCACAGTATTACAGCTTTGAATTGGTAAAATACCAACCAAGCCAACCTGAAATAAATAAAAGCAACCCCTGACACGTGTTTCGCTCTCACTAGAGCTCTTCAGAGAGGTATAGCTTTGTCCTGGCACAAAGGAGCACACATTATAAGTCAAAATGATACACTTTCAGGCTTAGAGTGACGCATACATTAGGCAAAAACGAAGCAGAGAACTCTGGGTAGTTATCAAGTTTAGGTGAAAAGCAGCTCCTGTATGGAGCACTCTCAACACCAGCGACACTCTAAATTTAATCACCTCAAATGTCTACTTTCCTTTCAAAGTCTTTAAGCGTAGGATTAGCACAGTGTTATCCATGTCGAAATAGAAAGGGACAAAGGGGTCGATTTCGATGTCGCTCAGAAGGGCTCCGAATCTTATTAGGGTTTGCCAAATCTGATCCGGAGCCCTTGTTCCTGACCAAAATGTACACACTTCCTGATGACAGATTGCGGTGCCTGGAAATCGTTAGGGCTGTCCAAATCGGCTCCGAAAGGCATTCGGACAGGTCACGTCTTTCGGAGCCAAATCGTATAGCTCTATGGACTCGGTTTCTGAGCAAGCGAGTACGATGACTGATTCGGACAGCCATTCAGATTTGGTTTCTCCAGAATGAATCGTCTGCCAGAATCTGTCAATGGGGCCCTGTAGCAGCCCCCCCTTCCCCAGGGCCTTCTGAATTGGGCCCATGGGGGAACCCATGGGTCCCTCCTTTCAGACCATGCAAAGTGTGGCAGGCACCAGGGGGTGTCTGCCACAGGTTGCACGATTTTCCCCAGCCACCCCTTTCTTCCATGGGAGCCTGTGTTATCGTTTGGAACACAGGCTCCCATTGAAATCAATGGGAGTCCGACGAAATTGTATCCAGATGCATCCAAATCACTAGGTCGTACTCCCCCGATTCGAGTCATCTGGCAAGTATTCCAGAACCAATTTGGTTGGAATGCTTTCCAGACAAGATCAGAATCGGCCCCAATGTCTTTTGCCATTTCTACAGCAAAGTTTTTAATCATAGGACTAGCACAGTGCTATTCAGGTAGAGCTGTAAAATGACGAAAGCCTTTTACCACTCCAGGCACAGTATTACAGCTTTGAATTGGTAAAATACCTACGAAGCAAACCTAAAATGAATAAAAGAAACCCCTGACACATGTTTCGCTCTCATTAGAGCTCTTCAGTGAGGTACAGCTTTGTCCAGACACAAGAGAGCACCCAGTATAAGTCAAAACGATACCCTTTCAGGCTTAGAGAGATGCATAAATTATGGAAAAAAGAAGCAGAGTGCTCTGTGTAGTTCTCAAATTCTGCTCCTCTTCTTCGTCACCGGCTCTTGGAATGCCCTGCGACCAATCCTGAAGCAGCTCTCACTTAAAAGCAGCTTCAGGATTGCCTGAGTGCCCTTGATTGCCAGTTTGGCCGACCTGAGACAGCTGACCAAACCATCATGAGCAGTGAAGGGAGTACACTAACACTCCCCTCAGTGCTGTCACCATAGGCCCCACCCCCAAGACTCAGCAGGAAAGGAGAAATAAAATTAGTATAATTTTACTTTTACTTTCCTGACATTTTTGACATGGCGAGGCTCCAGCGCCATAGTGGAGAAGCTGCCTCTGGTTATAGTGTTTGTATGTATTAGTTCATTAGTTTGTTATTGGCATTGAGAGTGTTTGTTTATATGGAAGGGAGATGTTGTATAATGCTTTAATGTTATGTATTGGTTGGGTGTTTGGATTCTTGGAGATGTCATCAGGGCACAAGTTCTATAAAAACAAGTGGGGGACTGACAATATGCAAATGACCTCATGACGTCATGAGGTAGCGCTATAAAGGAAATAAAATAGTGCTATTTACATTATTTTTGTAAATACTGGGACAGACTAACCCATATGACATTTAAATACAAGACAAAGGCAAAAGCATGCCTCTCTTAAGTACCTGTGAAGAGAAGGCAAGCTGTGTGCCGTTGTTTCCCTCTGTGGCATTTACATTTAAATGTAAGGTTCCAGGTGGCCCCCAGTCAGCATATACAAAAAAAGGAGGCTGGATGACCCCTTAACTTCGACCCAGCCGGAGGTGAAAAAAGGCTCCCTCCCTGCCTGCACGTTGCTGCTGGGAATGGAAAGCAGGCAATGTGCAGGTGCTGCTGAACGTGTCCCAGTGTCTGGAACACCGGGACAAGTTCAGCATATTTCTGTGTGGGCCCAAATTCTTGGCAGGGGGGACGATGTCCACCCTGTGAAAATAGTGGGGATACGCCTTGTACCTGCATTACCCCTGACTCGAGCCCTGGATGTCATTGGCTTTGCGTCCCCTAGAATGTTTCATTCGCAGCCGCATTGCTCTTTTCTGGAAATAAACTTCTGGATTGTTTTCATACATTCCTAAACATTTGATTCCTCTCTTTTTAATGCATCTCGCCCTCTACAGCTACTATTCGAATTAAATAGGACCCTGTTTTCCGATATTTGTAAAAATCAAGCAGGACAGTGCTAAGCTAGTAGTCGCATAGCTTTCAATAAGAGGGAGCCTGCCACTGGGTGTTCCACAAAAGACTCAATCCTAGGCGTAGAAAACACAGTTCTGAGCAACGATGTCAGCTCTCTGGGTGCATTTGAAACGCAGCATTCAGATTTTTAAGTGTCCTGAAAATCACGACAATAACCTTGACATTGACAGGAGTTCCTTACAGAATGCACAATACTTGCATGCTGTTTAACAAGACTGGGTCTCATTGCTGCTGCAGTACGCTGGAGCCCATAAATTAGAGCAATGACGTAAGCTACAGTTACAGTCCTGTTGAATCTCTTAACCTTGATGACGTGAGTGCATGAATGATGCACTCGAAGTCCTTGGCTGCAATCAAAGGTTGAAGCAGGCAGTGAAAGAAAAAAGAGACAAAAGAAAATGTTCCATATCAACACAATGAACTGTAAAATAATGTAAAAGAGACATAAAAACGATGCCAAGGTTATTGCTTCAGAATGCCTGACTTTCATCTGTGTGTACTCTGATTGAGATATTGCCATGAAGGCAAACATTGGACTCTGAAATTATGTGTATGTTTGCCTCTAAAAACTCCCTGCCTCACCAATGCATCCTAACTCAGTTCACAAGAAATACACTCCTAAATGGAATTTGTATTGATGGAATGAATAGCCAAAACCATAATTCATTCCTTCTTATTATTTCAGCTCAGCAAATGCGAGTATTCGTGTGGTAGGCAAAGTCATCTTTTTGTAGGTCCTACGTAATTTGGGAACATTAACATCGAAGGGGCAGATTTACAATAACTGGCTCATCCCTGCATATTAGTAGGGATGTGCCAGTTATTTTGCGTGACTCAAAAACCCCCTTGCGCCATCATGGATGCGCCGCATTTACAATGCGGTGCACCATGGCGCACGGTTAGACAGATGTGTGACACATGTGTCGCTGTAAGGGTGACGCAGTGCTGGAGTTGTGTCACAAGCGCGACGCAACTCCAGCACTGCTCAGGGCTGCCCTATACCTTATATGCTGCGTCACTCCTTAAGCCTGCTTCAAGCAGGTGTAAGGATCTGATGCTGCGGGGACGTAAAAGTGACTCAGTGAAATCTTGTAGCTTTCGCTGCGTCACTTTTACGGGGCTTCCTTGCGAGGGAACGCCCACCCTGCTTACATTATACCTGACGAAAGTATAATGTAGCGCAGGGCTTTACAACGTGACGCATCTCACTAGATGCGTCTCGTTGTAAATATGTCGCATAGTGGCGCATTGTTTATGCCGCCGCTGCGTCACAAAAGTGACGCAACGGTGGCATAAAACTGTCGCAAGGGGCTTGTAAATCTGCCCCGAAATCTCTCCATGAAAAAGAATAGCGCATTATTGGTTAGCAATGTGGACACACTTGCAAACCTAAATGTATTCACTTGATTCTTAACACGTTGTAAAGAATACTTCCATGTGTCTTGTATGCACAGATTTCTTACAGAGTAGACCTCTCCTTCTGAACAGCTACAGTCAGAGTCCTCTGTTTTCTATCCATTCTTATCACATCATATTATACTGTGCGAGATGTGACTGAAGAACATCTGAAAGCCTGACAAATGTCTTTGTGAAGCTTATGCACAGGAAGGTTAATTCTATACACTACATTGAGAACGCATTCTTGGTTTCTAGTAGTGTCCTTGTGAAAGTACACACAGTGACACAAACATGTATTCTTGACACCCAATTTATTGTATTTGGAATTTTAATCAAAACATCTACAATAGGAAATCTGCTTTTCTAAGTCTTGCTTTTCATTTTGCTAACTTATTTTTTTTAATTAAGGGTGGATGAAATTGAATGACAGACCACAGACCTTATTGCGAGTTTGGTGGTCCGACCACCTGAACACCGCAGCTGCGACCGCCAGGAGACCGCAGCTCCAGTGGTCTTCCAACCTCCCTATTATAAGTTTACCCTGGTGCCCGTGGTGCTGCTGCAGAGATTTTGCAGCAATGGTGATAACTTTTCCACATGCATCGATGCCAAGGGGGTATTCAACTACATATGTGTTGGATGCACACATATGCATGATACATGTTGAAAAATACCACCTATTCATTCCTGGAATCTGATCCATAGGTGGACAGTCCAGGCATGGGGAATGTGGTACAAAAAGGACTCACTTTTAGATCACCACAAATAGGGTTGTAATCCTTGGGGTGAAGATGCTGCAGTGAAGGGGTATCTGAAGAGAGTGATCCACATCAAACTCTGACAGAAAGAACAGGAAAGAGGTGAATATGCACCCCAAATCCTTTGTTTCTGCCGACTTCAAGCTGGCAGTCTCACCTCCATAGCCAGCACCACCCTATGGCAGCTTCTTTCCCTGACCGCAACCCCGGCGGTCTGTGGTATTCTGCTGATGTCGGCGATTCAGCCACGGTTTTTCAAAATATATTCTGCTCAACTCGTAATACGGCAGTCGGATCGCCGAGCTCGTGAACCTCGGGCTGTGCCAAACTCGTAATAAGTCCCCAAGTCTCTCCTGAAATAATTGCCTTGAACAGTCTTCTTCCTTGCAGACAGAAAGGAAAGGGGACTCTCTAGTTCCCTGGGAAGTAATCCCACTGACATAGGTCATGGACATCGATTCATCCAAATGCCAGGTGTAGCAGAAGTGACATCACACACTTTGACCTCAATTACATTTCCAGAAGTAAAGCAACATTACCTTAACCCTAATAAAACCACAATAATTGACATCGCTGGGCCAGCAAACATCTCTAAATTTGGTCGGTGGGTACTCTCTCAGAGTACTTTAGTCTGTCACCCCAATGCACTAAATTCCTGCCCACCAAGCTCTAGATCGAGCCCTTTGTCTCCCATTTACCACCCTTAGTCGGACTAATTTTAGGGAAATTTAGAACTATTCTTTCTTGATGCCAGAAGAAAGTAGCAGTCAAATAGAGCTTTATATAAAACATGTCACCAGAGAATTGTACTGCAACTCATTTACTTCTGACGACTGAGTGAGTGCTGGTTCCTTGACTTGAGTAAAAAAAAACTGATGCATTCACCACCAGTAGCTTTAGGTGTAATTATGAGTTTGGTAGGTGAACAACCAGTCCACCGGTGTGGGTGGTGGATGTATCCAGGTTCAATATCAAAAACAGGAGAAAGGGGACCATAGAGCTGATTAATGGTCCAGTGTCCATGCTCCCAAAATTACATACCAACAAAAAAGGGGACACTGTTCCAAAGCAGGGTCAAGAAAGATACCCAAAAGAGCCTAACAGTACTAAGAAAAAAAGAATCATAAAAAGAAGAAGTCCTAAGTAGGGTGGGCCCATAAAATGAGGGAAGGAACATGTCTTGCCTCTTGTTGCCCTCACACACCCCGAGAGGTGTCATGCTTCATCATCGGGCATGTGCTCCTCGTTGGGCCGGCGCTGCAATTCCCAACGGGTCCCCCGAAGGGTCACTTTATCGGAGATCTTTTGAGGCATGCCGGATGGTGCATGAGGGTGTGCGGGGTGGGGCCTATGTAGGGGTAACAAAAATTATTACGTGCAAAGTGAGTTAAAACTGGCAAGGGGTAACCTTCTAGAGGTTAAAATGATTGAATGACCCTCTTGGCAGTATAAAAACTCTAAATAAGAGTATCATCCCAAATGGCATCATATGCCTAAGTATCAAAAAACGGCCAACATGTTTCGCGCCTCTGTCGCCGCTAAGGTCATTGGCGCTTCTTCAGGACCAGGATATAGGAAAAATAGTGAAGTGCACGTGATATTAAAAAAATCAAAGATAAATACCCAGAATGCATTTCAGGGCGGGCCTTTGTGCTGCTCCTGATCAATACCTAGGACAAAGAAATGAAATAAATGATAAAAAGAATACATAGGACGAGCATTAGACTTGCTTAATGCAACGTAGTGTGCCACAATCGTGTGCACAACCTGCCAATGTCAAAAGAAAAGAGGAAATAGAGAGACAAAATAAGAAATAGGGAACTACCTCTATACATTCCACCCCAGCAGAGGTATAGTGGCGGATCTACTAATAATAAAAGTTATATTATAGAAAGGTATAGGACACTCCTATAGGTAAAACTACTACACAACCACGTGTGAGGACACCCTGTACTTACTATAAATCAGAAGGATCAGGGTCCAGCGTGTGCCACGTGATGGTAGAAATCCAGCAAAGTGTTCCTGCCTCCCGTAAAAACGAGAGGAGCTCCAATGGTGATAAATATTAAACGCCCGCACCTTTTCGGGCTAATAATACAAAACAAGGACATTGCCAAAATGAACGCAAGTAAAGGACTGGAAACAGTCATTACAAAATATACAGGAAAAGTCCCATTTCCTGCCACCCAATATCTGTAAAAATGCTCACTTTTAACAAGACAGCTGACAAGGCCATACCGTCCGCCGTGTCCAACTGCCAGGCCAAGACTGAACTCGAGGCAGCGGGACGGCGGCTTAAAAAATGCTGATAGGTGCCAGAGACAATCCTCTATCAAGGGCGTGCCAAAGGATACAATACAAGCGCGCATGCGTGCAAGAAATGGCCGCAAATGCGCAAGCGCCAACAAGGGACAACTGATCCCCAGCGCATGGGCGTCCCGTTTAGAGGTGGAGCCTCATAGAGTGAAACAGAGCCAAAGCCCAGATTGGCGTTCACAGTCTACAAAGGGATGACATGTTCTATTGTGAAGACGAGATCGCTGATCTTCGTCAGTAAATCCCGCTGTAACCATCTACACTACAACTACCAATGTCAAGCAACAGAAGCAGCGCATGTGTGACTGTAGAATCACAAAAGAGGTGAGATGCCTCTGTCAGCACGTATATACTGCAATAAGCCTGTGTCAACACCTATATAATGCATTAAAAATTACTATGTTCTAATATACAAACAGACAGAGGGTAGGAAATAAGGGACAAAGGACAGAGGGGCCGCCACCACCTTCGATCCAAGCACAGGGGGAGACAGAGGAAAGAGGAGGTGAATCACCCTGGTATATGTCCCTAAAGAAACTTCCATGATGGATAAGTTCAGGTCTCATGAAAAGGAGAGAAAGAAAGAAAATGAGGAATAGAAGGGATAGGAAAGACTAAGGGTCCCTCGGCTGAGCCGCCGTGCTACTACTATATCAAAAACAGGAGAAAGGGGACCAGAGAGCTGATTAATGGTCCAGTGTCCATGCTCCCAAAATTACATACCAACAAAAAAGGGGACACTGTTCCAAAGCAGGGTCAAGAAAGATACCCAAAAGAGCCTAACAGTACTAAGAAAAAAAGAATCATAAAAAGAAGAAGTCCTAAGTAGGGTGGGCCCATAAAATGAGGGAAGGAACATGTCTTGCCTCTTGTTGCCCTCACACACCCCGAGAGGTGTCATGCTTCATCATCGGGCATGTGCTCCTCGTTGGGCCGGCGCTGCAATTCCCAACGGGTCCCCCGAAGGGTCACTTTATCGGAGATCTTTTGAGGCATGCCGGATGGTGCATGAGGGTGTGCGGGGTGGGTCCTATGTAGGGGTAACAAAAATTATTACGTGCAAAGTGAGTTAAAACTGGCAAGGGGTAACCTTCTAGAGGTTAAAATGATTGAATGACCCTCTTGGCAGTATAAAAACTCTAAATAAGAGTATCATCCCAAATGGCATCATATGCCTAAGTATCAAAAAACGGCCAACATGTTTCGCGCCTCTGTCGCCGCTAAGGTCATTGGCGCTTCTTCAGGACCAGGATATAGGAAAAATAGTGAAGTGCACGTGATATTAAAAAAATCAAAGATAAATACCCAGAATGCATTTCAGGGCGGGCCTTTGTGCTGCTCCTGATCAATACCTAGGACAAAGAAATGAAATAAATGATAAAAAGCATACATAGGACGAGCATTAGACTTGCTTAATGCAACGTAGTGTGCCACAATCGTGTGCACAACCTGCCAATGTCAAAAGAAAAGAGGAAATAGAGAGACACAATAAGAAATAGGGAACTACCTCTATACATTCCACCCCAGCAGAGGTATAGTGGCGGATCTACTAATAATAAAAGTTATATTATAGAAAGGTATAGGACACTCCTATAGGTAAAACTACTACAAAACCACGTGTGAGGACACCCTGTACTTACTATAAATCAGAAGGATCAGGGTCCAGCGTGTGCCACGTGATGGTAGAAATCCAGCAAAGTGTTCCTGCCTCCCGTAAAAACGAGAGGAGCTCCAATGGTGATAAATATTAAACGCCCGCACCTTTTCGGGCTAATAATACAAAACAAGGACATTGCCAAAATGAACGCAAGTAAAGGACTGGAAACAGTCATTACAAAATATACAGGAAAAGTCCCATTTCCTGCCACCCAATATCTGTAAAAATGCTCACTTTTAACAAGACAGCTGACAAGGCCATACCGTCCGCCGTGTCCAACTGCCAGGCCAAGACTGAACTCGAGGCAGCGGGACGGCGGCTTAAAAAATGCTGATAGGTGCCAGAGACAATCCTCTATCAAGGGCGTGCCAAAGGATACAATACAAGCGCGCATGCGTGCAAGAAATGGCCGCAAATGCGCAAGCGCCAACAAGGGACAACTGATCCCCAGCGCATGGGCGTCCCGTTTAGAGGTGGAGCCTCATAGAGTGAAACAGAGCCAAAGCCCAGATTGGCGTTCACAGTCTACAAAGGGATCACATGTTCTATTGTGAAGACGAGATCGCTGATCTTCGTCAGTAAATCCCGCTGTAACCATCTACACTACAACTACCAATGTCAAGCAACAGAAGCAGCGCATGTGTGACTGTAGAATCACAAAAGAGGTGAGATGCCTCTGTCAGCACGTATATACTGCAATAAGCCTGTGTCAACACCTATATAATGCATTAAAAATTACTATGTTCTAATATACAAACAGACAGAGGGTAGGAAATAAGGGACAAAGGACAGAGGGGCCGCCACCACCTTCGATCCAAGCACAGGGGGAGACAGAGGAAAGAGGAGGTGAATCACCCTGGTATATGTCCCTAAAGAAACTTCCATGATGGATAAGTTCAGGTCTCATGAAAAGGAGAGAAAGAAAGAAAATGAGGAATAGAAGGGATAGGAAAGACTAAGGGTCCCTCGGCTGAGCCGCCGTGCTACTACTATATCAAAAACAGGAGAAAGGGGACCAGAGAGCTGATTAATGGTCCAGTGTCCATGCTCCCAAAATTACATACCAACAAAAAAGGGGACACTGTTCCAAAGCAGGGTCAAGAAAGATACCCAAAAGAGCCTAACAGTACTAAGAAAAAAAGAATCATAAAAAGAAGAAGTCCTAAGTAGGGTGGGCCCATAAAATGAGGGAAGGAACATGTCTTGCCTCTTGTTGCCCTCACACACCCCGAGAGGTGTCATGCTTCATCATCGGGCATGTGCTCCTCGTTGGGCCGGCGCTGCAATTCCCAACGGGTCCCCCGAAGGGTCACTTTATCGGAGATCTTTTGAGGCATGCCGGATGGTGCATGAGGGTGTGCGGGGTGGGTCCTATGTAGGGGTAACAAAAATTATTACGTGCAAAGTGAGTTAAAACTGGCAAGGGGTAACCTTCTAGAGGTTAAAATGATTGAATGACCCTCTTGGCGCGCGAAACATGTTGCCCGTTTTTTGATACTTAGGCATATGATGCCATTTGGGATGATACTCTTATTTAGAGTTTTTATACTGCCAAGAGGGTCATTCAATCATTTTAACCTCTAGAAGGTTACCCCTTGCCAGTTTTAACTCACTTTGCACGTAATAATTTTTGTTACCCCTACATAGGACCCACCCCGCACACCCTCATGCACCATCCGGCATGCCTCAAAAGATCTCCGATAAAGTGACCCTTCGGGGGACCCGTTGGGAATTGCAGCGCCGGCCCAACGAGGAGCACATGCCCGATGATGAAGCATGACACCTCTCGGGGTGTGTGAGGGCAACAAGAGGCAAGACATGTTCCTTCCCTCATTTTATGGGCCCACCCTACTTAGGACTTCTTCTTTTTATGATTCTTTTTTTCTTAGTACTGTTAGGCTCTTTTGGGTATCTTTCTTGACCCTGCTTTGGAACAGTGTCCCCTTTTTTGTTGGTATGTAATTTTGGGAGCATGGACACTGGACCATTAATCAGCTCTCTGGTCCCCTTTCTCCTGTTTTTGATATAGTAGTAGCACGGCGGCTCAGCCGAGGGACCCTTAGTCTTTCCTATCCCTTCTATTCCTCATTTTCTTTCTTTCTCTCCTTTTCATGAGACCTGAACTTATCCATCATGGAAGTTTCTTTAGGGACATATACCAGGGTGATTCACCTCCTCTTTCCTCTGTCTCCCCCTGTGCTTGGATCGAAGGTGGTGGCGGCCCCTCTGTCCTTTGTCCCTTATTTCCTACCCTCTATCTGTTTGTATATTAGAACATAGTAATTTTTAATGCATTATATAGGTGTTGACACAGGCTTATTGCAGTATATACGTGCTGACAGAGGCATCTCACCTCTTTTGTGATTCTACAGTCACACATGCGCTGCTTCTGTTGCTTGACATTGGTAGTTGTAGTGTAGATGGTTACAGCGGGATTTACTGACGAAGATCAGCGATCTCGTCTTCACAATAGAACATGTCATCCCTTTGTAGACTGTGAACGCCAATCTGGGCTTTGGCTCTGTTTCACTCTATGAGGCTCCACCTCTAAACGGGACGCCCATGCGCTGGGGATCAGTTGTCCCTTGTTGGCGCTTGCGCATTTGCGGCCATTTCTTGCACGCATGCGCGCTTGTATTGTATCCTTTGGCACGCCCTTGATAGAGGATTGTCTCTGGCACCTATCAGCATTTTTTAAGCCGCCGTCCCGCTGCCTCGAGTTCAGTCTTGGCCTGGCAGTTGGACACGGCGGACGGTATGGCCTTGTCAGCTGTCTTGTTAAAAGTGAGCATTTTTACAGATATTGGGTGGCAGGAAATGGGACTTTTCCTGTATATTTTGTAATGACTGTTTCCAGTCCTTTACTTGCGTTCATTTTGGCAATGTCCTTGTTTTGTATTATTAGCCCGAAAAGGTGCGGGCGTTTAATATTTATCACCATTGGAGCTCCTCTCGTTTTTACGGGAGGCAGGAACACTTTGCTGGATTTCTACCATCACGTGGCACACGCTGGACCCTGATCCTTCTGATTTATAGTAAGTACAGGGTGTCCTCACACGTGGTTGTGTAGTAGTTTTACCTATAGGAGTGTCCTATACCTTTCTATAATATAACTTTTATTATTAGTAGATCCGCCACTATACCTCTGCTGGGGTGGAATGTATAGAGGTAGTTCCCTATTTCTTATTGTGTCTCTCTATTTCCTCTTTTCTTTTGACATTGGCAGGTTGTGCACACGATTGTGGCACACTACGTTGCATTAAGCAAGTCTAATGCTCGTCCTATGTATTCTTTTTATCATTTATTTCATTTCTTTGTCCTAGGTATTGATCAGGAGCAGCACAAAGGCCCGCCCTGAAATGCATTCTGGGTATTTATCTTTGATTTTTTTAATATCACGTGCACTTCACTATTTTTCCTATATCCTGGTCCTGAAGAAGCGCCAATGACCTTAGCGGCGACAGAGGCGCGAAACATGTTGGCCGTTTTTTGATACTTAGGCATATGATGCCATTTGGGATGATACTCTTATTTAGAGTTTTTATACTGCCAAGAGGGTCATTCAATCATTTTAACCTCTAGAAGGTTACCCCTTGCCAGTTTTAACTCACTTTGCACGTAATAATTTTTGTTACCCCTACATAGGACCCACCCCGCACACCCTCATGCACCATCCGGCATGCCTCAAAAGATCTCCGATAAAGTGACCCTTCGGGGGACCCGTTGGGAATTGCAGCGCCGGCCCAACGAGGAGCACATGCCCGATGATGAAGCATGACACCTCTCGGGGTGTGTGAGGGCAACAAGAGGCAAGACATGTTCCTTCCCTCATTTTATGGGCCCACCCTACTTAGGACTTCTTCTTTTTATGATTCTTTTTTTCTTAGTACTGTTAGGCTCTTTTGGGTATCTTTCTTGACCCTGCTTTGGAACTGTATCCAGGTTCACACACTAGGGAGCGAACTACCTAGAAAGTATGCATCCCCTAAAGGGATGGGTGTTGTTTTGGTGAAAGTACTTAACACGACATAGCAAGAGTATTTTTAAAAAATGCAATGGTTGCTGCATGCAACTATCTTTTTGTATTTCACATGGAACTGCCAAAAACAGACAGAGGCTTGCTTCTGCAATAAAAACAGCAATGGACATGAGACTCAGGGAGGATTCTTGTATTGAGCCATTGATGATTATTTTAGATTTTTGGTGATTTATTCTACATAGAACCTGCAAGAATCATTGCCAGTCATGGGCAGAATAAATGTATCAAAGACACAAAAGGTGATGGGAAAATTGTTTGCAATAAGTCTAACTATTGGCAGTCACTCAGGTAGCATTCCAACCCATCACCTTTTGTGATCAGGATAAATATATACCAAAAGACTTAACCTAAGTATTGCAGGTCTTCCAACACATTGACATCCGCAGCCCTGCTGTAGATAGGTCAGTGGGAAGAGGTTTCGCTTTGTGCAGCAAGATGAGTCTCTAACATCAAAATTCTGTCAGTATTCCCACCTCTCAGTTTAGGAGCGGAACTGGAAATTGGGGAAGAGGTGAGGGAGCGATGAACATCTGAAGCCCCTAAATGAACCCCTTGGCTCCTTATAGCAGCTGAATCATCAAGATCTGTGAAAATTCTTATTCCTTAAAATCTTCATCCTCTGATGTGCTGCAAAAGGGAATCTCCAATAACATGGTAACTTTATATGGTATTCCAAGCAGCAGCACAGATTTTGAAACTTTTCATCATCTTCAAAAAGACAGTTCCAGCATTCATCTGGGGATCTTTCGCCACTGATCATGTGAAAAGCATTTTATGATCATCAGGAACCAATAATATGTTTGCCTATGCATCCAATAATTGGCATTAACCTACAAGGACAGGCTATACCAATTTGGCAATGACTGAGTCCATGCAGCACATATTCTCCACTCCAGAAAAATCATCTAACCTATCAGGATGACATCCCTGAAAAGGTTTAAAACTGTAAAAAAAATTCTTCAGCTCACCATAATACTACCATGTGTCCTGGGTCCTTCTCTCACATGGCTAGTCTCTGGACTATATCTACCTGTTTATCTTAGCTTCCAATCTATAACTAAAGGTAGTAATGGATGTTCTCATGCCAGAGAGTGCATCCCAATTCTGAACTGTCAAATTAGAGAATGTTCAGAGAATAGTCTTGATTGCATCTATGCCTGAACAATGTATCTTATTGTATTCTCTTACCCTGCTCCGGATACAGGTCCGAGATGATTGAGTTAGAGTTAGAGCTGCTGATGTTTTGGATCAGTCAACATGGATGAAGTGTCAGTGAAGATTGTACTCAGGACTGCATTTGAGGATCCTGGGATGTGGAAGGGCCTAGCTTTCATCCTGTCTTCCTCTCATAATCCTATGTGCAAGCATAGAGTAAAGACCTCTGGTTACATGTAACATTCCCTTCGTTCAAGCAATGGCAATGGGAATTTTTTCAAAAGATTGACTACTGAAAACGAAATTCTGCCTTGAGAAAACAGACCGTTCGAAAGTACGCCCTGGTTAAATCTGTAAGCGGATTAGAGCCCTATCTCCTCATGATAATGTCTAACAGGCAACAACGTCTTTTAAGATTTCTAAGGTTAGATAACTTTCACCAGCTTTTGTTTCCAAAGAGGGCCTGGTACAAATTGCCTGATCGGCGTGTTTGTAGAAGCGATAATATTTTGATCTGTTAGTCCATGCATATTGTACTTGATTGTCCAATGTTTTCCCAATTTACGTCACGAGTATATCAGGCCTCTGTTGGTCCCAGCACGCTTTAGGCAAATCAGTCTGGCATGTCTTTATTTACGGCTGATAGTGTCACCAAAAGTATGTTTCTTCATTTCTTGTTTTCTTTCTGGTGTCCTTTTGACTATCCAATAAGTCTGCAATGCATGGATCTAATTACAGTTCGGGCAAAATGGGACCGTCTAGCTCTATTTATTTTACCTGTTTTAGATCAATTTACATATGATGTCATTTAAGGATTTATTTTCTATTGTTGCTGCTATGCATGGAGCTGTTTACTTTTAAATCTACTGTTCTTGCGTGTACTGTACCCTTTTATGATTTTACCATAAAATTGAATAAAGTTTAATCAATTGAACTGAACTATGAGACATATTAGTGAGGGACTCATCTGCATGACCCTTCACTCACCACTGGGTGAAATGTCTTATCTCATGAACCACTGTATAATTCTTTGGCCAGGCTTGCCTTAGACCCCATTTACACACTTATTTAAAGACTTTATCCATGGCAATGTGGGAGCGTCATTATATTAACCACAATCCTGGGACTAGGAATTGAAACTATGGGGCCAATTACGATGGCGGAAGGACAGCCACCGCCAGCCATACGGTGGCGGTCCTTCCACCATTGGACCGCGATTTCCCCCGCCACATTTCAATGGTGGGGCGATCCAGACTGCGACTGTGGCGGACGGAAATACCATCCGCCACGGAACCACCACAGGCAATCGGACCGATTGCCTGGCAGAGTGGTCTGCATGCATAAAATAGTGGCAGTGCCTTGCAGGCACCGTCCACCATATTATGATGCAGGCTGTGAGCCAGCCTTTCCATGACGGCGACATCGTCATGTAAAGGCTTTTGAAGATCCTGTTCAGGGGCCCCCAATGGGGGTGGGGGGTATGTGCACTGGGGAGTACCCATGGTACCCCACTACATTCCAGTGCACTAGGTGGCAGGCACCGTGTGGTGCCTGCCACATAGTGCACTGAAATACACAACATACATTTTCAAGATAGCGGCATGTGCTGCAGTCAGCAGCACCCGCCGCAATGTTAAAAATGCAAGATGCGACCGCAATGGTGGCGGTCGCATCCTAATTTGGTGTGTGCAACTGCGCATGCATTGCGGACATTCCCGGTCACCACCACGATGGCGGACAGAATCCAGTCCGTCCGCCAATCGTAATCGGCCCCTAAATTCTTACCTAAGCAGGATGGACCTACCAAGAATGTGCTCACCTTTAAGGATACCATCACAGTGACCCACGTTTTGATCAAACCTTCTCAATTATTTGGACTCATGAAAATTCTGTGTGGACAGAGGACCCTGTAGCCAGGAAAATAGCAATGGATTAAGCAGTATCCAAGAATGGAACAAAACTGTTGAATCACTGTCAAAATATTGATGCCCAAAAAATTCCCTTGCACAAATATTTATGCAAAAATATAGATGTCAAACATATTGACATCCTATAATTAAAATTGTAATTACAAAACTATTGAAATCAAAATATTGATGTAAAAAAAATAGATGTAAAAAATATCGATATTTTTATTCAAATAAAAAATAATGCTAAGTATAATAAATAATAAAATGAACGTTAAAAACATTATTTAGATTTAATATAATTTTTAACAAATTTAATAAAATGCATTTAATCTAAAAAAATATTTAATCCTACATATATAACATATATATATGCATATCTATTACCATTAAAACAATTAAAAAACTATAATTTTTTTATAATTATATATATATGTAAAATGTACAAATAAAGATATATATTTACATACACTTATTACATAAAAACAAATTTAAAAAATTATATTATAATATAAAAGATAAACATATTTAATATTCTTTAAAATTACATTTTGCACTTCATTGAGTACAACAGTAAAAAAGTGTTGGATAGCGGAGAGGTAAAAATTACTATTCCCACTCCAGTGGGTGCAACAGTAGGGAAGGTGTTGGATAGCGGAGGGGTAAAAATTACTATTCCCACTCTAGCAGGTGCAACAGTAGGGAAAGTGTTGGATAAAGGAGATGTAAAAATGACTATTCCCACTCCAGTGGGTGCAACAGTAGGGGAAGTGTTGGATAACGTAGAGGTAAAAAGTTACTATTCCCACTCAATTGGGTGCAACAGTAGGGAAAGTGTTGGATAGTGGATGGGTAAAAATTACTATTCCCACTCCAATGGGTGCAACAGTAGGGAAGGTGTTGGATAGCGGAGGGGTACAATTTACTATTCCCACTCAAGCAGGTGCAACAGTAGGGAAAGTGTTGGATAAAGGAGATGTAAAAATGACTATTCCCACTCCAGTGGGTGCAACAGTAGGGGAAGTGTTGGATAACGTAGAGGTAAAAAGTCACTATTCCCACTCAATTGGGTGCAACAGTAGGGAAAGTGTTGGATAGCGGATGGGTAAAAATTACTATTCCCACTCCAGTAGGTGCAACAGTAGGGAAAGTGTTGGATAGCGGAGAGGTAAAAACTACTATTCCCACTCCAGTGGGTGCAACAGTAGGGAAAGTGTTGGATAGCGGAGGGCTAAACATTACTATTCCCACTCCAGTGAGTGCAACAGTAGGTAAAATGTTGGAGAGCGGAGGGATAAAAATGTATATTTTAACTGGAGTCCGTTCAAAATTTAAAACAAACATATTAACAACACAAAATATTTAAAAAAATAAAAATAAAACATATATGAACGTTTTAAATATTACAAAAGATAGAAACAGATTAGAATGTAAAAAAAATCTAACAAATACCTAGAAAGATTATTTTTTTAAAATTAAAAAAATGTAAAAACAAAAAATATCTTTTATAATAGAAATTTGTTCTAAACAAAAACATTATTTATTATATACATGTAATATTTTTCATTTCCTAGACTATAACACCACACAATTCACAACTCAAAATTTCTTTTTTTATAAAATGCACATCAAGAATTAACATAAACAATTATCAATTAAAGAAATATTATCAGATTATTTTACTCTCTCAACCATACCCCTATAAAACCAAAACACACACTCAAAATGACAATAAACACTAACCATAAATATTTATCAATTGATAAATTAATATAAATAATTAAATAGTTATTAATCAATTACACATAAATTACTTTCCACCATCTACACCAATAAACACCACAACACACACCTAAACATCATTACACAATTCCCATAACTAATTTTACATTAATAAATTAATAGCAATTAACAACAACTTATTCAATAATTTAAAAACGTGACTTCCCACACTTTATCACTATAAACCTCGCAACTTACATATAAAAAATGATTATATAACTGACATTTAATTTTGTGTCCATTTATTAGCATTAATTAACAAACAATAATTAATTAACTATAAATAAATTATTCCCACCCTGTTATCCTATAAACCCCACAACCCACTCCTAACAACATGACACAATTAACATAATTAATCGCACGTAAAATGGCCTGTCCGGAGCCAACGAAGTAGCACACATGTACACGGGTAAACTTATGCCCGTGTACGAGCCGTACAGCCCCCCACCCCCAAATATGTCAGCACCGTTCACCACCCTGTCAGCACTTTACCCCAGCCCCGCAACTGTACGTGACGTACCCCCCCATGTACGCGCCGTACCCCCCCATGTACGCGCCTTACCCCCTCTGTCCGCACTGTACCCCAGCCCCGCACCTGTACACGCCGTACCCCCCATGTACGCGCCTTACCCCCCCTGTAGGCGCACCTTCCCATCCATGGACGTGCCGTACCTCCGCATGTACACACCGTACCCCAGGGCTGCACCTGTACGCACCGTACCCCCACTGCACGTACGCGCCCTCCCCCCACATGTACGCGCCCTCCCCCCATGTACGCCCCTTACCCCCCATGTACGCGCCGTACCTCCGCATGTACGCGCCGTACCCCAGGGCCGCACGTGTACGCACCGAACCCCCACCGCATGTACGCGCCGCACTCCAACACCGTACACCAGCACCCTCACCCAGCATCGCGTATGTACGGATCGTACCTACACGAAAAAGACTCTTACAGAACCAGGACACTGTAAAACAGCACAAGGAGGGTCAATTCGACTCGCACAACACCACAAAACACGTCTACATGACAAAATACATCTCAATGACTGACCTGGCTCATCCAAACAGGCAAACAGAGGCCCCAAATCACAACCACCTCTTATAACACACCCACCAAAATTCAAACACAGCCACACCCAAAAATGGACCAATAAAAAGGGCCCACACACACAACCCATGAGCCTTTGCAACAGACCCACTGCTGCCAGACCCCACTGAGAAACAACTCCACTGAGAAACAACTCCACATCACTCATACCTTCACTACACCTTCACTCATACACCTTCACACAACCTCCTCCACAAACATCCCCCTTTTCACATTCACACACACACCGTCACATTCACACCCACACACCCACAACCATCCACACCCACACCCCACACCATGCCCACAGACAAGAATCCAAAGTTCACAACGGCGGAGCTGGACCTCCTTGTCAACAAAGTCATCAGAGTCGAACCACAGCTGTTTGGAACATTGGTCAGACAGACCAGCATAGCTGAAAAATCTGGATTGTCGATAAGGTGAATGCTGTTGTGCCAATCCGAAGGACCAGGCATGAATGCCAAGCCAGGTGGTACGATCTGCGCAGGGCGGTCAAGAGGAAAAGGAACGAAGAGTATGCCCAGAGTAACATCACTGGAGGTGGGCCGCCCCGCAGACCCGTACACTACCATCCCTGGGAGGAGAAGGTGATGGCCCTGCTACCGCCGGTGGGAGTACACGGAGTGGAAGGAGTCGCAGAGCCTGGTGAGTACACAAACAACTTACGTAACATGGGGGCAATGGAGTCCACACCACATATACACCAAATGCACGCAACTTCCCCCAAGCACTCACCGCACACAACCACACTCAAAAAACACGCTCATGCCACTAACGTCTCCATGCACCCTTCACAAATCAAGGCAAGGCCATGTCCAAGGCTACAACAACCACAAACACAAGACTGGATGTCCGGGAGGCTGGGAGGGTGGGCCCCACACAACACATTGTTAAAATGAGACGCAGACACCAATGCACTCAGACCATATGGCATAGGTACATACCCATGTACAATGCACAGGGACTGGCAAAGTACTGACAAGGTAGCTGACACTTGGCCCTGCTGTATGCAGCACAAGGCCCTCTGGGACCACTGTACACTCAAACACCAACTCCACAAGCACAGGTATCTAGCACAGGAACTCACACTCACTGTCATGTCAGCATGCACCATGAGGGGACAGACACATCACCTGGGAGACCCAATGACAACTCACACTACACACAACAGCAGGCCCAGTCACAAACCCCCCCCTAACACAAGCACACACCCCTGGGGCAGGCAACGGATTTACACACTCCCACAATCGACATGTGACACAACAAGACCAATGCAGAGCCAAATAAGCATCAGAGCCAACAATCCACAGGTCAAACACTCATGAGAACATCCCAATCTGTCCCCCGCAACATACCCATCCCCAAGTGGACATTGAGAGGAATGCTAGGCACATCCAACTACCTGGAGGAACTGTGTCAACTTGAATATGTATGAAACATAGATGTCGCATGAAACACCATTAACATTGTCTCTCACTCACACACAGGGCAACGTCGACGATCTCCCCCCAACACTGGGGGGGAAGAATCACAGTCCCAGGCTCCGAGTGAAGATGATACCACCGGCAGCGACGACTCACACCACTCCGTGGATGACCCCAACTAACACGGACCCTATGGTGCCCAAGCCCCTGCAGCACCTGCGTCAGGTACATCTGTGCCAACCACCACCCCCATTCCTGCCACATCCCAGGACACACCCAGGAGCCCTGCTCGCACTGAACAACAGAGCCAGTCTGACCAGGAGGGACAAGGTTCTCCGGGCACCCAGGAGGAGGCAGGCAACCCTGCAAATGCCATCCCTCAGGGGTCCCGTAGACCCGATGTGCCCACAAGGGCAGGCCAGGCTCAAGTGGGCAGGGGTGGTGGGAGTGGAGGCAGACGGAGGCGCGAACCTGACCAGCCAGCTCAGGACACCGGAATGTCACACATACGCAACATCCTGGACTCATACCGGCGTGACACCAGAGGCATCAACCAGGTCGTGTCCTGACTCTCCGAGATGCAGGGGACCCTCGATGAGATTAAGAACCTGCAGGTCGAGCATCATGCCAGTCATCAACAACACCAAGGACGGATGGAGGCAAGACTGGCTGAGCTCCTGGCGGTGCACAGGGACATGAGCCAATCACTCCGTCAGATAGCCCAAAGCATCGGGAACCCTCCCTGTGCCACCAGGCGTAGACCAGTACCAGACACAGGGAGGGAGGAGGAGGAGGAGGAGGATTCATCTGACGGAGCGTCCCCAGCATCGTCAAGGCCTGCATCTGAGGGTCCCCGGAGGAAGGTGGGTCGTCCACGGAAAAGACCGTGAGAGTCAGCAGACCATCCACATCTCCCAGGTCACCTGCCCTGGCACCTGGCCCTCTGGCGCAACAGCAGCACCTCATCCAATGACATTCTCTGCCACATGGACTTGCTGGTCACTGTCTGACCAATGATGACCAACACTGTGCCCTGGACTCTGATGACTTTCAATGCCAAGGATACCATCTCCCCCTGTGAACTTTGGATTCTTTTCCCCCGGTAGAGCACCTAATTGCATCTACCAAACCACTTACCCCACCGCAAATAAATATATCACTTTGGACATGAGACGTTCCTGTCATTTTGCATTATTCAATGACATATGTGTGTGGAAATGTCAAACTATGCCTGTGTGTTGAGCTAACTCCAGCCATCCATACCCTGGCATCAGAGTCTGGTACAGGACACACATGGGTCACAAGGTATCATTCAATGTAGGCATGGAGCACAACACTCACCTGTGATGGCCTCTGGCTGCTGAGGGGGTGCTTGCTAAACTGTGCGGAGAGACCTATTTGGGAGATCATCATCAAGGTGTAGAGGTCATGGCTCATGTGGAGGTTCCCGGGGAGGGAGTCCCAGGTATGTGTGGCCAGGTGGTAGAACAATGTCCTGTATGCTGGGGTATGGTGGATGTGAACAACGGTGGCCAGGGCAAGGTTGGATGCACGGAGATAGCCCAACGGGATCTAGGATGACAGATGTAAAAGGTTGGTTGAGGTCGGGGTTGTGGACTGCCTCCTGAGTGTGGGTGGGGAGTGTGGAGGTCATCCTGCAGCAGACAGTGATCCATTGCAGCTATCTATGGTGGACGGTGAGGTGGCTGGGGCGCAGGGTGTTGAAGCTGAGGTGTGCAGATGCACCCTGGAAGTGGACCAGTTTCCTGGGAGTTTGGATGTACTTGCTCCGTAGAGGGCAGGGCAGAATTTGACACGGATGTTGTCATGGACCTTGGGGATGGTCTGTCTTTTCTTGGAGTGGCTCTATCTGTGGATCATGTGCATAATGCAGAGGGCGTTGCAGCATGAGGTACAGATGGTGTGGACTAGCATGGCATATGTGAGCGAGCCAAACATGATGCACACCATCTTGTGTGTGTGGCCACTGGGTGCTTGTGCAGGGCTCTTGCGGGTGGGACACAGGCACTTGACCCAGCTGGAAGGGGACAATCCTCAGATGATCACCTCAGTCCTGTACAAGTCCAGCCTCAGGTGGCTTGTGTGCAGCCATTCATCAATGGATCTCATGCATACTTGAATGATGGAACTGCCAATGTCTGTGTCTTTGTTGAGGGTGAGGAGCACTTTGCTGTCAATGGCATACGAGCTGATGATGAGGTGCTGTGCGCATGTGATGGTGGAGAGGGGGGTCCTGGACACTCTGTAGATTGACATGCTGAGAGATTATACCTGTGCCATGTCCCAGACGATGACACCATACCACATGCTGAAGCCTTGAGTCCCACTCCCATGCCCTTGCTGGGCTACAGAGCCTGTGGGGAGCATTAGGGATGTGACCTGGTTGGTGTGACAGGTCCTGAAAGGCGGGGCAGCGCAGTGTAGGCAGTTGGAGTTGCACACTCAGCATGCAAAGGTGTCGTGTGTGTGCCCAGAGTATGTCTGACAGCAGGAGTTAGATGTGCGGATGGACATAGCTCGGAGTGTAGCTGATACATCAGACTGTAGTGTGATGTGGGTTATGCAAGGACAGGATGGTGGTGCAATGTGCACCTTGCATGTGCTGATGGTCCAGCCATTGGCACTGCGTGGCGGCAACAGTGGCATAGACAAGCTGAGGACAGCCAAATGAATGGGTGGAGGGAGGAAGTGAGGAGCATCTTGGAGGCGTGTGTGTTGCCAAATCTGGATACTCTGTGGGCCCTTGCTGCAGGGGCCGCAGCAGCAGGCGGCATCTCCCTGCAAAATGACAGAATTTGCACACATAGACTAGGATGTCAGAAGGACAACTGCAACAGGCGCGTGTGTAATGTAAGGAGTGTCCAGTGTCACATGGCACACCCAGAGACAATGCATGCACAATCACCAAAGAAGCATGACACCGGATCAGGAAACTGAAGGCCGACCTGCGCACAGGAGACACACCCTCAGCAGCTGTTGATGGCCCATTGTGTGGACCAACATGCCAAAAAACATACACGACCATGTACTTCATGCCCAATAGGGAGCCTAACCCATGAGCAACTGCATGCATGTTGCTAAACTACACATGGACTCCTATGCATAATCTTCCACAACTATGCCAGATATGCCGCATGCAAAGTGGCAAGAGACCTGCATTGAGAGAGATGAGGCACCTTGGAGTGTGATGAACACCTTTATTACTCAGCCTCACACTAAGGGAAATGCATCAATTGGAACAGACTCACAGGTCATTTGGCTGACCATGTGTGACCTACACTGGACACCCCCTTCAACACACAGATGTGTAAATCCCACTGAGCTGGCACACAAGTGAAGGGGTTGAGCCTAACACCCCTTGCTGCACACGGAGAGTCTACAATTCCCCATTGAGCCTCAAATGGGGATGTCCCACACTATGTCCACCATTAGCATCCGGTATGTTCCTGAGGGACGTTATACACACATTGATGCCTTCATCAGAATCCACAAACCATTACAGATGACTGTCAGGAAGGGTGACCATCAATTCATGGGAGCCATGCAACACGTCATGTGGCCCATGGTGAGTCGACATGTATGCATGGTAACAGAACATGCACAGGAGCAGTCCCCATATATCACAAACACATACCACCCACAAAATGCCTTGCTGCACTCCTTACCCAAAATGACTTTTCACCATGTCTGTGCATGTAACTCTGATCCAGCACACGTTGCAATACTCATGAGGAATAGCAGGAGGGCAATGATGACATGAGCAGACGACAGCCACAAGAACCTGTGGAGGCCAGACACACAACAAGTCAGCAAAGAGCTAGTAATCCTCAGACATGTACATGTACTCTACAGGAATGATGTTGTCACCATGCCCTTAATAAATTTAGTGTCTCAGCTAATATGTGTAGAATGACATCATCACTTGAATGACACATCAGAACACACCTCCAAGTCACTTAGCACACAGTCAGCTCGACACACACATTACAACACATGCCACACAACTCTCAAAGCGTGCACACTCAGACACAGGGACTCACCATCATGAGAAGAAGTTGCGGATAAGCTGACTCCGGATGTCCTCATCCTCATCCTCACTTGCCCTGTGCCCGAGCCCTTCATCCTCCACGGGTGGATGATCCTACTCATCCGGATCAAGGATGAGTGGCACGGCCTTCTCCACTGTCATGTTGTGCAGCATGCAGCACACAATGAAGATTTTGCAGACCTTCACCGGGGCATATGGGAGGGCGCCGTCGGTCTTGTGGAGGCACCGGAATCTGCTCTTCAGGAGTCCAAACGTCCTCTCAATCGCGCGCCTCGTCTGCCCATGGGTGTCATTGTACCGGTGTTCTGCGCTGTTCTGGGGTTGCGGAGAGGCGTCATCAGCCATGGCATGTTGGGATAGCCAGTGTCCCGTACATGGAAACATCATGTGAAGAAGTGGGTCAGGATATGCCTTAAGATACAAAGATAGCGCTGAACACAGGACTATCAGAGTATACCCACCAACAAGACATGCTCATTCCGCGTGCAGCTGCAGCATCATTTCTGGCACCCTGCTACGCCTCATGATGTATGCATCGTGTGCGGACCCTGGAAAACGTGCAGAGACATGGGAAATCAGCATGTTAGCAGGACACACCACAAGGGCATTAATGGAGTGGTAATGTTTTCTGTTTCTATAGGCTACCTCCTGTGCCTGTGGTGGTACCAAAGCCACATGTGTCCCATCAATGGCCCCAATTACATGAGGCATCCCTCCCAGGGCATAGAACTCACCCTTGACACCTGTCAACTGCTCACGGGTGGGAAAATGGATGAATTCATCCAGGTGCACCAAAATGGCTTCTATAACATCATGCAGGACACAGCTGAACATTGTCTGGGACATGCCACCGACATCAGCTATGGTCAATTGAAACGTGCCGGTGGCAAAAAAATGTAGGGCTGCCATCACCTTCACCTTGGGGGTCAGAGCTGTAGGATACCTGTGTTGTGGTTGGAGGTGTGGTGCAAGCCGGCGGGTCAAGTTCTCTATCAACTCTTGCGAGAAGCGGTATCTGCGTATGCAGTCATGTTCACGCATGGCATCCAGGTCTGGCATTCGTCTGGGGAGAGGCGGTGCCCTGTGGAGATTTGGAAGGAATAACGAAGAGCGAGTACATTACCACACCATGTCACTGAGGTGAGCACATGTTCAAGAGCTAATACACATCTGCTTAATACAGAGTCTGTGCTGTGCAATACATCCAGAACACGTGGGCCAGCCAGGGGATACTCCTACGAAGAGCCAGCCACAATAGTTGCATGGCAATGTTGACGTGACATGCCATTAAAATAGCTGTGGGCCAGTGTAAGTGACCAGCCAGACACAATACATGAGTGACAGACATCCACATATCAGCATTTGAAGGATGTCATCTTATACAGACAGCTGGCGGGAGTCTAGACGCACAAGTCACATGTCATCTGGAAATGGACAGATAACACACATTTCCATTAAGGGGTCCATGTCAAAAACTGATGACACAGACATTGAGAGAACGCAGATATTGCCTCATATCAGGAAGTCATCTTCGAACCATCATGACACATGTAACGTGTGAGTCCACATGTGGCATGGTGTGCGTATATGTGTGTCATGCAAATATGCACACAGACACATGTTGGATGCTGCAACAGCAGATGGAGTTGATGGAACACCAACGGCAAGCTCATGGGAACACATGACACACACATGACATAGTCACATCGTGGCACGCTGGTAGTCACATGTCAGGTGTAATTATCCATGTACCTGGCATCAGGGGACAGTTGTGGGTGTTGCTGACTGCGCCATACCAGTGATGCAGTGCTTGACACATGTGTCGTACATGCACACATGTGCAAAGTGTGAAGGGGAAGTATGCCACGTAGTGCCCCATCACACATGACATGTGTAAACAGCTCAAAAAATATAAACAAGGAAACCCTATTGATCAGACGGGACCAAGGGTACACGGTTATTTAGAAGAAACAAGGTCCCATTCAAAAATAGATACAATTTTAAATATCACAATTTTCCAATCAAAAATTGGATTTAATGTTTTATTCAGAAGATAAATTTAAGATTTAATGCAGTTGCTAAGAACAAGTATGCACGTGGTGAAATAAGTGAGCAGCCCGTGAGTAGTAAAGGAAATCAGCCGATTTCCTAACCGCAGGCAAGTGACTTAAAAAGTGACTTTTGGTGTATCTGAAATAAAGATTATTTAAAGTCACAATTGAGAAACATCTCATACTCTGAATAGAAAATTCCAGTGTAACATCAAGAGATTAGAGATGTAGGTCGACGACGTTTCGATCCCCAATTAGATGGTGGGATCTCTTCAGGACTAACAAGGTAATGGAATGCCTGGGAAAGTGAGCCTGGGTGGGTAAGGAAGAGGGGAGAAAAAAGGGGAGTTAAAAATGCGGGAAAAGGAAAGGTAAAGGAGTTGTGGGTAATAGCATAGTGTGGTGCATTGAAGCATAAACTTATGCCGGAGGGGGAGAGCAGTGTATATCTAAAGGATAATAGTAAGAGGGATTGAAGGTGAGGGAATTTACCGGAGTGGGGGTGTGAGTGACGGAAATAACCGAAGGTAGGGATAACCAGAAGGGGCGTAGGATGAGGTGGTGCCATGAGAAGAAGGGAGGAGGAAAAGGAAGATGAACTTAATATACAGGGGACAGCTGAAAGGCAAATAAATGCAGGAGCCGTACTAGGCACGTTGTTCAAATGCAGGAGACAATGCAAATCATTGCGCACGTTGCTCGATAGCAGTTCTGGAGAGGTGAGGGGTACTGCTGTGTTAGATAGGGAGAAGGGTGGGAGAATAAGGAGTGAGGGAGTGTCACTGTGTCTTTCTGGTGCCAGGGGAGGGGAGGGGAGGGTGATAATTACCTGGAGGGTTGATGCTCCAAGCGCTCCTGGATGAGCCTGTGCGGGGGGCACAGTCGTAAAGGAACGAGCGGTGGTTGTTCTAATGGCGGGAAAAGGGGAGGGAAACGGTAAGGAATTGCCGAGAATGGCGAATAGTAAAACCAGAGCGGTGGCCGGTAGTGATATAGGATCGTAATTACCTGGTATTGGAACAAGGTCAGTATGGACTCTTCCTGGTGCGGCAAGACCGGCAATAATTATCCGCGTGTAAGTGAAACTTCATACCGGAAGGAATTAGAGGCAGCCCATGATGGCGGATCTAGGGGTAGGAATAATTAGAATGGTTGCTGCTGAGGCGGACAGGAACGAAGGGTGACAGGGAACCAGTGACCGTAAGTGAGGTGATTGTATTACCTGAATGGAGATCGGCTCAGTCTGCACAATCTTCGTTGCGAGGACGATACTCGAATGGAGGTTCCGGGTCTGCAGCGAGTGACGGACCGGAAGGGGCAGTCATAAAGAAGTCTCCTATGTAGGAGGTGGGGGCGTGTCCTGAATGTGGATAATGTGAAAAGGGAGAAAGGACACGGAAGGGGAGCAGTGTCATGTGGATACAGAGAGGAAAGAGGAGAAGGTGCAGTGCACCAGAGAGAGGGTCACGGCGAGCAGTGATAAGATAAATTAAAAAATAGGAGAAATAAGCAGGAGGGACCAGGAGAAGTAGGGAAAGGTAATAAGGGGAGGAAGGACGATGAATCAGTAAATAAGATATGGGGTGGGTGAAAAGGGGGAAAGAAAAGGCACTGATGGCAAGGGAGTGAAGTGTTGGGGTGGGGGGTAGAATGCAGTGAGTGCGGGAAAAGGGGAGGAGGGGGAACGGTGGGGGGGGCGGGGTTTGGATTAGAATTAGAATAAAGGGGATATATGGTTAAAAGGGGGGGGGGGGGGGGGAAAAAGGGGTAGTTGTTGGTTTCGTTGGCTTGGGATTAAAGTCAGTCACAGTAGGTGTACAGATAATTCATACAATGATAATATTACAGAAGATTGGACCAGTCCTCCAGGCGGTTGAGCCCGGTGTGTAAACTGTCAGTACGAATTATCCATTTAAGTTCTTCTTTATCCAGAATAGCAGCAATGTTAGTGTTCCTTATGGGTTGATGTATTACGTTAATGACTTGCCATTTGATGTCGTCCTCTGTGTGGTTCAGGGTGATGAAGTGGTCCACAAGTGGCGCATTTGGTGTTTTACAGCGTATACGACTTCTGTGCTGGCAAATCCGGATCCTGATTTTTTGGGTTGTTTGTCCAACATAAATCAAATCACAAGGGCAGGTAATTGCATATATCACATTGGCAGTGTTACAATTTGAGAAATGTGAAAGAGTGACATCAGTATTACCATGCACAAATTTTTTCGTGTCTTTAGTGAAGTTACACACACTACAGTTCCCGCACTTAAAATGGCCTAATAGTGGTGGTAGACCCCAGGCACCTCTGAGGGATTGGTCCTTAGTTTTGGTGGGGAGTGCGGCCCTGACAAGATGGTCTTTTATGTTTTTGCTTTTTTTGAAAGCGAAAAGAGGGCGTTCAAACTTCAAACTGCCGGCATTAATTGTAGGCCAGTGTTTAAGAATACTCTTCCTAACTGAGTTAGAGATAGGTGAAAAAGTGGTCACACAGACTATCCTATCGTCCCTTCTTTTTTCTTTGGGACTAAGTAGGGTTTCCCTTGGGCAGTACCATGCCCTTTTGAGGGCTTTTTTCACAAGTTTACGTGGGTAGCCTCTGTTGGTCAATTTTTTGGAAAGGGTGGAGGCCTCCGCAAAATAGTCTTTCTTAAGATAACAGTTGCGGCGTATCCTAAGGAATTGTGAGTAGGGAAGGGAGTCTCGTAAGGCTCTGGGATGATGGCTGTTGTAGGATAGTAGGGTGTTCTTTTCTGTGGGTTTGCGATAAAGTGTGGTATAAAGACCGCCATTGTAAGCTATAATGGATAGGTCAAGAAAGGCAATCTCATTTCTGCTATTATTTGCAGTGAATTTGAGGCCATTGCAGTGTGAGTCGAGCCAATCCTTAAATTGAGATAGGTTCTCTTCACTGTTGTTCCAGATCAGGAAAATATCGTCGATGTACCGCTTCCATTCTAGAATGGAATTTCTGAAGGGATTCATGGGAGATAGTATGCAGTGTGTTTCAAGCCAATCCATATAAAGTATGGCAAAATTTGGAGCAAAAACGGCCCCCATACTGGTACCCTTCACTTGTTGATAGTAGTTACCATCGAATAAGAAAAAATTCCTAGTCAAACAAATTTTGAGGAGTTTTATGATAAAAGAGGTAGGGACAGCGTGGGGTTGGGGTCTGGAGTTGAGGGTAATGCCAATTATGTCAATGCCTTCCTCTTGAGGGATGTTTGTATATAAAGATTCCACATCAAGGGTGCATAGTAGATGGTTAAGAGGGTCAAAGGGGAGTTCTTCTACAAGATTCACCATAGCCATGGTGTCCTTGATATAGCAAGATGTTTGGGGTACAAAGTCCCTAATGAAAAAATCAATGTAATTCCCAAGGGGTTCAAGTATGGAACCACACCCAGAGACGATAGGTCGTCCCGGGGGGGTGGTGGCGTTTTTATGAATCTTCGGTAGGGTGTAAATAACCGGTGTACGTGGAGATTTCGTATTAAGGTACAGATATTCCTTTTTACTCAGGTAGCCTTGATGAATGCCCTCCTCTGTAGCATTGAGGATCAGTTTTTGTATCTCACTGGTGGGATCACAGGGAAGTTTTAGATAGTGTTCAGGTATAGATAGTTGCCTTAGAATCTCTTGTTTGTATATATCTATATCTTGGAGAACAATCCCTCCACCCTTATCAGCAGGCTTGATAATTAACTTGTCCATATGTTTGAGTTCTTGTAAAGCAGACTTCTCTTGAATTGTGAGGTTGTATGGAATAAATCTGCGTGTGTGTTCAAGCTCTGAGATTTCCTTAAGAATAAGTTTTTCGAAGGTGACTATCTCAGCTGGAATACTGTTGTTGGGTGGGGCGAAAGTTGAGGGAGGGCGGAATGTCGTGAAAGCAGTGGAAGGAATATGGGGAGTATCTTGAAAGAATGCTTGTAGGCGTATTTTCCTAAAGAACCGTAGCAGTTCGATCTGTAGTTGTAGGAAGTCTGGTCTAGTGGTAGGGACGAATGAAAGACCTTTGCTTAGTACCGTAATTTCATTCTCCGAGAGTTGGTGATTGGAAAGGTTAAAAATAGGAATGGCTTCTGGGGCAGGCATGGTGGTACTAGGTACGTTGTTGTGGTGAGGCCTGGTGTTAGTAATATGGGCGAAATTGTGGGCAGATTGAGATAGCTGAGGGTTTACCACTGGTAATATCTCTGGCGTGTCTGCCTGTCCCCTGGAGTACTGTACCAACGAGGTGGACGTGATCTTCCGCGGGTTGGTTGGCGGCCCTGTTCTTGGCCTAAAAAATGTGTATTTCCTCTACCTCTGGATGTGCTTGGGTCCTCAGTGGAGTCTGAGTTCTCAGATGAATCGGCCGATGTATCTGAAAAGCTGACTATATTCTGTTGCTTGTTAAATCTTCCCCAGGGGCGCTGTATTCTTGGGCCCAGGTATGCTCTATTTGTGTAGAAGTCTACAACTAGATAGGGGTATGTTCTCTCTATCTTATAGTTCTTCACGTCTCGTTTGACTTTGGTGATTTTTTTATTTTGTTCAATTCTGTGGAATTCTGTCAAGGTTTTCTCAACTTTATCTAGGAGTGATTTTGTGTCTGGGATACTACTGTTTTCTTTAATTTGTTTTTCAATGTCTTTGATTTCCAACTCTAGTTTCTTGGCTTCTTCATTGGCTATGTCAATGCCAAGCACCATCCAGTGCCTTGAGCAGGTTGTACCAATGTGACTAAATCCTGTCAGATATTTTTTAATTTCAGTGAAGACCCCTGGTATGTTGCGTACTTGTAGGCCTACTGGTATTGTGTCTGACTTCAGGTATTCGGTTAGCATTCGAACCATAAGTTGTAACCTTATAAATTTTTTGGTCAATTTTTCTAGTTGATCAAAGATAGTGCTCTCAACTGTACTCGTATTATCTGTAGTCTCGGTGAAGAGCGAGGGACCCTCTAATATTCTTTTAATATACTCATCGGAATATAGAGGGGCGTGTTGTGCCATACCAACTTAGGTGGTGATGGAATGGGAAGGGGTGAGGGAAAGGGGGGAAAAAAAATTGGGGGGGTGCCCACTAAAACTAGTTTAGTAAGGGGGAATACAGTACGAATTCCTTGCAATCCAGCGATTGCGCTTATGTCAAAAAATATAAACAAGGAAACCCTATTGATCAGACGGGACCAAGGGTACACGGTTATTTAGAAGAAACAAGGTCCCATTCAAAAATAGATACAATTTTAAATATCACAATTTTCCAATCAAAAATTGGATTTAATGTTTTATTCAGAAGATAAATTTAAGATTTAATACAGTTGCTAAGAACAAGTATGCACGTGGTGAAATAAGTGAGCAGCCCGTGAGTAGTAAAGGAAATCAGCCGATTTCCTAACCGCAGGCAAGTGACTTAAAAAGTGACTTTTGGTGTATCTGAAATAAAGATTATTTAAAGTCACAATTGAGAAACATCTCATACTCTGAATAGAAAATTCCAGTGTAACATCAAGAGATTAGAGATGTAGGTCGACGACGTTTCGATCCCCAATTAGATGGTGGGATCTCTTCAGGACTAACAAGGTAATGGAATGCCTGGGAAAGTGAGCCTGGGTGGGTAAGGAAGAGGGGAGAAAAAAGGGGAGTTAAAAATGCGGGAAAAGGAAAGGTAAAGGAGTTGTGGGTAATAGCATAGTGTGGTGCATTGAAGCATAAACTTATGCCGGAGGGGGAGAGCAGTGTATATCTAAAGGATAATAGTAAGAGGGATTGAAGGTGAGGGAATTTACCGGAGTGGGGGTGTGAGTGACGGAAATAACCGAAGGTAGGGATAACCAGAAGGGGCGTAGGATGAGGTGGTGCCATGAGAAGAAGGGAGGAGGAAAAGGAAGATGAACTCAATATACAGGGGACAGCTGAAAGGCAAATAAATGCAGGAGCCGTACTAGGCACGTTGTTCAAATGCAGGAGACAATGCAAATCATTGCGCACGTTGCTCGATAGCAGTTCTGGAGAGGTGAGGGGTACTGCTGTGTTAGATAGGGAGAAGGGTGGGAGAATAAGGAGTGAGGGAGTGTCGCTGTGTAAACAGCTCATCACACATCTATTGTGCCACAACATGAGGAGACATGTGCCACATCACTGCCTGACACACCTAGGCCCTGCACATGAAGGACTGCACTGACAATGACTTGATGTACAGCCTTGTGCGAGTCTGACACCTCCATTCCTTTCGTGTGCGACTCCTAACACCAGTGTAAGCAGTGAAACGCAGTACACACGCTCTGAGGGCGTGTGTAGGGCCTGTACTCACGTGTGAGTACCTGCCGTACACACGTGAGTACGTGCCTATCACTATAGTTGTGTTACTGTAGGTCCGAGTGATATGGCACGTACTCACGCGTGTACGGCCCGTACACGCATGAGTACGTGCCGTATCACTAGGCCCTATGGTACCCCCAACTATAGTGATAGGCACGTACTCACGTGTGTACGGCCCATACATGCGTGTGTACGTGCCGTATCACTCGGACCTACAGTAACACTACTATAGTGTTAGGCACGTACTCATGCATGTACGGCCCGTACACGCGTGAGTACGTGCCGTATCACTAGGCCCTACGGTACCCCCAACTATAGTGATAGGCACATACTCACGCGTGTACGGCCCGTACACGCGTGATTACGTGCCGTATCACTAGGCCCTATGGTACCCCCAACTATAGTGATAGGCACGTACACACGTGTGTACGGCCCGTACACACGTGAGTACGTGCCGTATCACTAGGCCCTACGGTACCCCCAAATATAGTGATAGGCACGTACTCACGTGTGTACGGGCCGTACACGCGTGAGTACGTGCCATATCACTCGGACCTACAGTAACATGACTATAGTGATAGGCACATACTCACGCATGTACGGCCCGTACACGTATGAGTACATGCCGTATCACTAGGCCCTACAGTACCCCCAACTATAGTGATAGGCACGTACTCACGCGTGTACGGCCCGTACACGCGTGAGTACGTGCCGTATCACTCAGACCTACAGTACCCCCAACTATTGTGATAGGCACGTACTCACGCGTGTACAGCCCGTACACATGTGAGTACGGCCCGTATCACTGTAGTGATGGTGCCCTAGGGGTACGTGTGAAACGCGCCGTACCTGTGTGGGGATTTAAGAATTACAATGGGGACACATGAGGGACAAGTATTAGGGCCTAAATGCATGCTGGTTGTCATGGATACCGAGTTTCAAGTTCAAAATTTTACATCATGTGGTCTGGAAAAAGCAGTTGGCCACATTTTACATTGTTGCAAAGTGGCTGTTGACTTGACATGATGCTGCAAAATCGAAAGATGCAAAGGCTGTCACTGGTGTATGTTTAAAGGGATTGGAGGAAACGTAGGATGCAAATGAGTCTGACCAATCACTCTGTACTCCTGTAAATGAAATAGGCCAGCAAGGCAGATATGAGGCAGGCAGAACCCATGAGAGGGCACTTGCCTGCACAACATGTCAGTCAATACCACTGCTGCTGTATTGTCTCCCTCTGGCACCATGTCAAGGACTGTGGAGAGGGCCCAGCCTTTCACCCAGGAGGAGAACGAGGCCCTGCTGGAAGTGATCCTCCCACAGTACCCCATGCTGCATGGTCGACCAGGGGAGCAGGTGAGTGCTGACTCCACTACCTTTGCCTGTGCACCTGTATTGTGTCTGTCCCTTCTGGCATTGTGGCCAGGTGTGACAGACATGCAATGTTGGGTGGAGTGGGTCCCGGGGGGGATGGCTTATGTCTCTCATGTAGGGCTTGATGTAGTTCATGTGTGCACTCCTCACTTGCATTGTGCTTACTGTGACATTCACTGCATAGTGCATGGCACATTCCGCCAGCCTAATCCTCTTGGGCATTCTTGTTCTATTGTCCTGCGGTGAGTCAGTGGTCACCCCGGTGTGACAGGTGACTGCACCCACAGATGTGTGTGAGAGTTGAGTGGAGCTGTGGTGAGAGTGGTGAGAGTGTCCAAATGATGTGTACGCCCCCTGGACATTGATGTGTGTGAATGTTTCTTGTCATGAGTGTGAGTGTCTATGTGGAGTGTTGCACCACAGCTGCATGGAGGAGGCAACTGCTCAATCCATCTGATGTGTGAAGTAAGCCGTGCTGTGTGTCTGACTTGCTGAGCTAGCCCCACACCTGTGACCCCCCCTGGCAAGTGGCACATGTGCAGAGTGAGATTTGCATCCGCTGTTGCCAATGGCAGGTGATTGATGTGTGCCTGTGTGTGTCTGTGTACTCTGCTGAGGTTTCGTCAGTGGCCTGGGGCATGTGACTGCTTTGCGGTGCTGTCCATCAGCCTTGTGTTGCTTGGGATGCACAGTGTGTGCCATGATCAGCTATTGTTTCGCACCCCTCATGCCACCTGTGTAATTACTGTGCCATGTAGTGCATTGGTGCGTCCCCAGTGGGAAAAGTCCCTATGACTAAGGTGCTATTACTTGCCAGCATACTATGCCCTGTTCAACAAATCTAAGATGTTCAAATATGTGTCTCTGTGACATGGTGCAGGTGTAGTGATGTTGTCCCACTTTGTCATCCACACAGGTATCTCCCTACCACAAGGGGAAGATCTGGAAGGATGCCGTCAAGGCCGTGCAATCGGCGGAGGGTCGCAGTCGGCACCTGCCACAAGTGAGGAAGAGATGGCAGGACATCCGGTGCTGGACCCAGAGGATCGCCTGGGTCATGCTGAAGGAGGAGGCTCCTCGCAAGCATGGCGGGCGCCGGTGCCTGACCCACCAGATGCGGCGTGTCCTGGCGGTGGTCTTCCCTGACCTGGATAGGCGGATACAGGAGTTACAGCAGCAGGAAGGGGGTAGGTACATGTGTGTTTGTTGTGTGTCGCCAGCTTTTGGAGCTGCTCAGTCGCCTGGATACACTGCCAGGCTATATATGTGCAGTGCATGTCCTGTACCCCAAAGTCAACCTGTGCTATTCTTCCTCCCTTCCCCTCCTTGACATGTGTTACCTGGTCTGTGTGTTATCACTATTGCACATGGTCATCTAGGCTGCCAGTTTATCAAGGTGCACACTGCTTTCAGCATCACGTGTGGGGGTGGTCTGCCTGTGCCCTGTCCTGTTCAGTCATTTGGGGGTGCATAATTGTTGGCACTGATG
The DNA here is from genome assembly GCF_964204655.1 of Triturus cristatus. Classification (NCBI taxonomy): domain Eukaryota; kingdom Metazoa; phylum Chordata; class Amphibia; order Caudata; family Salamandridae; genus Triturus; species Triturus cristatus. The sequence continues at coordinate 797,458,836 of NC_140587.1, read as the reverse complement.
CTGAGTCCCAACATAGGAGTGTGAGGGTTTAAATTAACAGACTTGCTGCATGCATTACCAATGTTGTGGCCTCAGACATGATGTGCATACGTGGGCTATATGCATAGTGCCGGGACGGTTGTTCCTGTAACAGTCAGCTCATTCCAGGACCATGGAGCAGTGTGCACACTACAGTCCACTGACACAGCCTGCCCTCCTACTCATGTGTGTCATCCAACACTGTGCACATTCACTGTGGGTTCATCATGGCTCTGCCTCTGTGGCATTGTTCCCTGGCCTAGGTAGTAGTTTTCACATGTGTGATACATTTGCCCACTGGACAGGGATACACCAGTTTGCTTGTGCATACTCACACTGGGCAGTGCCTGTGTGGCTATTCACAAAAATCTGTTGATGTTTGTTTGTGACCAATATGTTTTGGCAGCCCTACAAGGTGATGTCGTGTTAATGAAGCTAGTTTTCAAGCACTGTTATTGTAACCCTGAATAAGAGGTTTCACTTCTTGATCGGTATCAGTAACATTGACTCAGGTATTGGTGGGTGTGTGCGGGAGGGGCGAACATGTTCAACCCTGATGTTTCATTGCCAGTTCTGACTTGTGTGTGATGATTCGCAGTACAGAAAGTCATCGTGCAGTGCCCCCGTGATGTTGGCCAGTGTTTAATGTTTGTGCTTCATTGCCTGTGTCAGTTTTCGACAATCATGTATCCTGCTTGTACATTTTTGGCACCTGTGTGTGGTTCAGATGCTACACAGTTGTGACTTTGTGTGCTGACATCTGTGGGTACATTCTGGCTTGCCATGAGGGGAAACCCACAGTACAGCTAGGCTTTTTTGCTAAACAATTGCAGGCCCATTAGCTTATGCATTGTCCTGTGTGTGGACATGTGTGCCACTCCAGATGATAGTCAGTAGGTCATATGTGTAGCCAACTGTGTGATCAGGTGACGGATAGCCATGTGACAAATGACATTATTCAAGTTGTTACTCAGAGAAAAGGTCCATTGGCACTCACTACACCTGTCAACATGTCTCAATGTTTCATATGCTTGACCTTGTTGTTTGGTTGTGAAGGACAATGATGTGCCTGCATGACAGATGTCTCCCAAGGAAGTGCACAAGACACCACCTTTACACATTCCAGGGACACGCTGGCACATTTTAAAGTAAGGCACAGTTTGAACAAAACTTGTTTGGAGTTCCTACATATACATGTTCCCACAGTGTGCTAGCATTTGGGTTAGTCCTTGGTTGTTGCTGATACCAACTTACGAGTATCAAGTCATCCAGACCACCCTGGTGCCATGTATATGTACTTACTGATACGCCATTTCTGCCTAACAGTGGCTGATTTGAATGAGTCTGGCAGCTCAGACAATGACTGTGTACATGTAGTTTGGTGTGCACCTCCTTGTGTGACTTCTGCTATACAGACACATGTGTGTTGTGTTCACAGAGTGCCACATTCACACATGCTAGACATGTCCATTGTGTAAAGGGTTGTGATTCTCCAGGAGTCACAATGTATTTCTTTGGGGTGTCAAAAGTACTCACAGGTCTCTGAGTGTGGGGACACCTTCTGCATTGGCATGTGGTATTTGGCCTTGGGTGCGACAATACTGTTTGTTTCACAGTGAACAAGAGGTGGCATGCCTTCATAGTCTTGCTGTGCTCAACTGATCCCAGACACTAGCTTCTCATGATCTTGTGATTTCAACTTATTTGCTGTTGTGTCCTAATTTTCAATGTTTCCAAGTGGCATGGTGGGTCAAGCAACTGGGGAGTGCAGTGCTTACATATGTGGGGAGTATCCTAGATGTTACTCATGATGCCTTTCCTGATATGCACTGTTGCCTATTTTGTTTGGACTCATGTGTCAGATGTATACAGGTGACTGATTTTTTCCTGTCTCTTCACCTTGCCCACAGCATCATCGGAGGACACCGAGGGATACACTGGCACGGACGTGGAGGAGGGATCGAGCAGTGGTGCCACCACTGCTGAGGAGTCGGTGGAATCTAGTGGCACGGAGGGCGAGGGGAGTGAGGCGGAGGACCTGCCCAGTACCAACACTGACTACGAGGCAGACGGGTCCGAGGCTGAGCTCCCAGAGGGGGCGGAGGCTGCTCCCACAGCTGAAAGCAGCAGTACATCTCTCGCCGCCCCCTCCATTCCCATCACCGCCCTCCCACTTGCTTGGGTCCCTTCTGTCCGTGCTAGGCCACACCGTGTCTCCTTCGTGCCAGGCACCGCACCCCCTGCCCCTGTCCCCCCTGCTGCCCTCACTGCCGAGTCTGTGGACATTCAGCGGCAGTTGCAAGTTGGGCAGACATCGATCCTGACTGTCCTCCATGGCCACACCAGACTGCTGACCCAGATGGTGTCATACATGGAGGGCGTGTCATCAGCGATGTCTGACCAACGGATGTTGCTGAGGTCCCTGGACTCGTCACTGACGGCAGTAGAGAGTCACCTGCAGCGCTGCATCCCCCCTACCCCTTCCCCATCCACAAGTCACACACCCATGCCTGTCCCAAGCACACCAAGACATCCACACACACGCACCCCACCAGACAGAAGCAGCACACCACCACGTAAGGGCAAGCGCACACCTCCTGACACGCACACTCAGGGGGAATCAGGCACACCCACTGGGTCTGGGGCACACAGGCAGGCACGCAGCCACAGTCCTCGTCCACATGACTCACTCCCCAGTCCCTCCAATGTCACTCCCCTTGGCTCCCCTGCCCCAGATTCGGAGAAGGAGGCCTACTTTGCTGGGCTGGGCCTCAGCCCCACTAGTTCACCTGGATGCAAATGGTCAAGGCACTCCATGGGTAGGGGAGTTAAGTCCCACAGCCCGTCCACCACCTCCCCCAGTAGCGCTGCAACCCATCCCTCCGACCCCCCCCTCTACTTGGGGCCTGTTGTTTCTCCGGGTGCAGGGGAGACGCTTGAAGAACTGGCAAAAGTGTGCAGCGCCGAGCTCGCCTCCACCTTTGGCGCTGCCCCACCCCCTGTGGTGGAGTCGCCCGTCCCTGCACCCACCACACCTACCCTTCCCCCTCCTGTCCCTGCGGTGCCTGGTCCTTCCCCTCATGATGCCCCCCCAGTCGACGACACAGTCTTGTGATGTGCAGGCAAGCTAGGGGAGACGCATGGCCATGTGTCCCCCCCCAAGGACTGATGATATGGACTGGCCATTGGCCTTTGTGAATAGTCTTGTTTACACATTATTATTTTCATGCTGAATAAAGCATTTTCTTTTTCGTTTGAAAAGTCTTGCATTTCAGGTATTGATGTTGATGCTGATGCTACAGGAGTTGGGGTTGTGGGCATGTGTTATGTTTAAGGGAAATGTTGTAGTCTGCTGCTCATGGGGTGGAACCTGGTATCTGCGTGCCATCACAAGGTCTCTGCAAAGATTCTTTGTCAGGTATGCTCTTTGTGTTTGGAGACATTGTCCCAAGGAGTGTTCCTTCCTCTGTGGCACCTGACATCTCCCCTGCAGAGAGTTGCACAATTGTTGTGTTGCCCTGTGTCTACATGTCCTTTGTTGGTGATGGATCCCTTCAACTCTGGCCATGCTTGCTCAGCAATGTGTCCGGCTGCATCGTCTGTGCCATCCTTGGTACTCACTGTACTTGTGTATAGAGTATTTTGCCATGCCTTAATGGATAATTTGTCCCTTTTCCGCACAATGCATGTGTGTAATCCCAGCCTAGTACACATATGGTACTTGTTCTGCTGGGTATTTGAACACCTGACTCACAATTGTGGCCATTGTCTCTGTGGAAACTCCACCCTCTTCCTTCCATGACAGACAACATCTTGGTGGCTAGCCCAGCACCTGAACATTCCTATCAGTCCTGGGATGTGCGTGACAGTGTGTGTTCTCTTTGGCTCTCTTAGTTTATTAGGCATTGACATGACTATACAGTCTTGTGGCATGATCTCAGTGTGTGTATTGTGCTGCATGTGCCAGGGGTGGGTATGCATGTGTTATTTGTCCTCACACCCACATGTGGTGTGTCATGCAGTGGGGGAAAGACATCCATCCTCCTGGGAGTGGGACACTGCTGTGAGTGATGTGTTGTTATGGCACTATCATCATTGTCCTAAGTTAGGGATACGTACATTCACCCATGGAGCTGTGGTCATCTGATAATGATGTACAACCCCCCATGTCTCTGTCCACTGCTGGGAGTCATAGGCACCCACCCCTCATATGTCTGGGCACTGCTGGGAGTCCTCTGCACCCACCCCTCATATGTCTGGGCACTGCTGGGAGTGATAGACACCCACCCCTCATATGTCTGGGCACTGCTGGGAGTGATAGGCACCCACGCCTCATATGTCTGGGCACTGCTGGGAGTCCTCTGCCCCCACCCCTCATATGTCTGGGCACTGCTGGGAGTCCTCTGCACTCACCCCTCATAAGTCTGGGCACTGCTGGGAGTCCTCTGCACCCACCCCTCAGATGTCTGGGCACTGCTGGGAGTGATAGGCACCCACCCCTCATATGTCTGGGCACTGCTGGGAGTGATAGGCACCCACCCCTCATTTGTCTGAGCACTTCTGGGAGTCCTCTGCACCCACACTCCCACCCACTTGCACCCTTGCTATGGTACACTGCTGTCCTGGGCATACACCACCCCCAATTTACAGCTGATGTGCTGCACCAAGCCGTACACCTACATCCGTGGCGTGTGTACGCCTTGTATCCATCATGTAATGGGGCTGTAGGGGTACGCGTGGTATGGCCCGTACCCACGCTCTGGGGGGCGTGGGTACGGTTCGTACCACCATTGTAGTGGCGATGTAGGGGTACGCGTGTAAGGACTGTACCCACGCTCTAGGGGCATGGGTACGGTCCGTACACACGTACCCCCTACATCACCACTACAATGGTGGTACGGCCCGTACCCACGCTCTGGGGGGCGGGGTTTAGGGCCCCTAGCTCCTTGAAACATTAATGGGTGATATTTTCTTGCTTTATAAATATGGATTATTATTACTATCATTAAAGGGTAGGTGGTCATGCAGCCCCCCTTTGGCAATGACCACCCCTGCCCCAGCGACTGCCACCTCGTCGGGGCTTATTTCAATAATATTGTGGAGGCCTCACGGACCCCCCTGCCCCAGGGACCCATGGGCATGGTGAGCAATAAAATAATGGATTTAGGCACAGATCTCTGTACTGGGGTGAATGTATGACATTGTTCTGCATTCTGTCCATCAACTGTTATTTTTGCATTTGTCACCACGAGTGGGACAGGTATGCCCAGACATGGGTCCCGTGCTCTCCATGCCACTGGAATAAAGCTATCCTGGCTGGAGAGGGGTGAAACCCCAAAACCGGTCCTAGGATGCTTGTTTCCAGTCCAGGGAGGACCTGGCTTGGCAGTTTGGGCTGGACTGTTCCCATGAGGCACAGGGTCAAGACTGATTTGCATATTGCTGGGTTCAAACTGGAATGCCATGGTGAGCAAAAAGACGATGGATTTAGGCCCAGATCTCTGTACTGGGGTGAATGTATGACATTGTTCTGCATTCTGTCCATCAACTGTTGTTTTTGTATTATACGTCTGAGGCAGGATTGACTTTTTTATTTATCTTTCGGCAGATCGATAATTGGTGAAGCATTTGCGGCTGCCTCGGAGGGGACCAGCAGCCAGTCCATTACAGGGAGAAGTTTGGCCACGAACAAGCGTGCAGCCTTTCATTGGCCCTCCTCAAAGCCGGGGTTCGAGCCACGGCGCCAAGAGCTGCACACAAAAGTTCAGGAGGAAGGCTGGCATTAAACACAGAACTGAGCCGCGCTGTGCAGCAGTGATTACCACATTTTATGGTGTCTGGGAGACTCTGCACAATGATGCACATTCAAACAATCAATCCTTCTAATGCTGTGTGCACGTTAATTCAGATTTCAGACCGCCTCGGCTCTCTGGAGCTGCTATCGCCCATTTCAGACCAGTTGTTTCTCTGGCACCGAGATCCACATTAACCCACTTTTATAACCGCTTTTTCCTTTTTGATAATAGTATGCAGATTGATGTGCACGTCCCTACCGCGTTAATATCCCTAAATACTTGTATGCACATTATTGCAGGTTTCAGAGAGCTTTAGACTCTCTACTAGTAACCTGAATAATAGTGCACATTTAAGAGAGCCCTCCCACACCTAATTTACATAGCCACGGGCCCCCACAATATAATTATAGGATTGCCCCCGGGACCTAGCCCACCCGGGGGCTCATTTAAATAAAGCAGGGGGCCCCACTTCATTTTTGTTTATTTTTTCATCCGGATTCACACACCCAGCAGGCCTAGGGGGCCAGGGTGTTTCCACCCTGCCCTCTTATCTCGTTTTTCACCTTTGTTTTACTGTTTTCTTATGACTCGGTTCTACCGAGTCACAAGATGGCTGCCAACACTTCCTGGTTTGGAGTATTGGTAGCCAATCACCGTGAATCTCGTGCTCGGGAGGGTTTGCGAACCCACCGCTGCCCTAGATATCGAAACTTTTATTTTTTTAATTTCTCAGCAACTACTGAATGGATTTCCACCATTTTAAAAAAAGGTCACTTTCTGAACCAAGCACTACCTTTTTGCCAAATTTGGTGTAATTCCATTCAGAAGTTCAGGTTGTAGCCATGGCTAAAGTTTCCTATGGAAATTACATATCACAACTTTTATTTTTTTAATTTCTCAGCAACTGCTTAATGTATTTACAGCATTTAACAGAAAGGACTCTTTCTGAAGCAAGGGCTACCATTTTGCCAAATTTGGTGTAATTCTGTTCAGCAGTTCGGGCTATAGCTTTGTCTAAAGTTTCCTATGGAAAATAACATGGGGAAAACACGTTTTGGGACCCCCCTTTTTTTCTCAGCCCCTGCTTGGCGCTTCACCCCGAAACTTTCAAGACAGGAGCTGGCCGGAGCTGATCACTAGTTTCGAAACTTTTGCAAAGATTAGTCAACCGGCGCCAAAGTTATTGGGAAAACAAAAAATGTTTTTCCTATGGAAACTAGGTCCTAACTATAACTACCTACTGGTGAATGCCAGTAGGTAATGTGTATATATATATATATATATATATATATATATATATATATATATATATATATATATATATATATATATATATATATATATATATATATATATATATATATATATATATATATATATATCCAAACAAAGACTCTTTAGCCTTCCAAAGCTGGTAACGCACTCCGAGCCAATGGACTTTCAAAAATGCTTTATTCCACCATGCTGACAAACCGGTTTCGGTCTTCACGACCTTTTTCAATGTCAAAGTCCATTTACCATTCATCTCTTAAATACACGGATGTTAAATGTCATAGAAAGAGGATTTCAATGTTCAAATACATAAACATAAAAGAGGGGCCACCGTGCCTCTGAATTGCAACATAGTGGCCATCTTAAAGACACTCTTTACTAGTCATCGTATGGTTTGTCCAAAATTAATTTGTTGGTTGTTTTGACCAAAGAAAAGCAATGAACATTCATATAGTGTTATTATTCACTCTCATTGTGACATTTAAATGTATGGTTGTTATTATAATGCCAACTTTTTAAAAACCTTGTAAAGGTAATTTTAGTTATTAAGCCCTGAATGGGCTAAGACGTATTGTCTCACTTTTTTTCTTTTTTACGGTCAAGCCATATAATAGAATATAATACAAATAACATCATCATGTATTGTGTTTAGAAAATGGAAGGGGGCAACATGGAAGACAATAAAATGACTCTAAAGTATGATAACAAATCAATTATACAATTAATTGAATTAAAATGGGCGTCCCATCCACTCATTCAGTTCATTTAGGTAGATGACATACAATATGCAGTTGTTCCCATTCGTGTGTTGCAACGGCTTGGTATTCTTTATATTTTACACATAAGGGGAAACAGTTGTAGAAATAGATACTAATTGGAAAGAAACACAACAGAAAAGGAGGAGGAAGGATTGGGAGAAAAACACAGTTATTGAAGATTGCAAGGTTGTTGTAGTTTTCAAAAGTAGTCTTTAAACCAGAAAGACTGCCCCGGAAAATATATTCCTTTTACTACATTAACCTACGTGTACCCATAGTTCCTCTTCACTATTTAAACCAAAGGGTGCCATAGTTCTCAATTCTAGAATATATCTAGATTCTAGCTGGCGTAGTGTTTTAACCCTAAAAAAAAAAAAAAAAAAAATAATAATAATATATATATATATATATATATATATATATATATATATATATATATATATATGTATATATACATATATATATATATATCATATATATATATATATATATCATATATATATCATATATATATATATATATATATATATTCACTCAAAAAACCATAGGTTTCACACACGTTATAGTTATGAATTAGCATTTAAAAAACCTTGCAAATTCACTTAAAAAACCATAGGTTTCACACATGTTATAGTTAGGTGGACATTTCACTCGTAAAAAACCAATGAAATTCCCCCGTTATAGTTAGTTCAGATAACTATAACTCGCGCGCCCGCAATCCACTGCTCATGACGTCACATATTACATCACTCATGACATGGTCAGTGGCATCACTCATGACATCACTGATGACATCATCCTTGTGATAGAGTGACGGTCGAGCTGAGTGGAGCGCCCCATTAGTTTTGAAAATTTCACGAGGATTCATCAACCGGTGCCAAAGTTATTCAAAATAGAATTTTGAGATTTCCTATGGAAACTCGGTCCTAACTATAACTATCTACTGGCGACCGCCAGTAGATAATATATATATATATATATATATTTCACTGACAAAAAACAAAGGTGTAGTAAGGTTCAGATTTCACTCATGCAAAACCCTAGAAATTCAGCAGTTTTAGTTACCTGGGCTAACTATAACTTATACCCCCACAATGCACTAATTATGACCCCATATATTACATCATTCATGACATGGTCACTGACATCACTGATGACATCTCAAATCTGGTTCTGGATGTGCCCGATATGGGAACGTGATTTTTGGGACTCATGTGGAGTGGTGGAAAAGCATTTCTCATGTTGTTGCAATTGTGTAGCTGCTCTTACCCTTGGAATTAAATTGATTAGAGTGAGATATAGATGCCTAAGTGTGCTCATGTTCTCATTGGAATACATTATGTTGCTCTGATGAAAGGTACTACATTTCACTGGAGTTTATATTTTACTTGTGGGCAGTAAAATGTGTTGTCTGTGCCATGTGATAGTGCCTAATTAGTTAGAAAAGAACCAGGGGGCAGATGTATTAAATATTCACACTGTGCAGCAAGCTACCTTGATGCACTGTGTGAAATGTAGAGGGCAGGAATGTACCTATTTACCATCATACAGTGCATCTCTGCTTTCTGCCTGTGCTGGTGTACAAACTGCTGCCTAGCACCAATGCAGTTACCCTTGCACCATGGTGCAATGATGCCTGCTTTGTAGACAGATTTACTTTTGTACAGAAAGGGGCATCTTCCTACATAAGAACAATCCTCTGAGGCTTTTTCTTCCCTTTCTATGTGTGCTGCAGAATATAGCATCCATAGAAGGAGGAGTAAACAAGGACAAATGAGCATATTTCTCTATGGTACACCTCCCCATGGGAGACGTAGCATTTTGACACATTCCAATGTCTACCACTAATGGTAAATCTGGTAATGCACCAAAATCCATTTATGGATGTGTGGGAACACTCCTATTCTACCTCCCTGGGGTAGAGTAAAACAAGACAGCAACTTGCGCTGCTTTGTGTTACACAAGGGGACCTTGCTTGGCTTTGAAAATCTGACTTTAGTGTTGCATTGCTCTTGCGTTACCTTGTGTGGTGCCCAGGCCGTACAACACTTTGATAAAACGGCCTCAATTCTTTCCTTTTTTTTTTAATTTCAGGTGATTTTGGATGTTTCTTTTCTTTGCTGGAAGGTACTTCCATAATTCTGACACGTGTGGAGAAGTAGGTTCCACGGATGTGTTTCTTATTCTTTAAGGGAATGTTTATCAGAGGTGCAGAACTGGAATAATGCAATTCTTTTGACCTGGAGTAGCATTGAAACTAAGCACGGATGAGCAAAATAACTTTGCTTTGTCTTTCTATAGATGCAGTGGAGGAGCTGTTGTGCTCTAATTTTTGGATCCTTTCAAATTTACCAAGTTGGAAGAAATGGGCCTAAAGTAAGAATCATTTAAAGTGTACCCAGTTATGATGAGGAAGATAGTCACCTGTACTTTCTAAAGACATTCAACATGACTCAGAGTGTTTGCACTGTGTAAAAAGCATGTCTTCAGATTTATTTTGTTTGAGTCCATTATCATTCTGACATTTCTTTCTTAATTTGAAATTGATGGTGCAGTGTTTAACCACTGGGACCAAATCACTGTAGAACTGGAGCTGCTCCATTCTCCATTGGTTAGAATCTATGTTTTGGAAGGGTTGATTTTCAGAGTGTTGCTCATTATCCATTTAATAATGACACAGAGACATTGAGAACATCTATTGGGGATTGGCAGATTTAGGATGATCTTTGAGAAATCAGTGTAATAGTAGCAAATTAATTTAAAGAAGTTTATGTCCTTCAGATTGGGAATGTGTGAGGAGTAGGAGTCAAACACCCAAGTGGTAACAGTTGGACAGGAATGGTAAAATGACTGAGTCTTGGGCTATTGTGCAGTTTGTGGTGAAATGAGGCATTGTGACTAGCGGCAATCATAGAATGCTGTGCTTTCCTTGAATGTGAGTGTGCTTTCTCAGATGTTAAGTTCTTTGGGTTTCAGTACTAAATTCTGTCAGGGAGTGATAATGATGGTATAATATAGATCTATCATTAAAAGTTACAGCAACTCCACTTCTGTATACAATGATTATCAGCAAATTGCAGGTGGCTCTCAGGATAGCTTCCATGCCTTTACATGGCTGGAAGCTATGGAAGCTAGTTTGATGGTCAAAGTAGGTTGTTCCCTTGTATGAGGCTTGTAACCTGAGCGAAGGCAGCTCCTCCAATCAGTTTTCCTGTGCACAGGCTCTTAGGGATGTATACCTAGTTAACTGGGTCTGATGACTCAAGGTTTTGTTTCTTATCTAGGTAGTCTTCGGAGCAGAAGGGGGACGTTCCTGAAGCCTCTCTGTTGTGGCAAATGTTTCTTGCTCTGAATGCAGAAGATGCACAAGTAGCATGTTTCTGAAGTTTCATGCTGGTCTTCCAGGATGCAGAAATTGTTTTGGTTCACCGTGAAGCTATCTATTAGCAGAAATCATTTTAGTACCTTTATAGAATGAGCAGGAGAAGGAGCACAATTTACTAGAGGAGATTTAAAATCTTTAAAGCTTGTGGTATGGAAGGTGTCTTTAAAGACACTTGGTTGCTTTGTGCCCACCTTCTTGTGCCAGTTTTGGGAGAGGCTGCTATATCGAGGTGAAACTGCCTCATAGCAGATCAGCAGTGGGTTCGTACCTATACAGGTTTATGTCCTGAACAAAGGCCTGGGGATAAGTGTCAGATCAGGTCATATGTTTTTAACTGATCTTGTTCATTGATTGTGAATTTATTTAGAGACTGATCAGCTGTGGGGAAGTGATAGCATGGACTGGGGTTTTTGGTAAGGGAGGGTGTAGGACTGTGGAGGGAATAGGAAGATGGAGTTTGAGGCAGAAGTGAAAGGTTTGTTGTCAGGCTCCTGAAGGTGGAGAAGAGCCATCACAGTGCTTGGGTTGGTGTGAGAACAGGGGATTTGAGAATGATTACTGCAGTGAGGCACACAAGAGGTATGCCTTGTTGTGGAATCCCAGAGATTCCATACAGAGGCAAAGCCAATGGATAAACAAATATAGGATAATTCACTACAATAAAGTAGGATTAACCTTGTCTGCTGTGATCCCTCTACTTTACAGGCATGAAGGGAAACCAAGTAGGTCAAATGGCAAGGTGACTTCCCTTGATGAATTTATGGATACAGGGATCGCCCTCCCTCAATGCCTTATGGAGCCTAAATTGTCCACACTATATATAATACAGAGGAAATGGTCCTCAATGGTCTGTATTTGAATGCACACTTCTCACTTGTAGGTGTGAAAAAAAACACTTAGAAACTGAGACATTTTGGTAATGCCAAGTCACTGCTTGTAGGCAGAAACATGTCAACCCATGGATGTTTCGGGTCATTATACCCAGACACATCACTTTGTTTTTAACCTTGCCAAAGGACTTCAAAATTAATCAGGGGAGGATCCAGAAGGCAATTTTAATCTCTACATAAATCCGGAATACTTAGTAAAGAACTCTGCTAACAAACTGTGTCAAGGCCACCCACTAACACTAGATGCAGTGGATGAGGATCTGATGATGAAGCATGCCACAGGTGGTTCCTGTGGGTAAGGATCCTATAAATATTTCTAAGATATGTCAGGATCCTACTAATGATCTTTCAGAGAAGAGGGATGACATCAGAGAAAGTTACCCATCCTTGATTGTAGTAATTTGACATAGTGTGTGAGGCTGATAGTTTCACTTTTGTAGTTTCTCACTCCTCTCAAGTGTGATGCATGATAAAGGATAACACAGGGAGGGGTGGTGCTAGTTAGGGGACAGTGCACAAGATAGAGAGTCCTTCACTTTTTTGTTAGTTCCAGTATGAGCCTACGGACCGTGTGTGCTAAAGGGGTTAGAATATGAGGATCATGCAGATTGAAAAGCATGATAGGAAGTAACAGATGTGAAGTGTAAGATGTTTGAATGGGGTGAGTAGGAGGAAAGCGCGATAGAGTAGATGGGTTGGGAGACTAGGTAGAAGCAAGAAAAAGAGAGGATGAGAATTGTCAGGGGAGTGCACAAGGTATAAAACGTTTTAGATTGGAGAAGGCATAACAAAATGGGTTTTGGAGGCAATGCAATAATCAGTGGGGTGAGTAGCAGGTCTGAAATGTGATTTGATAAACATGTTGTATTAGGAGATTTTATAGGGTAGGTAGAATGCGTGCAAACAACCAGCAGAATGTGGATAAGGAGATGGAATAGCTACAGGAATGGTGATAGGTAGATAGGACAAATGTAACAGGGGTAACTATGGGAGGTTGTGCGGGCTAAGGACAGAAGCCAAGAAAGGTAGTTAAAGTGGAATGGTGAGGAAAGTGTAAGAGAACTATGGGGTCTTAAGAAGGGTAGTAGAGATTAGGAAGAGTAGGAGTGAGATGAATGGTTAGAACTAAAAGTAAGATTTGAAAAGGAAGCTATTTTATGTGTATATGGGCTGGTTGATAACTAACCCCGGGTGTAGTTCTCCGCTTCACCCACGGAGTGTATGTAGCGCTTCCTGCTTCACGGTTTACAAAGTAGGTGTAGCAGGCAGCGCTACGCACACGCCAGGGCAAAGCAGAGCTGCCTGCCGCCCGCCTCCTGCCTGCCCTCCTTTTAAAAAAAGTTAAACAATGATAAAAAATAAGATAAAATGCCTTACCTGCAGCGCGGTGTTCGGGCGCTCCCTCTTCCTTGTTGACGGAAACTTCTTTTCACAAATGTGCATGCGCGGGCGCCCACGCATGCGCATTTCTCGCGATGATTTCTCGCAGGATGATGTTTCGCAGTGTTTAACTGGTTGAATTCAATAAAGTTTCTTTGCAAACTATGGATCAAGATTGATCTCACCTTCATTGAATTTTGCAAAAAACCCAAATCTCGCTAACGCGACAAATCTACGTAGCGCCCAGAGGGATGTTGCCTAATGGTAGATAATGCTGGATGGACTTTGTGAATTGGATATCTAACATCTGCATAGACATCTCAAAAACATTGTTTGGTTGTCCGTCACCCATTCCCAATGACACCTCAGGCAAATCTTCATAAATTCTTCTTCTTTCAATGCCTAAGTGATGTAGAAGAATGGCTTGACGTCTGAGGGGACCATAACGATCACCACCTATGGCTAATAAATATGTAAGGAGCAATTTTTTCCATTGTTTCCATGGTAGTGGTGGATCCCCAGGAGAGGCTAAAAAAGGTGGAGGTGAAGCCATGCTTTGATCTGCCATCTCTGAAACAAAATAACACAATGAACTGAAATAACAAATTAAAATAATTAACTAATATAATAAATTAATATAATAAATTAATATAATAAGTTAATGTAACAAACTAACACAAAGATTTAAAATAATAACATCGGTTATCAGCTGTATGTGATAAATTCCAATGTCATTCACTAGTTTTTGTAGTCTTTCTTTCTATTTCCACTGTAGGGTTCAAGAGTCCTTCTATAGTCTTTTTTCTCTTCCTATTGAATTCAAGAGTCCTTCCTCTATTACCAAGAAGAGGATCGAGAAATCGATGGCTCTGTGAATGAAGGAGGCATAAAGGTGAGTCTCCAGTTTATTTTAATTCATATTAGTGGCAATGACTTGAATCACGCACTATTTAACTTTTGAAGACTGCGTGTCGATTGATCGCGCCGATGACAGCCTCGCGCTTGAGTCGCGCACTCGGTACTCGCGCACCAACATTTAGTAATCGCGCTTGTAGTGGCTGCTTGCCTCGCACCACCGCACGCAGGTTACTCGCGCCAGTGCCTGCTGCTTGGTTTGTGCGCTTGGGGTCTCACGCGCACCCTCGTAGTGGCTGCTTGCCTCGCACCACCGCAAGCAGGTTGCTCACGCCAGTGCCTGCTGCTTGGTTCGTGCCCTCGGGGTCTCGCGTGCAGATTGCTCGCGCCGGTGTACTTTCAACTGATTTAACAACATTTAGCAGATTTATCATGTAAATTAGCAGTTCTGAAAACGAAATATGACTTTTTACTCTCAGAAATCATCAACTTGTCTCAACACGCCGCCCATGTAAATTATCATCATAACAACTTTGTTGACGGTTTGTTTGCTGTGTGAAGTCTACCCAGAGTGAAGAAACTGGTCCAATATAACTTATAAAGTTATCGAGTAAATCCCAAAGTTAAATAAGGAGGAAGATAATGGTGAAATGAAAGGGGGAGTGCAGGAGGCTCAGTTGAGTTAGGAAGGTTTAGTTTGAGTGGCTTTAGTGGGTAGACTGCTTAGGAGGGGTTCAGTAGGGAAGGGTTTATGGCTTAACAGGCATTGAAGGGCTATTATTCTGGTAGTCAACAATATTTGAGGGGCATTTTATTACTATCTCCCAGTCTGATGGAACATCATATTATTTTCAGGGAGAGTATGACAATCAACTCTGGAGTAGAGGTAGTCCAGTGTAGATTGCAGAGTGTAGAATAAATCTGTGCATACCCCAAAGAACGGCCAGAGCAGGAAGGCGTGTTGGACAATGGAGAATTTTACTGAAATTTGCCATTTATGATATCAGTTCCCTCATCAGTGCAAGCAATCAAAAAAACCTCTGGGTGGAACGATCAGTGATGCACTTTGCTGATACAGCAGTACAAGACAACAGAAAGCAACCACTGTTACTACATCTGGCTGGAAAGGACATGTATGAGTTGTTGCATTCCCTGACAGAGATGAGTCTGCCATTCAAATATTGTTGCCTTACTAAAGACTCATTTCGAACCTCTGGCCAATCCTGATTTTGAGAAGATTTTCTTGAGGCAAGCACAACAAGACCCTGAAGAGTCTATTGATGCCTACTATACCATGCTCAAAATAGCTAGCAAGTACCAGCACATTTAGGGCTGAAACTGAGACATGCAAAGGTTGGACCTTTTTTATATGGCCAAGCTCAACCATTGCCCCTGCAGGCATGTTTCTAACTCACACTATCAATGACCAGATTACTGAACCGTCCAAAGTATATGTTACTGAATGAGGGATAGATCTGTAAGTGAGTTGTCAGACAGTCGAGATGCTGTGTATGATAAAATTTGCTTTCAGGGTGCAATGCTACTGACTGGGGCAGTCTGTTAGTTGAGTTTCAAGGCCTTCTGCAAGGAATAGGTTTCCTAAAAGGAAAACTAATTAAGCTGCATATTGACCACTCTATACAATCCACAACTCTAAGGCATCGTTGAGTAGCATTCCACTTACAGTCAAAGGTGGAGGCCAAACTGAAGATACTGGAGAAGGTATATATAATATAAAAAGTGGAGGGACCTACACCATGAGTGTCCCTGGTTGTTTTTACCTACAAAGCAAATCACCCTGCCGTGTGTGAACATCATCTTCTGAAAATAACCATCAAGAAGGAGAAACATATCACTCCTACAGTTGAAGACATTGTCAGTGACCTAGGTAGGGTAGGGTGGTTCTCAAAAATGGACTTTCACTCAGGGTACTGTCAGCTAATGATGGATCCACGATCTTGCTTTATAAGAATGTTTTCGACACACCTGGACCTCCACTACTGTAAGTGGATTATTTTAGCATCTTGAGTAAGGCAGAGGTATTTCAGAATACAATATAAGAGTTGTTATTGAGGCGTCATTAATTAGAGTGATGGCATCCTTGTTTACACACTGTAAATGGAGGAACATCATGTGAGGTTTCGGAAGGTGCTCTAAAGAATCAGAGACTGTTTGCTTACCTTACACAAGGATAATAACACATTTTTAAATCATTGATTATTTTTTGGGTACTGCTTCTTGGCCAAGGGTGTGGCACCAGGCCCATCCAAAATCTTTGATATCAAGTTGGTCTCCCTCATCCTCTTCAAAGTGCGATGCTTCTTGGGTATGGTCATTTGCTGTGGCCACCTCATCAAAGATCTGACATAACTCATAGGCCCTCTTCATGATCTCATGAAAGCATTCACTCCTTGTTCCTGGGATGAAACACATGAGACTGCATTCCAGAAGACAAAGGATGCTCTTTCAGCGAACACTACCTTAGTGTATTTCGACCAAGTGGAAGCAACTCAATAGATGCTAGCCCAAAGGGGCTCGGAGAAGTTTGTCACAACAACAGAGGTGCAGAGAGTTGACAGAGCAGCGTTACTCTCAAATCGATCGGAGAACCATTATAATAGATTGGGGGTGTTGCCATTTTCACCTCTACTTGTGCGGATAATCATTTTTGGTGCTAACATACCACAAATCTCTGAGTCAGATATTGAAAGGATTGTCCTCCAAGGTGCCCGCAAGAATTGAAAAGTGAGAGGGTGCACCAATTGCAGGATTACTTGTTTAGAGTAGAATATAAACTGGGTTGCAAAACCCAACAAACTGTTTATAAAGGCACCCAAGATCTGCCACCCCTAGAGCAGTAGCTCAGGAAACAAGAGAATATGTAGTATATGTGGTTGAAAAGTTGCAACCGTGGTCTCAATCTCCTGTGCCAGAATCCTAAATTCCAGAGCATGTGATGACTGTTTGCAGATGGCTTTGAATAGGGTAAGAATGGGGAATTTAGTGGCCTTGAAGGCCCCTAGGTCACACCAAATGCCTGAAGCACAAAGAGTGCTGAACTTGTTGTACACGGTAAAACATGAGCTGGTTGCCACTGTGGAAAGCGGTCTGCTCAGAGGCCACCAGATATCATTTTCCAAAGAACTAACCATGCAGATGGGGCACATGGCTCATGGGACACATCAAGGAATGGTGAAAACCAAGTGTCAGCTCAGGATTAAGATGTGGTTTCCTAAAATAGACAAATATTTGGAGACCGTCATAACAACATTCCCCATGTTTCAGGCAGCAGGGAATCCAGACTCTTTGTTGTACAGGAAATTATACTTTTCATGCCAGGTAGGTGCGTTTATTTAGATGGCCAACAGTCGTAAGTAGCAATTCCTGCATTGGCCAGTGTTCAACTGACCAACCCAGAACTCTCACCCACTAACGTTTGCATGGAACCCTGTAGAACTAGTGTTCCAACACATTGAAGGCATGAGGTAAGCGCACGCCTGTACACTTGTACATTAAACTCCAAGCCATATACAACATATCCCATCCCATTCTACATTTAATATAAACAACAGGAACAAATAGATAACCCTTGGAAAAAGAATATATCAGATGGGAACGTAACTGAACTAGAAACATAAAGTCTGGTGGATACCAGAATACTTTTCAATCAAGATACTTTTGAGCTGGAGGATGATACAATTGACTCTGTAACCGAATATACCACATCACACATCCCCTTCTCTACCAGACCAAATTCAGGCATTTTTAATCAACATGTAAGCTCTACAATCCTCCCTCTTTTCTTCTGAACACAGGCCATCCTTCCGGTACAAGGCCACTCTGCACTTACTCCACCTTTCACCAATATCCAAGACAACATTACATTTCTGAACATACTTCACTCTGAAGGAACCCTTGAATTTAGACAATTCTCCCATCACCCTCCCAGACCTGATCTTGACCCAATCATCTTCCTCAATTTTAACATTTGTATCAATAACTGAAATTTTGGATTCTTGTCTCTCCACACCACCCGTCATTACCCATTCCTTCAACTCAAAAGAAGAGCTACCACTGATTTCATGCTTCGTAGTGGGGTACGCCCACACCAAATCTTCAACTGCCCTCCTAACATCATGTCCAGCCACAACAGCCATCTGGATCACACACTTGACCATTATATTGGCTCTCTCAACCACACTGTTTCCTTGTAGGTTGTATAAAGATGTGGTGTGATGCTTGATCCCTCTGCTCAAAAGGAATTCCTTTATGACAAAAGAAACCAATTGCGTACCATTGTCGGTAATGAGGATGGATGGTACTCCACCTCAAAAAAATCTTCCTTAATGCACAGATGGTGGCCTCAATGGTGCTCTCTCTCATGAAAATTTCAGTCAACCACTTAATGAATACATCTACAGCAAACATGGCAAACCTACACTCACTATTAACTTCCGACATGGGACCAATAAAGTCAACCAACAGGCTATGCCAAGCCTTACCTGGATCTGTGAGGTGCCCCATGACCACCTGCTTGCACACTTTAAGCTTCTTCTCTCCTTATTTACATGCGCTGCACTTAACAACCCAGGTAGTTACTTTATCATCCATGCCCAGCCACCAGAAATGCGCTTTATGACAACATTGCATCAAGCTCTGCCCAAGGTGTCCCTCGTGAGCCATACCAATGACTTTATTTCTCAACCCAAGAGGAGGAAGATACCTGTCACCCCTCATAAAAACGACATCATCATATAGGGCGAACTCCTCAAGGATTTTGATATAGGGGCGGACAGGTAATATAATACAACTATCCCTTTTCCCACCAAAATCCAACATCTTCACAACCTCTTTGAGAATATTAGCATTATTCAATTCCTTACACCATTCTTCCTATGTGAAGGCCCCGGAACTCTCCAAAAAAACATCCTGTACAGAAGCCACCATTCTTCACAGTTGTCACTCGAAAAATCCAATCCACACATAGTTTCATGATCAACTGCCATCTAAGACAAGTAATTGGCTTGCACGTTCCTCCACCCTTGTATGTGCGTCAGTACATATCGATATACCTGAAGCATAGCAGCCAGTCTGGTCAATCCGGCAGACCCTTTACCGGCTCCCCCAGGCAATAAAATCTTAATTAGAAGCCTATGATCTGTATGTAAAACAAATTCAGTGCCCATCAACAGCATGGTGAGATGGGGCGACCTCTTGCCCCACTCCAATAGCACAGCTACATTGTGCCTCCATGGCATACTGTTCTACTATTTCTCCAATTTTTAATCCATTTCCAACATGTACTCCAACGTTTTAAACCTCTGTTATTTCTCAACTTATACTCTGTTCCACACACGGGATGTAATGCCATTTTCCAAGCTTCTCATGTAAAAAATTGTGTCCATCCGGACCTCTTCTTTGAACACGACAGATGCAAAGGTTAGTTCCAAGCAGTGTTTATTAAAAGACTCAATGCATTTCGGGCTGCAAGCGCCCTTGTTCAGGGTACACTGCCACGAACGCTCAAACTACTCTGTCTTTCTCCATTATAATTAGTGCCAGAATCGTTGTCAACTGTAGTATTCAACACCACAAGCTACAGCCAGAGCCTTTCTCTCTATTACAGAATAGTTTTTTTCAGCATTTGTTAAAGTTCTTGATGCAAATGCGATTGTCCTTCCTTCACCAGGATGCTTTTGGGACAGGATGGCACCAACACCTGTCGGACTAGCATTTACAGTTACAATTGACTTAAGATTTATATCAAAAGGCACAAGAATTCCTGCCTCACAAATCTCTTTTTTGATGAGATTGAAACAATGTTCATGTTCTTGCTCCCACAAAAATGTTTGCTGCTTTCTCAACAGTAAACATAACAGTTCCATCTTATCAGCAAAGTTTTGTACAAATTTTGCATAGTATTCTGTTAGACCCATAAACTATCTTAATTATCCTTTATCTTTGGGTCACGGTGCTAGCTCAATAGCTCTCAAACGATTTTGCTTGGGCTTAACCCCATCAGCCGATAATGTATATCCCAGATGCTCTACAGATTCCGTTAGAAAACAACATGTGGCCTTGCGTAAAGTGAGACCAAGATCAATAATGCGCTGCAGTGCTTGCTGCAGAATAGCATTGTGCTCCTCCACAGTTTTATTAAATACCAAGATATCATCTTGAAAGTAGAGGATATTGTCCATACCTTGAAATACTTGCGAGGTCATACGCTGAAAGACGCTAGCTGTGGATGACAGACTGAGCGGCATACGTGTAAATTGGAATGTTCCCTCCATAGTTATGAACGCCATGGGGTGTTTGGATTTGTCACGAAGCTTGATTTGATGGAATACGATTTTCAAATCCAATTTCAAAAAATACTTGCCTCCTTTCAATAACTGTATCAACTCATTATTATGGGGCAAGGGATAATATTCACCTGCACTATTCTGGCTAACAGATCTGAGGTCCACACAGAACCTCAGACACCCATCAGCTCTGCGTGTGATCACTACTAGAGACCCCCAATCCGAAGCTTCTACATGCTCGATGATACCTTCATGCAACATTTCATTTATCTACTCCTTTACACCATCCTTTACAATATCAGGAACCCTCCTAAGCTTGTGCTAAACTGGGATGAAATTTTTCTTTAACATTATCTTATGTACATAACCTTTCTGCATACCTAGTGTGTTGTCAAACACTTTAGCCATTGAACTCACAGTGTCAGACACAGACTCATCGTTGACCACCATGAGTTGAGATGGTCCCCTAGGATTCACTATAAAGTGCAAGTCATATTGGTGTACCCACCGTAAGATCGGAGGACCATGTTCAGCCACATAGAGCTTTCCTCGTGTACTCCTCCCTCCAAACATTATCTCAGCATTAGTGTATCCCACAATATCTATAGTTTCCCCTTGGTAGCCTGTTGGTGAAATATCCTTGGGTTGTGGAGATACATTGCCCCACACCAGCTTAAACATGTCCCTGGGTACTATGGCATACATTGAGCCTGTGTCAACCATCAGTTGGACTTCCTTTCCATTAACTGTAAACATAGTTTTAGGCCTCTTCTTTCATTGATTCTCATTAATTTCAGAATATTTCTCAACACATAAAGTTCTTTCTAACATCTCTGTTGCTTTAGTGGTAGCATCAGATACACATGTCATTCGTCCACGACCAGCACCCCTACACACCCTTGCAAAGTGGTCAATGCGACCACAGTTCCCACACTGTTACTGGCAAAACAAAATCTAGATTCTAAACCATGGTTCACACTACAACATCTACTACAACCTCTGTTTCCTTGTCTGGATGGCATATAGCCCCTTCCTCTCGAATTGTTTGGTTTAATTGTGGGAAAAGAATTCCTGACTACTTTTGCTCTCTGCTCCTATTCCCAAAACTAACTCACCCACTGTTTTCTTTTCTATCTCTTTCATACAAAGGTCTGACTGCTCCAAATCTTTAGCTATATCAATGGCATCACCAAGTGTGGGATTTTTTGCTGCCCACAACCTCTCCTGGATTTTTCTGTTCCTGCACTGTACAATTAGCTGATCCCTAATGAGGTCATCTTTCATGGGCCAATCACGACACTTGGTAGATGATTTGTGTAATCTGGACACAAATTCATCAATGGTCTTGTCTACCTTTTGGTGTTGTGTATAAAACCTATTCAGAACTAAATTTTCTCCTTTGGCATAAAGGGTTTCTAACCTGTGCCTGTCTTCTTTGAAAACATCAAGAATGGGTTGACCATTTACTTCAGAAGCTATGGACAAGTATCTGAACACACTTTAACCTTCTTTACCCAAAGCGCTTAACAATAAAGCCATCTTCCTTGCAGTTCGAAATCCTTCACCATACAACTCATATATTATATATCACATATTAGAATCCAATTCTCCCATGGCATTGGTAAGGGACCCAAGTTGCATTAAAAAACAAGGTGGGGGTATGACAGAAATATGCGCAGGGATGACATAAGAAATTTCACTGTGCCCATTCTCAGTTGCTTCCATAATTTTTACACAAATTATGCAAATAAATGCACTAAAGCTTACTACAATGCACTTAAGGTAATGGGCTACACTGTTATCAACCACAAAACATGACCAATTTACTGTGTTAGGTAAATAGATGTAAGTTCCCTAACACGCGTAGCCAATCTGGAAGACAGAATGTACCTTCAGCTGTGTGCCATTCGTTCTCCACCAAAATAGCTTATGTTGCACAGGGCTGTTGTTTTATGGTGTCCACATCACCGTTTCTTTCAAAGCGCATGCACTAGGTTATATATAGCTCTGCTTTTTTTGTAATTGACGATCCTTGCACTGTGCGCACCTAAAGGTGTGTACATCACCGTCGAGATTCCTACTTCTCGAAATGGCCGGTATGTGGTTTGATGTCTTCGGTTTCTACAGGACTAAGAAGGCAAACTTGTGAAGAGATGCAGTTACCCTTTATAAACTCCCAAGATGGCCGCATTTCCACGCTGCGTCATACATCATTCTCCGCTTAAGATGTCCACCACATTCTCGCCATCTACAAACTGCCCAGGTTATTCTTCAATATGGCTGCCATTACTCGCATGTGCAATATCTTGCCACAGTCTCACTTTCGGATATCGAGTCGCTCCAGGCTCATGCCACTCACTTCTTGGTTACGAGAAGTTCACCAACAGGATGGCAACCGCTATGTCTTTTGCTGCTTCTACAACTTTGTTGTCACGCACTACCACTCCTCCTTGCCTCAGTCTCTCCTCTAGAGACTCACACTGGCCAGGCAATCTTCCAAATCGTTGTTAAAAATTGTTGTAAAGGCAATTATACTCTTCACGTCAGGTGTAAGGAGGTAGGTGGGTTTATTTAGATGGACAACAGTCATAAGCAGCTCTTCCTGCACTGGCCAGTGTTCAACTGACCAACACAGAACTCTCAATCACAAAAATTCATGTAGAACCCTGTAGAACTAAGGTTCCAACATATTGGAGGCACGAGGCATGCGCAAGCCTGAACACTTGCACTTTGAACCTCAAGCCATGTACAACACTCTCCTACTCCAATGATTACTGAAGACAGCCCGCTGGTGTATGGATACGAGCAAGCACTGATTTCAGCAGTCTTCTTGATGGGTGGTACATGTTTGTAGTGGTAGAAGATTATTCCAAATATCCAGAGCTAGAAATAGTGTCTAAACCATCTACGGTTAAATTATATCATCTGGGAATAATAGAGCCAATAGAGGTGTCTGTTTTTTTTAGCTTGTAATGCTGGAGGGGGATTGAGGATGACAACTTTGGTGGAGGCCATTCAAGATGCGCTTAGTTCTAAGGACAAGGAACAACTTCACTCATTTTTTGGAATGGTTAAGTACTAGGGAAAATGAATTGCTAGATTTATGAAACTGAAGAGTGCCATTTCTTTAGCTCTGCGTCTCAAAGAGGTGAGATGCTGGTGGTACCCTCAAATCTGAGAGACAATATTTTGGAATTAGCTCACAAAGGGCATATCAGAATGAGTGGTGTCAAAAGAAGGATTAGGAAATATTTTCAGTGCCTTCGTCTTAACCATGATGTAGATAGCATTCTGAGACAATGTGTAAGTTGTGTCTGGAGTGATATGTGCAAGTGATGACGTACCCTTCTCAGGTCATATATAAGGGAGAGGGTCCCTAAGTAAAAAATCCTTTAGATATTATAGGGCCCTTTGCTACACTGAATTCAAGACCTATGTTTGCCTTGGTGGCAGTTGATTTGTTTTCATGATGGCAGGAGGTCATGTTTGTGAAACATGTTGAAACAAAGGGGTAGATTTAAACTTTAAAAAAAGGGGGTAGATTTACTAACATTTTGCACTGGGTTAGCATCACATAAGTGATGCTAACCAGCCGAAAATGTTTTTTTCCTAATTTACTTTCCAGTGCAAAAATTGCTTTGAAATGTCTGGGTTGGTTGTCCTGAATTAAGACCTGGATGGATGCTAAAACTGAAATCAGGCAAGAGTGTGGGGAAAAGTGAATGAAAGGTGGAGAATGTCTGCTAGACGTCATTTTCAGAAAGAAGATTGTGTCTGAGTTTAGTTGAGACATTTTGTGAGAAAAGGGATGCCACACTTTTCCAATCCCTTGAACGTAAAGAGAATTAAAATTGTGGTTAAACTGTCTGATGGTAATGTGTGGCATGAGACGAAAATTCTATATTTACCTGAATTTCTGTTAGCACCAGAAGTCGATAAAAAATGAAGTGAGAAAGAATTAAAGCTGAAAGCAGAAATGTCCAAAGAATCTACCAGGCAATGTGACTGTGGTTGATAAATTGTAAAGGAGAATGAGGAGTTATGCGTGGAAGAAAGCCTACACACTAAATTAAGGGTGGTTTAGTATTTCATGTGGTACTGTGCTACCTTTATGAACTCTCATGAGTTAAGTTGTATTCCAGTTGTGGAGTCACTTACTCCATATCATTGGTATTTTAACCTTTTTTTGTTGTTGTTCTGAATCTTGTAATATTGTTTTACTACATAGGGAAGGTATGTGGCATTGTGCGCTCCAGCTTAGGAATGGAATGCAAAATGTTGTGAGAGGGGGTGCAAGAGTGTGAAAGAGCCATGGGGAGTCGGTACCAGTTACTGTTGCGGAAGAGGTGCTGGTTACTGGTGCGGAGGAAGTGCTGACCCACCATTATACGTGAAATAAAGCGTATTACTTTTATCACCTGAAATGTTTCACACTTATACAACAAGCATTATCAATTCGAAAATTGCCCCTTTTTGTAAACAGGGGTCTCATTTTTAGCTTTCTAATTCACTAGTGGGGCCACTTTTATTTTGGTGAACTGGCCTATTTTCTTTCCCAATCCAACCCTGGTGATTGTCTGCGTGCGCCTCGTCACCACCATTTGACACCACCCTGAAGCATCACCTCAAGAGCAACAGACTGACGGTGCAAGCAGTGTGAGCTTGATGATTCCAGGCGAGGAGGTCATCCACATGCAAGAGCTGTCTCAAGCGTGTTCCCCCTCCTGGCCAGGTCTAACTAGATGTGAGCGAGCCAATGAAAGCCATGCCAGGCTCAAAGCCTGAAGGCTGGCTCAGCTCAAGATCCTTTTTGAACCTCAAGCTCATAATAAGCCAAGTTCTCATGTTGCATCTGCGTGCCACTCTCTTTCCCACCCTCTACCCAGGATGTGGTGTAATGGCCAGAGCTGCTGACATTGGAACTCAGGGAGCAGGCTTCAGTCTCGGCGTCGGCACAAATCTTATGCTTCTGGCCAAATCTCCAAATCTCCCCCTGCCTGTAAGCAATTAATGTGACCTTGGCATTGCAATGAATCTGATCTTGGTGTTGCATAATGTAACTTGTGCTCATGTAAAGCGCTCCAATTTGGCCTTTGGGTTGAGTTCACGATATATAAAAACTGCACAAAAATGCACAAAAAGGTTATAACAAATATTTAACGCGAGGATAGACAAAAAGTAGTAATTCCTGGCTGATTTGTACAAATTCAAACAAAAAAAACCTGGATAAAAAGCAGCTTCACAATTTAAATTGTGTGATCTTGCGCAAATATTTTAGTGCACCGAAGCCCTTTTCCTCCTCATTATCGTGTATGGAAGCACTTTCAATTATGTGAGTTCAGAATAATAGTTATACAAATACCTTTTGTGCTTGATTTGATAGACTATAATGTTGCTCTGTAATAGTCTGGGTTTACTCTTGCCTCAGTGCACTAATAGTTTATATTTAAAAACAATTCCTTTTAGTAGGTACTTCTCAGTGCAGTATTATAATGTACTTCTCAGTGCAGTGTTATGATGTAACACATTAATGTTATGCTTCACATGTTATAGAAATGAACATTTTGAATTTTGAAACAACTTTATCATAGTTTGTGTGATGTTTGTTGTGTGATTTACATAGCAAACATTTTCAGGGCTCAGCACAGCTCTCCCTACAAATGCATTGGCTCAGCCACCTCTAATTCTAACATGCAGACTTTCATGAATGTGTGAAAGTGAAATCATGAACTTCCCATAGACCTAATTAGGGCAGAGAACACACAGAGAAGGGGAGAAGGGCAGTATTAGAAAGGATTCCTTTCCAGGGAAAGTTAATCTTACACAAAGCCTCTGACAGGGCAGGAAAAGTTAGCTTAAAATAGATGCCATAATTTGCACTAGACATTAACACGAAAATGCTTAAAAGAAAGAAAAATAGGAAGATGTTATTACAGATGTAATTACACAACTAGGTCAGACTACGCCTTATTCAACTTTCTATATTTCATTTATTTTTCTTCTTTAATACATAAATGCAGTTAAGAAAACCTGAACTATGCACTATTATTTGATAAATGATTCTCACTTGATTTTTGTAATTGTGTCATCTCTGTAGAATGTGCTGACTTTAAAATGTATTTCTTCTTTTCATAAGCTAGATGTTCTCATCGTATTTAGTTTAGTTTCTAGCTGCTGCATATTCATAATGCTGAATGGTGTATTAAAACAATAATGCTTACATGAAGAAGTGAATATCATGACTTAATCTCTTAGGCTACAACTAGAATGTTTCTGCCTTTAGAACAGTTCATTGTTACCCAGCCGAATACTGAAAAGTTAATTGTATAGACTGTAGGGTTCTCATGGGAGCTCAGAGTGAAACTAACACACGTGAATGTTAGCAACTTTGGGGCTGATAACAATGGTGGTCGGAAAGCCTCCAACCGAGAGTCAGAGCCTTTCCGACCATGTCAGAAGCTTTCCGACCAACTCGGTCAGTTTGCATTTCAACCGCCCCATTATGTTGTTTGTGGCCAGAATGTAAACCAGCCGGTTATTCCGACTTGGTTCCGACCGGCTCTCGGAGTATTCCTGTCAGTCAGAACCGAACATTAACTCCCTATGGACGTTTCTGCCATCAGGATTATGATGTTGGATTCTGACAGCCTTTCCGTACTGGCCATTCCGACATGGAAAGGCTGTCAGATAGTGACTTTGGGGGCCCCTGCTGCAGCCTGTGGTTAGTGGCTAAGGGGATACCTAAGGTACCTCCCTGTAAAACCCTGCACTGCATGGCAGGCACCCCATGGTGCCTGCCACTGGGTGCAGGGTTTTACATACACACCCCATTTATCCATAGGAGCCTGTGTTATGGCCGGTTTAGTGCCGTAAAACAAGGTCCTATAAAGAACAATGGGAATCCGAAGAACAGTGTTCGGTCACATCGTAATCAGGCAGTCGGAACCGCCGAACTGAGGTCGGTCTCAAGTCCGAGACAGTGTCGGTCGGAGGCAATTCCAACTAATATTGTAATCAAGCCTTAAGTTGCCACTTATAGATAGCTTCATGCCGACTTTGTACATTCACCGTGGAATGAATGAAGGAAGAAGCAGCAGACCATCAGATGATCCTTCCTCATTGGTTTAAGATGACCTAACAGCAGCATGGATTGTTACATGTATTTTTGTGTTTATAATATACGTGTTCTTGGTTCGAGTTAGAGAGTCTGCTCCCCAGCCTGGTCTAGGCTATTCTTTTGTGACCAGCTCTATTTCCCTTAGCACGTTTTACACTACTCGCTGTGAGCTGCTTATGATGGTGATCTCTGTCGCCTACTACTTTGTGGGTCTCTAGTTTCTGTAACTGTTATGGCTACTGCTGTGACTATTTTCTTTGCTTAATTTTGAATAGTTGTTACTGCGACTGTTTGCTGATACTAATTTGAGAGAAGGGACTCAGTGAGTATTAGAAACTATTCTTCATGAGGAGTTTGGCTTCATTCTGATTCTATTTCAATGCTCCTTTAAATCTTGCTCTTTCCCAAAGGACTCTTTATGGGTTCTGGTAAATTGGAATCCTTGTAGATAAGAGATTAATTTTCTTCATGGAACACGCTGTAATTTACTTGATTGATTCTAACTATGACTTTTCGTGATATTTCTTTAAACAGATAAATCTGATTTACTAATTTGAATAAAAATACAAAACAAATACTAACCTCTTATCGACAAATAAAGGTATTCAAACTAATCCAAAACCCTCTTCATTGACTAAGCTAAATTGAAGATGTTTAATGAGTTATTTTCGATTGATTCTCAATTCTAAAAGAGTGGTGAAGATCTATTGCAGAGAAAAAGATTTTGGTGTGGAGTTGGAGACCCCTACTGTAAGTTACAGGTTGAACTGATTAAATTAAAGAAAAATATTTCTGCGCCGCACACCCAATGCACAAACAAAAACGCACATAGCTGAAAATCGTATAAAAATCTGGCTTTCTTCATGCCCAAAATACACAATAGTAATACAGCTGTTTATTCGATATAAAAGGTATCTGCCTCAATTACCATGTAATTTACCCAGGATCAGTGCTTTAAATGGGCCGTTACTGTCCGGTACGGAAAACCAGCACTTTTTTATTTTGAGAAGGAGAGTACCGGCACTTCTCGAGAGAAATGTAATACTTTTAATTTGAGAGTACTGACACTTCTCAGTAACAAACAGATACTCTACTACAGAGTACCTGCACTTTCATTGTTCCATTCGAAGTACTGCCCAGGATCAGCCATGACGCAAACAGTGAGAGTTTATGAATCCACTTTCTAAAGAGGTGAGGTAGTCTCGGGAAGGAAACAACGAAATTGAAACTTAGGAGAGTAAGACATGCAACAACATCCCGTATACATTTGCTATGGAAATCTATCTTGTAGTGTCAGTCAATAACTGTTTCTGAGATGTACACGCTGGCAGACCGGTTCATCGTCTTCTGGGTTAGAATCAGAATTCTTACCAGGTTACATCTAAATGAGACATACCTCGCGTAAACTATTAGCCCCTATAAAAAGCGCCCAGTACTCATAACATTCTTAACAGCCTCTTACAGCGCTTTTGCAGCCCAGTTTGAAAAAAAGCAAATATGCACCTTCTCCGAATTCCGAAAGACAGCGAACAGAATCTCGGGCAGGTGCAAATTACTTTTCTGGACGCATGATGCATTAGGTGTCTGTTGGTAGCTCCTCGTTGGGAATTAGGCGCACGAGCACATAATGTCCGCCAGAAAGATGGCTTCCGGTTGCAGTGACATTAGGTGATGAAATACATGTTTCCGGATGTTTCACTCTAACAAGGAGCTGCGGCGGATCAGTGAAATGCTCTAGGTGCTTTTCTAACCATTAACGAGAAAGAGTCTGACCACATTTTCTCCCAGATTGCCTCATGAATATTTAATAGCACGGTATATCATTAGGCCGCTCGTATACAACTGACTGATTTGAATCTGATTTGCAACAGTGTCACAATCTTGATTTTATGTCTATTTGAAAATTAGGCAGTATCGCTATAACATTAAATAAGTGGTCAGCGTTCAAATAATTTCTATGCAATTTAACCTGCAAGTAAAAGAATATGAATTGGAAAGTGGCACTAAAAATCTAGATTCTCAGGCGACCAATGTACGATTCGTTATGGTGAGGTGAAGTGTGGTGCTATGTGAATAACTTGATGCAAATAATAATTTTTCTCTGCAATTACTGCAAGTGCATGCCAATGGCTTCACTGCATGCTAGCAAACCCAACTGCTAGGATGGCAAACAAGTGAAGTAAAGTAATATTTGATACTGTCAGTGCACTGTGGCTATTGCCTGACGCAGTAGCTGCAGGGACACTGAATGGGATTTGGCCTCAAAAACTAAGGGGCAGATTTACAAGCCCTTGTGTCATCTTTACGACACCGTTGCATCACTTCTGTGACGCAGCGGCATTGTAAACCATGCACCACTATGCAACAGATTTACAACGTGACGCATCTAGTGAGATGCATCACGTTGTAAAGCCCTGCGGTACATTATACCTGCATCAGGCATAATGTATGCAGGGTGGGCATTCCGTCCCAAGGCAGCCCCATAAAAGTGATGCAGTGAAATCTACAAGATTTCACTGAGTCACTTTTATGTTCATGCTGCGTCAAAACCTTACGCAGCATTGCAAGTATAGGATGCCCCTGAGCAGTGCTGGATTTGCGTCGCGCTTGCGACATGACTCCAGCACTGCGTCACCTATACGCTGACAGATGCGTCACGCATCTGTCTCTCCTTGCACCACTGTGCGCCGCACTGTTAATGCGGCGCATCCATGGTGGCGCAAGGAGTTCCTAACATCGTGTAAAATAACTGGCGCATTCTTGCTGATCTGCTGGAATGCGCCTAAGGGCTAATTTACAAGCCCCTTGTGCTGTCGGTGCGTCACTTTTAATATGGAAAAAAGTGATGTACCAGCAGCCAAGGGGCTTGTAAATAGTCCCCTAACTTGGGGTAACACCTAAGAAGTACAGCTTTACTTGTTCTATTTCTGACCAGGGCTTACACACCATAGCCATAATATGGCTGTCAATATAAATACTTTCTTTTGAGAATAGGTTGCCATAAGTATGTAATAATAGTACATAACAGGGGACTTACTATGAATAACTCTTTTTCTTCGATGGTTCCTATTTTTAAGTGGACCATTTTGGTCCTGCTCAAAGTGGGCTTGAAACAGTGTTTCGGGTGGGGGCATTCCTGGACACATTAATGGTAATTTTGTAATGAGTCCCAATATGTTTTAAGCGTTTTAAATTAGCACCTTAAGCTGCTAAACCCTCTCCCAACCTCATTCCCCTCAATATTTTTCTTTTCTGGTTTAATTTCAGCCGTATCTTCTTTTCAGAATTATTGGAAAGGTAAAAGTGACTTAAGTCCCACCTAAAACACACACTTATCCCAGACAAGTGAGGGCCAGGCTTCGGATACAGGCTTTTATAATGGACATTGGGAGGTGCAACAAAAGTGTCCTCCCATATATCCAATAACCTTTTCCATCTGACTGATTATGGCAAACCAGCCTCACTGGTACTCCTCAGTCTGTCCGAGGCCTTTGAAACAATTAACCTCAGACTTCTAACAGGAAGAACAACACAATGGATCTCCAGCACTGATACCTATTGTTTTGGATCTGACCTGGCAGGTCTCAAATTAACCATGAAATATAATGCTGCATCCAACATGGATCCCGAGATTTGAGTTGTTCCTCTAAGAACAGCACTCTTGTTAATTTATTTCCAGACTACTCCAGCCCACTTTTGTGACATTGTGAGTCAACAGAGAAACCTTTTGTAGATAGATGACAACCAAGTACTCATGTGAGTCATTTGAGAACCAATCACAGGGTCAAGGCAGCTTGATTCTTTTTGATGATAGACCACTTCATGCACAGTCCCAAGACACAGCTGCTGTTAAACACTCAAATCTGTCAATATTCAAATTAACAACATCCTGATCATCCAGAAATTGAGTAAGTCAGCTGCTGACTGTTTATTTAAACCAAATTCAAACAGTATCATCATTGATAGCTTGTCCTATAACAAACTACTGAAAGGAACAGAGCCTTTCTTTTATTTAAAACACATGAGGCGTAGTACAGTAACACACCCATGATGACTATGTATGCATACATGGTCGCAAGTCCTGGCACCTTTCTGACTTTTCACCATAGGGCGTGCTAGAAAAATCTTTAGCCTTCTGCCTTGAGGGAGCATATTCAAGTGGAGCATAAAAGACCTCATTAGAGTGGCATGCACATGTTTGCAACTCCATATTGCAGCCAAGTCTTGAGCTCATGGACAATGATGCAGAGATTGCCTGTTATTAGATATGAGGGAGAGAGAGGGCCACATCATCATATCATAGAAAGAGCAACACCAAAGCACAGTTTGGTTTCAGAAGCAATTTTGCCCATCAACGTTAAGGGCGAAGCTAACTCTCTGGTGTGCTGTGTTTCCGAAGTGACAGAGTCAATATTGGTGATGTGTCTATCTCACATCTTTTCTATTGTCTACTAGCCTGAGTTCAAATACAATAAGTAACTAAGGCCCTGATTTATTTTAGGCGGGCGGCATGCCATTCTGCCAAGGGGACGGAGTAAATTACCAATATATTGGCTGGGAAGGAACTCCGTCGCCACTGCAATTTAGTACCCTTTTCACCAAATATAAATTGGGCCCTAAGTGAATATCAAAATAAACCAATAAACTTGTAGATGGCTAAAAGTTCACTGCAGGTCAATGTGACTGGTCAATCTGAAGGCCAGGGCTTATTTCTTTGAAAGGGCTAAATGTTTATTTTCTTGGCATGACTAAATGCCATTATCAAGGCAATAATACATACCACTCCACCCTTAAGGTAAAAGCTGCTGATCAATAGAGAAAGACACTGTCTCACATGCTCGTAATACATCACTTATGACCCTTTACATTTTTTTTCTTTTTTCTTTTTTATTGGGGTTAAAAATATAATAAGAAAAGCATGACTATAACAGCAATCCATGAGAAAAAAAATGACACCTGATTAGAAAATGTTCATAAAATATAATACGTTCAACACTATACTATGTGAAGGAAAGGGGAGGTGTATATGATGAAGGTGTCAATTACAATAAAAAAATGTTATAAAATTTGATATGTTACTGTAAAATAGCATTGTAGGGAAAGAAAATACCAAATTATTTCTTAATCTTGCACATAGTCCACATAACCTAGTAATGAGGATGTTTAACAACTTTATGATTTCCAATTTTACAAGAGTTAGAGGACCTAGGGCCAGATTATTCGGGGGGACATTATATTCCGTTCCATATGTAAACCCCTGTTTACACATGGGTCAGAATTATGAGTTAGTAGCTATTGAATGCGTTAAATAACTCAACCTTCATAAAAATTTCAGCAGATTAATCCTGCCTAAATTTAATGGGGGAAAAGCATGCAATATTTACCAAATCATGCAGATTTTAGTGTGTTTAAATACCAAAACCCACAGTTTATTCCCCACCAACTTGTAATAGGAGCTATTTATCGTACCTGATAAATAACGTACCCTGTGGTATCATTATTTATCAAGTGTGCTAAATAGCACCTCAACTCGTAATCATGGCCCCAGATGTTTTGTTTAGTATTTTCACAAAGATCAACCATACTTTACTATTTTTCATGAATAACTGTGATGGAGAACATTTAATAGTAATAATCTGATGCACATTGTTAGACCTGTAAGCCTGAGGGTGGTCTACTCCCCAACATTTTGCCTTTCTCCTCCTTTTTTTCTGAACTCGTTTTTGCTGGCCTTAGGACTCTGAGCACTATACCACTGGTAAACGGTGCTAAAATACATGCATTCTTTCCTCTAAACCTGGTAGTAATGACTTATACCAAGGTGGCATATTCAATGTACTCTTAATTCCCTATTTAAGTGGTACTATGTGTACCCATGGCCTGTAAATTAAATGCTACTAGTGGGCCTGCAGCACTGATTGTGCCACCCACTTAAGTAGCCCTTTAAACTTGTCTCAGACCTGCCATTGCAGGGTGTGTGTGTGCAGTTTAAACTGCCATTTTAACCTGCCAACATAAACCTTTTGTCAGGCCCAAACTTTCCTTTTCAATACATACAAGTCACCCATAGGGTAGGCCCTGAACAGCCCAGAGGACACGTGCAATGTATTAAAAAAGTAGGACATCTACTCCTAAGTTTTACTTGTCCTCGTAGTGGAAAACTCTTAAATTTGTTTTTCACTACTGGAAGGACTATCTCTTCCCTAGGATAACATTGGAGTTGCCTTATTGCTTTTTCTAAGTATAATATCCAAAAGGGAAGAGATGACCCATTCAAGTTTGGTGTCTCTAGAATCTTAATTTAAAATCCTAACTTATTGTGTAGTCTCATTTTAAATTACAATTCTGAAAATGCCACTTTTAGAAATGTGGTATTTTCTTGCCTTAGCCATTTTGTGCCTGCAGCCTGTCTCTGTAGACATGCCTGTGTGTAGTTGACAGTTGGACTTTGTGTATTCCTCCTAGACAGCCACACACAATGGAGCTTGGATGTGACTGGTAGGGCCATCACTGGCGGGATGGGAGGGATGAGCTGGACCAAGGCTCACTGACACTGGAATAGGCTGTATCCTGGCTACACACAAAGAGCCTAATGACCCTGCATTGTCACTTCAGCACCTTGGAGCCAGGACAGAGAGGGCAGAGCTTTTGTGCATGTCAAAGCCACTGTCTAGAAGCTACGCCCACCTTCTCCGGGGTATAACAGATGGAACTCAGACACCAACTCTGCAATACACTTCTGGACCTGTAGACACTCCGCCAGGAAGAAGGATTGCTGTGCTGCTGAAGGAATGCCACTTTGCTGTACTGCTGCTCTGAAGAAACTGCTGCCCTGCTACCTGTTGCCCTCTTGCTAGGTTGAGAAGGGCTGGTCAAGCATCTCTTGAACCCAGAACCCAGTGCAACTCCAAGAGCTAGTTGGATAGTCTCCTGATCTAAAGCCTCAGGGACATTCCAGCCTTCCAACAACCTGGCTCCTGCACCTGGACTTTGCCATTTGTGAGTCTTCCCTGCCAACTGGTGCCTCCCCAGTCCTGGACCCTTGAAATGGGCCTAAGGTGCTTGCCCACGGAAACGATGCAACTTCCATGCTGAGCTGCACAACCCCAAGCAGAACCAATACATCTCCTCAGCTGATCGGCACATCTCCAAGAAGAACCAATGGATCAACGCTGCTGCATGGACTGGACTCGCCGCAAAAAACCCGCATTGGCTCCGCTGTCCTTGGAATCAACACATCACCCCGATGGCGCAGCGTATCCATGACACTGGCCCTTGCATCCTTCATCGACCACAGCCACGTCGACAAAGCCAGACTCTGCATCCCAGCTTCGCAGCTCCTCAGATACAATGCAGTGCCCTGAGTGTGCACCGCATTCCCGACTCCAAACTTTGCATTGCAAGCTGCGTCAATGGAATCCTCAATGATGAAACAACAGGACCTCACACCACAGCCTCATTCCATTGAGGAACCGATGCATCGCTTCACCTGCGCAATGCATCTTCAACGCGGATCCTCATAACTCTCTGCAACCTGGATTTAGGGTACTTTGTTCAGTAGGTCGAACTGGGTCTGTGTGCATGCTTCATCATGGTCGCCTTAAACTTGAGATTTTGTCCCGGTCCCGTTTTTGTTTTTTACCCACTAGGATCAAGTGGCAAAGTACAACAAAACAAATTCTGCAGCCTAGTTGTATTCCATGTGCCTTAATCCTAACACTTTCTTTATTCACTCTTTACCTAATGCAATTGTGTCTGAGCCTTGGAAATGCAGGCATCCCCTGCTGATGACATGTAAATGTATCTTAAAATGTTTACAGCTTGAAACATCTCCAGTCTTTGCACCTGCTAGGATGGTCTCCAGAACTGGCCTTCTGTTTAAACTTTATTGAGAATTCCACCTCTTCTCAGCTTCTCTTTAATTCAAACTCCTCTCCCTCACTCTCACCAATAGTAACATCCATTTGCCTTATCGTACACCCCCACCCTTACTCTCACCTCACACTCTCACCCCACACACAAACCACAGCAAACTCTGTCAAACTTCCCTTAATTACCTCAAAGAGCTAAACACCTAGCTGTCAATTCACAAAGGCATTTTGGAGTATGTAAATGAGTACTTCATATATCACATCCTACTAATTGCAATTCACTAAGTTGAAGACATACAGATTTCTACTTACACCTGTACAGTACCTTTGGCCCAACTTATAATATCCTGATTCACAAAGCTTTATTCATGCAGTTCTACTGAATTCTAAGATTAACCTGTGTTCAACAGCACAGCCAATCTTGTCCCCATGTGGGCACCCCAACGCTGTGGCCCAGTATGCCCCACCTAAGTGACAGTCTACAGAAGGATTGGATGCTACTTCTGGATTCGAGGATCCTGGAATTCAATTACCTTCTGCACAATTCAAGGGCTACCACAGTCTATAAAAGTCACAACCAAGGCCTCACCATGTGCTTGGCTATTCTTCCTGTTGATGAGAGGAAACATCTGCTTGGGCTCTACTCTTCGCCAGTGCTTGTCTGCTTGTATTCTGCTCTTTATCTGTCTTCCTGACTATCCAGTTGAGACATTCTTCAAGCTGAATGCAAGTTGATATTCTCAGATGTTTTTCCTTGTGGCACATCTTGGACCTTATTCTGCAGTATAAGTTCAAAAAGGCTCTCCCACAGTAATAACTCAAAAATCAGGTGTTCAAAAAACAAAAAATCTGGATGGCTCAGATGGTCAGAACCACCTTAAAAAGCAAAAATTTATATTTCCTAACTAAAACATCTCCCTGTAACCTTTGGTTTTTTCAGTGAATTTCTAAGGTTTTTTTAATCAAACTTTCTCTACATCAAGAACGTATCACCACAATCGGAGTGAAATGCGCTTGGAGGTCTTTTGGTAAGCTGTCTGTCAATGTGGGAAAAGGCAGGAAGACCTTTGCATGCTACTAAAGAAAACAGGGCAGAGCTCGACTGGCTGACCTTGCAAATGATTTGGGGCATTTGATTAGTCATTGTAATTAAAAGGGAGAACCACAGACTCTACTCTCAAGACAAGAAAGAAACCACTCGTCACAGTCACAACAGATCAGACTGTGCTCCAATAGATCAATGATGCATTTACCTCCATTTGGGATTTCAGATTGTTTTTCAATGTGGAATACGAGAGGAAACCACATGCTTTGCCATCGACAAGCCCAAGAAGTTAGGATCAGTTCTGCTTTACAGAAGTAGAACTTTGACTGGGGCACCTGCTGTGTATATATTTGTAAATACCTGTTTGTTAATAATATCTGTGAAATGAACACCAGGGCTAGAATGGAACCTCATTTTTTCCAAGAAGAATCCATAGTTTTGCCAAAAATATCTACCCAACTGGAGTACTTTCTACTGGTTATTTAATAAGTGCTACCTCATTGGGTAAATGTCTAGAGCATATTCTTCACCACAGCTGGGTAAAGGACCACAAGGTAATGTCTCCAGGAACCTTGTGTGCATGTAAGTCAGGCAATGTGATTGTTCCTGCAGCGTCTTCATCTACAAAGCTATGATAACATGAATCCTCATCATGAGAAGACAACGAGACACAAAGAGGTGAAACTCCACCAAACAAGTCTTTTGGTAAACTGTCCATAAACATGGGAAAAGGTGGGAAGACCTTTGCATACTAGTAATGAAAACTGGGCGGGCCCAATGAGCCGAGCAATACAAATGATTTTTGCTATGTGTGCACTGAGGTTAATTAAAATGGAGGCCCATGGTCTCTGGTTTTATATTCTCCAAGTGGAGAAGAGCCACATGCCCCCCCTCCCTGGGCCGATTTCGGCCCCAGGGAGCCTATCTGCATGGGGCCTGCCAATAATCAATGGGGGAGGGGAGCCGCATGCCCCCACCTTCCCAACGCCAATTTTGGTCCCAGAAACCCCATCCCCTTGGCCTGACCTTTTCATCCGCGGTGCCCTAGAACCCAACCAGAGCAACCAGTCTCCAATGTTGAGTCAGCAGGGGAGCCATAATGCCCCCCGTGGTCCTTGCTGGCTCCCCACCTCCATCAGGAGCCAGCACTGCTCCCACAGGTAGACAGCAGCAAACAATGCTGCTCCCCATGTGTGGAAGCAATTTTTTCATCTGTTTCCTGGAAACAGATGAGAAATCAGCTCAGTTTTCCTGCTCCCGCCCGCTGGGAGCGGACTTCCAGTTTGCTCTCGCTTGGCGGAGCTGTGAAAGCTTATGGCTGCCCCCTCCTTTTAATTTTAAAGCGCCTGGTGTTTTGGGAAATCAACATCAAACCCTTTCGGACATGGTTAACAATCCACCAAAATGTACATTCATCCTTGTTTTCCAGTACCATCACCATCTTTATCCAATGAGTATGTAAATGATATGTTTAACTACTTACTCATTTCAATGTTGCAAATTAGTCTTATTGAAGAAGAGGACAATAAAGTAATGGATCTCATGTGTGATAACATATTTTTAATGTCAAATTTCATCATCTGAGCCACCACCATCTCCAGTTGTATTTCTGGAGGAGGAACTAAACACGGGCACTTTATTATGTTGCCTGGAGAAGTAACTAGGAAGCCATGCATTTAGGATGATGTAATAGGACTAGACTTTCTTGTGTATCTAAGAATATGCTTCTCTCCAATGACTAACTATGTAGCAATGCATCTGAGATGGAAATCATTGCACACTACAATACAACTTACTGGACATGGCATACAGCAGTACTCTGCTTGGATGAAGAGGGCTTTCATGCAGGCAGAGAGCATGTCTTTGGGTAGTTTGACCTCCACTTTGAAGTTCCACAGATAGCGAGGTATGTGTACATGGTGCTTCAACATATGTATCATTATCAGTATGAAAACTAAAGCGTTATGCATAGGCTTGATAAAAAAAATACTGTTGTGAGGAGTTATCAATGAAGATGAATGGAAATAATTTCAAAGATACAATTTCTGAGAATAACATCTGAAATAAGTCTAAAAAAAGAGCATGACATCTCCTCATGTGGACTATTGAAGGTGTTTTAAACGCAGGAGCTGAAGGTTCTTGTTTACAAAGTTGGACCCACTGCAGATTTAGACACACTCAAAGTTTTCTTTCTTCACTGACATATTAGTGCTTGTTTCTAGATTTATGTTGCGAATGCTAACCTTGCATTTGTAAATGGATACAAGTGGTGTGTTATCATGCTGCTGCCATGGTTTACACTGACTCCATCCTAGTAGAACCTCCTCGGGTTATGGTTCAGCTGACCCTACGTTTCTGTCACTTTTACCACCCTAACATACAAACCAACAATCTGTATTAGAAATGCCACTCACCCTAATCACCTTGGGTGTTTCAGTAACATAAACATAGAGAAATTTGAGTCAAATACAATGCTGCCAAAAACCGACCACCCCACCCCACGATGGCAGGCCTGATACATGTTTAGAGGGCTACTTACGTGAGTGGCACAATCAGTTCTGCAGGTCCACTAGTAGCATTTCATTTATAGGCCCTGAGCACATGTAGTTCTCTTTACTATGGACTTATAAGTATATTAAATATGGCAATTGGGTATAAGCCAAGGTCACCATGTTGTAGGGAGAAGCACATGCACTCTAGTACTGGTTGGCAGTGGTAAAGTGTGCTGAATCCTACGGCCATCAAAAACAATGTCAGCAAAAATAGGAGGTTTGAAGGCAAGGGGAAACCACTTCAAGGATGCCAGGTCTAACATTGCTACACAAACAATGCATCTATATAGCAACATCACTAGAGAATCTTGCCTCTACCATAAACAGAAAACCCAATGTCACCCTTAAAACCTCAGTTTAAGACACCTAGTTTTAAAAGAAAAATACCTCCAACTTAAGATTGAATGTCTTCAATCCTCCCCAAACTAAACTCAGAGGAAGGTAAATTTATCCAGAGCCATCATCTGCAAGACTCAAAATCTTACAATAAGGGCCTTGGAGTTCGGCATAGTGATGTCGTCACTTCCTCATTGTAAAAGAAGTAAAATCATTGGGAATGTGGATAGACTTGCATGTGTTTATTACTTTAAATATCAAAGAGGTAGGAACAAAGCATACAGCTATATTACATGGCAAGAAGAAAATGAAACATATTATTCAGCTGAAGGACTTCTGCCATATTGATCGGGTCCATGTACTATCTAGTTTGAAAATCTTAATATCTGGCCTGTGAATTTCCTCATCTTAATATCTGGCCTGTCAATTTCCTCATAAACACCAATCAAATCCATGCTGCACTCATTATCAAGGTTTTTATCTGGCACTAGAAAATTTTATATTATTTCTCATTTATAAGAGATTTCTATTGTCTGCAATTAGCAAGAATAAAGTTCAAATTGTCTCGCACAACATATAAATCAATACACATAAAACAACCAGGGTATCTCCAAGGTATGTCTAAGTAATCTGGGGCAGACAAGAATCTAAAAAGTCTTGACAGCTGTATCCTGAAATCCCATCAGGGCAGCACATTGACATTGCCACTCTCAAATGCCATCTGTTTATATTTTGTGAAGTAACATCTTTCATTCTCTATCCCTCTCTTTCCTTATCCTCGTCTTAAAGCACCTTGTTGTAAAATGAGACTAAAAGTAGCACATGGGACAAGTAGCCCAAGTTTTACTTGTGGTTGCGTGATGGCATGTTGGGTTCCAGTTCTGGCAAATGAATCTCCATCCGTACAACAGTTGTACAACGGTTGGAGATTGGATTCTGGTGCTAGCAGACATGTGTTGGTGGGCTCTTTGTATGTATATGCATAGAAGAAGAATTCATGAAGACAGATGTCCACAGAGTCTCTTCCAATAACGGGAAAATCTGTCAATAAGGAAGGAAAATATTATAAACTAAGTACGGAGCTCACCATTTCCTATTTTGTAACGATTGAGGAGCTGTGGCGCTAGTGGAGACGGCCGTGACAGGTGTTTGTGCGGTATATGCGTGCGTGGAGAGGTTCCTGTTGGATAGCGGAGTTGAGGCCAGTAGCTGAGAGGTTAATGCATGCTCAGAGAGATTCCTGTTAAATTGACACTTATGTGTAACGCTGCAATGGCATATTGGTCCAGCTTTCCTCAGTGGCTACCATATTGTAGTGTCTTCAACTCAATCATAAGTGGTCCAGCTCTTCCCATCACCAAAGTACACGTCAAGCCATGACGTCAGGTGTCACGTCTGAGTGGCCATCTTGGATCTTCAAGAAATGGTCAAGTTGTTTTGGTTCGTATTTACTCTGCACATTGGGACGGCCATCTTTAACAGTGAAATTGATCAGCTTTATCAATGACAGTCCAGTTGTTGATAAACAGTCATGCATAACGTTGGGACGGCCATTTTGAAGTTCATCGTTATACAGGTTTCTGCAGCGTGATTTGTCATGAAGCATCAGCGCATCAGAACAGCTGTTAGCGGATCGCAGCACCACGCTTTCCTCGGGAAGTATCAACCTAGCATCGGAACAGTCCTGTACTATTCTGTACAGTGATACATCAGCACTGAGGGCATCAGTGGCTGTATGAAGGTTACTTTGTTGCACTTTGGATTAAGGATTGTTTCACATTTTATTTAATTGGTCCCATAGTTTGAACAGTGATTTCCACTGAGGATCAGCACAAAGTTAAAAAAGTAAGGTTTTATTAAGGTTCTGATAGGGTATTTCATAAGGTAACTGTATAACTGTATTTTATTGCCTGGTATTATCCCAATTTGCAATTTGTACAGGTTAATATTTTTTAACAATTTCCTGCAAAGTATTTACTTGTCTAGTGTATATCGTCATTATGACATCCAGCGGTGCTGTGCAACAACCACCTCCTTTTTTGGCCAACCCAGGTAAAACTAGGCACAAATTGGAACATTGGTGTAGGGTATTCGAAAACTATCTGGTGGGCACTGATGCTCGCAATTATGTGGCTGCCAGAAAAGCAGCTTTGTTGTATGATTGCTTGGGGATGGAGGGTCAAAAGATATTCGATCACTTACCAGTCTTGCAACCTCCAAGTGGCGGTGAGGCGGATGATGCAGATGAATGAAATGTATTTATTGAGGCAAAAAAACTATTGGCGCTCCACTTCACTGAGAAGCCAAGTATAGTGTTGGAGAGTGTTCACTTCTATTAAAGGAAACAGGCAGTGTCAGAATATATTGAACACTATGTAGCTGCTTTGAGAATTTTAGCAAGTTCATATTTGTCTGATAGTAATGTAGATCAATATTTAAGAGGACAAATAGTATTGAACTACACATCTAAAAAGTACAAGAGCTCTTGTGTTGTACCAATCCATCTTTAGAGGAAACCAATAACATTGCAAAAGATATTGAATGCTCTGAAGAGTCAGTCAAGGGTGTTAAAGAAGGTGTTAGCATATGTGCACTAAAATAAATGTTGATAAAAAAAAGTTTCAGTCCACATGCACTGTGCAATGTTACAGGTGTGGATCTTTTGTGCATGTGGTTAATGATGTCAATTGTCTTGCACAAGGAAAAAATTGCAACAAGTGTAAGAAGGTGGGGCACTTCATGCAAGTTTGTAAAGCTACAGCACACCTCCCTTCTTCCTACCCTAGCTTCATATACTTAGATCTTCACATCTATGAACTGCTCGCCTGCAGGTTTTCCCAGCTTCTCACTGTCCACATCTTCTCTGCTCTTCCCAGCTTCACACTATCAATTTCTTCTGTCCTCTTATAGCAATATGGATAGAGCTCGCTTCGGCAGCACATATACTAAAATTGGAAAGATATAGAGAAGATTAGCATGGTTCCTGCGCAAGGATGATCACAAATTCGTGAAGCGTTCCATATTTTTACATGTTTAGTCATTCTCTATTCTAGCACCTTTAAAGAAACCATTCAAATTAATTTAGATCAGGTTCAGTTAAATATTTCCAGTATGTTGCTTGCTTGGTGTCCTCTATATTTATCCTGGTGGGGGAGATCAGCCACGATTAAAATTATGATGTTACCAATAATTAATTTTTATTTGTCCATGCTTCCTGTTAAACTCCCTCTTGCCTTCTTTAAGTCTGTTAATTGTTCACTTCTACCTTTTTTATGGAACAAACGTAAATCAAGAATATCTTTATGAAGCTCCAACAGGCTAAAAATAATGGAGGGGTTAATTTCCCCAATCTCAGACGATACCACTCCGCTTTTTCTCTCAAGCAACTTTGGATCTCTTTTTCAGTTCCTTTCTTGGATGAATGTACAGTCTGGAGTCAACTGGAGCAAGCCTGTATTGCCCCTTTTTCACTTATGGAGATGGCCCATATCTCTCAAGCTCCTAGGACTTTCCTTACACCCCTACTTCTACATTCCCTCTCCGTTGTCACACCTTTATTGCTTAAGTCTAATTCCCTATTAGAAAGTGTTCTACACACCCCAATATGGTACTATAAACCTATTAAATACAATAATTGGGCTCTCTATTGGAAGGAATGGATTGACAAAGGAATAACAGCATTTGGCCATATAATATCAAATGAATATGTGCTAGAATTTAGGGCATCCAACTTAAATACGATGTTTCACCCTTCTATGCGGTTCAATATAACCGTATTAGGCCCACCATTCTTCAGGTTCTTTTACAATCTTCCTTCTCATCAATCCGTCCATTGCCTCCCTTTTCTCCCACTGATTTTTCCTCACGGGTGAAGGCATCCTATATTTATAACCTTTTATGTTTTTTGCCTAAGAATAGACCTAAATCTAAAATTGAGCTACATTGATAATTGTACTTCAAACAAGAATTCTCTCAATATACTTGGGAAAAAATCTGGGCTAAGATACACACTACTTCTCGCTTTGCCGCCACTACTCAAACGCTATTTTGTTTTGATGATAGATTATACTACACTCCCACTCACTTGCATATGTTTCACCTTATTACTGACACCAAATGTTGGTCTTGTGTCCAAGAAAATAGTGATTTTTTGCATATGTTTTTTTAATGTCCCGAGTTTGGAGTTTCTGGTTACTAATTTGGGATAAGATTGATAACATTAACATTGTTAATGTATTCTTGGGTGGTTCTCCCCCTCTATGGCATTCTCAAAAGACAATTGGGAAATTGTTTGAGTTGATGATACCCCTGGCTTTACAAATTATCACATCCAATCGGAAAGACACTTCAAAAATTACTTTCATTGCCTGGTGGAATTTACTATGTCTCTATCACAGGTTAGACAGAACCTACTCTACCACAATACCCCTAATGATTAAAAGATATTTGTTCTGGCTTCCTCTCATTTCATACTTATCCAGAAGTTTTGCCCCT
The DNA here is from genome assembly GCF_964204655.1 of Triturus cristatus. Lineage (NCBI taxonomy): Eukaryota > Metazoa > Chordata > Amphibia > Caudata > Salamandridae > Triturus > Triturus cristatus. The sequence goes on along the minus strand of NC_140587.1, from coordinate 797,414,763 downwards.
TCCAGACCTGTGCGTACAGCTTTTAACCCCCCATGAGGTAGCCACTATTTTGTTTGGTTGGTATAAATAGATGATTGTTAGATATGTTATTTAAACCTTGTACATAACTTTCTTCTTTTTCCCCTTCTTTTCTTCTTCTTTTCTTTCTTTACTCTTCTCCCTTTACTCTTCTCTCATCTCTCATCTCCACTCTTAAATAACAGTTTTATGCTTGTTTTGATTTTTCAACTCTAGGCTTTCTGGTTTCCTCTGGCTGTTTATACTGAACTGTCACTCTTTTTTATGTATAATGTTTCATTGTTCTATATATTATGTTTGCATAATTCTTGAGCAGATGTATATTATTTTACTTTGTATTGTTTCACAATTTTCTTCAATAAAGCATCTTTAACAAAAAATATCTAACAATATGGATGACAGCTTTCTATGTTTTTGAACTGCCTATTTGAGTTGAAGGTCTTTATACACAACTATGTAGAGCAGTCTGTAGATATTGTTCTGCATCACCCCTTAATGTTATGTGTAAAGAGCATGAATGCCTTCAAGTTGAATATACTTTGCAATTTTGCAAAATGTGTTACATTCTTCAACAAAAGATTCAACAGAGAAGTGATTTAGTTGAAGCTTGCCAAACAAAATGTGGTATGGATTTATCTAGGCACACATATTATATGGGACAAAGCAAAACATATTAGAGACTGATTCACAGCTATCAAGAGGGCTTAAAAGGCTTACTATGGCATGGGCACAGATGAGGCAACCAATAAATTGAGTCACTCAAACAGATGGAAGAGTTGTTCAATATCTTTCAAGAATTATCATTAACCAACAACATTGGTAAGACTTTCCTGAGACATTGAAGTCAAAATCTATGATACATTACAAACACTCCAGCAGGCCCTCTCTATCCCTGAATCCTTCAGAAACCTGATGAGGTATTTGGCCTTACCCTCAAAACGAAAGCATTTACGTCCAGTATAGACCCCTGCTTAGCTGTATGCCTCAAATAATGTATCTCTTATAATCAACCTCATCAACACCACCCTTCTCTTTGACATAGCCCCTGACCTTCTAAAGCAAGCCATCATCAACCCTCTTTTAAAGGAAATCGGCTAATCCAAAGGGTGTAACCGACTAAAACCTGTCTAATTTCTTTCTTTTCTCAGGGAAATCGAGGATGTAAAGGTGATGTCACAACATCATATGTAAGTGAAACCAAGCTACCTCCTTAAAGACCACCAGTGTACATACTGCCCTGAAGGTAGAACCCAAACTGCACTTGCCAACATTAGGGAAGAGTTCCTTATAACCCCTGATGAGGGCCATATGATTATCCTCGTGGTCATTGACCTTTCCACTCCCTATGACATTGACAGTTATATATTCCTGCTGAAAAGGCTCACAGGCTGCGTAGTTATTTCTGGTACTGCTTTGCAGTGGGCATATTCACTTCCTGTGAAAAGCAGATAAAAGATAAAGGGCCTTATGTAGGTAGCATTCAATTTACCACTTCATAAATACCGAATGTTACCGATTCGGTATTTAAGAAGTGGTAAATTGTATGTAGGTAATAATTCGGTAAATATTACCGATTCGGAGAAATTCGGTAATTACCGAATCAGTATTTACCGATTCGGTAATGGGGCATACTTCCCATTGATTCCTATGGGCTGGAAGGCCCATAGGTATCAATGGGAAGCCAGTCACCATTACCGATTCGGTAAATACCGATTCGGTAATGGGGGGAGAAAATTCAAGGGTGGCAGGGTGTCACATTGACACCCTGTTGCACCCCTTATTCTAGCATGTGTGCACATGTGGCGCACATACATGCCCTAAGGGCATGTATGTCTGGCACATTGCACTCTAATGTCAGCAAAATATTGCTTTTTGCAATGTATTCGGTATTTAACACCAACCTATTATTGGTGGTAAATACCGAATTTTAAATAGTAATTTTCACTCTTGAGAGTGCTCCCTACATTCAGGATTCGGTAATTTTACCGAATCGGTAAATTTACCATTCGGTATTTTTACCGATTTGGTAATTTTACCGATTCAGTAAATACCGAATCCTGACAAATGCCCCCTACATCTCAACTATCTAAATACTGGTCGGTAACGGGTTTTTTACTGAATTTCGGCCGTTACCGACCGGTATTTAGCTTCCTACATATGGCCCAAAATGTCAGAATTAGATAATGTATATCTTCCTTATGCCCACTACCTATGCAGCATCCTTGGTCAAAGTTCGCTCCATATAAAACTGCCAAAAATAAAATGGGAGATCTGCCTTTCACCAATGCTCTAATGTCATCCAACAAGGATTAAGAAAAAGCATTAACACTTGGGGTTCTATTAGGATGGCGGGCGGACTCCAGTTCGCCCACCACCCTAGCGGTGCAGGGACCGCCCGCCAGTGGTGAGGCAGTCCCTCACCGGCAATTAGGATGCCACCGTGGAGGTGGCATCCTCTATTCCCAGCATTGTGGTGGCACCACAATGCTGGGAATGCACGTTGTGCATTGTCATGCACAAGGTGCCTGCCACCTTGTCCGTGACAATGTAGGGGGGTACCATTGGTACCCCGCATGTGCACACCCAATACCCTGGGCCCCACAACGGGCCCCCGAAAGCAAAATCCGCATGGCTTTCCATGGCGGGGTCCCCGTCATAGAAAGCCCTGCACAGCTGCCTATGCTAATATGGATAGCGGTGTCTAGCAGACACCGCCACCATATCCAGCCCCTTTTCCGCAGAAAACCGGCAGACAGTTTTTCCGTCTGCCCGGGTCCCCCCTGCCATACTAATATGGCAGGGGGAAATGGGTGGTGGGCGGGGTATGATGTAGTGCGGATCACCACCGCCATGTGGGCAGGGGCGGTCTGTCCTACATCATAATAGACCCCTTGATGTCACAAAGAGATATGCATCCCAGAAGATCTATTAAATAATTGGGGAGGCAGAATACATATTTGAAAAAGATAGTTAGTTCAAATTGTACTTAAGGTTGCTGCTTTCCGAGCACAACCCTAATGACTGTACTGTTCTGTTTTTTAAATGAAGGTTTACACTTATTCTTCATAGAGAACTCCCACCCAAAAATAATATGAAATGTTAAAATTTGTATTTTTTTATCCAGCAGGTGTTATTTAGCGATAACGGTGACATTTATGAGAAGTATTTTAGGAGTTTGTCTGTGGTTCATTCTAGAAAAAGTGTGACTCATCATTAACTTTAGGATCTTTAAATAAAGTCTTAACATGGGAACTGCTTTGTTTGCACTATAACACCACCTCCAGTTCTTATGTGACAGACTATTTTTCTAAACTATTTCATAAAGCGATATTCCATCTCAGTCGTGGCTGGTATGACTCGCAGGTGGGGGGCAGGGGGTCACGCGGGGAGGGGGTCACACTGGGAGCCTACCGGGGTTGATTTAAAAAAAAAAAAACAATTAAAACGTACCTGCCTTTGCCTCCGGTCCCACATCGGGTCTCCTTCTCTCTGTGCTCCACGCAGGAAGCAGGCAGCCTCCCTCTCCTCCCCTAAGCCAATCACAACGCTGCAATGGCATGCAGCCTACATGGAGAAAACGGGAGAGTGCGTATGACTGGTTTGGTCGGCCCTGGGGCCAACCAAACAGTCAACGCCCACAATAATGGGCAAGCCACTCCTCCCCTGCCTGGAGTAGGACCACTCACCTGCCCGCCCCAACCAAACCCTTCTATTTTCTCCCACTGCGAGAAGCAGAAACATAAAATTGTATTTATAATATCATTTTATGTTTCTGCTTCTTGCACTGCGAGAAAGTAGTGGGGCCACGCTCCTTCACCCACGTAGAGTAGCCACCCCTGTTCCATCTGTTCCCCCTTTTGTGGTACACCACGCTTCCTGTGTGTGAACACAGTTGCAAAATTATATGTATTTTTTACTTTAGGAGAAAAAAATCATAATGGATTCTAAATGAGCTTTTCTTGTTTCCTCAGTGCTCTGCCTTGTTAAAGCAACTTTAGGACCCAGAGAAGTGCATGATGCAGGTCTAGTGTTATCTTTCTTTTGGACTGTCGGACATCAGGCACTGACTTGACAATTCCATTGACCGCTTGCTCCAAGGTTGTTTTTTCTGTGGGTTTAAAATCAGTACGGCCTAAAGAGGGAAATAGCAACTAAAAGAATAACGAGTCACGATCACAGGGCAAATCAAAATCCGATGACAAGGTCATGTGACTCCAACACTCTTCTCTTGTTTTTTCTCAAACCTGTTCGATGCCCTTCTTCAGAAAGTTTGAGATGTATATACTGTTTGTTTTTTAACATATTCTTCTTTGCTGATTCAATTCTGTGCAATCGCACTCATTCAAACATTCAGACATGCACACTGGTGCATGCTCTCAGACACATGCATAAACTACATAAACATGCTTTCAGTCAGTTATACGCACACGCCTGGGATACCTGGGGTAGTTCTTGACATGCAGTTCATGATTCTCAACTTCCCAGATCCAACAAAACAGAGTGTCAGAAGCGAGGATCATCAGATAGGATGGGAGGCCAACTGATTGGGCTTAATGGTGCATGACTGAGAGGCCCCAAGTCATCCTTAGATGCTAGTGCAGTATGTCAGCTATGTAAGGAGGGGACCCATCTTCTGGTACAAGGTGATTTTGCAGTCTTTACATGTAAACAAATGATCAGTAGATCGTTTGTTTTCACGTGAAAGCTGTAAGATGTAGACAGTAAGATGCAGAGTGAGGAGTGATGATTTGGAAGGTCACGCCCATGCAACCCCAATAGAGAAACTATGACGGCTGCACTATATACTAGCAGAAACTGGTACCTCATTGCACCACTATCAGAACCCATTGCTCAACATCTAGCCATGATTACCAAGTAATCTTTCAACTAGTCAAAATATGGAGAACGATCACTGGGTGTGCGAGGACCCAGTCCTGGCACACTGTTATCAACTTAAACTTGAGATCTGAAGCCAATCACATGGAGCTCAGAAAACTCATGAAAACTGATCTTTTCAGTCTGGCTTTTAAATGAGCTTATCTCAGAAGAGGGGTTGAAAGCAAATTATTTATGACTCTTCTTTATTACGCTCACTTCTGTCTGACTGGAAACCAACCTTCTCTCCATAATGGTGCTGGAATGTATTACTTGTACTGCTCTCTGAACATCTTCAGGAAGACACTCAAGACCTGGCTCTTCGACTGAATGGAGCTGCTTACCACCCCCCACCCCCAGCGCCTTGAGACCCTCACAGACAATTCTCTGATTGATTGAAGTAACAAAAAGGTTGCCCATGCTGCTTTTTAAAACTCCTAATTCAATAAACAAACATATTAATGCAATATCAGAAATGTGGTTAATAAATTGGAAATAGAAACTCCTACCACCCCCAACCTCATAAAACACAATTAGGTCAGATCACACCACAGTTCACTGAGAAGCTCTTCTCAGGTGTCGAAATTGTGGCACAAAAAGCAGTCAGTTCCCCAAAGAAATGCCTGCTACAGTTCAAGAAGTACTAATCAACAATAAAGTTAAGATCATAACACCATAAAATTCCCCAACCGATGAAAAAAAGCAAAAAAAAGAATCAATACACCCAATCAATCAAAAATGATTTAAAATAGGTTAGGAAGCCTAGAGTTACAGATTTTGAAAATTGCACACCAAAGAGAAGCAAGAAATGGCCGAGGGCCAACCAGTGTCAATGTTCTTAGTGGACCCGGCTCCATATGCAATTTCAGACTGATTGGAACGGAGCAGGGGGTCAGATAATCCAAGATGGTCACACTTGTCAAAAAAAATGTCATGTTCTCAGCATGAGATTGAAGACAAAATGTGAAAATCTGACGTTTTTTTTAACACAGGTAGGTGAGGAATCACTCAATGACCGTAGGGGGATAACCCAAATCACTTGGGATTTCCTGTCATTTCTGATTCTCAAAATCCTTTACTGGGGCAAGGCAGCATGCTGAAGCTGGTGAGAGTCAAGGATTATTTTGTGTGGGTAGTAATTTGTTTGTTGTTTTATATAGTTTAGTAGTTCATAGTAGGTGCTGTTTTGTTTGTTTGGTAGAACATCATATATGAACGGGATATTGGAGTGTTGATATTCACTATGCATGATGCATATTCGAGTGTATGGTTTGGCACACATTTTAAAGGTCCCATCCATCATCTAGGTTTGACATTGGGTACGTTTCATTACTTTTTTTGCTATAGAGAAGATTAGGATTTGTTTTTCCTTATTTAGATTGTCATGTAAAAGGAATGGTTCTTCATTATGTGTTATTGTTAAATGGTCAGGCATGTGTATGTCTTGGTATGCTCTAGGGGCAGATGAGGAATCGTATGTGGCTTTTTAGTGCGTGCAATTAAACACTTTAAAGTGGGTAGTTGGCCTGTTATGTGTATTGGGACTCTGGGAAGTATGAATTTAATGACTTTGCTTATGTTTTCCTGGGAGGTAGTTCTTGCCTTTCGTATATCTTTAAAGATTTCTCTAACTTCTATTTCTGTCATATTTGGGGGGTGTTGTGCTCTATAACACTCCTTACAAAATTATTTTTTGTAGTTGCCCTCCCGTAGCATGCATTCAAATAATATTTAGTACATTTCCAGTTTATAGTTTCTGTTGATGTACTTTCTAGGCTGTAGGTGTAGGCCATGTGATTTAATATTCGCTTTCCTTTCTGTGAAGCAATACATTTGGCAGCTTCTGTCATTGTATCTGTTTGGGAGAGTTTATAATTTATTATTTATGCATACTTACTTTATTATATGTTCATAGTGCTCTGTTATAGTTGATATTTTCTGGCAGTTTGTTGGTTTCTTTTAGGCAATCTATGTAAAAAGATAAAAGTTACAGATGTTACTATTTATTGGTTAAATTATATTTTTTAGTTTGGTAACAGTGCTTTTTTTGGTTTAAATATGATTATTACTGACTTGATTATGTCTTATTTTTAATCATTTGTTGGGAGAATCTGGCAGAATTTCATCCTCTTGCAACGTTTTTCATTTTTGGATTATTTTGTTTTTTTAACTAGCGTACCATTTATATTTTTGGTTTAATTGTTTGTTGATTTTATTGGTTAAAGTTGTTTATAGTGTGATTTTATTGGTTTGTTTAGTATACTTTGATTTTTTTTTATCATTTGAGTCCTTATTTATTAAACGCTAACTTATGTTTTCTTATTGTAGTATATTATATAGTTTGTTTTATTTACATATGAATTTATTTGTATACATTAATTTATATTCATGTTTGTGTTTGAATGTTTATAATTAATATTAATGCTTTTGGTGTTTTATTGTATGTATTTTAGGTGTAGTATTGTTTTGGGGGAAATGTTTAATTTTTGGTTGATATCAAATATTTTTATTTAATTATTGATGTTTATTACAAGATTTGTGTTTATTTGAAGTAATTGTGTTATGTTCAAATTAGTTTTTAGTGTATTTTTAAGGATTTAATATATATGTTGCCAATAAGATTGTAGTTGATATTGTGAGAATTAATTTTTCTGACATGGTATATGGAATTTATAGGTGACTATATATGTGTTTCTGATATTTTTGTTATAGTTATATATACAAATCTGTGTTTTTGACAAAGACAGTTAGTGCTCGGTATTTGTGATTCTTATGATTAGGTATACGAAGTCTTTATTTTTGGTGTCAATATTTAGTTTCCAATATTAATGTATTTCGATATTTGTTGTATCAATATTATGTCAATGATCCCCTTGGTTATTAGCAAACACTTCCTCAGGTTCCAAGCAGCCCTTTATGGGGGTTTCACTAAAACCTCTAGGTGTGTTTTCTTGAATCAATGTTTATAAACATTGTGAATTACACTCCCCGAAGCATCAGAGATAGTAGATCTACTCCTAAGGGTGGGGAGTAGGCATTCCAGGGTGTTGATGCCTTTGAAAGTTGTGGGTGATCACAAGCTTTTTCTTGGCCAATTTCTACTGAGGGTGACTTTTTTCATAATGTGATTAAATAATATAGTTTATAATAAATGTGCAGAATTAACATGCAAACTTTAATGTAATTGAAGCTCTTTTAAAATGTAGATGATGCACTAGACAATCATACTTATTCGTACTAGGCCTCAATTGGCTAAAATAACATTGCTTGACAAACTGACTGACTCGCTGAAACACTCATAAATTGTTTGATTTTTTACCATTCCATGAACAGGTTTTTTTTAATAAATAATAAGTTGCATAAATGTTTTCATCTAAACTCTGCAAAATGTTTCCACTTACACAAAGAGTACTGTTAAGACATGATTAGAAATTATTGTTTTATGAAATAATGAAGAAAACCACATATAAAAATGAAGATTTTGAAAGTGAACTTGACCTTTTTAAGTTATTTGTGGTTTCCAATGAATGGATTTATGCTTAATGTTTTCTTTTTCATTATTACAGATGTTTCGATTTCTACATAGACCAGTGTTAACAATTTGAATGATTTGATATTCAGAAGGTTAGAGATGTAGTTCAAATGTGGGAAAACAGTCTTGAATGATCAAGTAAGACACGTGAGTTACAGAGGCCGATATTGCAGCTATGCTGCAAAAGCAGCCCTGTGACAAAAACGGCCTCCCAGGGGCCCAAAACTGCCCCCCACCCTTGCGGCCCACCAGGGAAATGCCCGGTGCCCGCTACGTCTAGTCCTGCCCTGACTGGAGCAGCTTTCAATGCTTACTGCTGCCGAGTTTTGTGAATAGGTAAAAATCGGAGATTTGCGCCGGTGAAGAATAGTTAGTGCTTCTGTGAGTGCAAAGTTAAGATTTCCTCTGTAAATCTGCTACTTGTGGCAGACCTGTACTCAGTAGTATAACCCTTTCTGTCTCCAAGGTAACCTTTTGTGGACAGCTATCAGATGTAACAGGAGCCATTTACAGCCAGAACTGCCGCTTTCCTGTCGAAAATACTTGTGAATCGTGACCTGAATGTTTAGATATAATTAACACCACGCTTAATTGGCACAGGCATTTTTCAGAGGGTATTAAGAATCTTATCAATTATAGTAATTCAACCCCAGAGCTTGAAATCTGCAAGACCTTTGAGTAAAAAGTGAAAGATGGTCATGCTAGGGAGGATTTGAGGGGGGCTTCTGACAAGTAGCCCAGGATTCTTTTGATCCTCTCGTGCCACCTCACACATCCAGGTGGCGGCGGCTTGGCAGAGGGAGCAAGAGACAGTTAAAGTTTACTCTGTTACCTTTTTCAGAAAATGTCCTCTCATGCCGCCTGCAATATAGTTTTTCCACTGAAAGCCAAGATCATAACAAGCTGTTGAAACGGTAGTGAGGACGTCGTACGTGCAGTGTATCTCACTACTGAAATCTGTCTAACTGGCTACTATTCCTCGTCCTGCTACTTAACTGCAGCCAATTAAATGTATCTGTCAAAACAACTGGCTTCTCTGGACGTCAACGTTATCCTACGCAGTCTTAATTAATGAGCGCGCGAAGCCATGTGTCACTTATCACCACAGAAGACGTTACAGAGCAATGCAGATTACGCAAAGTTTTAAGTAACATGAAATACCCAACAATCTGCTGTTAATGATGCGCATCAACTGTCGGGATGGTAAATGAAATGATAATGGCTTCTTAAAATACGGTGGATGAGCCTCAGAGCTCTGCAGTAATTGATCTCAGAGAACTAACTGTGTTTTTGGCCAGTGCCACGGGATTCACTGGCGGCCCTCAGCATGTTGAACAGGTGCAGCACCGAACTTGGGCTTGCTCTCCAAACCTCTTGGTAGAGGTTAGTGTTAACTTAGCGTGGCGCCAATAAGGGCACGTCAATCCATTTATCGAAGCTTTTAATGGAAACTCCAGCCCTGCCATTGTACAAGGCACAGTTTATGCCTACCACGCCAACCGGCCCAGCTGTCCTCCCTCCCACCCTCCACATTCCATTTTACCCGACATTCCAAGAACAGACCACCTACTAAAATTCCACAGTTAGCACCTGTCTGCCTGTCTAAAGCATACTTGGATACGCTGCGGCAAGGCTGCTCCAAATAACGATGGCCCCTTAGGTGATGGCTGCTTCTTAGGGGCATATTATCAAGGACGGCGCTAAAAGCGGCGATAATGGGCTTGATAATATGACGCAGAGAATTCCAATAGAAGCCCATGTTCTGGTGTGAACCTGGGCTTCTATGGGAATTCACAAGGGAATATTATCAAGCCCATTATCGCCGCTTTAGAGGCAGCTCCCTGCCGCTAAAGCGGCGATAATTTTAACGCCGTGCTTGATAATATGCCCCTGAATACTTAGAACACCAGAGAACCAACACAAATAGCAGTTCTTCAAATGACAGCGGTAGAACTTTCAGGATGCTGACTTGGAATATCACCTATGCAATAAAGGTGTCAGGACTCATATATTCACAAACTCATCCACCTATACATTCACCTCAGTGACTTAAGTACCTACTCCAGATATCTGTCTGTAACTTGCATGTCACTCATGCCGTAACTGTACATATTCTTTTAGCAATGAAAGCTAGTAACTATCTGCCCTGCCGGATCTGTTCTGCGGGAAATGGAAAACTCTCTTCATTGCCTTCTCTGAGAGAGAGAAGTTTGCTTAGCTACTGCTGATATTGTCCTGGTTCTCTGAGGAAGGAAAGCTTGCACTGCTGTTGCACGATTATGTACCTGTCCTGTGATGGAAAATGCTTGTTCTGATGCCACCCTAGCTGTACATATACTGTGAAGTTTGGAAGTTTGCACTGTTTCTGCCCAAGGTGTACCTGTTCTATGACTGGGGTTGTTTGCTATACTGTTACCCTGTCCTATAAAAACACAAAGGATACATTGAATGCACTTGCCCAGAACAGTGTGAAGGTTTTGTTGGACCAAAGATAAAATCTAGTTTAGGGTCTTTGACCGAGAGACACTGGTTTAAATCACAGTTTCCCAGCTTGAACAAACTGTGTGATCCTGGACAGTTACTTTTCTCTCCTCAGCCTCCATTTCTGTGATCATCACATTAGAGAGTTCAGGAGGCGCACTGTACAAAAGACTTCTCCTATATATTGTTTGACACTAGCGTTGCCTCATCTATAACAGCAATAAAGGCCTTTTATTGGAGTTACAAGATAACTGAGTTGCCATTTGAAGCACTAATACAATTATCATCAGAGCAGAAACGTTAAAGAATGTGCTACCCAACCAGGGTCACAACATTCAAGAAACTTTTGTTTCAATCCTGGCTTTCAAGCGTGACAAACAGTGTGATCCTAGGTGATTACTTTCCTTCCCTGTGCCTCCTTTTCCATGATAATTGCAAATGAGAGCACCTTCAAAGCTTTTGCCTTCCATCGTTTCATTTTCTGACCCTTTTGTTGGCTTTAGGATTCTGAGCACTTTACTACTGATAACCAGTGCTACACTGCACAGGCTCTCTCTTCTAAACATGGTAATATTATCTCATACCCAATTGTCCCTAGTAAAGTGCACTACATGTGCCCAGGGCTTGTAAATTAAATGCTACAGTGGGCCTGCAACACTGATTGTGCCACCCACTTACGTCACCCCTTAACTGTGACTCAGGCTTTTCACTGCAGAGCCTGTGTATGCAGCTGACACCGCCATGTCGACCTGGCAAAATAATCCCCTTGCCAGACCCAAACCTTCTCTTTTTATACATATAAGTCACCCATAAGTTAGGCCCTGAACAACCCAGAGGGTAGGTGCAATGTATTTAAAAGGCAGGACTTGTACTTTTAAGTTATACATGTCCTGGTAGTGAAAAACTTTCAGAGTTGTTTTTCACTACAGCATGGCTTATCCCATAGGATAACTTTGTGATTGCCTTATTACATTTTTTGTAGGAAGCTGGCTCTGTGTATACTATACCGAAGTGAGGTATAGTGTGAACAGATTCCAGTGGAACCCCAAAGGTAGGCAGAGGTAAAGTTAGATAGCACCTCACTCTCTATTTGGGGTAGTGTGGTTGAGCAGTAAGGCAGTATCAAAGGACAGTGTTAAGCATTTATTGTACACACTCAGTCAGCAAATGAATTCCCAACTCAAAGACTGAACTTCAGACCAATTGTTTTTGTATAAAAAATATTCATTTAGTGATTTTATTTTCTAGAACCAAGCAAGCCTGGCACAGGTAAGCAATACATACTTTACAGTAGTAATGCAGTTTGTAAACAGTTTGAATTGTAATTGTAAATGCACTTTGTTTTGACTTACAATATGGTTGCAGAGAAATGCAATATTTTGTAAATGCAGTACATAGACTTGAATGGGCTTTTCAGTAAAACACCAGGTAAGTTACTTTTTAGATTACTTTTCTTACTCAGAGTAGTATACCTGGATACTACTCTGCGACATTTCCTGTAAACAGGTAAGTAAAATCGTTTTGCGTAAATAGTACAATTTTAAAGAATTTCTTTAGGTTTTCAAACACCACACAGAAACTTTTCCAAGAAAAACAGTCAATGTTATCCTATGGAGAAAAATTGTGTTATCGGTTTTGAGGTAAGTGTTTGGTAGCAGGAGTTGAGGTTCTGGGGGTAGACTCAGGGGACCCCAGGGTCAAGGATGCACTCTAGTTACACCTTCAGCGGCACTAGGGTGGCCGGGTGCAGAGTGCTGAGGCCCAATGCTATCCAAAGGAGGATAGGGGGCCTCTGGTTGGTGGCTGCTGACGAGCAGGCCACTTGGTTGTGGGAGCAAAGCTCGGAGACTTTAGCTCAGGGCAAATGGGGAAACAAAGTAGCACCTCAGGTGCACCCTCAGCGGCTCTAGGACGTCGGGCGCCCTGTTGTTTGCAATGGGGAACCTCCGGTTTGCCAAGGCACTGCAGGCTTTGGGATGAAGGTCTTCTGGGTGCGACCACCACTTCAAGAGGTAAGTTGGTAAGTTGGGGGTTGGTTAGGCACTGTCGGTTTGGCCACCCAGGGCCGTGGGGCGTCGTGTGCAGGGGTGCCTTTTGGGGTTGGATCTTCTCACCAGCTCCTAGTCGCTGTTGGTGGGACCTTCCGGATTTAGGTTGCAGACGTCAGCTGGAGTCTTGAGGCAGGTCAGGGGTCACAGGATCTCAGGTTAGGATTGCTGGGGGACCTCCTTGCGGTGTTTGCCCACTCGAGCTTGGGCCGTGGACGGTGGGTGCAGAGTGGGCCGGATCCGCTGTGTCCGGCCGGAACCAGAGATTGCAGATTAACAAATTCAGTGTTCACGGGAGACACAGTCTTTGAGGTTGAAGGCAGGCTGGTCCTCCAAGGTTTTCGAGGTTGCTGGCTGCAGGACACACCGGGATTTCACAGGAGCAGAGAAGAGGTGGGGCCAAGTCAGTGGGCGTCTTCCTCTTTTTAGCTTCTGGACGGCTGATCGGTCCTTCTTTTTCTTTTCTTGTAGTTTCTTCCTGTCTGAGGAAGCAAGTATCAGATTTAGGGGTGATACAGGTAGGTAAAAAGGTTGGGATCAATGGGTCCCTTCCCTGGGGTGGGTACACACCCTATTATGCCATCCTCCGGTGGGAGGGGGATATAAGCCTTTCCCTGGTTGGCTGAGGCCCCCCATCGGCAAGATGGTGGGGACTGAGAGTTGTGCTTCACCTCACCTTCCCCACCGGAGGGGTGGCGTTGGCGTTGGCAGAGGTGGGCACACCTCTCTTCCTCACTTGTTTTTCCCACCGGTTCTCCTGCCCAAAGTGGGGGTCAGAACCAGTGGGGACCATTTGCTGAAAGCAGCAAGTGGCCTGGGGAGATCACAAAGGCGGCACACCTTTGAAGCTTCCTTTTCGTGAACCCTGCCTATCCTGGGGGAGGAGGCGTGGCACCTCATCCCAGGAAATGCATTTCAGGTCCCAAAGAGCAACAGGATCTCGACCCAGGGGTCCAGAAACATGTCTGGTGGTGGTAGCTGAAAGCAGCCACTCAGCCTGGACACTAGTGGTAGGTTAGTTTTCTGGGGGCATCGCTAAGGTGCCCTCTGTGTGCATTTTTCAATAAATCCCACACTGGCATCAGTGTAGGTTTAATGTGCTGAGAAATTTGATACCAAACTTCTCAGTTTTCAGTGTAGCCATTATGGTGCTGTGGAGTTCACAATGACAGACTCCCAGCACCATATACTCTTAAGGGCAGCACTGCACTTGCAATGTCTAAGAATGGACGTAGACACTGTAGGGGTACAGGGCTCATGCACCTGTACCCTCACCACTGGCATAGTGCACCCAGCTAGTGGAGTTACTGATCTATGTCAGGGCAGCGGGTTGTAGGCATGGCACACAGAGATGTGTGGGGGAGAGACAAACAGCTGGCGTGCACTCAGGTTTAAACAGTAAAATCAAAAAGGTAACGTATTCCAATAATTGTATTAGGCTTGGTGTGCTGACCCTGAGGTGGTTCCACCCTGCCACCTTAATTCAAAATTGCGTGAGAGACTGGAGCGAAACGCTCTAGACAGGGACTGCACTACCACTGTACACTCAATAATGAGTATGAAACAAATTAAACGAGATTTATCTGTTTGACATAACAGAAAATTGTAATCATCATCAAACCATCATGAGACATTTACGAATATGAAAGACGAATCATAGCTTCTTCTTGTTGAAGTGTTATTTATTCACACTCCTATCATGATGAAAAAAGTTCATGTTGCAAAGTACTATAACAAATGAAGCATAGCTTGATCTTCCCAATACATTTCGGGCGTTGTGTTCGCCCTTCTTCAGGGAATGTCTAAGAGTAAAACATCAAACAATTACATTCAATGGTTTTAAACTGATAACAAAGTAAAAGAGTGGAAGGCTATTACGGCGTCACACGGACATTCAGACAAGATCAAAGATTAAGGCCACTGAATTGAACCATAGGAACGTGAAAGCACGTCACCAAGAAGTCATAGAAAAAATCTGTTGAGCATATGAGGAGGAGAAGGGTGGTCCAAAGCATGAGAGCACAAAAAAAGGAAGGAAAAAGTCACCGTGTGCAGAAAATCAAAAATTATCGTGCGCAAAAGATTAGACCCAAGACATATCCGAATAATAAAGACTGGAATACCTGAAAAAGCTAACATAGCTGGATTCTACTTGAGAATAAAAAACGATAAAATGAGGTAATCTGCAAAAAATAAAGAAAGGGTACGTGTCCCGTAAGATGTTGAAAACGGCTCTGTGAAGCAATTTAAGTGCTCCAACACTGATCGAACATGCAAGAAAAAACCTGTTAAAAGAACTCACCGAGCGTTCTGGGAACGCTAAAGGACACTTTACTGGAGAACAACCGTTGACTGTGTAGTGTACAAACGGGAGGGCAAAGCGGTGTGGTGAGAAGGAGAAAACCTGCGAGAAATAAGTGAATGCGTGGAGTTAGAAAGTGTATGGTGCGTACGTAAAGACCTGTAGATTAGAATATGTAGAACAGGGTACCTGAGAAAATCCTCTCTGTCTCCGCGCTCTGGGTCCGTAGGTTGTGTGAGCTGCTGAGTCCCGCCCGAGAATATCGGCAGAGTCCGGGTCGTGTTCACGTGAGGAAGTCACAATATAAGGAAATGAAAGAAGGACTAATGATGAGTGTAAGGTGTAACCAGAGATGGCCATCTTGTGTTGGGAAGTGTACTCTATCAGATAGAATGAGCAAGTCGGAAAGTGCACAAAGACAATTGTGAGAAAGTGTGAAAGGACAAGCTAATACGGTCTAAACACCGAAAGTGCTCAAAAAGTGAAACACACCTGTATTAAAGAATGTCAGAATACAAAAAACTGGACACAAAAACTTGATGTTGTCAATGTGAAATGAACAATTTTCTGCCTATTTACATTCTAGTAAATGATAATAGTCCCCAAGTAACATCCTGCCTATTTACAATCTTTGTTGAATGGACGTTCTAACAATATGTCTAACAGTAGGAGCATCACACGAATGAGACACGCTACTGATATAAATACATAAATGGATGAAAAGAAATGTGACTACTAACAATTAACAGCGATAATGTGGGCGAAACTACTACTAGAACCTAATATCTTTCAACTTAATGGAGAAGTGTTGTCCTGACAGTTACACAATGTGAGTGTAAATATTAATGAATTGAGGTGGGAAGTGATGCGTGATGAGACCCATCTATCATGTAGTGTGCTATGAGTGACATGAGACACAAGGCTGTTGGAAATTAAAATATTTGACAATTAAATAATAAAATGAAGTAATGAAATGAACTGAAATCGGGCATAAATCAAGATTAAAGCTCTGGTGCATATTAGGACGACCCTGTCCCCCTTTTTTTTCTATGTGAAGGAAGAGGGTGGGAATCACAGGAAACATGCAAATTCAATTTTGTCGTTGAGGCCCTTGGGACTTAAGGTATTAAGATGCCGAATCCAAAAGGATTCCCTTTGAACAATGAATTTACTCATGTCACGATCATTATGAGATTTGATAACTTCAATCACACTAAATTTGAGTTGAGCAATTGTATGGTGTGAATCACACCAATGGCTAGCAAGTGGTGAAGATGTAGATCTAGTGCGAATGCGACTTTTATGTTCCGTGATGCGGATACGTAAAGATCTCTCAGTTTTGCCTACATAATATAGGCCACAGGGGCATCGGATAATGTATATGACATTTGAGGTGTTACAATTGGCAGTAAAATGGAATTTGACCGGCTTACCCGACCAGGGGTGAGCCATAGAAACACCTGTAATAACGTTATTACAGTGAGAACAATTGTAGCATTTAGTCATACCTTTGGGTGCCAAATCAGTAATGGGTTCTCGTCTCTTGAGAAGTTCCTTCAAGTTATTAGAGCGTTTGTACGCAAAAATCGGTGGATTTTTAAACAGATTCCCAAAATCTGGTTCAGTCTGTAGTATATCCCATCTGTTAAGGATGGTTTTTTTGATGGCAGGAGAGAGGGTCGAGAACTTAGATACATATACTTCCCTTGTTTGAGCTGGTTTTATATGTTTATCAAGAAGTGTTGACCTAGATACCTGATTCAGACGTTCAACCGAAGATTCAATTAGTTTTTTGGGGTAGCCACGTGCCAAGAACTGAGTTTTAGTATCTTCAAGGGTGGTATGCAATTGTGAAGTGTCAGAAGTGATGCGCTTAATTCTCAAGAATTGAGAATAAGGAAGATGTCTTTTCAGGGATTGTGGATGGAAACTATCATAAAGAAGCGTGTTGTTGCGGTCTGTAGATTTTTTGAACAAAGAAGTAACCATGTTGTTGGACGATAGTTCAATATGTACATCAAGGTACGAGATGGAGTGTTTGTCCAATGTGTATGTAAACTGAATTCTGGGATTGGAATCATTAAGCGCTGAGAGTTTCGATTCCAAAATCTGTCTGTTACCTTGCCACATAATGAAAATATCGTCGATGTATCGACGATATATGATGAGGTTGTCTGTCCATTCCCTGTCATTAAGGATGTTCTCCTGTTCAAATTTCATCATATAGATGTTTGCGTAGCTGGGGGCTCCCGCAAAACCCATAGATGTTCCGTGAGTTTGTAAGAAAAATCTGTCTTTCCATTTGAAGTAACTATGGAATAAACAAAAATGCAAAAGTTCTAAAAGAAAAATTTTGTTGGCTTGGATGGTATCCATTTGAAGCAGTGCCCACTCGATTGCTAAGATACCTTCAGAGTGTGGGATTGAAGTGTATAAGGCAACAACATCAACTGTCAGTAACCATATGTCATCGTAACTCTGAAGATTAAGATTGTTGAGCATTTTCAAAAAATGTGTGGTGTCTTGTACGTACGTTGAACCTGCCTGAACAAACGGTTGCAAAAAGTAGTCTAGATATTGACCAATAGGGTCATGAATGGAGTCACACCCTGATACTATTGGGCGAAATGGTGGATTGGAAAGGCGTTTGTGTATCTTAGGTAATGCGTAAATGAGTGGTCTGCGTGGATGTTTATTATACAGAAAATCGTATGTTTTAGAATTAATCCACTCCATGTCTTTAGCATGCTTAAGAATGGTGATCAAAATGTCTTGAAACTCTGCTGTTGGGTCCTGTTGCAATGGTACATAAGTGGACTCATCAGACAGCATTTCACTGATTGCGGATTCGTAAAAACTTGTGTCCATTATAACCAATGCACCACCTTTGTCAGCTGAATGAAATGTGAGGGATGAGTTAGTCCTCAGGCTTTTCAATGCTGTTTTGTCCTTAAGTGTCAGATTCTGGTGTTTTTTCGAAGGTATGCTAAGGTGTAGTAGATCGTGTTTCACCAGTGACTCAAAAGTGTCTAGCACTTTATGTGACAAAGGAGATACAATAGTGCTTTTGGGTTTGAACTCCTTGTATTCCATCTCGCTGACCGTTGGAGCGGAGAGAATTTGAGTGGAAAAAAAATATTGCAATCTTAGTTTTCTCATAAATTTGTAAAGTTCAACTTCTGATTGAAATGAAGTGGTGTGGTGAGTAGGAACAAAGGATGTTCCCTTATTGAGAAGAGCGATTTGCGATTCTGACAAACTAGAGGAAGAAATGTTAACAACTAGTGTTTTTTCTGTCTCCTGCCTGTGCTTTGTGTTTTTGTGCTTTCCGCTACCTCTACGGGTTTTGGTGGGATTGTTTCGAGGGAAGATTGATTCGTTGGTGGGCTGTTGGCTGCTGGACTTGTTTCTAAAAAAGAAACCTTGGTGCTGGAAGTTGATGGAACCGCTGAAGTCCCTAACTCGCTTGAAGATGGTACCGGAGGTCTGGTTAAGCGAGTTTCACTGACAGAAACAACGCTCTCCTCAGATGAGGCATTTCCAGGTTTTGCGAAGGTTCGCTTCTGGGCGTAAACTTCCGCCCAGGAGTAGACCTCGTCGAGTTTATAGTCGATGGTATCTCGCCTAAACTTACGGACTTTACGTTCGTGAATTTCCTTGGCGTAACCATCCAGCTTGTTATTAATCATCTCGAGGGAGTGTGACCAATCTTCTCCGGTCATACGTGTTTTTAAAGAATCTTGTAGTTCAGAGATTTCTGATTCAAGATCAACCAAGACCTTAGAGAGTTCTTCCACAATCAGTAAAATTAAATCTAATGAGCATTTATTGAGTATTGAGTACCACTTCTCCATAAATTTCTTATTCATCTTAAACATCATAGGCCTGAGTGGTAGTCTCAGCCCTCTCGGGATCCTGCTGGCTTTGTGGTACTGTACTAGAGTGGTGGCGTGCAGTCGCTGGTTGATTTCGCGACGCATCAGATATTCCAATTGTCTCAATTGTTGCGTGGTTGAGCCCTGTGTGGCGTCGAATGTGCGAGCCTCCCGGATAAGTCCGTAAATTTCTTGGGCTTCAGTGTCGCTATATGCCTTAGTTTCTGCCTTATTGGCAGTGAGGTTGAGAATGTCCTCAAAGGACATGATGAATGTGGTGCAACAGTTAGCTGTTGAGGGTGGAAGTTAATGCAATAAATGTGGGGGAGAGACAAACAGCTGGCGTGCACTCAGGTTTAAACAGTAAAATCAAAAAGGTAACGTATTCCAATAATTGTATTAGGCTTGGTGTGCTGACCCTGAGGTGGTTCCACCCTGCCACCTTAATTCAAAATTGCGTGAGAGACTGGAACGAAACGCTCTAGACAGGGACTGCACTACCACTGTACACTCAATAATGAGTATGAAACAAATTAAACGAGATTTATCTGTTTGACATAACAGAAAATTGTAATTATCATCAAACCATCATGAGACATTTACGAATATGAAAGACGAATCATAGCTTCTTCTTGTTGAAGTGTTATTTATTCACACTCCTATCATGATCAAAAAAGTTCATGTTGCAAAGTACTATAACAAATGAAGCATAGCTTGATCTTCCCAATGCATTTCGGGCGTAGTGTTCGCCCTTCTTCAGGGAATGTCTAAGAGTAAAACATCAAACAATTACATTCAATGGTTTTAAACTGATAACAAAGTAAAAGAGTGGAAGGCTATTACGGCGTCACACGGACATTCAGACAAGATCAAAGATTAAGGCCACTGAATTGAACCATAGGAACGTGAAAGCACGTCACCAAGAAGTCATAGAAAAAATCTGTTGAGCATATGAGGAGGAGAAGGGTGGTCCAAAGCATGAGAGCACAAAAAAAGGAAGGAAAAAGTCACCGTGTGCAGAAAATCAAAAATTATCGTGCGCAAAAGATTAGACCCAAGACATATCCGAATAATAAAGACTGGAATACCTGAAAAAGCTAACATAGCTGGATTCTACTTGAGAATAAAAAACAATAAAATGAGGTAATCTGCAAAAAATAAAGAAAGGGTACGTGTCCCGTAAGATGTTGAAAACGGCTCTGTGAAGCAATTTAAGTGCTCCAACACTGATCGAACATGCAAGAAAACACCTGTTAAAAGAACTCACCGAGCGTTCTGGGAACGCTAAAGGACACTTTACTGGAGAACAACCGTTGACTGTGTAGTGTACAAACGGGAGGGCAAAGCGGTGTGGTGAGAAGGAGAAAACCTGCGAGAAATAAGTGAATGCGGGGAGTTAGAAAGTGTAAGGTGCGTACGGAAAGACCTGTAGATTAGAATATGTAGAACAGGGTACCTGAGAAAATCCTCTCTGTCTCCGCGCTCTGGGTCCGTAGGTTGTGTGAGCTGCTGAGTCCCGCCCGCGAATATCGGCGGAGTCCGGGTCGTGTTCACGTGAGGAAGTCACAATATAAGGAAATGAAAGAAGGACTAATGATGAGTGTAAGGTGTAACCAGAGATGGCCATCTTGTGTTGGGAAGTGTACTCTATCAGATAGAATGAGCAAGTTGGAAAGTGCACAAAGACAATTGTGAGAAAGCGTGAAAGGACAAGCTAATACGGTCTAAACACCGAAAGTGCTCAAAAAGTGAAACACACCTGTATTAAAGAATGTCAGAATACAAAAAACTGGATACAAAAACTTTATGTCGTCAATGTGAAATGAACAATGTTCTTCCTATTTACATTCTAGTAAATGATAATAGTCCCCAAGTAACATCCTGCCTATTTACAATCTTTGTTGAATGGACGTTCTAGCAATATGTCTAACAGTAGGAGCATCACACGAATGAGACACGCTACTGATATAAATACATAAATGATGAAAAGAAATGTGACTACTAACAATTAACAGCGATAATGTGGGCGAAACTACTACTAGAACCTAATATCTTTCAACTTAATGGAGAAGTGTTGTCCTGACAGTTACACAATGTGAGTGTAAATATTAATGAATTGAGGTGGGAAGTGATGCGTGATGAGACCCATCTATCATGTAGTGTGCTATGAGTGACATGAGACACAAGGCTGTTGGAAATTAAAATATTTGACAATTAAATAATAAAATGAAGTAATGAAATGAACTGAAATCGGGCATAAATCAAGATTAAAGCTCTGGTGCATATTAGGACGACCCTGCCCCCCTTTTTTTTCCTATGTGAAGGAAGAGAGTGGGAATCACAGGAAACATGCGAATTCAATTTTGTCGTTGAGGCCCTTGGGACTTAAGGTATTAAGATGCCGAATCCAAAAGGATTCCCTTTGAACAATTAATTTACTCATGTCACGATCATTATGAGATTTGATAACTTCAATCACACTAAATTTGAGTTGAGCAATCGTATGGTGTGAATCACACCAATGGCTAGCAAGTGGTGAAGATGTAGATCTAGTGCGAATGCGACTTTTATGTTCCGTGATGCGGGTACGTAAAGATCTCTCAGTTTTGCCTACATAATATAGGCCACAGGGGCATCGGATAATGTATATGACATTTGAGGTGTTACAATTGGCAGTAAAATGGAATTTGACCGGCTTACCCGACCAGGGGTGAGCCATAGAAACACCTGTAATAACGTTATTACAGTGAGAACAATTGTAGCATTTAGTCATACCTTTGGGTGCCAAATCAGTAATGGGTTCTCGTCTCTTGAGATGTTCCTTCAAGTTATTAGAGCGTTTGTACGCAAAAATCGGTGGATTTTTAAACAGATTCCCAAAATCTGGTTCAGTCTGTAGTATATCCCATCTGTTAAGGATGGTTTTTTTGATGGCAGGAGAGAGGGTCGAGAACTTAGATACATATACTTCCCTTGTTTGAGCTGGTTTTATATGTTTATCAAGAAGTGTTGACCTAGATACCTGATTCAGACGTTCAACCGAAGATTCAATTAGTTTTTTGGGGTAGCCACGTGCCAAGAACTGAGTTTTAGTATCTTCAATCTTTAATTGTCAAATATTTTAATTTCCAACAGCCTTGTGTCTCATGTCACTCAAAGCACACTACATGATAGATGGGTCTCATCACGCATCACTTCCCACCTCAATTCATTAATATTTACACTCACATTGTGTAACTGTCAGGACAACACTTCTCCATTAAGTTGAAAGATATTAGGTTCTAGTAGTAGTTTCGCCCACATTATCGCTGTTAATTGTTAGTAGTCACACTTCTTTTCATCCATTTATGTATTTATATCAGTAGCGTGTCTCATTCGTGTGATGCTCCTACTGTTAGACATATTGTTAGAACGTCCATTCAACAAAGATTGTAAATAGGCAGGATGTTACTTGGGGACTATTATCATTTACTAGAATGTAAATAGGCAGAACATTGTTCATTTCACATTGACGACATAAAGTTTTTGTATCCAGTTTTTTGTATTCTGACATTCTTTAATACAGGTGTGTTTCACTTTTTGAGCACTTTCGGTGTTTAGACCGTATTAGCTTGTCCTTTCACGCTTTCTCACAATTGTCTTTGTGCACTTTTCGACTTGCTCATTCTATCTGATAGAGTACACTTCCCAACACAAGATGGCCATCTCTGGTTACACCTTACACTCATCATTAGTCCTTCTTTCATTTCCTTATATTGTGACTTCCTCACGTGAACACGACCCGGACTCCGCCGATATTCGCGGGCGGGACTCAGCAGCTCACACAACCTACGGACCCAGAGCGCGGAGACAGAGAGGATTTTCTCAGGTACCCTGTTCTACATATTCTAATCTACAGGTCTTTCCGTACGCACCATACACTTTCTAACTACCCGCATTCACTTATTTCTCGCAGGTTTTCTCCTTCTCACCACACCGCTTTGCCCTCCAGTTTGTACACTACACAGTCAACGGTTGTTCTCCAGTAAAGTGTCCTTTAGCGTTCCCAGAACGCTCGGTGAGTTCTTTTAACAGGTTTTTTCTTGCATGTTCGATCAGTGTTGGAGCACTTAAATTGCTTCACAGAGCCGTTTTCAACATCTTACGGGACACGTACCCTTTCTTTATTTTTTGCAGATTACCTCATTTTATCGTTTTTTATTCTCAAGTAGAATCCAGCTATGTTAGCTTTTTCAGGTATTCCAGTCTTTATTATTCGGATATGTCTTGGGTCTAATCTTTTGCGCACGATAATTTTTGATTTTCTGCACACGGTGACTTTTTCCTTCCTTTTTTTGTGCTCTCATGCTTTGGACCACCCTTCTCCTCCTCATATGCTCAACAGATTTTTTCTATGACTTCTTGGTGACGTGCTTTCACGTTCCTATGGTTCAATTCAGTGGCCTTAATCTTTGATCTTGTCTGAATGTCCGTGTGACGTCGTAATAGCCTTCCACTCTTTTACTTTGTTATCAGTTTAAAACCATTGAATGTAATTGTTTGATGTTTTACTCTTAGACATTCCCTGAAGAAGGGCGAACACTACGCCCGAAATGCATTGGGAAGATCAAGCTATGCTTCATTTGTTATAGTACTTTGCAACATGAACTTTTTTCATCATGATAGGAGTGTGAATAAATAACACTTCAACAAGAAGAAGCTATGATTCGTCTTTCATATTCGTAAATGTCTCATGATGGTTTGATGATGATTACAATTTTCTGTTATGTCAAACAGATAAATCTTGTTTAATTTGTTTCATACTCATTATTGAGTGTACAGTGGTAGTGCAGTCCCTGTCTAGAGCGTTTCGCTCCAGTCTCTCACGCAACACAGAGATGTGTGCCATGTCGACTCTTCATTTTGTTCTGCACCAAAACACGCAGCCTGAAAAGGCAGTGTGTGAGTGTAATGGCACAGGACCTCTAAGAGTGGCACAATAAGTGCTGCAGCCCTTAGAGGCCTTCTCTGGTCACAGTACCCTGGGTACCTGTGGTACCATTTACCAGGGGCTGACCTGTGGCCAGAGATGCCAATTGGGTTTAGGCATAAATGCAGTTTTAGGGAAAGAACGTAGGCCCTGTGTACCTGATGAGTAGTAGCCCAGGGCACACTCAGTCAAAGCACATCAGCAATTCAGCAAAAAGTGGGGGCTACCATGCAGAAAGAGGGCACTTTCTCAAAATTTTATAAATAATTTCCAATTGGGGAAGAGATAAAACCCCCAAGTCTGATGTCTCTAGAATCACAATTTAAAATCAGAAATTGTTGTGAAGTCAGATTTTAAATTGTCATTATGAAAATGCCATGTTTAGAAAGTTGGCATTTTCTAACTTTAGCCATATGGTGCCTTCTGCCTGTCACAGATCACATGTCTGGGGTGGTTGGCAGTTGGGCTTTGGGTATTCCTCCTAGACAGCCTCCCACCATGGGAGCTTAGGTGTGACTTAATGGGTCATCCTCGCAGGATAGGGTGGAGGAGCTGGGCACTGTCTCACTTACACTTAAATAAGCTGTGTCCTGCATAACCCCATGTAGTGAGTCTGGAGCCAGGGACTCTGTGTACTTCAAAGGCATGTCTTTGAAGTTGCCCCCCACTTCAAAGGGCCAACTGGTTATAAGTACTGGACTTCTGACACCACCACTTCAGTACACTTCTGGACATGTGACCACTCTGCCAGGAAGAAGAGCTGCTGTGCTGCTAAAGGACCGCCACTCTGCTGGACTGCTGTCTGCTGGACTCCTGCCTTGCTGTGCTGCCCTGCTGCTCTTTCTTACCAGGGTGAGAAGGACTGGACCTGCATCACTTGAACCCAGATTGACTCCAAGGGCTAGCTGACTGTCCTGCTAATATGAAGTCTGAGACATAAGAGACTTCCAACCAGCCTGCTCCTACACCTGGACTCTGCAATCTCTGGTCTTTCCTGCCAAGTGGTGCCACCCCAGTCGTGGACCCTTGTTTCAAAGAAGTTTGTTCCAGCGGCACTGATGCATCCTCTGCTGCAAGAGCAGAATTGACGCAATGCCACTGTTGCTGTAACAGGACTGGGGCATTGCCCTCGGAACCAGCTCATCGCCCTTGGAACCAGTGCATTGCATTCGGAACCGCCGCTTTAGAACCAATGCATCGCCACCACTGAGTGGAGAAGATCGACACATCACCTCTACTGTGGGGAGAAACCTGGAGCATTGCTTTCTAAAGCGCCTCATCTTGGAAATGGTGAATCACTTCTGCCATGTGGAGAAAATCGACGCATCACAGCTACTTCATGGGGAGCACCAACATATCTCTTGGCTGCACCCTGCATCTTTGTCGATGCAACCAGGATTATGATATTTTTGTTCATCTGGCCTCACTGGGTCCCTATATCAGGCCTGCTGTTCATCGAGGTCAGCCTCAACTCTTGACTTTGTCCCTGTTTGACGCTACCAGATATCCCAAGTAAGTAGTAATTCCTTCAGTTTTTACAGTTATTCTTTTAAAATTCATATCTTAAGTTCTACTTATTGTTTTTTTTCTGTTTTGGTCTTGTTTTATTTATTAAATTAAGTCCTATTTTTTTAACCTGATGTGGGATCTTTCCATGTGGTGTTTTCAATGTTTTACTGTTTGAAGTGTAACACAAATAATTTACACACTGCCTCTAAGTTAAGCCTGACTGCTCTGTGCCAAGCTACCATAGGGTGAGCAAAGGTTAATTTAAGGTTGCCTGACAATCCCTGACTAGGATTGTGGTTGCTGGTTGACTAAGGGTTACACCCCCAGTCAACCAACAAACCAATTTCCAACTTGTCTCTTCAGTCATTAAGAAAACCGTCACATCATCAAGGTTGTGGTTTGTTCACTAATTCATATAAATGCCACCCAGTGCAGTGATATAATCTAAGGTGCTAAATTTAAATAATTCAAAATAGAAATTTTAGGTAAAAGTTTACATCTCATTTGTAAATAAACAAATTCAACCCGACTCACAAAGGTAAAGTTCAAACGAAAGTCTAACTTTACGACTTTCGGGATTCACAGAGGGCATTTACTACTCGTAAATGCCCTTTGTGAAAACCCAAAGTCGAACTTTACGAATTTCAGTATTCACAAAAGGCATTTACAACTAGTAAATGCCCTTTGTGAATACCAAAAGTCGTAAAGTTAGACTTTGGTCTAACTTTGCCTTTGTGAATCGGGCCCGTAGTTTTTCAAATATAGTAGTCATCTTTGTAAAACATAGCTCAAGTGACCAATATTGACCTTTTAGCCAACGGTGCATTGTTTGCTGGGGTTTTGACTAATTCATGAAACTGTTAAAAAAAACTAGAAGCCCCACAATGCACTTACAACACTACTGTAGAAAAACAAACATTATGGTATCACATGTTGTAGCGCCTAAGGGCAGAGTTGTGAAATGCAAAATTTTATTTATTACCCTGCTTTCTGCTTTTTTTCTTCTATGCAATAACAGGTTAAACACGTCAGTGAGGGAGAGGACAAAGATAGCCGTTCAGATGGCAGCATCTTGTTGCTAGTGCGTTGACACTAACACTCCTTAGAAACCTGCAATAGGCTTCATTACCATATGAACGAAAAAAAAGCAGCAGTCAGACATGTCTAGATACATGCAGAAAGGAAAGAGGTGATGGTTTGCTTCTTGCTGCTATTCCTGTACACATCCTCGGCCTATAACTTGATGTGATTTTGGTGGTGCTCTTGCACCACGATTGTAAAGCACCCTGTGCTGAAGAAGTGCAGCACATTCTGCAGGTGCTGCGAGAGAGGGCCACCAGTTTCCTCATTCTTGACGTGAGCTGTTAGGGCATTATTTAGTTATTTGGGGCCCGATTCCGATCTTGTTCGGAAAGCAAACCGAACGACTCATGTCCCCAATGCTTTCCATACGACTCATGTGAGGGAAGTCCGACAGAAGAAGTACGATGCATTTGAATGCATCCCAATGGGAGCCTGTGTACCGAACGCGTACACAGGCTCCCACTGACAAAAGGGTTGGTTGGGGATCATCATGCACCCTGTGGCGGGCACCACTTGGTGCCTGCCACACTGTGCATGGTCTAAACGGGGGGACCCATGGGTACACCCACGGGCATGATTCAGGAGGCCCTGGGTGAAAGGTGGCTGCTATGGGCCCCCAAAGACAGATTCCAGCAGGCTTTTCAATCCAGGCAAAACAAATCGTAAAGGCTGTCTGAATCGTTCATTGTACTTGCTCGCTTGGAAAACCTACTCCATAGAGCTGTACGATTCGGCCGTGAAGGGCTCTATCCGTATGCCTTCCTGAAACCGATTCGGTCAGCGCTACGGGTTTCCAGGCATCGTACTTGGTCGTTCACAATTGGGAACGAGTCTGTCAGAAACAAGGGCTACGGATCGGTTTAGGTAAAACCAAATCCAATTCGGAGCCCTTCTGACGAGATCTGAATCGGGCCCTTAGTTGGGAGGACGGGATACTGTGTCAAAAGTGGCGAACATCTTTTCTATGGCATTGCAAGTGCCAAAGGCTATCATGGATTTGTAGTACTGTGGACAGAATATCCGCCATATTTTTATAATATATCCCATCTGCTAAACTCTAGATAAGGCCCAAGTTTTGTTCAATGTTCCAAGGAGAAAAATTAATATAATATTGTTGCGCTGATGCACAATGAGTGCATGCTACAGTAAATTAGGGCCCACCTGGGACCAGACTTTCCTGGATTAACCTCAACACCCAGTCCCCAAATTAAGATTTTCCTCATTATCTCTAAAGGAACAGAACATTCTCCTCTTTCAAAAACATTTCCAGACTGATTGTGCTCTACTTTTGTCATCTGTTTTTATGATGCTGATTCGAAAATACAGTTCCAGTGTTCTTGTCTCGCTCCAAACCTTTTTAAACTTTTTATTATCTACTCTCGGTCACGTATTGGATCCACTGTTATGTTGCTTCTATCTATTAATGTATTGTTTAATTATATTTTCTTTCACAATAGTGTTATCTGTTTTGTATGTTTCCCATTCTAAAGTGCCTGAAAACGACCTCCTTGAAGCTCTATAAAACTGTGTACAGAAACAAATAAATACGTAAATACAGAAGTGATTTGCTTAAAAAGAAAGAAGTAGGGATGTGGCAAAAATGGTGGATGGGCAGAATAGGTAAGTCCAACAGTCCCAGTGCTATGTTACATCATGTTGTCGTTTTATGAACACGTGCTATCTTAATAGACCCCTGCAGCTAAAGTTCATAGGAGTGCAGACAGGAGTGGAGTGCCCGAAGTGCTACAGGCGGATATCGGACCACAAGTTACATTTTATGGAGTAGAGAAAAGAGGAGGATTCCAAAAAACAGACTAGTGGCCAAAAGGGGTAAAGAAAGGGAGAAGTGTGCTGGGTCACAGACAGTGCCCCTGAGCACAAGAACTGTAGCAACAGAGAATTGGCGAGGCTCGTAGAGTCCAACACAGTGGCACTGGAAGGGAGATACCTTCGGTACCTGAGTAACAGAGTGATGTGACAGAGAAAAGTAGAAATAGCTCCCACATTGAGAGGCACCATGTGGGCGCATCTAATCATATAACTGAAGGTAGGCATCGGAAGGGTGGCATCATGCCTCCCAGTACTGCCCTGACATGTAGTGTTGGCTACACAGGGGTAGAAAGTACTTAATTTAAGCAGAAATGGCGTAAACATCCTGGATGGCAAGGAGCTAGCACTCTTCCTCCGCCATCTCCGTAGGAAGCGAAATTATAAAAGGCAAACACACACTACCATTGCTGATTCTTCAAAGTAGGGACATTTTGCAGTTTACTGTATCAGCACTTTCGATGGCTGAACCAGTGGAAAGCAACACCGCCATTACAGCTGTGAGAAGGTGGCCTGGTATATGCTGTCCACTAGTTATAGTGGGCACCCTGTACCAGTCCAAACAACCCCTTATTGGTTATAGGTTAAAGACAACCTTTAGTGAAAGCTATCCTAGTGGTAGCTATGGAGAGCAGCCTTCAGGCTAAGTCTTGAAGGAATGGAAAGCAGCTTGTTTTACCAGTCTATAATCTCTTGAGTGCCTAAATGACAGACAACCCCACCAGGTATATATATAAAATATATGTATTTATTTCTAAACACACCCTACTAGACTCTTTATGAGGCTATAGGTCAAAACACATCTGGTTTGCCCGGGAACCTGCTATTCAGGACCCAGCCTATCTGATTTCTCTTATAAATTGATTTCATGTACTTTAGGCACACTCCAGATTGGATCCTGAGGTACCCTTGTGAGTCCCTAGTATATGGTATGCTATGTACCCAGGGCATAGGTACCCCAGAGGCCTACCAGGGGCTGAAGCATGTATTATGCCACCCCTGGAAAGCCACCCAAAATGACACCACAGGTCTGCTACTGCAGCCTGGGTACGGTGGTGCATGCACCCCTTACTGAGGTATAGGTTCACTATACCTCACCTATCACTGCACACTTTGGAGTCCAGTGGGAGCTACGGAAATGCAGACTGGCAAAATGCTTCGTTGGTGCCTGCCAAACAGGGGAGTTACTCCTTGACCCAAAGAGAGATTTCTTCAGTCCTCTAGTCGTTAGTAGAGCGTTGAAAGTCCGGGATTCAGCTTCAGAGTTTTGTCCAGGGATATCTAAAATTCTGGTTACAGAGGTTCTTTACTAACAACTAAGGGTTGGACTAGCTCTAGGGGCCCACCTATGGGAGGGTTTGGAAAGAGGGGTGGCTACACCCATTTCCTTTGTCCAGTTTTGCGCCAGAGCAGGGGCTGGAAGCCCCTGACCCGGTTTGAGCTGTACAATGCACAGGGACACCAAATGTGCCCCCAGTGCAGGACTTCAAAGCACACTGAGAGTGCTCCCACCCAGCCCCAATATACATAAGCCTGTCTGGGAGGTGGTTACACCTCCCTGTGACAGGAAACCTATTGTTCAGGCCTCCCTTTCCGCGGTTTCGGTCAGCAGCAGGAGGCCAGACCCGTGTCTGTGGCTGCAGCATTCATTTTGTGATGCCAGGGCTCTATTAGATTTCTACCGGGTATACCAGTACTGTCATGTCTCACCCTCTAGAAGGGTGGGATCATATGTTAAGGCCTGGTATAGGAGTGACTGATAGGTTTGTATGTGCAGTGATAGGTGAGGTATAGTGAACCTATACCTCAGTAAGGGGTGCATGCACCACCTTACCCAGGCTGCAGTAGCAGACCTGTGGTGTCATTTTGGGTGGCTTTCCAGGGGTGGCATAATACATGCTTCAGACCCTGGTAGGCCTCTGGGGTACCTCTGCCCCGGGTACATAGTATACCATATACTACGGACTCACAAGGGTACCTCAGAATCCAATCTGGAGTGTACCTAAAGTACATAGAATCAATTTATAAGAGAAAGCAGATAGGCTGGGGACCTTAATAGCAGGTTCCCAGCCAAACTAAGTCAAAAACCATCAAAACACCAGGAAAAAAGTGGGGGCAACCATGCAGTCAGATTCCACCTTCCTACAACAGCGTTAACAGCCAAAGAGCGCCTTTCTTTTCTACCTCTATGAGAAATAAGCCATCAGATGATGTCATTAAAAGGAACTCTGGGTGGATGTGACAGGTCCATGCCAATCATAGGAAGAAGATTACAGGTGATATGATGGTCCGACTGAGGTTCCGTGAAATCTGAATCTGCGCTATAAATATCATGGTTCCGTTACGATTTTGGTAACAGCGAACCGTAACTAGTGAGTTCGGCTAGTACGTGTGTTTCCGTCACATTACACCAATGGATTCACTGCGTATTTAGGGTTTTCGTTCCGAACCCTGGGTTCCATTTTGCACATGGTAGCCATTTTGTGGTTGCCCTCACATAGGCCGATGACTATGGCCAAACGAGCCTTTTTTGGTCAGACGCACCTTAGCTCGAGTTCGTGCTGACTCCTACTTGACTTGAGTGAACTGACCTTGTTGCCTGAGGCCGACCCTACCAAACCCGTTCCCGCCCGCTAGCTGATCTTGATTAAGGGTCAGAGCACGGGATCTCGTAAAGTTTTATTGCACACAAACATGCCCCATCTTACTTCTATCTATTTCTTCTTTTATGGTCCATTTACGATATGGGTTGTGGTCTCTTTATTATGGGTCTGTCCGGCTTGTCTAAAGAAGAATGTTGGGATTGTTCGATGATCGATCATGGGCCGGACAACTGAAAAGTGGGTTTTACCGTCATGCGATACTTTTGGTGTGGTTACATGCGATTGGACAATTTGTAAAATAATGGGTGTTTGTCTGGAATGTGATGTTTTTGCATAAAAAGGGATGACTTGCTTTGTAAATTTGAGCAGTCTCCTGAGAACTCATACCGTGATGAATTCTAGGACTTCTGTTACTGGCTGCAGCCAATAAAAACGATCTCCGACGCCATCCAGAAGTATCTTGTGTCTCTGTATTGTAAGACAGGTGAACCCGAAGACTTTGGGCGTGCCCCTGGCGCCGCTGGGTTCTAAAAGCCCGGTTCTTCAGTTGGCGCCCCACGTGGGGCGACATCAAGCGGTACCAGTCCAAGCCCGATGATCGAGAGGAACTTCGTGAGGAAACTCTGGAGGAGGGCCCCCACTTCAGCGACCCCTGCATGTCGAAAACATGGACCGAAGGTCTTTTCCACGAGATTTCCCCCTTCTGATAGCTACGTAATGACCGCTGCCCTGACTGTCGCCCTGTCTTGGACAACCCCCTTCCTTTTTGTGAGACTTCGTAAGGCGAGACGATCGACGGATCTTCTGGGTGGCGTAGCAGACAACTTGGTTAAGTATAAGTGGGTCGCTCCCACTAACTTGTTTGGTTCTTAGTTTTACTTGGTCCTTAGCTTGAGCGGTTCTTGGTTTTGCTTGGTTCTTAGTTTGGTTCTTAGCTTGTTTGGTCCTTAGTTTTGTTTTGAAAATTGCAATTTCCAAAGCCGAGGGTCTCGTATGTTTACGAGTGTATCGGTAGAGATAGTCCCTTGAAGTTTGAAGCTCGATTAGTGAGCGAAGATGCCTAATCGTAGCAAATTTGGTACTTGGTTTTGTTGTGGTTATAACAGGAAGTTCCAATTGGAGGACTCGTGTCCGATACCTTCAGTTGGAACTCCGACTTATGAGCTCTACTCTAAACACGGCGTGGGCCCCATTACGTTCAATGAAGTATGGGTCCGCTACACTAGGAAAGATGGTGTCTTACGATGGCCCCAACATGGTAGTTTTGAAACAGAGATTTTAGACAATTCGGAAGCGAAATTATTTAGGAAGAAAGCCCGGCCGGCAATGTTCGACTCCTTCCGCCTTTGGCGCAAAGAAGCCAGACAACGAGAGATAAAACAAGCTAAAAGAGATAAGAGAGAAAAGGGTGTATCGATAATGCAAGCTGCTAGGCAGTTTTAAGAGGATGAAGAGGATAAGACGATTGAGGTGTCAAATAGGCAACATCATATGGCTATTGACAAATGTTATCCAGTTTTGTCACCCCCTCTTGTGAGTCCTGTTAAGGATCCCAAAAAGGATCCATTAATGTCTTATTTGTTAAAGTCACCTCCCCCTTACGTGCAAGGTGCTACTGCACCGATATTACCACTTGTTGTACAACAGGCTGCTGGTCAGCCTTTAGTCCCTCCGCAAACCCCTTTTCCTGTTACACAGTTGGTTCAGGTTCCTCCGGCACCCCCTCTTCCTGGGTTGCCTACTTCACCTTTGCCTGCCTTGACTCAGACTGCTGTGCCTCTTGCTCCTGTCCCTTCGACTTCCTCCACTCCTGCGTCTTTTCCTTTGCCGTCGCAAGGTACCTTTTCTCCTGTTCTTATGACTGCTTCCCCTTCTGTTCGTCGGCGAGTAGCTGACACTGTTGCTAATTTCTTAACTCCTCTATTTGGGTCGCTAGTCACGACCCCCGTTTCTGATGACAGACAGGGACGTAGTCAGCTCCCTGGTTCTGTGGAGCGTGGGGTGTTGGATTTGTTGGCTCGTAGGTGGGTTACGAATGTTTCTAGGTATGATCCGGGAGCGGTGCTGAAAACGTTCCTACAGTGGAAAGAGCCGACGCAGCGGTATGTTTTTGATACGATGTGTACTTTGCTTAGGGAACAATGGGAAGATGATGAATTGGAGTTGGCTCCTGTTGGATTGCTTGATATTCAGAGTGAGTTCGCCAAAGGGACGATAGTGGGAGCTGGTGTCGAGGATGCGGTAGTGACACTTCTTACATATAGGTCTGCACTTCCTCCCCAGCCATTGTTTGAGCCTGATGCCTCAGTTAGAAAGAAGGTACGACAATATCCAATGAGAGAGGTTCCTCCAGTTTGGAGAGAGGGAGACGCAAACGCTAATCCACTTATTTTGGCTAATTTCCAACCAGTTTGGATACATGTCCCTTGGAAGAGAGCTGAGGTTTTGGCTCTTAAGCAAACCTTACCCGACCCCGGTAAGAATCCCGCGGGGTATTATAAGGAATTGTCCCAGACAGTCGACGCATGCATTATGAATCTTGCTGATGTGGATATGTTATTGGGTAACGTAGTACCTCAACCATTGTGGGCGAAGATTCGCCACGAGGATCATGCGGTAGAATTAGGTGATACATGGGTGAATATTGCGGCCACAGATGCCAGACAGATAGGAGGAGCTAAACCTGAGCCTCTAATTGCGGATTTGCCCGGTAGAATTATTAATATGATGAAAACGATGATGCCAGCGTTACGAGTGAATTGGGACAAGTTGACAGCATGTAAGCAGAAGGACGAAAGTGTGTCTGATTTCTTCACCAGGTTCGAAGAGGCTTTTATAGATCATAGCGGTCAAGATATGAGTACGGAAGGTGGCCAGAGACTGTTTGTAGATAAGTTTGTCTTTAATTTACTTCCCGAACTGTGTAATAAATTGAAAGATTCTGAGAGTTCTTGGGCTGTCTCTTCGTCGGCCCAGATATTGGCGACTGCACAGTACTATGAGAATAGGGATAAGGATGAGAAAGATAGATTAGAGAAAAAGACAGACTTAAAAACGAAGGATCTTCTGCAGCAGGCGTATCCGCCTCGCTCGAATCAGCAAGAATCACAGCAACGTCTACAGTTTCAGCAACCTCCATCGTTTCAGAGACTGTCACAGAAACCTGAGTATTTTCCTCCAAGACCACCTTTGGGTCTAAATCAGTGCGCGTATTGTAGATAGGAAGGTCATTACAAGAATGAGTGCCCTGTTTTACGACAACGTGCGAGCGGTATGTTGGCTCCAAGAGGTCGTGGTAGTTTCCAGCAGGTTTCTAGGGGTAGAGGACGCGGCGCGTTCCCTCAGAGCGAACGTTCTTTTCCCCCACAGGCGTCTATGAATTATTTTGACCAGCAGAACGTACAGCCCGGCAGATCTCTGCAATATTATGTTGACGATCGCTATGTTGAGAGTGAGAGTACTGGCTATAATGATTGCTAGGGCAGCCAAGGACAAAGAGAGGGAGTAGTGTCAGTTCCAGTAGACCAGGATGGACCTTATGTTGCAGTGGTTACATCGGGTGTGGTTGAGCCTTTTCTTTTGGATACTGGTGCAGCGAAGAGTTCTACCATGCACTCTAAACTCCCTGGCGCACCTTTGTCTGGCTTAATGAATATTTTGGTGGGATTTTCTGGCGCCCCGGTTCGTAATCCAGTTTCTAGTCCCTTGTCTCTTTCTATTGGGCCTTGTGAATTGGAAGCACCCCTTATTTTAACGACAGGTTGTGGTGAGAATTTGTTGGGTCTGGATTTGTTAAAGAGACTGCACGCGACATTGTATTGTTCTCCTTCGGGAGTACACCTTTCATTGGGTAAGAGAGTGACCTCTCCGATGTATCTGTCTAGAGATCAGCTTCCACTGGAATTGCGTTGTCTCCCTGATACTCTTTGGGCTACTGGTCCTAATGATGTGGGTCTTTTGGGGATTCCATCATATGTTGTGACGCTCAAATCGAATGTTAGATTGCCACGTATTTCCCAATATCGGATTTCGAGTGACGGTGAAAGAGCGCTTCTAGCGATCATCTATGATTTAATTGAGAAAGATGTGATCGAAGAGATGAGAGGTAACGTGTGTAACAGTCCTGTTCTGCCTGTCTTGAAGCGCACCGATTCTTCTCAGCAGCCTGAGACTCAGTTTGTGATTGACCTTCGAGAGGTTAATAAGATTGTTGTGCCCCAGTTTCCTGTTGTTCCGGACATTACTGCTTTGTTGACTTTGATTCCAGCTTCAGCTGCCTGGTTCTCCGTCATAGACTTGAAGAACGCTTTCTTTAGTATTCCAATCGCCGAAGAAAGTAGAGATTTTTTGGCTTCTCTGTGGGAGGACGAAGCTTCCGGTTTAAGCGCGTTCCTCAAGGCTATTGTAAAAGTCCGTCCATCTATAGTCAGGCTTTGAAAACTCAGCTTGATGCTTTTGTGTTACCTGCGGGTGCTGCTCTTATTCAGTATGTTGACGATCTGTTAGTAGCTGCTGATGATAAGGAAACTTGTAAAGAAACTACTCTTTCGTTCTTACAACATTTGTCTGATTTGAATCATAAAGTGTCACCTTCAAAGTTACAGTACTGTCGCCAAGAAGTGACCTACTTAGGTCATCTCTTGTCGAAGGAGGGAAGAAGGTTGACCCCAGAACGAATCCAAGCGATTGCTCAAATTACTGTGCCTAGTACGCAGAGAGAGGTACGCGCTTTCTTGGGTATCACGTCGTACTGTAGAGCGTGGATCCCGAATTTTTCCTTGTTGGCAAAACGTTTGTTGGCTTTGACTTGTAAGGATACACCGAGTCCTCTTCCCTGGTCTGACGATTGTCATAAAAGTTTTTCTGAATTGCGTGACGCGTTGTTTTCAGCTCCGGTGTTGGGTACTCCTGACTACAGTAAGCCTTTTACACTCTACGTTCATGAGAGAGAGGGTTGCGCATTGTCAGTTTTGACGC
Source organism: Triturus cristatus (assembly GCF_964204655.1). Taxonomy (NCBI): domain Eukaryota; kingdom Metazoa; phylum Chordata; class Amphibia; order Caudata; family Salamandridae; genus Triturus; species Triturus cristatus. The sequence goes on along the minus strand of NC_140587.1, from coordinate 797,378,664 downwards.
AGCAGTTTGGTGAGAAGCAGCGTCCATGTGCGTATTTCTCGTCGACTTTGGATCTGGTAGCCAGAGCGTTGCCGAGTTGTTTGAGAGCTACAGCAGCAGCGGCTGTTTCCATCCGACAGTCTGCTGGGTTGGTGATGGATAATACGTTGGTGGTGATGGTTCCACATGCAGTGGATACTTTATTGAACAGAACAAAGACTCAGCATCTTACTAGTGCAAGGTTGTCGGGTTATGAGTTGACGCTTTTGGCCAGTCACGTGCACATTAAACGGTGTAACGTATTAAATCCAGCGACATTGTTGCCGATTTCTGTGGATAGGAATGGTCAAGAACAGCATGATTGCTTTCTCAGGACAGAAGAGGAAACGAAGGGTAGAGTTGATCTAAAAGATACTCCTCTTTCAAATCCAGATGGTACGCTATGGGTTGATGGGTCATGCTACAAGCTCCTGAATGGTGATACGACTGCGGCATATGCCGTGACGACATTGTGTACGATTGCTGAAACTGCACGAGTGAGCTTTAATTCAGCACAAGCAGCGGAATTGATCGCATTAACAAGAGCGTGTGTCTTGTCTGAAGGTAAGAGAGTGAATGTATATACCGATAGTCAGTATGCGTTTGGTGTAGCACACAGTTTTGGACGTTTGTGGCGAGAGAGAGGATTCCTCACGTCGCATGGGACTAAAATCCAACATGGACAGTTGGTGAATGAGCTTCTTGAGTCTCTTACTCTGCTGAAGCAAGTTGCGATTGTGAAGTGTAGTGTTCACCGAAAGGTTACGGATGATGTTGGCCGTGGTAACGCATTTGCGGACGAAGTTGCGAAAGAAATAGCGAAAAATGTGATGAGTCGAATGTATGTTGCGGAGCCTGCGAGATGGATTGGTGCGGCTGGAATGTGTGAGGATACGATTGAGAGTGTGAAATCGATTCAGGCCGAAGCTACGGAGAGTGAGAAAAACGTGTGGAGAGAAACTACGGGTAGATTGGATTCGACTGGTTGTTGGGTTGAGTTGTCAGAACACCAAAGATGGATGTTACCCGATGCCTATGTGCTTGCGGTGGTTACGATGGCACATGGGATGTCTCACATCAGTGCAAAAGGGATTTGTAAGCTGTTAGCTCCAGTGTGGGAGAATGGAGGAATTCCCAAGTGTGCGGAGAATGTGGTCAAAAATTGTATGGTGTGTCTGATGTATAATCCTGGTAAGGGAACTCCAACTCCAGCTGGTCACTTCGCGCCTCCGACGTATCCATTCGAGGTTTTGCAATTGGATATTATCCACATGGAAAGATGCAACAATTTGAAATACGTCCTTGTAGTTGTTTGTGCCTTTTCTAGATGGGTAGAGGCATACCCCCTAAAAGATAATACTGCCTTGTCCACAGCTAAAGTCTTGCTCAAAGAATATTTCCCTAGGTTCGGGTTGCCAAGGATGGTGTGGAGTGATAACGGAAGTGAGTTTGTGGGCAGGATCATGAAGAGAGTATGTGAGGGTTTGGGCATAAAGCAGAAGTTCCACGCTGCGGATCAACCCCAATCAACTGGTTTAGTGGAGTGCTATAATGGCACCCTGAAGCTGAAGTTAGCCAAGATTCAGGCGAGTTCTGGTCTCCAATGGCCCGATGCCTTGCCATTGGCACTTTTGTCAACTAGAACTACAGTGCATTCCCGAATTGGACTTAGTCCGTATGAAATTGTGTTTGGTCGACCGGCAAATGTGTGGGGAGTGCCGAGACCAACAAAATTTAGTGACATTGATTATACTGTGTTGGTGGACTATTTTTATGACCTGACGGCTAAATTGCGTGTCTTGCATCAACAGGTTCATGATAGCTTGCCAACAGCATCTGTGGACCCAGGTCATACTATCAATCCTGGTGATTGGATCCTGGTAAAGAAAGGACTAAGAATGATCAGCCCCGTTGGTCGGGCCCTCACCAGGTGTTGTTGTCTACAAGGACATCTGTAAAAGTCTTCGGAAAAAGAAATTGGATCCACGGCGTACACTGTAAGAGGGTACCTTTTCCACTGCCGTGCGACCAGTGGATCCGCGAAGGCATCGCAGACACTGAAACTGAGAGATTACCGAAACTCACACCGTTTAGCGACGCTGAATTGGTATGGACAAGGTCTGAGAAAGGAGATGACGATGTCTTGCAAGCAGCTATGACTTCACCTTTAAGCTTGGACACCACTGAACCTGAACTGTTGTTTCAAAGCCAGACAGAGCCTGGTAAAAGTCATTATAACCCGCGGTCTAGAGACAATGGACTAATAAAGAACAAATAATTCCTTTCATTTCGAGAACAGCACTCTCTCACCCAAGGAACCGTTTTTGATCCTTTTCTCTTTTTTTCGAACCACCATCCGGGTTCAGCTGTAAGGTCGCGGTGTAAAGACTTGGGATTGCAGCCGTGTAGACACAAGGTCGATGGTTCTGGTTGGTCCTAGGGCGTTCCCTGGACTGACAGACGCACTCCTTAGCAGAAGAAAACCAACCGCCGCGAACAGCACGGTGAGAGGATGGATTTTTTTGAGGTCAAGAGAGCTGTTGAGAAAACGAACTTTAAGACGAAACTATGCAGGATAATGCATCTCAAATGTTTTCCGATTACAGGTATTATGATGTTTCTTAGCATGACGTTAGCTTTGGTGGGTTGGATTGTTTTTTCTACCCAATTGACTTCTGCACCCACTTCCCAACCTACGTCTTTTCCTATTACTACTTCTTTGCATTCTTTCCACATCTTACCGGAACACGAGCAGATTAGAAGGTCAGAATTTGTAAATAACTCATTTGTACAGCTTCTGCATCAACATCAGTTGGTAGTGAACATCACTAATTGTTGGGTGTGTGGTCTTATGCCAAATACTACGGATAGAGGTATTCCCTATCTGGTTCTGCCGTTTAGTCAGAATGGGTCTTTATGGGCTTTCCAGATGATGTTCATTTATGCTATCGAAGTCTATGCCCTGCGTTCCATAAGAGATAACTCGAGTAATAAAGCCTTGGTGAAGGGGATTGCGAATATGAGTAGAGATATCGACACGTATAGGACTATTCCCAAGGACGAGTTACTAGCTTATGTTGGCTGGAACGCGACTGGATACAGTGTTAGCCTGAGTGAAAAGCAGAGACGAAAGAGGTCACCTCCGATTTGGATCGTACCCCACCGAGGTCATTTTTGTCTGCAAGGTATTGGTAGGAATCCGAAAGCTCAGTTAGGGAAGAGTGTTTGTACTCAAACGTATGTTTTTACGTCTCAGTCTTCCCCGCCGTTTTTGGCAGCCAAGGGTACGTATTTTGTTTGCTACGACAGAGCATATACATGGTTGCCCCCTGATTTTTCAGGAACGTGTTATGTTGGATATTTGTTGCCTCCTACGTATACTGCTGCCGCAGATTACCACAAGACGAGAGTTGTTAGGGGTGTCTTCGATCAGGAAGATACCGCTGGACAAGAAGTGGGAGACTTCTTTAAGGGTTTCCTACCGTTTTGGGGACCTATGGTTAACAGTAGGAGCCTGCGGCAATTGACGAGAGTGGTTGAACCCACCATAAACGAAACTGCCGGTGCCCTTAGTAATTTGACAGCTGAGTTTCAAGCGGATCGCCTTATGAAGTGCTGCTGCCGTGAAGAGGAGAAGTGTCCCGAGAGATCCTAGCCTGTATCAAGGATAGAAGCATCCTGAAAGCAGAGGGGACAGAGTCTGGGTCACTTACCAGTGACCAGGGGCATGATAGTCCAATGCCCACAGATGTCGGGGGCTTCAGGTGAGTTGACGGGTGTCTTGATTCTCCAGCTACGAAGTCCAGGAGGCATCGACGACAACCAGAAGTTGAATTCGAGCTGTGCCACGAAGTCTGTTGAGTGCTGCAGTGTCGGCGACCAGATTAGAACCAACAAGCCTTGGCAATCGCAAGTCACTTGGAAATAGAAAAAGGACATCGGTACAGACCAGCAAGGTCTGGGGGACTCACCCAGTGAGGGTAAGTTGGGGCACGTCTGGGAGCAACCAGGAAAGCCCAATCGGAAGAGGAGTCACCTTTGTGGGGACCCACTAGCCAATGGGCTAGTGATCGCAAAGGAGCCTCAAGTGGTCGCACTTGAAACTGGCTCACGGGTCACTCGTGGAGTGGAGGCCAGAGATCTTCGGTGCAGGAGGTGCTCAAAGCTGGGGCTACTCGGAACCCAAAGCACAACTTCTAGGAAGACCAGGAAGATGATGGATCAGCAAAAGATCAAGCTGTCCAGGGGTCACAGTTCCACGTCACCCACGATAGCCACAGGCCTCAGCTTTGCTGTGGACTCAGGGTAGCCTCGGAGGAGTCTGGAAATCTACCTCTGGGGATCCAGAGACTTCGGTGTCCGGCGGGAGCTTCAGAATTGCAGACCGGACAGTTGCTTCTTTGGTGCCTGCTAAGCAGGGGAGTCACTCCATGACCCCAAGGGGATTTCTTCAGTCTTCTAGTTGAAATAGAACGTCGAAGGTCCAGGATATATGTTGCAGAGTTTCGTCCAGGGTAATCTAAAGTTGCAAGGACTGGGTTCCCATACTTATAAAAAGTTTGGAGGTTGGACATACTCTAGGGACCCACCTATGGGAGGTTTTGGAAAGAGGGGTGGTTACACCCATTTCCTTTGTCCAGTTTCACGCCAGAGCAGGGTCAGGTAGCCCCTGCAACCGTTTTGAACTGGACTATGCACAGGGACACCAAGTGTGCCCCCAGTGCAGGACTTCAAATCACCAGAGAGTGCTCCCGCACTGCCCTAATACACATCTGCCTGTCTGGGGAGGTGGTTACACCTCCCTGGGACAGGAAACCTATTGTGCAGGCCTCCCCTGCCGGAGTTTCGATCAGCAGCAGGAGGCCAGACCCGTGTCTGTGGCAGTGGCATCCATTTTGTGATGCCAGGGCTGTAGAAAGTCTTTACCGGGTAGACCAGTGTGAACATGTCTTTCCCTCTAGAAGGGTGGAATGTTACCCCTGCCACTACCACTGGCGAGGGAGGTAGTATTCCAAAGCGTTTGACACCAAACACGACATGTTTCCGTGAAGCCAGTCCAAAGTTAGCATTTACCGCGAGGTTATAATGCACTTAAGAGCCTATGGTCAGGCTGCACCACAAACAGCATCAGAGGAGGTACTCCGAATGCTGCAGAGGGGCTCTGCTCATGCAGGGGCACCCTCTCACATAAACAACAAGCACTCTGTCTTCAGGGATGTTAAGGCCTGCCATAGGAGTGACTTATAGGTTTTATATGTGTGTGCAATGGTAGTGATATGGGTAGCCTATACCACAGTAATGGGTGCAAGCACCACCTTACCCAGGCTGCAGTAGCAGACCTGTGGTGTCATTTTGGAGTGCTTCCCAGGGGTGGCATAATACATGCTTCAGCCCCTGGTAGGCCTCTGAGGTACCTATGCCCTAGGTACATAGTATACCATATACTAGGTGCTTATAAGGCACTCCAGAATCCAATTAGAAATGTAACTAATGTACATGGAAACCATTTAAGAGAGGAAGCAGCCAGGCTGGGGTCCTAATTAGCAGGGCCACAGCCAGAGTAAGGTTGAAAAACAGTGAAACACCAGCAAAAGGTGGGGTACCCATGTGAAGCATATCCTACTCTCCTACACAACCCCCCCCCCCAACGCAGGGACATTAAACTAACCTTGACCAGTTGAGTCTTCATGTTCTAAGTGGAAATACCTAGAGAGTCCATCTGCATTGGCATGGTTACTCCCAGGTCTATGTTCCACTGTTAAGTCCATCCCCTGTAGGGAAATAGACCACCTAAGCAGTTTGGGGGTTTCACCCTTCATTTGTTGTAGCCAGAAGAGGGGCTTATGGTCTGTCTGAACAAGGAAATGAGTACCAAACAAGTATGGCCTCAACTTCTTCAGAGTCCAAACCACAGCAAGGGCCTCCCTCTCAATGGCTGACCAACGTTTCTTTCTAGGGGTCAGCCTTCTGCTTATGAAAGCTACCGGCTGATCCTGACCTTCATCATTCAATTGTGACAGTACAGCCCCTACCCCCAATTCAGATGCATCTGTTTGGAGAACTAACTTTTTGGAGTAATCAGGACTCTGTAGAATGGGAGCAGTGCACATGACCTGCTTCAGGTCATCAAATGCCTTTTGACAGCTAGCTGTCCACTGAACCTTTTTGGGCATTTTCTTAGAAGTTAAGTCATTCAGGGGTGTCACTATTGATCCATACTCCTTGACAAATCTCCTATAGTACCCAGTTAGGCCTAAAAAGGCTCTCACCTGCGTCTGGGTGGTTGGAGCAACCCAGTCCATGATGGTCTGGATTTTGCTCTGCAGTGGTTGAAGGTGGCCCAGGTACACAACCTGACTCTGCCCTATCTGGCACTTGGTGGCTTTGATAGTGAGGCCTGCCTTTTGCAGAGCCTCCAAAACATTCCTTATGTGGACCAGGTGATCCTCCCAGGTGGAGCTAAAGACAGCAATATCATCTAGATAAGCTGCACAGTAGGCTTCCAGACCTGTGAGAACTGTATTCACCAACCTTTGGAAAGTGGCAGGTGCATTCTTCAAACCAAAGGGCATCACCACAAATTGGTAGTGCCCACTTGGGGTTGAAAAGGCTGTTTTTGGCTTTGCATCATCAGCTAGTCTGATCTGCCAGTAGCCAGCTGTCAAGTCAAATGTGCTAAGGTACTTGGCTGAGGCCAACGTATCTATAAGTTCATCTGTCCTTGGAATTGGATGGGCATCAGTCCTAGTGACTGCATTGAGACCCCTGTAGTCCACACAAAACCTTATCTCTCTTTTCCCACCACTGGTGTGAGGTTTTGGCACAAGGGCCACTGGGCTAGCCGAAGGGCTATCTGAGGGTTCAATAACTCCCAAATCCAACATTTTCTGGACTTCTGTCCTGATACAGTCCCTGACATGGTCAGGTTGCCTATAAATCTTATTTTTAATAGGCAGACTGTCCCAGTGTCTACTTCATGAGTGCACCAGGTAGTCTGTCTTGGAGTCAGAGAAAACATGTTTCTGAACTGATTGAACACCTGTCTGCAATCAGTTTGCTGCTGGGCAGTGAGGCTGCCTGCCAAGGCCACACCATCAACTGACCCATCATCAGGGTTCTGTGAGAAAAGGTGAGGGAATGGGTCACTCTCTTCCTCCTGCCCCTCATCAGTAGCCATAAGCAAGCCCATGTCATCCCTGTCTACATATGGCTTTAGTCTGTTGACATGGAGAACCCTGTGGGGACTCCTGGGAGTTCCTAGGTCTACTAAGTAGGTAACCTCTCCCTTCTGTTCAACAATAGTGTGGGGTCCATTCCATTTGTCTTGGAGAGCTGCTGGGACCACAGGCTCCAACACCCACACTTTCTGTCCTGGCTGGCAAACAGTCTTTTGGTCATGCCAGGCTTTTTGCAGTTGCAGGCTAGCCTCAAGGATTTTAGTTGCCTTTTTCATGTACTCAGCCATCCTGGAGCGGAGACCAAGTACATAGTCCACTATGTCTTGCTTTGGGGGCTTGAGAGGTAACTCCCATCCTTCCTTCACCAAACACAATGGACCCCTGACAGGTTGACCAAACAAAAGTTTAAAGGGGCTGTATCCAACCCCCTTTTGTGCACCTCCCTGTATGCAAACAAAAGGCAGGGCAAGAGAAGGTCCCATCTTCGCCTAAGCTTTTCTGGGATCCCTTTGATCATGCCCTTTAAGGTTTTGTTGAAACTTTCAACCAAACCATTGCATTGTGGGTGATAGGGAGTGGTGAACTCGTAAGTCACACCACACTCCTTCCACATTGCCCTTAAGTAACCAGACATGAAGTTGGTACCTCTGTCTGATACTACCTCCTTAGGAAAACCCACTCTTAAGAAAACTCCAAACAGGGCCCTTGCCACCACAGGTGCTGTAGTGGTCCTAAGGGGAATAGCTTCTGGGTACCTGGTAGCATGATCCACTACTACCAGGATACATCTGTGCCTAGATTTGTCTGGGGATCCATGGGACCAACAATGGCAATCTCTACCCTTTCAAATGGCACCCCCACCACAGGTAGTGGTATCAGGGGGGCCTTTGTAGTGCCACCTGCCTTGCCACTGGCTTGGCAGGTTACACAGGAGCAACAAAACTCCTTTGTGTCTTCAGACATGTGGGGCCAGTGAAAGTGAGGGACCAGTCTGTCCCAAGTCTTGTTCTGGCCCAGGTGACCTGCTAAAGGGATATCATGGGCTAGGGTCAATAGGAAGCCACTGAACTTCAGAGGTATGACCAACCTCCTGGTGGCACCAGGGTTGGGGTCTCTACACTCTGAGTACAGGAGTCCATCATCCTAATACACCTTATGGGTACCACTACCGCTCCCAGCAGCCTCAGCAGCAGCTTGCTGTCTGAGGGTTTCAAGAGAGGGGCAGCACTGCTGCTCCTGGCTCAGCCTGGAAGGCCACCCTGTCCCTAAGAACTCAACTTGATCAGGCTCAAGCTCCTCTGGGACAGTTCCTTCTTCAGGACTGTGATCATCTCCATCAAGAGACTGATCCTCCTTCTGAGTCAGGGGGGAAGGCTCTGCCTTAACCCTTCTGCTTCTCCTCTTGGATGGCACTTGGTCCATTCTTCCAGAATCCAATGCCTGTTCAGTTTCAGACATGTTGGCCTGTGACCTGGTCACAGCAAACACATCTGCAGGGATGCCCAGCATTTCTGCATGAGTCCTGAGCTCTACTTCTGCCTAAGCTGAAGTCTCGAGATAATTGCCAAGCAAGCATTCGACTGGTAGGTCTGCACTCACCACAACCTTCTTAAGGCCAGTTACACCTCCCCAGGAGAAGTTAACAACTGCCAGAGAATGGTCTGTTCTGACATTGCTAGCATTGGTCACTTGGTACATTACCCCAAGTACAATCTGCCCAGGATCCACAAGATCTTTTGTCACCATAGTGACACTTGCTCCTGTGTCCCTGAATGCCAAAGCCTGTACTCCATTGATTAAAGGCTGTTGCCTGTAGTTGCCCAAGTTACTGGGACTCACAGAGGGGGTCATATCCATGCCCCCATCACAGACAAGAACAACCTGAGTGGTTTCTCTGACTAGGCCAGAGCCCAACTCAGTACCCAGGGTCAACCCTACTAAACCCTTGGCTTGCGTATTCCCACCACCAATTGTAACTGCACTAGGGGGAGCAGGTACCTTAGGGGCATTGGTGGGGCTGGAGTATTCTCTTTGGACTTGGTACAATCACTGGTCCAGAGTGTCTTTTGCTTACAGACTTTGCACCAAGGTTTCTTTTGGCCTTTCCCTTTGTTGGACTGTGAATCCCCACCTGAAGAAGATTTTTGGGGCCCTTGTGAAGACTTCTGGTCTTTACCCATGTCCCCACCCTTGTCAGAGTTCTTAGAATCTTGCTTCTTTGGGTCACCACCTTGGGCCTGTACCTTCTGCTTCACCCTGGTTCTGACCCATTTGTCTGCCTTCTTTCCCAATTCTTGGTGAGAGGTCAGATCAGAGTCTACCAGGTACTGGTGCAACAGCTGATTTTGACAGTTATTAAGAAACTGCTCCCTCATTATCAGATTGTACAATCCTATAAAGTCACACATGTTACTGCCCAATAACCAACCTTCCAGAGCCTTCGCAGCACAGTCAACAAAGTCCACCAAGTCTTTAATTTTTGCATTTTGGGTATCCCTGAACTTTAACCTGTATTGTTCAGTGGTTAGGCCAAACACATCAATCAGTGCACTTTTCAAGACCTGGTAATCATCAACATCCTCTTCTCTTACAGTGAGGAGCTTATCTCTACCTTTGTCTGCAAAGGAGAGCCCTATGATTGCTGCCCACTGCCCTTGGGGGACCTTCTGTACTTTACAGGCCCTCTCCAAGGCAGTTATCCATTTGTAGATGTCATCCCCACTCTGGTAGGGAGGGACAATCTTACTTAGGTTTCTATGGTCATAAGACCTCTCCCTATCTCTAGGGAAGTTGCTGCCACCAAGGGACTCTAGTCCCTCCTTTTTGCTAGCCCTGTAGAGCTCTAGAGCTTCCCTATCTAGGGTCATCTGCAGCTTTCTGAGGTTGAACTTATCTTGCTCATACTTCAGCGGTCTCTTTCTCCTCTCCTGGGAGGTTTCCCTCCCTCTGTGAGAAGAAACAGAGGTCCCTACAGATGAGGTAGACTGAACAGACTCCCTTGAGAGAGATCTATTCCTTTTAACCCTACTTTCAACTCTTCCTGGAGGGACAAAGAGGGGAGCATTGGGTTCTTCCTCTTCATCCTCATCCAGTTCACTGTGGTCACCAGATCCTGATCATGGTCATTAGTCTGGTCAGCAGCAGAGTTTGGGCCAGGGGGAGTTCCACCCCCAGATCCACCCTCAGCTGCTGCCCCACCCACTCTGCCTACCCCTTCAGGCCCACTAGGCCCTGAGAGATCATCCAGCCTAAGCATCTGTAAAAGATTCTGGGCGTTTGGGCTTTTGCCTGTCTTCAGCTTCCTAATGGAACATAAGGCCCTAAGCTGTGCAAAGGTGAGATCCTCATATTTATAGGGGAGAAGGCCACTGGCTTCTGGCAGGGACCCATTGGTTCCTGGCTGATTAGACATTACTAGTGTGGTGTGGTGTATTGAACTACCTACACTAGTGTGGCCTACGAATCTCTCTTGAGTTGTAGAAAGGGTGTGCTAAGCCCTTGACACACAACTCTAAGTTCAGTAGAACTTACTGTATACTAAACTTGATATTATATGTACCTAAGGTACCTTTAGTGGTTTTCAGTTGATCAATTCAATTGAGATTATCTGGTAAAACAATAGCAAGCTGGAATCCCACACGCTGCACACCAATGTGAGAAGTTGGCCTGATATATGTTGTCCACTAGTTATAGTGGGCACCGTGTATCAGTCCAAACAACCCCTTATGGTGATAGGTTAAAGACAACCTTTATTGAAAGCTATCCTAGTGGTAGCTATGGAGAGCAGCCTTCAGGCTAAGTCTTGAAGGAATGTAAAGCAGCTTGTTTTACCAGTCTATAATCTCTTGAATGACCAAATGAAAGGACAACCACACCAGGTATATATTTAAAATATATGTATTTAAGATAAAACACACGCCTCTAGTCTCTTTATGAGACTGGAGTTCGAAGTACTTAAGTTACAAGTCAGTATTCAACAGTAAAAGCACAAATCCACGTTTGGGCCCTAGGGGCGTACCAAACCATATACCAATAAAGTGGTATAAGAACCACAACTGAACTAGACACAAGGCCTAGAGCCTGTAGAAGTGCTTGGACCACAAGGAACCACCCAAGGTAGTGACACAGGGGACCCACGGGGGACGCGTGCAGTGTGGGAACACAGCCGTGAATCGCTGTTAACTTCTTTGGGGAAAGTCGCGGTTGGAAATTAAGAGTTTAAGGACACTTAGAGGACGGCTACGAGCGAACCCTTTTGGACTTAGAGGTGTCTAGGGCCAACACCCACGGGAGCACCGGTGTACTCGAGTTACCTCACCCAGGGAAGCCGGGTGCATAGGTGTCAAATGGTGTCGGGTCGCGTCGCTGTTTTCAATGGAAGCTGCTCAGGAAGTGCTGCTGCCGTGAAGAGGAGAAGTGTCTGGAGAGATACAAGCCTGGATCAAGGATGGAAGGAACCTGAAAGCAGAGGGGACAGAGTATGGGTCACTTACCAGTGACCAGGGGCACGATAGCCCAATGTCCACAGATGTCGAGTGTGTCAGGTGAGTTGATGGGTGTCTTGATTCTTCAGCCACGAGGTCCAGGAGGTGTCAACGATAACCAGGAGCTGGATTCAAGCTGTCCTACAAAGTTTGTCGAGTGCTGCGGTGTCGGCTACTAGATTGGACCCAACAAGCTTTGGCAACGGCAAGTCACTTGGAAATAGAAAAAGGACGTTGGTGCATACCAGAAAGGTCTGGGGGACTCACCCAGTGAGGGTAAGTCAGGGCACATCTGGAGAAACCAGGAAGGCCCAATCAGAAGAGGAGTCGCCTTTATGGGGACCCACTAGCCAACGGACTAGCGATCGCAAAGGAGCCTCAAGGGGTCGCACTTGAAACTGGCCCACGGGTCACTCGTGGAGTGGAGGCCAGAGATCTTCGGTGCTGGAGGTGCTCAAGGCTGGGGCTACTCGGAGCCCAAAGCACAACTTCGAGGAAGACCAGGAAGATGATGGATCAGCAAAAGATTACAGTGTCCAGGGGTCATGGTTCCACGTCACCCACGATAGCCACGGGCTTCAGCTTTGCTGTCGACTCAGGGTAGCCTCGGGGAAGTCTGGAAATCCACCTCTGGGGATGCAGAGACTTCAGCGTCTGGTGGGAGCTTCAGAATTGCAGACCAGTCAGTTGCTTCTTTGGTGCCTGCTAAGCAGGGGAGTCACTCCTTGACCTCAAGGGAGATTTCTTCAGTCTTCTAGTTGAAATAGAACGTCGAAGGTCCATGATATATGTTGCAGAGTTTCGTCCAAGGTAATCTAAGGTCGCAAGGACTAGGTTCCCATACTTATACAAAGTTTGGGGGTTGGACATACTCTAGGGACCCACCTATGTTTCCGTGAAGCCAGTCCAAAGTTAGCATTTACTGCAAGGTTATAATACACTTCAGAGTATATGGTCAGGCTGCACCACAAACAGCATCAGAGTAGATACTCCGAACACTGCAGAGGGGCTCTGCTCATGCAGGGGCACCCTCTCACATAAACACCAAGCACTCTGCCTTCAGGATTGTTAAGGCCTGCCATAGGAGTGACGTATAGGTTTTATAAGTGTGTGCAATGGTAGTGATATAGGTAGCCTATACCACAGTAATGGGTGCAAGCACCACCTTACCAAGGCTGCAGTAGCAGACCTTTGGTGTAATTTTGGAGTGCTTCCCAGGGGTGTCATAATACATGCTTCAGCCCCTGGTAGGCCTCTGCGGTAGCTCTGCCCTAGGTACATAGTATACCATATACTATGGGCTTATAAGGCACTCCAGAATCCAATTAGAAATGTACCTAATGTACATGGAAACCATTTTAGAGAGGAAGCAGCTAGGCTGGGGTCCTGATTAGCATGGCCACAGCCAGAGTAAGGTCGAAAAACAGTGAAACACCAGCAAAAAGTGCCGGTACCCATGTGAAGCAGATCCTTCTCTCCTACAGGGATACAAGACCATCATGAAGGGTATTTAAATCCAAGCGGATCAACAAAGAGTGGGGGCATTAGGAAAGAAAAGGCTTCTTTTACCGGATAGCTAAGCCAGTGGCAAAGGAGCCATGCTAAAGGAGAGGGGGTAACTTGAAAAAACAAGCAGTTTAGCATCTTTGACAATAAGGGGTGTTTATGTTTTTGACAGGGCAGCCCAAGGCAACAATATGTAGTGGCACCAGAGAAAACAGATTGTGGTTTAAGAGTTATATGACACAATATTGAATTAAGATACTATTGTCCCAAAAATATCATTTGCTGCAATATTATCACCCTATGCTCAAACAACAAATACAGAAATACCGCTATCAAAAATATTGCCATAAAAATATCTAAAATACCATAATATTGAACAGAAACATATGGAAAAACAAAATATCATCATGCCACTAAATATTTTCAAAATCACAAAAATATTGAAAACAAAAATATTAACTATGGAAATATTGTGTGAATAAATGTAAGAAATAATAATCAAAGTAATACAAATTAATAATTACATTTGAAGGACCATAAATTAACCCAATGTACATATAAAAATATAAAATATTTTACTTACTATATAAGCCATAAATTAAATATTATAAATTACTTAATTACTTATAAAAGCCTTTCTACTCAGAAGAAAACTAAACTAAATGCACAACACATTAAACCAATTAAACATTTAAAAATAATACAAAACTAATAAAGTAGCATTAATACAGAAAATATTAACTACTAAAACATAATATGAAATCATATACACTTCAAAATCTTTATATTCACATACAGCAGTTAAAAATAAACCTTAATTAGTGTCCCCCAAATAAGGAAAAAGCTAAAAAGAAATTTAATTGAACACCAAGTGGCCAATAAACTTTAATGTAAAACAAATTAATCATTACAAGTCTATAACTAATTAAATTAAGACTATAAAAAAGCAGTAAAAGCACCTACATTTTGCAGCACAAATGCTACACCTAGACTAAAATAGCACGCTTCTGGATTCCAAATGGAAATTCCAGGAGCTACCGTTCACAAAACCTACCATCCACCTCCAAAAGTACATAATGTAAACCTGCTAACCTAAATTTCCTACCACTTAACTTAAAGTAAGCAACTAAAATATATGTTTCTATTGATATCTCCAAACATTAGCTGCCATTACAAGATTGCAAATGAGATTGTAATCCTGCTGACTAAAAATAATAACTTCCCAAATGACAAACTCAACAAAGAAACTTTAAAAATAGGTAAAACAAATTAAATTTGAAAGAATTCACATAGCCCACTCTACCACCCATTCTACCTAAGCCCGACACAGACTTTATTAGGGCACAAAGTCCAGCAATACAACCCACTATGCCTGGAACATATTCACAGGGAATGCAACTACCAACCATGCAAGAGCAGAAGGAAACCTTGCCTAGAAAGAGAGGACATATGATAAAAGACCTTGAATCAGGACAATTCACAGCTACCCCACCCCATGGTACTGTGACAATGGATGTATGTCGTTACAACGCACACTTTTACAACGCATGCACTTACAACGCATTTTTTACAACGCAACATCCACTACAACGCATTCCATTACAACGCAGGACACTACAACGCATTTTTAAAAACTACCTTTACAACGCAGTCCATTACAACGCATACTACCTTTACAACGCATACCATTACAACGCATAATATTACATTGGATTTAAGGTAAGTATTGGATAGTATAGGGGTAAAAATTACTATTCTTACTCCAGGGGGTGCAACAGTAGGGTAAGTGTTGGATAGTATAGGGGTAAAAATTACTATTCTAACTCCAGGGGGTGCAACAGTAGGGCAAGTGTTGGATAGTATAGGGGTAAAAATTACTATTCTAACTCCAGGGGGTGCAACAGTAGGGCAAGTGTTGGATAGTATAGGGGTAAAAATTACTATTCTAACTCCAGGGGGTGCAACAGTAGAGTAAGTGTTGGATAGTATAGGGGTAAAAATTACTATTCTAACTCCAGGGGATGCAACAGTAGGGTAAGTGTTGGATAGTATAGGGGTAAAAATTACTATTCTAACTCCAGGGGGTGCAACAGTAGGGCAAGTGTTGGATAGTATAGGGGTAAAAATTACTATTCTAACTCCAGGGGGTGCAACAGTAGGGCAAGTGTTGGATAGTATAGGGGTAAAAATTACTATTCTAACTCCAGGGGGTGCAACAGTAGGGCAAGTGTTGGATAGTATAGGGGTAAAAATTACTATTCTAACTCCAGGGGGTGCAACAGTAGGGCAAGTGTTGGATAGTATAGGGGTAAAAATTACTATTCTAACTCCAGGGGGTGCAACAGTAGGGCAAGTGTTGGATAGTATAGGGGTAAAAATTACTATTCTAACTCCAGGGGGTGCAACAGTAGGGTAAGTGTTGGATAGTATAGGGGTAAAAATTACTATTCTAACTCCAGGGGGTGCAACAGTAGGGCAAGTGTTGGATAGTGTAGGGGTTTTAATGTAATATTATGCGTTGTAATGGTATGCGTTGTAAAGGTAGTATGCGTTGTAATGGAATGCGTTGTAAAGTTAGTTTTTAAAAATGCGTTGTAGTGTCCTGCGTTGTAATGGAATGCGTTGTAGTGGATGTTGCGTTGTAAAAAATGCGTTGTAAGTGTAGTGCGTTGTAAAAGTTGCGTTGTAAAGGTTGTTCCCCGTGACAATAGCTTTCTGTCCCCCCCCAAAAAAGTTTCATTACTGATTGATGCCCTCCATCTAGACCTTCAGCCTCCATCACCCAACATCATAGGGCACATCAATCATTACGTTGGACGTTGACACAAGTTCCGCAGGAATTAATCTCACCCACAATAGAAAGTCCAGATCGACAGAGATCAAGGTCCGGGCTAGAGAGGATTAGCCCAATTTCATAGCATTTCATTTGCTTTATTTCGATATCTTGTATCATAAAAGCGTTGAATAACAATTGTGCAAAAAGTTAAAAGTTAAAGTAATACAAGCAATCAATTACGACATAGTTGATTGATAATAACATATTGAAACACTGCATCTGAAGCATGTTATTACATCACAAAATATGAAATGATTGTCGGCGGAACTATACAATACAAATCCTTTAAATTCATTACTAAAATCGTTGCTGGTTAACACGTATAAAGTTAAAACAAGTAAAAACTTGGCAAGACGGCCCATGGAATTCTATAAAGTGCCAGTGCATAGGATAAATTATAAGTAATAGGTTATCGTGGATGGAAGTTATTTCTCCGTATATCCTAGTGTGTGAAATTAGGCCCCCCTCATAAAGCTTTTTGCCTAAGTATCCACACATGGCTTAAAAACGTAACAAAGAGGGCTCCTGGATCAGATTTCAGAATGCGCAGAGCTTCCCGATGGTTGCAGGTGCCCATGTGTCTACAGACTGGTTTCAGCCACTTTGACCTCGCCTTATTATAGGCCGGGCAGGAAAACATACCATGGGCAACGCACTCCAGCGGGGCTCTACAGCAAGGGCAGCCTTCTGTTGTCTGATTTGGTAGGCGCCACTTTGTTGTAAATGCGTAGACTGGAAGTGTGCCAAGCCTAAAGTGGATATACAATGCCCCGTCTCGTGGAACTTGGATTATATCCAGATAAGGCTAGAGTGTTCTGTTCTGCTTGTAGTTTAAAAACTCCTCGGTTAGAGTCCCCACATTAGGCTTGTTGATTTCCTGCCTATCTACCCAGTCCTAGAATGCACGTTTAAGCTCTGTCTTGTTTGGGGGGGCTTGACTATCCCACGATTCCTTGAGACATAGTAATGACATGGTTTTCCTGACACTTGCTATCCATTTAACTCTATGATCCACATCTCTACTCATCGTTCTCAATTAGTGCTGTGGCGTAGTTTGTGAGATCTGGAGTATGCCTTATGCGGACCCAGAAGAGCAGAGTGCACAGTTTGACAATGTCTCTGAACGATCGCCTGCTCATTAGAGGTGTTAGTGGGACATTGCAGGGAAGCATCACCAAATCCCTCATGAACTTATGCTCAGATTTACAGATGTCATCTACATTGTCAAACCCCCATAACTCTGCTCTGTACAAAGCTGAACTGACTGCCTTAGCACTGTAAACCGTGAGGGCCAGGGAGACTGGCCTGCTATGCGAAGAGCGATGTTCTTTGCCTAGTGCCCTGACCACATGTTTATGGCTTATTAGCATCTTTGCTATATGGGGCCTCTATAGCATTTTGTCTGAGAGTCGGACACCAAGATAGTCAAAGGTGCTGACTCTCTCCAGTAGGGTACCATTCAGCATAAGGTTGTTTTTGAAAGATTTGTGGGGATTAAATGTCATAAGCTTTGTCTTAGAGGTATTGATGACCAGCCCCCGAGAGTCACAGAATGATTGATAACGGTTCATTAATTTTCGTAACCCGGCTGGGGTCTTCAACACCAACAAGGTGTCGTCGGCAAACAGGAGAGTCAGTACCTTTGCACCCTCCAGGGCTGGAGCATCAGCTGGATCTTCTTGTAAATAGCTCACCACCCCGTTCACATATAAAGAGAACAGGGTGGAAGCCAAAACACAGCCCTGGCAGACTCCACTCCCAATGGGGATCTGTTCCGTCTACTGACCTTGAGTCCCCCATCTCACCTGTGCATAATTGCCCTAGTGGAGCCGGACCAGTAAATTGAGAATTAGAGGGGGAATGGCCATATCTCTAAGAATATGCCACAATCTATTCCTGAGTACCAGGTCAAAGGCAGTCTTTAGGTCAATAAATACGAGATAAACACTGCCCTTGCCAATGGTTACGACTTTCCAGTATTTAAGGAGGAGCCTGAACACCTGATCGATCGTTCCAGTGTTGGTCCTAAAGTCGTCCTGGTACTGAGATAGGGCATCCTCCTCTATCCAAGATTGTATTCTCTGTAACAGTACCCTACCTACCACATTTTGCATTGCGTCAATCAGGCTGATCGGTCTGTAATTTGCGGGGTCCTCTCTGGCACCCTTTTTGATATATAGGGACCACCTCGGCACCCTTCCAAGATTCTGGCACTGGGCAGCCGTCCGCTATGGCATTGATCAGCAGCCGAATATACCGTGACCAGTTTGTGGGGTCAGCAAGAAATAGGTCTTCAGGCAGACCATCTGGTCCAGGAGCTTTGACAGGGACTATCTTCTTTATTGCTGTTTCAATCTCAATCAGGGAAAAGGGTTCTGCTGAAGGAATGTTTAGCGGCTCTGTAGTCTTTTCTTGCTGTCTTTAGACCAATCGCAATGGACCGCACTCCGCTAGCCCCTCCTCAGGGTCGCCCCTGGGGAAGCTGGTACATGGAGTTCTGGAGTGGTTCACCCCAATGGGTGCAAGTAAGTACTTGTAGAACTGATGATCTCTGACATGGAGTTCTTGAGTGGTTCACCCCAGTGGGTGCAAGTAAGTACTTGTTGTATTGATGATCTCTAGACCCGATACATGTCCCGGGTATTAGAATATCACCCGAGACATGGCTCGGGTTTCGGGATAACTTCCCTCCTCAGTAGAGAAAATAGTTAGGGGTGGAAAAGAGGGCCGCCAAACAACCGTCAAAGGCCTCGTTGCCCGCACAGGCACGCAGGTGCGTAGTCCAGGAGCTCGTCAGCTCAAAGCTCGAGGGAGCCATATTTGTAGACCAATCGCAATGGACCACACTCCGCTAGCCCCTCCTCCGGGTCGCCCCTGGGGAAGCTGGTACATGGAGTTCTGGAGTGGTTCACCCCAATGGGTGCAAGTAAGTACTTGTAGAACTGATGATCTCTGACATGGAGTTCTTGAGTGGTTCACCCCAGTGGGTGCAAGTAAGTACTTGTTGTATTGATGATCTCTAGACCCGATACATGTCCCGGATTTTAGAATATCACCCGAGACATGGCTCGGGTTTCGGGATAACTTCCCTCCTCAGTAGAGAAAATAGTTAGGGGTGGAAAAGAGGGCCGCCAAACAACCGTCAAAGGCCTCGTTGCCCGCACAGGCACGCAGGTGCGTAGTCCAGGGGCTCGTCAGCTCAAAGCTCGAGGGAGCCATATTTGTAGACCAATCGCAATGGACCGCACTCCGCTAGTCCCTCCTCCGGGTCGCCCCTGGGGAAGCTGGTACATGGAGTTCTGGAGTGGTTCACCCCAATGGGTGCAAGTAAGTACTTGTAGAACTGATGATCTCTGACTTGGAGTTCTTGAGTGGTTCACCCCAGTGGGTGCAAGTAAGTACTTGTTGTATTGATGATCTCTAGACCCGATACATGTCCCGGGTTTTAGAATATCACCCGAGACATGGCTCGGGTTTCGGGATAACTTCCCTCCTCAGTAGAGAAAATAGTTAGGGGTGGAAAAGAGGGCCGCCAAACAACCGTCAAAGGCCTCGTTGCCCGCACAGGCACGCAGGTGCGTAGTCCAGGGGCTCGTCAGCTCAAAGCTCGAGGGAGCCATATTTGTAGACCAATCGCAATGGACCGCACTCCGCTAGTCCCTCCTCCGGGTCGCCCCTGGGGAAGCTGGTACATGGAGTTCTGGAGTGGTTCACCCCAATGGGTGCAAGTAAGTACTTGTAGAACTGATGATCTCTGACATGGAGTTCTTGAGTGGTTCACCCCAGTGGGTGCAAGTAAGTACTTGTTGTATTGATGATCTCTAGACCCGATACATGTCCCGGATTTTAGAATATCACCCGAGACATGGCTCGGGTTTCGGGATAACTTCCCTCCTCAGTAGAGAAAATAGTTAGGGGTGGAAAAGAGGGCCACCAAACAACCGTCAAAGGCCTCGTTGCCCGCACAGGCACGCAGGTGCGTAGTCCAGGGGCTCGTCAGCTCAAAGCTCGAGGGAGCCATATTTGTAGACCAATCGCAATGGACCGCACTCCGCTAGTCCCTCCTCCGGGTCGCCCCTGGGGAAGCTGGTACATGGAGTTCTGGAGTGGTTCACCCCAATGGGTGCAAGTAAGTACTTGTAGAACTGATGATCTCTGACTTGGAGTTCTTGAGTGGTTCACCCCAGTGGGTGCAAGTAAGTACTTGTTGTATTGATGATCTCTAGACCCGATACATGTCCCGGGTTTTAGAATATCACCCGAGACATGGCTCGGGTTTCGGGATAACTTCCCTCCTCAGTAGAGAAAATAGTTAGGGGTGGAAAAGAGGGCCGCCAAACAACCGTCAAAGGCCTCGTTGCCCGCACAGGCACGCAGGTGCGTAGTCCAGGGGCTCGTCAGCTCAAAGCTCGAGGGAGCCATATTTGTAGACCAATCGCAATGGACCGCACTCCGCTAGTCCCTCCTCCGGGTCGCCCCTGGGGAAGCTGGTACATGGAGTTCTGGAGTGGTTCACCCCAATGGGTGCAAGTAAGTACTTGTAGAACTGATAATCTCTGACATGGAGTTCTTGAGTGGTTCACCCCAGTGGGTGCAAGTAAGTACTTGTTGTATTGATGATCTCTAGACCCGATACATGTCCCGGGTTTTAGAATATCACCCGAGACATGGCTCGGGTTTCGGGATAACTTCCCTCCTCAGTAGAGAAAATAGTTAGGGGTGGAAAAGAGGGCCGCCAAACAACCGTCAAAGGCCTCGTTGCCCGCACAGGCACGCAGGTGCGTAGTCCAGGAGCTCGTCAGCTCAAAGCTCGAGGGAGCCATATTTGTAGACCAATCGCAATGGACCGCACTCCGCTAGCCCCTCCTCCAGGTCGCCCCTGGGAAAGCTGGTACATGGAGTTCTGGAGTGGTTCACCCCAATGGGTGCAAGTAAGTACTTGTAGAACTGATGATCTCTGACATGGAGTTCTTGAGTGGTTCACCCCAGTGGGTGCAAGTAAGTACTTGTTGTATTGATGAACTCTAGACCCGATACATGTCCCGGGTTTTAGAATATCACCCGAGATATGGCTCGGGTTTCGGGATAACTTCCCTCCTCAGTAGAGAAAATAGTTAGGGGTGGAAAAGAGGGCCACCAAACAACCGTCAAAGGCCTCGTTGCCCGCACAGGCACGCAGGTGCGTAGTCCAGGAGCTCGTCAGCTCAAAGCTCGAGGGAGCCATATTTGTAGACCAATCGCAATGGACCGCACTCCGCTAGCCCCTCCTCCGGGTCGCCCCTGGTGAAGCTGGTACATGGAGTTCTGAAGTGGTTCACCCCAATGGGTGCAAGTAAGTACTTGTAGAACTGATGATCTCTGACATGGAGTTCTTGAGTGGTTCACCCCAGTGGGTGCAAGTAAGTACTTGTTGTATTGATGATCTCTAGACCCGATACATGTCCCGGGTTTTAGAATATCACCCGAGACATGGCTCGGGTTTCGGGATAACTTCCCTCCTCAGTAGAGAAAATAGTTAGGGGTGGAAAAGTGGGCCGCCAAAAAACCGTCAAAGGCCTCGTTGCCCGCACAGGCACGCAGGTGCGTAGTCCAGGAGCTCATCAGCTCAAAGCTCGAGGGAGCCATATTTGTAGACCAATCGCAATGGACCGCACTCCGCTAGCCCCTCCTCCGGGTCGCCCCTGGGGAAGCTGGTACATGGAGTTCTGGAGTGGTTCACCCAATGGGTGCAAGTAAGTACTTGTAGAACTGATGATCTCTGACATGGAGTTCTTGAGTGGTTCACCCCAGTGGGTGCAAGTAAGTACTTGTTGTATTGATGATCTCTAGACCCGATACATGTCCCGGGTTTTAGAATATCACCCGAGACATGGCTCGGGTTTCGGGATAACTTCCCTCCTCAGTAGAGAAAATAGTTAGGGGTGGAAAAGAGGGCCGCCAAACAACCGTCAAAGGCCTCGTTGCCCGCACAGGCACGCAGGTGCGTAGTCCAGGAGCTCGTCAGCTCAAAGCTCGAGGGAGCCATATTTGTAGACCAATCGCAATGGACCGCACTCCGCTAGCCCCTCCTCCGGGTCGCCCCTGGGGAAGCTGGTACATGGAGTTCTGGAGTGGTTCACCCCAATGGGTGCAAGTCAGTACTTGTAGAACTGATGATCTCTGACATGGAGTTCTTGAGTGGTTCACCCCAGTGGGTGCAAGTAAGTACTTGTTGTATTGATGAACTCTAGACCCGATACATGTCCCGGGTTTTAGAATATCACCCGAGACATGGCTCGGGTTTCGGGATAACTTCCCTCCTCAGTAGAGAAAATAGTTAGGGGTGGAAAAGAGGGCCGCCAAACCACCGTCAAAGGCCTCGTTGCCCGCACAGGCACGCAGGTGCGTAGTCCAGGAGCTCGTCAGCTCAAAGCTCGAGGGAGCCATATTTGTAGACCAATCGCAATGGACCGCACTCCGCTAGCCCCTCCTCCGGGCCGCCCCTGGGGAAGCTGGTACATGGAGTTCTGGAGTGGTTCACCCCAATGGGTGCAAGTAAGTACTTGTAGAACTGATGATCTCTGACATGGAGTTCTTGAGTGGTTCACCCCTGTGGGTGCAAGTAAGTACTTGTTGTATTGATGATCTCTAGACCCGATACATGTCCTGGGTTTTAGAATATCACCCGAGACATGGCTCGGGTTTCGGGATAACTTCCCTCCTCAGTAGAGAAAATAGTTAGGGGTGGAAAAGAGGGCCGCCAAACAACCATCAAAGGCCTCGTTGCCCGCACAGGCACGCAGGTGCGTAGTCCAGGGGCTCGTCAGCTCAAAGCTCGAGGGAGCCATATTTGTAGACCAATCGCAATGGACCGCACTCCGCTAGTCCCTCCTCCGGGTCGCCCCTGGGGAAGCTGGTACATGGAGTTCTGGAGTGGTTCACCCCAATGGGTGCAAGTAAGTACTTGTAGAACTGATGATCTCTGACATGGAGTTCTTGAGTGGTTCACCCCAGTGGGTGCAAGTAAGTACTTGTTGTATTGATGAACTCTAGACCCGATACATGTCCCGGGTTTTAGAATATCACCCGAGACATGGCTCGGGTTTCGGGATAACTTCCCTCCTCAGTAGAGAAAATAGTTAGGGGTGGAAAAGAGGGCCACCAAACAACCGTCAAAGGCCTCGTTGCCCGCACAGGCACGCAGGTGCGTAGTCCAGGAGCTCGTCAGCTCAAAGCTCGAGGGAGCCATATTTGTAGACCAATCGCAATGGACCGCACTCCGCTAGCCCCTCCTCCGGGTCGCCCCTGGGGAAGCTGGTACATGGAGTTCTGAAGTGGTTCACCCCAATGGGTGCAAGTAAGTACATGTAGAACTGATGATCTCTGACATGGAGTTCTTGAGTGGTTCACCCCAGTGGGTGCAAGTAAGTACTTGTTGTATTGATGATCTCTAGACCCGATACATGTCCCGGGTCTTAGAATATCACCCGAGACATGGCTCGGGTTTCGGGATAACTTCCCTCCTCAGTAGAGAAAATAGTTAGGGGTGGAAAAGTGGGCCGCCAAACAACCGTCAAAGGCCTAGTTGCCCGCACAGGCACGCAGGTGCGTAGTCCAGGAGCTCGTCAGCTCAAAGCTCGAGGGAGCCATATTTGTAGACCAATCGCAATGGACCGCACTCCGCTAGCCCCTCCTCCGGGTCGCCCCTGGGGAAGCTGGTACATGGAGTTCTGGAGTGGTTCACCCCAATGGGTGCAAGTAAGTACTTGTAGAACTGATGATCTCTGACATGGAGTTCTTGAGTGGTTCACCCCAGTGGGTGCAAGTAAGTACTTGTTGTATTGATGATCTCTAGACCCGATACATGTCCCGGGTTTTAGAATATCACCCGAGACATGGCTCGGGTTTCGGGATAACTTCCCTCCTCAGTAGAGAAAATAGTTAGGGGTGGAAAAGAGGGCCGCCAAACAACCGTCAAAGGCCTCGTTGCCCGCACAGGCACGCAGGTGCGTAGTCCAGGAGCTCGTCAGCTCAAAGCTCGAGGGAGCCATATTTGTAGACCAATCGCAATGGACCGCACTCCGCTAGCCCCTCCTCCGGGTCGCCCCTGGGGAAGCTGGTACATGGAGTTCTGGAGTGGTTCACCCCAATGGGTGCAAGTAAGTACTTGTAGAACTGATGATCTCTGACATGGAGTTCTTGAGTGGATCACCCCAGTGGGTGCAAGTAAGTACTTGTTGTATTGATGATCTCTAGACCCGATACATGTCCCGGGATTTAGAATATCACCCGAGACATGGCTCGGGTTTCGGGATAACTTCCCTCCTCAATAGAGAAAATAGTTAGGGGTGGAAAAGAGGGCCGCCAAACAACCGTCAAAGGCCTCGTTGCCCGCACAGGCACGCAGGTGCGTAGTCCAGGAGCTCGTCAGCTCAAAGCTCGAGGGAGCCATATTTGTAGACCAATCGCAATGGACCGCACTCCGCTAGCCCCTCCTCCGGGTCGCCCCTGGGGAAGCTGGTACATGGAGTTCTGGAGTGGTTCACCCCAATGGGTGCAAGTAAGTACTTGTAGAACTGATGATCTCTGACATGGAGTTCTTGAGTGGTTCACCCCAGTGGGTGCAAGTAAGTACTTGTTGTATTGATGATCTCTAGACCCGATACATGTCCTGGGTTTTAGAATATCACCCGAGACATGGCTCTGGTTTCGGGATAACTTCCCTCCTCAGTAGAGAAAATAGTTAGGGGTGGAAAAGAGGGCCGCTAAACAACCGTCAAAGGCCTCGTTGCCCGCACAGGCACGCAGGTGCGTAGTCCAGGAGCTCGTCAGCTCAAAGCTCGAGGGAGCCATATTTGTAGACCAACCGCAATGGACCGCACTCCGCTAGCCCCTCCTCCGGGTCGCCCCTGGGGAAGCTGGTACATGGAGTTCTGGAGTGGTTCACCCCAATGGGTGCAAGTAAGTACTTGTAGAACTGATGATCTCTGTCATGGAGTTCTTGAGTGGTTCACCCCAGTGGGTGCAAGTAAGTACTTGTTGTATTGATGATCTCTAGACCCGATACATGTCCCGGGTTTTAGAATATCACCAGAGACATGGCTCGGGTTTCGGGATAACTTCCCTCCTCAGTAGTGAAAATAGTTAGGGGTGGAAAAGAGGGCCGCCAAACAACCGTCTAAGGCCTCGTTGCCCGCACAGGCACGCAGGTGCGTAGTCCAGGAGCTCGTCAGCTCAAAGGTCGAGGGTGCCATATTTGTAGACCAATCGCAATGGACCGCACTCCGCTAGCCCCTCCTCCGGGTCGCCCCTGGGGAAGCTGGTACATGGAGTTCTGGAGTGGTTCACCCCAATGGGTGCAAGTAAGTACTTGTAGAACTGATGATCTCTGACATGGAGTTCTTGAGTGGTTCACCCCAGTGGGTGCAAGTAAGTACTTGTTGTATTGATGATCTCTAGACCCGATACATGTCCCGGGTTTTAGAATATCACCCGAGACATGGCTCGGGTTTCGGGATAACTTCCCTCCTCAGTAGAGAAAATAGTTAGGGGTGGAAAAGAGGGCCGCCAAACAACCGTCAAAGGCCTCGTTGCCCGCACAGGTACGCAGGTGCGTAGTCCAGGAGCTCGTCAGCTCAAAGCTCGAGGGAGCCATATTTGTAGACCAATCGCAATGGACCGCACTCCGCTAGCCCCTCCTCTGGGTCGCCCCTGGGGAAGCTGGTACATGGAGTTCTGGAGTGGTTCACCCCAATGGGTGCAAGTAAGTACTTGTAGAACTGATGATCTCTGACATGGAGTTCTTGAGTGGTTCACCCCAGTGGGTGCAAGTAAGTACTTGTATTGATGATCTCTAGACCCGATACATGTCCCGGGTTTTAGAATATCACCCGAGACATGGCTCGAGTTTCGGGATAACTTCCCTCCTCAATAGAGAAAATAGTTAGGGGTGGAAAAGAGGGCCGCCAAACAACCGTCAAAGGCCTCGTTGCCCGCACAGGCACGCAGGTGCGTAGTCCAGGAGCTCGTCAGCTCAAAGCTCGAGGGAGCCATATTTGTAGACCAATCGCAATGGACCGCACTCCGCTAGCCCCTCCTCCGGGTCGCCCCTGGGGAAGCTGGTACATGGAGTTCTGGAGTGGTTCACCCCAATGGGTGCAAGTAAGTACTTGTAGAACTGATGATCTCTGACATGGAGTTCTTGAGTGGTTCACCCCAGTGGGTGCAAGTAAGTACTTGTTGTATTGATGATCTCTAGACCCGATACATGTCCCGGGTTTTAGAATATCACCCGAGACATGGCTCGAGTTTCGGGATAACTTCCCTCCTCAATAGAGAAAATAGTTAGGGGTGGAAAAGAGGGCCGCCAAACAACCGTCAAAGGCCTCGTTGCCCGCACAGGCACGCAGGTGCGTAGTCCAGGAGCTCGTCAGCTCAAAGCTCGAGGGAGCCATATTTGTAGACCAATCGCAATGGACCGCACTCCGCTAGCCCCTCCTCCGGGTCGCCCCTGGGGAAGCTGGTACATGGAGTTCTGGAGTGGTTCACCCCAATGGGTGCAAGTAAGTACTTGTAGAACTGATGATCTCTGACATGGAGTTCTTGAGTGGTTCACCCCAGTGGGTGCAAGTAAGTACTTGTTGTATTGATGATCTCTAGACCCGATACATGTCCCGGGTTTTAGAATATAACCCGAGACATGGCTCGAGTTTCGGGATAACTTCCCTCCTCAGTAGAGAAAATAGTTAGGGGTGGAAAAGAGGGCCGCCAAACAACTGTCAAAGGCCTCGTTGCCCGCACAGGCACGCAGGTGCGTAGTCCAGGAGCTCGTCAGCTCAAAGCTCAAGGGAGCCATATTTGTAGACCAATCGCAATGGACCGCACTCCGCTAGCCCCTCCTCCGGGTCGCCCCTGGGGAAGCTGGTACATGGAGTTCTGGAGTGGTTCACCCCAATGGGTGCAAGTAAGTACTTGTAGAACTGATGATCTCTGACATGGAGTTCTTGAGTGGTTCACCCCAGTGGGTGCAAGTAAGTACTTGTTGTATTGATGATCTCTAGACCCGATACATGTCCCGGGTTTATCACCCGAGACATGGCTCGGGTTTCGGGATAACTTCCCTCCTCAGTAGAGAAAATAGTTAGGGGTGGAAAAGAGGGCCGCCAAACAACCGTCAAAGGCCCCGTTGCCCGCACAGGCACGCAGGTGCGTAGTCCAGGAGCTCGTCAGCTCAAAGCGCGAGGGAGCCATATTTGTAGACCAATCGCAATGGACCGCACTCCGCTAGCCCCTCCTCCCGGTCGCCCCTGGGCAAGCTGTTACATGGAGTTCTGGAGTGGTTCACCCCAATGGGTGCAAGTAAGTACTTGTAGAACTGATGATCTCTGACATGGTGTTCTTGAGTGGTTCACCCCAGTGGGTGCAAGTAAGTACTTGTTGTATTGATGATCTCTAGACCCGATACATGTCCCGGGTTTTAGAATATCACCCGAGACATGGCTCGGGTTTCGGGATAACTTTCCTCCTCAGTAGCGAAAATAGTTAGGGGTGGAAAAGAGGGCCACCAAACAACCGTCAAAGGCCTCATTGCCCGCACAGGCACGCATGTGCGTAGTCCAGGAGCTCGTCAGCTCAAAGCTCGAGATAGCCATATTTGTAGACCAATCGCAATGGACCGCCCTCCGCTAGCCCCTCCTCTGGGTCGCCCCTGGGGAAGCTGGTACATGGAGTTCTGGAGTGGTTCACCCCAATGGGTGCAAGTAAGTACTTGTAGAACTGATGATCTCTGACATGGAGTTCTTGAGTGGTTCACCCCAGTGGGTGCAAGTAAGTACTTGTTGTATTGATGATCTCTAGACCCGATACATGTCCCGGGTTTTAGAATATCACCCGAGACATGGCTCGGGTTTCGGGATAACTTCCCTCCTCAGTAGAGAAAATAGTTAGGGGTGGAAAAGAGGGCCCCAAACAACCGTCAAAGGCCTCGTTGCCCGCACAGGCACGCAGGTGCGTAGTCCAGGAGCTCGTCAGCTCAAAGCTCGAGGGAGCCATATTTGTAGACCAATCGCAATGGACCGCACTCCGCTAGCCCCTCCTCCGGGTCGCCCCTGGGGAAGCTGGTACATGGAGTTCTGGAGTGGTTCACCGCAATGGGTGCAAGTAAGTACTTGTAGAACTGCTGATCTCTGACATTGAGTTCTTGAGTGGTTCACCCCAGTGGGTGCAAGTAAGTACTTGTTGTATTGATGATCTCTAGACCCGATACATGTCCCGGGTTTTAGAATATCACCCGAGACATGGCTCGGGTTTCGGGATAACTTCCCTCCTCAGTAGAGAAAATAGTTAGGGGTGGAAAAGAGGGCCGCCAAACAACCGTCAAAGCTCTCGTTGCCCGCACAGGCACGCAGGTGCGTAGTCCAGGAGCTCGTCAGCTCAAAGCTCGAGGGAGCCATATTTGTAGACCAATCGCAATGGACCGCACTCCGCTAGCCCCTCCTCCGGGTCGCCCCTGGGGAAGCTGGTACATGGAGTTCTGGAGTGGTTCACCCCAATGGGTGCAAGTAAGTACTTGTAGAACTGATGATCTCTGACATGGAGTTCTTGAGTGGTTCACCCCAGTGGGTGCAAGTAAGTACTTGTTGTATTGATGATCTCTAGAACCGATACATGTCCCGGGTTTTAGAATATCACCCGAGACATGGCTCGGGTTTCGGGATAACTTCCCTCCTCAGTAGAGAAAATAGTTAGGGGTGGAAAAGAGGGCCGCCAAACAACTGTCAAAGGCCTCGTTGCCACTACATCTACCACAGTTCCTTGGGGCAACTTGCTGGTGTGACGAGCAGAGTGCGACCAACTTTTGAATAATTTATTACGGCTCCCTTGAGCCAACGGGCTGACGAGCCTTGGATCTGCACCTGCGCGCCATGAGAGGTACTTCACCTGTTTTAATTACATTTTGGCAGTCCATGCGGAACCCCTTTACACTGGCCTGCTCCCTGCTGACGAGAGGCAACTACCTCGAAACACGTGTCCAGGGATGGCTAATGCAACACATACTTTTCTTCATACATCGTGGCATAGGCGTACTCGCCGTCGCCACTACATCTACCACAGTTCCTTGGGGCAACTTGCTGGTGTGACGAGCAGTGTGCGACCAACTCTTGAATCTTTTCTTGCTGTCTTTACTAAGGGGCAATTCTTGCTTCTAATTGCTGAAGCTAAAGCCTGCCTTTTAAGCCTGCATTCTTTCGTGCACCATGGGTGTATATTTTTTGGAGGCGCGCGTGGTTTGCTACGCTTACTGGGTGCTTGAAAGTAGGAACTCAACTGTTCCATTGTACGTGAATGAATAGTAGGGACTAGTACGCAGCCACCTGGATCTGCAGCTGCAGCTGCAGCCTGAAGCTAAGAGATATTCGTAGTCAGGGCTAATCGAATGCCCGCTATTTTGGAATCTTGCAGAGAGACCTTGTGCCACTTTACGAACCTTTTGCAGTTAGAGGGAACAACCTTGGTGATAGAAACTGGAATTCGAGTGGTCTGAGAAGGGTGTGTCCCACGGGATCTTCATGTTCACACAGAGGGGGTTATGGTCACTATCAGTGGTGGAACCTATGAACATATCGATAATTTTCCCCCAGAGCCTTACGTCTATCAGAATGTAATCAATACATGAGGGGCAGCTAACTCTGTTGAAAGTGTTTGCCCCCTGAGTGTCCGAGGGAGTTCTGCCGTTAGCTGCTCTCAGGCCGAATTCCATAGTGAGTGCATTTAGTTGGAGTGCTAGCTGAGTCCATCTTTTGATGGGGGTATATTAAGTGAGGGGACCGCGCATTTTCTGTCATCTTCCTCAACCCCCAACATGTCCTCTGTGCTCAAAGGCTCGAATGTGCAGTTAAAGTCTCCTGCAACTACAATTCTAGCGTGGGCTGAGCAACTGGCTAGAGCTTGTTCCAGTGTAGTAACGATGGGCGAAGGATTACCCCCCTTGGTCCCTCTAATATAGGCATTAAACAAGTCTAGAGTACCCTCTCCCCTAGGTCCCTTGATAGTGAGTCTCAAAATATCAGGGCTAATGACTGGCTGCAAGACGGATCGGCAGCCCAAGGCGATGCTCACCCAGATGATTAATCCTTCTGAGGGGTGCCCTCTCCCCATGGTGGTAGCTGGTAAACAGAAGCAAGAATAACCTGGCTTATATATAGGGACCAGACTCCAGGTCTCCTGAAAGATACAGATATCAAATCCCTCTATGAGTTTGTTCCAGTGGGGAAGTAGTAGCTTGTTGTTTAGCCCTGCCACATTCCAGGATATGATCTTCAGCTGATGGGAATTTGGAACCAGGGCGGAGCTAGCATTTCTGCTAAGGGTAAATTGACTGGGCATCACAGGAGGGTGAGATGGTGCGATGGAGTCCAAGGATGTACAAGGATCTACCTCCTGAATTCTCTGGGCATTGTCAGTGGGGTTACTTGAACCCTTCTTCCCTGGATTGCCTGTCGATAATTTGCGATCACTGCCAGAGGATAAAGTGTCATGGGAACCACACTCGATGTTTGAGGGTATTATATTTTGTTCCTAATGTGATTGAGATTCATTGGCTTTCAGGGATACCCCTCCCCTTGGGTTAGCAGGTGTCCTTCCCTCTATAATGTTTGGGAACCGCCTAAACTGTATGGGTGAAGTACCGGGTGGACAGGTGCGATACTCAAGTATGTGGAGATTCTCAGTCAATTCTGTGTTAGACATAGTAAGTTCAATGAAGTCATAGAATCGAGCAGAGGACGAGCATCGCCGTGCCATGGTGATGTCCTCTCCTATTACTGAATGGCTACCCCTGACATGGCAAATCCAATGTATGGCCTTGTTTGTTAGGGATTCTTCTCCTTCAGGGCCATTCATTGGGCCAAGCCTGGGGACATTAACCAAAAAGATTTTTGGGGCATACGGCAGGGATGGGGTACATGAATAGGGTCTCTGCTTATGGGTTCTCGCAGAGATATGCGGTGTTGATAGTAAACTGAGGGCTCTGGCATGGGCTATGGGAGCACGGGAGGGAGCTAGGGTGCAGCGATTTTTGGGCAAGTTAGTGCTTGGGTTGTGTGGATGTGCAATTTTAGAGGCTGGGGGGATTGATTTGAAGATGGCAAAGGAGGTAGAGGAAACCGCAGTCCGATGTGCTCCTAGCATTACTAGACCACCTGCTAGCCATGTTTGGCTGTTGGTCATGAGAAGGCAATATGTGTGCATGCTGTTGGGCAGGTAGAGCCCTTGGGAGTAGGGATTTGACCCAGTAAGAAAGTTCTTCTATCATGTGTCTTAAGGTAGCTATCTCAGACCTAAGGCTACCGATAAGCTGGGGGGTGTCTAGCGGTACCAAGGATGGCTCATGGTTGGTCTCTATTTGCATTATGCGAGATGGCTGGGGCGGTACAGCGCGGGGACACACTAGCTAGTGTGGCCATGCGCTTTATAAGCTTTTTTATTATTATTATTATTAGTTGTAGAAGACAGTGACGAGCACTGACGCAGTCCGTAAGTCATTTGAAAGAGTGGTGGCTCTGCCTCTTCCTGGCGATGCCGGTGGCGCGTGTGGTGGCTCCTCCCCCTCCTGGGGGCTTGTTGGATTCTGGGGAATGGAGTCCCTTTGGCGTCAAACACGGCAGGCAGCAAAGCAGTGGAGCGAATCCCGCATCGCAGGATGCCGGCGGCGCTTTTAGCATGTGTGGTGGCTCCTCCCCCTTCTGGGGGCTTGTTAATTTCTGGGGAATGGAGTCCCCTTGGCGGCAAACACGGCAGGCAGCAAAGCAGTGGAGTGCTATCTGCTTCGCCACAGCCCGAGGATCCAGGAGGAGAAGGGCTGCTCTCCTCCAGTATTGCTTTAGTTGCACGCCTGATGGCGGGCTTCCCCTTCCCCCACACCAACTTCAGTGCAGTACGATGCGAAGTAGCTCCTTTCTCTTTTTGGCAGCTAATGGCGGGCACGTGTTATAATGTCCCTTTCACGGCTGCCCGTGGCTTCTCCGCCTGTGTCTCTCTTGAGGCAATCTTTGCAAGGGAGTGACTGGTGTGTGTCGTAGCTCTGAGTGGGAATGCGAGAGGGACATCAGTGCACCCACCGCCAATTTCCTCAGTTACACGTTCTCTCTCGGGGCAGCACCCCTTCACTTAGACCAATTACCAATGATTACCCCCTCCTCGTTCACACTCACAATGAAGGTAAAAAAAAAATGCTCAGGCGAGGAGCAACCGACTAAGCTGGCCCTCATTCCATATTTTCCCTCTGAAGGGAGTCACGATGTACTGAATTGCTACAACTTATTAAGGCTGTTTCGGGCCATTCCCACCAAGTCCAAAACTAACACCTGAGGACATCTTGAGCATAGAATTTAATTCCACCCTGGAGTGCAGTAATGGTAGGGAAGCCACAGTCTTAACACAATAAACATACCTACTGGCAGAAGCCATACTAGACTGCAAGCTTATCCTTGAGGACTGGGGCATGGGAATCTCTCAAATATTTCCACCCAAATATCCAGCGACATTAAGAAGGCTACTCAATCTTTCCAACCTAAAAGCTCACCCCTACAGCATACTAAGGGGGACTGGGCACTCCCCCCATCATCCATTGTCAGAAAACAAACATATAGCTTGCTCCCATTCATCAACAAGTGGCCCCATTAGGAAAGTCGCACTATGACATATTAAGGGAGAACACGAACACAAATTGGACTGGAATTGGGTGCCACATGCCCTGTCTAGAGAAACAACAGCTTATTCCTAGCAGTGAGAAGTGCCCACTAAAGTCTCAACAATTTATAGTTCTTCTGTCATGGAATGTAGCTGGGCTATCAAGACTATTAAGCCTAAGCACGGCAAAATCACTACTAATGGCATCTGATGTCCTTTGCTTACAAGAAACATGGTCATTAACCCCATTAACAATTGCTGGCTTTCATGAGCTCCACCAGGTAGCAAAGAAAAAATTATCTTTGGGAGGCCTTCAGGAGGCTTATCAATTTATTTAAATCTGAAGATGAAATAACAATAACTCCAATTTCCACCCAAGGTGAGATGCTTCAAGTGCTCGTATTGGAGAGACTGAAGACACCTGCCTACCGAATTAAGATCCTCCTGATTAATTTCTACTTTAATAGCTTTGGCTCAGCACGGGCTAAAAGACTAAGCTAGCTGAGTGTCAACCTGGATCATGTAAATCATGAAACAATAATCTGTGGTGACTTCAACCTGCAACATTTTGGATCTCCCAACGTTGATTGTTTACCTTTAAATCTCTTAAGCACACAACTAAATACAATTTTATAGTAAACATGGACTTCAGTCTAACAACATTGAGCCGTTAACACAGTCTTTGATAAATTTCAGGGGGATAAGCACTATTGACTATGTTTTTGCCTCTGGAAATCTTATTAACCACCTTGAGAGTTTCAAACTACACTTCTCACATGATAGTGATCACTTCCCCCTCCGTTCAGCCTTTAACCCTTGCCTATCCAGTCGCTAAGGTCATAGTTACTGGGTATCTCCCATTGCGACGAATCAGCACATTTAATCTGTAGCATAAAATGGGGCCCGGTCAATCTCCAGAAACTAACATCATGGAAAGACACCACCCTGCAGGCCCAAAGTGGCAAATACCTATTAACTCACTGGGCACCCATAACCAGGGGCATTCATGAATCACTGGACTCTCGCCCAGGCTGCGGGCGATTTCAGTCAAAATCCCTCAACAAAAATCAATCTATAATGTCTAGCTCACGGCCTATTCATAAGCTGATAAAGGCATGCAAGAAAACTCAGAACCAACAAGACAAAGCGGTGTTGCAATTGGAACTTCAAGGTGCAAGAAAACATCATGAGAAATTGGTATGGCAGGACAAAAATCAACAGAGGGACAAGGATTGGCAATACGTTTATTTGATCATGAGCAAGCACAATCAGGCTGATTTATGGAGGAATATTAAAAAGAAAACACGCCAGGATGCCATAAGGAGTAATGCCATCAATGAAGCCATGTGGACCTCGCACGTAAAAAAGTATATGTAGTCGCACAATCGAGAGTCTTTTCACTCGAATTCTAAAACCCCGTTGAAGACTCAAATAGCTGTAACCCCAAGTATACGACCAATGGCATTCAAAAATTGTTACTCAAAACACGAGCATCAGGAGCATCTGGCCCAAATGGACGTCCATCCCAACTGTTCAAAGAACACCCAGTAATATGGCCTGCAATACCTTCTCCACTGTTTACCACTTGTTTTAAGTCTCATCAGGTGCCTGAAAGCTGGAGAGGATCAATATTACATTCAATTCTTAAAAAGGGCGATAGGCAGAACTCTTTAAATTATCGCATGCTCGCCTTATTGGACATAGAGGCCAAGATCTATGCCTCTGCAATTTTAATGGACCTTGAGACTTGTGCAACAACAAACGCAATAATCACATTCTGTCAAACAGGCTTTAGACCTAATTCTTTCACTTTGGATAGTATAATTAGTCTATCTTACCTCATCCACCAGGCAAAAAGCCAAAAATCTCCAGCTCTTCGTGCATGCTTTGTGGACTATTTGTCAGCATTCGACCTGGTGGAGATGGGTATCTTATGGAGCAAACTTCAGGGATGGGACATACCAAGTGACCTACTTAATGCCATTATATCATTATACTCATCAACTTGGGGAGGGTTAAGCTCTCGGATACTGCATTAACCGGGAAGATCAACACTAACCTAGGGCTAAAGCAAGGGTGCGTTTTGGCTCCAATGCTGTTTAATCTATATACAGCGGACATGTACCAAGCACTCAACAACGCCAACGTAATGCCCCCAAAAATAGGCAAAACTACGATCACGATATTGCAGTATGCGGATGACATTGTTCTACTCGACAACTCAAAAATAGGACTATAGAGAGCACTAAACGCTCTACATATATACAACACAGCAAATAAGATGATAGTAAACACTGCCAAAACAAAGGTGATATCATTCGGAAGGACGTTAAAACAAACAACTCGCAATTCGTCTCTGGGCCGTTTAAAAATCACAGAAGCAAAATCTTATAATTATCTGGGCACCTGGTTTTTGGCAAATTGTGCAGCCAACATACACCTACCCCACTTAAAGATCAAGGCTGCATTAATTACCACCAGACTTTGCCAACTGCAATACAGCCCTTGAAAACCCCACCTCAGCTCCAATCCGAAAAGTGCTCAGGGGCGTATTACCATCTTTAATCACCTACGGCAGCGAGGCCTTTCCGGTCCAACTTATTAAAACAATGGAAAAACTACATCTAAAAGCCCACAAAATAGTGTTTAAGTTGCCTTATTACACCAGTGGATCCCTGGTGAAACTTGAATTTTGCTTGGAAGGCATTGAATGGTCTAGCATGGGGTCCTTTCTAAAATACTATTATAGATACATCACGGCCATGCCCTGCACCTTGAAATTTATCTTGCAAAATGTATTTAAAACAGCCCTTGGTCCACCTCTTTAATAAAAGCAACAGCCTCTCTTCAAATAGATCTGACTGTTCTAAATACCTCATCACTTACACATACTGCAGCAAAAAGAATACTGAAAAAACAGAAACGATTTCTCTCGAAGACTGTGGATATGGAAAATATTAAAAGTCCACACCGCCGCTAAGGGCCCTGGCAGCCTCATATAATAATGCCAGCAAAACTGGCCTCCAGGCACAATCTTATCTCAATTGTGCTATTGGGAAAGCCTGTTTAACCAATATTCTGGCAGTAAGGATGTTGGCTTTACAAATTAAAGACTTTAACCCAAACTTGCCACTGCTCTCCAATATTGTTAAGTGCAGACTATGCGGCTATAAATTTAAAACTTTTACACACCTATTTTGCTGCTGTCAGTCGCTGCTACACCTTCAGAGAACACTATTAAAGCCACTCTTTTTCACCCATTGCATACGTAGATGTAACCATGCAATGGATTGGACTTTTAGCACCATGGTTCCCATTGAACTGGCAAGAATTGGTTCCTTTTTATAAAGCATTGCAGGACCTCCTAAAAAAAACACAACAGAGCCTGGAGATGACTAACGTTTAATAACTCTATACTTCCTGTGTTATGGACTTTAGGCATTTTTTACTCCGCTATTTTTACAATTGTGTTTGAACAATTATCACACATCCAACATAATTGTAGTGGAGTTTATTCTTTGGATATCACAAACATGATCGTGTTAGACAGCCCTATTATGACTCACTGTTTTGTATGAATTTCGATTTTGGTTTTAAACATTTAAATTGTTAAAAAGCTAAGCTGATCTGACTGTGAGTTCTACGTTTAGGTACTTTGTGTTAGCCACGCCTTGAGGGAATCGCAAAGTCTTTTAAATGTTTCATATTGTTATGGTTTTAATTAACTACACAATAAACTGTCCCCTACAGTGGTAAAAAAAACAAAAAAAAACACAAACCCTAAACCTTGAAAATAAAACTAACTCCAAACAGCCATAATACTGAGCAAACATTTATTTTAAACATAGAATTGAAACAAATATTCTAAATCCAATCTGGAAAGATGCACGCCTGACCCATATCTCAACACAATAAAAGAAAAGCAGAAGAAAAAAAGTAGCATATCAAAAGGACAGCAGATATATAAGTATAACATGTGAAGAGTGATAATGCATGTTACAGTGTTAAGAGTACACAGCAAATAGAAGTTTATTTTTCACAGAAAGTAGTAAATATATGTCTTTAACCATAGTTATACAGCCCTCTGACAAGAGAGCAATGTGTTGATTTTGGATGTGGCCGAGTGTTCATGATATTGGACAGTTATGGTCCCAGAGGGGGTTAATGACATCTTCAGGGTCTCCCATCCAAAATGGAGAACAAGTAAGAAATCTTACCTGCTCAAGTTGCGGTCATAAAATGTGCTGCTCATTGCAAGGGAAATGATTATGTGACTATTGGCAACAAATATGCAAAAATATTGTGCTCATAATGCCTGCACCCCAAATGATGATGAGTACACTAATGAAGGGACAGATGAGACCAACTACAATCTTTTGTTCACAACTGCTGATACATAGGAGGAGATCAAGAGGCTTCAGGGAGAAGTGTCAGAGGCAGAACATCAAAGTCAGATTAGGACAGTTTGTGTCAAGAGAGATGAGGATAATATTTGGGTTTCAGGTGATGGAAGACCTGTGTAGCCTAATAGTCTACTGCCACTGATGGCCAGGCATTATCATGGTCCTACTCATGTAGGGAGAGATGCCATGGTCAGATTGTTTAGACAGATCTGGTTTAATCCTAGGTTTAGATAGATAGCTGAAGCATAGTGTCACAGACGTGTTGTGTGTCAATAGAACAATGTAGGGAAAATAACTGCTGTAACATTGAGCCACGTAGGAAGATCAGGTGGTCCCTTCAATGGGATGCAGTTGGATTTCATTGAAATGCCATGTGCAATGGTTTGAGATATGTCTTCATTGTTTTGTGTATCTTTTCATGGTTGAGGCATGCCCGACCAGGAGGAATGCAGTAGCAAACGTTTGAGGGACTTAATACCTAGGTTTGACTTTCCGACTTCTCTGGAATCAGGCGGCGGAACGCATTTCCACAATTAAAACTTGTGAATGTTGTGTGCAGCTTTGCAAGTTGAACAGAGACTGTATTGTAGCTGTAGGCATGAGGATTAAGGTCTGCTAGAACATATCAATAGAACATTGCAATACAGGCTTGCAAAAGTGGGTGCTTCTACGTCTCTGAAGGGGCCAGATGTTTTGCCTCTTGTGTGGATGAGTTTTCGCTGCAAACCTGATTGGAGGACAGGATTGTCCCCCCAAGAGATCATCATGGGCAGAGCTATGAGATTGCAAGCTGTACCTGCAAATGCGCTTGGTGAACATTTCTGATGACATGATAATTGATTACTGCAAAGGACTGGCTGACATGATGCGTTCTGTATAAGGTTGAAGCCACAACTGCCCTGCCTCCTCAGCAGCAGTGCCATGAACTTAGTCCTGGAGACAGGTCCTGAAGAAACATGTACAAAAGAGTTGTCTAGAGCCCCGCAAGCGTAATCCTTTCCAGGTGATTCTGGTCACAACAACTGCTGTGAAGTGAGGACGTCTCCCCAACTGGGTGCATGCTGCCCATACTTGCTGAGTTCTGTGTCCCCTTGATGATGTAACAGCACCTCTCCCAGATGTGCCAGTGGTGGTGCAGGTCTTGTCCTGTGGTGACGACTGAGTCAGACTCAGACTCTGATGAAGGGCCTAGTGCTGTAGAAACGTGAGTGGCAGTAAGAGAACCTTGGCGGAGGAGGCAGGAGAGAGGGAGACTGAATCCACAAGGAGAAGGGTGTGCTCCATACTATTTCAGAGGACCCTGAGGATTCTGATTTGAGTGACGGAGGAGGTGAAGGGAGTGCTCTTAGAAGATCAAAACGAGCTAGAGTACCGTGTTGGAGGTACTCATTCCCTGAAGAGACTTACTTTGCCATGAATTACACAGAGAGAGAGTTCTGGGAAAACTGGGATAATAGTGCAGGTCTAATTGAACCTCCTTGAACAGAACATTTTGTTTGAACTTCGATTTGAATTTACAATATCAAAAAGTCTGTGACATTTTATTCTGGATGTGACTAGCGGAGACTTTGAACTGTGCATTTATTAGAGGCATTTATATAGATTGGTAGGAGCAGAAAGAAGAGTACTGAGGCCCATGGCAGTTGAAGGAGCCTAAGGGTGTCTTTTAGAAGAACACAGAGTATGGCTAAGAGAGACTCACGAAGAGCTTGCATATGAACGTATTGCATATTATTTGAACCTTGCTTTTGCCATTTGCAAAGGTGGAAAAGCAACAGAAAAGACCCTGCTGCTGCTAAGTTACACCCAACGGTCTTAGTTTTAGAAAAGTAATGGAAGCCAATTCTAATATTGGTAGAAATTGGTACATAATAGCAAACACACTAATAGTTGTAGTTGCAGTACTAATAATTGCTTGAAGGATTATATCCATCTACATCTAACTCAGTAGAGACTTAGGGCCTGATCTAGATCTAGGTGGATGACTTACTGCCTCACTACGGTGACGAATATCCTGTCTGCCAAAATATAAATCCCATACTATCCTATGGGATTTATATTTCAACAGAGTAACCCATCTGCAGAAGTTTAATCAGACCCTAAGTCTGTAATTATTACCAAACCCATACATTCTAGTAGTAATAGCTTGTATTCATTGAATGAGACAGAGTTACACGTAGATACATCTAGAGGCTATTATTCTGCAAATGGTTATTTTAAACTGCGTTATGAGTATTTGACACTATGGAAGTCAGGGATTGCTATGTTTGTATGCAGTTGCCTGCATCACCCGCAGAGGGTTTCACTTATCACCATATGTCTTTGATGTAAGGTGTTACCATGTATTTTGATGAGCCTTGTCTATGGAAGGAAACATTTTTTATAATAATTTTCCAATAAGGATTTCGTTTTTTCAGAAGTTCCCATACTAGAGCACCTAAGTCATCACATTGACCCCAATACTAAATTTCCTGGAATCAATAAAAGTTTCTTTATACCTATCATGACAATAGACACTGCCTATGCTCACAAACATGATTTGACTTGCTTTCTAACAGAAATAAAGAAGAAATTTCTACATTTAGTTGAAGACAGGAGGAGAAATGCGGAATCTAGATCAAAAACAGACAAGATTATTATGAATAAACATAAGTGGACTAAGGAAGAAATAGAGAATCTAGTTGCAGGAAATCAAGCAGCAGTGATTTTAGATTGGAAACATAATGGGAAATTGTGTATATTTGTGGAGATACCTTAATTTGACAATCATTTTGTGGGAAAGAGTGAGTGTGACCATATATTTGAAGTTAGGGGAAATTGGAATTTATTTTTGATGGGTGACGATCTTGTTTTGCCTGGAGTTTACTACATTTGTGGAGGACATGCTTATATGACGTTGCCCAGAGGCTGGTATGGTACTTGCGACCGAGGTGCAGTTTTTCCAAAGATTTATCATGTGGGATATCTCAATGACCCTGTGTTGGAACCAAATTCCAGGTCTAAGTGAGGAGTAAGTCCTAGAGAAGTAGTGGGAGATATTTTCTGTGTGATGATCCCATCTGTGGGTGTGATTTTGAATGACCTCAAGATCAGAAGGTTGTCCACTA
Source organism: Triturus cristatus (assembly GCF_964204655.1). Lineage (NCBI taxonomy): Eukaryota > Metazoa > Chordata > Amphibia > Caudata > Salamandridae > Triturus > Triturus cristatus. Next base: position 797,338,464 of record NC_140587.1, on the reverse strand, counting down.
TAGTGGGTAAGTTGGCTAGTAGTAAAGCAGAAACTTTATTAGTTGTGGATACCGATATGGTTGCAATTAGGTCCATGGTTTTGCAGAATAGACTTGCGTTAGACATACTTCTGGCAAATGAGGGTGGAGAGTTTTGGATGTTAAAGGGCCAGCAATGCTGCACCTATCTTCCTGACAAGAGTAAAGACTTACAGAAGTATATCAAGAATATTTCCAGTCTGAAGGAGAGTTGAGCGAGTTGTAAGTGACAGGTGCTTGGGAAACTATTGGAAATTGATTCACTTCAGTGGGCAGATGGTTTGGAAACCTGGGAAATGGAATTTTAGGTGCTATTAGGAAACCTTTTGTGATAGTTGGCTTTTGTGTACAATTCCTAGTTGTCATTTTTAAGAGATATAAATGCATGAAGTCAAACATGGAGTGAAGAGGAAGAGAGCGAATGTAGAGCTATAGGAGAGACAGATTAAAGACTATGATGACATGCAATGTCTGGAAAAATCTAGGCGGAAAATGCTAAAGGTCATGAGGTTTTCGATTGTCCATCTGCTAAGATTTAGATGCTAAATTGTGATGGCTTGATTTGTCTTCAGAGGGGGGACTGGAGCAGCGTAATTTTGACTCCACCCTTTCTCGTCTTGACTATGCCATATATACGTGCATTTAGTACCATATATTTGTGTGCTTTAATATCATCAATGTAAAGTGGTGCACTTGACCGGAATACTGAAGGCGCATTTGCTGCATAATTCAGACATTTATATGAGTGTGAGTGTGCATACTAATGTTTTCCTTATGGGGATATCAAATTGCAGTTTTTATACGTATCTGCATTTCTGTAGCTTGAGTAATTTTGTTAACTATATGAATAGGCTCATGTATTTATCTGAATAACATCATGCATTTATTTTATAACTGTATATGTATCCATAACCATGCATTTAAATGTGTATTGAAGTGTTTGCAACGTTAGCTTGACTAAAGGCCTTAAGCATTTTTACTTTAATGTTTAACCAGCAACATGAAACTTGCTCAGGTTGCAATGTTTTCTTCTTCTTTGCAGGTGCGTTCATTTGATTTCATAGTTGGTGACAGGTACATTGTGTATGAGAGATAGTGAGGCTCTGGAGAAGTACTTTTGGCAGGGATGAGAGGCTATAATGAACAAAGGGAGGACACCTATTCATGTTATGTCTAGAAGCGGGAGGAATCTAAGGACATCCTGATGTTCAGATCATGAGATGAGAGCATTGCATAAGGTTGCCCAGTTCTACTAAGAGAAGGTGGAAAAGTACTGGAGCTCATGATGTGGAATTTGCAAATGTTCTGTTGAGTTTTAATTGGTGGTCACACTTTAGCTTTAGGCGGATTCCTTTTATACTCAGAGGGGTACAGACCTCTTTGCTATATTTCTGTTGTGTGGCTTTATGCTATGAAATACTTCTGAGTTTGGAGAACTTCTACAGAAGTCTCTACGAAGCAGACACCTTCCTGCTTTACTGGATCCAATTAAGGTTTCCCCTTTATCCACAAAAGACACGTATGAAAAAAACGCAGAGAATCACAATAGAAAACGACTACAGATACTCTAGAAATTGAAGAAACCTACAGGAAGAATCACTCCCAGAACAAATATACAATGGGTGGATCTCACCCATCACTAAAACGTAGGTGGGACTAACACCCCCTAAACTCTGAGTATATGGGTCTAACACCCAAATGTACAGAAAGCAGGAATGGGACTAAGACCCAACCCAACCGTGACAAAGGTGGGACTCACACCCCCTTTAAATTTAGTAAAAAGGACAAATACCCATTACTAATAACATAGGTAGGACTCTCACCCCCTAAAACCAAGTAAACGGGACAGACACCCATTACAATGACCTAGGTGGGACTAACACCCCCTAAACACAAAGAATATGGGAGTAACACCCATTAAGAATGACCTAGGTGGGACTAACACCCCCTAAACCCTAAGTATATGGGACTAACACCCATTCTTAATTTAATAGGTGAGACTAACACCCCCTACACACCGACAATTGAGTCACAGGATGACCAACACACAGAATAGTAGACAACGTGCAGCATAGATTGACTGATACACACCACACGACCAACACAACATAAACGTGGTACTAAATCAGAACACCAACATAAGTATGCAAAAACATTCTCACTAGAAGTGCAGTAATGAACTGTGACCAACACCATTCTCACTAATAGTGCAATAATAAACTGTAATCCGCCGGTGAGCGATCTCTCACCCGAGTAGTGAGACACTGGGTACACTCTCATATCATTAAATGATTAAAACCATAGCATGTTAAATAACCATAGTCATAGGTGTGCCTGTCACCGTGGTAATGATGGACATGCATTAAAATGACACAAACAGTAGCACTTAAAGCAATTAAATGCGCACTCTAAGTTTATCATAACAAAAATGTCACAGGTGTGCCTGTCACCACAATAGTATGGGACAGGCGTTGAACAACTACAGGAAATTTGCCACATTAAATTTCTTTGCAGGGGATGCAGTGCCCACTGAAGACTGGAGGATACCTTGGCTTGCCAGAAACGAAGTACTTTGCAGTAGACACAATATCATATTGAAGATGGAAAAACATATGAACATGAACAGAACTCACCACACAATGTGGAAACAAAGTACAGTGTCCTTGCCTTGGGCAGCTGATCTATGCATCCGATGTCATGCTCTATGTACACAATGTACATAACGTTGAATCACATGTGCTGGACACCCAGTCCGGTGCTGTTGGCACTGAGGCACGCTGCATTTTCCCATAATGAAAAGCTTAACTCTTCTCATCCCGACGGAAAAAACGATCAGATGTTGAATAACTTTATTGAACATACAATGTTTGGCAGGATACCGCAAGAAGTACTGATCCCGGAGCATAAAAGGCAGCTTGAATGCTTACTCACACCAATTCCAAGATGGCGGCACGTTCAGGAGATGCACGCTGAATGGCTCATGGCACGCTCCTGCTTCAAAACGTCCTTAGGCAGCCTCTACTACCATGAAGTAAGAAGACGTCATCAAAGTTCTGAAGAGGCTCCGCGCGACAACCACAGAAAACACTAGGCACACTGAGTAGGAAGAACATTTCAGCTCCCAGTTTTAATGAAATCTTCTCTTTTTGAAACGCTATCTTTTTCTAAACATACGAACTTCACTCGCACTAGAAGCAGCATCATGGACTGTAAAAGGTTACCTTGCTTCTTCAGACAAAAAATCAGCTTCCATACAGAGGCTCTGGAACACAACACCAGAAAGTAGAAGCTGGGCTGAGGCAAACCGCTGTGCTGCACAAGGGAACAGGTTGCAACTCCACTCCCCACATTAACTGGCACACGGAGGTATGGGCGACCGGTGTTGTGGTCACTGGTGGGGCTCACAGTGCCAGGTAGTTCCGCCAAATGAGGAGTTTCTTTTCTTTGAGACAAGTTTCTTCAAGTCACACTAGTTTAGTTACACACCAGTCTATTCAGGTTACACACATGGTTTCTTTAGTCTCCAAATCGTCGCCAAATGAAGTGACCTGGTTCCATAGGTTGATGTGACACAGCAGACGTAGCCAGGATAGATATTAAGCGTATTTATTAAGTTAGTAAAGTCCATAGAATAGCCCCACCAGGAGCAGCCTGCTAGCTGCTCAGCCCATCCTCTCAACTGTCTCACACCACACCAACCTCCATCATTCCAGTCACCTCAACATTCCACATGGAACTCTCACACTGGCTGAGCAGCTAGTTAGAAGATACAGGAGAACAGTATTAACCTTACATGAAGATGCTACAAATATATATGAAAACACTGAGAAGTATGTCCAGCAACAGCCTGGGTTGGCTAAAGCAACCAATGCGACTGGAGACCTGGGAAACAACAGCCAGCAGAACCAACAGCAGGAGTAAACAGGTGGGTGAGCAGGCGGACGGGCATGAGCAGGGGATTTCAAGCAATCCGTATGTGACAGCGTCTCGGTCTCTGACAGCAACAGCCAGAGGGAGGAAACCAAGATAACGGAGGGTAATAGGACGACAGTTAGACGTATTTACTGTATCCAATTTTTACAAGTATGGAGGCAATGCCTTTTTTCAGCCTGGCAGTACCGCCCTCTGTGGATAAGGAAGTAGGAAAACATTCTTGGGTGACATTAGACCTGTGTGAAATTTTAATAATGCTGGAGTATTGAAGCTAATTTTGGTAATTTGGCATTACTCTTTTGATGCTAAATTAGTGAAAATCATGAGATTATGCCTGTTTTTGGGGTAAAAAACAAACTACCCAAGGGCACAGAAACAGAGCGTAAATGGCTGCTGGCTGCTGCTATTCCTGTTCTGTTGCATTTAGCACTATTTTGTCAACGCAAAATGCATCCTTGAGTTCATTTTGGATGTGAGTGTGCATTTTGTGCTATGAAAAAAGTGCCCAAAGCAGGATTACTCTTCTCGTGTATAAATCGGCATACCCTTTTGTAATTGTGCTGTAATTTGTTTACTGCAAATTAAGCACAGCCCAGGATGACATGTATAAGTAAGGGGATGAGTAATTCCCCAATTGTAACTGGATATCGGTCCAAGGGAATCCAGATTTCAGCTCAGACAAAATCAGCTCACTTTTTTTTATAAGGACTAACAGAACAGTTCCAAGGGGACTGAGATTATGGTTCTAAATCCATGTTAATGTTTGTACCGTGTGACGGCTTTACAAGCAGTTGTGCATGTACTACATCTTTGTGGTGTCATCTTTTGCATTTCACACATACTCGAGAAAGAATGCTGATTTTACGAAATTTATTTTCTATGCTTTACTCACTCTCTCCTGGCCCTTCTTTGTCTCATTGAGTTATCCGCCTAACCCCTTTTACAACTGGCCATCATGACTTAGGGGCAGATTTACAAGCCCCTTGCGTCACTTTTCGCTTCATTTTTCCCATGTTAAAAGTGACGCAAAAGTGGCGCAAGGGGCTTGTAAATCTGCCCCTTAGTTGGGATTTAATTTGCTGCGCCTAATGTCATTAACTGTTTTTGTTTCTGGATCCTATTTTTCGATTTACGACCGATCACCCAAACAAAAAATTATGAACCTTCTTTTTATCATTTTATAACAAGCAGCTTATCAGTGACTATCTCTGATTTCAACACAGGACTTATAAGTCACAGCATTTGATTCCGCAAACGTCATTTACTCATTTGACACCCTCACTTTTTGCACTTCGCATGTGAATTGCTTGCATTTGGAACCTCTTCTCCAAAGCATTGACTTTCGATCCAACAGTCACCTCCTATTCAAACTAATTTCATTTTCTGCCCTCTCTACCCTCATCATGTGCCTGGAAAAGTTTCGATTTCCCCATTACTCCATCCACATGAAAACATAATAAATTCTCCTGAATGACTGCTGACTTATTTCAGAATACACGCCGCCCTATATACATCAACAGCTCTTCATTAGCACTCTGCCCCAGAGTCGTGATCCTTACAGTAAAACTAATGATTCACAATAGTCACTCAACTATCTCTATTAATGTCATTAGACAACTCGGCCCTTATTTGTGAGGGCTTGCGCCGCCATTTCGTCACTTTTTTGTGATGCTACGGTGGCGTAAACAGTGCACGACACTGTGCCCAATTTACAGAGTGACGCATCTAGGCAGATGCGTCACTTTGTAAAGCCCTGCGCTACATTATACCTGCGTCAGGTATGATGTAGGTAGGGTGAACGTTCCCACATAAAATAGCCTTGTAGAAGGGGTGCAGTGCCATCTATGAGATTTCACTGCGTCACTCCTACGACTTGTCTCTGTCACAATCCTTATGCCTGCTTCAAACAGGCGTAAGGAGTGATGCAGGGCCTTTTATATGGGACTTGCCCCATGTGTAATGACACATTGCTGGGGTTGCGTTAGTTTACCGACACACTCCAACAATGCATCATTACTGCACCACCAAATACGTCAGACGTATATGTGCAATCCTTGTGACATGGAGCGCCGTAGTGTATATACGTCTTATCCATGTTGTCGCAAGGATGGCGCAATGAAAAGTGTTTCCTGTTTTTCCCCTGCAATGCAACCCTCTTCATAAATGATGCCCCGTGTCTCTTTTCCAGCTTATTCCTCTTCGGAATCTCGCTCGGTCCATCTTATAGCCCCTCCCCTTGGAATTTAGCTTCCTTTCAGTGAAGCCTGTTGCATTCAGCTTGGTTTGTTTTGGATATGCTCCTATAAATCCTGCCATCTTCTTTGTCTTGATGCCTTGGCAAGACGTTTTCTTAAAAGCTGCATTTGTGTGCAGCATTGACAGTAGGTCCTTTGTCCTTTACCACTCTGTCCTCCAGTCAAGGGAAATTCATTTTTGTGGAATCTTGAACCTTGTTTTATTGACACCTAATGATCATGGTTCCTGTGCATAAGGTCCAAGGTAAGACTTCTTGATGCCCTAGGCACTGTCATTTTTACCACGCTGTGAGAAGTTGGCCTGGTATATGCTGTCCACTTGTTAATGTGGGCACCTTGCACCAGTCCAAACAACCCCTTATTAATGATAGGTTAAAGACAACCTTATTTGAATGCTTTCCTAGTGGTAGCTATGGAGAGCAGCCTTCAGGCTAAGTCTTGAAGGAATGTAAAACAGCTTGTTTTACCAGTCTATAATCTCTTGAGTGGCTAAATGAAAGGAGACCACACTAGGTATCTATATATATAAAATATATGTATTCATTACTAAACACACTCCTCTAGTCTCTTTATGAGGCTAGAGGCAAAAGCACATACGTTACACTCCAAATAATGCAGCAAACTAGCACAATACACGTTAGGCCCTATGGGAGTCCTTTGATCATGCCCTTTAAGGTCTTGTTGAATCTTTTAACTAAACCATTGCATTGTTGGTGATAGTGTATGGTGAATTTGTAATCCACTCCACACTCCTTCCACGTTGCAGTCAAGTAACTAGACATGAAGTTTGCATCCCTGTCAGATACTACCTCCTTTGGAAAACCCACTCTTGAGAATACACCCAAGAGGGCCCTTGCCACCACAGGTGCTGTGTTGGTCCCAAGTGGAATGGCTTCTGGGTACCTAGTGGCATGTTCCACCACCACCAGGATAAATCTGTGCCCAGATGATGTTTGAGGATCCATGGGACCAACTATGTCAATCCCAACCCTCCCAGAGGGAACCCCCACCACAGGTAGTGGTATCAGGGGGGCCTTTGTGGTTTCACCTGCCTTCCAACCGGCTTGACAGGTGACACAGGAGCGACAAAACCCCTTGGTGTCTTCAGACATGTGGGGCCATTGAAAGTGAGGAACAATTCTGTCCCAAGTCTTGTTTTGGCCCAGGTGTCCTGCTAGGAGAGTATCATGGGCTAGTGTAAATAGGAAGCCCCTAAATTTCAAAGGTATTACCAACCTGCTGGAAGCACCAGGCTTGGGGTCTCTACTCTGAATATAGGAGTCCAACATCCCAATAAATGTTATGGGTGCCACTAGCATTCCCAGCAGCCTCATCAGCAGCTTGCTTTCTGAGGGTTTCAAGAGAGGGGCAGCTCACCTACCCCAGGCTCAGATCTGCCCTGGAAGGGCCCCCTGTCCCCAAAAACTCAACCTGGTCAGGCTCAAGCTCCTCTGGGACAGTTCCTTCCTCAGGACTAAGATCATCTCCCTCAGGAGGCTGATCTGTACTCTGAGACGGGGGGAAGCACTGCCTTAACCCTACTGCTCCTCCTCTTGGGGGGCACCTGGTCCATTCTTCCAGAATCCAGGGCCTGTTCAGTGTTAGACATTTTGGCCTGTGACCTGGTCACAGCAAATACATGTGCAGGGATTCCTAGCATTTCTGCATGTGTCCTGAGCTCCACTTCTGCCCAAGCTGAAGTTTCTAGAGCATTGCCAAGTAAGCATTCAACAGGGAGGTCTGCACTTACAACAACCTTTTTTAGGTCAGTTACCCCTCCCCAGGAGAAATTAACAACTGCCAAGGAATGTTCTGTCCTGACACTGCTAGCATTGGTCACTTGGTACATTTCACCAAGTATAATCTGCTCAGGAGCCACAAGATCTTTTGTCACCATTGTGACACTTGCCCCTGTGTCCCTGAATGCCAAAGCCTATTTTTCATTTATCAAAGGCTACTTTCTGTATTTGCCAAAGTTATTGGGACTCACAAAGGAGGACATATCCATGCCTCCATCACAGATCAGGACAGCCTGAGTTGGAACTCTGACCAGGCCAGAGTCCATCTCAGAACCCAGGGTTAACCCTACCACACCCTTATTCTGAGTACCACCAATTGTAGCTGTACTAGGGGGAACAGTTGTCTTAGGGGCAATGGTGGCTGGAGTTGAGTCTTTGGACTTTGTACAGTCACTATTCCAATGGGTTCTTTGCTTACAGATTTTACACCATGGCTTCTTTTGGCCTTTACCTTTGTTAGATTGGGACTCCCCCCAGATGCAGATTTGTGTGGACCTTGAGAAGACTTCTGGTCTTTACCCTTTCCCCACCCTTGTCAGAGTTCTTTGAATCTTGCTTCTTTGGGTCTCCACCTTGGTTCTGAACCTTCGGCTTCACCCTGGTTCTGACCCATTTGTCTGACTTCTTTCCCAATTCTTGGGGAGAGGTAAGATCACAGTCCACCAGGTACTGATGCAACAGCTGATTTTAAGAACTATTAAGGATTTGCTCCCTCATAATTAAGTTGTACAATCCTTTGAAATCACACACCTTACTGCCAAGTAACCAGCCCTCCAGAGCCTTAGTAGCACAATCCAGTCCACCCAGTCTTGATTCTGTGCCATTTGGGTATCCCTGAACTTCAACCTATATTGTTCAGTGGTTAGGCCAAACCCATCAATCAGTGCACTCTTCAAGCTTTGGTAATCATCAGCATCCTCTTCTCTTACAGTGAGGAGCTTATCTCTGCATTTGTCTGCAAAGGAGAGCCCCAAGATTGTTGCCCACTGCTCCTGGGGGACCCTCTGTACTCTGCAGGCCCTTTCCAGTGCAGTAATCCATTTGTGGATGTCATCCCCTCTTTGGTAGGGAGGGACACTCTTGTTTAGGTTTCTATGGTCATGAGACCTCTCCCTAACAATAGGGAAGTTGCTGCCACCATGGGACTCTAGTCCCAACTTTGCCCTAGCTCTATGAAGCTCTAGGGGCTCCCTTTCTAGGGCTATCTGCTCTCTTCTGATCCTAAGCTTAGCTTCCTCATACTTGAGCAGTCTCTCTTTCCTCTCATGAGAGGATTCCCTCCTATGAGAGGAAACAGAGGTCCCTTTGGAGGTGTCAGAATGGTTAGACTCCTGAGAAGGAGATCTGGACCTTCTAGGCACACTCCCAACTCTTCCTGGTGGAGTACAGAGAGGGCCATCATGACCATCTTCCTCATCTTCAGGAGATGTTGCATTTTCCAGGTTAAGGCCATTGTCATCTTCCTGGCCAGCTCCAGAGGTTAGGTCAGGGGTGTCTGTACCCCTGGGCCCTTCCTCATCAACTGCCCCACCCACTCTGCCTACCCCTTCAGACCCTGAGGTCTTTCTGAGATCATCCAACAGCAGTACCTCTGTGAGGCGTTGGGTGTTTGCACTTTTTCCTGTCTTCAACTTCCTACCACTACACAATGCTCTCAATTCTAAGAATGTGAGTATCTCATACTTGGAGGCTAGAAGCCCACTGGCTTCTGGCAGGGACCCACTGGTTCCTGGCCTTGAAGACATCACGAGTGAGGTGTGGTGTATGTACTACCTACTCTAGTGTGGCCTACTAAACTCTCTTGAGTTGTAGAAAGGCTGTGCTGAGCCCTTGACACACAACTCTAAGTTCAGTAGAACTTACTGTAGTTTAAGCTTGTATTATATGTACCTCAGGTACCTTTAGTCGTATTCAGTTAGTTCACTCACTTGAGATTATCTGGTAAAACAATGGCAAGCTTGAATTCCAACTGCTGCACACCAATGTGAGAAGTTGGCCTGGTATATGCTGTCCTCTTGTTAAAGTGGGCACCTTGCACCAGTCCAAACAACCCCTTATTGATGATAAGTTAAAGACAACCTTATTTGAAAGCTATCCTAATAGTAGCTATGGAGAGCAGCCTTCAGGCTAAGTCTTGAAGGAATGTAAAGCCGCTTGTTTTACCAGTCTGTAATCTTTTGAGTGGCTAAATGGAAGGAAATCACACCAGGTATATATATATATAAAATATATGTATTTATTACTAAACACACCCCTCTAGTCTCTTTATGAGGCTAGAGGCAAAAGCACATAAGTTACACTTCAAATATTACAGTAAACTAGCACAATACACGTTAGGCCCTCGGGGCGGACCAAGCCATATACTAAGAAAGTGGTATAAGAATCACGACTTGACTAGACACAAGGCCTAGAGCCTGTAGAATCACTGGGACCCCAATGAACCACCCAAGGTAGTGACACAGGGGACCACGGGGGACGTGTGCAGTATGAGAACACAGCCGCGAGCTCTTGTTAGCTTCTATGGGGAAAGTTGCAGTTACATCTTTAAAGCTTAAGGACACTTAGGAGTGGACAAGGAACAAACCCTTTTGGACTTAGATGGTTCTAGAGCCAACACCCACGGGAGCACTGGAGTACTCGTGTTACCTCACCCTGGGAAGCCGGGTGCATAGGTGTCAAATGGTGTCGGGCCACGTCGTCGTTTTCAATGGCAGGAGACTGAAAAGTGCTGATGCCAGGAAGAGGAGAAGGGTCAGTAGAAATCCAAGCCTGGATCGAAGATGTGAAGAACCTGAAAGCAGAGGAGATGGAGTCTGGGTCACTTGCCAGTGACCAGGGGCACAATAGACGAATGCCCACTGATGTCAGGTGCTTCAGGTGCAAAGAGGGGAAGCTTGACTCTTCATCCACGAGGACCAGGAGGTGTCTAGGACAACCAGGAGCTAGATTCGATCTGTACTACAAAGGATGTCGAGTGCTGCAGTGTCGGTGCCCAGATTGGACACAACAAGCCTTGGCAAGAGCAACCCACACGGGAAGAGAAAAGATGCTTCATTGCGGACCAGCAAGATTCGGGGGACCCCCTAAGCAATGAAGAGTTGGGGCACATCTGGAGCAACCAGGGAAGCCCAATTAAAGTAAAAGCTGCCTTCATAGGGACCCACCAGTCAACGGACCAGGGATCGCAAAGGAGCCTCAAGCAAAATCATAAAGAGTGGGCTCACGGAACATTCGTAGAGTGTAGGCCAGCAATCTTCAGTGGAAAAGGTGCTCGGGGTCCGGGCTACAAGTAACCCAATGCACAGCCTCAAGGAACGTCGAGAAGCTGATGCACTTGCAAATGTGCACGGTGTCTGGGGGTTCCAGTTCCATGACACCCACGAGGGCTATGGGTCTCAGCTTTGCTGGGGAATCGGGTCAGCCTCTGGGAAGTCTGGAAACCCACCTCCTGTATTGCAAATTCTTTGGTGTCTGACGGGAGGTTCAGAGATGCAGACTGGACAGTTGCATCTTTGGTACCTGTCAAGCAGGGGAGTAACTCCTTTACTTCAAGGGAGATTATTCAGTCATCTAGTCATGTAGATCATTGAAGTTCTGAGATTTCTGTAGCAGAGGTTCATCCAGGTATAATGTAAAGTCCTAAGGACAGGGGTTCCTTCTTTATACCCAAGGAAGGGGTTGGACTTACTCTGGGGACCCACCTATGGGAGGATTTGGAAAGAGGGGTGGCTACACCCATTTCCTTTGCTCAGTTTCACACATGAGCAGGGGCTGGTAGCCCCTGCAACTGGTTTGAGCTGGACTATGCACAGGGACACCAAATGTGCCCCCAGTGCAGACTTCAAAGCACTCCTGGAGTGCTCCCACCCAGCCCTAATCCACTAAGGCCTACCTGGGAGGTGGTAACACCTCCCTGTGACAGGAAACATATTGTCCAGGCCTCCCCTGTCAGAGTTTCGGTCAGCAGCAGGAGGTCAGACACGTGTCTGTGGCTGGCAGCATCCATTTTGTGATGCCAGGTCTCTGTTAGCTGGTACCGGGTATTCCGGTGCTGTCATGTCTCTCCCTCTAGAAGGGTGGTATCATACTCCCACACCGTATGATTCCAAGGTGTTTGACACCAAACACGACATGTTTCTGTGCAGCCAGTCCAAAGTTAGCATTTATTGTTTGGTTATAATGCACTTAAGAGTATATGGTCAGGCTGCATCACAGACACCCCCGGAGAAGAGATTCCGAAGGCTGCAGAGGGGCTCAGCTCATGCATGGGCACCCTCTCACACACAACCAAGCACCCTGCCTTCAGGATTGATAAGGCCTGCCATAGGGGGGACTGATAGGTTTATATGTGCAGTGATAGGGTGAGATATAGTGAACCTATATCTCAGTAAGGGGTGCATGCACCACCTCACTCAGGCTGCTGTAGCAGTCCTGTGGTGTCATTTTGGAAGATTTCCTAGGGATGGCATAATACATGCCTCATCCCCTGGTAGGCCTCTGGGGTACCTATGCCCTAGGTACATAGTATACCATATACTAGGGACTGATAAGGGCACCCCAGAATCCAATCTGTGGTGTACCTAAGGTACATGGAATCAATTTAGAGAGGAAGCAGCTAGGCTGGGGTCCTGATCAGCAGATCCTCAGCCAGACTAAAGTCGAAAAACAGTGAAACATCAGCAAAAAGTGGGGGCAACCATAAGAAGCAGATCCTACTCGTCTACACACTTCTCTTGTACTTCTCTTCTACTTTATAGATTGTTTTCTTCCAAAAGTCCATGTCATGCAACATCCATGGGTTCAGGGGATGAAAAAATGCATAATTGTTTTCCTCCAAAATTATGCAAGACACTCATATGTAATTATGCCTAAACTATGCACAATGGAACTTGCTGTATGACGAGCGAAAAATGTATTCAAGAACTTACCTAGTGTTCAAAAGTCACTCCAGATGCCCAAAGACAGGGCTCGTTCACAGACGAAATGTCTCTTGTGGCCATTTTCTGCTCAAAGTGTCTTCCATAAGACATTTCATAATTAAACCAGTCCCGAGCAGTAGAAACTGCAAAATGTTGCATTACATGTTTTGTGACATTTCGCGTAATTTGTGTAATGCTAAATTGTGACACAAGTCAATTATATGAACGTACATGAAAATGTGTATAGGGATGGCAGAAGTTGACTTTCAAACAATCAACCTCTTTCATTTTTGTTGTTACAGCTTACCTAGGAGCTGAGATCTATTTAACAGAAACAGCGCCTACTTTACCCTCACTGCTTGTGAAAGGAAACAGCAGCTTTGGCTATTCCTACTTACACCTTAAACAAGGCATCCGCTAAGACCTAATTGAGTGACACATTCCTTGGTGTAGCAGAAATGCAGCAATCTTCTTTCAAGAATGCTAGATATATAAATTGGGACCCCTGGAAATACTCCCATGTATTTTTCATCTTTCTGTGTAAGCTGAAATCTGTATCTCTTATCATGCTACTGCCAGCCAAAGTGATGGCATTCTGAAGGGATGGGAAAATACTGATTTTATTTGAAGCAGGGACAAGATTGCTATCTTATGAGATGTGTCCTCTAATGGGCAATAAAGTATACATAAAATGTGCAATGGCACAGACATATCATTCAAGAGAGAACATTGAGATTCTCCACATTATAACTTATGCATTGTGTATTCATTATTCACAATTTTGGGCGTTCTGCTGCAAACATTGAGACTCCGAGGGGGATAACAAAAGCCAATGACAGAAAAATAAAAACAATATCAGAATGAACACATTAAGGATGCATGAATGCATGAATAAAAGATGTGCCTCCGTTTTTCTTTTTAAATCAAATGAATAGCTGAAGCATATGGCAACTTGAACATATTTCTATTAGAGGAGTGCAAGTAACACGAATCCTTCGATGACAATTCAATCTAATGAACAATTACAGCAAACAAGAGCTCAAAGAAAGAAAACACATATTTGGCAGCACTAATTGACTTTGCTCCAGAGACATCCTGTGGTACAGCCATTAGACATGTATACTAAAACTTATACCTTCTGGATAACTACCAAACATGCACACTTTATCCAAGACTAGAGGCTCTGACCTTGAATTTATGTCACTAGCAGCTGAGTTAAACACCCCAAGAAATGTATGAGATAAAGTACCCCCAGTCTCATATTAGAAGGATATTGCAAATCACTGTGGCATTCCATGATCATTTAGAGGAATGAGGCCAAAGGAAGTGTTTATCTTATGCCGCTGTATCCAATTTTATAACTATATGTTACAGCATTTGTATTCAACCGTAGCACTCTTATTGTGACTGAAAGGCTGGGGAAAGTAGTTGAAATTGTTGAGTAGAACCTGAGTACAATTTGATGACTTTCCAACTTTGTCTCTTTTCGTCTCTTGCTGTCTCTTCCTGTAGTTACATTTAACCTGGCCCCTTACTGACATTTTCATGTTTCCATCACATTGTAGTAGTAAGTGTGAGCGCAGATCCACATTGTTCCAGCAAGCAACCAGCAATACCTATATAGGTTAATGTTTTTGTTTCTGACAGAAAGGCAAACCTACGTTAAAAAGAGTTGCCTGAATGACATAGATCTTAAAAGTGTTTAACTCTGATTGACTTGGCCAGCATGTTAGCCTCCGTTCAGGAAGACAACACTGTCCACCACAGAGAAGTGAGTGATGTAAATGAAGCTGCCAAAGAGAGCTGATCCAAAGAGGGATTTATTAATCATGTATAGAGTAGGAGAAACAACCCAGCCCCTTCAACGCGAGGAAGTCCACTGAAACCCTTACATTCCAACCTCACCCAAAGTTCCTCATTCTATTCTTCCCCCCAACATTCTAATCACTAAGCCTTGGCACATTAAATACCAAATATAACATTGGGTTACTACACACCTCCTTTCTTTTGGCAAAATAAACAACAAGAAACTAGAATAAAATATTACACACAAATTACACATATTCCACAAACTCTACTTATAGAGCACTAACACAATATAAATCAATAGTAATGCTCAAAAATATATTGCATGGATAGGAAAGATTCAATGGTCTCTGTCCTTATATATTTACACATAATCTTTCATGGATTTGGGAGGGACTCCATTATGTGCACTATGTCGTGGCTCCCTATCTTTGCCATAGTCATTGGAACCACCATCTTCTTTCACCTTCGTATGCATTATCACAACTCTATTAAGATTCTAAATGTGGTTATCACTCAATTTAACTGAATTAGGAAATATATCCATAATCCAATAAGGAGAGGAAAAGTTTGAGGTCCCACTTTTCTGTAAAAGTTTCACCTTTATTAAATCCCGAGCACACACCGCAGTGGAACACACAACTTTAAATTCATCGAACCTTTGTTTATTCTTAAATACCTTTGCATGTTGTTATGTCTGCCAATCAGAGAACATGTCCATTAGAAGTAGAACCACCACATAATACTGACCAGTTTTGATAGTAACGGATCCTAGAATATCCAAAGCTACTTCCTGCCACGCTCTCACATGGGCATCTCTCACCACAATGAGCTGCACTCTTGTCTTGTAACTCATGTCACTACAGCAACATTCCAAACATTCTCTGACACACCGCTAAACTTGTGTATCTATACCGGGCCACCAGAAATGTAGCCAGAGTCTCTCTTTCTATTTTGAAATTTCTAAATGATAACAGTAACTTAACTGTATGAGTTTCTTTCGAACAGACCGTAAGAAGTTAATTTAGTGCCTCACCACAGCAAATTATTGCTCTCTGATAACTTATCCTTGACCATCCAAAATTTTAAACCCTCCTCGCTCACGCCCTTTTTTGAGTTTCACCCTTTCCTAACCAAAACCTTTACTTCCTTTAACATTATAGCCTCATCCAAGCAATGCCTCTACTCATCTTCATTGATCATACCATCAGTGACATCAGAAACTGTGTACTTATCTAGATCCCAAAGTTCTTCAGTCATTTTAGGATCATGTTCTCTTAATTGTGTACTGAACCGTGATGGACAATCTGCAACCCCTTTCTCCACTCCAGGGATACAGTCAACCTTGAAATTGAAATCCTGAAGGGACACCACCCATTTACAAATGTGGCCAGAAACCAAGTCAAGACTTTTCTTATAAATTATCTACTGAAGAGTTTTATGATTAGTCCTCAATTTAAATGAATTTCCCCAAAGAAATTTCTTACGTTTGTTTATGGCCCAGTAAGTACAGAGAGCCTCCCATTTAATCATTTACTCACCATCCATAGCTTGTTTCAGTACAAAAATTTGGCTGGAAGCTAGAACTTGGTCCTCAAGTTGTGTTTTTTGTGATTTGGTGTAAATCTATTCAGTAGTTTTTAAGAAATTAAGATTAGAAATAATTGTATATCTGGATGATTGGGTCTGCGAGAGGCTCAAGAGACTCTCGCTAGAGTGCCATTTTAAAAATAGTGCATTCTGATTGGCCCGGGAAGGTTTATTTCCCTTGTACCTTCTCACTCCCACGGAAGTCAGACTCCCACGGTAGCGAGCGCTATGATTTGCTGCAAGCAACATCAGAAAAATGCTGCTGGCAGCCATTACAGGACTCGGGGACTTAATCCCCTGCCCTGAAGTAAAGAAAAGTAACATAAGGGGGCATGGTAGGAATGCCCTGACCTCCTAGGCCCCATAGGGGGGGGACAGACCAGAGGCATCCCCCAGTTGACAAATACAAAAGAATTGGGAAACATTGCTGTGATACTGCGAGACTCCAGCAGGATAGAAAAAAGACTCAAAATGGTGTCAATGCCACATTCATTAAATATAGGCCTTGGAGTCCACCTTCGGGGCTGTATTCAATAAGGGGAGGGGGCCATGCCATCCCTTCCCCTTTAATAAAAAACATTAACCCTGGGGTATGGAGTCTCCAGGGACTAATAAGGCTTGGGGAGGGGGCCACGCAACCCCCTCCCCTTTCATTAAAAAAGGCCCTGGGGTATGGGGTCCCCCGGTCCTAATAAGGCTTGGAGAGGGGAACCACATGCCCCCCTTATCTTTCATCTTAAAAAGACCCTAGGGGATGGGGTCCCCAGGCCATAATAAGGCTCTGAAAGGGAGTAATGCGGCCCCCCTACCTTTAAAAAACCTACAGCCCTGGGGTAACGGTCTCCAGGGCCTAATAAGGCTTGGGAAGGGGGCCACACAACCCCCTCTCCATTCATTAAAAAACGTCCCTGGGGGATGGGGTCCCCAAGGTCTAATAAGGTTCAGGGAAGGGGGCCATGCACCCCTTTCCCTTTCATTAAAACCAAGCCTGAAATGAATAAAAGCAACCCCTGACACGTGTTTCGCCCACCTAAACTTGGGAACTACCCAGAGTTCTCTCCTTCTTTTTTGCATAATTTATGCGTCACTCTATGCCTGCAAGGGAATTGTTTTGACTTATTCTTGGTGCTCCCTTGTGTCTGGACAAAGCTAAACCTCTCTGAAGAGCGAAACACGTGTCAGGGGTTGCTTTTATTCATTTCAGGTTGGCTTGGATGGTATTTCACCAATCCAAAGCTATAATACTGTGCCTGGAATGATAAATGGCTTTTGTCATTTTACAGCTCGGTGTGGATAGCACTGTGCTAATCCTATGCTTAAAGACTTTGCTGTACAAATGGCAAAAGACTTTAGGGATGTAATTTGAGATGTCGTCAGTGATGTCATCAGTGATGTCACTGACCATGTCATGAGTGATGTAATATGTGACATCATCAGCAGTGGATTGCGGGTGCGCGAGTTAGAGTTAGCTCAACTAACTATAACAGGTGAATTTCTCTGGTTTCAAATGTCCAACTTACTATAACGTCCCTGAAACCTGTTTTTTTGGTGAATTTCAAAGGTTTTTTAAATGCTAATTCCTAACTATAACGTCTGTAAAACCTATGGTTTTTTCAGTGAATTTCGAAGGTTTTTTAAATGTTAATTTCATATTTTAATGTTTATAAAACCTATATTTTTGCAATTTTTTGGGGAATATTTTGAAACTCTATTATACTTCTTTTTTTGACTTTAAAAATTAAGTAATGTTTTATATCTTCCCCCAAAAATATGTATATCTTTTTTTTTTTGGAGAAAACTGGACTCCCATATCGGTGGTGTACCAAGCTCCAGCACCACGCGAATCCTATCCGCCATATTGCTAAACTCGTAAAGGATGCGCATTTCGTATCTGACGGATTTTGTGGTACCGCGTCCCGCGTAACATCATATACGTATGAGTTCGCGATAGCTGCTACATAGGTATCCGACGGGTACGCAGTACCAAGCCAAGCATTACGTCATGTACGTATGGGGTCGCGTCCACTGTGCGTTGCGTATGCGATGAGTGCATGCTGCCAGGCCCTGTGTTACACCATAGACGCATGGTGTCGCGCTGAGTACGCCATTCCCTTGTTTTTTTTTATGTCTTAAAACTATATCTAAATAACTTCAAACTTTATATGAGAGCAAGCGATAATCTAAAATATTTTAAACATTTATATATTTCTAACTGGAATAAACTTATATTATGATAAATATATTTTCTCAAAATCTTGTCGGGGGCAGCATCCTTGCGCCCTCGATGCGCGATTGCCATGTGACCTTAAAAAAAAGCATTTGATCAGTTCATAAAATTTCCCATAGTAACAGTTGGAGGACCCCACCCATTTTAGTCATTCTCGCTACAGCGTTTGATGAGACACACCCCTTCTGCTTAGAGAGCTTTTTTGAAACATTTTTTTGCTGTGTACACATATCTTCTACTGCACACAACATGCAACGATCATCTTGATCATTATTCATTGTCTGTACATTAGCCTTCCACGTGTGATGGCCATGCATCTCAAACGTTACATCAAAAATCAATGTGTGTTACACGATGCCCCTGGTGTGTGTGTTTGCAAATTATTGTGCTGCCTTTCGACCTGGGTATTGCTGGCCTGAAGGGTTATCATCAGCCACGGGCAGAGTGCATATCCTAGATCACATGTGACAAACAGTAAACAGTAATGTGTACATTTGTATTGCTGTATTCTCTGTTGTCAGGCTTTACCAATATAGTAGTGTGTCATATTTGAGACTTTCAGATTCACGTTTGGCATGCATTGCTTGACTATAATGAACGTTATCACAATTTATGACGTATCCTCACTGCTGATCCTCCCTCCATCCGAGCACATTCACATGTGTGCGCTTCGCGATAGCAACACTTTCAATAATACCGCACACCTTTGACATGAGTGTCTGCGCATATCCACAACCTTGACAACGACATGTGATGTTGGCCATTCAATGTTTTCAAACAGCATCTCATTAGCGATAGTTGCCGCCCTCCAGGTACATGCTACATTAATGTAAATTGGGCATTCTGCGACGTCAAAACTGCAACAGAAACACACATAAGTACACTTCCTGGCCAGGCAGGAACTGAACAACGCCCAGGTCCCCGGAACTATTATTCACACCCCTACGCTCGCCTGGCGTATGCAAGCCCAGCCCACTTTGCGTACGTATAAATAGGATAACGACGCCACCACATCTCCCAGTTCTTCTACACTGCCTCAGGTGATATGGCGGCATCCACCTCGCTTATCACAATGCGTAAAAAAAAAGGGATCCATAAGGAGTGAACCATCGTCGCAATCAACACTGCACCTGAATTGTGAACACTGCTGCCCGTCGTGTTTTGACACACAACAATGACAGCAGGTGAGCAGTGGGGCCTGGGTGCACAGGGGCTACAATTGAGCACGATGCTGCGGGAGGGGTGGAGTGCATCTTCCTGGGTGCGCAGGTACAAACAAATGATATTGCCATGCTTAATAATGTGCTCTCTGATCTCATTCAGTCACATGTCTTTCTCATTTTAAGACCTGCTGGACCGTACTGTAGGCCTGAGCCAGCGGGCAGCGCTGCCCAACAGAGACGTGTTGAGCGCAGTGCTGCGGGGGGGGGGGGGGGTGCATCAGCCTGTGTGCAAAGGTGTGAACAACCAATGTGATCTCTGACCTCATTCAGTCACATCTCTGTCTCAATTTAAGGACCTGCTGGACCGTACTGTAGGCCTGAGCAGGCGGGCAGCGCTGCCCTACAGACACGTGGCATTGGCTTTTGGGGCACTGTAGTGTGCTGATTACTAAGTGTACATGCACACAGGCTTGCGCCACTGCATTACACGCACACCTTATGCTTCTACCATGCACTATGTTCCTTTGTATGTGAACGTTGGCATAACATATTATTATGTAACCGTGTGTATTCTCGTGCACTCCAACTCCTCTTTGAATCACGATTACCACTAACAGTTCGAAGATCGTACTTCAAGAAGGAAGGATGCACTCAACTGGTGTTCTCTTTTAACGTTGAAAGAAACCTTCATTTACCTCAAGACGTTTCCAACATATTTTTTCTCCCTTTTGAGACACTGGGTTTGTGGATCCAAAATGGGCAGAGCCCCGTGATGATGCCCTGGGCATTCTGATGCCTTCCACCGTGGTATCAAGACATCGTCCCCGACCAGAGACCTGCTGGGCAACCCTGATAGCGGCACCCCAGAGTTGGAGCTCGCACCGGCACGTCCTTGGACACACCGGTTGTGGCAGGTGAGCAGTCAAGCCTCGGCGTGCAGGAGCTGCAATTGAGCACAGTGTGGAGAAAGGGGCTGGGGTGCAGCAGCCTGGGTGCACAGGTGCAGGCAAGCAATGTTGCCATAGATAATAATGTATTCTCTGGCCTCATTCATATCTCTGTTTCATTTTAAGACTTGCTGGACCGCACTCTTTCTCGCGGACCCCAGTGTCCCAGACACAAGGGTGACGGGAGGTGAACAGTGAGGGCAGGGTGCAGTAGGCCGGCGCTCTGTCTCTTCCTCCCTCTGTTTTTTTCACTCTCCCTCCCCTTCTCCCTTTCACCCACTCGCTCTCTGTCCCATTTTCACTTTCCTCCATTCATTCTCACTACCTTTCTTTTTCTCTTAGACATGGCACACATACTTATGTTTCTTTTTTGTCTTGCAGGTTTTGTACGCTGCTTCCGCAGGAGTCCCACCCACTTCTTTTATGTTTTACTGTTGTTCGAATAAAGTTACATTTCCATTTATTTGTGTTGTGTAAATAAAAGTTGTTTTTTTTTACCAATAAATAACTGAGTGTATGGGTCTTCTTTTTCTGACAACACTTGTCTGTAGTTTATTGTGAAAATCGGCGGTTGATAATAGGTTATAAGGGAAATTTTGTTAAATTTTCCGGTGCACCTACCAAGTATACACCAACAGACTATTACATAAATGAAGCCTGGGTAATTGTACAACGGCAATAGTTCTATGAGTGTATCACTTTATAACACCATGAGTACTGCCCGTGTGATTTCAGAACCAATAAGGCACTGCCTAGGGCCACCGAGGCTTCAAGGACTGGCGAGGCCCACCCTGCATATTTAAATAAAGCCCCGGAGGTTGCCGATCCCCAGTCTTGAGTTGGCCTCGAAGCCCCCCGAACAATTCGTAAACAATACCCGGGGAGGTGTCGATCTCCTAGTCTGCGAAACGTCTCTGTGCCCTCCCGCACTTAATTTACATGTGAGATTAAAATCCCCAGTGCTGCAGAGACCCCACAATATAATAATAGGTTTGGCCCCGGAACATTACCCACCAGTGGGCTCATTTAAATGAACGGGTGAGACCCCGCTTCATTTTTTTTTTCTCCATTTTTACCATCCGGTTCTGCTTTATTGAAACGATACAAGGTTTTCCTCCTCTCGCTTCAACGAGGCAAACAAAAATTTGCTATCACAGGGTGCAAGCAATGCTCCTGCAGTGTAATAGCAAACATAAATGTCCCGCGCTTGCACACCCTGGAATATTGCATGACCTGCGCCTGGGAGGTGGCGCTCCATGGGACCATGATGCTTTGTTTAATGCATAACTACAGAATTAGTATAAACGCATACTAACCCTACTTGCACACGTGTGGTACAGCAACCAGAGTGTAGTGAGGAGGCAGAGGAAGCCCAAAATCAAAAAATATTTTGATCAGCCGACGACCCTGGGATGAGTAGAAACAGATTCACCAAGAAAACGGGTCTTCAGCAAAACGCAAGCAGGCGCAAAATCTTGGTGAGTGATGCCTTCTTTTCACCTTCTCCTGCTCGTCGCCAAATTTATGTAGTGAACAGGAAGACAGCAGTGGATCCGATAAGTAGATTTATTGCAGGAAAAGAAGACAGCTTAAACAGCCACCAACAGGACCAGACACCAAGGCATCCGTCTTCTCCAGCACCGTGTACAAACTCCCCAAGATTCCCCTCATGACAGTCCTACATTCTAACATTACATACTTACATTATAGTATCATTGAAATAGTACACAGAGCACATAATTTTACAGCAATGAGCTCACGGTTTAATCCCTGAGTCTTCAAGACCAGTAGGGGTGAGTAGTTCGCTTCCCACTCCCTGAATAGTATAAACGCATATTAACACTACTTACAGTTGTACTACAGCGGCCAGTATGCTACAGCGCCCACAGCCCATCACTTTACAACAATCAGTTCTGTTTGATCCCCGAGTCTTCACACCAGTAGGTGTAGTACTTCGCTTCCCATTTTCGGCATAGTATAAACGCACGGTAGAGCTCAGTAGTTCGCTTCCCACTCCCTGTATGGTATAAACGCCTACTGACACTACTTCCACAGGTATCCTACAAACACCAGAGCACATCACTTTGCAGCAATGACCTCCCGGTTTAGGCTCTAGGTTTGATACCTGACTGTAGCAGAATCTCATCTCAGCACCATGTCACTCTGAGCAACACCTCACTTTCAGACCGCTGGGTGTGACTACTTCGCTTCGCACTCCCCCACAGAGGTTACAGTGCTCCCATCCTCCTGTTTCCTACTCTTTTTGCACTTTTTCCCCCTTACTCACTTCAATGGAATCACAAAATGGCAGCCAACACTTCCTAGTTGCAACCGCGCGCAGCGCTCACTACCAATAAGCAGCAAGCGCGTACTCGTAACGCCTCAGCCAATCAGATGGCAGAATTCCCAAATATCCATATCTGTAAATTTTGATATTTCTCCAAAACTACTGAATGGATTTACACCAAATAAACAACAGCGTGCTTTATAGACCAAGACCCTTCTTCCTGCCAAATTTGGGGCAATTCCGTTCACCCGTTCGACCTGTAGCCTTGTCTAAAGTTTCCTATGGAAATTAACATGGAGAAAACACATTTTGGGACCCCCCTTTTTTTTCAGCCCCCCCTTGACGAATCACCCCCAAACTTCCCACATAGGAGCTGATATGAACAAAGAATTGGTTTGGAAAATTTCATGAAGATTCATCAAACAAAGCCAAAGTTATAAGCAAAGCAAAAAATGTTCTTCCTATGGAAACTTGGACCTAAATATAACTACCTACTGGTGACCGCCAGTAGGTAATATAGATTATCTACTGGCGGTCGCCAGTAGATAGTTATAGTTAGGACCTATTTTCCATGGGAAATTCACAACATTCTATTTCCAATAACTTTGGTGCCGGTTGATGAATCTTCGCAAAATTTTCAAAACTCGTGGGGAGCTCCGATACAGTCCTATCCTAAAAGTTTCGAGGGTATAGAGCAAGCAGGGGCCGAGAAAAAAGGGGGTCCCAAACGTGTTTTCCCCATGCAATTTTCCATAGGAAACTTTAGCCATGGCTACAGCCCGTACTGCTGAACGGAATTACACCAAATTTGGCAAAGAGGTAGTTCTTGGTTCAGAATGAACCCTTTTTGTTAAATGGTGTAAATCCGTTCAGTAGTTGCTGAGAAAATCAAAAGTAAAAACACAAATATATCTATGGCCGCGGAGGATCTGCGCACCCTCCCGATCACGAGCTGTATGCTAATTTGCTGTCAACACTCCAAACCAGGAAGTGTTGGCAGCCATCTTGTGCCTCGGTAGAACCGAGGCACAAGAAAACAGAAAAAGTAATGCGCAAAACGCAAAAAGGGGACACGGTAGAAACACCCTGACCCCCTAGGCCTGCTCAGGTGTCCCACAAGGACCCCCAAGGCCCCCAAAATCGGCGAGATTCACGCACCCAGCGTGAATTTTGGCCGAAAAAGCTCCCGCGCTTCGTAAATATTTAGCCCCCAGGTGGGCCAAATCCCGGGGGCAATATTTGTATTGGGATGGGGGGCCCAAAGGGGCCCCCCAGCCCCGAGGGCCACCACCCCCCAGGGCTTTTCAAGCATAATTGGGGGGGGCTCACTGCCCCACCCACAGCCCCAGGGACCGCCACCTCGCCGGGGCTCATGATATTAAAATTGTGGGAGGGGGGCCGCAGGGCCCCCTCCTGGAGCCTTGTCATGGCCCTGGACACCACCACCCCCAGAGCCGGCTCCTGCAGTGTCCTGGGGTGCCCACCCCCGGGACACTGTAGTTTGCTATGGCAGGGCGGGAATGATGTCATGAGTAATGTCACTGACCATGTCATGAGTAACATGTAACGTCATCAGTAGTGCATTGCGGGCGCGCGAGTTATAGTTAGCTGAACTAACTATAACGAGGGAATTTCAATGGTTTTGTATGAGTGAAATGTCCAGCTAACTGTAACACCCCTGAAACCTATGTTTTTTTCAGTGAATTTCTAAGGTTTTTTAAATTCTAATTCCTAACTATAACGTGCCTGAAACCTATGGTTTTATCAGTGAAAATATATATATATATATATATATATATATATATATATATATATATATATATATATATATATATATTATCTACTGGCGGTCGCCAGTAGATAGTTATATAGTTACAACCTAGTTTCCATAGGAAATCTCAAAATTCTATTTTGAATAACTTTGGCGCCGGTTGACGAATCCTCGCGAAATTTTCAAAACTAATGGGGCGCTCCGTTCAGCTCCTACCCTGAAAGTCTCGGGGTGATTCGTCAAGCGGGGGCCGAGAAAAAAGGGGGGTCCCAAAACGCATTTTCCCCATGCATTTTTCCATAGGACCTTTAGACACAGCTACATCCAGAACGGCTGAACAGAATTACTTGAAATTTGGCAAAGAGGTAGTCCTCAGGTCAGAAATGTGCCTTTTGCACATATGGTGTAAATCCGTTCAGTAGTTCCTGAGAAAATCAAAAGTAAAATCATATACATATCTGGGCGGAGCCTAACCACACATCTCATTGTGAGATCGAATTGGCTGTCAGCACTTCATCCAAGAAGTGTTGGCAGCCATCTTGGGACCAATATACATGATAGCACCTCATTAAAAAGCATTGCAGTTAATAGAAGGTTTTAAGACTTTCGTTACATTACATTATAAATCATTTGTTGATGGTAACATACTCATTTTAGGAATTGTAGGGCTTAGGGCACATTTTGACTTCTCAAATCCTCTTCTATTTCATTAAAAAGTTCTGACATGCAGACTGAAACATGCACTTTGAATACCAGCAGCAGACTTCCCTGGTGAGCAGTAGCTTTACTACAGTGATCTAATGAGGAACTAGAGTGCTACCATTCAGAATTTATGGCAAATGTGTCAGATCTGAATGCCTTCTTGATGGAACCAAAGTAAACAAGCATTGAAAATGCAATAGGTCTCGCCCTCGTTTAAGTTAAAGCAATTCTGTTTGTAATTAGGTGGCTTTTTAGCTTTGCTTTTATTAGTGTTTTTCAAAATTTCATGTAAATAACATGCATATCTGTATATGTATGCATGCATTTATATTTGTATTTATATAGATATGCAGATTATATATATGTTTATATATGTATGTATATACATATTCAGTGAAAAAACCATAGGTTTCACACACATTATAGTTAGCTGGACATTTCACTTGTAAAAAACCAATGAAATTTCCCCGTTATAGTTAGTTAAGCTAACTATAAATCGTGCGCCCGCAATGCACTGCTGATGACGTCACATATTACATCACTCATGACATGGTCAGTGACATCACTGATGACATCTCAAATGACATCACTGATGACATCACTGATGACATCATCCAGTGAATGTGTGTTTTTCTGAAAATTAAATATGTTTTATATATCTCAAGGTCGATGGAAGAATAAATGAGTATATAAGTGTCTAAATGGATGATTTGTTTTTGAAAAATTGATTGTATTACTGACTGATTAAGTGTATCTTATTGAATACATGGCTAAGTGAGTAATGTTTAAATGTGTAAATACCTGTATCAGTCTCTCACTTTGTGTATAAGTGGCTGCATGGGTTGGTGAGCAGCAACATGAGTGTCTATATAGGTTATTAGTTGGTTTTTTGAGTATCAGTATGAGTGTCTGAATGTCTGTATGGTTCAGTGGGGGGTATTACGTAGTGCATAAGTGCATGAATGAGTGACTCACTGTTTGTATGTATTGAAGACAGCATATGTGCAGGACTGTATGGGTGGAAGAGTGTGTGTATGGGTGTGTTAGTGAGTGAATGGCTGTCTCAATAGTGTCTTTATGAGTAACTACATATGTTTTAAACTAGTATATGTGACTATTTGTGTATATAAGTGAGTGTATGTGAGAGTGAGAGATTGAAAGAGTTCCTGTATGAATAAGTATGTGTTTCTATAAGTGATTGTTTAAAAGACTAAGTATGTGTAAGTTTCCGTAGAAGTAAGTGTGGTGGTGTGTGTATAACTGTATATGCGAATAAATGTATGTTTGATTCTTTATTAGCATGAGTAACTATGTGTGTGAGTAACTCTATGGATGAGAGGCATTGTGTTACAGGATGTATAGGTGTATGAGTACATATGATGTGTGAGTACACGAATGAGTGACTGTACAGGACTGTTGGTGAATAAGTGGATGTTTATGTGGATCTTAGAATTATTGAAGAGGTTGGTGTAATTGGTATTGGTATGTCCATTTTTTTGAAAATTTCAGTCTCTATTTTTGAATGTGTGTATCAAAGGTTATATTAGGGTGAGAGGAGGTCTGCCACTCTATCACATGGATGATGTCATCAGTGATGTCATCAGTGATGTCATTTGAGATGTCATCAGTGATGTCATGAGTGATGTCACTGACCATGTCATGAGTGATGTAATATGTGACGTCATCAGCAGTGCATTGCGGGCGCACGAGTTATAGTTAGCTTAACTAACTATAACGGGGAAATTTCATTGTTTTTTTACGAGTGAAATGTCCAGCTAACTATAACGTGTGTGAAACCTATGGTTTTTTCACTGAATTTGCAAGGTTTTTTAAATGCTAATTCCTAACTATAACGTGTGTGAAACCTATGGTTTTTTCACTGAATTTGCAAGGTTTTTTAAATGCTAATTCCTAACTATAACATGTGTGAAACCTATGGTTTTTTCAGTGAATTTGCAAGGTTTTTTAAATGCTAATTTCTAACTATAACGTGTGTGAAACCCATGGTTTTTTCAGTGAATTTGTATGGTTTTTTAAATGCTAATTCTTAGCTATAACATATGTGATTCCCATATTTTTTTTTATTGATTTTTTATGATTTTTTTATTATAAATTCTTATATTAAATGTGTTTTTTTTTTTTTAAAAAACACGTTTCTTTTAAACTTTTTATTCTCTTAAAACACTATGTTTTTTTTCTAAAAAATCTGCAATATTTCAAGTTTTCTCTTTTTTTATTTTACCAAACAGGTAAGATATATTAGTATAACTTTGAAAATATTATTTTTTTTTTTTTTTTTTTTAGTGCGCGTACGGTAAGCGTACGGTAAGCGTACGGTTTACGCAATTTCCGTAATTTATCTACTCTGTTTGCGTATAGTTACGCAATTTGCGTAGCCGCGCGTACTGCGCGTGGGGCGCGTAGGCATGTACGCTACACGCGCACGTTACGCGGAAGTGTTGGGGAGTGACTGTTATGCGCATGCGCGCGAGCGCGTGTCTTTTTTACGCGCATGCGTACTTTTGCCGTAAGCGCACCGTAAGCGCACCGTAAGCGTAACGTACGCGCACGGTGGGTCATGTGATCATGAAACACAACTTTTGATTGGTTGAAACTACTTTCAGTTCTAGAACTCTCCTACACCACACCCATTCCCCTCATTTCTGCTTGTGATCCCTTAGGAGAAGGAGCTGGGTTGTCTTTGTGATACGATGGCAGAACAGCAGAGCTCTTCTGAGAGTGAGGCTAGCAGCACTACCTTGAGGCAGAGAAGGAGGAAAGAAAAGACCTCTTTCATATGGGAGTATTTTACTTTTCCAGAGGACAAGAAAAAGGTAAATGCACCCTTAGTGACTTGTAAGCTGTGTGGCCGTGTACTTTCAAGAGGGAATCCCAACAAGAAGTATTCCTTCGGGAATCACACCATGTTGAGACACCTTAAAGATGTACACAGAAGGACACATGCTCGACATACTGAAGGTAACCCTTCAGTAAGTCAACCAAGCACATCCACAGCAGCTCAGCCTGGTCCATCATCTGCAGGGCCGAGTCCATCTTCGGCAGGTCAGGTGAGCCCTTCATCTGTGGTGGGAGCATCTCCTTTTTCTACTCCTCTGGAAACAAACCATCGGTTTGTGAGGGTTGAAATACGGTGCGCCACTTGTCATGATCTAATTTGTCATAGGGAGACCAGTGTTTCCTTAGTGAACAATAAAATAGATCAGCACATTTGTCGTACCGACTAATATTCCCATTCTTTCTTTTCTCTGTCCCTGCATGAACACACTTGTAAGAGCCAACCTTACCTTTCAACTATTTTTTATATATGTTTTTAAAACTTTTTTTTGATTTTTTTTTTACCGTACGCGTACGGTACGCGTATTTTTTTTTTTTTTTTTTTTAAAAACACTAAAAATCAATTATCACATTACAAGGTCCTTGAGAGACTACAATGAAAAACTGAAAATGTGATTGTGGAGAAGTGGAAAAAAGGGACCATGAAATTTTTGACTTACCATACCCACTCAAAAAAATATTTATTAATTTAAATTTAATTTTAATTGCTTTAAAAATGGTTCTAGTTTTCGAAAATTTTCTATCTCAATCTGAAAAAAAAGAAAAAAGTATTAATATTTAATAAAACATTTTATAATACAGTACACATATTTACATATTTTTCAAAAAAAATGTTTGCCTTTTTTTTGCTGTTTTCAGAATATATTGCATTTCACTATAAATTGTGAAAGCAATAGCATTCATCATTTAACAGCGGGCAAAAAAAAAATTAACAATCTCAAAGATTGTTTTAAAAAAGCCCACAATCTCTTTTTGCATAAACATAACTTTATAGAAATGCATAATATTCTTAAAAAATATCATCTAATATCAATACTTATTTCTTTAAAATACCGTCTGACATTTTTGTTTCAGAAGTATAATCACAAAAATATATCTCAAATAACTCCACAATACATCTGGTTCCATTTCTGAGACCAGCAACATGTGTAACCTGGGTGACTGACTACACTCCAGCAAGGGCAACCAGCCTTAGTGATGCTGAATGTATTTGCATTACTGACTGCAACCTCAAACCCCACTCGGTTGTGAATACTATGCATGATTTCACATGATATGCAGCTGGCTGTGTGCTAAGAGTCTGCTTCTGCATAAAAAAATAGCTCCCCCTTTACATCTAATGCAACTGTGAAATCACCAGAGCAATATGCAATAAATATCTGCCTGTAATTCCTCTTTGCACACAGAGTCATGTTTTCATATTAGTCAGAAAACGAAATTTCTTTGCCAATTTGAAAGCACACTTACTACTCTTTTTTTTGGCAAGTGATAAACACTTTTACAGACTGACACATTATGAATCCACTTTTCAGATTCTGATAAAAGCACATGTCCAAACTGCTTTTTTCAGACCAGCACCATGTGTAACCTGGGTGACTGAGTACACTCCAGCAAGGGCAACCAGCCTTAGTGATGCTGAATGTATTTGCATTACTGACTGAAACCTCAAACCCCACTCGGTTGTGAATACTGTGCATGATTCCACAGGATAAGCAGTTGGGTGTGTGCTAAGAGTCTGCTTCTACACAAAAAAAATGGCTCACCCTTTCCATCTAATGCAAATGTGAAATCTCCAGAGCAATACGCAATAAATCTCTGCCTGTAATTCCTATTTGCACACAGAGTCATGTTTTCACATTAGTCACAAAACAAAATTTCTTTTGCCATTTTGAAAGCACACTTACTTTTCTTTTTTTTGGCAAGTGATAAACACTTTTACAGACTGACACATTTTGAATCCACTTTTCAGATTCTTAAAAAAGCACATGTCCAAACTGCTTTTTCAGACCAGCACCATGTGTAACCTGGGTGACTGACTACACTCCAGCAAGGGCAACCAGCCTTAGTGATGCTGAATGTATTTGCATTACTGACTGAAACCTCAAACCCCACTCGGTTGTGAATACTGTGCATGATTCCACAGGATAAGCAGCTGGGTGTGTGCTAAGAGTCTGCTTCTGCACAAAAAAATGGCTCCCCCTTTCCATCTAATGCAACTGTGAAATCACCAGAGCAATACGCAATAAATCTCTGCCTGTAATTCCTCTTTGCACACAGAGTCATGTTTTCACATTAGTCACAAAACGAAATTTCTTTGCCAATTTGAAAGCACACTTACTAGTCTTTTTTTTGGCAAGTGATAAGTACTTTTACAGACTGACACATTTTGAATCCACTTTTCAGATTCTTAAAAAAGCACATGTCCAAACTGCTTTTTCAGACCAGCACCATATGTAACCTGGGTGACTCACTACACTCCAGCAAGGGCAACCAGCCTTAGTGATGCTGAATGTATTTGCATTACTAACTGATACCTCAAACCCCACTCGGTTGTGAATACTGTGCATGATTCCACAGGATAAGCAGCTGGGTGTGTGCTAAGAGTCTGCTTGTGCACAAAAAAATGGCTCCCCCTTTCCATCTAATGTAACTGTGAAATCACCAGAGCAATACGCAATAAATCTCTGCCTGTAATTCCTCTTTGCACACAGAGTCATGTTTTCATATTAGTCACAAAACGAAATTTCTTTGCCAATTTGAAAGCACACTTACTACTCTTTTTTTTGGCAAGTGATAAACACTTTTACAGACTGACACATTTTGAATCCACTTTTTAGATTCTTAAAAAAGCACATGTCCAAACTGCTTTTTCAGACCAGCACCATGTGTAACCTGGGTGACTGACTACACTCCAGCAAGGGCAACCAGCCTTAGTGATGCTAAATGTATTTGCATTACTGACTGAAACCTCAAACCCCACTCGGTTGTGAATACTGTGCATGATACCAGAGGATAAGCAGCTGGGTGTGTGCTAAGAGTCTGCTTCTACACAAAAAAATGGCTCACCCTTTCCATCTAATGCAACTGTGAAATCACCAGAGCAATACGCAATAAATCTCTGCCTGTAATTCCTCTTTGCACACAGAGTCATGTTTTCATATTAGTCACAAAACGAAATTTCTTTGCCAATTTGAAAGCACACTTACTACTCTTTTTTTTGGCAAGTGATAAACACTTTTACAGACTGACACATTTTGAATCCACTTTTCAGATTCATAAAAAAGCACATGTCCAAACTGCTTTTTCAGACCAGCACCATGTGTAACCTGGGTGACTGACTACACTCCAGCAAGGGCAACCAGCCTTACTGATGCTGTATGTATTTGCATTACTGACTGAAACCTCAAACCCCACTCGGTTGTGAATACTGTGCATGATTCCAGAGGATAAGCAGCTGGGTGTGTGCTAAGAGTCTGCTTCTACACAAAAAAAATGGCTCCCCCTTTCCATCTAATGCAACTGTGAAATCACCAGAGCAATACGCAATAAATCTCTGCCTGTAATTCCTCTTTGCACACAGAGTCATGTTTTCACATTAGTCACAAAACGAAATTTCTTTGCCAATTTGAAAGCACACTTACTTTTCTTTTTTTTGGCAAGTGATAAACACTTTTACAGACTGACACATCTTGAATCCACTTTTCAGATTCTGAAAACAGCACATGTCCAAACTGCTTTTTCAAACCAGCACCATTTGTAACCTGGGTGACTGCCTACACTCCAGCAAGGGCAACCAGCCTTACTGATGCTGTATGTATTTGCATTACTGAGTGCAACCTGAAACCCTTAAAGTATTCCTTATTTTTACCAGTACACCTTAATTTATCGTGAAAACATAGTCCATATTATTTTACATGTTCCTCACATTTAAATTTCTCCCAAAACAGAAAATGATAAACACAACTTCAACAAAAGGAATTCCATTTCTATTATTCATTTCTTAATTTACCATATACATCCCCTCTCAAACTCTAAACTCACCTTTAAAATTAGTTAGTTGTGAAAGAAATGTGGCACTCAAACAGCAGATTATCAGAGCCAGGATCTCTGTTCTTTACACCTCTCTCCTCTCAGCAGAACCAGATAATGGCAAACTTTCCCTTTCTTTTTCCACACATATACATGTTAATTTCAAATCTCAGTGCTTCCCCCTTTTTTTCAAATGTAATCACACATTTCTATTGGTTGAAAACCCAACCCTTTTCCAAAAGTACCCTTCCCCCAACTTGACTTCTGCCTAGTACCCTTCCCCCAACTTGACTTCTGCCTGCTACCATAGCAACAGCTCATGGAACACTGCTGTGTGGAGTTAGGTCAGAAGTTCACCAAACAATGTTTCAATTCCACAGAGCAAGAGTGCTTGACTTTTCAAACCTAACAGCAAATCCATAGTACTGTTCTTTGGTAACACATTTTTCTGTACCAATACAAAACATGCTTCTATTAATTTACACATACAGCCTAGTTTTTATTCTAGAATGGTATGAAACAGCCAATCAGTTCTTTTTTTTATAAAAAAAATATGTATGCCTCCATTTCCAAACTGTCTTTCATTTCTTTTTACCATTTTACTGAATTTCACCTCCTGAGTGCATCCATTTCTCCTTTGAAGATGTTCACAGTGTGGATTGTAGGGCACAGCTATGTCTTCTGGAGTGAAAAGTATGCAGAGAAAACAGATATGGTGAGAGACCTTGCTTTGCCAAATGTAGACATTAAATGGATTGGTCAGAGAGGGTTAAAGTGGCACCAATTGATGCCATTGGTGAAATCCTTCATGCAAATCCAACACCCTGACCTCATAATAGTGCACTGTGGTGGCAATGACCTAGGCACTTTGACTGGGGTAGGTCTGGAAATGCTTATGAAGGACACCTTTGCACAACTGTTTTCACTTTTCCCTAAAACTGCCTTTGTCTTTTCTAACATATGCCAAAGGCAAAAATGGAACTGGTCCAATCATTTTTGTCCGCAGATTGACAAAGCAAGAAAGCACGTCAACAAATCTGTTTCTGCTTTCCTCAGAGACTATGGTATGGGTTCCATTTACCACAACAACTTGCGTTACGACATGCAAGACATTTATAGAGGAGATGGTGTGCACTTCAATGATGAAGGGAACAGAGTCTTCCTCTTGAACCTTAGACTCTGCATCGGTACTTACTTGTAGGTACCACTAAAAAATCAAATCACTTCATAAACACAACTGCTCTTTTTAGAGCCCCCTAATATCTAAACTCTTAAATCTGAATTTCATTTCTTTTTTTTTCTACCGTACGCGTACGTTGAGCTTACCGTACGCGTACCCCGCGATTTTTTTTAAAATCAATAAATGTTTTCTTTGTACTTTTCTGTCCTTCTTTGACCCCTTTACAAATGTTAGGGGGTCTGTAACTCTCTCCCTTTTTTTCTGAGTGAAACACACGAAATGGCGGCCGCCGCTTCCTGGTTTCGACCGATTCGAATGTTTACTAAGATCTAACAGCCAATCAGAATCGCGCTCGCGCACGCCACCGTACGCGTACGGTAAGCGCACCGTAAGCGCACCGTAAGCGCACCGTAAGCTGGCTCAGATATATATATTGATTTAAAGGCTATTTTCTCTGAATCTACTGAACAGATTTACACCAAACCTACAAAAGGCACTTCCTTGACCTGAGGACTACCTCTCTGCCAAATTTCAAGTAATTCTGTTCAGCCGTTCGGGCTGTAGCTGTGTCTAAAGGTCCTATGGAAAAATGCATAGGAAAAACGCGTTTTGGGACCCCCCTTTTATCTCAGCCCCCGCTTGACGAATCCCCCCGAGACTTTCAGGGTAGGAGCGGAGCGTAGCGCCCCACCTATTTTGAAAAATTCGCGAGGATTCGTCGACCGGCGCAAAAGTTATTCCAAATAGAATGTTGCGGATTTCCTATGGAAACGTGGTCCTAACTATAACTACCTACTGGCGACCGCCAGTAGGTAATATATACACATACATATATATAAATGCATATATGTGCATATGTGTGCGTGTGGAGAGGGGTAGAGAGAGGTAGAGAGGTAGAGATGTAGAGGTAGAGATGTAGAGGTAGAGACGTAGAGGTGGAGAGGTAGAGGTAGAGAGGTAGAGGTAGAGAGGTAGAGAGTAGTAGAGAGAGAGGTAGAGAAAGGTAGAGAGGTAGAGAGTAGAGGATGAGTAATAGAGAGTAGAGAGT
This sequence comes from Triturus cristatus, assembly GCF_964204655.1. Taxonomy (NCBI): domain Eukaryota; kingdom Metazoa; phylum Chordata; class Amphibia; order Caudata; family Salamandridae; genus Triturus; species Triturus cristatus. The sequence goes on along the minus strand of NC_140587.1, from coordinate 797,303,934 downwards.
AGAGAGTAGAGAGAGAGTAGTAGAGAGAGTAGTAGAGAGTAGTAGAGAGAGTAGCAGAGAGTGAGTAGGAGAGAGTAGTAGTGAGTAGTAGAGAGTGAGTAGTAGAGAGTAGTAGCGAGTAAAAAGTAGATAGTAGTAGAGAGTAGTAGAGAGTGAGTAGTAGAGGGAGTAGTAGAGAGTAGTAGAGAGTGAGTAGTAGAGGGAGTAGTAGAGAGTGAGTAGTAGAGAGTAGTAGAGAGTGAGTAGTGGAGACTGAGTAGCAGAGAGAGAGAGTAGTAGAGAATGAGTAGTAGAGTGAGTAGTAGAGAGTAGTAGAGAGTGAGTAGTAGAGAGTAGTAGAGAGTGAGTAGTAGAGAGTAATAGAGAGAGAGTAGTAGAGAGTGAGTAGTAGAGAGTGAGTAGTAGAGAGTGAGTAGTAGAGAGAGTGAGTAGTAGAGAGTAGTAGAGAGAGTAGTAGAGAGTAGTAGAGAGTGAGTAGTAGAGAGTGATTAGTAGAGAGTAGTGGAGAAGTAGAGAGTGAGTAGTAGAGAGTGAGTAGTAGAGTGAGTAGTAGGGAGTAGTAGGGAGTAGTAGATAGTGAGTAGTAGAGTGAGTAGTAGAGTGAGTAGTAGAGAGCAAGTAGTAGAGAGTGTGTAGTAGAGAGAGAGTAGTAGAGAGTAGTAGAGGGTGAGTAGTAGAGAGTGAGTAGTAGAGAGAGTAGTAGAGAGTAGTAGAGTAGTAGAGAGTGAGTAGTAGAGAGTGAGTAGTAGAGAGTGAGTAGTAGAGAGTAGTAGAAAGTGAGTAGCAGAGAGAGTAGTAGAGAGTAGTAGAGAGTAGTAGAGAGTAGTAGAGTGAGTAGTAGAGAGTGAGTAGTAGAGAGAGAGAGTAGTAGAGAGAGAGAGTAGTAGAGAGTGAGTGGTAGAGAGTAGTAGAGTGAGTAGTAGAGTGAGTAGTAGAGAGAGTAGTAGAGTGAGTAGTTGAGAGTGAGTAGTAGAGAGTAGTAGAGAGTAGTAGAGAGTATTAGAGAGTTGTAGAGAGTGAGTAGTAGAGAGTGAGTAGTAGAGAGAGTAGTAGAGAGGGAGTAGTAGAGAGAGAGAGTAGTAGAGAGAGAGTAGTAGAGAGTAGTAGAGAGTAAGTAGTAGAGTAGTAGGGAGTGAGTGGTAGAGAGTAGTAGAGAGTAGTAGAGAGTGAGTAGTAGAGAGTGAGTAGTAGAGAGTAGTAGAGTAGTAGAGAGTAGTAGAAAGTGATTAGTAGAGAGTGAGTAGTAGAAAGTAGTAGCGAGTGAGTAGTAGAGAGTGAGTAGTTTAATTTAAAAGGAACACAACGAGGAGGTTCATTTTGCCATAGAAATTATGATTAGTGAGGAAAAAAGAAAAATTAGGGCACATTTTGGGTGACTTATCAAATCCTCTTCTATTTCATTAAAAAATTCTGACATGCAGACTGAAACATGCACTATCAATACCAGCAGCAGACTTCCATGGTGAGCAGTAGCTTTACTACAGTGATCTAATGAGCAACTAGAGTGCTACCATTCAGAATTTATGGAAAATGTGGGACACATCTGAATGCCTTCTTGATGGAATCAAAGTAAACAAGCATTGAAAATGCAATAGGTCTCGCCCTCGTTTAAGTTAAAGCAATTCTGTTTGTAATTAGGTGGCTTTTTAGCTTTGCTTGTATTAGAGTTTTTCAAACCTTCATGTACATACCATGCATATGTATGCATATATGTATATGTTTGCATGAATTTATATTTATATAGATATGCAGATTATATTTATATGTTTATATATTCACTGAAAAAACCATAGGTTTCACACACGTTATAGTTACGAATTAGCATTTAAAAAACCTTGCAAATTCACTTAAAAAACCATAGGTTTCACACATGTTATAGTTAGTTGGACATTTCACTCGTAAAAAACCAATGAAATTCCCCCGTTATAGTTAGTGCAGGCAACTATAATTCACGCGACCGCAATCCTCTGCTGATGACGTCAGATATTACATCACTGTATTTAGACACTTATTTACCCATGTCTTCTTCCATTAATCTTTAGCTATACATATATTACAAATATTTATTTTTCATAAAGACACATATGTCATCAGTGATGTAATATCTGACGTCATCAGCAGAGGATTGCGGTCACATATTACATGGTCAGTGACATCACTCATGACATCACTGATGACATCTCAAATGACATCACTGATGACATCACTGATGACATCATCCAGTGAATGTGTGTTTTTCTGAAAATTAAATATGTTTTATATATGTATATCTCAAGGTCGATAGAAGAATAAATGGGTATATAAGTGTCTAAATGGATGATTTGTTTTTGAAAAATTGATTGTGTAACTGACTGATTAAGTGTATTATAGTGAATACATGGCTTAGTGAGTAATGTTTAAATATGTAAATATCTGTATCAGTCTCTCACTTTGTGTATAAGTGGCTGCATGGGTTGGTGAGTAGCTACATGGGTGTCTATATAGGTTATTAGTTGTTTTTTTGAGTATCAGTCTTAGTGTCTGCATGGTTCGGTGGGGGGTATTACGTAGTGCATAGGTGCACGAATGAGTGACTCACTGTTTGTATGTGTTGAAGACAGCATGTGTGCAGGACTGTATGGGTGGATGAGTGTGTGTATGGGTGTGTTAGTGAGGGAATGACTGTCTCAATAGTGTCTTTATGAGTAACTACATATGTTTTAAACTAGTATATGTGACTATTGGTGTATATAAGTGAGTATATGTGAGAGTGAGAGATTGAAAGAGTTCCTATATGAATAAGTATGTGTTTCTATAAGTGATTGTTTAAAAGACTAAGTATGTGTAAGTTTCCGTAGAAGTAAGTGTGGTGGTGTGTGTATAACTGTATATGCAAGTAAATGTATGTTTGATTCTTTATTAGCATGAGTGACTATGTGTGTGAGTAACTCTATGGATGAGTGGCACTGTGAAACAGGATGTATAGGTGTATGAGTACATATGATGAGTGAGTACATGTATGAGTGACTGTATAGGACTGTTGGTGAATGAGTGGATGTGTATGTAGAATTACTGAAGAGTTTGTTGTAACTGGTATTGGTATGTCCATTGTTTTGAAAATTTTAGTCTCTATTTTTGAATGTGTGTATCAAAGGTTATATTAGGGTGAGAGGAGGTCTGCCACTCTATCACAAGAATGATGTCATCAGTGATGTCATCAGTTATGTCATTTGAGATGTCATCAGTGATGTCATGAGTGATGTCACTGACCATGTCATGAGTGATGTAATATGTGACGTCATCAGCAGTGCATTGCGGGCGCGCGAGTTATAGTTAGCTGAACTAACTATAACGGGGAAATTTCAATGGTTTTGTACAAGTGAAAAGTCCAGCTAACTATAACACCCCTGAAACCTATGGTTTTTTCAGTGAATATATATATATATATATATATATATATATATATATATATATATATATACACACACACATATATATATATATATATATATATATATATATATATATATATATATATATATATATATATATATATACACATATATGTATATATATATATATATATATATATTACCTATTGGCTGTCGCCAGTAGGTAGTTATAGTTAGGTCCAAGTTTCCATAGGAAAAGCTGAGAAAAAAGGGGGGTCCCAAAACGTGTTTTCTCCATGCAATTTCCATAGGAAATTTTAGACAAGGCTACAGGTTAAACTGCTGAACGGAATTACACCAAGTTTGGCAGGGAGAAAGTTCTTAGTCCAGAAAGCACAAGTTTGTTTAAATGGGGAAATCCGTTCAGAAGTTTTTGAGAAATATCAAATTTTACAGATATCGATATTTGAGAATTCTGACATCTGATTAGTTGAGGCTTTACGAGCACGAGCTTGCAGCTCATTGGCTGCAAACTGTTGAAACTAGGAAGTGTTGGCAGCCGTTTTGTAATTCAGTCTGTCAGCTCGCATCTCTCCCTCTACAAGCTATCGGGTCCGTAGGTCTACCTTTGTGAGGAAACACTGAAAATATACCTCAGCTCTGTCTGTGTGAGATATCTCTTTCACGCTCCCTCTCCCCACATCACCAGCTCGCAGCTATGCCTTGAGAAGCCAGTCCGTCGGCTCGCAGCTCTGCGTCTGCGAGCCGTTGGGCCCACAGCTCAACCTCTGAGAGCCGGCCCGTTAGCTCGTAGCTGTGTCTCTGCTAGCTGGCACACAGGCCGCAGCTCTCCCTCTGCGAGCCTGCCCGACGGCCCACAGGTCTCCCTCTGTTAGCAGGACCGCAGGTGTCACTCTGTGAGCCGATATTGGGAATATAAGGTGGCTCTAAAAAGAGCCCTTGTGTTTATTAGTTGGAACTACACGTAAGTGTGCATGCACAGCTTCAGGTTATTCAGAAAAACTCGGTTTCCCTGATCTGTCAAGTCTTCTGTAGATATGAGCCATATCAAAACGTATGTTGTTGTTGTAGATCAACCCCATTCTATGGTCTCTGAGGTATGCAGACACAGCTTTGTTGACATTCTTCCTAGAATTTTCAATCTTATGACAAAATTGGTTTGACCATTTCCACTTCTGTCTTTGGCATATATTGGAATATACAAAGACAGTTTGAGTTAAAAGCAACATCAATTGTCCAACGGTGTACTTCATATGCATTTCCAAACCTACCCCAGTCAGTGTGCCTAGGTCGTTACCACCACAGTTTACAATCATGAGGTTAGGGTGTTGGAGATGTAAACAGGTTTTAACCAAAGGCAGCAATTGGTGCCACTTCAATCCTCTCTCTGCAAACCATTTAATGTCCACATTTTGTAAACCTAGGTCTAAGTCAATCCATCTCTGTTCTGCATACCTCTTGCACCAGAAAACATAGCTATGTCCTACGATTCACACTAGCATTTTGAAGGTATGGCTGGAAGATATGGATAGATATCTGTAGCTCATGCAGTCCATTCGTAGAATAAGAGATATGTTTAAAGATGGAGAACTACTTTTTTTTCCATACAAAATGTTAACTGATTGGGAGATGAAAAGCATTGTTTCCTAAAAAGAAGGGTGCATATTAGTTTTGAGGAAAAGCATCTTTGGCATTGGTTAATAAAAAGCAGTTTAAACGTGGAGTACATATTATAGGATACAATTTTATCAGCTCAACCACACCTGCTAATTGCATTTGGAAGGTACAGTTCGAACTTAAAAGAATGAAAAACTTTTAACCTGCACGTGCCGTTAAATGTTCGAGAAAATGTTGCTTAAAAAATATCGTTAGGTTAAAAAAAATGATGAACTTTTAACCTGCATGTGTCGTAGAATGTTCTAGAAAGTGTGTTGATAGAATACATTGAACTTTTCACCTGTATGTGTCCTTAAATATTTAAAAAACTGTTTATATGGAAAGTTCAAAAATAACCAATAGAGAGAAGTTTTGCAATCTAATTCAAGGAACTATTCTGATTTGTTCTTTACATGTTTTTATGTATGGAGCAATAGGGAAATTGTGCCATTACTGGTTCCATTCTTCATGAAAGCGGTGCATTACATGTACTGTGTGACAAAGAAAGAATTGCATGCGTTTGTGACACTTGAAATCTGCATACCAACTACCAAGGTAAGTTAGAAATTAAGAAGGTGTGTTATGTATTCTGTAGTAGTGGTTAAGTATTTGAGGCGATATTTTTAACTTTGAAAGTGTTTTCTATTTCTAAATAACATAGTGTTAGTAAAGTCTGGTGTTTCACATTGGTTCTAAAATATGCACAAAGTGTGACTAATTGTTAAACAAGTACTTTATATATGTTTAGGAGTTTTTCACAAAGAAGAGGTGTAAGTTGTCATCTGTAAAAGACTGTACGGTTTTGAAAATTAGATGTAGCGTTAATTTGGATTTGTATATCTATTTCGGCGAGATAAACAGAATGTTGCATGTTTCCAAATTATGCTTAGTGTGGAAATAGTGGGGAAGGGGTGAGAGTAGAACATTCATGTGTTATTAACTTAACAGAGATTGAACAAAAATCATAAATGTTATGTGCACAGTTTGTGGTCTCATTTTGTAAACTGAGAGGTAGATTCCAATATCAGTCAAGGCTGGTGTGGTACTACGAGGCTTTGGATTTGGGTGTTCTTAGGAAATCTAAGTTGTTGGGGAACGTTTCTTTAGAAGACATTTTTTATAAATATGTGAGAGATAAAAAAATAAATGAAAATGTTCTCTGAATATTTTCTGTACAATTTTGTTCACAGTGCTAAAGTAAATGTGATTATTAGTGATAGTAATTGTCAGGGTGTGTTCCTCTGCTGAATATACGCAGGCCTTTAAGTGGTCCGGGTCTTATCGGTACTGAGCTCCGTCACCCCTTTAAGACAGCCGCCAATTTTTTCATCCCACTTAAAGCTGTTAATATACGTATAGTAAAGGGATGATACATAAATGTTTGGGAATTACACCTTCATTTTCTCTGCCCACCTCCCACCACTATTTTGTGCCCCAACAGTACTGTTTTAAAAAATAATCTAATACAGCTTTATCTATTATAAAAATAGTACTTATAGGTTTATTGGCATATTGGTAGGATCTGTACTATATAGAGAATGTTGCAATCAGTTTCAATGGTATAAAACTGCACTGTATTATATTGGAAATATTACATATGCACAGGTTGTGATGTCATTTTTTACTCTCTGAGGTACATTTGAATATAAGTGAAGACAGGTGTTATACTGCAAACCCGTTCACAATGTGCACAGATTACATGGAGAGTAAATGGACACAGTAAACATGCGCGTTGCTTTGTGTATGCATGTATGGTTTGAATCATTTGATGATACTTTAAGATATAATCTAAACACTGTTTCTGCTTTACAGTTGGGTACAGTGCACAGTGTTAGTAGTTAGTGACTAGATGCTGGTAAAGGGATTATTTATTGCTCATTCTTATGAAATAAAGGTGGAGAGGAGCGTTTCTTTACAAGAGCTATTTTATAAAAGTGTGAGAGATAAAAAAGAATTTAAAATGTTCTTAGTACATTTTCTGTATGATTTTTTCACACTAGTAAACTAACTGTGATTATAAGTGATGCAAATTGTTAGGGGGTGTCTCTGTGCTGAATATACGCAGGCCTTTAAGTGGGCCAGGTCTTACCAGTGCTGAACACTGCTACCCCTTTCAGACACCCGCCATTTTTTTCATCACACTTAAAGCCCTCAATATACGTATATTAAAGGAATGGTACAATAACAGTTTAGGAATTACACCTCTGTTTACTTTCCTCATCTCCCACCCCCATTTTGTGCACCCAACAGTAGTGTTCATAAAAATTAAGTAATAGAGCTTTATCTAGTATGAAAATTGCACTAATACCTTTATTGGCATGTTGTTGGGATTTGTAGTGTAAAGAGAAGGTCATAATCAGTTTCAATGGTACAAAAGTGATGTGACATATGTTTGAAAGATTACATGGTTATAGGAGTAAGGTATAGAGGTAACAAATAAGAAGTATAGTTTGTTATGTTTAAACGAGTATGTCGTTTTGTAAATCAGGTACAGCATTGATTTGTGTTGAGAAATAAATTTGGCCAAGATAAAGAAAATGTTGCACGTTTGGAAATTATGCTTGGTCTGGAAATAATGGTGAGGGGGGGGTGAGATATTTATCTGTTATTAATTTAAGGCAAATAAAACAAAAAACAGATATATTATGTGTACAGCTTGTGGGCTCATTTTTCACACGGAGAGGTATATTTGAATATAAGCCAATGGAGGTGTTGTACTGCAAGCATGTTTGCAATGTGCAGACATTACATGGAGATATATTTTAAACAACAAGGGAACCCAAAGGTAATGGACCAGGGACCTTGGGAGTTAATTATTTTAGACAACATAATCCAGAGTGAAATCATCACATTTGAGAAATTGGTCCTCAAAAAAGTATTGCGGTTAGCGGATACACACCACTATATCCCATATAATATCTCAATGGGTGAAAAAACAGCCATATCAACCCTACGTGAAAATGGTAGCCTAGTTATTAAACCTGCTGACAAGGGTGGTGGCATTGTGCTTCAGACAAACAATCAATACAAAGCGGAGCTTAACCGTCAACTTTCCAACACAGATCACTACTGTAGGCTCCCTACAAACCCAACGAAAGAGATACAAACCCTAATAAAACAAATTACAGATGATGGTCTACAACAGGTTTTTTTTTAGCAAACACGAGTACCAATTCCTTAACACCAAATCGCAGTAAGGTTCCATTCTTCTGTTGGGGGTTGAGTTCGGGGGAATTGAGGAATAGATCGTCTCCCATCGTCTCTGCTGGACATCGAAGAAAGGTTAGTGGCGTTGGTTACTTCTTGTGCTGCTAACAATCCTGAAAGATTGTCAAGCCCAAGATTAACGCCCAGCCCGGACGATGGATACCAACGCGGTTTTGACCTCGCTATTGGAGAGCTTGACGGCTCTACAGCAGGAGGTTCAAACCTCTCGTTTAGAAAACCAGAACCTACAAAGGGAGATGGGCACATTGCGTAGAGAGGTTGCGGGCCTCTCCCGCAGGGGACATGGGGAGGGTTCCTACATCAGAGCAGCTACCCTACCTTCTCCAAACCACACTCTACCATCTCCTTGCCTTGCCACTCACAGGGTGGGTTTTTCACCGCAGCTTCTGTCCCTCCGCCCTCAACGGACACCGTACCCACAGTCCATGTGATACAGAACACAGGCATACCCCTGGCCCCCCAGAACGATTCTATGGTGATCCAAAAAAGTTTGAGACATTTCTGAGCCAAGACGGCATTCATGATGTCTTACATGGATGGTAACGCAGCCAGCTGGACCATCCCTCTGATGGAGAAAAACTATCCCGTTTTATACCACTTTGCAGATTTTTGCCTAGGAATGAGGAAATTATTTGATTCGAAATCACACATGATGACTTTAGACAGAGAACTCCTCACCTTACGACAAGGGTCCCAGGATCTTCTGACTTACATCACCACGTTTAATCGCTTAGTGGTGGAAACCGACTGGCCCTCCGAAAAAAGAGTCACTCTGTTTTATCAGGGATTACGAGGAGAACTCAAGGATGTTCTTTCCCAGGTAGTCCAGTTACCACCGACATGTGAAGAGTTAATAGACTTAACTGTTCAACTAGACCACAGGCTGCAGGAAAGAAAAGGGGATAGAAACAGAGGAGACGTTCGCTTCTCGTGTGCTAGGTCCAAAGGCTCAATGGAGAAACACCGCAAATCCCCAGATGGACCCGAACCTATGCAGATAGGAGGAATTCGGGGTCCCCTTACCCCTGAGGAGAAGGAAAAACGCCGAAAGATGAAACTGTGCCTTTACTGTGGGAAAGGAGGTCATTTCATTAGAGAATGCCGTGCTCGAATATCACTCCGTGAAAGACCCATCGTTCCGCGGATGCAAGCTTCCATGAGACAAGTAGAATCGGCGGAAAACTGAGGATCCCAAATTAGGAAGAGGTCTCTGACTTGGGTAAACAACCCATAACGATCTCATCAGTACTTGCCAACACCCAACAACCTGCTGTGGCACACATGAACGTCTGCATATCTCTGGGGATCACATCAAAAGATGTAGTAGAAGTGGATGCCCTGTTGGATTCTGGGGCGACTGGGAATTACATCGACCAAGAATTCGCTATGAAGATCGGAATCCCTTGTGAAAAGAAAGAAACCCCCGACCTTGTGAAAGCAGTAGATGGGACGGCCCTGACTTCGGGTCCTGTGCTGTACCGCACGCTTTCCCTATTGATGTGGTTCAGCCCTGATCACCAGGAATACATACAGTTCGATCTTATCGATGCTCCCCAGTTCCGTCTTATCCTTGGAATGCCTTGGCTGACGTTGCATGATCCAGTGGTTAGTTGGGCGGCCCGCACAGTTACCATGGCGTCAGACTACTGCACGAAATATTGCACTACGGGGGAAGACCACCATCGAGACAACAAAGCTACACCCTCGACTCACCTAGCGACGGCCTGTGTACAAGCACGATTTTGCTGTTCTACGGTTCTGCCAGATACCTACAGTTAATATCAACCCCTTTTTGATAAACAACAAGCGACTAGGTTACCACCCCATAGGGGGTATGACTGTCGTATTGAACTAGTACCCGGAGCCGACATCCCATGCAGCAGAGTGTATGCCTTGACGGAACCAGAGACACAATACTTGAAGACATACCTCGAAGAAAACCTTGCCTCTGGGTTTATACGACATTCTTATTCACCGGTATCATACCCTCTTTTCTTCATTCCGAAGAAAGACTGTGACGAATTAAGGACATGCGTAGATTACCGTGCTATAAACCGAGTGATCATAGAAAACCGGTACCCGCTACCACTAATACCGGTGCTCCTGGACCAACTGAAAGGTGCTCGATACTTCACCAAGCTCGACCTCAGAGGAGCCTATCATTTGGTGCGTGTAAAAAAAGGAGACGAATGGAAGACCACATTCAGAACTAAGTTTTCTCTCTTTGAGTATCGAGTGATGCCTTTTGGGCTTTCAATGCCCCGGCGGCCTTCCAGTTGTTTATGCACGAGGTGCTGCGTGGCTACTTGGAGTCATTTTGTGTTGTCTATGTAGATGACATTTTAATTTATTCTTCTTCGCTTCAAGAACACATAACTCACGTGAAAGCGGTCCTGGATCGGCTCCGTCAACATTCCCTATATGCAAAGTTGGAGAAATGTCTTTTCCATGTCCATGAAGTCGCCTTCTTAGGTTATATCATCAACGCCCAGGGATTCCTGATGGACTCCAGTAAGGTCGAGGCTATCACAAAATGGAAGACACCACAGAACATCAAATCAGTACAAAGCTTCCTCGGCTTTGCCAATTACTATTGGCGCTTCATCAAAGACTTCTCGAAGATGATACATCCCATCTCCAGTCTACTACGAAAGAAAGTCCCTTTCATATGGGGAGACGAGGCTGCCAGGTCTTTTCAGCTGCTGAAGGACAAGTTCACTCAGGCTTCCATCTTGCGCCATCCTGAGCCAAAACTCCTTTTTGTCTTGGAAACAGATGCCTCACAACATGCAGTGGGAGGAGTGCTATCCCAACGCCATCCCGAAACAGGCCAGCTGCACCCCGTGGCTTACTATTCACGAAAACTCACCCCCAATGAAGTCAATTACACCATTACAGACAAAGAGCTGCTGGCAATAAAAAAAAGAAAACTGTGAAGAATGGTGACATTACCTTTTGGGAGCATTGCATACGGTGGAGATCTACACCGATCGTAGGAATCTGTTATTCCAAAAAACTGCAAAGGCCCTGACCCCCCGTCAGTTGCGTTGGACACTGTTCTTCTCTGATTTCGACTTCATAATCAGGTACCGGCCAGGACCACAAAACGGGAAAGCAGATTCCCTCTCCTGTATGGAAGAACCAGAACAGGAGAATTTCATAGACACTCCTGATCCGCCTTTTATCCTAACCGAAGCAACCTTTCCTACACGATCCATAGCACTACTCACCTCCCAGGATTTTTTGGAAGATGTACGAATCGCTTTAGCGGACCTAGATGTACAAGCCTGGATCCTGGAAGACCCGAGAACATTGAGTAGAAACGGAGGACCTCGCGTACCATTATCACGCGCTGTACATACCCAACGAGACTCTGCAGAAACAGGTTCTGAGATGGGCCCATGATTCAGTACTGGGAAGACACATGGGGGTGTACAAAACCATTGCCTGTGTGGAACGCTCCTTTTGGTGGCCAGGTTTAAGAAAAGATATCCAGGAATACATCAAGCACTCTGCAGTGTGTGCACAGGGAAAGGCCAGTCACGCTAAACCCACGGGCCTACTCCGATCTATACCCATCCCTCCACGACCCTGGCATACTATATCAATGAACTTATGGACTTTATCGTGGAAATGCCCCCCTGCGAAGGAAAAAGCGTAGTATTGGTGATTGTTGATCATCTCATGAAAATGGGGCATTTTATTCCTTTAGTAGGTCTGCCAACATCCTCGGAACTAGCCTTGGTGTTCCTACAAAATGTAGTAAGAACCCACGGAATCCCCTGTGTCTTGATCACTGATAGGGGTACGCAATTCTCTTCACGTTTTTGGAAGGCCCTCTGTAAAACACTGAACATTGACGCCAGACTCTCTTCCAGCTACCATCCGCAAACAGATGGCAAAACAGAACGTCTAAATCAAGCACTAGAACAATACCTTCGCTGTTTTACCTTTCAAAATACACTAAACTGGTCCATATTGTTATGGCTGGCAGAGTTCCCTATAACAACGCTACACACGCTACATTGGGATGCTCTCCTTTTTTTTGTAACTATGGTCACCACCCTAACATGCTCCCATTTGAATGGCCTATCCATTCCGCACTACCTAGCATACATGAACATCATGCTCATCTCACGGCGGTATTGATTGATGCCAAACAAAGTCTTGCCAAGGCTCAATCCACACAGAAACACTTTGCAGATGAGAAAAGAACAAAAGAACCTGAGTACCACGGGGGAGATAAAGTGTGGCTCTCCACACAGAATCTTCATCTAAAAGGGGTAAATAAACTAAAACCGAAATACATAGGCCCCTATAGCATGGAAAAGGCTATTAACCCTGTAGCTATGAGGTTATCGCTACCTCGTTCTTGGCAGATCCATCCTGTCTTTCATGTGTCCCTGCTCAAACCTTGTCCTGCCAGCACAAGACTACCAGATAAACCTCTCCCCCTAGATATAGACGGGCAGGACGAGTACGAAGTACAGGAGATCCTAGATTCCCGGCAGTTAAGGGGTAGAATACAATACTTGGTAGATTGGAAATGGTTTGGGGTAGAAGACCGAACCTGGGAGCCTGAAGAACACCTCCATTGCCCTGAGTTAGTAGAACAGTTCCATTCAGTACACCCTGGTAAACCTGGGCGACCGCCGAGTCGACGGTCCTTGAGAGGGGCTACTGTAGTGATCACATATCAGGCAACAGGCAGACATGCTACTTATCGCCGCGTGTATCGTCTGTCTCCTGGACTCAGACTGAGAAAAAGCCCTGTGAACTACATTTCCCAGCAGACCGAGGGGCGAGACAACAGGAAAGCTAGAGGAGTTCCGCATTTATGCACCTCCTCCGCATGAGGAAGGTGCTTGACAATCTTCTACTTGGGACTCAGGATGACGGATGGTGTTCCCCGCCGGAAACTCAGCTAGAAACATTTTCAGCGTCGTTCCCATACAACTTCCACGGATTGCAGTTCCTCCGAAGAGTTCATGTATTCCGAGGGAAAGCCGGTGCGCTTCCTCGAACATTGCCCTTCCTTTTGTTTTCGAGTGTGAGGGCCGCGGTCTAATTTGAAAGTGACGCTTGGGCGTTTTCCTTGTAGCCGCGACTCCGCTATCTGTAACGGATCCTGCATCATAGCGGAAGACCCGCCGGAGCGATTTCCTTCCGCTCGAGACTTTGGATCTGTGCCTTCTGTAGTATTGAGACATAAGCCAATTCTAACTAACTATCATACATTAGCATCTCCTTGGTTCTGCTCATTTTCACTGCTGGGTTTTGTTGTTATCGGTTTTGCTTTCGATACGACAAATGGCTTATGATTATCCCAAGCAGAACAGATGCTCGTTTTGATGACTAAGTCATTCCTTTGGTAGTACATTATCCCGCATCATCTTACAGAAATACAGAGTGTTTGATATTGCTCCGGTTTGAGTTGTATTAACACCGGATGGGGCATATATTGAAATACTGACCTGTTTTAGAAGTTTTTGTTGAGCAACAGAAGCCTATTGTTTTTCTCTGCACATTTTCTGAAGTCACTTTCCTGATCGGAGGTAGTCAGGTAGCGCATGTTGGCTGCAGGACATCTGGTGAGTGTGTTGGAAAAACAGTGTACTAGTGTGTCAGAACCCCAGAGAGAGAGTTTCTCATGTATATTAATCTTTCTCCTGTTCTGCAATGTCCTATCCACGAAGCGCGCCACACCACCCGCTAGACCTGACCTAGAAGGGACAAAGAAAATCGCAGCCAGTTAATTATTTTCTCCCCTTCCCTTTTTTCCCTCGGGCACGTCCTCTCGCAGTAAGGTTCCATTCTTCTGTTGGGGGTTGTGTTCGGGGGAATTAAGGAATAGATCGTCTCCCATCGTCTCTGGTGGACATCGAAGAAAGGTTAGTGGTGTTGGTTACCTCTTGTGCTTCTAACAATCCTGACAGCTACATAGATGACATTTTTATGATATGGCAGGAAAGTGAGACCACACTTACTTCATTTCTCCACTGGCTCAATGACAACTGTGGGGGCCTGAAATTCACCTTAACTCATGATAGTAACTCTATTTCCTTCCTTGTCCTCAACATTAAACACAATGACGGCTTTCTTATCACTGGGTTATTCCGAAAACCCACAGAACGCAACACCTTGCTGAGCTATGATAGCAATCACCCCCGTGCATTGAGAGATTCTCTTCCCTTCTCGCAGTTCCTTCGTATTAGGAGAAACTGTTCCCTTAAAACTGACTATTTCCATGAAGCAAAAACACTCTGTGCTAAACTAGCCAGTAGAGGATACCCACGTAGATTGGTCAAAAATGCAATGAAAAGAGCATGGTATTGTCCCCGAGAGGTCCTATTAGAGCCCAAAACGAAATCCAACTCTTGGTATGCGTAACCACCTTCTCTCCAGTCTCAAATGCAATACGCAAAACCATATTACTCAACTGGTCTGTCCTAAATGCCCAATGTTTGCTTTTAAGAAAAGCAAGAACATCAAAGACCACCTTGTTCGCGCAGCACTACCCAGCAACAAAAAAAGCTCCAATACCCTTAATGATCTATGGGCCCTTGCACCGCTTAAAGGACACTCCAAATGTGGTAACTGTGTGGTTTGTGATTTCACCATAGAAGGCAAAGAATTTGTATTTAAAGATATAAAAAGTGAATTGAGTATGTTTACAAATTGTAATACTTGCAATGTGGTGTACGCAATTCTTTGCCCTTATGACAAAATATACATCGGACAGACCACTCAAAAAATCCGTCTACGTATCTCCCAACATCGGAGGAGATCAGGTGCAAAACAGCCAACGCACCTCCGGTAGAACATTTTGAACCAAATTGACACTCAGAAAATGACATTCGCTGGACTATTATCACAGTGGTCAAACTACCCCCTGGGGGGGGGACATTGCCAAACTTCTGAACAAAGAAGAATTGAAATGGATACTTAGAACTGACAGCCTCAGCACTGGACTGAATTGCCTTGAGGACTGGACATCATTGATTTAAAACTGTCTCTATTATAAACTCCTAAAATTGGGTTCTGAAAAATATTTTCTGTAAAATATACTGAATTTCCTGCCTCTCTGTTACTGTTTACTAGCCACCCACAGCCCTTTCCAAGATGTCACCACCTCCATGCCACCTTCAGTCCATCCTCCATTTCCATCATTCCCCTTACCTTAGTCCTTCCTCTATTTCCCCCACATCCCACCTGTCCCATAACATCCAATCAACACTCCTGCCCTGCCTCCATAAAACTCATCATTGAATGCATGACTCGGTACGTATACACGTCCGACTGATTCCGCCATCGAGCCACAGCTTCTAAACGGTAAGTCCTAGACTCCAACGGGATAACACGCACGCTTCCACTCCTTGCCAGTACCTTAACCTTTTCCCCCCTTCTTCCAGGAGATCGAGCCATCCAAGATACATAACAGTACCTATCCTTTACCGGGTATTCCCGAAGAATTTTACTGGTGAGTGCCTACCTTGGCTTACTTCGGCCCTACCCACAACACCGCATGGGTCTAACCAATTCTTTTCACTCCTAGAGGCCGCCATTATAGCAGCGCTCTCACCCCCAATCGCCGCCAATTCAGCAGCGCTCCAGAAGCACCTTCTGTTCCCTAACCCAAACCCATTTAGGTATGTAATTTACCCGCACAAGTCACAACTCTGGCACAAGATTTCTTACCACCGTCCCCCCACAAACCTCCCTCTATTAATTACGCTTCCGTGGGTTGCATAATTCTGAATTTTTCATTCATGTAATGCATTATGATGTGGTTTGTAATTCCCACTTCAAATTGCCAGTAAATTGTGGTCCTATGACAAGACCTTCTTGTTTTTAGAAATCGCTCGAGCTGCTCATATTATAGTTTCATTCCTTCATCAACTGTATGTTTTTTGAACCGGTTGCTATGTTTTAATGTTTAACTATCATGTATTAGAACAAATTGAACCACAATTATAAGATCTTCGTGATACCTTCTGACTAGATCCACGTCTAAGGTTTCTGCCGGTTGTGTGCACGACTCACTCATGTGGGCTCAACACGAATGATCACGATTCGCATGTTTATAATTGGCATGTCCTTTCTAACTTTCTAGCGGCTCACTTACTTTTATTCTTATTGCGTCCCTACTTTGTAATGCGCACACCGGTTATTCTCCGCTGACACCTTAAGCTTGAATATGCTCATTCTATGTGTTTGTAGCATCTAACTGATCCTATTCACATCTTCCCCAGCATGGTTCCTATTTGCCGTTATTGCTCGCATCAGCACCGTACGCTTTTGGCCTAATTAGCCACCTTGATAGGTCACACGCATATCCCTAATCCACTATACCACGTACCCTATCACTTCCAGTACCGCTCCTTAACTACGCAACTCACTACCACTCACCGTTCTCCAATCCACACCTTCCTGAGTTTAAAACCGCGTTGTCTTTTAACTTCTTGACATCTAAGCATATATACCCTAATTGCCTCCTTGTTGTATTTTCCTTCCACACTTTCCCTTCAGGCTAATAGGCTCTACCTAACAGGCATGTACCTTATGTCCTGATGATGAACCGCTCATTCTCTCCACGGTTCGAAACGCCGTCGACACCCTGATACACCTTATACGAAAAACTGCTATTTATTTCTTTGTAAATGTGTTTTTTGCCATTTGTTCCTCACAATTCTGTGTATACTCATGTGTAACAAACCAATTAGCATTGCCTGAACCTCCTGTTGTTCACCGCCCTCTCTTGTACCTCATGGCTAAGTAGTACACAGGTTTGTGTCCCACTTGATGTACTGGTTGTACTAATTGTTTTTAAAATTGTTTAAAAGTAAATATTAGACCTCTGCCCGGCTGGGCAAGTCAAGCCAATATAGTAACGACTGAGTCTATATTCATTTCGCTCTCAAAAAGTCTTCCTTCCTAGGGACCATTGTTGTCTAGAATAATTAACTCCCAAGGTCCCTGGTCCATTACCTTTGGGTTCCCTTGTTGTTTAAAATATGTTTAGCGCAATCGGTTGATTGCAAGGGTCTATACTGGATTTCCCTTTGCTCTCTTAAAGTGGGTCATTTCCCCTATCCCTGCTAGTCCCCTCTCCCTATACCCCTTCTCTACAACCAATCTCTATTGCTTTTTCCTAACCTGATACACAGACACGTGCTATGTCTGACAACGCACCATTATATTCAGATGAATATATTTAAAAAATCTGTGAAGGTCCCTCACTTTTCAACAGTTCAGAAGACACACCAGGAAATACCAGCATTAATCTCACAGAGGAGTTAGAGAAACAAAAAAAGAAATTTGTCCGGTTGGAGCTAATGATGCGTATGCTCACTGAATACCTAAAATCCAACACTATCCCAGTTGGAAATTATACAGAAAGGTAGTAGTGTTCCCAAAATGGGAATGCACCGCACTTCAAACAAGTGTCAAAAAACCAAGTAAGAGGCGTATTTCTTGAAAGATATCTATAGGTCTAGAGGGGTGCTTAGTAAGCCGAGGCACTTACTACCCTAAAGTGTCATGAGCAAATTGAGAACACAAAATGCCGGAAAGTTAACAGAAAAGGTTGGCTTGAACAGCACTCCCATAAGTAAAGAGCTAGGTCATTCGCACTAAGCAAATACCACAGACCAGTGGTGGTATAATAGCTATTGTCTCTGAAGTTCTTAAATAATTGGCAGGATATCCAAACAAGTTCCAAATGATGAAATGAGAATCCACCACACTCCTGAGTATGTTGTTGGTTTTATTATTCTTCAGTATAGGTTGAATAAGGATAACAGCCAACACGTGTTTCGTCTGTACATGTTGAGTACAATGACTTTTTCAAGGCTGTGATAGGGTAAAATACAAGAAAAATCATAGACTTTAGAGAATAGTAAAAACACATAAAGATGATAGTGTGTACAGTCCAATGATCATTACAAATGCCAAGATGGTAACATGATTGCATTCATACAGAATAATGCCGTATACAAAAGTGTATAACCTTAGCAAAAAATAAATATAACCAAAAATCCAAAGTAGAGGAGATAAGAACATATGTAATCCTAAGTACAGAAGAGAGAAAAAGATAAAGAATGACAGAAAAATAACGTGATGTATTAGAATTAATAAATAGTAGAATGCAGTTAAGAAATTTGAGAGCAAGAATACAACCCGATCCGAAAGTCAAAGAGAGTAAAAGAAACGCGTGAAGCAGCTTGCTTGTTAGAAGAGAGAGAAAAAAAAAACATAGTGTATGGGGTTGATCAATATAGATGTGTCCCGTGACAGAATAGTAAAATGTGAGGACATAAAAGAATGTGTCCCTTGCCAAAAAGAGTACACGTGGTCACTCGTTAATAGAAAACTCAACAGATAGATGCTTTAGATAAAAAAGAGACACGTTTGTGACATACCAATAAGAGTACAGGATGCTTTAAGAGAGAATTTCAATCAGTGTAGCAGCTGAGTTCAAACTCCACGAAAGCGTATCCAATAAGTAAGTAGATCCTCCGTATGAGCAAATCTAATGTAGAAATGTAAGTATAAGGCAAATATATACCAAATAGTGCACCCAATATGTAATGTATCTAGAGGTCCTAAAATCCTAGGAAAATGTATAAGCTCAACAAACTTATGCATATAGCAGCCTGGAGATTTAAATGTAAATGACTATTAAACAATGTAAATGGCAACCCTAGAAATATGTAGAGCTGTTGACCACAGGCAAACGAAATGAGCCCACCTAACTTGAAAGTCTCAATAATAAAAAGGCTCTCTAATAGAAGCACCATACTCCCCCGAATAAAGGAGAGAAAAAAGTTCATCTCGCTAGTGTAGTAAAAAAGGAAAGAACACGCATCTACTAATGGTAAATCCAAAGTATAGGTGCCAAAAAAAATATATGTATATAACTCTAGTGTAAATATAAACAAATGGTAACACTCACCGTGCTTGAAATGAATCCGTTCAGTTAAATGAGTAACCAGAGCGTAACATGTAATGGATGAACAAGACTAATAGAATTCAATACACGTAGCTTGCTCTAAACCTGAAAGTGAAAAAAATATGATGTAACATTGAAACTGCCTAAGTGCGCGATGCTGATATTAAAGCAACAATGACAATATATGAAAAACAGCGACTCACCCCCTGGAGCAAAATCAGCGGGAGGTCACGTAAAGAAGAGTAGGCACAGCATGAGGTAACATAGTCTAAAAGGTCAAAAAAGACACAACACGTCCCAATTCCAGTAAGACGCCGCAATATAGGAAAACATGGTCACTTGCAGTGAAAAGAGAAGATAATATTAGGAAAAATCATGCACTTACCACGTCTCCAAGCTGGTGCCAACAGTAAAAGTAACACGCATGATAACGCCAAGAAACAAACAGTGCCTCAACCATCGTTACATAAATGGACGAAAGTAATTGGGTCCCCACCTACGTAATTCAATCAGGTGGTTGGGCTCAAGTCAAATGGCCAAAAGCTGTGTGAGAACACGGGCGCTATATTGTAACATACTTACTTAGCGGAGCCGATCTCATGAATTATGTTGAATAGTGTTAAGTCGAAATTGCTTAGTAACACTAAACCACAAGAGATAAATTATAAGCAGATAAATGAGTGTATCGAAATTACAAAAAGACCGAAAATCGGGCTATATGTAGATATTAGTTAGCATTAAGACAAACTAATATATAAAAGTAAAGCTGATAGTTATTACATGCATCAATATTGTAAAAGAACATGTGAAAAAGACATGTATTCGAGGAGAGATGAGTGGTTCTAAAATATGACAGAGTAACTGTCAGTATAGAATGATGAAAACAGAGGAAACAGGAAAATAGAAGAACACAAAAGAAGGACAACATAAACAATGGAATACATCAAAATGAGATGACAGGAAACATAGTTATTAGGATGTCAATATTAAACCCTAAAACTCACATATCATCAGATATTAAAGATATAGTAATAATGTTAACGAAAAATCAATGACCTTAACAAGAGGACAGCAAACAAAAACTATGTGCAGTCAGTCTTTTAAGAAAACGTGCATCTCACGGTCAGTATTGAGTCCCAGGTCAATGGATCTTAGCTTGATGAGCCATTTGGACTCCAATTTCCTGAGAGCCAAGGCTTTGTTGCCGCCCCTAGGGTCCCCAACAATTTTGTCTATGCCATGGAATTTGATGTGTAATATTTCCGACAGATTGTGTTCAGCATTGTGGTGCACAGCTAATGGGTAATTGGTGTTATTGTTGCGTATAGCCCTAATATGTTCTTGAATACGGTCCTTCAAAGGCCGTATTGTACTACCCACATAAATGCGATTGTACTGACATATGATGCAATACACAACAAATTTGGTATTGCAATTGATGAAGTGTTTAATGTTATGGACCTGACTGGTGTTGTAGCTGAAACTCGTGATCTAATTGTATGTGAACTGGCAAACACTACACATGCAGCATTTATAAAAACCCTTGGGTTTTGCGAGGAACCAGGTGCCCATAGATGAGTTGTCAGAATGTGTCGCCTGAGCTGTATTGAGGATGTTGTTGAGCGTCCTGCCCCGCTTGTATGTAAACTGGGGCTTGGTTCTAAGATATGGGTCAAGGTCATGATCAAGCTTAAGTAGATGCCAATGTTTATGTAAGGATATATCTCATTGCTGTGTGAATTGAACTGGGTAATCACTGCAATGTGCTTCCTGTTAGATTGATTCTTTTTACCCTTGCTGTTAGCTTTGAGAAGCTCAGTGCGATTCAGTCTGTTAATTCTGGTGTGTGCTTTGTTAAGGGTCTCAGTCTTATAGCCCCTGGTGGTAAAACGTCTTTTGAGATCATTAATCTCATGTTGGAAAATCTGTTCGGTGCTACAATTTCTCCTCAGCCGGGTCATTTCTCCAAATGGAATGGCCCTAATTTGGGATGCAGGATGTGCGCTAGTAGCATGTAAAACTGAATTGCACGTCGTGCTCTTACGAAAGAGTTTAGTCTCAACTATTCCATTGTCTGCAAACAGTGTTACATCCAGAAAATCTATCTGTTGCTTGCTTGAGCTATGAGTAAAACTCAGATTGCAATCATTAGTGTTAAGATAACAAATGAACTGATCCAAATGTAAATCATCTCCACCCAATGTGAGAAGGATGTCATCGAAATACCGACACCAATACATTATATGGTTAGTCAAATGTGGTGGGAAAGCTCTCCAAATGTGATGCTGTCCGAAAAAACCCATATATATGTTGGCAAAAGAAGGAGAAAATTTGGCCCCCATGGCAACACCAGAATGCTGTCTGTACCATGTGTCAAGGTGTTTAAAGTAATTATTGTCAAGGGTTAGTTTGGTTAAATCTAACAGCATCTTGGTGTGGTCATAAAGCGATGCGTCACGTTTAGAGAGGAAGTAGGTTAAGGCTTCCATACCCCTATCTACTGGAATGCTGGTGTATAAAGCATTCACATGAAGAGTAACAAAATTAAGGTCCTCTGTCCAAATAAAGTGTTCCAATTTGTTGAGGAGATCCTTAGTATCCTCAATAAAAGCCGGTAATTGGCGTACAATTGGATGTAGAAATATGTCAATATATTCCGATATGTGTTCAGTAGGTCCTCCTATGCCCGAAATGATTGGTCTACCTGGTGGAGCTGTGATGTTTTTATGAATTTTGGGCAATATGTAGATGTAGGCAGATCTAGGTGTTGGATTGAACAGGTATTTATATTCAACGTCAGAAAGAAGTCCAGCGGTAGTCCAGTATCGTAATGTTGTCTCAATTAGATCAGTAGTGTCTTGCATGGGATTAAAACAAATCTTAGTGTATGCGCTACTGTCTGAAAGTTGTTTCTCAATTTCGCCAAGGTAATATTCATTGTCCAAAAGGACAATGTTACTACCTTTATCAGCTTCTTTGATTGTGACTTGAGAATAACTAGTCAATTTAGAAAGGGCAGCCCTCTCGTCCTTGGTTAGATTGTCCCTAATTATACCTGGATGATGATGTACTTTGTCCTCTAATAGGTAGAGTTCACTCGTGACTGCTTTGTAGAAGCAGTCAATCAAGTTGTCGGGAGGTAACATAGGAATAAATGAAGACTTCGATTTTAGACCACTATCAGTTTGGAGATTAGTAATGATATCCAGGTCATACATGATCTCCTCCATACTAGGGGTTGCTGAAAAAACATTATCTAGTGATAAAAGCATGTGTATATTCTGTAAATCTTCAATAGTTTGACCACTGTTGCTGGAAGTGTAAATAGGTACGGGGCGTAATTGTTGTTGATTGTCAAAAAACTTTTTTAATTTTAGCCGCCGTACAAATTTGAACAGGTCAATGTGAACTTGAGTGAAATCAGGTCTGGACATAGGACAGAACTTTAAGCCCTTTCTAAGTACATTAAGGTCCATGTTACTTAAAGGCTGGTTAGACAGGTTGACAATAGACACATCATCATTGTTATTTGAAGCAATTAAGTTGTCACTGGTTGAAACAACGTCATCCAAAAAGACCATACCGGCACTCAATGTTTCTGTATTCGCGATACTGATCTTGTTACCCTTTTGCTTTCTTCTAGCTCTGTTGTTCCCTCCCCCGTCTAGTTCTTTTTTCCCTTTTGGTTTCTTATTGTTGAATCCCAATCTGGTACCCTTCCTGTACCTTTCCAGTTCCGATAAAAAAGAAGAAGAAGAGGTACCTGGGACAGCATTGCTTGTTGTGGTGATAGGTGTCATATCACTTCTAGTCTCACTAATATCACTGCTGATGCTAGAAAGATCAGATTCACTGATAGTAACTTCAACATTTCTTCTTGTAGTTTCAAGATCCTTAACACCAGCTCTTGGTCTAAACTCATCGAATTTTTTCGCAAACGTAAAGATGCGAACATTTTTGTAATCATTCTCATCCCTCTTTAGTTTGCGAATTTTTTTGTCACGAATATAATTCTGATGTGCACTCAATACTCCTCGTAATTTTTTGAATTTTTTTTCAGTAGTATCCTTTAGATCTAGCTTTTTAATTTCTTCTTCTACTAGTTTGATTACCTTCAATAGTTTGGATCTCTTTCTTTCCGCATGGCGGATGAGAAGGTCCATCATACCAAATGATGAGGACAAAATCTAATTTTCCTATTCCTGTAATAGGTCAGGTCTAAATCTTCAAAAGTTGGGAAAATAATAACACGTAATCCTATAGGAACCTGCCTAATCTCTATATATTTTTTGAGGGTGGTAAGATCCCACCATCTAGAGAGTTCGGACTTACGTAGCCTCTCCAATTTGATAAAAAGTTGTTTAAGTCCTTGAGGTTTAGCTTCCTTTGAGGCAGTACTAGTGGACTGTACACCATGTCCTGAGAAAATATCATTGAAAACTGTATCTCTTTCATCATCAAATCCCGCCATGATGTAATATTGTGTGTAATGAAATAGTCAAGTCAGAATAATTTCTTAGTCTGATCACGCCTCCAGAAAAATTGAGTGCCGGTACCCACTAGATAAACCATTATACAGAAAGGTAGTAGTGTTCCCAAAATGGGAATGGACCGCACTTCAAACAAGTGTCAAAAAACCAAGTAAGAGGCATATGTCCATTACCTTTGAGTTCCCTTGTTGTTTAAAATATGTTTAGCGCAATCGCTTGATTGCAAGGGTCTATACCGGATTCCCCTTTGCTCTCTTAAAGTGGGTCATTTCCCCTATCCCTGCTAGTCCCCTCTCCCTATACCCCTTCTCTACAACCAATCTCTATTGCTTTGTCCTAACCCGATACACAGACACGTGCTATGTCTGACAACGCACCATTATATTCAGATGAATATATTAAAAAAATCTGTGAAGGTCCCTCACTTTTCAACAGTTCAGAAGACACACCAGGAAATACCAGCATTAATCTCACTATCCCAGTTGGCCTCCAAGTCAGAAATATTCCCGGGGTCTTTACGGATAATCCAAAATATATCAGCAATTTTAGCTACGTCGGTACCACATGCTCCAGACACTGGATGGTTTTAGGGATCGACATTGCCACTTAGTAACTTAAGAAACTGACCGACATAATTAGTGACATCGAGAAACAAATTAAAGATAACAACACATTACCTGAAGCTAAAAAACGTATTGAGAAAGTTGGAAAAACAGTAGAAGGATTTCATCGACTAGAGCAAAACAAAAAATCTAATAAAGTAAAAAAGGATATCAAAGCGTTCACACAAGAACGTGCCTACCCCATCTTAATAAAGACTTCTATACAAATAGATCCTACAACAACCCCCGGAACTCGAGACCTTGGGGACATTTTAACAGACGTAATACTCTAGTGGGCTTTTCAGATACCTCGGCAGAATCTTCTAATTCTGACGCAGGAGAAGGAACAAGTACCTTCACAAGAAACACTAACACTCATTTTTTAGGTAGGGATCAATCAGACCCCCCAAGGAGAGGACGTGGCAAAAGGTGAAAAGGTTGAAGGAGGTCTGAATGGTGTGTTAGATGTTTTAGTAGGACTGGGATTTAGCAAGAAGTAGCTATGTAGTCTTATTTTGCGAACAAATCGAAGTAATTCTGATTGTAATTCTAGAAAATTAGGGTAAGTAGTAGGGACAAAAGATAACCCTTTGCTGAGGATCGAAATTTCATGACTGGATAGTTCATGAGTGGAGAGGTTAATGATGGGAATGGTCATGTTATTATTGTCAATGCTGGAGTCCAATGGTGAGTTTACCATTGATAGAACTTTTGTCTTGTCTGGCGTTCCCCTTGGGGGTCTGATTGATCTTTTTATTTGAAATAAATTTAGAACACCCAATGTTTGCTTTTAAGAAAAGCAAGAACATCAAAGACCACCTTGTTCGCGCAGCACTACCCAGCAACAAAAAAAGCTCCAATACCCTTAATGATCTATGGGCCCTTGCACCGCTTAACGGACACTCCAAATGTGGTAACTGTGTGGTTTGTGATTTCATCATAGAAGGCAAAGAATTTGCATTTAAATATATAAAAAGTGAATTGAGTATGTTTACAAATTGTAATACTTGCAATGTGGTGTACGCAATTCTTTGCCCTTGTGACATCGGACAGACCTCTCAAAAAATCTGTCTACGTATCTCCCAACATCGGAGCAGAATCAGGTGCAAAACAGCCAACGCACCTCTGGTAGAACATTTTGAACTAAATGGACACTCAGAAAATGACATTCGCTGGACTATTATCACAGTGGTCAAACTACTCCCTAGAGGGGGGGACATTGCCAAACTTCTGAACAAAGAAGAATTGAAATGGATACTTAGCACTGACAGCCTCAACACTGGACTGAATTACCTTGAGGACTGGACATCATTGATTTAAAAATGTCTCTATTATAAACTCCTAAAATTGGATTCTGAAAAATGTTTTCTGTAAAATACATTTAATTTTCTGCCTCTCTGTTACTGTTTACTAGCCACCCACAGCCCTTTCCAAGATGTCACCACCTCCATGCCACCTTCAGTCCATCCTCCATTTCCATAAATCCCCTTGCCTTAGTCATTCCCTTATTTCCCCCACATCCCACCTGACCCATAACATCCAGTCAACACTCCTGCCCCGTCTCCATATAACTCAGCATTGAATGCATGACTCGGTACGTATACACGTCCGACTGATTCTGCCATCGAGCCACAGCTTCTAATCGGTAAGTCCTAGACTCCAGCAGGATTACACGCACACTTCCACTCCTTGCCAGTACCTTAACCATTTCCCCCCTTCTTCCAGGCGATCGAGCCATCAAAGATACATAATAGTACCTATCCTTTACCGGGTATTCCCGAAGAATTCTACTGGTGAGTGCCTACCTTGGCTTACTTCGGCCCTACCCACGACACCGCATGGGTCTAACCAATTCTTTTCACTCCTAGAGGCCGCCATTGTAGCAGCGCTCTCACCCCCAAGTGCTGCCAATTCAGCAGCACTCCAGAAGCACCTTCTGTTCCCTAACCCAATCCCATTTAGGTATGTAATTTACCCGCACAAGTCACAACTCTGGCACAAGATTTCTTACCATCGCCCCCCCACAAACCTCCCTCTATTAATTACGCTTCCATGGGTTGCATAATTCTGAATTTTTCATTCATGTAATGCATTATGATGTGGTTCATAATTCCCGCTTCAAATTGCCAGTAAATTGTGATCCTATGACAAGACCTTCTTGTTTTTAGAAATCGCTCGTGCTGCCTATCTTATAGTTTCACTCCATCAACTGTATGTTTTTTGAACCAGTTTCTATGTTTTCTGCCGATTGTGTGCACGACTTATGCGTGCTCAACACGAAAGATCACGATTTGCATATTTATAATTGGCATGTCCTTTCTAACTTTCTAGCGGCTCACTTCCTTTTATTCTTATTGCGTCCCTACTTTGTAATGCGCACACCGGTTATTTTCCGCTGACATCTCAACCTTAAATATGCTAATTCTACGTGTTCGTAGCATCTAACTGATCCTATTTACATCTTCCCCAGCATGGTTCCTATTTGCTGTTATTGCTCGCATCAGCACTGTACGCTTTTGGCCTAATTAGCCACCTTGATAGGTCACACGCATATCCCTAATCCACTATAACACGTACCCTATCACTTCCAGTACCGCTCCTTAACTACGCAACTCACTACCACTCACCGTTCTTCAATCCACACCTTCCTGAGTTTAAAACCGCGTTGTCTTTTAACTTCTTGACATCTAAGCATATATACCCTAATTGATTCCTTGTTGTATTTTCCTTCCACACTTTCCCTTCAGGCTAATAGGCTCTACCTAACAGGCATGTACCTTATGTCCTTATGATGAACCGCTCATTCTCTCCACGGTTCGAAACGCCGTCGACACCATGATACACCTTATATGAAAAACTGCTATTTATTTCTTTGTAAAGGTGGTTTTTGCGAATTGTTCCTCACAATTCTGTGTATACTCATGTGTAACAAACCAATTAGCGTTGCCTGAGCCTCCTGTTGTTCACCGCTCTCTCTTGTACCTCATGGCTAAGTAGGACACAGGCTTGTGTCCCACTTTATGTACTGGTTGTACTAATTGTTTTTAAAATTGTTTAAAAGTTAAATATTAGACCTCTGCCCGGCTGGGCAAGTCAAACCAATATAGTAACGACTGAGTCTATATTCATTTCGCTCTCAAAAATTCTTCCTTCTAGGGACCATTGTTGTCTAGAATAAGATATTACATGGAGAGCAAATACACAAAGTAAATATGTACCTTCCTTTGTACATGTACGCATGGTTTGAATAATTTGATGATACTTTTAAATATAATGTACATCCAGTATGGGTGAGGGAGGATGAAGGGGGTATCTCATAGAGGGAGAACTGCTGTATATTCGCAGTGTTGGCTAGTAGAGGTAGAGCTATGAGCCGACTGGCTGGCTCATAGAGGGAGAGCTGCGGCCTGTTGGCTCGCAGAGGGAGAGCTGCGGGCTGGCTTGCAGAGGAACAGCTGTGGGCCGACTGGTGTAGGGAAGGGTGCAGGCCATCGGCTTGCAAAGGGATAGTTGCAGGACGATGATGTGGGAAGAGGGAGCGTGAAGGGGTATTTCCAGTGTTGGCTTGCAGAGGCACAACTGTGGGCCCGACGGCTTGCAGAGAGGGCTACCTCTGCAAGCCAACACTGGAAATATACCGCAGCTCTCCCTCTGCCAGATACCCCCTTCACCATCCTTTGCCCCACATCACCGGCCCGCAGCGGCCCGCAGCTGTTTGTCTGCGAGCCGGCCCGCAGATCTCCTTCTGCAAATTGGCAAGCAGCTGTTCCTCTGCAAGCCAACGGCTCGCAGTTGTCCCTCTAGAAGCCGTTGGGCCCACAGTTCTACCTCTGCAAGCGAACACTGAAAGTATACCACAGGTCTGTCTCTGCGAGATTCTCCCTTCACCCTCCCTCACCCCACATCACTGGTCGCAGGTATCCTTTTGCAAGGTGACGGCCCGCAACTCTCCGTATACGAGTCGGCCCGCAGCTCTCCCTCTGCGAGGCAGCCTGCCAGCTCGGAGCTCTCCCTCTGTGAGTCCTCGGGCCCGCAGCTCTACCTCTGCAAGCCAACACTGGAAATATACCGTAGCTGTCCCTCTGCAAGCCAGCCCGTCGACTCGCAGCTCTTCGTCTGCGAGCCGTCGGGCCCGCAGCTCTTTCTCTGGCAGCCAACACTGATAATATACAGCAGCTCTCCCTGAACGAGCCAGCCGGTCAGCTCACAGTTCTCCCTTTGCGAGCCAGCACATCGACCGACAGCCAGCAGCACTCCCTCTGCGAGCCAGGCTGTTGGCTCGCAGCTCTGCCTCTGCGAGGCAGCCCATTGGCTCGCAGCTCTCCCTCTGCGAGCCGTCGGGCCTGCAGCTGTGCCTCTCCGAGCCAACACTGAAAATATGCTGCAGCTCTACCTCTGCCAGATACCCCCTTCGCCCTTGTTTGCCCCACATCACCGGCCTGCAGCGGCCCGTAGCTGTTGCTGTGCGAGCCAGCACGCAGCTCTCCCTCTGCGAATTGGCATGCAGCTGTTCCTCTGCAAGCCGTCGGGCCTGCAGTTCTACCTCTGCAAGCCAACACTGGCTTTCCCTCTGCCAGATACTTCCTTCACCCTCCCTCTACCCACATCACCGGTTGCAGGTATCGTTTTTCAAGCCGACGGCCCTCAGTTCTCCTTATGCAAGTTGGCCCGAAGCTGTCCCTCTGCAAGCCGGCCCTCAGCTCTCCCTCTGTGAGCCGGCATGCAGCTTTCCCTCTAGGAGCTGACGGCCCGCAGCTCTCCCTCTACGAGCCAGCCCGTGGAGGGCGGACGTCTCACTCCCACTGTGTGCTATTTTTATACTATATAAAGCTCTGTTTGTTTATTTTTATAGACAGTACTCTCAGGGGCACAAAGTGTTGGTTACAGTACTAAAGGACACGTAAATGTAAATTAACATAATTACGAGGTTTTCTGCTGGTGTTAAAGCCCTGTACACGACTGGGCTGGCACCAAAATGGGAATGACACCTTACTTAATCTCTCCCCCCTCTCCATCCCCATGTTGGTCGTTTTTGTTGCTCTCTAACAGTT
This sequence comes from Triturus cristatus, assembly GCF_964204655.1. Taxonomy (NCBI): domain Eukaryota; kingdom Metazoa; phylum Chordata; class Amphibia; order Caudata; family Salamandridae; genus Triturus; species Triturus cristatus. The sequence continues at coordinate 797,274,564 of NC_140587.1, read as the reverse complement.
GATCTGTGTTTGGTTATGTACATCCACAATGAACTGTAAGCCTGTACCATATCTTTGTTAATATGGTGCAGTGTTATGTTTGCTAAGTTGCAGATAGAATTGTTAAGCTACTAAGGGTAACGTTTACATGTGCCATTTAGTTGAGAATATCACTCTAAGTATTTTTCAAAATAGTATCTACAAAGTTATCTATAGTGGGTTGCAGAGGAAGTGCTGTGGGATGGTGGGGTGGGGCGGGGGAGGGGTAACATAGGAGGTAGTGGAGTCACATATAAAATGGGAAGATGAATCTAAATAATTAAATAAATAAGTGCTGTATATCCGGTGACACTACCTGCCACCCTACTGTTCCCATATTCCGCTCCACTACCATGCAGCATTCCCTCTGCAAGCCGCCAGTGGAACTTTTCTAATTGTATGTGATTATTTTAACATATTGAACAGATATACCAAACAATTGAAACATTTTTTCTTTCTCAGAAAATTATTTTGTTTGGATTAAAAATTGAAAATGCCTAGAAGAACTGAAAGAAAGGAAAGACAAAAAGGCAATCTACTTAAAGAAAAGTCAAAAATGGGGATTACGACTAAATGAGAATACTACAAAAAGACTTTCTTCTGGTAAAAACACTAGACAATTTTTTTTAAAAGTATTATGAACATTTAAAGGAAAATAACATCCACGAAGGAAAAAGAAGATTTTTTAAAGTAAGGAGAAGCAGACTTCGACTTCAAATTCCAAGAAAATAAATCATGATAAGGAAAGATTATTTGTTACCCGTAGACAAAAACAATTTCAAGAAATTTGTCAAAGATTTTTTCGAAATAGAGTAATTCAGAATTTAATAAAAGGATGCCGCAAATATAAAAAGAAAGTGCTGCAATTGAAACAAAAACAGCGTATTGAAAGCATAGTGGATACTGCTTTTAAGTTAAAACCAAAGATATTCATTTTGATTTTGAAGAGGATCAAACTGTTGGATAAAACAATGAAGAATCTGAAAGATAAAAGTAAAAAAAAAAAAAAAAGACTTGTGAACAGAAGCAACTTTTGTAAAATCTTCAGTGGAAAATGGAAACATATGTCTACTAGTGATCCTTTTTTTAATGAAGAGTTACTTGCAAGAAAATAGTTTACCATTTGCATGTTATTAGAGCAGAACAGTTAATAGCTGAAGAAGTGCAAGGGAAACGCACAAAAGCTCCTGTGTATAAGTGGGGTTGTATCAGTATTTGTAAATTCGACAGGTATCTATTGACATAATGCGAAATTTGTTACGAGAATATGCACAGAAAAGTGTTAAACAGAAGATTAGGTTGTTACAAGGACTAGGTCCATGTAATGAAAGAAAATATACTGAGAAACATGGGCATTCTCTGGGTTGTCTTTCAAGAAAAGTGTGTAAAAGTGTTTTTAATCACTTGAGGATGTTAGCAGGACACCATTCAGAAATGCGGAAGTTTGTAAGGAAAGTGTACTATGTAAAAAGTCCTGCATTAAGGTTTAGGTGAACTGAATACAGCTCTTTTACATGGTTCTTTATCAGATGTACAAAATAAGTGTGATGATATTGAGTTGCGATATTTTGGATCAGAAGAGCAGTGCATAGAAAGTGAAAGTTTGACAATTACAGATGTTGAAGAAGATGGGAAAGTGATTAGGATTGATCAGTTTGAAGAAGAAATTTGAAAGTTTATTATAGTGTGCTCTGAAATTCCAAACTATGAGGCTCATTAGGATGGCGGGCGGGCAGACTTTAGTCTGCCCGCCACCCTAGCGGTGCTGGGACTGGCTGCCAGTGGTGCGGCGGTCCCGCACCTGCAATTAGGATGCGACCGTCACCATGGCAGTGGCATCCTCCATTCCCAGCATTGTGAGCACCGCCCACCACAATGCTGGGAAAGCACTGTGTGCATTTTCATGCACAAGGTGACAGGCACCGCGAGGTGCCTGCCACCATGTCTATGACAATGCAGGGGGGTACCATAGGTACCCCCCTGTGCACCCCCCAAACACCCTGGGGGCCCAAAACAAACAACTGACTCAACCATGATTTTACAGATGGTAATACATCAGGATTTTTAAATACTCTTAACAAATGGACTGTACCATAAACATGTAGAAAAAAAGGGGGGACATGACATATATTTTAAAAAAAGTGTGACATATTTATGACAAAACCAGTGAAGTGTAAAGTGTTACATCGAGGAACACAATAAGCCAATTTGTCAGGAAAATGATAATTGCAAGGGTAGCCATTGTCAACTTATTACCAATTATTGTCTCACGTGTTGAATACACTTCCAGAAGGATAATGATAGAAAGAAATAGTAACAATTGTTATGTGTTACAACTTTTTGTAATTGCTTATACAGGTCTTTCTCTACCTTTCTTTTACCTGTACGCTTTTATTCCCTTTTCTTCCACCTATTTTGAGAATTTGTTCTGCTCTGTATTTTATTTGTCATTGGGTTGTGGCTATCCCCTTCCCTTATCATGCCAATGCAAAAGCCGTACTATCATTGTGGTCTTTCTACCAGCTCATCCTGAATTTTCTTGGTAAGGTACTACTTTCAACATTTCTTAGAGTGCTTCAGGTACTCCATTTTCCATCACGGCTTATAAGATAGCTGTAGTTCCATTTTGGTTTTCTTTTTCTATTTTGCCAATTTTACTTTGTTATATGTGACAATATTCGTCACTTCACATCCCTGCTTTCCGTGACTGGGAACGTGTATTTCTTCTTTTTCCTTGCCTCATTCCTCCCTCTCTTTTTGTTTTGTAGTATCAGTGCTGTTCATTATATACATGGAGCAACATCCTGATTGACATTTTATATGTCACTAGGAGTGTCTAACCATGGGAAATTATTCTTGAGAACGGGTATGAGTACACTTTGAGAATACTTGTTTAGACTAGTCCAATTTTGACAACATTGGTAAACATTTACTTGTCGTTAACTAAGGCGATAGCTATTATCATAACAAGACCACCTTGACGTTCTTGTCTTCTTTATCATGGCAATTACAGCTGTCACATTCAACTTCTAAGGAGAGAGACTCTTTTCTGACGTGTCACATATGGCGGTAAATTTATTTCTTCTTGGTTCGCTGTAACCCCAATAGTTGTTTCCGCCTCCTAACTTCATCGGAGAACTTAGTTGCTAAATTACCACAATTATCTTCACCCCTGTGATTTTTCTCGGCATTCTATGTTTATTTACTTTTTGACTTTGGCATCTCTTATGATTGGGATACTATATTAGTTCGCAACAGTTCCCCATGATTTGATTTATTTCAGGTTTTATGCGCCAATATTTGGTGTAGGAATCCGAAATTGCAACCCCTCCCTAACTTTCCTTTTATTTTCCCTGGTTATGGGACTGAGTAGCGTGACCATTTAAATATGGCGGTCAAATTCTTTATACTGAAACGCCTTCACTTGGCGTATGTGTCGACCTATTGAATTATTTGGATGTGGCAATCCAATCGGGGCAGAGCCCCGTGTATTTAGAACAAGCCGCGGGAACTTCCTGGTCTGGCTACACGGAAGAATGACGCATTACCAGGCGGCGTGAAGGTATTGGGAACCTGGGGGTGCGCGATCGGGTTATACTAGGGGACAATTTGGGCCTGCTCACCTTCTTAAAATTTTGTGCGGACATAACATTTTAGGTTGTGTATATTTAGCTAAACGGATAGCGCTGCAGATAGCATACGCGGTTTACAGCTTGATATTCCGCGTTGGTGGTGCAACTATGTCGCCCGTGTCATATATAGACCCCCCTTTTTTCGCATTTTCATTGTGTGATCAAGGGTATTACTACAAACAGGGTGGGAGAGCGAACTGTGACTTTGTTTAACTTTTCCTTCGTCGCGCTGCTGATTGGGGTCTTTTATTTATTTGTTGACCTTCCCAATTAATAGGAATCCCTCATCCCTACTTAATGAACATATGGATTACTGTGCAATACACTGTACCCCCTGAGGATTTATTGTTGGGATTTATCTTCTGGCTACGAGAGGAACTAAAAAGGTATTGTGCGTTCTATAGCCAACAATAGGGGCCTCAAATGCTATACACAGGGGATTGGGTGGCACCCTGGTGTATTGATGTATATTGAATAGGTTTTCCGTTTTTTCTTTTTCTTCTTTTTCATGGCAGGCATCTCTTATCTTGATGCCATGTACGTGGATTAAGTTATATGATTCCCGTTAGATGGATATAGCTACTACACATCGTCGGAGGGTCCTAATCGATACTAACAGGTGCGTCATAGCTTAATGATTACAAATGAATATTTGTGTAGTGCAGCTTGCTCATTGTTATGCTGCTCACATTAAGTTTCTCTCACCTCTTTCTGTGTCCACAGCCACACATCCTGTCATTTACTTCTTCCTGTTGAATCAGTGTACCAAAGCTGAACTTGCCATTCTGGATAGCCAGTGGAGCAATACTTGTATCTCATACAGGTGTGTGGGCACTGCTGGTTCATTAAACATGAATTTATTGATTTGGTCTTGCCCATCATCTACTATATTGATATTTGTTTTGAATCTATATTCAAACTGGGTTGTGACCATCACAGCGTGAACTATAGTTTCCTTTATTTGAGCTTCACATTATGATTATTGAGATGCCATATTGCGGAACGAACAGGCTTAGCTATACACTGCTATTCTCTTTATTTTTATCCTTGCTTTTTCTTGTTTTACAGCATATACTTCACTGCTGATTTTCTCATACGGGCCGCTATTTATCACATCTGGACCCTCTTTTCCAACAACTCCGTGGATATTATTTTTCGACTACATTCAGGTGTGTGTGACCTTATTGCTCACTGTAACTCTTGGGGTGGAACGTATTTCCCCCAAGATTTTTCAATCTTTGATGTGGACTTTTACTTATGTATACTTACTCTGAGCTTAGTATTCTTTTTATTTTGTCTGAACATTACTCCTGCTTAATTAATATCCCGAGCTTGTCTCCATGTCCATGATGGGTTTGTTCCTTTTTTCAATTAAACTGATATTTATCTATCACCCTGTAGCGTTACTTCGGAGTGCATTGTCGAATATGATGATCAACTGACCTTTACAAATACATCATTGTTGTTCTTTTCGTCACTATCCCATTTGGAGTGTATTCTACATGTGACACAGTGCTTGGTAAGAATTTGTTTAAGGCCCCTCTTGTAACTATCACTTTTCTGACAAGATGGTCTTTTCTTACCATATCTTGTTCCGTTTTGTTATAATTTATTATATAATTTTTTTTTTTTCATCTTCCACCAACCTTCTTACTATTTCTTTCTATCATTATCCTTCTCGAAGTGTATTCAACACGTGAGACAATAATTGGTAATAAGTTGTCTATGGCCACCCTTGCAATTATCATTTTCCTGACAAATTGGCTTATTTTGTTCCTCGATGTCACACTTTACACCTCACTGGTTCTATTCTAGTTGCTATTTCAATTGATTGGTTGACTATTATCTTAAATCATATTTTTCTGTTGTTTTGTCATTTTGTCATAAATATGTCACACTTTTTTTTAAATGTATGTCATGTCCCCCCTTTTCTTCTACATGTTAATGGTACAGTCCATTTGTTAGGAGTGTTCAAAAATCCTGATGTATTACCATCTGTAAAATCATGGTTGAGTCAGTTGTTTGTTGCTTTTGTTTTTCGCGATGTGTTAGTTGTATATTTTTTTGGTTTGAGTTTCGCTGTAGTCCTGTGTCTCATTAGTTTGATGCTATTTATATGTGACTTTGTTATGTTTTACAGCCCTGAAGAAGTTTCCTATTTGGGAACGAAACGCGTTGGCTGGATTGTCTTAATTGAATGAATTCATTTAAAAAAAGAAAATATGGAATAAAGAAGTTATTTTTCTATCTACATTGTGTCCTTTGACTTCTTGAGCTGTGTACCCCCATTCTTAGTACTATTTTTTGATCTGGATCACAGCGACGTCATCCAACGACTGAGCAGGGGTAGATTACACAGCGGTCAAACTTATAGGAACTGGCACGAGGTGCGGCATAGGAGGTCCGTCGTTGTTGCCTCTTAGATCTTGCTATAGTAATGTTATTCTAAATGTTATATTTTATCTTGAAGATCTTTATGGTGAAATTTCGGAAAGTCAGGAAAAAAGATTATGTTCTGCACATTATACTTTATTTCAACAATTGAGAACTGACAGAAGTAAGATCCATACTGGTTATGGTATTCGCCAACTCTTGGATACATGTACGGGATCTTTAACGTTCAACGCTAATATACAACAAGATGCACAAGAATTTCTAATAGTTGTGCTTGGAGTATTAGAAGATGAAGGAATCCAGATTGAGAGTTTTTTTGGACTCAGTTACAAATGGGATCATAAATGTTAACAGTGTTAATTAACTTCAAGCACTATAGTTGACAGAGAACGATTTCTATATTTAACAATACCTGACTGCAAATCTGTACCGTTTACGAAATTAGTGAAAGAAGCAAATCATGATATGAAATGTTCTTGTTGTCAATGAGAAATGTTATCTACATTATGCCTACAAAGATATGGAAAATATGTAATTTTATTGGTACAACGCTGTAGACCAAATGGAAGAAAAATGGAAACCAAAATTAAAAATGTTGTTGCTAGTTAAGTATCTATTTCTGGAAGAACTTTCGCAACAGTGGCTATTGTTTTCCATGCAGAAGCTACTACCACATGTGGACATTATACTGTATATTTAAAATGCAATAATGGTTGGAGTCACTGCAACGATACACACTTGGAAATAAAACCGAGATTGCCTTATGAATTATCAAACTCATACTTGATATTTCTGAAACAAAAATTTTAGATACATTATTCGGTCTAGTGGGAAAATGTAAGCATTCTTTAAGGAATTCATACTGCATGATTTCAAACAAAATTTTCGACACATTATTCAGCCTAGTGGGAAAATGTGAACAGAAACTACAGAGTAAAGGTAAGATTTAAAAATTGGAAATAATATTGGATGTGTTATTTGTGCTGATTTCATATTGTACTTACAAGAATTAGCCATTTGTTTTTTTTAACAATCTAGTTAATTGCTTTATTCCCTGCTGTTTATGATGATACTACACTGACATCACTGTGAATAGTGAAGTTAAGTAGCATCTGATAACAGCAACAAAAGGGAGAAAAATCTGTTTTCTGGATGTAAAATTGTGTTGTATTATTTGAAAAGTAACACTGTAATTTGTGAAATATATTAAATTACATAACGGTTTTACAGTTTATTTTCTTTCATGTAGTGGAAAAGTTACAAAAACAGTACTAATGACAAATAGCAAAATAGTAGTTCGATATTTAAAAAACCTTTGAAATTCACTGAAAAAAACCATAGGTATTACAGACGTTATAGTTAGAAATTACGCTTTAAAAAACCTTTGAAATTCACTGAAAAAACCATAGGTTTCAGGGACATTATAGTTAGAAATTAGCATTTAAAACACCTTTGAAATTCACTGAAAAAACCATAGGTTTCAGGGACGTTATAGTTAGAAATTAGCATTAAAAAAACCTTAGAAATTCACTGAAAAAATCACAGGTATTAAGGGACATTACAGTTAGTTGGACATTTCATTCGTACAAAACCAGAGAATTTCCGGCGTTATAGTTAGTTCAGCTAACTATAACTCACGCCCACACTATTCACTGCTGATGATGTCACATATTACATCATTCATGACATGGTCAGTGACATCACTGATGACATCACTGATGACATCTCAAATGACATCACTGATGACATCACTGATGAAACCATCCACATGATAATCTGATGCACCTCCTCATGCCCTAATATAACATTTGATAAACCCACTCTAAAATACAGACAAGCATTTTCGAAACCATAGACACACCAATACCAGTTAGTACATACCCACTCGCTAATTCCTAGGTCTACACACACATCCACTCATTCACCCATACAGTCACTCATACATGCAGTCAACGATATATGCATTATCATATGCACTCACGTGCTAATCTTCTGTGGGGATGTTGAGGAGCTACTGTTGGGCCGCTGAGGGGGCTGTGATCAGTCTTGTACCCCTTAAACCTTGCCATCGTAGGTGCGCTTCTCTTCCCCTAAACGAGAGCATCTTCACACCGGACATACACTCTGGTGGGACTCCAAGTCCCAGAGTGCAATGCGAGTCTCCCGCCACAGGCAGCAGAGCCCTCATTAGTACAGATCGGATCCCCAGTCAGCAGAGCCCTCATTAGTACAGATCGGATCCCCCGGCACGGGACGCTCATGGGCTCACCCGGGCGAAGCCCGGGCCAAGGGTGGGCCCATCCTCGCCCGTCATCGACTGGAAGGGGCTGGGCCACCCCACTAAAACCTCATGCCCCCGAGCTCGGTTTGCAGCAATAAGGTACTGATACATGAATTTTAGTAACTGCCACTCGTCTTCTTACTAACTGTTTCAATCTCAGTGGATAAGTTAAACTGCTTTGTTTCATCAGGCTTAACTGGGACGCTGTATTGTTTGTTTTACTTGTGTAATTATAACTCCTTTCCACACCAACTAAATTTGTGTTCTGTGGGACCGTTTTGCCTTGAGGTATTATTTACCATGAGCAAACGCAAGGGAGTGGCAGGTACCTTGGATTCCTTCATTATCAGGGCGGAATCCATGCTTTGCCATGAAATTGAACTAACGGAGAGGCGCCTATCGATAGAACCTGTATCTTTGCAGAGGCGCCTATAGCTTGGTCGCACTACCCCACGTGATGTCTCTTCAAGTGGTTCACCCTTGCCTGGTCCTTGTCAGCTCCAGCTTCCCGTGGAAACCAACCCACCCCATATTTCTTTACCATCTGAATTGAGGAAAGCGACAAGATCGCGGTCCATTGTTACTCCTACAAAGGACTTCGGGGGTAACGAGGATAAGTCGAACGACCTCACAGGGAAACGAAGGAGAGGGGTGGGCACATTAAAATCCAAACAGAAGCGAACTCGCCAAAATCACCCTGACATGGTAAAAAAACTTGCCCTCTTGGAACACAAACTGATGCTGTTCCTCCTGCATGTAACATCTTGGGGCATACCGTGGAGGACTTTGTGGACTCTGTGGGGGGAGTTACTTTGGTCTCTGTTTGCACACAAATGAAAGATCTGATTGATAACAGTCTTGCCACACTGAGGGACCATTTAGATCAACTGGACTCCACTTTAAGTGAGCTAACTAACTCTAATGGGTCTTTACAGTTCGTTGGGGAAGGTCCGGTCCATGCACAGCCCCATACTCTAGCCATAAGCCCTCTAGAACAAGTACTGGCCAGGCTAGTATCTATTGAGGACTCGTTCAGGAAAAGTCATGGGGCACATGCTACCGGCCCAAAGCACATTCTTTTGGGGCCGGACAGTGGCCCTGTAGTCCCAGTACCTCAGGCCAAGACCCAGGCTAAGCCCTCCGTTTATCAGATAAAGCACTTAAAGGATCTAAGTGCAGTACTAGCTTGACCCCTGATCCCACCACTGTCCAAGCAAAACCTCCTGCTCCTCCCCCAGTATTTATCCAGCCCGTAGCCTATGGGTATAGGGTCAGGAAGGAGACGTGCCTTAGATTGCCCCCCAAAGCTACTCCACTAACTGTAATCTTGGCAAACGTACCACTTCTCTCACCCCAGGCAAATGAATCCTGGGAGGCACTGAGAAACAAGTCTCTCTGGTGGCTTGGGACTAAAACCGGAGTAACAGAAGCCTTGTTCAGTGAGTTTAAAATGGTGAGAAGAATAGGATGGGTGGGGAGAAGGGAAAAAACATTATCTGGAGACTGTATTTTTCTCACTTTTAAATCCCCAAAACTGGTACATGAGATCCAATGTAGACTTGGTAATGCCCATCTGCTTTATGGAGAAATAAAATAGTTTATCCCTTCATAATAGATTTGACTTTCTTTCATCATTGGAAGATATTGATTGACTTACCCCCATAGCGGGACCTGCCACACATAGTAGGCCATTAGAGGCCAACAAGTCTAATTCCGAATTGCTTACTTTACTTCTGATGGTGCCCCCTTGGAACGATAAAAGGCCTAGTGTAACCGCAGAGGGGAATGTTATTTCTCAAGGTGTGAGGTCACCTAGTGATACCCAGCAAGGTAGAGTTACAGTAGAGGATCATCCTGTATCTGGTTCAAATAAGCAGGGTTCTCTATCACCCATCGAAAATACTTGTCCTCCATATTTTACAAACAATACCGTCTCCCATATCGATGATCTTAATGTGGATAGTGGTCAGCCCGAGTCAGCAACTAAGGGTGATCTCAGGTCTAGCCTACTGAACGTTCTTTCATGGAATGTGGCTGGTCTAGCTCCTAAACTATTCAATGCAGACTGGCTTAAATTTATCTATGATTTTGATATTTTATGTTTGCAGGAAACCTGGGCAGTTGAAACGCTACACATTAATGGGTTCAAAACATTTTGTACTTCGGCTGTGCCCTCCAGTCACGGGAGGAATAAGGATGGCCTTTGTATTTTCTTATCCCACAAATTGTATGTAAGTAGGGTGGATCTGGTGGCATCTAATATTTATCATCAGTTCCTAAAAATTGACATTGATAAGCCCCTACAAGATATTACCATTAATAGACAAAATGGTTACACTATTAGACGGGCCGGGGTGGACACCTTGCAATTAACTAAGCTACTTTTAACACAGTATAATTCAGACTTTTTAACTTGTTTAAATGGGAAGGCATCGGATATAATTATCTGCAATTCATATCATAATATCTCATTAGCTATACAAAAATAATTGACAATAAAATCTAAATGTACCCCCAAGGGTAAGCTAGGCTGGTTTGATTCGCAGTGTAGCAAGTCACATGCTGCTCTTAAATCTTTGTTGCATGAGTCAAGGAGGGACCAAGAAACAATTAAAAGGGCCAGGGTGGCGTACAAGTTGTCGATCAAAAAATGTAAGGAGGCCATTAAACTAGAACTGTGGCAGGCCCTTAAGCAAGCATCTGCCTTAAAGGATATGAATGGATTTTGGAAGGCAGTAAATGCCCCTTTTTTGGCCCCCAAAAATACACCTCGTTTCGTAAATGCAATTGAGGAACATAAATGGGTGTCCCACTTTTCATGCTTATACCGTAATATTTCTACCCCATTATTTGTGAGCCTAGCCTAGGTCCCGAAGGCTATCTCCCAATTTGCATCGATTTTAATGTGGATGAGGTGATCCTGGCTATTAAAACAAGCGTAGGTAGAAAAGCTCCAGGCCCAGACAGTATACCAGTGGACCTTTACAAATCTGCCCTTTGCTTTGGGGCCCACTTTTAACCCTAATTAATTTTGTTAAAAAGTCTTACTTAGGGGCATGGGCTAGGGTTCACTATGGAAGAACCGGTGAGCTCAGTGACAGCTTTCCTGTTGGTAAGGGGGTAAGACAGGGGTGTGTCTTGGCTCCCCTTCTCTTTACCCTCTATATTAACAGTCTTGGTGATACCCTATCCAAGGACTGCCAGGACTTGCCCAAGATTGGCAAGAGGTCAATTGGTACGCTGCTATATGATGATGATGCGGTCTTGTTAGCCCGCACTCCAATTGGCCTACAAAGAATAGTGACACATTTTGCTTCCTTTATGTCAAATCTTGATCTAAAAGTCAACATCTCTAAAACATTTATTATGAAATGTAGCAAGCCCAGCGTAAAGTGTCGCAAAATTTTTATAAATGGTGAAAAACTTAACTTCACTGACCACTTCTCATACCTGGGAATTGAATTTGTTAAAAGGGGTTCCTGGTCTAAAACTGTTAATTGTAGAAAATTGCTTTTTGCAAAAGCAATCAATGCCTTAATAAATTTCGCCAGGAAACTGGGAAAGCACCCTATTGATGAACTGTTGGTGATCTATAAAGCTAAATGTGTCTCAGTTGCACTGTATGGAGCTGGCATCTGGGGACATGTAAATGTGGAACCTATTCAGCAAGTTGAGAACGGGTTCCTGAGGTATCTCTTACCTGTGCCAAATGGCACGGCTACGTATACCTGCAATGCTGAGTTGGGGCTGCCGTACCTGTCCGATCTTATTAAAATTCAGCCGATCTTGTTGTGGCATAGGGTATTGACAGGTGCGACCACAGGTCTCAACCGGGAGGTTATAAAAGACTGCCTGAACCTCCATCAGGCAAAATGCTTTCCCTGGCTTGCCTACAAAAAATGTTATGCTGGATTTAGATCAATCTGAGTTCTTTGATAAACCTGAGACCCTGTCCTGTCTCAAGACAAGGGACCTGAAGGCACTATGTTTAAACCACCTAGAATCTATCAGGCTATCCTCTAATTTTATGAAACCATCGGTTCGGGCCAATCAATTGCTTCTGACTAAGGCGGGGATACAACCTTATTTATTATTTATTCATGGTATTTATGATAGGTTATTATTGACGCGTTTACGCCTAGGTAACTTTCATAATCTAGTCACATTTCCCCAGCCAAATGATTGGTCACGCTCTCTTTGCCCATGCCCCTGTGATGACACTGCAGCATAGTCAACAATCCACTTTATATTTTTCTGTAATTTTTACACCTCTCTCAGGAGAAGGTGGATTTTGCCACACTTGAAACTGCAAGGCTTGAGACTCTGTTGGCCTGCTTTCCTTAAGTTGTTGTTCCTGGATGATGACATTTTTACTGACCACATCGCAAAATACTTGAAAGGGGTAGTCAGAACCAGGAAAATAATGCAAGGCCCGATTTAATTTGAACTGATTACTAGTTTACCCAAGCTAGGGTTGTATAGTGATGTGAGACTATGGTATTGATAGTAACATTTTAACCTATGTGATACCAATAGATCAGTTCGCAATTTTTTATTGGTTATTATTGCATTTTAAAGTTTTATATTGCTGTATGTATGTCGTTATTGATTTTTTTTTGTGCTTTTATGATTACATATATTTTAATCGAATAAAGCGTATCATGACTTGATTTTACAGATGCACTCACATATCTACACAAACACTCACACACCGCTACTCATCCATAGAGTTACTCACACACCTAGTCAGTCATGCAAAGAATCAATCCCACTCCTATTTACTCACCTATACAGTTATACACAGTTATACACACACCACCTCACTTATTCAAGCATATACTAACACATTCTTACACTCTTATACAATAACTAATACAAGCACACACTGATCCATACAACCACTCTCACAATCACTCACTCTCACATATAGTCATTTATACACTCCGACTCTCACATATACTGCCTTTCACATATGCAGATACTCACACATGTACCACTGAGGCATCCATTCACTCACCAACACACCCATACACACACTCACCCACCCACACAGCCCTTCACAGATGCACTCTTGAGCCCATACACCCAGTGAATCATCCACTAACATATCTTTGTACAGATCAAACCCCCACCAACCCACACAGACACTCAGGCACCCATACAGATTTTCAGGCAACCAATCAATAACCCCTATAGATCCTCATTTAGCTACTCACCAACCCATGCAACCGCTTACACACCAACTGACAAACTAAACTGTGTGAATGTCTGTATCAGTCACTAACCCATGCATTCAGTAAGACACATTTAATCACTCACGTATACAGTCAGTCATGCACCTACTAAATCATCCATTCAGACACTTATACACCCACTCATTCTTCAATACACCTTGGCATATATATATGTTAAACATATTTAAACTTTATAGAAACACATTCACTGGATGATGTCATCAGTGATGTAATTTGAGATGTCATCAGTGATGTCACTGACCATGTCAGGAATGATGTAATATGTGACATCATCAGCAGTGCATTGCGGAGGCGCGAGTTATAGTTAGCTGAACTAACTATAACGGCGGAATTTCTCTGGTTTTGTACGAGTGAAATGTCCAACTAACTATAACGTCCCTTAATACCTGTGATTTTTTCAGTGAATTTCTAAGGTTTTTTAAATGGTAATTTCTAACTGTAACGTCTTTAAAACCTATGGTTTTTTCATTGTAAAAAATAAAAAAATATATATATACATATATATATATTCCAAAATACTGATCCTCCAGGTTGAGAGCCAACAACTGCAGTGCAAGTACAGGAGAGGCGCCCGTATCAATTCAGCCACTCCTCCACGGCAGTGAAGACGTGCACCCCAGTACAAGAATGATGGACGAGCAATCATATAAGAGAAAGAGTGTATTGCTCTTGCTGCATACACCTAATCACCAACAACACAATCTTTAGCCAAAACGCTTTGGGTTGTTGGTGGTTTGCTTAATGCTGTGGAGGAGTGGCTGGTAATATATATAAATATATATATATATATATATATATATATTCACTTAAAAAACCATAGGTTTCACACATGTTATAGTTAGGTGGACATTTCACTCGTAAAAAACCAATGAAATTCCCCCGTTATAGTTAGGTCAGATAACTATAACTCGCGCGCCCGCAATCCAGTGATCATGACGTCACATATTACATCACTCATGACATGGTCAGTGGCATCACTCATGACATCACTGATGACATCATCCTTGTGATAGAGTGGCGGTCGCGCGAGTTATAGTTATCTGACCTAACTATAACGGAGGAATTTCATTGGTTTTTTATGAGTGAAATGTCCACCTAATTATAACATGTGTGAAACCTATCGTTTTTTAAGTAAATTTGCAAGGTTTTTTAAATGCTAATTCCTAACTATAACGTGTGTCAAACCTATGGTTTTTTAAGTGAATTTGTACGTTTTTTTAAATGCTAAGTTATGTATGTTCTTTTTTTTAAGGTTTTTCACCGTGCGCGCACCATGCACACAACCCGCGATTTAAAAAAAAAATGTTTTTTCACCCTTTGGGGTCCTTTAGGGACCCCCTGACAAAGGCTAGGGGGTCAGGAACACTCTACCCTGCCCCCTTTTCACGTTTGCCACCTCTATTTTTCACTCTCGCACCCACAACAAACAAAATGGCGGCCGACACTTCCTGATTTCGACCGATTTGAACGTTGACTGACATGTAACTACCAATCAGAATTACGCTCGCGCACGTTAGGGTGCGCGCACCGTGTGCGCACGGTGCGTGGCTATAGATATTTATGTGCTTTAACTGCAATTTTCTCAGGAAATACTGAACAGATTTACTCCATACATGCAAAAGGCACATGCCTGACCTGAGGACTACCTCTCTGCCAAATTTCAAGTAATTCTGTTCAGCCATTCGGGCTGTACCTTCGACTAAAGGTCCTATGGAAAAATGCATGGGGAAAACGCGTTTTGGGACCCCTTTTTTCTCAGCCCCCGCTTGATGAATCACCCCGAGACTTTCAGGGTAGGAGCTGAGCAGAGCGCCCCATTAGTTTTGAAAATTTCGCGAGGATTCGTCAACCGGTGCCAAAGTTATTCAAAATAGAATTTTCAGATTTCCTATGGAAACACGGTCCTAACTATAACTATCTACTTGCGACCGCCAGTAGATAATATATATATATATATATATATACACTGTGTCAGGGGTTGCTTTTACTCATTTCAGGTTGGCTTGATTGGTATTTTATCAATTCAAAGCTGTAATACTGTGCCTGGAGTGGTAATTGGCTTTTGTCATTTTACAGCTCGACAAGGACAGCACTGTGCTAGTCCTATGCTTAAAGACTTTGCTGTACAAATGGCAAAAGACTTTGTCCTTTTCTATCTCGGCGTGGATGGCACTGTGCTAATCCTATGCTTAAAGATTTTGATAGAAAAACAGACATTTGAGGTGAGCAGATCTAGAGTGTCGCTGGTGTTGAGAGTGCTCCATACAGGATCTGCTTTCCACCTAAACTTGAGAACTGCCCAGAGTTCTCTGCTTCTTTTTTATATATTTATATATATATATATCTTATCTACTGGCGGTCGGTATATATTATCTACAGGGAAACCTGCTCTCGCTTCAATGAAGCAAAGACAATTGCATTTCCACATGGGGAGCAGCATGTTAGCTGCTCCCCATGTGGAAAAGCAATGCCGGCTCCCGCAGGAAGCGGGGAGCCGGCTGGGACCGTGGGGTGATTGGGACCCCCCCACGGTCCCCAACGAGATGGCCAGGCCCCAGGGGATGGGGTCCCTGGGGCCAGTAGTAGCTTAGGAGGGGGGCCACACGGCCCCCCTCCTAAAAATAAATAATTTAAAAAACGGCCCCCGCCAAAAACAAAAATAAAAATAAAGGCCATGCCCCGGGGATGGGGTCCCCGGGGCAAATTATGGCCTCAGGAGGGGGGCCACGGGCCCCCTTCCTGATTTTTTTTTTTTTTTAAATGAAAAAATACAAATTGGGGGCAGGCCCTGGGGGATGGGGTCCCCAGGGCAAACAATAAGAAAAAGAAGGGGGTTACATGGCCCCCCTTCTTGAAAAAAAACATTTTTTAAAAAGGGATCGGGAGGAGGCCACGCCCCCTCCTTTCAGCACTCTGCAAACGCGCCTCCTGGCGCGTTTGCAGAGGGGAACGAATTCCCCTTCAATACTGGGGGTCCTGGGGGCCAACTAGCCCACCAGGAACCTCCAGTATGCGCCAGTGGACTGCGTTGCAGAGAGGTGTCATGAGGCCACGCCCCTTTTTACACCTCTCTGCAACGCAGCTCCCTGGCGCTTACTGGAGGTACCTGGTGGGCTAGTTGGCCGCCAGGGGACCTCAGGATTCAAGGAGACTTAATCTCCCAACTTAAAATGTGCCCCAGGGCGCGTTTGCACAGTGGTGAAGGTAGGGGGCGGGGCCTGAGGTGATACTGTGCAAACACGCCCTGTGGCGCGTTTTAAGTTGGAGAATTCATTCCTCTTCAATCCAGAGGTCCCCTAAGGGACAACTAGCCCACCAGGTACCTCCACTAAGCACCACGGAGCTGCGTTGCAGAGTGTTGTAAAAAGGGGTGTGGCCTCTGAACACCTCTCTGCAACGCAGCTCCCTGGCGCATACTGGAGGTACCTGGTGGGCTAGTTGGCCACCAGGGGACCTCAGGATTTAAGGGGACTTAATCCCCCAACTTAAAACACCCCATGGGGTGCGTTTGCAGAGTGGTGAAGGTAGGGGGCGGGGCCTGAGGTGAGATCTGTGCAAACACGCACTGTGGCGCGTTTTAAGTTGGGGAATTAATTCCTCTTCAATCCTGAGGGTCCCTGGGGACCAACTAGCCCACCAGGTACCTCCAGTAAGCGCCACGGAGCTGTGTTGCAGAGTGTTGTAAAAAGGGGCGTGGCCTCTGAATACCTCTCTACAATGCAGCTCCCTGACGCATACTGGAGGTACCTGGTGGGCTAGTTGGTCCCCAGGGGACCTCAGGATTGAAGAGGAATTAATTCCCCAACTTAAAACGCGCCACAGGCCGTGTTTGCACACGTCACCTCAGGCCTCTCCCCCTTCCTTCACCATTGTACAAATATTCCTCTAAAATCAGCCGAACTACGAATTCCAATTTACTCACCTGTAATCAGGAGAGAACCCAGTGCTGCATCTTTTAGCCCAGCACTGACCCTGAAAAGCAATTCTAAGCGTACTTACCAGTAACTTGTATTTCCTTCCATAGGAATCCATTGTGTGGTTTTCACCAGAAAATTTTCTAAGTGTCCATTTTTGAAATGTACAAATATTCCTCTAAAATCAGCCGAACTGCGAATTCCGATTTACTCACCTGTTATCAGGAGAGAACCCAGGGCTGCATCTTTTAGCCCAGCACTGACCCTGAAAAGTAATTCTAAGCGTACTTACCAGTAACTTGTATTTCCTTCCATAGGAATCCATTGTGGTTTTCACCAGAAAAGGTTCTGTCTATTTTCACAAACTAAAAATATTCCTAAAAAATCGTCTATATGACTTAAACACATTCTTTCAAGTGTTTGCAGGAGGTTGGCCAGTGCTGGATACAGGCCACTGAGTAAGAAAAAGTAACGATAACACTACTTACCTGCTAAGTGAATTTTCTGCCATAGGATAACATTGGTGATTCTATGGGAAAAAGTTTCTAAGTGTCAAGTTTTAAAATACAATAATATTCCTTAAAAATTACTACTGTAACCAAAGCGCTTTTACTCAACGGTTTACAGGAGATGTCCAAGGACTGAATCTAGGATCCAGTCCTGTGGTTAGAAAAGTAATCTATAAAGTAACTAATTGCATTTAACTAGAAATTCACATCGAGCTCAATGTTGCTTTGTGTTTGAAATTGTGTTGCCCATTGCAACAACTGTAACTACTGTACTTAAAAGTCTGTTGCCTATTTGCCAAGTATTTAAACTAAAGTAATTCATTCTGAGAAAGTATATTTTGTATTGTAATGAATAAAGTAATTATAATGTAATTAAAAAAATATCTAAAAATAAATAGTTTAAAAAATGTAGTAAATCAGTATCAAAAAAATCAGTATAACAATTAATACATTAAAAATTGTCATTTACAAAACCATTGAAATTCACTGAAAAAACACATAGGTTTCAGGCCTGATATAGTTAGGAATTAGCATTTAAAAAACCTTTAAAAGTCACTGAAAAAAACAAAGGTTTCAGGGGCGTTATAGTTAGGAATTAGCATTTAAAAAACCATAGAAATTCACTTAAAAAACCATAGGTTTCAGGGGCATTATAGTTAGCTGGACATTTCCCTCGTACAAAACCCTAGAAATTCCCCCGTTATAGTTAGTTCAGCTAACTATAACTCGCGCCCCCGCAATGCCCTACTGATGACGTCACATATTACATCACTCATGACATGGTCAGTGACATCACTGATGACATCACTGATGACATCTGAAATCCATGTGATAAATTAGTGCATCTTCTCACACCCTTTGATATACTCAATCAAAATTTCAGACGTCCATTCTCAAAACCATAGATACTCCAATACCAATAACTACATAACCACTCATTGACTCTTAGATCTACACACACATCCACTCACTCACCTGTACAGTCACCCATACTTACAGTCATGCAGTACAGGACTATCAGATGCATTTATACACCTACATAGACACTCACACACCACCAATCATCCATAGAGGTACTCTCACACCTAGTCAGTCATGCAAATAATTAATCACACTCCCATTTACTCACCTATGCAGTTATACACACACAAGTTCACTTACTCATAAAAATAGTACCACATTCTTACGCTCTTATACAATCAC
Organism: Triturus cristatus; assembly: GCF_964204655.1. Classification (NCBI taxonomy): domain Eukaryota; kingdom Metazoa; phylum Chordata; class Amphibia; order Caudata; family Salamandridae; genus Triturus; species Triturus cristatus. The sequence continues at coordinate 797,255,358 of NC_140587.1, read as the reverse complement.
TGATACAAGCACACACTCAAAATCACACACTATCACATATGACCACTTATATACTCTTACACACATATATACTGCCTTTCACATATGTAGTTACTCACACATGTACCACTGAGATATACATTCAATCACTAACACACCCATACATACACTCACCCAACCATACAGTCCATCACAGATGCACTCTTAAAACCATGCACCCATAGAATCACCCACTTACACATGTATGCACACACACCCCACTCACACAAACACTCAGGCACCCATACAAATACTCAGACAACCAATCAATAACCCATAGAGACACTCATATAGCTATTCACAAAATCATGCAGCCGCTTATACACCAACAGACAGACAGATACAGACATTCACACAGTTTAGTCACTAGTCTGCAGTAAGATACATTTAATGACTCACTTATAGATTCAGTCACGCACCTACTAAATCATCCATTCACACACTTATACACCCACTCATTCTTCCATAGGTTTTTCCCTATATATATATTAACCATATTTAAAATTTACAGAAACACACACTCCATGGATGACGTCATCAGTGATGACATTTGAGATGTCGTCAGTGATGTCATCAGTGATATCACTGACCATGTCATGAGTGATGAGCCAATCATATAGGAGGTCCACCCCAGATGTATTCTGGGACCTGCAGTGCGTGTCATCTTTGCCACAATCTTAATGCTGCAAATACTTGGAATAAAGCCCTGGATGGGCCTCACCGGTAATCAGCGCTTGGATGTATATGGAGCAGGAGCATACCGGTGAGGCCCATCCAGGGCTTTATTCCAAGTATTTGCAGCATTAAGATTGTGGCAAAGATGACACGCACTGCAGGTCCCAGAATACATCTGGGGTGGACCTCCTATATGATTGGCTCATTCATGGGCAGGAAATTGGTTCAAGTTAAACAGCTGCCTGATGCTGAATGTTGCTGTTGAGCACCAGGAAGAAGGGCGTTCCGCCCGAAACGCGTCGTGATTTTAAACAGCAACCGGACACATTGACTCACGCTGTATGTCCTGCTCTCCCCAGAATAAAGGTTATCACAAACCGGCGCTGTCTCGAGTGCTCTTCAGTGCAGAGGGCACTTGTTTTGGATGTTATACGCGGCCGCCCCGCCGCGGGAAGAAGCACCACCCCTAGGATTGCAAAGGGGGCCGGAAGGCTAGGTATCTACCGGGTCTATGGAGCAGCGCTTGGATGTATATGGAGCAGGAGCATACCGGTGAGGCCCATCCAGGGCTTTATTCCTAGTATTTGCAGCATTAAGATTGTGGCAAAGATGACACGCACTGCAGGTCCCAGAATACATCTGGGGTGGACCTCCTATATGAGTGGCTCATTCATGGGCAGGAAATTGGTTCAAGTTAAACAGCTGCGTGATGCTGAATGTTGCTGTTGAGCACCAGGAAGAAGGGCGTTCCGCCCGAAACGCGTCGTGATTTTAAACAGCAACCGGACACATTGACTCACGCTGTATGTCCTGCTCTCCCCAGAATAAAGGTTATCACAAACCGGCGCTGTCTCAAGTGCTCTTCAGTGCAGAGGGCACTTGTTTTGGATGTTATACGCGGCCGCCCCGCCGCGGGAAGAAGCACCACCCCTAGGATTGCAAAGGGGGCCGGAAGGCTCGGTATCTACCGGGTCTATGGAGCAGCGCTTGGATGTATATGGAGCAGGAGCATACCGGTGAGGCCCATCCAGGGCTTTATTCCAAGTATTTGCAGCATTAAGATTGTGGCAAAGATGACACGCACTGCAGGTCCCAGAATACATCTGGGGTGGACCTCCTATATGATTGGCTCATTCATGGGCAGGAAATTGGTTCAAGTTAAACAGCTGCGTGATGCTGAATGTTGCTGTTGAGCACCAGGAAGAAGGGCGTTCCGCCCGAAACACGTCGTGATTTTAAACAGCAACCGGACACATTGACTCACGCTGTATGTCCTGCTCTCCCCAGAATAAAGGTTATCACAAACCGGCGCTGTCTCGAGTGCTCTTCAGTGCAGAGGGCACTTGTTTTGGATATATATATATATATATATATATATATATATATATATATATATATATATATATATATTACCTACTGGCGGTCGCCAGTAGGTAGTTATAGTTAGGACCCCTTTTCCATAGGAATTCCGCAACATTCTATTTTGAATAACTTTGGCGCCGGTCGATGAATCCTCGCGAATTTCTCAAAATAGGTGGGGCGCTACGCTCCGCTCCTACCCTGAAAGTCTCGGGGGGATTCGTCAAGCGGGGGCTGAGATAAAAGGGGGGTCCCAAAACGCGTTTTTCCCATGCATTTTTCCATAGGACCTTTAGACAGAGCTACAGCCCGAACGGCTGAACAGAATTACTAGAAATTTGGCAGAGAGGTAGTCCCTATGTCAAGGAAGTGCCTTTTGTAGGTTTGGTGTAAATCTGTTCAGTAGATTCTGAGAAAATAGCCTTTAAATCAATATATATATCTGAGCCCGCTTACGGTACGCTTACCGTACGCTTACCGTACGCGTACGGTGGCGTGCGCGAGCGCGATTCTGATTGGCTCTTAGATCTTAGTAAACATTCGAATCGGCCGAAACCAGGAAGCGGCGTCCGCCATTTTGTCTCTCGCACTGAGTGTTATTTATCAAACATGATGCCCAAAAACATGTTACGGGGCTATTTTGACAACTCCCTCCCACATAGTCATGTTGAGTGAGTCCCCAAACATCCCCCAAGAGCAAAAACGGTTTTATTTTTTTTTCGGCAATTTCGCCGAGTACGGTAAGCGTACGGTAAAAAATCGAAATAAAAAAAACACTATCCACACTTACCCCACCCCCTGTGCTTTTGGTGGCCGTAGGCCACCAAATGTACAGGGCTTATTACATCAGTAAACAAACTATATTTTGGCAACATGAAATTATAAAATCGAAATAAAAAAAACACTATCCACATTGACCCCACCCCCTGTGCTTTTGGTGGCCGAAGGCCACCAAATGTACAGGGCTTATTAAAGTTGATAAAAACCGTGCACGGAACGCACTGCGTTAAGTGGGCGCGCACGCCTCGAATGGCGTAAAGTAACTTAGCATTTAAAAAACCGTACAAATTCACTGAAAAAACCATAGGTTTCACACACGTTATAGTTAGGAATTAGCATTTAAAAAACCTTGCAAATTCACTGAAAAAACCATAGGTTTCACACATGTTATAGTTAGCGGAAATTTTACTGATAAAAAACCAATGAAATTGCCCCGTTATAGTTAGTGCTGGCAACTATAACTCACGCGACCGCAATCTTCTGCTGATGACATATGTGTCTTTATAAAAAAAAATATTTGTAATATATGTATAGCTAAAAATGTATGGAAGAAGACATGGGCAAATAAGTGTCTAAATACAGTATTAGCTTCAGCAGAGGATTGCGGTCGCGTGAGTTATAGTTGCCAGCACTAACTATAACGGGGCAATTTCATTGGTTTTTTATCAGTAAAATTTCCGCTAACTATAACATGTGTGAAACCTATGGTTTTTTCAGTGAATTTATGTATATATATATATATATATATATATTACCTACTGGCAGTCGCCAGTAGGTAGTTATAGTTAGGACCTATTTTCCATGGGAAATCTGCAACATTCTATTTGGAATAACGTTGGTGTCGATTGATGAATCTTCGCGAAATTTTCAAAACTTTTGGCCAGCTCCGGTCCGCTCCTATCCTGAAAATTTCACGGTGATTCGTCAAGCAGGGGCCGAGAAAAAAGAGGGTCCCAAAACGCGTTTTCCCAATGCATTTTCCCGTAGGACCTGTTGACGCAGCTACAGCCCCGAAGTGCTGAACGGAATTACACCAAATTTGGCAAAGAGGTAGTCCTCAGTTCAGACTCGTGCCTTTTGCTTAAATGGTGTAAATCCGTTCAGTAGTTCCTGAGAAGATCAAAAGTAAAATCACATATATATCTGGGCGGAGCCTTGCAAAACATCTCATCGTGAGATCTGATTGGCTGTCAGCACTTCATCCAAGAAGTGTTGGCAGCCATCTTGGGACCAATATACATGATAGCACCTCATTAAAAAGCATTGCAGTTAATAGAAGGTTTTAAGACTTTAGTTACATTATAAATCATTTGTTGATGGTACCATAATCATTTTAGGAATTGTGGTGTGTTCTAAGGTGATTTTACCATGAGAAAAAGCCTTCTGCTGTGATATCATGAATCATGTTTGAGAGAAAACTATTTTCTCATGCTTTTCCCACAGAGGTTTGGAAGGTGATCTATAAGCTAAACTGATAGCATATTTTCTGTAAATTCACATTATCTTTCTCAGTCATGTGAGAATGAAGTCTGACATTCTCAGTAAAACATGTACATCCAACAAGGGCAGAGACTGTCAGTTGATTCCTTTGTGTCCTACTGCAGCTTCCCAGAGTGTTCTAAAAAACAACTGGAGCGCTAACAGTCCTACTTATGACAAACGTATGGCACACCTGAAGCCATCACTTAATTTAAAAAGGAACAAAATGAGGGGGTTCATTTTGCCATAGAAAGTATGATTAGTGCTGCAGAAAGAAACATTTGGGCACATTTTGAGTGACTTCTCAAATCCTCTTCTATTTCATAAAAAAATTCTGACATGCAGACTGAAACATGCACTTTTAATACCAGCAGCAGATTTCCGTGGTGAGCAGTAGCTTTACTACAGTGATCTAATGAGCAACTAGAGTGCTAACACTCAGAATTTATGGCAAATGTAGGACATATCTGAATACCTTCTTGATGGAATCAAAGTAAATAACTGAAAGCATTTCCTACTGAGGAGACTGCAGTAAATGAGGAAATTAGGAAACTTCATAACAAATAAATCTCCCAAGTTGGCCACCAGAGACAAAAGAGCCCAAATACAGCACAAATGTCACCCAGATGTAGCCCACATGTAGCCCAATGACAGAAGTGCGCAAAACACTTATTTTTTGTGTATTTGCAGTTTTATATAGTGCAGACTTGTCAGGTATTGGAGTGCTTTACATGAGCATTGGTTACATCACACAAGATCAAATTCATGTTGGTTGTAGACATGAGGAGATTAAGTGATTTGACCAGAATCACAGAATGTTGAGCTGAAGAAGAAACTCCAACCTGGTTCCCCAGTTGCAAAGTCTGCAGCTCTGGAAGTAACAACACATCCTCTCCCCTAGGTGCAACATTTAATCAAGTGGTCATCTGGATAAAAAAACATAAAGATTACAAATAATTTAAAAGTTTTTTGTCGCTATTTGAAAACTCAGAAAATATGTCCTCATTTTAGTTTTTTAGAGCACTAACCATAATTTTGATGCAAATAAGACCCTCTCATATATGTAATTTCAAAAGGAAATACTCTAGGTATTACAGTTTTGATTACATCAAGATGACGTCAGGCGTTCCACACTTTTGTAATAAATATAGAATGTTGGCAATCTAGTTGTTCATTGGGATACTGTTGAGAGGCAGAGGCCAGGGGCACGGACTCTGAAAATTGAAGGCAGGTAAGAGAGTGCAGAGGCAACAATTTGACCACACTGGGCAGGCACGAAGGGCAGTGGCAGCACAACAGACTATGGAGGGTAGTGGAAAGGGGGGCAGGTGCAACAAACCAACAATACAGGACTGGCAAGAGAGGCTGTGGCAATATAATAGACCATTGTGGGTGGAAGGAAGAGGCAGTGGTAGTACAACCATACATGCCAACAGACCCGTTTCAGCCAGGAAACAGGATTTATTTGATCTGTCTCCTGTCTACAATCTCCTCTTTTTCAATGTAACTCAAAGGGGAAAATCAATACCCCAGTTTTTTTTTCAAAATCTCCCTCTTACCAAGTTCAAAATATTCGCAAGTATGGTACATTGGATTGTGGTAGGCAGGAGGAATTGGGGTAAGGACATGGACTTGGATAACAGAGGACAGGAGGGACATGGAGAGGTGCACCAAACTGACCCTACAGGGCAGGCATCAGGGTTTGCAGCAGCACAATACACCACACAGCGCATGCGGGACGGGAGTGCAGCACAACAATGCATAGAAAGCAATAGGGAGGGGACAGGACCATGCACAAGGACAACAGAGAACAGAGGGGAAAGAGGCAATGGTAGCTAGCTGACCATAATGGACAGACAGGAGAGAAAGCTGCAGCATAACAGACCATAAAGGTCAGGAGGGACGGATCAGGGGCATTACAATGGAACAGACAAGCCAGGAGGGAGGGAATAGGGGTCTGCACATGGAAACAGAGGGCTGGGGACAAGGGGCCAGGGAAGGAGCAGCAAGATGACCATGGAGGTCAGGCAGGATGGGCACTAGAAACAAGACACACCATGGAGAGCAACAATGAGACTATGATGGCATACACACAGACCATGGAGGGAAGGTGGGAGGGGGTCAGAGGCAGCTAGCTGACCACATAGGGAAGGTGGGAGGGGCCATGGCAGCACAGAAGACCATGCATAGCAAGCGGGAGGGTTAATGGCAGCACAGTGGCTATGATGGGAAGAAGGAGGGTGCAGGGGCATGCACAAAGGACCTTGGAGGATAGAAGGGAGGGTCAGGACCTGGGCACAGACAAGAGAGTTCAGGGGAAGGGGCCTCACAACAGACCACGGGGGGCAGGCAGGAGGAGCAGTTGCAGCACAACAGACCAGGGAGGGCAGAAGGGTGTGGCAGTAAAATGGACCATGGAGGACAGGAGGAAGGGGATAGGGGCATGGCATGTGGACAGGCAGGGTGGAGATGGCAGGGACAGGTTACAGTCATCTGACAATGCTAGGCAGGTGGGAGGGGAGTGGCAACTCAACAGAACACTCAGAGTAGATAGGAGTGGCAGGTCCATGGAACATGGTGGGCAAAAAGGATGGAGCAGGGGCATGCACAAAGAAATCGGAGGGCATGGGGAAGGAGAATAGGGGCAGCAAGCTAAGCACAGAGGTTAAGCAGGAGGTCAATGATGGGTCATAGAATTGGGCATTAGAGGGCAGGAGGAGTGGACTGGTACATCATGCTAAATGGAGGGCAGTGGCAGCACATCAGACCATGCATGGCAGGAGGGAGGAGGCTAGTCCATGGATTCAGACAACAGAGGATAGGGAGGAGGTGGATGGGGCAGCAAGCTAACTGTTCAGAGAAGGTGGGTATTAGAAACGTTATTGTTTTTAAAATGTGTGTCTGTGCGAACTACTTAAAATATGAACAAGTATGCAGCATAATCTCACTTTTATTCAGGAAGAAGAGGACGTTTGTGATTGTGACTCCGGGCTCATTTGGCAGAAACACCCCCTGACCCTCCACCCCCCATCGCAAAATGTAATGCCCATGAAAAGGGTAGGTGGACGCAGTGTTATATAGAACATAGTCCTGAGAGCACGATTGAAAATGAAAACTAGATATAGTATATGGTATAAACTATGCACCAAAAAGTGTGATATAAGATGAACCGGGGCATGAAATATAATATGCAATACATTGTGCGCAATGACAGATTCATTGGAGAGCGCGAGATAGCACAGGCACTAGCGCGTGCTATGCGATATGCGCCTTGAAGTGTAATATGCACAGGTCAGTGTTGTGTAACCTAACTAGTCTCTAAAGTTGTAATATAAAATATGTGCTGGGGAGTGTAACGTTGCATATGCACTGTGACAAAGATATGGATACCAGATTGTAATATGTATGGCATAGCGCTGTGCGTTACAACATAGACATCGAGGAAGGCACGTTAGATGGGGCAATATAACCTGTGTGAAGGCAAGTGTGGCATGACATATTCACGGGGTGGTATTACAGTGCACATGGGCTAGAGAGTGTCATAGCTTACGCACTAGCTGGTGGAATACAACACAGAGGTGTGAGGCACTCGGCGGGCACTGGTGGGTGTAACACAGCATTGGGCTCAGCCAGGAGCACGCTGTGACTCTCAAGTGAGGTTCGTCTCCTTTCCAGAGAGTAAAATAAAAAGTATTACACATCCGGCGGTCGATGTGTGTTTTATTAACCGTGAGGGGGGTTTCTTGCAAAGTTTGGTCAAATTTTTGTCGAATCCCCTTTGAATGGCTTGGTGTGCGCGTATATTAAATGTGCCCGTCAATAGCTACCCATGTTTGTATAAATAAACGACAAGGGTGTCTAATTGGAGAGTACCCACCGGCGGGGGCGCCGGGATTAGGCACGGTAGGGCGTCAGACATGTCATAGCTTCACTAGCGGTGTAAATACATTCCATGTGGATTCATTCTATGCATAGTCGCCTTTTAATGAATATCACGCAAATCGTCATGGTGATAGGTACATGCGGTTCTTCCAGCATGTTCTAGGTGTTTCTAAAAATATATATTTTTTTAAAATAATAAAAAACAAAGGCCGGCCCGGGGGATGGGGACCCCGGGGCCATAAGTGGCCTGAGGAGGGGGGCAACGCAGCCCCCTCCTAAAGAATTAAAAAACAAAAAGGCCATGACCCAGGGGTTGGGGTCCCCGGGGCCGATTAAGGCCTTGGGACGGCCACATTTATTTTTTTCAACAAAAATAATGAGGGTGCAGGCCCTGGGGGATGGGGTCCCCAGGGCCAGTAAATTAGAAAAAGAAGGTGGGCGACACAGCCCTCCTTCTTAAAAAATTAAAATAAATAAAAGACTGGCATCGTGCCGGAGGCCACGCCCCCTCCTTGCAGCACTCTGCAAACGCGCCCCCTGGCCAGTTGTAAGTTGGGGAATTAATTTCCCTTCAATACTGAGGGTCCCTGAGGGCCAACTAGCCCAACAGGTATCTCCAGTGTGCGCCAGGGAGCTGCGTTGCAGACAGGTGTTCTGAGGCCATGCCCCTTTTTACACCTCTATGCAACGCAGCTCTGTGGCGCTTACTGGAGGTACCTAGTGGGCTAGTTTGACCCTAGGGACCCTTAGGTTTCAAGGGGACTTAATCTCTAAACTTAGAACGTCCACAGGGTGCGTTTACACAGTGGTGAAGGGAGGGGACGGGACCTGAGGTGACGTGTGCAAACACGCCCTGTGGCGCGTTTTAAGTTGGGGAAATAATTCCCTTTCAATCTTGAGGGACCCTGGGGGCCAACTAGCCCACCAGGTGCTTCCAGTAAGCGCCACTGCTCTGCGTTGCAGAGAGGTGGTGCAGGCCGTGCCCCTTTTTACAACTCTCTGCAATGGCACTTACTGGACGTACCTAGTGGGCTATTTCGCTCCTAGGGATCCTCAGGATTCAAGGGGACTTAATCTCACAACTTAAAAAACGGCCTCAGGGCGTGTTTACACAGTGGGGAAGGGAGGGGATGGGGCCTGAGGTGACGTGTGCAAACACGCCCTATGGCGCGTTTTAAGTTGGGGAAATAATTCTCCTTCAATCCTGAGGGCCCCTGGGGGCTAACTAGCCCACCAGGTGCTTCCAGTAAGCGCCACTGAGCTGCGTTGCAGAGAGGTGGTCCAGGCCGTGCCACTTTTTACACCTCTCTGCAACGCAGCTCTGTGGCGCTTACTGGAGGTACCTAGTGGGCTAGTGGGACCCTAGGGACCCTTAGGATTCAAATGAACTTAATCTCCCAACTAAAAACGGCCACAGTGCGTGTTTACACAGTCCTGAAGGGAGGGGACGGCCTGAGTTAACATGTGCAAACAAGCCCTGTGGCGCATTTTAAGTTGGGGAAATAATTCCCCTTCAATCCTGAGGGACCCTGGGGGTCAACTAGCCCACCAGGTGCTTACAGTAAGCGCCCACTGCGCTGCGTTGCAGAGAGGTGGTCTAGGCCGTGCCCCTTTTTACATCTCTCTGCAACGCAGCTCTGTGGCGCTTACTGGAGGTACCTAGTGGTCTAGTTGGACCCTAGGGACCCTGAGGATTCAAGGGGACTAAATCTCCCAACTTAAAACGGCCACAGGGCATGTTTACACAGTGGGGAAGGGAGGGGACGGGGCCTGAGGTGACGTGTGCAAACACGCCCTCTGGCGCGTTTTAAGAGGTAGTTTTAATCCCCTCCCCTATTATATACTAGGGGCTTACAGAGGAGGTCATACTGATCACAGGGGGACCCCAACGCATAGTGTTCCCTAGTGTATGTAGGTGTTTTCACTGTATTCTGAGTGTCTTTTAACATAGCACTGGCTCTAGGACTGGTTAGTCAGACTCAGTTACCACCAGTATCCGTCTGAAAAGGTTGAGGGTACAGGATGATTTTGCAACAAGGCTTCTTTCTGCTCTTCTGTTTGTTCTTTCTGCATGTTATCCTTCTTCCTGCACTTTTCTTCGTCTTTGAGGACTTCTGTTGCTTCTTTCTGCATTTCTTTTTTTTCTTTCTGTGCGTTTTTTCTTCTTTCTTCACATGTCCTATCTCTGTAGGCATAGTTAGAAATTAGCATTTAAAAAACCTTTAAAATTCACTGAAAAAACCATAGGTTTCAGGCACGTTATAGTTAGGAATTAGCATTTAAAAAACCTTAGAAATTCACTGAAAAAACCATAGGTTTCAGGCGCGTTATAGTTAGCTGGACTTTTCACTCGTTCAAAACCATTGAAATTCCCCCGCTATAGTTAGTTCAGCTAACTATAACTCGCGCGCCTACAATGCACTGCTGATGAAGTCACATATTACATCACTCATGACATGGTCAGTGACATCACTCATGACATCACTGATGACATCTCAAATGACATCACTGATGACATCATCCTTGTGATAGAGTGGCAGACCTCCTCTCCCCCTAATATAACCTTTGATACACACATCCAAAAATAGAAACTAAAATGTTCAATACAATGGACATACCAATATCAGTTACAACAACCTATTCAGTAATTCTAAGATCCACATACACATCCACTCATTCACCAACAGTCCTATACATTCACTCATACATGTACTCACTCATCATATGTACTCATACACCTACACATCCGGTTACACAACGCCACTCATCCATAGAGTTACTCACACACATAGTCACTCATGCTAATAAAGAATCAAACATCCATTTACTTGCATATACAGTTATACACACACCACCACACTTACTTCTACAGAAACTTACACATACTTAGTCTTTTAAACAATCACTTATAGAAACACATACTTATTCATACAGGAACTCTTTCAATCTCTCACTCTCACATATACTCACTTATATACACCAATAGTCACATATACTAGTTTAAAACATATGTAGTTACTCATAAAGACACTATTGAGACAGTCATTCACTCACTAACACACCCATGCACACACTCATCCACCCATACAGTCCTGCACACATGCTGTCTTCAACACATACAGTGAGTCACTTATTCATGCACCTATGCACTACGTAATACCCCCACCGAACCATACAGACACTCAGACACTCATACTGATACTCAAAAAACCAACTAATAACCTATATAGACACTCATGTAGCTACTCACCAACCCATGCAGCCACTTATACACAAAGTGAGAGACTGATACAGATATTTACATATTTAAACATTACTCACTAAGCCATGTATTCACTTAAATACACTTAATCAGTCAGTTATACAATCAATTTTTCAAAAACAAATCATCCATTTAGACACTTATATACTCATTTATTCTTCCATCGACCTTGAGATATACATATATAAAACATATGTAATTTTCAGATAAACACACATTCACTGGATGATGTCATCAGTGATGTCATTCGAGATGTCATCAGTGATGTCATGAGTGATGTCACTGACCATGTCATGAGTGATGTAATATGTGACGTCATCAGCAGTGCATTGCGGGCGCGCGAGTTATAGTTAGCTGAACTAACTATAACGGGGGAATTTCAATGGTTTTGTACGAGTGAAAAGTCCAGCTAACTATAACGCCCCTGACACCTATGGTTTTTTCAGTGAATATATATATATATAAAATCAACTCCGCTCGTGTTGCCGTAGACGACGAAGAACAGGAGCCTGGACCACAGGTAAGTGCAGTGAATAGTTTATTGGCAGCTCAACAAACCACAGCCATGACGCGTTTCTGCCCCATGGGGCCTTGATCACATGACATAAATATATATATATATTTTATTTTTTCACTGAAATTAACAAAGGTTACAGGGAGGTTCTAGTTAGGTTTTGATTTTACACACACAAAACCATAGAAATTCTCCAGTTATGGGTATCTCAAGTAACTATAACTTGTGCCCCTAAGATAAATATATGTGATATAGCTCACACGCCTGCCATGCACAGTTTTCTCATCAATAATTGTGTATGGCTGGTGGTGTGGCCACAAATGTATTATAATAAGTTGTTACTTTATGTTTAAAAAAATACATTGGAATTCACTGGAAAAAACAAACGTTAAAGTGATGTATATTTGAGGAAGTTAGTAAGATTTTAACTTACGTTAAAAATGTCAGAGAAATTTACTGTAAAAGTACTACAGTTTAAAAACAAAAAACCTTGAAGTTTGCCAGTTATATGTAACTGGCATAAGTATAACTTGCAACACTGCTAATGACCTCACATATTACATCACAGATGATATTTGAAATGGATGGCTGTGCAAGGTATACTTACATCAGTTATGTACAACTACCAATTATCAGTAGTTTTTGGTTTTTCAACTGTTGTGCTTTTTTATCAATGAATTTCTAAGTTTTCTTTAATGTAAGTTAAAATCTTTAACCTTTTTTTTCAGTGAAAATCTACATATATATGTAAATTTATGTAAAATGATAGATAGGTAGACAGACATACAGATAAATGGATAGATAGATAGATAGATAGATAGATAGATAGATAGATAGATAGATAGATAGATAGATAGATAGATAGATAGATAGATAGATAGATAGATAGATAGATAGATAGATAGATAGATAGATAGATAGATAGATAGATAGATAGATAGATAGATAGATAGATAGATAGATGATAGATAGATAGATAGATAGATAGATAGATAGATAGATAGATAGATAGATAGATAGATAGATAGATAGATAGATAGATAGATTTGTATGGTAAAGTACAACAATAGAACGTGTTGTAGAGGTCAACACATTGTAAAACATGTGTCGTAAAGGCATGTGTGCTAATGACTCATATCCATCTAAAAGTAGTCAGCGGTGGGATGGCAACTGTACTACAATCCTTCATGAGGAATCCTCTGGGAAAGCTTTCAACCCACTCCTGAATTGAAATCTGGCCAGATATATTGTCCTTGTTCCAGTTCCTAACCAGGAATTTGTTTAAAAGGGGCACCATAGGAAGAGTGCCTCCCCCATAGTGCGGTCTTGGGTGCTACAATCTCCAACCAATGTTGCTAAATGGCATTAATAATTCCTCGGGGTAAACGTGCTTTCTTTTATGCTACAGACATAGGTCAGAGTAAGTGCTAAACATGTAAAGACACCTAGTGTAATCAGGTCCTGTGCTGGTGGGTGTATGCCCCTCTTTATAGGTCTCTGGTATTTAGTATGCAAGATTCCTGTTCTTGGATCACTGCTCTCCAGCAATCGCTGAACAATAATTATTTTGAGGGGAACACTATTGGAAAGGCTCTTATTTCCAACTGAATCTCTTTTGCATGCCTTCTTCCTTGGAGTTATGTGGTTTTAACCCCGTTCTTTTGCTGCAAAAGGCAGTAGAAGCCCTGCCTCCCAGTGGACTTTCCATTTCCATTGAGAGCTGATGGCAGGTATTGCAATGTTTTCCTCCCCAATTTTGGAAACACATTTTGTGGCTAGGAGGCGTGAGCATGCCGCAATTATTCTACCAGGAGATTTCTACTTGTGATTCACTTCAGGACTGTGAACCCCAAACAAAGACCTGTTTACTAAATCACCAAGATATCTTACTTCCGTTTAAAACCTTATAAAAACAACACAATAAAATATCACTGAAATATACAATGAATGCAATACATAATACAAAGATAGAAGGTGTAAAGTACATGCCCTTGTCCAATCAAGATTCATATATTTCCTTTGCTCTTTCAAGTTTGTACTAAGCGTAAGGGTTCATAAAATAAATGAATTGCAAAACTAACCAAGGCGGACTTCATCATCATTCAATTGAGACAAATTGGCCTACAGCTGCTATGTCAATGTTTCAATAATAATGGCTTAAAAAAAGTCATCCTTGAAGCTTTATAAAATGTACAAAACAGAGTGCATACACTATTGACATTTAATCACAGGAACACTGTACACATTCAACTTGGGGAAACACTTTTTCTGGACCAAATATGAAGACATTTCTTTCTTGTAGGTTGAGAATCCAACCTAAATACTGCTTCATGCCCAGGCAGGTTCTGAGCAATACATAAACCTTCATGAACATTTACATAGCGTATCTGTCTACAATCTTGCAAAGCTGCAATATAGAAAAAGTTGCCAACCTGACACAGGCTATATTGCTTAAAATTTACCCCAGTAGTGGCTGGCAGGGAATGAGAGTGGAGAGGTGGGGTGGGGTGAGAGGGTCAAGGGGGAGGGGGGACAGAATAAAAATTAAAAAAACACTTACCTCTTCCACCGACCACGTCTCTTCTCTGCTTCTCGGCAAGTCTGGAACCAAGAAGCACCCAGGCTTCCCATAGCCAATCACAATGCTTCAATGCTGTGTTGTGATTGGCTCCCCTAAGACAATCACAACGCTATAATGCAGCATTGTGATTGGTCTGAGCGCTGTGGATCGGTGTTCATATGAGGACTGGGGGCCTGGGCATGTTCCCCACCAGGCTGTGTAATGCATCCTGGTGGGGAACATGCAAAGTGCGCATGAATGTTTGGCTGGGCTGAGAGGGCCGGTCAAACATTCATGTGCACTTGGAGTGGGCAAACCACTACTCACATGGACCTCCAGCCCTGACCCACCCTAACCAAGACCCGAACCTGCAAAAAATAAAATGATAAGAACATGTTATTATATTTTATTTTTCCTGCCCAAAAAACATGTCCTCGCTGTCGATACCCAATAGAGGACATACTGCACACGTTTTCAGACTGTCCTATCAAAAGTGATTTCGGGGCCACAGTATGCACAATTCTCCAGAGAGTCACAGGTTGGTCAGACCTGAACTACCTGGAAGCCTAACTTCTAATTCTCCATGGCCGTAGAATGGCGGGAGGGGCTCAGTTCCTTGATCTGTCACTAGGGCTGGCCAGATGCACAATCACAATGAGATGAAAAGCAGCATCACTCACAGGGGTCACACAGTGGCAGGCTACAATGTCACACTAGGCTACAGTAGAATCCATGGCACTCCACAGGAAGGAGATGCGGGATCTACAAAGGTGCCCCATAGCTGCATCCTGAGACGACCTCTTGCACACACTCCAAGACACTCCAGATGGCAACATACACCCACAGTAGACACTCAAGCGGTCACCGGATTACCACAAGCAAGGCTGGGTTAGAGGAACCTTCATGAATCATGACCTAGTTTGCCACTTAAAAATTGTACGAGCCACACATCACCAGTCACTCACCGGGCACCACACACAATACTACATTTCCATCCGACGAAAGAAATCAGCCTCAAAGTTAGTCTTTTTTTCCTTTTTCCTCTTAATGTTACTTCCTTGAGTGCTGCAGTAATATGTGCGGTTTCTCTATGCATGAGCTATGAAAATTTCAGTTCGTAATGTTGATACAAAATGCATGGCATAAGTATGTACTCACGACTTTTCCAAATCTTGTATACTACAAGAATTTTTTTTTGTTAAATTGATCAATTTACCAATTTTGTCCTTGTAGGATTGTCGTATCTTGTTAAGATTCCTAAAATTCTCTCTATACCCTATTTTTTCCAACATAACTGGGAAATAATCTAGCCATGGAATAGCGTTAGGAGGGCTAATATACCTGTAAAAATTGATTGCTAGCTCAGCAAATTGAAAGAACCATATGGAAGCCCATAACAGTAGTGGGGCACATACCATTCCACATGATATTTTATTCTCCAAATAAATCAGCGCAAGTGTTCGGTGCACTGAAAAGGCAGCAGCCAACCGGAGCAGACCAAGAATCTCACTAAAATCTAGTTTCTTCTGTCTGGAGGAATTTTGTTTTGGTGTATCACACTTTTTGTAACATAGGGCCACATGTATCAACATTTGGAATAGCAATTACCAAATTGCGATTTTCTACGAATTGCAATTAGGTAATCGGTATTCCTAATGTATGAAATTCAAAGAGTTTCCTTTAGTGATTCCTAGAGGGTCGCAAACCGATCTACCTCATTAATATTAATATTAATGAGGTAGGTCGCAATTCGGCGATGCAGCAAGCGCAAGGTAAATTGTTTTATTTATATATTTACTTTCCTTACTCTGTTCCGCCATATGTCAGAGTCTAATACTCCCCACCCTGCCCCTCACCCGCCCAGCCCCACCACCAAGCAGCACTCCCTCAGCGAGCCGCCCTGCAAAATAGGGTTTGACACATAGGAAAAATCTTTTTTGCGTTCATAAACGGGCTGATTCTGCAATAGGCCTGTTTGTGAATGCAAGATAGGTTGATGCATGTGGTCCTTAAAGTCTAAGGGCCTCACTAGGATGGCGGTCGTAGGCACATCCACGGTTCTGGTGGAAAACGTCCTTTTCTGCACATATTACAATGGGCAAAATTAGCCCATTTCCAAATTTGCTGAAGAGTTTCGGGATCCGCAATAAATTTCCTAACACAACAGCGGCTGTTGTAGCCAATAGAGAAAGACCACCGTGCGGAATGACGTCCCGACCGCCGGACAAATCGCGATGCCTCAAACAGCCCATCAGAATGCAGCGGAGAAACCAGCCACTCGGAGACAGCGGAAACACTGCTGCAGATATCGAAACTCGAATCCTGGGCACCTCCACGCGTTCCTGACCGCTATGGATCCAGCTCTTTAAGCCCTTCCGCTGCTGTACCTCATCCACTACCAGCAAATAAGACATCGCCGCGGTCAATAAATGGCGCCAGGCATGGTCAGTCTGGGCAGCTTCCCAGGGCTACACCTTCACCCTACCCACATGGTAGGCTGCATCAGTTGGCCACAGTCCACAGCACACTTCCCACACCCATTTCTGCACATGCTGTGTGACTCTCCTGTGCCCCCCTCCCTCAATGCACAATTTATCAGCCTGGTGTGGCTCGACCTTGAACCTCACACATCAAAGGGCAAGTTAAATTGACTGGAAAGGTGGGGGTAACGATGAACACCCTGCGCAGAAGGTCAAGGGCTGGACAACCTTCCTCCTCACAACTGCCTTCCAATCATGTAAATCAAACTGAGTATAATTAAGAAATATAGACTCACACTGCATATTAAAAACCACTAAACTGTTCACACTGCATGTCAAGTCCCTCAGAAAGATCCCACACTGACACTCTGCCACATACACATACCATGGGTCAGCAGCAACTTAGGACAATAAATGGGCTAGCCCAAAGTGGAGTGCACAGTGGAAAACTATGGAGCAAGCCACATAGCATTTGTACATCACAGGCAAGAGGAGGAACATATCACACTACCCTTAGGCCGTCAAATCAGACATGGGTGGCACAGTGATTGAAATTAAACCAAAGTGACATTTGTGCAATATCTCAGGGATACAGCAATGCAAGCTATGCATAGGCACAGGGATGATAGGAAGTGTCACAAGCCATACACTGACCAGCCACACATCTGTGTCAACTTACTTGACATGTGTATGCCACCAGCACAACATACAGGGCTCATTGTCACACTCCCTGACTGTCAAACCCAAGTACCCCTCATCTACCCATCTCACACCTGCAACACTGAACACCTGTGAGAAACACACATAAAGGTGCAAATAAGGTCCTGTGAGTTTCCAGACAACCAATCACGCACCCTGGTGTGCATCTACAAATGTCAGACTCACACTCAGGGATGTCTGAACCAATGCTGACCAAAAAACAATAGTCAAACACAAATGCACAGGCACCATAACCAAACACAAACAAGAATTGGATCATCAAATGCCAATCATGAACACTAACTGGGATCAATGGGACAAATCATCTAACACAGACATAGACACCACACCGGTTATCAAGTGAGCATGTGTCATAGTGTACCACAAGCATGCACATGCACAATCCTGACAAGTGACATGTCAAATATAGGAGGACATACCACTATTGTGCACTCACAACTAGGCCTGGGCCAAAATTCCGTTCCGTTTGCGGAAATCGTGATAATTTGGCATTTTCGCGTTCCGCGGAAAGCGCAAAAATGTCAAAATTTCCACATTCCGCAGCTTAGCGATAATTTGTTTCTTGCTCGCGCTGTAAAAAAATACATTCTTGCGTTTGCGCGATCGCCTTATCTGAATCCCCGCGTTCGCTGACAAGTTTTCCCGACCCGGTCGCGTTCTCCACGAGATATTGGATTGTTGGTAGCCATTTTGCGCTGTCTCGCAACAGTTTGCGCTCGCATTGTCGCGCGTTGACGTCATTTGTTGCGCGAACACGTCATTCTTCTCGCGATCATGCTCCGCGCGAGTATGAGAAGATTGAGATCTCGAACACGTCATTCTACATCACGAGCGAGAGGGTGAGGACGCGGGCACGTCTAATCGAACGCGAACAGGAGAAAGAGACCCCGAACACGTCATATCCAACGCGACAGGGACGAAGAGAACGCGATCATGTCATTTTCGACACGCCGGCGGAAGTAATGTGAAGCTCGAGAACTCGAACATGTAAAATTTTCAATTTGGAGAGGAATATCAGCTCTAGCAGCATGAAACCTTCTGCAAATGCTGATTTTGGATGAAAACAACTCCTTACATTGACATTTGGCTGTCCTTTTTTGTGCAAGGAGTCCTTTTTCAAAAAGGTGGAGAGAGGGAGGAAGTGACACAGAATCTCCAACTTCCTGTTCCTGTCCAGCAGGCTCCTCCCAGTGCTTTGTCCATCTCCTGCTCATTCTGCCTTTGGATTTGGAGCTGGAAAGATCACTCTTTTTGTCTGCTGCATCATTGCAATTGGATTTGAGGATTTTTGGAATAGGATATTTTACAAGTAAGTGGTTGTTGTGTCTGTTTGATTGTGGGCATTGCAGTTGTTGTACTTGTAACTACAATGTATTTTTGATAATTATCATCATTCCTTTTTTTTTTTTAATTTTGTGGGTAGTAGTTGTAGGACCGAGCTAGCCATGGGCATGGCCTCATGGGCGTGTGCACGATGAAGCAACTGTTCCTTTTGGTGTTTTTTGAATGTATTTCATTTTCAAGCACATTTAGGGCATGGATGGCATTGGATTGAGTTGGGGAAGTGTGCTTTTTGGGGGTGGCCTTTCTGATGTTGTTGGGCCTGGCAATGTGGCTGGTGGCCATTTTGAAGCCTAGGCCTGCAAGCTTGCCTGGCCTTGTCTGCCAACAGGCCTGCTTTTTCATCCACTAGGATCAGAGCAGGTAGCCACAGCTTTATTAATCAAGTGTTTTCTGTGTGGTCTGTTGAATTTAGACATCATTTAGGGCATGGATGGCATTGGATTGAGTTGGGGAAGTGTGCTTTTTGGGGTGGCCTTTCTGATGTTGTTGGGCCTGGCCATGTGGCTGGTGGCCATTTTGAAGCCTAGGCCTGCAAGCTTGCCTGGCCTTGTCTGCCAACAGGCCTGCTTTTTCATCCACTAGGATCAGAGCAGATAGCCACAGCTTTATTAATCTAGTGTTTTTGTGTGTCTGTTGAATTTAGACATCATTTAGGGCATGGATGGCATTGGATTGAGTTGGGGAAGTGTGTTTTTTGGGGTGGCCTTTCTGATGTTGTTGGGCCTGGCCATGTGGCTGGTGGCCATTTTGAACTTAGGCCTGCAAGCTTGCCTGGCCTTATCTGCCAACAGGCCTGCTTTTTCATCCACTGGGATCAGAGCAAGTAGCCACAGCTTTATTAATCTAGTGTTTTCTGTGTGGTCTGTTGAATTTAGACATCATTTAGGGCATGGATGGCATTCGATTGAGTTGGGGAAGTGTGTTTTTTGGGGTGACCTTTCTGATGTTGTTGGGCCTGGCCATGTGGCTGGTGGCCATTTTGAACTTAGGCCTGCAAGCTTGCCTGGCCTTATCTGCCAACAGGCCTGCTTTTTCATCCACTAGGATCAGAGCAAGTAGCCACAGCTTTATTAATCTAGTGTTTTCTGTGTTGTCTGTTGAATTTAGACATCATTTAGGGCATAAATGGCATTGGATTGAGTTGGGGAAGTGTGTTTTTTGGGGTGGCCTTTCTGATGTTCTTGGGCCTGGCCATGTGGCTGGTGGCCATTTTGAAGCCTAGGCCTGCAAGCTTGCCTGGCCTTGTCTGCCAACAGGCCTGCTTTTTCATCCACTAGGATCAGAGCAGGTAGCCACAGCTTTATTAATTTAGTGTTTTCTGTGTGGTCTGTTGAATTTAGACATCATTTAGGGCATAAATGGCATTGGATTGAGTTGGGGAAGTGTGTTTTTTGGGGTGGCCTTTCTGATGTTGTTGGGCCTGGCCATGTGGCTGGTGGCCATTTTGAAGCCTAGGCCTGCAAGCTTGCCTGGCCTTGTCCGCCAACAGGCCTGCTTTCATCCACTAGGATCAGAGCAGGGAGCCACAGCTTTATTAATTTAGTGTTTTCTGTGTGGTCTGTTAAATTTAGGCTTCATTTAGGGCATGGATGGCATTGGATTGAGTTGGGGAAGTGTGCTTTTTGGGGGTGGCCTTTCTGATGTTGGTTGTCTTAAAGACATGCTTTTGTTGTATGTGTCTGGTCACTGGTGTGTTGTTGGTGTGCAATGCATGCACCCTTCAGACCTTTTTGGGGCCTGTGAATGTTCGTATTTACATTTTGTTGCATTAAAAAGGCAGAGCAGTCTGCTTTAGCATGCATCCTTTACCTGGCTTTTATAGGCCTTTTGTCAGCTCCTGGTGTTCTGTTCTCCAGGCCCCCGGCTTGTTTGTGATTTGTGAGTGTCCATGTGGGTGGTGGCCTTTTTTGGTGTTTGGACTGGGAGTTATTAGTGTCCTGCTTTTGCCATAGGCCTGCATGGTTTTCCTATTGGCTATTTGGCTTACTGCTTCCATCCATCCACCCCCTTTGCCAGCAGCAGCTCCATGGATGCTGTTCTGCTTGGGTTTTCGGATCAGATAGAACTCGCTCATCAGAGCCTCACTAACCCAGCCAGAACGTTACCCCCTCCCTAGAACCTATTTACAATCCTACAACCACATATATCTATCACCTAAGGACAGGGGATTCCTACTATGCATACCAAGATCTCACAATCGGCGGCCTCGCGATCCCATACGGATCCAGACCTTTCTGTCCATACGACAGTATCACAAGTGGCGGCCTCGCGGTCCCATACGAACCCAGACCTCTCTGCCCATACGACAGTATCAGCACAATCGGCGGCCTCGCAATCCCCTACGAATCCAGACCTCTCTGCCCATACGACAGTATCACAAGTGGCGGCCTCGCGGTCCCATACGAACCCAGACCTCTCTGCCCATACGACAGTATCAAAAGTGGCGGCCTCGCGGTCCCATACGAACCCAGACCTCTCTGCCCATACGACAGTATCAGCACAATCGGCGGCCTCGCGATCCCCTACGAATCCAGACCTCTCTGCCCATACGACAGTATCACAAGTGGCGGCCTCGCGGTCCCATACGAACCCAGACCTCTCTGCCCATACGACAGTATCACAAGTGGCGGCCTCGCGGTCCCATACGAACCCAGACCTCTCTACCCAGACGGCAGTCTCAGCACAATCGGCGGCCTCGCGATCCCCTACGAATCCAGACCTCTCTGCCCTTACGACAGTATCACAAGTGGCGGCCTCGCGGTCCCATACGAACCCAGAACTCTCTGCCCATACGACAGTATCACAAGTGGCGGCCTCGCGGTCCCATACGAACCCAGACCTCTCTACCCAGACGGCAGTCTTATACGACAGTTCATCCTCTGATCACCATAACATACAAAAAGGAAATCAGTCTCACTATTCATCAGATCACACAAGGATTGCCAGTTCGGGCATAGCCTGTTCTCAGGTTTGAGGGGCTCCTCTTTCCCTTATTCAGTTACCACTTACCTGATCAGGGTTAACATCTGTTCATGTAGCCGCAGCTGAGTAGAAGAATAGGCTACCCTCTTATACAAGAACACACAGCATATGTTGGTTCACTACAAACTGGATACTTTATTACTCATTGCACATACAATCACATAACATTACGATATAACACATAACCTGCAAAGAGAAGTGAAAGATTAAGTTGTAGGGTCGACATCACCTTAGTAGTATGTAGCCTGCACTCAGTGGTCATCTAGGCCCCCTTCTCGTCTGTGCCTCGGCTCGCCTGGAATCACCCTTCTCCGAGTCACTGGGACCTCTTCCTTATCGGCTACTCTCTCCTCTCTGGTTATTCTGTTAGGAAAGCATCTATCTCTCAGTTCTTCTCCGCCCTCAAGATGGCGTCTGTCTTCCCTGGAATAAGTAGTAGCTTTACTGCTAACGGCTAGATGCCGCCTACGGACTGAACATGTAACTGCCTCAGACTTTCACTAATATAGAGGTGCATTTCCTCATGGAAAATTCCGGCCCGTAACCTGCCGCCCACCAAATTCTTGTACCTCCCCGTACCAAGGACACGTTCCCAGCCAGCCGGCCTGATGTAGTGTCTTCGGCATGAAGAAAAATACAATCCTTCGATAAGGGCCGGCCTGAACCGGTTCTCTCCAAGCGAATAACACCTCATAACTAAAACACCACATTTGACCTAGAAGAATCTCAAGCTGCCGGAGCAGAAAGAAAGATGGAGTCTCTCCCGTTTGAGGCCTACCAGGCCTGCATTCAGCACGGCTCTATGAAATACCCTCACTACAGGACAGGTTATCCCTAATACTAACTAATCTATCCCCTAGGCTATATGTGCAAGCCCTGATCTATGGGGAAGAGCACAGAATCATGTCGAAGTGCCTAGTAAATAGGCTCCATCCACTACTCTAACCCTTAGGCTTGAATGGTAAGAGACTGAAGTCACATTCAATCACCTGTTAATACAAGAAGACCGGGAAAATCGAGCAGAACATTTCACCCTTGACTTCAGTCTATTATACATTCATTAAACAGAACTAACATCTGTGGAAGAATAATATGAAACAAGACTAATTGATCTATGTCTAGTACCAGGTGTGCAGAATTGAAGTAATGAAGGAATACACTGAATAAAGCAACAGATAGAAATCAAAATGCCGATAGCAATCAGAATACCTCCTAATATTTGACGTAACATATGCAAATCAGGTAACCAATTAAAGAGCCAGTCAAACCAGCCCTGGTCTATGTGTTTTCTAACTTCTTCTGTCAAGTCATGTAATTTGTCAATGTGAACCTGAATGGATTTTGTATGATCCGACAGGTTAAAACAACAAAGACCCTCAAAATCAGAACAATCGTGTCCATGTTTAAGCAAAAGATAATCAATAGCCGCTCGATTTTGTAAGATAGCCCTTCGTTCACCCTGGGCGTCTAATAGCATGTCAGACAGGATTGTAGAAGTATTATTGATGGATTTTACCATCCAGCAGGCCATGTTCCCAATAGATTTGGCATTATAAACTGCCAAAGCAGGAACACCAACAATTGAAACAGCCAGGCTAAGGTATTCAGACTTGGAATATAAATGCAAAGATGAGTCACAATCCTCCTGTAACCTCACTGTATCTCGGATCACACGAGAGTTGGCATTCGGATGTGAGGAAAACATGAGTAGGCTCAGTCTAGTAATGGCACAAGGGCCTCCAGAAATATTTGCGGGGATATATGGCCAGGAAGTATTACCACATGAGAAAAGCCATCCGGCAGGTAGTAACATCGTGCGATAGTGACTGGGGGTAACTACCATACTCTTACAAGTCATGTTGTTCTGAACAGAAGTACATGTTTTCGGTGTCCTTTGAAAGCACAAAGTTCGTTCATGAGCGGTGAATGAGGTGGCACCTTTCAATTTTAAACGCATACATTCAGAAATCGCACTAGGATCACAAGTAAGGAAAAAACATAAATCGCCTTGTGTGATATTATAGGTAACTATTTGGGACTGGACAGGCGGTATCGGGTCTGACAGTACAGTACACAAGGGGCAATACTCATGGGCAGCGAAATCGCCCAGAAGAACATTGGGACGAGCATTTGTTATATTAAAAATATGAGTCAGGGTCTCCAATGAAGCAGGGACAGCAACCAAACAGGTTGCTAATATATCAGTTACCGATCTCATCGGTGTCAAGCAGAAATGAGGGGTCTTCGTCACTTGCTTGGCCAATGTAACCCAAAAGTTTGGCGACGAATCCCACGCAGCGAAGGAATGCGACACTCGGGTTTTCAACTCATCCCGGGTTGATGGGATCCCTCCTCTCTCGTCGCACCAGCCCGAAAACAGTCCGACGCCGACACATCCTGCAGCAACAGTCCAAAGAATGATCTGAAAGAGAATCAAATACAGGCATTATTCATTCTCGTAAATAACATTTGTCAGCCGGGACTGCTTCCCAGCTATCTTTCCCTGGTCTCATAACTAAAATGGTGTTATCTTGACCGGTTGCAATGACCTCTGCTTGTTCAGGGGGATTCTTAGGCGACTGCACCCAAACTCTGGCCCCAAGATTATCTGTAGAGCCAAAACCTTTCTGGCCTCGTACAGTTAGCAACGTTGGGGCAGTGCCTTTTACCATCTCACCACTGAAGACAGGCATTATTAGCAATTGAGCCACTCGGTCAGTTTTATGTATCAGTAAGTCAACCTCACTGCTATTCAGCAGGAGCACCTTAATCTCTCCCTGATAATCACTATCAATGATTCCTCCAAGCACCTGAATGCCTTTTACAGCCAGCCCCGATCTAGGGGCAATTAATCCGAAATTTCCAGGTGGTATCTGAACACCAACACCTGTCTCAATGATGACTCGATCTTTACTTTTTATAATGGTGTCATCCATGGCATGCAAGTCTAAACCTGCCGACCCTGGGGTCGCTCTGCATGGAGCTAAAGCTCCGGGAGTAATCTCCCAGTACATCACAGTCTCTCTGATCTCGTTAGGTTTAGCATCAACATTCGGAGGAAACAAACGCATAAGTGGGGATTCAGCATTTAGAAAAGGACGGTTATTCAAAATCAATAGCGCTTGAGGCAAAAAATCTCGCCAATTCTTATACTTGTCATCTGTTAATTTGCAAAGTTGGTCTTTTAGCAGGCCATTCAACCTCTCCACAAGACCCGAGGCCTGTGGATAATATGGTATATGAAATACCCATTCAATATTGTTTTCCACACAGAATTCCTGTACCAATCTTCCACGAAAATGGGATGCATTATCAGATTGAATTTGGAATGGCACACCATAATACATCATAATCAATTCCAATGTTTTAATAGTATTCAATTGGGTAGCTTGCTTACAGGGAAGGGCCACCAACAGGCCACTGTATGTATCAACAATGGTGCAAACATATTGACAATTCCTACTCATAGGAAGTGGACCAATGTAATCAATCTGCCAAATTTGAGCGGGCAATTTCCCGCGATGTAAATGACCTTTAACAATTTGGGGCACTTTGCGCTGCCTGATATGCTGACAAATGGGACAATGTAGAATAACATTTTTAATTAAATCTAGGGGAATATAAATTCCTCGATCAGCAGCCCACCTGCTAGTGGCTTTCTCTCCAAAGTGTCCTGCTTTCTGGTGGGCCCATTTCGCCAATCCCGTAATATCAGAATCTTGCGTGTCCACCACTGCCTCAGCAATTTTAGATTTCTCATCTGCAATATTATGAAAGAATTTGTCAA
Source organism: Triturus cristatus (assembly GCF_964204655.1). Taxonomy (NCBI): domain Eukaryota; kingdom Metazoa; phylum Chordata; class Amphibia; order Caudata; family Salamandridae; genus Triturus; species Triturus cristatus. The sequence goes on along the minus strand of NC_140587.1, from coordinate 797,229,516 downwards.
GAGAGTCTATCGGGGTATGAGCATCCACATGGAAGATTGTAACAGTACTCTGTGGGAGCATTTCCCAAATCTCCTGCCATAATTCTTTTCCCCACAATTCCTTGGAATGGATTTTCCAACTATGGGAATGCCAAGTCGGTAACCAAACTGCCAGTCCATTGGCAGTAGACCAAGAATCAGTAAAAATATGACATGTGCCAGGTAACTCTTGTTTCAGAACTTGATAAACAGCATAGAGTTCAGCAAATTGACTGCTCTTACCCTCACCAGTTGTACTCAGCAATTTTTGTGTGATCGGATTATAGGACACTGCCTTCCAATGCCGTTTCGTCCCTATGAACCTTGCTGAACCATCCGTAAACCAGACATGGTTTCTGTCCTCTGCAGACAAATCATCAAAAGGTTTACCCCACTTAACAGGAGACTCCTGTACTAAGGGTACGGAACATTCACTCTCAGTTTCAGTTGATGGCGCCCGTGCCACCTGCTCATGCAAAGATGCAACTCCTTTTTGTCCCACACGTGCCCTGTCTTGTATATACCATTTCCATTTAATCACACTCGCCTCTTGAGCGTGTCCAATTCGGTGAGTTTTCGGCGAACTCATAACCCACTGCATGATAGGAATTTCAGGTCGCAAAACTATATCATGTCCCAAAGTCAATTGCTCGGTATCCACCAGAGCCCAATAACATGCAAGTAGCTGTTTCTCAAAAGGTGTATAACGCTCACCAGCATCAGGTAACTTTTTGGTCCAGAAACCTAACGGTACTCTACTCTTACCTTGTTTCTGCCACAAACTCCAATTTGCATAAAGGCCTTGTACAGACACATTCAAATCCACATCACCATCACATACAGGCCATAAATCCAGAGCATGCTGAATTGCTTCTTTTGCCAGACTGAACGCATCTTGCTGTGGTTTACCCCATTCAAATGCATTCTTTTTACGAGTGACCTGGTACAAAGGGGCCAATATTTGACTCAAATGAGGAATATGCTGGCGCCAAAATCCAAACAAACCAATGAAGCTTTGGGCTTCTTTCCTATTTCTCGGAACTGCAAAATCAAGAATTTTCTGTTTAACCTGAGGAATCACTTCTCGGTGCCCTTCATGCCAATTAATACCCAAAAATTTCACAGCCTGGGATGGACCTTGTAATTTATCCGGGTTGATTTCCCAACCTTTCTCACGCAAGCACTCAATGACTCTATCCAATTGGGTCTGAACTTCTTCTTGTGATTCACCTTGGATCAAAATATCATCAATATAGTGACATATCTGAATTTGTGGATGAACTGGTACCTCAGCCAGATGCTCTGCCACCAGCCGGTGACATATCGTAGGACTATGCACATAGCCCTGAGGAAGACTTCTAAACGTCATCTGACGCCCGTTCCACGTAAAACTGAATTGTTCCTGACACTCAGGGGCAATCGGAATCGAAAAGAAAGCATTAGCAATATCAATGGATGCATACCATGTACCTGGATGTTTCTGGATTCTTTCAATTAGGGTAATAACATCCGGTACTGCAACAGTCAAAGAGGGTGTGTGTCTATTCAATTCTCGATAATCAACAGTCATGCGCCAAGAATTATCACTCTTACGTACAGGCCAAACAGGATTATTCCAAGCAGAAGTAACTGGGGTTATAACTCCTGCATCCACCAACTCCTGAATAGTGGTACTAATCTCTTCATGACCACCTGGAATACGATACTGCTTCTGACGAACCACTTTTGTCGCCTGAGGAATTTTTATGGGGGGCATTCTTAAACGACCAACCCGTACAGGCCTGGACGATATATAATGTTTAGTTCCAAATTGGTAACATCCATCATCTAAGTGCAAAGTCATTCCTTTCAAAATATCAATTCCAATTATGAATTCTAAGAGTGGCACCACTAATACAGAGTATTCTTTTCTAGGAATTCTACCTATTCTCATTTCAAGTAAGGTTTGAACTGCGGGAGTTTCCTTTCCACCTAATCCGGTAATTGTAAAAGGCTGACCTTTAAACTTCTTTGATTTTCCATGAATAAGAGTGGCCTCCGCTCCTGTATCTACCAATGCTCGGGCCCTTTGGATATTACGATGTCTCCAATAAATATCAATATCTACATAGGGTCTATTATCTCTGTGAGCCCATCTATGTACTGGAGCTTGACCTATTTCCTAGTCCTTTTTATTGTGTTCTGTGTACCAGGATAAATCAGGATAAAGACTCTCACGGTTCCTAGGTATCGATACCTCCTGTTCATATCCATCTCCATTACGAAATGGATTACTATTCCCTGCATTGTACTGCGGGTTTCGATCGGCCAATATGTGTCGATCCTCTCTCCTTCTCAACTCAGGGGATTGATCCCTATCATCTCTACGTCTGCTGTTAACATAATCATCTCTCCCCCTCTCTCTTTCCCCCTCTCTCTCCCTGTCTCTCTCACGACGGGGGGACAAATCACGCGCATAACGGCGATCATCACGACGATCAGAGCGCCCACGGCGGTCGTCATCACCGCTACCGTCAGAAAAACCACGATCACACTCAGTTGTCCGAACACGCCGGGCACCCTCCTTTCGATCCAAGCCACATTTGCGAAACATTTCCCACAAACGAGAAGTAGTCTCACCATCAATGTCCTCCTTACGCACACCATCAGCCAGAAGAGCAAGAAACATATCACGTCTAGTAAATTTATTTTCACCAGGAGTACGAGTGTCAGGCCGGGACTGCCGTTCAGGTTTAAACCACTCACCCAACTCACCGAGTTGGCGTACCGATTCCAGCACCACAGATAACATGTTACCAGTCTGATTAATCAATAAAGTCATCATGACCTGCTTATAAGCAACAGGGGAAGAACGAATAATACGATTCCGCACAGAAGATGTCAAGAAAGCATCAAGCAACCGGTCAGCAGTATTCAGAAAAATTGCCGTTTTCATCACCTCCTCTTTGAGACGTTGCGCAGCATCGCACAAGGTATACCACGGTTTGTCATTCACAGGCCAGTCAGACTCAGTAGGATATTTTTGATTACAACCCTCAGTCGCCAATTGAAGCAAAGAAATTTGACCACCACCATTAAAGTTACGAAAATGATCCTGTACCGTAGAATCCGAACTCAAGGAGCAAAACTTCAAACAATCGCCAGCATCCAACATAATGCCAGCAGCGCCCAGTTCATAAAGGCGCACCATCCATGTGAGCAAGGGCTCACCAACTCGCTGCCGAAATTGCTGCAAAATATCACTAATTTCTTGTTGAGTAAAATCCTCCAAAGAGTCTAAAGCAATACCATTCGGAGCACCGGGAGCCTGCTGCACCTTCCGTCGAAAAACTGGATGCGCCGAGACCGCGGGATGAGCATCACAAGGAGCTCGACCAGTACACGTAGAGGAACAATCAGTGGAAGAAGCATCGACCCCGCTCGAAGGACGAGCGCAATCACGGGGTGCACCATCAGAGGCGCAAGAAGCAGATTTACAAGCACGGCCGGAGCGAGAGGATTCGCGCTTGGCAGACTCCTCACCCGAGGAAGGAGAATCACTCGAGTTCCAGATATTACCATCCCATTCATCAGGATTCCAATCCAGTCCAGCTTTCGCCACGACCAGACGCACCTTCCGCGTCGAAACTCGACCACGCCGATTTTTGTATTTATAACGGGCAATTCGCACAGCCGCTCTCTCGGCAATAGTTTGGTACGTCTCAAGTTTGTCAGCAAGCAACTTATTTTGACACCGCAACAAAGTATGAGCATTCTGAATTTCAACAAAGTTCGCTTCCAAATCCTTATGCAAGTTCTGCAATTTCAACAACCTCTCATGGAGAATCCTGTACGCAGACAGAACAATCCAACCTCTGCGCCCTAAAATGGGAAGCTCATCACCCTTAGATACCGGCGCCTTCTGTAAGCAAGTAATCACATTAGCCGGCTCCGCCAGCTCCAAAAAAGAATTCCAATTCTCACTCAAACCAGTAGAATCAGCCCACTCACGGGCTAAGGCTTCATAAGGCGTTGAATCCCAGCCGGGAATATCAACGGGCAACTTAAAAGTAGATTTCGACTTTCTAGAAAACATTTTTGAAAAGAAAGAAAAAGAGAAAAAGAAAAAGAAGAAAGAGAAAAGAAAATTACACGCAGGTAGATACAAATAATATAGAAACAAAACCACGCACACGCCGAAGACAAACACAATACAACCACAACGCACACAGGTTTCGTAAACGGTTCGTGACGCCAAATGTTCTGCTTGGGTTTTCGGATCAGATAGAACTCGCTCATCAGAGCCTCACTAACCCAGCCAGAACGTTACCCCCTCCCTAGAACCTATTTACAATCCTACAACCACATATATCTATCACCTAAGGACAGGGGATTCCTACTATGCATACCAAGATCTCACAATCGGCGGCCTCGCGATCCCATACGGATCCAGACCTTTCTGTCCATACGACAGTATCACAAGTGGCGGCCTCGCGGTCCCATACGAACCCAGACCTCTCTGCCCATACGACAGTATCAGCACAATCGGCGGCCTCGCGATCCCCTACGAATCCAGACCTCTCTGCCCATACGACAGTATCACAAGTGGCAGCCTCGCGGTCCCATACGAACCCAGACCTCTCTGCCCATACGACAGTATCAAAAGTGGCGGCCTCGCGGTCCCATACGAACCCAGACCTCTCTGCCCATACGACAGTATCAGCACAATCGGCGGCCTCGCGATCCCCTACGAATCCAGACCTCTCTGCCCATACGACAGTATCACAAGTGGCGGCCTCGCGGTCCCATACGAACCCAGACCTCTCTGCCCATACGACAGTATCACAAGCGGCGGCCTCGCGGTCCCATACGAACCCAGACCTCTCTACCCAGACGGCAGTCTCAGCACAATCGGCGGCCTCGCGATCCCCTACGAATCCAGACCTCTCTGCCCTTACGACAGTATCACAAGTGGCGGCCTCGCGGTCCCATACGAACCCAGACCTCTCTGCCCATACGACAGTATCACAAGTGGCGGCCTCGCGGTCCCATACGAACCCAGACCTCTCTACCCAGACGGCAGTCTTATACGACAGTTCATCCTATGATCACCATAACATACAAAAAGGAAATCAGTCTCACTATTCATCAGATCACACAAGGATTGCCAGTTCGGGCATAGCCTGTTCTCAGGTTTGAGGGGCTCCTCTTTCCCTTATTCAGTTACCACTTACCTGATCAGGGTTAACATCTGTTCATGTAGCCGCAGCTGACTAGAAGAATAGGCTACCCTCTTATACAAGAACACACAGCATATGTTGGTTCACTACAAACTGGATACTTTATTACTCATTGCACATACAATCACATAACATTACGATATAACACATAACCTGCAAAGAGAAGTGAAAGATTAAGTTGTACACTCTAATAAGAAAGGGTCGACATCACCTTAGTAGTATGTAGCCTGCACTCAGTGGTCATCTAGGCCCCCTTCTCGTCTGTGCCTCGGCTCGCCTGGAATCACCCTTCTCCGAGTCACTGGGACCTCTTCCTTATCGGCTACTCTCTCCTCTCTGGTTATTCTGTTAGGAAAGCATCTATCTCTCAGTTCTTCTCCGCCCTCAAGATGGCGTCTGTCTTCCCTGGAATAAGTAGTAGCTTTACTGCTAACGGCTAGATGCCGCCTACGGACTGAACATGTAACTGCCTCAGACTTTCACTAATATAGAGGTGCATTTCCTCATGGAAAATTCCGGCCCGTAACCTGCCGCCCACCAAATTCTTGTACCTCCCCGTACCAAGGACACGTTCCCAGCCGGCCGGCCTGATGTAGTGTCTTCGGCATGAAGAAAAATACAATCCTTCGATAAGGGCCGGCCTGAACCGGTTCTCTCCAAGCGAATAACACCTCATAACTAAAACACCACATTTGACCTAGAAGAATCTCAAGCTGCCAGAGCAGAAAGAAAGATGGAGTCTCTCCCGTTTGAGGCCTACCAGGCCTGCATTCAGCACGGCTCTATGAAATACCCTCACTACAGGACAGGTTATCCCTAATACTAACGAATCTATCCCCTAGGCTATATGTGCAAGCCCTGATCTATGGGGAAGAGCACAGAATCATGTCGAAGTGCCTAGTAAATAGGCTCCATCCACTACTCTAACCCTTAGGCTTGAATGGTAAGAGACTGAAGTCACATTCAATCACCTGTTAATACAAGAAGACCGGGAAAATCGAGCAGAACAGATGCTGAGATGCTCAAATAATTTAATGGCAAATAGGGCCCACCCCACTTCCATTACATTTGTATTTTGGTGGTTATTATTAACTTTCCTATCCTTACTGAGAGTGTAGTGTGTGGCTGTACACAGTAGTATAACATAGCCCTAGTTCAAAAAAAAAAAGTCATAAATGGCTAGACTATCTTTTGTTTGCACTAGTTCAGTACTAAGTAACTGAACCACAACAACAAATGCAACATTTCACTGATGTTCTTCTCCTGGCTTATTTGCTTTTAGGTGCACAAAAGACAGAGTAGGAGGTGTCATCAGCATCACCCGGCTACCCGTTGTACTGCCAGCCAGACAGAAGTCCTGCTGCGCATCACGTCCACGTGTGACCAGAACTTGTTGTGCATCTGCATCCTGCCTGACATCTGAAGAAGATGGCCCCAAAGAAAGGTATTAGGTCCAGTACCAAGAAAGTTGCCGGTGGGAAGAAGGAACAGAAAAAGGAAGTGCCATTAACCACGACTGGTGGTGTGCCGGCCAATGTTTTTTTTGGCACCCAAAAAGTTACGCCTGCAGCAGCGTTGTCCGGGAACCAAGCTGGGAGCAGCACAGCGGTCCAACCACACCAACCTAGGCACAAGGGCTTTAGTGTCGCAGAGGTAGCCAGTCTACTAACGAGCAGCGATGTTGAAGAAATGTCATTACCGCAAAGTAGTACACAATCAAGTTCAACGCAGGCGCAAACTCAGCAGATCAGTGTGCAGCCGCAACAAGAACAGCAGCAGCCGCCGCAACAAGAACAGCAGCAGCCGCCGCAACAAGAACAGCAGCAGCCGCCGCAACAAGAACAGCAGCAGCCGCCGCAACAAGAACAGCAGCAGCTTCCGCAACAAGAACAGCAGCAGCCGCCGCAACAAGAACAGCAGCGGCCGCCACAACAAGAACAGCAGCGGCCGCCGCAACAAGACCAGCAGCGGCCACCGCAGCCCACCATAGTAGTTGTTGCTCCTGACGTAGGGGCATTTCAGGAAATCGAGCTTCCTGCAGACAAAGTGGAGCAAAGTGAAACCACTGTTTCAGAAGATCTATTGTCTTCCAGACCACCAGCAAGGAAAAGGAGGCTTAGTCCATCCTCTTCTTCTTCAAGCCCCGCTTCTGATGATCGTGATGCCACTTGGCTCCCACCAGCTCAGTCTGAGAGTGATATACGCCACAAGACAATGCTTCTGAAAAGGAAGGTCCCAGAAAAACTTAGAGTTATGGAGGTAGATGTAGAAGAGGGGGGTGATGATGTTGATGAAGATGAGCCAGTCATCACGCAAATTACTCCCACCCCAAAGGGATTGGAGACCAACATTCTCACCCTATCCAGAAAGGCTGCTACTGAGCGGGATGTAGCATGGATATCACCAACAAAGGTTACACCACCACTACCTCCAGCTGCCATATTTTTCAAGGCCCGGCAGGGACCTACATTCAGCTCAACCATCTCAGTAGGTAGTGGTAGTAAAAGTCAAAGTCTAGGTGCACCCCCTCCAGTTCATCTGGTGTTGGAAGTGGCACATCCAGCAGTGCCAGAAAGTTCTCCTCCCCAGTTTGGGACTTCTTTTCTGTTAGCGCCAAGGAGGAGAACATTGCTATATGCTCAATTTGTCGGCAAGGTGTTCAGCATGGTAAGCTTGGTACAAACTATGGTACCGGAGGACAAGCAAGTCATCTAAGAATACACCACACTATCGTGTGGGATGATCACCTACTTAAGTTAAAAGAAAGTAGAAAAACTCAACCCATTTAAGTTGGTCAGGATGAATCAGAGAGCGATATTATTGCGGTGGCAGGTGAAGAAGAGGGAGGCATTTCTAGCCCTGTCCCCAGTAGTGCAGTGGTAACGCCCACATCCTCCTCAGTAACATCAGAGTGGCACCGCAGTAAGAGCCATACTCAGAGTCTGGGTGAGACACCAAGGTGACCGGCGGCGAGTACCTCAATGAGACAATCTGTGTCGTTGAGCCTTAGTGGGTTAATGAAAACAGCACCACTAAGGAAAGTAAGCCAGCCTACCATTGAGAGCATGTTTAGGTTGGAGGGGCAGTTCCAACGCAACCACCCAACGGAACGATTGTACAATGCAAAGCTGGCTAAAATGTTAGCGCTGGACCTTCTTCCTTTTTCATTTGTGGAAGGGGTGGGTTTCCTTGAATTTGTGTCTGCCATCTGCCCGAAATGGAAAGTTCCCAGCCGGTCCTATTTCGCAAGAATTGCTGTTCCGGCACTACATCATGATGTGCTGGAATTGGTTGGACAAGCTTTGCAGCAGAGTGCTGTGCACAATATCCACCTGACAACAGACATGTGGACCAGTTGCCAAGCCACAGATTACATGTGCATCACTGCACACTGGATCTCTTTTGTGGGGGTTAGAGATAAACTATCTGCACAAGGTGTTGTTGACACAGCTGCGATTTTTGAAGGTACTCGGAAACATGCAACTGTAGCCATGTTCGCCATGGAGACATCTCATACGGCTAAACACATTTTACACGAGTTTCGCAGCAAAGTTTTGGAATGGCTGCGGCCCAGAGGGCGTGCTATTGGTTTTGTTGCCACAGACAATGGCAGTAATGTACTTAAGGCCATGGAACTTGGTTCCTATTTCAGGTTTCCGTGCTTGGCGCACTGCATAAACATTATAGTTCAAGACTTTCTGAAAAAAGAACCCATAGTCAGCAATTTACTGGCCATCTGCCGAAGAATATGCACTCGTTTCAGCCATTCTTTTAAAGCTCGGAAGCAGCTGAGGATCATCCAACGTGAACATAGGATGCCAGTCAAGGCACTCATCCAGGAGGTGGCAACACGTTGGAACTCAACGTATTACATGCTTGATCGTCTGTATGAGCAGTACAGGTCACTCCATGAATATGTCTGGAACAGAAGAGGGGATGCTACTGTTAAAGGCACGAACCTTGACATGGAGCAATGGAGCCTAATTAAATGCCTGACTGAGATGCTGTCTCTTTTTGAGGTCTTCACACGTGAAGTCAGCAAGGAGGACTGTACAATGGGCCAAGCTATCCCATTATTGCAAATGCTAGAGGATGAGCTGAATAATGTGTCTGAATCATACAAAGGTGTAGAGGACAGAAGGCAAGCCCATGACTTGGTGGAGAGCTTATCCCGGCGCTTAGCTGAAAATGTAAGGATACAAAATAAAATTTTGTCACAGGAACATTACATTTGTGCCACAATTCTGGATCCACGTGCAAAATTAGGACTACTGAAGACATTCCTTGCTTTTTCCGACATTGATGTTGCCCGCTACAAAAGTTGTATAGCTGAAGCAGCCAGTAAGTTGGAAAACGAAGGGCTGCTACTTAAAAGCCCGCAAGATCAACCCACAACAAGTACTGAAGCAGGCCATGCAGAATCAAGTGCAACTTCGTCGGCTGAGGGCAGTGCGTTTGTCTCACAATCACAACACTCACCATCACTATTGACTACAGAAACAATAACTGGATCATTAGGCCGAGTACAATCATTCTCATTACAGGATTGGTATGTAAAGATGGGCCGTTGTAAGCACAGTGCTGATGCACAGAAAAAACAGCACAAAAGCTTACCAGCAGCAACCCTGAACATTGAGCGGATGGTCCAGGCCTATCTGGACGACCCAACAGAGGTGTACGTTGATCAAAACCCATTGCAGTATTGGTATAGGAAAAGGTCTGAATGGCCACAGCTCAGCAGGCTGGCGATAAGCTATCTGGCTTGCCCTGTCGCAAGTGTCTCTTCCGAACATGTTTTCAGTGCTGCTGGTTCCATTGTAACATTGAGAAGGACCAGTCTCTCACCCAAAAACGTGGGGAGGTTAACAATGATCAAAATGAATCAGCACTTCATACCACCGAATTACACAATACATGAATCAACGGAGGAAGATGAGGACAGCGGCTCAGGTGACGGAAGTATTGTGTCAGATGATTACCTACTACTGGCTGAACCCCCAGAGTTTGAGGACGAGCTACACTTCCCTGACAATTAGGCTCGCACTTACTGTCTTCCTCCCTTTTTTCCCCCTTTGTTTATGTGTCTGTCGTTCCGGTTATAAACTTGTGAATCACAACAAATCCATTACCACCGTCTTCTACTCTTCTAATTTAATATACAAGTTTCAGGTGTCTGCTATTTGACAGTACAGTCCTCCGAATCCAGCTCCTCCGCTCCATCATACTGAATCTCCTGCTCAATTCCATTTCCCTCATGAATGATGATTGGATGATGGCAACAACAAATTCAAACTTTCCTAGTCCTTCCAAAAGAAGTGGAGCATGAATCAGATGACTACTATAGCTATCCTCCTTTCAGAGCCAAGAGAGACTGGCCATTAACTGAAAATAAGATGGAACAGGTAATGATTGATGCCATGCATTGGACTCAGAGTCGCAGACTGAATGATTTAGATTTTGTTGTGTTTGTTGTGCATGAATTTATGTAATTGTGCACTGCCACTAATCAACTTTCTACAGAACACACTAAACTTAACACAAGGTGAATTCAATTTTCCCCTTCTTGCAAATAAGAAGTTTGTACTTCTCCTGCAGCTTGGTGATACATTGCTTTTAATTCAATACAGGAAGGGGACTCACTCAATCTGCGCAATGAGTATGATTGACACAACAGCACCGTCCATCGTGATGATGGCGAAATAGACGGCCCGTTAACTTAAGATGAGAAGGAACAGGTAATGATTGATGCCATGCATTGGATGCAGAGTCGCAGACTGAATGATTTAGATTTTGTTGTGTTTGTTGTGCATGAATTTATGTAATTGTGCACTGCCACTAATCAACTTTCTTCAGAACACACTAAACTTAACTCAAGGTGAATTCAATTTTCCCCTTCTTGCAAATAAGAAATTTGTACTTCTCCTGCAGCTTGGTGATACATTGCTTTTAATTCAATACAGGAAGGGGACTCACTCAATCTGCGCAATGAGTATGATTGACACAACAGCACCGTCCATCGTGATGATGGCGAAATAGACGGCCCGTTAACTTAAGATGAGAAGGAACAGGTAATGATGACAATTAATGGCATGCATTGGACACCTGACTCTGAGCGATTGGTCTTTGTGTTTCCGTTGTTTGTTTGTTGTGCACAAAGTGATGTCAAAGTGTACTAGTAATCTATCTTTCTGTACACAATAAAGAATGACTCAAGTCAGTAATATTTATATTTCTACTCTTGTTGTGTCATAAAAATGTTACTTATACTGCAGGCCGATCTTCACAGTCAGTCAGTAAAAGTATCAGAGATGATGATGAAGTCAGGAGGACGTTTCATGAGTGGCATAAAACGGAAAAGCCTAAAGGTAAACACGTCAACAACAACCACAGCAGACCCAAATGTCTGTGTAGAAGTTGAATAGAGTGTAGTGGTGGGATGACTGCAGTGCATTGATTTTACTAACTTAAACTGTAAAATGCTATGTTTGGAATGGATAATGTGCTTTGCGTTTGTCCAACTCTTTGAGAGAAAAATAAAAGGACTCTAAAGTGTTAACGTAGGATGTGCTACTGCTAAGCACTGTGGGCCTGCTCTCTCCTGTTACTGTTGAAGGTCAATGCTGGAAACAGACTAGAGTAGAGATGATACATATGCATACATGCCACCTCGGAAAGTGTTCTTGTTGCACTACACCATAACTTGTGCATTTGTTTCAACTTTGTTTCTCAATATCCCCTTTGGTTTTCCCATCTACAATTACAGGCCGGGCCTTGCCCTATACTTTGGAAAACATTACAATGCATTCTTACCCTACCAATAAATCAACATTTTTTTTCCAGCCGGGCAGTGGTGAGTGACGAGGCGACACACCCAAGATTGATGGACGAGAGGAGCAAGAGGAATGCCGAGATGCAAATCCAGTCCACATTTTTTACCAAGATAACACAGTAACAGTATCCACTTTAATCTTCTTTTAAATAATTTGATTAATATTTTGTATACAATCTTTACAACAGTGTGTTCTTGGAGTTGCTATTATCATCAATCATCATTAGGTTTGCTCTGTGTTTACGTTTCTTCCCTACCAATATTTAAAATTTCTATTTGCTATCTGTAAAAGTATTAAGGCCGGAACAACAGAACAAGAACTAGAAGTGTATGTAATCCGGGTCTCTCATCATCATGCATGCATTGCCTTTTTCTCCCTTAACATATGGATATGGTAGTCTTCAATGATTGTCGTTTGTTTGTCTATGTATGCATACTGTTTTTCTATGTCAAACCTTTCCCAAAAACCCCCTTCCCATCCATTCAACCAACCCTAACCCTCTTCCCCCGGGCTGTGTGACTTATTGTCGAGGTGTAACTAAATTAAATGTACACCAATACTTAATCACACACTTGCTGGGGCGGATGTGGTGAAAGCAACACTACTTCAATTTCAAGGCAGAGCGATGATCTTCTTCTGCTTGGCCACCCATGAGTAGGATATTTCAGAGGTTATTTTATTTACCAAAGGAACATATACCTCAGCATGAATTGCTGGCATTGATTGGATTTGTTTGTTGCCATTCCTCATATACAGCACTAACTGTTAGGCTGTAGGCCTAGTCAAGTGACTCAATACAACTATAGTTTGTAACTATGTCTAGTAGGCTATCCTAACCACCATTCTGTTTTTTGTCAAATATTTGAGCATATTATTGTTGCTCGGTAAGTTCTGTACTGTACATCATTCAACTACTCCTCTAACAGTCTCTCAAAGGCGATTGACTGTCTCCTTTTCTTTTTTTGCAAATGCTGCCGCCCTGCCAGTGTCTACTACTACTACTATGCTACCACCACCACCAACCCAACCATGGCATGTATGAAAAAGGAAACCATCGTCACCATGCTGCCAGTGCTGTGCCACAGTTGGACATAAACATCAAGCACCGGTAAGAGAGAAGTTTGGGGGAAGCAGAATTAATAATGGACATGTTGTCAATGATTTCATTTTCACACACCAGTACAAAGAATGCATAGACTAGAGGACAGACTGAAAGTACTAGAAGCACCAGTCAATGAGTGAGGTGTGTCGCATCTATCTGTTTGTGTCTTATACAGTCAGCCAATTATTGAAATCAAACACAGGCTATGGGCGGCCATGCACCAGCAAGGAAACAGTGTGATGTAAAACAGTTACCCCACCTACAAAACATTAACAACATTGCATGTAACATAGAAAAATATATTTAATTTACCCTAACAAAAATAAACTAAACCCACAAAAGCTGACCCACCCCCCTCCCTAACCCCAACCAATGTCCATAGAAGTCCGTAACGCCCAAACAAGTTCCCACATACCCAAACAAGAATTAAAAAAGGGGCAGAACAGGATGACAGGGACTAAGTGGTGGGGCGGGACTCAAGGAGGACACGCATCTGGCGCATCTCGCCCTCTAAACGGGCGACGCGGCGTCTAAGGGTGCAGCAGTTGCAGCCACAGTGGGGGGGGGCACTCGAGATGGCACGGTGGCGGCGGGCAGCCACCAGACGGTGGCGCCGTACCGCTGGAGGGCGGTGGCTGGGGCCCGGGCCACTGGAGGAGGCTTTAACAATTGCAGCCGCAGTCTCCTCCTCGGCTAAGACCACCAGCCGCCAGTATTCTCACTGGATTGCCTCCAGCTTCCAGCGCCGTGCCTTGGCGGCCAACTCCTTCCAATTTTATTTCGGAGTAGCTGTGTATCAAAAAGAAAAAAACAAGACAATTGTAAAATATACTCTTAGAAAAACAGTAGGACAAGGTAACTATTTATACACATAGTGGCATGGTAGAGTAGCACTATAAAATAAAGCACAGTAGTACATAACATTTTAAATGTCGCCCGTCCTTCTTCCTTCCACCCGTCTTTCACTTTTTAGTTGAACAGTGCACCAGGTGCTCTTCTCCATAAAACTTTCAAAGCGGAGTTGAAGTCAGATAGATGAGGCCATTGGTTACTCAATACTCCCGCTCCTATGCCAATTAAAGGGAATTCTAGTCTTCTAGTTCACTCTTCAAACGTCCCCAACAACTCATACTTACTTACGACATCTTCATGCTAAAAAGGGTGGGGGTCCCGTGGGGGACAATTAATTAGGATGATGCGCCCGGCACAGTGGCGGTCGCATCCTGGTTTTTTTTACATTCTGGTTGGCTTTGCTGAAAGCAATGCTAAAATGTTGTGCTGCTTTTCCAAGCACAACATGACGGGCCCCGCACGGAGCCTGTCACGTTTTGCTTTGAAAGGCGGGGGGTACCATAGCATAGGTAGGTACCCTCCATGGGGGCACCCAAGCATACTCTGCAATGTCTGCATGCCTTTCCGTGGTGGACGGCAAAGCCGCCACGCAAAGGCATTCCAAAATGCAGATTATATGGCTGGCGGTGTGTTCAGAGAGACACCACCGGCATATTGAACCCTTTTCCGCCTGGTCGACATGTGGGGGGTCTGAATATTTTCTACAGGGATGGCGGGAGGTTTGCCCCTGCGGTGTCGGCAGTGAATTCCAGCCGGCCCGGCGGGGGCAATACGCCCACCATCCTAATGGGGCCCTAAGTCACAACTCTACAGTATACATATACATACAGTACACCCTTGCAGTGAGTGTACTGTCAAGTTCAACAATAGTTAAGGATTATGAATCTAACTTACCACCGCCTGCCACTGGTGCTGCCACACCCCCTACCGCTCCATCGTCGGTATCGGCAGCAACTGCCGCATCCTCGCCCTCCGCATCGCCTTGTTCGCTGGCCCCGGCAATGGTGGTCGGTAGTGCGCCTAGAAAACATTACACATTTATTAGGCGTCATATACACCTCCCCCCTATTGATCAGTAGCAAGGTTGAAAAATGAGTTAATACTAACATACATCACTAGTACAAATCAGGTAGTAGTAGAGTAGACACTAATAGTTATATATGATCATCGTAGCCTTTGCTTAATTAGCCCTAGCCATGCTACCATTTTACCTTTGTGTCTTTTATTTTTGCACATGTGACGTTATCTTGCAGCTTCTTAAGACACCTTTGAGCCCACATGACCTGCCTCACACTGCTACTGTCTAGTCTACGCGCTGCGTACAAGCGGTCAACAAACATTAACAAGCCACTTTTTTAGGAAGTACTGGTGTACTAATGTTACTGTTAGTCCATATTGCTTATCCATAAATGCTACACTTTTTGGCACGGCTGAGAAATGCTTGCAAGTTGCAATATACTAATGCACACCATTTCATTTTTCGCATTAGATGCAAGATTCCCTTCTACGAACCAGAGCTTCTGAATGATGCAACAACTACCAGTACTTGGTTCTTCTAAGGTGAGGGGTTCCTTCACTCACATCTTCATTTATAAATTTATATAAATTAAATTCCTAGGGGATGGTGGTGCTGCCTGCCTTCCACCACTGTTCAGTTATCATGATTTAATTCCCAACTGTATAAGTGTAACAATGTATATTGTTTTAATGTTATTGATTTTCCGGTTGGTGCTGCATTTATAAGAAAACAGTGTACAGACCTTCTCAAATTGAAATAAACATTTTGAACTTACATAGACTTGGTGGTATTTGGTGTGGACTAACTTACACGAGTGAGCAAATTAAAGTAAGGGTGTGCATGTGAATTGCTTCCACAACTGAGAGGTTGGGTGTGTTATGTTCTGGGTTGTCTACTTGCTGGGTATCTTGGGGGGAGGCTTCCGAGACCTAATAGTTATGACAAGACAGTACTATAATCAAGCAGTGGAATTGTGGTGGGTGCGGAATTTCTGATTGAGGTGTGCAAGGAAGGTCCAACTCACCATCACCAACATCCTATTTTCTGGTGCAAAATGTCTGTGTATGTGCAAGATCCCTACAACAATAGTATGTCCTATAGGGTATCATATCAAAATAGTAATAAATCTGGTAGGGCTGTTGTTGCTGTGAATTTTCAAAGCCTCAAGATCAATAAGAGTAAAAGTAGTAGAAGACGACGACCCAACGGATTGGACTCAATGGCTCGAGCTACTGGTGAATATGAGTTTTTCATTACAACCTCTCACAAAGAGTGGCACTGGCCAACTGGGCAAGACTAGCTACTACAGTACAGACAGACTGACAGTATGTAGTAATAGTAGTACTCAGAGTCATCATAGTGGAGGCAGGGATAAGATTTTTGAAACCGTACAGATCGAAGGGTAATTGGTGGTAAAACAATAGCATTTGGAAACAAACAATAGTTCGGGAAAAATATGGGGCAGTAAAAGTTATGGAATAAGAAATATTATTAAAAACAAGAAGACTTACTGGGGCCAGCAGAGGAGCCCTCAGCGGTGTCCTCCTGGTGGTGTTCTTCTGAGTGACCCGCCGACTGCCCAGTCCCTGTCGGTCTGCCCCTGGGTGCTGATAAACAGGAAAGATATAAGAAAGAGACAAACATTGATGGATGGTGTCAAACAAATACAATATTTTTCAACAACGGTCAAAAAACACTTATGTAAACAACAATTGCAATAACTAAATTGACCGATCTCATCTGGTCAACAAGTAATATCGTGGATTCGCAGTTCGACTACTTAAGTTACTATTTATCAACAGTAATCCAGTCTTCCATTCTGATTCCAGAATACTAAATTACAACTAAGCCTAAGTACAACGTACCACCCAACCTAGCCCACCTATTCCAGGCATGCCAATTGTACAATAAGTATGCATTTCCACTGTATTCCTCAACAATGCATATGGTCAAATCATGGAGGACACACGAACATGACTACATTTTTTGTATACACCAAATTTGGGTTTCATTGATTGATGCTGATCTGCTAGTGCTAAGTAACTGCTAAGCCTACCACCACTCATTGAACAAAGTAGAAAATGTTCTAATAAAGACTGCCGTACTAGCAGCACGTCACGTAACTGAGTGAGGGGGCATCACGCATACCACTAACAAATTAGAAGCTCATACAAAGTACCTAAACCTAAGTATCAATCCGCCCCTATCTATTAGTTACAGGACAAAGTAAGGGGTGGACTAGAGTCACTGTAGCATTACGTAACTTAATTTCTCTAAAATAAACTCGTAAAGAATCACGCTAAGCAAGCGCAAACACAAAGCTGCAAAGAAGTAAGATTAGTAGTAGCGCAGAAGAGCACCTGTGTCAAAAAAAATCACAGACTTTTAAACGTAATTAACCTGGAATGTAAGCAGCAACATTCTAGCTGGTTGGAAGAAAAAAAAGATATTCGCAATATATAACACAGAGCAGAAGAACAGACACAAATTAGTAATAATTAAATAGGTACTCACCAAGCCCCGGGACCTCCACTCCCAGCAGGTCCAGCAGGTCCTGCTCACGGTCCAAGATGTCGGACCACCGGTGCGTCAGCTGCGCCTGGGTGCGCCGGACACCAGAGAAGCGTGACATTGCCCGGCGCACCTTCCCCCACCGCTGCCGGCGCTCCCGGAGGCCGTACCCGGACCCAGGCCTGCCACCTGCTGCCAAGGATGAGGGGAGGTGGCGCTGCAAAAAGAAAATTAGTGCAACAAACTCCACCTCCCCAAATAAGGCCCGTGCCTGCACCCCTTGTGGGTGCCGCCTTCCGTAAGGAAGGCGGTCGCGGCTCTGGCTGCACCGGCGAACAGCCCTACCCTTGGACATGGTTCTGGGGACGGGGCGGGAAAGAAAAGGTAAAATAAATAAAGGAGTAAAGGAAATAAATAGCAGGCAATAGAAAGAGAAAAAGTAGCTAAAAAACACAAAAAAAGTAGACATAAACCAAAAATATAGAAGAAGGAAAATAGTTAGAGAAATAATAAGTAATAAAGATCCAAAAAAAGTGGCTATAAACAAAGGATTGAAAAGATTTTGGGAGGATTCAAAATCAGGCCCCAGAACCATGCAATAGAGTGAAAAACAAGATGGCCGCGCCCATTGCGACCACATGCGCAAGTTCGCGCAATATTTTCTCCCCGAGCAAGCAAAAAGCAACGCGATCAAGTAAAAGCGGTCACGAACAGGAAATATCGACCGCGAACGGGTGCGAACATGCATTGCGCGACCCAGAACAGGAAGTGAGCATTGCGAGAGGGCGGGACAAGTGAAGACAAGATGGCCGCGCCCGTGAGCAACCGCATGGGTAAGTTGGCGACCCACGATCACGCAAAAACTACCGCGAACAGGAGGGAAGAAACTTCCGCGTCTTTCGCGATATTTCTGGCGTGTTTGCAGAGATTTTCAGCATTTTCACGATAATTTGCGAAAGTTAATTTCGCAAATTCCGCCCACCCCTACTCACAACAAGCTCATGAACAAGAATCCACATTGCTGCATGTGACATACGCACAAGAAAGGCACACTTCACATGCAGCACACATCTGAATGTATAACAATGCACAAACTACTCACACACAATGTCATGCAAATAGAACATCGCACACTCATGCACCTGTCAGTAGAAAGAACCAACACAGGCCAAACACTGCATCCATCTACCACAAAAATACAAAATATACAAACAACAATTCTTCACATAGTGAACTCAGCTGGACAACAGGGGTATGCACACCAGGCAAGTACACAGCAACATACACTGATAGCATGGCATGCACAGTAAGCAGTGTGTGAACACCAACAAAACCAGTATCACACATATCTGAGTGCTCCACCATGAACTTCCACACCACAAATCATCACAGCACACAGATCACATCACACTCAGGAAGGGTATCAGTACTTCAGCAAACAGACATACTGCTTACCCATCACCCACAGCTGCACAACTCAGGAAAACCCAGATGCAAACAACATGACTAGAGGACTGTGCTGCTCACACATATGCACTGCACATGAACAACCATGACTGCAACCAAGTAGAAGAAAATAACACATAACTAATTGTGAAACTGTCCTGAGTGGCACATTGGTCCTGTACACAGATCATCCTCCCACAGTATAGTGTCACACTATGAAGTGGTGGGGAGGGTCACACACTGGCAAGGCATGGGGTGGCAGATATGAGACTGAAGTGATGTGTACATCAGTATTGGACAGGTGAGGAGTGTACAGTGCAAAACACATAGAGCGGAAACTCACAATGTGTAGGCATCAGAAGCAGTTATAGGGGATGGTATGACTCCTCATACCACATACTATACTTGTCTCAAAACATGAGTCAAGTGACAGCAATGCATGAGAAAACTGAAAATAATGTCAGTGTGGCTGAGCAGGTCAGCACAGTGAGCACAAACCTAAACAACACCTAT
The DNA here is from genome assembly GCF_964204655.1 of Triturus cristatus. Taxonomy (NCBI): domain Eukaryota; kingdom Metazoa; phylum Chordata; class Amphibia; order Caudata; family Salamandridae; genus Triturus; species Triturus cristatus. Next base: position 797,210,007 of record NC_140587.1, on the reverse strand, counting down.
GGCTGATCAACAAAACACAACACAGACTTTGCAGTCACACGCTCTGCATACTCACAACTGATAGCAACAACAAGTAGGTGTCCCCCAGGAGTGCAAGGACACACTGATACACTGCACAGTGCTCAGTGTACAACTCCTCCATGTGACCACAATCTGAAGCATATGTCTGACAATATAAACAAACAGGCACTCATTACCTTGATCATACATGTGTGTAGTTGGCATGTGCAGGGCCACATACACCTCAACTCTACTGACAATGACATGCCAATCACACTGTATGACAACTCAAGTGCACACATTCAAATGTACCCATGTGAATATGAAGACAGGCCTACACAAGATGACTACACATCAACACTGCTGTCCACACATCAAGAAAGATCCCACAGATATGACATACCCTGGCCACCCCGCAAGTAATCCTGTTGATAGCATTCACCTCTGTTGTGGTATTGCATCCTAACATGACATGTGTACAATTTAGCAAATATGACCATAGAATGATTAGGATAAGAGTAGATCATCACAAACAACCATCATTGCACCCTCAAGCCTCAGAGTCAAGAAGAATAAAAGTGCCTGTCACCTCTGTCAACCTGTGAAAAAGTAAATCAAGTAAATGCCAATGTGAAAGTGGCATACAGAGCATGTGTCACATGAACCTATACCCATACATAAAACCTTTTATTTAGCAAAGGCAGCGACAAAGCAGACAACATGAGTAACAGTCTTTATTACATCATATCCAGATAGGCATCAAAAGCGCAAAGCAACAAGGCCATTGGCCAGTACAAATTCCTTGTATGCACTTGTGTGCATGACAAATAGCACAGGTAATGGGCATCAAAAGTGACAAACAGCAAGGCCATTGGCCAGTACAAATTCCTATTATGCATATGTGTGCATGACAAATAGCACAGGAAATGGGCACCAAAAAAACAAAGCAACAAGGCCATTGGCCAGTACAAATTCCTAGTATGCACATGTGTGCATGAGAAACTGCACAGGAAATGGGCATCAAAAGTGACAAACGGGGGCGTGGCCAAGATGGCGGACTGATGAGTTGCACTACCCGGTGGCTCCCCACGCCTGGCTCTTCTCGCCTGGTCCTTTTAGTACTTTAGACCCCGCGAGCGCTGTTATTGCTGGTGGAAACATGTAAGGCAATGCGGGGGCAGCATCGGAGGTGTGCACTGCGGGGTGGATGGACTGATTGGCGCTGCTAGATAGCCTGGAGTTACGGAGCAGTGGTAAGAGAAAATTACGCCCAGACACGACGACATCCCCTGCCACATATAACCACCCCCAGGGAAGCGGTGCAATGACCACGCCAGTGGAATACCCTACAGGTGGATACGGAGTACTGACGGCCGGGCGTGCTTGGGAGCCCGACACCATCACAACGGCCGGTGGGTTGGGCAGAGAGACCCAGACCCGGTGAACAGCTGAGAGGACGGGTCCACGATCGCAGAGAGGAGCCCCATCGTGAGGCAGTGGGAAGCGGGGCCGACATGCGGAGTGGACCAGGGTTCGGCCAGGGTCTTCACCTGGTGGAGCTGCGGTGGTGGCTGTCGGAGGTGCACAGCGGGCAGAAGTCACCACTAATCAACACCTCCAAGGGAGCGCCCGACTGCAAGTACCGGCGATTGGGCCTACTGATGGGCCCAGCATAATGCAATGGTCAGAGGGGCCAGAACAAGGCCTTCCGAGCTGGGTAGGCTCCAGAGGTGGGAGGGCCACGCCTGCGGTACCGAAGAGTGAGGTGAGGAGCTGGAGAACGGCACCACTGCATGGTGTGTGAGGGCGGTGGCTACCTGGCCAGGGATATCGCCTGGCAGAGGCGCGGGGTGCACCTACGCGGCTGGCAGAGGAGCCGGGCATGGGTGGGAGCTCCGAGCCAGAAGAGCGGCCTCGCTTTAGGGTGCCCCTGCGACTTACTGGGCGCACCTTTGGGAGTGGAACTCACGTCCCGGCCTTCACACCAAGGCCCTGCTGCGGGGACCTGGGGGCAACGGAGAAGTCAGGTTGGAAGGTGTTGGGGGTCCTTGGCCCCGGCCTTGCTTTGAAACTACGACAGAGAGACGCATGCCGCGGCCTCATACCATCCGGAGAGGAGTCCCATTCAGCTTGGCTGGCACCCAGCAAGAAGACAGAAGCCTCATCAAGTATCAGGTGGGATCGGTCCATGACGAGTGCTTCAGCGAGGAAGTCCACCCTATGGCCAGATACATCGGCTGGCGGGCGTGAGCGGGCAGGTGGCCAGAGGTGCGGAAATGTGGGAGAGGCTGGCATTAGCCCTGGGAGTGAGGAGGAGTGATCCTCTGCTGGATTACAGCTCAGTTATGTCCTCGGTGAGGAGGAAGGGGGAGAGGTCGTTGAAGGAGATGCTCTCCAAAGGCTCCTTGTCAGGGTAGAAACTAGGGGGTAGAATGTCCCCGGCACCGAAATCGCAGATGGACTTGGTGGAGGGGGAAGTCCCGATCACTTGCTCCTTCCTGGAATTGCTCTTTAACACTCTGAGGGTGGATTTCCAGACACTCAAAAGCGAGGTTGCAGGGGAAGTGAGGGAGATCCACCACGATGTTGACACAATCGGCGAAAGAGTAGCTGCCTTAGAAGATCATGAGCAGACCAAGGACGAAGAGATAGAGCAGCTTCAACAAGAGGGGATACGCTTACGGGAGCACCAGATCGACTTGCAGGCACACACAGAGGACCTTGAAAACTGCTTGAGATGGAATAACATCCGCGTGCGGGGTGTTCCTTTGGAGGTTGAGGGGTCCGTCGTGGCTCAATACCTACAAGGGCTGTTCCGACACGTTCTGGGAGAGCAACAGGACTTTGACGTGCTCCCGCCCCCCCAACAGACATCTTAGCCTTCCTTCCATATTTTCCCCCCAAAGAGCACATCTTACGAGCGGCTAGGGTGAAGCAACCAGTCAAATACCAAGGACACTCCCTAGCAATCTATCAGGACCTAGCCGCCATAACCTTGCAGAAGAGGAGGGAGTTTAAAGGGGTGACTGCACACCTGAGAGAACAAGGGGTGGCTTACTCTTGGGGCCATCCTTTTCGCGTGATTTTCAAATGGAATGGCAAGTTGTACCAACTCCGATCCCTGCAAGAAGATTGCAAGATCCTCGGCTTGTAGCATAAGGGCCCAGAGGAGGCGCCTGGCCGATCACAGAGGCCTACGAGGGAAAAGTGGCAGAGAGTGGGACAGAGACAATCGCCTGCTCTCAGTCTCGGCCAGACCCTACTACTATAGCGCAAGGGAGGCAGGTGGCCCTGGATACGGTCCTCAAGGACACGGCATCACTGGACGACTTGTGATTTCACCAGGGGCAATAGTCTGCATTGTAGATGGGCTGACTGGGGTGGGGTTGCCGGGGGCGGGGAGCTCGGAACACTTGGACCACAACTGCTTCCTACCTTTCTATTTTCAAAAGGCACGAGTTTTTGGGGGGCGGGCACTGGACGATGTTGGGAATTCGGCGCTTCTCAGTTGGGGTTAGGGTGTAGGAGGGGGTAACTGGTGTGCTACAGGGAAGGGGGAGGCAAATGGGGCTTGGGTCACAGGGTGGGAAGGGTGGGGACAGTTCTGGGGTGGCCACCTTGGTTGTTGAGGGCAGTGTTTCCTTTTTGTTTGTTGGGCTTCAGCAAGGGGGGTAGGGAGTCCAGTAACTGCATCCTGTACACATCCATGGGCATATGCCTTACCACTTGACAGAGGGAGTGGGTTGTCATACGGGAGAGGGGTACCTACCCTGAGTACTGTGCCAGCTTACGTTGTTGTCCCCAGTCATCATCGCTAAGGAAGTGAAAATACTCACCCTCAACATCAAAGGCCTTAACAACCCCGTTAAACGACGTGTAATACTCTCCTATTTGGAAAATGTGGAGGCCGACATATGTCTCTTACAGGAGACACACTTACTCACCAGGGATTATCACTGCATGAATTCGAGAGCATTCCCACAGCAATATTTATCCACAACGGGAGAAAAGAAAGCAGGGGTGGCTATACTCTTCTCCAATCGTTGTAGAGGGGTGGTGAAAGAGAAAGTAGCTGAGATGGAGGGGAGACTCATGGCCTACACTGCACAAGTCAGTTCTCAACAAATTGCGATAGGCTCCATATACGCCCCTAACGCATGACAAGAGAGCTTCATCAAAGCAGCTGTAACAGACACACTGGCTCCTCAGATCCGAATGACATTACTAAGGGGGACCTGAACATGGTAATGGACTTGAGTAAAGACAGGTCACAAACCGCCGGATACCACAGGGGTGAAATGTCAGGGGAAGGAAAGCAATGGCTACAGGAGATGGGACTAGTAGACATCTGGAGGGTGGCCCATCCAACTTACAATGCACCTTTTTCTCCCATGCACATAGATCCTATTCACAAATAGATTACATATTAGGCACAGGAGAGGTTAACAAGGCAGTCACGTCAGTGAGCATCGAACCGGTTGCCCTTTTCGATCATGACGCACTGGTTGCGAATATTCTGTTGCCACAGAGCCCTCACCAGATTGGCTGCTGGAGGCTGAAAGAAAATCTGCTTCACCGGGAGACAGTGAGGCAACAAGTCACTAAGTGCATCCAGGATTACTTTGCCCTCAACGACACCCCAGACATAGCTGTCACGACCCTTTTGGAAGCCATGAAAAAAGTGGTACGGGAGAGCTTATAGCAATAGCAGCAGCTGATAATAAACAGCACAGAGAGTTGAGAGCATCCCTATATGCTCAATTTCAGGAACTTGAGAGGGTGCATAGCCGGACTGGGGCACCAAGGGTTTGGAGGCAATTGAAGGCCGCCAGGGCACAGCTAGCGGGATTAGATTTAGACAGGGCAAAATATGCGGGGGTCAGACTGAAACACTCTTACTACGTGGGGGCCGATTGTACGGGCCGTCTCTTGGCTAATAGGCTCAGGGCCCAAAGGCAATGGACTCAAGTGACCTCACTATGGGAGGGCGAACAGGAGGAGATAATCGGGATCAAAAGATAGCGCACACTTTCCAGGAGTTCTATGGGAAATTAAATGCGGCAGATGACACGTCAGACCAGGACACCTCAGCCTACCTCCAATCGCTCAATATGTCCACACTCACCACGGACCAGGCAGCAGTGTTGGACGCTCCCATCCGCATAGAGGAAGTCGTTACCGTGATCTTGCGCCTCATGGTGCTCAAATACCCTGGCCCAGATGGGTTCCCTGCCCTCTTTTATAAAACATTTTGTAACATCTTAGCCCCGATCCTGACAAGGCTGTTTAACTCCTTCGGGGGCGAACACCTGATCCCGGGGATGATGTTGGAGGCGGCGATAGTGGTCCTGCCCAAGCTGGGCAAAGATAGGCAGCAATGTAGCTCATACTGCTCCAATGTTCTACTTAAACTATTCATGGGAATTCTCACCTCAAGGCTAGGCCCCTATATGTTGAACTTGATCAAGCCAGATCAGGCAGGGTTCATACAATCATGCAAATGTGGGGACAACACCAAGAGAATACTGCACCTCATTGACAAGGCTCACCAAACACAAATGGATGCCCTCCTGCTGACAGTAGATGCTGAGAAAGCATTTGATCGCACGATGACTAAATTTGGGATAGGGGAGAAATTCCAAGATTGGGTGGGCTGCTGCTATAACAGACCTACTGCATCGATTAGGGTGACCGGCATCTCATCACGCCCATTCGCCATACAGTGGGGAACTCGCCAGGGATGCCCGCTCTTGCACTTGCTGTTTGCCCTCTACATTGAACCTCTGGCACAGAGGGTTAGAAATAACGCCCACATTCGTGGGATCCCGTTCAGGGGCGAGACGCATCTGATCAGCCTCTACGCAGACAACGTGATTGTGGCATTGGCTGAGCTGAGGGACTCCCTCCCAGCCTTCTTAGAGGAATTGAATGCACTTGGTAAAGTGTCCGGCTTCCGGGTCAACGTTGGCAAATCACTCATCCTCAACCCTAATCCAGCGCCCCATACGCTCAACCCGAGGGACGAATGGTTATCCGGAATCCGCATAGTGGACTCCATTCCCTATTTCAGACTAGATTTGGCAGCAACGGTGCGCCGAACTACCCAGTTGAATTATGCCAAGCTGGCACGACAAGTGAAGCCAGACTTAGGCACCTGGAGCAAACATCACCTCTCACTGCTTGGGAGAATAGCAGTGGTCAATATGTCCCTCCTACCTAAAGCTCTCTATCTTTTACAAACCCTTCCGGCGGTGCCTCCTCCTGGAGTGATTGCCTCGATGCTGCAGGACATTAATCAATTCATCTGGGCCGGGGCACTTCCGCGGATGAGTAAAGCTTTGGGATATGGTTGGCCCAAGCAGGGGGGCTGTGGATACCAGAACTCCTCAGTTACTATAAGGCGGCCCAACTGCACTACTTAGTGTAATGGGCATGGCCTGATCATGAAAAACAATGGTTATTCCAGGATCGTGCCCTAGCGGGAATCCCTCTCTGGAAAGTGCCCTTTTTGAGGACAACCCAATGCCCACGCGGTTTGAAGGGGTCCCCAATCACCAGATAGGTGATGTCGTTCTGGGATGGAGTTGCAATAACAAAGAAATTTACAACTTATCCATCCCCTTTGAATCCCCTGTTGGGAACAGTGAGTTCACACCTGGCGTGTCCGACAAATCTTACAAAGCTTGGCAGGACACCTCCATCAGTGGGTACCTATTTTACCTTTCTGGAGTCCTCTCGTTCGCCCAAATGAAGTTGGAATACAGGATTGGCAACTCCGACATTGGGTACTTCAACTCGGAATGAAGGAACAGGGTGCCGCCGCCTGAGTAAATATGAGAAATGGATCATTACTAAGCTCACTGATAAGGGGCTGATCTCTGAAATGTACGATATGGTTAGATACAACCCCCCACCGCAAGCTCCGCCGAGCCAGAGGAGGTGGATGAGAGAACTAAGGGGGACCTCACACAGAAGGACTGGGAAGGGATTTATTACACGGCCCGGAATGTAGCCAGTATAGAAACAGCTATGAAAATAGTCTAATATTGGTACCTCACGCCCGCGCAATCCTAGACCAGATAGATGAACTGTTCGACACACAGATACCGAGGCTTCCTGTCTACGTAGTTTTAGGCCTCCCTAATCCAATTTCCTATCCACTTAAAAGCATGAGAGGATGCCAAATGGGGCTGGCACTAGGGGCAGCACTGCAAAACATCTTATCACACTGGGGATCCCCCACTACTCCTACACATACAGGTTGGCTCCATAGGCTTTGGTACATTCTGGGGATGGAGCGCATCTCAGCTACTTTCAACAATTCCACCGCCTCCTTACAGAAAATCCGGGGCCCATTCCTAACACTGCTCTCATCAGAATTTAATGAGATTACTCAACCCAAGTTCCTAAGAGTGCTACGTCTCTCAGACCTTTGGAATGACTCACCCGCTGCATCTAACGATTAGCTGGCGCAGCTACAGATGCCGACATGGGATTTGGTCAATGTGGTACAGAGGCTACCGGACAGGTGGGGGGGAGGTAGTGTATTTGGTTTCCGACAGGGGCAGAGTAGTGCAAGCTGCACTCCAATTTTGGCTAAGCATTTGCCTTTGTTATTTCGTCTTACATAATGTCACCATGCCAGATCCAGCTACGAGATTGGCTGTGGAATGTATATCGCTCTCTCTTGTGTTTTTAACCCTGCCTCTGTATGGCCTTTTGTTTGTGGAAAACTCAATAAAAACATTTAAAATTAAAAGTGACAAACAGCAAGGCCATTGGCCAGTCCAAACTTCTAGTCCGCACATGTGTGCATGAGAAACTGCACCGTAAATGGACATCAAAAGTGACAAACAGCAAGGCCATTGGCCACTCCAAACTTCTAGTCCTCACATGTGTGCATGAGAAACTACACAGGAAATGGCGCAGGAAATGGGCAATAAAAGTGACAAACAGCAAGGCCATTCGCCAGTCTAAACTTCTAGTCCGCACATGTGTGCATGAGAAACTGCACAGGAAATGGGCATCAAAAGTGACGAACAGCAAGGCCATTGGCCACTCCAAACTTCTAGTCCTCACATGTGTGCATGAGAAACTACACAGGAAATGGCGCAGGAAATGGGCAATAAAAGTGACAAACAGCAAGACTATTCGCCAGTCTAAACTTCTAGTCCGCACATGTGTGCATGAGAAACTGCACAGGAAATGGGCATCAAAAGTGACAAAGAGCAAGGTCATTGGCCAGTCCAAACTTCTAGTATGCCCATGTGTGCATGATAACTTACACATCAAATGGGTAACACCGTCCACTGCCATGGGAATCACCACAGCTCAGGGCCTACATATGGGCAGTCCAGGCACCGCTGTGGGAGAAATGGTGTGGGGAGGAGGACTTGGCTTCAACTTTGGTTTTAAGTTGAACTGGGAGGGGGCTGATTGTCGGGGCCAGATGGAGGACTGGACCTGGGAGGGAGAGAAACGGCTGAGGTAGAGGCATCGGTGGTTGTGGGGGCCTGAGGGCTGCTTGGACCGGGTGGAGTGGTGGCAGGGGAAGATGGAGACATGCTGCGTGGCGGCACAGTGACTGACGGTGAATGTGGAGGGCTGGGTCTCAACTTTTTGGGGATCCAATAGCCCCAAGTGTCTTAGCCAGAGTGGTAATTGAGTGGCCACAACAGCCTCACTCTCCCCCAAAGGTGTAGCAGGTGAGGATTTGCTGGACCCGCTTGGGTTGACCTTGCCTCTTACCACGCATCCCCAGTTGTGGAGGTACACCCCTACTTTGCTCTCTTGTCCCGGCTTCACAGGGATGTGTGTGAGAGTTGACGTGTCTGGAGATTCTGACTCTGAAATGTGGTTGGGCTGATTCGTTGCAGGCACCAGGTTCACAGCAGACAGGGCAACTGCTTATGGGTATGTGGGAACAGGTGTGGGGATGGGAGTGCTCTTGGATGGTGGTGATTTTGATGAATGTGATGTTGATGCCTGCTTCTTGGCCTGATGCCCATGAGTGTCATATGATGGGCTTTTTGTTTTGCGCTCAGGTGGGTTCGTTTTGCGGTGTGGTGATGGTGTCTGTCGTCTGGTGCGCTTCGAGTGCTGCTGTTGTGTGCTTCGTGTGGAGGACTTGGTGCCTGAGGTGCTCTTGTCAGGTGGTGCCACTGGCAGGGTGGTTGCTGAAGGGACAGGAGCTGGACTGGGAGCCTGTGACTGCTGAATGGCTGACATCACTGTGGGGGACAAAGACTGGACAGTTCGGTGTAGGCCACCCACATCCAAATAAATGCCCTCTATGAATGCAACTACCTGTGCCAACTTCTTGTGATGATCCTGGAAGGCATTCAGGAGAGCAGTCTGACCCACACACAGCTGGCGCAAAAGGTCTACCTCCTCCACACTGAGGGCAGCAGGGGAGACAGGGCCAAGGGCAGCGGTGCCTGGGGGAAGGAGCCTCTACTCTTCCTAGGGCTGCATGCACGTAAAGCACTTGTGGGATCATCCAGGAGGGTGGGCACTAGATGAGGTATGGCAGAAGAAGAGGCAGATGAGGAACTTCCTGAGCCCACCAACATCGAGGAGTCAGCGCTGGCATCAGAAGATGTGGAGGTTGGTGCTTCTGGGCGTGAATCATCGAGGGCACTCCTGTCCCCCTCTGAGACGCTGGTCACATCAGTGTCAGTGAACTCATGTGTAGCAGTCGGGCCAGAAGCTTCCCCACTGGTGTCCGTCCTCCATCCTTCCCTGCCCTCGGTAGATGGTGCAAGAGACATAGGTTCAGTACAGTGCCATACTCACAAATATCATATGAAAGCATAGCACAAAACTTTAAAATGATATTCCCATGTTGGACTCCTCCATGTACAATCAGCACGTGCTGAATTAATGCAATCATCAGAAGATGCATGGAAACATGCATAGTTGATAGTAATGCTCCATGTGGGGTTGACACGGCCAAATAGCTGGCCCTGTGCCTCCATGTAACCACACATAAAAATTCTCTGTAAGCATATCTATGTGCCTGTACGTGAGATAGCTATACATCAAAACATGTTGTCTCTGTCACAGAGACACCACAGATACAAACACCAAAATGTCCTTTTTCAATTGCTGCAAGCTCCTGATATAAACCATGTTGTGCTTCGATGCACAGCAACAGTTGTACATTGGTGTCAGCTGCGTAGATGTCAGAAATTATCTCTTGTGCACAACACACATCCATGAATGCACACTAACATGATGCTCACTGCTGTTCACTGCCTGGTGATGTCTATGACACTCATACTGCAGCATAGGTCACAAGGCCACATCTCATCTGTCAATGACAAGGGTCAGAGTTTTTAACACTTGAAAAACCACATGTTGTACAAATGCAGAACAGCTGCACTCAACAATGAGGCCACTTAGAAGCCATTGCATCACACTAGAGACATCACAGAGCTTCTCACTGGCTCACGGTTGGGATTCATGCTGTCACTCATACCCAAAGTCCCACTTCAGACAATACTCACCCCCAACTTCCTACTGACTAAGATAGCTCATGGAGTAATAGGGTGGTGGGCAACACATATGTTTGACATTTAGTGATGGTTCCTTGTAATATTGGGCAGTTTCGGCGCAGGCCAGAGGAACTCACACTGAGGTTAAAAGTGGGCCATCAGAGAAATCACATGCATGTACAATATGAGAGGGTAAACAGTGCCTACACATCCAAGACTGACCACATAATGAAATTAATAGAAGAATGACATCTCCAACTTACATTCATCTGATTTGTTATAGGTGAATTACCACCAAGACTGTTACACTCAGGCTTTGTACTCATGTGAATAATGCACACATCACCATAAGGGCAATTTGAAAAATGTACACACATCATTCAGTACCCTCTAGACAAAATTCATTTGTAATGTCACAAATGAGCATGTGAGAACTTAATGGACTATGACATCACATAGCACAGGCAATGTTTTTCAGACTTTCACTGTCTCAAACCAGCAGTGTAACTGTATGGCAGCAAAAACACTACATGTCACTCCCATCCTTCAATGCAGTCATGGATTTTTGGAAATAAGGCTACACACCCCATTGACATGAATTCAGCATACTAGGCAGTGTATTACACATTTACATTACCCAGTCTCAGACCAACGTTTGTTTATTTTTGCTGTAGAAGGGCTGTAGAAGTGTCCATGTTGCCATCCTCCCCACATACTCAAATGCAATTCTTAATGCTCCATGAATGGAGCATGCTATAGGAAATATCTAGATGCATGCACATTGACTTTCACTCACAGGCACATACTACTAGGCCTGGGCGGTAAATTCCGTTCCGTTCGCGGAATTTGCGGAATTTGGGTAATTTCGCGTTCCGCGGAGAAAGCGAAATTGCCCCAAAATCTGCGTTCCGCGACTTCGCGAAATTTTTTGCTTGTTCGCGTTCTCAATATGCGTGTTCGCGAGATATTTCAACCCGAGCACGCAAACAGCGATCACGAACAGGAAAAAAGTATCGCGAACAAGCAATTCCGCGTGTTCGCGGAGTTTCTGCGTGTTCGCGTAGATTTTTTTACCGTTTCGCGGAGATTTGCGTAACGCGATTACGCGAATTCCGCCCACCCCTACATACTACTGCACAGTAACATCATGTGAGTATTCTGAGCACTCTCAAACTTTTACTCCGAAACACTTACCAGTACATCTGGCACACCATACAGCTTCCCATACTGTTCAATGACCTTGTCCACCAGGACCTCATCTCCTCTGTGGTGAAGGGACGGGCCCTGATGTTTTCAGTTCTTGCCATCACTGGGTCCAGAATACACGAACAGTAGCAGTTGTTGGTAAAGAATGGCAGGCAGCAGTGTCTGAATGCAAGGGAAATATGTGGATCTCTTGCAGACATTTATAGGCCCCTGGGCTTGTTTTATTGGTACTCTGCTGCTGCAATTGGTCTGTCTGGTTAGCATTTTTCAATTGCATCCAGTAACCAGGACTGCTGAAGCAGAGCACGCCTACCGCGAGTTTCAAAATTGTATTTCACTACCGTGATCGTGGTTCCATTAGCTGCAATGGCATTGGCATAGGCGGTGTCACAGAGCAGGGGCCAGGTGGTCGCTACTGCAATCATGCATCTTTCAATTGTGGCCAATGCCCGGGCACGCGGTAGCGGAGCACGCCTACTGTGGGTTTTAAATATGTATTGCACTACCGCAACCATGGTTCCTATTGGCTGCAATGGCATTGGAATTGGCGGTGGCACACCGCTGGGTCCTGGCAATCATGCATCTTTCAATTGTGGCCAATGCCCGGGCCCTCGGTGGCGGGGCGCGCATACCGCACCTATGGACACAATATGCTCTAGCAATGGCACTAGCCAATTTTAACCATTGAATACTATACATTCACAAAGCACATGTTTGCAAAATTGAATGATAGTGTGACATTTAACTCACTGATGCCTACACATGCCATGTCAGTGCACATGCTTACATGCATTAGCATGTACTTCCTCACATCACCTATGATAGCTGTGTGCATGTACACAGATTTGGTGTGTAATGAAGTCTCATATTTGTGAACATCTCAATGTGTGTGATGGCTAATTAATTAACCCACAGTAATGATGGACTGACCACATAATGTACATATTTCACTGTGCACATTGCTGTATTGATTTTGATAGTTGATAAGCTTACACACACTGTGGTCATTGTGTAGAAAAGTTATGCTTGGGGCAACTTAAGCAAGAAGGTTTGGTAGGTACAGCAGCTACATAGAAGTCAGCAGTGTTGCTGTTTTACAACATGTGCTGTGTCAACTACTCACAGGGCTGGGGACACAAGATGTAGGAGTGTACCATTTATCATTCACATAGTCAATTTCTGTTTTGGAGGTAGTCAGTATGTACATACTGTCCACATTTTTGACTACATGAGATCAAGGTGGCTCTGCATGTGACTTGTGCATTAAGCTGTTGTTAAAGTCCAGTCATTGTTGGCGCAGCGTCAGTCAAGAAGTAAGATGTTTGACACATCTCATAGGGGAATTAAATTGACATGTGTCCCCTTTCATATTATGTAGGAGACGAACAAATGTGCATCGTCCATTCCCAGTGCTGGCGAACATGGAGGATGAGGACATCATAAGAAAATTCCATCTGGTTTGCATTACCCTTCAAGACCTATGTGGTCAGTTGGAGCCCCATCTGAGGCCTCACAGAAACTATCCAACTGCTTTGACACCCACAGTTAAGGTGATGGCGGCCCTGCATTTCTTTGCAACTGGTTCATTTCAGTACACGGTGGCCATCGCCGGTAGGATGTCTAAAGCGATGTTCAGCATGGTGCTACATAATGTCCTGTCGGCAATGATACCGTTTCAAGGGGCAATTATACATATATGTGTCATGACACAATTACTTAAACAGGATTTAATCCCAACAAGGAAAAGAATCAAATCATGTAAATGTAGAATGTATTTAATGTAGTTGACATGTTGGACATATTAACTTCATATGTTCAAGCACATGGATCAGTAGCACTGCGTTACATTCAATGGCACACAGCCTGACTTCTGCAGGCAATTCACGATTAGTTCTTGACAGACTGACAGACCGAGAGGCTGCCTGCTGTCCTAACTTCCTGCATTCCAAATATCCATAAAGTTGAAGCTCTTCCGTAGCTATCTTCACGTCCCAAGCTCTGCAAGGACCGTTCCCCTGCCTGGATTATTAATTCCTGGCTACCTTTAAACTGCAATAGAACTATGTAACCTGGTCCTGATGATGGCCTAAGACTTTTGCAGGCCGAAACGCCGTCAACTCCCACAGTGGAACTCTTGGCGCCCCTATCCACGGATACCCTATATATCTAATTTAATTGCTCTTGTCATTTATTGTTACGGTATCCTGAACATGTAAACCGTGTTTTTTTCTCACTTGCTGTTGCGCCCATCACTCTCACTGTTTATACCACGTCATGTGTCACTTGCGCCATCACCACACTTCACGAGTACTTGTGCACAGTATTTTGTTGGTTACATGCCATTGAATGTAACGCAGTCTAACATGTCTACTACATGAAATACATTCTGCATTTACATGATTTGTTTCCCTGGTTTCTTTTCCTTGTTGGGATTAAATCATGTTTAAGTAATTCTGTCATTACACATATATGTATAATTGCCCCTTGAAATGATACCCTTGAGACATTGTTGCTTGATACAGATTATTGCCCTGGTCTCCTTAGGGTTTATGGGCTACCTCCTGTAGTCTGTTACTGTCCGCAATGATGACATACAAGGACCGGTACATCCACTTCCCAAGGAGACATGATTTGGCAGGTGTGAAGGGTGATTTTTATGGCCTTGGCCACTTACCTAATGTTGTTGGGGCCATTGGCTGCACACATGTTGGCCTGGTTCCACCCCATGAACAGGAAGCATTTCCATCCCATTAATGTGTAAGTGGTATGCCAAGCGGATATGATTATCTCCAATGTCTGTGCCAGATTTCCCAGATCAGCACATGACTTCAACATACTGTGTGACAGCATCATCCCACAACTGATGGCAAATCTGCATCCTGAGCGAGCGTGGCTTGTTGGTGAGTACGCAGAGTCAAGTAGTGTGCTGCATGTGTGACATGCTGTTCTCAGCTACTGTTTATATTAGTAAATGGCTCACTGTATCTCACACCTAGGTGACTCTGCGTAGCCCAACCAGCCTTGGTTGCTGAGCCCACTGAGGAATTCAAGGTCCCCGGGTGAAGCCCGCTACAAAGATGCACATGGGAGGACACGTCGTGTGGTGGAGCGTACTTTTGGGCTTCTGAAGTCCAGATTCTGGTGTCTGGACAAGAGCGGAGGTGCACTACTCTACTCTACCCAAAAGGTGTGTCAGATCGTAGTTGCATGCTGCATGCTCCACAACCTGGCCTAATGCAAGGAGATCCCCCTTCTCATGGATGATGATGAGCAGCAGATGCCCCTCCTGCAAACCCACACATGCCCAGTGATGACAATAGTGGAGAAGAGGAAGGAGTTGACCTGCGTCAACAGCTCATCAACAACTACTTCCCTTGAGTGTAAGTGACATTGTACAACAGTGACATTGTCTGTTGGCTTTGACAGTTGTGGCAAGGCATAGGTGATCATTTTGACTGCTGGCTGTTGTTGGCTCTGGGCTAATGGCTGATGTGTTTTGCACAGGGTATTTTTATCCAGGTACATCATGTCTATGTTGATGTTGTTGCTCATTGTTATGTGTGCTGGTTTTTGTACGTTGATGACAAGTGGTGTGTTTTAGCTGTAATGGCGTCTCCTGAAAGTAAATTTCATTCTCTTGTGTCTTCCTAGGTTCCATCACCCTCTCAATTCCTCGTCACAATCAGAGCTTGTGGTACATTGAAATCTGAGTTGACATTGTACATACTGTAATAAACATGAAGCTGACACAAAAACATAGGTGTGTAAAGAGTGTTTATTTACAATAACTATTTGTGACAGAGAAGTGATTATTTTCAAAATTGTGCAAAGTGAATTTATGAGTTGTCAGTGATGGTAAATGAGATAAATAGAGTAGTCACCTCATTGATGTAGTCACACAGTCCAACTGACTCCTGCCATCAACATGGCAATGTGGGTAAGGATAGTTAACAAAGTCAATGTCCAGGGGAACACAGGTGCCATTATGGCTGGCTCAGCGACTTGCGTTTGGATGGTGCATGGCCAAGTGATCCTACCCTGGTGTTTTTCGGACGGCCCCTTGTGTGTTTGGCAGGGGGGGGGCCCTGCTGCAGGCTCAGCGGTGTCCGAGGAGTCATTATGTTGCAGCTCAACCCTCTCTGTGGCTGCAGCTGAAGTGGTGGGAGTATCAGCATGCGGGCCACTGGAGAGGGTTTGAGCTGTCATTTGGGACACGTGTCTGTACCTCAGAACACCCACAAGCTGGCCCATGAGGTCCACAAGTTGGCCCATACGTATGTCCATGGACCTCAGCAGCAGGCGGAGCTCACGCACTTCTTCCACAACCTGGCCCATCTGTCCCTGGGTCTGTTCATATGCCCCAAGGACTCTTACGACAGTGGCCAGGGCTTAAGTCCCAGTGTCTTCCTGTATGTGTCCCCCAGTTGCCCTCCCACCTGCCCTGCTGACACAGACCTGTGGCGTTGGCACTTGAGGTACCCGCAAACTCTCCCTGGCCTCCTCTGATTGTGTTGTGGTGTTGGTAACACAGGACAGGGAGAGTGTTGCAGGCAGCAGTGGTGATGGGGGTGGTTGAGGCCGCACAGGTCGTTGTAGCAGGGGTCAGCGCTGCTGTTGTTGCTGGGGTGGTGGCGGGGGTGGTGGTGGGGACAATGAGGGTCTGAGATGTGGTGCGCCCTGGCAGTCCGGATGGGCCAGGTTGTTGCTCCTCATCCGAGAAATGCAGGGAGTCTGCATCCAAGAGTTAATGTTCTGGAGGGGAGACTGGCTCTGCAGGTTGGTGTTGTCTTCTGCTGCAGTTGCTTGTGGATCTCCTGTTGAACAGAGGTCAAATGGTCATTGAAGTGCACTCCACAAGCTTGGTGTTAGATGTTTGGATGTTAAATGTGATACACCACACATTGCAATCACTTGGTATGGCTACAAGATACTGAGCATCATGACATGATGTTGAGGTACATTCATTACTTGTCCATGGTGTGACATGTAAAAAGAAACCAGGTGTCACGTACAGATTGTGTGATTACAACTTGCGGCACATCAACTTTATGCGATGCGATGCGATGCGTCTTTTTCATTTGCTCTGCATTGAATCACTTTCAGCTAAGCAAGAACTAGCCATTGTAAAGTTATACATACCTTTTTCCTACCATGTACTTTACTTTGTTTGTCCCATTGACCATGCATGTTTTTTTTCATATGGGCCTTCATGCTCTGACACCATGGCTGTGCATGATTGGTCCCTGAATTTCTTCCACATGTGACTTGGTGAGTCAAAGTTTAATTTCTGTGACAGTTACGTATGCTTAGCTGTCTGCACGCTGGATGTGGCTTTTGATCTATGCCAAGTTTGATGACATGTGAGGGCTGGTGTGGTCATATGGTTCCATGCATTTTGAGAAGGATGGCAGGGTGCATGCACTGTCTACCTACCTGTTCAGTGACCGAGTGGAGGGAAATAGCTGCCACATGGTTATGAGTGGGAGGAGTGTACCATCCTGCTCAGCTTTGGGACAAGGGTGCCTGGTGGGAGTTGTAGTGCTGGCTTCCCACCCACAAACACCACTCCCTGTTAAGATGGCTACCTACCTGTAAGTTTGAAGAGAGCAATGCAATGGCGGCCACATGGTTCTGGCTGGGGGAGTGCTCCATCTTGCAGAGCTGTGGGACA
Source organism: Triturus cristatus (assembly GCF_964204655.1). Lineage (NCBI taxonomy): Eukaryota > Metazoa > Chordata > Amphibia > Caudata > Salamandridae > Triturus > Triturus cristatus. The sequence continues at coordinate 797,192,634 of NC_140587.1, read as the reverse complement.
AGGGGGCCTGTTGGGAGTTGTAGTGCTGGCTACCCACCCACAAACACCCCTCCCTGTTAAGATGGCTTCCTACCTGTAAGTTTGAGGAGAGCAATGCAATGGCTGCCACATGGTTGTGGGTGGGGGGAGTGCTCCATCCTGCTGAGCTGTGGGACAAGGGGGCCTGGTGGGAGTTGTAGTGCTGGCGTCCCACCCACATACACCCCTCCCTATTGAGATGGCTACCTACCTGTGAAATGGAACAGAGGAAAGGAATAGGTTACACATGGCTCTTGAGTGGGGGGAGTGGTCTATCCTGCTCAGGGGTGAGACAAGAGAGCATTAGAAGGCTACCTACCAGTGAGTTTGAGTAGATTTTCTACTCGAGCTGCAGCTTTCTCAACGCGAATGGCAGCAACCTGCCGCAATCACCCACATTGAAATCTCATATATGTTTGTGATTAACAATTCTTCCTGTGAGGCTCTAATGGCCAGATATGTTGAGCCCCATGAAGGGACACGGGTGAGTACCCCTTGTAGTCACTCTTTTGTCAAAGGTAAAGCCACGAGGAATACTATTCTCCTCCATTGTGTCCATTGCATGACTGTTGTCTGAATGAGTGGCATACTTAAATTCAAATTTAATTTCATTGAAAAAAATAGGGATCTTGGTTCTGATGAATACTGCAGACCTTCTGGTATAAAGTTACTTCGGACACCAAGATGATTCACTTCGGAAGACCAGTTTTTCCCTTCCACCTTCACTAAGTGCTTCCTACTCACATAGTTATAATCATTCTTGCAAATGAGAAGCTTCAAGAATGAAGCATGACACTTGGCATGTGTATGAGTACAATTTTCCAAATTGCCTGTGTTGACACACATTTCTGAACATTCATTGGGTACCTAGAATTGGATATTTTCAGTGGCGACTTCATGCATTTATTTTTACCCACCAGGATTGCTATTTTGTGTAGGTTTTTAGTGACTTAGAGGGTGCATCCCCTGGTGGCAGACACTCCCTTGTTCCTTTCTCCCTGTATGGTTTGTGAGGTTGTCTCTTATATATGTTATAATAGTTTGCACAGCTCATAAGATGAATAGTAATGCTGAGTTTTGTGTTGACTATATAGTACTTGTGATTTTGTCATTCAAATATGAGATGGCTTTGGACAGAAATGCACCTGTTGAGGACTCGGTCACCAACAAAGCTCTTTCTTTTTTTTAGAGCCCTCCCTTAATTGGAGATTGGCACTGCACTTAAACATCACAAGTTCTTATAATAAATGGATTTAAAATCATAAGAAAAGTCCCAAATATGTTATTGAATGAGGTAAAGTTCATGGGGTTTGGCCATCAGTGGAGCATGCAACAGCTGTAAGGGCATACTTAGTCCAAGGCCTGATGACGGCCACCAATCCGACAAACTGTACAATCAAACTGTTTGATGGCCTCAGTAGACCAACTTTAACAATGGGTCAAAGGCAAATACTGTACCTTTGAGGCAGCACAGAAACCAGTTTTGATTATTCTATAAACTTCCTTTAGAAAGAATTGAGGAGGCCTGCTCATCTTTTCTACGGCTCCCACAATGCAGCTGAGCAGAAACAAGCCAGCTATTTACCAATGCGGTAATCAACCTGAGGTAGGGTATTCCCACTCATGCCCTATGCAGTGGGTGCACTTTACAGCTCTTGTGTGTTCCACTAGGGTTGTAGATAGGACTGTACTTGACTGGGAAACTCTGAATACTGCAGTCCCCAGAGCTGGCTTCTTTTACTGCTCTCCAGGTTGCTGTGTCACGAGCAGTGGGTGCCCTTAGCAAATCTTGTGGTTGCCACTGAGTTTGTGAGCGGTCACACGTGGACATATTTGAGTGATGGAATGTGGATGTTGGACTCCACCCATCTCTGTTTCCTTTTCCTGTTCTCTAAGTTGCTGCATCTCACACAGTAGGTGCCATTTGTAGGGTGTGTGGCTACCACTGTGAATATAGGTAGGGCAGTGCTCAAGCAGGGAATTTCTGATCTTGGATTTCCCTAGGGTGGTTCTTCTTCCTGCTCCCTAGTTTGCAGCCTCTCATGCAGAACTTTACATTTGCAGCTCTTGTGGCTTCCACTTGGGCTGTACTGAAGTCTGTGCTTAAGTTGGCAACTTTGAATATGGGTGCCCCCCTGGGCAGGTACTTTTTTGTGCTTCCTGGATTGCCGTGTCCTATCCTTCTGATGCCCTTCTCAGCTCTTGTGGCTACCTCTGGGGTTGTTGACAGGTCTGTGCTTTAACAGGTGACTCTGGATGTTGTGATCCTCATGGGCAATTTTCTCCTCCTGCTCCACAGGTTGCCACATCCTTTTTCCAAAAATATTCACCTTCATATCAGGTACTTTTTACAAAAGAATCAGCCCCCAAAACAGTGCTCCACTCTACACGAGTCAGAAATAGTGTCCTAAATCATCCTCCTTTATTGAGAAGAAAGCTTATTGGCCAGCAGGGATAACCTTCTCCTTTTCTGCTTACAAACATGCATGTTTAGCAACCACGGTCCTGCCACAGTCTGATGATGTATGTCCCACCTATCACCATAACTATAATACCAATATTTTGCTTTTGTTTTCTACCAAAGAAATGCAGAAAAATCACCAAGACACATTGTAGGTTTAGCTGACTTTCCACTTCAATCAATAAATCAACCAGGGTTGGTAAAGTGCAACTACTCACCAGTGAGGCTCTCATGTCACTGGAGGGGGTGGCTCCGATGAGTGCTGGGTCATCCGAAGAGCCAGGTCTTGAGGTCCTTCCTGAACTGGGGCAATGTTGGAGCTTGCTGGAGGTGGAGGAGGAGGTTGTTCCAGGTTTTGGCTGTGAGGTAGGAGAAGGACTTTTCTCCCGTTCTGGTCTTGTAGATATGTGGGACTGTGGCCAGAGAGAGCTCAGTTGATTAGAGGTGTCTTTTGGGTGCGGAGAAGGAGATGCGGTTGTTCAGGTAAGTAGGTCCGGTGTTGTGAAGGGCTTTTTATGCGTGGGTGAGGAGTTTGAAGGTTATTCTTCTTTCAAGTGGGAGCCAGTGGAGGTTGTGGAGATATTGGGTGATGTGACTGAGACAGGGGATGTCAAGGATTAGTCTGGCTGTGGTGTTTTGGACATTTTGGAGTTTGTGAAGGAGTTTCTTGTTGATTCTGGTGTAGAGAGTGTTGCCATAGTCCAGTCTGCTACTGATGAGTGCGTGAGTGACAGTTTTTCTGGATTGTGGTGGGATCCATCTGAATGTCTTTAGAAGAATGCGAAGGGTGTTAAAGCAGGTCAAAGATACAGTGTTGATCTGGCGGTTCATCCTGAGCGATAAGTCTAGTATTATGCTGAGGTTTTGTGTGTAGTCCATCGTGGTGGGGGGATTTCCAAGGGTGAGGGGCCACTAGGAGTCGTCCCAAGCTGAGGGGGTGGAGCCAAGGATGAGGACTGTTGTCTCAGAGTTGAGTTTCAGGCAGCTGTTGTTCATCCAGGTGCTGACGGCTTTCATCCCTTCTTGGAAGTTGTGTTTGGTGATGTAGGGTTCGCTGGTGAAGGAAAGGATCAATTGGGTGTTGGAGACGATGTTAAGCCCATGGTTCCTGACTATGGTCGCGAGGGGGGCCATGTAGATATTGAAGAGGGTTGGGCTGAGGGAGGAGCCCAGGGGCACTCTAAAGTTGGTCTTTCTCTATTCATAGAGGTAAGAGGGAGTCTGACCCGCTGCGTTCTGCCATAGAGGAAGGAGCGTATCCAGTTGAGGGCCATGCCTCGGACACTGGCGTTGTGGAGTCTGGTGGCTAGGGTGCAGTGGGAGACGGTGTTGAAGGCAGCTGAGAGGTCCAGGAGGATGAGGGCTCCCGTTTCGCCCTGGTCGAGGAGGGAGTGGATGTCATCAGTGGCAGCAAGTAGGGTGGTCTCGGCGCTGTGGTTGCTGCAGAATCCGGATTGGGTTGTCTAGGATGTTGTTAGCTTCAATGAGGTTAATTAGCTAGCTGTTGATGCCTTTTTCGATGAACTTGGCTGTGAAAGGAAGCAGCGAGACAGACCTAAAGTTCTTGAGGTCCATCGGGTCCGTGGAGGGTTTCTTCAGGAGGGGGCTGACTTCAGCTTGTTTCCAGTCGTTGGATAAGGTGGCGGTCTTGATGGAGCAGTTGATTGTGCGTCATAGTTTTGGGACAATGACAGAGGCGGCTCTGTGGAAGATGTGATGTGGGCACGGGTCTGATGGTGCTCCGGGGTGCATGCTTTTCATGGTCTTCAAGGTGTCTTCTGTCATGGGTGGGGTCCATATGAGCAGGGTCTGTTGGATTTTGTCACATGGAGGGGGGCTGGAGCTGTGAGGAGGTCTTGGTTGTCGAAGTTGCTGTAGATCATCGTAATCTTTTGGTGGAAGAAGGTGCTGAGTCTGTTGCAGAGGTCTTGTGAGGGTGGGACATCTGTTGTTTCGCTGCAGGGTTTGGTGAATTCCTTGATGATGGAGAAGAGTTCTTTGGTGTTGTGAGCATTGGTGGAGGATTTTGTCTTGGAGGGATTTCTTCCTTGTGGATCTGGAGTGCAGTGGTGGCTGCTTTGTAGTTGGCGCATGTTTCCGTGGTTTTGTTGTTCCTCCATGTCATTTCGAGTCACCTGCATGAGTGTCTGGATTCTTGGAGTGCAGTGGTGAACCAGCTCGCTTTTTCGATGTGTCTTCCGGTGGATTTCTTGAGGGGGGTGAGTGGGTACTTCCTTGTATGTGAAGATTTGAGGATAATGCAATTATATGTCTGTTCAGGGAAGGGGACAGGTTATTGGTGTCTGGGGGTTGGGGTGATTCAGATAAGGTGCCAGGATGTGCTTGTCAACAAATGAAGGTCCCTGACTACAGTGGGATAGATTCTTGTTCAGGCAGTCCTTTAACTTCTTAGGGGTCAGTATTGAAGTGTCATGTACCAGCTTCCTGACTAGGTCCAGTTTAGTCCTGATAATTTAAACCTGAGCTCAATTCTTGTGGCTTTAGCACAGAGCACACAGGGTTAACTTAAGAGAATTGTGTAAAGCATTTACCGGTATCAAAACAGTTAGCAGAAAGACAACACAATAAAAATTGCACCTCAGTTTATAAAAATAAAGACAATTTACTGAGCAAATCAACATTGAAATGACAAACGTCAGATATAGGGAATGCCGGTGGAGAAATTCAAAAATTCCTTCTCCGTGTTAAACTAACAAAAAGAAGTTGGCACAGAAACTGAAATATAAAAGAACATCTTTATTAAACTCAAAATGAGTGTGACTACGTCACCCAGAAGCCGCAGCAACTGAATGAGGCAGTCCAAAGAGAGCAGAACACTGGGGCCTTATATATGTGAGGGTTACATACTCAGCATAAAAGAAAGGGGCAGTCCTGGCTCATGCAAGCATGCAAAATGCTAATATGGACATACAAGATCTGCCAAATATTAGCCAATAGGAAAACATTCAAAACAAGGCATCATGTAACCAGAACATCCCCCTTGAGTCGTGTTTTTGCCCAACCCCATAAGTCAATCAATGACAGCACCTATAGGTCAATCAGTAACGGCAGGACATGTTTGTGTGCTTCAAAGGACAACTTGCAAAATAGGATAATGCGGAGAAAGAATACTGAAGGCCAACAAATAGTTGGGATAGGCAGGGATTTAGTCAGTCTGGCAAGTTCCTGGAATTGGCTTCACAACAAGGAAGGGAAGGTTATTTGACATGTAGCAGTACAAAGGGCAAAACACTCGGTTTACCAAGCTGCCTGAGTGAGGGCAACAAAAATGGCGACAGAATACAGAATGGAGCTAAAACTGAATTACCTCACCGGGGCAGGCCTGAAGACATGCCTTGCATTGTCACTTTAGTGATGGCACATTACGTTCTGCAGTCCATCAGTGACATTTAACTTACAGTCCCTGGGCACACCAGGTACCATATACTCAGGACGTATAGGTAAGTTAAATATGTTCATAAGAAATTAGCCAGGCTACATGTTTTTAGGGTCAAAGCATATACACAGGGTGCTGGACTCCAGTGCCCCAGTGTTCAAAAAGTCCATACACCAGCAATAAAATCTTGCAAACGGTGTGTGTGGGGGAGTGTAATGACACAAGAAGAATGTTTTCTAACACACCCAGAGAGAGAGAGTCAGGAAGGCAATATTAGAAAAGAAATCTCTCTCCTTTTAAATGATGGCTCTCTAATATGAATTAGTGCTCAGGTCTGCCAGACGTAGTAGCCCATGTAGATTGAAATAGTTAAATGACTGCTATCTAAGAAACAACAGCAGAATATATACTTTACCTTTATTAAGGACAAGGTATTTATTTTCTATTTGTTTTATTTTGAAGGTTTTATATAGTGCGAACATGACCCTTGCGGATATTAGAGCACTTTACAAGGAAGATAGTTGCACAAAAGAACACTGTATGTCATAGTAATGTCCTACAATACAGGTAGCCGTTATGAGAGTTAGAAACAATGATCATGAGAATTTAGTCATGAGAAGAGATTTAACTTCTTTTTTGAAAGAGGCAGTAGAGGGATTCAGTCTGGTTTCCGGGGGTAATGCATTCCAAATCCTTGGAGCGATTCCAGAGAAAACGCGAATATATGTTTTCTTTTTGACAAATCTTTGTGGCTTCAGAAGAAGATTGCGGGTGCTCCTGGAGGATCTGTTGCCACATGAGAGCACCAGTTTCTGGGTCAGATACCTTGGAGTGTTGTGATGTGGGGCTTTGTGAGTCATGCAGGAGATTTTTAGTTGAATTCTTGCTTCGAAAGGTATCCAGTTGAGAGCTTTGAAGTCGGGGTAAATATGGCTGTTTCTTTAGGAACCTGTGATGATTGATGCTCTTAGAGTGGCCGTTGTATATCTGGGGAGACCACAGAAAATGCACTGTCATATTCTAGTCTAGGGATTACTAGCGCTTGGACTGCCAGTTTGAAGTCATGTGCTGGAAGGAGGGTTTTAATTTTCTCAAGGTTTTCATCTGAAAGTTTGCTCCTTTTGCTGCATCACTGATATGTTTTTGCATGTTTAGATTTCTGTTCAAAGTTACTCCCAGTGATTTTGCTGAGTCAATGATAAGAGGTTGGCAGTTAAGCGCTGTTAGTTGTTTAAGCCATTCTTGTATGATGGATGATTGGCTAGGTGAAGTGATTAGTAGGAATTCAGTTTTGAGGGTGTTTAGCTTGAGGTGGTTTTCGGTCAGCCAAGACTGAGGTTTTGTAGCGTTAGATTGAGAGAATTGATGTCCTCCAGAGCATTTATCTTTAAATATAGTTGTGTGTCATCTGCGTACATGTGATAGTGGATATTTGATGAGCTGAGGATATCAGTGAGTGGCTCCATGAATAGGTTCAACAGTGTAGGTGAGAGGGAAGAGCCCTGCGGGACTCCTAATGTGACTGGGATGGCAATGGACAGGGATTGATTGACCTTGAAACTTTGGGATCTATTTTGGAGGAAAGAGGTGAACCAATTTAGTACTGACCCTGATAAGCCCATAGTTGCCCATAGTTCCTTTGTATGGATTGCTGGAAGAATTAAGGAAACCCACAGGCTCAATGATAGCTTATAGTCTTAGAATGAGCCATTCTAAAATATCTACATCTTTCACCTGCAGAGCTAACTTTTATTTAGAAATGCATTTTCAATATTATAATTTTTCTATTTTCTAGTCAATATTTTTGAATTTTACATTATATGTCTATGAGTTGATACTTTTGCTGTTCATATTTTGTAGGTTAGGAGCTAGCATGAAACATAGGACCAGACAAGAAGTAGGAACAACATGGGCACACAAGAAAAGATTGAAATCAGTGACCTCACTGGGGCTGGGATACAGAGGCCAGTTCTTTCAGTTCTGAAAGACTAATCAGAATAACAAAACGTCTACATCCAGAGCAATTTAACCAGCAGTACAGCGGGAACACGTTGCCTTACAATTATGTATGTTCAGTTTGCTCAGAGTATTTGCATCCTCAGCACAATTTTTTTTTCCCTGCCTTTCCTTTGTGTTTCTTCCCACTGACCAGCATAACCTAAGAAGAAGGCTACTCTGCCAGTTTTGGACCTTATACATCCGAACCTAATTGGAAGTTGGTCCAACAGCATCTGCTAGTGCTCCAGAGCTTGGGAAAGGTCTCTCACTACTTCTTTGATTCATTACCAGAGCTATGTATCAAGGCATCATGTAATCCATATGGAGATTGGGTTTGCTTAGTATTGTGATATATGTATAATTGTTTTCGTACTCAAACTGTGTGTGCACCCACTGTGCTATTCTGCACACACCGAGAGACAAAGAGAGAGAGAGAAAAAAAGAGGTAGAGAGAGAAAGAGAGAGAGAGAGAGAGAGAGGTGCCATCCTGAAGTATTGGAGATGAACCTCCAAACTGTAACCTCCAGTGCATTTCACTTCTACTCACTATCCCTGTTTCTACCTCATAACAACCTGCAGGTTTGCAGTTCATTTGCACCTCAAACTACAGCTCTTATTTGGTGGAGAGTGGTGCCATTCAAAAGGCCTGATTGGCTAAACCTCCCATATTATCCTCATGGGTCTCAACACCCTTTTCGGTGTTGAGAAGATCAAAGGTATCCCATTTCATCAGCCAACCTCCCCTCAGGTGAGGGGAAATGCAAGTGTATTGTCACACACTGCTTTTTTAATTTCCTAGTGCTAGTGGTGAATAGAGAGATCTCTCTTCCTGGGTACCAATTCACTTTCTCGGTGACCCATTGGAAGGATTTCTGTTCAAGTATTGTAGCTCTGTTATGACCCCCAAGCAGTAATCATTCCTTAAAAGCCACTACTCGTAAAGAGTGAGTGGACCCTTTCAAAAGGAGTTCTATCATGCAGCGAGGTGTCTGTAAAAACAGCATTATATGAACTACACTTGTCTGGCTGCACTTACCATGCTCCCACTAGCAGCTGCAACAGGTGGCTCTGAGAACTACTGATGACTTTAGCATTGTGAGAGTATGCTAACATCTTCAATATGTGCTTGGAGAGCCTCAGGGCAATAGCAGAAGCAATTGCACCTTGACTAGGTCTCATCAATATAAGACTTTTTGTAGTTTCCAACTTATCCAATAAACCGGCATCTGTATAAAGCTCATTTTGCTGGTTCCTGGTATGGTGACGGTGCTATGAGGGGTAAACAATTAAAAAGCAATCCCAGATTTCTAGTGATAATATGCCAAAATACAGCAGTTATATTCTATCATGCAGAAAATCAGAGGAGGAGTGAGGGAGAATTTGGCCATCCAGCACTTGTCCCCTTTCTTTTTTTAAATAATCATGTTATCAGGTATCCTGTTCCGTTAAATGGTCAATACTGAGAGGTCAGACAGAGAAAGCATTCCCAATAGGATGGCCAGGCCCTCACTCACCGAAGAGGCATGGTTCATCATCGGGCCATGCTCTTCACTGGGCAGATGCTGAAATGCCCAGCAGACCCCTCAGAGGGTGCTCTTTGCTTAAAATCTTTTACTACTCGAAGCTGCTGGTGTTTAAGCAGTAAAGTGGTGTCCTACACCTAGCTTGGGAGGGGTGTGTATGTGGTAGATTGGGAGGGATAGAATTAAAATTGGCTATGGGTTGCCAAACTGTCACTTGTTATTGGTGATTGAAAAAACAATGAGCTGATGAGGATAACAATGAGCCTCAGGTTCCGAATCAGAAGGTCAACATGATTCTTGCCTAGGTCTGCTATCAATGAGTCAATGACAACTCATCAGGACTGTGTATTGATGACCTAATCTACCAAGAGGGCAGGAGATGTTACTCATATAAGTAGTTATGCGATTGCGCGGCCGTGGCTATTTTAACATAATTATAGATTTGCCACATTTGACACATAATCATCATCTGCCGCATAATCTGAACATTTTAACAAAATGGTACAGAAGTTATTAAAAATGCAGTGGCACGTGTTGCTGCACAGCAGAAGGCCCTTATCAGAACTGGACTGTTCACCTTTCTGCTGCTTATTTCTATATTGGGGTATTAAACTGATACTAATGAGCTGTAAGCAATGCCCATACAGTGTTACCAAGGTAAAAAATGACTAAATGATGAAATAATACTATTGCAAAATGAGCTGCATTATGCCGCATAATTTGCCTTTCCTTGCAGCGTTAATTTCCTCAACTGTTGCATAATTTGGCGCTTTCTTGCTGTATAATTCCAGTGGTCCTGTTTATGATTCACATATTAGGTGAGAAATTAGTAAAGAAAGAATACAAAACTGGGGAATCTCACATTGAAGATCTTCAATCTGTTAGACCTGTAAGAAAATGTATAACAGACATAATACAAAGTCATTATATGTGAACAGAAACGTGCACAGAAGCAAAGTTCAAATTAATATTGATATAAGGGCCTTAGTTACAGCAATGACATGATTATTACAATTCAACACACACCATCATTGTTAAGAGAAAACAACAGTACTCTATCAAGTAGCTCACAGGATGAGTGTGAGACCCTATCCCTGTTAAAGAAGATTCTGGTTAAACCTGCTTTGCAAAGAGCCATCATGGCAGAGTATTTGTGTGCCAATAGCACCCCAATGGACTTACTTTATAAGAATTCCACACAAAATACCAAGCCTCAAAACAATAGATGGACATCGAGCTCAGATGACTGAGTAGTGAGGAAGAACATCCAAGAGGCCCTTTAAATCTTCAATACTCCATGAATACTCCATACTATTCAGCAGCACCATTTGGGGTACCTCCACTAGATGATTTTCAAACAAGAATTGGACCTCCTTTCCATCCCGTTCCTTTTTAGGAAGAGGCCGGTGCAGAGAAAGAGGCAGATTACAACAAAGAACAACCAACACCTACTTCCAATGGGCTGAACAACCACTGATATAGACGAGAAGCAAAATACAAGAGAGGTCCCAAATGAAGATGACCTGATTGCCAACCTATCAGAATGACCACTTACAGATAATATGAAGAATGTACTAATTTGTTACTTTGGGTTTGCCTTACACCAAGGGAAGAACCTTTCTGATTACATTACGAACTGTTAAGCTTCTTCAGAAAAATACAATTGAAATCCTTCTTTCATAATAAACCTCAAATGGAAGATCAAACAAACACAGGGCTTAGAAATCGTTCGACTTTCAATCCCCCCTTATCAGTAATGCTGAACAAAATTCACACCTTTGAGCAGGCTGTCCTCAAGGAAGTTTCCAAACTGGGAAAAAACATAATATTACCAAAGATGAAAGGAAGTTGATCCACACTCTTTCTAATGATGAGACTATTACCGTAAATCCAGCAAATAAAGGAGGTGTAATTGTGATTATGTCCACTAAGGCATACAGAGAAGAATGTGTTAGTCTGCTTCCCAATATGAAAAGGACAAGCTACAAAAGAATCACTTAAGATCCACCACAAACCCTTAAGAAAAGAATTACAACTATGACCTATGAAGCTGAGATGATGGGGTGGATTGCTACTAAGGAAGCCTCCTTTCTTCAGAAACAAAATTTGAAAATTCCTTACTTTTACATACTAGCTAAAATGTGTGAAGGTAGAATACCAGGACATCCAACTGTCTCTGATATTGAATCCCTTTAGAAACCACTCTCTATTTTCTGCAACACAACACCTTTCTATGCTTCCTAGCATCCAAGACACTATTTTCCATCTAAAATATGAAGGATTGGCTTAACATTCTGTGAACTATAATCTTAGAGGGAACAGACAATCTTTTAATTACTCTAGACGTGGCAGCATTCTACATGAACATTCCACAAGATGCAATGCTTACAGTTGTTAAAGAAATACTGAGGGCCTCCACATGGACATCAATAACACCAGTGAGCTTCATCGTGGAATGTGCTACAATAGCATTGAAAGAAAATAAACACTTTGATGCCTTTATATGCGTTACTTTGAGGATACCTTCAATTCTTATTTCTGTAATCCATTTGAACAATAAATAATTCTTTGGCATAGATTTATTGATAACATTTTAGTAATTTGAAAAGGAAACATTTCAAGAGCAGTAACTTTCTTCAATTGGATCAACACCCTTGACTCTTACCTAAGATTTACCCAGACATATTGTTCAGAAAAGACAGCCTTTTTGGATCTCACTATCAAGATTGATAACAGCAACATACCAAGAAACAACTGACCGCAGCAGTCTCTTATGATTTCACAGTCATCATCCCAGAGCTTTGAGACAGAACCCACCATTTGGACAGTTCCTACAACTTTGCAGGAATTACTCCTCCTTGACTATGACAATCAAGTCACCGAACTACCCACCAAATTCCATAACAAAGGATACCTCAAGAAAGTAATTAGCTACACATCTAAACAAGCAGGAAATATTACTAGAAACCTTTCCAAAGCCAACACCCCAACAAGTGACCATTTTACTTGCGTAACTACTTTCAGTCCCAGGTCCAACGACATTAAGAACATTATCCATAAAAAGTGCAATGTCCTCAATACTGGTCAATTAAATTAACCAAAAATACAAAAACACTGTTTGCTTTTAAGAGATCAAATAACCTAAGAGACCAAGAAATACACACAAGAACAAGGAACCCCATGACCACAAAGGGTCCCTTATTATGGGATTTCCCCAAAATATAGGTTCACTCACCATGTGGTGACTATAACATCTGCCATCTCACTGAAAAAACAAAGAAATTGATATAGGCCTACCCTGTAAGTGGGAATGAAGGCAACATACAAAATTTAATACCAACAACTGCATTTATCTGTTCGATGTCCGTGCAATATGCCTTTTGTAGGCACTCAGGCAACCCTATCATCGCCAGGTGGGACCAGAGCTCCACCTCTTTCCAGATTGTGGGCGTCATGTCATTACCCAGCTGACAATACACAAGCATGGATGGACTCACAATTACCTTCAAGAAACCTGCCCCCCCATTTAAGGAGAAGCAGAGCTACTGGATAGTGACTCTCATGGTTGGAAGCTTTTATAACCTGGTGGAGTACATTAGAGATGGCCTACTCTGACAAAACCTGACAGTAGTCATACTGGCTCCTGTGTTCCTCAGAGCCTCCACTGGATACCCATTGATGGTGACCCCCCTGCCTGTACTCCCTAGTATTGCTAGACAAGTGGACCGTTGGCACCATCTCTCTGTCACCCAGGGACACAGGGGTAACTTCTGCACTACCCCATACTAACTGGGACAACCTCCTCCCTAAGCATTACGCTATTGACGTCAAAGAAACCTGTCATGTCTCTGTAGCATGAACAGGGGGCAGGCACCCCACTGGTCCTTGGAGATTCCTTAGAGTCCTGAGTCCACACAGTCAGGCTGGATTCAGCAGGGCAGCTCAAAGCAGCAGAAGCATCCTGGTGCAGCAACTGAAGGCCTTTGCAGCAAAGCAGTCTTGGTCAGCAAGCAGGTCAGCAGGGCAGACTTCACAGCTGTGCAGTTCTTCTTGACAGAGGTCACAGGTCCAGAATTTATTTGAGGATCAGAAGGTCTACTACTTATACTTGTTGCCCACTTTGAAGTGGTAGAAGCTTCTAGAGTCCTCCCCCTATGAAGATGTCTGGATTTCCTCACTTCCTGTCCTGGCCCCAGCTTGTCTGAGGCACAAAAGTATTGTGTGAAATGCTTTGTGTGTGTGCTGAGGCAGTGTTTTTGTGATGTGCAAGTATGGTAGGTGACAGCTCCTCTCCCTCATTCTGATAGATATGGTCCATCATGCCAACAACTATTCCCCCTGTGTCTCGCTGTCTGAGTAGAATACACAAAGTCCAATTGCCAGCTACACCTTGTCATGTGACGCAGGATACAAGCTGCAGGCAAAAAATGGTTGGGACAGCAAAATGCAAGCTTTCTAACTACGTTCCAAACAGTGCCTGGAGATTCATGTAAAAAGATTCATCCAACTAAAGAGAAGTAACCGACGGTTGTCCACTTTCATCAAGGTTTGATTTCCTAACCGAAGAACTCCAAAGCGCGAAGAGAAATCCCCTTTCAATTGGTTTACCCAAAGATGTCGCTCACCATTGTTAAGTTGGATCTTAAGGAGAACCCCTAAACTAATCAGGGTCTGAAACACATCTGCAGTGTTTTATACCAGAGAGCATGGTTTAAAGATCCCGCTGGCATACATGGAATATGATTATGTTAAAATGGTTTAAAGAATCGATCCCAGTCATTAGCCTTACAGTATAAGTTGTTTTAGCACTTCTGGATATGCCCAACTGGCAGGAGCTAGGTGAATAACCTGTTTGGTTCAGCTCCAATTGGCTTATTCAATTCAAAAAGAGGATGCACGTGTCTTTATATGGTTACACATAAATAGGAATAGGTTGAAGATGTTCTTTCATATATCTAAGTTATGATTTTTGTTAAATGCATTGTGGGGTATAATTGTGATTTAAAAAAAAAATGAGTATTGTTTTCCATGTATGTTGGTCAACTGTCTATGAGCTTTGAGATATACAAATGTTTTGTGAATATTTTAGATCATGCCAAAAAATAAATGGTGGTCGCAGTAATTAATTTGAGCATCCACAAAATCCCCAAAAATTGAATGTTTTAAAGGATCCCTGCATTGGTAATTATATAATTTTGTTCAACTTTCTAAAAATTGCATTTTCAGAATTGTGACTTAAAGCCTGACTTTAGCATTAATGAGGGTTTTAAATTACAATTCTGTTGACACCATACTCAGTATTCATACCTGTTCCCAAATGAAAGTTATCACTTATTACATGTCGTAAGGTAACCCAGTGTTATCCTATGGGAGAGGTAGACCTCACAGTAGTGAAAAACAAATTTAGAAGTTTTTCACTACCAGAACAGGTAAAACTTAAAAGTACATGCCCAACCTTTTAAATACAGTGCACCCTACCCAATCGGCTGCTAAGGGCCTATTCTAGGGGTGACTGATATGTAATAAAAATGGAGGTTTAGGCCTGGCAAAAGGGGTATTTTGCAGGTCGAAATGACAGTTTAAACTGCACAGTCAGGCTGCAGTTGCTAGCCTGAGACATGTTTAAAAACGGTACTTAATTGGGTGGTCCAATGAGTGCTGCAGGTCCACTAGTTGCATTTAATTTTCAGGCTCTGGGTAGAGGCAGTACCAATTTACTAGGGATTTCCATTGAAATTAAATGTGTCAGTTGGGTGGAAGCTGGTTTTACAGTGTTTTAGCGAGAGAGCAAAAGCACCTTAGCACTGGTTAGCAGTGGCAAAGTAAACAGTGTCATAAGGCCAGCAAAAACAAAGTCAGCAAAAATAGGAAGATTAAAGGCAAAAAGTTGGTGAAAACCATGTCAAAGAAGTCAGGTTCAACATGTTTGTAAATTTTACATATCCTGTTAGTGAAAAACACCTAAATTTGTTTTTCACTACACCAAGGACTATCTC
Organism: Triturus cristatus; assembly: GCF_964204655.1. Lineage (NCBI taxonomy): Eukaryota > Metazoa > Chordata > Amphibia > Caudata > Salamandridae > Triturus > Triturus cristatus. Next base: position 797,177,241 of record NC_140587.1, on the reverse strand, counting down.
TCCCATTGGATAACATTATATTTAGTAAGTGCTAACTTTTGATTGGGAACCAATAGGAATGGAAATTGTTCTTTTGAGATTGATTCTCCAGGTCTTTAAATTTCTCTTTCACCTCCCTGATATAAATTATGTTTTATTTAACTTCTTGTTCCTGACTTTTAATAATTACTCATCTCATTCATCTTATTTTCAAGGTCAGCAAGACATTTTTTCAACCCTTCTAGTTTGTTATCAAGAGGCATCATTAGACCAAAATTTGCTAAGTTACTGATCACCATATGCATTAAAGTGTCTCTGATAGGGTTTATTTGTCAGATGTTGATCCTGAGTATTTGTGCAGATTATCCCAGGGAGCAGTAAGGCTCAAGCTTAAACCTTATTCGTGTTTGGATGCAGCCCAGTCAATCCATCCTGGAAGTCATGGGTCCGACCAAAACGCTCTGAAGTTAGGTTGCTAATTTTAGAAATAGATTATTCTGCATGTTCACATTTAATGTGCAGTTCTTGAATTGCTTCAGGAGGCACATTTCCTCTAGTGTTCTCAATTGACTTTGATTGGATTATGCACACTGTCTTTTAAGATAGTCTCTGGGAATGCTAGAGTTTAAACTACCATTCTTATTAATCTTACATTATCCAGAGAAATTCCTTCTCTGAGTGGATCTTGGGTGCTTCATTGCTTTCTTTTGTTTAAAAGCCATTTTGCTTTTGTTCATTTTGAAGAGCAAATCTATGCATCATCTCCAGTCACTGATTTTGCGATAATGGTATGGCATTTTGGCATCTACATCTACATCTGCTCATTGTGCTGAAAATACCAGGATTGTTCCGTTCTGTTTAAATTAATTAGAGAGCTTTTGGATACATCTCTCAGAATTAAATTCATTAGAAAATTCCTCCCAGGCCCAATGGGTAACGTGGCCAGATGTCTGGCATGGGGAGCATGTGATCACCTCATGTGCTGTGTCCCGATTGGCTATGTGTTCCTAGCTTCATGTGGCATCTAACTTTATGGTGTTATGGGAAAGTAAGCCCTTTTGGCCGTGTGTGCTTTATTGGGGCCAATCTTCCTGGACCACTGTAGTGTCGCTACCTATCTGTGTGATTAATCTGGGTTTTACCTGCTCACGCATTTGTTCTGGTTACATGTCATCCCACCTGTGATCTGTCAATCAGTTGCCTCACACCTAGGTCACAGGGCCTGCTGGACCACGTAATTCGGACTCTGGGTTGATGGAGAGGTCATATCTAGTGATTTTGACAACAGTGATTCGAATTCCTTTTTAGGCACACATGTATCATTGTGTACATCAACATCAATATTAACAAGTAGATAACCAAAAGGGAGATGTACAGAAAACAAAAGATTTAGATATTCAGCTGTCAGTCTCTGGGGCGGGGGGAGAAGACTCACTGACGTATTCTTTGGTTTTAGAGTGAATTAAATAATTCTGGCTATCCCTGCATATATGTTGGGTGTAGTTTTTCCACGTCTACTCTTCTCTTCCTTTCATCAGATTTTCTGATTTAGCATTGGATACTCTTACACATTTTATTGTGATGTCAATTGCTGATAGAGATCTTCGCCTTTCAGACAGAAGTAAAGTGAGATTTTCTGTAAGCCAAAAAGGGGTTCACTGTAAAATGAAGGCGAGAGAGGGGCAAATTATATTGAACTGAAAAGACGTTTACAAATTTTCACAAATAGTTAGCAGCTATACTTATTAGTAGTAAGCCTCAAAATGTTGAAAAGAAGTTTTGCTTCCTAAATGCCTTGACAGAGAAATTCTGAAATCAGCAGGAAAACTGTTTAAAAGTTGAGATTTCCATAACTATGCCCTTTTAGTGAAAAGCTTTACATAATTATGCCAAAATGTTTCTGATTATAAATAATGTTTTGAAAGGTTTGCTAAATAAACTTCATTGATAAATGATGTAATGGAGAATAATCCCACAGGAAGGTAGTGCTTGAATTGAAATGTTGAGTTTTCATACATGTCTACTCTTCCTACCGTCATTATTTTCTGTTTTAGCATTGGATTCTCCCACCCTTTTTATTTTGATGGCCCTCATTGATAGAGATCTTCGCCTTTCAGGCAGAAGTAAAGTGAAATTAACTGTAAGCCAAAAAAGGGATCACTGTGAAATGAAGGCTATGGAGGGGAGGAAGTAGTTCTACCCAAGCGATTCAAGACAGCGATTTTGCTTTTTCATCTTTCTTTGCAGAATGATCAGTAAATGTATTATGATCTATTTTGAATTGATAAGAAGAAGAAAATGCAGGTTTTTTTCTATTCATTTTCATTAGTCTTTATTCGATTAAAAATCATAAAAGACACAAATATACAAAACCCACATCAATAAATTACATAAAAAGATATAAAATATTCCAAGACTAATATGATAGCATAAAACAGTACAAAGCAATAATCCACAAAACATGGAACCCAATAATAGATTTTAAGTCTGCAAATGTTTCCTTCTTATGACCCAACACAAGGACCAGCACTTCGCCACGGCAACTACAATAACCTCCTTTGTGTCGCACTTAAAAATGCGCAAAGCTGTTTGCGCAGAACTTATACCTCACTGTTTGCACAAGAGCTTAATCCACTTCATACGGGGTACTCTATATGCTGGGCAAACAAATAGCACATGAGGAATAGTCTCTGGAATCCCTGGGCAACAGTGGCAGGAAGTATCCATATTTAAACCCAGATTTTGGCCCCAATTTTTGGTAAATGATTTTAAAGGTAAACATCCGACTCTGAATTGATGGTACAACTTCCTGTCTCCGCTTCCAATAATAATGTCCCAGTAGGGTTCCAGTGAGTAATCGACCTTATGGTCCATAAAGAGATCAGTTAGTGAGCCCCCAGTGATCTGAGCGTAAGATTTAAATTGGGACATCTCAACATACAGTCTCTTGAGCTCTATCTTCGACAGGAAGGAATTCCCAACTGGATCTAGCCAAAGTTGTCCTAGGTTCATAGCCATAAGGACAGCTCTGATTTTATAGAGCCAAGGGATTTGGCGGGACTTATCCACCCCTATAAGATGTTTAAGAGCCAAGGCATAAGGTGCTAACTCTGGGGGGGTCCACAAGCATCTCCAATAAGCCAGTGGTCTAAACCCTGCTATCTCTTCAAATGATACACTCCCCAGATCCTGCAGCAATGGTTTTAGGGGTGTAGATTGAGGTAGACCAGTTAGGGATCGCAAAAACCTATTTTGGGCAAGTACCAGGCGTTGCAGATTTTCAAAACCCCAAAGTTCCGCACCATAGAGTATTGACGCTTGAACCTTCCCATGATACATCTTCATTACTGGAGCTATAGGTTTAGTTAAAGAGGATCTGTGTTCTTTTAGGAGTGCTCCCGCTAATTGGTTATGTTTAATTACCAAGAGATCCAACTGATGGTTCCAATTAAGTCTCCGTCCCAGAGTCACCCCTAAATATGCAAAATGGTCTGTTTGTTCAATAGGGGCATTATTCATTCTGAGTGATATACTAATTTTTTTCCTCTTATGTAGGACCATAAATGTTGTCTTCCCAACATTAACCTCCAACTCATTATCACTACAAAAAAGTTGGAAGTGATCCAGAGCACGTTGGAGGCCCTTTTTAGTTTTGGACAATAAAAGAGTATCGTCCGCAAACATTAAAATCGGTATTCTTGACCCAGCAAGTGTGGGGGCATCCGTGGGGTAATCTGTGAAATAGGGGACGACGTTGTTAATAAAAAGGGAGAATAAAGTGGGAGCAAGCACGCACCCTTGACGCACACCTTTAACCACTTTAAAACTATTAGTGACCTCCCCTTGCCCTCCCCATCTCACACAAGCAGAGTTGTTTTCATGGAGCCTAACAATAAATGATAAAATCTCTAATGGCATCCCCGCCCTTTGTCAAAGATTCCCAAAGCTTGTTCCGTGGAACCAAATCAAAGGCGGATTTAAGGTCCACAAATGCTGCATATAGGACACCACCACCCAGCACTACTGTGTTCCAATACAGCATCATAAATCTGAATACCTGCTCAATAGTGCTGACATGGCTCCGGAAACCCGCCTGGTAATTTGAGAGTATATCATTTTCATCTATCCACTTCCGGGTAGTGTCAATCAGGCTGATAGGCCTATAATTGGATGGCAGGGCCCGATCGCCCTTTTTGTATATAGGGATTGTTTCAGCCCCCCGCCATGAATCGGGTATGGGGGCACCTTCTGCGATACCATTAATCAATATTTGGGTATATTTAACCCAATTTACACGATCAATTTTAAAAATATCTGAAGGGATCCCATCCGGGCCCGGTGCTTTCCCGGCCGGTAAACCTTCCAATACATGCTCCACCTCTGCATAGGAAAATGATAATGCTCCCACTCTTGGGTAGGACAAAGAGGAAAACGGGATCATCGGATTAGTGCAGGCGAACTGGGTCTCAAAAAAGATAACCCAGTCGTCTGGGGATACATGATTCACCGGATTAGGGTTATCAATACCGCTTCCCCATTTAATAAGGTGCCAGAATTTACTCCAATTCCTATCCCAACATGATGACAACAAATCCCTCCAACGTGACTCGTCAAACATCCTCTTTGCTGAATATTGGGTTTGCTTATATGCCGCACGACATCTCCTAATTTCTGGAACTTGCCCCACTTTAATTGCACAAGATAAAGCCCTGAAAGCCCTCTTACAGTCCCCATTGTACCACTTAGCCGACTTAAATATTTGTTTTTTTTTATTGGCACAATTGGGGTTTGGGCCTGATTTAAAAAGGATTGACCTCAGCTTCTTAACCATTTCTAAATGCTGTGTTGTTAACCCTTGAACATTAACTCCTGCATTGTCTAGATTTAACTGGGTGACAGCAGCAAGGGTATCCGATAAGAGTTGCCTAATCATAGAGCATCTAACTTCATCGTTTACAATATGGTCCCACTTAACTCTACGACTGTTATTAGTGACTAAAATAGAGGACGGATCACCAACTTTCTCTGTTTCCACTCTCTCTTCCGTGAAGACTTCCAACTGTACTAAAAGTGGGTCGTGATAACTCTCTGTCCTAACTCGTACCCCCATATCAATCAATCTGGACCACAATTCAATATTTAAAATGAAATAGTCTATCCTGCTATGCTTTGTACCCATGTTATAAGTAGGTTTACCCTGGGGGTCTGATTTGGACCTACCATTAACTGCCCGGAGCCCATACTCCATAGTGAGTGCCTTTAGCTGAAGTGCGGCTGCCGACCAATTTTTAACAGGATCTAATGACAAGGTTGGAATGCCCCAAACTAAATCCTCCTCACACGTGAGATTTCCATCTTCAAAACCAAGAGGTTCGTAGGTGCAATTGAAATCTCCAGCAATAATAATATTCATAGGATTTTTTTGGGACTGCAGGAAGATATCAAGAGCATCCACTGTGGGTGAAGTTCTTCCACCAACCTGACCTCTGGCGTAAACATTCACTAGGATGCACTTGAAACCACATCCAACAGAAATAGAAAGAGCCAAAATGTCCAAATCTGCTATTTCCACCTCCTTAACTACAATATCAGCCCGTTGTCGTACCCAAATTAAGAGACCTCCCAAAGATCTACCCTTGTTTCTGGGTGCTGGGGTAGCTAGTTTCCCGAAAGACAAGAAGCCTTGCCTGAAATACATTTCCCTTGCCCAGGTTTCTTGAAACATTATTATGTCGGCCTCTTCTATAAAAGAAGACCAATCCTCTGAGGCAACTTTAGAACCTAAACCCGCTATGTTCCATGAAAGTATTTTAAGTGGGCTAGGCTCAGATAGACTAGTTGACCCAGAGTTGCCAACTCTCTCAGCAACTAGAGGAACACTAGAGTTGACAGAGTCAACAGCAGAGATCTCGGTGGATTCTCCCTGGTTAATAAATGACGGCTTTAGTTTCACGACTCCCCGGCCCTCCTGCGGAAGTCAGTCACAATCTTCGAGCCCTGATAGTGGTGCAAATCGGTTTATAGTTGGGACCCCGAGGGAACCTACCTGTGACACCCCTCTGTCTCTTATGTGAGCACCCTGCCTTCTAGCTTGACTTGAATTTACTAGGGGAGTTATAAAAGGAACTTAAGGGGCAAACGGTTATTTTTGACGGATAGCAGCCCCCTGTGTTGTTACTTAAATAATCTAATATCATACTAACTACTCCGGAATTATTGAAGTTAGCCACAACACAGTCACCACTCTCTATTTTGGCAGGCGAGCCCAGCCATGAGCACCGCCTCGCCATTATAAGATGCTCACTAATGTCCCACTCCGAACTTACTCTTTTTTTCATTTTGGTGTTGAGCCAATGCATCACCTTCAACATTAACTGATCAGTCGTTTCACTTTGTCCCTCTTGCACAGGGGGCACTTGTCTCAGTATTACCACCAGCGGGGCTGCTGCCGGGGGCAAATCAATCACTGCCGGCACAGAACCGCGGACAAACCTAGCTTGGCCCAGATTATTAGACATACTTGCTTGGGCGGTATTTCCCCATATCCGTGGTTGCCTGGCCTCGTGATCTCTTGTTGGCCCTCTTGGACAATCATCCACAATTTTAGGGGGAGAGCAAGGAATAAACAACGTAGATTCCCCCGACAGATTTACTGGTTTTGTACCCTCATCTTGTGCACAATTAACCAAGGAACACGAATTCGAACCCTCCAGTAGGTTACTCGGTAATGGTGTAGCAATAAAAGGTAACGGATCAAAAGGGTTGGGTAAAACAATTCCACTAGAAAAACTGTTAGTAGGGACAAGGGAAGGCTCAGGAATAGTTTGAAGACCCACTGATTTTGCAGCCCCAGATGTTATCTTAACCTTAGCGCATTGATCACAGAGCAAAAGTTTCAGCTCAATCTGAACCAATTTATCCAAGATCGGATTCAATGTAAGAGTTAGCATTTCCCTTAATTTTAGTAAGAGGTGCTCCCCATTAATACTTGACAGGTTGGTACTCAGCAAGAGAGGTTCGGGGACATTGGTAGTCACATAAGGTCTGTCAGCTACCGAGGGAGAAGGGGGAGGTAAAGTAGGTCCAACTACAGTTTTTGCAGACCTAGAGATTTTCGCGGCTTTTCCTGAATGTTGCATCCCCCCGCGTTTCCTTTTAACATTAACAGGGTCCTTACATGAACTTAATGGCACTGTCTTCTTTTAGAGATGTAGACCTCGAGGACAATATTTGGGCAGATGATAGTTCAGAATTCCTAGGTGATAATGATCTTACATTTAAGCTGGGAACAGTAACCACACCCCCCGCTTCAAGACGGGGAGAGTGCAATGCGGCGGATACACTGACTCCTGAAGATTGATAAGCTGATTCTGGATTTAAAACAAGCACCCTATCAGGAGTTCTGGAAGTCGTTAGGGGACCCAAGGAATATCTACTATTACCTTGGGGATCCAAGGACAACCGCCGCTCGGTTAAAGTGATTTCCCGTTCTAAAAGGGAAGCTGCCCTTACTATAAAGTTATCCAAGGTCCCCGTAACGCTCCCTCCCGCATGATGTTTTGTGGATCTGCCATCCCGCAGATTCATGGTAAAGGAGGAAGTGGATGGTCAAGCTTGGATACACAACACTAAATAAGGGAAGAGGTGAGGTGTTACGTCTCAAATGATTAACAATCCTGTATAATAAGATCAGGCGTGGCGTACAAAGGTGCCTTCTAGCTATACACCAAAAATAAGAGGGGAGGTCCAGCCCAACCTCTACCTGACTCGAGCAGGCTCAAACGGGCAGCGGGAGTCTCTTGCAGCTTATGAGGGCTGCCTGCGCCCTCTGATGTTGTCCGTCGCGCTGGAAGCGCTGAGCCCCCTGGGATATTGAGTCCGGGCTAGCGCAGTTGCGGTAAATTCAATGCCGTTCCCCTCACGGCAGGAAAATGCAGGTGGACAAATGGCAATTAAGAAACTGCAGGTTTCGCTGAGGTAACACCAGTACGCGTTGCGCTGTAGCCCCAATTGATGCTGGTCTGAGTCCTACTTTTCACCGGGGTCCCCTTCTCTGCAGTAGGGTAGTCTCGTGGCCCCCCTCTTGAATCAGGGTTCTCAATGCCTCTTTCTTCAGTTCCCCTGTTCCTTTGGTGACTGTAACTTCACTAGGGACTCCCACCCCCGCATTGGGCATGCATGGAATGTCCCTTTCGAAGGAGAATCACGTCTCTTATTTGTGGCCCAAGGCCCCTGACGATTTTCTCCTACTCAGCTATTCAGATGCCACCAGCTCTCAGTCTCTGACTCTGTCTCTGTCCCACCGATCCTTGGGTGCTCAAGGTGGGGGGCAGAGAGAGGGAAGGGCGCCTGCATCCGGTGAGGCTGCACACTAGGCCTCAGCCTCAACCGGGGTCTCGATTTTGAACCTGCCGGCCAGGTCAGCCCACGCCAAACCCCCTGCTCCGCACTCTCCGCACCTCCGATTGTCAGGCAATCTCCGATGGGTCCGATGGGTCCGAGTTCACCTTTCGATGTAAGAGTAGGTGATCGCTCCGGTCCGGCGCTCTGGATCCCGCTGAGTCTATCAGCTGCGCCTCCTCTCCGGGGCTCTAGCGCACCGCGGATCACGCGCTGCGGCGGATGGAGACAGTAATCCCTGCGTTTGGCTCCGCGGTTGTTCCTTCCTTTACTGATACGCACTGCTTGTCAAACCCTGTTACAGGCAGGTCTGGGGGCCTGTGGTCGGACTCCTTCAGTGCCTCGGGGGCCCTTGCTGTGATCCAAAGTCCCACTCCTTTCCTCGGGCTGCAGCAGCAAGTCAGCTCCTCCAGCAGGTCACGAGTTTGAATCCCTGCGAGAACAACCCACTATTCCAATTCCATCCACATTCTAGAACCTAGTAAAGAGATTTTTAAAAATGGAAAATAAAATAGTTAAAATCATATGTGCATCATTAACGCGCACATTATATTGAGCCAAATAGATGTTTAAAAATTAGCAAAATCGTTAAGCAGTCATATGTATCAGTCTTAGACCTCACAATGTTTAAAAGCAGCTTCATAAATGACTCTACAGAGAAATGTTGAAATTAGCATGAAAACTATTTAAAAGTTGACCTTTTCATGACGATGCCCTTTTAGTGAAAACCTTCACATAATTCTGCAAAAACTTTTCTGATTCACAATAAAGTTTCAAAATGTTTACTAAAAAAATGTAGTTATAAATCAAAATAATGGGAAATAATCACGCAAGAATTTAATGCTTGATTGGAAATGTTGACCTTTTTAACATACTTTTCCTCATATTACAATGGAGGATGTGGCGCTAAATAATTATAGCGGATGTTCCTGTTTTGCATAGTTCATTATTCAGCTAACATATAATTTGTTTTATTAGAAGGTTAGAAATGTAGTTATGTTCATGGCAAAGAAGGTCTGAATTAAAAGGCCTCATATGCAGTCACAATTGCAAATTTTGTTTCACACTTCATGAGAACTGTCTGTAGTTCATTGTTCAATATGTGGGAAAGAGAGAGGGGTGCCTGTTCTAATAAGAATCCTGAAAGCTGATTGGACGAGAGAAGAAGAAGATACAACATGGACTGAAGCATTTCTTTTTGACTGTTTATAGCAGTGTGCGTTCCGGGAGTAGGTCATCACTCACACACCTCTTTATCCTACAAATCCATGCTCCCAAGGCTGAAGGTTTCATGCTGAATGCAGAAATCGCTTTTGACCTATTGTTGATTGCAGTTTGCTACTGCATGATTATTTTTGCTTTATTTGCTTCAGACTCTATGGAGTTTCATAACTCCTTTTTTGGGCATTCCTGTTGGTTTTGATTGATTGAATTTTAGCTTTGTGCTCTATCTCACTCTTCCTCTCAAAATTGTTTTGGTTCTGACTGACGCCATTTCAACCCAAATATTTGTCAAACCCCTTACTCTTGATGAATGTGAAGGTCCTATGTTATGGAATGGAGATTCTTTCCTTCATGGAAGACACTTGATGTTTTATTATATGTAAAATGAATGTAATCAATCAATCAATTTCACTTTATTTGAAACATTTTCATAAAAGCAATAAAACTTATCCAGTAATACATAAAGAACAAGATGTAATGATAATACAATAAAATGTGACAAAACACCATGAGAAAAATAATTTCATGTCCCCATATCATAAAATGCAATAAAAGCTACATCAAAGTGGACGTGACTACAACCATCATAAAAGAAAACAGCAGGGAAGAGCTGTAAATCCAGCTTATGTTTAAGGCTTAACTGCATGGTGGACAGTAAAAAGTTGTAAGGGAAGGAGAAATGCTGCTGAGTGTCAGTACTTCCCATACTTGATGCAGCAGAGTATAACTCATATCTGTTAGCAGTTTTTACAGAATCAGAGATATCAGAAGCGAAAAGCAGCTGTCAGTGCTTTGGCTTTAATAACCCACATTTTCCTCAAATACTTTGCAATTGCACAGGCATTGACTAAATTCGGATCCAATTTTACAATTCTTAGAGAGGCTAGGCTACTTTGTGCCAACAAACTGCTTTCATAAATTTCTGTGTGAATGGCAAATAAGACATTGCCTATTGTTTCAGGGGAGGTGTTACAAGCAGGGCATAATATGTTATTACCCAAAGCCCAACATATTGTAAGCGTTTTGAGGGGTAGTGTACCAACCCTAAATTTCTTGTCTAGGGGTGCCGTAATAGCATCCCAGTATGGTTCGAGAGTGGTATTGCACTCAAAATCAAAGAATGATCTATTCAAAGAATGACCAAGACTTGCGCTTATAGCATTATCATCGACCCAATGCCATTATAGTTTCTTTATCAAATCAGCAGTCAGAGGTGGTGTAGAATGGGGGTTATCCCAAAAATCCCCAATTTCTATGGCTAACTATAGCAAATGGACTTGCTTTAACCAGAGTATTTTGTGGAATCTTTCTGCATCCAGCACGTCCCTAAGGGGCATAGTTATGAAGACTCACCCGAAGTTTCCACAAGAACGAGAGGCAAGAGACTGAAGAGTAGATCTCCACTTCCCGCTATCAGCTAGTCTGCCCAACAAAGTCAAAGTGAACAAGTGTACAGGGGGAAGAGGGGAAACAAGGAAAGGAACAAAAGAAGATTCTTCGGGATGACCTGAATCGCCAATTTTCGTCACTGGACAGGTACTTGACCCTGTAAACAAGGCATTATATTAAAACTCTATTTCAGATAGTGAGATACGAGCTTGTAAAAACAATGTCTAGTAAATATGTCAGTATTCTATACCTGATTCTTCCCCTCTCCACTAGTATCCAAAATAAAGGTTTCAGGAATCAATGAGTAATTCTGCCTGGAAACAGCAAATAGAAAATGTCTCACTGTGTACCTCATATCTGGTGTGCAATGTAAATATACTTATGTTATAGGCTTACCATAAATAGGAATATGGAAAAAAGAAAGTTTAGCCCAAAATTCATCACCCCAGAGAGGTTTTGAGTAAGCAACATAAGGTATAAAAATACAAATAAATGCAGGCTAATGTTTTTCTCAATAGCCTTAATTTGTCAGGAATCTTAATGTGCTGACTGACATACTTCAGGGGAGACAATTGTAACAAAACGGAGAGGAATGCAGATGTCTTTTACAATCAAAGAAATCGAATCAGATAAGTATTTCAGATACACTCTGTAACTGAATTTATGTCTGCTAAGCGCGAGGGCGTTACCGCCTCTTCTACATGATGCTTTGTGACTTCTTTTCTCTTTTCTTTCAGCAGGAGGATTCCTGCAGAGCCGCTGAGGAGAAGAGGAAATGTTGAACCCGACATCAGCAAACAGGGATCAATGGTGCCACAGGACCCGGAAGCAGGTGAGTGACACCGGAAACCAAAGGAGATGCTTGCAAGAGCTAGAACGTGAAGCGCTCATTCCGTCCCGAATCGTCCTTTTGTATGTACACAGCTCCGCCCCTGCTGCAACTAGAGTCCCAGGCAGAGCATTCTCGACAAAAGTGCCCTGGACTAGCTCTGGTTGTTGCCACAGCCTTCTCCAGAATAGTAGAGGGTGAAGTCATGCTCGATCAGTCAAGTTACGCTTTCCCTTATCCATCAGCAGGGGTTTAATTGGAGTAATTTAGGGTAGCTTAACTAGGTTCCTTAGGAATCTGTTCTCTGAGATAGACAGTGAATCCTGTTTAGCGAACCCCCACAGCTCTAAGCCCTAGAGGACAGAACTGATAGCTTTGCTGTCATATATCTGTAATACTGTGGTGATTGGTTTGGTGAAGGAGCTACTATGCTTTCCTACAATGAACCCTATTAACTGCCTGTGTTTGAGTGTCATCAGTTCTACCTGAGGTTTCCATGATAAATTGAAGGCAATGGTCATGCCTAGATAACTAAAGTCCTCAACACTTTTGAGATGTACGTGACCCAACGATAACCTGCCTATAAATAATCTATGTTTATTGAAAGCCATAAGCTTAGTCTTTGGGGCATTTATTTCAAGACCCCGAGGAGTGCAAAATTCCTCAAATGAATTACAGCTTATTGGAGACCACTGGAAGTTTTCAATTTCAGCAAAGTATCGTCCGCGAATAATAATATATGGGTTTTTTCTCCAGTCAGGGATGGTGCATCAATTGAATAGTAGGAAATGTTCTCCACAACATCATTAATATATAATGAAAACAGGACAAGCGCCAACACACATGCTTGGTGAACACCTTTATTGATGAAAAAATGTTCAGTCACCTGACTCTGAGTTCCCCAGTGAACCCGGGCGAAGTTTCCCTCGTGAAGAGGGATCAGAAGATTCCAAAGGTTTCTTCAAGAATGTAATGCTTGAATAGAAATGTTGACCTTTTTAAAATATATTCACTCATTGTATAATGAAGGAACTGATGCTAAATAATTTTTCATTGTAACTGCTGTTTCTGTTTTACATAGTTCATTGTTCAGCTAACATACAATTTGTTTTATTAGAAGGTTAGAAATGTAGTCATATTCTTGGGAAAGAAGGTCTGAATCAAAAGGCTACGTGTGTAGTCACAATTGCAAATTTTGTTTCACACTTCACAATAACTGTCTGTAGTTCATTGTTCAATGCGTGGGAAAGAAAGAGGGGAGCCTGTTCTCAGAAGAATCCAAAAAGATGATTAGATGAGAGAAGAAGAAGATGCAACATGGACTGCAACATTTCTTTTCAACTGTTAATATTAGTGCGTGTTCCAAGAGTAGGTCAGCACTCACCCACACTCTCTAACCCACACATCTATGCTCCCGAGACTGAAGACAGAAGGCTTCATGCTGAATTAAGAAAACTGATTTATAACTCTTTTGACTTATTGCTGATTGCAGTTTGCTGCTGCATGATCTTTTGTGCTTTAGCTTGAGACTCTATTGAGTTTCTCGATCCTGCACCCTGACGGCCCATCAGACGAGCATTTGACAACAGAGTTAGTTCCTTCTGCTGGCCCCATCCCACCCAATCCCTCCGCTACTAGGTCTATAGAGCCTCATCCATCATCCTCCGAGTCCCTTCCATCAGTTCCCATTTTCAAGTGTGCTACAACAAGGTCCATGTCGGACCGTAGTGTAAGAAGTAAGTGCTCCGGGGTGAAGTTACCAGCTACAAAGGGGAAGAAACGTGAAGGGGCCCCTATGAGATGTCCTTCCAAGAAAAAACAAAAAAACACGTCATGTACAAATACAGATTCCAACATCTCTACCAAGGGAATTGATTCACCTAGAGGCCCTACCCGGGCCCCTGAGGTCCCCCCGACCCCTATATCCATAGGTGAGGAGGTTACACGGGGCCTAATTAATGATGCTTTTTGGGAAAAAATGGCATCTATAATTGCTGGGAGCCTGTCCCCCCTTTCCAACCGGTTATCTCTACTAGAAGACAAAATAGCAATGATAGCCAACACCATCAATTCTAACCCGGTGGTAATCGCCCACCCAGCCCAGAAGGCACCCTGTCATCAACCCGCTCCACTATCTACCATTAGATCAAGTGAGTCAGGTGTCGATCATCCCTTCCCCTGTAACTCACCCCCAATTGAAAGGGATGTATCAACCAACCATGATGGCAGGACTGCCGTTCCTATCTTCCCACATCAGGTTCAAGCCCTAGGCGACACCGGCCGTTTGGCTCGCCCTCCACAGCAACCCACACCCCCACCCCCCACTATTCCCAGTAAAAACCCTCCCCCAAGTCTTAGGAATCCTCAAAGAATTGATTTGCCCCCAGACTGCAGTCCATATGTTGTGGTCCTAACAGGCGTTCCTGAACTCCCCCCCGATAGAGACGAATCTTACTTGTCTTTGAAGAATAAGGTAATCCATTGGCTGAACGAAAATAGACCCCTTCCACCTAAACTAAATGGGGAAATTTTGATGGTGCGTAGAGTCTCATGGGCTGGACGGGGTGCGAAATCTATAAGGGGAGATTGCATTGTTGTAAATTTTAGGGACAAAATGGTGGTTAAACATGTGGGGGAGGGGGGGAGGTTTACAAAGGCTGATGGAATTCAAACTTCCTTCCTATCACACTTCTATCCCCTGGGAGCATTTAACCACAGGTTGGGCTCAGTAAAATTGTACGGGGCAATAGGTGGTACAGGTCCAGGTAACAATGGAATCCCAGAGGCAGATTCTTATGATCCACGCTTTAACATACCATGTTATAACAGGTTTAGCCTGCTGGACTGCGTTGATTGACTGTTGCCGGCTTTTGACACTGGGCCCAGTGACTCAACGCAGGTGGAGATGTTCGCCCGGGCGAGCTGGCATGCCTTTTCCCATCCTCAGGCTAGCAGGGGATACGACTGTGGGTCATCCCGGAGGGATGGGAATCCCGCGAGATTGGGGGGGGAGCTAGCTGTCTCTCTGTACCGACCCTGAGCCCAGTCTCGGATGTAAGCAGTATAAAAGGGATATTCCAGCAATCTAGGGCGAAGTCAGCGGAGATACCCAACCCAAAGTTAACTGAGACCCACTCCGATACCTTTCCCAGCAATTTGCCGCTCCACGGGCCTCCCACGAATTTGAGGCTAATCGATAACATCAGGGGAAACTCTAATACACAACCTGGAAATAATTTTACCTCCCAACACCTAGACTCTGTCATACACTCCACTAACCATATAGAGGGGTTAAAAATCTTATCATGGAACGTGGCGGGATTACCCTCCCTGTTAGATTCTGCCGACTGGGGGGAATTTATTGATGAACACGACCTCTGTCTATTCCAGGAAACCTGGGCATCGAAGCCCTATCACCGTCTAGGGTATGTCACCTACTGGGAACCGGCAGTGAGGGCTAAAAGGGGGAGGCCATCGGGAGGGCTGACCATCTGGGTGCGAACACACTTGGGATGCGCAATCAGGAAAGTTACCACCGACTCACTCGACATTATGTGCTTAGCCATGACTTTCCGGGACAACCATGAGCTGAGCCTGATTAATATCTATTCTCGCCCAGTGATTTACGGCCAAGTGTCTTGCTCTCTTACTTGCCTAGAGAAATTTTTGAGCTCATCTATTAACCCAGATCATTGCATAATTGGCGGCAATTTTAACTGCCATTATGAACCCCTGAATGGGTTGACCAGCTCAGTATCACAGGAAGAGGACCAAGCGTGGGCAATTCCCTTATGTTACACCTATACCACGAGGGCTTGGACACCTCTGGTCCTCCAACTTACTTTGATAACTCTTACCTTTTCTCTAAGGGCCTGTAATGGAAGGTTTCCGGCAGATAATCCTGGTAATTTTACTTTTGAAAGGAATGGACAAGCCACCATTATAGGCTATATAATGCTTAGTATGGGACTGTGGTCTAGGATTCTGGACTTTCATGTAAAGCAACGATGTGAAAGTGACCATAACCCCATCGTTGTAACTATGGAGGGCTTTAGTAAATGCCCTCATCCCGGCAACAATTCGATCCCCCAAAAGGCCCTGGTCACAAGCTGTGGCGCTCGAAGAGTCAGATGGGAAAAGATCGCCCAATCCCAAAGGGAGCTTAGTCTCAAGTATAGTGAGATCTGTCCCCTTTTGGAGAAACTTCTGGGCGAAGCTGCCTTGGGAGAGGGTCCCCCCGATCAGGACTTGATAGGACTAACCCACACAGAACTTTGTGGCGTCCTAGAGACCCATTTCCATCGGGAAACTAGGAGATAATTGGTTCCCGCGAAGGGGAAAAATACCTGGTATAATAAGACCTGCAGGGAAGCAAAGCTAGTGCTTTTAACAACTCTTAAAAAGGGTAATAAGCCACTAATCATGGAAGCGAGGGCATTCCATAAGAAAGTTACTGAAGAAGCAAAAAAAGAATGGGAACTAAATAGATGGGAGGAGATTTCTTCTGCACTGAAGAACAGGGACTCAAGGTCATTTTGGAACTTGGTGAAAACCGGGTCATCAGGTTCCCAGCAAGCAGTTCAACCCAATATTGGGGAAGAAATCTGGCGTCGTCATTTTAAAGATCTCTACGCCTTCAAGACAATAGAAGTAGATTATCCTTCTCCCCTCCCTAATGTAACTATACTACAAAATCAGGGGGTGGCCCATAAGTGAACGCTTGCTGAAGTTAAACTGGCCCTTAGCAAAGTCCTCCCAAATAAAGCTCCAGGCTTAGATAGGATCCCAGGCGACCTATATAAGAGCGAGCTGGACATCTGGGTTCCTTACCTTTATGGTCTCTTTAATGCAATATTGGCTGGAATGCCGTTACCACCGACATGGGCTGGCGCCGAGATCATACCAATTCATAAAAAGGGTTCCCCCCTTGATCCGGCAAACTATAGGCCGATTAGTTTAATTGACGTGGCACAGAAGATCTTTGCGCGTATTCTACTAGGGAGATTCCAAGCATGGATGGATGACTTTAATATTCTAACACCTCTGCAGGCGGGATTTAGAGCCAAAATGTCAACAGTGGATCAACTGTTTAGATTACAGATGATCCACTGGAAATCCATTATTTTAGAAGGAGGCAGTCTTTATCTCACGTTTGTAGAACTGAAGTCTGCCTTCGATATGGTGGATCGCCGTCAGCTGTGGGGGCTGTTAAAAGAGATGGGTGTGCCCTCCTATCTATGCGATCTATTAGAGCGCCTACACAAAGACACCTTTGCCAGAGTCAGGTTCGGCCTAAATGGAGAACTTACGTCTCCATTCCGTGTAGAGAAGGGAGTGAGGCAGGATTGCGTACTAGCGCCAACCCTCTTTTCTCTCTTTTTAAATGGGTTGGTCGAGGACCTTCTGGCCCTAAGAGCTATAGACGCACCCAGGTTGGCGGGCAGGAAAATACCTGCACTAATGTTTGCAGACGACACCCTGCTTCTGTCCAGGACCCCTATGGGAATGGAAAGAATCCTGGATGGATTCGCCCTATTCTGCAGGAAAAGGAACCTGGTCATAAATGTGAGCAAGACCAAATACATGGTTCTCCATGCGGATACTATAAACCGCCCCACGCCAAAACTGGACGGTCTGCATTTAGAACGGGTGAACATATTCGACTACTTGGGCGTAACACTTAACAACAAAATGAATTGGGGGCCCCAGATTTCAAAAGTAAATTTAAAATTCGCACAGATAACCGGGGGAATCATAAAGATGCACAAAAATAACCCACTAAAGCTAATTAGCCCATTAGTGGAGATATACAAGGTCCAGGCGAGGGGGGTTGTGACTTACGGTGCTGAACTATGGGGCCACAACACAGTCCCGACTTTAACCAAGTCGGAAAACCATTTTTCAAGACAATTATTGGCACTACCCACGAGTACCCCTATGCAGCCGCTCAGGATGGATCTGGGTATACACCCAATCGCGAATCTGGTTGCATCACGTCCGGTTATGTACTGGCGACGTCTATGGAGTACTCCCGAACTTGCTAGTTTTCGGGAGGAACTGAAATCTATCCTGTTGATCCCTAAGGCTGGCGCTATTCCATGGCTAGCCTTTGTAAAAAAATCCCTGAGGGCAATAGGGAGAGAAGATCTTTGGCTTAAACCAGAGGAGTCATGCCCTAACCTTTCAAAAAAGTCACTGGCTAAAACCCTGGAGGAATTCAATCTGATGCAGGTCCTACGGTCCACGAATAGCACCAATCTGACCTCGGCATTTCTTGAGGTGAAAAATGGCTATAGTTTTGAGCCCGCATTAGACTTGATTCACCCGGGAATCGCCAAGAAACTATTCATGCAATTTAGGCATGGTTCTCTCCCTCTTTTTTCAAGAACAAACAAGTGGGTTGGATCTAGCAGACACTCCTGTCCTGGGTGCGGTGTAGAAGAAGAGTCAGAGGTCCATGTCATCTTTTTTTGTACAGCCTACTTAACCCCCCGTCGAAAATGGATCATCCAGCTCGCCAAAAACACGGGGGCCAGGAATTATAGAGATCTGTATAGGCTCTTGAAGTATGACCCATCCCCCTTATTTGTTATCGTGATAGCCAAATTTTTATTTTCAATGTGGTTAATGAGAAGACGACTACTATCACGCTAAGGTATATCTTGTGTTAGACCTCTCAAATACAGTGTTTTTTCTTTTTGTTGTCTTGGCCAACGTGTTTGTTTATATGTCCTCGTATCTACATTTTTATTGTTGCACCATTTTATTATATCTACTGTTTTGTAATATTGTGATTTATGAACTTTTATGGCTGATAGCCGAAATAAAGTTTTCTTGACTTGACTTGAGTTTCATAACTTCTTTTTGTGGGAGTTTCTGCTGGTATTCATTGATTGAGTTTGAGCTTTATGCTCTCACTTTTTCTCTCAAACTTGAACTCTTAATGGGTTCTGATTGACACCATTGTCGACCCATTCTTAGAATAGAGATTCTTTCGTTTAGGGACCACGCTTGATGTTTAAATATCTGAAAAATAATTTTGATCTAACCATACTTTTTTCATCAATTCTGTTAATTGACTGAGATATTGAACTCATTGATTAAAGACTTAGGGGCATATGTATGAAGCCCATTTCCCGTTCGCAAATGGGCCGATTCTCAGAATCGCCCCTTTTGCGAACGGAAAAAAGCCTTTTGGGATGTATCATCCCAAAAGGCCCTTGCAAAATAGGTAATCGCAAAATTTACGATTCCTTATTTTGCGAAAGCATTTAAGGAATCGTAAATTGCAATTCCTTAAATGCGATGTAAAAAGCACCCAAGTTGTGCGATTTCTCCTTAAGAAATCGAAAATGACTACCAACTTCAAGTTGGGGGTAATTTGCGATTTCTTTCAAAAATGCACTTTTTTGCATTTTTCAAAGTGCCATGTTGTGCACATACATGCCCTTAGGGGATGTATGTGTGCCACATGTTCACACATGCACATTTCAGGGGTGCAACAGGGTGTCCTTTTGACACCCTGGCACCCTTGAAATTGCATTCTCAATTTGTGATTCTCTAATTGAGAATCGCAAATTGAAAATGTCTTCCCATTAATTCCTATGGGCCTCTAGGCCCATAGGAATAAATGAACAGGTATTCCTTAATTGTGAATCGCAATTTGCGATTCGCAATTAAGGAATATGTAGGATTCGCAAAATTATTTGCAAATCCTACATACATAGCGTTTTGCGATTCTCAAATAGTGATTCTCTAAAAATTGCTATTTGAGAATCGCAAATGTATCCTTTGATACATATGCCCCAAAGAGATTTTACTAAACCTTTGATGAAAATGAAACCCTTGAAACTCATTCAAACTCTTATTATTGACTAAACTTAGCAGTAAGAATTGATGATTATGATTTAAGTGATGACTAGCTCCTGATTCTCATAAATTTTATCCAAGATCAGTCGCATATGCTCTTAGGGTAGAGGAAGACAAAAGAAGAACTTCCATTCTAAAGAGAAGATAATTAGGGAGCGTGGATGAGGTCTGTGCATGAGATGATAAACCATAGTATTTAAATTGATTCTCACCCCAGCAGAATCTGGTAGCAGAAGGATGGTTTAAGTCTTGAGAAGGAGCTAGAGAATACTTGCCTAAGTTAGAATTATGCCTGAGTCCCAAAACCCAATGTCCAAAACTTGAAGACTGACAAGGTCTGATTATCAAAGGTAGTTGCTGTATTGGAGGTGTGACTATTGATAGGGTTATGCGTCGTGAATTATTATTACTGTTATCCTTATTGATTGAATTGGAGTATACTTGTTGAATGACTTGGTAGTGTTGATATGTTTATTGTGGAGAAGTTACAGAGTTATCAGGCTCAGAGTAGCCTAAGATCCCAGAATATCAATATTACATTTGAGAGAAAAGTGGATCAGACACTTTATGGTTTTCTTGTCTGCTAAAAGTTTGTGGTGTAGATCGTGAGGTTCCATCGACTACACATTTGAGATAAGGAATATAATGATGTGTTGTGATTGAACTAATATCGATAGATATTGGCAGAACCTGATTGCAGAAGAACACCCTACATTGATTAAGGTGAGTTTAGCTAATCGAGATTTCTCTTGCAAATATGAAAATCTTTTGTGTGAAAAATCTGAAGGTGTGAAATCCTAAAGATTCCGATTGTTGAATGCCGTTGATTTCTTCATTGAAGCAGACAAAGATTATTTATTTAAAAATTTTAAATTTGGAGGATTGTGTGTACTAGAGGAATTGTAAGGGAGGGTGAACTGCTGTGAGGAGTGAGATCAAACGTCATAGTGTGTCGTGCTGGGATTGTTTAGTTGGTGTACTGTAGGGCTTTGAGTGGCTGGTGTTGTCACAAAGTGCTGCGCTGTGATAGGTCAGTTGTTGTGTGAATACAGCATTGAGATTGGTTAACAAGTCTTCAAAGATATCAATTGTGAAAGGATTGGAGAAGGATATTTGACGCGTACGGAACAGAATCAAAACAAAGAATTTGTATTACATATGTAAACTGATAAATTGTTAGCTTCAGTGGAAATCATGCAATGTGTTAAAGAATTTAAGAGTTTGCGGAAGGTGGTGTTACAGTTCCAAAAAGGGAAGGGGAAGAGGCACCCCTCCAGAGGGTATACCTGCACATCATATGATGACAGAATTGGGATTATATACGTTTGTGGCTTCGCCAGTGGTGCAAGATTACTGAAAAAGATGGTCTCTTGAGTTTTCCTAGATATGGAATTTCTGAACTGAAAATTATTGAAAATTTGAAGGAGAAGCTATACAAAACTAAGCCAACCCCTATACCCACACAATATGAAGCACTAAATATGTTGTAGAAGGTAGCAGGAAACAATGAAAGAGAAATATCATAAAATGACTTGGAAAGCAGTGCATAATTATGCAGATACTCAATGGGATAGAGCTCTCCAGAGAAGGAGAATAGCTTTAGTTAAGGGAAGAAGACTATATCCAGCTATTATCACTGAAACATTAGAAAAATTGAAAAAGAATAAGACACAGGAAAAAGAAAATGAAAAGGTTAAGAGGAAGGATGAGACAGATAGTGATCCAGGGGATGAAATATTGGAAGAAATATTAGCCACTCGTCCACTACTTTATGTGACACCCACTACTAGTAGATATAATAGTGCAGCTACCAGTGCTACAGTGGCTACATCCCCTGTTGAACTGAGTGTTATTCAGATTGAGAGACCATTTCAGACATTCCAGATTGTCCCACCACCTGTATTTCAGACTCCAACTTTGATTACACCTCGTGTTACTGCTTCGATTATGACTGTTCTGGTACATTTATCACAAATTGCAACAGTACAGACAGTGCCCAGACCAATTGCAACTGCCCTGATAACTATTGCTCTAACACCAGTAGCTCAAAGAGCTGTAGGAGGAATAGCTGCATCGGGGTTTATCTCAACATATCAAAATGTTGATGTTGTTGCATGAAAACCACCCCAAATGATTCAATCTTTAAGAGAAAGGGAAAGGATTGTGTTAACAACACCGACAATCTAGGGAAAGGCAAATTTATTTGAGGATGGAATTTTCCCACCATGGTTTGAAGAATCAACAGGACTTAGAAAGACAGATAGGGTGGAACAACTAATTGCCCCAGAACTTTAAAAGGAGAGACCTCTTAATGTTTCAAAATTGGGAAGTTGGAATTAGAGGGAATCATTAGGGGATATTTGGTATGTGAACATCTAAACCAGTATCAGGAGAAAGAATTGAGTTACCTTAGTAAGAAAATTACAAGAAGTGCAGGGATCACGCATGATAAATTGACCAATTTGGCCCTAAACTATGATGTTGACCTTTCAAAAGGTTTTCCTTTGCAGAGAAGATACAGGGTTCAATTACATGGTGGGGCAATTGAAACAATGCATTCTTCAGGAATGCGTTTACACATAACTTAACTAGTAAAATACATCCGTTCATTTAAAAAAAAATGGTCCAAGAAACATCAAATGAAAAAGAAACAGTCAGAATTTAGAAGGGCGAAAATAAAAAGTCCTTGACAGGTTCACAAGAGGAGAAAGAAGCTTTGGCATATCCACTGAGAGATAGGGGATGGAGTATATGTCTATGTACGATGGAGCAGAGATGATCTTGCAGCAGGCACAAACAATTTCCAAAGCTGAAAGAGAAGTCAGTGCAGTGGTTCACGCGGGATGAAATAATTGCCAAATTTCCAAAGTGCTGTGGATTGATTTGAATATTTTCTTTGACACTGTAGTGCAAAATGATTTGTGGGCTGAATCTAAGGTTGTTGCACAATGGCTACGTGAAGGGTCAAAAAGAGAGGTTCACATTACAGCAGCATCTACTGGAGTCATGGGGAAATATGGATCAGTAATTATAATCCTAAAAGCCAAGGTGCCTACAAAAGATATTGATTGGGTAAAGTGTTAAAGGACTTCCCAAGAACCCAAAGAATCCGAACACGATAACTATGAGTGATTGTTACAGCTGTTTCAACCATACAGAGCGGGAGAGTATCTCGAACCCAGTGATATGGGTTTCTTTGTATCTCCGTTTGTTATTGGGTTGAGACCAGAAATTACTACACACATCCAACTAAGTGTAATTTTCTGGCAGACTAAATCACTAGATGGAATTCTAAGATATGCCAAATATTGTAGTGAGTAAGAGGAAATGAAGCAGAGACAACTTCATGATGGCCCCAAACAAAGTTTTCTCAGAGAAGATTTCAGAACTAGTCCTTAGCTGGAAATCAAGGTGGTATGCAAGGTGTTAGTGCACAATCAGGAGTATGTGGTACTCAAGGAGGATTTGGTAGAGGAAGAGGTGTTCCGGTTGATCTGAATTCTAGTATGGATGTTGCAACTCTGAAGAAAATTACTCCTTGCCACTATTGTAACAAGATCAGGTATTGAAAGAGAGAGTGTAGACTTAATCTGGACAGAGCAAATGGAAATTTCCAATTACGGGGAGGAAATCAAATGGAAATGCAAAATGTGCAGTTCAATAGATGCAAGTATCAATGCAGAAACAAGTCCAAATGATGCAAGCTCTACAAGTCTAGATGGTTCCACAGAATATGGGAAACACCCCATTTAATATAAAACAGATACCAAAAGCAAATCCGAACCTGTTTCAGAACCAAAATCAGAACCTGTTCTAACAGTTTCCAGTATTTGATAATAAAGGTTTTGGCTCCCAAAATTCCTAATGATGGTGCCTGAGTGGGGATCAGGATTGAATGTTGGGTGTAGTCTTAGCGATAGACCAGAGTGGTCCATTTGTAGAAGGAGAAGTTAATGGTCACCCAGTGTCATTCCTTATTGATAGAGAAGCTACCCATTTCTACTGTTAGAATAGCACCAGTAAATTGCAGGAATCTAAAATAAAGAGATCACAAACCTAGTCTCAGAAGAAGTTCCTGTAAAAATAGGTTAATTGAAGGAAAAACACAATGTTGTAATCTGTGATTCAAGTCCATTAAAGCTTCTAGGGAGGAATGTGCTGTGTAAGTGAAATTGCACAATTTACTGCACACCAGTTGTAGGATTGTTCACAGTGAGAACAATTGAGGAGTAACCTCCTGATTTGAAAAAGAACTGTGAACCTAGAAGAATGAGACTTCACCAGGGCGATATCAGACTAATCAAATGTGTAAAACCAGTAGAAACCACATTAAAACAAATGTGGAGTACCCAAAACACCACCATATAAATTGATGGGATTTTGAGTGAATTGGCTGTGAGTCAATGGAACTCTCTGATCATGTGTTTACAGAAGTCCAATAGTAATATCAGATTCTGCAGGATAACAGCATTGTTGTTTCATGTTGTCCTGTGGTACCGAATGCATTGACCATACTTTTTCGGATCTAGTGCACAACAGAATGGTTCCAGTTATCAATGTTTGTCAGGCTTTCGTCTCAGTGCCATTGCATGAAGATAGCCAGTTTCTTTTTTCCATTATCTTTCAGCAGAGAGTTGTGGCATGGTGGCGAGTTCCACAAGGGTATACAGAGAGTACTTCCATCTTTAACCAGATCTTGAAAACTATTCTGGAGTCATTACAGATGCCCTACAATTCAGTTCTCGTACAATATATAGATGACCTACTTGTAGCATCAGAAACTGCAGTGTAGTTCCTATTTCCCTAATAGGCTCTGCGCATTGGAATAATATACCCTATAGATTTGGCATAGGACTGAGGTCAGTATGCCCCAATCGAGTATATTAAACTTAATTAATTTGTACCAGCTAACTCAGAAGCCACTAGAAACTCCTTTTAAACAAGAAGTGAGTAGTTTCTGGCAACCACATAAACATGACAACTTTGTTTCCCTTTAGAATCAGAACACTCTCAGAATCGTGGCAACAACAGATAGCAGTTTCACTCAGCTAATCATGCATGCTTAGTTTATTCAGAGTTACACAGAAATAATAGACGGGCGTTTCAATAAAGGGATTTATTGAACAGTCTTGTTTCTCTTGTAAGAGATATGAGCTGTTACAATCGTAAGACAGTATGCAATATATATTATGTACAGCGTAAGCAGTAGAAAGAAATAATACTGCGCTAGTATTATCTTTTAGCTATGACACATATATTCATATACATAAATAACATTGGCCAAAAATGCGAGTACTCATAAGATGCTTCTCTAACTAGTTCTACCCCAGTGTACCTAATCTAAGTGTAGTACTATGTAAGAAGTAGGTGCTGTATTCTATAGAATGTTATTCTATAGTTTAGTATAGTATGATAAGTCTGGTATGCCAAGAGACCCTCTAGGTTATAGTCAGTTCCATACCTTGAGAATGAGAGAGTTGGGAATCTCTTTCCGGGTCTCGAACTCTAACACCCCACGAAGGGAGTCAGAACACTGGAAGCTGGATTCTCTGTGAGCAGGGATGACAGCGTCTCTTGCCAGTGCGTCAGGCCGGGACACGGGCTCCTCTAAAGTCAAGGTCTCCTCCTACTTGCTTAGGCAAGGGAAGGTATATTTATACCTGGTAGGTGCCTTGGAATGTTAGCACTGACGTAAAGTCAGGCAGAGGAAGACTTCAGGAATGAACCCTTAAGGAATAGCGGTTCATGCATAATAAATGAGTTCTTGGAGAAATCAATAATCCTGGGCTAGGGAAACTCCCAAGAGCTTAAGCGACCTCTGACCCTGTTTACCAGGCAGGTCGCTCCCCTCACCGCCACGCAGCCCCCTGTGTGACCACTGACCACTGCTGCATTGTGTCTGCCTGCGTTAGAGTGACTGTGCCCTCCTTCTCTTCTGTACCCACGAGTGAGTGATTCTTCCCCACTGGACCTGTGTATTTTGCTGCCTTGATTGTCCCCCTCTCCTTTGGTGCCCAGATTGTGCCCCTTTTTTCTTCTGTCTTTCCCCGCGTCTCCCCCTCGCCGCCCGTTTCCTGCTGCCGCGTCCCATAGCTCTGCCCCCCTCGCACCCTATTGGCCGCCGCGTCCCATAGCTCCGCCCCCCTCGCACCCTATTGGCCGCCCCACTCCCACCTCCCAGCTGCTCCTCCCTCCCTCTCCCACTCATATGGAGGCCGCGCAGCGGTAGAGAGAGCGACCTCTGACCCTGTTTACCAGGCAGGTCACTCCCCTCACCGCCACGCAGCCCCCTGTGTGACCACTGACCGCTGCTGCATTGTGTCTGCCTGCGTTAGAGTGACTGTGCCCTCCTTCTCTTCTGTACCCACGAGTGAGTGATTTTCCCCCACTGTACCTGTGTATTTTGCTGCCTTGATTGTCCCCCTCCTTTGGTGCCCAGTTTGTGTCCCTTTTTTCTTCTGTCTTTCCCCGTGTCTCCCCCTTGCTGCCCGTTTCCCACCGCCGCATCCCGTAGCTCCACCCCCCTCGCACCCTGTTGGCCACCACATCCCATAGCTCCGCCCTCCTCGCACCCTATTGGCCGCCCCGCTCCCACCTCCCAGCTGCTCCTCCCTCCCTCTCCCACTCATATGGAGGCCGCGCAGCGGCCGCGCCACTGGCGCGCCGAAGGCGCGCCTAAGGCAAGCCCGTCTGCGCCCATCCACGCCTGGCCCGCGCCCAGCGCCAGACCCCCTGGCCCCCGCAGATGCCAGCCCACCCACAAGACCTACAACGCCGCCACTCTCATCGCACTCAACACCGGCCGGAGCCCCGGCTGCTGCAGAGCCACCCCAAGACGCACCCACGGACCTTTCACCTGCCAATCCTGCAAGTTCTCCTGCATCCGGACCCGTACCGCACCCGCCAAGCCAAGCACCAACAGCAACCACCTGAAGCACCTGAAGTGCATCCTGCTCAACACCCGCTCCGTCCACAGGCACGCAGTGGAACTCTGGAACCTGCTCGACGCCACATGCCCAGACATCGCCTTCCTCACGGAAACCTGGATGAACGCCTCCTCAGCACCCGACATCGCCATCGCAATCCCGGACGGATACAAGATCACCCAGAGGGACCGCGCCAACCAGAATGGAGGAGGCATCGCCATTGTCCACAAGAACACCATCCGCATCACGACCAACTCCGAAGACACCCTCACAGCCGCCGAACACCTGCACTTCCAGATCCACACCGACCCCAAGACCACCCTCAGAGGCACCCTCATCTACAGACCCCCGGGACCTCGCACACAATTCAGCGAAGACATCGCTGACTTCATCAGCCCGCACGCCCTCCCCTCCGCTGACTACATCCTCCTCGGGGACCTCAACTTCCACCTGGAGAACAACAACGACCGCAACACCACCACCCTGCTGGACAACCTCGCCAACCTCGGACTCAAGCAACTGGTGACCACCCCCACCCACTAAGCCGGCCACACGCTCGACCCCGTCTTCTCCTCCAGCAAGGACATCCCCTTCATCCACGCCACCGGACTCCACTGGACAGACCACAGCTGCGTCCACTTCAGCTTCAGAAGGACCACGACTCACCACCACCCGCAACTGGTCCCCCGCAGAAGCTGGAACAAGATCACTGCCGACCAGCTCACCACATCCCTGAGCCAGAACCCCCCCACCAGATCAGCGAACCCCAACCAAGCCGCCAACAACCTCACGAAATGGATCAGCAACTGCGCAGACAACCTCGCTCCACTGAAGACCCCCCCCCCGCCAGACCCGGCACCAAGAAAGCATCTTGGTTTACCGACGAACTCAAGAGCTCCAAGAAGAACTGCCGGGCCCTCGAGAAAGCCTGGCGCAGAGACCCAACTACAGACAACATGACCACCCTCAAGCTCGCCACTCGAAGACATCACCAGCTGATCCACGCCACCAAGAAATCCGCATTCAAGGAACGACTGGACAACAACGCCCGCAACAGCAAGGAACTCTTCAACATCGCCAAAGAGCTCTCGAACCCCAGCGCCGGAAACAACGACATCACGCCCTCGCAAGACCTCTGCAACTCGCTCGCCTCGTTCTTCCACAGCAAGATCGCAGACATACACAACAGTTTCAGCACACAGCCAACGCACCCTACGACCGGAACAACGCCCCCCCCACCACCCTCCGCGCCTGGACCCCAGTCAACACCGAAGACACCATCCGCACGATGAACTCCATCCACTCAGGATCTCCAACCGACCCCTGCCATCACCACATCTTCAACAAGGCCGACTCCGTCATCGCACCCCACCTGCAGGACATCATCAACGCCTCCTTCAACACCGCCACCTTCCCAGAGAGCTGGAAGCACGCCGAACTCAGCGCCCTACTGAAGAAACCATCAGCGGACCCCACCGACCTCAAAAACTACCGCCCCATCTCGCTCCTTCCTTTTCCGACCAAAGTCATCGAGAAAACCGTCAACAGACAACTGGCCGCCTTCCTCGAGACGAATGGATCCCTCGACCACTCGCAGTCCGGCTTCCGGGCCAACCACAGCACCGAGACCGCCCTCATCGCAGCCACCGACAACATCCGAGCTTTGCTCGACAACGGGGAAACAACGGCCCTCATCCTCCTGGACCTCTCCGCGGCGTTCGACACGGTCTGCCACCGCACCCTAGTGCAGCGCCTCAACAACATCGGTATCCAGGAGAAGGCACTGGAATGGATCATCTCCTTCCTCGCCGGAAGAACACAGAGAGTCCGCCTACCGAAGTCATCTGCGGCGTACCACAAGGATCATCACTCAACCCCACCCTCTTCAACGTCTACATGAGCCCCCTCGCAGCCATCACACGCCAACACAACCTCAAAATCATCTCCTACGCCGACGACACCCAGCTGATTTTCTCCCTCACCAACGACCCCGCCACCGCCAGAACCAACCTACACGAAGGGATGAAAGACGTAGCCGAGTGGATGATGAACAGCCGCCTGAAACTGAACTCAGATAAGATGGAAGTCCTCATCCTGGGATCATCACCCTCCGCCTGGGACGACTCCTGGTGGCCCCCTGCCCTTGGCAGCGCACCCAAACCAACAGACCACGCACGCAACCTGGGCTTCGTCCTGGACTCCTCCCTCTCCATGACCAGACAAGTCAACGCCGTCTCCGCATCATGCTTCAACATCCTACGCATGCTACGTAAGATCTTCCGGTGGATCCTCACCGAAACCAGGAAGACAGTCACCCAGGCCCTCGTCACCAGCCGACTGGACTACGGCAACTCCCTCTACACCGGAACCACAGCCAAACTCCAGAAACGACTCCAGCACATCCAGAACGCCTCAGCACGCCTCATCCTGGACATTCCCCGACACAGCCACATCTCCGTACACCTGAGAAACCTGCACTGGCTCCCCGTCAGCAAGAGAATCACGTTCCGACTCCTCACCCACGCACACAAAGCTCTCCACAACCAAGGCCCAAGATACCTCAACGACCGCGTGACCTTCTACACTCCCACCCGCCAGCTTCGATCAACCAGCTACGCCCTTGCCGCCGTCCCCCGCATCCGAAGAGCCACAACAGGAGGAAGATCCTTCTCCTACCTGGCTGCCAAGACGTGGAACTCCCTCCCCATCCACCTCCGCCTGACCCAAGACCACCTCTCCTTCAGGAAGCAACTCAAGACCTGGCTGTTCGAGCAGTAGCGGACCCCCCTCCCCCAAGCGCCTTGAGACCCTCCAGGTGAGTAGCGCGCTATACAAATGCTTGATTGATTGATTGATTGAAGGGTCTGGTTTCTAAGAACTCGTTGTGACGGACGGATGTAGGTGACCATGCCTGTATTTGGATTGCATGGCTAATGCCTAAATAAGGACTGGGATCTTATGCCTGTATAAGGGCACTGCGAATTGTGCCTATATAAGGACATGTTTAATGAAAACCTATTTACGGACACCTAAAGTGGAATACAACACCCACTCCACTTTCGAATGAACGATAATACTAAATGCTAAACATAAAATGCTAAACATTAAACTGAGTACCACATGTTGCTAAAAACATTTGTAAAAGCATACTAAAAGAAATCTATTAAAAAAAACTTTGCTAAAACATGTAATGCAAAGGTACTGTACATTTTAAAGCAGTTTTTCATCCTAAGCATATATCAGAAATAAATGCAATAGGAATGAACAGAAATACATACATATGACGAAATGGTCGACAAGTTTTCAAAAAATCAAAGCCATTTCATAACATGGTACTAAATGAAATTGTGGTAAATAAGGTGACAATGTGTCCCTGGAAGTACTCAAAGAAGTCCGTTCTATATGAATAGTTCTACTGTAAGCATTGATTTGCCATGTATTTTCAAATTTAGAGAAAAATCCATTTTAGGAAGAATTCCAAGTTCTGTTCTGTTATGATAATATGGAGGCCAAATGCATTGCTTTCCTGGTAGACTGTGAGCCGAATCAAAGTCAGTGTATGGGGCTGGTGAAAACATGATATCATCTACTCTTGTAGACAAAAGATCGTCTACCGATGTCGGTGATAGTTGGAACACATCGTTTAGAAGGTTAACTGCACAGATATGTGAAGCATCGCCTTCAGCATGGGATGCCGCAGCAATGTTCTCATCCGTTACCTGTATGCCTGTTGATCCATCTCGTACTTCAGCAGCAGCAGCAGGAACTGTCTGTGAGATCTCCACAAATGCCGTCATCAGGATTGGTAGCTTCTGGGGACAACACAGAGCATGGGCCGTTATCGGGTCCAACAGAGTATCGATATCCGTTGACATGACTGATGGGAGTGTTAGACACATGTCTAGCACGCATTCTTCACCGCAAAGCAGGCAGCGTAGAACAGGTAAAATGCAATGTTGCCAGATTGGTCTAAATGACAAAAACCATGTTGTATTAAGTTTCTGTAGATGAGGTATGCCTAAAAGTGCACTATGCACTCACAGCACTTCCGTTCTAGAAGAGTTTTCTCCAAGTTGCTGGGAGTGACGCCGGTGGATAGGCTTGCCATAGCGTAGCAGTAGGAATAGAAACAGGATTCCTGCAAAGAGTGCTAGAACTAATGGAAGACCACCAAACACCGAATGCACAAAGTTTGGAATGATTCCGAGGACTGCCTGAAAAGGTGTTAACAGTCCTGAACATATGTTCTTAAATACATGTACAACCCCGCTCATATCAGACATGTTTAAGATACGGCCCACCATTTCTACAAAATGTATAGGGCAGTTTGTACGAATTAGAGCCTATATCTCAGCTGAAGTCCTTGCAATTTGTAGATCATAGGTTTCTTTGGCCAAGGTCAAAGGCATGGTCTGTTGCAAAAGCATGGCTTTCATTCTGCTTAAAGTATCAAAATGTATAAAAGAAACATTCAATGAAGGCCATAGAGGCGACTCCCTGACTGTGTCTATTGGGGGGAACAATATTTGCATACAACAAGTAACCCTGGAGCTAACCGTTACCAAATATGTGATTCCTGGCAACGTGCCACATCAACCTTCATCATTCAACATGAGGAAACTCCCGTTAGAAAGTTGGCCAAACGTTGGATTAATCACAGCAGCTGGTGCACCCTGTAGGTGGCAGGACAAGTTTGCCACAGAACCATTACAAGCCCCGTGTAAAGAAATGTCCTGACATATGAGAGATCCGCTCAGTGCATTTTCACAGTGTGTACCGCTTAGAAACACTTCACGATCCCCACTCCAACATCTGTATTCGTAAGGTAAATCCCAGGATGTCTTAATGTATTCTTTACCCAAACTTTCATATTTGCCTGCTTGCATTTGTTTGAGGCAATACTGAAAATGAAAAGTAGTGACAGGTAGAGTTATTTTGCCATGGATAAAGCCATTCTGTAGCTGGTTTTTCTGCTAACGTAAATGGTAATTTTTCCAGTTTTTCTATGCTCAGCACTGTATACTTTGCTCCCCTTTGTGTCAGTTCGATCTGTTTATCCATGAGATTCTATTCTGAATACAGAGACGACGTGTTGATAAAACGCCAAGGCACATAGCCTGCATGCAAGGATTGCAGCTTCCAGCCTAATAACATAATAGAACGTAACTGAGATTGGCCTAGTTGTAACATGGCTAATTCTTGTTCCAGCATGTCAATAGCAGAGGATACAATGTTGTCCAGTGAATATATTCTGGATGTAATCACAAGGGAAACTCCACAATGTGTGGAGGGGGGAACGGGAGGCGTGGGGTTCTAGGAGCTAGCGGCCTCCATTACTAAATGTTTACCACAGAAAGCTACTCCTAGTAAAGTGTGACCCTACTACAGTTATAGAACTGTTGTGAGTTAGGACATCTCACAAAAAGTGACGGACTGATCTCACACACCACCTGGTGTCATGCTTCATCATCAGCCAGTCCTCGCCCTCCAAAACCTTCGTTTGATGGAGGGCGGGCATACACCTGGAGACAGGGATGCACTTCTAAACTAAAGAGTGGGGGCCCGTGGGGTGGAACGTGAAGTTAAAATCATTATATTTACCAGAAGAAAATTTTAATGTGGCCAATAACTATATGATGCTAAAAACAAAAGGACGGTAGGTGGGGTATTCAGTGTCCCCTAACCGTCTTGTGAAAGGTCAACATGTTTCTGCCTAGTTGGCCCGAACGGGTCCAGGGCATTCATCAGGACCTGGGTTTGAAATGGGGCTCCGTTCTTACCATTAGGTAGCAAGAAATTACCACTGCGCGGGTGTGGCGGGGGCCGCACTCCGCTTCCTAATTAGCTTCCAACCGTCAAGCCTATAGGGAGGAGTGAACAAACAATTGTGTAATAACTGTAGAGATGGGTCAAAAACATATATAACATTTAAAGACAAAAAATGAAAAGAAACAGCACATGCGTAAGTTCCTTAAGGTGAGTGACTAATCACGTGACTTGTGCCACTCTATGTGTGTACACAGACATATCGAGAGTCAAGATGCTCTCGTGGGCCTTACCCTAGTTGAGACAACTACTTGCCACATGGGGGGAGGGGAGGAGACACTCCTGTTCATTCTGGAGAGAGAGAAGGTAAATCACAGTGTTCAGAAGAATCTTATCATCCGGTGTATGGAACCTTGAGACTCCACATACGAGTAAAATACATGTTCATTCACACAGTAACGGGCCAGAGGGGTCCAGTTACGGTATATAAAGC
Organism: Triturus cristatus; assembly: GCF_964204655.1. Lineage (NCBI taxonomy): Eukaryota > Metazoa > Chordata > Amphibia > Caudata > Salamandridae > Triturus > Triturus cristatus. The sequence continues at coordinate 797,144,366 of NC_140587.1, read as the reverse complement.
ATTCACACTCTTACTGTCTCAGGTAAAGTATCCCGCGTTCAGCCTATGGTGTTGCTCCCGGTCCTCCCGAATGTGGGAGTGAGGCCGCGGGGTCGTGCTTAAATAATGTGTTTGAGGTCTTAATTGCAGTCAGCGTTGATCAGTTACAGCTGAGAAGTGGTTCCTGGTGTGTTGTTTCCGGTGTCCCGAGTGGACGTGAGGAAGATGCATGCAGCGTAGTGCCTGGTTAAGTCATGGTTCCTGGTGTGTTGTTTCCGGTGTCCCGAGTGGGCGTGAGGGGGATGCATGCAGCGTTGTGCCTGGTTTTGTCATGGCCGCAGCGGTAGGCCAATAGTATTGTCCCAGCAGCGACATGTGCCCAAATAAGGAGGATGAGTCAACGGACCCGCCCGTGGTTGGTGTCACGTGTGTGACAACGCGTCCAGAGTCGTCTAGGTAACGCGGGGATGACGTAGTGAGAATGAGTTCTGAAACATTCTCTGTAGCCCAATGCGAAGTGTGGAAGTGGGCGTGGACAACCATGCAGAACCAGTAGTAATTGTATTGTTAAGATGAATGGAGAAAGCGTCGGGGGTTGCCATGGTGATGAGGGGTGGTGTGGTGCAGCGGCAGCGATCCGCCGGAGGCGTACGCCCGGCGTTTATCCCAAACAGCAGTCGCCTAAACCAAGGATGGGCATGATAAGGCGAGCGAAAGGAAAGAGTGCCAAGGGGGCGCCCGTGATGTAAGTGTGTAGAAAGGAACCTGTCTCACAATTTGCGTACAGGATGAAAGAGGGGGGGAAAACATCTTGCAGTGCCATGAGGGCACGAAAGGTGCCATGTTAACAAGGGGGTCTCTATGGTTAGGGTAGCCAGTGAGGGTGTTAAGAATTGGTGTAGAGACAATAATTTAATGGCATGATTGGCCAGGTTCAGGCCACAACGGTAACTATACACAGGGATAGGGACTATCTACTCAATTGGAGCCAAGGGATGTCGTCGTTAAGGCCCCTCTCATGGGATCGCAGACGGAAGACCCAACGTTGTTCCCTTACGTGAAGAGCTTTTGAAAGGTCAAATCTACTTTTGTTCATGACTTCAAGGATAGTCCATCGGAGGTCGGTGTCCTTGTGATGTTTCTCCAAAAAGTGACGTGTGAGTTTGGTATTCGTTTTTTTGCATCTTATGGTACTGCAGTTGTTCGTTGATGCGTATCCTGATTTTTCTGGTTGTCATGCCAACATACTGGAGACCACATGGGCATGTCAGGAGGTAAACAACATTCTCGGTGTTGCAGTTACTGAATTTGCGGAGTTGCCACGGTTTACCTGTACCTATGTTGACTTCTTTGGTGTTGGTAGTAAGGTTACAGGAAGTGCATCCCCCACATGTAAAATGTCCCATCACTTGTGATTGATCCCAGAGCCTCTGTTGTTCAGTGCCAAATGTGGTTGGCATGTTGGCGTGAACAAGTTGGTCTCGCAGGTTTTTGTTGCGTTTGAATGCAAACAGCGGGGGATCCCACTGTTTCCCCGCGCTGTTCAGAATGTTCCATCTTTTCCTAATTATCTTCTGCACTGTGTTTGAAACAGGGGTGAATGTAGTAACGCATACTGTTCTTTCGCTGTTCTCTTTCACCACATCCTCTAAAAGTGCTTCCCTTGGGTTGTTTCTTGCTCGCTTCTTAGCCTTGCGTACCATCTTTTTGGGGTAGTGGCGAGCAACAAGTTTTGTTTCAAGATGGGATGCTTGTTCTTCGAATGTATCGATATCAGAGCAGTTCCTCCTTACTCGAAGAAATTGTCCAACCGGGAGGTTTTGTCTCAGTGACTTGGGATGGTAGCTCTCATATAATAGAAGGCTGTTCTTGTCGGTGGGCTTGTTGTGCACCTTGGTGGTGATCCCTTCGTTAGTCATAGTGATGTCTAGATCAAGGAAGATAGCATGGTTTTTATTGATTGTGTGGGTGAATCTGAGGTGTGCATCTTTGGTGTTGACCCACTGGACAAATCTTATTGCCTCTTCTTCAGTCCCATTCCATACTATAGGAACATCATCTATCTAGCGTTTCCAAATCCTCAGATGTTGTAGGAATGGATTGTGTGGATTGTGGATGAAGTCATCCTCGAATTGCTGAACGTACAGGCAGGCCATACTGGGGGCAAAGGTGCGCCCCATTGAAGTACCAGTGATCCGGTGATAGATGATTTTCTCGAACTCAAAGAAGTTCTCAGTGAGTGCAAGTTCCGCACATTCCATCACGAAATGTTGTGGGGTTAAAAAGTCCCACTCTCTATTGAAGATGATATTTTCCACAACTTCCAAGGTGCGTCTCTGTGGTATGCTCGTATATAGAGCTTCTATGTCCATAGCTATTATCCAATCATTGCTTGTATCCACAGTGAGGTCTCTGAGGAGGCAAAGGACATCCTTCGTGTCCCTGAGGTAAGACGAAGATTCTTTAACAATGGGGCGAAGAAACCAGTCACAGAACTGTGAAAGTGGCTCTAGTGCTGATCCTATGCCAGACACAATTGGTCAGCCTGGTGGAGGCATACGGTTTTTATGAATCTTCGGGAGTGTGTAGAATTTGGGCATTCTGGGTTCCTCATTTACGAGGAAGTCGGCCTCTTGTTTAGTGATCCAGTCGTTGCCGAGTGCCTCTGTAACCATGCTTTTGATCCTGGTCATCAGTGAACCTGTGGGGTCAGTTCTATGTACGGTGTAGCTGCTGGTGTTAGAGAGTAGTCTCAAGCATTCCTCTCGGTACATATCGCTATCCATAACGACTATGGAACCCCCTTTGTCAGCTGGTTTTATGATTAAGTCTTTGTTATTAATTAGACTTTTGAGGGCCGTACGTTCTTTCCCAGTAAGGTTATCAAACCCTCGAGTGTTCCGGAAGTTAATGTCTTCAATGTCTTTTAGCACGGCCTGTTCGAAGGCAAGTGTGTGGCATGAGATGTTTTGGTTAGGTGGTTGGAAAGTGGACTTTGTTCTGAGCCCTGTTGACTTCTTTTCTTCCGCACCTTCTACCGTGTCTCCGAACAAATCACGGAGTTTGATTTTACGGAAGAATTGGGCCAATTCCGTGTGTAGGACAAAGGGGTCATTTTTGGGTGTGGGAACAAATCCCAGACCCTTGGAGAGGACAGTTGTCTCCTCGTGCGAGAGTGTGTGTTTGCTGATGTTAACTATGTTGGTAGCTCCCTGCTCGTCGAGGGCGTTTCCACTCTCCCTCTGCTCCTGGTTACTACCACATGGGGTGGTTGTGGTTGGTCTTCCCATTGGACTCTCGTGTTTCTTAGTTTTTGTCGGCCTCTCCCTCTGCCACGGCCCTGGAATAAAAAAGGCAGTTGTCCTTGTGGAAATCCAAATCCTGGTTGGTAGTATGGTTGTGGCCAGAAGCCGAACGGAGGGGGTTGAGGTTGTGGGGCTTGCATCATCGGATGGTGGTAACCCATTGGTTTTCAAAATTGTGGTCCTGAACCCTCGTCGCTGCTACTGTCACTTCTTTCCTCTCCAGAGCTGAATGTCCAGTTCTGGGGGGTGGGTCTGAACCGTTGTCTTCTCCCTGGCTGTTGGGGGGCTGGTTTGTCATAGTGTTCATTCGTGACGTATGAGTAAACCGTTTCTCTACTGAATTTTTGTACATCCTTCTGGAGTTTCGTGAGTTTTGACTGTGTTAGATACTCCTTATAATCAGAGTGGTCTTTGTTGATTTCCTCAAGCTTCTTCTTAAAGGCTGAAAGTTGGACCGTTGTCTTTAGTCTGCCCTCACTCTGTTGTATCTCAATAAGGAGGGCATCTGCCAGTTGTCTGGCGGTGTTAATGATAAGAATGAGCCAGTCTTTTGTGCACTTCCAGGCGATGCTTGACCAATTAATTCTGAACTCCTTATTGTTAAGAAACAATCTTGGTTCGTTGGTGACAATAAGGCCTCTAGGGGCCGTGTTTTTCCGGAGGTACTCCGTCATAAATGCCCCATGAAGTGTTGTGTGTATTTGTTCCTTTTTCTTAGAAGAGAGAGCTTCCCATTCATCCGAGTTCTTTACCGTTTTGGTGACTATGGTTTCTGCTAGTAGAGACGGTGTGTTGAGGATCTCTGCTAGAATCTCATCCCCGAACGAGAGTTCGGTGTCCATGATGCAAGTTGGGTAAGTGGAGTGTGATATTTTATCACACTTGGAATATAGCTACTTTAGTTCGGGGGGCAGACAACGATGGGTCTGTCCTCTTGTTCTGGTCGGGAGGATATGCGACTCAGAACAACATCCTAACCTTAGGGAATGATACCCCTAATTGCGTTCCCACAGCTGGCAGCTGTACGTAAAATGTAATCACAAGGGAAACTCCACAATGTGTGGAGGGGGGAACGGGAGGCGTGGGGTTCTAGGAGCTAGTGGCCTCCATTACTAAATGTTTACCACAGAAAGCTACTCCTAGTAAAGTGTGACCCTACTACAGTTATAGAACTGTTGTGAGTTAGGACATCTCACAAAAAGTGACAGACTGATCTCACACACCACCTGGTGTCATGCTTCATCATCGGCCAGTCCTCGCCCTCCAAAACCTTCATTTGATGGAGGGCGGGCATACACCTGGAGACAGGGATGCACTTCTAAACTAAAGAGTGGGGGCCCGTGGGGTGGAACGTGAAGTTAAAAATCATTATAGTTACCAGAAGAAAATTTTAATGTGGCCAATAACTATATGATGCTAAAAACAAAAGGACGGAAGGTGGGGTATTCAGTGTCCCCTAACCGTCTTGTGAAAGGTCGACATGTTTCTGCCTAGTTGGCCCGAACGGGTCCAGGGCATTCATCAGGACCTGGGTTTGAAATGGGGCTCCGTTCTTACCATTAGGTAGCAAGAAATTACCACTGCGCGGGTGTGGCGGGGGCCGCACTCTGCTTCCTAATTGGCTTCCAACCGTTAAGCCTATAGGGAGGAGTGAACAAACAATTGTGTAATAACTGTAGAGATGGGTCAAAAACATATATAACATTTAAAGACAAAAAATGAAAAGAAACAGCGCATGCGTAAGTTCCTTAAGGTGAGTGACTAATCACGTGACTTGTGCCACTCTATATTTGTACACAGACATATCGAGAGTCAAGATGCTCTCGTGGGTCTTACCCTAGTTGAGACAACTACTTGCCACATGGGGGGAGGGGAGGAGACACTCCTGTTCATTCTGGAGGGAGAGAAGGTAAATCACAGTGTTCAGAAGAATCTTATCATCCGGTGTATGGAACCTTGAGACTCCACATACGAGTAAAATACATGTTCATTCACACAGTAACGGGCCAGAGGGGTCCAGTTACGGTATATAAAGCATTCACACTCTTACTGTCTCAGGTAAAGTATCCCGCGTTCAGCCTATGGTGTTGCTCCCGGTCCTCCTGAATGTGGGAGTGATGCCGCGGGGTCGCGTTTAAATAATGTGTTTGAGGTCTTAATTGCAGTCAGCGTTGATCAGTTACAGCTGAGAAGTGGTTCCTGGTGTGTTGTTTCCGGTGTCCCGAGTGGACGTGAGGAAGATGCATGCAGCCCAGTGCCTGGTTAAGTCATGGTTCCTGGTGTGTTGTTTCCGGTGTCCCGAGTGGGCGTGAGGGGGATGCATGCAGCGTTGTGCCTGGTTTAGTCATGGCCACAGCGGTAGGCCAATAGTATTGTCCCAGCAGCGACATATGCCCAAATAAGGAGGATGAGTCAACGGACCCGCCCGTGGTTGGTGTCACGTGTGTGACAACGCGTCCAGAGTCGTCTAGGTAACGCGGGGATGATGTAGTGAGAATGAGTTCTGAAAAATTCTCCGTAGCCCAATGCGAAGTGTGGAAGTGGGCGTGGACAACCATGCAGAACCAGTAGTAATTGTATGGTTAAGATGAATGGAGAAAGCGTCGGGGGTTGCCATGGTGATGAGGGGTGGTGTGGTGCAGCGGCAGCGATCCGCCGAAGGCGTACGCCCGGCGTTTATCCCAAACAGCAGTCGCCTAAACCAAGGATGGGCATGATAAGGCGAGCGAAAGGAAAGAGTGCCAAGGGGGCGCCCGTGATGTAAGTGTATAGAAAGGAACCTGTCTCACAATTTGCGTACAGGATGAAAGAGGGGGGGAAAACATCTTGCAGTGCCATGAGGGCACGAAAGGTGCCATGTTAACAAGGGGGTCTCTATGGTTAGGGTAGCCAGTGAGGGTGTTAAGAATTGGTGTAGAGACAATAATTTAATGGCATGATTGGCCAGGTTCAGGCCACAACGGTAACTATACACAGGGATAGGGACTATCTACTCAATTGGAGCCAAGGGATGTCGTCGTTAAGGCCCCTCTCATGGGATCGCAGACGGAAGACCCAACGTTGTTCCCTTACGTGAAGAGCTTTTGAAAGGTCAAATCTACTTTTGTTCATGACTTCAAGGATAGTCCATCGGAGGTCGGTGTCCTTGTGATGTTTCTCCAAAAAGTGACGTGTGAGTTTGGTATTCGTTTTTTTGCATCTTATGGTACTGCAGTGTTCGTTGATGCGTATCCTGATTTTTCTGGTTGTCATGCCAACATACTGGAGACCACATGGGCATGTCAGGAGGTAAACAACATTCTCGGTGTTGCAGTTACTGAATTTGCGGAGTTGCCACGGTTTACCTGTACCTATGTTGACTTCTTTGGTGTTGGTAGTAAGGTTACAGGAAGTGCATCCCCCACATGTAAAATGTCCCATCACTTGTGATTGATCCCAGAGCCTCTGTTGTTCAGTGCCAAATGTGGTTGGCATGTTGGCGTGAACAAGTTGGTCTCGCAGGTTTTTGTTGCGTTTGAATGCAAACAGTGGGGGATCCCACTGTTTCCCCGCGCTGTTCAGAATGTTCCATCTTTTCCTAATTATCTTCTGCACTGTGTTTGAAACAGGGGTGAATGTAGTAACGCATACTGTTCTTTCGCTGTTCTCTTTCACCACATCCTCTAAAAGTGCTTCCCTTGGGTTGTTTCTTGCTCGCTTCTTAGCCTTGCGTACCATCTTTTTGGGGTAGTGGCGAGCAACAAGTTTTGTTTCAAGGTGGGATGCTTGTTCTTCGAATGTATCGATATCAGAGCAGTTCCTCCTTACTCGAAGAAATTGTCCAACCGGGAGGTTTTGTCTCAGTGACTTGGGATGGTAGCTCTCATATAATAGAAGGCTGTTCTTGTCGGTGGGCTTGTTGTGCACCTTGGTGGTGATCCCTTCGTTAGTCATAGTGATGTCTAGATCAAGGAAGATAGCATGGTTTTTATTGATTGTGTGGGTGAATCTGAGGTGTGCATCTTTGGTGTTGACCCACTGGACAAATCTTATTGCCTCTTCTTCAGTCCCATTCCATACTATAAGAACATCATCTATCTAGCGTTTCCAAATCCTCAGATGTTGTAGGAATGGATTGTGTGGATTGTGGATGAAGTCATCCTCGAATTGCTGAACGTACAGGCAGGCCATACTGGGGGCAAAGGTGCGCCCCATTGAAGTACCAGTGATCTGGTGATAGATGATTTTCTCGAACTCAAAGAAGTTCTCAGTGAGTGCAAGTTCCGCACATTCCATCACGAAATGTTGTGGGGTTAAAAAGTCCCACTCTCTATTGAGGATGATATTTTCCACAACTTCCAAGGTGCGTCTCTGTGGTATGCTCGTATATAGAGCTTCTATGTCCATAGCTATTATCCAATCATTGCTTGTATCCACCGTGAGGTCTCTGAGGAGGCAAAGGACATCCTTCGTGTCCCTGAGGTAAGACGAAGATTCTTTAACAATGGGGCGAAGAAACCAGTCACAGAACTGTGAAAGTGGCTCTAGTGCTGATCCTATGCCAGACACAATTGGTCAGCCTGGTGGAGGCATACGGTTTTTATGAATCTTCAGGAGTGTGTAGAATTTGGGCATTCTGGGTTCCTCATTTACGAGGAAGTCGGCCTCTTGTTTAGTGATCCAGTCGTTGCCGAGTGCCTCTGTAACCATGCTTTTGATCCTGGTCATCAGTGAACCTGTGGGGTCAGTTCTATGTACGGTGTAGCTGCTGGTGTCAGAGAGTAGTCTCAAGCATTCCTCTCGGTACATATCGCTATCCATAACGACTATGGAACCCCCTTTGTCAGCTGGTTTTATGATTAAGTCTTTGTTATTAATTAGACTTTTGAGGGCCGTACGTTCTTTCCCAGTAAGGTTATCAAACCCTCGAGTGTTCCGGAAGTTAATGTCTTCAATGTCTTTTAGCACGGCCTGTTCGAAGGCAAGTGTGTGGCATGAGATGTTTTGGCTAGGTGGTTGGAAAGTGGACTTTGTTCTGAGCCCTGTTGACTTCTTTTCTTCCGCACCTTCTACCGTGTCTCCGAACAAATCACGGAGTTTGATTTTACGGAAGAATTGGGCCAATTCCGTGTGTAGGACAAAGGGGTCATTTTTGGGTGTGGGAACAAATCCCAGACCTTTGGAGAGGACAGTTGTCTCCTCGTGCGAGAGTGTGTGTTTGCTGATGTTAACTATGTTGGTAGCTCCCTGCTCGTCGAGGGCGTTTCCACTCTCCCACTGCTCCTGGTTACTACCACATGGGGTGGTTGTGGTTGGTCTTCCCATTGGACTCTCGTGTTTCTTAGTTTTTGTCGGCCTCTCCCTCTGCCACGGCCCTGGAATAAAAAAGGCAGTTGTCCTTGTGGAAATCCAAATCCTGGTTGGTAGTATGGTTGTGGCCAGAAGCCGAACGGAGGGGGTTGAGGTTGTGGGGCTTGCATCATCGGATGGTGGTAAACCATTGGTTTTTGAAATTGTGGTCCTGAACCCTCGTCGCTGCTACTGTCACTTCTTTCCTCTCCAGAGCTGAATGTCCAGTTCTGGGGGGTGGGTCTGAACCGTTGTCTTCTCCCTGGCTGTTGGGGGGCTGGTTTGTCATAGTGTTCATTCGTGACGTATGAGTAAACCGTTTCTCTACTGAATTTTTGTACATCCTTCCGGAGTTTCGTGAGTTTTGACTGTGTTAGATACTCCTTATAATCAGAGTGGTCTTTGTTGATTTCCTCAAGCTTCTTCTTAAAGGCTGAAAGTTGGACCGTTGTCTTTAGTCTGCCCTCACTCTGTTGTATCTCAATAAGGAGGGCATCTGCCAGTTGTCTGGCGGTGTTAATGATAAGAATGAGCCAGTCTTTTGTGCACTTCCAGGCGATGCTTGACCAATTAATTCTGAACTCCTTATTGTTAAGAAACAATCTTGGTTCGTTGGTGACAATAAGGCCTCTAGGGGCCGTGTTTTTCCGGAGGTACTCCGTCATAAATGCCCCATGAAGTGTTGTGTGTATTTGTTCCTTTTTCTTAGAAGAGAGAGCTTCCCATTCATCCGAGTTCTTTACCGTTTTGGTGACTATGGTTTCTGCTAGTAGAGACGGTGTGTTGAGGATCTCTGCTAGAATCTCATCCCCGAACGAGAGTTCGGTGTCCATGATGCAAGTTGGGTAAGTGGAGTGTGATTTTTTATCACACTTGGAATATAGCTACTTTAGTTCGGGGGCAGACAACGATGGGTCTGTCCTCTTGTTCTGGTCGGGAGGGTATGCGACTCAGAACAACACCCTAACCTTAGGGAATGATACCCCTAATTGCGTTCCCACAGCTGGTAGCTGTACGTAAAATGTAATCACAAGGGAAACTCCACAATGTGTGGAGGGGGGAACGGGAGGCGTGGGGTTCTAGGAGCTAGTGGCCTCCATTACTAAATGTTTACCACAGAAAGCTACTCCTAGTAAAGTGTGACCCTACTACAGTTATAGAACTGTTGTGAGTTAGGACATCTCACAAAAAGTGACGGACTGATCTCACACACCACCTGGTGTCATGCTTCATCATCGGCCAGTCCTCGCCCTCCAAAACCTTCGTTTGATGGAGGGCGGGCATACACCTGGAGACAGGGATGCACTTCTAAACTAAAGAGTGGGGGCCCGTGGGGTGGAACGTGAAGTTAAAAATCATTATAGTTACCAGAAGAAAATTTTAATGTGGCCAATAACTATATGATGCTAAAAACAAAAGGACGGAAGGTGGGGTATTCAGTGTCCCCTAACCGTCTTGTGAAAGGTCGACATGTTTCTGCCTAGTTGGCCCGAACGGGTCCAGGGCATTCATCAGGACCTGGGTTTGAAATGGGGCTCCGTTCTTACCATTAGGTAGCAAGAAATTACCACTGCGCGGGTGTGGCGGGGGCCGCACTCTGCTTCCTAATTGGCTTCCAACCGTCAAGCCTATAGGGAGGAGTGAACAAACAATTGTGTAATAACTGTAGAGATGGGTCAAAAACATATATAACATTTAAAGACAAAAAATGAAAAGAAACAGCGCATGCGTAAGTTCCTTAAGGTGAGTGACTAATCACGTGACTTGTGCCACTCTATATTTGTACACAGACATATCGAGAGTCAAGATGCTCTCGTGGGTCTTACCCTAGTTGAGACAACTACTTGCCACATGGGGGGAGGGGAGGAGACACTCCTGTTCATTCTGGAGGGAGAGAAGGTAAATCACAGTGTTCAGAAGAATCTTATCATCCGGTGTATGGAACCTTGAGACTCCACATACGAGTAAAATACATGTTCATTCACACAGTAACGGGCCAGAGGGGTCTAGTTACGGTATATAAAGCATTCACACTCTTACTGTCTCAGGTAAAGTATCCCGCGTTCAGCCTATGGTGTTGCTCCCGGTCCTCCTGAATGTGGGAGTGATGCCGCGGGGTCGCGTTTAAATAATGTGTTTGAGGTCTTAATTGCAGTCAGCGTTGATCAGTTACAGCTGAGAAGTGGTTCCTGGTGTGTTGTTTCCGGTGTCCCGAGTGGACGTGAGGAAGATGCATGCAGCGTAGTGCCTGGTTAAGTCATGGTTCCTGGTGTGTTGTTTCCGGTGTCCCGAGTGGGCGTGAGGGGGATGCATGCAGCGTTGTGCCTGGTTTAGTCATGGCCACAGCGGTAGGCCAATAGTATTGTCCCAGCAGCGACATATGCCCAAATAAGGAGGATGAGTCAACGGACCCGCCCGTGGTTGGTGTCACGTGTGTGACAACGCGTCCAGAGTCGTCTAGGTAACGCGGGGATGATGTAGTGAGAATGAGTTCTGAAAAATTCTCCGTAGCCCAATGCGAAGTGTGGAAGTGGGCGTGGACAACCATGCAGAACCAGTAGTAATTGTAGGGTTAAGATGAATGGAGAAAGCGTCGGGGGTTGCCATGGTGATGAGGGGTGGTGTGGTGCAGCGGCAGCGATCCGCCGGAGGCGTACGCCCGGAGTTTATCCCAAACAGCAGTCGCCTAAACCAAGGATGGGCATGATAAGGCGAGCGAAAGGAAAGAGTGCCAAGGGGGCGCCCGTGATGTAAGTGTGTAGAAAGGAACCTGTCTCACAATTTGCGTACAGGATGAAAGAGGGGGGGAAAACATCTTGCAGTGCCATGAGGGCACGAAAGGTGCCATGTTAACAAGGGGGTCTCTATGGTTAGGGTGCCCAGTGAGGGTGTTAAGAATTGGTGTAGAGACAGTGATTTAATGGCACGATACTTTACTTTACCTGAGACAGTAAGAGTCTGAATGCTTTATATACCGTAACTGGACCTCTCTGGCCCATTACTGTGTGAATGAACATGTATTTTACTCGTATGTGGAGTCTCAAGGTTCCATACACCGGATGATAAGATTCTTCTGAACACTGTGATTTACCTTCTCTCCCTCCAGAATGAACAGGAGTGTCCCCTCCCCTTCCCCCATGTGGCAAGTAGTTGTCTCAACTAGGGTAAGACCCACGAGAGCATCTTGACTCTCGATATGTCTGTGTACACACATAGAGTGGCACAAGTCATGTGATTAGTCACTCACCTTAAGGAACTTACGCATGCGCTGTTTCTTTTCATTTTTTGTCTTTAAATGTTATATATGTTTTTGACCCATCTCTACAGTTATTACACAATTGTTTGTTCACTCCTCCCTATAGGCTTGACGGTTGGAAGCCAATTAGGAAGCGGAGTGCGGCCCCCGCCACACCCGCGCAGTGGTAATTTCTTGCTACCTAATGGTAAGAACGGAGCCCCATTTCAAACCCAGGTCCTGATGAATGCCCTGGACACGTTCGGGCCAACTAGGCAGAAACATGTCGACCTTTCACAAGACGGTTAGGGGACACTGAATACCCCACCTACCGTCCTTTTGTTTTTAGCATCATATTTATTTATTTATTTTTTTTTTTAAACTTATAATGCGCAACAGCTACCCGCAGTGGGTTTCCCGGCGCCAGGGATAGACTCAAGAAGAAAAGAAAACACAATACTATGTCAGAAACCAACTAAAGCAGCAAATAGGGCTATGAAAAAAGCAGAGTCTTAAGTTTTTTCCGGAACCCAAACAAGTTGGCTTCCAATTTAAGGGTAATAGGCAATGTATTCCAAAATTTGGGGCCCAAATGGGAGAAGGACCGACCACCCATTTTTACAAGTTTAAATCTTGGGACAACGAAATCGCCATTTGCCGAGGATCGCAGCAGGCGGTTGGGTTTATAGGTTTGGACAAGACTCTTTAAATATTTTGGGGCCACGCCTTGTTTAATCTTAAAAAGATAGCAAAGGGCCTTGAATTTTATGCGGCTTGGAATTCTCAACCAATGCAAATCGCGAAGAGCCTGTGCAGCCGAGGATCTCCGTGGTAGATTACAGAGAAGTCGTGCCGCCGAGTTTTGCACCACCTGAAGTTTATTCAAGGTAGAGGTGTCGGCGCCAAGATAGAGAACATTACCGTAATCAAGGCGAGATATAACTAACGCCTGTACTACGGTTCTCTGAGTAGAGTGGGGAAGCATCGACCACATTTTCTGAAGCCAAGATGGCAAAACAAATAGAGGCAACCTTGGTAGCTTGCTGTCTCATAGATAACTTATCATCAATAAGAAAGCCAAGGTTACGAACTACAGAGACCGGTTTTGGAAGGGGTCCCATATCACTTGGCCAGTGCTGAGGGCCCCACAACTCTTTATTCTTTCCCAAAATGACGACCTCAGTCTTGTCGCCATTCAACTTAAGTAGATGCATTTGCATCCACTCGGCGACACGCGATAATCCGTTCTTCAAGACAGATTCACAGTTGCCTTCACTGCTGGAAAGAGAAAAGTCAATCTGGGTGTCATCGGCGTATGAAAAGATTGTCAACCCAGCGTCCTCTACGATGGTGGCCAGGGGTCTAACATAGATGTTGAATAGCAGAGGGCTGAGTATAGACCCGTGGGGAACGCCATGTGCCGATGAACAGATAGCCGAGGAGGCTTTCGCCGAAAAGACCTGAAAAGTGCGCTCATTCAAAAATGAGGCAATCCAGGCAAGTGCAGGGCCGTCTACTCCTAGGGACCGGAGAGAATTTAAAAGGATGGAATGGGACACGGTATCGAAGGCCGCACTCAAATCCAATATGATGAGTGCAGATGTTTCCCCTCGATCAATACCGTGCCGCAACCTCTCCGTAACCCCAAGGAGAGCGGTCTCGGTAGAATAGTGTGCTCGGAAGCCGGATTGGGAGGGATGTAAAAATTCCGAACTTTCCACTAGTTGGTTTAACTGAGAGTTAACATGTCTTTCCAGCACCTTTGAAAAAAAAGGCAACAAGGATATGGGTCTAAAATTAGACAAGTTGGAAGTGTCCGCACCTGCCTTTTTTAGGAGGGGGACAACCATTGCGTGCTTCCATTCTGGTAACACATGAGACTCAGTCAGGGAAGCATTAAGAAGTCTCATGAGAACCCGCCGGGGTTCAAGATCCAGTAACTTTAGAACTCTTACTGGTATTAGATCAAGGGGAGATCCGGATCTGACGCTGTTTAAGCAAGAGAGGAAAGAGATATCATCAAACAGTTGCCAGTTGGTAACCTTCACCAAAGGGGAAGGTAATTCGGGCACAGCCGATTGCGCCAGAAGAGAATCAATTGCTGTCAGGGGAAAACTCATAGAGTCATATATGCGTTCAACCTTGGCAATAAAGTACTCGGCAATGGCTTTACATTGATCTTCCTCCAAAGCTGGAGGGGTCGGGACAGTGTCTGCTCCTGTTAGCTTTTTTACAACAGAAAAAAGAGTACGTGGGCAATTCTGTGCCTGCGTCACTGTACTCACAGTGTAAGCAGCCCTGGCTTTTTTACATTGGGTATGATACCCCTTCAGGGCTTCTTTGTATTCAGCCTTACAAGAAGCAGAGTAGGAATGCCGCCATTTCCTTTCAAGTGCCTTGCACTTGGCTCTTAAGATCTTCAAGTCATCCGAGAACCAAGGTGCAGGGGGATGATGTAATCTAGAGCGCTTAGGTGTTAAAGGCAGTAAAGTAGTTATAGCACTAGTAAACCAGTGAGATACTGCCATATTAAGCTCTGAAACAGAAGCATTGGTATTGGGACAGGTATTGGAGAGGTACTGATTGAACTCTACAATATCAAGTTTTCCCCACTGATGAATAAGTTCATCCTTATATAGTTATTGGCCACATTAAAATTTTCTTCTGGTAACTATAATGATTTTTAACTTCACGTTCCACCCCATGGGCCCCCACTCTTTAGTTTAGAAGTGCATCCCTGTCTCCAGGTGTATGCCCGCCCTCCATCAAACGAAGGTTTTGGAGGGCGAGGACTGGCCGATGATGAAGCATGACACCAGGTGGTGTGTGAGATCAGTCCGTCACTTTTTGTGAGATGTCCTAACTCACAACAGTTCTATAACTGTAGTAGGGTCACACTTTACTAGGAGTAGCTTTCTGGGGTAAACAATATATTCTGGATGACAAAGTTGTTAACCCATTGTCGACCACAGTGAGAGATTTCTCTAAGTTAATACGATCAAGCTCACTTATTCTTTCTGCGGCCTCTGCCTGTGAAACCTTCCATATTTCATTATAAGCAGCATAAATGACGGCATATATGAAACGTTTTTGATGCAGTTTTCTTGGTCCTAGAAAGAAATCCCCAAGGTCTGCGTCTTCTTTAAGTATTGTTTCACATCATCGAGTGTAGATTTTTGTAACCAGTCGAGGCACAATTTTCTTACACTGTATGTTGTTACTACCCCCCGAGTGCTGTCGTTGAACATAACGTGGGTCTGGCCTATGGATAGTAAAGTCCTGTATTCTATTCAGGAATCTTTCTTGGCAGATGTTTGTGAATGTGGGCCAGAGCAACCATTTTTTCCAATCAAGAGCTGAACTGTTCGTTTTGTAGTATTGTGTCTACTGTGACCGCTCCCTGTGTAGTGCCATTACTTGCAGGTGTTGGTACAGAAGGTGTGTTCATGTCTCTGATCTTGGCTAATCCAAGGCAAGACGTTTGTTGCACAGCGTCATTCAAAAACATTATTTGCTGTGGGATGATACAGGCTCTAAACAAAGCTTCTATCCCCTGCACTTGCCAATCTTTAGAACCCCAGACAGATTTTGTGTCGATTGTGTCTTTCCAAAAGTCAAACCCTTGTCTAGACAGTTGGGCAATAAAGGCTGCGGAATAAATCTGTTTTGTATTAGTTAACATATTTTTCTGTCCTGTTTTGTTTACATTTCTATAGAAAAATGTTTCTGGATCAGATGTATTGTACCCTGAAAAATATGGAAACTTATTTGTAAACGTTTTTGAACTACCCTTTGGTGGTGTAGGACAATGTTCCCATTGGTTAAACATAAACACATTTCTAGGTGTTGCAGATTTATGCAAGAAATGATGACTATAGTGGTTGTAGCAATAAAGCTGTTCTTAGTCTGATGAACCTTCTAAGTTTTCATTGTTAGAGAACGCAGCAGACCTTTCTAGATCAGACATCATGTTATTAACAGTCTCAAAGTCCCAATCATCAGACTGGGTACTGGAGGTAATAAAGTCACTTAATGAAATTTTTAACTAAATGTGGAATCTTCAAAAGTTCAGTTGGGCCGAATATGTCGAAATCTGTTTTGTCCCAAACTATACCATCCTATATAGGAACGGCTGTGATGTTCACTGCTGACAAGTCTCTTGCTTCACAATGGGAAGATTTGTGTGGCTTTAAAAGTAAGTTCACATTTTTACTTTCAGTGTCCAAACAAATGTATCTGCCATTCATAAGCACTCTAAGAGTCATCACCAAAGCTAGCCAAATCAGAAAGAAAAATGTTCCAGAAATAATCCTTAGTTCAATCCATGGTGAAACCAGATAAGTGTTTTTCAGAAAATGAAAAAAGTCTTGTACTTGTTGTTTGAAAGTTTTTAGGGCTGGCATCGTTTCAGGGTCACTTGGATCCTCAGAAAATGTATCAAAGTTAATGAAGTAGCCAGAAGCAGTTCGGACAATTGTTGGAATTGCATCAGGATTCGTCGAAATCGCTGGAACCAGTTGATCACGTGTTACGCTGGTGTAGACAGGTGTATCTGGATGAACTGTTACTTGAGTTTCAAGAGGGATGAGTTCCATAGCATTGTTGCTTAGTCCTTCATCTCACTGCTGAATTCTCAATGGTTATGAGTCTTTCAGTCTGAACCTCTTGGATAGTAGCAAGAGGAGGGCGTCTGCTACTAGGTCGGAGTCCACGAGGCCTACTATTTAGTATCGGCCACATAGTGTGGTTTTATGAGGTCGATTGACACAAATCTTTTCTCCTTTTTTCCAGCAAGGGGCGGCAGAAGTACTGTTCTTGTTCCGTGGACGGCTAGGACAGGTACTTGTTGTCTGTAAGAAGGTCCAAATTCCTTCTTGTCCGCAATCTTCTCTCTGACTAGATCCCCAACTTTTGGGATCCAGACAGGCCTTGCTGGGACTGCCGGTATTTCATCAGTGGCGGTTGGCTTCAGGAACACGTTGCTTTGTTTCGATCTTAGTTCATTTAGATCCTGTAAAACAGCCAAGCGATCTTTGATATCAAAGGGTTTATTTTCCACCACTGTGCCTTTACATTCGAGATCATGAACCCACATTCTTGTCCCTCATATGGAGTGACCCCCCCAGAGAACTTCTTGGCAAATTATTTAATGAGAGTTGGACCCCATAAAGGTGTTTAACCCACCCATCACCGAACCTAGTACTCAAGCTCTGATAGACTGCTTTATGTCCCAGTTTTTCCTTTCCACAACAGAGTTTCCCTCAGGATGAAATGGAGAGGAGTACCGCAATGCTACGCCAAAACTGGTCATGGCTTCTTTGTAAGCCCGAGAGCTAAAGGAAGGGCCCTGGTCAGAATGTAGAGTGCCAATTGCGTATGTGCCGATAAAGACTCACAAATCTTTTATAACAGTTCGAGTGTCAGCCGAGAAGCTGAGGCCGCATCCATAGGGACCTTGAGTTAGTGTTTGTGGGAATGCATTTGTCATAACGGACACCTGCGAGTAGATAGTCTCATGTTGTCTAACAATGGTGTCTGTACTGGGCAGGCTACTTCGTAGTCTGGTGTCTGATGGCGTTCTGCACTACACTGTCTATCAGTCTATCAGAGCTTGAGTACTAGGTTCGGTGATGGGTGGGTTAAACACCTTTATGGGGTCCAACTCTCATTAAATAATTTGCCAAGAAGCTCTCTGGGGGGGTCACTCCATATGAGGGACAAGAATGTGGGTTCATGATCTCGAATGTAAAGGCACAGTGGTGGAAAATAAACCCTTTGATATCAAAGATCGCTTGGCTGTTTTACAGGATCTAAATGAACTAAGATCGAAACAAAGCAACGTGTTCCTGAAGCCAACCGCCACTCACGCGCACTCTCACCTGTGCTTTATTCGGGGCTGAAGCGCTGACAGGATCCTACAAACCAGCGGATTTAGCGCTGTTTGGGACAGCTTTCTGTCAGGGACGCCATCGCTGCTCTTGCGAGGCCACGCCCACCTTATAGGCCACGCCCACACCCCCTGCCTTTAACTGCAGCGCGGACTACCAGCGCGTTAGTTGATCTTTGACCTCTGAGGCGGAAGCCGGAGGAGAATTACCCGCAGAATTTTAAAATTGTTATATCTTTGTGTGTTTTTAACTCACTCACGCGCACTCTCACCTGTGCTTTATTCGGGGCTGAAGCGCTGACAGGATCCTACAAACCAGCGGATTTAGCGCTGTTTGGGACAGCTTTCTGTCAGGGACGCCATCGCTGCTCTTGCGAGGCCACGCCCACCTTATAGGCCACGCCCACACCCCCTGCCTTTAACTGCAGCGCGGACTACCAGCGCGTTAGTTGATCTTGACCTCTGAGGCGGAAGCCGGAGGAGAATTACTCGCAGAATTTTAAAATTGTTATATCTTTGTGTGTTTTTAACTCACTCCCGCGCACTCTCACCTGTGCTTTATTCGGGGCTGAAGCGCTGACAGGATCCTACAAACCAGCGGATTTAGCGCTGTTTGGGACAGCTTTCTGTCAGGGACGCCATCGCTGCTCTTGCGAGGCCACGCCCACCTTATAGGCCACGCCCACACCCCCTGCCTTTAACTGCAGCGCGGACTACCAGCGCGTTAGTTGATCTTTGACCTCTGAGGCGGAAGCCGGAGGAGAATTACTCGCAGAATTTTAAAATTGTTATATCTTTGTGTGTTTTTAACTCACTCACGCGCACTCTCACCTGTGCTTTATTCGGGGCTGAAGCGCTGACAGGATCCTACAAACCAGCGGATTTAGCGCTGTTTGGGACAGCTTTCTGTCAGGGACGCCATCGCTGCTCTTGCGAGGCCACGCCCACCTTATAGGCCACACCCACACCCCCTCACTTCAAATGTGCTTTCCATGCAAGCGCAGCGGACGAGCGCAGCAGGAGCGCCGACTGCGCGCCGAAGTCGCGCACAAGTCAAGCCCGTCTGCGCCCGTCCACGACCAGCCTGGACCTGGGGCCACAAACCCTGGCTCCCACCCTATTCAGTGTAGGACTTACAGCTTGGCGGCTTTATACAGCATAGGCAGGACTGCCACTTCCCAGTGTCCCCATGTCTCTGCTCCCACAGAGCTACCCGCCCGATGTCCAGGGTGCAAACATTCCTTCCGCAAACCCTCATCGGCTGCGGTACAAAAGTACAGGATGTATGTGCTAAATTGCCGCTCCCTACCAAAACACAGCACACAGATTGCCCTGCTGCTTGAGGAGCAAAAGCCAGACGCGGTCTTCCTGACTGAAACCTGGCTCACTGTCCATTCTGAGCCAGATGTGGCTTTAGCTCTACCCGGAGGCTATCATATCCTTAGGCTGGATAGACAGATAGGGAGAGGCGGAGGTCTAGCGATCATATTGAAGAATCAATACCGATGCCGCACTACTGCAGAAACTATCTCTGAGTGCGAGAGTGTAGCATTCTGCATAGAGTTCAACGCAAACAGCTCCTTCTCAGGCACCCTGATCTACCGCCCCCCTGAGCCTGTAAAAATTTTCCACAGGTCTCTCCCTGAAATTATAGCAGAAAGAATTCTTTCTTCCGCTACCTATACGATTCTAGGAGACTTGAATCTCCATTTTAACTCCCCGTCAGACCATATTGCTCAGGAACTACTAGACGACCTAGAAGCCCTCCAACTGTTTCAGCTGGTTGAAGCCCCGACCTAGGAAAAAGGCAACTTACTGGACCCTATATTCAGTAACTGCCCGGATATAACTGTTGACCAACCCATCCCTCTTCCATGGACAGATCATTTTTTGGTCCCGTTTACCTGGGTCACACCCAAAATCTCCAAAGCACCTCCTCAAGCCACCTCTAGGAGGAACTGGTCAAAACTCCCTATGGAAACCTGGCTGCACAACCTGGACGCCACTCGCCCGGCACCCTGCCTAGACCCTAATGTGGCAAACGTCAACTATGAAAGTTGGATCAACCATTCGCTAGATCCGATCCTCCCGTTTCATAGATCCTCCTCGAAGAGATCACAGAAATCTGCCCCCTGGTTCTCTGACTCTCTAAGACAGTTAAAACGCCGTTGCAGGCAACGAGAGAGAGCCTGGCGTTTAGACTTCCTCCCAGACAAAAAGGCCGCCTATAAAGAGGCGATTAAAGCCTACAAAGAAGGGATCAGAGCGGCCCAGGCAACCCACTACGCTGAGAAAATTTTAGGAGCAAAATCAAAACCCAAAGAAATTTTTCAAATTATAAAGCAATGTACCAGTACCAACACGGCACCCCCTCCTAATAAAACCCAGGACCAATGCAACGAGCTTGCAGATTTCTTCTACAATAAAGTTTTAAAAATTTATTCTTCTTTTTCAACTACAGCAACTACCGCGGACGTGATCAACCCACCCCCCCCTAGATCACCCTGTCACCCTGACCAGCCTCGTCTCGATCACTTCCCTCCTCTGGACCTCGACACTTTAAGCAAAGTGGCTCGACAGGTCAAGTCGGGCTCTCCCTGTGATCCGGCCCCCCCAGAAGTCCTGATGCAGGCTAGCAAAGCCATCCTGCCTGTAGTTCTGGATCTTCTGAACTCGTCCATATCTGCCTGCTCTGTCCCCACTGCTTGGAAGCAAGCCATGGTACGGGCGCTATTGAAGAAACCTAGTCTAGACCCAGACGACCACTCTAGTTACCGCCCCATCTCACTTCTTCCCTGGGCCAGTAAGGTACTAGAGAAATATATAAATGCACAGCTGGTCCAGTTTCTGGAAGAGCATTCTCTATTACACACATCCCAGACAGGCTTCAGACCAAAACATGGTACGGAAACTGCCTTGTTAGCGGTCACCGAAGAAACTAGAAGGATACTGGATCAGGGAGGATCAGTGGCAGTGATCCTCCTTGATCTAAGTGCCGCCTTCGATATGGTCAGCTACACCACCTTGCTGGACCGTCTCCATAACATCGGAGTTTCAGGTGATGCTTTAAGGTGGTTTGATTCCTTCCTGTCTGGTAGGTCGTTTCGGATCTTCGACGGTGAGACAACGTCCTCTAACAAACCCTTGAGCTGCGGAGTACCACAGGGCTCCTCCCTAAGCCCGGTTTTGTTTAACGTGTACATGGGGCCGCTGGCGGGTGTTGTCGAACCGTATGGCATTAAAATGGTGTCATACGCCGACGACACCCAGCTTGTGGTCTCGCTGACAACTGGGAATGATAGGCACTCCCCAGCCAATCTGTTAAAATGCTTAGAGGACGTCAAGGGATGGATGACCACCTCCTCCCTCAAACTAAATGGAGAAAAGACGGAGCTCATGCTCCTTGGTCCAACCTCTCCTGTACCTCTCACCTCCCTGTGGCCCAGTACTCTGGGACCCCCCCCCTCCCCTAAGGAAAGTGTTAAAAGCCTGGGAGTATGGTTGGACAACAAACTTTCCTTCTCCATCCAGGCCACAAAACTGTCCGCCTTATGTTTTGGCCTACTTCGAATCTTGAGGAAGGTTCTCCCGCTACTTCCCTTAGAGGCAAAAAAGGTGGCTGTACAAGGTCTCATACAGTCTCGCCTGGACTCGAACAATGCCCTATACGTGGGGGCTCCTGAGATGACCCTCCGAAAATTGCAGGTTGTGCAAAACTGTGCAGCACGTTCTCTGCTGAAAGTCCCGCGCACCCAGTCGGCTAGACCTGCTCTAAAAAGCCTCCACTGGTTGCCAGTGAGGCAGCGAGTGGCCTTTAAGGCACTGTGCCTGTCGCACCGCGCCTTCTGGAAACGGGCCCTGCTATTAATAACGACCTTGTCATCCCCTACCACCCTAACAGGAATCTTCGGTCGACGGAGGCGTTCCTTGCCGTCGTTCCCAGAGTGAAGCGAGCCAGGTCTGGGGGCAGGCTGTTCTCTTTGAATGCCGCCAAGCTATGGAATGCTCTCCCTTTTTCACTTTGTTCCAATCCGGATCTTTTCTCATTCCGTAAAAACCTGAAGACACTGCTGTTCGCCAAATCCTGCGTACCTTAGCTTCTTCTCCCTTCACCTCTCTGATCAACTTAGCGCTTGGACGCCTACGGGCAGCAATCGCGCTTAATAAATACTTTTACAATTACAATTACAATTACAATTACAATTACTGTCTATTGCAGTCTCTGATGAATATGTGAATCAGTGTATTCTTTCCAGGCCACCAGTACATCTCTTTTGATGTCAATATTGTTTTAGAGATCCCCTGATGTGACAGACCCTCCCCAAGATGTGCTTCTTAAATCAAAGCTGCTCTACGTTCCATGTTTAGAATTACCCTATCCCCCACGCCAGGGATTCGAGCAAAAAGGAACGTTGTTTGCATCAATTATATAAGAGTACATGAGTGGAAATTTCTTTGCTAACGCTGCACCAATGCCTTTGCTTGAAGCATTGACAGCCAACAATATCTCACTGTCTATTCTCGATTTTGAACGAGTGACCGCAGATACGGAAGCCATTTGTACAACCCCCTTTGCGGCTTCATCAGCCAATGAATTTCCTGCAACGTGAACGCCATCACATTGATGACTCAGCGTGTGTATCACATGAGCTTTTGGTAGTTCGTTTCTCAACTGAACTACTTGTTCCCAAAGCATTTTAAGCTTTATTGTGCCTCTTTTTGGATCTTTGAATCCGTTTTGAAGCCAATTCTGTAAATATTCATTATGTGACTGGACACAGTAAAAGGAATCGCAGACTATAAGTGTGGGAAATTCGCGATCTGTATTTTCAAGTGCCAGTTTGAATGCTTGTAGTTCAGCTCGCTGAGCTGTACAATCTCCTAGAGATTGAGTGTTTGTGACCATTGGTCTGAAGATACCATCGCGCATGCAAACTTTAACGATTTCACACGCAGCACTGTAAGCTTGCTTACTCCCTGTAGTGGGTTGTACTGATCCATCGGTAAAAATTATAAATTTTTACTGATCGAAAGGCAGAATTTCAGTGGGCAGAGGACATTCATGTTTATATTGCAGGAATGCTTGTGTTTTTAAATCAGGATCAAAAACATATTCAACATCTGTTGCAGCAAGAGAATTAACCCATTGTATCCATCTAGGATGTAAAGCTTTTGCATTTGGATTGCTCGCTTTTGTAACCGCCTCTAAGGCTGGTACTGGAGTCACAACAATAATGCACTTCCTCTGAGCTAGTGTTCTTTCTTTTGCTACAGCGGTTTCAACTGCTGTCAGTATCTTTTCTGTTGAAGTGAAGCGCATTTCTGTTTGTGTATAAAAATGTGATTTGTATGCTATTGGTATTTTTTCACCATCATTAAATGTTAAATAGGTGAATCCGCTTTGACCTAAAATTATTTGGATCACTAAATTGCATTTATTTACGCTTGTTTGCAAGTCATTTGTTGCTAACATGTGAGCTTGGAGTGAACCCAAGATGGATTGTAAATTTTTCAGTGTTTTTGGAGGTTGGAGCAGCGCACATGTTTCTAAAAAGTTAGCTGCTAGGCTCTGGCCTTCACTTGAAATGCTCATATCTTAGGAAAATAACATTGAGATGGGCAATTCTGGATTTCTTAAAAGTTCAATTTATAGCCCTCAGAGGCGAAGCCCAGTATAATGGTATTCACCCTGTTCAAGTGACAATCTAGGTCATCGTCTGTCAGATAGATGTCATCGACATATGACAATGCCTTGTTATCATAAATTTGTAGTAGCTCTGTTACCCTTGCCAAGAATAACCTCGGGCTGTTTTTGAACCCTTGTGGGAGTCTACAAAATTGACCCTGGGTCCCCATTATTGAGAAAGCTGTTAAGTACCTGCTTTCAGGTGCTATGTTTTGACATAGGAAACCATTTGAAATGTCCAATGTGGTTTTATATTTTTTACGCACAATGTTATTCATTAATGCTTTACTATGTGCATTTTGCACCACAAATGTTTTGGAACAAGTGTTCAAGTGTCTGTAATCCAAAACTAGACGATATGTATTGTCTGGTTTGGATACAGGAAACAAAGGATTGTTCATTGAGGAGGTGCAAGTTTCAATCACCCCTTGGTATTCAAGTTGATTTAACCTGACCTGTTTTTTAGCTTCTTGCTTTATTGGGTGCTGCCTTTGTGCAGTAGGTTGATTTTTTAGCTATATTTTATGGTGAGGTGAGTCCTCATCCCATCCTACATGATGTTTGTATAATGCTAGGGCCTGGGCTACTGCCCATTTCCTGGCATAAGTATATTTTAGGTGAATTGGAATATGGTTGGAGAAGGCTGACATAATGATGTCCTCGCCATGTGGGCACTCCCTAACAAATTTTGGTGGCCAGTCCTGTTCTGCTAGAAGTATATCATAACCCCTTGAAAGTTTCTCCCAAAAGAGTGCTTTCACATTTCTTGGTATGTCTCCCTCCATTCTGAGTGTTATTTCATATAACTTTTGTGGCGTACTGACCCTGGTGTCTACAGTCTCTACTGTGATGTACTCATTCAGGTCCACTATCTCCAGGTGTTCCTTCGGGTTCTGGCGAGCTATTGTTACTTCTGCTGCACTGTCCAGCATTGTCTGAGCCCATTCTCCGTTCTTGAGCTGTGTTCTCAGTATTCTCGGCATGTCTGATCTTCAGACCTGCTACCTTCTTATTTGTGAATTGAGGTTTTGATTTATTTTTCTGAACGTGTTGATCGTCTTTGGACTTCACGCGTTCTTCTTTGTGATCTGACCCTCCTCTTCTTTCTGATGTCTGTGACGATATCTGAAAGGTATGAGAGGAACCTGTATCAGTATCTTGATACTGGTCAGGTTTTCTTAAAGTATCCCTAATCCTGAGGTTAAACCTCCTTTCAGAGGGCTCCTTTTGAGGAGACCTACCTCAGGATTGAGAATGTTTCTCTTTTCAATTTTGTTTATTAGTTTCCCACTTCTTTTT
Source organism: Triturus cristatus (assembly GCF_964204655.1). Taxonomy (NCBI): domain Eukaryota; kingdom Metazoa; phylum Chordata; class Amphibia; order Caudata; family Salamandridae; genus Triturus; species Triturus cristatus. The sequence goes on along the minus strand of NC_140587.1, from coordinate 797,119,647 downwards.
AGAAGATGTAGGATTTTGAATATTAGAGTCCTTCTCAGGACCTTAAGACAGTTTTGGCTTCAAAGGTTTTCCACCCAAACTGCCTCTGCCTAATTCTGCATAAGATTTTTCTATTATTCTGGGTAGTTCATGTTTATGTTCTGTTACATCAAATTCCCTTAAGCGTTGCCGGATCGCCACTGATGCTGCCTCTCCTTTAATATTAGATAATATTATTGTTGAGACCTGGTCGAAGTTTTTCAGTAATTTCATACCTAAATTCAGAGCAGGCTCTGCCCCTTATTCGTTTTGGATTTGTTTCAGGACATCTGGTATTACTGCAATTGATGGAACACCATGTGTTTTAGTATAGATGGCAGCAAAGACTGTGCCCCAAGTGGTGAAGTCTTCCAGTTGTGGTGTAATCCCCATTGGTAAACAGATTGTTAGAATTCTGTGATTCTCATAAGGGCTAGTATTAGGAAATACTGCTTCAATTAGAGTACTTTTTTGAGCTATCCAGAATGGAATTTGTTCACGTTTTGTGGGCATTTTACCCAAGACTGCGTGTAAAGTCTGTGGAGTAATTTTTAGTGTATATTCTTGTTGAGGGGTTTGATTTGGAATGGTTATTGGTGGTTGGACTGTGAAAGTCTGCATAACATATTGGACTAATTGTCTGTAAATTTTTATTAACTCTTGTAGTTGAGTAATAATTCCTCGTCTGACATCTCTTCGATGTCAGGATGAGGTGTGTAGCCGGCTAAAATCAGCCATGTTGCTCCTGGTCTACCTAGTGGGCCAAGCCTGGTAATGTTTTTGTGATGTTTTAGGGCGCCTTTAAACCAAAGATTTGTGTGCATCTATCACGAAAACTGCTCTACCACCTCTTGTTGTTAGGCCATGTTTTATACTTTTTAGAGTGATGGCTCTCTTTAAGTTTGGAGGGATGTTTATAACACTCCTCATCGGTTTCATTTAAACCTGTAAAATTAAAAGCTGTTATGACTGGATCAGTCTCAGCATTATCTCCGTTCTGGGACATTGTTTTTGAAAAATGTAGAACAAGTTTCAAGGAAACAAAGATAAGGTGCACAATATTTTTGGAACACTGTATCCTTCAACGTTGAACAAACCAAATAGCTAATAGATAGGATTTTTGTCCTATTCAGCTTTGGCGGATACTTAATCCTACCCACTCCTGACGACTTATGGAGTATGTGAGTAAGGGTCTCTGAGAAAAGCACAACTGAGTTACTCAGTATCTAGGGTTACATTAGTGCCTTACCAAACGTTGGGCGCCATGTAGTGTAGTTCCTATTTCCCTAATAGGCTCTGCGCATTGGAATATTAATACCCTATAGATTTGGCATAGGACTGAGGTCAATATGCCCCTATTAGTTATCAATGTTTGTCAGGCTTTTGTCTCAGTGCCATTGCATGAAGATAGCCAGTATCTTTTTTCCATTATCTTTCAGCAGAGAGTTGTGGCATGGTGGCAAGTTCCACAAGGGTATACAGAGAGTACTTCCATCTTTAACCAGATCTTGAAAACTATTCTGGAGTCATTACAGATGCCCTACAATTCAGTTCTCGTACAATATATAGATGACCTACTTGTAGCATCAGAAACTGCAGTGTAGTTCCTATTTCCCTAATAGGCTCTGCGCATTGGAATAATATACCCTATAGATTTGGCATAGGACTGAGGTTAGTATGCCCCTATCGAGTATATTAAACTTAATTAATTTGTACCAGCTAACTCAGAGGCCACTAGAAACTCCTTGTAAACAAGAAGGGAGTAGTTTCTGGCAACCGCATACACATGACAACTTTGTTTCCCTTTAGAATCAGAACACTATCAGAATCGTGGAAACAACAGATAACAGTTTCACTCAGCTAATCATGCATGCTTAGTTTCTTCAGAGTTACACAGAAAGAATAGACGGGCGTTTCAATAAAAGGATTTATTGAACAGTCTTGTTTCTCGTGTAAGAGATATGAGCTGTTACAATCGTAAGACAGTATGCGAGATATATTATGTACAGCGTAAGCAGTAGAAAGACATAATACTGCGCTAGCATTATCTTTTATCTATGACACATATATTCATATACATAAATAACATAGGCTAAACATTCGAGCACTCATAAGATGCTTCTCTAACTAGTTCTACCCTAGTGTACCTAACCTAAGTGTAGTACTATGTAAGACGTAGGTGCTGTATTCTATAGGATGTTAGTCTAGAGTTTAGTATAGTATGCTAAGTCTGGTGTGCAAAGAGTCCCTCTAGGTTCTAGTCAGCTACATACCTTGAGAATGAGAGAGGTGGGAATCTCGTTTCGGTTCTCGAACTCTAACACCCTGCGAAGGGAGTCAGAACACTGGAAACTGGATTCTCTGTGAGCAGGGATGACAGCATCTCTTGTCAGTGCGCCAGTCCGGGACACAGGCTCCTCTAAAGTCAAGGTCTCCTCCTACTTGCTTAGGCAAGGGATGGTATATTTATACCTGGTAGGTGCCTTGGAATGTTAGCATTGACGTAAAGTCGGGCAGAGGAAGACGTCAGGAATGGGTTCTAAGAACTCGTTATGACGTTGGGGTGGACGGATGTAGGTGACCATGCCTGTATTTGGATAGCATGGCTAATGCCTAAATAAGGACTGGGATCTTATGCCTATATAAGGGCTATGCGAATTGTGCCTATATAAGGACATGTTTCATGAAAACCTATATACGTACACCTAAAGCGTAATGCAACAAAAAAGGAGAAGCTTGCAAGCTGGATACGATTGGACTTCTAAATAACCTGGCTGAGAATGGACATATATTGTCCCCAGGAAAAATGCAACACTGTCAAAAAGATGTTCAGTATCTGGGACATAACTTTGAGAAAGGAGAAGGAAAATTTTACCACAAAAGGTTGAAGCACTTTTGCTGATGAATCTGTCATGCTGGGCACAAGGAATGCCTGATTATGGTAGGATGTTTACATTGTTTTGCAGTGAGAGGGAGGGCTGCACTCTCTCATTGCTTACTCAGATGCATGGAGGTACTCGAAAACCTTTGGCTTACTTCTCAACAACTCTTTACCCTGTAGCCAAAGGACTGCCCGTCTGCCTTAAATCGGTTGCAGAAGTGGAAGTTAGCATCAAGAGGAGTGAGAGCATAGTATTGGGACATCCTTTATCTGTAATGGTCCCACACTTTGTAGAAATATTGCTTACCCGAACAAAAACCCAATATCTGACTCACAATAGACCTACCAAGTAAGAACACCAGATATTAGCAGGTGACAACGGAGTCTAAAACATTTCCAGATTTTGAATACTTCTACTTTGTTGCCTATAAAAGATGCAGCTTGCGATGAAGTTGAAGATGATTGTCTAGGTGTCACAGATTCATGCACAAAGACAAGACCCTACATTAAAGATGAACCTTTGAACAAGCCTGATTAAATAATATTTTTGATAGCTCATGCTTCAGAAACTGATGGAAACCTGAGAGCAGCTTATGCTGTCTGCGCAATCAATGGGATGACTGAAATATTATCGACAGACTTAATAACGACCTACCAAGTTATCGACACAAAAATATCGATAACACTAATATCGATACACTAAGCTTATTATAACTAATATCGAAAATATTAAGGAAGCATACAAAATAACAATAATATCCATGACCAAATTATCGACAACACTATTATCATAAAAAAATATTAACACATTAAAATTATTTATAATAACAAAATACATACCCCAAAAAATAAAAATGTCAATAACACACACAGCAAACAAAATAAATAGATTAACACATCATTTTGATTGCATTTAAAAATAATATCTTGAACATTATTACACAAAATTATTTACTCTTTCAAACATTATATATAAAATAAATAAATATTATTTAACATTTAAAAGAATATACATTGCATATAATATACTGTACCGCTTTTAAATACAGAAAAAAGCTCTAACTAAACCTTAATTAGCATTTCCCATATAAGGAAAACAACTGCCAAATGTATTAAATCAAATAGGAACAACCAATCAAATACACATACAATTAAAATAACCCAATAAGATTAAAACAACAATTAATTAAACACTATATAAACACACGGAAATTAAACATTATTTTATACCACAACAATAAAAGCAAGAATAAGGAGAATTTCTGCCGGATTGCTTCCATAACATTGGACCTCATTATAGAAAACTCTGATTGCAGCTTCACAAAGTAAGTAAAAAAGCATTTTAAAAGTACACCTACTTATAATATTCTCGAAGCACTTTTCATAATAAAAAAATGATTAATATATAAAGTTTAAAATATCAACTTGCAAACAAAGTAAGTATTAATCTCAAATAAACTATAATATAAGTGTTAAAATCCCAAACAGAAGCGCAGTTAAACAAATTAATTAAAATCACTCCTTTTTTTCTGCAGGAAATATAAAGGAATACTAAAGGCACACAGCAAAGAAAAACGATCAACATTGAAATAATTCATCAAATTCAACATTGTAAGTATAATTTTGAAAATAAAAATCATTTAGACAATAAAAAACATAGGAATACTTTTAATACATTTTATATACATTTCTCTTAGCATTGTAAACATCACCAAGAGTCATGGGGCCCAATTCATTACTTCCCAGAAAGGAAAATTGTTATTATGTTATATGGGATATGTTTAGTCCCAAGAAAAGCAAATAGGTGACAAAGTTAACTGGAGATGTAGCAACTATTATTCAAACAAATGTTATGGGAGGGCTACAACAAAGGAAACAACTGTATTATATGTTAGAAAACATAACCACCCCCCCTAACATAGCTGAAATTGAAGTTCGAGATGCTTTAGACACTCTAAAAGAACCCAGCACTGGCTCTCAAAAGCCTACAACCAAAATACTTAAGAACATACTCCCCAGAGTCCCACAACATGCAACTGGCCAAATGCCCTCAATATCATCACAAAAAAGAATAATAGCTCAAGCTAAAAAAGCTACTGCTACCACCCTACCTACCCCCAAAACTTTTAGTGAGATAGAAATACCACCTGAACTCACAGTAACTCATAATGAAGAACAATTTCTTCTTTATGACAATAAATCAAATGACAACAAATAAATGATATTTGGAAATCCCACAAACTTACTTAAACTACAGAACTGTGAGAACTGTGACACATGGGTGATGGATGGAACTTTTAAAATATGTCCCAAACCATTTTACCAGTTAAATAAAATTCATGGACGTTATCAAAATAAAAACATCCCCTTTATATATGCCCTGTTACCAAGCAAACAAACCACCACCAATGTTGAACTATTAACCAAAGTAAAACAAGAAACTAATAATTACTATCCTCAAAAAATGATCATTGACTTTGAACAGTCAATGATACAAGCCATACTAAAAAACTACCCTCTCACAGCAATCCAAGGTTGCTATAATCACTTTAACCAATGCATATGGAGACACCTCCAAAACTCTACACTAAGGGCCTGATTCTTTTCTCACTATTAAATTAAAACCCTCCATACGACTTGGATCCATAGGGCTTTACAAGCGATTCGTGCAACTGGAGTACGAACGAGAGATTACGATGCATTCTTATGCTTACGGACTCGGTTCGCTCAGACTCCCATTGAACTCTATGGGAGCCTCTATACTGGAAGTGTGCACAGGCTACCATAGCAAAAAGAGGTGAGTGGGGAAAAGCGTACACCCAATGGTGCCCACCACACTGTGCATGCATGAGAAGGGGGACCCATGGGTACCCCCACGGGTCTGAATCGGAGGGCTCAAGGTGATGGTGGGCCTGCTACAGAGCCCCAAAAAAATGATTCTGGCAGCTTTTTCAATTCGGACATACCAAATTGTGAAGGCTGTCTAACATGCATCCTACTTGCTCGCTCGGAAACAGAGTCCATAGAGCTGTACGAAGCATCTGCGTACGAGACGTACAGACTGGATTGGGTTCGGAGGCGGTTCGCTCGAAGCGTACGCGAAGTTCGCATTGTACTTGGTTGTTCAGACATGTGTACGAAACAGTCGGGGAAAAGGGCTACGAATCGGATCTGTTAAAGCCGAATCTGATTTGTAGGCCTTCCGATCGAGATCGGAATAGACCCCTAACTGTAGAATATGCAACAAATAGCAACTTTGCACATCAAATGAAAAAGCTAATAGTATATGTCCCAATTACTGACGTAGCCAAACACTACAATGTATTAATAGAAAGCCCCTACTGCCAAACAAATGAACAAAAACTAAGTCCCCTACTCAACTATTTTGAGGATACCTGGGTGGGAAGGCTACACAGATCTGGACATAGAAGACAGCCCAAATACTACATTCCATGGTAGAATGTATATAACAGTACCCTAAACAAAGAAGCTAAAACTAATAATGTTGTGGAAGGATGGCATAACGCCTTCCAAGCTACAACAGGCAGAACCCCTCCAACTCTACATAAACTATAACAATCTATCTAAAAAGAACAAAGCTACCAATAACTAAGAATAGAACAGTCTGTAACACAACTAGGCCCAAAACTAACCAAACGAACTAAGAAAATGTTTGAGTACTTACAATACAAAGTAAGACTTTACCCAAACACTAAAGGGCTAGAATATCTAGGAACAATAGGCAAAACCCTACTTTAGATAAATATACCTCAAACTAAAAAAAATCGTAATCTAAAAACAAGTAGTCAAACTTCATAAATATAATTATTTTGTCAATTTAAATAATATTTAAAAAATAAATTGACATAATAATTGTATTTTATATAGTATAAATAATAATAACAATTACAATATTAACATTTCCCTCCTAGTATCAACATTTTAAAATACTTAGGGGCTCATTTGGATAGTGGGCGGATCGCCACCGCCTGTATGGTGGAGGCGATCTGCCCGCTAAAAACCACCGCCCTCTTACAAATTCCCCCCACCACATTACCATGGTGGGGGGGACCCCGGCGGATGGAAAGACCGTTTGCCGGTTTTCCTCCCAGTAGCAGAGTCGACCGGGTGGAAAAGCAGCTAACATGGTGGCGGTGTCAGGGAGACACCGCCATCCATATTAGCATGAATGCGGGGATGTGCCTTTCCGTGGCGGCAACGGTAGGCGGTTTTTGCCATTGGGGGCCCGTGGCAGGCCCCCAGGGATTCTGGGGGGTGGGGGCTGCACATGGGGGGTACCTATGGTACCCCCTGCAGTTCCATGCACAACATGGCAGGCACCGCGCGGTGCCTGCCACGTTGTGCATGGAAGTGCACAACATGCCTTCCTGGCATTGCGGCGGGCTGTGCTGAGAGCACCACCCGCCGCAATGTCAGGAATGCAGGATGCCCCTGCCAGTGTGGCGGGCGCATCCTAATGTCTGCAACGGGACCCCTGCACTGATGGCGGGCGGCCCCATTCTCTGACAGGATGGCGGGCGGACATCCTAATGACCCTCTTACTTTTTTCATAGCTGAAGAAATGTAATCCAAACTGCCATAAATCAATCCACATGTGTAAAAATCCCAATCAGTGATCAAAAATCCCCCCCAAAAATGAAAAAATCCAACTGTATAAAAAATAATCCCCTGGCAATAGCTCCATAATCCAGAAACCATAAAAAAACCGAAAATGGTATTTAAAAATAAGAAACATTCCAGAAAACACGAAAAATAAAGGAACTGTAACATAATTATTAGTTTTACTAAAACTAATACACAGTTCCTTTTAAAAAAAAAAAGCATTCTTCTCCCAACGGCATCTTCCAATCGACAAAAAGCTGTTAGGAAAAAAACAATCCCTCCCACACAAATATACATTAGCATCCTATCAAAATACACATAAACATAGCACTAACACTATACTCTAAACCTAATTAAACATATCTATCAAACTCTAACACCAACCGATTAACAAACTAACCGCATTTCACAAGCGCATAACTAAAACATAAAACTCACCAAAAATACAAAATCCTAACACTACATACACTGTATACACCTTAACTACCTTTAAACTACCCCTAAATTAAAGTTTGAGTAAAGAAAATTAAACTTACCTTACCAGATGCGACACAGCTTCCAACCGCGAGCTTCTCCCCTCAGAAACGACCTAAAACAAAACCGATAGCTTACAAAATAGAACTTATGACACAAAAAGGCTGCCTTAAATAAAAAATATTTATATATTGCTTTAATAAAACTTATTGTACATTACAAATGTATTACTAAAAAGTTTTGTAAAAATACTACAAAATAATAGTGATGTATGAAAAAAATGTTGCACATATTATTTCAAATGTTAAAATATAATAATAAATAGTATTATACAAATAATATTTAATATTATAATTAAACAAATATATATTCAATTACCAATGTATATTAAAAAAAATACTATTTGTAAATAATGTGAAAAAATGTATACATTTTATAAAAAATATTTTTGTTTGCAAAATGGCTTATTTACTAGATAATTTTATTTGTCTATAAAATATAAATAAAATTGTCAAAAATATAACATTATGGGATCGATTCTGAATTCGCTCGGAAGGCATATGAATCGGATTTGGCTTTTACGGATCGGATTCGTAGCCTTTTTTTCCGACGGAATCGTACACTGGTCCGAACGACCAAGTACTATGCGAAGATCACATTCGCGCTGAGCAAATCGTCTCCCAACCCGATCCTGTCCATAATATTTGTACGCAGATGCTTCGTACAGCTCTATGGAGTCTGTTTACGAGCAAGAAAATACGATGCACTATTCGGACAGCCTTCATGACTCAATATGTTCGTATCGAAAAAGCTACCGGAATCGTTCTTTTGGGTCCCGTAGCAGGCCCCCCATTACCTGGAGTCCTTCGATTCGGACCTGTGGGGGTACCCATGGGTCCCCCCTTCTAATGCATGCACAGTGTTGCAGGCACCATGGGATGCCTGCCACAGGGTGTACCATTTTCCCCACACACCCCTTTTTGCCATGGGAGTCTGTATACGTGTCCAGTATACAGGCTCCCATAGAGTTCAATAGGAGTCTGAGCGAACCGAGTCTGTAAGCATTCAAATCCATTGTACTCACTCGCTCGAACTCGAGGTGCTCGTGAAGCCCTTTGGATTCGAGGCGTACGGAGAGCTTTCCGGACAGGATCGGAATCAGGTCCTATATGTTAAAACATATAAATAATTGTAAAAAGTTTTACAATTAAAAAATTGTTAAAAACTATATGTTACTGAAAATGTACACTATGGGGCCGATTACGATTTCGGTCGGAAGGGCTCCGACCGACAGATCGATTCGGATCGTGTCGGCCGTATTCCTTTCCAACCGAGCCATTCTGATGGGCTCGGGTGGAAACGAATCCGACACGGATTTCCGGAGAGCCTGTCCGCCGTCCGGAAATCACTCAGTACTCCTTCCGGCCACCTCTTTGCGACCAAGGGAGTACGATGGCAGTTTTTCACTGCCTTTTCATGCTGGTTTTTCCGGCACAAAAAGGCAGTCAGAAACTGTCTTTGGGGGCCCCCAGTAGGGCCCCCATGGGTGCGAGGCTGCCGTATGGTGGCCTGGGGGCACCTATTTTGCCCCTCTGTGGATCCCTGCACCCGGTGGCAGGCACCTTGGGGTGCCGCCCACAGGGTGCAGGGATGAACTGCTCCCCTACTTTCCACGATGCAAGCATGCATTCCGCTCGGAATGCATGCTTGCATTGTGTTGTATATGAGTGCGACCAAACCCTGTTTGGTCGCATCGTACTAGCAGGGCCGTAACCGATGACAGCAGGTTGGTCAGTTACGGCTCCTGACCGATGTCAGACAGACCTGAGTCCGTCCGACATCGGAATCGGCGCATATATGTAATAATGTAATGAATATTTATATTATAAATAAATAATGTATTACTGTTACCAAAAATATATTGTTAAAAAATTGTATAAAAACAAATGTATAACTACATCATATGTTTGTAAAAATGTGCATCACTATTATATAAAGCACAAAAATGTTTAATGCTGAGTATACAAAACTATTATATATAAGTGTATACATATCTTAAAAGTATATAAGTAAAAAATAAAAAAAAGTTTTTATTTTCTCTATTTAACAATATATATAATAAATATTGTAAATAAAATAAAAAAGCATATTCTTTCTTTTCTTTAATGTTTGAATGAAAATAAAAACATGAATAAAATATGGACATGCTTCTGTGTTTAATTTATATTGTTTTAATTGGTGTATATCTAATAAAATATTTAAGTTACAATAATGTACATTAAAACTGGTTTTTATTGTAATAAACATTTATAAATGTATCATTAAGCTTAGTCCAAAATATAATCTTAATTTTTAACTATTCCCACTATAGACTACATTCATTCAGGGAAGGTCCTGCACAATAAACATATATAACTTACTATTTCCCACTCCAAACAATATTATCATTTACTATTCCCACTCCAATTTAAATTAACTCAGGGAAGGTGCTGGACACTACACATATATAATCTAATATCCCTACTCCAAACTATATTAACTCTAAGAATGTGCTGGACACTAAACATATATAATTTACTATTTCCAATCCAATTTATATTAACTCAGGGAAGGTGCTGGACACAAAACATATATAATTTACTATTCCCACTCCAGACTATATTAACTCTAAGAATGTGCTGGACACTAAACATATATAATTTACTATTCCCAATCCAATTAAAATTAACTCAGGAAAGGTGCTGGACACTAAACATATATTATTTACTATTCCCACTCCAAACTATATTAACTCTAAGAATGTGCTGGACACTCAACATGTATATTTTACTGTTCCCAATCCAATGTATATTAACTCAGGGAAGGTGCTGGACACTAAACATATATAATTTACTATTCCCACTCTAAACAATATTAACTCAGGGAAGGTGCTGGACACTAAACATATATAATTTACTATTCCCACTCCAAACTATATTAACCCAGGATAGGTGCTGAACACTATACATATATAATTTACTATTCCCACTCCAAGTTACATGAACTCAGCGAAGGTGCTGGACACTAAACATATATAATTTACTATTCCCACTCAGGCACGCGTTATAGCCCGGCCTAGGTTCCCATCGATCGTGTCTGATTCTAGGTGGCAAATCTGAACCCCCAGGTATTCAAAAGTGTCAAATGCCCACTTCAATGGAGTAGTTGGCGCCATTTGTCTTTGTGTCGGTGTCATTGGTGTCATTGGAAACACCCCCGACTTAGTCCAATTAACCTGGAGTTCGGAGATGTTTGCATGTGTATTTAAGAAGGCTATAATCGATTGTCCCATAGGCCCTCTAACCCGTTGCCGTAATTTGCATGCTAAAGGCTCCATGGCCAGGGCAAAAAGGATCTGAGATAGGGGGCAGCCCTGGCGTGTTCCCGTCACTATCGATAGAAGCGGTGAGTAATTGCAATACGTCTTTATCTAGCCTGTGGCCAGAGTACAGCAGCCTAATCCACTCTAAGAAATTAGGGCCTATGCCGAACCCCCCCAGTGTCACCACAAGGTAAGCCCAACCTAAGGTATCAAATGCCTTTTCTATGTCTAAGGAGGCACCCCAAGACCGTTCCTCCTCATGTCATGCCTATTCCAGTAATGTAAACAGCCGCTGCAAATGAAGCCCTGTGTTGCGGCCTGGAATGAAGCCATTTTTGTCTTCATGGACCAGCAGGGGAACAGTGATGATTAACCTATTCACTAGTAGCTTTCCCAGGACTTTATAATCTACATTCAGCATCGATTCTGGATGATATGAGGCCATTTGGAGGGGGTCTAGGTAAAATACCCAGCGTCACCTCCCTCATAGTGGTCGGTAACTCACCTATCTCAAAGGCCTCAGTATACACCTTGGCCAGCCTACGCACCAACTGCGCAGAGAAGGTGGAATACAATTCGGCTGGCCACCTATCCGTCCCTGGTGTCTTGCTCGTTGCCAGCTGCCTAATTGCATCTGTGATCTCATCCAGTGCAATGGGATTTTCTAGGACATCATAGTGAACCGGGGTGACCTGTGGGAACTGAATATCTGCCAGAAATTCCTGAATGGAAGCAGGGTCTTGTGAGGCCGGGGCTGTGTACAATGTTGTATAATATTCATAGAATGATTGATTGATGGCAGCCTTGTGTTCACTAGAAACCCAGCATTCATGTATATGGTAGTAATAGGGGGCTGGGTAGTGTCGGATCGCAGTGGCCATGCCAGGAGCCTCCCTGCCTTATCTCCCTCTCTGTGACTACGTGCCAGAAACATTCTGTAATCTAAGGCACATAGGTCATCCATCGCGCTCCTATATGCTAAGCAAGCCTGGGCGAGTGAGAGGGCAATCTGGGGATCAGTTGGGATACGCTGCTTGTGGACTTGTGTTTGGCAAGCGCGTCAGTCAGGGTTTTGCGTGCCCCATATGTGGTCTTAATGGCGTGCCCTCTAGGAACAGAATTGAAGGCGTCCCATTCCACTCCTGCTGAAGAGGAAGTCCCCTTGTTCTTCCTAAAGTAAGAGGTAATGGACTCCAGGAAGATGGCCCAGTAGGAGGAATCGGCAAGGGCTGTCCTGAGCAGGCACCAAGTCGAAATCTCAGGACCTTGAACGCCCCAGGTCAGATTCAGTTGTAGCGGGGTATGGTCAGAAAGCGTGTTTGCCAAATAAGCAGCATGTGCTATACTATGAAGAGGGTTGTCTGAGCACAACACCATGTCTATCCGCGTGTATAAATCATGCAATGCCGAGTAATGGGAGTATATGCGTTTCTGGGGATGTAACCTGCGCCATACATCGTGGACCTGTGCATTAAACGCCCATTCCGTCATATGGTGTGCTCATTTGACGGATTGTGCCCCAGTAAGAGGGGGACGGGAACGATCCAAGGCAAGATCCCACACTCCATTAAAATTGCCTCCCCAATATGTGGGGACTGTAGGGTCCGTGATCAGGGATGGTGTGAGCGTTTGCAAGAAATTGGAATGACCCGAATTCAGAGCATAGAGGGAATCCAACGTCTGGGCAGATCCATTCAGCAGGCCCTCCATGGTAACATAACAGCCTTATGTGTCTACCCTGGAATGTGTAATCAGTAGCGGAGTTCCCGGAGCGACCCATATGAGCACTCCTCTGGCGTATCCAGAGTACGTCATGCCCAGGACAATGCCCCACCAGCGTTTATGGAGCAGCGCTAATGTGTGTATTGTGAGATGTGTCTCCTGCACCAATGCGAATGTGATCCTATAACTGTGCAGGTATTTATATACTTTGTGGCACTTAGCACATCCCGCCAACCCCCTCACATTCCAGGTCAAAAGAGAATAGTCTCTTTGCGCCACCTACATGTTCGTGTGGCAGAGCACGGCGTATAGCCCAACATTGACTGACAGTCCGTGCCCCCGTACATCCCCATGCAACTGGACCCATGCATATTTCGGCACCAGACCTTGTGGTTTGCAAACATAGAGAGAAAATAACAGAATAACCAGAAATTCCCCAACTTCCCACCCCAGGCCTGGTTGCCAACGGGCAATGGGCCATTCACACTAAATTGCAGGTCAAATAACACACCAATTATAACATAATTATAACATAAACATTACATAAAACAAAGAAAAACCAAATGAGTTGCTATATATCAGCTACTTATCGCTCGTTGGGGAAGGTGTTGCAGAGTTCGTGTACTGTGTCCTTGCCACCTCCTGTGGTTCAGTCTGGCACTCAGCAGGCGTGCTCAGGCCGACGGGCCACCACAACGAAGAACAATTCTGAGTTCGGTATCCTTTGCCCAGTGCGTCTGCTGTTTGTGGGGTGAGGGCCGGGCTGTCCCCCATCTACACCTCGATTTGTGAGACCGTGTGCTGCAGCATGCGGTACATATGTGCATCAGAGTCCGAATCCTGTCTGGAAGAAGAGTCAGGGGAGCCCAATTGTTCTACTGTCTTGATGGCCTGCGCCCACTCCTGACCAACCTGTGTTTTCATTGGGCGGCATGGCCAATCCCTGCCCCGGCCACTACTTGCTGCTACTAAGGTCCATGGCTGTGTAGAGGCTGTCAGCAATGTGGAAAGATCATGCGCCACACCCTGTTGGTCAATCCAAGTCCATGCTTCTTCAGGGGAATTACAGAAGACTGTGCCCTCCTTGTGTCGAATACGTAGACATTCTGGGTATTGTAAGGAATATTGGATATCATGGTCCCTCAAGCACTTCTTGACCTCCAAGTACGAAGAACGGTGGTGCTGCACAGCCAGGGTATAGTCTGGATAGATATGAATTGTAGCATTGTCGACCTACCAAGGGTCCCTGGCCCTAGTGATTTGCAGCACGTGATCCCTGTCACGATAGTTGAAGAATCTGGCCACCACTGGTCTAGGAAATGCACCCGGGCGGGGAGGGCCCCCTGGGACCCTGTGAGCTTGCTCGATTGAGAAGAACTTCGACATCTTGCCCTGTAGGACATCTCGTAAGAACCAGTCTTTCAGAAAAAGTTTCATGCTATAGTCCCTCTGTAATATAGGTCATACTTCCTTCTTCATACACTAGTGCCAAGACGCCATGTCAATCGAGCGCTCTACAAACATATATATCCTATCCTATCCTAATCTGGGACCTTCTGCCAATTCAGGAAGACCCACTATATGCACATTATTTCAGTGCAAGCACCCTACCTGGTTCTCCACGCGCACCTTAAGGTAGTCTACCTCTTGTTGGAGGGTTTGCAGTTGCGTGGTCGTTGTGGTCACTGTAGGCCTTAAAGACGCCAATGCAGATTCGGTTTCATCTACTCGTCCCTTGAGTTTCTTGTGATCCTCCCGCAGATACCCCATGTCGATACTGAGGGAGTAAATTTTCGTGCCCAAGGTAGTTTTGATATCAAGAATTGCCCCTAGTAATTTATCAAAGCAATTTGATTGATCATTACGATCTCCCTGGGTGGAAGACCGTGGGGGGTCCACACCCCTGTGCTCCGAAGACGTTGGTCCCAACTCTGGAGGCTGGGCCTGGGACCTGTCTGTCCAGGGTTTGCCCATTATGCCGCCTACAAGAGACAACAAGCCGGTTGCTAGTGTATATGCACAACCAGAGGTTAGGGATAGCCAAGAGTTGGGGTGTGGGATAAGGTGTGTGGATTAATCTGCCTAAATTCAAGGCGTCCCACGTCTCAGATCTCCACCACGGGGCACCTCACGGTCATACGATGCCCAAAGCTTCCTGAACGCTATGGTAACAGGGGCAATTCCAGAGCACAAAGGTCATGTAAGTCTCCCAGTTGCATCTCACTCAGGCATCTGCTGGTGCACTTATTCTTATCCTGTGTACCCTCTTGCAGCACTCAGGGGAATGTGGATGAGCCAATGTCCACCACGAGGCACGCTTCTCTCATAAGGCTCCTCTCCCTGCGCACCAGACTACCCATAGGTCTGGCTCCAATGTAACTCCCCCACCTCAGGTCCCCAGACAGTGGTCAGGGATTCAGGTATGACCTCATCAGTCGTGTGAGGTAGCCCACAGCCAGCCAGTTGATCTTCACTGACCCCAAAGGTCACCTTAAATTGGGGAAGTCCACTGGGATCGCATCTGTCGCAGAGCAAAGGTCTTGGGAGCTCCGCACACCGTGGATCGAGGTGTGCAGGTCCAGGAGCCCAGCCAAAGCTCACCCCACACTCTCCAGGGGCTGCGAGGGAGTCAGAGAGGGGGGAAGGGGAGGCCGTCAGCATCCACTCAGCGCATCCAGGCCATATCTGCTACTTGTCTGCCAGGCATACTGGTCCCACAACTTCTCCGCGACGGGTCCAGTCATCACAGGCCGCCCAGCACAAAATGGCATCCCCGGTCACGCAATTCACTTCAGGCTGGGGAACACGGGCACCACCAGCTGGGAATTTGGGGCACAGCTTGTCAAGCTCCCAAGTATGGAGGGAGATGGGTGCATACACTGCGCGGCCGACACACGGCCCGTGCTGAGTTGCCTCCACCTCGTCACAATGCTCCGGGCCTCGGGAACATACCCTGTGGCGCAGCCACAGACCGAAGTTGGCAGCCGTCTCACGGAGCCTCAAAGAGCTCCAATTTTTACAGGA
Organism: Triturus cristatus; assembly: GCF_964204655.1. NCBI lineage: Eukaryota > Metazoa > Chordata > Amphibia > Caudata > Salamandridae > Triturus > Triturus cristatus. The sequence goes on along the minus strand of NC_140587.1, from coordinate 797,103,544 downwards.
TCGGGCGCCCGTCACCTCCTTCGCCGATTTCAGTAAAGGATGTTGGGCCAGGCAAGGGGAGTAGAGGACATTTCCGGCAGGCACAGAGCAGAGTTCAGAGCTCTGCGTCCGCTCTAGTCACCATCTTGGCCACGCACAAATAAAATAAAACATAATAAAAGTATATATTAACATGTTCATAAATTAACAAATATATAAACAACAATTATTTTTATCATTATATTTCTTCCCACAAATGAAAGTATAAAAAAATATTTATTCATAATACTTAATACATTTAATTTAAATTTTTTAGCTTTAAGTATATATATATATATATATATATATATATATATATATATATATATATATATATATATATATATATTTTCAAAAAATGTATAAGATTATTAATTGGTAAAACAACATTAAACACTTTAAAAAAGATTAATATTAAATTTAATGTATACTACATTTTAAATCATAAATTATTATATTAAAATAATGTATATACATACCTTATCAACACCAAACACATCTACATTTAACTCTTTTTATAATTAATCATGTTTTAATATTCACTACTATATTATCAATTCATAACAATTAATAATATTATAAAAGAAAAATTATTTCTCTCTCAATATATAATATATTTTAAACATATTTTAAATATAATTACATAGACTATATTCAATGCACAGAATTTTTCCCCTATAAATAATTATTTGTTCTCAATATAAATTTAAAATAATTAAAAATGTTCAAACAAATATAATTATTTTGTTTAAAACACCATCATCCCCTTATAAAAATAGTTACGCTCATTATATAAATTAATTATAAGATTTAAAAACTTTAATTATAAATTTTTTTTAAAACTCCCCACCCTTATCCCCTATAAACCCAACATCCCACTCCTAAAAAAAATATAATTTCATTAAAATTATTTGTAATACTTAAAATTTTAAAATATAAATTTTTAAAACACTCCCCACCCTTATCCTCATAAACCCAACATCCCGCTCCTAAAGAAATATTCAATTTTCTTTTTTACATTTATTAAAAATGAATATAACATTTACAAACATATAACATAATTAAAAAAGAATAATACTAAAACGATATATTTCATACGATATTTTAACAATCGATATTTATGACAATGATATTTTAAACAACACAGTAAATCGATATTATTAACATCGCTATTTTAAACAGCATTATTTTTAACTATTGATATTTAAAATTCGATATTATGACATAACAATATTAATTATTCAATATTGTGTCTACTTAACCAATCAATGATGTTGTGGAAGCTTCATGGCTTTGAGGTATTACATCAATACAAGCTGCAGAATTAATTGCCCATACAAGAGCTTGCATATTGACAACCCAATTAAGAGTGACTATATTTACAAATAGTCTGTCCTTGGTGTTGTCCATGACTTTGGACAATTGGGGTCACTAGTGGCCTACCTATTTAACTAAGCTTTCACAGGTGGATCTGAGGCAGCCACTGGTTTTTCTATGTTGAAGTAAGTAGCTGATACAGAAAGAGGTAAATGGACTGCAAGAAAATGTTTCAGAAGCAGAACAGCAAGGTTGGATCACAGCAGGTTGTGAGAAAAATGAAAATGACACATTGATGTCAGCTGATGGAAGACCAGTGTTTCCTGCTAGCTTATTGTTCCCAATGACACAACATTTTCATGGACACACACATTTATGGAGAGATGCAATGGCAAGGCGTTTAGACAGAACTGGTTTTACCCCAGATTAAGGATGTTTGCAGAAGAATTGTGCTATCGCTGTGTGACATGTCAATAAACGAATGTGCGGAAAAGAACACCCATCACATTGAGTCAGGTGGTCATTTCAACTGAATGCAGATGGACTTTATCACAATGCCTTTTTGCAATGGGTTGAGATATGTCCTGTTGATAGTTTGCATTTTCTCATGCTGACTAGAATCCTACCCAACAAGTAGAAATGATGACCTCACTGTAGCCAAACTGTTATTACATGAGTTGATGCCGAGGTATGGTATGCTGGTTTCTCTGGAATCAGGCCAAGGAACTCATTTTATCAATGAGGTCCTATGGATGTTGTGGGCAGCATTGCAGATTGAACAAAGATTGCATTGTAGCTATCGAACATAAGCTTCTGGGATCATTGAACAGCTTAATAGAACCATATAATCTTGTCTGTCAAAAGTTTGTGCTTCAACATCACTTAAAAGGCCTGATGCTTTGCCTCTAATACTGATGAGTAATTGAAGTATTCCTGACAGGAAGATTGGTTTATCCCCTCATGAGGTCTTCATTGGAAATGCTATGAGATTGCCTGCTGTACCTGCAAATGCACTTGTGAGCATCGCAGATGATATGATACTCGATTACTGCAAGGGATGCCGACTGTCACATTAGATCTGCTTTAAGAACAGTGACATGACCTCAATCCGAGAGATTTGGTAATGATCAAGAAGCACGTTTAGAGGACTTGTCTGGAATTGAGATGAAAAGGCCCCTTTCAAGTAATCTTGGTCACATCATTGATGTTAATTAATTATGTGATGAATATGATGTCACTATCTTTCCTTTACACTTTTCCTTCCCCTCACTTGATGCACACTACCTTTCCTTCCTTGCTTTCTCCCGCATGTATGGGGCACTTGTTGTGTACAGCCTTTTTTTGAATCTTTTGCTGATTTATAAACATTCAAAATTTTCAATGTGATTAAATAACATTGAACAAGAAATTTAAAATTGTATTAGTGATCTTGTCTTATGTGTTTTAACCTTGTGTGTTCCAAAGAATTGCTCTACTGGGACCCTCTCTTCACTGTACTGTTTCATACCCAGGTCCCAGTGGCTTATTTGGGTCTACCCTTTCTTTGTAACCACTTAACGCCATCAGCAGTAGAAGAGGTTACATACCACCACATTCCGTTGCCATATATAGTGTCATGTAGTATATTGCTTACATTTGTATGTAGGCGAGAACATTTTGAATATTTTTATTCAAACCACGATTCAATTTCACTAGGTGCAAATCATGAATTTACACACTCAAGCATGGGAAATGGACATAGCTTGGTACTATTTTAGACCGTGTATGCCCATAGATAGTGTTAGGCTTATCAAAACAATCTAACTTGTTTAATATGGGCATCAGAAACAGTCTTGAGTATGACATTAGAGGGAAGGAATACTAACATTTCACATGGTAAAGATAGGGAAAATGATGTGTTGAAAACTGTTTGGAACAAAGAAGAAGATGCATTTAGAAGGAAAATGGTTTAACCAAAGCTAAAATTACACAGAAGGCAAAAAGGTAAAATTAGTGTTTACTAAAGAAGAACACACAGTAGAACCAGGTATTGGGGAATCAGTAGTTGTGAACACACATTTGAATTAATGGAAGGCACAAGGCAAAAATTACAAGGAGAAGAAACTGCAATTCTAGGAGTTTATTTTGTTTGTGGGTAAGATACTTACTTCCAGTTATCTGCTGATTTGGGAGGTTATTTGCTTTTTAGCTATGTAGTTTTCTAAGTTGTATCATGTATATATTATAAATGCATTAACAATGACACCATCACACAAACATACCCGTACTGCAGAAGATGAAACCCAGTTAGTGGGCAACATTTTGTGTGCAGTAATACCACCAGTAGGTGTCAAACTGAATGACAAAAAGATATAAAAAGTGTCAACAGTTGTTGACAAGCTGACACCTAGTTCTTCTGGACCATTATTAGTTGTAAACACTGAATTAGTTGCAATTAAATAAATCAAAACAGATTAGTATTGGACATTTTACTCACAGAAAAAGGCTGAGTCTGCAAGATGCTGAAAATTAAGCATTGCTGTTCCTACATACCAGATGAAAGCAAGAAAATTCGAGAATTTGCAAAAAAGATTTCTGATCTAAACCAGAGTTAGAGCAACTAGAAATACCCAAAATTTAGAAAACTTTATGAAGGGAATACACACAATTGGAAGCTGGTTTCCAACTATAGGAGGCGGAATCATCAAAGCTATTTGTGTGCCAATAACAATTATAGAGCTTTGTTTACTCTTTCTATTTTCATTATTCAAAGGCTGTACACACTGTATTAATAGGAGCAAGAGCAGGGTAATGAGTAAAAGAATAGAAAGAAACTAGTAATAAATGATAGTCAGTCAGTAAGTCAGTCAAATTAGCTTTATTCAACAATTAAGTCATTAAAGCACAAATACAAAAACCAATACATGACCCATAAGTATTAATCATAAACAATTTCCAATTAAAATAATAAAATCATGTTAAAAATTGTAAAAACTTCATCTCTAATCATCAAACGGTTCTAAAACCATATAATAATCCTGACCATTTTGAAGAAAATTCAATGCTAATAGACCCAGGCCTAACTTTTACATTCTTATCACTTCAGGAATTTTTTTCAAATTCAATTGCAACATAATAACAACAGTGATCAAGATGTACATTCATAAAACAAGTATATAATACTATGTTGCCAAAATTGCCAGAGATCTAATAGACCATGTCCATCCTAAAAATATTGCCAAGGCTATGACAATAGATGCCTTAGTCTGAACGCAATAGTCTTAATGCTGTGGAATTTTGTCTGGTACCCAAAGAACGACAAATTGGGGACGACCATATGCGACGTGGGGCTCTATACGCTGGACAAACGAATAACATGTGGGCCAAGGATTCAGGGTATACAAGACAAGTGGGACAGAGAGTATCAATTGACTTGTCCCATTTGGCCGAAAAAGTCCTTATTGATAGAGAGCCAATTCTAAATTGAAAATAGAGTTTTCTGTCATGAGGCTTTGTTATCATGTCCCAGTATGGCTCCAGCTTTTGTAGTGGATTTACGTCCAGGAAGTGCCCAGTTAGTGTTGAGGGGACGCTACTCCTGACAATATTGTCACTCACCCAGCCCCAATATCTTTCCTTCAATAAAATGATAATGACAAATATAAACAATCACTACAATTCAAAAGTTTGAAAAGAAAAAAAATCAACTAATGATGAAAATGCCTTCTGAGAGGAATTGCATGCGAAAGTGTGATGCTTAAATTAATCATCTAATGGGGAAATTGGACAGAAGATGATTAAAAATGCTAAATAAAATAGTTTATATCACATGTGCAACATTAACTTGCAATTTATATTGAACCAAATTTAAAATGTGTAAAAATAGTAAGCAGTCATACTCATTAGTACTAGGCCTCAAAATATTGAAAAGCAGCTTTGCTTCATGAGTGACTTGACAGAGAAATGTTTAAATCAGCATGAAAACTGTTTAAAAGTTGACGTTTCCATGACTATGCCCTTTTAGTGAAATGCTTCACATAACTCCGCAAAAATGTTTCAGATTAATAATGATGCTTTGAAATGTTTGCTAAAGAAATGTAATAAATAAATGAAATATTGGAGAATAATCACACAAGAATGTAATGCTTGAATAGAAATGATGAACTTAAAAATAAAATGAACTCATAGTATATTGGAGGATGTGGTGGTAAATAATTTCTCATTATAGCTGATGTTTCTATTTAAATAGGTCATTTTTCAGCTAACATACAGTTTGTTTTATTAGAAAGCTAGAAATGCAGACATGTTCATGGGAACAAAGGCTCAAATTGAAAGGCCTTGTATGTGGTCACTGTTCCAAATTTAGTTTCACACTTCACTACAACTGTCTGAAGTTCATTGCTCAATATGTGGGAAAGAAAGAGGAGAGCCTCGTCTCAGAAGAATCCTGAAAGCTGATTGGAGGAGAGGAGAAGAAGATTCAACATGGACTGCAACATTTCTTTCTTTTTGGCTGCTTATATTAGTGTGTGTTCTTAGAGCAGCTCATCACTAACACACATTCTCTATCCCACACATCCATGCTCTTGAGGCTGAATGCTGAAGGCTTCATGCGAAACACAGTTTGCTACTACATAATTAGGTTTGATTTATTTGCTTGAGACTCTGAGTTTCATAACTTCTTTTTATGGGAAGTTCTGCTGATATTGACTGATTGAATGTGAGTTTTATGCTCTATCTCACTCTTCCTCTCAATCTTGAACTCTTTATGGGTTCTGACTGACACCATTTTCGACCCATTCTTAGAACAGAGATTCTTTCCATCATGGAATGCGCTTGATGTTTTATTATATGAAAAATGATTTTGATCGAACCATAGTCTTATTATCAACTCTGTTAATTGACTGAGATATTGAACTAATGGAATAAAGACAACAAGATTTTACTAAACCTTTGATGAAAATAAAACCCTTGAAACTAATTCAAACTCTCATTATTGACTAAACTTTGCATTAAGATTTGTGATTATGATTTATGAGATGACTAGCTCCTTATTCTCATAAACAGCAGGCAAGATCTGTCGTTCATGCTCTTAAAGTGAAGATAGACAAAAGAAGAACCTCCATTTAAAAAAAACATAATTAGGGAGTGAGGAGCAGCTCTGTGTGTGAGACAATAAACCATAATATTTAAATTGCTTCTCACTCCAGCACACCTATCCTTCTCTTCACCTAACTGAGACCCCAAGGGTGCTCATCAACTTCTCTACATTTGGTGATTCAACCCCTCAATGAGGAAATAAAACTGTCTGTGGCCTATATGCAGTTTTAAAATACAATAATATTCCTACCAAAAGTGATAAACGAGCCAACCAATACCTCTATCTGTAGATGACAGAAAAAGCTGCGGTAAAACCAAAACCAACCAATTCCATAAGCTCAATATAATGCCCAATACAAAGCCAAAGAAAAATAATCAGTCCAGGTAAAATACTTGCTGCGACCAAGTAAACTTTATGCACCCGTTCAGTTTTAAATTCAAACTCGCAAAGGCTGACAACATGAATCTTCTCACCCAAAGATAAACCCTACATCAGAATCACCAACTGCAAGTGTGATTGACACAAACACCCCCCATACTGGAACAGCCACTCCAGAAAACATGACTTAAAGGTGTGAGTCCTGTGTGGCTTTATGCACTTACTTCTCCTCCCGAGTCTACACAACTCTGCAGTTCTTTGAGTGACAAATGCTGACACTTAGAAAACTGCCCCCTGGCAGAGAATCTCATCACCTCTTAGATCTATGAGGTTCAATGGATCTCCCACCTCCACAGTTCCCCAGGGGGACCTTTGGACTAGCTGCCTCCAAGAACATGTAATATCTGTGGAACACTGCACGATCCTACTGTAAAGTCAAAGAAATGCCCATTCAATAGCACTGGTGGTTGGTGAACAGGATGTTGTACAGGAGCTTAGTGACAATCCTTCTCACACTGCTGCCTTATTTCCTACCCTTAAGCAGTGCTTAATTTGAGCAATGGTTGCAGGATGGCACACTGATGCTCATTTATGGGGACCGGCATGTATTTTTCCTCATCAGACTTTTACCCACCGCAAGAGAAAAAGGCAAAAGAAGGAGAGAAAGAGGAAGAGAAATGCAGAAAAACTGTGACAAAAGAGAAAACCAGTGATGAAAAAGAACCTGCAAAAGTGAGATAAAGGTGAAGGGAGTGTCTGTTGATAGATGAATGAGGCATGAGGTGCAATCAACTCTATGCAGCCTTGTTATGCTGTACCTTTGTTGGTCATAGAGCCAGCCCCTGGCTTCTGAGTAAAACTTTGGGCCCTTGCATTAGATGGGGTCAGGCTCCTTTTCTGGATATACTCTGGAACCCCTGTTTGACTGACCGTTGGTTCCTGCTTAAAAGTGTGGAGGGGAGAAATAACTTGTCTCGTTAGATTTCACAGTCCTAATTAAACATGACTCAGAATAATCACTGAGTCCAGGTTCCACGTTTAGTTACTTTATTACAAAGCCAAGAATAATTGGACATGCAAACACCTCAAGATAAGGGTTTAGAAATACATTGGAACTAATACAAAGCCAAATCCCATGGGCAAAATTGAAACAGTGAAGCATACAAAGAATGACCAGTTCTAAGATTAGGATGCAGGCAATGACTGCCCCAACATCAAGGTTAGTCTTCATTGGAGGTTCGTAGGTAAAAAGCATTAATCTATCCCTACTCTACCACTAATGTGACATCCCTACTTAACATTCCCCAAGCAAGTTCAGGAAAAGGTGTCAGCGCATGAAGACTTCCTAAGAAGTGCACTCACGTTGAATGGGTCAAGTAGCATAAAGCTACAGAGCTCATTCTAAAATGTTCCTTCTCTCACCAGCCAGATCTCCTCTCCTAACTCAATCCCTGGGGCACTGTACCTAATTCCAACATCAAAATCAAAATCCCATTTCACATCACACGACCGCCTCATCCAGCTGGACACCTCCTCGTAGATGATTTTCCATTTTGTTTCGATACTTCCAGTTTCTGGTTCGGTGACCTTGATTACCAGGCCTTCTCCAGTGAGAAAGAACACCATCTCACATTATCAGCACGACTTGTTCAAGTGTATCCCCTCTCCTCCCTAAGCCTAATTCCTAAATCAAAGGCGTTATTCTAACTAATAAAGATGAATTTCTCCACCTGCAACAGAAACATGAGAAAGAAAAAGATTCTACATACACATGAACATTACAAACAACCCAGTCCTGAAGTGCCAGTGAAAGACACATGAGGCATACTGAAAATCGGTTAACATAAGCATCACGTGGAACGTCATTAAACATGCATATACATGAACCTTAATTTTGTGCATGTTCAAATCTGTACATTACATTTCAGTGAATTAGCTTTCATTAGTCATTTATAAACGAACATTAGGATTTTCACCATTTAGAAAACGATTACAATGTAAATTTCTCCACACTGCGTGAAGTATCTCTATCACTTCACTGTAAGCGTTATTACATTTCACATTCTAATAGCCAAATGTTAACATAACAAAAGAATAAATGCAGATGCAAACTACTTGTGATTATAATGCACCCCTACAAATCGAAGGGCACGATCGCGCTCTATCACATTTATTGTTTTACAAATTAAGCATTCCGTTTAAGTCTGCGAATGTTTCCACATTTGTGTTGTCAATGTGCATGGAATAAACTAGTAATTCACAGTCTGTCATGCTGAATAATACCCAAGGGAACCTTTAAGGATGTCTCTATCATTGATAAATGCAGAAAGAATGTATTTGGGTGTGATTTTCCTTAACTGTATTGTTGTGCAACTCCATTATGGAAAGGAGAACACATTAATACATATGCGTATAGTACCATAGCTAGTAAATTAATTGACAGGTATTCATCCATGACAAGGGTTTTCATAATATGCTGATTAGACCATTATGGTTTCACCAGTACCAATGATGTTATCCACCATGGCCAGTTCTTCTTGGCTCAATTGACGACTGTAGAACATACAAAGAATAGAACACTCAAGCACCAAGATGTGATCTACCCATAGCCATACACACAGATACGCACGCATACAGATGGACAGACCGACACACAAACACACACACACACACACACACACACACACACACACACACACAGACACACACACATAAATGTCCAGTAGCAGAAAGAGATGGAATTCATGTAAAAATTAATCCCACAGTGCCCCTTAAAGAGAAAATGCTGCCCTGGGACAAAGGGCGAGGTAAGGAACGTAAGGTCTGTCATAAGAGGAGCTTCCCAGCACCCATAATGATAAGGGCAGTGTCTAGATAATGTCTGGATCTGAGGTGCTCACTAAGATAACGAGTAGCATAACACTATTAGTAAATGTATTAGCTCATAACCCAATATATATTTCATACATGTTTTTTTAGATGTTTTACCATATCCTTCAGGAGAGTGAACACTGTTGAGTCCCTACAGACCCAAGGAATTGCTCTAGGACCCCAAAGGAACAAGAGCTGAGGGCACAGTCATACCACTGCCAAACAATCTCAAAATTCGGAATCTTCCTAACTGATGAAACAGATTTGGAAGTCTTTGGAGACTTTTACAAGTATTCACTTCTTGTATTAATTGTAGCAAATTATTTGGATGTTTTGTTTCTTTATTCTGCTTCATCTGAAATAGACAGATCTATAAGAGACTCAAAAAGTGTATTGCCACAATGAAAGTCAGCACCAACACATCGACCTATTTCTCCATCCTTCACTCATGGAGGTTGTCTTGGGGACAGTCAACTTTTTCCCCATCCAAAAAACTATTGAAGAAACACTTGAAGACCTCATTAAATCGATCCTACAATCTACAACTATCCTCATACAACTTACCATATCACTTGGTTTTATGTTAGGCCTGTCAATTGTGCACCTCTTTATTGAATAATACTGTCTACAAAGCCTTATATTTCTACCAGAACTATCCCTGCAAGTCTAATAGCACTTCTTCCTTAAGAAATTCCACCCTTCTTTCTTAGAGAAAAATGCATTTGTGACCAAGTCAATTTCACATGGTACTGAATGGTGCACTGTGTCTCCTGGATAGTGGTGATTTCTGGCTTTGTGTGATCCTTTATGTCTTGGTGACTTTTAACATGGCTCACTATAAAGCTCAATCGTGTATCTTATCCAAAAGGAGGTGCTTCTGACAGGTATCCTTGCACAAAATCATTTCAACCTCTGCACAGAATCTCTGCAGTCAGAAGGACCAGGTGTCAGAATCATCACCCACTGGGGTGTAGATAAGAGCCAGCTGTATCTTATAGCGTCATTCTCTTCTCATATTGAGAAACAATCTATACCCACACAAAACCTGGACAAGCTAATTGTCTCAGAAAAGGAATTTGTCTTAAAATCGAATCAACTCCCCCTTCTAAAAAAATAGACATCCACCAAAACAGCTTTGGAATCAAAAATCTAAAAATTGGTCATGTATTCTCATTTATCTAAGCTCTCTCTTAAAATGATTTGGCTTCTTCTTGGATTAATAACGTTTGATAAAAGTCCTTACCATCAGACTTCCAAAAACTTCCTTGTAGTATTTGTTGAGGAAGTTATATTTAATCCCTGACAAGCTTTTCAGATCCTTAATTCAGTGTTTGGTTGTCTCACACATTGACAGAGACAAGCAAGGGGCTCATGTGGGGGATCCCTATGACCTCAACTCTCCAGCTAGAGCAGTCAACCACTTACCTTACCTCTCTAGCTAGAGCAGTCAACCACTTACCTCACCTCTCTAGCTAATAAGAGAAATGTCTTTATTAGGAGCACCCACACACTGCGTATCATTTACAAATGAAGTAGGACACCGTCAAAAGAACTAAGAACACAACTTCAATAACAGTAGTAAATAAACCAATCAGCAAGAAGAGAACAATACTGAACAAACATTCTAAAGAAGAATATTATAAAGGTACATGTTGCATGAAAGAAGGACAGCGGGCGAATACATTGCAGGGCAATGCAGGGTAAGGCAGCAGAAAGACATACAGGTAACTACAAACAGTAATTACAACCCTGCCTTGTCTAGCTTATTGAGGGTTACAGAAAAACGGCTGTGGAGGATGGGGTACTCCCCTCAATTCAATCTATATGTAATCATTAGGTACCAGTTTCAGCGAACGTTATTCCACGGAGAACATTCTATAGAAAAAAAACAGGTCATGCTTCTGGTGGTTATATTGGGTGCTCAGGCTAGGTTTCCTGAGTCTGGTGTTTTTTGGGTTATATATTGCTGTAAAACCTCACTAGGACTCTATTGCTGAGGTACACGCTCTAAAATAGTCTTTCACGCCCCTGTTTTCTTCACTTTTCCCCACATAGCTTCTTCAGAGTGGCCATTTCACTAACGAGCCTCAAATTTGATGTTTGAGGCATATATGTTTTCCATATTTGCAAGTGATATTTACAAATTCCTTATGTCCTTGGCATCAAAGTGGGAGAGATGCTTGGAAATCTGCCAATCACAGCTCAGATTCACAGTAAACATGGAGGAGGCGAAAAGGAAGCTTTTCACTAATCAAAGACTGATTTCCTAGTCAATGTCGACTTTGTTAATATCCTCTGAGTGAAGAACAATGCTGTCTTATGAGCATTTGCGTTTTTTACACATTGATCTGCTGGATAGTACAATAAAGGCTCGATAGACTTCAGAGGTGAGCAGTGTTCTTTCATGATGCTTTTGTTTCATTGTTGATCAGAAGTACTGGCTGTCACTGTTTTTGTGAAGACTGGGCATTCAGCCTTGGTTGAATGAATGTACGTGGGAAATCCTGCATTTCTTGATGGTAGCAGAACAGCTGGCAAATGGGAAAGGAGGCCTGCAGGTTGTATTGCTTTGCCTCAGGGCAGGAGCTATTGAAGAAGCCAATTTAAACTCCAGGGGGCACATTTCAAATACATTAGAATCAGCCAAATACAGAATTACAGGCACTAAATAATATAAAAGATATTTTAATGTCTTCAAACGAAAAGAGCAGATTTAAAAAGCCATGCCAACTAACACCAGTCCCTTTGTTAAAACACAACTGGCAGCTACAACAAATGTTCCATTTTCGAAAGATTAAAACGTTATTAAAAGAATTGATCACACGTTTTATAGGAGTCGTAGATGCTGTTCACTTCTGCGTTTACATGTATACATATGATTTGCTAACCGTTTTTATATGAAATCCATATGTTGCTAGTGACATTGTTGTAAAACGATGCATGGAAGGTACACTGTGGGCACACAGCTATTTGAAGGGTTGTTTAGGAGTTGCCACGGTTTGTTTTCCTTTGTTTAGAAACATCATGGTGGAGTTCACTATAGAAGCAATACATGAAATATCCATTTTAGATTTTCACTGACAGCTTTAGACACAGTAACTGATAGCGGAGACACATTACATGACTTTTCCTTTAGCCTTCCAGGCTGGCCCACCTCCACTCTGTAAAATTGAAGGTCCTAGACCATCTGGGCAGCTGCATTTTCCTTTGCCCTTGTGGTACCCCAGTTTTTCTAAAGTGCTGTCTCTCCTCCAGCTGCACATTGGGTGCCCTCGATTGGTCACCCCAGTGTGTTATATTTGAGTTCAGAATGTCAAATGAGATGCTATTCAATCCTGAGGTTCGTAAAGATTTGGAAAATAGAATTGTGTTTTTAACCTTAAAAAACTACACCTGCTCCTCCAGCGAGAAAAAGTTGACCTGGAAAGCCTTGTGAGATGCTAATAGAATTAAAGGATTTCTCATTTTTTTTTTTTTTTAAAAGGAATAGATGAAGGCCCCTCGTTATTGCACATTTTAATACAGTTCATCACTGCTAAAAGTTCTCGTCACATTCTCCATATCTAAGTTATCTACACATATCAATTTGTTTTAGAATAATGCTTGGTTGCCCATTAGACAGCTTTCTTATAATTATTTTTCGAAACAAATATTTTGGGTGTCTTAAGCATTCTTCTGCAGTTTCCTGTGTTTCTTATCCATCAACATTTTAAAGTGGCACGGGTGCAAGGCTTCATGTTTTCAGGACAGCAATGGGGGAGGGGCGCTGCAGGTATCACCGCCACTGACTCACCATCACTGGTGCCCGCATACCACCAATGCTTTTGCTCGGCTCTTGACCTCCTCAGCGCAATGGGGTGTGAGAAGGCTCTCCTGTTTCTTACTCCCTGGTGGACCCACCTCTCATCAATCCCACTACACCTGGCACTAGTTAGCACAGAACTTGCATTGTCTCAGTTCACGCACAGCATCACAGACTGTGATGTGAGATGGAGAAAAACAGCACACAGCAGGGCAGCATATATGCATGGATGTCTCCGGTACTGTTATTTTCGGAGGAAGGGGCCCCCTGCATACTTGCCATGAGCAGCGAATAACAACTATCAATTTGAAAATATTCTTGAGCAAGATATTTGTTATATCAATCTGCGGGCATGTGAATATCAGGTAAACATAACACAATACATACTGGTCAAAAATAAACAATAGAATACAGGTTTTTCTGTCAAAAATAGCATATATTGTTGTTATTATTTATACAATGTTAGAAAAAACACTAACATGGGAATTGGTGAAGCAATGTAAAAACGTTGCCCTTAATAATGAATTAATACAGAAAATAGCACACTGATACAACAGAAAGGACATTATCTCCATTTAACAATGAGTTTTGTTATATAAAACTAGAGGCAGAAAGCCCTCATTACATCTGTCATATTTCAACAAGGACATTAACCATATTGTGTAAGGCTTGAAGATATATTTACTATGCGTGTTTCGGCAATAGTGCCTTCATCAGGAAGCCAAGCAAACACAAGGAGATAATGGAAGGACCACTGAAACTTTTCAGACACTCACCCCCAGTATAAGATCTGCGTTGGATCCATCATCATTCTTTAGCTCACTTCGCACAGTGAGCAAGGGACCCATGTCTGGGCATACCCATCCCTCATAGGGTGAAAAGTGCTACGCAAACAAATAATGGACGGAATGCTCAATAAATCATACATTCACCCCCAGGCAGGAGATCTGGGTTAAATTCATCGTTCTTTTGCTCACCATGCCACCCCAGTTTAGACCCAGCCATATGCAGATCAGTCTTCACCCTGTGCCTCATGGGAACAGTCCAGACTGAACTGCCAAGCCAGGTTCTCCCTGAACCGGAAACAAGCATCCTCTGAATGGTTTCTGGGTATTACCCTTCATCAGCCAGGCTAGCTTGAATCCAGTGGCACAGTGAGCAAGGGACCCACGTCTGGGCATACCCATCCTACTTAGGGTGAAAAGTGCTAGGCAAACAAATGATGGACGGAATGTTGAATAAATCATACATTCACCCCCAGTCAAGAGATCTGGGTTAAATGCATCATTCTTTTTCTCTCCATGCTGATGCAGCGGAGTTTACCAGCTCTACACATTCATACATGCGACACTCATTTGGGCCCATATACATTCATACACTCAATGAGCTAGTAAATATCCACTGGTCATCAATTTTGTTTTACCCTAGGAAACCTTTACACCAGTATTCTTACCATTCCTGTCTCCTGAGTAAATGCACATTCAAACAATCTAGGAGTAGATTAGAATAGGGAGGGAAATACAATAATGCATTTAACTTTTATTTTGAAAGAACCACAGACTCAGAAGGAGTTTTAAAAGTTTATTTGAATTAATAATTTTGTGAGTCAAATCAGAATACACAAGGATATTCCAAAAATGTCCATTAGGAAAAAATTGTACAGTTAACTTATAATCAGTTTGCATTAATACATTTCTTGCAATGACAGCACTTGAGGAGAGAAAGAATAGAGAGCAAGTACGGAGCATTGACCCTACAGTTATATTTACCTAGAATGGTGTGAAGACCTAGACATCAGAGAGTCAAGGATTCAGGACCAGTTCAGGGCAACGAGGGTGACCTCTCCTAGTGTAACGCCAGTGTTACACCTCTCTCTGGTGCTACTCTTTCCAGCTTGGGCTCGTCCGGACCCCTTCCTAGATGTGCCTCCACGGTTGTTCGCGAATTTCCCTAGTGTTGGGCACTTCAGTCAGATTGCAGCAAATTTGGGCAGCATCTCAGCATAGCATCAGCATCTCAGCATCAAGTGTGTTTAACTATCTAGAACTTACCTCTGTTATACCAATTAAAATGAATGATCCACCCCCAAATGTTTCAATTCCATGTACACCTGCAATTTGATTGGGCCAAGCAGTAGGGTGAGGACATCACACCATACTAAGTGCAATATTTATTCCCACAAGCATTTCATATGTGGATCGATAAGTCTGTAAT
The DNA here is from genome assembly GCF_964204655.1 of Triturus cristatus. NCBI lineage: Eukaryota > Metazoa > Chordata > Amphibia > Caudata > Salamandridae > Triturus > Triturus cristatus. The sequence continues at coordinate 797,087,864 of NC_140587.1, read as the reverse complement.
ACAATGTTGCGTCCTCTTCCTCTCGTAGGGTCAAGAGTTTGTTTTCTCATGTCCTTTCTGGGCTCAGGGTTTGGCAGCCAGTCAATTACTTCACTTGTTCAGGACAAGCAAACGTTGCTCATGCGTAGAAGCCACAAGGAAACAGAGACGCAGTCACCCTCCAAGGCCCAAATAAGAACTATTAATAAAGTCAGAGAAGAACATGTTAGAATACAAAATTAAATGAACTCACTGTATACCACTTATTTCTACTCTAACCCCATTTACTTAATAAATCTTTTGCATTAATGGCTTAGTAAAACTTGCATAGGTTAGTTTCAGCAAAGCATGTGCGTTAGTGCGTTCCTTTAAAGCAGCCATATTAGGAGCTATTGTGCAGCTGCAAAGATTTCCCCCAAATGACAGAAATCGTCATACTACGTAGATGTAGTAGACGCATGTGCAGGAGAGTGCCCGCGTTGTTGCGGCCATTTTAGGACACTCGGGTTATTCATTAGCGAAGCACAAAGGAAAGCTTCCCTAGATACAAATGTAAAATGTGGTGCACTGTTAGTACTCACAGACAGGTTGATTATAATGTTACAGGTTATTTGAGAGGATTGCATACGAGCAAGTTTCTTTTTATACGAAACCTTGCTCCATCAATCCCCTCTCTGATGGCATTTTATGCCATCAGTAGATTCTATTAAATCAGATGCCAACTTTAGCATTCTACCATTTCAATGTCTTCAAATCTTTTATTCCTTCCTTTATCTTTCCTAAATTGGGATCCTTTCATTCTTTTATAGATATTTCCCTTCAATTCTTCAAGTCGTATTTCTTCTAATTTTCTTTTTCTACCCTTCTCATTCATTTGGTACCTCTTTCTTTTCCCACTGCATTTATGGCAACACAGTATCATCAGAACTAACAAAGTTATGCCCATAATTGGCAATAATATTTGACCTAACATACTCTTACCTATGTTAGAAAACCAACTAGTGATAGTGGAAAAGCTATTTACTATTTTCTTCTATACACTGTCAACCTCCAGTGGTTTCAGTTCCTCTTCCAAATGAGTAATATTTTTAATATATTTTCCAATCTCTACATTTTTGTCAGGTATATAAGTGCAAAAATGTTGCGCTTTCAGCATTTTACAGACTCCACCCTCTTTTGCCAATAAGATATCAAGGGCAAGTCGATATTGCAAAACCATTAATCTAACAGCAACTAATTCTGTATTGATCAGTAAAAATCCTCCAGCAGTGTCAGTAGATAATCGATCAACTACTGTTGACAATTGACAGATTTTTCGAGAATTCAGCAGATCCCCCACTGAAGATATCAATGCACCAAATATCACCTACTATTTCTGAAAAACTAGCTCTTTATATCGTGTTAGTCCACTACTGTCATTATTGCTTCCAGTGATTATTTTAACATGATAGACTTTAATAATAATAATAAATGAGTTTCTAAAGCGCTTGGTTACACTAACTAGTATGTCCCTGCGCTGCAGCTAGCCCCCCAAATTGTATTGGTGAAAAGAGACACTTGCATAGGTTAATGGCACTACATGCGAAAGAGCCAGGTTTTTAATTTATGGAATACTATTCCTAAATAGCAACTCCCATACCAGTGATCAGGCAACCTAAAATAGGCTTTGTTTCCACAAATTCCAGGAAATACTGGATCAGTTCCTCCTTTTAGTCCCCAACACCAATTACTAAGAAATTATGTTCACATTCACTGGAACCAATAAATACGTGATTATATATCACCTACTATTTCAGAAAAACTAGCTCTTTTATATCTTGTTAGTCCACTACTGTCCTTATTGCTTCTGGTGATTCTTTTAACATGATAGACTTTAGGGAATACTATTCTGAAATAGCAACTCCCATACCAGTGATCAGGCAACCTAAAATAGGCTTTGTTTCCACAAATATAATAAATTCCAGGAAATACTGGATCAGTTCCTCCTTTTAGTCCCCAACCCCCAATTACTAAGAAATTATGTTCACATTCACTGGAGCCAATAAATACATTGTTATATTCTGTTTTAAGTATATAGAGACAGATTTTCACGTTCTTTTCAAAATCCAGAGAAATAGCAGCATGAGTCTTGCCATTTACTAGAAGGTCTTCCCTTTCAACACACTTAGGTATCTGAGGTTTTGGTTCAGAGACTCTTCTCCTGTGATCTACTAAATTCAAAAATATCTTTTCTTCTTCATGTAATTTACAGGTTAAGTTGCGTTTATCTACATCAGTTATATCTATTGTCTTCATTGTTAGGAAATATTCACACATAAATTGTGAGTCTCTAGTACTAAGGACAGGGTTCATGCTTTTTCGCATGGTAACTTCTGAAAATATTACATCTACATTTGAATGATAATACTGCAGTTTTCCAGTTCTATAGAATAAACTAGCTAGTACGCTACATGAAATACCGTATGTCAAGGGTAAATGATGATAAGTTACCCTTTCAGCTACTGAGTTCGGCAATTGCATGCAAACATAACAATCACTAACTTCCATAGTTTCTACATAATGTACTAAGAGATTTGCAAATACATTTAAATCAGTTTCATTCTTATCTACAGTGTGGTGTAAATCTAGCTCATCTGGTGTTTCTAAGTCTACTCTATTTCCTTTAATGCTTGCAACTTCTGTATGTTTGTTAGTACTATTCTGCTTGTCAGTAACCATCAAATAGGGAATGGCTATTGCTAATATTATCCATGTTACAAGGACTAATATTAAACTACATATACAGATTCTACAACACTTCTTTATACGGCTTTGTTTTGGGTTTCCAGTAACTTTATCATAAGACATTTTTGGCCAAGAAGATTTGTCTCATCTTTAATTCAGAACCTGATATGAGATAACACCTTAAGCGTCTTCTCTCTTTCAAGTCGGCCTCACTTCTTCCTCAATTTGTTCAACATTCAGCTCTTCATCACTCTCTTCATTTAAGTCGAGTTTTCAAAGTCTTCAAGAATAACATATGTCCATTCAGGACCTTTGAATTTGTTATTCAATGTCTTCTATCTTTGACTCCTTCGCTTTGGTAATATTTTGGAAGGTCCAGATTGACTAGTTACTTCATTTACTTGATCAGGTTCTTCACTGATTGTCTTAAGACGATATCTTAATCTCTTGATAATTCTTGGCCAATTATCACCTTTTCGACTTTTCTTAAACTTCACTGCACTGCCAGGTTCTTCAAGACTCCTTTTCTTTTCTTTAGATTTTGGCACAACTTGATCAGCTTCGTCTTCAGATTTACTCTCTATCTGTCCTTGTCATGGGCTTATCAATTTGGCCTGTTCTGCCTGGATGGGTTCATCTACCTCAATCTGACCCTGTTCGGGATTAGTGATGTCTGGTTTCTCTTCTGTATCCTGAACTTGCGTTTCTATGCCTATCTGGTCCAGTTCAGGTCTTTTTACCTCTTTACATTCTTCTGCCTGAACGTTTTCTCTAAGTCCTTACTGTCCCTCCTCAGACTCCGGAATTGGGCTTTGAGTTTCTTCTGTCTGAGTATATTGTTCTCTCCTTAGCTGTTCCTGCTCAGGCTCCCTAACAATTGTTCCCCTACTTTCCTGAGCGAGTTCTTCTATACCTGTCTGGTCCTCACTCTCTTCCTAGCTATCTAACTGTGTTTGACTCCTTGTTCTTATAAGTACTTCAGGTATATCCACCACTGGGATCCAGTCATCCTGATATGTCCGCGGTTGATCTTGGGCAGCTACCTCAGGATCTTCTATAGGAAGTTCTTCAGCTGCACAACCTTCAGCACCATCAATTTCTTGTTTCAATTCTAACTCTTCTTCTTCAGGAGCTGGTACCCTTTTGGTATGGCTTGCATGGATCCAATTAGGCAATCCTGCACACTTTACAGCTGTTGAGGTAGTCAATATAACTTGATGCGGTTTATCCCACCTTGCGGCTAGTCACGATTCTCGAGTGTGATTCTTCACAACTACCCAGTCACCGGGATTCAGATCATGCGAGTGGCTCAGCTGTCGGTTGAAAGCGTCTTCCCCAACCTGATGAGAGATAGAGCGCACTCTGTCAGCCAACTCTTTGCAATACTCCAAAACCAAATCATCAGCTTGCGTCCTGGTACACATGATTGTCTCATTGCTCTTCCCATGATTATTTCATGGGGACTCAATCCAGTATTTTTGTCTGGAATACTTCTGAGTCCCATCAGAACAAGAGGCAAAGCATCAGGCCATTCCAGTGGGGTGGAATGGCCGAGTCTTGACTTGATTGTGCCATTCAATTGTTCTACCACTCCAGAAGCCTCTGGACCGTAAGCGCAGTGCAATTTTTGTTCGACTTTGAATGCTTCACAAATTAGTCAAATTATTTAATTATTAAAATGAGAGCCTCTATCTGATTCAATCGTTACTGGAAAACCAAATATAGGGAAGAGTTCTCTCAATAAGAGTTTGGCCACTGTCTAGCTGTTATTTCTTCGGGTCGAGTATGCTTCCACCCACTTTGAAAATAAACAAACTATGACAAGTACATATTTCAGCCCTCGACAAGCAGGCAGTTGAATGAAATCTAATTGAAGTCTCACAAAAGGACCCTCTGCCTTTCCGATCTTTCCCATGCAGACCAAAGGTTTCCTGCCAGGGTTCATTTGTTGACATATTAAACATCTTTGGCAAAGGCTCTCTGCTACATTCCTGAACTTTGCGTTAAACCAATCTTGTCTGAAAAGTCGAATCATTGCATCTCTGCCCACATGTGTGTCTCCATGGTACATTCTAGCCATTGGTGCAAGCATACTATCTGGTATGACTGGTCTGCCATCATAACAAACCCACACACCATCTTCTGCCCTTCTTTGACATCCTATTTTCACACACTCTTCCTTTTCTCTCATGTCTACTGTGTCCTGCAGATCTTTCACCTCCTCCCGGATCCCCACTCCTGCAAGTAGCATAAGTTGGCAGCTGATTTCACAAGTTTCGATTTGCTTGTTTAAGGCGATTTTATGCCTTGTGCAGTGTTGGGCAACCTGGTCAGCATATCGGTTACCGGCTGTCACATAGTCATTTCCTGATTGGTGAGCAGCACAATTAACCACGGCCACCTCTTTTGGTAATTGAATTGCCTCAAGTAATTCTTTCACAAAAATTCAATTTTTAATGGGGGTCCCTGAAGAAGTCAGGAAATCCCTCTGCATCCACAGTTGGCCAAAACCATGCACAACCCCATAACCATATTGACTGTCAGTGAATATGGTTACTCTCCAATTTTATCCAATTTTGCATGCTTTAATTAAAGCGATCAATTCAGCTACTTGTGCAGATCTGACCTCTGGTAAATAGGATGCTTTGACTATTTCAATTAATGTACCTACAGCGTAAGCAGCACTCAATCCTCCCTCCTCTTGTCGCATGCATGAGCCGTCTACACACAGCTCATGTTCTGCATTTTTCAAGGGTTCCTCTTGTATGTCAGGACGTGATTTGGTGCTAAGTTCAGTCACATCAAGACATTCATGCTCAACCTCATCTTTCACTTCTTCTTCGTAAGGATCAGGTAGTAAGGTGGCTGGATTAAGAACAGTACACCTCACAATTGTCACATTTTCAGCTCCCAGTATTATTCTTTCATATTTTGTCAGTCTACTGGGAGTAAGGTACTGCGTTCGGGTCCTGGTCAGTAAAATCACCACTGCATGAGGAACGTACACCTTGACAGGGTGTCCCATCACAATCGACTCACTCTGCTCTATGCTTACACAAGTTGCAGTAACAGCTTTCAGGCAACCTGGCACAGGCCACAGGATCCAAGGTAGCGGAAAAGTATGCCACTGGCCTTCTCATTAATTGCTGTCTCTGTGTTAGTACTGAAAGTGCACAATTACCCCGCTCATAGTTGAATAATGCAAATTCTTTTGAATAGTCTGGCATGCCCAAAGAAGGTGCCTCACACAAGTACTCCCACAACTTTCTAAAATATCCTATACTTTCCTCATCCCATTCTACGGGCTCTTTCGCTCTCTTTCTGGTCATCTGTATCAGAGGTTTGGCTAGTAAAGCAAACCCTACAATCCACTGCCTACTATACCCTACAACTCCAAGGAACATTCTTATTTCTTTTTGGGGTCGTGGCAACTGCATTTGTCTTATTATTCTGATTCTTTCAGAAGTCACCCCTCTAACTCCCCTTTCTATTTGATGTCCCAGGTATTTAACTGAATTTTTACAAAACTGAAATTTCTCAGGGAACACTTTATGTCTACCCTTTGCCAAATGTTTTAACAATGCAATTGAATCAGTAACACAGTCATCTCGTGTGTTTGACGCCACCAATAGGTTGTCAATATACTGCACCAGGACTGACTCTCTGGGCAATACAAGAGATTCAAGGCTTCTTTTGAGAATCTGATTAAAGATTGAAGGACTTTCAGTGTACCCTTGAGGCACACGATTCCAGACGTAAGCATGCTCTTCAAATTTGAACGAAAATAAAAACTTCCTATCTGGATGTAATGGAATAGAAAAGAATGCATGACATAAATCAGTTACTGTGAACCATCCTGCTTTGAATGGTATCCGATAAAGAATCACAGCTGGATTAGGCACTACGGGGCAGAATGTTACAACAATCTTATTAATTTTCCTAAGATCTTAAACCACCCTATATTTTCCGTTAGGTTTCTTAATGCCAATTATAGGTGAGTTACAAGGACTACTCATTATTTCTTTCAGGATACCTTGTTCGACCAATCACTCTATTTCTGCTGCCACACCTGCTTTTACTTCTGGACTCATTTTGTATTGTCGAGTATTAGGATCAACAGCACCTTCTTTCACTGCCACTTTTACGGGGTCTACATTTGCCATTAATCCTATTTCTTTTCCAGTAAAGTCCCATATCTATGCATTTACAGTCAGTTTGACTTCGGCAGGTAATTAATTTTGTGTCATCATCGAATATAATTCATTTACTTCTGTTCCCTGTTTAGCTAACATGAACTTGTAAACTCCATCTTCATCTGGGGTTTGTATTGCAACACCATCCGGTGTGCAAAATATAGTGCAATTCATTTTGCACAACAGGTCTCTTCCAAGCAAGTTTACAGGGCTTGTGTCACAGACCACGAACTTATGCATTTCTTTAAAATTTCCAATTCACACCTCCATGGGTTCTGTGATTGGCGTGCTAATCCGTTTGTTTGAAACACCTACAACATGGATATTCTCTCCCGAGCGGGGCAGGTTAGGAATGTCTGCTGTTCTCACAGTAGACCTGGTAGCACCAGTATCCAACAAGAAAGTGATATAATTTCCTTTCACTTTACCTTCTATGTATGGAACTGACTGATCTACCGGTAGGGATGCGCCAAGCACGCACTCCCCTTCCTCCCCCCTCAGGCACCGTCATTCCTGATCATAATCAATCAGTGGGTCCTGCAAAAGAAACTATGAGGTTACGAAATTTTTCTCACCACTTCCTTCTGGAAATCCGGCGTCCACACTGTACTTCGCTTGACTCACAAAATTTGACTTAGGGGCAGGTGGCAATTGACTCTGAAGATCTATACCCTGTTGCTGATGATTCATTAACACCTCATTCTGTGTCTGTGGATTTAAATTTTTATTCAGTACATTATTAACTTGTATAGCTTTACACTTGTTCTTCCAATGCCCCAACTTCCTGCACCCGTGACAGAGAAATGTTTTCTTTGCCTCTTCCCGATTTAATCTTCCCCATGGCTTTCCTCCCTTATTGTCACCTTGACCTTGTGCTCTTCCTTGATTTTCTGACTGTTTATTTAATTGGAGCTCTTGCTGTTCAACTAATTTTACTTGGGCCCACATTACTTTTTCTTCTAAAGCTTTTCGCTTGTTATCAATTTCGTCCCCACAATATTTTGCATATTTTAAAATTTCGTCAATGGGCTTTGATTGCCTGCACAGCATGTGCTACTTAATCATTTGAGATATATCCAATCTCAGCCACAGACACAAATTGATACACATTGCCCTTCTATCATTATTGATCTGATTTACCTTCCTGATCAGATAATTATCCATTGTACCCACCCCAGACGAAATTTTATCACTTTTTCCTTTAGACATCAAGTTAACTTATTTCTACCCACTGTCTAAAAATTGCTACAATGATACAGCCCTACAACAGTCAGCACTTTTTACCCACACAAATATTAAAATATACACTCACAAATCGCAACATATGAACATTCCCTGCAGAACCAAAGTCTCTGGCCCAGCCCAGAATCCTCAGGCCTCTGGCCACAGAGGGCCCGCCCTTTGCCCGGGCTAGGCCAGGCGTCCCGCTCGCGTCCCGCGACGCGGGCAGCACAGGCCTTTATACAGCCTCCTGGAGGGCGGGAGATGCCGGTGGCGGCTCCTGCCACAAAGCACCAAGGGAAATGTAGTCCCCCGCTCTGCGGCCGCTGATGGCAGGAGCGGCGGCGGGGGGACTACAGCAATGGAGGAGCTGTCGGACAGGATTCTCAGGCAGACAAGATAATGAGCCGCTGCTGTGGGGCAGAGTTTCGCTGGTTTTTCAAGCCTCCCAGGTATGGTTTAACATTGGGCTTACGCCCGCTCCACAAACAGCGCAGGCCTTTATACAGCCTCCTGGCCCTCCAAGAAACCTGGTCTATTGAACCAGTGTATATAAGTGGCTATAGAAGCTTTTTTACTCCGGCCGTGGGGGGCCAATATGGGAGAGCAAAGGGAGGTTTAATTACGTTCCTCTCAAACCAGCTCAAATGTGAGCAGGTTTGTTTTATGCCAAAATCTAGTTATTATCAATTAATAACCTTAAGCAACAAGAAGGGAGTTAATGTTGTTGTTATACATTTTTATAATAATATTCCGAGAAAAGAAATTCCTAGCATTTTAAAAATGCTGAGGGAGGACATACAACACGAAATAGATAAAACCGACAGGGAATTAATAATTTTATGGGGGGGGATTTTAATTGCCCACTCTGTGTAAAGGGCAAACAGGGTATCTGTGGTTTAAAGTTAGAGCAGGAGATAAACCTAACCCATTTTGATCACTCTCTGACCGGGGACCTATTAAATGATATATTGTTTATGTACGATCTGGGTTATGCAAATGAAATAGCCCAAAAACCTACTACCTTTTTGCCCACATTTATTGGTAGAGGAGCATTGTCCACTATTGACTTTATCATTGCCTCAATCAGTTGCAGCCAAAAGATCAATAGGATAAAAATTATGGAGTTGCCATTAAGTGACCATCTGCCTCAAATAATGGAGGTCAAAAACCCATTTTTTGATCGGCATGAGGATGTGCCCTCTATGTGCACAGCTCCTGATGTGGCACTTGGGAGACAGAATGGGTACACTCTTAAATGGGGTAAGGTTGTCCCAGAAATGTTTTTAGGTAAATTGTTGAATGTTTGCTCAAATAGTTTTGTGATCTGCCTGGAAGAAAAGTCTAACAATGAGCTGATAATAGAGCATTTTAATATAATAGCTTCCACAATTAAGAATAGTCTGCGGTGGAGGTAAAGAATAGGGCAAAGGGTAATAAAAGTTGGTTTGACAATGCCTGCACAAGGGTATTGACTGACTTGAAACATGCTATTCATAGGATACCCCGAGATCTTTTAGAAATAAGAGGTTTTAGGACAAAATATAATGAGGCTTTAAAAAATAGAAAAATGCTATAAAAAAGGAGGCCCTAGAAGCTCTATGTGAAGCATCACAGCTTAAGGATGCATTTGCATTCTGGAGGGCCGTAAATACCCCGTTCCTCTATGACAAGTCGAAAGCGCGCATGGAGATTGCAATTGCTGAGAAGGACTGGGTGGAGCATTTCTCGAACCTTTATAGGTCCCAAGATGAAAGCCATATTATAGATCCTGTTACAATGGGTAATATTGGTGCAGGGGCTGAAAAATTAGTAATAACCCTGGAGGAATTTATGATGGGTCTGAAAGCAACGAAGGGTGGCAAGGCCGCAGGGCCTGATGGGATCCCAGCAGACTTGTACAAAGCAAACATGGAGATCTGGGGACCCATGCTGGTACAATTCTTTAATGCAGCACTGGCAAGGGGTTTAAACCCATCCTGGTATACCTCGGTCATTGTACCTATATACAAGAAGGGAGATAGACAAAGCTGCATATGTTACAGACCAATCTCCCTTCTAGACTCATCTGTAAAAATCCTTGGGAGAACCATTCTGGCAAGACTACAAAGCTGGGCTGAGGAGAACGAGATAATGAGTGACCTACAGTATGGATTTCAAAAGGGCATTGGTACTGTCGAACAATGTTTAAACGTAATGATTTTGCAATCTAAGTACACGAGGATAAAAGGTGAACGTCTGTATCTTACGTTTGTTGATCTCATGTCGGCGTTCGATTGTGTGTCACATGTTAAATTATGGGCAATCGTGAGAGGGCTGGGTGTGGAAGATTCCATCATTTGCTTTCTGAGAGAATTATACTCAGGAGCCACAGCATCGATCCGTTATGGTAGGGGGGCCAATGTACCAGAAAATTGGGGGGGTGTTGTGGTGTACGCCAAGGGTGCGTCCTGGCCCCATTCTTATTTCTGGTGTACATAAATGGACTTCAGCATCGCCTGCTGCAGGAGTGCAGGGATATGCCTAGGGTTGGGAAGAGATCTATCCCTGCACTCTTGTATGCGGACGATGCAGTCCTAATGGCTCGCACTCCCTTGGCCCTACAAAACTTGATAATATCTTTTGAGAAGTTCATGTCGAGTATAGATTTAAAAGTTAATTGTAGCAAAACCTTCTCCATGAACTGTGGCACAAGATCTGGAAAGCAGACAAAAAGAATGTTTATAAATAATGTTCCGTTGGAAAACACTTCTACTTTCCCTTATCTTGGTATTTTGTTCCATGAATCTGGGGTGTGGACAAGTGCTGTAAAGGCCAGAACCCTTTTGTTCTTAAAAACAATAATGGCCTTAAAGAATTTTATTAAAAAGCTGGGCAAGAAACCGATAAAAGAAATTTTAACAATATATAACGCCATGTGTACATCAGTAGCTCTGTATGGCTCGGGTCTTTGGGGGTACTCCAACATAGATTCAATTCAAATAGCCGAGAATAAGTTTATGAGGGATGTCCTGACAGTACCACAAAGTGTTGCCACCTAAATCTGTCATAATGAATTTGGACAACCTCATATATCAGACTTAATTAGAATACAACCCATCCTCTTGTGGCATAGGGTATGGATAACAAATGAGTGTGTCATGAACCGGGCTATATTGCAGGATGTATTAAAATTGGAAAATGTGGGTAGATATGATTGGCTAAATTATGTTAAACATTTCCTTATTGAAATTGGCTGCCAACTATATTTTGATGACCCACTTTCAATGGGTAATATACCCAGAAAAATGTTGAAAAAGCTATGTATGGAATACCTCGAGGAAAAGAGAAGGCGAGAGGAAATGAAGAAAAAGACAGTAACCTCGCATCTCTTGTTGTTAACTGGCAATAAAGTACAGCCATACTTAACCCTGCCGATGTCAAATTATGATCGATTTCTTTTGACCCGTTTTAGATTAAATATTGTTTTTAGACTCTTGTCCTGCCCAGAAATGAATTCATGGTTGCGAAATTTGCCTATGTGCCCGTGTGATGACTCCTCGTCCCAATCTGACATCCATATTTTATTTTTCTGTAAATTTTATATTTCACCACGTAGGAAATTCATTATCCCACTCCTTAAAGAAATGAACTTAAGTAAATGCCGCCCAGCTTTCTTAGAATTTCAGAGAATGGACACTGTTTTGACTGTCGCTGTAGTTTCAAGCTTTTTTAAAAATGTTTTTAAATTACGGAAAACAATGGGTAATGATGAAATATAATAGATTTGTTCTTTTTATAATATCCCTGTGTAAATTGTAAATTGATGTTGTTGCTTTTATGGTTATTGTCTTTTAACCGAATAAAGTACTTTTTGAATTTGAATTTTTGATACACAAAATGAGTCATGTCTTTGTTCTCTAAACTTTCAAACCCACCATACTGTTTGAACACCTGTAAAAGACGTTCGTATTAGGAAGCTACAGACTCATTCTTTTCTTGGGTTGTTCTGTCTATCTTTACCCAATCGGTTTCTTTCGGGGGAATTTTACTCTTTAGAAAGGTGATTACCTGATGATACTTTTTCATTACATTTTCTGATGGGGCCTCTGTTTTTGAGTCTCTTGGATATTCACTAGGCCAATCTACAGTAATTTTACACCCTGTCCACAAATCTGCAGGTAATACTATGTCAAACAGACCATCCAGATCCTTTAATAAAACCTTTGAAACTTTCACAAACCTCTCAACTTGTCTGTACCATTCCACTGGTTTCTCTCTCAATTTTGGGTAATCATTCCTAACAGACAAAATATCCTGTCTATTCCATGGCACATGTACGTACCCTCCTCGAGGTACTTCTCTCATCGGATACAACCTTTCAGCTTTTTCATTTTTCGCATGACATATTCAGATGTCGTTCGATTTACCTGTGCTTCTTCCTTTTTCTTTGCCCATCTAACTTTCCATCTTGCAAGATCTCCCCACTTTTGCAACAGAAATAGCAATTCCATGATCTGCAACTTTCTTCCAGACACATTAATGTTTTCCAAATCCTTATCAGAAAATTCTGCTCTATATGGTTTCTGCAACACTTTTGATTTCCCTATATCAATTCCCATTCTGATGCCAAATTTGCCAGCTTTTCATGGAATGCCTTTGTGTTTCACGTAATGCTTCTACAATTAAACAGTAATTATTCTTCACTGTATGTGTTTAACCTGTCTAGACCCACATTTCCAGCAACCATTTCTTCCAATTCTACTCTCAATTTAAAAATGACTAACATTTTTGGCTGTGACTTTGGCTTCTCTATTTCTTGAGACCATCTCTCTATATCTTGTGGGGTTACTATTGTGGCACTTCTAGTTCATGATGATGTTTCTAGTCTAACTTCCTTTGAACAACTGGGCACATTTCTTTTTGGGGTTCCTCACTTATAGGCAAATCCATGAATGATATTAATGATTCACATTCACTTGCTTGATCATCTATTATTACCTTTTCTTTTCTAGGTTCTATACTTGGGGTAGGCATTACAGGACCTTTGATTTTTCTCCATACAATGGAACTACTGGACCTATTGTCACTGGTATGGTCAATGCTTCGGGATGTGCATTTATCTGAGCTATTCTCTGAATCAATTCATCTCTATTGTTATTTATTGCTTCCCTTTCCTTTTCTTGAAGTACCCTATCTGTGGTATCATGTACTATCTGGGGAACCAAAGGTGTTCCTATCATTGGGGCACTAGGCGTCATTCTAGTGAATCCATCATTATAAGGTGGGGGACTTTTCATCAATATGTCTTCTAGGTATCCCTCTTCTGTTTCTCTGCTATCTAACATGTTTAAGTGCTTGTTTTTTTCTGTACATTTACCTCCTGTCTGCTCATCTGCTGTTAACACAGGATATAAACCTTCTACCACCATGGCCTGTCTCCATTTTTAAATTTGACTATCTCTAGTCTCTCGGGGAAATTTTGGCTAATATTTGCTTAACGTCCTGTTACTTTGTGGTCTGTCACGTTCAAAGGCTTCCATTTCCCAATCTTCTAAAGCTTCATATTGAGTCAATCTAGGTCTGGGTTCTAATTCATTCATTCATGTTCTTAAATTGGACAATATTCTTCCATTAAAGCTTCTGTACTCAGGAAATGCTAATATTCCGTCATCTTTTGTGTATTCTACCCAATTTTCAAACCATACACAAGTATGATAGCCTCGCTTCACCATCATGTAAGATGCAGGTGTATTTGGAGGAGGAATAAGAATCCCCTCTCTACTCTTAATGGGTTTGTCCTTTTTGAAATAATTGTTAACCTTTTGCATAAATGTCATTTTTCTTTTTTCTCCGTACATTGCGTGCTTGTGCTTGTTAAGGTACTGCTCGTAAGCAAACCCTGAAAACCTTCTATCTGGTCTAGTCCCTGTTAATGTTGGATCGTACATGCAATCTCCTCTATCTATTATTATTCTTGGGATCTCTATTTTGATGACCAATCAAAAGCTTGCTTTAATTAAAAAAAATTCTCCAATATCAGCACAGATTCTATTCTGAAGACCAATCAATTTCTACACTGTTCGCTCGCTCAGCCAATGCTTGCGTGGCTTTTCTGTGACATCAGTTTCACTCCTTACTACTGACCCCTCCTTTACAAATTTCACATCAACTACATGCCCGCTGTTTCTTCCAATCCCAGCACTCTTAGTGACGTCAGTGCAGCACCCGCAACTGACCCCTCCTTTACAAGGTAATGCGAAAACGTATTTTCTCACAAATTGTTCACACAATTTCATTAATCAACAACGAATAAACATTAGCTATTGTGTCTGACCCACTAATTCAAAGAATAGCAGAATTTCTTTCACCATGAGTAGAATGCTTCCGCTTACTCTTCACACACTACGAGTACAATTCTTCTGCTTACTCTTCACACAAGCATCAGATGACCTGCTATTCCTTCAGTATTACCCATTCTAGGTGATATAATACCAAACTTTCACCAGCGAACTTCTCGCTACCAATTATTCTCACTAACATACGAGACATTTTCCCTAACTTAGTGCTTCCAGTCCTGCGTAACTTTCAGCACTTTCTCGATCCAGACCAATAACCTCACTGCAGTGTGGCTTCCACTCGCCACCCGCTATTCAATATTTCCGGGAATTTCCAGACAACGTAAAACAATACATAACGGGTTTTGGTTAAAACATAAATCAATCATTCAAAAATTTCAAATACAATCCTCACCTAACTAACTATACTAACCATGCCTCTGCTACCAAGAAAAACTGATGCAGCGGAGTTTACCAGCTCTACACATTCATACATGCAACACTCATTTGGGCCCATATACATTCCTACACTCAATGAGCTAGCAAATATCCACTGGTCATTAATTTTGTTTACCCTAGGAAACCTTTATACCAGTATTCTTACCATTCCTGTCTCCTGAGTAAATGCACATTCGAACGATCTAGTAGTAGATTAGAATAGGGAGGGAAATACAATAATGCATTTAACTTTTATTTTGAAAGAACCACAGACTCAGAAGGAGTTATAATCAGAATACATATGGATATACCAGAATTCTCCATTAGGAAAAAATAGTACAGTTAGCTTATAATCAGTTTGCATTAATTAATTTCTTGCAATGAAAGCACCTGAGAAGAGAAAGAATAGAGAGCAAGTACGGAGCATTGACTCTACAGTTATATTTACCTAGAATGGTGTGAAGACCTCGACATCAGAGATTCAAGGATACAGGACCAGTTCAGGACAAAGAAGGTAACCTCTCCTAGTGTAACACCAGCGTAACGCCCCACTCTGGTGCTACTCTCTCCGGTTCGGGCTCGTCCGGACCCCTTCCTAGATGTGCCTCCTCGGTTGTTCCGCGAATTTCCCTAGTGTTGGGCTCTTCAGTCAGATTGCAGCAAAATCGGGCAGCTTCTCAGCATAGCATCAGCATCTCAGCATCAAGTGTATCTAACTATCTAGAACTTACCTCTGTTATAATAATTCAAATGTATGATCCACCCCCAAATGTTTCAATTCCATGTTCACCCGCAATTTGATTGGGCCAAGCAGTGAGGTGAGGACATCACACCATACTAAGTGCAATATTTTTCTTTAGTCTATTGTCTAGCTCCCCGCCCCTTAATTTTAATACCCACAAGCTTTATTCACACAAGCGTTTCATATGTGGATCGATAAGTCTGCAATACAATGTTGCGTCCTCTTCCTCTCGTAGGGTCAAGAGTTGGTTTTCCCATGTCCTTGCTGGGCTTAGGGTTTGGCACCCAGTCAATTACTTCACTTGTTCAGGACAAGCAAATGTTGCGCTTGCGTAGAAGCCACAAGGAAACAGAGACGTGGTTACCCTCCAAGGCCCAAATACGAACTAATAATAAAGTCAGAGAAGAACATGTTAGAATACAAAATTAAATGAACTCACTGTATACCACTTATTTGTACTCTAACCCCATTTACTTAATAAATCTTCTGCATTAATGGCTTAGTAAAACTTGCATAGGTTAGTTACAGCACAGCATGTGCGTTAGTGCGATACTTTGAAGCAGCCATAATAAGAGCTATTGTGCAGCTGCAAAGATTCCCCCCCAAGCGACAGAAAACGTCATACTACGTAGATGTAGTAGATGCATGCGCAGAAGAGTTCCCGTGTTTTAGCGGCCATTTTAGGACACTCGGGTTATTCATAAGCGAAGCACATAGGAAAGCTTCCCCTAGATACAAATGTAAAATGTGGTGCACTGTTAGTACTCAAAGACAGATTGATTATACTGTTACAGGTTATACGAGAGGATTGCATACAAGCAAGTTTCTTTTTATACGAAACCTTGCTCCATCAATGACACCCCAGTTTAGAACCAGCCATATGCAAATCAGTCTTGACCCTGTGCCTCTTGGAACAGTTCACCCTAAGTTGGCAGGGTAGTGTCTGAAAAGTTTCAGTGCTCCATCCATTATCTCCTTGAGTTTGCTTTGTTCGCACTAAGTGGTCAGGGTATGCCCAGACGTGGGTCCCTTGCTCACTTTACCACTGGATTCAAGCTAGCCTGGCTGATAAAGGGCAATACCCAGAAACCAGTCCCAGGATGCTTGTTTCCAGTCCAGGAAGGACCTGGCTTGGCAGTTAGGTCTGAACTGTTCCCATGAGGCACAGGGTAAAGACTGATTTGCATATGGCTGGGTCTAAACTGGGTAGGCATTGTGAGCAAAATAACAGTGGATTTAACCCGGATCTCTTGACTGGGGGTGAATGCATGATTTATTCAGAATTCCATCCATCATTTGTTTGCGTAGCACTTTTCACCCTAAATGGGATGGGTATGCCCAGATGTGGGTCCCTTGCTCAGTGTGCCACTGGATTCAAGCTAGCCTGGCTGATGAAGGGTAATACCCAGAAACCGGTCCCAGGATGCTTTTTGGCTGTCGAGGGAGAACCTGGCTTGCCAGTTCGGTCTGGACTGTTCCCATGAGGCACAGGGTCAAGACTGATTTGCATATGGCTGGGTCTAAACTTGGGTGGCATGGTGAGCAAAAGAACAATGGGTTTAACCCAGACTCTTGAATGGGGATGAATGTATGAATTATTCAGCATTCTGTCCATCATTTGTTTGCGTAGCAATTTTCACCCTAAGAGGGATGGGTATGCCCAGACGTGGGTCCCTTGCCCACTGTGCCACTGGATTCAAGGTAGCCTGGCTGATGAAGGGTAATACCCAGAAACCGGTCCCAGGATGCTTGTTTCCTGTCCAGGGAGGACCTGGCTTGGCAGTTCGGTCTGGACTGTTCCCATGAGGCACAGGGTGAAGACTGATTTGCATATGGGTGGGTCTAAACTGGGGTGGCATGGTGAGCAAAAGAACGATGGATTTAACCCAGATCTCTTGACTGGAGGTGAATGTATGATTTATTCAGAATTCCTTCAATCATTTGTTTGCGTAGCACTATTCATCAGGATGCCGGCACACCAATATCTTTCCAAGGAGCCAAAAGCTGATTAGAGGGACCCACTATTTTTGAGGGGCCGACTTTGCCATGCGAGCTAGGACAAAATAGCTGGTTTTAACTAAGAGAATAGCACAAATGTTTGTAGTCTCCCAATGCAATGTAGGTCAATGCTGTATGTAACAATCCGGTGATACAGCTAAAAGGACGCCACCATACTCGGGTGGTACAGTATCTTGTTGTCACCAAGGGACAGAGTCAAGTGAAGAGGCTGGATATCAAGATCTGGTTAACTGTGGAGGATTAACTAGCAGTCCAATAGGGGTAATGTCCCTCACATTGATACAAACCACAAATGATTGAGCAAACTGAGGCTGGTGCTCCCGATTTGAACTGTCCTCCCGCTGCGGTGCAGCTACGCCTGGGCCCAGGGACTTTACCCTTATTGGACTGCCAGTTAAATGAGATACTGTACCATCCCAGTATGGTGGCGTCCTTTTCGCTGTATCACCAGGGGTGCGTGTTACATCCAGCATTGATCTACATTCCTTTGGGAGACTGTCAACATTCATGCTAATCTCTCTCCTCTTCATTAAAAACAGCTATTTTGTCCTAGCTCTCATGACAAACTTGTCCCCCAAAAAAATAGTGGGTCCCTCTAATCCGCCTTTGGCTCCTTAGAATGATATTGGTGTGACAGCTTCCTGATGAAGGCACTATTGCTAAAACGCAATATATCTTCAAGCCTTCCACAATATGATTAATGGCTTTGTTGAAATATGACAGATGTAATGAGGGCTTTCTGCCCCTAGTTTTACATTACAAAGCTCATTGTCAATTGGAGATAATGTCCTTTCTATTGTATCAATGTGCTAATTATCTGCATTAATTCATTGTTAAAAACAACTTTTTTACATTGCTGTTTAACAAAATTCTTCACCAAATCCCATGTTAGTGTTTTTTCGAACATTGTATAAATAATAAAAATAATATATGCTATGTTTTAATTGAAAAACCTGTATTTAATTGATTATTTTTGTCTCCGGTACTACTTCAGCAGAGCACTCTGCAGTTAAAAAGCCCTGGGCCCATACACATTAAATGTAATACCGTACTCCACCCTCAGAGGTGATGGTCCTCCTATTGACCTTTCTCTGTCTTAGTGAGGGATGAGAAATCAGGATGTCCAACCGTCTGCCATCCAAAGAGGTGATCAGGTTCAGATATATTGCTCTCAAAAACCATAATGTAAAAATAAAGTATTGCAATTGGAAAACCCAACCTCCTAAAGAAGTTTAGTCTGACAAGAATTATACAAACTAAGAGCTCTACTGTAGCCACACAAACTAAACTGATGTTCTGAAACTAATCTAACCTCTATTATGCATTTAAAATCAGACAATTGTAAACACAGTTCAATGGAAAGAATCTTCACACTAATAAGAGACTCAGTCATATTTTGATAATGTGTCTATTGTATTAAAGATCCCAAATCAATGCATATAGGTAACATTTTAAGAAGCTCGGGCATGAATCCAACAGCTTGAAATATAAAACCACACATCTAGTCAAAGTAAATCGATTACTAAATGCAGACATCCAGAAGAGGATGGTTCTTAAGAACTAACGATTCCTACCACCAGCAAGGGCAGGAGGATGGTTCACAAGGGTTCTCTTAGCATGGGCAAAGGGATCAAGTTACAGTCCACTAGGGTAACGTCCATATGCATGGACAAAGGGAATAGAGCATAAATCATGAAAGTTCAAGTCTGTTCTCTCACTAAACTGCTCTAAATCGTCCAACAGGCAAATTCTTCAGCAAGGGCCAAAAGGCAAGGGACATAAAAGTAAATCTAGCAGGCAGGCGGAAGGCAAGGAAAATGGAAAGGGAGAGTAGCCTCCCTCATCCTAACTAAGACACTTTATATAGTTCATATATGTCACCATGACATCAATGGTCGGTCCACAATGGTTTGATTGTCATGTGAATATTTTTCTGTTCTCTAGGTACAAATTGATACTCCAACATATTTTCCCATGCACATCATGAGAAACAACGGTCTATTCTGTCCTCACAGATCAGCGAACAAAGAGCTTATTTACTTTGTTGCTCTCCAAGGATATAGTCTAAAGTTCGAGTTCTCACCATTCATACACAAAAGGGGTGTTTTAAAACAATGTTCTTGCTTAAAAGAACGTCGCATGAACAAAAACAAATAAAACAACATTTGAGGAGACATATCAAGTCCATTGCACAAAGTTATGAAATAATGCAGCCTAAGGAGAAAAAATATCTCAAACGTATTATGAAGGTTGCATTTCTTATTTAGTAAAAATTAATTCCTAGTTATGTTCAAGCATTACAAAATAAATCATGCATATCATATGTAAGCATTTTATAAAGTTATCAGTATTGTTACACAGAAATGCTCAACTCTCACTATGGCCTACTACCACAATTTCAAATAGGAGCAACATGTAAACTATTTCTAAAAATCATCAAAATAAAATTGTTTCTATACATAAATTATCTTTATAATGTTTAGTACTTATACTGTAAGTTCCAGACATATAAAACTGTGCATCTACAAATTGCACCAATGTCAAGTTTGTTATGACACTCAATGAAGTCAATAGAAATGCTAAATTTCATGATTAGTTCTGATGACATCTCTGTTAAGAATATACAGTAATCAGGTACTAAACATCTTTAATTCACTATTTGATTTATCATACTGTTTCTACTTAGTCAAGCACACTTTTACGGTGCTGGTACATCAACTTGATTCTGTTTCAGTGTCATTTTTCTAGACATGTTCAAAGTGCACTTTTGTGTTTTCATTGTGAAGATATATTTATGTGTCCCGCAAAGCATGATCAGCTTTTACGCTGCATCAGTAACAGTAGCATGCACTATCCCAGGAAGTTAAGACCCACAACAAGGAGCAAGAAATTGTACTTGGACCTGAACAAGGCCATTAATCATGCAACTAAGCCTCACAGACCATCTTTTTGAAAAGTCTAGATCTCAATTCAGTGATATGAACTTGCACAAAGCATCACAAGATTCTGATGGTCCTGTTGGCTATGAGTATGCTTGACTTATTGCATCTAAGTAAACTGAGAACATTGATTAGCGTTCATACTCAAATGTCTGATATGATCTTTTCAGCTGCAAAATTGTTCCACCATTTACTATTTCATCATGTAATCCAGTGAAAGATTCCTGAGCTATGACATATTCTTGCTTGTATTCTTTTGAATATGTTCTAATGTAAAATGCTTGTATGCAGTGATATATTCGCATGTAAACATGTCAGATACCCATAGGTTCTTGTTCAAGCAATATGAAACTGCAAAAATAATCAAACAAAAACATAAAAGCACAAATAATTCATTTACAAGTTCAATACTGTCTTTTAGGCTGCCAGAACATAATGACTTAGCATTAAACAAAACCTTACAGGCATTTTCTTTAGATAACAAGCATTGACAAAGCCAATGTGTATCTCCTATGTGAAAGCTACTGGCTTTGCCAATGTCTTTTAGCCATGTTGTTCAGCACTGTGGCTGTGGCTATACAGCATGGCTGAAACTAAACTTAGAAAATAGTAAAGATAAAATAATTGCAGCTCTGGCATCCTCATAGTGCTTTTTTGTCTCATGGCGGGTGGGAATGGGCAGCACGGACAAAGGAAGTAGGGTGGAAGTTGGCAGCACTGGTAACTAATGGCAAAAAAGTGCCCCACTTACTTTAAAGATAATGGGATGCATTTTTAGAAGGTTCAGTTGATTAAAAAGCTATCACAGACATGGAGGTCTGCTAATCCTAGCAGGACACCATCCATGTTGATGGCCTCCAATCATAGTGAGTGACACTTTGGGACCTACCTCATTAATAGTCAAGTGGCAGGCCGGATTATGACACACTATGATTTGTAATTTTTCGAACTAACCTATTTGTAAATAAGTTCGTAGAGCTCTTTACAGGTGGCAAAAATGCTGGATGACAATCTGCAACCACAATTTTGTGACTAGTTTTTTGTACCTCTCACCCTATGTTATGTTAGGTCATTATGTTAGCCAAGTTAGCAATTATGAAAAATATGCTTAAAAAAATTAAGAAGCTTTGGGTCAGATGTATGAATATCTGGTTGCAAAGCAGTAGTTGCAAACTACAACAGTATTTTCCTGACCAGTAAAAATGTTTGAGTACCAACGTGTGAACCAACAGTTCAATTCTTACAAATCCAAATTGTAGAGGGTCTGAACCCAAACTACCTCATGAACATTATTGAGACTTATTGTAAAATGCACCTTTCTACATCATGTCTGTGGTTGTTTTAAATAAAGCAAGCAACTTTCTTTTAACTAAAGCATGTTTCCTTCAAGAAAAGAGCACTGTGTTTAAAAAAGAAAAGTTTAGTTTTTTTGTTTATTTAAGAAGTGACAGTGGTCCAGTGGACCACTGCCTAATTTTCAAGACAACTCTTTCTTTACATTTGCAAAGGAGAGGGGATTCCAATGAATTGAGTCCTTTCCCTTTTGTGAATGCATTACCAACCTCTTTGAGGTGCAAGCAAAAAAATCAATGTTTTGTTACTGGATTTTGGTCGCAAAAATGTGATACTTAAGATAGGATTCAGTATTTGGGAGGGACACCTACAACACACCCTTCCAGATACCCACTGCTAAAAAAGGATTAGTGCATAAAGAAAAGAATTTTAAGGGTCACAAATAGAGCTTTTATAACTGTTAAAAGGCATATAAATCCAGACCTTAGTCCCTATACCTTTTCTGCTGGTCTGGCCATTAAGAAGCACTCCTTTCTCACCAAGGGCTGTGAGTTAAGCAGTTAATTAAGGGAAAATGTTACTGCTTTCACCATGTCTTGTTGGCGTTACACAGGCAATGGGAAGATGATGGTTGCTTTTGGGACATTTTGTTCTCTAATTGCCTATCAGAATTCTTTGGTGGACATTTTTGATAATGTTAATGAAATATCATTTTAACTGTAAGATATAAAAATTGTTTTTTATACTGTTTATCCTCAATGTCCAACTCAGAACTAAAATCTAGTTAGAGAAGGGAGGATGAGAATGTACATTTATGCTTCCAACAGACATTTTTGATTGTCTTCAGACTACAGGTGTTGTTATGGAAGATGTTCAGCAGTATATGACACGTTTAACAGGTTTGTTGAGGCTTCTGAAGTTTGGACTTGGAAAAGTATTTGTGTCGTTTAATTTGGCTATAAAAAACACAACCTGCACACCTATAATGATGAGCACTAGCTGTTAGCCAGTTAGAGGATGTAGGAGCTTGACAGCAGCATCTGTACATTCAGCTAAGCTAATGAACTATCTAAAATGAGGAGCATGTTTTGAATTCCTATTTTAAATGGATTTGCTCTTTGCAAGACAAAACATATGACAGATAAAAAGACCTAGGCAACATTTTACTTCCTGTGGACATTCCACTAGTTTCAAAAGAGTGTCTGTGCAAATCACCTTGACTGGGCTTGATGGTAAAAAACATCTTGCGATCCAGATATCTTTTTCTATTATCTCTTTCACTGGACCTTAACTGCACACATCTTCAAAGTGGCCCTCAGTTTCCAATAAAGGACCACATGGTGGTACAGCAAATCAAAAGCATACTTGGTGGCCCCTACCGCACAGCATGGATCTGAACCAGAGCATCACCAATACTAGTTCCATGGCACACCAGGGGGATGGGTCTGTGACTGCATCGGCATGAAATAACCACAGCCAAAGGTATGACATTCAACCGCTTAGGAAGTTATCACTCCATCCCCTGTCAGACCAGACTGCTCCTCCTATCCACAATCTATAAAGATAATAGTGCTGGCACATTACGTGGGTGGGCTAAACAATTTAACAAACCAACCTGAGTACTGATAGGTCAGTTTATAGAATTCTGATTCAGGTGTGTTTCACAATCTGATCTTCCTCATGAATATAAATTAGGTAGGTTTCAAATCACAGCTCATTCCAATTGGTGGCCATCACATGGATATTGGCCTGCTATGGTCAGCAGACGATTATGCCTTTGATCACCAGCAGTGCTCCCATGGACTACTGCCTACTCCCCAACAAACTTTTTTTAATATCCGCAAAGGCGAAGGGGCCCCAAGAAGAACCCCTTCTCCTTCATGAATACATTGCCACCTAGTTTGGGACTTGAAAAATGTTCAATGTTTTTCAACCAGATTTTAGTCACAAATAATTGATACATTGCATAAAGATTTGGTATTTGGAAGGGACACCTACAACACACTGCTTCCAAATACCAAACTGGTATGGGGTCTCAATTCCATTTTAGAAATTGGTAAAAGTTTATTGATTTCTAAAATGTGATTAGGATATTTAGAGAGACATTTTTTCGCAATCTCCCAATTGGTCCAAGTTTGCAACCATAGAAATGCCTGGTACAGCGGGCCCTTTCTTCTGGGGATGTATTTTTGGAATATATTTGCTGATAAATTCTTTAAGGACAATGAAATGTTACAGATGTGTGCGGGGCTAGAATTGTGGGATTCTTTTTGCACCAGATGTTTACTTGGTCACACATTATGGCCTAGATTTACTGTGCTTTTGCTTCGGGGTTACATTACTTTTGTGCCACAGCTGTGACTCACAATCATTTTTAGCATTTACTATGGCATTCATGGCATTGCTTTATGTGGTTTAGTAATTCGAAAGTAATGTCTAGCACTGCCTTTGTGTCGGGTAGACACTACATGGTGAAGCATGGGCATTGACGTGAACCCCGATTTCCAAAGACTTTTAAACCTGGGTTTGCAGCAAAATGACATGCCTACCTGACAGAGGCGTAACAAGGATAAACATCTTTATTTCTCCTCGTTAATTTCTCTTTCCATGCAGCACACACGGAAAAAAGAATATGTCCTGCACAAAAACAATCCTGCCTGTAACACAGACACCTTTGCACTATGGAGCAAGGGTGCTTGTGTGTCGGTAGGCAGCACACTGTGGGCCAGTACAAGGAAAAAGCATGGAGCATTTCTGCTCTCTTCATTTCACGCAATGCAGCACTGCTAGATCCCTTGCTGCGTCACATTATGTGAAATACTAGTAAATGGCCCCACTATGACAAAGGCCCTAACATTTAAACCTGCTTGCAATTGGGAAGCGTTATCCTGAAGAAGCCCCAGATTTGCAACAGGCACAATGTAAAAATGCAGTTTCTTTCTTTTTGGTTTTTCAAGATTTTTTTCTATTATTTGAAATGGTGTTAACTACAAACAATTCCATGCGTTTGCTTCAGAACGTTTTCTTTTGATTTCCGTGAGGTCTCCCAGCTACCCTGAATGGATCGTACAAAACAATGCCTTGGCATGAAATAGCATTTCGTCATTAAATCACCACTGAAGGTGTAAATATGTTGAACAGTTTAGCAATTACTTACTCAGAAAACAGGGGCGTTTTTTGTTCCACTCTGTACTTTAAGTAATTGTTAAAATGGCATTTTGTTCTAATTTATTTTCTAGTCAATTGTTTATTTTCAAGTCAATTATGATAAAAAAAAATTGCCGACAACAATTCTTCATGGTAGTAAAGCCCTTGCATTTGGAAGTGTATAATGCTAATTCTATCCCTCAATGATCAGATACGACATATAAAACCGGTCGCAAACGGGCAGATTCTCATAATCTGTCCCTTTGCGACCGGTATTTTTGCATTTGGGATGCATCATCCCAAATACAAAAATCGCAATTTAAGTAATCTCTAAATTGCGATTACTTAAATTGCGATTGCATTTAAGAAATCTCAGACTGAGATTCCTTAAATGCAATGCATTAACGTAAAAAAATTAGCTATTTTGCTAATAGGGGGGAGCAAATTACCATGAAGTTGAACTTCATGGTAATTTGCAAAAACTTTGAAAAATGCACTAAAGTGCATTTTTCAAAGTTCCATTTTACACACACACATGCCCTTGGGGCATGTGTGTGTGCAAGATGTACTCATATGCAGATTTCAGGGGTGCAACAGGGTGTCCTTTTGACACCCTGGCCCCCTTGAAATTGCATTCTCAGTTTGCGATTCTCTAATTGAGAATCGCAAATAGAGAATGTCTTCCGATTCATTCCTATGGGCCTCCAGGCCCATAGGAATGAATGGGGAGGTAGTCCTTAATTGCGACTCGCATTTTGCGACTCGCAATTAAGGAATGTTTAGAAATCGCTATTTTTTAAGCGGTTTCTACATGCATAGCCTTTTGCTATTCCTTATTTGCGAATCCTTATTTTTCGCTAATAAGGAATCGCAAATGGCATTGTTGATGCATGTGCCAGTATGTTCTTATGTTTTACTCTAAATTGGCATTCTTTATTTAGCCTATATCCTTTGCTGATCAATACCTTTAAATTGGGCAGAGGGACTAGCTCCTCATTCATAGGTATGTCGAGCAGAGCCTTGTGTTAACTCAAATGAGAGGAGCAGACAAATGCAATGTTGCTGAAGACAAACACAGTGCTTCGGGGAATGGACCCAGTAGACGCTTAGATAATGAGAAATATCAATGAATAATTAATAAGAAGTGCTTTGCTTTCTCTTGAATAATGCAGTGTTTTATAATGTAGCCACAACCTAATCCCTCCACTAAACAGCTGCCATTTCCATTCAAAACAAATGCGTGCATGCATATTGTCAGAACGGTTGAATTCCTCGCCGTCCGCGTTGCTGGCTGTGAATGCGATCACTGCGCATCTTGTTACATATTTCAGTAGAATTTACATGTGTGCGTAAATTGACAAAGTCTTTTGCAAATTAAAACTGAAAACATACACCTCCATCGATAAAATATAATGTTCTTAATCTGCGGCTTGGGGGAAGTTAAGAATGTACAAATCACTCGAGTGGTTCTTTTGAGAGTTAAATACCCCAGCAAAATTTACACTGTGCTCGGTTTTTATATAAATTGTTTCTTTAGATTTGCAAATAATTAATTCTGGATTTGGAGAAAATAAACTCAGACTCAGGAAGTAGTTCACATCCGAAGCACTTTGCATCCTAGGGTCAAGCACGTTTCTGTAGACCTTCAACCCAGCTTGCCAGGCGCCATCTTTAAAGGCCTTTCTATTGCAAAGCCAAACTCCTGTTGCCCAATGATCTTAACTGGTTAGCAAATTGACGCTTTACATTAACAGTTTTGGGCAACTAGTAAAGAGTAAAGGTACAACAACAGCTGAGAAAATAGGTAAAACACAGCACGGATGTAAAATTCGCAATAATCATGCTTGCTCTTTAAGCTAGTCGCATAACTTTTAAAGTGATGTTGTTCATTTGCATCAGAGGTTTGGGCCATTGCAAACAAAGTTTGACTGAAGGATTCCCATCTTTGAGTTTACACTTTTAGAAATGCCCTTGCTGTATAAGGTTTACCAGCCTATTCACCAATGGCCTTAAAAAACACAATTACAAGATTGACATGTCCACATTTGACCCATTTGCTATCATTTGGTGCTGTACAATTCTGTTTATGCACCACCATACAGGAGCAGCATAACTCTCAGTGAGCTACTCTCTATGAAAAACTTCTTCACTGGATGGTTTAAGCCAAACTGGACGAGAATAACTCCTTCCATCAAAGAGTCAACCATTTTAAGCCAAACTGGAAGATAATAAGCAGAATAACTCCTTGCTCAAGGAGTCAACCATTTTATAGTCAGAATGTGCCATGTAAGATTAGACATTACTGACCTAGTGTGAGTCACTTGGCTGAAAGGTCCTTTTTTGGAATTGTGCCTAACATTTCGAGACACATAAGTGCTCCTATGCACTACAACAATAACAAAACAAATGTGTTATATTTTCAGCATCGCCGTCCCACTTTTTCCTAGAATAGTTTTCACTCTTTTTTTGGAGCTGCTGTTGTGATATCTTGAAGGCATGAGGACCCTCTCAAGCCTCTGTTGAGCTTTGTTCCCTGCACAGCCCACCCCATTGACTCATGGAGCATGCGTGTGAGGATCCTCCGGGCACTGCAATTATGCTGTATTCCAGGCACTATATTTTCCCATAGCCTGGTGGAGAGCATTAATACCGGAAACTGCTGGGGCTAATTAAAAGAGGAAGGAAGCTTTTATCTGTCCTTCCCTAAAGCAGTGTTAAAGAATTACATGGTTGACTGTATCAAAGCTGACTGGCAGATCCATAAGGATCAGGGCATTGACACCTCTAACACTGAAAGAGTTTATCAGGTCATCATGCATATAGTGCAAAATGGTTTCTGTAGGAAACTGGGTTGAAAATTAGGAGGGAGACCTGTCTAAATCCAAGGTGTTGCAAAGATAAACATTCTAGGGCGTATTATATGAAAATAGTGGCTGCAAATTGCACCATGGCTTTTTACAACCAGTCTTTAATTTTGTGATGTGACCAATGTAATAATAGGTTGCATCCCAAAATCCCATTTGGGAATACATCACAGGCATCAGCCTCCTTGCTCCCACTGAGGTCTCTTGACTCATTTACTTAGGTGAAGTTTTTGAATTAGGGCAGCTTACTCTTTGTGAATGTGCAACCACCTGCTTCAAGGAGTAGGGAACATTTAATGGTTTGTGACCACACTTTAATGATTAAAACAACAAAACGTGGCTAAGAGGCACAGGAGGTATGATTATTTCTAAGGAAAGGCAAGTGGTGTTCACTTAAAATAATGGAAAATTAAAAGTCAATGGCATAATGTCTGGTGCTAGGGGGACCAGTATCTATGCACATTTTGGGCTGACCATGTTGAAGAAAGGGAACCACCCTAGCCAACAGTTTTACATTTTAGCTTATAAATGTATTTGGAGCTAAAGTTCCTTCAGTGGGGCAATACTGAGGGTAATATTTACGAGGAAGTGACGGCGTTAGCCTCCTTGGCTTAACATTGCGCTCTGCCACTTCTGAAATGCAGGGCTGCACCGTATTTGCAAGGATACAGTGCAGTCCTGTTTTTCCCCATGTGGTGGTGCTAATTCAGCCTCCTAGCGTCAACGCAGACACCCTTGCACCATAGGACAAGGGTGCCTGCGTTGCTGTGGAAGATTGTTTATGTGCGGAAAGGGACACCTTCCTGCACATTAAAAATCAATGGCCTTTTGCTGTTTCTATGTGAGTTGCACAACGTAGCACAGATGGAAACAGCAAGAACGAGGAGAAATTAAACATTTCTCCTCATTGCACCATGGTAAGACCAGGATTTCCATGGTCTTAACTTTAGCGCTGCCCCATATTTTTGCCACCATTGTAAATATGGGACAGCGTCGAAATGAATGGGTGTTGTGGTGGAACACCCACCACAACACCCATTGACTGCCCCTGTCACGCTAAGTGTAGTGTGAAAGGGTGCCTTATTTACAAGGCCACTTTAAGCCAGGTTAAGTAGCTTAACGCTGCCTTGTAAATAATACAAAGCCTCTATCGCCACCACAGCCTCTTAAAAAGTGACATTGTGGTGGAGATTGGGCTTTCTAAATATGCACCTGAATGTTTTGTTTGAACAAGGACATACAAGAATACCCTGTGACCATTCATTATTTGAAAATAATACCCTCTTTGTGACAAAACCACACACATGAATATAGAAAATCATATTTTTATTTTCACATCCAATTTATCAATTTTCATGTGTATTAAAACAATTTCAAGCACATCAGCACAAACCAGTCTAAAATGGACCCCCCAAAACACCAATTTATAAATAATGTTCCCAAATACCACTACAATATGTTATCCCCAAAACACTACAGAATTTTGTAGACCATCCCATGAGACCAGTAAGGTCTTGACTTTTAGACTCTTTGAGACCTATTGTTACCACTCTATAATCATGTGTGAGAGACACTACGGATATGATTCAGGGAATTGAGAACCTTCCATTCTATATGGATACTGAAGTCTTGCTGACACCTGCCCTAGAAAGTCTTTACAAGAAAATCCCTCAGAATGATGCGGTTGAGATCATTTGATGTAGGATCCCTAGATTTGAGATTATTATACAATGGTTAGACAATGTTTTTTCAAGAACTATATCAGATTTGATTCAGATTCATACAAACAGTTGAAAGGGACTAGCCTCGAAGCAACCTGTGGTCCTAGTATAGCAAATATTTTCATGGGCATTTTTGAAAAAAGGCATATATGCAATGCGATAGCTAAATTTTATGAAAATGTTTTTTGTTGGTTACAATTTATTGACAACAGTTTTTTCATTTGGAAGGGCCACAAGGAACAATTATAGGAATGTATCTAATGTTTGAAGTTATGTGACACCGATTTGAAAATTACACCCAAAGTTATTAAGGATAAAGGGCAATTTTTAGATATTTGGATGCAAAACAAGGTTGGACTACTTACAGCGGAACTTTATACCAATCCCACTGCAAGAAATACTCTTCTTTATTTTTTGAGTTTCCATCCAGAGGGACATCTAGAAGGCCATATTTACTAACATTTGACGCAAGACAACTCGCTATGCTACGGCAAATGGAGAGAGCAGCAATGCGCCACATTTTCTAATATATGGTGCAGTCCTGCTCTCTCTCTCTCTCTGCACTGGCACACTGAGTGCTGCCTCGTGTCAAAGCAGACACTCATGCACCATGATGCAAGGGTGCCTGTGCTAAAGGCAGGATTGGTTTTGTGCAAAAAGGGACAACTTCCTGCCCAAAAACAATCTTCAGAGGCAATTTCCTCTTTCTGTGTATGCTGGAGAATGCCTTACACATAGAAAGAGGAGATAATGAGGAGAACTATAAATATTTATCCTTGTTACGCCTCTATTAGGACGGCATAGCATTTAGAAGCGATCCCAGGTTTACTACCCTTAGTGAATCTGCGATTGCACCAACATCCATGGGTGGATGAGTGGGAATGTCCACACTACATCCATGGAAGACTTCCCAATGAGGAGTAATGCAGAGCAGCAATTTGCGCTGCCTTGCGCTACTGTAAATACTAAGCTACAGAGAGCCATGCAAGGTGGCTTTGCGTGGCTTAGCAAATATCACTTAAGCCCTTGCATTGCCTTGTGGCACCTTGTGTGATAGACTGGCAATGGAAGGCCTTAGTAAAACAGGGGCCAAATATTAAAAGGAAGTGGTCATGTTCATGCAGGTTTCACATTTAAGACGGAATTGCACTTCCGTAGAGGATTGCACATACCATGCTACCACTCTGGCAGGCAAATTGGTAGATCATGTACATGGTAAACGACTAATTAGACACTAACGAAAATGAGCGAAGTTCTACAATAGAAACTCTCTGTTGCTAAAACACACTGATAAAAAGACCATATGGTCTGTGTCATGTAACATTCTTCCCTCAATAACTAGATTCATACTCTTAACACCAATTAGCAAATTTTGAATAAGATAGTGTACAGTTGGCTAAGCCAGTTTTTTTAGGTTTAGGAGCAATATGAATTTAAGAGAAAAATTGGTTTATGTAGTCTCTGGAAATTCCAACTGTGAAGGAGAAGGAACAGTAGATGGATTGCCCCATATCATCGATGTGGAATTCGCCATGCTTGCGACACTGCAATATTTTTAATGGATAGACCAAGGATTTTGTACGATATGACTAATTGGAGGATAAAAAAGATTTGTGTATTTGGGTCTTTGTTTGTGGCAGAAAGATTATGAAACAGGCTAGGAGATCCATATCAGCAGTAGGTGCCCGTCCCTTGCCAAAGTGGTGGGGCGGGCTGGAGAAGGGAGCTGGGGAGGTGGTGGTGCTGGGGGGTTTCAGGGTACAAAGTAAAAAAAAATGTTTAAATTACTTACCCAATTGCTAACATCCACTGCTTTGCGCTCTTCTGGGCACAAGCTCCCAGAATGCACTGCAGCCAATCATGATGCTGCAGGAAAGCAGCATCACGATTGGCCTGAGCGCCCTCGATTGGTGCACCAGGACAGACTGGGAGCCTGTGCCTGCTTTCTCCAGACCCAACCACACAGCTTGGGCTGGGAAAAGCTTCACTGCGTATGAGGGTTTTGCCGGCTTGAAACAGCTAGCCAAACCCTCATGCGCTTAGAAGGGACAAGGGAGTGAACTACCACTCCCCCACAGCAGTGTCATCCCCCTGTACCCGCCCCCAAGTCTCATCAGAGTCCTGGTGGTGGGTCCAGGGAGATTAAAATAAAACGCTAATAAAACGGGTTTAAAACCTGTTTTATTATTGATTTATTTTTATGGTGGTGGCAGAGGGGCGGTGCTCCTCTGCTCTAATGGAAGGGCCGCCGCTGCATATTATCAAATACAATGAAAATAAGTCAGCAATACATACAAGGTAAATATTTTTCTCCCATGGTTCAACACTGTATAGATAATACCATGCATAAAGTTATTCTTGCAGGTTTATATCAGTTAAAGATGGGAAGACTTCATGGGGCATAGGTGCAAGAAAATGTCGGAGCGCGGAGCTGCTACAAATTTGGCAGCGCTGAGCTTCAACATTTTCAAAACGCTGGGATGTGCCATATTCACAAGAATACGGCACACGCCTGTCTGTTCCTAGCACTGGCACTACATTTAGCTGCCTAGTGTCAACACAGGCACCCTTGCACCATAGAGCAAAGGTGCCTGCGTTGCAGGGAATGATTATTTATGTGCACATAAACAATCAATAATGGTGATTTGCTACTTCTATGTGTGCTGCATTCTGCAGCATACATAGAAGTAGCAAATCGTCATTATTCAATGATTGTTTATGTGCAGGAAGGGACACCTTCCTGCACACAAACAATCATTAATGGCATTTTGCTCTATGTGTGCTGCATTCTGCAGCACACATAGAAAAAGCTAAATAAACACATTTCTTCCCGTATCGCCACTCTAAAGCCTGCTCTTGCAATAGCGTTAGTTTATGGCTCTGCCTCGGATTTACACCTCCTTGTAAATCTGGGGCAGCGTCAAAAGCAATGGATATTGCGGTGGAACGCCCACAGCAACAACCACTGCACCTCCCTTTCACTCTAAGTGATGCATTTAAAGGGCCAATATTTACAAGGCAGCGTTGAGCCACATTTTGTGGCTTAACAGTACTTTGTAAATATGAAGAAGGGCATAGTGCCACCAAAACATCGCTAAAAGTGACATTCTGGTGGTGATATCCCCTTGTAAATATGCTAGTTGGCCAGTTGTATTCCGCTAACCCTCATGCCATAGTTTTTTGTACAGGCCGATATACTAACCCTGACCAATGCCAACCCTGTTTTGGCAATTAGAGTGGATTGCTGCTCCGTGTGGGCCATACACTGCAAGAAGTATGTTAGGCGGCATTATTACATAGAAAGGCACAATTATTTTTTATTTGAAGAATATCTAATTGAACTCTAGCTTTTCATTCTGTTGATTTTCACTGAACAGAAGTAGGGGCTTATTTACAAGCTCCTTGCTACGCCGGTAGGTAAATTTTTCCATTTTAAAAGTGATGCACCGGCTGCGCTGGGGTCTTGTAAATAAGTAGGGCCTCATTTATGAGAAGTGACGCATCGCTGCATGAAAGTAGCGATGCGTCACTTCTCAGTGCACCCTCCTTGCGACATGATGGATGTGTCATATTTACAGAATGATGCATCATGTCGCAAGGAGTTACAGATACGTCAGTATTTCTGACGTATCTGTAGGCACAAAAATGACGCATTGCTGGAGTGTGTTACAAAAGTGACGCAACTCCAGCAATGTGCCCTTTCACGAAAGGGGCTGCGTCAGTCTTACGCCTGCTGTGAGGCAGGCGTAAGATATTGACGCATTTGCACCCTAGAAGTGGCGCAGTGAAATCTCATAGATTTCACTGTGTCACTTCTACGATGCTTACTTACGTTGTAACGCCCCCCTGCATACATTATACCTGACACAGGTATAAAAAAGCGCAGGGGTTTCCAAAGTGGCGCATCTACCTAGATGCGTCACTTTGTAAATATGGTGCAACAAGGTCCAATTTTTACGCCGCTGGTGCGTCACAAAAAGTGATGCACCGGCGGCGCAAAAGTGACGCAAGAACTCATAAATGAGCCCCGTAGTTTTGAGGCTGAATTTCTTGGTTAATAATGATTACAAACCATCAACACTTTTCAAACGCTGATTCCATAACATTACGGCAAATTGAAAATATATTTACACTATAACATCTCATTGGTTTGATAGAACAGGAACAGTAAATACTGAAATGCTAGAACTAACATTTTATTTCTGATAACAGATCGGATGTGAGCAAATTAAATAAAAAGTGTCTGTGTGAATGAAAATTCATACAAATTGCTAAATAAGAAACCTAAGTAGGACGCATTGCCCTTGGACGCTTAGAGACTCCAAATGATTTTTTTAGACAATATATGACTAGGAGCTTCTCAACGCTATTAACACTATTACTCATAGAAAGAGGGGTTAGGAGCGAGGCTTCAACGATCAATCAGCTTGACAAACTGCTGGTAAGTAACCAGATTAAAGCATTAACAAAATATGCAATAAAACGTGCTGTGCAGAAAATATCCATATTGGCAATGTTGTTTCTAATATGGAATGACGCTCTAGAAACACCCATCCACATTATGAAATGCCGCGAGCATTAGTGGCCTGTGGAAGACTGTGAGGCCAGCAATGAGTAACCCTATGCTCTCTGGTCTCACTCGAAATCAATGGCGGCAGAGGCTCTGCACCGTTTTCTTTCACATTTTAGGCGGAACAAGAGGAACACATGTATTTGTGCATTAATTTCTCTCAGTCTGATTATGAGTTAAGATTTTCACCCCCAGTTGTACTGTGTTTGCAAAAACTCGAAAAAATTGCAACATGTTTTGACTGCAGAGCAACCAAGCCTCATTTAGGGGTGTGTTTACAAGCCCCTATCGCCACCATAACGTCAGTTTTTTTTTACGTCGTGGTGGCAATACGGGCTTCGCCTTAAAAGGCAGCCTTGAGCCACTTAACATGGCTTAGTGCTGCCTTGTATATAAGGCACCCTTCATACTATCACTAGAGTGAAAGGGGTGGGCAATGGGTGTTGTAGTTGGCATTCCACCCAACACCCACTGATTTTGACGCTGCCCATATTTCCAAGGGGGGCGTAAATATGGGGCAGAGCCAAAATTAAGTCAAGGGAAACCCTGGTCTAAACAGGGCACAATGAGGAGAAATGCATTATTTCTCCTTGTTTTTGCTATTTTTATGTGTGATGTATTGTGCAGCACACATAAAACAGCAAAGCGCCATGCATGATTGTTTATGTGCAGGAAGGAGTCCCTTCCTGCACATAAACAATCTTCCCCTCAAAGCTGACACCCTTGCACTATGGTGCAAGGGTGCCTGTGTTGGCGCTAGGCAGCTAAATTTGGCGCCAGCGCAGGGGGAAACGTAGGGCTGCACCTTATTGTAAATACGGTGCAGCCCTGCATTTCAGAAGTGGCGGAGCCCGGTGTTAAGGCAAAAAGGCTAACGCCGTGCTCTGTCACTTCCTTGTACATATGCCCCTTAATCTTTTTTTTTATACTTACGGTGGGGAGGGCACTCCTGGTAAGCAGTCCCCTCAACTCCAACCACATCCTTTCTTGCCCCCACCCCACTCACAGGTCATCTCATACACTTGCCCTCTGCTTAAGGCAGGTGGTAAATGTATCAGGTGAAACCTCATGGAATGGATAATTGTGTGTGCTTTTACTAACGAAAAGATTGCATCCAAATGATAATTCCTCCTTCTATGAAGTTCAGCTCATAAATGAATGACACTGGGGTGACTTTACTTGACAGTAACTATAAAAGCACAAAAACAAAATTCTTTGGACTCAATACCGTGCAATTCAAAATCTGGGTTATAATCTGAGTTCTGCATCTAGGGCCATATTCTTCAATTAAGGTATGGTATGCTTCATCCCAGACACTGTAATTTAAGGTACATTTGCATGGATTGGCCTGTAACTTTTTGCCTGCAACATGGTGCTGTGAGTTAAGTGTTACCTGCAGATCACAATTCAAATCCTGAAATGGCCAATTTAACCTTTCATCCTTCAAACTACAATAAATTGACTACCATAATAATGGTTTAGAGTATAAGTTATTATTATCAGTGCTTTTGAAGTGCTCTTTATTTTAAGATTATTTTTTTGTGTAACTCTACTGATTTCAAGTGGAGGTATTGCCAGAAAAGCCCCACCCCGTTGTGTGGTGCTAAAGTGACACAGCCCTTTGATAAATATGACCCTGAATGATTAAAATGTGTGCACAGGGTCACTAGTCTGGGACTGCAGATATTGCTGCAGGGGAGCCCATGCATCTTTAGGTCTGGAGGACACGGGTAGCAGCATCGCATAGACTTCAGATGGTTTTCTACAGAAGGTCACATATTTGACCCCATATGCTATTTTTTGAGTTGGACTCTTGCTCCAACAAATCGCCAGCATCCTTTTGGCCAAGAAGAGGGCCAAGGCAGTGAACGGTTTCACTGAATGTGGGATCCCTCTGACATACCCTAGCATAGCATAGCCACAAGGGGTGAGAAAACCAAACTATGTAGCATCATCTTCCATTTGCAATCTTGATACTTACAAACACCAAAAACAGGCTGACATAAATACAACTCTGTGGCAATGATAAAGCAGTGCAACAGTAACAGAAAACGTGAAGTATTTTAAGAGTTTGGGTAAGTGAAATGAAGTATCCAACAGGCACTCATTTTCTGGTTTAGTGTTAGAGGTAGTCAGTCCCGGAAAATGCCCATATTTCAGAGCCTGGGGTCTGAGTGACTCATAGCGCACCTCACTCAGTGGGAACCAACTCAGTTAAGGTTGTGGGGGGTATAGTATGACCCACATGGACACAGTGTTCAAGCCCAAAGGTCACAAGTGCACACACACTCAACCAGACTGTTCTCCATCTGGCTAAAACCCACAGACAAATGCAGGTACAGTACAATAGAACGTTATCTGTGGTAGTAATGGTATATCCAGAACATTCCATACGGGGGTCAAGTATTAGTAGTAATCTGTTGGAGTATCCTGGTGCTCACATGGTGTGCCCCGCTACCCTAAGGTGCATGAAGAACAACCGTTCTCGATCTCTGAAAATATTAATAACACCGAAGCACACTCTCACATAAAGCTCAATATATAAATGTTGCCTTTGTGCTGCTGGTCTTGTACAATCTTTATTGACCTGTTATCAAGTGTCGTGGACACAAAGAAACAGGGATGTCTTGTTTTTCTCTTCTGGCAGCAGCGGCTCTCCATCTCGCGGAGATCACTTGTACAAATATTGAGATTTTTACAACAGGTGCACTGATAGCACTTTCTTCCTTGCACATGGCTTCTAAACCTCTCCATCAATGCTGTAGACCCAATGGGAAAATATTTGCAAACATTTACACTCATTAAAAAACACACAAGAATCTCATTTTCCCAAGGTCGCAGAACTTGATATAAGATTAGGAGACTGGTAGTCATCTCCCATGGGTTCTGCTGCTGCACTTAAGTACACTATCATGCTGGCATGAGCCAGGGCTTGCTCATACTGGACTAAGGTGGCTACCTTCTCGAGACGACAGGTTAGTACACTCTCACAGATGGTGGAAGGCGTCTATCCTTGCATTAAGCAACAGTACTAATCTATCAAACTATCAACTTCCTCCTTCACTAGGAAGTCCTCATGTTGCATACATATCTCTTCTAATGGTAAAGGGGATGATGATGCCAACAGGAAATGAAAAGTCCAACCTTTATGAAGCAGAACTAAAAAACATAATACCCGCTAAAGGAACTGACCAATGTTTATAAATAAAGTAATATTTCTTCTCACTTGGTAAACCAACTATTGGTCCATAAACATTAGTGTTTGGTCACCAGATGTAAAAACATTTAACAAATCAATCAAATTGTGTCGATTTTGCGCTGTTTATTTCTTATTTTAATTCCTGACACATATAACACACAAACTGACATAGTCAACTGCAAGCATTCTTTGCACTTAATATCCAGCCACTAGGCTCGGGGAAACTGGCTAGCAAGGATGGAGAGTGATGGGGGAACATGAAGTGCCGTTTATGCCATCAGTCAAAGGAAACGCTGCTGCATGTCCTTTGCATGTGCCCCACTTTAGGCCCACAGTGGAAGGCTATGTTGCGCAGTCAGTTCAACACCCTAGGAATTAGGATGTATAGATCAGCGGCAGTTTGGAATCGTTGAATCCACGGAACATCATGCTCTATATTGCTCAATATTTGACTGGTGCAGTTAGTGGACATCTACAAGGAACCAGTGAAGGCCAAAGGATCCATATACGGTCCTGGATTGCCTGAGGCTTGAGCTTTTAGGGGGTGGCAGGGGTGTATGGATGGTTTGAGAGAGATATAGTAGGAATAATAACGCTCAAACCCCCTATCCTGCCTTGTTTGGACAAAGGTGTGCTTCTAGGGGGTAGTAGGAACAACAAGACCTGATCGCCCACCTCGCCCAGTTGAGGGATCACAACTACAGGCTCCACACTATGCACTTCAGCGCTTATGGGTAGTGGCTGGCTAGCCCTATCTAGGTGAAAGGTGGGCTGCTAGGGATGTAGTAAATCCAACAATTTCCTTACCCCCTAGCCTGCCTTGCTGAGCTCCCTGTCTATATGCAGGCTCTATACATGCACCTCAGCACTTTACATACAGTGGTCATCCCACCTTGTTCAGGTTAAGGGTGGGTTGCTCGGGGTGCAGTAAGAATAACAATGTTTGAATCCCCTATTTTAGGTT
This sequence comes from Triturus cristatus, assembly GCF_964204655.1. Lineage (NCBI taxonomy): Eukaryota > Metazoa > Chordata > Amphibia > Caudata > Salamandridae > Triturus > Triturus cristatus. Next base: position 797,049,534 of record NC_140587.1, on the reverse strand, counting down.
TGTAATATTCACTTTGCTGTTTACGTTCTGCTTCCAGCTGGTGTCATGGGCCAATGAGACTGACCGTTTTAGCAATAAGTAAGACAAGATTGGACCCCCGCACTAATATAAGATACAGCGGGGAAATGCGCGACCCCACCAGGCAAGCCAGATTCTGTGTTTAGGGTTTACTTTCAATGTGATGTTCATCTTTTCATATTTCCCCTTTTAACTGCTTGGTATGTCAAATGTATGCAATGTTATGGTTTCTAATAACTAATACATTATTCTTTCTTTTTCACTAGTTAGCAAGGGGGTGTCTGATAACTATTGAAATTGAAATTTACAAACCAAATTACTTGATTCACAAATAAGTGTTCTGCGAATCAACTCCTTTAATTAAAAAAGTAATTTATCTTTTTTTACGAAAAAAACTATATTTACAAAACAGCACTAATATTAAAATGATTGAATCAACATTAATCACTTTGATCTTTTGATCAAAAAAGAAAATCCATTGTAGCTTTATAGCTTTTCATGATACTTATAGTGACCGATTTATTTTTGTTTTCAGATTGATAGAGAGTAGGTACTGCCACTAAATCGGCTTACTGGTTGTATGAGGAACAAACATTTATATATGACGAGATGTGAAAGCTAGTTCAATTAGAAGGGAAAAGAACATGTTTACTGTTGCAAAGTAAGTAATGATCACTTATCAATGTTAAGCTTGGATGTAACAACTTCCAGAATTCTGCCCCCTGATCTGAGAGGGTACGACAACCAGAAAGAATAGTGATATGTTTAGAAATAACTTTTGGAAACATGTGCTCAAGGCTTTTAGGGTTTGGGGAGCTCAAAATAGACGGTTCATCTCATTTCCATTGCATTTGACTGACCACTCTTTGTCCACAATTCAGGGAAGACCTACAAGTACTCATCTAGTTGTTACTTTCTAGTGTGAAAGCACATTGCGTAGGTTCTATATTTGTACATGGTACATCACGTGGGCAGCATTCATGTTTCTGGCTTAGAAAATTGCATCTAAGTTATGCATATGTTATTTGTGACTTTCATAAGTCACACTGTCATCTAAAAACTTGTATGAATCAGCTCTGTGTGTTCTAACATAGATGATCTTCAAATATTGACTTCTGTAGACCCCCCACTGAATAACGTTTTGAAGCCAGGGATGACAGCTTAAGCAATTTCTATGATATGAACTTAAAAAAACACACAAAACTACAGAAATGACTATAGATCAAACAAATGCACAAATTGTAAGAAATTGAGTTATTAGTTGAGAGTGGTGAGAGCCCTGCTTGAATAATAAATACAGTCCTTTTCCGGATGAACCACTAAAATCACTAAATAAACCTGTGTTTATACCTCTGCTAGCTTGGCACAAAAGCAGTCAGGATTAACTTAAAGGCAATGTATAAACGTTTTTATTCAGCATTCAAATGGAAATAAAGTGAAAACACAACACAAGAAAATCCCAATCCAATTTAAAAACATAGAGTACATTTTAATGAATAAAATGCCACAAAAGGACAAATATCCTGTAGGAAGAATTGGAGATAGGATTTTTTTAAAAGTTTTCAGTAGAAATAGTTCCTACAAGCATGTTATGTTATGTTATATAGTTTATTAAGCACACAGCTGCCCCAGCAGTGGGGCGTCCCGGTGCTGGCATGAAGCACCTGTTATGCTTATCGGTCATGCTAGAAAGGGTCACATTCAAATAATAAAGCTGACCGCGCTAGAGCATGGGTCAGGTTCAGGGAACCAACTTAGCACAGTTTCATGCAAGAAGCACTCGTTGACTAGGTCGTTGGCAGTTGGGCTGCATGCTGGATCCAGAGATAGGCTCTGGAAGCCCTGCTGCAGAAAGAAAAGGCACCAAACCCTGCTAGCTGTAAGAAGGACTGAACAATCACTGCTGCTGTGTCGTCCTGAAACCTGAAAGGACTCCAAGAACCCTGGAGCACCTCCTGCCTTTAAGGAATTTCTATGAAGGTATCCCTCCCCTACATATCGCAGGCACTAATCACATAAAGTCCTGTTTGTCCACCTGCTGCTCCCCGATGACCTTGATACAGCACCAAAGCAAGAAGGGTTACACCAGCTCCAGAGGGTCAGATCTGCCTTTCCAAGTTTTGGAGGCACCAGGACCAACTGGAGCTTCGGCATACTAATGCCCAGCATACGAGACTCCCAATGGTAAAAACCAAGAAGAAGAGTCTTCTATGGACTCCCAAAGCACCAGAGGCAAGCACCCATCGAGGGATGTCGAGACACCTGAAATCCACTTCCTCAGTGGCCCAGATGCCCTGAGATCACCGGTCCAAGTTGCCGGCTCCCGACAGCAAGGCCCTCAAGATGCACGGTACCTGGCTGACCTGTTCGCTCTTTACCCGGCACCACCGGACCCAGCACTGACTAATCAGCTCTGTTCCCATGGTACCCAGGGCCTTGCAACCTCCTCTTTCCAAGGAGACTGAACAGACTCACTTGTATGTCCACCTGTTCAGTGCATTTTTAAGTGGCCCCCTTGGTCTTTGCGCACCAGTTTCCAAGACACTCAGCACTCTGTTCCTGCCCGATCCAGTGTGCTCCTGAACTTCTCCTGCTGGAACCTTGGACCTGGCCCCGACATCGACCTAAAACTAGAAGTTGAACTTTGTGAGAGTATTGCCTGATTTTCTATGAATGTTTCCTCTTTTTCCCTATTGATTCCTATGGTGCATAATTGCATCAAAAGTGATACATTTTCCGAACTTTGAAAAATCGTAACTCCGAAAGCACAAACTTAGAACTGTGTTATTGGTCTTAAAAATGCATTAAAATCAACTTTATTTTTTCAAATTATTCTCATATTTATTCTTGAGTGTATGTCTCATTTATTGCCTCTGTGAGTACAACAAATGCTTAGCACTACCCTCTGATAAGTCTAACAGCTCACTCACAAAAAGAGCATTAGAATTATCTGCTTTTACCTCTATGTACCATTTGGGGGATTCTCTGGATTCTCTGCACAGTGTACTTCTTTTTAGTACACTATATAGAGAGCCAGCTTCCTACACAAGTCTTTTTGCTCTAATGTGCTTTTGGCAGTGTATTTTAGTGCTTTAATTGAGGCCACTAATCATCAACATTTCTGTTTACTGTAGTTGTGGTGCGACCACAAACAAAGCTATGGATACTAACTTCAGGGCAGATTTAAAACTTCTGGCGCATCTCTGAAAATCAGCAGGGATGCGCCAGAACAGATGCGTTACGTAATCCCCCCCTTGCGCCAACACAGATGCGTCGCATTTACAATGCGGGGCGCCATGGTGCAAGAAGGGGAAGATGCGTGACGCATCTTGTGGCGTATGGGCAGCGCATTGCTGGAGTCGCTTCGCATGCGCAACGCAACTCCTGCAATGCACAGGGGCCGCCCATACTTAACGTGGTGCGTCACTCCTTACGCCTGCTTCAAGCAGGCGTAAGGATTTGACACAGCAGAGTCATAAAACTGACTCAGTAAAATCTTGTAGATTTCACTGCGTTAGTTTTACGGGGCTTTCCTGCGAGGGAATGCCCACATGAAACCTGACGCAGGATTCATGTGGCGCAGGGCTTTACAACGTGACGCATTTGCCTAGATGCGTCACGTTATAAATAAGTCGCAACGTGGCACATGGTTTACGCCGCCGCTGCATCACAAAAGTGATGCAACGGCAGTGTAAAAGTGTTGCAAGGGGCTTGTAAATCTGCCCCTTCATTTTTAACCTCCTTTTACATTTATTCACATTGAAAGGGCATTATACATTTTCTTTTTAAAGAGTATATTCTTTTTTAATCTGTTAATATTATTTAAGTGTGTGAACTGTTGCAGACCACAGGTTAAGAACACTGTTCTAAAGTTTTCCACCAGATGAAAACTATTTTTCAAATTTCAAAACATGCTTCATCCTTCAACCAATTTTCTGCATGGAGAGAAGACAGCGCACATCATGAGAAAGCCATACAGTATTCATTACATAGAGGGTCCTCAAACGGTAGAACCACCTATTTGTAAAGCCCCAAACCCTCCTTTCATAGCCCCATTTCTCCTTTGCACAATTTATATGGATAAGCCAGTTTATTGCTTCTCTACGCCTACTCTTTCTTTCTAAAGTACATTTCATGAAGTGAAAAGCATCCACGAAAAGAATATTGCTTTTCATATGAAAAACGTGCTACATTCCAAAAGTTATGATAAAACAAACAGCATAACGAGCACGATATTGAAGCTTAGAAACCCGAGTGGAGAATGGGATTTGAAAAATCTCTGAGATGCTTCTCTACTTTCTTCTCTCGTGTGCTAAAGAGGCTTAGGGGCATATTATCAAGCCAGGCGATAAAATTATCGCCGCTTTAGCGTCAGAAAACTGCCGCTAAAACGGCGATAATAGGCTTGATAATATGCTCTATGGAATTACAATTGAAGCCCATGTTAAATGTGAAGGGCGTCTAACATGGGCTTCAATTGGAATTCCATAGAGCATATTATCAAGCCCATTATTGCCGTTTTAGCGGCAGTTTTCTGCCACTAAAGCGGCGATAATTTTATCGCCTGGCTTGATAATATGCCCCTAAGGGTTTTATTTATGATATAGTGCAGTTTGATTTTGTAACCTTTACAGCATGACCAAAAAAGCGGGTTCATACATTCTTTGCTGCTAATGCTGGCATAACTATAAGACAAAGACCTCGAAATATGTAATAATGTTACACACTAATGATTTTATAACTTCGTAAGCACATAGGGCCATATTATCAAGGAACGGGGATAACATTATCGCCGCTTTAGAGGCAGGAAACTGCCGCTAAAGTGGCGATAATGGGCTTGATAATATGCCCTTGTGAATTCCCATAGAAGCCCAGGTTCACACCAGAACCTGGGCTTCTATGGGAATTCTCAAGGGCATATTATCAAGCCCATTATCGCCGCTTTAGCGGCAGTTTCCTGCCTCTAAAGCGGCGATAATGTTATTGCCGTTCCTTGATAATATGGCCCAAAGTTTGAGACATTAGTGCAAACGTTGTGGTAAACATGATCTCTGCTCAGCGACATACCTCAAAAAGGCACCAGTTACATTCTGGAGCAGTTGTACGTATTTAACAAAAAATAAAATTTGTAGGAGGTAAGCCAAGTCATAATGTCTTAGGGTTCGATTTAAAACTTGGTGGTTGGACCATCTTCCACCAGGGCGACAGACTAAATTAATCCATTTTAAGCGTTGACAGGAACGCCTGCCAAGGCAGTTCCTGCCACTGTATTGTAATTTCCCCGCACTGCTGGCAAACATGATGGAGCCATACAGCAAAATTACCATTTAAGAAAAAAAACAATCCCAAAGCGGAATTTTGTTTTTGAACAAAAACGATGCACCCTATCTAAGGGATCTATCTTCCATGGCAAAGGGGGAATTATGTAGTTCACAGTGCCACTTACAATCAGGGTTTTCCAGGCGATGACGGGCAGTGAAAACTGGCCTGTTTCTCTGCCCATCTAAGTTTGACGGGCAGACATAAAGGATAACTTCGACTGCCCTTACTCCAGCTGGCCATTGGAGGGATGTAACCAAACAGAGTAGTTTCTGATGTCATTACACCAAGGTTGAGCCCGCATTTAAATCGGATGGGCAGACCATTAAGTTGGCGGATCTGGTACTCTGTCACCATTATAATGGAGTACCCTTTCCGCCAACATATAAATCGGCCTGTTGGTCTTGCTAATTTTCATATGAACAAAATCCCTTTATTGATCTTGAAGTGCATAAAATCAGTCTGTTCCCAATGTTGTAACAGAGCAAAATATTTCCATTAGTATTCACAATGATTACAACGACACCTAACATGTTTGGTGGCCAAGCCACTTCCCTAAGGCTCAAAAGCATTCTATTCACTAGACTGTTTGTTAATTTTACTTTTCATAGGTCTCACCGACGTATTTTAACTTTATATGAATTCATGCTAACATTTTAGCATTCTCATAATGATCACATGATTGTTAATCAGACAATGTAATGCGGCAGAAATATCTCTTACAAATAGGAGTAAAGAATTCCCTTGTTTTTAAAAATCAATAAGGAAATGTGCGGAAGTATTTCTCAGATTTGAAATAAGTTTGTATCCCCCACACTGTGGGTGTGAGATGCAGTGTTTTGATGTGATGATCAAAGGTACACATTCTTCCAAAAATGTTTTTGGGAGTATCATTTTAAATGTTTTTAGCAATGAACATGAAATGCTGATTACTCATTTAAACTGAAATAGTGACATGGGGTTTGAGAAACAAGTGATGCGATTAAATAAAATGATGTTGAAAATCCTGGCAATACGGAATCAACGGCTAAATTTACAAAAGTTCTGTAATTTGCTATTAGACCTGACCCCACGTTTTTAGACACTGCATGAACTTGTAACCAGATGCTTCTGGCTCTAGAGACTGCTCATTGCCAGAAGAAACTATTATGCTGTCAGGAAGAATTGCCATTGGACTGACTTGCTTGTTCTGACCTGTGGTCTGCTGGGCTGCTGAATGGACTGCCAATTTGCTACAAGGGCCCTAATGTGTTGGCCTACTGCCAGTTGCCTTGATGCTTTTGTGCCCCCAGTGTTCTCCAGGCACTTGGAGCCACTAAAAGTGTGTGACAAGCCTTTCAAATGTCTTGCCCTGCCCCAAATGCCCTGCCAAAGGCACATCATGAGTCAAACCCAGTGGGAAGGTTCTGAAGTGCAGGTGTACCACTAGCAAACTGGCTTCCCCTTAGGCTTGCTGTAAAGGAGATCATTCTCCCAGTAAATCAAATGTGATTTGGACTCTTTTCCACCTGCTTGTTCCTCGGCCTGCTGCCTAAGACCAACAAGAGTAGGGCATGTCTTCTGTTCCACGCAGAACTCTTCCTTGGTGGGACCCCCTTCTTGCTGCCAATGGTTCAGCTCAGGCAAGTCTCCCAGGTCAGCCACTTCTTCCCTGTAGGTACTGGGGCACCCCCTTAGGTTCAGCCTCCTCCCCTCTGTCCATTGATTGATACCCACTGCCTGTGCTTCTTAGTGTTATCAGGCATTAGGTTTCTCTGGACCATCTCACTGTCAAGAGACAAGATTAATCTCGCTGGGTCCCCACACCTTCCTGGGACCTATTCCTCCCCAAGCACTATACTAGCCATCACCCATAACTGCCCAATAGTGGGTGGCTCTGGCTGCTTTGAACACTTGGGGTTATCTCTCATGTGACCCTCCTGATCACAAGCATAACATTTCCTGAGACCCCTCTCTGTAGGTTTACCTGAAGAGATCCATGGTTTCCTATCACCTGTGGGACGGGAATCTTTACTCTGGGAACTAGATTGGGGCCCTATAGAGAATTCATGTCCTCCCCACTCTTTTGATGGGTACTCCGCCCACCTTTGGTGGAATCACCCCATACACCTTTCTGTGGACCCTTGTCCTCACCCAGTGATCCGTCTCCTTTGCAAGCTTCCTGGGGTCAGTAAGCCTGCTGCTGGCACAGTTCAGGAAAACACAAATCAGACAATTTCTCCCATACAATCACATTGTACAGCCCCTGGTAATATGTTCCTCATTGCCCTTCACCCAACCATCCAGTGCGCCGCAAAAATAATCCACACACTCAAGCCATGTCTGGAATCAATCTTCTTACTGTTCCTAAAATGATCCCTGTATTTCTCAAGAGTAAGACCATACAGATAAGTAGGGTTGCCTTCATCTTGGGTAGGTTAGTGCAGGTGCATCCCCCGGGGGAAGGAATATATCGAAGCTATCCTGTTTTAGGCTTAAACCTATAATAACTGATAAAACCCCACCGAAAGGGAAATAGCCCAAAACATTGTAAACATATAAAAAACATCTGCACTACCAGAAACTAAATATCAGTCAGAGAAAGGAAAAGGAGAGTGAAAGAGTAATTTTTATTTCTTCCTGAAGGGGCCAATACAATGTAAATTTGTTATACAATGTAGCATGAAGAAAGACCGGGCTAACATTATTCTGCTTGAGTTTTGTTGTTTAGGGATTTTCAGCTTTGTGTTCTTTGGTCTAAAAATGAAGGGTTTAGAAGCATGTTTTAAGCCTTGTTTAATTATTTCATAAACTGTGGAGAATCAGGAAATATCAACATCATATTTAATATTTTTGCTACGTTTGATTCTTTCACTGATAGGTAGAATGGCTGGTTTTATAAGAATCGTTCCCAATATTTATCACCACAGAGAATGGGAAAAAATCCCTGATACATCAGCCCCCTTTTCTAGCGAGTCATTATTGATGGTAGGTGAATTGCCAAACAACCCAGGCTTTTAACATTCATTGCACGGTGTAGTGACAGCTATATGTGAAAAGAATGCTGTCACCAAGCATCTGGGATAGTGGTTAAAACATGACACCAGACTTTTGGAAAACATAGAACGCTGTGTCACTTTGAATGCTGCTGCAAAAAGGTCTTACCAAGTTCAACAAAGATTGGAGTAATATTGTTTGTATTTGCAGTGATTCAGCTATGTATATGAAAAAGTTGTGTGGTGTCCTGTCAAAATCGATACCTTAGCTGAAGTGCTTCCATGTAAGAGATCCTTGCCACTTGCTAGATGGTATACTGACTGCATCTTTGCAATCTTCAGAAGTTTTTTTTTTTGTAACTTGTTTTTATTGAAAGCACTGCATCGGAGGATATCATTACCATTTGTCATATCTATAATCTTACATCTCGACAATCATTTTTGTTGCAATGAATATAATACATGACTTAACTTTACATCACCATCACTGAACGTGAGGTGAATTACTGTGTGTAGCAGTGCGTTTTGAGTTACAATGATAACCACAATTATAAACAATGGAGCAAAAAAACAACAGTTGAAAAAGAGAAATACCATGCACTCAACCCACCCCCTGGCAGCGACGGGAAAACGTCAATATTTGTGGTATGTGCAAACAGACAGTTGGCAAGAAACAGGTTTGGGGTTTGTGTGGGAGAGCCATTATTCTAGTTCTGCATTAGGTGGCAGTGAGTTCTGGGTGGATGGCGTGGTGTATGAAGTTTCATTATCACTTTGGTATGTTGCTGCATTCACTTTCATTAACATTTGACCCCAGTCTAGTAAATCTCCCTCAGCGTTCTCATCTCTTCTTACTGCTCTAAGGCGACACTCCTCAGCCACTCCCCACTCACGCAGATCATCCTTCCATTTATCCCATGTGGGGGGGCTGGACGAATCCAATGGATCACTATCCATCTCTTCACTAGACTCAGCATCGCAAACTTTTGTCTTATCCGTGTCCCTTCTTCAGTGTTTGAAGTACGCCCAGAACACATTGTTTTATGGAGGTTTCAATCCACATCGCTGTTGCTGTGCGAAGAGATTGCACCACCCGAACCAATACATCTGCAGGTGAAGGCAACTCCAGGTCATATGTAGGAATGTGACGGGGTCTGTGCTGCACCGTGGGCAGAAGGGCGTCAGTCACAGGGTAAACCGTGCACGGTGCTGTGGGGTCAAATAGGTACAATGTAAGTAATAGAATTGGGTAATTTTGAAACTCTTGTTACTTGTTGCTTTGGCCACCTGCGCTAGCGCTCTCTTCCACTCGTCATCAGTCAGCGGGATAGATAGGTCCTCATCCCATTTCCCTCTAAGTACGGCAAGGTTGGACCCATGGTCTTCCTTTAATGCTTTATATATACACGAGATGAGACCCCTACTGGAGCATCATCATTGTGCAGGATTCAACATCTCACGTATCGTATGTGATATTTTAGCATATTACAGAAAGTGCCCAGCCAGTTCCTGGAACCAATACAGTGCCTCGTCGAAGCTCAAAAAGGTTCTGTTCTGGTAGAGGTCCCCTACTGATTCACATCCTCCCTCGTACCATTTCGAAATGTCCATAGTTGCCTGAATATTCTGAAATCCCCTCAACCACCAGAGTGGTAGCGTGCTAGCATACGGAGCCCTTCGGAGAATCAGCACAACTGCCTGTTCCCAGGCCTCAGTCACCTGTTGTATTATATAAGGACAATCTCTGGCAACCCCTGAGCCCATCATAAGGAACCGTTGTAACTGTGTCCCTTCATTCCAGCTTCTTAAGAAGTCTGTCTCCACTGTACATTCCCCCATACACCACTGCGCTGTGTACTGCATGATCTTGCTATATAATATATTCCAAGGTATGGCAATCCTATTCCCCCCACATCCATATTCAGTATTACCAATTTGGCTTTGCTCCGTCCACCAGCCCACACTAGCGAGGTCAGTAGGCCATTTAAGATATCAAACATGGACTTTGGAATTTTACGGAATGAGTTCTGTAGTAAATAGAGACAGTGAGGCAGGAGCACCATCTTCGATATTGCCACCCTCCCCATTACCGACAGTGGTAACTTGTTCCAAAATTGTATCGATGCCTGCAATCCTGTGAGGACTTTTCCAATATTGGGGTCAAACTGGCTCTCTGGTTGATGGGCCACCTGGATACCAAGATACAAAAGCAATTGCATCTTTAGTCCATACCCACCTCGGAAAGATCTTAGGGTGTCATCCGCACCAGGGCCACAAGCAGGAATAATATTGTTTTCTGGGAGTTAATTCGGAGGCCAAACCAAATGAGGTTAATATTCTCTGCGCCGCCGGTATCGCCTCTTTCAGTTCTGTAATATAAAGGAGCGCATCATTTGCGTACATGGAAACTACATGGGTACGGCCATATACAACTATACCCCATGGTTTTATATTTCCCGCAGTTTCACTGCCAGGGGTTCCATAGCTAAGGTGAAGAGCAACGGGGATAATCGGCATCACTGTCATGTACCCTTCTCTATCTGTATAGTCTCCGACACCTGTCCTCCATTCCCCACTCTGGCTCTTGGTTGATGATAAAGCAATTTAATGTATTCTCTGCCAAACCCCATTCTTCTCAGCACTTCCCAAAGATAGTCCTACCGCAATGTATTCAATATCCAGGGTGACAACTGGTGCCCTGAACTTGCTGTCTGCCACTGAATGCAGGAAGTGTGATAATCACCGTAGGTGCATGTGTGCTCCCCGCTCCAGTATAAAACCAAACAGGTTCTCACGTACCAGGGAAGTCATGACTCTTCTTAGTCTTATGGCCAGGACTTTGGCCAACAGTTTAGCGTCCACTCCCAGCATGGACAGGGGTCTGTATGCAGCCGGGTCCTCAGGATCCCTATTGGGTTTGGGGAGCATGACAGTCTGCGCCTCCCTCATGGAGGGTGGTAGATATCCAGCCTTTTTGGCTTTCTGCAAGGTGTCCAATAGGCATGAGAGTGGAAGATTTGCCTTTGTCTGATGGAATTCAACCGGAATTCCATCTGGACCCGGCTTTTGCAGCGGGACATGCCCCGTAGTGCTTCATGTAGTTCCTCTAATTGGAGTGCTCCCTTCAGATCTTCAATCTGCTTGTTCGTAAGTCGTGGAAGCGGGACATCCAGGAGGAAGTTCCCCCCACCCATCCTCCCACTCCCCAAGGTCTTGCTTAAAATATTGACTAAGTGGTTAAATAGCACTGTGTTAACACCAACCTGCGTATTGGCCATAGTTCCCTCAGGACAACACAGAGCTAGCATCATCGGGGGTGGGCATTCACGCTTTAGCAACCACGCCAGCATCTTCCCGATCTATCGCCATCCTTATGCAATAATTGCTGATTTTCCCTGCAGATCAGACAGTCCAAACCTCCCCATCCCTACGTTGCACCTTCAGAAGTCTGGAGGCTGACCCATCACACGATTGTCGCGCTGTAACTTAGCTCGTCGTCCACCTCTGTCAGTTCCAACTCCAGTCGCCTCCTAGTGCCCCCCACTCTACACAGGCAGTACCCTCTGGTGGCCGCTTTGAATACATCCCATTCTGTGCTCCTGGTCTCGGTGGTTGCCTAATTCTTCACAAAGTAATCTACTATAGTTTCCCTAAGTTCCTCTCTGAACACCGAGTCACGCAGTGTGAATGATTGCAATCACCACAATGGGACTATCGGCCTGCTACTCTCAGGTCCCCATTCTTGCAATACAGGAACATGATCTGACAGGAAGCAGCCTAGCACAGCAGTCCTTCCCGCTGTACCGCACACATCTCGGGAAAGCAAAAAAAGATCAAGTCTGCTGTATACCTCATGGGCTGGGGCATAACAAGTGTATTGTCGCTCTTTCCGGGTGTGTTTCTCGTCAGATGTCTACACAATGGAGCCTGTCCATCACTTCCCTCATGGCGGACGACATATTCAGTTTATTGTGGTGTTTTAGTGGGTGCCTATCCAGTGAGCCATCTATCACACAATTAAAATCGAGAAGTCCATATTAATGGTATGCCAATGTATGGGAGAAGCAATCTTTCCAAGCTGTTAAAAAATTCAGCTTCATCCGTATTTGGGGCATAAATCTACACCAGGCACACCTCCACCCCTTCCAAGTCCCCATGCACTATCATAGATCTGCCTTTTACATCAGCCTTGTATTTGCATAATTCGAACGGTACCTGTGGAGCGATCCATATGGTCATCCCCCTGGCGTAAGTGGAGAAAGTAGATGCAAACACCTGCCCTCTCTTTTTTTTGTGGAGTTATTGTGTGTCTTGTCTAGGAGGTGTGTCTCCTGCAGCATGGCTATATGAGTACCCTGTCATTGCAGATATGTTTGTATTCTATAACACTTCCCAAATAAATTTAACCCTCTCACATTCCATGTTATGATTTTTTACTGTCCCATAGCCACCAGTAATTGCCAGCCCTAATTATTATGTTGTCAGTCTGCTTTTTGCCACCATCACTGCCAGAGAGTCCCATACCCTGAACAGTTTGGACACCCAAACCCCGGGGTAGACACTGTGTTGAACAATGATGCATCCCCATACAGTCCCCTAACCTAGATCCCCATCCCACCCTTTGAACATCATTAACAACAAAACATTATCTGTGTTATCTAGAAAAATATATAACAAAAACAATAATACACACTTGCTCCTCATGCACTCAATGCCACTTGTTCTACCCACAAACTCTACATGCGCATTTTCTGATATGTCTCCTCTGTCAGGTCAGGGATAATGCTCCGCCAGGACTAGCAATGTGTCCGCCAACTGAGCCCACCCTAACCCAGCCGTCACATTCCACTACCGTCCACACACACTCATATCATCAAGTCTGCCACTAATCAGGAGGCACGACCATCCAGAAGAAAGAATAAGATGAGATAGAAATAGAAGAGAGAGCAGGGTAAGAAATAGAAGCATGAAAAGATCAGAAAAGAGAATATGTAGGGGTAGGATGCAGTGTCCGCCCGCTCAGCAGCAGTGTCCATCCCCGTTCCTCTCTCCCTCTGCAAGATAAAGGAGGTGGGCACCACTGTGACCTGAAGTATTATGCAGCAAAGAGGATGCGATCTGTGATGTAGTCCCAGCGACACCCTCACCAGTCCATCCAGTCACCGCTGTGTCATCCTTGTGTGAGCTCATGATGGGTCTGTCAGCTGTGGGCTGTCCTTAACAATGTCACCCGTGCTCATGTCTGGGCCTGTAGCCGTTACCACCTCCACCAGTGCCCTGGCAGTGTCCCGCTCGGCCTGGTGGATCTCTTGGTCTATTCTGGGAGATCTCCTTTCCCCGCTGCCCTATCTCACCAAATCTAAGGAGCCATCTTGTTGAACCTCCACACTCTGTGTTGATCTTGAGGCTATTTTGGACTTTGTGCTGCAACTATTACTCCTTCCGCCTCGGGGCCTAGTAGACGGTTTCCCTTCACCTGTCCCCTACGTAATATCCTCCCATCATAATAGATCTCCAGCCAATCCCAGACTGCCTCCGGTGTCGTGAAGAAGTGTGGCCGGTCTGTATGGAGAACTTTCAGCTTCACAGAATAAAGGAGCATATTTTGGGGGTTCATGTCTCGCAGCTTTTGTTTGACCCCAAGAGAGGACACTCTCTGTTGCTGAACCAGACAGGTGTAGTCTGGGAATATACACATTTTCTGGTTGCCAAAGGCCGGATCTCCATCGCGTCTGGCCGCCCTGAGAATACAGTCCCTATTTATGAAATTTAGGATTTTGGCGATAAGAGTCCTAAGCTGAGCACATGGCAGAGGTGGCGCAGCGAGTGCTTCATGCGCTCGTTCTACAAGGAAAATCGAGGCGAGTTTGGTCATGGGGAGGGCCTCTTTGATCCATTTATCCAAGAAAGGTTCCGGCTCTTTCCCTTCAACCCCCTCAGGAAATCCTACAAAGCGCAGGTTGCATCTACAAGAATGCCCCTCAGCATCTTCAGCCTGACTCTCTAAGGTCCTTGTTTTTTGTGAAAGATCACTTAGTGTTGCCCTCAGTGCTGAAACTTCTTCTTGCAGTTCACTGACCATTTGTTCTGTGACTAGCGAGCGGTCCGCAACCGTGCAAAGATCCCCACGCAGCAGCCCGACGTCCAAGGAGACCGTATCGATTTTCAGCGATACAGTTGCACTGGAGGCCTCAATGGCCGCCAGTATTTGGGCCCCTCTGAGTTTAGGCGGTGCTGAACCACTCCCCGCCGGCACTGCAGGCAGTGAATCCAATTTCAGAGATGCCCCTGAGCCGTGAATTGATCTATCTTTGTCTGTTGAGCAGCCCTGGGAAGGTGATCCTTGCCCATTGCATAAGGGTCCACTCAGCCTCCAGTAGGCCACCCATCAATCTCAAATTCTCAGTTTATGTGGAAAGAGCAGGAATTGCGCCACAGGATACAACTGCGTGACAACACAGGCTGGTTACATATTCCAGTAGTTGATCTGTTGCATCTATTGTTATTTGTTTGCCTGGCACACATGAGCAAGGGCCTGTCCCTTCCAAGACCCCCACTTGCAGGGGGGAGGCTACCCCTGATGGATGCCACAATGAAAATGTCAGGGGGGAAGAGGCCATCCGTGTCGCCACTATCCGTTATGACATGGGGAGTGCACCCAGCCCATAGATGGTGCCAAATCTGTGTCCTCGTGCCTGGGCAAAATCAACACTCTTCACATCCGCTGGGTTCCGGCTTTTTGAGGGCCTGGTGCCTGGTCACTGCAGTCTCCCCCGCCCCGGCCTGATCCGCCGCTGTCCGTCTCCCAGGTGCACCTGCTCCTCACCTCTTGTTAGTGCTGGGTGCTGAGTCCGGACAACACACACTGTTTATGGCCACTCCATGACCACAGCAGACTGCCTGCCTCCAGGGAGGGGGGAGGAGGGGGGAGGAGGCCGAGACCGCGTCAACCCCCTGCTCAGTGCGGGCAATATAGCCCGGGAGCACCACTTTAACAAGTCAGCTCATTCAAGAGGATTGGGAGGGGGCAGCCCCAGACCGGAAGCCCGGTGCAGGTGTGTCAACACAGTACACCAAGGCTGCCTCAGTAGGGCCCCACAGCCGGGCCCCCTGGATCCATTGTCATCTCACCCCACACCGCAGATGGGGGGCAGCATCCACTTCCAAGCAAGGTTTGGGGGGAGGCAACGCCTCGATCCAACGGCGACTCCGCTCCAAGGAGTCCTTCAGCCTGCAACAACACCTGTCTGCCAGGTCTGGTCGCCGCCCCTCATCCGCCCTCCTGGTGTGTGGGTCTCAGGGCCAGAGAAGGGGTCCACAGATGGAGGAGGCATACCTGGTTCTCCAATGGGTCAGTCGGCTCAGCAGCCAAGACAGCACCCAGGCAGGCCACCGCAACATTTTCCGAGCCTACGCCACTCATCCCCGCATCAGCGTTGCGCAGGCCCAGGCCCCAGCCAATCGCTGCTCCGCACACTGTTTCCGACCCAGGTAATAAGAGCCTCTTGATACATGGCCACCTCCTCCTTATCATCAACAGGTATCTTTTCTGTTACAGAAGGGCTAGGATGGACAGCATAATTTAGGATTATTCACTGGCGGGCTGCAGAGCTCTCTAAGTAGCGTCTGATCAGGTCGCCATCTTGGCCATGCCCCCACAATCTTCAAAGTAAATGAAGAATGCTATTGACTTTTTAGTCCATTCTAGTGCACTGTTTTGTTATGCGCTGGAACTAAAACGTGAATATTTTTCATTTTGTGCTTTGTGTGGCATTAAAGAAAGAGTTACCCCAACTGTGTCATTTAGCTGGTGATTCTCAGTCCTAGAGGCCATGAATGCTATATTATCCATGCGATGTGGCAACCGTTTACAGAAATTTTGCTGAGTGATGATGCAAATGGCAAGAAATGTGAGGCTCTGCGGTTGCATTTTGATGTAGAAAAAAAGTATACTCTATTGCATTCTTCGATTTTTACAGGAAAAAATGACTGTTGTAGTGGACGTTATGAATGAACTAGACTCTGACAACAACATTGTCTACCAAGTGTTCATCATATGTGAAATATCTCTTTGAGAGTAGGCTGGGTAACACTTTTAGTGACTTTGGCACTGCAACATGTTAAATGTTAGATTGCTTGCCACTTGATAAGCAAAGGAATGTTGAGGAGCAATTCAGGAAATTTTATTTTACAATGTATGAGTAATGGCTTGCAATGATGCATAGTAATGTTCCTTCACCAACCATGGCATTTGAAGTCAATGACGCTTCACTGTGGTACTCTACACATATTCTAGATCCCTTCCAGAAAGGGGAATTTTCTCCAGGCTTTCAAAAGTGCTGTTTCATTTTTGACCGCTTCAATAACTCTGAGGACATGTGTGCTCAGTTCAAAACATTTGTTGCACAACCTGTCCCAGAGAATCGCAATGTTCAGGTGCACCAGTATTGGCATGGAAAGCTATGTCAGTGTCCAGAGTTAGCAAATTGTTTACTGGCTGTTTTGACAGTGTGTGTCTCAACTGCCAAAGTTGAGAGGGCCTTTTCAAAGATAAACGTTTACATGGGAAAGAAAGAGAGAGCGCACATGACCAAAGACTCACTGAAGAAGTATTGTATGGTGTACTACAATAAGTTTGATTTGTACAAATGTATTTAGACATCATATGCACTGTACATGCACAGTCTATATACCATGCACTATCAGTGCAGAAAGCACCAATAAAAGAAACATGCTACATAAACACTGGAAAAACACTGTTTCTGTCGCTTTTAATGACACGAAAATGTGTAGCCACTGATCACCACAGTTTTTTTGAGGTATTGAAATCACTTGAACAAAGTGAAAGAAACCACCAGAATTTACCAAAAATAGAAACTGAAAACCGGAAAGCCTCAATATATCCCTTTCCTCCACTGTGACGTGATTCCATATCCCTATCCCCCACTGCTTCTCAGGGACCCAATTCATGTGAAGCGCTGCCTCATAACCTTGAAACAATCTCTGGATGTCATCCCCCTTGATATACTCTTTCCCTATTTGCTTTGGAAAGTGCACTACTTTCTCAGACTGCACTGATGAAACGCTGCTACCATTTGTGCTGGACTTGTCCTTAAAGTCCAACTCCTTTAACCTCACCCCTTGAGCTATGGTCATCTTTTTCTCCTCCATCCTGAGTCTAACAAATTCCAACTTGAACTGCCTCTCTTCCCGTCTATCCTCCTCTGGGGACAAACTCTTAGAGGAAACACTGCTGTTTGCCCTGAAAGGTGCCCTCCTTGCAGGCGGATCCTGATCCACAACATCTCCCTGCAAGATCTGCGCCTCCACCTCCACATCATTATTCTCAGTATGCCCACCTGCCTTTTTCGCTACCAACCAGGCCCTCAGTGCCTTCTGCAGCTCCTCCTTTCCAGTAAGGCCTCTAATAGAACACTTAAAATCCTTGCAAATATTTTTAAGTTGAGGCACTGTATAGGACTCCAGTTTCTCCTCTTAGACACTAAGGGGCAGATTTACAATCCCCTTGCGACACTTTTGCGTCACTATTCCCATGTTAAAAGTGATGCAAAAGTGGCGCAAGGAGCTTGTAAATCTGCCCCTAAATCTGCAGGTAAACCTGATGGCTCCCCAGACTGGCACATGATTTGCAGAACTAAAACTCAGGAGTTGCAAAAGAAGAAAAAAATCAAAAACAGTATGTGGTTGCATAGTGTTCTAAGATCTGGTAGTAGTGTACAGCAATCACTGTGTGTAAAGTACAAACACAAGTCCTATCCTCACCACTGACGACCAGTGATAGAAATGGGGGTCTCTAGTTGGTAGTAGCTTGTACCCAGTCCAAGTACTGACCCTTATTCTAGTTCGGGGAAGGGGATTATTTCAGGATTTGCATTTATTTTCACATGATGGTGTTTTTATGATGTTTGCAACACATACATTTTAATCTCATTGCACAACTGTGATGTTATGACAAATGCCTAGTTGTCAAAGGGATTATTGGTTTATATGGTTTTGGTCTATGTATATATACAAAACAGAAACATATTTTTAGACAATACTGTGTGGAGTCTCTTTTGTGGTGTATTTATTGTGTAACTGTTGTGAGTGTGTTGTGTAAACGCTTTATGCATTGCCTCTGTGATAAGCGTGACTTCTCTGCCAAGCTACCAAGCGGTTGAGAAGGGGTTGTCTTTGGTGTGTAACTCCCTTACCCATACTAGAGTGGTGGGTTCTGCCTGACTTTGGTGCTAACCCTAGCCAATCAGAAACCTCATCTCTAACAATTGCTAATTTGTAAACTTGGTAGTCATGTTGTACAAATCATGAAGC
Organism: Triturus cristatus; assembly: GCF_964204655.1. Lineage (NCBI taxonomy): Eukaryota > Metazoa > Chordata > Amphibia > Caudata > Salamandridae > Triturus > Triturus cristatus. The sequence continues at coordinate 797,030,890 of NC_140587.1, read as the reverse complement.
AAAACTTTTATAAGTATTGCACATCAAACTGAATCCATACTGACATCAAAAGAAGGCTGCAGAGAGCTACCAATAACATGAAAATGAAAATTCAGGAGGTACCTTCAGCTTCCAATAGGAAATTCAGCAAGTGAGCAAGGGACCCTACCAGCTAAAACGGTAACTGAAAGTGAGTGTCTGAAACGTTTTAGCGCTCCTTGTGTTTGCTTTGTTCGCCCTAAGTTGGCAGGGTATGCCCAGGCGTGGAAGCCTTGCTCACTTTTGCCACTGGATTCATAATCTGTTGTCTCCTGTGTGTGGTTATGACCTTGTGTTCTTTTTAATAATATGTTTTTAAAATGTATTCTAGAGTATTATGTTCCATAGTGGTTTTCCCACCCTTTTATGATTTTTAACGAAATCAAATAAAAGTATATTTTGACTTGACTTGACTTGACACTGGATTCAAACTAGCCTGGCTGATGGGGGTGTTACCCTGAAACTGGTCCTAGAATGCTTTGTTCCGGTCCAGGGAAGACCTAGCTTCGGAGTTCGGGCTGGACTGTTCCCATGAGGAACAGGGTCAAGACGGATTTGCATATGGCTGAGTACGAACTGGGGTGGTGAAGTGAGCTAAAGAACAATGATGGATTCAACCCAGATCTGTGACTGGGGGTGCGTGTCTGAAAGGTTTCAGAACTCCATCCATCAACGTCTTGTGTTTGCAAAGTTGTATTTGAAATCAGAATTGTGAAAATGCCACTTTTAGAAAGTTGGGATAAATTTGTCCCAACCATGTGGTACCTTTAGCCTGTGTCCTGGGTCATATGACTGTGAATAGTTGGACTTTGTCTACTCACCCAGACAGTGAGACCACAGAGGACTAGCTGTTGACTAAATGGGCCACTCTGTCAACATGGGTGGGGAGGAGCTGTTCCCTGCCCCACTTACATTTCACAGGGCTGCCTCAAAGGAACTGGATACCAGCCTATTGTCACCCTAGACCACTTGGAGTTTGGGAAGATGAAGCATGGAAATTTCAAGTACCAGATGTGGGGGAAGCCTAGATGTTTCTCTCGCATTAAAGGTTGGCTCCAGATTTTAATACTGGACCCTCCGGCAAACTCTTCAGTGCACTCATGGGCCCGCGGAAAACTCCAGAAGGAAGGCCTCTGTTCTCCAGAGGACCGCTCTGCTGCTAGAGGCCTGCCGAGACCCCCAGGGGACTGCCCTGTCACTTGAGGAAAGCCTTGCTGAAGAAAAACTGGACCATCTCCTTTTTCCAGGCTACCTGAGTGGCTGACCTACTGTTCTGAGCTAAAGGGACACAACAAGCTCCAGACCCCCTAGCCCCTCAACTGCCCAGATGACCTGTTGAAACTGGACCTGACTAAGCCATGCTGGCCTTTGCTAGAGTGAGTCCTTAATCCGAAAGAGGTGCCTCACCAGGTCTTGGACCATTGGCTGGCATCAGTCTGCACACTTCTGCAAAGAAATTTGAAATCCTGAAGATTTGGTCACTTTGCAAACGTAAATGGGTCTATGTGCACCAAGACTCTGCAGCCCACAACGACCGCCAATGCAAAGCTCCAATGAACCCAACTTTTCGCTCAACAGCGACATCTGGCAATGGGAGATCTGCACTTTGTGCTACAGCAAAAACAGCCAGTAGTCTCTGCCAATGCGAAGCTCCAGCAACGACTGTCTGCGACGCCCAACCTGCTCTTTCTGCTACAGTGACAGCTGTCTGCCAGGCCTGCTCTTTGTGGGAGCCTGACAACATCCACAACGCTCTCCTTGCTCCTCTGGGCCTCCCCCACCACAAACTGAACTTTTTGCTAGGGACTTTGAGAAGTTAACTTTTTCAGACATACAAATCTGGTCCCTAAATCCGTCCTACACTCCAATGCAGTCTGGCTCTACTTATACCTTTTCCCCGGTCCAGTACAACCAAATCACCGTGAGTGGTGCTTAGTGCTTTTAGGGACTATACTCAAATGAAAATTTAAAAATGAATATTTCCAACTGTACTAATTGGATTATTGTTGTTCTGGTATAATTGTATTTATTGACATTTATACTGTTTTCTAAATAATTTTGGGATTTTTTTTGTGTTATTTTCTTAATGTATTACTGTTTGTGTGCTGCATAAATACTTAAAAGATTACCATTCAGTTAAGCCTGAATGCTGTTGTGCTAAGCTACCAGAGAATTAAGCACTTATGAAGCACACAGGCAATAAGTAACGCTTTTCTGGAAACACCACCATGATACACCCACAACCAAATGTTTTCAAATCAGCCTCAAAGTATCCAACTGGAATATAGCTAATCCATTATTACTTCATACCAATGCCCCCAACACCACACAAAGCTATATATGGACCAGAGCACCCTGGACAATGCGCCAAAAGAACTTTAAGATTCTGGTCTGTACTTATAATACTGCAGTGGCAAAGATGACACACCAACAGCTGATATGTGCTGCAGTAGTGTTGGAGGGTGGTCTGTAAACTCACAATCATTTTAAACTGTTTTTAGTAGATGTGAGACAAGTAGCATGTTATATGTTCTGCTTATGATACCACAATGTGCAATTCACTTATGATACCATCTTGGGTCCACTCAGGCTCTTTGCTAAACCTTAGCTCGAACCTGGGTAGATGTGGCTGTGAGCAGTCGGACTTAAACAAATAAACAAGTATAAATCATTTAGCAGTACCAAAACAAAACCAATTTATAAAAATAGATCTTATTTTTATGAATGTTTAGATACCTAAATGAACAAAATCTGCCAGAGGGATCCCAAGATATAGATTTTAAAGTAAAACGTAAATCACAGCTTTTCACTCGAAATGCAATCAAGTATTGGCAATTACTGTGGTTAGCGGAAACTTTGAAAACGTTGTAAAACTTTTAAAGTGTTGTGTTTGGGTACCAGGCCCTGCTGTGGGTGACCAACTCCAGCAGGTAGCAGTACTAGGGGATTAGTAGTAAATTGTAGGATAGTTACCCTGTCACCAAAGCAGTGTCTAGTTCATTTGCAGTTTCTATGGGCTAACTGCTATAGACATCAATGGAGTGGTCGCGATGCAAGGGATACAGGATGCTGAAGATTCTGTAGGATACTGAGGATACTGTGCAGTCGACAGGGGGCTTCCTGAGGCTACTGTACGGTCCACGGTATCGGCGGGGCAACTTTGACCCCATGGGTTGATCTCCCTTGAAATCTTGGGGGGTCCAGCTAAAGTCCAGTTGCCACTGACCTATTGGTCTCCAGTCACAACGAAACAAGCAGTTTCCTTTGGTAAGGGCTAATGTCCTCCTTGTGCGACCAAACTGCAATCTGACAACTGTCCCAAGTTGAACAGACCATGGTTTCAGCATCAGAACTTGGTCTCCCGCTGTATATCAGTGGTGAGTGGCGATCAAGCGTCTGTGGCTAGTCATTTGCCAAGGAGGGCTTCTTCACCTTTTGCGGCCCTGGAGCTGTAACAGGAAGTTAGTCAACTGAGTATTGGAGTTCACCTCTTCTGTCTATGACAACTTTTCCATTAGACAGGCACTACAGACACAGTCCTCTCTTTGCTAGCCCATGGATCAGCTGGTACAGTCCAGTGATTGGCGAAACTTCTCTTGCCAGGTCCAGGGAACAGCGGGACAGTCCATCTTTGTTCCTCTCTCCAGTCCAGACATAATCTGAGGTCAGGGTGGCAGGTGTGCCATGCTAGTGCCCAGAAGGTGCCCTCGGGGATGCAGCGGTCACTAGCCAATTTTTTTTTAGACCCCTTCCTGCCTGATGACAACTTCCTGCAATGTGTGGCATTCAACAATCCAAGAGTGCAGCATTCTACCCACTCCCAAGAAGGCAGGGTCCCTCTCTTGGTGTGTGGAGCTTAGTTGCCCAGCCTAGGAGTTTGCTACCTGAAGGCTGGCTACATGCCCTTGGGAAAACCAGTAGGCAAGTATTTATCCCTCTCTGTCCCCAGTGTCAACATGTCCACCAGAACAAAAATAGAAGCCCCTCTCCTGTATGTATCCCATTTGCCCTTCAAAGGCAGCTACATTTTTAAAGCTCACATTTTGGCTCACACCCTGTGTGGTTTCCTGCCAGGCAGCAGGCAGGCCTCTATTGTTTCCTTTCCAGGGAGTTGTTCACACTTCTGCCCAGAAAGGCAGAAGGCTGGCTCATTGTGGCCAGTGTCTGTGAATGGCCACTAGAAACCTTGAGTAACAGAGCAACAACTTTCTAAAACTTTTTCTTATTTAAAAGTCACATTAAATTTCAACTTGGGCATCAAGTTGGGTTTGATGTGATGGTTATTTTGATACCTTAAACTACTAACTTTATTAATCACATTCAGACGGTGGCACAGCTGAGTTGTCAGTATGTAACCCTGTATTCTCCAATGGGGCTACTAGCTTTTCCACAATGAAAACAATTTGGGATTTTTACTGGTAGGATATGTTGATATACATGCCTTACTTTTTAATATACAGCACCCTGCCTTAGGACTCAATCGACCTTCTGTAGGGGTGGCTTATATATATTTAAAAAGGAGGTTTAGAGTTTGTCATTAGTTTAAATGGCACAGATGAGTTAGCAGGTTAAAACTGCTTCCACCATTCTAGGCTGCTAGACATGTGTTACTTTGTCACACTCAGAGTGGCACAGCAAATGTTGCAACCCTGTGGAACAACTTAACTTACAGGTCCTGGGTACACTTGGTATCATACACTAGGGACTTATAAGTCAGTTATTGTATGCCAATTGGGTATAAGTCATTCACACATTACCCTTGTAAGGATCAGAGCACTGTCACCGAGGTCTGGTTAGCTGGCCTCAGTGGACTCTCAGAGTCGAAAAGCAAGCAGCTTCAGTCCAAAACTTTGGGGATGATCATGCAAAAAGAGCAATTTCCTTACAATAGATTTCTGTTTGTTGCATTAATTGTATGTAGTACTGTGTGAATTAAGGCAAACAGGTGGAAAGTGATCCTTGGTGAGCACTTAATGTTGGTCTTGTCCTGTATTTACGTGGTCTACATACAATAAATAATCTTTCAACAAAATTTATCATTAACATTTAAAAATGAAATTTGCCTACATGGAAAAAAATAGGCTTTTTATGTGTCTCTTCATCAATATATCTAAGATGTGTTCCCAAGGAGACCGGGCAGTTTTTTTCCTAATACTGGATTTATCAGTTGAAAAAATCGAGCAACTAAATGATAAGCACATCACTTATACTCGGCGTGTACTATCTGTTCATCAGCCGCGGTCTGTGCAGGTAACAGCGTTGGGGCAGGTGGGCCGCGTGGGGGGTGTATTTCGAGGAACGATGCTGAGGGGAAATTAAATATTTATTTAATTTTCCCTCAGCATCGTCCCTCAAAAATTCCCCCACCCGACCCCACCACTGTTACCTGTACGGACCGCGGCTGCTGTTCGTGCAAACTACTCCATTCTTTTGTGCACCAGTAGGAGGAAAGAAGAAAGAAAAGTTATTGATGCCTAGTTAAGTGCTCTTCTGTATACGAGTAACTCAATTATCTTTTTGGACAAATGAATAAAATTAAGCTCACCTTCTCTTCAGTAGCTAATTTAGCTCAATATTGTTAGTACATTTGTAGAAATAATGACCGCAGAAAATGTATTTAGCAACTAAAAGAGGAGGTTTCTACGTCAGTTGCGACTCTTAGTTGTTGACTAATGTTTAAAAAGTTCAAATGTTGTTCTAGTCATTTCAATTGGTTCTATGAATCTTGGGGTAGTGAATGGAGACATTAACCACATCATAGATGCCTCAGATTTCATCATTAAACCAGAAATTAACCAGTTATTACTGTGCTGTAGATATAAGCCACGGTAAATGCCCCACAAATGACGTAAGCAATCATTCTAAATACCAATCAAGTACTTATTTATTTAACAAAAAATAGATGGTGCTTGTTACAATGTATTCTACTAAATCTAGATACAACAATGATTTCTAGTCATGCACCACCAATCTATTTCATTTAATTAGTATATTTGCGAGTGGCTAGGCGTTTTTTAAACAGGCCTGCCTTTATCCAAGGTGAAACTACAGAGCTCATTGAGTGATCAGCACCCTGAGCACGTTTGGTAAATGTGAAGAAAAAAGAAATTAGCAGGCGTAAAGCAAAGGGCCTCTTTGGAATGACCTTGGTCATGTGGGATGTGTGAAATTAGAGTGTCACACAATCATAAAATGACAAAGGTGCAGGAGCTATACTTGGCACAGGGCAGTTTATCATATGTAAGATTAAACAGAAGTACACATATTATCTTTGTATAGAGGGACTAAAAACAATGAAAAACTGTTCTGTATTTATTCCTCTTTGAGGCTGAAAACATAAGCAAACACATTCCACTATATACAAGTATCAGACAGTGATGCTAGGCTCTTTCCCCAGAGTGCACTCCTAGTCCCCAGAGACTAGACTTAATTAGTTGTTGTATATTGTCTGGGGTCCTTGGTGGTGTGTGGTGCTGATCACTGTGACAATGGAAAATAATGATGACACAGCAGACCAGCACTTGAGAAGCCAAGGTTTGTTTGGGCATTAATGATAAAAGGTAATAGAGATTCTGAATTAAAATTGTATATTGGTGCATAAGTCAAGTGCCCTCCTTGAAAATAAACAGTATCTCTAACTTCACATTACTCTTGGGTGAAATGCTTTTTCTAACCTTGGCAATAATCCTGGGCAATGCTGAGATACCAGACCCATAACACCTTGCATGGGAGTCTCAAACCCCAATCTTACTTGTATTTCCATAGCAGCAGCAAGTTGCAAATGGAGGTAAAGGAATTGCAGTGTGCAGGCGCACCATTAGAAAATCCATGGGCTCGAGTTACAGAGACACATGGAAGTGCACTGCTCCACCTTACTTCCTCACAGGACATTATTTATTTTACTTCTGTGCGCCAATGATGACTGTCAGTGATCCAGTCAAATCCTGAGGGCACATGCAGCAATTATTCAATTAGAAATCATACACCAGACTTGGGTTCTGTCTCTAGGTTGTGCAACCCTCCCAGCTTCCCAGTTTCTGCATCCTTCTCAACTGTTTTTAGAAAAGTAGTTGATGATTCTACTATCCCATCTGAGTTTTAAAATCAGTGAGTTCTTCAAATCAGTCCTTTAGCAAAGGGGCTTCCATGAAGACAAGGACTGGATTAGTGATGGTGGAGGTAGTCTAAATATCAGTTCATAACCCTGAATGTTGCTTAGATGTTTGCACTTTCTTCCAGCACATCTAGGTAGACCTCCAGTAACCTCACAACCTTGAGCTGAACTAGACCGTCCAGATGAGATTTCTGTGGGAGGCAGCAGACCCTAGACCTACACTAAACCAAAACCAGAGACACATATCCACTGCTGAGATGACAGATTGGCAGATCCATACAGGGCCATCCATGTCCTTGAGAGACGACACTTAAATAGCAAATAATTGACATTAACAATTTAATTTATTTTTTTGTCTGAGGCCTCAAATATAAGTGCCTAATAAATAAAATAATGATTCCCATCCAGACCTCTGTTTGACCAAGTGATGGGATTATGAGCATGTGGGATAAATCATGAAGTCGGATTTTTCACCTGATAAATGTTGTCAGCCCAAACTTCCTGAAATGTACCAGGTAATAAAGATTCGAAAAGTAAGGGGAGATGCAGATTGTGGTGCACTACTGAATACAATTCGCATTTTATGCACAGTTTCCAGGGCGATACTCGTAATAGCCATTATTTAGCCAGTCTTAAAAATAGTAAACCCCGGCGTATGTGGTAAATAATAATAAATAGTGATACAATTGATAAGAACTCATAATTGAGGCCTTAGTGGCCATTTGGTCTTATATTCAAATGCGCTGAATCTTTTTTACAGTTCTTCTTTCTGGAAAAAATAATATTATTAAACAGACCGGGCCTATCTTCTGCTAATAATTGACTTTGGTCCCCACTTGGAAATAAAAGGAAGCCTGGTCTTGTTGCTAAGGCAATGGTTTACTTAAAGATATATATTAAATGCAAAAGTATGGTCTGCCTGAGAGATAACAGAGCAAGACCGGACATTCTAAATGAATTGAATATTGTTTTTGACAATATAAATCTACAATGATAGTCTTCAGTCACATTTACAGATTTGAAATTCACAAATGTTTCCAAAAGTTGAAATCATGGAAAGCTGAGGCAGTCACAGGTTCGCCAAGTACATCGGGAGGACGTGTGTGAATTCCTTTTTCTCAAATACACAGCCACTTACATATATGTAATTGTGCATGGCGTACAACACACTTGAGCATGTCTCACACAAGTGCAATTGCAGTTCTGTTTTTCATTTCATCCAGGGGAAAGTATTACCTCCTGGTCCCTCCAGTCCTCGTCCCATTCCTAACAAAGTGGAGATGTCCATCTGAACGACAGAAAAAAGAGCAGGAGAATGCTGGGATACCTAAACCCACCCACTCCCACTGGGAGCACATAAGCTGCACTAGCCCAGCATCCAGCCTGTCCTTTTTTTCTGTATTCTGACAGAATGAGACATGGATCTGCTGGTTGTTACCTGTGTCTTCTTGGTTGTCTCGTCGGGCTGCTGGGCTGTCCTAGACGTCATGTTCTGCGGTCTCCCGGTCTGCCAGCGATGCCGGGAGCTGCGTTGATGGGAGGCCGGTCATTTGTGGCTGGGGTGCCACTCCTCCCGGTCTGTTCCGGGTTGAAGTCAGTGTATTCCTGTGGCTGGGCCGGTCAGGAAGACGTGCTGCTGCTTTGGGGATGCCTCAGGTCTGTCTTGGGGGTGCCCCAGGCGTTCCTGGCTGCCGGTTGGTGCTGGGTTTCGGCCTTTCCTCCCTTGATGCTGTGTGGTCGCCTGGGGGTACCGGTTGCTCCTAGTTCTTTGCTCGGTGCTAGTTGAAAGACGGCATCTGGGCTGGTGCTTGGGGGTCAGTCAGTGTGTGGTGGTGTCTGACTACCCCCTTGGTGAGTACTGCGGAGCGGTTTCTTTTACATGCCTTACTGCATTCCTGTACTGTTTGCTGCATGTTCTCTCTCTTTGCAGGTCTGTCTGTGCTGCTCTGCGGCTGGTGGGACTTTCTGGATGCAGTGCTCTCCGTCTGGGGCTACCTGCCTGGCAGTTTTGCCCTTTGTGCACCCTCGTTCCCTGAGGAGGTCTTGTCCAGGGTTGTCCCAGATGTTTGGGTCAGTTCTTCGGTTGTCCTGCCTCGGTGTGCTCCGGTGGTGCATTTCTTCCTCTGCGCTTCTGGTATTATATGTATTGTTTATCTTAAAAATGGTCTCCATATTGTAATAAACCCCGTTTTTAACCAATCAAAATTAAAACTGTATTTTTTATATTTTTGAGTGTTACACTGAGTTCATAGTAGAGCACTATGTATTATATGATGAGTGTTATTTGAGATTTGTAACAACTGTAATCCTATAATTGCCTAGGGATTTGTTTTCCATTGCATTATTGCCCTGCCCTGGGAATTGTTATATTGCTTCTGGTGGTGTACTGTTTTCCTGGGTGCTCCCTTCGATGGCCTGCGGCCATTCTGCCCTGTGGGCTCCTGGTCTTGTCTGTTGGGCGGTGTTTGATTGGGTCGGGCATGGTGGGCTTCTGGATCGGTGCCCGCCTGTGTGCTTGCCGGGTGCTGTGGGCTTCACAGTTTGTTTTCCTGGCATGTGGCGTTTTCCTCCCCGGTGCTGCCTAGTCTGTTCTCAATCTGTGTGCAGGTTCGGGCCTGGTTCATGCCTGTTTGGTTTCCGGCCTGGATGTTCCGGTTGCTGTGTGATCCTTGGTTCATTCCTGGGTTGTTTGCCTGGCCCCTGCACGGGGGTGCCCTGCTTCTTCTTGGATCCTTCCGTGGGATCGCTGTGGCTGTTGGCCTTTGTGTGTCCCATTGGTCAGTGTGTGGGTCTTTGTTGGCTTTCCTTCTCCATTGTTGGGGGTGTTCTGCTTTCCCTTCACTGGGGTTGGCTGCTCGGGGCAGGCAGATGGTTGGCTGTTCCCCTGCCCCGGTGGTGGGTGCCCTGTTGGGGTTGCTTTCCTGTTCGGTGGCCCTGTCTTTTGGGGTTTCCTGCCTCCCGGTTGCTGGGTTTTGTGGTTCTGCCTGTCGGTTTGTGGGGCGGCTGCCTGTGGAGGTTTTTCTTGCTCCTCTGTGGCTGGGTCGCTTCTTGCGTCCTGCGTCAGGCCCTTGGGGTCTCCGGCCTTCCAGTTTCCTGGGTTCCATTTTTGCCTGGGGGGGTGTTGTGCCCTCCCTCTGTCCTGGCGGGGCCCCTGGCCTTGGTTGGCTGTTGGCTCTGGGGCTGTGCTGGTGGGGCCCCTGGTGTGCCTTCTGGCTGGCATTGGTGTTTGCCTGTTGCCTAGTGCTGGGTTGTGTTTCGCTTGACTGGCTGGTGTGGTTTGGATTTCCTGTTGTAGTTTCCTTTTCCCCTCTTATGTTACTTTTTGGTGGCTTGGTCATCTTTTGGGGGTCCTCTGCCTCTCGGCTGCTGGTTCCTTGGCCCTCTCGGGCGGCTGGCCGACCACTGAAGAACCCTCCCAGCAGACCCAGAAGCAAGAAAGCCCCCTGGTTTACCGACGAACTCAAGGACTCCAAGAAGACCTGCCACACCCTCGAGAAAGCCTGGCTCCTTGACCAGACCACTGACAACATGACCGCCTTCAAACACGCCACCCGCAAGCACCACCAGCTCATCCGCACCACCAAGAAGAAATCACTGAAGGAGCGACTGGACAACAACGCCCACGACAGCAAGGAACTCTTCAGCATCGTCAAGGAGTTCTCCAACCCCAGCACCGGCAACAACGACATCACCCCGTCACAAGATCTCTGCGACTCCCTCGCCTCGTTCTTCCACCGCAAGATTGCCGACATCCACAACAGTTTCGGCGCACCATCCTCGCACCCAACCACCGAACCAACGCACCCCACCGCCACCCTCCGCACCTGGACCACGGTGACCACCGAAGACACAGCCCGCACGATGAACACCATCCACTCCGGTTCTCCAACCGACCCCTGCCCCCACCACGTCTTCAACAAGGCCGACTCCACCATCGCACCCCAACTCCGGGACGTCATCAACACCTCCTTCAACACTGCCACCTTCCCGGAGAGCTGGAAGCATGCCAAGCTCAGCGCCCTACTGAAGAAACCAACAGCGGACCCCACCACCCTCAAAAACTTCCGCCCCACCTCGCTCCTCCCTTTTCCTGCCAAAGTCATCGAGAAGATCGCCAACAGACAGCTTGCCGCCTTCCTCGAGACGAACGGATCCCTCGACCCCTCGCAGTCCGGTTTCAGAGCCAACCACAGCACCGAGACCACCCTCATCGCAGCCACCGACGACATCCGAGCCCTGCTCGACAACGGGGAAACAGCAGCACTCATCCTCCTGGACCTCTCCACAGCATTCGACACTGTCTGCCACCGCACCCTAGTCCAACGCCTCAGCAACACCGGCATCCAAGAGAAGGCACTGAAGTGGATCACCTCGTTCCTCGCCGGAAGAACACAGAGAGTCCGCCTCCCCCCGTTTCGATCCGAGGCCACCAAAGTCATCTGCGGCGTCCCGCAGGGATCATCACTCAGCCCCACCCTCTTCAACGTCTACAAGAGACCTCTTGCAGCCATCGCACGCCAGCACAACCTCAACATCATCTCCTATGCCGACGACACCCAACTGATCCTCTCCCTCACCAGAGACCCCGCCACCGCCAGAACGAGCCTACACGAAGGGATGAAAGACGTCGCCGAGTGGATGAAGAACAGCCGCCTGAAACTGAACTCAGACAAGACGGAAGTCCTTATCCTGGGACCATCACCCTCCGCCTGGGAAGACTCCTGGTGGCCCCCAGCCCTGGGCACCGCCCCCAAGCCAACAGACCACGCACGCAACCTGGGCTTCATCCTGGACTCCTCCCTCTCGATGACCAGACAAGTCAAAGCCGTCTCCTCATCATGCTTTCACACCCTTCGCATGCTTCGCTAGATCTTCCTATGGATCCCGACCGAAACCAGGAAGACGGTCACCCAGGCCCTCGTCACCAGCCGACTGGACTACGGAAACACCCTCTACGCCGGAACCACAGCCAAGCTACAGAAAAGACTCCAACGCATCCAGAACGCCTCCGCCCGACTCATCCTGGACATCCCCCGACGCAGCCACATCTCCGGCCACCTGAGGGACCTGCACTGGCTCCCCGTCAACAAGAGGATCACGTTCAGGCTCCTCACCCACGCACACAAGTCTCTCCACGACCTGGGCCCCAAGTACCTCAACGACCGCCTGACCTTCTACACGCCCACCCGCCAGCTACGGTCTACCAGCCTCGCCCTCGCCACCGTACCACGCACCCGAAAAGCCACCGCCGGAGGCAGATCCTTCTCCTACCTGGCGGCCAAGACATGGAACTCTCTCCCCATCCACCTTCGGCTGACCCAGGACCACCTCGCCTTCAGGAGACAACTCAAGACCTGGCTGTTCGAGCAGTAGCGGACCCCTTCTCCCAAGCGCCTTGAGACCCTTCCGGGTGAGTAGCGCGCTATACAAGTGTTATGATTGATTGATTGATTGGTTGGTGGCTTGGTGTTTCAGGCTGTATGCTGGGATAGTGCAGCTTATGTACTCCCAGTGGGATGGGGTGGGTTTAGGTATCCCGGCATTCTCCTGCTCTTTTTTTTGTCATGGAGATGGACATCTCCACTTTGTAAGGAATGGGACGAGGACAATGGGACCAGGAGTAATGAAGATTATCAGTAGGTAAGTAATAGGGCATTACCTCCCAGTCCCTCCAGTCCTCGTACCATTCCTTACAAAGTGGAGAATACTAAAGCAAACAACCCGGCCTTCCGAACTCCCACCAACATCAGGGACACCACACCGAAAGCGGCACCCAACAGAAGCTAAAGGGAGAGCCACAAGAAAAAATACAGGCAGGAGCACATAACCAGCAATGCCCCCCAACCAAGCCAACAGAGCCAAACTCAAAAATTAGCAGGGGACGACCAGGAAAACCTCAAAACATCTTCGTTAATTCTGGGACTGTTCTCACCCTGGACATGGATTTTACTTGGCCCAAGTAAATTGCTGACATTTTTCAAGAAAATATTTAACCATACTTGTAAAAAGGTATGTCTCTGGATGTTCCCAAGCTCTCAGGTCATTCCTTCACTAGCATCTCATTACGAAACCCTGGTAGAGATTTACTAACGTGACAATCTACGAGTGAGTATGTATTTTTAGAAAGGCCAATGTAGATTAACAGTCCTAAACAAAATAATGTATGTATACTTAAGACGAGCTAACACGCGTAAACAGCTTTGGGATATGGACCCTCCTCTTTTAATGTGTACACTTAATATACTTGAGATAGGTCCACCATAACACAGCATCAATTGATTGATTGCAACATTGCGACTGGAAAGAACTGCAGAACTTACTGATGTGAAGATGGATCTTGCTCCTTTTAGCAGTACTTTTACCTGGCATGTATGGATGATACCAAACATTACTTTCATTTGTGTTTTACCTTTTATTTTTTGTTAAATGTGTTTGTTGCTTTGTTTGCCATATTGAACATTATAATTCACTATGTTACGACATTTCCAGCCGTATAGCCGTTTTGCACATACATCTAGCATTTGAAGTCGGTGACTATATATGACTACTTAAGACTTCTTTTTTTTAATAACTTTCATAATAACTAAATACACATGATCAACGGCTGTTTATTGCCATTTTCATCCATTTATATATCTCTTATATTCTGCATTGAATATCAGAATTCTAAACTCTAGGGACCAGATGTACGAAGAAAGAAATTGCGATTACCTAATTGCATAGGAAGAAGCTATTCCTAATGCATGAAACTCTTTTGGAGTGGGTTGCAAATAGACCTACCTCATGCATATTAATGAGATAGGTCACAATCTGCGACCCCTTAGGGTTCGCTTCCATCACAGGCAAGGTGGACTGCTGGGTTAGCAGACTACTATGTCTTTGATTGCTTTTAATTAAGACAATCTTTTTTTTTTTAAATGCAGCCAATTTTCCTTAAAGAAAAACGAGATGCGTTGAAAAAGAAAAAAAATGAAACGTTTAAGGTGCAATTTTTAAGCACAGGCAGTGGTCCGTGGGACCACTCACTGCCTGCTCTTAAAAATTATTTTTTCAGCCATTCTCAAAGGGGAAGGGGTTCCTTAGGGACGCCTTACCGTTTGCGAAAGTGCCACAACCAACTTTCAGTTGGCCATAAATTGCAAATGTTTTGTGATTGCAATTCGGTCACAAAACATTTGTACATAACACTGTGAATCAGTATTAGGAAGGGACACCCTCAACACGCACATTTCAACTACCGAAATTGCGATTTGGTAACAAGTTACTAAGGGCCAGACGTATGAAATTGTATGTTTGCGATTTCCTAATAGCGAATTTTAACAATTCGCTATTATGAAATCGCAAACTGTGATGTATAACAGTGTATTTGACACTGTTAGCGATTCGCAGTGGCTCGCAAATAGACCTGCCTCTTCAATATTCATGGGGCAGGCCGCAATGTGCGACCCATTGTGAATGGCTACAATCACAGTGATGACAGCCTGCTCAGGTCAGTAGACCACCATGTCTGTGATTGCTTTTTAAATAAAGCAATACTTTTTTTGTAATGCAGCCCATTTCCCTAAAAGCAAAACAGGATGCATTTCAAAAATAAAAATGAAAAGTTACCTTTTCATTTTTTAAGAGTAGACAGTGGTCTGTGGTACCACTGACTGCTCTTCAAAAATGTTGGTGCCCACATTCACAAAGTGGAAGGGGTCCCTTGGGGACCCCTTCCTGTTTGGGAATGGGTTACCACCAATTTGAATTTGGTGGTGATTGTGAATGTTTTGTGATCGCATTCCAGGTTGCAAAACATTCCTACATACCAGTGCGACCCACTATTAGGAAGGGACGCCCTTAACAAACCCCTTCCTAATAGCGACTCTCAAACCCTATTTTGCAAGTCGGTAATAGGTTACCAACTCGCAAAATAGGGTTGCACATGCCATAAACTATTTTACCGGTCGCAAACGGCCCAATGGGAAGTTTGTAAGTGGTAAAATGCTTAGTACATCTGGCCCTGAGTCACAATTTGTGCTTTTGACATCAGGAAATGCATTTTTGGGTTTGCAAGCGGACTGATTCTAATGGGGAAGGGGGATTCTGAATTACATGTCAATTTTCTTTTCCCAATGCACTGGTTGATGCCTGAACCAGTCTTCCATGTTCAGTTCTGATTCCATTTGTGGTTGGTTAGTTCACCCTCCTCTTCTTCAAATGTTTTTTTATTTTTTTATCCTCATTCACCACCAATCTCACTTCACTCTGCACCCAAGATGTCTATACTATACTCAGCGAACTGGGAGAAGGTAGGCAAATTGGAGGTGGAGACCCGCCTACAGGTACCAGAAACCTACTTGGGTGCTTAATGAAGGACCAGCTGAGATAACTCTTCTACCGGCTCCAAGAGCTGGGGGACCCTCGCCGTAAAGTTAGAAATAAACAACTTGGCCCGGAGAGTATTGAGGCAGCATAATCATAGGACTCAGGAAAAAAAAAATCACACACTTCCTGTGTCCAATCCATGTTGCAACAAGTCCCAAAATGCCAGTTTCTTTTTACTCCAAGATCTAGCGAGATCAAGCTTAGAGGCCACCACAACTGAGGGCAGCCTGTCTGAGCAAGTAGGAGGGGAAGATTCTGTCCATCTTTTGCAGATTTCTCTCCTGGCCAGCAAGATGAGATAGAAAAGTAATGATCTAGAAGGGCCCGTTACTTCGTCTGTGAAACCGAAGATGATCAGAGGTAAATCAATATGAATTGGACAACTCAAAACCCTTGTCAGGAAACAGCCAACTTTGTCCCAAAAAATCTCCAGAGCGGGACATACTTTGAACATATGGGTGTCAGGAGCTGAGGCCAACCCACATTTCTTGCAACAGACCGGGGGGCCGGTAGAGATTTTGGAGAGCTTTAGTGGAGAGAAGTAGGTCCTATGAATAGTAAACAGGTGGTTTCTCTTCAACAATGCAGGCTTTACCATCTCATATAAAAGCTTGCATGAACTCTGCCAAAGATGATCACAATTTTTTGCAGGTAGTAGACCCCCTCACAGTTCCTCAGCGAGCTTGAATTCGCCATCCACGGAGTCGGCTATAGCTTGATACAAAAATGAAACCTCTCTTCTCCCACGGGGCTTGGCCAACAGCTGATGTTTTAGAAAACTGCCATTTCCTACCGGGTTCCTTTGATCTAATTTGATATAATTTTGATTGGACCCAGCTTTTCAACTGGAGATGTTTAAACCTGGAGAGGCCTTCTCCAACTTTATCTTTAAGTTGATCCCATGAGATAAGAGTGCCGTCGGGGACTAGATCCCCCCAACGATTAGGCCTGCTTCTCTCAAGGATATTGCCAACATATCACTTAAACACTCCGGAGTACCAGGAGAGTCCCAGATGGGAGACAGGCTGGAAACGTAACTGAGTGCGGTCACTCCCCTAAGTTTCACCCAGGTTTTAGCAAATCCTTGTAGGACCTTCAGCTTGATCTTTTAAAAAAATTTGGGTCCCCGAATTTGAACAAAAAACCCTCCTCAACAAGATTGGCACCTCTAAGCATAGCTAGGAACAAAGCCCCTGCTCTGGTATTGACCGGCATTTTCAATAGCATACGCAAGTGCGTGAGTTGGAAAGCCCAAGCACAAAACTGGAAATCTGGCAAGGCAAGGCCACCCTTCTCTCTCCTCCACCTCAACTTCTTCCAGGCTCTTCTTGGTGATTTGTATGCTCAAACGAAGGAGTTTATATCTCGCTGTAATTTATCAATGGCTGGTTTTTCAAAATGGAGGGGAATACAGCTAAAAAGAAAGGTAACCTTAGGGAGTATAGACATCTTAACCAGGTAAACCCTACTTAAGATGGATAATGGAAGCAGAGCCCAAGACTTCAACAGCCTCTGACACTCTTTGGCCACCCCGGCTAGATTGATCTCAACAATCATGGTAATGTCTTGAACAACATTAATCCCAGGTATCTCATCTTCTTCAAATGTTATCAAAATATCATACCACCATCCTGTGAATGGACGCCTATGTATACCTTTTAACTCCCCTCCTTATAAAACAATAACCCCCTCCTCAGCCACCATTTGACCTCTTTTTTCCCTTTATTGTGTGAGGGTCCCTTTGGAGATCTCCATTGCATCACTATTTTCTCCAACACTAAGCCTAGATCCCAAAAACCTATTGGTTGCTTTTCTGGTTTTAGGAAGAGGGAACAATCCTATAAACATGTTCCTGGTTTACATAAATCTATTCTGTCTAAAGTTTGTTCTGTATATGCCATGAGCCCCTTCCACAATAGATGTATATGTGGACAGCTTCACAGCACACGTTGTAAGTCACTGGCTGCTTGCCTGCATCCTGGGCAGGTTTTATCCCCAGTCCTCACTATTCTATTCAGTTTTGTTTCATATATTTGTTATGGAGGTAACTAAATTGCATATATTTAAATCTAGTATTCCGGGATACTCTATGGTTGTCTTCCAGTGTACATGCACTGCCATGAGTGAGCAATGTTTGTATCACCCCATGTGTTGGTGGTTCCTCGCCCCCGCCCCTCATTGATTTCTTAGTCTGTTTATCACTACTTTATAGGTGAGAAACTGGTTCTTGGGGAGTAACTCTTCCTCCTCTAATGTCTTGAAGCTTTTTTGAATTCCCCAGCCTTAAAGCAATTTCCTATTGTATGTAACTTAACTTCTGTCCAGGCTTTCAGTAGAATTGCCATAATTACCCCTCTCTTCAGCCTAACTGGCAGTCATATTAAAGGTAGTGATGGGGCATACAATGGGTACTGAGGGGTCTTTACATGTAGTAATTTTCAACATTGCACTGTTGTTCTGAGTAGCCTAGGGCCCCTTGTGGGGCTCTTGCGTAGTTTCGTCAGCAGTGCTACCAATCACCCTTGATTAGGTCTATTCACCATTGTCCCTATTTCTACAGACTATTTCCCATCAAGCCTTCGGGCCAGCCACTGCTGTTGCATCATGTAACCCAGATTCCCTGCTCTAATATCCACTTCTTTATGGTGTACTCTCACCCCCAGGTATCTAAAGGTGGGTATCTTCCATTTTTTGAGAGCAGATGTGTGCTTCATATTTGATAGCTGCGATCAAGCTGTCTGCGAAGTCGTCTGCAATTCTCTTTTTGATATACCTAGTGTGTATCCAATTTCAGCTCCTGTGACTTCACTGGAAGTTGCCATCTGTAATACTGACACTCATACCTATGGTATCTGATCTACCAAAGCTACGATGCAGGGGTGCCGTCTTTATTCATTGCACCTATGCTCTTAAAGAGACACTGACTTCTCAATGATGCTTGCTTCCAAACTGCTACAAGTGTGACAAATCAAAACTAAAATGTTAGCACAACTTAACACACATTTGGCACGATGAAATATAAACTAGTTTTGTAATTTTACTGAATTTTTATTCACTTTTAGGTTTCATGTATGATATTGACTTATTGGATTTGCTCTGCAGTCCTGCTCCATATTTTGACAAAGTGTTCACTCTATTAAAAACAATTAATACAAATACATTTGATATAAAACGGCATTGGTTGAATGCAGATAAAATTAACACAATTGAGGTAGTAATTAAGGAGGACCACACTGGAGGGTTCACGAACCATGCTGGAATGGCAAAGGCCCCACACCCCTCAGACCACCATATTCAGTGTTAAATGCCACGGCTCTGGTTCATATCTGACTAAGTTGTGTCCTCATGGATTCTTTTTTGTTTTTCAGAAACTAACTCTAAGGTGGAGGTTTGTTTCTGAAAAAAACAATGCCCCTGACACGTAGGGAGTTGTCGCCCTGCATTTGTTTTCCCTGCCAGCTATGGAAGAACCAGCCAGGGAAAACAGAACCACCCTAAATTGTTTATACCCACTGATGCACTAATGGTAGTGTCTCTGTGGCAGACGTGCTGCTGCCAATGACTGCACCAGCTAATACTGTTGATACTCCAACAGTGTTCAATCAATTATTCTACCACCTCTGAATGAGGCCTGGGGTGGGCGCTCCAAAGATTTATTGCAAGGCTCCCACTCTGTCAAACTTTCAAGAAGCCTCTATGTTGCCTTTGCCAAGGTAGAGGTGTCCATTATTTCATGGTGGAAAGCCTAGCCTCATCACTACTGAAGCCAACAAAACCTGAACTCCTTGCAACGCCCAGGGTCCCTTACACTGCCTGATGTTTGGTGTACATCCCTACTACGAGCCCTGTGCCTTTGCATTAGTTTCACACACCTACTGAGACAGTGGGAGCCTTAATAATATCTAGCACCTTCTAAATCTTACTCCATTCCTTTTCTTGTGCCTTTGAGCATCTCAAAGTTCCTGCCTCACAACACCTCCTCTCCACCATCTTTTGTCCAACCTTCTTACATTTTATTCACATGTCATTTCTCCGTGCTGGCTGCACCCTTTGCCTTTTTGACTTCTTTCCTATACCTACCACATTCAGTGGCCCAAACCCAAGCTCCCAAGACCATTTCTTCACTGCCCATCATCCTTCTTGCTACACCTAGCGGATCTCTAACATAATGATAACTGGTTATGTGTGCATCATAAAAAGTAAGACTTGTTGAAAGTGGAAATCCAAAAATCTTGTGGGGTTCAGACCCAGTCTAAAATAAAATCCCCAGCTCTTTCCTTCTTGCTACACCTAGCTGATCACTGACAAATGTTCCCACTGCATGTTCTTCCTCATATTCACCCATGCCCTACCCTTATTAGGTCCTCTGTTTGGGAACTTCAGTTCTTTTTCCTTAAGTGTCTTCCATTTCCCAATAAAGGGAGGCACCTACACTTTAACCGCAACTCAACAGACAAAGATGGTATGAACAGCCCCTGTGTATGAAATGTGGAAAGACTACTCAGTTATTAATGAAAATGGAAGATTGACTTTCCCTAGTCAGCCATGGCTCATTATTTATCCTCATTCCTGTTGTCTATTTTATTAAGGCTAATTACAATTGATAGAAATTGCCCCAACACTGTTCTTTTGAAATCAGACATGTCAACGTTAAACTAAAACTTACCTAATGCCAGTATCTACCATGCAACTTAAAGACTTTAATGTCAAAACATTACTATTAAAGAAACTCAGTGATAAAAATAAATACCTCAAAAATGGTTAAGATAATAAAATGATACATGTAAAACTAAGATTTTCTCAATGATTTATAATGAAATGCTTTTCATATTCCCTGTTATTGTCAATTGAGAAAGTATGACTATCTTATCAAATCAAGAATAATCAATTTTTTCCTCTGAAAATTGTAAATACAGACAATGTCATGCAGGAGCACTTTCTGTCTTCTGAATCTTTCGCACCTTTAACAATGTCCTCGAATTACGTTGCACCACCGCAGTAATTGGTGGACTTCCAGCCCAACTTTTTCTATTTTAAGATCTCATAATTTAGAGATGCATCTCTCTGCTCAATATTTTCCCCTTTTCATTCAGAGAGGGTGAGAAGCTTCTATTGTCAAGTAGGCACTACAAAGCATTCTTGTTAAATCAGTAAACTCAGATAGTGTTCAGCTTCAGTTAAAATCATCAGGTGTATGTCCTTTTTAAAAAAAGAATTGCTCAACCTAGAGGACGCACCAACTTGCACCCAGTTTTGCTCATATCCTTCACAGCTATACTGCTGGGGAGGGCACTGGTGGCTCAACTGATGAGGTTTGCAAAAGAAAATGCACTTCTTTATCACCAGGAGGTCGGAATTCATCCGTGCCTGGGAATTGAATCTGTGGAGACGTCTCTGGTGGATGACTTACATTCAATTGTTGATGTACATGGTGTCAGGGCCAATATTTTATTAGATTTTGCAGTAGCATTTGACACAATTGACCATCTGCACGAAATATAATCATAAGGTGCATTATTAATATAACATCTGCTCACGCTCATCCATGCAAGATTACAGTCCTCACTGAGCTTCATGGCGTACCATATCCAAATTATTGGAAATGTGCTCTGTCCATGACCTCTCCCTACACACACTATTGCCAACTCACAGAAAAGGAGACACCTTTGAACTTATCACCATATCCCCGAAACACACCTATTATGAAAACCCCATTATGCTGCATCAGATACCCTTCTCACCCATTCTGTATTCCACCACTGAAGCATCAGAACAGAGGACAATGCAACCTGAGAAAATGAATAGATGTCCCCCGAAAAGTACCTTCTATTACAGAACTCTGAATATCTCAAAGTCATTGGGTCGAACATTGAGTTTCATCAGTCCACTGCAAATCTAGTTTTTCAAAATACCTCCAATGCCTGTTACTCAAAACATTTTTTGGCAGTAAGTAGAAACTGGAACTTAACTGAGAAAAACACAAACTGAGTGCACATTTAAACCTCCAAAGCTACAGAGAACAAATCATAAAGACCTAATACTCCTTACCAAAGGCCAGTATTTTTAGGAACAAATCAATAAGCCACAAACCACCACTAAACAGTGTTCCAAAACATCAAACACTGTGTCAACTCAGCCCAAAACTCAGCACGTTGTTGTCAACCTGTTCTACCACTAACATTGCCAATCATTTCTCCCGCTAATGTTTACAATTATCCAATGCACTGAGGAGCCGCAAAAAAAAGAAAAAAGAAAAATAACACTACTAAGTTCCATCACCTTACATGTCTACAACATCCTAAGTAATACAAATTGACTCTTTCAGGTCAACAATACTGCTAAAACCAGGAGTTGCCTGGAGATCAACACTATCTCCCTATCTATTTAATCAGTACATAGAACCACTTGCCACGATGATTCAGGAAGAGAGAATTAACATCCATCGGTATCCCGAGGAACTCTATCTGAAAAAACCCAACCCATTAAAAGCAACAAATTTAAAGATGTTCTGGGGGAAGCTAAGAACGTAATGAGCTCCTTTTCTCGGGCTAATCAAATATATTTACATGAGGAAAATCTTGCATAATTATCACTAGTGTGGATTAGCATATTTAATATAATATTGATTCTGCTACTCGTTATGCTTCTTTGTATAAATTCCACTTGCCAGACTTGGTTAAAAGAGAAATCTTGTGAGATTTTTGCAGGCCAGGTGTACCCCCCACATACCATTTTCACACAGAAGATCAGTGAATTATTTTCTATACTATGCATAATTTTCAAGAAAATGTTGTATATCACATTAGGAAAAAATTGCCACTTGACCGATCAATTACTTTCTTTCTAAAAGTAAATGCCGCAAAAACAGAGTTCCTCAGCCGTCCCATCGCTGAGCTATGGGGGCGAGATACGCTAAAATGGGCCCTCGCAGAACATATACATAATGACAAGAATGGACAAAAAAGTGAAGGTTGACTTGCTAGCTTGTGGAGCCATTATGGAGTATTTTGCAGAGAGAGGGGACGCTGAAGGGCAGTGGACACTCAGGGCACACATTAAATGCACATCTGGGCAGGTGAACATGGAATGAGCTTGTATAAAATCTGCACCTGCTGATAGACACATTTCATGCAATTGGTGCACCGCTTATGGCTGATTAATGCTGATAGCTGTGGTTACCCATACACTGGGTGAGCTCAAATGATGAGGAATGGTAATAGGGAGGAGGGTGGAGGACGTATGAGAGGAGGGAATACATAGAAAACATGATATTATTTGTATATAAAATGAAAGGGCATAATAAGAAAACGTCAAAAGTGTGCAACAGGTTTGTTCATTGTTGTTCTGGAATTTGCATAACTAAAGAAATAAACAAAACAGAGTTCCTCCTTTATTCTAAAGAATGTATCTCACTTGTACAAACTTGGCTCTCACCTTGAAGCATATCAAGCATACACTTACATTGGTCCTGTAAGCTAAATTACTTATCTTCATCACTTGCCAGAAAATGACTGTGTTAACCCAATTTTCCAAACACACTCAAACCATCTCATTTTAACTCTCCCTTTTGAGAAATGCTAACCCCCCTTTTCTTCCTTCTTTTCTCTGAGCAGTGGTACAAGTCTTGGATTTATCATATCTTGATGGTGACAATGTTCTCATACCTGACCGCCCCGAAGACTCCTTGACACCTCCGAAGGCAATTTTACATGAAGAATCATACTCTGTAGAAGACTCCAAACAATCAGAACCTAAGGCCATAAAAAATGCAGCTAAGTTTGTGTTTCTTGTTAAGCTCACAGGCTCTTGGGTTGCATTCCAGATTAATTTAGACTCAAACTGATTTTGCTAGCCTACAGGAAGGGTCAAGCTTCTCACCTTTTCAAACTATGCTTGAAGACCAAAGACCAATGTTCTCCTTGCCTTGCCCCTCTTCTGATGTTTACTCTAGTTTGATTAGTCTTTTGTTACATCTAAAGTATCCCATTGCCCACGTAGTTAGACCTCCACTGTATAGGTTTTGTAATAAAATAAATGAATAAATCTCATCCTCTGCACCACCTTTCTGATGTGAGAAACCAAGGATCAGCCCTGGATTGGATATCTTTTCTCCTGCCAGAAAGAACAAAAAGCTTGAATAGGGTTCCTCCTCATTGGTGCCGAACTAGTAATTTGAACATTTTCTTATGGTTCATTGTAGAACTCCCTTTTACTGAATGTTTTTCAAGCCCCTCTGGCACATCTGCTGCATGAACTGGGATTTTCCTCTTACACATATGTAGAGGATGCACGGTTTAAAAAAAAGAAATTCAGAGCTAGAAGGATTCATTGGCCAAGTTGCTCCTGTTAGGACTGGAGACAGTACACAGTGCATTAGTTGACAAAAGTAAAACCTTTGAAACCAAACACCTTAAAATGTACGATTCTTCAGTCAAAGAAATTCCCCAAAGCATTTGGTCAATCTGTGCCCTTATTTAATGATACCTTGTACTTCACATCTGGAGAGATCAAAATGTTACAGTTTAATTGATTCTCAATATTCCTGGGATATCAAATTGTAAGTGGTATTATAGGCCTGTTTTTTTAAAATAAAATGTGTTATTCAGTTTTTCAACAATTGAAATACAAAGAAATGACATTGCAGCGAGATTACAGTTAATACAAACAGTTTCATTTGGGTGGTGTGGTGTGTGCAGCGTCCGGGCCCCACCGTACGCCCTTAATTCCGCGAGGGCTGGTAAAATGCACAAAAAGCCCTTCCAGGGCATCCTACGCATTCTTCTCTTCCAGTCATATTACATTTCACCCGTCCTTTCTCCTTCTATCCCTCTTTCCCTTTTCAATCAACCTATTATAGTTGAAGGTCTTTGTGAAACTTTCCCTGCTGAGTTGAAGATAGAAGAGACCATTAGTTACCCAACTCTACTCCCACTGTATATGCTAAGTAAAGAGGGGTGGCTTCAACTGTTTACAAACCAACAGTACACCCTTGCAGTGAGTATATCATTAATTGTCAATAGGCAAGCAATAACCACTGCCCACCACAGCCGCTGGCTCACCCACTAACGCATCTGCTGACTGGCTGGAGCCGTCACTTCTGGCCCCAGCACTGGTGATCAAATTTCTTAGATGTCAGATACACCTCCCCCTATTTATTTTTACAGCAAAATACACCATACACATTACCACAATTTGGATACAGATAGTATCTTCTATCAAACATATCAGGTTGGGCATTTTGTTGGTGGCAATTTTTGAAAAGCCTCAAGACAAACTGTAAAGGAATGGCTAGAGCTATTGACGAATCTGAGTTTTTGAAAAGAAATAAAAGAGTGGACAATTGGACATATGGTCTTTATTGGCAAAAGCAATGGGGCCATCCTCCTCATACTTCCTTCAAGCCATGGTTCACAGCATTGGTCATCAGATCACCAAATGCTGCTAATAATACTAGACCTAGCTAACAAGACACACCTTTGGAGTGTCCAACGTGACCATGGCCCCTCTCTCGCTTTACTGATTGAGCATGAGAATGTAAAAGGAACCCTTCATATCTCAACAAACATGCATAGAATACTTTACTTGGGCATGCAATCTACATGGCAGAATAGTAGTAGTACAGTACTAGGCAGTCCACAAAATATAATATAAGGGATAGGGAATGCTGGCTGACAAAGCAGAAAAAAGGAAGCTACAGATAGACTAGTACGGAGACAGTTTGAAGTAAAGTACAGACACTAGGAATATAGAAAATAAGTAAATAGAATAATGCAGGGATAACAAGAATTTAGAAAAAATTAGCAAATGGATATGTTAGACCTGGCACCTTGGCGTGAGTCTCCCTTCCACTTTTTTGTTGCTGTGCCTCATGTGTTTTGCTGGTGTTAGCTGTTCAGAGCACTGTGCCACTGCCAACCAGTGCCACAGTGCAAGTGCTCCCTGTATAAAATGTATATGTTGGTTGGATTCCTTGATTGGCTTATTTGGTTTACTGTCAGACCCCAGTAAAGTGCACCAGGAGTAACCAGGGCTTGTAAATCCTAATGCTGCTAGTGGGCTTGCAGCACTGGTTGTGCCGCCCACAGAAGCAGCGTTGTAAAATATGTCTAAGGTCTGCCATTGCAGAACCAGCATGCAGTCTGGTACTGTCATGCTGACTGGGCAAGTGCACCCACTTGCCAGTCCCTAAACCTTCCATTTACTTCATGTGAGTCACCCCTATGGTAGGTCCAAGGGCAGGGTGCATTGTAAGCATGCGGTAGGACAAGCCCTGATGTGTGTGGCATGTCCTAATAGTGGATTACAGCCATTTTCGTTTTTCACTATTACAAGGCTACCTGTTCCCATAGGCCAGAATGGGCTGTTAGAACTGTTACATTCTATGATCCTAACTGACCCAGGGAACATGGTAGAAATTCGAGTTTAGTATGCCTGAACTCAGAATAATAAAATACATCTTTTAGTAAAGTTTATTTTAATATTCTGTGTTTGCAAATACCACTTTTAGAAAGCTGGTATTTGCTTGCCTAACCATTTCAGCTCGCCTCTGCTATGATGTGTATCTGCTGTCTGGTTTCTGTGAGGGACAGGGCTGGGGGATTCCGGAGGGCAGGGCTAGGTAGCCTTGTGGTGAATAGAGAGATTTGCATCCAGATGGGTGGGAGGAGTGCACCTGGACTCTGAATAGGGCTGTGCTCTGCCACCACAATGGTGGCTCCACCTCCTGTGGAGCGTCTGATGTCTCTGCCCTGCACCCTGAATGGAAAGTCAGAGACATGTCAAAAAAGTGCTCAGGAACGCTGCTGTGTGGAATCGTCGCAGAACAGCCAAGATCATCACACCGCTCGTTAGCGTGAGGAATTTTATCGCTGCGAAAATCATCGCAGGCCCAACCAAGATAATCGCTGGTGAAATTGTCGCACCGCTCGTTAGCGGGCCGAATTTTGTCGCATCGTGCCTTAGCGAATAAATTTCTACCGGATAAGCTACGCCTTGATTTTCAACGCTGGAGCGCCGCTAAGAACTTTTATCGCATCACCAGGTACTGTGGATTAAAACTGACGCTAAGGTGAATGATTTTGTCGCTAACCTAAGAACTCTTTCTGAAATCATATTCTTGAACTGTATATGTCCTTTTTGTCGTTATTTGGTCTTGTGCTAAGTCCTTATATAAAAGATCACTATTTTTGATATAAATCTAGTGTGGTGTCCATTTGTGGTGTTGTCACTGAGTTACTGTATATGGTCACAAATGCTTAAGCTATAACGCTCTGAGATAAGCCTTGCCTGCTCGCGCCAAGCTACCTAGAGGGTGAGCAGGGGTTATTTTAGGAGTGTACCCCCTTACCCTGACTAGAGGAGAGGGTCCCTGCTTGTCACAAGTACCTACCTGTGCCAACCAGAGATCCCCAATTCTAACAGGATAGAAATAATTCAAAATAAGGAGTGGTAAAATGTAGGGAAATAAATATTAATATTAACAACAGGAGGACTTACTGGGGCCAGCAGAGCCATTGGACGAGGAATGTTGGGACTCGAAGGCCCCTCCAACTGCCTCACCCACCTCAGACCTCTTCATGCCCCTGTATGCTGATGTAAGTCATAAAGACAAAAAAATATTGGTGGTAAATAAATAATCTCTCCAAAAAGCTTTTTTACAGGAAAAGGCAATCGCAATAGCATTGAACTTTTCTAAATCACATCGAATAGTAGTATCCTATTTCAAATTTCCTCAGCCTATCTATCCTTATTCCAAATTTAGTAAACTAGATTTTAGAAGTACTAAAAAAATTGCAACAAATGATGTTCGCTTCTTCTCATCTCATTTGAAATCTCAACTCCCTTTGACAGGCCAATTTACTAAGTCTGCATTTTTTCTTTAAATGCATAGATGGACATATTGGTTGCTAGAAAAAGGGTTTTAAGAACTGAAGTGAGGGGATGCACACCACTAAATTACTAATACTAGCTACCACTATCTTAGTTACAGGACAAAGCAGTCTCTGCAGTACTTCTTACATAATCAGCCCAAGCGAGCGCCAACATGTACGAATAGGTAGCGCCGAGCACCTGTCGAGAGTAACAATCACATAATATGACATTTGCAAACAAACCTTACCTGCATGTGAGCATCAAGCTTGCTATTTGGTAAAAAAATATTATCAATAGTATAGAACACACATACAATAATAATATTTATAATTAGCTACTCATCGAGCCCCCGACCTCAACCCCAGGCAGGTCCATTGGGTCCTGCTCTCGGTTCAGGATGTCGAACCACCGGTGCGCCAGCTGAGTATGGGTGCGCCGGACCCCAGAGCAGTGATACACTGCCCAGCGCACCTTTGCCCAGTGCTGCAGGTGCTCCCAGAGTCCATACCCAGGCCTGTCGCCTGCTGCCAGGGGGGAGGGGAGGTGGTGCTGAATGTAAACAAACAGTGCTACCACCTCCACCTCAGAAAACAAGGCATGGGGCTGAACCCCTTCCTGGCGCCGCCTTCCACAAGGAAGGCTCCTCCTTATTGTGGGCCTTTTTGGGGCACAATTATCTGCCATGATGCTGGGGGAGGGGCGGAAGAGAGAAAATGCAGAAACAGGAAGAAGAAAGAAGGAAGGAAAAGAAAAATTAGGAAGAAAGTAAAATGAACAAATAAAGTACAAAAAACAAACAAAAACATAGAAAAAAATAAAATACTCATAAAGACAGAGGGTAAAAAAAAAAAAACAGATGGGAACAAAGTTTTACAAGACAAGGGGCCCGATTCACAGAACTAACTTAAGACTAAATCCTAAACTTACTACCATTTTGGTATTCACAGAAGGCACTTACTCATTTTGGTACTCACAGAAGGCACTTACTCATTTCGGTATTCACAGAAGTTAGGTGTCCTAACTTTAGGACTCCTAAATGCCTTATGTGAATACCGAAAGTCTTAAAGTTAGGATTTTTCTCAGTTTAGGAGTCCTAAAGTTAGGAGTCCTAACTTTACTACTCCTAAACTGAGAAAAATCCTAACTTTAAGACTTTCGGTATTCACAGAAGGCATTTAGGAATCCTAAAGTTAGTAGTCCTAACTTTACTACTACTAAACTGGGAAAAATCATAATTTTAAGACTTTCGGTATTCACAGAAGGCATTTAGGAGTCCTAAAGTTAGGAGTCCTAACTTTACTACTCCTAAACTGAGAAAAATCCTAACTTTAAGACTTTCGGTATTCACAGAAGGCATTTAGGAGTCCTAAAGTTAGGACTCCTAACTTCTGTGAATACCGAAATGAGTAAGTGCCTTCTGTGAATACCAAAATGGTAGTAAGTTTAGGATTTTGTCTTAAGTTAGTTCTGTGAATCGGGCCCGAGGATTACAGAGGTTGAGGAAGGATCAAAAAGTCGGCCCGAGCACCATAAACAGAGTGAGAAATAAGATGGTCGCGTCCATGTGAGACAGTGGGGTGCAGTTAACGCAATATTTTGGCACAAAAACACAATTCACTGTGCCGTATGGAGGAAACATCACGCGAACGAGTGGGACAAGGGAACAACGCACACATGCAGAACTCTGCATAGCGCAGCAGATTTTTTGTGCCACAGGGCAGATTTCTGTGTAGCGCCATTACGCCACTTCTGCCCGGGCCTGCCCAATAGGCACATTCAAACACCCCATGCGAGGTAGGTTTATGTCTCTTACCAGCTGGAGGAGGTGCAGTCTCATACTTATAACTCTCAGGCACCACTTCTTTACTCCCTTCAAACCTCTGCAGTGTTCAATGGCAAGCCACCAGACTCCTCCTGCATCTCCGAACCTGCACTGGAGGACGCCGTTGATGTAACCGTCTCGACCAATGCCCTGGCCTCTGCTCTCTCCTGCTGCTGAAACTCGGAGATAGTGCCATCTGTCCTGACTACCACATTTGCACCGGACCGTATCCTCCTTCTGCATCTGCTACATTTCTGCAGTTGCGGTCCCATTGTCGCCTGTGTGCTAGATGTGCCCTGTCTCCCCTCGGCAGGCGGAGCTTGAATTTGGTCTCCACCTCGTATCTCCAGCCAGTCCCATGTTTCCTCCAGCGTTGTAAAAAAAAAGGTCCAGCTGTTATGCATCGCTTTCAACTTGGCAGGATACAGCAACATATACTATAATCCCCTGGCTGCCAGTTTCTGTTTGACACCTCGGAGCAATTGCCTCTGAAGCTGCACAGCCCTGGTGTAGTCTGGAAAAATTTGGATGGTGACATTTCAGAATGTCGGGTCCCCCTGCTTGTGGACCATCTGTAGAATTTTGTCCCAGTCCCTGTAGCTCAGAAATTTGGCACTTATTGTTTGGGGGGAGCCCCATACAACTGCGGCGGCCAGGAATCTATGGGCCCTTTCCACAGAGAAAAAGTTGGAGAGCCGGGCAGAGGGGAGCATCAATTTTATCCATTCCTCCAAAAACACAGCAGATCCGCCCATTTCTGCACCCTGCTGAAATCCTACAAATAGTAGATTGCATCTGCATGATCGCCTTTCTGCCGATTCCATCCTGGCCTCCAACTCGTTTGAAAGGACCTCAAGCATATCCAATGCCCGCTTAAGCTGGGAGACTTCTTCCCTGAGTTCAGTTACCTTGCTCTCCATGTCTGTGGAATGTTCCACCACCATACGTAGGTCTGCTCTGAACAGGTTCACGTAAATCGCAATTGCTTCAACTTTTGTCTGAACTGCCAGGCTGGATGCCTTGATGGCAGCCAGTATCTGATTTGCTGTTGGTTCTGGTCCAATTGGGGTTGGCACCTCCTCCGCTGGCTGCTGACCACTACTGGTTTGTGGGGCAGTTTATCGATCCATCTTCATTTGCTGCATGGACCATGTTGCCTTGTCCTTGCCCAAGTAGTTATGCGATGCACTTGCAGACTTGTACCACAAAATTGCTCAACCTTCTCTGACCCCAGATCTCAGGCCGTCCGAACGGCAGCGAGCCGAGTGTAGCCTGTTTTTTTTTACTTATGAATCCAATTACATGATCATTTTTTTTAATTCATGCAGAATAATGATTGTCAATGAATTTATACATTTATTTATCGAAGAGAGGGTTCACCATATATGAAATACCACTGCCAGAGTCGTCTTCAACCTGAGAAACATTAAGTGTAGAAGACTTCTTTTAAACCAGCCTCCTCTATGCATCAGGTTTACCACATTGCTTCTCCATCCTTGCTAACAGAAAAACTCCTGAAGTATGCGCCCCTTGCAATCTTTGATCAACATCTAGCTGACTTATTTATGTATCTACAATGGGGAGACATGTTTTCAACAGTAGGGACTCTTTACCACAGGAGCTTTAGAAAGAAGATGAAGACCAGCCAGTTTGAACCCTACTCTGTTACTAACTTGACGGAAACATTTGGATCTGGCTCAATAGCACCAAGATACATTCAAATGTGGATGAATGTTTTGCGCTTTTTAATTGTACTTTCAGACAGAGATAGATAGATA
Organism: Triturus cristatus; assembly: GCF_964204655.1. Classification (NCBI taxonomy): domain Eukaryota; kingdom Metazoa; phylum Chordata; class Amphibia; order Caudata; family Salamandridae; genus Triturus; species Triturus cristatus. The sequence goes on along the minus strand of NC_140587.1, from coordinate 796,999,920 downwards.
GATAGATAGATAGATAGATAGATAGATAGATAGATAGATAGATAGATGGATAGATGGATAGATGGATGGATGGATGGATGGATGGATGGATGGATGGATGGATGGATGGATGGATGGATGGATGGATGGATGGATGGATGGATGGATGGATGGATGGATGGATAGATAGATAGATAGATAGATAGATAGATAGATAGATAGATAGATAGATAGATAGATAGATAGATAGATAGATAGATAGATAGATAGATAGATAGATAGATAGATAGATAGATAGATAGATAGATAGATAGATACTTGTATTATTCTCAACAGGACAAGGAAGAAATATGGGGCATGGGAGGGGATGTCCTGGGTGTTTGGCAATGGAAGCCCTTCTATACATACATCTGGTGCACTTGAAAGACTGAGGGACAATGTTAATGACAGAAGGAGTATGAATTCCACCCAGTATAAAACCCATCCTGAAATATCCCTGAATCTCTAACTGGAATTAAATGGGTACAAGCTCGCCTAGTGGTTGGTTTGGGTTGACTGGTGTGCTGGAAAACAACTGGTCCCGAAACGACCCAGGAATGTTTTATTCTAAATAGACAACCCAAATACACAGGGAAGAACCATGCACACTTCAACATGCGCTATGTGTAAAGAAATACACACATTAATAATGACCTTTAGCTAAACGTTGTAGGATAATATTTGATTTCTTTGTGTCCAATAACAATAACATAAGATATAACCTCACTGATTCTTGATTTCCCAAAGAAGCGCACTGCGTGTGCATTTGCAATCAAGAGTCTCGCATGCGCTGTGAATAATATGAAGAACACATCTGGAGATGCTAAGAACACATGAAAGTCATGTATGCGCAAATTTTAACATCTTGCATGTGCTGTCAATATAGAAACTGACTCGAACGCATTTTTGAGTGGAATCGCACTCAATGCTTATTATTTCTTGTTTGATCCGGAGGTACCTGTACATGAGTTGATATCCGGTGGTAACTGTGGGTGGCTGTAGTCCTGATACGAGAGGTGGCGAGTTGGTTCCGACATCTCGAAAAAAAGGGAGAATTCCTCTTCTCCCTTCAATGCGTGATGAAGCTGCTCCTGCGGGAACCAACCAAGGCGAGAGCGGCGTCGGGACTGTGCACACAGATTATATATGTCTCAATGTGCCCCAGCTCGAAAGGCCGCCGTGACTTGCCAAGGTCGTGGGGGATCTAGGCAGCACAGCGAGTGGGCCGCTGACTGTAGAGCGGTCTGTCTTCAGAATGCTCCACGAATATCCCACACGTGTCGTCACCATAACAGGACCCATGGACAAGTCGGGGTCTGCCATGGTAATAGGAAACAGCTCGGGAGGCTTAAGGTAAATGCTGCATACATACATCAATCCCACAGCCTAACAAGCATCGGCACATGCAAACCAACCCCCAGAACAGTGTACTGGATCTTGATTTTTTTCCTCCACTACCTATAACTAGACCACTGAGCTGGGCAGAACCACGGACACATGGCCAGAACTATGACATCAACCCCCACTGGGCACAGGGCTTGCCCATGTGCAGCATGGTTTGGCCAAACCCTGTATTGCAACCGCCACAAGGAAGCCTAACCCTGATGTGAACAGCATTCAGCTATGTGCAGCGGGGGTTGGAAGACGGCCCTTGCCTACGAAAAGGTCCGGACCTGCAACAAGGCCCTGCACCCAACCCCCATGAAACTCTGTGCTGTGACTGTGGCCAGACCCTGCCCCCAATCTCCCACAGAGCAGTCAATCTCTGCTGTGCACACCAATGTGCAGCGAGGGTGTATTATAGCGTGCCCAAACTTCCATGGGGCAGCAAACCTACACTATGCTTGACTTTGAGGTATGCACAGCAAGGGTTGAGTACAGGGCCTGGCTTCTGGGGTCAACATCCATTGTGCAAGGTCGAAAGTCAAGGGCCTTCTTCTGCACCCATAACCCATGCAATGGCCACCCCCTGTAGTGAATGGCCTTCGGGTGAGTACAGTGGGGGTTGCCATGGGTATTGGCCTCTTGCCAGACCCTACGTCCAAATCACAATGGAGGGGCCAACCCTCTCTGCACATGGTGTTTGGTCCCCCACGCAGAAATGGAGGGGGTGACCCCTACTGTGCATGACCTTTGGCCAGGCACAGCATGGATTGGATGGAAGGTCTGGCTGCTGGCATCCAGACACTGCCCTCAACCTCCCAATGAAGCAAACAACCCCCATGGCTCTCATTCCTTTGGCCATGGACAGCAGGGGTTGGCTGTAGGGCCTGACCTGTGGCAGTCCTTTGACCCAACCCTCCATAGAGAGGCCAGTCCCCACTTTGTACAGCCTTTGTCTGTGTACATCAGGAGTTGGCTGTGGAACCTTGACTTTGGCCAAGCCTGGACTGCAATTTACCGCAGGGCATCCAACCCCTTCTGTGCATGCCCTTTGGCCATGTGCAGCGTGATTTGGACACTTGTTATGGCTCGACACTCAAAATTCCACAGGGCACACAGCCACAGCTGAGGATAGCATTCAGCCATGTGTCTATAGTCAGGCCCAGAACCCGACGCCGCATGCCACAGTCAACCACAGCTGCACATTACTAAAGGCCTTGCTCATAGTGGCTTGGCTGTTGGGCCTGCCTGTGCTTTGTGCTATTCTGCGTCAGAGGGGTGCTACAAGGTTGTACATAGATGTTCTTGTGCTACCACCCATGCTTTTTGGTGCAAAACTCTATATACTAATAGCGTAGACAGGGTTTTGTGGAAAAAATAATGCCACTTTGAATCAGGTGTTAAAAGAGAACTACTTTTAATTCTCCTTTCTTTTCCTTTTTTGCATTTGTGCTGCATGTAAAGCACACAGACAAATTCGGAAAGTAGGCATAGGCATAGGTATAGTATTTTGTCCTGGAATGGGACACTTCAAGTACAAAACCTATGCTAGACTCACGCAGACATCCTTGCACTATGGCGCAAAAGTGTGTGCGTGGTACTCAGCAACCTGATTATGCACCTGAAGTGTTGCACAGAATCTTTACACATTGCCTCTTAAGTTAAGTGTGACTGCTCTGTTCTAAGCTACCAGAGGGTGAGCACAGGTTTATTTAAGGTGTATTTGTCACTTACCCTGACTAGGATTGTGGTTCCTGCTTGGATAGGGTGCGCACCTCTGCCAAGCAAAAACCCAATTTCTAACAGTCTGTGTCGTATTCCTTATGTAGATGAACACTGATTTCGGTCTTCCTGTGGAATCCCTCTGCCAACACAAACATCCGATATGCATCACAAGCACTTTTCGTCCAGGCTCTCCTTTTCAATCTTCTCATGCCGCTTTTGTGTTTGTTTTTTTCAGCTTGCACTCCTTCCACTTTGTGCTGGTGGGATTTCATTTGTCCCTTCTGTATCATTGCTGCCACTCTTATGATTGGCCTTCACTCCTGGCTGAGTGAAGCCATCTGTCTCCTGTTCCCTCTGATTGAGATTTATGACTGGGAGCTTCCGCGTGCCATGCCCGTCTACATTTCAATCAACAGATTGAGCTCACAAGCTCGAATAACTTATTTTGAAAGGCTCCGGTTTTTTTGCATTGCTTTACTGACAGTATTGCTTTTATGTCATTTGATGAACACGGGCAGTTAATAAAATGCTTGACAGAGTAAGGTACATTTCTAAGCGAGGTCCTTTTAAGGTAGCATGGTATGAAATTTCCGAGAGACAGAAATAGCATCCAGTTTCATGGTCCTAAGTAGCCCAGCGCTTTAAAACATTTATTTTCCAAATTGTTAATTTGGTAAAGCAATAATGTACAGACAAATGTTTTGCGAAATTATTTCCTGGGGGCATTAGTTCTAATTGAAATCTTAAATCAAACAACAAGCAAAAGAGGAATATATATATTTCGGTATATTTTAAACTTCCACAATCCCAGTATTTTTTCTTGCTGTTAAATGTGGGTGATGTAAGTGGTATGTTTTGCTGAATGTGGTTAATATGTTGGAGAACACCAAATTAAGAGCATATACTCGCTATTAACAGTGTAAAAGTGTCTTAAATGTCCAGCTATTTACTACCGCACATTTGCCATCAATTCTGAGAGAATTAGCTCAGGCAAATGCAACATTTCCCAAATTTTCATAGCAACTGGATTTGATCAAATGTATGAAATCTTATAAGATTGCTTAGAAACTAAGGGGCATATTATCAAGGTCCAGCGTTAACATTATCGCCGCTTTATCGGCAGAAAACTGCCGCTAAAGCGGCGATAATGGGCTTGATAATATGCCGCAGAGAATTCCCATAGAAGCCCATGTGCTGGTGTGAACCTTGGCTTCTATGGGAATTCTCAAGGGCATATTTTCAAGACCATTATTGCCGCTTTAGCGGCAGTTTTCTGCCTATAAGGCGGCGATAATTTTAACGCTGGACCTTGATAATATGCCCCTATGGAATTAATTTCCCTATGTGCTTCCCTCTTCACTTCCCACTGAGAGTCTAATGGTTACCTTGATTTCGCTAAACAAGCAACTGAAACGTCAAAGAGAGGCATACTCAAAGATTATATTTCTGTCACCGAACAGAGGCATGCAAAGATGCAATGGAAGTTGCTGATGATGAGAACTAAGGCCTGGCGTTAGAAGCAAGTCTAATGAATTCTAATGCAAAGTTCAATAATCAGAAAGAATTCAAAGATCTAAATGTAAAAATGGAATTGTCCAGTATTTGTAAAGCTCTTGGATCCCCATAAAAAAGAATCCTGCAACTAAACTAAACCTTTTCAATTTATGAAGCCAGATCTTCGCCGTTAGGACATTGGTTGAGCACCAATATTGTAGAATCAGATATCGAGCTACTGCTGCAGTGATAAAATATTGGAAATATATACTTTGTTTTAGAGTAGCACCCGACTTCCCAAAGAACACTTCCATTGCTTCTGGTTGATCTGAAATTTGTGCAGTCACTCAAAACTTGAAAAACCTAATTCCAGAATTGAAACAGTTTGAGGCATTGAAACAAAATGTGCTACCAGTCCCTTTATCGCTTTGTGCACATCTAAAGAACTGATTCAGGATTGTCAGAAACATCTTATGTATTGCCAGTGGAGTGGAATATGCAATCCACCTTTCAAGGAATCCCTTTCTTTTAAGTTGTTCACTCTAAGGTATTTATACCCTAAGGAAGAGATATGCTCCCATTCTCCAATAGTCATCCGACATCCCATAACACATTCTAGTTTGTTTAAATAAACCCTGACCAGGGAAGAATCTGAATACTTCCTAAGACCCCTACACCAGTGGCCTTTCCCAGTCAGTAATTATAAGCTTCATCAGCGCCTTGGTCGATTCACTCATTACTTGAATTTTGTTTGGCAAGAAGCTAGCAATCTGTGAGAAGCTATTGTAAAACATATGGCATTCAGTCCCCAGCCGCATTTGTATTTCCTCCCAAGTTCTCCTGCATCAAAATAACTTCTGAATTACAAGAAGGTAACCAATTCATTACAGCCCCATATTTCTGCCTCTTTAAACTACCGTTAACTTTGCACAAGATTACTCACATATTCTGCATCATACTCTTCACATTCTAAGAGTTAATTCAAACATTCTGATTACCAAGCCAACTGCCCCAGTCTCACATTAATATTGCCTTTCTAGAATACTTGAGCCCCAACTCATCTCCTGATGATTTATCTACTCTTTTATATAAACAAACCACCCCCTGTGCTCACCCCTCACAACTCCATACACCGTAAGTGCTCCACCACCCCGAAGAGGGAATTGCCCACCATACCCTCAACTGTGCCCTACTAAATGGGTGCCCTGTCACTGCACCCTACCATGTACCATAAAGGAGAAAATGCTTTCTTCCCTCTGGCTACTTGAATCACTTCTTACACTCAAAAAAACACAACTGAACTCAGGAAACCAATAAAAGGAGAGCAAAAGAAAAGAATTAGGAATAAACTAATACCGCCTTAAGTTCTGAACTGTTTTCAAAAGGCTCTGTCCCTCTTCCTGAGAAGAACATAGATAGAATTGACTTTTGAACAACACTTTTAGTTTAGATTGTTGGACAATCAAGGCCTGGGCCCCCACCACCTTAAATTGTCCCACCAGGTCCATGAAATGTGTCTGTCTTAATGCTGCTGTGGCGGACATATCCGAGAACACCCGGACCTGCGCTTTATTCAGTAGCTTGCATGATTTCTTATGTATCGCTGTGGTCAGAATCACCTTCTTTATATGGTAATCTGCAAATTCATGATGATAGTATGGGGACATTATGAGTTTGTGAGCTGCTGGGCAGGGACTCATTTGGCCCTCATAATGGAGAAGTCCTCAGGAAGATCCTGCAAAATATGTGATTTGATCAATGATTCTATGAATTGCAACATGTTCTGGTGGCTGCCCATGCTCTTCACCCCTTGCGGTAATCCAAGAAATCGAAGGTTATAACTCCTCGCATAGTTTTCCATGTCATTAATTTTATTCTGCAAATCCTGCAGCTTTTATTTTTAGTATTGCTCATCTACCTGCCCGACATGAAAGAACGATCCTCTTGATCTGATACCCCTTCTTCCAGTGCTTTCAAGCGTGTTGGGATTCGGCATACTACTTCCTTGCTTTTACTCAATCTCTGATAGAGTGTAGAGATTTCCTTAGACTGGGTATTTTTCAACTTGAGAATTTTAAGCAAAATCATCTCTAAGAGGAGCTGTGGCTCGATAGCTTCCCCATGGACCCTCAGACTCTCAAGACACGCTAGTCCTTCAGTGGTTCCAGTAATCTAAGGTAGATGCTGCTTACATACTTCTACAATGAGCTGTTCACCCAAGCCCGTTTGCAGATTCGAGAGCTGCTCTCCCGACTTCAAGTTTAGGTCATTTAATGACTCCTCTGCTGTAGACAGGATTGGTAAGTGATCTTGAGTGTCTCTCATACCCTTGCTACTATGTGATGACTCTAAGGGTGCAGGATATGGACCACCCTTTGATTACCTTGCAAAGAGCTGATACTCCCCCTTTGCTGGTTTTATCAGGCTCCCAAAATTGAGACCATCCTGTGACAGTGGGGTCCCCCCATCTCCTAAATCATTCCTCTACCTTTGGGCTAGCCCTCTTTCATCTATATCTATGTTGAGGGATGGGGAGGGGGAGCCACCACCTAGCTGAAGTAATGCAATATCTGTGGTTTGGCACAAATCAGTATCCAGGGAGGCACTTAATGATGCTTCAATGGTCTCTCGCAACTGGGTTAGAGGATCAGTGGTCAGTGTAGGTTTCACCATTATGGTACTTTGGTGATTACTAACCATTTTTCCCTTTGAGATACAGTGGTGTGTGCTAACAGTCTTCTGACTTTTTACAGCTGAGGTGTTAAGCTAGCAACTGGATTGTTGGTGCCTCTACAATGTAGCTTCCTCATATTCGCCCAGAGATTTGCTAGAAGAGAGTTCCAGGCCAGAGAAAACGTAGTCCAAGGCATATAAGGCACATAAAAAGATGGAGTAGGAAAGTGCCTGCCCAGCGACCTCCCACTTGGGTGATGTCAAGCGTGCTACATGGCCCGTGCAACATATGCCTCACTTGCACCCCAGCGAGAAACCTGGTGGCTCTCTCCATGCTCACTCATGCCAGTCAACAGGGTCCTCAGTCTCTGTCTTTGCCTCAGCCTTTCGGCCTAGCGGCTTATTTTTTTCTGGATTTCCTGGCTAATCAACACTGCTAAGAGGCGAATGGCCGAATGCACCCCCTCAGGCCATGCTGCCCCCGTCTTGGCAATTATAGCGAGCCGATGTACCCGATGCAGCCAAAGCAGCAAAGGGGAGCGAACCTCTTTCGAAGTGCTGCTGTCCTCGCGGCATATCACCTCCAACCCGAAAGCAGACTGCCGCACATAGTGAAGAGTGAGGTCACTGGAGGGCAGCTAGCAGCAGCGCATGTGGAATTTGCTGCTGCCCTTGTCTCCTCTATTGATATGTGAGTGACTTAATGTTTACATTGACTGTGCTATAAAAACAACACAATGAATGAGTTCAAACACTTATTCTCATGTTGAACATTTCAGACACTTGCAGACAATTTGTCCATCAAGTCAAAATCATTAGGTAAAGAAATTGGCCACAAGTGGTTGTATCACCGGTTACCTGCCATTGTGTGGTGGATCTCTCCTCCATCATCAACATCCTCCTCCATTTTCTCGGTCTCTTCAGGCTCCAAGTCCCCTGGGACATTTGTTCTTTTACATTTATGATGGAGGATCGCACAGACAAGATTTTATTTTGCACCCCATAGAGGGGAGTATAACAATCTTCCCCCTGACATGTCCATGCATCGGAACCTGCAATTCATTACTCCAAGTGTCTGTTCGACAAAATTCCTCTTCTTGATCAGCGCCTGGTTGTACCATTTGTCTGACTCCGTTGGGGGAGAAACAATTAAGTTCATGACCCAAGGCAGAAAACCATATCCTTGGTCACATGAAAGTAGGACAAAGACAACTGTTAATGATTATGCACATTGTTAGAGACATATACCTGTCCATATATGTTATGTATACTGACTCACTCATGCACATTTATTATAGTATTAAACTATATGTGTTACGTATACAGTTGACCATTGGTTAACACATGTCTTTACCAGGTCTCTCTGTCAGTGCAATTGTTGACCCTGTCCTGATAATTTGGACACTTCTACATGCTGAATTTCATTATCAAGCAGTAGTTTCATGTGAAATGTATTTCGAAAAGCTCTTGACCTCTCTAAGTTATTTGCAATCACTACATGTGCAAAATGACAAAGTAATGATCTAATTTTCTGCCATATATTCAGCCCTAGGTAGGTTTGGACAGTGCTAACATGTTTGACACTCACACATACTATGTCCATTTGAAACCTCTGATGTTGTTACTTGCCTACATGACATTGACACAGCCTTTGTTTAGTTCCCTTACTTGAGCCTGGGCATTTTCTGCGTACATATAGTGGATTTTCAACATGTGACATGGATAGTTACACATTTTCTTGTCAGCCTTGAGCTAATGGTTTTTGTCCGACAAGTTAATGCTGAACTTAGATTGACACATAGGTATGGCAACATTGGCCATGTTTATTTAGGACACACTGATGTAGATATAGGTAGCTTTGTTACTACAGACCTCGCCACAATTTTATAGGTTTTCATGTGTATGTATTTGATTGTAACTTGTAGGGTATTCTGTACTTCTATGCCTCCATTCTGTCATCATTGATGTGGCAAGAGAACTTTGAATAGGGATCATGAGAAGACTGTGATACCTTGCCCTGATTTCCATTTCATTCTATGGTAGTTCCTGGTGTATGAAATGTTTGACAGTATTGTGTTTGACTTTGTGTGTTTAAAATTGATGGACTCATAATCAGGACGTTTGGTCAACTTGCACCCCAAAACCGGGGATGTATATCCATTGGTTACATAATGTCAATGTGGCTTGATGCCTATGTGTATGTGTGTAACCAGACTGTCAGTATGGCATATATGTGTTTTGTACTGTTGGCATGACATTGATACTTAAAATTGACCTTTACAAATAATTAGGAGCATATGCTTACATTGAATTACACAAATGGAAGTTGCATCTACTTCTTCCAGTGTTGCTGCAGAACCTTTGGGCAACATACAAGTATACTGCCATGTGTGACACACTTACTTATGAACACAGGATTTGCTCAAACACATTTAATTTATTGGAACTTTAACTGATACAGAGAGTAGGTACGCCATGGAGGAAACACTCATCTCACACTTAGGGCCCGATTATGATGCAGTTAGGAAATCTTTCCGATCTAATCGGTATTGAAATGGTTACCGACCGACTCAGATCAGGAGAGCCCGACTGACAGAGTATGAAGCCTCTGGGGGCTTTCAGATACGATTTTGTTGGACTCCCATTGACTGGGACTGCATCGTAATCGGACCCTTAGCTGTTATCTACCCTTTGTCTCATATTGGCTTTTCTTGTGTACCACATGATTTTTGTCTTGATTTGTTAACCAGTGCAGATGATGTGGTTCGGTCCATTCCCACAGAGTGAGACGACACAATGCTTGGCACAGATGTCATGTTGCTGCTGCCATTGCAGGATTAGTTAGGGAATGACACAATGGCAAATAATTGTCTTCATGTGGCAGTGAGTTGTTTCCAGAATGTGCACATGACATTATTATGGTCCAGATATTTGGCAAAGTAGCACAGTGCAGTGCAGCAAGTCACCTTGCTGTGCTGCGTCACTGAAAAGGGCAGGAATGCAAAGTATTTCAGGCATACAGCACATTTCTGTCCTTTCACCTTGGGTTTAAAGGAAGTGACTTGATTAGGGCCACCTAGGACACTCTTGATCTCCTCTAGCCTTCCAAGAAATGAAGAGTCGATGACACAGTAGAGAAAATAAGCAAACTAGTTTATTCACAAAGTACACTGCAGTGGAGTCCAATCTCATCCGCCTCCTATGATGGCTGATGAGGGACTTACTCGAACAAACATAAAGTTACATTATGTATGTTGCGGAGACCACAAAGACCCGCCTACTATGGAAAAACACTGGTAGCTGTCGTAATACAATGGGGGTACAGAACATAAGTTTCAATTCAACAGCCTGGCACAAAGTATCTACTGCCCACATTCGTCTGTCTTATCCTCCCTGCTAGACAGGTGGGAGAAGGCCTCTATGTAACAGGAAAGGCATGCGTTAATGAGCAAGATTCAGCTTTGAAACAACAAAACTTACCACGGACCATTTCTCGTAAATGATCAGTAACAGTTTCGATTATAATACAAAATCGCGTCTTCGAGTGGTAAAATGGTGGCACAGATAGGAACCTAACTAACGTGACATATTCATTTACTAGTTGTATATGCATCCAGCAAGAATATATAATGAATTAGCTACATAAATGCTAACATAATATTGGGTAAAATACGAGTAATATGGCAATAATACATTTCAATTCTAACACGTTGGCACACAATGGACTGCATAGCCCAAATGCAGACACCCTTGCATCATAGTGCAAGGGTGCCTGCCTTTCATGCAAGATTGTTTATGTGCAGAAAGGGTTGCTTTCCTGCACAAAAACAATCCTTAGAGGCATATTCCCCCAGCTATGTGTGCCACCGAATGCAGCACACATTGGAAGAGAAAGAAAAATGGATGAGTTATGCATCACCTGGGGATGCATATTTATTTGACACAGTGCCAGGTTTACCTGGTTTGGTATACATGATACTCGTCATAAACCATGGGAGTTGGATATAAATACCCAGAAAACTCCTGTGGTATACCTCCCTTCCACACTGTAATGCAACACAGCATCTTGCGCTGCATTGCATCACACCACATTTGTGACAGCTTTCAAAGCAACAAAAATTGGCTTTGTGTGTCTTCAATAATCGGACTTAAAGATTTGCATCACGCATGTACCTCACTGCATGGTGCAAGCATGAGTCACCCCTCTTATGCCCCTAACTCAATGGACAAACACAGAGAGGGCTATATTGTCATACATTTCAAATTTGAGTTGCCATGTTGTATACTTCAGATTTTCTTACCAGCAAGTAGGCTATTTCCATATTGCCCATTGTGTAAGCACTCATTGATGATCCTGTGCCTAATGATGTAAGCATCATGCACACTTCCTAGGTATTTGGACAGCACACTGATAAACATCCCCAGATGGTCCACTATGGCCTGGACGTTGATGGAATACATGTGCTACAATTTTCTGTAAAGGCGGGCTGTTTCAGCAGAGGGAACCAATTGCACATGTGCGCAATCAATAATACCTAAGACATGGGGAAATCCTGAAAAGAAATAGAAGCCTTGCATGGTGTCCTGTTGTTGTTGGGCTTTGGTGAAGAGGATGTACTGAGGAGTGAGCCTGATAATGGCATCCAGAACAGAGGGCAGCAAGGCAGAAAATCATGCCTGTGAGATTCTCTGGATGTTGTGATCTGGAAGGAACTGGATGTCAGCATGTGGAGCACAACCATCAGTTTGAGCTGTGGCGGGATGTTACTGGGCCTGACAGTTGGTGGCCCAATCTTGTGGAGCAATTTAATAATAGACTCCCTTCTGAGTCTGTGGAGTTTGATGACCTCATCCTCCCATAGGTAAATGAGGGATATGCACTGCCGGAACAAATGCTCCCTCCTCCTATGCTGCCAAGATTGGGGTGTTGGTCTCATGACTCTTAGCTGCAAAATGACGACCTCCATGGCATGTTAAGCGTGTCAAATTGTTTTGAGTGCTTGCTCTTTTTATCCTACAGCCACTGCATCATATTGGATGCGCAGGTTTTTAGGTGCATTTCAGAATTTGCACACCGCTTTCCAATGATGTGTCACACATTGTCAAACCCATATATATCACTGCATTAAATACCTTGCTTGTTTTAATTTGTGGGTGGTGCAGCTGGTTTAGGCACAGCTTTTGTCTGAAGCAATCCTTCAAAAAGGACGTATTTTGGTAAATACAATGTCTTATCAATATGGAGTACTGCTTGCGCCACTGTTGCATCAAAATTTGTAATGGAATGCCGGCACAAGCCTCTCGGAAATATGCCTCAAAGTTTGTATAAGAAGAGGCAGTGATCCAAAGACCACAGTCCCCCTCTTAAAAAAATAATACAAACTTTTCTTTTTAAACACAGTCCCATTTTGAAAATGGGCTGCGGTTAAAAAATAAAGAAGCATACTTTATGAAAAAGCAATCACAGACATGCTGGTCTGCTGCCCCAGCAGTCCTCCATCCCCTTTCCTCCAATCCTAGTGAGTCATAAGTTGCTATCTAACTCATCATTATGCATGAGGACTGTCAAATTCCAATCCACTACCATTCTTTTTTTTAAGAACCGAACTATTACTACATAAGTTAAGACTCCAAAAAAAATCCATGACTCAGAAATACTGTTTGCAAATTGCGACTGGTATTTTGGGACAAAGTATGAATACATATGGCCCTTAATTCACTAAGAGTAGAATAAGAACATAAGTAAATGGGACTGGGTTGAGGAGACAGAGCACATGAGACAAGTTTGGAATAGCTGTTGGATCATTTTTTTTCAGAAAAACCACATCTGCAAAAAAAGAAGGATGGTTGGGCGAAGACATATAAATTGAGATACGGATGTGTACCATGCATGTAATATAATTGTTAACAAAAAACACTTGTGTGGATGAAGGTGGTGGGGGAACTGTGTGGAATTTGGCATAGGAAATATAGATTTTTTTCTTGACTACTTTTTACCAGAGGTTATGCTAGCTGTCTCAATTGCAGATGAAACTCTAGGTTATTCTACAATAAATATATAATGCCATTATAAATTGAAAGATGTCTCAGTAGCAGGTTTTAACCAGATTGTAACCAGCTAAAGAGAGTATTGTTTGCCAAACCTGCTAAAAGTTTGAAGAAAAGGCCTGCAATATTAACACTATCTTATTAACAAGCTCCTGAATAATGCGTGCATTGGGACAATCAATAATATGCCTACAGCTATTAAGGCCTTATAATGACTGTCCCTGTATTTTGATAGATAATACAGCAGCACCCAGTAAATGGTGATGCCACTTGGTGTGGTATTTACTTTGTCCACTGTTACCTCCACATTCCAAGCTCCATACCTTTCAAAGGAAAAAAACACAGTAACTCAGGGGAGGCTCCTCCTCTAAGGGGGGAGGAGCTTCACCCCGCTGCTTTCTCACAGCGTGAGAAGCAGTAAAATAAAATGGTAATAACTTCCAGTTACTACCATTTTATGTATGGTTGCAAACGGGAAAGTGGGCGGGGCTGCTCTGCAACCAGGGCAAGGGAGGAGTGGTGTGCCTGCCCACTCCTTGGTGCGCAAAGACTGTTTGGTCGGCCCCCTGGGCCGCCCAAACCAGTCAAAATCTCAATGTCCTTTATTTGATCTTACTCATAAGATCATAAAAGTGTTTACAGTCAAAGTTTATAAAAGACATAGTAACATTTATTATAAACCCAGGTGTAAAAAGAATGCAAACATTCATTATATCATAACATCTAATTCATCAATATGAATACAATAAAAAACATGATAAGCCATCCTGCTATATCTTAAGGGCCCAGCTGCTTTCTCTTTTTCAGACATTCCCAGAGAAATGAGGCTAGAGAAAAATAGACATAAGGGTTCTGCAAAGATTTGAGGAAGAAGAGAGCTACATGGCAAAATTTGAAATTATGACTCGCAAATTGGTACAATAAATTTGTGTCGTTCTTGACAATAAAAACCTTAAAAAAACAAAACGTGGAGATCATTTTGTGGGGACTTGTCACAAGGACATACTGAGAGATCGGAATGTTTATATTGCTTCCCTGGAAATCCTATCATCAAAGGGATCATATTTAAGCAAAATCTCAATTAAATGTATTTGTGGTGTGAGAGTATGACATCAGCCACATACAGAAAACTTGCCCCCATCAACACTGGTATTAGTTCATACAGACGAGCCATCTGGGTGTGGGAGTTCTTTTCCTTTCTCAGATATTGTCCCCTCAAAATGAATATCTCAACCAGTTTTTGCTTAGACATGGACTTACAAGTAGAGGGGTCTTTAAAAAGGCAGCTTAAACCAATGGCAGATAATTCCGACTCCACATACTGTAGCCACTTAACCCTACTGTAATTATCTGACTTTAGAATGAGTGTTATCAAGTTTTGCGTGAGGGGAGCTGTCACCCTGTGTCAGATGGAGTGACACAGTAGGAGTGATGGCATTCTAATAATGTCAATGATGTATGGTAAAGCCAATTCCATATGTAAAACATAGTTTGAATATGACTGTGGAACGGAAGTAAAAGATTAAAAAAATTGTCCTCTATGGACTGCAGAGAATCACAGGGGGCCAACCCCCATATCGCTGCACCATATACTACTGCCGCCTTAGTTTTTGCATGGACAATGTTTTTCATTGGGATCAGAGGTTTGACTCCCAGAGAATTTCTTCAGTGCCATAAGGCTTCTCTGCATGCCCAATGCTCTTCCCTCTAGTAATTTATACCATGATTGGTTTCTATAAAAAAGGACTCCTAAATAGGGGAACAAGTCCACCACCTCAATCTTACCGGAGTCCATAAAAAAGAAGTAGGTCTGTCATGTTCCTCCCCCCGCAAGGATAATAAAAGATTTGCTCTGGTTGACCTTTAAATCTAATGATTCCATGAAAGTTGCATAGGCAGATATAAGATACTGTAGCCCCCTCCCAGTTCTCGCCATCAATATGGAGTCATTCGCATATGCTAGCATTGGTAACTGTTGATGGTTAGCAAGCACAGGAACATCCAAGGCTATGCCCTCAAGATGTTTCCCACACCATTAGTGTAGATGGAAAATAAAAATGGTGCCAGGACACAGCCTTGTTTTACCCTTCTCAGGATCTTAAATGAGCGGGTACACTCTCTGTTCCTCCCATAGCGTACTGAGGAGGAGGCGTCAGAATACAACTGCCTGGTGAAGTAAACCAATGCCTGATCTATTCCCATCTCCTCCATTATCTGCCAGAGGGATAAGTCCATGAAGGCAAGATAGATCTTCCCACCCTTGGCTCTGACATATCTATCCATGATCAATGACAGATTCAGGCATTGGTCTATTGTTCTTTTTCCCTCTTCGAATCCATATTGGGACCCAAACCAGTCATGTGTACTCTGCCCTTCTCCATGTAGGCCTCATGGAGAAGATGGCCTCCCCAAAAGCCGCTGGCTGGGCAGCGTCCCAACCTATCACAACGCTGCTTGCAGCTTTGTGATTGGCCATGGGGAGGGAGCCTGGTTGCCTGCTTCCTGTTCCTGCCGGAGGCAGGAAATCAGGACCCAGCCGACAGAAAGGTAAGTTTGAGTTTTTTTAGAATTATTTTTAAATGACACCCCCCCGTGCGACCTCCCCACGGGATCCACCCGAACCCCCACCCACGACTGACGGTAATATTGCATGTTTTTATCGCTTCCTTACTATGAATCTCAGTATGTTGCAGTGTTTTGCCGCACAAATTCAACCATGTTCATCTGAAAAAATATGAACTCCTGATTGCTTCCAGGTTTGCATTAGCACAGGACTCATGAAGAAAGAAGCCTAGATTGCTCCTATGTGGCTGTGGCTGTGACTACACATCACACTTGGTAATAATACAGGTGTGATACAGAAAAGTCCAGCAAGAGGCGACGTATGCGAGGTGCCACAAACCTGAAGGAGGAGAAAGCACCCCAATGAACTAAATATTTTAGTCTCGAGAGAAGAAACTCAGAAAATAAGATCAAAGAATGACTGTAAATACGAATCTGTGGACAATACAGGTGTGGAACAATAGGGGCGCCACTTGATGGTAGAGAAATCTCATGGGCATGGACCATTAGTCTGAAGAAAAGAAGTCCATGTTCATCGACTATTGGTCCCTGCTGCTTGAAGTTAATAGATATAGACAACAATGCAAAATGTGGTACAATTGTATGAGTGCAGTTAATGCAAACATAGTTGGAGCAAGGCAAGGTCCAAGTAAAGAAAGTACTATGTGCAGACACCAATTAGGCATTCAGTGACCAAAAACATGTACTTTTTATAAACAAGTGCGAGGAGAAATATGCATCTTTGCATTAAAAGCAAGATTCCTCTAGTCAAAAGTCATTGCTGAGGTGATCGGCAGCTAACATCTCAACCAAGTCCTCAGACACAATAGTGTAAATTCTTATAAAAGACCTTCCAAGGTTTGCAGTGTATAAAAATCGCAAGGTTTTTGTTTATTAAAAGAACGCAGGACACGAGCAGCAGAAGCCATTTCCACTGCTGCAACGGGAAACGCAGGGCATGGCGACAGCGACCGAGGCTTTTACCTGAAGGTTCGACGTGATTACAGGTAATGTGAATGCGTTTTTTTTTCCAAGGATCTGTTTACATGTGTATGTTAAGGCTTTGCTTTTTGCAGTTATAAAATCCAGTATATTAACTGCAATAGAAATTTTAGAGAAGCGTTCAAAAGTGATCAGCTGGCAGTTTAATAAGTGGAAAACGTATGTTATTCTAGTTTCCACAACACATGCACTCTCGTATTGAGGGGCTCATCTCTGGGATTGGACGGGATTTTGTAAATTGATCTGTAAACTTTCAATGAATGAAATGATGTGTCAGCTGACAGTGTGGAGAAGTTTGTCTTTGACTGGTCGCCCTTGGCTCTGTATGTCAAACACTTGAGCTGTTGCATAGTTCTGCTTTCTGTGCAGGTAAAGAGAGCTGTATCCGCATGACACGCCCAGTCATTGAGTGATTTTTTAGATCTCGCCTGACCCAGCGCATGCGCTGGTCTGGCGAGACTTATTGAGAGGGCTCCAAAAAGTGCTACCAGGCCAGCCTAGAGCTACAGTGCATGTGCGCGGGCGCGCACGCCGCGCTTTACCGCGATTACTTTCACTTTCGCGGCCGCACGGCCGCTTTGCATAGCCAATAGGTCTCGCTTTTGGGACCTTAAAAGTATTTAGTTATGCAACTGTTTCATGGCTAAACACTTATAAGGTCCCAAAGGCGAGACCTATTGGCTATGCCAATGCTTGTATTTGATTGCAATCATCCTGCTCTGTTTAAATATGCTTCAAATTGTGTCACGGTAGTTATATAATCAAGTGGTGTGCCTTTTAAACATTTCCTCCAATCAGACATTGACATCAGTTTGGTACAATCTCTGAATGTCGTCTGTCATGGTACTAGTAAGGGGAAAAGGTAGGCATGTATACACAGGGTGATCTACTACATTTTAAAATATATGTACCATTTGTAGCACTGCAATTAGAATGAACTATACTAACTTGCCATTCAGTGTCTGTTTAATAAATGCCTTGAGCATTGGAATTCTATGATAGTCAATCTAGATTTTGAGTCCCTGCCAGGCCTTACTAAGAACAAATTCAAATATTTAGGCATGTGTATTGTTTCAAAATATATTTATTCTTTAATCGAAGCTGAGTATATGGTTACTATCAATAATCGGAAGGAGAAGGCAATTTTGTAAAAATATTCAGTTCAGTTCCGTTCAATACTTTTTATTTCGGTAAAATACCATGAAAGAGACAAACAATTACAATAAAACACAAAACATTAAATGTTACAAAAAGAGCTTCAAAAAGTATAAATGTAATCCTAAATTTAGATAAAAATAAAAAGTTAAAAACAATATGCTCAATTTCCTAATACGTATACTAAAATCTGTAAAATCAGATATATCAGAAAATAATAGGGGGGCATTGGATTATACTACTTCATATTTCTTCCTAGCATACCACTTGCTCAATAAAAATCTAAAAAAAGCAAACACCAAAGGGGCTGTCAACTCAGTCTGCATAATTCTACACACTTTCAGATGTCTAGTAACTCCTAAACACCTACATACAGGGATCAGCCCCGTAGCCCTAGTCCTACTTTAGGTTGGGCAGATAAACAGCATATGGGCTTCGGTTTCCCTTTCATGTCCGTAGGTTGGCCATCCCATTGCAGCTATATCTATTGACTTTGCCCATCTTGAAGTAAAGGTGCATAATGACAAGGTGCCATATCGTAAGTGCAGATGGCGTTTTCTTGCCAGAATCGACTCAATATCATCTACAAAGGGTTCAGAGCTCTAAATATCCTTTAACATAAAAAGGAGCCTGTTAGATTGCCTGGTGTCCTTGAAGTTAAAAGCTCATTCAGCCTGTATGATCTGAACCGGATTTTTTATTCCTTGGCTGAAATAGTATAACTGCAGGTCCCCAGATCTTCCCACATATTGGGTAAACCCATTTCAATAAAAGTATCTCTAATATATTTTAACCACAGAATTTAAACCGCAGCAGTGTATCTAAGCACTTCCTTAGGACCAATATGCTAAAATATCAATTCAGGAGTATCCCATAATCTTCTCCAAAATATTAAGGGTCTGACCGCTGCTTTTTCCGTGATTAGTCTGAGGCCGGCATCCAATCTATAAGGAATCAAAGAAGTACTAACGGGCACATTTAACACCTGCCTCAAGAACCTGTTTTCCACCACTTCTAGGGTATTAAGATTTTTAGGTCCCCATAGTTCAGCCCTGTATAAGGCCATCCCCGAAGACATGACAGGAATAGAGCTCGCTGACCAGTGAGTATGGTTTAAAATAAAGTCCCTGATATATATTTAACAGCCCTCTTATCTGTTGCTCTAATTTAATCCTTCGTTTTGAGATATGGTGAGCCCAATCCATCGTCCCACTTAATGTGACACCCTGGTATTCAAACAGATGGACTTGTTCTAGGGGTAGCCCATTAAACATTGGGTTTGACCGAGTTGATTTTCATGGCTTGAAAACCATGTAATTGGTCTTGGGAACATTTATTTCCAGCCCCATATTTGAGCAAAACCTGCTAAACTGGCCCAGTAGTTTCTGGATCCCCATTGGTGATTTAACTAGAAGAAGAGTATCATCTGCAAATGTAAGGGCAGGAACCCTAAAGTTTGCTAGTTTGGGCACATCATTATCACATTTGTTTAAATAACTAACCAGACCATTAATAAATAACGCAAAGAGGGTCGGGCCATCACACAACGCCGTCGTACACCTTTGTTTACAGGGAAGGGTTCAGTCACTTCAACCAGTTTGCCACATCGAACCTGGGCAAAGTTTGACTCATGCAGTCTCCATCTATAATTCTACATAAATAATCAGGAATGCCAATCGCTGCTAAGGCCTTCCAGAGAGTAGCCGTCAGCACCAGATTGAAGGCCACAAATACAGCATAAAGTCTGCCATCACCAATTGTAACAGTCTTCCAGTATATAAATGGAAACATAAAAATGTGATCTATGGTTGTTGTACAGGGGCAAAGGCCTGCCTGAAATGGACATAAAACTTCATGCTCATCTGGCCATTGCTGGAGCCGGAAAAAAATGACCCTGCTAAACAAATTCTGGTTAGTATCGATTAGGTTTAATGGCCTGTAGTTCACAGGGTCTGAAAGAGAACCCTTTTTCTACACTGAAAAAATGTCTGCTCCACCCCAAGAGTGAGGAACCTGTAAACCCTTAAGGATAGCATTAAATATCAGAGTGAGGTAGGGGCCCCATATTTTTATTTCTGGCAGAAATAGATCTGCTGGAATTTTGTCTATACCTGGGGCTTTGTGGGGAACCACCTCCTGATGGCAAGTTCAGCTTCTTCACAGGTAATGGGACTTTAAACATAAAAACTGTTCAAATTAGTTATTTTTGTAACAGTAGGAACCCAGGCATTCACCTGTTGGGGTCCACTTCCTTTGGGGGTTGAGTATAAACTCGAAAAGTGGGAAATCCAGACCTCTGCTACTATGTTGTTAACTATTTTGACAAGTCCATCTACATTGCCCTTGGCAACCAGGTTCCCAAAAATTGTGTGCTTTTTTCCCCTTGTTGCAGTCAAGAGCAACTCCCATTTAGCATGGTCCCACTCTTTTTTGCGAGTTTTAGTATTTTATTGTAGCCAGCTCCACTTTGTTTTATCTCCCCTTTATCCTTTCTTTTTAAAGCTGTTCTCAGGGGTTATCGGCCAATCTGCATTGCTTACTGTTGTCCCAGGTAGGTACTTCCTTTGTTTTACCCGGATTTCTTTTCTGTGTAAAAAACATTTTTGAGGTCCTCAAAAAGGTTGAGGTGAATCTCTCCTATTGCTTTTAAACAATTTGCCTGATTTAAATCAAGGTCAATGTTACAATAAGCTACCAGGCCCCTTTCAAATAAGCTGTATATGTGCCTCATAGGTTCCTCTGAGGTACTCACAGTCTTCCATTCTTCGTTTGTTATTTGATAACTGGCATCTATAATGTAATAATAATCCAGTGCCTTGTGGTCGCTATCTATCTTTTGATAACAGTCATGCCTGAAAAGCAATACCATAATTGACATCCACCAAGATGTAATGTATTAAGCTCGAACTAGATGCTCTGTTAAAGGTAGGTTTCCCAACCATATCTGAGTTCGTCCTTCCATTCCATGCTCGTATGCCCTGATTCAATGTTAGGGCATTCATTTGAATTGCTAGCGGAGATCATTATATAATGGGTCGGAAATTAAGACTGGGAAAAGCCCAGAGTCTATCTTCTTCTGAAAGGCAAGCACAACAAGAAATATCTAGTTATTCAAACTGGCAGTTAAAGTCCCCAGCCACCAGTTTAACCATATCTTGGGGTAGTTTCATCATATGAGAAGCAAGAATACTTAGTAGGGGTGATTCCTGTTTACTATTTGAAGGTCTCAGATACACATTATTTATGCTAAAGAGAAGACCGGAGGGGAATTTGATAGTAACATACAATATGTCTTTGGACTTCTCCTCAGAACTCAACACCAAACATCCAACATGCATACCCACCCTAGTCAACAAGCCTCCTCCTGATGGCCTACCCCGAGTACCTGTTACAGCTACGATACCATAAGAGACATACCCCGACCAGTCTATTAGAGAGCAATGCCAAGTTTCTTGAAAAAGACATATATCGTAGTGATCAATAAAAGATTCCCAATCAGGGTTGCCAAGTATAGAGCCAATTCCTATGACATTCCATGATAGCATACATATATTATTCAGGTTTACACAAAGCATGCACTCTCTTATTGAGGGGTTCATCTCTGGGAATTGATGGGATATTATAAATTGATCTGTTAACTTTCAGTGAATGAAATGACGTGTCAGCTAAGAGTGTGAAGGAGTTTGTATTTCACACTGGTCACCCTTGGGTATGTCAAACACTTGAGCTGTTGCATAGTTCTGCTATCTGTGCAGGTAAAGAGAGCTTTACCGGCAGAACACGCCCAGTCATTGGGAGGTTTTTATTTATTTGCAATCATCCCACTCTGTTTAAATATGCTTTAAATTGTGTCCGGCAATTAGTTATCAAGTGGTGCCTTTTACACATTCCCTCAAATCAGATATTGATTCAGTTTGATACAATCCTGGAATGTCGTGGGTCATGGTACTAGGAAGGGGAAAAGGTTGGCATGTGTACACAGGCTGCTCTACTGAATTTTAAAATATATGTGTCATTTGTAGCACTCCAATTAGAATGAAATATACCAACTTGCTCCTCAATGGCTGTTTAATAAATGTCTCATGCATTGGAATTTTATGATAGTTAATCTAATATGTAAAAAAACGAAAAAAAGACTAAACTCTCCAATCTAGGTGTAAAATGTAATCATTATATTGTATGTTTTTTATATATTCTATACAGTTCCAAAGCAATAGACGGTCTCCTGACGAAGGCTACATTGCCGAAACGCGCGTAGTTCTCCATCTGCCGCATTGCTTGTATCAACTGTATCTGTATATATTGTCTGTCTGATTGTCTAAGTGATGATATATATATCTGTACAAAAAAGAATAATCAACAATATCAAAACATTTAATGAATGATATATATATATATATAAAAAAATGACTAAATAAATATCATACATATATATTTTTCCATTTAATAATTGTGTATGGTCAATATTTTTCATTGAATTTTTCATGAATGGTTGATTCTATGGTTTACACCTAGATGTTCGTCGGTGATAGATTCATTCACTTGCTATAGCACTTTACATAAATGATAGTTAATCTAGACATTGAGGGGGATATGTACAATAGAAGTGGCAGAGCATGTCGTTAGCCTCCTCGGCTTAACGACACGCTCCGCCACTCCGGAAACACAAGGCTGCACAATATTTAAAAGAATGTGGTGCAGCCTTGCGTTTCCCCTGCAATGGCGCTAAGTTTAACAACTTAGCGCCAAGGCAGGCCACCTTGCACCAGAGTGTGAGGGTGTCTGTGTGCAGGGGAGGATCAGATATGTTGTAGCAAGGTGTCCCTTCCTGTACATAAACAATCCTAAAATGCCATTTTGTAACTTTCATGTGTGCTGCTTCATGCAGCACACATGAAAGTTACAAAATGTCATTATTTAAAAAGGTTTGTTTATGTACAGAAAGGGACACTTTCCTGCACATAAACAAACCATGGTATTTTGCTTTTTCCATGTGTGCTGCACAAGGAAGCACACATGGAAAAGGAAAACGAGGAGAAATAATGCATTTCTCATCGTTTCGCCAACTTAAAACCATGGTTTTCCTGGTCTTAATTTTGGCGCTGCCTCCTATGTTTGCCACCCTTGTACACAGGGGGCAGCGTCAAATACAATGTGTGTTGCAGTGGAACGCCCCCCATGACACCCACTGCACGACCCTTCCATGCTAAACTGAAAGGGTGCCTTATGTACAAGGCAGCGTTAAGCCACGTTAAGTAGCTTATCGCTACCTTGTACATGAGGCAAGGCCCCTATCGCCACAGGACCGTCACAAACAGTGACGTTCCCATGGCGATAGGGGCTTGTACATATGCCCCTGAGCTCCTCCCAGGCCTTACTAGTAAAAATGCTAATTTTTAGGCATATGTATCGTTTCCAGATATATTTATTTTTTAATAAAAGCTGAGTATATGGTTACTATCAATAACCGGAAGGAGAAGGCAGATTTATTTGATTTTTAAGAATGGTAAATATATTTGCTGTTTAATTCATTTCTTGCCAAGAGGGCTGATATCTGACCGTGTCTATTGTGCTTATTATTCTGTATCTTATTCCGTCTCCAAGCATTTGCATACATTATTAAGTGCCACTGGTAATATGCAGCATTGGTGGTTGTAGCATTAAAAATATGTACGTCATTTATTTTTGCCAGAAGATGACATGCATCCGAGACACTGTATTTATTAAGATTGGAAATGCTGATTAAGTATGCAGATCAGCCAAGTACAAAGATGACATTGCTAGGAGACATAGATAAGCTATAAAATGAAAAGCAGTGGGTGTGTATATTTTTTTTTAATCATGCGCAGTTTACTTGTGCTTATCTCATGGAAGTGATCGAAGGTGGAGCACCCTTTCTTGATACAATTGATTAAATACATGGATCCGGTGGTTCTGTGTAAAGTTTTGTATTTCACCTGCACTACTGATCAAAACCTTCTTGAAAATTTGGGCTTTATCAATGATTATACTACATTGGGGCAAAAGACGAACATCTTGATTTTTATATTTTGTGTTGTGGAGATACAGGCCATAATACGGTGCATTTAAGCCTCCAGGATAAAATATATATATTTTAATGTTACTAAATGTGCAATTTATCCTCTTGAGGTACCAAACAAATAACGAAATAGATACGCTTCTATAGCAGTTTTCTTTGAAACAATATAAACATAAAATTGTATAAAGATAAAATAAGCAAAACAAACATAAATTACAAAAGCAAAAATAACTTTGCATAACATGCAAACAATCCTTCAATGGGTATAAATATTTTGTGTCCTGTAACAAGAAAATGGTTTAACTCTTAAACGTTTGTTGCAAGCAATTGGGAATGGGTTTTAGTGAGCTCGTGGGGAAAGAGTTTCTTTTTAGTTGTATGTTTGAGTTAAGTAATGAATGAGATCATCAATAAACAATTTCCAGAAAATAAAAAAATACACGTTTATTCAAAATCTTTTATGTGAAGAAAAACAACCTACAAGTAAATGTTTGGATATCTGAAGTACTAAAAATATTTTGTTGAAAGGTCTTTTGTTTACTGCAAAAAGTCTACAAGTGAAGACGTTTCCCAAGCACTTTAAGTCGGAATCACCAGATATTTCAAGTGTAAAGTGATCTGTTTGTAATACATAATGTATTTATTCTTGCAATAGAGACGCTATTTTTATACTTCATGTGTGCAATCTTCCATATCTTTTATATGAAAGGGCTAGGTACCAAGCATTTTAGTGGTTTGTGGGAAAGTTGATGGTAATAAAATGTATTATAAGGGCTAAATTACCCCCGTCGTACATAATTAGGCTATTGCTAATCACATTGTACTTCCACAACCTGAAACAGGAACTCAATCTTCAGTCCCATATCACTATATAGTCTTGAAACACCTCAGTGACTTGCAATATCCTGGCAAAGGGGTACTTTGTCCCAAATATAACAGCTTTTACAAGACAGGTGCTGAAAAATGGCGTCTGATGTTCTATATGGAATCACAAGCTGACAACATTGGACAATAGCTCACTATATGAAGGGCCTGCTGCTGTTACTTTAAACCGTTTTAAATGTGACTCATTTGGCTTGGGAGAGTATAAACAGGAGGGCAGATTTACAAGGACTGGCGCATCCCTGCATATCAGCAGGGATGCGCCAGGTGAGATGCGTCATGCAGGTTTACCCTTGCGCCACCACAGATCCGCCGCATTTACAATGTGGCGCATCGTGGCGCAAGGATAAACAGATGCGTGATGCATCTGATGACGTAAGGGCGGCGCATTGCTGGAGTCGTGTCGCAAGAGCGACGCAACTCCAGCAATGCTCAGGGGCTGCCCATATCTAACATGCTGCGTCACACCTTACGCCTGCTTCAAGCAGGCGCAGGGTTTTGACGCAGCGGCGTCGGAAAAGTGACACTGTGAAATCTTGTAGATTCCACAGCCTCACTTTTCCGAGGCTTTAATCGATGGAACGCCCACCCTGCATACATTAAACCTGACGCAGGTTTAATGTGGCGCAGGGCTTTACAACGTGACGCATCTCCCTAGATGCGTCACTTTGTAAATAAGGCGCAACATGGCGCATGGTTTATGCCGCCGCTGCGTCACAGAAGTGACGCTACGGCAGCGTAAATGTGTCGCAAGGGGCATGTAAATCTGCCCCAGGGTGTTTAATACCATGTACATAACAGTGACTATTACTTCTTTTGTAGCCATATTGAACATGTGCTCACCTTTCACTAAAGAACTTTTTTCAACCTTGCAACGGCAGGATAATTAACAAGGTCTACTCACCTCTTCTTGGAGGATGCAATGTCAATTGTGTTCACTCCCTCTACAGCTTCATTCTTCTCACACAATTTCTCATTCACCCATTCTCTTATACATTTGTCTGATTGGCTGATGCTAGGTCATTCCTTCAGGGAGTCTACCCTGGCAAGCCAGCCAGCTCGTACAAGCCTAAGTTTACTGAGCTAAGGGTTTAGGCTCATGCTAGGCTCTGTTTGGCCCGGTAATCGCTTACAAGATATAAGACTAGAATCCCTATCCAAGAGCAACCAGAGAAGCCATAATGTGTCTTATGTACACAAAAGCCTTGCCTAGCCCCACCCTCTTAGCTGCGCACAAGCACTCACTCACTCAACACTACAAGAAATGCATCTCCACAAAATACCAATCCCCTTATATCACATCACATTTATTTATTTATTTATTTTTGGTATTTATAAAGCGCAACACTCATCCCATGGGATATCACGGCGCTGTAAGAAAAGAAGACTACTGAAACTGTGCTGGGGGGTTAGTTTTTTGGAAAGAGGTGAGTTTTTAATTTTTGGCGGAATTGGAGGTAGTTAGTGGTATGTCTGAGGTCCACAGGTAACTCATTCCATCTTTTAGCCGCCAAGTATGAGAAGGCGCGTCCACCAGTCCTTACTTTGTAAATGCGCTTGGGTTTCGCCAGAGCTGAGTTGTTGATTTGCACTCCTCAAAAACCGTGGCATCTGCAGTCTTTCACACTAATCCTCATCAGCACTTGATTCACCCCCAGACAGGCAGCAGAAGTTGAAGACTTCATTGAACAAAATAACTTGGAAAATAATGTTTATAACAGATAAGGTGCACACCTCCACCTCCGCTCCATTCTTTGATGAACTTCAAAGTCTTTCCTCAGATCATAACTCATGTACAAATATCACATGAGATGTCTGCAGGAGATTACCACAAGCGGAAAATGTATGTGATTCAATTACTGCTCAAACTAGCCTCCCACAGAAATCTGCGTAACATTTTCAAGTATTTTCACCAGTTTCAAATGATGTGAAATTTATAATTTTCACAAGGTTTCTCAAATGTAAATGAATACTGTCCAGGGTTATTTGGTGGTTGGTATGTTGTAAAGTGGTTTGCTATAATGTTTTTTATCACTACCCAAACTGACATTCTAGTACCATTGCTATGTCTTCATCACGCTGTTCGTGCTCATGCCCACCCACAGTTTGGCCTATAGCTCTTGAACCCACAGTCTGTCACTGGAATTGAACTTGACTCCCTTATACACTGCTTTTTTTTTGCAGATACAGATACTAGTGCTTTTCAGCGGTGAGTCTCGGTTGAGTCGCGGTAGAGTTTACCTGCTTTTGGTTTCTCTGGCTCCTGTTTTTGTCTATTTCAGCCTCCATCACCGAACAGTCACATGGGGTCCTGGGGAGTCCCAGTGGAGCCTCAAGGACTGGGAAGCAGCAGATTCAGTGCTGTTTGCTCAGTTTGGCCATTGCGGTTTGGACACTATGCCAGGGAATTGAGATCTTTGGAGGCCCGCAGTCCACACACGCCCCCAGGGAGCTGCTTCCAAACCCTGCCCCATCTGTCACCGTTTCCCACAAGCTCGAGGAGTCGGGCCTGGTAGGAGTGTGCAGTATGGCCGTTCTTGGGGGCTTTTGTTTTTTTAAGGGGCTATTTTGCCTCTTTGTGGTATTGTGTACCCTAACCACAGACTGGCCTTTGACTAGCCAGGATTTGAGATGGCGTACACATAAATTAAAGAACTTGTAAACACCTCATAAAGTATACCAAGGTCATCATTACAGCAGCAACTTCCTAATTCTAAGTTTCTACTCTGGGCAGAGGCAACAACTGTGGTAATGGCTCGAAGGGGTAATGGGTCCAGTTTTTTGCCCAACCTTTTTGTCAATGAGGATAATTCAGGTATCACTTGTCCTTGGAAATAGGAAACCCCCTACCCATTAGTTCAGTAACAGTCGAAAGTGTGCCAGGTCAAATAATTGTATTTATGAGAGTTTGGTAAGGTCCATATTCAAAGTCTAGTTTACTTTTAGGACTGCCAAAAATGACGGTGGAAACTCTTAGCTTCTCCAAATTTATTTGGGGTCATAAATGATCACGAGAAAAAAACTATTGTGAGGCACAGCCAGCACATGTTTCGGCCCATGAGCTGGGGCTTTCTCAAGGCTGAGGTGAAAAACACAACAGAACAAAACAATATGTCCCCATTCCCAGAATGTCACACATGCAACATCACATAAAAACATTAACCTATTAACTGTGTGATTTCTCTCTTTTCCCTGGTTCTGCCATATGATAATAGGTTGTGTTTCTCTGATTATCAACAACATACTAAATATCTCATGGGTCAATCTTTTATGTGATGTTGCATACGTGACATTCTGGAACTGTGGAAATATTGTTTTATTCTGTTTCTGTTCTGTTGTGTTTTTCATCTCAGCCTTGAGAAAGACCCGGCTCACGGGCCGCAGGGGGCAAAACACGTGTTGGCTGTGCCTCACAATAGTTTTTTTGTTGTGATCATTTATGACCCCAAATAAATTTGGAGAAGCTAAGAGTTTTCAATGTCTTTTTGCCAATCCTAATATTAGACCAGGTATTGAATATGAACCTTACAAAACTCTCATAAATACAAATACTTGTCCTGGTACACTTTCCAAAGCAACTGTGGTAATCAAAGACAATATTTCTATTTGATTTCCTGCTGTTTAACTGCCTCTAGCTCCTTTCTTTATCAGTTATGATGTGTGCAAAAACTTCTAGGCTACTTCCTTCTGTGCAGCATGAGCTGCACCTGATTTGCCTCTCCAGGATCCAGGAGAGGCTGTTAAGGAAATAAGATTAACAGTCAGCACTCTGAGCCCTCTGAGTTTAGGCTAGAATTAGGGCAGCAGGAAAACAAGGACTTAGAGGGGCAGGTAGCCTGTCAAACTATACCAATGAAAGTACAGGCCACAGTGCATGTTCAACCGAGCCCCTATGACTATTTTTCATTGGACTTCCCTTGCCGGTACAACAGCAAAAAAACTATATTATTAGAGACCGTGCCAATTCCTATAGGAGATGAGCAATAATGCTCTTCAGCTTCAACTGTGAATGACACATGCAATCGACAACAACTAGCAACAATTGGCAAAGAGCTTATGCAATGCCCCGAAGGATTAATGCAGCATTTTCCCCAGGGGGCCCACCTGTACAGTGCTCCCTACGGGGCTCAGGCCTCTCACTCGAGGATGGTGACATTCCACATGACCATCATTTTTTTAGATTTATCTCTCTTGACTGAATGACCTGCTCTGCTAGCAGTGTTAAAGCCACTAAGGGGAGCGAAAGCTTTGATTTAGCCCCCCAGATGATTTCAGACATACACTGATTTCCTTATGCCACTCTTGGAGGCCACCATGTAGCACTAAACTGGCAATCATACAAGTTGGAGGTACAGGTTGAGCTGTTGCAAACCATGGCCACCTTCATTGCGTATATTGATGACAGAATGTCCAGTTTGAGCTCCCTCATTACATCGACATTAGCTGATTCAAAATCCATACAGCCTTCATGCAGTTGTTGTCCCATTACTGACATTCTGGTTGGGTTTCCTACTCTTATAGGTGCTTTGGTGGAAAACCTGAGAAGTCTTAACTGTCCCTCACTATTACAATCAGACTCTAGAACCAAACTGGGGACCATGAGCAGTCACCTTTTGGTACAGCTGCTTCAATATCACATTGATCTGATACAGGAGTTGATTATGACCCAATGGCTATGACTGCTCCCTCTCACAAGAATAATGTGCGGATGATAAGGAGTTACCTTCCACAGCAGACCCTAGTGAGGTTTTTAAACCTTTGACAAGGAAACAGAAGACAAAACTGCACAAGCGCTCAAAGACTCATTGTGGGAAGACCTTGCCAAGTTGCCTATTAACTATAACAACTAATGCTAATGTCTATTCTATTTTCTGTCACAGTAAAATAGGCTCTACTCTGCCTTCCACCAGTACAGCCATCACTGGCCTCCCATCTAATTCCCCAACTCCTCCCCCTTTGCAGTTGCAATCTATAAGCACCCTGCCTATGAATATGCAACTCATATTACTCCAGGAATGGTGGGACCACAAGCTGTATTAGCCGCAAAGCTAACTTCAGCAAGTAAAGATGACAATGTTCAGTTAACAGATGTTTGGGAACCCGAGGCAGCTGCTGCTTTAACACCGTTGCAAGTCCCTACAGAACCACTATTTTCTAAGGAATTTGTAATCCCCTATAAATTGAAAAGTGAGGCCATTCAGGGGGAGCGGCAGGCCACCTACATATGGAAAATATGAGTGTTGAAGTCCCTAATTTAGTACTACCTTGGGAAGTTAAGTATTCAACGAAAACAAAGACAGCTCTACTCTCTCAAGAGCCTTGCCCCCAGTCTAGGTTTACTGGACCATCTTCAGAGAGACATTACTACTGCCCCTACTGCCTGGCAAAATGTTTGCAGTGCCACAGAGTTCCAGCTCTACATTCTTCTCCTGACTTAACAATACAAGACAAGTGGACAACAGGACATACTATAGAGAGGAAACATTCTTAACAGATAAATTATGTATCTGATTCCTTTCCAAATACTACAGAAGGCATTGTTTTTATGGATTTTGTGCATGGGTAGAGGTCCCAAAAAAAGGGTCTATGAGGGTCACTTGGAGGAGTAAAGACAATTTAGAGAAGGTTATGAAACATAAGGATAAATTACAGGCCGAAGGATTCATTGTATTTTTGCTAACTGATGTCAAGTGTCCGATCCATTTTAGAAACTTTCCCATGGCAAGCACTTATGCAATTATTTCCACCATATCAATTTTACAAAATCATAGAGGTGCAACAGAGCCATCACACGCATTCAATTAGTTGGTAATAAATTGTACAAGGGACTCAGAGACATGAGTTTCAATTGATCAACATCAGACTAAATCTCAGCAGCTGAGGAGGACTGGGATTGGCTGGCAACAACCCTTAATCAAGGTTTGACAGCTCAGGGGTAGCATGGAAATAATATCTGCTCAGAGGGATGCTGAGGTTTTTTCACCGACCATTTTAAGGCGCATCAGAAGGTCTTTCACCATAGGCTCACAGATCGGCACGTGGCTCAATCATGAATGTGTTCTGGATCTTACACAGGTCTTACATTGAGAGCAAAGGTTCTCCCTCTGTACTTTTTAGGCCCCAGAGGAGGGAGAGGACAATGAAAAAAGAATAATAACTAACCTCTGAGCCGGCCTATATAATTTGATAGTAGATCTATTAAGATTCCGCATTACCAAAACAACATGCCAAATGTCACTTTAGAGTTTATCACTGACTTTATGTAGACATATAAATCCTTTGCAATATTTAAGTTAAGGAAAATCTTTTATTTTTAATAAGAATCAGGTCAGAATATATTTTTTTCTTTTCCGTTTTTTTGTATATATACACTTACATTTTTTTGTTGTGCAAACATGTCACATGATTGGCATGATAAACAAATTAATCATAACATCCTAGACATCCAAGACAATAAATACTACCACATCCTAAACAACAATGTGAACATTATTAATCATTCATACTAGCATTCATTCACAAAAAGGAAATTTTAAATATAAAAGGAAAAGCAAGAAGAGAGGGATAAACACCGGACCACTTGGTTGGTCAGATTGGATTAGATTGACAAGCTGGAAATCAACAATCTTCAATAACACTGTGGTGGAAACAAAATTGCGGTCAACGCGCGTTTCAGTGGGAGACCACTTTCTTCAGGACCGACTGTTGTTAATTAAAATTTGTAATATGTACAAGGGAGGTCTGGATGTCTGCAAAGAAGACAAACAAAGTGGCATTGGCAAGCTGATAGGGAATGCATTTAATTTTGTAAAAAGTTTCCTTATTTGAATTAGAGATATTTGGTAGGTTTCAAATTCCTAAAGTGCCATAAAGATTACGTAGAAAAGCTCCAAACAAAGTTGTGTGAGTCAAATCAGAAAAAGGGTGGCAAAGCAAGGAACAACCATTGTTGTGAGGACCCATGGATGTCATTAAGGTAAGGTTTGAGGAAATGTGTTAGAAAAGGATAGAACATACACCATAGATGACCAAAAAATCTAAACAGCTGACCTTTTAATCAAAGAGGAAGGTGCACAAAGTGCACGGTGAAGTCAATCTGTACACGTCAGTTCAGTATTATTAATTTCTATAAGAGAGAATGTGTGTGTTATAAAGACTATTTATTTACGAACTTCGTTAGCTAAATGTTGAATGAAATTGCCATCGTACCTGAAAGTGTCCACCATATGGTGAGGACTCACAAAGTATGGTATATAATTTCTAGGTACGAACTGAGATCCCAGTCATGAAAAATGCGCTGTAAAGAAGGATATAAATGTTTTAAGCTTTTTAGACAAATGATGCGAAATACTAAAGTCTGATGTATACCGAAAAAAGAGGTTACCATGCCTGGGCGTGTGGCCATTCAAAAAAAGCCAGAGTCTACTGTTTTCTATGAATCAATAGTGGGTTTTTCCTCTTTGTTTATAGGGCTAAGAAGTTCCTTAGTGTCTATGAAAAAGAGAAAAGGGAAAGTTTTTATCAATCTATTGTATATATGAGCGTATTTCAGAGGAACAGCTTTGCGCTAGCAGTCTATGTTAACATGAAATATTTTACAGTGCGGTCAGTATATAATGGGTCTGGTGCATGTAATACTTCTTGTAACTGTGGGGTTTAGTAGCTTTTCTAGATACCATTGAGGTTACTGATGGGTCTTGCTATGGGAGGCATTAAACCAGAGCAATAGCCTCTATGTAGCGACAGGTTATTCGTTGTGAGTGGAATAGAATGCGGCACATCTGATCTGAGGAAAACAACACTACATTTTCTATGGCAAAAGTAAACCATATCCAAAGATTTATATAAGTTTTTGGACAGGATCTAGCCATATGCGCCGGACGAATAGGGTATTTAGTGTTAGGTGGATGGGGCTGCCGCTCAAGGATTCCCATGTGGCGGTAAAATAGTGTGCCTTCTGGAAAGTAAACAAACTCACGTCGAAGAAACGACCCAAACATGTAAGCGAGAGAAACAGGGTGTGAGTTAGGCTGAGTCTATCATTATCCTGTTCTCGCAAGTAACTGATAGGTCTTGTTCAGAGGAACGTTAGGCCGAAACAATACTCTCTACGTGACGGCAGGTTATTTCTTGCAAGAAAAATTCTAAAAAGCCCACTTAGTCTGCTGGAAACAATTCTGCATTAGCTACGACAGAAGTGAACCTGGTCTAAATTTAAAATTGTATAATTTACTGGGGCCTAGCAGAAGTGCCGAACGGCTAGAGAATCTAGTATAGGATAGAATGAAGCTATGGCACAACATTCCCTGTGTAGCAGTGGTGGGACATACCTTTCGCAAACCGAAGTCTCGCCGAGAAACAGGCCAGGCAGGCAAGCGGAAGTGTGCGATGTAGTTTGAACGCATTATATCTTTATCTAGTTCTCGCGAGATGACGGGAGGTCCTACTCTGGTGCTGATCTCTATTAATATGTTTAAGCGCCATCTTTTAATGGAGTTAGGTCTACTGTCCTTCTAAGAGATCCCGGGCAACATGCTGTTGAACTGACATGTATTGAAGGGGTAATGACCCGACTTTCAAGATGGTATAAGAAGAGAAAGTCCTTCATAGTGTGAAGAGTAGCATTGTCGATCTAAATTAAAAAATGTGTGTGTTGGAAGGCGCCATGTTTTTAACTTTGGTGCATGACGTTATTGTGTTTAAACGCCATCTTATAAAGAGAGCTGATAGAATTCCAGATAATTTACAAAGCAAAACGAACTTTGCCGGAATATATATTATGTGTTATGGAAATATAAATGAGTATTAATTCAGAGAATGATAATGCGCCCTCGAAGGAAATTTAATATCATTGCCGGTCTGAGGTAAGGTAAGGGTTGTCTACGTGAGAGAGGATATTGAGAGCATAGCTTATGGTACAAAGATGTGTATTTTGTAGGCGCCATCTCTGAAACACCAAGAGGGTGTAGGAAGAACCTAAATAAATAAAGGCCCGGTGGGCACTAATATGATTTGAAAGGATAAGACACATGTGTGTCTACTTCCTTGAATGGGTTATATATTGAGGTGGTGAGTTCGAGATACCCACGTATGCATAAGGGGAGGCCCAGCCAGGGAGTATAGTTGGTTAGAGGTGTTCGAACTGTACCGTCGTGCATGGGAAAGGGCACAAGTTAGGGTGCAAACTAGAGCACAGTTGTTAGGCCATCGAAAGATCCCCATTCCTCTTGATAGCTCAGACAAAAGAGGACAGATGCTGTTGCTATGATTAGAGCGGCCTAATACCGTGGCCTTAAAGGCAGTGGTATCAGAGCAATGGAAAGGCTTATCTGAAACCTGAAATGTAGGTGCAAAGAAAAAAAAAAAAAAAAAAAAAAATTATACTACAGGGCACTCTAAAAATAAACATTGTCTAGTCCAAGATGATATTAGGTGATGATCCAAGTTATCTCTTCATTAAGACCATGGCGGACTGTGTCACAGTGGAAAATCCAGAAAGTCTCTCTGTTTTTTCGCACCTTGCTGACTTCTTGTCCTGGTCTTACAGTTATTTTCTCAAGGATAAGCCATTTCAGATCATGTTCCACATGGTTATGATCTAAGAAGTGTTTGACCATGGGGGCTTGTTCTTTTCGAGTTCTGATGGCTGATTTGTGCTCCGAGAGCCTGATTCGGAATTCCCGTCCAGTTTCACCTATGTAGCCCAGGCCACAGGGGCAAAAGATCATGTAGATTACGTTGTTACTTCTACAATTAGTGTGGCTTTTAAGTCGTCCACTTTTTGTGCCATATGTCCATGTTTCCGTTGTGATTGCTGAGGGACATGCATGGCATGTACCACATCTGTGATTTCCTAGAATCTGTGGTAGGCTGTCAGTGGTGTTCTGTGATATAGAGATGTTTTTTCGTTTCATTCTACTGTGGACAAGTTTGTCTCGCAGGTTAGTATTTCTTCTGAAGGCCAAAATGGGTTTCTCCAGAGTTTTGCAGCTTTCATTGGTGTTTAGGATTTTCCAGTTTTTATTTAGTATTTGTTGTAGTTTTTGGTTATAGCATGTGTGGTTAACCACACATACTAGTCGTGCCATGGGCTTTTTTTCTTGACCTAAGATAAGGGTGTCCCGATTGTAATGTTTGGCTCTTCTCATAGATTGTTTAATGAGGCGTTTGGGATAGCCTCTGAGTATGAGTCTTTTTTTCAAGTCTTCCGCATGTGTGTTGTAGTCGTGTATGTTCGTGCAAATTCGCCTGATCCTGAGAAACTCCCCAAAGGGGATGGAATCCTTTTGACAAGGGGGGTGGAAGCTAGCATGTTGCAGAATTGTATTCTTTGCCGTGGGTTTACGATAAAGGCTAACCTCAATGTTCTCATTGCCACTTTTGATCCAGATATCCAGAAATTCTACCTTTTCAGATGAGTATTTCGCAGTAAATTTCAAATTATACTCGCTGTGGTTCAGCCAATCAATGAACTGGTTTAGATCTTCTTCTGTTCCTGTCCACACAAAGAAGATATCATCTATGAATCTATGCCAGGTGTTGATGTTTTCATAGAACGGAGCCATTTCGTTGTAGATATGCTTGAGCTCAAATTCCCCCATGTATGTATTAGCCACACTCGGTGCACACGAAGCACCCATACTTGTACCCTGGACTTGCTTATATAAGTTTTCCTTGAATTCAAAAAAGTTATAGTGGAGAACTATAAGCATTCCAAGATGAAGGTATTGGGTCTCTCACCCAGTGATCTATTAAGGAGGGCTGCCACTGCCTCCAAGGCTCGATTTTGGGGTATGTTTGTATAGAGAGACTCTATATCGAGGGTGACCAAAAGTTGACATTCTTTGTTGAAAGGCATACCTTCCACAGTGGAGATCATATGACCTGTGTCCTTGATGTATGACTGATATGTTTTAGTCAGAGGACAGAGAAATGAGTCTACATATTGTGAGAGGGGCTCTGTCTTTGAATTGATAGATGATATGATAGGACGCAAGGGTGGATCCAGTATACTTTTGTGGGTTTTTGGGACCCCATATAAGGCTGGAGTAACCACATTTCTTTTATTTAGAAAGTCCAGTTCTTTTTGACAGATATAACCATCCATGAATGCTTTGGATGTGCTAGTTTTTATTCTGGTCTGAAGGTCTTTTAGGGCCGATCTCCGAGCTGGTTGGTAGTGTTCTGGTATGTGAAGCATGTTCTTTACTTTCTGAGAGTATGAGCAACTATCCATGATCACTATGCCCCCTGCTTTGTCACTGGGTTTAATTATAATGGTATTATTATTACTTAGGTCCTTGAGTGCTTTAATTTCCGGTTTCGTAAGATTAGGTGTGGGTTTACGGACATATTTAGTAATCTTCTCTAGTTCCTTGATTACTGTTTTTTCAAAAATAGCGACTTCAGGTCCAACCATCTCCAAGGTGGGAGTAAATCTGGATGGTGGTTTACATCCTGAGTAGTTAGTTTCTTCCCCTAGGGGAGTTATGTCCGACACGAATTTATGTAGGCGAATTTTCCTAAAGAAGGAAAACAGATCTTTATTCATGTTGAAAATGTCCGGAGAAGTGCTGGGGACAAAGGATAGGCCTTTGCTAAAAAGCATGCTTTCTGCAGCTGACAGTGGGTGTTTGGAGAGATTAAAAATAGGTATACTATCTCTCTCTACCAAATTTGCTACTTCCAATATTGTTGGTTTCTCGTTCGCATGTATGGCTGAGGATGTACTTGCTCTGTCTGGCGGTAATTGTTCCTGCCTTGCCTTTGAAACCTCGCTCGTCCTCTCCCCCTGCCTTGTTCTAAAAAAGAAGTTTGGCCATATTGCTGATGATTGTAAGTTGATCCCCTACGACTTCTTGGATTGTATTCGAATTCTTCATTCAGATACGGACTTTCATGGTCCGAATCTGATGAGTTGGTGTCTGAAAAAGTGACAACTTTCTGTCTCTTTTGGGGATACATATTTGTTTGTCCAACATCAGATTCTTCTTGTTGGTAAAAATTACTCTGGAGATAAGGATAAATTTTCTCTTGAGAGAACCAACGAATATCTTTTTTTAGTTTTTCTGTTTTTTTCTTTATAAGATACTCTTCAAAGTCCTGTAATTCTTGGTTCATAGTCATGAGTTTGTTTTTTCCTTCTTCTACACTGGTGTTACTTTTAAGTTTCTCTTCCAATTCCAGGATTTCCTGGTTTAAGACCTGTATCATTTTCTTTACCGTTTCAAAGATCAGGATCATCCAGTCCCTGGAGCAGCGGTTAGCAATGTGCGACCAGCGCTCCAGGGACTGGCGCACCTGAACAAAGAGTGCGGGATGTTTCTGACCCTTAGGCCTGAGGGTATAACTCCTGCTTTGAGGTATTCCAACATATAGTGGGCATGGGATTCCATTCTTTTAGCCTTTTTCTTTAAATTGGTGAGTTTGTTCCATTCACCACTATCTTTGGCCAAGCTGCCAGTGTTGCCCATGGTGCCTGCTATCTGTCCCACTAATGCTGAAAAATCTGCATCAGTGAATCCAAAGGTTTTCAAACCTTCCATTTCGTATACGGTAAGTATTTGCTTACGGCAAAGTAAATGTGCCTATCAGGGAGTAGAATAAGGGGTAATGTGAAGGCACTTTAATTTTTATGTAAGGGGTATTACCCTGTATTTGACAGAACCTGAAACTAGCAAGGAAAAGTAAGAGACAAAGAGTTGGTGAGTGAGTATTTTTCAGTCTTATATGTTAATCCAAGATGCTACACCCTCTGATGGAGGAATCACATACTGTGTGAGCGTTAAAAGGCACATAGAGGAATAGGAAAAGAAAATATTAATTTGGAAAAGATATAACCTTCGATAAAAACCGAGAGAAGAACATTGAGAGCAAAGGTTCTCCCTCTGTACTTTTTAGGCCCCAGAGGAGGGAGAGGACAATGAAAAAAGAATAGTAACTAACCTCTGAGCCGGCCTATATAATTTGATAGTAGATCTATTAAGATTCCGCATTACCAAAACAACATGCCAAATGTCACTTTAGAGTTTATCACTGACTTTATGTAGACATATAAATCCTTTGCAATATTTAAGTTAAGGAAAATCTTTTATTTTTAATAAGAATCAGGTCAGAATATATTTTTTTCTTTTCCGTTTTTTTGTATATATACACTTACATTTTTTTGTTGTGCAAACATGTCACATGATTGGTATGATAAACAAATTAATCATAACATCCTAGACATCCAAGACAATAAAGACTACCACATCCTAAACAACAATGTGAACATTATTAATCATTCATACTAGCATTCATTCACAAAAAGGAAATTTTAAATATAAAAGGAAAAGCAAGAAGAGAGGGATAAACACCGGACCGCTTGGTTGGTCAGATTGGATTAGATTGACAAGCTGGAAATCAACAATCTTCAATAACACTGTGGTGGAAACAAAATTGCGGTCAACGCGCGTTTCAGTGGGAGACCACCTTCTTCAGGACCGACTGTTGTTAATTAAAATTTGTAATATGTACAAGGGAGGTCTGGATGTCTGCAAAGAAGACAAACAAAGTGGCATTGGCAAGCTGATAGGGAATGCATTTAATTTTGTAAAAAGTTTCCTTATTTGAATTAGAGATATTTGGTAGGTTTCAAATTCCTAAAGTGCCATAAAGATTACGTAGAAAAGCTCCAAACAAAGTTGTGTGAGTCAAATCAGAAAAAGGGTGGCAAAGCAAGGAACAACCATTGTTGTGAGGACCCATGGATGTTATTAAGGTAAGGTTTGAGGAAATGTGTTAGAAAAGGATAGAACATACACCATAGATGACCAAAAAATCTAAACAGCTGACCTTTTAATCAAAGAGGAAGGTGCACAAAGTGCACGGTGAAGTCAATCTGTACACGTCAGTTCAGTATTATTAATTTCTATAAGAGAGAATGTGTGTGTTATAAAGACTATTTATTTACGAACTTCGTTAGCTAAATGTTGAATGAAATTGCCATCGTACCTGAAAGAACGCTTACATGTTTGGGTCGTTTCTTCGACGTGAGTTCGTTTACTTTCCAGAAGGCACACTATTTTACCGCCACATGGGAATCCTTGAGCGGCAGCCCCATCCACCTAACACTAAATACCCTATTCGTCCGGCGCATATGGCTAGATCCTGTCCAAAAACCTATATAAATCTTTGGATATGGTTTACTTTTGCCATAGAAAATGTAGTGTTGTTTTCCTCAGATCAGATGTGCCGCATTCTATTCCACTCACAACGAATAACCTGTCGCTACATAGAGGCTATTGCTCTGGTTTAATGCCTCCCATAGCAAGACCCATCAGTAACCTCAATGGTATCTAGAAAAGCTACTAAACCCCACAGTTACAAGAAGTATTACATGCACCAGACCCATTATATACTGACCGCACTGTAAAATATTTCATGTTAACATAGACTGCTAGCGCAAAGCTGTTCCTCTGAAATACGCTCATATATACAATAGATTGATAAAAACTTTCCCTTTTCTCTTTTTCATAGACACTAAGGAACTTCTTAGCCCTATAAACAAAGAGGAAAAACCCACTATTGATTCATAGAAAACAGTAGACTCTGGCTTTTTTTGAATGGCCACACGCCCAGGCAAGGTAACCTCTTTTTTCGGTATACATCAGACTTTAGTAATTTGCATCATTTGTCTAAAAAGCTTAAAACATTTATATCCTTCTTTACAGCGCATTTTTCATGACTGGGATCTCAGTTCGTACCTAGAAATTATATACCATACTTTGTGAGTCCTTACCATATGGTGGACACTTTCAGGTACGATGGCAATTTCATTCAACATTTAGCTAACAAAGTTCGTAAATAAATAGTCTTTATAACACACACATTCTCTCTTATAGAAATTAATAATACTGAACTGACGTGTACAGATTGACTTCACCATGCACTTTGTGCACCTTCCTCTTTGATTAAAAGGTCAGCTGTTTAGATTTTTTGGTCATCTATGGTGTATGTTCTATCCTTTTCTAACACATTTCCTCAAACCTTACCTTAATAACATCCATGGGTCCTCACAACAATGGTTGTTCCTTGCTTTGCCACCCTTTTTCTGATTTGACTCACACAACTTTGTTTGGAGCTTTTCTACGTAATCTTTATGGCACTTTAGGAATTTGAAACCTACCAAATATCTCTAATTCAAATAAGGAAACTTTTTACAAAATTAAATGCATTCCCTATCAGCTTGCCAATGCCACTTTGTTTGTCTTCTTTGCAGACATCCAGACCTCCCTTGTACATATTACAAATTTTAATTAACAACAGTCGGTCCTGAAGAAGGTGGTCTCCCACTGAAACGCGCGTTGACTGCGATTTTGTTTCCACCACAGTGTTATTGAAGATTGTTGATTTCCAGCTTGTCAATCTAATCCAATCTGACCAACCAAGCGGTCCGGTGTTTATCCCTCTCTTCTTGCTTTTCCTTTTATATTTAAAATTTCCTTTTTGTGAATGAATGCTAGTATGAATGATTAATAATGTTCACATTGTTGTTTAGGATGTGGTAGTATTTATTGTCTTGGATGTCTAGGATGTTATGATTAATTTGTTTATCATACCAATCATGTGACATGTTTGCACAACAAAAAAATGTAAGTGTATATATACAAAAAAACGGAAAAGAAAAAAATATATTCTGACCTGATTCTTATTAAAAATAAAAGATTTTCCTTAACTTAAATATTGAAAAAGATTTATATGTCTACATAAAGTCAGTGATAAACTCTAAAGTGACATTTGGCATGTTGTTTTGGTAATGCGGAATCTTAATAGATCTACTATCAAATTATATAGGCCGGCTCAGAGGTTAGTTATTATTCTTACACAGGTCTTATGCATACTTAGTGGTTCCCAGCTAAATGAGTCTGTAATCTAGTCTCCTTTTGTAAACTCCTTATTACACTCTTATCCACCCAATGTAAGAAGCACACCCTACTTCTCTCAAGGACTCAGCCCCCGAATACTTGGTTCGATCAGGAAATCAAACTATTAAAGTAAAATTTAAACAAGGTGGTTAAACAAGTTAGAACTCTACCTGTTAGTTCAGCAAACATCAGGCATGTCCAATATCTACATAAACAATATAAGCAAAATATATGGGAGTTAAAGAGCACCCATACAGAAAAGCAGTGGGTAAAGATTGTTGAAATCAGAAAATCAGGTTCAATAAAAGATTTTTGGATATTTATATACCATGTAGCAAAATCCAACAATACAATCATTATCTCAGTGGGCTACATCCAAATCATGACAAAAGTGTTTGTGACAGCTAATGGTGAATGTTAACTCAGTAAGAAAAGATATAGGATCCAGCTGTCCCAAAAACCTGTGTTTATTGTCCCAAATACTTGTTCAATTGATACATTATTAGCAAAGTAATCAGTACCGGATGTACACTCTAATCAGTAAACCCATCTAGACAAGTAGATTCTATATGCTGGTCACGTGTCTAGAAATAGTCGTTAGTTGGTGATTGTCCTTCATTAGGGATCTGAAAAAAGTGATTACAAAGCCTATTGAAAACTTATTGTGTCATCCTAGGTATTTCAATTGTGAAAAGTTAAATAGAGGACAAGGTGTTTGTACCTAGCATGTGAAGCATCAAATAAAAAGGCGAGTGATCATAAACATTGCTGAGGACAATAAAAAAATTAGAAAAATAAACTGGGATGCCAATATGGTTTCTTGACTGAACTAAGCCTGGGCAAAGCACTACGCTACGCTCGCGTAGTTTGCGAAGTTTGCGCTACTTCGCACTACACGAAATGCACGTAGCACAGTGCGAACACGCGTAGCGTAGTGTTGCGTAGTGCAGCGGTCATTTTTTGCTTGCTCGCGGTCCTCAACGTCAAGTTGGAGACCGCGAGCAAGCAAAATGACATCCCGACGAGACTTTTTCCTCGCTCGCGATCAGCAACATCAAGTTGGCGATCGCGAGCGTGGAAAATAAACCTCTCGGCGAGATTCTCAACGCGAGGAGGTCAGGTTTCTCATTGCGAGGGGTCGCGAACGCTCGCGAGGAGAAACTACTAGTCCGCGTTGAGAAAGCTGCCGCTCGAGTAAAAATCTACTTGAGCAGCAGAAAACTGCAGCTCGCACTGTGCAAGATGCCGTTTTCAATGATTACACAGTGCCGGTTGCTTGTCCGCACTGTGCAATCATTGAAAACGACATCTTGCACAGTGCGAACAGGGTACGATGCAGTTCGCGAAGTGCTACGCGTAGCTCGCGTAGTGCGAAGTGCACTTTGCGTAGCTTCGCGTAGTGCTACTTCGCGAACTATGCCCAGGGTTAGACTGAACATAGACATTGAAATTTGGATATGAGACAAAAATGTGCTACTCACAAAATGATCAGCTGTGGCTTCAGGTGACGAGTGTGGTAGGAAATGACGAAGTCCGTGAACTGAAGAGAGTACAGATCCTAGGTGTGGCTATGGTAGCAATGTAATGTAAAGTAAATTGGTCAAAGTAAAAAAAGAATAAATATAATAATGATTAACTGAACAAGACATGGGGATTTGCATAAACAAATAAACGTGGTTAAGGGGAAATTGCTGACCTCTCAAAAATAGTGGAGGAGAGGCTTGTTACACGCATCCAAACTGGTAATTGACTAACAGTAGTCCCAAATTAAATGCCATTTGCCTCTCTGGGAAGTACGCATACACCGGAAAGATTAGGGCTATGATAAACCCATTAAGACCGGTGTCATAAAAAGGCAAGGTTGCAAAATGTCCTCACAGTAACAAAAAGTGGGCTTAGATGTAGATAGAATGGGCAGGATGACTGGGAAGGAGCTGTACCCAGCCTCACTTACACTGCAAAGGGATTTTGCCTCAAGCACACACAAAGGAACATGACACCAAGTCTACCCTGCCTTTTTTCAGAAAGTTTGAAGTATTGACAGGGAAGGGGATTAACATTCCAGAACCATAAATGGGGATAGGACAGGGAGTCTGTCCCCACACAAAGGCTGGCACCAGGTCAGATCTCCAAAGACACTGTTCAGAACACTCCAGGACCTGTGAAAGTCACAGAAAAAGGACTGCCCTACTGTCAGGGGACAATCTTGCAGCTTGAGGGGCTGCCTTGCTGCCTGTGAAGTAAAGCAACAGAAACAACCATCTACAAAAATTGACTGCCTCTTCATGCTAAAGCAATAATCATCTGTGATGCCCAATCTGCTCTTCATGCTACAGCGATAGACATCTGTGACATTCAGTCTCCTCCTTGCGTTAACATTTCAATTTTCAGCAGGACTAACCTGATCTTTGTATGTGACCCACATTTCACTGCACTCTACCTGAACTTGTGGGTTTCCTACAGTACCGCATGACCAGATACCCACGGCAAGCATTTTGGGTTTTTTGGTGCTATTTTTCACTAAAAACTCTTAAAATTCATAACTCTTGTTCTGCTTAAGGGATATCATTTATTTTGGTGTTACTGTATTTATTAAAATTTACTCTATTTCCTAAATTGAGATTTTTCTTGTGCTTTGCTTTCGCTTTATTATGGGTCATGTGCTGCATAAATACTTTACACATTGCCTTTCTGTAAAGCCTGACTGCTTTTGTGCCAACCTACCAGAGGGTTAAACACAGGTTACTACGATGACTTTTGTGAATCACCCTGACAAGAATTGTGGCTGTTGCTTTAGTGATGCTTCCACTCCCCTCAACCAATAACCCAATTTCTTGCACACCTGTCTTCCCAAAAAGAACCATCATGAAACATAAGAGAGGGATAAGTATAAAGCATCTGATTTGCCACAGATTTCTCAAAAATGATGCACCTCACACTTGGTTACTCAAACTGCCAGAAGGTTTTTTTCATCTGTGGTCATTGTTCTGTTTTCCCTTTACCCTTGATAAGGTCAAATCTTTTCAGTACAACACAAAAATTATACTACATACTAGACTTAATTGACTGTAACACAAAATATGTTGTTTATCTTGCAACCTAATTCATGGGGGCAGTAAATTCCACCCTCTTAAGGAGAAAACAAACTAAATATATTAGAACAATCTGCAATATGGACCTCAACGAGCTTTATCTTAACACTTATCATCATGCCATAACTATAGGGAGGCTTTACAACTGCGAGTCAATGCCATTGGTTGGGTGAAACATCACTTGAATGGGGGGAACTGCACCATATGACTGTGTCAACCATAGGCAACATGGGTTAGTGAGCTAAAAGCTGTGGCCTTTGGCCTCAACCAAGACAGAGATCTATATTTCTTTTTAGTGGATTCAATCCTCTTACACTAGTCCCTATTGCCAAACATGGACAACATAGTAATAATTTATGTATTAACTCATGACTGTTCAGCCACTTGTCTACTACTCTTTAACTATGTATTATTATATCTTAAACATTATTGACACTTGTCATAAATAATATAGCCTATTGGTTTGATGTTCCCTTCTTTAGCAATTTCAAGTTTTGGGTCCTC
The DNA here is from genome assembly GCF_964204655.1 of Triturus cristatus. Taxonomy (NCBI): domain Eukaryota; kingdom Metazoa; phylum Chordata; class Amphibia; order Caudata; family Salamandridae; genus Triturus; species Triturus cristatus. The sequence continues at coordinate 796,955,437 of NC_140587.1, read as the reverse complement.
ACATATTCATACAAGAGTCTCAATCGTTCTTACTAATAACTTGTCTAATCTGCCTAATCCAGTTATTTGCAGGTGTCTTACACTACTACTAATATGGTTTGTTGTTTCAAACACATTTATATCATTTGAAGCTTGCTTTACCAACACCTGCCCTCTTAGGATTTCCACGACCTCTCGCAGATTTGACCTCACACCTTATTGAGCAGACTTTATTTTTCTGTCCACTATGGATCCATCTCACGCATCTGCTTCACTTCCCAATATGGCTGCCGCAGACTTGTTCCAGTCCTCTTTCCATGGTCATTATTTTGAGTCACCCTGCCACACGTTATTTACAGTAATAAAGCGACAGGAGTAAACCCATATACCACGCTGAGAAGTGGGTAGGTATGCTAGAAGAAACAACAATATCTCAACTGGTGTGATTCAAGTAAGACAGTTTAGACAGGCATGTCAAATACATTGCAGTGAGGAAGAAGAGAGACTCTTGGGAACAACATTTTTGATTGGAAGGTGCACTAGGCATCATATATTTAAAACAAAGTTGAGTACAGTTGTATCAGCACTGTAAGCATGAACTTGCATATAGACAACCCGAAATTGACCTTGGTGCTAGTTGTGTAAGTGAGTGAATAAGTGGCGACGCAAGTGACAAAGTGCATTCAGCAGAAGACGCGCAGGGTGAGATTGGTGACTTGATATATACAGTGAATCTTGTTGGTTCCAGTAGTATTTAGATACATTGAGGAAAATCGATTTTCGAGCACGATCGAATTGAGCCTCCATTTTGTGCTCCGCCGCCATTTTGTGTTGCCCTCACTCAGGCAGCACGACGAACAAAGTCTTTTTTGCTTTTCCTGCAATATCATGTCAAAATAGCCTTGTGCCTCTGTTTACAGAGCTGGTGTTACAGACTGGCCGAGTACACTAATCCCTGTCTGGTTTTTCTAATCCCTGTCTCAACTATCTGTTGGTTCACACTATTCTCTTCTGATTTTATCTTATCTTCTGGCCTTCACTGTCCTCTGTTCGCATTCTCTCGTTTCACAACTGTCCTCCAAAACACACAAACGTATCTCGCCACCTGCAAGTCAGTTACAGACATGTTAATACCTTAACCTGTGGGAGGGGTGGCAAACACAGTTGGAGGAGAGGATTCTTCGGGTTACTCGATACTTTTGTTTTCCAATTTCTCCTATTGGCTCTGACTCGCTTTTAGACTATTCTTATTGGTTTTTCATGTATGTTTTAGGTGTGTCCTTCGTTAATGTATATGTCACCTATGTACTATAAAAGATTGTGCACCACGGAGTGAAGTGGCAATCTCCTGAGAACATACCGTGTGTACTTCTAGGACAACTGTACTAGCTGCAGCTAATAAAATCTGATCTTTTACGCTGACAGAGTGTTCCCGTGTCTCTGTTAGCTGAAGCAGGAGAACCCAGGAGATTAAGGCGTACCCTGCGCCGCCAGACCCATAAGGTTTCTGGTTCTTCAAATGGCGCCCAACGTGGGGCGGCTTCAGAGGTAGTGGTTCTGCCTGAAGGTCGTGAGGAGCCCCGCAAGAAAATACTGGAGGAATCGCGAACCACGTCAAGCGACCCCTGTATGTCGAAAGTGGTCCGAAGGTCTTTTGCAGCGTGGTTACTCCTTCCTGACGGCTACTGATGACTGCTGCCCTGACTGCCACCCTGCCTTGGCCCTCTTTTTGGTGATGTATGGTAAAGCGAGATGATAGACGGGCCTCTGTTGGTGTAAGAAGACATCTTAGTTAAGTATTGGTGGGTCGCTCCCACATTTGGTTCTTTGGTTCTTTGGTTCTTTGGTTCTTAGGTTCTTTGGGTCTTTGATTCGGGTATTGCAATAGCCGAAGCCGAGCGGTAAGTACATTTGTGCTGTGTTAATTGAGTTAATCCCCTTGATGTTTGTGAACAGTCCAGTGAAATAACGATGCCTGGTCTGACTAAGTTTAAGAAACTTTGTTGCTTTGGTTGTAATAGGGATTCCCGGCTGGAGGACTCTTGTCCGATTCCTTCGGTTGGAACTCCCACTTATGAGCTCTATTCTAAACATGGTGTTGGTCCCATTGCCTTTAACAAGACATGGATTCGATACACAAAGAATGATGGTGTTTTAAAATGGCCAGAAAATGGTAGTTTTGAGCCTGACATACTAGATAATTTAGAAACTATTTTATTTAAAAGAAAAGCCCGGCCGGCAATGTTTGACTCTTTCCCCCTTTGGCGTAAGGAAGCCAAACAGAGAAATATTAAGCAAGAAAAACGGGATAGGAAAGCACAGGGTATGACAATTATACAGGCTGCCCAGCAATTTAAAGATGATGAAGTTAACAATGCGATGGAGATTGCAGAGAGACAGCATCGTATGGCGATAGATAAATGCTATTCGATGTTGCCAACTTCCCCTTCCGATAAAGGAAAAGACTTAGAGGAAGATCCCTTAATGTCTCACCTATTGAGATTGCCTCCGCCCTATGTACAAAGTGCTAATGCACCCCCGTTGTTACAGCCTGTTCAGCCGCCAGTTGCGCCTCTACTTGCTCCGGCTCTTCCACATTTGCCCCCTCAAGTATTGCCGCCTCTGCCAGCTTTGCCTTTGATTCCTTCATCTTCTTTGCTAACTGTTCCCCCGGTAATTACTGATTCCTCTTTAGTTAGTTCACCTAATACCTTGTCTCCTCTTCTTATGTCCAATTCTCCGTCTATGCGTAAACGACTCACAGATAAGGTCTCTGGTCTTTTATCTCCTTTCTTTGAGGCGCTAAATGTGTCTCCGGCATTTTCTCGAAGACAATCTCGTAGTCAGTTCCCAGCTTCCGAAGAACGAGAAAGGTTGGACTCACTTGCTCGCAAATGGATTGAGAAAGGTCCTCAGTATAGTGTACCTGACATTATGCCTACCTTCTCACAGTGGAATGCGCCTACGCAGAGATATGTTTTCAATGTTATGTGTGATATTCTTGTCAAAGGTTCGGAGGATATGGACTTGGGTTCGGTTCCTCAGGGTCTATTAGATATTCAGGCTAATTTTGATAAGGGACTCATTGTGGGTTCTAAGGTTGAGGACGCTGTAAATACACTTGATACCTTTAGAACTTTATTTACCTCACAGACTTTTCTTGATTCCGATCCCTCAGTTAGGTTGACACTGAAAAATTACACAATGAGAGAGGTTCCTCCGGTATGGAGAGAAGAGGTTGCAGCAGCAGGTGCTAATCAAGCTATTCCTGCTCACTTCCAGCGAATATGGGTACATGTCCCCTGGAAAAGATCTGAAGTTTTGGCTCTTAAACAGTCTCTACCGGATCCTCATAAGAACCCTGCAAGTTATTATAAAGAATTGTCACAGACTGTTGATGCCTGTATTATGAATTTAGCAGATATTGATATGTTGATGGGAAATTTAGTCCCACAAGCATTATGGGCTAGGATTCGTAAGGAGAATCATGCCCAAGAACTAGGTGGAGACTGGGATGCTATTATTGCCGCAGATGAAGCCCAAGTGGGTGGTGCGAAGCCTGATGCTTTGATTTCAGAACTCCCTGGTAGGATTATTACATTAATGAAAACGATGATGCCTGCCTTGCGAGTTAACTGGGATAAACTAGCCGCGTGTAAACAGAAGAAAGATGAGAGTGTCTCCGATTTCTTCACCCGTTTTGAGGAGACATTCATTGATCACAGTGGTCAGGACATGACTACAGAGGGTGGACAGCGATTATTTGTAAATAAGTTTGTATTTAATTTGCTACCCGAGCTGTCACATAAGTTGAAAGACTCCGAAAGTTCATGGGCCGTTTCCTCTTCAGCCCAGATATTGGCTACTGCTCAATATTATGAAAATAGAGATAAAGAAGAAAGAGATAAGCAAGAGAAAAAGACTAAAGAATTGAAAACTAAGGTTCTCTTGCAACAAGCTTATCCACCTCGTTATGCTCAGTTCCAGTTTCAACATCCTCCACAGTTTCAGAGGGTGTATCAAAAGCCTGAGCCATATACTCCGCGACCTTTGTTAGGTCCTAATCAATGTGCCTATTGTAGAGAGGAAGGCCATTTTAAGAATAGTTTTCCGGTTTTATTTCAGCGCAATAGGACACTATCTGCTCCACGAGGTCGTGGTGGCCTCCAGTCAGCAAACAGAGGTAGAGGTCGAGGTATGTTGACCCAAGAACAGCGTTCCCTTCCTCCTCCTAATTCTGTGAAATACTTTGATCAGCAAAACGTTCGGTCTACACAGTATTACAATGAAGATTGTTATGTTGAAGGCGAGAATGAAAGTCTTCATGTTGACTAGGACAGCCATGGACAAAGTAAGGGAGTTGTGTCGATTCCAGTAAATCAGACTGGACCTTATGTCAATGTCACTACAATGGGTGTTTCAGAGCCATTTCTTTTAGATACTGGTGCAATGAGAAGTTCTATCATTCATTCAAAACTCCCTGGGACACCTTTGCCTGGCTTAACGAATGTATCTGTAGGTTTTTCTGGCGCCCCAGATCGTAATCCAGTTTCTTGCCCTTTGCCTATTTCAATTGGCCCATATGATTTAGAAGTTCCGCTTCTCTTAATGAATGGTTGCATCGAGAATCTATTGGGCTTGGATCTATTGAAAAGATTGCATGCTACGATATATTGTTCTCATTCTGGTGTACATCTTACTTTAGGACAGAAACTGACTTCTCCAATGTATTTGTCAAAACATCAATTCCCACCTGAATTGCTCTCTCTTCCTACAACGCTTTGGGCCACGGGTCCAAATGATGTTGGTTGTCTTGAAATTCCGCCGTATGTTGTTACTCTCAAACCCAATGCTGAATTGCCACGCGTTTCTCAATATAAAATTTCCACTGAAGGTGAAAGAGCGCTTTTGGAAATCATTCATGATTTGATTCAGAAGGATGTGGTTGAGGAAACGAGAGGTAACATATGTAATAGCCCTTTCTTCCTGTTCTTAAACGCACTGATCCTTTTCAGCCTCCTGGTTATCGTTGTGTAATTGATCATCGGGAGGTAAAAAAAATTGTTGTACCACAGTTTCCTGTTGTCCCAGATATCACTGCGTTGTTGATGATGATACCTCCTACAGCGGTTTGGTTTTCTGTTATCGATCTGAAAAATGCATTCTTTAGCATTCCCATTGCCGTAGAGAGTAGGGATATTTTTGGCTTCTCTCTTAGAGGCCGAAGCTTCCGGTTCAAGCGCGCACCTCAAGGCTATTGTGAAAGTCCCTCTATTTATAGTCAAGCTCTGAAATGTCATCTTGATGCTTTTCTCTTGCCGTCTGTTGCTGTTCTCATTCAGTACATGGACGACTTGTTAATCGCTGTTGATTCAGAGGATATATGTAAGAATGTGACGGTTGCATTGTTGCAACATTTATCCAATCTTAATCATAAGGTTTCACCTTCTAAGCTGCAATATGTTCGTCGAGAGGTTACCTACTTGGGTCATCTCTTATCAAAGGAGGGAAGACGATTAACCCCAGAACGTATCTAAGCAATTGCGCAAATGTCTGTGCCATCCACACAAAGAGAGGTATGTGCCTTTCTGGGTATTACTTCCTATTGTAGGCAGTGGATCCCTAACTTCTCTCTGTTGGCCAAACCTTTGTTGGCACTCACTTTGAAAGATACGCCTCAGCCCCTTCCATGGACTGACGAATGTCAGAGGAGTTTTACTGACTTACGTGCTGCTCTGTGTTCCGCTCCTGTACTAGGTACTCCTGATTACAGTAAGCCTTTCACGCTCTATGTTCATGAAAAAGAAGGTTGTGTGTTGTCAGTTTTGACACAGCGATTTGGAGATAAACAACGACCATGTGCCTATTTTTCGGCTACGTTAGATCCAGTAGCTAGAGCATTGCCTAGTTGTCTTAAAGCGACAGCAGCAGCAGCAATTTCTCTTCAACAGTCTGTTGGAATGGTACTAGATAATACTCTTATTGTTATGGTGCCACATGCAGTGGATACTTTGCTAAACACAACAAAAACACAACATCTTACGAGTGCTCGTTTGTCTGGATATGAGCTGACGCTCTTGGCTAGTCACGTGCATATCAAACGATGTAATACTTTAAATCCAGCTACTTTGTTGCCTCTTCCAGAAGAGAAAGGTGTTCAAGAACAACATGATTGTTTCTTCCGTACTGAGGAAGAGACAAAAGGTAGAATAGACTTAACAGATACGCCATTAGTGAATCCGGATGGAACGCTATGGGTAGATGGTTCTTGTTTTAAGCTTCCTAATGGAGAGACAATTTCAGCCTATGCTGTTACTACCTTGCATACAGTCGTGGAAACAGCACGCATCAGACATAATTCAGCTCAGGCAGCTGAACTGATAGCCTTAACCAGAGCGTGTGTGTTATCCAAAGGAAAAAGAGTGAACGTGTATACCGATAGCCAGTACGCTTTTGGTGTAGCATTCAATTTTGGACGTTTGTGGAAAGAGAGGGGATTCCTTACTTCCCACTGCACTAAGATACAACATGGTCAGTTGGTGACTGACCTTCTTGAGTCACTTGCTTTGCCTACCCAGATAGCAATTGTGAAGTGTAGCGCACATAAGAAGATTACTGACAATGTTGGTCACGGGAATGCATTTGCGGATGAGGTAGCGAAAAGGACAGCCAGAGATGCTACAAGTCGCATGTATGTAGCGGGTCCTGCAAATTGGGTCAGAGAAAAAGGAATGTATGAGGACACAGTAGAAAGTGTGAAATCAATTCAAGAAGAGGCTACAGAGAAAGAATTGAGAAAGTGGAAAGAAAGTACAGGAATGTTAGACGAGATGGGATGTTGGGTGGAATTGTCCGAGCACCAACGTTGGCTGTTACCAGACGCTTATGTACTACCTGTAGTTACTATGGAGCATGGACCAGCCCACCTAAGTGCGAAAGGAATATGCAAGCTTCTGGCTCCAGTGTGGCAAAACGAAGGAATCCCAAAGTGTGCAGAAAATATAGTGAAACATTGCATTATTTGCTTAATGTACAACCCGGGAAAGGGAACCCCAACTCCAGCAGGTCACTTTGCTCCTCCGACCTATCCATTTGAGGTGTTGCAAATCGATTACATTCACATGGAACGATGCAACAATCTCAAATATGTTCTAGTGGTGGTATGTGCCTTTTCCAGATGGATAGAGGCTTACCCCCTGAAAGACAATACTGCTCTATCTACAGCCAAAGTACTTCTAAAAGAGTTTTTCCCTAGATTTGGTTTGCCGCGCATTGTTTGGAGTGACAATGGGAGTGAATTTGTGGGCCAAGTCATGCAAAAAGTTTGTGCAGGTCTTGGTATAAAACAGAAGTTCCGTGCGGCAAACCATCCACAGTCAGCGGGTCTAGTGGAATGCTACAATGGTACTTTAAAACTCAAGCTTGCAAAAGTACAGGCTAGTACAGGTCTTAGTTGCCCCGATGCCCTACCTTTGTCTCTTCTATCCACCAGAACGGCTGTGCATTCTCGTTTGGGACTTAGCCCTTATGAGATAGTTTTTGGACGCCCATCAAATGTATGGGGAGTCCCTCGTCCTAAAAAGTACTCTGATATACCATACCCGATGTTGATAGATTATTTGCATGACCTCACAACTAAATTGTGTGTTCTCCATCAACAGGTTTAGAGCGCTTTACCAGAGGCCTCCACAGACTCAGGTCATTCCATCCAACCAGGTGACTGGGTTTGTGTGAAGAATTTCCAAAGGACGAAGAATTTGGAGCCTCGCTGGAGAGAACCTCGTCAGGTTCTTTTGACTACTCGTACAGCAGTAAAGGTTGAAGGAAAGAAGAACTGGATACACGGCGTGCACTGCAAGAAGGTTCCTTTGCCTTTGCCCTTTGATCAGTGGGTCCGCAAGGGTATAAGTGACTCTGAAAGCGAGAAGGTTCCACGATTTATACCTTTTAGTGATGCACGCTTGAATGGAACACTGTCAGAAACAGAAAACGATGACATTCTCCAAGAAGCTGTACCACCACATTTTCGTCTGAATACCACAAATCCACGAACATTGTTTCAGGATCAGACTGTACCTGATAAGGTTCGTTACGATTTAAGACCTAGATTGAAGAAGAAAACTTGAGATTCTCTCTTCTATGTAATTTCTATCCCGGTTGCAGGGTCACGGTAGGAGTCTTGCTTGTGACCTGAGTAGTGGCAATAGGCCTGCAGGACTTGCAGTGTCATGGGACAGCAGACAATCGTGACCAAGTGATTAAGGAAGATTGCCGTGAGCATCCATTTAGAAGATGGAAACTACATTAGGCGAAAAAGAGAGAAAGAACAAAATGAAAGACAATTATTGTAAAATAATATACAGTCGTTGTGGTATAACTCTATGTGTTTTTATATTATTGTGTATTTTGTTGGCGTGTATAGGAAAAAAGTTGTCCCTTCTTCTATTACTGTGCCTTCTTATTCTACTATCTCTCCACATCTATTTCATACACTTCCTCAACATGAACTCGTTAGAAGGATTAAATATTACAATAATTCATTTATCCAGTTATTACACCAACACCAATTAGTAATAAATACAACCAATTGTTGGGGGTGTGGACTAATGCCTCATACCACAAAAAAAGGGATGCCATACTTAGTCCTTCCGTTCTCTTATGAAGGTTCTGCTTGGGCTTATTTTGTTATTTTCTCTAACGCTTATCAAAGTCGATTTAAACGACCTGTCAGTTCTTATATTAGAGGACCAGATTTCAGTCATAGTTCATTGTTAAAGAGAATGGTAACTATGGCTAAAATCATGGAAAACAGTAACATTGCTGTTGATGAGAGAAAAGCATATACTAATTGGAACGTCACTCATTATATCACTAGCCTTAATGATAAGGTTAAACAAGGAAAATCTCCACCAATTTGGACTGTGGAAATTTCTGCTTGCAAATAAATGGTCAGACTACTAACATCGAACAGAGAAAAAGTTTTTGTTCTCATACATACATCCACTCATCTCAGAATTCGCCGCCGTTAGTACCATCTCAAGGCACGTATTTTATCTGTCACGATAGAGCCTATACGTGGTTGCCAACTGATTTTTCTGGAACTTGCTATATAGCTTTTCTTCTTCCCCCTACATACACTGCTTCTTCAAATTTTCATAAAAACAGATATGGCAGAGGAATTATTGATTCCAAAGACACAGCAGGACAAGAGGGAGGAGACTTACTAAAAGGATTTCTTACTTTCTGGGGTCCTATGGCAAACAGCAGGAATATGAGACAACTGGTTTGTGTTGTAGAGACTACTATAGACATCACTGTAGGAGCTTTGAGTAATATTACAGCGGAACTACAGGCGGATCGTCTTATGACTTTGCAAAACCGAGTTGCCTTAGATATTATTCTTGCAGATCGTGGTGGAGTCTGTAAATTGATCAAATCAAGTTGCTGTATTTATATACCTGATGATGCTCTGACAGTATACCAGGCCATCTCTAAATTACATATAATCTCGGAGTCGATTCATCAGGACGAAGGAGATTGGTCGTTATTGGGATGGTTTTGGGGACTACTGTCCAAATGGGGTTGGAAAGTGCTAACATTCCTTGGTATGGTTTTAGCCATCGTTTTCTCCTGTTGTCTTTGTATGCACTGTGGTCCTGCCATCTGCGACCTTTGTGCCACTGTGTGCATCCCAAAACCTAAGACACAAAGAACAGAGAATATTAGAATGATGTTACAGCAACACCTCGATGACCTCATGGCTATCGACATCGACTCAGATTAACGTGAGTCTGTGTATCTTGCCTGAGTTCTGGCAAAAGGAGGGTGTGAGGAAAACCGATTTTCGAGCACGATCGAATTGAGCTTCCATTTTGTGCTCCGCCGCCATTTTGTGTTGCCATCACTCAGGCAGCACGACGAACAAAGCCTTTTCTGCTTTTCCTGCAATATCGTGTCAAAATAGCCTTGTGCCTCTGTTTACAAAGCTGGTGTTAGAGACTGGCCGAGTACACTAATCCCTGTCTGGTTTTTCTAATCCCTGTCTCAACTATCTGTTGGTTCACACTATTCTCTTCTGATTTTATCTTATCTTCTGGCCTTCACTGTCCTCTGCTCGTATTCTCTCGTTTCACAACTGTCCTCCAAAACACACAAACCTATCTCGCCACCTGCAAGTCAGTTACAGACATGTTAATACCTTAACCTGTGGGAGGGGTGGCAAACACAGTTGGAGGAGAGGCTTCTTCGGGTTACTCGATACTTTTGTTTTCCAATTTCTCCTATTGGCTCTGACTCGCTTTCAGACTATTCTTATTGGTTTTTCATGTATGTTTTAGGTGTGTCCTTCGTTAATGTATATGTCACCTATGTACTATAAAAGATTGTGCGCCATGGAGTGAAGTGGCAGTCTCCTGAGAACATACCGTGTGTACTTCTAGGACAACTGTACTAGCTGCAGCTAATAAAATCTGATCTTTTACGCCGACAGAGTGTTCCCGTGTCTCTGTTAGCTGAAGCAGGAGAACCCAGGAGATTAAGGCGTACCCTGCGCCGCCAGACCCATAAGGTTTCTGGTTCTTCAACATTTAGAATTAAAGATAATCATTGGAGGGAACCACGGCATATAATGCGCTATTGTTTGCGCTGAGTGGTCGACGACGTTTCGATCCTCTAACTCAGGATCATCTTCAGGACCAGGTTGTTGGTTTGGGCAGTGCTGTACATAAGGGACAAAAAGGGGAGGGGGCAATTAGGATGAAGGAAGGGGTAGGTGTATCGCGTACCGCTCCGCAGTGGGCAAGTGTAGAGGGAGTAAAGGCGTGGGGGGAGAGAACAGAAAAAATAGGGGTGTGATGGATGGAGGAGCGCAGGGAAGGGATGAAGCAAGGAAAGGGAAAAAGGAGGGGTAAGAGCGAGGCCGAAGAGAGAGAGGCAGGGTGGACTCCCTGGAGGTGGGACAGTCGTGCAATCAGGCGGAAGGTAATATGGTGAGAAAAGGAATGTCCCAGAAAAGACAAGTGGGTGGAAAATAAATTACCTGATGAACCGCGCCGGGGCACATGTTGCGGTGGGAACCAAATGAGAAGTTGGGGCGTCGATCAATATGGAGGGCGAGAAATCGATCTGTGCTGGAAGCACCGTGATTGGTGTCGAGCATAGGGGGCTGGAAGCAAGGGGAGAGAACGGCCGGTAAACATTAAACCAAGGGGCGGTAAGGCCAAGGTAGTCAAGGAGGCGCTGGGAGTGGAGTGCGTGGGCAGGGTGAAGGATCAGAGATTACCTGCGGTAGCACGCCCGAAGTGCGTGTAAGGGAGCCGGATGAAAGCCGGTTGGTTGGCCAGTAACTGGGGCGGTAAATTAATAGATCCATCCACGAAGGACCGCGAGTCGGTCTCGGCGAGGGGAGACCTGGGAAAGGAAGGAGTTTACAAAAATGGGTGTGTGGCAGGGGTAAGAATACCAGGGGAGGCGAGTGAGTGAGCGTAGGGGCAGGACTTACTTGTTGTTGCTGAATAAATCAGACCGCGAGGGTGTACCGAAGTGGGCGACTTACCGCTGCAGCCAAGGCAAGTGAATGCGTGGAACGAGCATGTTGGTAGTTAGAAGCGAAACCCCGTGAATGCCGGTCATGTGATCGACGGCTGATGATGCGACAGAATGAAGCCATGTGATAGGTGGAGCCGTGTGGGAGGGGATGGGAGCCGGAAGGGGAACGGGAAAGAGGGGGGGGACACTAGACTGCATGGGTGGCCGTAGCAATCATTATAAACAGTTTAGTCACAGTCGATATTTCAAGAATCGATCAAAAGGGACAAACGAACATAACAATTCGATTCAATGCAGTACAGATACCATATGTGGCGATAGCAGTCATAGTGAATAGTGTGGTCACAATAATTAGAAGGAACAATCATTTGGGAAAGAAAGACTTTGAATCTATTTGCGGAGCAGTACAAACATCAAGAATCAGTCTGGGCGAAATGACAATGAAAAAGGGGGAGACTGCATGTGTCATAGTGGCAATCATTGTGTATGGTGAAATCACAATTCTTATTTGAAAAAGAAACAAATTAAGGCGAAATAAACAAAACATTTTGGATCAGTACATGGACCAGTTCAGATATCGAGATGTGGAAAGGACGAAGCCATTTAGAGGGCAATAGTACTGTTCCACTCATCTATGGTGTTCAGACCTGTGTGGACTGAGTCGCAAATGGTCATCCATTTGCATTCGCATTTATTGAGAAGTGCTTTCATGTTCCCGCCCCTGATCGGGAGTGTGGGTTGGTCTATAACTTGCCAGAAAATGTCTGTTTCGCAGTGATTCTTTTGAATGTAATGTGCGACCAGGGGAGCAGTGAGTACTTTGCAATTGATGCGGCTTTTGTGTTGGATTATTCTTTGTTTGATCATTTGTGTAGTTTGTCCAATGTAAATCATGTCACATGGACAGCAGATCGCATAGATGACATTTTGAGATCTGCAGTTTGTGAGGGTTTTCAGTTTGTAGGTGTGGTTATTGGTTGTGAAGTACTTGGTATTGGTTGTGAGATCGCAAACGGTACACGCTTTACATTTATAATGACCGATGGTGGGTGGTAGGCCCCAGGTGGCTGTAATAGTCTTCCTGCCTGGTGTTTCCATTGGCCACGTGATGGCATGGACCAGATGTGTAGCTAGATTACTGCCGCTTTGGTATGAGAAAAGAGGAGTTTCTTTGAATGTTTTGAACGGTTGTAGTAGCTGTCAGTTGCGTTTAATGATCTTGTTGACTCTGTTGCTGCATGGGCTGAAGTTGGAAACAAAGGGGATCCTGGTCAAGGTTTTTTTTGGTTGTGGTGTGAGAAAATTTTCACGTTACAGTACCAGGCTCTTTTCCGAGCTCTGGTAACAAGACGTTTGGGATAGCCTCTGTCAAGTAGTTTTTGGATAAGAATGTCAGATTCTCTGAAGTAGTCTTTTCGCCATTTGCAGTTCCTGCGAATTCTGAGGAATTGGCCAAAGGGGAGGCCATCTCTGAGACCTCGTGGGTGGTAACTGGAATATTGTAGTAGGGTGTTTCTTTCGGTGGGTTTGCGGTATAAGGATGTACCTATCTTATTATCTTCTGCATGTATCAGGATGTCCAGAAAGGGGAGGTCATTAGATTTGGATTCATGAGTGAATTTCAGGTGAGTTTGAGAGTGGTTAAGCCAATCGATGAAAGGGTTCAGGCTGAGGGTGAAGCCCTTCCAGAGTAGAAGTATATCGTCTATGTATCGACGCCAAAGTGTGATATGGTCGAAGAATGGATTATTAGTAGTGAGAATGAGTGTTTTCTCCAGATGATGAACATAGAGAATAGCAAAGTTGGGCGCGAAGCACGCAGCCATGGAGACGCCCTTGACTTGGAGGTAGAAGGTATCGCGATATAGGAAATAGTTGTTTTCTAGGGCAATGTGTAGGAGGTCCAGGATGAATTCCGTGGGTATAAGGGTGGGTCTAGGTCGAGTTTCGAGTAGTGATTCAATGACTAGTAGGCCCTCCTTGTGGGGGATGTTGGTATACAGGGATTCGATGTCCAACCCTACCATGAGATCAGTATTGGTATCAAAGGGTCGGTCTTCAATGGTGAGGATGAGGTCCATCGTGTCCCTGATGAAGGTGTCTGTTGAAGGGACAAATGCTTTTATGATTGCATCGATGTATTCACCCAGAGGTTCAAGAATAGAGCCACATCCGGATACAGTAGGGCGTCCAGGAGGGTTGTTACTGTTTTTGTGGATCTTTAGTAAGACGTAAAGGACCGGTGTGTGGGGATGTGGATTGTTAAGAAAAGTGTAATCTTTTTGGGTAATGATGTTGAGTGATCTGGCTCGTCTCGTGACTTCCAGGTCATATTTCTCCGTATTCATAATGACGATCCCTCCGCCTTTGTCAGCTGGTTTGATTATCAAGTTAGGTTTGTTTTTGAGGGATAGTAAAGCTTGTTTTTCGGTCAGTGGTAAGTTATATGGAACAAATTAAAATTCTGCTTGGAGTTCTTTGACTTCACGGAGGACACTGCGTTCAAATGCAAGTATTTCTGGAGTCATGCTGGAGGAAGGGGGATTGAAGGTGGTGGGTGGGTGAAACCTATGTGCAGTGTGGGAAATAGATGGTGGTTTGTCAGAGAAAATTTGTTTAAGACGGATTCTGCGAAAGAATAGTAAGAGGTTGGACTGGAGGTCCATGAAGTTGGTTCGTTCAGTGGGGACAAAGCTGAAACCTCTGCTGAGGTGGGTGGTTTCGTCATGGGAGAGGATGTGGTCAGAGAGATTGAAGATGGGTATGGTTAGAGGTTCCCCAGTGGGTGGAGCAGTAAGCTGATCTGTTATTGTGGGGGTCCCCATTGGTAGAATCTATTGCGTGTTTGTCTTTCTCCTGAGAATTGAGGTTGGTATTGGCGATTTGTCCGTGGTCGACATTGTTGTTGGCCGCGTCCGTGGCCTGGTCCTAAAAAACCTTGTGGTAAAAGAGGAGGTGGTCTATTAGTGGCCCTGGAGGTGCTGGGACCCTCTCCTGAGTCGGAGTCTTCAAGTGAGGTGTTGGAAGAGTCAGAGAAAGTAATTTGTTGATTGTTGCGATATCTTCCCCAGTTGCGTGTTCTGGGTGGAAAGGATTGGGTGTTGAAGAATTCGTCCCGTAGGTAAGGGTAGGTTTTGTCAACATTGTAGAACTTGATGTCCCTTTGGATTTTAGTGACTTTTCTGTTTAGCTGTGCTGTAGCTGTGGTATAGTGAGCTGTAGTTTGGTGTAATATGTTGAAAGCTAGTGTGGTGCGGAATGATGTGATGTATCAAGTGAAGCATGGTATGCTATGAAATCATAATTGCTAATGTGGTGTATGGTTGATCAGATGAAGAGATTTAATATGGTGTGATATGATTAGTGAGTGAGGAAACTGCAAATTCAGTACATGTAAGATGTGTAATTGTGGGCAAATTTGATTCAAGTAAATTCTTCTTGGAGAAATGTCCATAGAACAGTTGCCCTTGAGGAATTTCTTCACATATTTAAGGCATTTTAAATATCTTCCCACTGGCTTAAGTGAGCCGTGATTGCTCAGAGGCGCTGCTGTTAGTTCTGTCATATAGATGTAGACCCTTCAGCTTTTATGTATGTAAGTAGGAAGTTTATGAGGCCATCTATTACCATCTGTAATTGCGTCCCACTTCCTCTGACTGCTCTGTCCTCTCTTCAGACTCAATTACCCATATGAGTAGTTGCTCAGCTAGGCATTTAAAGGAATTTGAGATTTAGTATGTGTCTACTGGTGATTTTGATTAATGTTCCCTAATTTGTTTGTCATGCCAACTCCTTTGTCTCCAAGCCAGGGTCACAATTCTAAGGCAATAAAATGTTAGGAGATATCTTGGCCTACTTACACACTGTTTGTCTCAACCAAAGAGTAATTGGGATGCCTTACTGGCTACTAAAGGAGCCAGTGAATGTTCCAAATTATAGTTTTCATTCTGAAAATGTACCTCTACACAGGGCCCTTCAAATGTCTATAGAAGACTTTATGGACTCTATGATGAATTGTTACATGAAGGAGTGAGAGCTTTCCCTCAGGAGTGTATCTTAGTCAGTGAGATTCGGGGGGTGACCCTCAAATTTCCTAAATAAAAAAGGGGTGGGCTGTAGGGTGGAGGGGTGAGATGATCAAGTATCTGGATGGACTGTTTAAATGAGGAACAGGGTCAGCATTGATTTGCATTAAGTGGGCCTTTGTCTAGAGTAGGACAGTGAGTGAAAGACAATGGTTTGGAATGCTACCCTGAGCGATTATCACTGGTTAGACTATTTGCCAGCATTCATCCCATCACCTTTATGATGTTTGAGCATCAGTAGTAAGTCTGTAAACCTGAGACTGGTTGAGATTTCCAAACCTACTACTGCCAAGTCTACAGAATTCCAAAAAGTAGTAAAGTTGCACACATTCAAGGAGCACTTAGGGTGCGGATTTACTATTTATCGGGTATACTAATTATGATATATATTAACATTTCTGCTCCAAAAAATGAACAAGTTAAAAGCTGTTCATGAAATGAGAATGATGAGAAAAACTGTAAGACATAGCAGACCTGACTCAGGGCCACAAGCTCAACTACCAAGCCAAGAATGTATTTGGGTGTGTCACACCCTGAACACACTCTTGAAGCTATGCCCCAGCCTATCCCACCTTAGCCTGGTAGTTCATCCTAGGAACTCATGACTACAGTCATGCACTGCACAATGGCCTGGAGTCCCTACGCAGGAATCACTTATTTTAAATGTATTTTCATTGCACACACTCTTCTTCCTCTCTGCTATGAGAAGCCGTGTTGATGGCGTTGTCAAAGTGGGGCATGTAGGCAGGGTTCTATGTATCCATCCTTGCATTTACAAATCTTTTTATCAAGTGACTATGTCTATATGTGCTAGGCCAGAGGTGGAAATAGAGGTCGATGCACTAGCAAATTAATATGGGGTGCCGTGCAAGAGCTTAGCTATTAAAAGGTTTGGCATGCATATTGTCATAATGCAGAAATATGACATAGCTTTCTTTAAATTCCCAAAAATGTATTTCTTTAACGTGGAAGAGTTTTACCTTACGTTAGAAATTGGATTTCTGGTTGGCAGAGGTATACAACCTGTCCAAGCATGAGCCACAATCCTAGCCAGGTTAAGTCTTAAACACACCCTAATTAAATCTGTGATCAGGCCCTAGTAGCTTCGCACAGAGCAGTCAGGATTAACTTAAGAGGCAATGTGTAAAGTATTTGTGCAACACTTCAAACAGTAAAACAATGAAAACCCAACACAAAAAGATGCCAGACCTGCTTAGAAAAATAGAACTTAATTTAATGAACAAAACAAGACCAAAACGATAAAAATCCAAAAATTAGAATCGGTGTTTCCTCAAAGTATTTTTAATGAATAAACTGAAATGTTGTGTTTAAAAGCATAAAGCGCTAACCGGGGCTATCTGGTTGCGCTAGACCAGGTTAAATCCCAAAGTGCAGGCCAACCGTGATGGAGCGCGGGTCGAGTATAGGTACCAGCTTTGGCCCGCTGCAAAGTACTTTAGTTGCTCTGTCATCGAAGCCGTGCTGTGAGGTGCAGATGAGGCGATGCATCGTTGTCGGTCCACGCAGTAAGACGATGCATTTACAATGATATTTTGAGAATAGAGTTGACTCACCACACAGTCAGTGATGCATCAGAATCAATCCTTGCAATGGTGGAGATACCTCTGCAGTGGAGGAGATGCATTGGTTCTGAGTCCTGCAACAATGGCGATACGTGGATTCTGCTGGAGCAGCACTTAAAACCCACTTCCTAGGGCCCAGGACTGGGTTGGCACCACTCCGCAGGGCAGGCTCACAGATGGCAGAGTCCAGGTGCTATAGCAGGTAGGTTGGACATTTTTTACATCCCTGAGATTTCAATCAGGAGGCAATCCAGCAAGCCCTCGGAGTCACTCTAGACCTAGATTCAAATTATATGGGTCTTGTCCTTCTAATCTAAGCAAGGAGGGCAGAAGGCAGCAGGTCAGCACATCAAGAAAGCAGTTCTTCCAGAGCAGCAGTCTAGCAGAGTGGTACTCCTTCAGCAGCACAGCAGCACAGCAGTCGTTCTTCCTCACAGAGCATCCACAGGTCCAAAAGAGTACGGAAGTGGTAGGGTCAGAGGTGCTTAGGTTCTCTCATCCTACCCTAGCTCCAGACATTTATTAAAAGCAAAGGTTTTAAACTTTGAATCATTAATAGCTCACCACCCAATAACAATACAGCAAGAAAGAAAGATGGCGGACTGGCAAGGAGCTCGAGGAGGGAGCTCTGCTAGCTTGGAATCGCAATTACCTAAATATCCCTGTTTGTCCCAGCCACATCAAGGCACATCAACCAAGGAGCTTTTGTTAGCCCCTCACACATCAACACCAAGGAGCATCGTTTTGGTTGAGGCAACAACAATTGAAGAATTCAAGAATCTCACATACCTGCGGCAGCGCTGCACAAGATACCGGAGGTTTTGCTGGTTGGGGTGCAGCTCCAGACGTCTCCGGATATCTACCATTGGGTCACCTCTCATAGGCGAGGTTGGCGCCATTGGACGAGGAGGCAGACTTTGTCTCGCCCAGGCCTCTCTCATCGCTGAAGTGGTATCTCGGGTCCCGTGAAGTCTACCATTGCAGGGACCTTGGGGGAGGAGGTGGGGACCTGCCCTCATTGGTGAACACCTTTGAGACAGCGAGTGAGCAGCTAGATGCTTCTGTAGACAGGATGAACCACTGCTGAATTCTGCCCCTGACCCCTGCGTCGAATCGCGCAAGTAGGAGTGAAAGTGCAAAGTTGCCATTCATTCATGCGCTGCTGAGCACTCAAGCGTGAAAGAGGGGTTTGCAAGGCTAGACCCCTGGAGATCACTCACCAACAATACTGCTTGCGGGGCATCGTATCTGCCATAAAGTTTATATTTGTGCCAACTGCTGTGGGCATCGCATGGACCCCATTTTGGGTTCTATCTATGACCACCACCAGATCCCTTCTTCAAAATGGCATGCAAAATCAAATTAATGGAGAAAGGACTAATCACCCCACACTGAAACAGGGAAAGAGACATAGGATTATGCATCACTGCACTCCACAAAAAGGAAGGAAGTATCAATCACTCCATTCTGTTTATGGAAAGTGACATAGAACAACGTCCCAGAGAGGATCCATACAGGGAAAGAGTTATATGACTACCTCTCAGAGCTGAGTTATTATCGGATAACCAGTGGCCATCTTGAACCAGCTTCAATACCATTGGGATAATCCCTAGCTGAACCTACGGCACCCAAGTCCACATGCACACAAGTGAGATTCTTTACTATCCCATCTCACCTACCCAGGCAAGTACTATTGCCATACCTTTGCCTACTTGGGCTTATCCCTACTCTCCCCTCTCTCCCTCCCCATCCCTCATGCCCCTCCTTCCTCACCCCACCCATTACCTCCACCTTTACCACCTTCTACAGCAATTTACCCAATTCCATCCCTGCCTTACATAAGATACTCCCCTCAGTTGGCCCAAATGGACGGCTTCTCTTAATTTCACCCCCACAACTCCACCTAACATCACCTTTCTCACCCACTTTGCATTGTATGTAAAAGGTAGGACATGCTCTGATGTGTGTGACATGTCCTGATAGTGAATTACAGAGAATTTCGTTTTTCACTATTGCAGGGCTACCTGTTCCCATAGGCCAGAATGGGCAGTTTGATTATAACATTTTATGATCCTAACTGACTCAGGGAACTAGGTAGAAATTCGAGTTTAGTATGCCTGAACTCAGAATGATAAAATACATCTTTTAGTGAAGTTGGTTTTAACATTCTGTGTTTAAAAATACCACTTTTAGTAAGGAGGTATTTTCTTGCCTAACCATCCAAGCCTGCAGCTACTAGGTTGTGTATTCCATGTCTGGTTTGTGAGTGACAGGGGCTGGGGTGGCTCAGGAAGACAGGGTGAGTCAGCACAGGGCTGAATAGACCTATCTGCATGTAGAGTGGTGGGAGGAGTAGCACCTGGGTCTGAATAGGGCTGTGCCTGCCTTCCACAATGTTGGCTCCACCTCCTGTGGTGCGTCTGATGTCCCTGGCCCACACTATCAAAGGAAATAAGGAGTCCTGTAAACAAAGTCCTCCAGGACTGCACAGAACTGGTTTGGACTACGGTTTGAACTGAGCTTACCTCCTGCCTGAAGTCTTAGGGATACAAGACTTCACCACGATCTCCCCTGAATTCCCTTGCTGTGGAATTCTGCCTGCAGAGAGGTGCCTACTATTGTTTTGGCCCTCTGAGAAGACTGCGAGTGACTGGGAGCTGGAAGCATGACGCAGCGAGGAGAAGCATGTCGCTGCAGCAGCAATTGCCATCGCATCGCCAAAGATGCGTGCCTCCGCTGCAGCTGTTCACCGTCGCATCAACGTCGAAGCGCGTTGAATCCCCGGAGAAGCGTGTCGCCGCCGCAGAGGTCGCCGTCGCATCACCGGAGAAGCATGTCGCAGGGCCTGTCGCGGCTCAGAAGTTACCAAGTTCGCCGCATGGCCATCGGCATGCAGGCATTGCATCCAACATTGTCACATCGCATCAAGACGCAATTTTCTTGCATCGCAATGGATCGTTGCATCGCATCGAGGCACCATCTTGTCGCATCACACCGGATCACAGTAAGAAACCGACTCATCACCTCCTCTCCGGTAAGGAACCGACGCATCTCCTCCCCTGCTCTGCAGTAAGGAACCGACGCATCACCTCCCCCGAATCAAGGAACAGACGCATTACCTTCCCTACGACCGTTTTGTTTGTATTGCGTGACGCATCCAAGGTACTTTGAGAGTAAAGTGTCGCATTTACCATCTACATTGAACTAAGCTATTTTCTACCATTTTAGAGACTATTTTTAATTACAGTATTGTGGATTTTTGTCGTTTGGTCTTGTGTTAAATCTAATAAAGATTACTTATTTTTCTAAACTTGTGTGGTGTCCCTTTGTAGTGTTTTCACTGTATTACTGTATGTGTTCACAAATGCTTTACACACTGCCTCTGAGATAAGCCTGTCTGCTCCTGCCAAGCTACCAAGGGGGTGAGCAGGGGTTAATTTTGGAGTGTACCCTCTTACCCTGATTAGAAGCAAGGGTCCCTATTTGGTCAAAGGTACCTACCTCTGCCAACTAGAGACCCCCAGTTCTAACACTTACCCTTCCCTATAAACATCGACTCTACTATGGAGCTGGCAGGACAACATACCTATACCATTAAATACCCCCCTAACCTCCCAAAAAAGCAGCCAAAGGCTTCAAACATAACCTGCTAAAATCAAACCCCGAGACCCCAATCTCGGACCCCTACTTCTCAACTTATAGAGGATATATAACTAATGACATCATTTTTTACACAAAGCGAAGCGCCCAATGGAGAAAAGCCTTTTTCGCCCTGTTCTCGATCTCCTCCTCTAAGAAAGCTACACACGGTCTCAAGATATCGATCATACCCTCATCATTTTACCGAACTGCAACAAAAATCACAATTTATCATAATGGAATCATCCTCATACAATCATCTGACCACAGGTTAATCTTACTTGACAATATCTTTCCTCGCATCAAGGAAAATGTCATGAGACCCTATACCCCCTCCCCAGACTCTCTCAACTCCAGAGCGTCCCCGAACACCCCTCCTAAAGGCAGTCACCTCTTAGGACCCAACTTTCATATACACCCAGTGCAGCTCCAGCAGATACCCTAGCATACAATAATGACCCCCCTAATCCCAACAGTACCCAGCCTACACCTAATACCTGAATAAGTAGCATTCTTCCCAATCTTACCCGAAATACCCTGAACACCACTACAGCCCTAACCCCCCTCACATCTACTCCGTACATGCCTCTCCTCCTCCATTCATTCCTCTCCCTCCCTTTAACCATCCATGCGGGCCTCATTACGTCAACCCAGGATATTTTAACCGCCAACCCACATCCCTGACTCACCCACCCCTCCCCTACCCCCAGACCAAACAATAAACACACAACCCACAATGGACCCCAGACTGGATGAAATTTTACTTTCATTGCAACAAAGATTACCTCCAATTCCTATGGGACCCGATTCTTCACCTACCTAAGATTAGGAGGCATGGTCAGGATTCTAGCACAAACGTCCATAGAAACCACTCCCCATATCCCCGAAGCATCTGCCCCCAAGATGGACAAAAGTACCTTATCCCCATGGCCACAACCCGATCTGTCCGAAGTAAGGATCCTCTATCACCCAACGATATACAATCCGTACTCCGCTCTTATGATCTCCCTCTTCCCATCCAGAGCACAGAGTGGTTGAACAACATAAATAAACATTCCCCAATCCAAACTATCCCCTCCAATCCACACAGAGCTCTAAAACAGAACCCTAGAGGAATACCCAAAGACAATCTTCTGCATGTCTCCCTCACACAATAACCTGTAGCTCCCATCAAGTCACATCTCAAATGCATACTACTAAACTGGAGTGCAGCCTCAAGACATGCGACTGAAATAGCGGATCTCATAGGCACTCATGAACCGACCTCTTTATTCTGACCGAAACATGGTTAAATGAATCGTCTACGCCTATCCTAGATATTCTGGTCCCCCCAAACTATGACATCACTAGACTAGACACAACTGATAGACCAGGGGGCGGTATTGCCTGCATACATCAGAACAGTCTCTCAGTGAGACGATCTCATTCACTGATATTATCCTCATGTGAATACCTTTGTATTGATATCACAAGCAACAACAAACCAGTCTGTTCATTGCATGCATTCTACCACCCTCCAGGTGACAACTTCACTTTCATCGAACAATTCATGAATATCCTGACTACAAATACTGGACAACAAAGCTCCCAAATATTCCTAGGCGATCTCAATCTTCACTAGAATGACCTTAACAACTCTGTGGTTAATATCCTCAAAGCATTCCTCACCTCGACCTCACCCAAATCTGCAACAGCCCTACACATGACAAGGGCTCAATCCTAGACTTGGTCATTTCCAATGCCGACTCCATTGAAATGAAACGATCCTCCCTGTGGTTGGTCCGACCACCATCCCACCATATTCTTCATTAATGAATCATTAAAATTATATTCAGCTCAACCTACGAAACCTAAAATATGGAAAAGGAACCTAAAAAAAAAGCCAGCATGGATTTACTCACATCCATTAGTGTCAACCTCTTGCTTCCCCCTGAAGGCCTCTATGATGTTCAAGCTCTGACAAACCACTACTTTACCTCTAAGGCCGCTGTAATAGACACAGTTGATCCGCTACAACTGAATAGGCTCTCCACAAAAGATTCCAAACCATGGCATAATGGTAGACTCAATGAGGACAGATGCTCACTAAGATTAATTGAACGCCCATGGAGATCATCATCGTCCCCTGACCACCTTAAGCTGTTAAGAACTACCAGAGACTCCTATTATAGAAATATCAGAAGATCAAAAGCAAACTTTTTCAGGAACCAATTAGACCAAGCCAAAAATTGATCCCAAAATCTTTTTCAACTAGTCAAAGCACAATCTAATGGCTTACCTTGACCCACCCCAAGTTGGACCAAGCACACTACCCAGCTGCGAAGAATTTGTCTCCTTCTTCACTGAGAAGACAGAAAACATGAAGATGAACCTACTTAAGGCCTTAGTAATTCACACTGACACCCACAAGGGCAACCCACCTCCCTCTCTGGCATTCCCTAACTTATGCACACCAAAGTTTGCCCTAAAAAATAATGGCGAATGGTCCTCCTTCAAAAATTACAGTGAAGATGCAATATTAAAAGTGCTCATATCATACAACCCCTCTAAACACTTCACTGATCCTCTTCCTGCAAACTACCTAAACGAGTTCATACCGCTGCTACTGCCACTATGGACCAAGATTATCAATACCTCTCTGCTTCAAGGAATCATTCCAGAAAACCTTAAATCTCTGCAGGTGTCCTCCATCCTAAAGAAACCAATGGCAGACCACACAGGCTTCAATAACTACCACCCAATCTCTAACATCCCAACTCTGGCTGAACTCCTAGAAAAATGTGTACTCATCCAGCTGGGCAACCACATCGACCATTTCAACCTGCTTAACCAATACCAATCCGGCTTTTGCACAGGGCACAGTACCGAGTCAGCCATGACCCACATTGTAGATGACGCACTAAAAATCCTAGACCAAAACAAAGCCTGTCTACTAATCCTGCTTGATCTATCTTCGGCATTCAATACCGTCAAACATGACAATCTTCTGGATCTTCTGAAATATAGAATGGGTTTTTCAGGATCAGTGCTAAATTGGTTCACCTCTTTATTCCTAAATAGATCCAAAAGATTCAAAGTCAAACAATCCTTATCCATGGCCATCCCAGTCACATTAGGAGTCCAGCAGGGATGTTCCCTCTCACCTACACTTTTCAACCCCTTCATGGAACCACTCACCGAAATTCACAGCTCCTCAAACATCCACTATCACATGTACTCAGACGATACACAACTATACTTAAAGGTCACTTCTCTGGACTTAACTCTAGAAAAAGGTTCGACTTGGCTGGCGGAAAACCAGCGGAAACTAAACACCCTCAAGACTGAATTAATCCTAATCACTCCACCCAACCAAACAACGATCATTGAAAAATGGTTTAAACAACTAACAGCACTCAACTGCCAACCTCATATGATTGACTCAGCGGAATCGCTGGGATTAACAGTTGACAGAAATCTAAACATGTAGAAACATATCAGTGCCGCTACAAAAGGAGCAAACATTCAGATGAACACTTTGAGAAAATTTAAACCCTTCCTTCCCGCAAATTACTTCAAACTGACAGTTCAAGCACTAGTAATCCCAAGACTAGACTATGGGAGTGCAACGCTTTGCGGACTTCCCAGATCTACAATGGCCCCTCTAAATGCCTCACTCAATTCAGCGGCTAGGCTCATCATGGGCTCAAAAAGAAACTACCACATTACCCCCGACCTTAGAGCTCTTAACTGGCTACCATTCGAAGCAAGAATTCAAATCAAAATTGCTTGCATGACTCACAAAGTCCTACATCACAATACTCTGAGTTATTTGGCCCAAAAACTGGTGCTCTCATGTGGCAACAGATCCTCCAGAAGTTTCATCAATCTTCTTCTGAAACCACAACGATTTGCCAAAAAGAAAGGATACAACTGTGCTTTCTCGGGATTCGCTACTAGGATATGGAACTCACTGCCCCCAGAAACCAGACTGAATCCCTCTTCTACCTCTTTCAAGAAAGAAATAAAGTCTCTACTCTTGAGTAAATTTACATGAACAATGTATCTAACTCTCATAACGGTTGTTTGTATAACAAGACATATTCATGACATATTGTGTTCTTTTGTTTCATCTTTCTACCCTGTAAAGTGTTCTGATACCTGCAAGGGTCACGTTCGTGCTATTTAAAACCTTCCAAATAAATAGATAAATACAATTAGTGAACTATAAGGCACGTCTGTATTGATGTAAATCCTAAATGTAGACTAGATGCTTATTATAGATTGAGCACGATTATAGTTAGGCTATCCTGTTTTAGGTTTAAACCTATAGTAACTGATAAAACCCCACTGCAAGGGCAAAAACCCTTCACCAGTATAAACATATAAAAACTGATAAACGTCTGCACAACCACACACTGAATGCCATTCAAAGGAAGAAAAAGGAGAGTGAAAGAGTCATTTTTATTTCTTCCTGAAGGGGCAACTATGATGTAACTTAGTTATATGAGGTAGCAGCAAGAAAGACTGGGCTAACATTATACTGATTGCGTTTTGTTGTTTAGGGATGTCACTAAAATAATGTTTTTTTTTCTTTTTGCTTTTTTCAGCTTTGTGGTATTTGAGCTAAAGATGCAGGGTTTAGATGCGTGTTTTAGGTCTTATTAAATTAGTTTATAAACTGTAGAGAATCATGAAATATCCAAATCTTTTTTTATATTTTGGCTACGTTTGGTGCTCTTACTGATAGGTAAAAAGGTTGGTTTCATGAGAATCTTTCCCAGTATGTACCATCACATTTACCCATAGACAGAGAATGGGTGATACATCAGCCTCCCTTTCTAGCGAGTCAGTATTGATAGTAGATGAATTGCCAAACACCCCAGGCTTTAGATATTCAATGCAAGGTGCAGTGACAGGTATATGGGAAAAGAGTGCTGTCACCAAGCATCTGTGATAGCTGTGAAAACATGACACCAGCCTTTTGGAAAACACGGAGTACAGTGTCACTTGGAATGCTGCTTACCAAGTTTGGTGGGATATTGTTTGTATTTGCAGAGATTAAGCTATGTATATTAAAAAGTTGTCTGATGACCTGTCAATCGATACCTGATCTGAAGTGCTTCCCTGTAAGAGATACTTGCCACTTACTAGATGGTATGCTAAAAGCATCTTTGCAATCTTTAATGAAGAATGCTATTGACTTAGTAGTCCATTCTGGTGCACTGTTTCGTTTTGCACTGGAACTCAAATACAGATATTTCTAATTTGTTTCTTTTTGTGGCATCAAAGAAAGAGTTATCCCAACTGTGTGATTTAGCCGTTAGTTCTTAGTCCTAGAGGCCATGAATGCTATATTATCCATGTGGCAAATGTTTACAGAATTCTTGTTTAGTGATGATGCCAAAGGCAAGAAATGTGAGGATCTTCGGTCGCATATTGACAGTGATGTGAAAAAAAGTACACTCTATTGCATTCTTAGATTTTTAAAGGAAAACATGACTCCTGTAGTGGACATTATAAAAAACTAGAATCTGAAAACACTCTTGCCTACTAAGTGTTCAGCGCAAATGGTGTAAATGTGAAACATCTCCTTGAGAGTAGGCTAGGTGAAACTTTTAGTGACTCTGGCACTGCATCATGTTCCATGCTAGAATGCATGTCACTTGGTAAGCAAAGAAATGTTGAGGAGCATTTCAGGAAATTAATTTAAATTTAAAATGCATACGAAATTAAATGCTTTGCAATGATGCACAGAAATGTCCCCTCACCAACTATGCATTTGAAATCAATGAAGCCTTACTGTGGTACTCTGCACAAGTTGTAGATTCTTTCCATAAAGTGGAATTTTCAACAGACTTTGAGAAGTACTGCTTCATTTTTGTCAACTTCAATAACTCTGATGGCCTCTGAGCCCAGTTTAATGTATATGTTGCAGAAACTGTCCAAGAGAATCGCAATCTTCAGGTGCACCAGTATTGGCATAGAAAGCTATGTCAGTGGCCAGAGTTAGCAAATTGTTTACTGGCTGCTTTGGAGTTGCCTGTCTCAAGTGCCAATGTTGTGAGGACCTTTTCACAGATAAAAGTTTACATGGGAAGGGAAGAGCAAGCATGCATGACCAGAGACTCTCTGACGATGGGATACTACAATTAGTTTGATTTTCAAAAATTTATTTGGACCTCATATACACTGTATGTACACTGTCTATATACCATACACTATCAGTGCAGAAAGCAAGAAATAATAAAAGCAAAACACCAAAAAAACACTGTTTCTTTTGGTTTTATTGGTATGAAAATGTGTAACCATTAATAACTGAAAAACACTGAAAAAAACTACCAGAATTTACCAACAATAGAAACTGAAAACAAGAAAGCCTAATCATAGTCTATTAAATCAAACGTAAGAGGTGATTGTATAGCACACATCCTGAACTCAAGTAATTAAAGGGTGCTCTCATGTGGGATAATGAAGAAAAAGGAGGCTCTGTGAAATAAAATGTTTGCTAGGATTCCCCAATATAGGCAAGTAGAGATATTCAATCAAACAATCAATCAATATTTATATAGTATGGCTAATCACCCAGAGGAGTATCCAGGTGCTGTATCAAAGGTGTCAGTCAAAGAGCCAGGTCTTGAGTCTGTTCATGAAGTGGTTTAACGAGGGTGAAGTAGGGAGGTGGATGAGGAGGGAGCTCAAGGCTTTGATGGTGAGATGGGAGAAGGATCGGCCTACTGAGCAGCTGCAGTGGATACATGGTGTTTGAGCGAGGCCGAGGTGTGTAGGGCGGCAGTTTGTGGTGGGTAGGTGGAAGTTCAGGCGGTGGTTCATGTAGTCTGTTCCTTGGTTGTGGAGACATTTGTAGGTGTCGGTCAGGAGCTTGAGCTGGCATCTCTTCTGGACATGGAGCCAGTGAGGGTCTTTCAGGTGCTTGGTGATGTGTGTCCCTTTGGGCAGGTGGAGAATCATTCTGACTGCTGCATTCTGGATTGTCTGGAGTCTTCGCATAGGTTCATTGAATGCACCGGCATGGAGTGTGTTTGCTATATTCAAGCCAGCTGGTGACAGAGACCTGCGTCACAGTCTTTCTTGTGTTGATGGGGAGCCAGTAGAGGATTTTGTGGAGCATGCAGATAATGTGGAAGCAGGATGAGTCAACGGCATTGACCTAATGTCTCATGGAGAGTTTGCTGTCCAGTATGATGCTGAGGTTGTGGGCATGCCTTTTGTGACAGTAGGTTTGAGCTCTGCTGGCCACCAGGAGTCGATCCAGAGGTCGGTGTGTCTGCTGAAGGTCAGAACTTCCATTTTGTCGGTGTTGAGTTTCAGGCAGTTGTTTTTCAAATATCTTGCAACGTTCTTCATGCAGTTGTGGAAGTGGGTCTTCGTCAAGGTGGGGTTCATTAAGAGTGAGAGGATGAGCTGAGTGTCCTCTGCATAGGAGATAATGTTGATGTTGTGCGATCTTATGATGTCTGCGAGTGGTGTCATTTAAATGTTGAAGAGGGTGGAGCTTAGGCATGAGCCTTGGGATACTCCACAGATGTTGTGTTTGGGTTACGAGGTGAAGGTTGGGAGGTGGACACTTTGGGTGTGTCCCGTGAGGAAGGATGCCATCCATCTGAGCGCACCGTCTGTAATTCCTATCTATTGTGGCCGACCGATGGGTGTGTGGTGGGATATGGTGTTGAAAGCTGCAGAGAGGTCCAAGAGGATGAGGGCTGCTGAATCTCCCCTGTCAAGTAGTGCTCAGATGTCATCTTTTGCTGTGATCAGGGCTGTCTCGGTGCTGTTGTTGGCTCTGAAGCCTAATTGGGGTGGGGTCCAGCAGTTTGTTTCTTTCCAGATCATCTGTTAGTTGGAGGTTGATGACCTTCTCCAGGACATTGGAGGGGAACAGGAGGAGGTAGATGAGAAGGTTGTTCCCGAGCTCTCTGGGGTCTGCCAAATGTTTATTGAGGTGGGGTCTAACCTCTGCGTGTTTCCATGTGTCGGGAAATGTGGCTGTAGTTATAGAGGTGCTGAGGATGGTAGTGAGCTGGTGATTGAACTCGTTCCATCCAGGGTTGAAGAGTCGATGGGGGCACGGGTCGTTGGGTGCTTCTAAGTGGATGGAGCTCTTGAGGGTGGTTGTTGTTTGTGTGTTAAGTTGTTTTGGTGCGATGAGCACATGGTTGGTGGTGGTAGATGGGTGGCAGAGCTAGTCAGCTGGTTGGGGATAGAAGTTTCTGTAGATGGTTGTTATCTTGTTGTAGAAGTGGTCAGCGACGGAGTCGCAGAGTTCCTGTGATGGAGGGATTGCGTTTTCAGTGGCTGACAGGCATGTGAACTCTCTGAAGATGGTGAAGAGGTCCATGATTTAGTTTATACTTGGATTCAATAGGGCGTGCCAGGGCCTTTTTTGCCAATTTGATTTGGTGGTGCTAGTTGTTAAGGGTTGATTTGAAGACTGCTCAGACGGCATCATTCTTGCTAGTTCATCATCTTTTTTCCAGTATTTTACATCCATGATGTGCTGC
Organism: Triturus cristatus; assembly: GCF_964204655.1. Lineage (NCBI taxonomy): Eukaryota > Metazoa > Chordata > Amphibia > Caudata > Salamandridae > Triturus > Triturus cristatus. The sequence goes on along the minus strand of NC_140587.1, from coordinate 796,926,103 downwards.
GCTGAGCTCTGGCATGTACCAGCTGACTCGGTTGGTGGGTCTGTGCATTTTGACTGGTTTGGTGGGGGCGACTTGTGGTGGGCAGTGCTGGTGAGCCACGTGTTGAAGTACTCTACTGTCTGGTTCAATGATGTCGGGTTGAGTGGTGCTGAGGGCATGGATCCATTTCTGCTGGGTTACCTTGGTCCAGCTGCAGTGGGGAGAATTGTATCAGCTGGGAGGGGGGGTGTAGTGTGCCAGTGAGGGAGAAGTGTACAATGTGGTGGTCTGTCCAGGTGAGTTCTGATGTATGGCTATATCTGATTCTGTTGCTGGATGTGAAGATTTGGTCTAGCGTATGGCCAGCTCTAAGTGTTGGGACGGTGCTGATCAGCTTGAGGCCGATGTCTAGTCTTTCCAGGAGGTTGGTAGTGTTGACGTTGGTGGAGTCCTCAAGATGGAAGATAAGATTCCCCAGGAAGATGTAATGTTTGGATTCAACTGCAAGAAGGGTAATGAATTCGGCAATGGCATATCTTTTTTTAAATAATCTTTTTATTAAGTTCAACAATAGCATACAGACATGTGGCATATAGTGCAGCACGGTCTTCCCAGTTCTCATTACATTGACACCGGTAGGTAACAGTCTGATCATAATGAGTCCAAATCTCTTCCGCTAATACTCTGCATTTCCAGTTCCTTCGATGGGGAGACACACAGGATACCTCGGTATTCATTCCATTTCCCCCATTTCCTGTCCCATTTCTTTGGGCACACTCGAGTTTTAAAAACTTCCGTCTCTGCGACCATGCACCTATCTAGTTCTTTCAACCACAGGTTGGGGGAAGGTACATCTTTTGCCCCCCATCTTCTCGCTATCTCCCATTTGACCAGGGTGTATCCCAGCGAGGTAAGTTGTTGCTCCACCTCTGTGAGATCTGTGGGGGGCCAAATATTAAGGAGTCCCAATCTTGAAGTAAGGTGTATTTCTTTTCCCAGGGCACTTTTTATGTGGTCCTTGCCCCCTCCCACACGTGTTTCAACCCGGGAATTCCCAAATCATGTGGAAGAAAGTCGCTGGTTGTGAGCAGCCCTTGGCAATGGCATATCTGATGCTGGGTCATGGTTTTGGTGGTCTGTGTGTGATGGTGCCTTTGATGATGGTTTTGGCATTGGCGTGGAGCTGGAAATTCATGTGTTCCATGGTTGGTGTGGTGTTGTCGTTGGTGATGGTATAGGTGATTGATTCTTTGTGTATGTTGGTGATGCCTCCAACGTGTCTGTTGGTGAGGTCTCAGTGTTTCACCTTGTAGCTGGTGGGAGTTGTGGTGATGTCTGGGGCTGATGTGTGGGTGAACCAGGTCTCTGTGATGATAGTCAAGTTGGGGAAATTGTGAAGATGGTGCGCAGATTCTGGGGGCACGTTTGCAGTGTGAGCCGGTGTTGATATGGAGGTAGTAGAGTTGATTTGGTGGTGTGTTGGTGTCTGGGGATTGTGGTAGCATTGCTTGATGAGGTGGTGGTCGTTGGCGGTTTTGTGCTGAATCTGTAGTGGATGCAGGTGAAGGGCCCCACTCTGAAGCGTGGTGATGCGAGACAGCAGTTGTTGTATGTAGGGTCCAGGGCACAGAGTTCTGCAGCGGTGTACCTGTGGGAGTGTGTTAGGCCAAGGTTTCTGGTGCTGGGCGGGGTCCAGGCATGGACGGGCACAGATGGGCTTGGCCTTGTTACACCTTCGGCGCTGTGGCTTCCATTCGGTACTCTGCATTTCCAGTTCCTTCGATGGGGAGACACACAGGATACCTCGGTATTCATTCCATTTCCCCCATTTCCTGTCCCATTTCTTTGGGCACCCTCATGTTTTAAAAACTTCCGTCTCTGCGACCATGCACCTATCTAGTTCTTTCAACCACAGGTTGGGGGAAGGTACATCTTTTGCCCCCCATCTTCTCGCTATCTCCCATTTGACCAGGGTGTAGCCCAGCGAGGTAAGTTGTTGCTCCACCTCTGTGAGATCTGTGGGGGGCCAAATATTAAGGAGTCCCAATCGTGAAGTAAGGTGTATTTCTTTTCCCAGGGCACTTTGTATGTGGTCCTTGCCCCCTCCCACATGTGTTTCAACCCGGGGCATTCCCAAATCATGTGGAAGAAAGTCGCTGGTTGTGAGCAGCCCTTGGCAATGGCATATCTGATGCCGGGTCATGGTTTTGGTGGTCTGTGTGTGATGGTGCCTTCGATGATGGTTTTGGCATTGGCGTGGAGCTGGAAATTCATGTGTTCCATGGTTGGTGTGGTGTTGTCGTTGGTGATGGTATAGGTGATTGATTCTTTGTGTATGTTGGTGATGCCTCTAACGTGTGTGTTGGTGTGGTCTCAGTGTTTTACCTTGTAGCTGGTGGGAGTTGTGGTGATGTCTGGGGCTGATGTGTGGGTGAACCAGGTCTCTGTGATGATAGTCAAGTTGGGGAAATTGTGAAGATGGTGCGCAGATTCTGGGGGCACGTTTGCAGTGTGAGCCGGTGTTGATATGGAGGTAGTAGAGTTGATTTGGTGGTGTGTTGGTGTCTGGGGATTGTGGTAGCATTGCTTGAGGAGGTGGTGGTCGGTGGCGGTTTTGTGCTGAATCTGCAGTGGATGCAGGTGAAGGGCCCCACTCTAAAGCGTGGTGAAGCGAGACAGCAGTTGTTGCATGTAGGGTCCAGGGCACAGAGTTCTGCAGAGGTGTACCTGTGGGAGTGTGTTAGGCCAAGGTTTCTGGTGCTGGGCGGAGTCCAGGCATGGACGGGCACAGATGGGCTTGGCCTTGTCACACCTTCGGCGCTGTGGCTTCCATTCGGTAGCCCTGGGAGGTGGGAGGACCTGCCCTGGAGGCAGGAAGACAGGGGAAAAATACAGCAAGAACTGGATTGATTTGGGTACAGGGAAAGGAAAGAAAAGTGAACAAAGTACAATGCAGCAAGAAGTAATACAAACTGTACAATAATGAGCAGAATGATAGACGCAATGCACACTTAAAATCAAACAACTGAGTTACAATCAGTTTCGGCGCTTGCACAATTATTAGTAAAAGGTTTTTCAGTGGTACAGTTCAATACAATAAGAAAATGTGGCAAAACGTATCCATGCCCACTAGTGTAACCAGGACTAGAGGCGGGTAGAAGGTAGCTGGAGGACCGAGACGGTGCCTCTATGCTATGCGATCTGCAAGCGAGGGAGGCAGATGGCTTCTCATATTGATTCCAGTTTATCTGGTTTCACATTTGGAAATTCCGCCACCAGATGCATATCTCTCTCACTCTCTCTCTCTCCCATTTTACATTAAAGGACACTGTTTTGTCTATTATTTTGGCAGAAAAACTTACACAGAGAGCAGACCCAGCTCCTGGCCCCCATATCCAACTACCAAGCTAAGAAAGCATTTATTTGGGGGTGTCACAACCCAAACAACACCCTGAAGCAATGCCCCTGCTTCTCCTGCTTATCATGGATGAAGTAAGAAGGTTTATCCAGCAGGAACATCAAGCTTAAGGACCACATTCACCTCTTGTGAGCCAACCTCACATTAGAATTTGTGTTTATCTTCCTGTGACAGGGGGTCTCCTACCAGTAATGCAAAGGGTCGGGAGATCTGTAGTTCAAGAGACTGCTTGAACTGCCATGGTTGTGAAGGAAGGGGGGGCTGCTCTTAGCTACCATTCCATTGGGTATTATTAGCAAGATCTGTGATAACATTGTATTTATTTTGTTCCATGAAAAACATTCTTGTTATTCAAATGCTGGTGAACATGTCCAATTTTATTTCATGCCCAATGCATTTTGGGCCTTCAGCCCTTCTTCGGTGGCATTAATCTAAAGATAACAGAAACATAATTTATTGTCAAACTCAAATAATGCACAAAACAGAACTAGCAGTCTAGCATCACATTGGCTAGAAGCCTGACATTCAATTGCACAATTAAAATTTCAGGTGATAGAAGTAGTGGTACCTATCCCAGGGAAGGATCTTACTAGATCCTCATTACAGAGAGAGATATTTGGATAAGAAAACTGGATACTCAAGATCCGAAAGGTCTCAATGAAAAAATAGATTTTGGCTGTTTTCTCTAAAAATGTATACCACTGGTTCACTATGTTACTGTACAAGTGTGGGTAACAATGCATTGAATTATGTAGGAAATAGGAAATGTCTCTCTATATACTTCTTGTTTATTCTGCGTTTACGTTTTTTCTGTGCCTATATTTTTATTTAACCCTTCACTCTGTGGGTTTTTTCTTTTAGTATCGCTCGATTTTGTTTAGGAGTAAGTAAGCATACCGTACCACTGTGGGACTTTGGTATACATGGGAGGTGTAGAGCATGCCAGCCGTGGTTCCTCATTGTCATTTTTTTAAGCGCTGACACTGAGTGGATCAGGATTATTGGTGGTGGCATCTTTTCTATTTTCTATTTTTCATTTGATATCTTTTACTGTCTTTTCATTAACTAGTTGGATATTTCAGCATGAGTATACCCTGTAAATTAGGAGATAGTCCCTTGTGCATTATTTGAGTTTGACAATAGATTATGTTTCTGTTATCTTTACATTAATGCCCCCGAAGAAGGGCTGAAGGCCCGAAATGCATTGGGCATGAAAGAAAATTGGACATGTTCACCAGCATTTGAATGACAAGAATGTTTTTCATGCAACAGAATACATGTTATCACAAATGTAACTTTGTTCTTATATGTATTATGATTTTGTGAAAAATTATATTTGGTATTACTTGGAGAATATTTGAAAAAACGTTATGAAGTATTTAGACTGTACAGTACATTGCAGTTGCAAAGAGTTATAGTGCAGGGTAGTCAAGTTTAATTGCTTGAATCAAGGTTGCATATAGGATAGGCATGTTTAGGCAGCATGCACACCACTGTAGCACGCTGAGACAAATGGTTAATTTTGATTAAAATGAAGACAGCATTTAGGAGTGCTCCACTCACATATTTACAGTTTGTTATTAGCCAGACACAAGCACTATTGAAGAAAACTTTGAGCACACTATGTTGTATTTTCATCTTCGCTCAAGGTAATTCGTTGTTCCTATGCATGGTTGGAGCAATAATCTTCTGTGCAAACCATTTGTGACCCAGGTCTCTTGAACTTGGCTAATCCAAGTCTAGTTGTGGTTACCAGTTTCTTTTTCTGTGCTTTTCTGCAGAAAGATTAATGGGTACCACTGAAAATGATGACTGCCATAATATTCAGAAGAAACGTTTTGGAAGAACCAGAGCCTTACTAGTAGTGCCTGTTGGCCATCTGCCAAAGCCAGTGACGCTTTTCCCTAATTGACTTCCATCAGCAGATGATCTTCCTTGATTTTATCTAAATGAAAATCTATCTTGCTTCAGAAGTCTAGTATTAGCCAAGACCTTTTGATTTTAGTAAAACTGCATATACAATATACTTACCTGTATGGCCTTTAAGCCAGCCCTCTTTGGCCTGTTCTTGTGCCATTCACATTTTTCGTCTGCCCTCTACAGCATGTAGCATTGGAGAGTGGGTGAGCCAACTTCAGTCATTGGCCATCTTCACTGTGAATAAAGGAATTCTGCTCTTTGAGAAAGAGCACATCACACAAAATAGTTTCCTTCATTACCAATGGCTGATACAGCACAGTGAGCAGTGTGAGGCCCCAAAAGATTTTCGATTTTAGCCAATGTTTTTCTTTTAAAGTGGCGAGGGCCAGACAGTGTCTCAATAACAAAGTTTTACAAAAACCCTCATTGACAAAGCCAAATGGCTCATAGACAATATATATTGGCTTTGGCAATCCTTTATTAGAGTAATGGGATGAATCAATGCTTAAAACCCAGTCATGGCAATCATAATGCGAAATCATTTTTGGTATCTATGTTACTACATGCTTCACACCAACATTTGAATCTTGTAACCTAGAGCATTTTACTAATGGCAACTTACCATGGAATTGCTGCTTTATGGGGCAGCATTAATGAATAACCTAATTGTTCTACATTTCTGTGATAGCCAAAAACTTTAAATAGGCTTCACAGTTTGAAAAACGTTGTGGGCCTGATTATGAGTGGTCAGAGTAAGAGGCAATAATTATCTCATCCATCAAAAATTCAACACCGGTGTGTGCACAATTTTAGGGATGCAATAATTATCACATATTCTAGGTTTTTGGGCAAATATTTTGCAAATTTTAGTGCTTATTGCACCAAAATCTGTGTTACATTAAATAATGTGCTCTTTACCACTTTTAAATTCCAGTGGGTTTGAGTTGCCGAAATTAAGCAAAGGGGAAGTTCTTTCTTGCATCTGGTAATTACTGGGTGCTGTAAATACCACTCAACTCAGAATTCTGAACTCTGTACAATCAGGAACTGTCACAGATGTCAGAAAATTCTGACCTATTCATAATTAGGGCCACGTTCTATAATATTTGCATACTAATGATTCTATAGAGAAAAAGCTCACCACTTTGATCCATCAGTAAAAGACCCTTGACACTCCGCTTCCTGCGGAGAGCCTTGAATGCCTTTCTCATTTGATCTTATAGGGTTTTGTGACACATAATGAGGTTACAGCAATGGGTGCTGTGAGAAAGTGTCTCTTTTTGCATGGTCACCCCCATTTTTAGTGGACTGATGACGCGGATTTTTTAACTCAGCTTCTGGGGTACACCTGTCCAGGCCTCAGTGCATGTGCTCTGACGCTTAAAACATGTTACCATTAGATAAGCTCTAATTGGCATACTTAATTCACCAGTAAGGACATAGCATGTGAAGCAGGAAATACAACAATGGCATGAAACATTTAAAAGTTACTTGTAGACTGTTGCAGCTGCTTTGTAATCCACTAGGCTGGCAAAAAAACACATGAATTCAGAACTAACTGTGTAGTCTGACTCCTGTGGCTTTTGAACCTACAGGTAAAGCTGTCAAAATAACATTTTTTAATGGGAAAGAGCCTTATGTCTAAATATTAAATACTACCCCTAAGTAGTCTTTGTAATCCATAAGGGAGGGTGCCTAGTATTTAAAAGTGGACCATGCAAGAAGTTAGTGTTTGCATGTACTTTCTGTGACTAGCCTCCAAATGTTTTTTTCAGTGTGAAGTACAGAAGCTACCATAGGAGGAACAATAATCTCTGTTAAGGTTGGTTTTGGACAAGCTACCAAAATAATTGAGACTCTATTTGAATGTTTATTAAAAGCCCAAATCAGTGCTGAAGTTAGATTTTCAATGCATATTTAAGAAAAGTATCTGTTAAAAACATAGAAAGTGTCTGCCGGAACCTCTAGTGGGCTAATTAACATTAGCCTGTCAGCAGCTCACCCCTGTCCGTGCTACCCCTAAAGTAGGTGTGAGAACAGCTTGCACAACAGGAACAATGGTTTAGGCCTTTTGGCAGGAAAACCTGCATGTGTAGTATGTGAATCAAATAAGCTCAGGAATGGCATCTGGAGAGGGTTCAGGAACTTCTCTAACTTGAAAGGGATCTGGAAAAGGTATGCCCATTCATAGTTAAGTATAAAGAGAGACCTGGGGAGGAGAAGTCTTTTGTTTCCTGGCCCTCTATGGTCAGTTTGGCACCAACACAGTGAGAGGGAGAGCTCATCCCAGAACCAGTTTGTGTAGTTGAAGAATAGGAAACTTCTCAGTTAACCAAACACACTGCTGGTTGGCACATGGGTGAAAAGCTGCTGCCATCCTGAACTTGCCTCAGAAAAGTCCCGTGGGATAATTTGCGATAAGAGAAACAGGATGCCTTCTAAAAGTGGGGAGAGTTGCATCTGAGAACTTTTTTCTCATTGTTACAGAGCGTTCAGGAGTCCCCCCACCCACTGGCTAGTAATACCTACAAAAGTGGCACCTCACCCACAACTTATCAGAAACCTCTCTGGACCTGTGGATAAACAGAAGACTGGATATTCTTTTTGAGACCTGTGTGAAGACCTGAAGGGCTGCTCCACACCCACTTGTACCCAAGACTAAGAAGTGGCTCGAAGGGCCAGTCGACTGACCACCTGTGAGGCTACATGGTCACAACAAGCTGCAAAAGGCCTTTTTACAGAAGTGCCCAACAGACTAGTAGCAACCAAACCTGGCCTAGACTCTGCTTGTGGACTCTACTGAAGTCTTAGAAGGAACCAAGAGGAGCTGATCCAGAAAGTCTAAAAAGATGGAACTTTGAAAAATGTTGGACTTCCAAGAACTTTGGAGCATCACCAGAATCTTGCATCAAAGGTGTCAGGATTCTGAGTGTAGTACATTACATACAACATTATATGTACCCCACTGGAGAATTTTGAGCTCTACGAAAAAGACTAAGGTCCTGAGTTAGAGTTTGGGGGAGAAGGTACTCCATCACAACTTCGACTGAGTATCCTTTTCACCAAACTATGGGTCCCACCACCTGACTTCTAGGCAGGAGGTGAAGGAAAGTAGGATCTGATTTCATGGTTACCCCTACTTTTTGCTGGTGACATACTGTTTTTCTGACTAGTCTGCCTGGGATCCTGCTAATCAGGACCCCAGTCACTGTGCTTCCTCCCTAAATTGTCTATGGTGAGTACCTTTGTACATTCCTAATTGTCTGATGGTGTACCCTAGGAAGTCCCTAGTATATGGTACTAAGGTACCTGGGCCCTAGGTAGACCAGGGGCCCCCCATGTGCTGCAGCATGTACTAAGCTACCTATAAGGGACCCTCAGAATTTCTGACCATAGGCCTGCCATTGCAGGCTGTGTGAGTTGGTGCCTGCACCTCTCACAAAAGATATAAGTTTACTTATATCTAACATCACTGCACTTAAAACCTCTAAGTCACCTCTCTAGTCGGCCTTTCAGTTCCAAAGGAAGAGTGCTTGGTTATAAGTGTGAGGGTGCCCCTGTATAAGCAGGACTCCCCTGCAACCTTTAGGGTCCATTCTCCTGGGTTGTCAGTGCATCAGCCATTACGATAGATAGAGTGGCCAAGCGTCACTACACGATGACCATTTCTAAACTGGCTGTAACGAACACTGTCATGTTTGGTATCAAACATGTTGGATTCATACCCCCCCACAGTAAACAGTGTGGGAGGTACGATTACATGCACTGTAAAGTTCCTTCAGGAGGCCCTCAGTGCTCCCAGTACCAGACGTCCAGAACCGGACAGCTGCCGACCTGAGACACGATTCTGCCCTCCTGCTGCTGAGTCAAGCTCGAACTGGGGAAGGCAGAATAATAGGTATCCTGTCACAGGGAGATGTGACCACCTCCCAGACAGGGTTTAGTGTATTGGGACAGGGTGGGGACGCTGGCCAGCACCACTGCTTGAGGGGCACATTTGGTCAAACCAGTTTGGGGAGCCTTAGGCTCCCACTCTGGCATGAAACTGGACAAAGGTAATGGGAGTATCCTACCCACTGTCCAGCCCCTCCTCATGGAGGGACCCCTGAATCATCCCAACCCTTTCCTTAGGTTACCTAAGGGCTTACCTGAGGGTGGATCCCTAGATTCATCATGGGATTCGATTTAGATCAAACTCCGCATTCACTTCAACCGTCTGGACCTTCTGACCGAGTCGTGCAGACCGCCTCGGACTGACCGCATCGGAATTTGCCTTTGGAAGAGAGACTGCAACATAGAAGATTCCGTCTGGTCTTGATCTCTTCGTTCTGCAAGCCCACTGCACCGTCAGTGTCCATGCTCCATACAGGTCCCTTCCAGGTCCTGTGGACATCCAAAGACACCGGAAGAAATCTCCTTGGGAGTGAAGGAGTCACGCCCCTGCATCAGCAGGCACCATAACGCAGCAGACAGATTACTGATCCTGGTCTCCAACTGGGTCGGTAACACAGGAGGTGGTTCTGCAACTTCCTTGAGGCTGAGCCTGAGGCCAGGATCCTTTGTCGATACTGCCGGAACCGAGTCCCTGTGCACCACGTCGGCTGGCTGTTGCTAAGGCTGGGTGACTCTTGTCTCCAAAGATCTTCAGGCCCTGTCAAAGGACCTGTTTGATTCCAGTATGCTCCCTTTCTTGCTCGGGGCCTACCCTGACTTACTTGAACATGTGAGTCTCTTGGACCTTGCTGATCCCTACACCATACATTTTTGTCTTTTTCCACGTGTCTACAGATTTGACTTGAGAATGCACCTTGTTGACCAGAAAAGACTTCTCTGACTTCTACAGCCCAAGACACCTACTGTACATTAGAAAAAGCGCAAATGTGTTGATTTTTTTTTTCTTCTGCATATTGCACTAATTAAGAAGTCACGTTCTTTACTAACACTAAGATAAGTAAAGACTCCTTGCTTGCTGTCCCATTCTTTACTTTTCAGTCTGACATATGCCTCAATTACAAGGCATGAGGCAAATGTAGTGTGGTAATGCTTTACCAGCTATGACCAATATTGTGGGAATTGGTAATTCTGGGATGAGGTATTATCTAGGAGGGTGGCTTATCATGCGGTAATATGGAAATAGCATGCAGCAATCGCAGTTACAGCACTGATTTTTACATGATATTCTTGAATTCCAATTATTTTTTTAGTGACAAATTCCAAAAGGTTTGGCCTAGAAGATTTGCCTGCATTATTACCACAATAACACTAAATTGAGTATTATAACATAGTTTATTGATTTGGAGGGAAACTCCTGCTGCTTCATGGAGGAATTTATTGAAATAATGCAATACCTACATCAGCAAAATCTTAATCAATCTAAGGGTCAGCAGACCTGACTCAAAACCTGCTGTTGATATAATATACAGACTCACAGCCTCTTACAGATAAAGAATGGCCCAAGGCATACTTCTAGGCATGTGTTTACTCTGATGTTCCCTTAATGTTGAAACATCAAACTTAGGTCCTGATTTACAATTTAGTGGACAGGGCACTCTGTCACAAACGTTCACCCACACTATTTAGAGGCAAGATGATTAGTAGCTTTCTTTTGGGCTTTACCCCATTGGGTCTGTCGACAAAAGCCCTCTCCAGCAGCCTTTTGGAGTAAGGGCACTACATTGCCAGTCTAAAACTGGTAGTGATGAATAGAATGAAAAATAATGACCCCTTACACCTAGAGAAAAACTTCTTAGGTGTGGGGGTCATCAGTTCTTTGATTTTCAAAAGTAAAATCTCACTTTGGGAGTTTGTTTTTGAAAAACAAAGAGTTTGGTTGATGGATGTAAAAACCGTTGGCGGTCGTTTGACAAAATTGTGGTACCTTCGGCGGAACCGCTGTGACGGTCGTTTATATAAAGGTTCAGAGATCGCCAGTGGGCCAGCAGTGATCTCTTAATATGGTGGGCCTTTGTCCATTAAGGTGGTGGACATAATGTGCTCTGCCACCCTGGTGGACAGACTAATTACCAACATACAGTAAATTAGGTCCTCAGTTGTGCAGTAGCAGCTATGGTTGAATCCCTCCTTCCTCTGCATCAACCCGATAATCTAGAATATAAACTTGCAACAATAACACACCTCAGCCATCCTTAACAGACACTACAGAAATATCACCAATGAGACATTGAATCTTCCTACAATGTTGTGATAACCAAGCAATTCATCTCAGGATATGCTTAAAGAAAGGTAGACTATCTCTATCAAAACATATTCAACTTTCTAGACATCCTAGCTCCACACAAGCCACTTTCCACAAACATGATATCAAGATATCTAGTAAGTGGTTTCATTAAAAACTGGAGGAATTTGAAACACGTTAACTGAAACCTAGAATGGCAATTGGGCAAATCAAAGATTATTGAAGATAAAGCGTGTCTGTTTTAAATTGCAGAGGAGAGGCTTCACAGAGCAAATATGTAAGACTAAAAAGCACACTACACCAAACCGATCTGCAAAGCACCCAACAAAAGTAAGAAAATCTTCAATATTTATAATTAATGGGCAAACCTTAAAATATGAAAGAAACCTATGCAATACTAACAATATTGTGATGGCCGATATGAGTTCTTTTGGTGCAGATCGGAGCTTCCGAATCCCCTTTACTTCCACGGACGGAGTGATTTCACAATCACATGCGCACACGCACATCACACGCTGGTGGGGCCCATAACACCAACATTCATCCTACCAATCTATCCGTGCCATGTATAAGGGAAACACTTTTCAATACCTAACCAATCTGCATGTACCCTGAGGTCAATGGCATCAACTAGTTGCTATAGATTTGGTGAAACATCTTAACACTCTAAATATTCAATAAACATGACAATAAAATAACCACCCGACACAGTAATTCAAACAGAATATTGTTTATCTAAAAAGTGTAAGAAAAGCCAATTAAATGCAAGATCATTTTCTCCATATTTACCTATTCTGTCTAAAAGTCGTTTTCTAAGTCAGAAACGGTCCTCAGCAAATAGTTAAAGTTCTCTAGCCGTCATGTAGAGTCACCGTCCTCTCCGTCAACATCGGGACCTCTGATCATTGGTTCGGGAAGAAGTGGCGCTAGACCTCTCTAGTCTACTAATATTTATACCAAATTTACATTCCAAATGTTGCAAACATATCTTTCAAAACAGTCGATTGGCGGAAATAATGTCATCTGGGTACATTAAGTTACACTAGTAGATTATCTCATGTATTGAGAGTTTCAAATTCTGAATAGAAATTAAAAGTCCATAGCTAATTTGTTACTTCTACGGATGTCTCTTTAGGATAAAATGTATCTCATCCATGGGACCATTATAAGTTCATCAGGTCGGATTTAAAGATGTAACAATTCTTCACGTTCAGGGGCATCTGGCATCACTCCCAGATTTGTCGTCATGTTCATGGCTTTTCGGTTCAATCAGAGGACAGGGTCGCAGTCAGCGCAAAGCCTCTTTTCAATTTTCATCTACCCGAATGCAGGCTGCGGGTGGTAGCCATTTTACAGCAGGCCACAATGGTCAACTTAAGCGAAGAAAACACAAAAACATAATTACTACATGGAAATGATTATACAGTGTTATTCCCCTTCTAATTCCCTTATGTGTATGTATTTATCTAGCCATTTGCGACATCAAAAGCCATTAATGCATATTAATTAAAAGCACAAAACACAATAACATCATATAAGCAACATCTATATTGTCAATTTGCTCACCAACTTAGTTCACTTATTATTTTAGCCATGCAATTGCAATCCCACGTATAATTCTTCTGTTAATAAGGTTGGTTAGACAAGACTCAACAAATCTTTAGTAAATACTAATTAATCAGTAGTACTTTTAATAATGACATACCAAAATGAAACAGGTATTTGGTTTTAAAGTAAAAACCCCGCTCCAGCAATGCCCCCCTTTGGTGATATTTCATCACCACAAAAATCACAACCCAAAAATCAATTTAATTCCCCTTTTTTAAGAAATTCAAAATGTCTTCTTGTTCATTCTTAAATTCTTGTTTCTCTATCATCTTCTCTGTTTGATTCTATATACATACTTTCCCTCAATTCTTCTAATTCTGTTTCTTGTGGATCTCTTTCTGGTTTCTTTTGTCTCTTTTTAACATTTTCTCTTGTTATTTTCTTTTTATTTCTTCTGTATCTACAACACATACACCCTAATCTAAGAATTAATAATGCAACAATTACACAGGTTAATGGAAATAATACTTTACCAAATATAGTACTACCTATTTTAGCTATAAAATTCTTAATAGCAATCATCTTATTAGCCAATTTAGTCCAGATACTTTCAGCTTCCAGTGGTACTAATTCTTCATGCAAATCAGTAATATATTTGATATAGACCTTTAGATCTTTGCTTTCGTCAGGAATGTAAGTGCAACAATGTTGAACTTTCAGCATTCCACAGACTCCACCCTCTTTTGTCAATAGAATGTCAAGGGCAAGTCGATTTTGCATCGCCATAGCGCGTAAAGCAACCATTTCAGTATTTACCAAAAGAAAGCCTCCAGCGGTGCTTGTTGACAAGCGATCCACCACTGTTGACAGCTTCCGAATGCCATATGCATTCAATGAAATTCCCACTGCTGGTATTAAAGCTTCAAAAATATCTCCTACAATCTCTGTCCATGTTTCTCTTCTGTAGCGTGTTAATGGATTAGATTGTTCAGCATTTTCTACTCTATCCATGTGAAAAATCTTTGGAAAGACCAGGCCAACATAACATGTGCCATACCAATGGTCAGGCAACCTGTAATAAGCCTTGTTCCCACAAATATAATACACTCCCGGAAAGACTGGATCTTCTCCTCCTCTAAATCCCCATCCGGTTGCAATAAAATATGTATCATGGCACTCACTAGTCCCTATGAAATAATAATCATACTGGGATTTCTTCCTGGTAATGCATAATTTGCCTTTCTGTGGTGCATCTATAGCCATAGTTGGACTGGCTCCATTTTTCAACTCTTTTTCTTTCTCAATGTCCCACACTGTTTCACTCATCTTATGTCCTTCTGCTTTCTTATGAATGTTCAACCTTCTTCTCTCAACCATGTCTAGGAAAGTTTTCTCTTCTTCCTTCAAACTGCAGGTTAAATTGTTTCTAAAAACATATTCTAATGTTAATTCTCTAGTTTCTATAAAAATCTCACCTAAAGTGTTAGCTTCTTTAGCAGGATTCAGTTCTTTATTCATAGGCAGTTGCCCCAGAATATTATCTACATTAGACATGTTATAATCTAATTTCCCTAATTGATAAAATATACTAATCAACACACTACATGAAATTCCATACGTAGCCGGAAGGTGATGATAAGTCACTCCTTCGGAAACAGAGGCAGGTAATTGCATACAGACGTAGCAATCCCTTACATCCATTGTCTTTACATATTCGTACAATAATTTTGAAAACACATTGCTAGAAAAATAATTAATAGACCTATCCTTATGTATATATACATTGCTAGTTCTAGTTGGAACTATCTTCTGTGAACTCTTCCCTATGTAAGTCCTGTTCTCAGTATGTCCTTCTAAAGTGTCTATTGTTACTCTATAAGAGATCAGTAGAGCAAGCACGCTCCATAGTAGCATTAATAACCCTGTACAGCAGCAGCACATCTTGCACCATCTTTTCATGAAGGTACATCTACTTTGATTATTCTCAGTGTTAGCCATCTTGTTAATTTGACCGTGTCTTTTGACTTAGCCTCTTCTACTCCACTACCGAACTTTTAGGGCAGCAAGTACCCACCAGGTTATTACAATCTATTAGTTCTTAATTTACTTCTTCACTTTCTTCTTCAAGTGACTTCTTTGGATTTACTCAATTTGGATTTTCATCACTCTTCACTCTTTCCTGATCATCATCAAACTGGATTAGGTCCTGAACATCCGTTTCTTCCCCAATGCCGGACAAGATAACTCTCAGGATTCCAACTGCTTCTTCTTCTTCAACCACTTTCAGTAAAGCCTCCTCTGGACTTCCTTGACTGTCTGCCTCTTCACCTTGTTCAAGCAGTGCCACATACATCCATTCTGGCGACTTATACTTCTGGTTTGGTTTTCTGATTCTTTTAGTTCCTTCAGATATCTTTGTTTCCTCTCCTTTCGTTTGGTTTTGACTTGACACTTTGTTCACCTGTTCAGCTTTCGTAGAGTTAACTCATGTCAGTCGATATCTCAGTCTCTTTATCTTGTTGGGCCAAAGATCTCCTTTAGCATTTCTTTTTTGTTTTCCCTCTTTACTGTTTCTCTCTCCAATCCAAGTTCTCTTTCTCAGAACTCGACCTTCAGGTATCTCATTCTCACTTTCATCAGATTCTGTCTCAGTTGCCTCTTGTTCATCAACAATTTTCCCTTCTCCAGTAACTTCTTTTTCTCCAACAGTCTCTTTTTCCACCGATTGAGATTTCCCTACTTCTGTCCCTCCTCGGGTCTCCGACGCGCAATCTTCTTGCTGTCTACTTGTCCCTTCATCTAGCTTGTTGTCGATGTTCCCTACACCACCGCGGGGTTTTTCCGCAATCTGTCCCTCTCTTTCTTTTTCTGTCCCTTCTTCTTCAAGAATTATCTCAGGTGGAACTTTTCCAATTTTCTCATTTGATTCAGGTGTCTCATTGCACGTCCCATGATGATTTCATGTGGACTCAAACCTGTTGTTCTGTCTGGAGTAGACCTAATTGTCATCAGGACTAGAAGCAATACATCAGGCCATTTCATTCCTGTGGCTAAGCACATTTTGCCAATTCTGTTTTTGATGGTACCATTCATCTGTTCTACCACACCAGAAGCCTCTGGGCGGTAAGCACAATGTAGCTTCTGCTGTACACTCAATGCTTCATAGATCAAACCCATGATTTCATTATAAAAGTGTCCTCCTCTGTCTGATTCAATGGTCACTGGGAACCCATACCTTGGGATGAATTATCTTAACAGTAGCTTGGCCACTGTTACCCCATCATTTCTTCTTGTTGGAAATGCCTCCACCCACCTGGAGAACAAACAGACTACCACCAGGACATACCTTAATCTATTGACTTGGGGCATTTCGATGAAGTCTATCTGCATTCTTGTGAAGGGTCCTCCCTCCCTGCCTATTGTACCTAGGCTCACCACTGTTCTCTTTCCAGGATTGTATTGCTGACATATCAGGCATCTCTGACAGAGACTCTCTGCTATCAGCCTGAATTTTGCATTGTACCAGGTCTGTTTAAAGGCCCTTATCATAGCATCCCTTCCCAGGTGTCCCTGGCCATGATACATCCGTGCCATTGTTGACAACATGCTATTGGGCATGACTGGTCTTCCATCCCTATAGACCCACACGTGGTCTTTTTCCATTGGTGCACAACCTGCTTTCACCCAATCTTTCATTTCCTCATCTCCTGCCTCATCCTGCAACTGCTTCACTTCTTCCCATGTTCCCACCACATTAGTAAACATTAAGGAACAAGAAGACATTTCCCTTTCCTTACTCCGGTTAATGGAGTGATTATTCCTTGCACAGTACTGTGCTATGTCATTGGCAAATTTGTTCCCAAGGGTGACGAAATCATCACCTTGACTATGAGCAGCACATTTTACAACCGCTAGTTCTTTAGGCAGCTGTATCGCCTCAAGCAATTTTCCAACCACTTCAGCATTCTTTATGGGAGTTCCACTTGAGGTCAGGAAACCTCTTTGTAGCCATAGCTGGCTAAAATCATGGACAACTCCGAAGCCATACTGGCTGTCAGTCATTACAGTCACTCTCACATTCCTTCCAATTTTGCAAGCCTTCGTTAGTGCCACCAATTCTGCCACTTGAGCGGATTTAACTCCTTTCAAAGGTGATGCTTCCACAACTCCTGATACTGTACACACAGAATTCCTTCATCAGTTCTCAGACAAGATCCATCCACAAACAACACATGATCACTCTCAGGCAGTGGCAGATCTCTTATGTCTGGTCTTGGTTTTGTACAGTAATCAAGCACATCCAGGCAATCATGATCAACATCATCTCTCACTCCCACACTTTCAGCATCTGGCAACAGTGTTGCTGGATTCACATTCACGCATCTCTCAAGACTCACATTTGATGCACCAAGAATGACTTTCTCATATTTAGTCAGCCGAGTATGAGACATGAACTGTGTCCGGCTCCTTGTTAAAAGGATTGCCACATCATGAGGTACGAATACCCGTACAGGATATCCCATTATAATTCCCTCACTTTGTTCCAGACTTCTGCATGTAGCAGCTACTGCTTTCAGGCAACCTGGTAAACCCACTGCTACTGGGTCAAGTGTTGATGAGAAGTACGCAATTGGCCTCCTCAGACGTTCATGTTTCTGGATTAACACTGAAAGTGTACATCCATTCCTCTCACTACAGTAGAGCTCAAATTATTTTTCGTAATCTGGCATTCCTAGGGCAGGAGCTTCACATAGCCTGTTCTTTAATTCTTTGAATGCTGCCATTTCTTCTGGGTTTAATTCCAATGGGTCTTTCACCTCACTTTTCGTCAATTTAATCAGTGGTTTGGCAATTAAGGAAAAGTTACTTATCCACTGACGACAATAACCAACCATTCCCAGGAACATTCTCACTTCTCTTTGTGTCATTGGGGCTCTCATCCCTCTGATAAGTTTAATCCTGTCAATGGTCACTTTCCTCAGGCCTTTCTCAATATTATGTCCCAGATACTGGACTTCTCTCTTACAGAATTGCAATTTGGCTGGAGATACTTTTAATCCTCCATCTGCCAAGTGATTCAGTAAAGCAATGGTGTCTACTTCACAAGCTTCACATGTTTTTGATGCCACAAGCAGGTCATCAATGTACTGGACCAAAACTGAATTTTCAGGCATTGTTAAACTCTCCAGAGATTTCTTCAGCAATTGATTAAATATCGAAGAGCTCTCTGTATACCCCTGTGGATTTCGGCACCATGCCAAAATTCGATCTCCAAATCTAAATGCAAAAATCGTCTGGCTGTCATGATGCAACGGGATTGAAAAGAAAGCATGGCACAAATCAATTACTGTGTACCATTCTGCATCATGGGGAATCTGATACAAAATCACTGATGAATTTGGCACAATGGGACAGCATGACACGACAATCTTGTTAATTTTTCTCAAATCCTGTACTATTCTGAACTTCCCATTGGGTTTCTTCAGTCCCATTATAGGTGAATTACATGGGCTGCTCAATATTTCCCTTAACACCCCCTGCTGGATCATTTTCTCAATTATGGGTGTTATTCCTTCAATTATTTCAGGTGTCAGTATGTATTGTGGGATGTTTGGGTAAACTACTCCATCTTTTACAGTAATTTTTACTGGATCTACATTTCTCATCAGGCCCACATCTTCTCCAGTAAAATCCCAAACTGCTGCTTTTACTGTCTGTTTTAATTCTGGGGGTAATCCATCCGGATTGAACACAGCATATGTTCCAATAGCCTCCCTTTCCCTGTTATCTAGGGTCATTCTGTATAGGACATCCTCATCTGGTGTCTCAAAGGTTATTCCATCTGGGGTACAGAAAATAGTGCAATTCATCTTGCACAGCAAATCCCTGCCTAACAGGTTCACAGGACTGGTGTCACACACCACAAATCGGTGCATGTCTGAGAATTTCCCTATTCTAACCCTTACTGGTTCAGTAAGATGAGTTTTGATCTGTGTGTTGGACACACCAACTACTTGGATTGCTTCATCCGAGAGAGGAAGATTCTTTATATCAGCTGACCTGACAGTTGATCCCGTAGCTCCTGTGTCAACTAGAAAAGTAACACTTTCACCATTGATTTTTCCATCAACAAAAGGTCCTGCCTGGTCTATTTCTAGAGTTGCGCCAAGTACGCACTCTTCCTCCTCTCTTCGGCACCATCAGAAGTCTCCCTCAGAATCACTTCCCTCATTCTTAAGCCAATATTGTGACACAGTGCTTGCGCGTTTTGGCTTATTTACCTGTTCTTCATTGTAGAACCCCGAATCTTGGCTGTACTTCTGGGATCCTCTGTTTTGTGGCAAGGGCGGTTTTGGCACCTGATTCTGCTGCTTAACAGCCTTCTGCTGTTGCTGCTGCTGACCACACCCCTCACTCTGCACCTGTGAATTCAATGATGGATTGTCATCGTTAGTAGACGGTGGATTCTTACACTCGGATTTCCAGTGCCCTAATTTTCCACAGTTGTGGCAGGGAAACCTTTTCTTTGCTTCCTCACTATTGCCTTTCCCTTTTCCTGGGCCAAATCTAGGTTTATTTCCTGGGTTATTTGCTTGTTCAACCAACTGAGCTTCCTATCTTTCTGCAACTTTCACCTGTGCCTACATTGCCTTTTCTTTCAGTTTTCTCTGCTTTGCCTCAATCTCATCACTGAAGTATTTTGCATGTCTCAGGACCTCATCAATCTTTTTGCTCTGCCAGTCTACGGTATGCTGCCTTATCATTTCACTTATTTCAGGTCGCAAGCCATGCACAAATCTATATACAAAATGGCTCAGATCCTGGTCACCCAGATGTTCATCTCCACTGAACTGTTTGAAAGCTAGTATTAGTCTTTCATAGTAAGCATGGACTGATTCTTTCACTTCTTGATGTGTTCGATCTATTTTAACCCAGTCTGTTTCCTTGAGGGGTACTTTATTTTTCAGGAAAGCCATCACCTGCTCATACTTTTTCATGACCTCTGGAGCTCCTGTCTTGGGATCTCTCGGGTATTCTTTAGTGGGCCAGTCTATGACTATCTTACATTCTGCCCACAAGTCTGCTGGTACAATTATATCAAACAGACTATTCAGGTCAATCCACAGTACTTTTGACAATTTCACAAATCTGTCAACCTGTCTATACCACTCAACGGGCTTCTCTCTCAGTCGAGGGAAATCATTTGTAAATGACAAAATATCTTGTCTGGTCCATGGGACATGTACATACCCTCCTCCTGGAATCTCTCTCATGGGATAAGCTGTCACTGTTTTCTCTTTTTCTCTCATAGGGAATGTTGAGTAAGTTCTGTCCGCTGCATCTTCTCGTTTTTTATACCATCTATCTTTCCATCTCTCCACATCTCCCCATTTTCGCAGCAAAGCAATCATCTCCTTAATCTGCCCTGCTCGGCCTGCATTATTCAGATTCTCGATGTCCTTATCTGTAAAATCCACTCGGTAAGGCTTTTGTAAAGCTTTTACCTTGTCCATGTCAATTCCCATTTCACTGGCTATTCCTTTCAACCTGTCATGTATGTTCTTTGCTCTCCATGTGACGCTCTTGCACAGAAATAGTATTTCCCCATCCTGGTACTTTTTCAGCGTTTCTGTAGGAATTGTTCCTGCAATTAGCTCCTCCAATTCCATACGTAGTCTAGCTACATCAATTGCCTGGGATTCCTTTTCTTTCCCCTGCAAAACTTTCAGCCAATCATTCAAATCTTCAGCAGTTATCCCCGTAGATTTTTCTGCACCCACTGGTTCTGTCACTCTTTGTGGTTCTAAGATCGATCCTCCAATCATTCTGTTCCCTTCCACAAAACCAGAATTCAAAACCGAGTTAGTCTGCACATTCAACTCTCCTCCACATATGGTATGTCTCCACTGATTTTCTCCTGATCTCCACTGATTTTCTCCCGATCTCATCTCTATCTGTTCTGGAGGAACAACCAGTCTGTTGCCTACATATGGAACTGTTAAGCCACCTTCACTAGTCCTCTGTTATTCAAAAATAGGCATAACCGGACCTATTGTTACAGGCACCGTAACTGCTTCAAGATTTTTAGTCAGTTCTCTGATTTTCTCTGTCAATTCAAATGTGGTTCTTGCTAGTTCTCTTGTCTTTTCATCCTCAATTTCATTCTCCCTTTCTCTCTCTTTCGCTCTCTCTGCAAGAGAACTACTGCTTTTCAACTCAGGGGTCGTGACTTCTGTCTTTATAATCCGCAGGGTGTCTCTCAATGGGGTAACTGGTGTTCCTACTTCTGGTTCTCATCTATACGGGGGTGATCTTTTGTAGTACATGTCATCTAAGACATCATCTTCAGACTCATTCGCCCCATACCTCCTTGTTTCCACATTATGTTCTTTCTCTGTACACTTTCTCCCTTCTGTCTGTTCTGCAGTCCTTACAGGATATAATCCCTCAGTCATACTGGCATCTCGCCATCTTCTCATCCGATCATGATGAGTTTCGCGATCATACTTTCGCCCGAACATGTACCTGTAGTTTCCTCCACTCCTCTGCTTTTCTCGCTCATGCATTTCATCTTCCCATTCAGTCAATGCCTCAAACTGCGTCGGCTTAGGCCGAGGCTCTAGACTCATCATCCTCTCCCGTAAGTTTCTCAATATGGCCAGATTAAATGAGCCATGTTCCGGGAAAGCTAAAACTCCCTCCTCTTTGGTGTACTTTGCCCAATTGTCTAACCAAATACAGGTATGATACCCATATTTTGCAACCATGAAGGATGCGGGGGTTCTTATTGGAGGAAGTAACTGTCCTTCCCTAGTCACAATATCCTTATCCTTGTCAAACCAGGTATTAACCGAACTAAACAAGGATTTATTTTTCTTTTCCTCAGCGTGGTAATACATTTTCTTGTTTTCCGCAACCCTTTAGTGTTTTCTACAACTGTACGATCTCCTGTCCAATTGCAGCGCGACTCACACTTACGCACCAATCCAGAGCGTTTACGTTACTGACTCAGTCCCCGAATCCCAGCGCGACTCACACTAACGCAGCAATCCTGGAGCGTCTACGTCACCCTGTATGTCTCCCAATCCTTGCGCGGCGTACACTAGCACACCAATCACCATGCTTCCACCGTTCTAACCAACTGTCCAATCACAGCGCGGTCTTCCTGACGTCAGTAGTCGCTGCAGCAGCTCCTGCTCCTGTCTCCTGTCTCTCGTCTACCCCTCCTTTACAAAACTACTCGGTAGACTTTGTTTCAATTTCTACGAGTCTGTTAGTTACAACATACAAACATCTCCATTGTCTGCTTCGCTAACCACAGAACAGTAAAAGACCTTTCCCACGAGAATTCCGCCTTTCTTGAGAGCAGCGCTTACCTCTGCCCTACTACGGAATCGTTACTTCCGTTGATAAAGTAGCACATCCCTCTACTCTACCCTTCTAGCAAGCACCAATTAACTGTTTTCTCCGGAATGCTCCTAAGAGTTTTACAATTAACCAGAATGCCTTCTCATTCACGCACTTTCACACCAGAAAATGTAGTACATTCACACAGAATCCTGTCTTTCCCGAGAACAGCGGACAGTCTGTCCTACTACAGAATTATATCACACGTTAACAAAGCAGCGCTTACCTCTGCTCTGTCCTTCTAACAACAAGCTCACCTATTACCTTTCTAGTGATAAGCGTTATCGGAATGCCATAAGGATCCCTGATACCTAAGACCAGAACTTCACAGGGAACCTTCGCTATCATATACACTTCTCTCACACAGAAAATACGTCT
This sequence comes from Triturus cristatus, assembly GCF_964204655.1. Taxonomy (NCBI): domain Eukaryota; kingdom Metazoa; phylum Chordata; class Amphibia; order Caudata; family Salamandridae; genus Triturus; species Triturus cristatus. Next base: position 796,903,256 of record NC_140587.1, on the reverse strand, counting down.
CTAATGGCAACACATGGCGATGCTACCTCATCAAACCCAGACAATGCGACGCGCAACTTCAATTGTCACACGTTTTCCCCCGTTTTCATACAGGGCCAACAATCCCGCCTCTTCCGAGAGCAGCGCTTCCCTCTGCCCTACTACGGAACTGTCACCGACTTCCTACGTCCCAGAAGCCGTACACACTACATAAAACTCAATACGACTTCAACATATAGTGTTAGTACATATATCAATATCAATCAATAATCAATAAGCTTATATACACGCAAAATTCACCAGATCAAGACAATAGTTAACCATCATTCTGCTACCAAGAAACTGGTGCAGATCGGAGCTTCCGAATCCCCTTTACTTCCACGGACGGAGTGATTTCACAGTCACACGCGCACACGCACATCACACGCTGGTGGGGCCCATAGCACCAACATTCATCCTACCACTCTATCCGTGCCATGTATAAGGGAAACACTTTTCAATACCTAATCTGCATGTACCCTGAGGTCAATGGCATCAACTAGTTGCTATAGATTTGGTGAAACATCTTAACACTCTAAATATTCAATAAACATGACAATAAAATAACCACCCGACACAGTAATTCAAACAGAATATTGTTTATCTAAAAAGTGTAAGAAAAGCCAATTAAATGCAAGATAATTTTCTCCATATTTACCTATTCTGGCTAAAAGTCGTTTTCTAAGTCAGAAACGGTCCTCAGCAAATAGTTAAAGTTCTCTAGCCGTCATGTAGAGTCACCGTCCTCTCCGTCAGCATCGGGACCTCTGATCATTGGTTCGGGAAGAAGTGGTGCTAGACCTCTCTAGTCTACTAATATTTATACCAAATTTACATTCCAAATGTTGCAAACATATCTTTCAAAACAGTCGATTGGCGGAAATAATGTCATCTGGGTACATTAAGTTACACTAGTAGATTTTCTCATGTATTGATAGTTTCAAATTCTGAATAGAAATTAAAAGTCCATAGCTAATTTGTTACTTCTACGGATGTCTCTTTAGGATAAAATGTATCTCATCCATGGGACCATTATAAGTTCATCAGGTCGGATTTAAAGATGTAACAATTCTTCACGTTCAGGGGCATCTGGCATCACTCCCAGATTTGTCGTCATGTTCATGGCTTTTCGGTTCAATCAGAGGACAGGGTCGCAGTCAGCGCAAAGCCTCTTTTCAATTTTCATCTACCCGAATGCAGGCTGCGGGTGGTAGCCATTTTACAGCAGGCCACAATGGTCAACTTAAGCGAAGAAAACACAAAAACATAATTACTACATGGAAATGATTATACAGTGTTATTCCCCTGCTAATTCCCTTATGTGTATGTATTTATCTAGCCATTTGCGACATCAAAAGCCATTAATGCATATTAATTAAAAGCAATACACAATAACATCATATAAGCAACATCTATATTGTCAATTTGCTCACCAACTTAGTTCACTTATTTTTTAGCCATGCAATTGCAATCCCACGTATAATTCTTCTGTTAATAAGGTTGGTTAGACAAGACTCGACAAATCTTTAGTAATTACTAATTAATCAGTAGTACTTTTAATAATGACATACGAAAATGAAACAGGTATTTGGTTTTAAAGTAAAAACCCCGCTCCAGCACTTTCAGTTCAAAACTTCCAAAGTCAGGGATGGAATCTCCAAGAACCCAAAAGAACATTTATTCTTACCCATGCCACCACCAATTTTAGGGACCCTTGCTCCGCTCTCTATTTCAAGCAATTTCTCCCTTTTTCACACACCAAGCATAGTAAATGTCTCCTTCTGGTCAGCAGCTGTGCTCAGCCTACCTAGCCACACCATCATCACCCCCTTAAAAACACAGTCTTAAGATACTATTAGACTACTGTGCAATCCCAAATGTCCCCTTTTCAGAAGATCATGGAGAGGAAGTTGACAGGACACCTCAAAGAATAGGTTGAATTAAATCACGTCCTTCATGACAATTTAGACTGTCAGTGGGCACTAAGAAAGCTATAGCTATAAAAGGGAGCAGTTGCTCCTTTTCATGGAAAACAAAAAACAAGCAGCTCTTATATCACATATTCTCTGTGGACCACACAATACGGGTGGAAAGGGTGGAACAGTGGGTGCATACATGAGAATATGCTCTGTCTTTGATTTAATTCTTTTTGTAAAACCACGGCCTAAAAATTAGGATTGGCCAGTTAAAGTCATCAGTGCTTCCAGAACCCAGTGGCATTCCCAAAGGATTATCCGTATATTCTCCACTTTTAAATATCTAAGGGGCATATCAGCAAGGCGAGGCGATAGAATTATCTCCGCTTTTGCAGCCGTTTTCAGCTGAAATGCGGCAATAATTTTATCGCCTAATTAGCAAGCTCACGCTAACGCGTGAAAACTTGCATTAGCGTAGGAATTCCTAACGCCCAGCTTTGCATCTCTAATGAGATGCAAAGTGGGTGTTCCTAACCTGACATGACAATTCTCCTATCATCAAGCCCCACGCTATAAAGCATAGCGGCAAGAAAAGTAGCGCTAACCCCTGTTATCGCTCCTTTCCTTACGCCTGCTTCAGGACTGACTTAGCCATGATATCCTATGGAAGGGGGATATCATGGCTAAGTTTGTGAGTCCCTATCATCAAGCTAACGCCACATTGTGTGAGATTATCGCTGGGTTTCCAGCGATAATCTCACGTTAGGCAGTTAGCGTGAGGATTTTTATCGCTTTTGAGATAAACGTTGCTAATAGCACGCTATCTCAGTGATAAAAATCCACGCTAGCCGGCGATAATTATCCTAGCGCTAAGTGCGCTTAGCGATAATTATCGCCGGTTGTTGCTGATATGCCCCCATATTCTTCTTCTGGATCAGCCATTCAATCATTACCAGGTAAACTTTTAAATGCATGTGGATGACAAGCTAGATAACAAGCAGAGAGAGCCACTAAAATCATCATTCTTTGACCATGTACTCAGTTAGATGAAGGAGAGGCTTCTTCTAGGTAAAACCCAACAAAAAGGGTACGCCTGTAATGGAAGTAACAGTAACAGTTCCTTTACCTTTTTACTGTCAACATAGGTCAAAGGTAGCTAGGGCAAATATGTTGGTGCAAAATACACCCCAAATATAATTATTTTGCTAACAAAAGTCCTCTATCTGCCTCAACTAGTGAAAACTGTGGTCACCTTAAACCGATTTAAATCTTCTGGAACATAGTCCAAATTGATTACATTTACTGTGAGCACTATGGAGGACACCCGTAGACTCTCTTTGTTTGAGTATGGAAAGGTCACTCTTGATTCCATTTTCCAAATTTGCATATTCTTCCTAGCCAACACATGTTTCATACAGGCCAATATGCCTCAACCTCTTCAGGAATAGCATAACATAATAATGCACAATTATTTACCTCATTTATAACATGTATCAATTGGTCATCGCCAAAACAGCATGGTGAAATAATGGGAAACTATTAGCATTGTGGTAACACATCATGCAGCAATCAAAACATAATTAGTCTGCCTCGTGATCACACCCAAATACATTCCCCATAATGAGTACAGTCATGATCTTTAAGAGTCAATCGAGAAGAGTGCGAGTGGTTCCCTTACTGCACTAAAAAGCAAAAGGTGTACCGGTGCATAAACAAAAGTCTGTACAAGTAAAAACACTGGCGAGGAAGCCCAACTTCAATGAGCAAAACTGTTATTACTATACACTATATTAAATGAAACATAACTGAATAAGTTACAATATCAAAATATTTTAAATGAACTCTCCATCATCAAACAGTGTAATCCAAAATTCTATCAAAACTAAATTATGTACAGAAGGAAGGTCAAGGCTCCCGTCCACAACTACGTATAGTATACTCAAAACCTTTTCATAACACACACATCAAATTATTTAGAAAAATGTGAATAAGCACTAAAGTTCTCCCTCCCACTGAGCAAATAATAACCATGAACCCAGTTTGATATACTTCTATCCCATAATCGAAATAAAGAATTAACAACACTCACTGTATTGTTCAAGTCGTCTATAACACAGCTATAGTGTGGTCCCACTTAAGCGCTGCTCACATCCCGTGGCTGGGCTGGGCCACGGTATTGACATTTTGTGTTGTTTAATACTTTGCCATCTTGGACTTTGGGTTTCATTGTTGTATTGTGGACTTTAAGCAACATGTAGCAACGTGTAGAAGTGAAACACATACTAACTTTGAAAATAGTTCTCCAGGGGGTTGAAATTATGAGTAAACTCAAGTTGTTAACTGGGCAGGGCATAGTTGGGACCCTAGACACCTCCTTAACTAGGCAGAATCGGCTTTGATACATGAAATTGCCCTGGCAGAATGTAGACTGTCACTTGAGCCCCTAACTATCTTGCCCCAGACGCAACATGTCATGCTCGCCCCTACAAGTAAAACCATGGGTACAGCCAAAAGCCCTCTATCTGACATGGCCCATTCCCTAACTATGGCACCTGAGGCTGATGTTCTTCCAGTTTTACAGGCTTCGCAAGAATCAAGAGCCACAACTACGAAACCAAATGTAGTCACTCTGGGCCAAAAAGTTAAGATCAATCAGGGGAAAGGCTCTGCTCCCCCACCCAAAAAGAGGAGGGGGCAGGGAAACAATAATAATAAGCTATTACTCCCCCGGAATAAACACCTAGGGCATGTGACTGAGACCGGAGCAAGTGTACCAAACCAGGAGCACCCATTGAGTTTAGCTGATATTTCATCAACCGAGGGGAGCTTGAGAATGGACAACGCGGTTTTCTGGGAGAAGCTGGAATATACCAAATCTGTGCTTCTAAGGCCGCTGATAACCTCCACAAAGGAAAGGCTGGCTAGCTTGGAAGGGATTGTTAAATGCCATCCAGCCCCCTCGCAGGTTTTAGTACAAATTAGATGTGAGGCTGGACCTTCAGGTAGTAGCGGAGGATCCATTCCAATTAATCCACAGGGGAACCTTGCAGTGGGTGTGCTGCAGCGTATGCAAGCGCATGACTCTTCAAACTCGGCTAACCACACGTCGAGACCTGGGCTGTCAGGTGATACTTTCTTGGCTCAACAGCAGAGTCAACCTAAGCCTCTTGCCACTAGATTGGGAGGAAGGAGAGGGGAGGACCACCCCAATCACACCTCAAAGGAGGTAACTTCTGTTGGTGAGAGTCACAAATCTAATTTGGGGGGGCGGAACCCTGATAGCTCAGTTTTTTTACTCGGTGGGGGGTAACATAGTGAGGCCTAGACAGTTACATCTCCCTCCAGAAGCTACACCCTACACAGTGGTTTTAACTAATGTCCCTTTACTCCCATGTGGAGAATCTCAACATTGGTCAGCCCTGAAAAATAAAACGTTACACTTTCTGAGCATGAAGACAGGGTCAACTAACTTGCTTCACTCTGAGCCCAAGATGGTGCATCAAATTCCCTGGGTTGGAAGCTCTACCAAGTCACTGCCTGGGGACTGTGCAGTGATCTCATTCAGGTCCCCAAGTTTGGTTAAAAATATACTGGATATGATGGGCCACTGCCCGGTTAGAAGCAGGGCGAGAAGTGTAGTCTCCCTTGGCTTCTTTTATCAACCCCTCAAGGTACCACAGTACCACCCAAAGGAAGGAAATACCTTGGGTTTATTACAGCGAAGATATGACATCCCAGTACATAACTTCTTTAACCCTCTCTATTCCTTAGAAGAGATTGACTGACTGTCATTTCCTCTTGTTAAGGATGAATGGTGGGGTGAGGGTAGAGCTATGAGCTCTCTAGATTGGTCTTTCAATATTGGTGAACACATATTGGAAGAGCTAGTAGGGGCTATACCTTCGGTGTGTATAAAGGAATATGTAGGGATGGAAGGTGGTACTACGAGTTCGACTCCTGTGGTGGAACAACTTGAGCATTCTACTGGACCGCTTGTGCCATCTAGTACGGACCCTCCCACCACCGCCACACTGACTCCAGCCAGCTCTTTGCCTATGTTGGCTACCCCTACTTGCTCCGTCATCTCATGGAACATATCAGGACTACGTACTAAGTTACAGAACCCAGTCTGGGTTGAAGCAATTGGGAATATCGATATCTTATGTCTGCAGGAAACGTGGGCAATTGACCCTCTTCATATAAATGGCTTCAAGACCTTTCACACCCAGGCAGTGAAGGGTGTGGGGGTAAGACCAAAGGGTGGTATCTGCACCTATATTTCTAATAGGTTGACTCTAAATAAAATTGATTTTTATATAGGGGAATGCTATTACCATCTAATTGAATTAACGCTTAATGCAACCCACCGTATTATACTGATATATTTTTACAACAATGTTCCCCTTGATGGACTTGGTTTAGTGGTAAAGAACTTGAATGAGGCCCTGAAGGCTATATGTAATAGGAATGCTAAAGATACAATGGTAATGTTGGTGGGGGATTTTAATTGCGCTTTGTGCAATTATGTTGATAACGGAAGGTGTGGTCTGGCCAACGAAGAAGAATACAGTACCCATTTTTGCCATACGAGGGTGGGGGATTTGTTTAATAAGTTTATTTTTGCAACAGATCTTGGTTATGTTAATGAATTGTTAGCTACCCCATTTTGTATGCCACATACTTTCAATGGGAGAGGATTTGCAACAACCATTGATTTTATATTAGCCTCACGTACACATGCACACATGGTCCTCTCATTAAGGGTATGGGACATTAGTCTAAGTGATCACTTCCCCCTCTGCTTATCGCTCAGGTTACCCACTTGCAGACCCAAGAAGTGCAATCTGCCTAGTCAAGTATTGGGGAATATTGGATTGAATAAAACAAATGGCTATACTTTAAGGTGGGCAAACATAGACCGTGATATAATGACCAAAAAAGTGATATTGAAGTGTAAGTCCGCATTTGACATATGTCTGAGTGACTATGCGACTGACACTGGTATAGTGCATTCCCTTAACGATATTTCTAAGGAGGTTAAGATTTTGTTGATGTCTCAGCACCGTAAACAAACGAAAACATCTTGGTGGTTTAATAAGAATTGTACAAATGCCTATTCCAATTTAAAAAAAGAACTGCATAGGCAGCCCAGATCTCCAAGGAAAATCAGACAGGCTAGAGCAGAATATAGAGGGGCTATTAAAGAGAAGAAGTGTACTTTACGAAATGAAGCTTGGGAGGCCCTTCACTGTGCGGCCCAGCTGAATGATAACACTGCGTTCCGGAAAGTAGTGAGGACTCCCTTTTTATCTTCCACTGATGGCCCCTCTGTAGAAATAGCAATTCCCGAAGAAACTTGGATTAGTCACTTCTCTAAGGTATATAGTGACCAAGGAAACCCGGGGTGGCAAATGGCTGATACCATTACCAATAATAATGATCGGGTTGATTTGCAAATTACTTTAGAAGAGGTAAACAGAGCATTGGCACTCAGTTTGGGTGGTAAAGCTCCTGGACCCGATGGGGTTCCAGTCGGTATGTTTAAATTTAATGTTTCTCTTTGGGGGCCCATTTTAACCCAAGTCATTAATACTAGCATCTAGTCAATTTTTCTGAAAACATGGGCGCAATCAATTATTATACCAATTTTTAAAAAGAGGGATTGTAATGATCCAGGGTGCTACAGACATATCTCCCTTTTGGACTCCATGGTTAAAGTGATCGGGCGGGTTATCCTGGAGCACCTACAAGACTGGGCAGAAGACACCCAGATTTTATTATACTTACAGTACGGCTTTCGCGCTGGGCTTGGCACAATAGAACCGAGTTTGAGTTTGGCTATTCTGGTAGGCAAGTATACCAGAGCAAAAAAGGAAGTCTGTTTTTGGCGTTCGCGGACCTCACTGCGGTCTTTGATTCTGTAACACACAATAGGCTGTGGGAGGTCATTGAGGCAGTAGGGGTCGATCCTCATATTATCGCCTTCTGAAGACGGTTGTATAGTGGAGCCACCGCAAGTGTGCGGTATGGTTTGGGGGGGAATGTACCCAGGCCTTTCCCATTAGGAGAGGGGTCAGACAAGGCTGTGTGCTGGCCCCTTTTCTTTTTAACATTTACATTAATGGACTAGGAGAAGCGTTGCTTTTGAAGGGCAAAGATTTTCCCCAAGCTGGAGGCCGGTCTATACCCGCACTTCTGTACGCGGATGACGCCGTGCTAATGTCACGCACTCAAAACGGCCTTCAGAGGGTTTTGGATAATTTTAGAGACTTTATGGAGGATTTAGGTCTTAACACTAATATTTCCAAGACCTATGTCATGAGATGTAGACAAGGGACACAGAGGACTCGAGAAATGTTTGTAGATGGGAAGAAGTTAGCCTGAACCAGAAACGTTTCCTACCTATGTATTTTATTCGATCAGCATGATTCGTGGGCTCAAGCCATCTCTGCTAAAAAAAACTGGCGTTCACTAGATCAATTTCAGCCCTAGTAACTTTTGCCAAAAAACTAGGTAGGAAACCACCCCTAGAACTTCTGCAAATATATAAGGCTAAATGTATTACGATGGCAACCTATGGGGCAGGGGTGTGGGCTTTTGAAAACATCGTTCCTTTACAAACTGTTGAAAACTCATTCCTAAGGTATATTCTCTCAGTACTCCCGAGTACCTCTTCGTACATTTGCCATGAGGAGCTGGGTCTCCCTTATATTGCTGATCTTATAAAATTAGAGCCAATACTCTTATGGCACAGAGTTTGGCGCAAAGATCATACCAAGTTAAATAGGAAGATCCTGCAAGATACCTTGAGGTTGGACAGAGCCTTAATGATTCCTTGGATTAGATATGTCCATGATTTCATGAATGATCTGGGTCACCCAGAATATTTCGCAAACCCAAGGTCTATGTTTGTGATTCCTAGAAAGACCTTAAAAAAAAGGAACTCCAATTATTGGATTCCATCAGAATGGCAGGGGAATCTTCTAAAATTAGTGTGAGGCAACATCAGTTGTTACGCACTACCTTGGGAATGGAGCCTTACCTATCTTTTGTACCTGGGATGTTCGACAGATTCCTTTTGACTGGGTTCAGATTGGGCAACGTACATAGATTGGTGACACTACCGAAAATGAATGATTGGTCCCATGATCTGTCACCTTGTCCCTGTGACGAAATCTCTGAACAATCGACCATGCACTTAGTCTTGTTTTGTAAATTTTATAGTAAGCCAAGGAAAGTTTGGATTATTCCATTTAAAAAAAATGAAGGGTTTAGGCAGTGTCACCCAGCAATGTTTTTATTCCAGCTACTGAAAAACGAGCATATAGCATGGAGATTAGATACGTTTTTAAAGAAGGTGCTTCAATACAGGAAATGCTGTATAATTACTGAGCTATAATCTGGGCACCTTTGTCTCTGTGTGTACATGTGTTTTTGTTAAAGATAATTTAACTGATTTTTTTTTCTTCATTTGCATGTCTTATTTTTGTAAATATATAATGAAATGATATTGATTTTTATGTGCTTTTATGTCTGTTTAAAAAGCAGCTGAATAAAGCTTTCCTTGACCTTGTCCTAGTGTGGGCCCATCAGTCCATAGTAACTGTAAGAGAAAAGCAATAACAAATCCTCTGTCAAGAAAAGGTTTCATTCATAAATAAAGCTTTCCCAATGAGCGTGACTCTTCAAGAGTTCTGAAAGCTCATTCGCCACACTCCCATACTGCATCCACTGGCGTTCTACCCCTGCGCCATGGTTATTTCTCACCATAGAAATAAAAACACGACTAGGTGTATTGTCTAAATATTTCCAACATCTGATACATTAAAATACCCGGAGGGGACAAAACCATATCCCGTAGGCATACTTGACATAATCTATCAGATGACCAAAAAGGCCATGAGTACCAGCAGCCTAGTATAAGTATAGAAAGTCAGCCACCATCATTAAATGGTCTCCATTACACATAACCATCACTTTTACCTTAATCAGCTCAAAAACAAGGTCATAACCAAACAAAACAGGGGAGGGGGATTTATCTACCAATAAGCATAATCTGGTGCTTACAATTCTTCATAAAACAGGAATCCTTGACCTTAAATTGCATTGTTACTTCTGTATGCATTGTTATTTAAACTAACCACTCGTTATCGAAGCACCATAATCTATTGATACTCTTGCTGTATTTGATGTTAAAACCAACTATATCTCCCTCCAAACGATTGAATCAAATTTGTTCAAAACATTCTCCTGTAGATGGACAATGCAAACCAAATTAGATACCAATTTGTTTTAGGCATATTGCAAACTTGAATATGAGTTGTTGACAAACTGTGTGATAGTATAAAAACACTATTCATCAAAAGGTTCATGTGAATGTTTGATATGAACCAAATCAAATTTCAATTCATGTTGGCATAATGCAAACTTAACAATAAATTGTTGTATATAACATGATGTAACAGAAACCTTGTTCGCACTTCTCCAAATTTTGAATCTAAACAATAAAATATAAAAAACATAAAATAATATAATACTATATATGTAAGTGCCATTGTTCTCCCAAGAAATATTGTAGTTCATGTTCCTTGTTTAGGCGTTTCTCTACCTCCTTCTCGTAACCTCAGGATCCACATGGCCTCTACTCTATGAAGAGTCAGTTACCCGATTCCCATGTCTTGGGTCAAGTGAAGTATGGTATACACCATGGAATCTGATATGTGTATGATTACTTCCACTACACATGTTAAAATGTAAAGCCAAAGGATATCTCTGATATTAATCAACCTTATTAGTTCTAAAATACGCTCTCTGTGCTTTCTTATGGTACTCCCAATATATATCAGTCTCCAATAATAACAAGCACCACATATTTCGTGGAACATGATATACTCCTGTGTATCCTGTAAGTAATGGGTGTGTTGTATCTGCACGCCATTACATTGTCTTCAACACACAAGCATACACTGCAATTGCCACATTTAAAAACAACTCCACTCATCCCAGCCAGCCAGTGTCTGGGTTTCTTCTATTTGGGATATGAGTGGCTTACAATATTGCATGAGATAAGCCCCCTTCTGAAGGTGATGCTTGGTTTTGTACAAACCCATCTTGCCATCTTTGGGTCACTAGTCAAAGTATTCCAATGTTTGAATATTATATGGCTCAATTTACTTGTATCAGAACCATTTGATGCAATCAGTCTGATTCATTTTTTGCTTTCATTTTGTTTCCTCTTATGATCTTAAAGCGTATCCTCTCTCTTCAGAGGTAAGGCTCTCTGAGATACCTGTTTAACCATTTGAAGTTTATATCCTCTCCTCAAAAATATTTTCTCCATATCCATAATTGTATTTCTAAACTCATCTTGTTGGCTACAAACTCCCCGAGCCCTCACCATCTCCCCATAGGGTATACCTTGGAGCTGTACCCTAGGGTGGGCACTACTAGCGGGGAGATTGGCATTGCAGGATGTTTCTTTTCTAAATAGTCTACTTTCTATGGCAAAAAAACCCTGATAAAATCATGGTGAATTTAAATTGTACAGATTATCACTTAGAAATGCAATGAACTCAAGATAGCCTTGAATCAAGGCAGAACAAGCCACCCACCCTGGATACCATGTAGCAGGGTATTATGCTCCACATGGATGAGGCCCGGTCTGATAACCAGAGAGCAAGAGCTGCAACCAGGAAGCTTCAGGCTGCAGTGTGGATAATGTCAAAAACTTGTTCTGAGGTTACTGAGAGGATATCATCTATAAAGAACCAAGCTGCAACTTTGAAACATATCTTACTACGATTTAGGCTGAGTCTGTAGCACATGAGACACAACATGTGGACACGCATTCTAAATTAGAAGACTTGGAAAATTGGCAATGCTGCAACAACTTAAGGATTTTGGGAGCTGAGGAGGACACGGAAGGCAATGATGCCAGAACATTCATGAATATGTTACTGCAAAGTGGTTTGCCTGAACTTGAAGGGTGGAACTGAGATCATAAAATCCAGGGGGGTTCATAGATTCCCATTTACATTAAGGTATACAGCCCAGGAAACAGCTTCAACTGGCACAAAACTTAGGGCTGAATTGGTTTTCTTTGGCAATTACCTCCAGACAGGCAGTCTTGGAAAACGTATGCCCAGACTCCGAACAGTGTGGAGAGAGGCCCTCCTTTTTTGCTAGACCAGACTTCTGCCATGTGACTGTGGAGAGGTGAGAGAGGCTGAGGCAACTGATAAAGCCATTTCAGGAAAGGTACTACAAACCAAAACTGGGCTTTGGCTCAAATGGCCAGCAGAACTGAGCCGAATACACTAGGAAACAAAACACCTTGTCCTAACTGGATTTAGTTTAAACAACAGAATATTTTCATACACTTTCGTGAATTGAAACACCAAAAATGGGGCTTTACGAATTGCCTGTTCTTCAAAAAACTTTTTGTTTATTTCACATTCTTATTTTGTGTGATAAAGACAGAACAACTGTACATAATGCAAACATACATATACAATATAAATGACAATATATTAAACAACACCCTAGCAGATTTAAACATTCAATCATCTAACACACTTGGCCAATCCATTCATACCAAAAGCTGACTCATACTAAACTAAACTAAATGGTCCTTTAACCACTCCTCCCTTTTGGGCACAGATTGTTGTCCGTATTTCAGACGTATTAAGACATTTACTTTCTTAATAAACACTTCAAAACCCACATGAACATTAAGGGCAAGACTTTTGTATGGAGTGTGTGAAGGACCGACTGGTCTACGCGTTTCGAACCTCTATCATTGTGAGGTTCTCCTGAGGACCAATATATTCTGCAAAAAAAGAAATCAATATAGAAATAATCAATCTAAAGCCCAATGAGCAGTTTAAGAACTTAAGCCAGCCCCCACTCCCGGCCTGGCATACCCACCTTAAGAATAAACGTCAGCATGTGACCTTGACCAGCTTTGTGTCCGAAGACGATTCACCCAGCTAGGGCCGGAGCTGTGAACGACCAAATGTTTTTACACGCCAGCCTAAACAGCGAGATCAGTGAAAAGACCAGACACCTATTTTCCTTGCTGGGGCAGCTTGGATGCACAGGTAGTACACATGTTTTGTAATTGCGCAATGCTGTAGGCTTATAAGGGGTCCAAAAGATAGGGGTGCACAGTATTTTATTTTGTGGCTATGGCAGCAGCTCACACACATATTGCTGTGGCCTGGCTTAACCCGGATCCCCCCACTTACTATTAGTGTCTTGAAAGGTTATTCTCCATTCACCGTTCGGAGAGCAAACTATATCTGAGTAAGGGGCAAAGAGCGACAAAGCGGGGTGCTACGGTTTGGGCCCCAGTTACTGAATATATTGCCAGAATTAATTGAAGAGATGCTAGCTGCTCCTGAGGACGCCTGCAGCAGGGCAATTAGGATCAAAGAAACTGATCTATCAATATTAATTGTCTGATAAAGCATTTATTAATTAATTTATAGTTTGGGCAATCAAGTTAGTAGCCATTGCTTAGGTGAATGGAGATTTGTATATATATTTACGAGATGTAATGACAAGTGTACGTATCTGATATTGTCTTGAAGCTCCCCTAAGAAAAAAATAGAAATGCTATGAACTCTTCCAGGTAATTAATGGTACCAGACCCTATCATGAGGATGTCATCTATGAAACAACTACACTCTCACTCTTATCGATTGACTCTTAAAATAAACAAATAAACCTATTATGAGAAATTAATTTGGGTGTGATTACAATGCAGACTAATTATGTTATGGTTGCTGTATGATGGGTTATCACAATGCTAATAACTTTCCATTATGGTACCATGGTGTTTTGGTGATGTTCGATTAATACATGATGTAGAAGAGGTAAATAATTGTAGATTCATATGTTATTCTAGCCCTGAAGAAGTTGAGGCATATCGGCTTCTGCGAAATATGTGTTGGCATGGAAGGAAGTTTATGCAAATTTGGAAAATGGAATAAAGAACAACCTATCCATACTCCAACAAAGAGGGTCAACGGGTATTCCACCATAGTGCTCGCAGTGATTATAATCTTTTTACTGCCCCCTAATGTTTTGGATACCCCCCTATAAACTATCTAAAAGACAGTAGCCTGAAAATACTCTTTCACTCCAGACTTTCATTTGTTCTCTGACTCAATACAATGGTCAAGGGTATAAATCTCCAGCTTTCCACTGTTTGTAAAATGCTCCCTCTTTTCTAAACCTAGCACTGAGTGGAGATGTCAAGAGCCCTCATCATGGCATGCCTGACCTACGGTAATTACATCTATTCTGGACAAATCACGGAGGCAGATGATTAGGAGCATAAGGCCCAGACTGTGGAATACACTCCAGAGGCGTAACACAGGCCCCTGCAGCCCCCGCGGTGCCGGGGGGGGGCCCTCAGCACAGTACTCTAGCTGCAGAGCTCCTGATTGAGCCCTGAGGGGGCCCCTCCATGTGCCTCACAGGGAGACCCCCTCAAGTTTCGTTACGCCAGTGACTCAATCCCTTCTTAAGATTTGAACCTTAGTGCTGAGAAGTCAGGGCACTTTAAAGACACAACTACACATAATGTACTACTTGAATTCATCACAGACCAAGTGATGCATGGGAGACTGTTGGATATGGCCCATATCATATGGGCTACAACCTAATACTTTAGGACTCCTAAATGCCTTCTGTGAATACCGAAAGTCTTAAAGTGAGGATTTTTCTCAGTTTAGGAGTAGTAAAGTTAGGACTCCTAACTTTAGGACTCCTAAACTGAGAAAAATCCTAACTTTAAGACTTTCGGTATTCACAGAAGGCATTTAGGAAAATCCTAACTTTAAGACTTTCGGTATCCACAGAAGGCATTTAGGAGTCCTAAAGTTAGGAGTCCTAACTTTACTACTCCTAAACTGAGAAAAATCCTAACTTTAAGACTTCCGGTATTCACAGAAGGCATTTAGGGGTCCTAAAGTTAGGAATCCTAACTTTACTACTCCTAAACTGAGAAAAATCCTAACTTTAAGACTTTCTGTATTCACAGAAGGCATTTAGGGGTCCTAAAGTTAGGACTCCTAACTTCTGTGAATACCTAAATGAGTAAGTGCCTTCTGTGAATACCAAAATGAGTAAGTGTCTTCTGTGAATACCAAAATGGTAGTATGTTTAGGATTTTGTCTTAAGTTAGTTCTGTGAATCGGGCCCCTCTTTATTACTCAGTTGCCTTCTGTACTCCTGCAAGGTTATTCTGGGGGAAGTGGGGTGCAGCTACTCCTGCACCCCTACTTCCAGTCAATGAATCCTTAGCAAGTAGGAGCACAGGTTTAATCCCTTCAGGTACAGATAGTACAAGAAAAATCTGGTGCTTTATCCAAACCACTCGTAGTAGTTATGTCACGACTAGAAGTGGGTGTAACTCATTCAATTCGTGTAGCATAATCACACGGAATCGCCGAAAAAATTCTGTGGGATTATGCAGAGTTATGCAAGAAGAGTAATTCTGCATTCATCAATATCATCTTAGCACAAAAATGCACCTGTGTCTTCCAAATTGACATGAGGATCTAAGAAATAGTGTAAATGCTACAGAACATGAATAGCGAGCACAAGCCGCTGCTCATGCTCGATAAATGTGCACCTGAGGTAGGATTTGCCTCAATTTACTCCCAGGATTTAGTGCTATTTTCTTAATGCATAAATGTCCCCTCACGTCCAAAATGGGCTCGAGGATGCATTATGCACAAAGAAATATAGCTAAATGCAAAAGAACACGAATAGCGATCATGAGTGACCGCTCGCTAAATGTGCACCTGGGGTAGGATTTCCAACCAACTTACTCCTTGCATTCAGCACTATTTTCTTAGTGCAAAATGCACCCTTGCATCCAAAAGGAACACAAGGATGCATTTTGAGCTAAGAAATAGTGCTAAATCAACAGAACATATATAAGGAGAATGAGCGGCAACTTGCGCTCACTAAATATGCTCTTTTGGTAGGATATTTTCTCACAAATTACTCTTAGTTATGTGAGTTGGTGTAATCGCATAGTTAGTGGTTATTGGTAATTCAGCATCAAAGTATAATACAATATTACCCTGATTATTCGGGCATAATTGAAATTGTAGATGCCATTATTTTTACATCAAGTAAAATAGCACAGTATAAGTCAAATAAATAACATCTGAGATGATGGTTTTGGTTTGGAATGGCACCAGCCTATCCCCTTTGTCACGTTAAAGCTGACATGTCCAGGTATAGCTGTAACTGTGGTGGTTGCTGCAGCGTGTCCTAATATTGGCCATGTGACACCACCAAAATGGCTCCCAGCATGTGCTGCTTTGTGAGCCAAGGAGTCTAGTCTAGTGCTTTGTTGACTGTACGCTGGTGGCCTCGCCCCCTAGCCTCACAGTGTGGCTCTGTAGGTGATTCCGGATGCGCCAGAGAGCCAGCTATTAGGAAAGTATTGTTTAAAGGCTCATTCTGCACCATTTCCGAATGTTTTTGGAATCCTGATCTTTGATTTGAATTAGTTTCCTCATGTGCTTCTTGGAGAACGGAGGCTTTGACCGTGCTTTTTTTTAACAAACCAGTTTAGCTTTTTGTTGTTGCTTTATTGGAATTCACTCGCCTTTTTCTCCCTGAGAAGGCTTTTACCTATCCTTGGAATCGAGGAGGTGGTAAGCTTGGGAGTCCTGAAAAGGAACAACAGAAAATTGAATTTTGTACAATAGTAAACTAGTAAACCGCCCCCGGTGTTGTGTGATGGTGGATATGAATACGAAGTGCGGTGTGTTAGGGATTCCAAATGGAGAAGGAATACCCTCTGGTATCTGGTTGCGTGGAAGGGGTATACGGCGGAAGATGATTCCTGGGATCCGGTCCACAACGTCCATGCCCCAGCTGCGATTTGCTCTTTTCATAGACGGTTTCCATCAAAGCCGGGCCCTAGGAGGCGCTAGGGGGGAGGGCCTACTGTCAGGATTGCAGCAACCGCGCCTGCCTAGCGCGTCCAGCACTACAACTCCCATGATGCCCAGTGGGAGGAAGTACTTGAGGGAAGGACGCGCATCGGCCGATGCTCGTAATTCCGGTTTCCCATATGCCGACTCTTTCGAGCTGCTGGATGGAGAACTGATGTCAGCCAGGGAGAACGTCCTGCTTCCTTCGTTTCTTTCGTGTTCCAGACAGCGCCTGATGTTGGTGAGCGCCCTGGTCTCCCACGGAGGTTGAAGACGGTCTGGTAGGGTTGCTCACCTTTTCGCACCCCCCCCCCCCAAAGCGGAATGCTGTAGTTGGCTGCTACGCATTGCTGTGTTGGATGAGAGGTTATCAGAGGAGCTTCTTTGTTTGTCATTTTTGGGGCTGCAGGAGTGGCTGGTCAGACAGTGCTTAAAGCGGAGCGTGGTGGTGCCCTAAACCGCACGTTACCGTTTTCACATCGCCAGAGGAAAGTAACTGTTGGGGTGCTACTGCGGAGCGCGGTGGTGATTGGAACCACGCATTGCCGTGTTTTCTTTGTTTGTACATTCTTTGATACACGAACTGGCTCCAAGAGCGGAATGTGGTGGTAGGCAACCATGCATTACCGTTTCTAAGGATAGTTCCTTTCTGTTTTGCCCTTGGCGTATGATTTAGAGCTTCTGGGAAGGAAGGGACTCTAGACTGTTCAACAGTTGTTATCACTAGGCCATTCGTGACATTTCACCTATATTACTGCATATATGTGTTCTAGACCGAACATTTTCAGTTAGGCTTCAATGGCGCTTGATGGCAGAAAACCCAATATGAGAAGGGTCCTGAGGGTTCTACTGAACTGAGATGGTGTTCAGTTCCTGGAGAAGGTACAAGAGGGGTTAGTGGGAATATATGAGAGTAGCATGTGTTAAGCTCTGTTTATATCTGTTGTTGTTTGTCGTTTCAGGCTCCTTTCCCCGCTGTCCCTTCCCTTTCCTTTCCCTCGCCTGATCCCTCGAACACCCTGTGTACTGTGTCAGGGTGTTGGTGATATCAGGATGTGGACCCTTATTTGCTGCAACAGGATCCTGCGGAGCATATCTTGACAGAATTACGCGCCCACGAAATTCCTGCTCCACCCGATCTTGGTGTAGTGGGTGATGGCGTCCATGGAGGATGTCCTCTATGCGTTAGTATTAGAACAGCAGGAATTGACATCATCTAGGGCTGAGACCGCAGCCTTGAGGGAGAAGGTAGATAAGATGACTCGAAATCCTTTTGATGCTTCTCTCACACCCTGGCAGATACAGGTCACAGTTCCACCCCCTATCCCTTTGGCTAGTCCAGAGAGATTCTCAGGGGATCCGTCGAAAACACAGGTGTTCTTAACACAAGTCTTGTTGCATTTTTCCTGCAAGCCCTCTTCTTTTCCCAATAACCATTCTCGAGTGGCGTTTGCCATTTCATATCTAATAGGAGATGCAGCTAACTGGGCAGTACCCTTAGTTAAGAACAACGACGCTGTGTTCTCTGATTGGTCGGCATTCAGGTCAGAGTTTGATAGAGTATTTGATTGAAGAGCAACTACATTTAGTGCGGATAGAGAATTGCTAGACCTCAAACAGGGTAGGAATGATCTGGTCATGTATTTGATGACTTTTAATAGGTTAGTGGCAGAAACCGCCTGGCCAGAAGAGAAACGAATGTCCTTGTTTTTCCAAGGTCTTCGAGAAGGGTTAAAGGATTTAATAGCCCAGATCGATCCACAACCCCCCACCTGTGCAGACATGGTCAATCTAACCCTGAGATTAGATGGTAGATTTTCTGAAAGAGGGGGAGAGAGGCGGAAATGGGATAGAGGATACTGTCGGTCAGACCCCGCCTCACGTAAACCTGCGATTCCCTCAGAGGCTGGTACTGAACCCATGGAAATAGGTGCCCTTAGAGCCCCGTTGTCCAGGGAGGAAAGAAAGAGTCGCAGAGTTCAAGGGTTGTGCATGTACTGCGGAAAGAAGGGTCATTATGTAAGGGATTGCCCTTCTAAGCCTAAGAATCCAGGGTCATGGTCTCGGAATAAGAAGGTGGCTGTGTCCGCAATACATTCGGCGGTAGGAAACAGCGAGAACCACAAAGGGGAGTGGGAGGAGGAGACTAGTTGGAAAATACCTTCATTGTCAGCTTTGGTATTACAAGACACTGAGTCTCACATCGTGCTTCCTATGTGTCTGGAGAGCAATCAACATTTCCTCCAGGTTCTGGTTATCATTGATTCAGGAGCAACAGGGAATTTCATAGACAGTGGGTTGGTGACCCGCCTTGCTTTACATAGAGTATCTAGAGAGACTCCAGAGGAGGTGTTTGCGGTGGATGGCAAACCTTTTAAATCAGGCCTTATTACAGAACAAACAGAGGAGTTGTTGTTGACGGTTCCAGTCAGTGAGGGAAGACACAGGGATGCTTTGTCTCTGAACATAATTGAGGCCCCGCAGTACAAAGTGATACTAGGCATGCCATGGCTGAGACACCATAATCCCACGATAAATTGGAAAACCAAAACCATGCAGTTCCTGTCTGAGGAATGCCTGAGTCATTTCATCCCACACAAAAACACGCAGGCAGTGGCGCTGTCAATTCCCTTGTAGTACCCACAGCAGTCGAAAAAGAGGTGATTTTGCCCATGGAGTACCAGTCCTACAAAGACGTCTTTAGTGAAACCAAGGCAGAGCAGTTGCCGCCTCACAGAGAATATGACTGCCGTAATGATCTGGTAGATGGGGCAACCCTACCAGCGTGTCGTGTGTATGCATTATCCGTACCAGAGACAAAACATCTGAAAGAATATCTAGACCATTACCTGAAGATAGGGTTTATTAGGCCATCCCAATCCCCTGCTGCCTCTCCCTTGTTTTTTATAGCAAAGGCCAATGGTGATTTGAGGGCCTGTGTGGACTATCGTATGCTTAATAAGCACACAGTGCGCAACAGACACCCTCTACCCCTTATCCCAGTGTTGCTGGACCAGGTGAGGGATGCCAAAATTTACACACGATTGGATCTGAGGGGGGCGTACCATTTAGTGCATGTCAGAGAAGGGGATGAATGGAAGACGGCTTTCAAGACTCGTTACGGGTTGTATGAATATATTGTAATGTAGGGGTGGGCGGAATTGCAGAAAATCTCCGCAAACACGCCGGAAATATCGCGAAGACGCGGAAGTTTTTTGCCGCCTGTTCGCGGTATTTTTTGCGTGATCGCGGGTCGCGAACTTGCCCATGCGGTTGCTCACGGGCGCGGCCATCTTGTTTTCACTTGTCCCGCCCTCTGGCGATATTTACTTCCTGTTCCGGGTCGCGCAATGCATGTTTGCGGTCGATATTTCCTGTTCGCGGCCGCTTTTACTTGATCGCGTTGCTTTTTGCTTGCTCAGGGAGAAAATATTGCGCGAACTTGCGCACGTGGTCGCAATGGGCGCGGCCATCTTGTTTTCCACTCTATTGCATGGTTCTGGGGCCTGATTTTCAATCCTCCCTAAATCTTTTCAATCCTTTGTTTATAGCCACTTTTTTTGGATCTTTATTACTTATTATTTCTCTAACTATTTTCCTGCCTCTATATTTTTGGTTTTTGTCTATTTTTTTTTTGTTTTTTAGCTACTTTTTCTCTTTGTATTGCCCGCTATTTATTTCCTTTACTCCTTTATTTATTTTACCTTTTCTTTCCCGCCCCGTCCCCAGAACCATGTCCAAGGGCAGGGCTGTTCGCCGGCGCAGCCAGAGCCGCGACCGCCTTCCTTGCGGAAGGCGGCGCCCACAAGGGGTGCATGCACGGGCCTTATTTGGGGAGGCGGAGTTGGCTGCACTAATTTTCAGCGCCACCTCCCCTCAACCCTGGCAGCAGGTGGCAGGCCTGGGTCTGGGTACGGCCTCCGGGAGCGTCGGCAGCGGTGGGGGAAGGTGCGCCGGGCAGTGTCGCGCATCTCTGGGGTCCGGCGCACCCAGGCACAACTGACGCACCGGTGGTCCGACATCCTGGACCGTGAGCAGGACCTGCTGGACCTGCTAGGAGTGGAGGTCCCGGGGCTTGGTGAGTACCTATTTAATTATTACAACTTTGTGTCTGTTCTTCTGCTCTATGTTATATATTGCGAATATCTTTTTTTCCTTCCAACCAGCTAGAATGTTGCTGCTTACAATACATTCCAGGTTAATAACGTTTAAAAGTCTTCTGTGATTATGACACAGGTGCTCTTCTGCGCTACTACTAATCTTACTTGTTTGCAGCTTTGCGTTTGCGCTTGCTTAGCGTGATTCTTTACGAGTTTATTTTAGAGAAATTAAGTTACGTAATGCTACAGTGACTCACGTCCACTCCTTACTTTGTCCTGTCACTAATAGATAGGGGCGGATTGGTACTTAGGTTTAGGTACTTTGTATGAGCTTCTAATTGGTTAGTGGTATGCGTGATGCCCCCCCTCACTCAGTTACGTGACGTGCTGCTAGTACGGCAGTCTTTAGAACCTTTTCTAGTTTGTTCAATGAGTGGAGGTAGGCTTTGCAGTTACTTAGCAGTTACTTAGCAGTAGGAGATCAGCATCAATCAAACCAAAATTTGGTGTATACAAAAAATTTTGTCATGTTCATGTGTCCTCCATGATTGGATCATACACATTGTTGAGGAATACAGTGGAAATGCATACTTAATGTACAATTGGCATGCCTGGAATAGGTGGGCTAGGTTGGGTGGTACGTTGTACTAATACTTAGGCTTACTTGTAACTTAGTTTTCTGGAATCAGAATGGAAGAATGGATTACTGTTGATAAATAGTAACTTAAGTAGTCGAACTGCGAATCCCACGATATTACATGTTGACCAGATGAGATCGGTCAATGTAGTTATTGCAATTGTTGTTTACATAAGTGTTTTTTGACCGTTGTTGAAAAATATTGTATTTGTTTGACACCATCCATCAATGTTTGTCTCTTTCTTAATTCTTATATCTCTCCTGTCCATCAGCCCCCAGGGGCAGACCGACAGGGACTGGACAGTCGGCGGGACAGGAACACCACCAGGAGGACACCGCTGAGGGCTCCTCTGCTGGCCCCAGTAAGTCTTCTTGTTTTTAATAATATTTCTTATTCCATAACTTTTACTGCCCCATTTCTCCCGAACTATAGTGTGTTTCCAAATGCTATTTTTTTACCACCAATTATCCTTCGATCTGTACGGTTTCAAAAAGCTTATCCCTGCCTCCGCTATGATGACTGAGTACTACTACATACTATCAGTCTGTCTGTCTGTACTGTAGTAGCTAGTCTTGCCCAGTTGGCCAGTGCCACTCTTTGTGAAAGGTTGTAATATAAAACTCATATTCACCAGTAGCTCGTACAATCCGTTGGGTCGTTGTCTTGTACTACTTTTTACTCTTATTGATGTTGAGGCTTTGAAAATTCACAGCAACAACAGCCCTACCAGATTTCTTAATATTTTGATATGATACCCTATAGGACATACCACTGTTGTAGGGATCTTGCACATACATTTGCACCAGAAAATAGGATGTTGGTGATGGTAGGTTGGACCTTCCTTGCACACCTCAATCAGAAATTCCGCACCCACCACAATTCCACTGCTTGACTATAGTACTGTCTTGTCATACCTATTAGGTCTCGGAACCCTCCCCCCAAGATAACCAACAAGTAGACAACCCAGAACATAACACACCCAACCTCTGTCGTGGAAGCAATTCACATGCACACCCTTACTTTAATTTGCTCACTCGTGTAAGTTAGTCCACTCCACACCAAATACCACGAAGTCTATGTAAGTTTAAAATGTTTATTTCAATTTGAGAAGTTCTGTACACTGTTTTCTTAGCAGCACCAACCGGCAAATCAATAACATTAAAACAATATACATTGTTACACTTATACAGTTGGGAATTAAATCATGATAACTGAACAGTGGTGGAAGGCAGCACCACCATCCCATAGCAATTTAGTTTATATACATTTATAAATGAAGATGTGAGTGAAGGGACCCCTCACCTCAGAAGAACCTAGTACTGGTAGTTGGTGCATTGTTCAGAAGCTCTGGTTCGTAGAAGGGAATCTCGCGTCTGTAATGCGAAAAAAGAAATGGTGTGCGTTAGTATATTGCAACTTGCAAGCATTTCTCAGCCGTGCCAAAAAGTGTAGCATCTATGGATAAGCAATATGGACTAACAGTAACAGTAGTACACCAGTTCTTCCTAAAAAAGTGGCTTGTTAATGATTGTTGACCGCTTGTACGCAGCGCGTAGACTAGACAGTAGCAGTGTGAGGCAGGTCATGTGGGCTCAAAGGTGTCTTAAGAAGCTGCAAGGTAAAGGTAACGTCACATGTGCATGGCTAGGGCTAATCAAGCAAATGCTACAATGATCATATAACTTAGTGTCTACTCTACTACTACCTGATTTGTACTAGTGATGTATGTTAGTATTAACTCATTTTTCAACCTTGCTACTGATCAATAGGGGGGAGGTGTATATGTCGCCTAATAAATGTGTAATGTTTTCTAGGCGCACTACCGACCACCATTGCTGGGGCCAGCGAAGGCGACGCAGAGGGCGAGGATGCGGCAGTTGCAGATAGCAACGGAGGGGGAGTGGCAGCACCAGTGGCAGGCGGTGGTAAGTTAGATTCATAATCTTTAACTATTGTTGAACTTGACAGCACACTCACTGCAAAGGTGTACTGTATGTATATGTATACTGTACAGTTGTGAATTAGGGCCCCATTAGGATGGTGGGCGTATTGCCCCCGCCGGGCCGGCTGGAATTCCCTGCCGTCACCGCAGGGGCAAACCTCCCGCCATCCCTGTAGAAAATATTCAGACATGTCCAGGCGGAAAAGGGTTCAATATGGCGGTGGTGTCTCTCTCACCACACCGGCAGCCATATAATCTGCATTTTGGAATGCCTTTGCGTGGCGGCATTGCCGTCCGCCACGGAAAGGCATGCACACATTGCAGAGTATGCTTGGGGGCCCCCATGGAGAGTACCTACCGATGCTATGGTACCCCCCCGACTTTCAAAGCAAAACGTGACAGGCTCCGTGCGAGGCCCGTCATGTTGTGCTTGGAAAAGCAGCACAACATTTTAGCATTGCTTTCAGCAAAGCCAACCAGAATTTAAATTTAAAAAAACAGGGTGCGCCCGCCACTGTGCCGGGCGCATCATCCTAATTAATTGTCCCCACGGGACCCCCACCCTTTTTAGCAGTCGGATGGCGGGCGGACAAAGTCCGCCCGCTATCCGATGTCGTAAGTAAGTATGAGTTCTTGGGGACGTTTGAAGAGTGAACTAGAAGACTAGAATTCCCTTTAATTGGTATAGGACTAGGAGCCGGAGTATTGAGTAACCAATGTCCTCATCTATCTGATTTCAACTCCGCTTTGAAAGTTTTATGGAGAAGAGCACCTGGTGCACTGTTCAACTAAAAAGTGTAAGACAGGTGGAAGGAAGAAGGACGGGCGACATTTAAAATGTTATGCACTACTGTGCTTTATTTTATAGTGCTACTCTACCATGCCACTATGTGTATAAATAATTACCTTGTCCTACTGTTTTATTAAGACTATATTTTACAATTGTCTTGTTTTTTTCTTTTTGATACACAGCAACTCCGAAACTCAACCGTAAGGAGTTGGCCGCCAAGGCACGGCGCCGGAAGCTGGAGGCAATCCAGCAGGACTACCGGCGGCTGGTGGTCCTAGCCGAGGAGGAGGAGGAGTCTGCTGCAGCTATTGAAGCCTCCTCCAGTGCCCCGGGCCCCAGCCACCGCCCTCCAGCGGTACGGCGCCACCGCCGGACGGCTGCCCGCCGCCACCGTGTCATCTCCGGTGCCCCCCCCACTGTGGCTGCAACTGCCGCGGCCTTAGACGCCGCGTCGCCCATTTAGAGGACCAGATGCGTGTCCTCCTCCAGTCCCGCCCCACCAGTTAGTCCCTGTCACTGCCCCTTTTTTAATTCCTGTTCGTTCTTCACTCGTTTGGGCGTTCTCTACTTCTATGGACAGTCGTTGGGGTTAGGGAGGTGGGTGGGTCAGCTTTTGTGGGTTTAGTTTATTTGTTAGGGTCAATTAAATATATTTTTCTATGTTACATGCAATGTTGTTAATGTTTTGTAGGTGGGGTAACTGTTTTACATCACACTGTTTCCTTGCTGGTGCATGGCCGCCCATAGCGTGTGTTTGATTTCAATAATTTGCTGACTGTATAAGACACAAACAGATAGATGCGACACACCTCACTCATTGACTGGTCCTACTATGCATTCTTTGGAGTGGTGTTTGAAACTGAAATCATTGACAACATGTCCATTATTAATTCTGCCTCCCCCAAACTTCTCTCTTACCGGTGCTTGATGTTTATGTCCAACTGTGGCACAGCACTGGCTGCATGGTGAAGATGGTTTCCTTTTTCATACATGCCATGATTGGGGTGGTGGTGGTGGTAGTATAGTAGTAGTAGTATACACTGGCAGGGTGGCAGCATTTCCAAAAAAAGTAAAGGAGATAGTCAATAGCCTTTGAGAGACTGTTAGAGGAGTAGTTGAATGAAGTACATCACAGAATTTACCGAGCCACAATTATATGCTCAAATATTTGACAAAAAAACTGAATGCTGGTTATTATGAGGATAGCCTACTAGACAGAGTTACAAACTATAGTTTTGTCGACTCGAGTCACTTGACTATGCCTACAGTCTAACAGTTAGTGCTGTATATGAGGAATGACAACAAACAAATCCAATCAATGCCGGCAATTCATGCTGAGGTATATGTTCCTTTGTTAAATAAAATAACCTCTGAAATATCCTACTCATGGGTGGGCAAGCAGAAGAAGATCATCGCTCTGCATTGAAATTGAAGTAGTGTTGCTTTCACCACATCCGCCCCAGCAAGTGTGTGAATAAGTATTGGTGTACATTTAATTTAGTTACACCTCGTCAATAAGTCACACAGCCCGGGGGAAGAGGGTTAGGGTCCGTTGATTGGATGGGAAGGGGGATTTTGGGAAAGGTTTGACATAGAAAAACAGTATGCATACATAGACAAACAAACAACAATCATTGAAGACTACCATACCATATCCATTCCATATGTTAAGGGAGAAAAAGGCAATGCATGCATGATGATGAGACCCGGATTACATACACTTCTATTTCTTGTTCTGTTCCGGCCTTAATACTTTAACAGATAGCAAATAGAAATTTTAAATATTGGTAGTGAAGAATCATAAACACAGAGCAAACGTAATGATGATTGATAATAACAACTCCAAGAACACACTGTTGTAAAGAATGTATACAAGATATTAATCAAATTATTTAAAAGAAGTGAAAAGTGGATACTGTTACTGTCTTATCCTGGTCAAAAATGTGGACTGGTTTTTTGCATCTCGGCATTCCTCTTGCTCCTCTCGTCCATCAATCTTGGGTGTGTCGCCTCGCCACTCGCCACTGCCCGGCTGGAATAAAAAGGTGATTGATTGGTAAGGTAATTAATATGCATTGTAATGTTTTACAAAGTTTTGGACAAGGCCCGGCCTGTAATTTTAGATTGAAAACCAAAGGGGATATTCAGAAAGAAAGTGAAAACAAATGCACAAGTGATGGTGTAGTGCAACAAGAACACTTTCCGAGGTGGCATGTATGCAGATGCATCATCTCTACTGTAGTCTGTTTCCAGCATAGACCTTCAACAGTAACAGGAGAGATCAGGCCCACAGTGCTTACCATTAGCACATCCTACGTTAACACTTTAGAGTCCTTTTTTTTTCTCTCAAAGAGTTGGACAAACGCAAAGCACATTATCCATTCCAAACATAGCATTTTACAGTTAAAGTTAGTAAAATCAATGCACTGCAGTCATCCCACCGCTAAACTCTATTCAACTTCTACACAGACACTTGGGTGTGCTGTGGTTGTTGTTGACTTGTTTACCTTTAGGCTTTTCCGTTTTATGCCACTCATGAAACATCCTCCTGACTTCATCATCAGCTCTGATACTTCTACTGACTAACTGGAGATCGGCCTGCAGTACAAGTGTAATTTTTATAACACAACAAGAGTAGAAATATAAATATTACTGACTTGAGTCATTCTTTATTGTGTACAGAAAGATAGATTACCACTAGTACACTTTGACATCACTTTGTGCACAACAAACAACGCAAACACAAAGACCAATAGCTCAGAGTCAGGTGTCCAATGCATGCCATTAATTGTCATCATTCATTACCTGTTCCTTCTCATCCTAAGTTAACGGGCCGTCTCTTTCGCCATCATCATGATGGACGGTGCTGTTAAGTCACAGTCATTTGCATTGCGCATATTGAGTGAGTCCCCTTCCTGTATTGAATTAAAAGCAACGTATCACCAAGATGCAGGAGAAGTACACATTTCTTGTTTGCCAGAAGGGGAAAATTAGTAATTACTAGTGTGTTCTGTAGAAAGTTGATTAGTGGCAGTGCACAATTACATCAATTCATGCGCAACACACACCACAAAATCTACATCATTCAGTCTGCCATTCTGCGGCCAATGCATGGCATCAATAATTACCTGTTGCATCTCATCTCGTTAACGCTGTAGGCCGTCTCTTTCGCCATCATCATGATGGACGGTGCTGTTAAGTCACAGTCATTTGCATTGCGCAGATTGAGTGAGTCCCCTTCCTGTATTGAATTAAAAGCAATGTATCACCAAGATGCAGGAGAAGTACACATTTCTTGTTTGCAAGAAGGGGAAAATTAGTGTGTTCTGTAGAATGTTGATTAGTGGCAGTGCACAATTACATCAATTCATTCATGCGCAACACACACACCAAAATCTACATCATTCAGTCTGCTATTCTGCGGCCAATGCATGACATCAATCATTACCTGTTGCATCTTATTTTCAGTTAATGGCCAGTCTCTCTCGGCTCTGAAGGAGGATAGCTATAGAAGTCATCAGATTCATGGTCCACTTGTTTTGGAAGGACGAGGAAAGTTTGAATTTGTTGTTACCATCATCCAATCATCATTCATGAGGGAAATGGAATTGACCAGGAGATGCAGTATGATCGAGCGGAGGAGCTGGATTCTGAGGACTGTAGTGTCAAATGGCAGACACCTGAAACTTGTATCTTAAATTAGAAGAGTAGAAGACGGTGATAATGCATTGGTTGCGATTCACAAGTTTATAACCGGAACGACAGACACAAACAAAGGGGGAAAAAAGGGAGGAAGACAGTAAGTGCGGGCCTAATTGTCAGGGAAGTATAGCTCGTCCTCAAACTCTGGGGGATCTTCCAGTAGTAGGTAATCATCTGACACAATACTTCCGTCACCTGAGCCGCTGTCCTCATCTTCCTCTGTTGATTCATGCATTGTGTAATTCGGTGGTATGAAGTGCTGATTCATTTTGATCATTGTTAACCTCTCCACGTTTTTGGGAGATAGACTGGTCCTTCTCAAGGTTACAATGGAACCAGCAGCACTGAAAACACGTTTGGAAGAGACACTTGCGACAGGGCAAGCCAGATAGCTTATCGCCAGCCTGCTGAGCTGTGGCCATTCAGACCTTTTCCTATACCAATACTGCACTGGGTTTTGATCAACGTACACCTCTGTTGGGTCGTCCAGATAGGCCTGGACCATCCGCTCAATGTTCAGGGTTGCTGCTGGTAAGCTTTTGTGCAGTTTTTTCTGTGCATCAGCACTGTGCTTAAGGCCCATCTTTACATACCAATCTGATAATGATTGTACTCGGCCGAATGATCCAGTTATTGTTTTTGTAGTCGATGGTGATGGTGAGTGTTGCGATTGTGAGCCAACCGCACTGCCCTCAGCCGACGAAGTTGCACTTGATTCTGCATGGCCTGCTTCAGTATCAGTACTTGTTGTGGGTTGATGTGGCGGGCTTTTAATTAGCAGCCCTTCGTTTTCAAACTTGATGGCTGCTTCAGCTATACAACTTTTGTAGCGGGCAACATCAGTGTCGGAAAAAGAAAGGAATAGTCCTAATTTTGCACGTGGATCCAGAATTGTGGCACAAATGTAATGTTCTTGTGACAAAATTTTATTTTGTATCCTTACATTTTCTGATAAGCGCCTGGATAAGCTCTCCACCAAGTCATGGGCTTGCCTTCTGTCCTCTACACCTTTGTAGGATTCAGACACATTATTCAGCTCATGCTCTAGCATTTGCAACAATGGGATAGCTTGGCCCATTGTACAGTCCTCCTTGCTGACTTCACGTGTGAAGACCTCAAAAGGAGACAGCATCTCAGTCAGGCATTGAATTAGGGTCCATTGCTCCCTCTGAAGGGTCAAGCCTTTAACACTAGCATCACTGCTTCTGTACCAGACATATTCATTGAGTGACCTCTGCTGTTCGTACAGACGATCAAGCATGTAATACGTTGAGTTCCAACGTGTTGCCACCTCCTGGATGAGTGCCTTGACTGGCATCCTACGCTCACGTTGGAGGATCCTCAGCTGCTTCCGAGATTTAAAAGAATGGCTGAAATGAGTGCATATTCTTCGGCAGATGGCCAGTAAATTGCTTACTCTGGGTTCTTTTTTCAGAAAGTCTTGCACTATAATGTTTATGCAGTGTGCCAAACACGGAACCCTGAAATAGGAACCAAGTTCCATGGCCTTAAGTACATTACTACCATTGTCTGTGGCAACAAAACCAATACCAAGCCCTCTGGGCCGCAGCCATTCCAAAACCTTGGTGCGAAACTCTTCTAAAATGTTTTCAGCCGTATGAGATTTCTCCATGGCGAACATGGCTACAGTTGCATGTTTCCGAGTACCTTCAAAAATCGCAGCTGTGTCAACAACACCTCGTGCAGATAGTTGATCTCTAACCCCCACAAAAGAGATCCAGTGTGCAGTGATGCACATGTAATCTGTGGCTTGGCAACTGGTCCACATGTCTGTTGTCAGGTGGATATTGTGCACAGCACTCTGCTGCAAACCGTGACCAACCAATTCCAGCACATCATGATGTAGTGCCGGAACAGCAATTCTTGCGAAATAGGACCGGCTGGGAACTTTCAATTTCGGGCAGATGGCAGACACAAATTCAAGGAAACCCACCCCTTCCACAAATGAAAAAGGAAGAAGGTCCAGCGTTAACATTTTAGCCAGCTTCGCATTGTACAATCGTGCCGTTGGGTGGTTGCGTTGGAACTGCCCCTCCAACCTAAACATGCTGTCAATGGTAGGCTGGCTTACTTTCCTTAGTGGTGCCATTAACCCACTTAGGCTCAACAACACAGATTGTCTCATTGAGGTACTCGCCGGTCGCCTTGGTGTCTCTCCCACACTCTGAGTATGGCTCTTACTGCGGTGCCACTCTGATGTTACTGACGAGGATGTGGGCGTTACCACTGCAGTGACTGCACTACTGGAGACAGGGCTAGAAATGCCTCCCTGTTCGTCACCTGCCACCACAATAATATCGCTCCCTGATTCCTGACCAACTTCAAAGGGTTTAGTTTTCCTACTTTCTTTTAACTTACGTAGGTGATCCTCCCACACGATAGTGTGGTGTATTCTGAGATGACTTGCTTGTCCTCCGGTACCATAGTTTGTACCAAGCTTACCACGCCGAACACCTTGCCGACAAATTGCGCATATAGCAACGTTCTCCTCCTTGGCGCTAACAGAAAAGAAGTCCCAAACTGAGGAGGAGAACTTTCTGGCACTGCTGGATGTGCCACTTTCAACACCAGATGAACTTGAGGGGGTGCTTGAAAATATGTGACCCTGTCCACCTACACTGTAACTTTTACTACCACTTCCTACTGAGATGGTTGAGCTGGATGTAGGTCCCTGCCGGGCCTTGGAAAATATGGCAGCTGGAGGTAGTGGTGGTGTAACCTGTGTTGGTGAGATCCGTGCTACATCCCGCTCAGTAGCAGCCTTTCTGGATAGGGTGAGAATGTCGGTCTCCAATCCCTTTGGGGCGGGAGTAATGTGCGTGATGACTGGCTCGTCTTCATCAACATCATCACCCCCCTCTTCTACATCTACCTCCATAACTCTAAGTTTTTCTGGGACCTTCCTTTTCAGAAGCAATGTCTTGTGGCGTACTTCACTCTCAGACCGAGCTGGTGGGACTCAAGTGTCATCACGATCATCAGAAGCGGGGCTTGAAGAAGAAGATGATGGACTAAGCCTCCTTTTCCTTGCTGGTGGTCTGGAAGACAATTGATCTTCTGAAACAGTGGTTTGACTTCGCTCCACTTTGTCTGCAGGAAGCTCGATTTCCTGAAATGCCCCTGCTGGAGCAGAGTTTTCAGTTTGAAAATTCAGTGGCTTTTGAAGTTCTGGCATGTCTATTTGTCATATTAATTTTATTAATTACTAGCAATTAATTATTTGTATTGTGCAAGTGCGTTTATATTAATCAATCCGTTTGTCCTAACAAGAGAGAGTTACACGTGGGTGCGCATAAATGTGCTGTTTAAAATTAACGTGCGTGTTTTCATGTTTAAACGTTGCTATGTGCTGTTTATTTTTGAGCACAAAATGCTTTCCAAATTAATGCTTTTCTATGTTGCAAGTGCTAGATAGATGCATACACATAAGGGTATTAGTGGGGTTAACACTGTTTAATCACTATGCTGTGGTAACGTTGTTTTTGTTTCTTTTAATTAAGATGGTCTATTGAGGCCTATGATGGCCTAGAAAAGATGGCCGATTTGTAAGCCTGGCTGTGATTTATAATATGAAAACTGTGACGAGGGAGACCCCTGCTGGAAATGGTCCTGAAGCTAACTGACCATGGTCCTTGCTTGCTTGTTTGAAAACTTTCCATGAGGACAGCAGCAGTTTTGGGAGATCTCCAAGTGAAATGAAAATGTCCTTGGCAGCCTTGGGAAACAAAGGAGCCTTAGAGAAAAACTCTGAACTGTGGCTCGATTGCCGAGGAGAAGTAGAACTAATAAGATACATGTTTTATTTCTTGGTTCCTGTTCCGTAGTCTTTATTATGTGAACTTTTCCTGAGCGGAGATTTTCAAATGTAGCGATGTTACATCCTTTCCTTCTCGCTCTGCTCAGCAGGTCCGGCGGACATTACAACCTTTTCTATGTTTCCAATGTATCTTTCCATTGTTTAAGACACTATAAGTAATGTTAGCCTAGAGAGGGTTTTTTGCCACTTGCCATTTTGCCTTTGCCGCGTACCGAATCTGCGTTGCTGAGGATCGATGCTGAAGGGACTTCGTCTTGAGAGACATTTACCGAGAGACTTGTCCTGACCCTTTCTGACATTTAGCTAGAATAGGTAACTATGAGAAAATGATTTACTCTGATTGATTTCCTTTGACTAATTTTAGATAAAGCAATATAATTTTAAACATGGTGTTGGATATTCTTTCTTGTCAATTATTGGGTTTACATTTTTGATCATTGCTGTATATGTTGTATAGATTATGTTTAAGGACAGTCACAAAAACCAGGTCTTATCGGCCTCGATATAGATGCAGGGTGATTAGGAGTTTTTCTTTCCACAGGTTTATTGCTGGTAGAGTATTTGAGCGTATGTTAGTGTAGTGAAATGGGCCCTAGCGTATGATGTATGCATGTGCGTGTAACTGTGAGATTACTCTATCCGTGGTAGTGGGAATATTATACACACCCTGATCTCTATCAATTTCCTGGTAGCAGAATTGGATGGTTTTTGATGATTGTCTTGATCTGATAAGATTGCTTGTACATTAGTTTATTGATTATTGATTATTGGTTCATGTTGGTATATGTACTAATACTATATGTTGGAGTCGTAATGTTGAGTTATATGTAGTGCTTCTGGAACTTGGAAGCTGTAGCAGTTCCGTAGTAGGGCAGAGGGAAGTATATGCTGCTCTCGGGAAAGACGGAATTGTAAGGAATAACGTGTGACAATTGAAGTTGCGCGTCACATTGTCTGGGTTCGGAATCAGTGACATCGTCGTATGTTACTATTAGATATTTCTGGTATATAAGGAGTGTGTATGATAGTGAAGGTTATCTGTGAAACTTTGGTCTTAAGTCCCAGGGATCCGTAAGGATTTCCGTTAAAGCTTATTGCGGGAGGAGTAATAGGTATTTTCTGAGCTTGTTTGAAGAACTGAGCAAAGAAAGCTTGCTTAGTTGATGTATGTTATAATTCTGTAGTGGGACAGATTGTCTGTTCTCGGGAAGCAGGATTCTGTGCGTATGTACTATATTTTCTTGTATGAATG
This sequence comes from Triturus cristatus, assembly GCF_964204655.1. Classification (NCBI taxonomy): domain Eukaryota; kingdom Metazoa; phylum Chordata; class Amphibia; order Caudata; family Salamandridae; genus Triturus; species Triturus cristatus. The sequence goes on along the minus strand of NC_140587.1, from coordinate 796,870,097 downwards.
TGCGTGAATGTTTGTACATTTAGTTGATTGTAAGACTCTTTGGACAAGTCCTAGAGGAAACAGTTAATGAATGTATGTTAGTAGGGCAGAGTAGAGGAAGTGCTACTGTGTCAATGAAAGGTCTCTTATGAAATAGACTCTCTTTTTTACTATTCTGTGGTTAGCGAAGCAGACAATGGAGATGTTTTTATGTTGTAACTAATAGATTTGTAGAAATTTTGACACGAAGTCTACTGAAAAGATTTTGTAAAGGAGGGGTAGACGAGTGACAGAAGACAGGAGACAAGCGACTGCAGCGACTGTTGACGTCAGAAAGACCGCGCTCTGATTGGATGGTAGATCAGAATAGTGCTCGCGCTAGGATTGGTGCGTTAGTGTGAGCCGCGCAAGGATTGGAAGGGCTATTTAGTGACGTAGATGTTCCAGGATTGGTGCGTTAGTGTGAATCGCGCTGTTATTGGTTGAAAATTTGTATTGTATATTTATAATACGAGAAAGAGTAGAGAGTTTTGGTAAACGCTAAAATGTATTACCAAGAAGAGAAAAAGAAGAAAAAAATTTTGGGTAAAATTAAAAAGTGGTTTAGCAAGGATAAAGATGTTAAAACAAGAGAGGGTGAGTTGTTACCTCCACCGAAAACACCTGCATCCTTCATGGCTGCAAGACATGGGTTTCATACCTGTATATGGTTGGAGAATTGGGTTAGGTATACTAAAGAAGATGGTGTTCTAGCATTTCCAGAACATGGTTCATTTAATCTAGCCGTGTTGAGAAATTTACGGGAAAAGATGTTATGTCTAGACCCGAAACCGAGACCTACACAGTTCGAGGCTTTAGTGGAATGGGAAGAGGAAGTACATGAGAGAGAAAAACAGAGATCTGGAGGGTACTATAGGTACATGTTTGGGAGGAGACATGATCGTGAGACTCATCATGATCGAATGAAAAGGTGGCGAGATGTTAGTATGTCAGAGGGATTATATCCGATGAGAACAGTTGAAGGAGGAGCAGAAAGGGTTCCTGAGTCAGAAATAAGAAAATATGGAGTTAATGAGTATGAGGATGAGGTCTTGAATGACATGATTTACAAGAGACCACCTCCATATAGACCAGAACCGGATAAAAGTACACCAGTTGTTTCTCCGATAAGAGATACAGTGTGTGTTAGTGAGACAGAAAATGAGACACCTGAGGTAAGAAGTGATCATTACCTTGATGAGAATGCCAGACAATTAGCCAGAACTACAACAGAGTTGACAGAGAAAATTAGGGAGTTAACGAAGAATCTAGAGGCTGTTACGGTGCCTGTAACAATAGGTCCGGTTATGCCTGTGTTTGATAAACAGAGGACAGGTGAGAATGGACTGGTGATTCCATATGTTGGGAATAATCTGACAAATTCAGTTGGTCCTTCAGGAGATTCAGGCAAAAGACCAGAAAGAAGTGACCTGAGACAATCAAGACATGACACATGTAGTGAAATACTGGATACTAGTGAAGCTAGTTGTTCAGGGATGCCAATTTTAGAACCGCAAAAGAGAGTGGTTCCAGTGAGAAAAACTGCTGAAATAACAGTTGATGATTTGAATGATTGGATGAAGGTTCTACAGAAAAAGGATAAAGATTCACAAGTAATTGATGTAGCTAGGTTACGTGTAGAACTAGAAGAGCTTGTTACAGGAACAGTTCCAACAGAGATTCTGAAGAGTCATCATGATGGTGAACTAATGTTCATGTGCAAAAACATCACCTGGAGAGCAAGGAATACACATGACAGGCTAAGAGCGATAGCAAATGAGCAGGGAGTTGACATTGATAAAGTGAAGGCTTTACAAAGAACTTACAGGATGGATTTTACAGAGAAGGATATTGAGAATTTGAATGCTACTGGTAGAACAGGACAGATTAAGGAAATGGTAGCATTATTGCGAAGATGGGGTGATGTAGAAAAGTGGAAGGATAGGTGGTACAAGAAAAGAGATGAGGCTGAAGATAGAACAACTTATTCAGCATTTCCAGTGAGAGAAAAGGAGAAACCAGTGGATAATTATCCTATGAGAGAAATACCTGGAGGAGGATATGTACATGTTCCATGGACCAGACAGGATATTTTATAATTTACGAATGATTTCCCTCGATTGAGAGAAAAGCCCGTCGAGTGGTATAGGCAGGTAGATAGGTTTGTGAAATTGTCAAAAGTGCTGTGGGTTGACCTGAATAGTCTGTTTGATATAATTGTTCCAGCAGACTTGTGGACTGAGTGTAAAATAGTTGTGAGTTGGCCTACTGAGGAATATCCAAGAGACCCAAGAACAGGGGCACCAGATCCAGAGGTAATGAGAAAGTATGATCAGGTGATGGTATACCTGAAGAGTAAAGTTCCTGCAAAAGAAACAGACTGGGTAAAGATAGATCGAACACAACAGGAAGCGAAAGAATCAGTTCATGCTTTTTACGAGAGGCTGATACTGGCATTTAAACAATTCAGTGGGGATGAACACCTGGGTGACAAAGATTTGAGTCATTTTGTATACAGATTTGTATATGGCCTTAGACCTGAAATTGGTGAGAGAATTCGTGAGCACACAGTGGATTGGCAGAGTAAGAAAGTAGATGAGATCCTGAGACATGCGAAATACTTCAGTGATGAAATTGAAGCAAAACAAAGAAAGCTGAAAGAGAAAGCAATGTGGGCACAAGTGAAAGTTGCGGAAAGACAGGAAGCACAGTTAGTGGAACAAACGAATAATCCAGGAAATAATGCAGGGAATAGACCTAGATATGCAGGGAAAGGAAAGGGAAGTCTTGAGGAAGCGAAAAAAAAGTTTCCTTGTCACAACTGTGGTCAATTGGGGCATTGGAGATCGGAATGTCCTAATCCACCATTAGTAAGTAATAAAAATAAACCCTTAAATCAACAGGTGCAGAACGAAGGAAATAATCAACAGCAGCAACAACAGAAAGTTGTGAGACAGCAGAGTCAAGAGCCAAAACCGCCCTTGCCGCAGAATAGAGGGTTACAAAAGTATAATCAGGATTCAGGATTCTACAATGATGAGCAGGTAAACAAACCAAGACGTTCTAACAAAGTACAACAGTACTTGTTAAAGAGTGAAGGGAGTGAGTCTGAGGGTGATTATTGACGGTGCCGAGGAGAGGAAGAAGAGTGCATACTTGGTGCAACTCTAGAAATAGACCAGGCAGGACCATTTGTGGATGGGAAAATAAATGAGGAGAGTGTTACTTTTTTGGTAGACACAGGTGCGACAAGATCAACTGTCAGGTCAACAGATGTTAGAAATCTTCCTCTCTCGGATGAAGCAATCCAAGTAGTTGGTGTAGCCAATACGCAAATCAGAACACGTCTTACTGAACCTGTAAGAGTACAGATAGGGAAATTTTCAGACATGCACAGATTCATTGTCTGTGACACGAGTCCAGTGAACCTATTGGGTAGGGACTTGTTATGCAAAATGAACTGTACAATTTTTTGTACACCGGATGGAATAGCCTTTGAGACACCAGATGAAGATGTTTTGTACCGAGTGACTCTAGAGAATAGAGAAAGTGAGTTAATTGGTGCATTTGCTGTGTTTAATCCGGAGGATTTGCCTCAAGAGCTGAGAGACACAGTGAAAAGGACAGTTTGGGATTTTACTGGAGAGGATGTGGGATTGATGAATAATGTAGATCCAGTGAAAATTGCAGTGAAAGAGGGAATCACATATCCTAACATTCCTCAATACAAAATGACACCAGAAATAATTGAAGGGATAACTCCTATAATTGAGAAAATGATTCAGCAAGGAGTCCTGAGAGAACTACTGAGTAGTCCGTGTAATTCACCGATAATGGGACTAAAAAAGCCCAATGGGAAATTTAGGATTGTACAGGATTTGAGAAAAGTTAATCAAATTGTGGTGGCATGTTGTCCTATTGTGCCAAATCCATCAGTAATTCTGTATCAAATTCCACATGATGCTGAGTGGTATACAGTGATTGATTTGTGTCATGCGTTCTTTTCAATTCCATTGCATCATGATAGCCAACCGATTTTTGCATTTAGGTTTGGCCAGCGTATCTTAGCATGGTGTCGTATCCCACAGGGGTATACGGAGAGTCCTTCGATATTCAATCAGTTATTGAAGAAATCGTTGGAAAGTTTGATCATGCCCGAGAGTTCAGTGCTAGTGCAGTATATTGATGACCTACTGGTGGCATCAAAGACACGTGAAGCTTGTGAAGTAGATACCATAGCTTTACTTAATCATCTGGCAGATGGAGGGTTAAAGGTATCTCCAGCCAAATTGCAATTTTGCAAGAAAGAGGTGCATTATCTTGGACACAATATTGAAAAGGGTCTGAGAAAAGTGACTGATGACAGGATCAGAATAATCAGAGAAATGAAAGCTCCAAAAACCCAGAGAGAAGTGAGAATGTTCCTGGGTATGGTGGGTTATTGTCGTCAGTGGATAATTAATTTTTCCTTGATAGCAAAGCCACTGATTAAACTGACAAAAAGTGAGATGACAGATCCATTGGATCTAGATGCAGAACAAATGGCAGCATTTGAAGAGCTCAAAAATAAAATGTGTGAGGCTCCAGCCTTGGGTATGCCTGACTATGAGAAAGAATTTGAGTTGTACTGCAGTGAGAGGAATGGATGTGCACTTTCGGTGTTAATTCAGAAACATGGATTACTGAGAAGGCCTATTGCGTACTTCTCATCGACACTTGACCCTGTAGCTGTGGGTTTACCAGGTTGTCTGAAATCTGTGGCAGCAACATGCAGAAGCCTGGAACAGAGTGAGGGAATCATAATGGGAAATCCTGTAAGGGTATTCGTACCTCACAATGTGGCAATTCTTTTGACAAGAAGCAGAACTCAGTACATGTCACATAGTCGGTTGACTAAATATGAAAAAGTGATTCTGGGAGCATCAAATGTGACTCTCGAGAGATGTGTAAATGTGAATCCAGCGACACTTTTGCCAGTAATTGAAAATGTGGGTGTGAAGATGGAAGATGATCATGATTGTTTGGATGTGCTTGATTACTGTACAAAACCGAGACCAGACATAAGGGATCTACCCTTGGATGAGAGTGATCATGTGTTGTTTGTGGATGGATCATGCCTGAGAAATGATAATGGTGTGCTATGCGCAGCATATGCGGTATGTAAAGTTTCAGAGGTCATGGAAGCATCACCATTGAAAGGAGTGAAATCTGCGCAAGTTGCTGAATTGGTGGCATTGACAAAAGCTTGCGAAATTGGGAAAGATTTGAGGACAACTGTAATGACTGATAGTCAGTATGGATTTGGAGTGGTGCATGATTTTGGCCAGCTTTGGCTACAAAGAGGTTTCTTGACATCGAGTGGAACTCCGATAAAGAATGCTGAAATGATTGGTAAATTGCTTGAGGCGATACAGCTGCCTAAGGAGTTAGCAGTTGTAAAATGTGCTGCCCATGGACAAGGGGAGGATTTTATAACGGTCGGAAACCGTTATGCCAACGATGTTGCGCAATACTGTGCCAAGACAAATCAGTCCATCAATCGGGACAGAGAGGGGGAAATGTCTTTACTCTCTGTGATGTTTACTAATGTTTTAGAGACATGGGATGAAGTGAAACAGTTGCAAGATGAGGCAGGAGAGGAAGAGAAAAAAGATTGGATTAAGGCAGGATGTGCTCCAAGAGAAACAGACCATGTTTGGGTCTACAGAGATGGCAGACCAGTAATGCCCAACTCCATCTTGTCATCAATGGCAAGGATGTATCATGGCCAGGGACATTTGGGGAGGGATGCGATGGTTAGGTCGTTCAAGCAGACCTGGTACAATGCAAAGTTCAGGACAATTGCAGAAAGCATCTGTCAGAGGTGTTTAGTTTGTCAGCAATTTAACACTGGAAAAAAGACAGTGGTGAGTCTGGGGACAATAGGCAGAGAAGGAGGTCCTTTTACAAGAATGCAGATTGATTTCATTGAAATGCCCCAAGTAAACAGACTGAGGTATGTTTTAGTGGTAGTCTGTTTGTTTTCAAGGTGGGTGGAAGCTTACCCGACTAGAAGAAATGATGGATTAACAGTGGCAAAGTTACTGTTAAGGGAGTTGATTCCTAGGTACGGGTTTCAAGTAACAGTTGAGTCTGATAGAGGTGGACACTTTCAAAATGAGCTTATGGGTTTGATTTGTGAAGCATTGAAAATACAGCAGAAGCTACATTGTGCATACCGACCAGAGGCTTCTGGTGTGGTTGAGCAGATTAATGGCACAATCAAGAATAGGATTGGAAAAATGTGCTTAGCCACTGGCATGAAATGGCCAGACGTTTTACCTCTAGTTCTGATGACTATGAGATCTACTCCAGATAGAACTACTGGTTTGAGTCCGCACGAAATAATCATGGGACGTGCAATGCGCCATGCATTCGTGCCTGTCAATAAGTTGGTGACAATAACTGATGACATGATTTTGGATTATTGTAAAGGCCTGGCTGACGCAGTTCATTCTGTGTTTCACCAGGTTGGAGAAGAAGCTACCACACTTGAGAAGAAGCAAGCCCATGATCTGAGTCCAGGAGTCCAAGGTGGGGAAGGCCAAGACAAGTTATTCTGACTACGACGACTGCAGTAAAGTGTGCTGGAGTGAGGCACTGGGTACATGCAAGTCATACTCTGAGAGTTCCAAACCCAAAAGAAGGGACTGGTAAAGAGTATTTTGAAGAGTCAGATTCCAGTGATGATGAAGATACAGAATCAGTGGGGAAAGAAGTAGGAAAAGCTTCGAATGAACCACTGCGAGTATCAGAGAAGAGATCAAATTCTGTAAGAGAGCCTGAAGTTTCAAACAGCAGTGAAGGAAAAAGAAAAGAAAAAAGAAATCACACAGAGACTACTCCTGAATCAGAAGAGGAGGAGATTGAAGAACCACTTGAGATTATACTTGAAGAAGTAGGGTCAGAAGAAGATAGAGAGGGACAGATTGCGGAAGACCCCCGAGGAGGTGTTGGGAACATTCTTGATGAGCCAGGTGAAGGGACAAGTAGACAGCAAGAAGATTGCGTGTCGGAGACTCGAGGAGGGACAAAAGTAGGGAAATCTCAAACAGTGGTGAAAAAATCTGTGGAAAAGAAGAAAGCTGCTGGAAACCGGAAACAAGAGGCACTTGAAACAGATGATGAGAATGAAGAAACAGAGGGTCGAGTTCTGAGAAAGAGAACTTGGATTGGAGAAAGAAGTAATAAAGAAATAAAGCCGAAAAAGGTGTTAAGAGGAGATCGTTGGCCTAACAACAGAGTTAAGAGGCTGAGATACAAAATAATAAGAGCAAGTACATCGAAAGCTGAACAAGTGAATGAAGTCTCGAGTCAAAGTTCAAAAGCTGAAGGAGAAGAATCAAAGGAATCAAAAGAACCAGTAGAAATAAAAAGAGTAAGAAGACCCAACCAAAAGTACAGATCACCGGAATGGTCTTATGTGGCACTGTCTGAAGGAGGAAAAGAAGAAACAGTGACTCGAGATAATCCGGAAGAGATCTTGAGAGAAGTGGTTGAGGAAGATACTGGTGAAATTCTGAAAGTACTCTTGACTGACATTGGAGAAGAGTCGAGTACTGAGGATTTTGATGTCGGAGATCTAATACAATTTGATGTTGAAGAAATTGAAGTGAAGAATGACAAGTATCCAAACTGAATAAAGGAAGGATTCACTTGGATTAAGTGAACGAAAAGATCATTTGGAAAAACTGAAAGCTGAAGAATTTGCTGAAGAATTGAAAAAGTTCCAACAGTAGTGGAGTAGTAGAGGCTAAACTAAAGTAGTAAAATGGCTAACATAGAGGATAATAGAAATAGATGTGCCTTCTTTAAAAGGTGGTGTAGAATGTGCTGCTGCTGTACTGGATTATTAATGCTTCTATGGGGTGTTTTAGTTTTATTAGTTACTTTTAAAGTAGAGTTTGAGATGCATACAGAGAATGTGACAAATGTAGAGAAGAATTCGCAAAAAGTAGTTCCAATTAGAATTAGTAATACTTACATACACAAAGATAGGTCAATTAATAACTTTTCTAGTAATGTTTTTTCAAAATTGTTATATGAATATGTGAAAACAATGGAAGTAAGGGATTGCTACGTCTGTATGCAATTACCTGCATCCGTTTCAGAGGGTGTTACTTATCATCATTTACCAGCTACATATGGTATTTCCTGTAGTATTTTAAGTAGTGTTTTTTATTTGTTAGGGAAAGTAGATTATAAGATGTCTAACAGAGATAGTATTTTTGGGCACTTGCCAATGAACAAAGAGCTGAATCCAGCTAAAGAAGCTAACACTTTTGGTGAGATTTTTATTGAAGAAAAAGGATTAACATTAGATTACATTTTTAAGAATAATTTAACTTGCAGTTTGAAAGGAGAGGAGAAAGCTTTTCTGGATATGGTAGAGGAAAGGAGATTGAACATGCATGAGAAAGCAGGAAAATATAAAGTGAGTGAGACAATTTGGGACATTGAGATGGGAAAAGAATTGAAGAATGGGGCTAGTCCAACTTTAGCTTTAGATGCACCACAGAAAGGTAAACTTTGTATTACAAGAAGGAAATCCCAATATGATACATATTTTGTTGGGACTAGTGAGTGCCATGATACATACTTCATTGCAACAGGTTGGGGTTTCAGAGGTGGAGAAGATACAATTTTTCCAGGAGTGTACTATGTTTGTGGGAACAAGGCTTATTACAAGTTGCCTGACCATTGGTATGGCACGTGTTATGTGGGCCTGGTTTTTCCAAAGATTTTTCATATAGATAAAATAACAGATGTAGAACATATTAATTTACTAATGCGTTTTAAGAGAGAAACTTGGTCTGAAATAGTGGGTGACATTTTTGGGGTTTTGATTCCAGCAGTGGGAATTTCTTTGAATGCTTATGGAATTCGGAAACTGTCCACAGTGGTTGATCGCTTATCGACAAATACCGCTGGAGGGTTTCTTTTGGTGAATACGGAATTAAGTGCCGTACGTGCCATGTCTATGCAAAATCGACTTGCCCTTGATATTCTATTGGCCAAGGAGGGTGGAGTCTGTGGAATGTTGAAAGTTCAACATTGTTGCACTTACATTCCAGACGAAAGCAAAGACCTGAAGGTCTATATCAAAAATATTACTGATTTGCATGAAGAATTAGTACCACTTGAAGCTGAGAGTTTATGGACTAAAATAGCTAATAAAATGATAGCTGTTAAGGATTTTATTGCAAAAATAGGTAGTACTATTATAGGTAGAATATTGTTTCCTTTAACTTGTATAATTGTTGCTTTATTGATAATAAGATTGGTGTGTGTGTGTTGTAAAAACAGGGGAGGGAGGGAGGAAGAAATTGAATAAAGAAAAAAAAAACAAGAGGTTGAAAAGAGAACCGCAAGAAATTGAATTAGAAGAATTGAGGGAGAGTGTTTACTTAGAGACAAAAAGGGATGATGAAAGAGTGACTGGTGTGTAATGTTGTGTAAGGGGAAAAAGACATTTCCGATTTCTCCTAAAATGGGACTAAATTTTCACTAATTATTTGTGTAAGGGGAAAAAGACATTTCCGATTTCTCCTAAAATGGGACTAAATTTTCACAAATTTTGGGTTTATTTGGTGATAAAATCACCAAAGGGGGGATTGCTGGAGCAGAGTTTTCAGTTTGAAAATTCAGTGGCTTTTGAAGTTCTGGCATGTCTATTTGTCATATTAATTTTATTAATTACTAGCAATTAATTATTTGTCTTGTGCAAGTGCGTTTATATTAATCAATCCGTTTGTCCTAACAAGAGAGAGTTACACGTGGGTGCGCATAAATGTGCTGTTTAAAATTAACGTGCGTGTTTTCATGTTTAAACGTTGCTATGTGCTGTTTATTTTTGAGCACAAAATGCTTTCCGAATTAATGCTTTATGTTGCAAGTGCTAGATAGATGCATACACATAAGGGTATTAGTAGGGTTAACACTGTTTAATCACTATGCTGTGGTAACGTTGTTTTTGTTTCTTTTAATTAAGATGGTCTATTGAGGCCTATGATGGCCTAGAAAAGATGGCCGATTTGTAAGCCTGGCTGTGATTTATAATATGAAAACTGTGACGAGGGAGACCCCTGCTGGAAATGGTCCTGAAGCTAACTGACCATGGTCCTTGCTTGCTTGTTTGAAAACTTTCCATGAGGACAGCAGCAGTTTTGGGAGATCTCCAAGTGAAATGAAAATGTCCTTGGCAGCCTTGGGAAACAAAGGAGCCTTAGAGAAAAACTCTGAACTGTGGCTCAATTGCCGAGGAGAAGTAGAACTAATAAGATACATGTTTTATTTCTTGGTTCCTGTTCCGTAGTCTTTATTATGTGAACTTTTCCTGAGCGGAGATTTTCAAATGTAGCGATGTTACATCCTTTCCTTCTCGCTCTGCTCAGCAGGTCCGGCGGACATTACAACCTTTTCTATGTTTCCAATGTATCTTTCCATTGTTTAAGACACTATAAGTAATGTTAGCCTAGAGAGGGTTTTTTGCCACTTGCCATTTTGCCTTTGCCGCGTACCGAATCTGCGTTGCTGAGGATCGATGCTGAAGGGACTTCGTCTTGAGAGACATTTACCGAGAGACTTGTCCTGACCCGTTCTGACATTTAGCTAGAATAGGTAACTATGAGAAAATGATTTACTCTGCTTGATTTCCTTTGACTAATTTTAGATAAAGCAATATAATTTTAAACATGGTGTTGGATATTCTTTCTTGTCAATTATTGGGTTTACATTTTTGATCATTGCTGTATATGTTGTATAGATTATGTTTAAGGACAGTCACAAAAATCAGGTCTTATCGGCCTCGATATAGATGCAGGGTGATTAGGAGTTTTTCTTTCCACAGGTTTATTGCTGGTAGAGTATTTGAGCGTATGTTAGTGTAGTGAAATGGGCCCTAGCGTATGATCAATGCATGTGCGTGTAACTGTGAGATTACTCTATCCGTGGTAGTGGGAATATTATACACACCCTGATCTCTATCACCCCTACGTCAGGAGCAACAACTACTATGGTGGGCGGTTTTTAGTCTCTTCGAGATTATCACCCAATAATTCCTTCTCCAATTCTTCAATTTCTTTTAACTCGGTCTTAGCATGATCAAGTGCCGTTTCCACCCCTAGCACCATCCAATGGCGGGAGCAGGTTGTGGAAATACCACTGAAACCACCTTTAAATTTTGGATCGTCACGAAAAATGGCAGGGATATTTCTAACTACCAATCCTTGGGGAATTATCCCTGCCTTCAAGTATTCAGTCAGCATACGTGCGTGTAATTCTGTTCTTACATGCTTTTTCTTAGCTTTTTCTATTTTTTCACATAAGACTTGTCGGGGACTCAAGGTAGAACAGACCTGATTCGAAAATAAGGAAGGTCCACTCGTCAGTTTAGCAATATACTCTTCTGTGTAGAGAGGTGCTTCTCCCTCTGACATCTTACCCCAGAAAGAAAATATAAACCCTATGTATCATAGGGTGTAGGAAAAATCCTGCGTAAGGATAATATCCTTGCGGTGCCACCACCGCTCTTAACAAGTTGAATAGGAAACAAGGAAACCCTACCCACAAGGAGCCTGGGTATTATGTGTTGTGAGGAGACAATAGCTCGTGTGGATCAATGGTTATCAATACAGTATATAGTATATAATACGATAAGGTAGATAGGCTTAACATCAATAATTCCTTAACACACTTTCCTTTTGAGACCATAGAATTCCCTTTTTGACAAATATTTTCCTTATCTTTAGGTGTCCCCCTTATTAGACTGTCCTGACGAGACCCTTTAAATTGGAACAGGGTCGAAACGCCGTTGACTTGAAAGGCAAATCTATAAAGCAACACTCAGAATGCTTGAGTGTTAACTTAAATTATTATTTGTTTATGATTGCCTTGGAAAAGAAAATTGAAAACCTTTTTGTATGTTGCACTTTGTTAACTGTTTGTTTATGTTGATTATTATTTTTTTCATTGGGACACTATTTTGTAAATTGTATGTATAATGTCAATTTGTATTTTGTATTTATGTCTACTTTCTATGAAAATATTCTTGTAATATAAAGGAAAAATATTCTTTACAATAAGACCCACTGTGTATGGCTTTGCCTTTTCTTCTGACATCTCGTTTAAACCCCCTTCATTCTTATTATTATATACTATATACTGTATTGATAATCATTGATCCACACGAGCTATTGTCTCCTCACAACACTAAAAATTCAACAGATCACATAGAAAACACTTGATCAATAAAGCTGTGGCTACCTGCTCTGATCCTAGTGGATGAAAAAGCAGGCCTGTTGGCAGACAAGGCCAGGCAAGCTTGCAGGCCTAGGCCTCAAAATGGCCACCAGCCACGTGGCCAGGCCCAACAACATCAGCAAGGCCACCCCAAAAAACACACTTCCCCAACTCAATCCAATGCCATCCATGCCCTAAATGATGTCTAAATTCACCAGAGCACACAGAAAACAGTAGATTACTAAAGCTGTGGCTACCTGCTCTGGTAGCAGTGGATGAAAGCAGGCCTGTTGGCAGACAAGGCCAGGCAAGCTTGCAGGCCTAGGCCTCAAAATGGCCACCAGCCACATGGCCAGGCCCAACAACATCAGCAAGGCCACCCCAAAAAACACACTTCCCCAACTCAATCCAATGCCATCCATGCCCTAAATGATGTCTAAATTCACCAGAGCACACAGAAAACAGTAGATTACTAAAGCTGTGGCTACCTGCTCTGGTAGCAGTGGATGAAAGCAGGCCTGTTGGCAGACAAGGCCAGGCAAGCTTGCAGGCCTAGCCCTCAAAATGGCCACCAGCCACATGGCCAGGCCCAACAACATCAGCAAGGCCACCCCAAAAAACACACTTCCCCAACTCAATCCAATGCCATCCATGCCCTAAATGATGTCTAAATTCAACAGAGCAAACAGAAAACAGTAGATTACTAAAGCTGTGGCTACCTGCTCTGGTAGCAGTGGATGAAAGCAGGCCTGTTGGCAGACAAGGCCAGGCAAGCTTGCAGGCCTAGGCCTCAAAATGGCGACCAGCCACATGGCCAGGCCCAACAACATCAGCAAGGCCACCCCAAAAAACACACTTCCCCAACTCAATCCAATGCCATCCATGCCCTAAATGTGCTTGAAAATGAAATATATTCAAAAAACAAAAGGAACAGTTGCTTCATCATGCACACACACACCCATGAGGCCATGCCCATGGCTAGCTCGGGCCGACTACTACAACCCACAAAATTTTAAAAAAAAAATAAAAAAAAGGAATGATGATAATTAATTAATTATCTAAAATAAATTGTAGTTACACAACAACTGCAATGCCCACAATCAAACACAACAACCACTTACTTGTAAAATATCCTATTCCAAAAATCCTGAAATCCAATTGCAATGATGCAGCAGACAAAAAGAGTGATCTTTCCAGCTCCAAATCCAAAGGCAGAATGAGCAGGAGATGGACAAAGCACTGGGAGGAGCCTGCTGGACAGGAACAGGAAGTTGGAGATACTGTGTCACTTCCTCCCTCTCTCCACCTTGTAAAAAAATGACTCCTTGCACAAAAAAGGAAAGCCAAATGTGAATGTAAGGAGTTCTTTTCATCCAAAATCAGTATTTGCACATGGTTTCATGCTGCTAGAGCCGATATTCCTCTCCAAATTGTAAATTTTACGTTGTTGAGTTCTCGAGCTTCACATTACTTCCGCCGGTGTGTCGAAAACGATATGATCGCGTTCTCTTCTTTGTCCCTGTCGCGTTGGATATGACGTGTTCGCGGTCTCTTTCTCCTGTTCGCGTTCGATTTCACGTGCCCGCGTCCTCATCCTCTGGCTCGCGATGTAGAATGACATGTTCGAGATCTCAATCTTCTCATACTCGCGCGGTGCATGATCGCGAGAAGAAAGACGTGATCGCGCGACAAATGACGTGATCGCGTGAAAAATGACTTTAATGCGGCCGCGAACTCTCGCGAGACAACGCAAAATGGCTACCAAAATTCAACATCTCGTGGAGAACGCGACCGGGTCAAGAAAACTTGTCGGAGAACGCAGGGATTCAGGTAAGGCGATCGCGCGCGCGCGAGAATGTATTGTTTTACAGCGCGAGCAAGAAAAAAATTATCGCTAAGCTGCGGAATGCGGAAATTTTGACATTTTCGCGCTTTCCGCGGAACGCGAAAATGCCAAAATATCGCAATTTCCGCGAACGGAACGGAATTTTGGCCCAGGCCTACTGTAATGCCGTTCGGGCTCTGCAACGCCCCGGCGGCATTCCAGTATTTCCTTAACAACGTTTTGAAGGAGTATGTGGACTTATGTGTCGTAGTGTACATAGACGACATACTCATTTATTCTGAAAAGATAGAAGTACACACAGAACAAGTTCTCAAGGTGTTACAGAGACTGAGAGAACAGTCTTTTTTGCAAACTGAGTAAATGTGAGTTTGGCGTGAGCGAGGTGGAATTCTTGGGGGTGATGCTTTGTCCTGAAGGGTTACACATGTCTGAGCGCAAGGTGAAAGCAGTATTGTCCTGGCCTACTCCTAGAAGTGTGAAGGAGGTACAAAGCTTCCTGGGATTTGCGAATTATTATCGCAGGTTCATCCTCTGTTTTTCGCAGGTAGCTGTTCCATTGTCACGCTTGCTCAGGAAAGGGGTGCCTTTCCACTGGTCTGACGAGGCGGAGGAGCCATTTACATTTCTAAAGAAAGCTTTTACATCTGCTCCTGTGCTGGCTCACCCTAAACCAGAATACCCTTTCGTGGTAGAAGCCGATGCTTCGGATGAAGCAATCGGAGCCATTCTTTCACAAAGAGATCAGGTCACTGGACAACTGCATCCCGTTGCCTACCTGTCTAAAAAACTGAGTGCAGCTGAAAGGAATTACACCATTGCCCAAAGGGAGCTGTTGGCAATCAAGAAAGCTTTTCAGGAGTGGAGACAGTACTTGTGGGGAGCTGTCTTCCCAGTCACCGTATATTCTAATCATAGAAACTTGCAATATATGAAAACAGCGCGGCATCTCTCACAGAGACAAATGAGGTGGATGCTGTTTTTTTCAGAGTATGATTTTGTAATAACATTCAGGCCTGGGATGGACAATCGGAAGGCTGACTCCTTGTCCATACAGGAGGCGGTGGAGGAATCTGAGAGCAGGCCAGCGCTAGGGGCTATAGTTGAGCCGTCTAAGGTGATTTGCGTCCCAGGAGCTGCTGATTTCCTGGCCAAAATTAGACACATGAAAACTAAACCTGGATGGGTGTCCTCGGCTACACTGAACAGGGGGCGCACAATGAACGAGGGGCTTCCTTTTAACCACAACAGACTATATCTACCCACAACGGAATTGCAGAAAAAGGCATTCAACTGGTGTCATGATTCACCATTAGCTGGCCATCAGGGGGGGAGTAAAACCATCCAGCTGGTGCAACGGTATTTTTGGTGGAAAACGATGAGACAGGATGTTTTGTCTAGGGTGGCTAGGTGTGAGGAATGTGCCCGAGCAAAGAACGAAACCTGTAAAAGAAAGGGGAAACTTATGCCCATGCTTACCCCTCAGCGACCTTGGCAGAACATTAGCCTGGACTTTATTACCGGGTTACCTCTCGACCAGGGTAATTCAGCTATCTTGGTTGTCATTGATAGTTTCACTAAACTGGGACATTTCATACCATGTACGAATCTCCCCACAGCAGGACAGACAGCTCAGTTGCTACTGAACAATGTCATACGTTTGCACGGGATACCAGAAGTGATTGTGACGGACCGTGGGCCTCAGTTCATAGCAAGGTTCTGGAAGACATGGTGTCAAGCACTGCATATCGACTCCACGCTTTCTACTAGCTTTCACCCTCAAACAGATGGGCAAACACAACGGCTAAACCAGACCTTAAAGAGGTATCTGAGATGCTATGCTAGAGAGGCACAGGAGTCTTGGGTGTTTTTTGTAATGCTTTTCGCCCTAAGTGGGATGGGTATTCCCAGACGTGGGACCCGTGCTCACTACGCCACTGGAGTCAAGCTATCCTGGCTGATGACGGCTGATAGCCAGAAACCGGTCCTAGGATGCTTGATTCCGGTCCAGGGAAGACATGGCTTGGCAGTTCGGGCTGGACTGTTCCCATGAGGCACAGGGTCAAGACTGATTTGCATATGGCCATGTCTAAACTGGGGTGGTGTAGTGGGCAAAAGAACGATGGATTTAACCCAGATCTCTTGACTGGGGGAGGATGTATGCATTGTCAGCATTCCGTCCATCATTTGTTTGTTGTAATGCTTTTCGCCCTAAGTGGGATGGGTATTCCCAGACGTGGGACCCGTGCTCACTACGCCACTGGAGTCAAGCTATCCTGGCTGATGACGGCTGATAGCCAGAAATCGGTCCTAGGATGCTTGATTCCGGTCCAGGGAAGACATGGCTTGGCAGTTCGGGCTGGACTGTTCCCATGAGGCACAGGGTCAAGACTGATTTGCATATGGCCATGTCTAAACTGGGGTGGTGTAGTGGGCAAAAGAACGATGGATTTAACCCAGATCTCTTGACTGGGGGAGAATGTATGCATTGTCAGCATTCCGTCCATCATTTGTTTGTTGTAATGCTTTTTGCCCTAAGTGGGATGGGTATTCCCAGACTTGGGACCCGTGCTCACTACGCCACTGGAGTCAAGCTATCCTGGCTGATGACGGCTGATAGCCAGAAACCGGTCCTAGGATGCTTGATACCGGTCCAGGGAAGACATGGCTTGGCAGTTCGGGCTGGACTGTTCCCATGAGGCACAGGGTCAAGACTGATTTGCATATGGCCATGTCTAAACTGGGGTGGTGTAGTGGGCAAAAGAACGATGGATTTAACCCAGATCTCTTGACTGGGGGAGAATGTATGCATTGTCAGCATTCCGTCCATCATTTGTTTGTTGTAATGCTTTTTGCCCTAAGTGGAATGGGTATTCCCAGACGTGGGACCCGTGCTCACTACGCCACTGGAGTCAAGCTATCCTGGCTGATGACGGCTGATAGCCAGAAACCGGTCCTAGGATGCTTGATTCCGGTCCAGGGAAGACATGGCTTGGCAGTTCGGGCTGGACTGTTCCCATGAGGCACAGGGTCAAGATTGATTTGCATATGGCCATGTCTAAACTGGGGTGGTGTAGTGGGCAAAAGAACGATGGATTTAACCCAGATCTCTTGACTGGGGGAGAATGTATGCATTGTCAGCATTCCGTCCATCATTTGTTTGTTGTAATGCTTTTCGCCCTAAGTGGGATGGGTATTCCCAGACTTGGGACCCGTGCTCACTACGCCACTGGAGTCAAGCTATCCTGGCTGATGACGGCTGATAGCCAGAAACCGGTCCTAGGATGCTTGATACCGGTCCAGGGAAGACATGGCTTGGCAGTTCGGGCTGGACTGTTCCCATGAGGCACAGGGTCAAGACTGATTTGCATATGGCCATGTCTAAACTGGGGTGGTGTAGTGGGCAAAAGAACGATGGATTTAACCCAGATCTCTTGACTGGGGGAGAATGTATGCATTGTCAGCATTCCGTCCATCATTTGTTTGTTGTAATGCTTTTCGCCCTAAGTGGAATGGGTATTCCCAGACGTGGGACCCGTGCTCACTACGCCACTGGAGTCAAGCTATCCTGGCTGATGACGGCTGATAGCCAGAAACCGGTCCTAGGATGCTTGATTCCGGTCCAGGGAAGACATGGCTTGGCAGTTCGGGCTGGACTGTTCCCATGAGGCACAGGGTCAAGACTGATTTGCATATGGCCATGTCTAAACTGGGGTGGTGTAGTGGGCAAAAGAACGATGGATTTAACCCAGATCTCTTGACTGGGGGAGAATGTTTGCATTGTCAGCATTCCGTCCATCATTTGTTTGTTGTAATGCTTTTCGCCCTAAGTGGGATGGGTATTCCCAGACGTGGGACCCGTGCTCACTACGCCACTGGAGTCAAGCTATCCTGGCTGATGACGGCTGATAGCCAGAAACCGGTCCTAGGATGCTTGATTCCGGTCCCGGGAAGACATGGCTTGGCAGTTCGGGCTGGACTGTTCCCATGAGGCACAGGGTCAAGACTGATTTGCATATGGCCATGTCTAAACTGGGGTGGTGTAGTGGGCAAAAGAACAATGGATTTAACCCAGATCTCTTGACTGGGGGAGAATGTATGCATTGTCAGCATTCCGTCCATCATTTGTTTGTTGTAATGCTGGCTGGCAGAATTGGCATACAACAACGCATGGCATAGTTCAGTGGGGGTGTCACCGTTTTGTGCCTCGTATGGCTATGATGCCAAGATCCTTCCCATCAACATACCTGAGGAGGTGGCTAATCAGCCCACTGTCAGGGGGCTGATAAGAAAACTGCACATCGTGCATCGGGGAGTCAGGAAACATCTGCAGAAAGCCAAACACGAGTACAAAAGGTGGGCGGATCGCCATCAAACAGAAGGACCTACCTACAAGGTTGGAGACAGGGTATGGCTATCCACAAGGAACATCCGTTTTAAACTGCGAAGCGTGTTTCACCCTTGGTTCATTGGACCGTATTCCATCGTGAAACAGATCAACCCTGTGGCCTTTAAGCTGAAGCTACATGTGAGTATCAAGGACCCCCTGTGGAATAGTCTGATTCCTGGGACAGGGTATAGACACAATGGAAAATATAGTTCCCAGGCAAGCATATACAACTAATGGTTCAAATTGATAAGCACAGAAGTAGTAAAACAGACAAATAATGTAGTTCACAATTTTAATTAAAAAAAGAAGATAAAAAAATCACATATAGTGAAATGACAATATACAATAAAATTGAAATTTACAATAACACAGTTCAATGATATCAATTACATGTAGTGGCAGAACATAAAATATCTTCACGACGCGCGTTTCGGCACAGGGTGCCTTCGTCAGGAGTAGCCACAACAGATTTATGTGGTTAACAAAGGTGGATCAATGACATATGTATATGGGGGCAATATCGACCAGAGATATGGTTTCTTCCTGTTATATGTATGGATCCTTTCTTATTTGTGTATTCGATGATTCTTAGTAAGGAAGGGGATGTTTTTATTCGAATTCAACCACGTGGGTCGGAAAAATGATGTTCCTAAGTCACACCATAATACTTCTTCCAGAGATATAGTTAATGAGAGGGAATAAAACTTGTGACTCTTAATATGCTGATAGTGTCAGATGATATTCTGGCAAATACTCGAATGCGGCAGAGCGTGTAGATAATAGGTATGCAAATGAGATGATGGCGGAGCTTTAGAGACACGCATATAATTATGCAGGATAGGTCTTACTAATCGGATAGTCAAAATCTCGATTTTAAAGTTGCTTCCGCTCGTCAAAGTGTGGTATGATGCGATCTGTCTGTTTTACTACTTCTGTGCTTATCAATTTGAACCATTAGTTGTATATGCTTGCCTGGGGACTATATTTTCCATTGTGGGGCTTTAAGCTGAAGCTGCCAGGGACGCTTCGCATACACCCGGTTTTCCATTGTAATCTGCTGAAGCTGGCTCTGTCCGCCAGGAGACGTTCTCCGCCCCCGGTGTTGTGTGATGGTGGATATGAATACGAAGTGCGGTGTGTTAGGGATTCCAAATGGAGAAGGAATACCCTCTGGTATCTGGTTGCGTGTTAGGGGTATACGGCGGAAGATGATTCCTGGGAGCCGGTCCACAATGTCCATGCCCCAGCTGCGGTTCGCTCTTTTCATAGACGGTTTCCGTCAAAGCCGGGCCCTAGGAGGCGCTAGGGGGGAGGGCCTACTGTCAGGATTGCAGCAACCGCGCCTGCCTAGCGCATCCAGCACTACAACTCCCATGATGCCCAGCGGGAGGAAGTACTTGAGGGGAGGACGCACATCGGCCGATGTGCGTAATTCCGGTTTCCCGTCTGCTGACTCTTTCGAGCTGCCGGATGGAGAACTGATGTCAGCCAGGCAGAACGTCCTGCTTCCTTCGTTTAGTTTGTGTTCCGGACAGCGCCTGATGTTGGTGAGTGCCCTGGTCTCCCGCGGAGGTTGAAGACGGTCCGGTAGGGTTGCTCACCTAATCGCACCCCCCCTCCAAAGCGGAATGCTGTAGTTGCTGCTACGCATTGCCGTGTTGGGTGAGAGGTTATCAGAGCAGCTTCTTTGTTTGTCGTTTTTGGGGCTGCAGGAGTGGCTTGCAGACAGTGCTTAAAGCGGAGCATGGTGGTGCCCTAAACCACACGTTACAGTTTTCACATCGCCAGAGGAAAGTAACTGTTGGGGTGCTACTGCGGAGCGCGGTGGTGATTGGAACCACGCGTTGCCGTGTTTTCTTTGTTTGTACATTCTTTGATTCACGAACTGGCTCCTAGAGCGGAATGTGGTGGTAGGCAACCACGCATTACCGTTTCTAAGGATAGTTCCTTTCTGTTTTGCCCTTGGCGTATGATTTAGAGCTTCCGGGAAGGAAGGGACTCTAGACTGTTCAACAGTTGCTATCACTAGGCCATTCGTGACATTTCACCTATATTACTGCATATATGTGTTCTAGACCGAACATTTTCAGTTAGGCTTCAATGGCGATTGATGGCAGGAAACCCAATATGAGAAGGGTCCTGAGGGTTCTACTGAACTGAGATGGTGTTCAGTTCCTGGAGGAGGTACAAGAGGGGTTGGTGAGAATATATGAGAGTAGCATGTGTTAAGCTCTGTTTATATCTGTTGTTGTTTGTCGTATCAGGCTCCTTTCCCCGCTGTCCCTTCCCTTTCCTTTCCCACGCCTGATCCCTCGAACACCCTGTGTACTGTGTCGGGGTGTTGGTGATATCAGGAGGTGGACCCTTATTTGCTGCAACAGGATCCTGCGGAGCATATCTTGACAATGTTATTATAGTTAATAAAAGGAACTTACTATTCTGAATGGACTTGTAGAATCCTCAGTGGGTGGGGAGTCCTCCTCTCAGCATTGTCTCCTTCTTTGGTTGGAAAAACTAGACATGGAGGAAATATACAAGAGAAGTTTTAAAGTATGTATGTTTTTAGGTGTTCAGAGAAAGAATATGAAAGGAGTACACTTTGTATCATAGACAATCAAAATCTGAATTACAAGAACTATCGAATGAACTTTTGTAAAGCTCTCTTGGAACTTATTGAAGTTGAAAAATAGGAAGGGCTTATTTCTTGTAAAAGACATGACTCCTATTGAAGGTATGTATACCTTAAAGAGTGGGATAGACAGGGTTAAGCAGAAAATAATAATATATACGTTTTTGTGATAAGTAATCTTGCCCTGTCTCCTATTCAGGGGTTGTGTTATAAGAATTTGAGTCTAGCAATAAATCATTTTGCCAGGGGGACTGTTAGACTTGGCATCTTCTTGACGTGCTTCCCCTGAGTTTTTGCTTTTTGACATCCTGGTGTTGACTCTGTTTTTTGCTTGTGTAATGATTCTGTGCACTTTTTTCACTGCTGACCATTGGTAAACTGCAAGTGCTCCTGTTGTAAATTGTGTTATGGACGGGTGTTTCCATGATTGGCCTATTTGATTTATACGTCAGTCCCTAGAAAAGTGCACTGCGCGTGCCAGGGCCCATAAATCAAATGCTGTTGGTGGGCTGCAGCACTGGATTGTGCCACCCCCGCAAACAGCCAGTAAAGTGTAACTCTGGCCTGCCATTGCAGAGCCTGTGTGCAGTCTGGAACTGCCATGTCGACTTGGCAAGTGCACCCATTTGCCAGTCCCTAAACCTCCCCTTTTCTATATGTTAGCCACCCCTAAGGTAGGCCCAAGGTACCCCTGTGGGCAGGGTGCATTGCATGTGAAAGGTAGGACATGCCCTGGTGTGTGTGGCATGTCCTGATAGTGAATTACAGAGAATTTCGTTTTTCACTATTGCAGGGCTACCTGTTCCCATAGGCCAGAATGGGCAGTTTGATTATAACATCTTATAATCCTAACTGACCCAGGGAACATGGTAGAAAAACTAAGTTTAGTATGCCTGAACTCAGAATGATAAAATACATCTTTTAGTTAAGTTGGTTTTAAAATTCTGTGTTTGAAAATACCACTTTTAGAAAGTAGGTATTTTCTTGCCTAACCATCCAGCCTGCCTCTGCTAGGTTGTGTATTGCATGTCTGGTTTGTGAGTGACAGGGGCTGGGGTGGCTCGAGGAGGCAGGGTGAGTCAGCACTAGGCTGAATAGACCTATCTGCATTGGGAGTGGTGGGAGGAGTAGCACCTGGACCGGAATAGGGCTGTGCCTGCCTTCCACAATGCTGGCTCCACCTCCTGTGGTGCGTCTGATGATCCTGGCTCACACTGACAAAGGAAGAAGTTGTGCACTGGTAGAATGCACCCAGAACTGGTCTGGACTAAGTACAGACACTCTCTGCCTTCAGAGAACAAAGAATTTGGTGGTATAACTATTGAGGCCCAAACCCAACAACTTTAGAACTCTTTTGGATCAAGAAGACTGTCAAGAAGAAGAGCTGGAGAAGCTGTAAGGAGGAACAACCACTTTGCTGTGTGTTTTGCTGTGTTGGCCTGCAGTGGCTGCTTCTGTCTTGGGCAGTGAAAGGGCTGGAATGAACTTTCTACAATCTACTTTTGTGAGTTTCTCCAAGGGCTTGAGGTAGAGCTTGCCCCCTGTTCAAGAAGTCTCAGGAACAGCAAAGACTTCAAGCTCTTCTGCCCTCAGCACTGAGAACTGTGTGTTTTGTGCTGCAACAGAAGAAAAGTGACTCAACAACATCTACGACGCCGCTGCCGACTCTGTGTCCTGATGGCACTGCAGAGGGCACCGCCGTAACGTGACCCTGGTCTCACCGACGACGCCTGCTGATGCCACCACCGCACCGCTGCTTGCACCGTGACCTTTGGGCACCGCACTTCGCACCGCCTCGCTTCACGAAGACGCCTTGGTATCTCCGACGCCACCGCTCCATGCCGGAATTGACGCAGCTGCCTGCACCATGGTTTGAGGGCACCGCTTGTAAAGTTACATGACACACCGCCCTCATTCCGCACTGCAGCCTTGGCCTACCGACGCTGGTGCCATTGACTCAAGTTCGTCAGCTGACAACAGCGCTTCAGCAATGACGGCGACGCTGCATGCACCGTGACCTACCAGCACCATGGCGAGCACCGCCTTCATCTCACATGCAACCCTGGTTTCACCGTCAACGCCATCTAACGCCGCCACCGAGCTGCTGCTCGCACCGCGACCTGAGGGCACCGCACGCCGCACTGCTGCACATCGCACCGCAGCACCAACGCCTCCCGACACCAGCGCTCCCGACTTCAACCAAGAGGAGTTCGATCTGCAATGCATGTGACTTCGAGGGCCCCGACGACTCCTGCACTGACCTCCGGAACCGACGTCTGCGAATGCCGTGTTTTTGGGAGCTCAACGAGAGGTCATCGACGCTCTACATGTTTGAAAGGTACTGTTTGCTGGGCTTGCCGACACCGTAGCTGGCCCGCAACGCCTCGGTCAGCCATTGCTGCTTGGATTTGTTTGCTCATGACACTGTGATAGCCCTGGATGGAGCTATCCACATCAAGGAACTGTTTTTCAAGGTTATCTTGCTAACTGAAGGTTTTTAAGTATTGTATTGTGGATTTTTATCGTCTTGGTCTTGTCTGAAGTATATAAAAATATTGGATATTTTTCTAAACTGGTGTGGTGTCCTTTTGTAGTGCTTAAAATGTATTACTGTTGGTTATGTGCAAATGCTTTACACACTCCCTCTATGATAAGCCTGACTGCTCGTGCCAAGCTACCAAGGGGGTGAGCAGGGGTTATTTTAGGAGTGTAACTCCCTTATCCTGACTAGGAAGAAGGGTCCCTATTTGGACAAAGGTGCAAGCCCTTGCCAACTAGAGACCCCCATTTCTAAAAGAGACTAAGAGAACATTGGGGTAAGGTTATAGGTAGAGGTATAATGATATTAACCTCTTAAAATGTAGATATTTTATCATTACAGAGGGCATTAACAACAAATCTCTGTTTTCTCTCCTGGATTGCCCAGGCCCTAGATGTGAGCAAGAGAGAGAGAGAGGTTATGGCAAGAACCATATAGAAGGACCTTCTGTATGATCATCTCTCTATCCCTTTCCTTTTTCCCCCGGGGCTTGTTGTAGTCATAGGGAAGAACATATATTCCCTTGTCTTGGTGATTGCAGGGTTTAGTGAGATTATGGAACACTTTTTTCTGACTGCACATCTCGCCCCCACAAGCTCTACTCAGCCTGCTGTAGGTAGGTTGAGTTCCAGATGGGACAGTAATTAGCAACGTAGACCATTTATTACAAGGAAATGTCATAATGACGATGGGACAAGCAAAATTAGCTAGATTACCACTAATTCTGATAGGGAGAATCCATCAATCAATCAGGGGTTTATAAAGCTCCCTACTCACCTGTGAGGGTCTCAAGGCGCTGGGGGGGAGCGGCGCTGGATCAGTCATAGAGCCAGGTCTTGAGGTCCTTCCTGAACGTGTGCAGGGTCGGGGGCGTCTGATGTTCACAGGGAGCTCATTCCAGGTCTTGGCTGTGATGTAGGAGAAGGCTCTCCTGCCTGTTCTGTTTCTGCGGATGCGGGGGAACTCTGCCAGGACAAGGTCGACGGAGTGGAGGTTCCTCTTGGGTACGTGGAAGGATACTCTCTCGTTGAGGTATTTGGGTCCGATGTTATTGAGGGATTTGTAGGCGTGGGTGAGGAGTTTGAAGGTGACCCTCTTCTCGACGGGGAGCCATTGGAGGTCTCGTAGGTGTTGGGTCATGTGTTTATGACACGGGTGTCCCGAGGACAAGTCTGGCCGCGGTGTTCTGGATGGTTTGGAGTTTGTGTAGAAGAGTTCTGTTGATTCCGGCGTATACGGCATT
The DNA here is from genome assembly GCF_964204655.1 of Triturus cristatus. Taxonomy (NCBI): domain Eukaryota; kingdom Metazoa; phylum Chordata; class Amphibia; order Caudata; family Salamandridae; genus Triturus; species Triturus cristatus. Next base: position 796,845,156 of record NC_140587.1, on the reverse strand, counting down.
GCCGTAGTCCAGTCTGCTGGTTTTGAGAGCATGGGTGACGGTCCTTCTGTAGTTGCGGGGATCCATTTGAAGGTCTTATGGAGGATGAGCAGGCAGTTGAAACTAGTGGACGCGACGGCGTTGATCTGGCGGTTCATAGAGAGGGAGGAGTCGAGGATGATGCTGAGGTTTCGTGCGTGGTCTGTAGGGGTGGGTGGGTTCCCGAGGGTGGAGGGCCACCAGGTTTTGCCCCAGGCGGAGGTGCAGAGTCCAAGGATGAGGACCTCGGTCTTCTCTGAGTTGAGCTTAAAGCAGTTGTCTTTCATCTAGGCTGCCACATTCTTCATTCCTTCCTGGAAGCAGAGTCTGGTGTCTTCGGGATTCTTCGTGAGTGAGAGGATGAGCTGGGTGTCGTCTGCGTAGGATTTAATGCTGAGCCCATGCTGTCTGATGATGGCGTCGAGGGGGGCCATGTAGATGTTGAAGAGCGTGGGGCTGAGCGATGATCCTTGGGGTACTCTGCAGTTGATATTGGTGGGTTGGGAGAGGAAGGGCGGCAGTCCGATCCTCTGGGTTCTGCTGGAGAGAAAGGATTGGATCAAGTCGAGGGCAGCTCCTTGTATCCCTGCGTCGTGAAGTCTGGCTGCGAGCGTGCAATTTGAAATGGTGTCAAAGGCTGCGGAGAGGTCTAAAAGGATGAGGGCCTCAGTGTGTCCCTGGTCGAGTAGCATGCAGATGTCGTCATTGGCGGCGAGGAGGGCAGTCTCGGTGCCGTGGTTGCTGTGGAATCCGGACTGGGAGGCATCTAGGATGGAGTTCTTTTTGATAAAGGTGGTCAGCTGGGCGTTTATGAGTCTTTCAGTGACTTTGGCCGCGAAGGGGAGGAGAGAGATGCGCCAGCAGTTTTTCAGGTCCGTTGGGTCGTCCGTTGGTTTCTTGAGGAGGAGTTTAACCTCCGCCCACTTCCAGTCATCTGGGCAGATGCCAGATATGAAGGAGGCATTGATGGTCTGTCCTAGTTCGGGTGCGATGGGGGCAGCAGCTGGGTGGAATATGTGCAGTGGGCAGGGGTCCGTTGGGGTTCCTGAGTGTGTTTTCTTCATGGTCGCGGTGATGTGTTGGAAGGTGGCGGGATCCCAGGTCATGAGGGTTGGCTTATCGGCAGCGGTGGGGAGGAGGGTGGTGTCTGGCATCTGTTTGCTGAAGTTGTCATAGAGGACCTTGATCTTCAGATGGAAGTAGGAGCTGAGCTTGTCGCAGAGTACCTGGGAATGTGGACATCCGTGGCTTTGCTAGGGGGTTTTGCAAACTGCTGTATGACGTTGAATAGTACCTTGGCGTTAGTCGTGTTGGTCTGGACTTTGTCTCTTATGAAAGTCCATTTGGTGTCTCTTATGTCCTGGTGGTATTCTTTCAGGGCACTCCTGTGGTTGTTCCGAGCTTCAGTGGTTTTCTGGTTTCGCCAGGTTTTCTCTAGGCATCTGCAGGAGCTTCTGGCTTCTTGTAGTTCTATGGTAAACCAGGCGGCCTTCAGAGGGCGTTGTTTGGCGGCGTGGCGGAGGGGTACGAGTTTGTCGGCGCAGCAGGAGATCCAGCGGTGAATTTTTATGGCTGCGTAGCTGGTGTCGGTCGTGGCGCTGGGAGGGTTTTGGAGGAAGGTGGTGTTGAGGTGTTCCTTTTGACTAAGATGTTGACTCTTCTCAAACTCAGGGGCAGATTTATGAAAAGTAACGCATCGCTGCCTCACCAGAGTGATGCGTCAGAAACCTTACGTCGCTATTGCGACAACGCAAGTCAACCGGAAAGCGCCATATCAACAAGGCATCAGAGCGTGGCGCAACGCGGCAACCTGCGTCAGAGAAACTGACGTAGGTGCCGCAAAAGTGCCGCAAGTCAATCTGACGCAACTACAGGAAATGTCACCTAAGGCTGACTTACAACACGCAACGCCATTCCGACGACTCTGCATCAACGCACACTGCGTGAAGCGTCAAGAGTCAACCGAGAAAGCGACGCAAATAGGAATAAAGATGTTTGTGGACAACAGAGGATCCAAAAATGTAACCTGAAGGTCACACCAGCACCCAGGACCCACAGGCAAATACCGCCAGCGGAAGCCCTGATGCCCAGGCTGAACCTGTGGCCAAACGAAAGCGCAAGTCCAACTTCAGCCATGAGGAAAACGAAATCCTGGTGTCGGAGGTCACCAACCACCAGCACCAGCTGTTTGTGAATTCAAAGCTGCCCATTTCCAAAAAAGAGGCAATATGGCAGCGAATTGTCACGAAAATCAACAGCGTGGGCCAAGCCAAGCGGACCGTGCTTGACTGCAAAAAAAGGTGGCATGACTGCAAGCATCTCACAAAAGAAAAACTTGCAGCAAACCGCAAGGCTGCCTTACAAACTGGAGGAGGCAGCCCAGCAGATCAGGTGGTCCTTGACGACCTGGAGGAGTGGGTGGCACGAGTCATTCCAGAGGAAATAGTGACAGGAATCTCCGGACAGGACAGTGCTTCAAGAGAAACTGAAGAGCAGACAACGGGTAAGTAACAATAAATGCACATATGTCAGGAAGGGGTCATGTTGGGCATAGCAGCTAGAAATTTCACTGTGCCGCAGTCTGATGTATGCATATTATTGTCCTGATATTTGTCCACAATTACAAAACTTCACAATGTAAGTCAGACACATTTAAATGTCAGAAATGCACCACCATGTCCATCTCTGCTGGAGCAGACATACTGGACATCATTCATGTAGGGACTTGCACCACCGGTACCTCACCTTTCTGAATGTCCAAAGTGAAGATCTGTCAGTGCAAGGAGCACATAAAAGATGTGCACAAGGTCATGCATTTTCATACATGCGTAACATAGTTAATAAGGTGCAAACTGGTGCTACATCTTGCCTGTATGTCCTTGAGGTGTGCCAGTAGGTTTGGGCAGGTTTCGAACAGTGGGTGGAGGACGTGTGCAGCGGGGTCATAGAATGTAAGTGTAGGTATAGTGCTGTGGCCAAGGGACTCCATAATAACCGATTAGATGTCCAGGAGCCCTTTGGGATGTGTATCAATGAGTGTGGTGCTGTCTGGTGGGCATGGTGAATATGTGACATTCACAATGAGGGTTGGTCCATGTGAATATGGTGGTGTGGATGAAGTTTAATCTGTCTACTGTGGAGGAGATGTGCCTGTCAATGTCTCCTGCAATGTGGCTTGGTGTTGCCAATAGCTCTCTCAGTCTGATGCCAGAAATTTCACCAAGGAGGCAATGGTGTCCTGGTCACGGGTAATGTTCAGGTGGAACCAGAGTTCCTGAGGTAGGAAAGGGGGGGGGGGGTGAGCCTGGTGTGTAATGATATCTACAATGGCATTGTTGAATGGGTGTACATGGCCTGGGTGGCCTGCAAATGAAGGTGCCAATGTGGATGTTGCCTTGCCGGGTCTGGCCGTTTTGAGTTGATTTGTACCATGGTTAATGCTGGGTCATTTAAGTGTATGTTCATTTTGAGTGTGCATTGATTTAACTTGAAATGTGAAGGCAGTTGCCTTCACATTTCACGTTAAATCAATGCATTGTGATGCAACTAATGAAGTTCCATCCATCAAAGCCTAGGTAATGTGTACCGGTGTGACATAGCAATGTAAGCATTTTTCTTAGTGAAACATTCAGAGATATTGGTTGTCTTGTGGAGAAATAAGGGACAATAGTCTCTTTTCTGTGTGGTTAAAAGCAAAACAGGATGCCTTTTGTGGCTAAAAAATTAAACTAGTGTGTTTTCTGGGGTCAAACATTGCAATTTGGGTGTTGAGTGTGGGCTAAATTTGAATACAGGGGGTCTATGGGGGCCAGAAAATAAAGATTGGGTGCCTGTTGGGGGCAAGAAATGAAAATATGGCATTATTTGTGGTCAAAAATTTAAAAGTGGGTGGCATATGGGGGCAATGCATTCAAATATGGTGTCTTTTGGGGGCAATCCATAAAAATAGGGTGTTGTATGCACCAAATGTGCTATCTACTGTTGTGGGGGAGGGGGTCTGAGATGAATCACAGGTATCTTGCGTTATGTTTAACAAGTGTCCCTTTTAGGGTTGCACTCACTTTAGTAGTTACTGTAATTCACAAGGCTATCCTAGCCAGCTCCCACCACACTGTTGTAACATGAGACCCATTGGTATGCATCATATCTGAAAGAAATGGAATAGTATGCCTTGCCACAAAAGACATCTTATGTTCGTTCACAACTGGTCTGCCTGCTGCAGAGGGCTGCACATCATCTGGCAGTGAGAAATGATGTAGGGGGCACTGGACAGCTGGCTGGAGAAATAATGTAGAAAATACACTGGAGGGGGCATGGATGTGGGGGTGGGTGTAAGTGTGGGCCTTACATCACATTAAAAATGAAAATGTGCAACAAGGCCAGGGCATGTGTAATCTGTGCACCTGGGCCCATGAGTCTGCCTCAAGGGACAGGAAACAGCCAGGCTCACTCACCTAAGTCAATCACAGGGCTGCAATGTGGTTTTGTGATTGCTCATGCGCGCAGGGACAGTGCGTTCTGACAGGGGCTTGATAGGTGGGCATGTACTTAATGCACGCTGTAATGCTGTCTGCATTGTGAACAGGGAAGTGCACATGACTGTTTATGCTGGACTGAGTGGACAAATGACCAGACATTGTGCACTTCAGTAGGCATACTACTGAGTCATGGGCCTATATCTGAGTCGAGCAGCCCCAATCCCCCTCACACCCATAAAGGAAATGTAGCACCAGTACATAGATAAATGACCATCATGGTATTTGCTTCACTGTTTAGCAGTGCTCAAATTCAAGGACCCAAATCTCAAGCTCCATAAAGGATTATCCCCCAATGGGTGTCCTGCACCCACAGGTGCTACCCCTGCGCACTACCATATCATGGGCATCCTACACTACACATCACACCCTGCACTCACTTGGACATCCACACAGTGGTGATATCTGATGCACACTCATAAAGTCGGTGAATCAGCATGCAGGATCCTCTGCTAGGTGGACTTACACAGGCCTGGTTATAGCATTCCCTGCAAAGACAGCTGGGCAAGGACACGATGAAGGGGATGCAACATGTATCCCTCATGTGTGTATCTTGAGTGCCAATGCTTCATATGTTAGATTCATCTCAGGGTCAAAACCCTCCACATCGTATGGACACTGACCCATCCTGTGGCCTAGGATGCAGATATGCATTGAACACCATTGGCAATATCCCTTGTGTAGCACAGTGTACTGTTGGGGCATGGTATGCAATGTGTCCCTCCATTGGTAGTTACACCGGAGAATAGGTAACATTCACAAATACATAGGGGTACAGAGTGTATTCTCACACAAGTCTGCAGCATGCCTCCATGCAGGCTCTAACACCAGGTACAGGTGATCACCAATGCCTCAATGCCCAACAACAGAACCCAGCAAATAGACTGCACCGCCACATCCCAGGTTGACTCACTAATAGCAGGCCAGCAATGGCACCATGAGCCATACACTCATTGTTGCCTACATGGGTTTGTATGCCATTGTGTAGTAGGATTGCCCAATGAGATTTGATGCACACTGGTTGTGCCCAGCAAAGTGCATGTACTCAGTGGTGTAGCCCAGACTTCTGCATTTTCCTCGCTTTCTGGATTGCCGTGGCATTTGGGGGGTGTAGGAGAGTAGGATCTGCTTCACATGGGTACCCCCACTTTTTTCTGGTGTTTCACTGTTTTTCAAGCTTAGTCTGGCTGTGGCCCTGCTAATCAGGACCACAGCCTAGCTGTTTCTGCTCTAAAGTGGTTTCCAGGGACATTAGGTACATATCGAATTGGATTCTGGAGTGCCTTATAAGCCCCTAGTATATGGTATACTATGTACCTAGGGCATAGGTACCTCGGAGGTCTACCAGGGGCTGAAGCAAGTATTATGCCACCCCTGGGAAGCACTCCAAAATGGCACCACAGGTATGCTACTGCAGCCTGGGTAAGGGTGTGCTTGCACCCCTTACTGTGGTATAGGCTTCCTATATCACTACTATCATACAGACACATATAAACCTATAAGCCACTCCTATGGCAGGCAATCCTGAAGGCAGAGTGCTTGGTTTTGTGTGAGAGGGTGCCCAAGCATGAGCTGAGCCCCTCTGCAGCTTTCGTAAATACTTCCTTACGGCTGTTCTGTGATACAGCCATACCATATACTATTAAGTGCATTATTACCTCACGGTAAATGCTAACTTTGGAATGGCTGCTTCAAAACATGTTGTGTTTGGTGTCAAACGCTTTGGAATACTACCCCCCCCCACAAGTTCTGGCAGCGGGGGTAGCATTCCACCATTCCGAGAGGGAGAGACATGTTCACACTGGCTAAACCCGGTAGGACCTTCCTGAGCCCTGGCATCACAAAATGGATGCCTCTGCCACAGACACGGGTCTGGCCTCCTGCTGCTGACCAAAACTCTGGCAGGGGAGGCCTATACAAAAGGTTTCCTGTCGAGAGGAGGTGTCACCACCTCCACAGACAGGCAGATGTGTATTGGGGCTGAGCGGGAGCACTCTCTGGTGCTTTGAAGTCCTGCACTGGGGGCACGTTTGCTGTCCCTGTGCATAGCCCAGTTCAAACCGGTTGCAGGGGCTACCTGCCCCTGCTCTGGTGCGAAACTGGACAAAGGAAATGGGTGTAACCACCCCTCTTTCCAAGACCACCCATAGGTGGGGCCTTAGAGTTAGTCCATCCCCTAAACTTACTATAAGTATAGGCATCTAGTCCCTAGGAGTTTAGATTACCCTGGATGAAACTCTGCAACATATATCCTGGACCTTCGCCGCTCTACTTTAACTAGAAGATTGAAGAAATCTCCCTTGGGGTCAAGGAGTGACACCAAAGAAGCAACTGACCGGTCTGCATCGCTGAAGCTCCCGCCGGATGCCGAAGTCTTTACATCACCAGAGGTAGATTTCAAGACTTCCCCGAGGCTACCCTGAGTCCACAGCAAAGCTGAGGCCCATTGAGCCCTGGACACCATGAACTTTTGTAGCAACACTAACTTCCTGGTCCTCCTCGAAGTTGTGCTTTGGGCTCCGAGTAGCCCCAGCCTTGAGCACCTCCTGTACCGAAGATTGTCGGCCTCCACTCCACGAGTGACCCGTGGGCCAGCTTAAAGTGCAACCGTTTGATGCTCCTTCGCAAACACTAGCCTGTTGGCTAGCAGGTCCCCACGAAGGCAACTCCTTTTCTAATTGGGCTTTCCTGGTTGCTCCAGACATGCCCTGACTTACCCTCGCTGGGTGAGTTCCTCAGACCTTGCTGGTCTGCACCGCAGTCCCTTCTCTAAATTCCAGTGACTTGACGTTGCCAAGGCTTGTTGGGTCCATTCTGGTCGCCGACACCGCAGCACTCGACAGACTTTGTGGGACAGCTCGAATCTGGCTCCTGGACTTCTTCGACACCTCGTGGACCTTGTGGATGAAGAGTCAAGACACCCATCAACTCACTTGAAGCACCCGACATCTCTGGGCATTGGTCCATCCTGCCCTACGTCACTGGCAAGTGACCCAGACTCTGTCCCCTCTGCTTTCAGGTTCCTTACATCCTAGATCCAGGCTTGGATCTCTCCGGACATTTCTCCTCTTCACGGCAGCAGCAGTTCTTTGCAGGCTCCCATTGAAATCGATGACCTGACACCAATGCACCCGGATTCCCTGGGTGAGGTAACTCGAGTACTCCGGTGCTCTTGTGTGTGCTGGCCCTAGAACTTCTTAAGTCCAAAAGGGTTTGGTCCTGACTTGATTAGAAGCATCCCTAATCTTCAAATTTCCAACCGTGACATCGCCCATAGAAGATAACGGGAACCTGTGATTGTGTTCTCACACTGCATACAGTCCCCGTGGGTCCCCTGTGTCACTACCTTGGGTGGTCCCTTGGGGTCCCAGTGATTCTACAGGCTCTAGGCCTTGTGTCTAGTTCAGTCGTGGTTCTTATACCACTTTTTTGGTATATGATTTGGTACGCCCCTAGGGACCAAATGTGTATTTGTGCTACCACTGATGATTGCTATCTTGTAACTTAAGTACTTCGAACTCCAGTCCCATAAAGAGACTAAAGGGGTGTGTGTTAACCTAAATACATATATCTTAAATATATACCTGGTGTGGTTGTCCTTTCATTTGATCATTCAAGAGATTATAGACTGGTAAAACAAGCTGCTTTACATTCCTTCAAGACTTAGCCTGAAGGCTGCTCTCCATAGCTACCACTAGGATAGCTTTCAATAAAGGTTGTCTTTAACCTATCACCATAAGGGGTGGTTTGGACTGATACAAGGTGCCCACTAGAACTAGTGGCCAGCATATATCAGGCCACCGTCTCACAGGGGGCCTTGGGGATTTGATGCTCTGTGAGGTACTAGGGCCAGGCCAATACATTCTGCATGATAAACAATGTTAGTTACGTAGTCATCATTGTAGGTTGACTCATAGGCTAAGTTCCCCACAGTTGATGCAAGAATAAATATTGCTGAATAAATTGATTACATTTTTGGCTAATGTGTTTTTTTATCACTCATTACTTGCCAATGGTGTGATTAGTAATGCTTTCGTAGCAGTATTCCTGGCAGTCTTTATTGAGGACAACTGCAAATCTTGCCACGTCACAGTGTATTGTAAGAACTTGAGGAACAGTGTGTCCTTAGTGGGTGATAGGCTGGCACAAAACAAACTTATGCTAACTAGTGTTTGTTGTAGTTGGCACCCATGGTCCGTAATGTCGCAAAAATGTGCAGGGACACATCCTATTAGTTTGTTTTTAAAGGAGGACAACACCCTGGAATCACACACAAATGTACACTTGCAGTGTTGCCCAGAAATGGCACCTACCGCTAAGAGCAACATTACCATTGTGGTGTATGTACACAGGTCAGCATCATTGCATACCAATTACCAGCACCACTAATGTAACAATAAGTGGTGCTTTGTCCATTCAAGTCGCTCTGAGTCTAAAGTATCAGTCTGCCTAAGGACATAGATCGCTTGAATGTGCCACAAAGATCAGCTTTGAAAAGACACATGTGATGCCTCGCACTAAACATCAATACAATTGAACATGCAAACCCTACTAACAGATTTGCTCCTTATTTTTCAGAGAATGCTGCTTCCACATCACAACAGGTGGATGACACCAATCTGTTGGATGATATGGATGACAACCCACCCTCCATTGACAATGGCACACTGGAGGAGCCAATAGCAACTATCCGGTCACCTACACCACCTCCAGAGCGTGACAACGGTGTGATTGCTGCTCAAGCGGAACCCCCAGCCCTACCCCCACCAGATTATGCCCCCACAAACATGAGCACCGAGTGGGAGAACACACAGTGTGAGTTCCAAAGAACCGCTGTATCTCTACAGCGGGAGCTCCTCAACGAGGTACATGTTGCAGTGGTGAGTATGGGAGGTATAATGCAAGCCATACTATGAAGCATAAATCTGGATTTGGCTAACATCAGCACTGAGCAAGCCAGCTCCACCCAAACACCGGGACTAGCTCAATCACTGGCAAACATCTCTAATATCATGAGTCAGAGGCATGTTCAAATGCCACCACAAAGTGCCACCAGGGATGTAGCCCAGCACCTACAAAACATTGACAACAGAATGAGAGACATGCAGCAATGGCAATACCTCTACATGCCAACCCTCACAGCCTTTCATGGTGAGTTGCTGACTGTGATAAAAAATCAGCAACTGATGCTGAATGCCCTAATGGCTAACTTAATCACCCCTGAAGATGTGTTCCCTCACACATCCTCTGCCACTGCTGGTGGTAGCAGTGGGACAACATGCCCTGCTGAAAACAATGAAACCAAGCCACACTGTGACGACTTGGACGATGAATTTGCAACCCACTTACAGAGGAAGACTGGTAAATAAATGACAGCACGTCACAGGTGTCGTATGACAACCCACAAAAAGTCACTTCAATGAGAACAAGGTCCGGCAGACAAGAGCATCATGAAAAATTGTATAACTGTGCCACACTACATATTTTCATTTTGAAAAACTGAAGTCCAATACATTGTGACTTTAACAATGTATCAATCACCAACCTCCGTTTCAAATAAAATATCTTTTTCTCAACACTCTCAAACATGTCAACGAGTGCTGTTTCCTCACTTGTGTGTCAAGGACAATGTGCCCTTGGGTCCGGTTTGTACCTTCCACAATATCACTGTGTATAATGTTTGATGTCAAATCCAGACACACGTGGATTAGTGGCTAAGTACAAGATAAATGTTTGTAAGTATGACTAATCAAATGTGAAAATACATGCTGTCACATGTAGCAATAAGTGAATGTTACTCATGAATGTGCTGCAGCGCATCACCACAAGCCCTTCATGAAAACAGGAATGCCACACATATTCAATGAAAGTTCTGCATTCCTGTGCTCTCCCCTGTGCTGGCGCTGAAACCTCTGCCATGTGCCTGTGTATGCACCCTAGCAGCATGCCTCAAGGATGCCTGCGTCATGGTGGGGTGATTATTTGTGCATGAAGGTGCACCTCTATACATAAAAAGTGTCTCAACTGGCTTTTGGGGAAATTAATGTATGCTGTACACTGCAGCACAACTTCAAAATCACTGAAACGTGTTGAAAGTCAAAGCATGGTCATCAATGTGCCCCTATCTGCCACACCTAGTGAGGAGTAGCATGCTGATGCATTTGCAGGATTAGGATTCCTTGTAAAGTTGGAATGTCGTCTCCTTCCAGGGTTTCGAGGTGTGAACACCCACAGCAACCCACATGGAACACACCATTCACAAATACAGCTTAGCGAAAAATGGCTGAAGTGACAAGTGCAGCATTGGATGATGTACGTATTTTGGCACTGGTCCCATTGGATCTTTGTGCTGCATTCAACAGGGTCTCCAAACAGATCTCACTGCAAAGGTTGGAGTAGGCAGCCAAAGCGGCCATTGCACTGGACTGGTTCACCTCTTGCCCTCCTGAGAGGAGCTTCCATGGAATGGATCCCCCTTTCACCTCCAGGCCTCACACTATTAAAGAGGGTATGCCACAGGGCTCAGCTCTGAGCCCAACACTTCTTGATCCATATGTCCAACCATTAGCTGCGCTGTCCATTTTTTGAGGGCTCACAGTGGTATCACATGCAGATGATACACACTTGCTAGTTGTACTTTCCAATAACTAGGTGCCGGATGGCCACAATTTCTGGAACAATTTTGCTGATGTTGCTGGGTGGCTGACTGCCAACTGCCTCCAGCTCCATGCCAGCAAGTCTGAGGTGTTGCTGGTGAGTAAAGATCATAAGCTGTGGAGTGAATGCTGGTGGCCTTCAACCTTTGTTTGGGCACTCACACATAAACAGGTGGTGAAAGACTTGGACGATGAATTTGCAACCCACTTACAGAGGATGACTGGTAAATAAATGACAGCACATCACAGGTGTCGTATGACAACCCACAAAAAGTCACTTCAATGAGAACAAGGTCCGGCAGACAAGAGCATCATGAAAAATTGTATAACTGTGCCACACTACATATTTTCATTTTGAAAAACTGAAGTCCAATACATTGTGACTTTAACAATGTATCAATCACCAACCTCCGTTTCAAATAAAATATCTTTTTCTCAACACTCTCAAACATGTCAACGAGTGCTGTTTCCTCACTTTTGTGTCAAGGACAATGTGCCCTTGGGTCCGGTTTGTACCTTCCACAATATCACTGTGTATAATGTTTGATGTCAAATCCAGACACACGTGGATTAGTGGCTAAGTACAAGATAAATGTTTGTAAGTATGACTAATCAAATGTGAAAATACATGCTGTCACATGTAGCAATAAGTGAATGTTACTCATGAATGTGCTGCAGCGCATCACCACAAGCCCTTCATGAACACAGGAATGCCACACATATTCAATGAAAGTTCTGCATTCCTGTGCTCTCCCCTGTGCTGGCGCTGAAACCTCTGCCATGTGCCTGTGTATGCACCCTAGCAGCATGCCTCAAGGATGCCTGCGTCATGGTGGGGTGATTATTTGTGCATGAAGGTGCACCTCTACACATAAAAAGTGTCTCAACTGGCTTTTGGGGAAATTAATGTATGCTGTACACTGCAGCACAACTTCAAAATCACTGAAACGTGTTGAAAGTCAAAGCATGGTCATCAATGTGCCCCTATCTGCCACACCTAGTGAGGAGTAGCATGCTGATGCATTTGCAGGATTAGGATTCCTTGTAAAGTTGGAATGTCGTCTCCTTCCAGGGTTTCGAGGTGTGAACACCCACAGCAACCCACATGGAACACACCATTCACAAATACAGCTTAGCGAAAAATGGCTGAAGTGACAAGTGCAGCATTGGATGATGTACGTATTTTGGCACTGGTCCCATTGGATCTTTGTGCTGCATTCAACAGGGTCTCCAAACAGATCTCACTGCAAAGGTTGGAGTAGGCAGCCAAAGTGGCCATTGCACTGGACTGGTTCACCTCTTGCCCTCCTGAGAGGAGCTTCCATGGAATGGATCCCCCTTTCACCTCCATGCCTCACACTATTAAAGAGGGTATGCCACAGGGCTCAGCTCTGAGCCCAACACTTCTTGATCCATATGTCCAACCATTAGCTGCGCTGTCCATTTTTTGAGGGCTCACAGTGGTATCACATGCAGATGATACACACTTGCTAGTTGTACTTTCCAATAACTAGGTGCCGGATGGCCACAATTTCTGGAACAATTTTGCTGATGTTGCTGGGTGGCTGACTGCCAACTGCCTCCAGCTCCATGCCAGCAAGTCTGAGGTGTTGCTGGTGAGTAAAGATCATAAGCTGTGGAGTGAATGCTGGTGGCCATCAACCTTTGTTTGGGCACTCACACATAAACAGGTGGTGAAAGACCTGTGTGTCTGGGTTGACTCGGCTCATATCATCCAGGCCCAGACTAAGAAAGTGGCTGGAACGTGTCTTGGTATACTAACGGGGGTTCGCACTGCTGTTGGTAGTTATTTTTGTCAAGCCATACATCAGTCAGGTTATTGTCCAGGACTCTGTTTTTTAGAGAATGTATTACGGCACCTTTCTCCAGCTAGGGGCAAACAAGTCTGAGATTGTGAGAATGGCGAGGGTCCCAAATGCAGCTGCCAGGACTCTACTTGGTCTCCATAGAACCTGCTCCAACACCAGCGCCAGTTGTTGGCTTCACTGGCTGCCGGTAGCCAGAGGAGTGAGTACAAGCCTCTCTGCATTGTGTCTAAGGTCTTTAATCCATCCTCTGCTGGCATCTTGGCCTACATGCTGTAACAATACACAACCACTCGCCAACTCGGAGCAATAGGTCAACAGCTAGCAGTTGTCGCACGGGTAAGAAGGGTGTGAGCTGTTGGGTGCTCCTTCTGCACAATAGCAGCTCAACTCTTGAACTCATTTACTAAACACATTTGCAGCATGGAGTATTCTCTGGGTTTTCGTGAGGTTATCAAGATCCACCTCTTCACTTAAATTTAGGCCTCCTTCGGTCACCTGCCACCTGTTCTGTCTGCTACCAGCGCTGGGAGGGCCCTTTGCTGAGGAAGCTGTGCGCAATATAAGACGTCTAAACAGAACATAACAAAGTCTACACATGGTGGCTTGGTGAGTCTCTGTAAAAATGGGGCTGAGAAAAGCACTGCCAGTGTATCACAAAAAGTCACGTACTGGCAGCGCAAGAGGATTTTGAATCTGCACATACACCATTGATGACGTTGTGTAAAAATATATTATTGTTATGCCTTCAACAAGATGGGCTGAAGTTTTGACCTGGGTACTTCATACACCATCCTTAAAACTTAACTACGCCTGTATACAGACATTGTGTTGTCCAGTCATATGAACTAGCCACTCGTAACACAATGACTTCTTGTACATTAACATGGTGTAGCTATTACCACACCGAGAGAGATGATGTGTGGTGAGTACATTCTGTTCCTCTGTGTAAGAGACAAGCCATATTTTACTTACATATAGCAACATCATACCCAGCAGAGAATTAATATCGATAGATACACATGCAGAGGTTGTCCAAAGACTCATGATTAGAATCCCAAACGAATGTATGTGTCAGACCAATATTGGCTACCAAAAAATAAAAGCACAGATGTTGCATGAACATGTACATCTAGTCAGACATGTAGCACCAACCTACCAGAATGTACTAATATGATGCACTCAAACATGAATCGGTGGTCACAGTCCATGTGCCCCCTAACTCACACATACAACATAGTAAATGCTGAACATCATAGAATATAGTCCAATGTAGGTAAATAAAGTGTTTATATATAAAAAAAAAAAGGTTGTAGTAAAATCTACATTAATAACACACGCTCTAAAATATCTTAAAAACTCATGTAAATTCCCTAAACTAACTAACCTTAAACTACCTAACTTAACTTAATGTTCCTAAGCTAAACTATGATCACACGGACAACTAAACATCATCCCCCACCCCCCTTAACACTAGGCCTGGGCTAAATTTCCATTCGTGGAAATTGCGATAATTTGACAGTTCGCGCCTGCAGTAATGTCATTGGTTGCACGATTACGTCTTTCTTCTCGCGATCATGCACCGCGAGAAGAGTGAAAACAAGATGGCCGCGCCCGCGAGCAACCACATGGGTAAGTTGGCGAGCCGCGACCACGCAGAAAATACCGCGAACAGGCGGGAAAAAAACTTCCGCATCTTCGCGATATTTCCGCGTGTTTGCGGAGATTTTTAACATTTTCGCGATAATTTGCGAAAGTCACTTTCGCAAATTCCGCCCACCCCTACTTAACACATCAGTGCATAATAGACATACACATATATATATATATTACCTACTGGCGGTCGCCAGTAGGTAGTTATAGTTAGGACCACGTTTCCATAGGAAAACCTCAACATTCTATTTTGAATAACTTTGGCGCCGGTCGACGAATCCTCGCGAATTTCTCAAAATAGGTGGGGCGCTACGCTCCGCTCCTACCCTGAAAGTCTCGGGGGGATTCGTCAAGCGGGGGCTGAGATAAAAGGGGGGTCCCAAAACGCGTTTTTCCCATGCATTTTTCCATAGGACCTTTAGAACGAGCTACAGCCTGAACGGCTGAACAGAATTACTAGAAATTTGGCAGAGAGGTAGTCCCTAGGTCAAGGAAGTGCCTTTTGTAGGTTTGGTGTAAATCTGTTCAGTAGATTCTGAGAAAATAGCCTTTAAATCAATATATATATCTGAGCCCGCTTACGGTACGCTTACCGTACGCTTACCGTACGCTTACCGTAAGCTTACGGTGGCGTGCGCGAGCGCGATTCTGATTGGCTCTTAGATCTTAGTAAACATTCGAATCGGCCGAAACCAGGAAGCAGCGTCCGCCATTTTGTCTCTCGCACTGAGTGTTGTTTATCAAACATGATGGCCAAAAACATGTTACGGGGCTGTTTTGACAACTCCCTCCCACATAGTCATGTTGAGGGAGTCCCCAAACATCCCCCAAGAGCAAAAACGGTTTTATTTTTTTTTCGGCAATTTCGCGGGGTACGCTTACCGTACGCTTACCGTACGCTTACCGTAAGCTTACCGTACGCTTACGGTAAAAAAATAAAAATAAAAAAAACACTATCCACACTTACCCCACCCCCTGTGCTTTTGGTGGCCGCAGGCCACCAAATGTGCAGGGCTTATTAATAGAGAAAAAAAACGTAATTTTGGCAACATGAAATTATAAAATCGAAATAAAAAAAACACTATCCACATTGACCTCACCCCCTGTGCTTTTGGTGGCCGAAGGCCACCAAATGTACAGGGCTTATTAAAGTTGATAAAAACCGTGCACGGAACGAACTGCGTTAAGTGGGCGCGCACGCCACAAATGGCGTAAAGTAACTTAGCATTTAAAAAACCGTACAAATTCACTGAAAAAACCATAGGTTTCACACACGTTATAGTTAGGAAATAGCATTTAAAAAACCTTGCTAATTCACTGAAAAAACCATAGGTTTCACACATGTTATAGTTAGCTGGACATTTTACTGATAAAAAACCAATGAAATTCCCCCGTTATAGTTACTGTAGGCAACTATAACTCACGCGACCGTAATCCTCTGCTGATGACATATGTGTCTTTATGAAAAAAAAATATTTGTAATATATGTATAGCTAAAATTTAATGGAAGAAGATATGGGCAAATAAGTGTCTAAATACAGTATTAGCATCAGCAGAGGATTGCGGTCGCGTGAGTTATAGTTGCCTACAGTAACTATAACGGGGGAATTTCATTGGTTTTTTATCAGTAAAATGTCCAGCTAACTATAACATGTGTGAAACCTATGGTTTTTTCAGTGAATATATATATATATATATATATATATATATATATATATATATATATATATATATAAAGTTTCCATTCTCAAAGGAATCCATTGCACTCACGGTGTCAGTTACAAAATGTATTGGGGAGGACGCGTTTTGGCGCTTAGCCTTCTTCCTGCTCACATATTCAGATGGGATATAACCCACGAGGCACTTTTAAAATACACACGTAGTCCCCATTGGATGAAGGAATCAGTGGTATAGAGAAAGGACTACTATTAGCAAAGTCCCGAACAAATGTCCAGTTCCTCAAGCCTGATGTATCAGCATGAGCATGCGCAGTGGGAGGTCAAGCAATATTTCCGAATGTCCGTCTGTATGACAATTCCAGCCTTCACTGCGGAACAGTCACCACCCATGTTTATTCAAATCGGTGAGTATATAGTCCTCCCTCACAATCCCCAAAAGTGCCTCGTTGCAAATCTTATGTCCCACAGTAACTGCCCCTTGCCAGACCACGGCAGCTTTCGAACTCTCACCGCAGGAGTCAGTCAAATGACTGCTGCTCCAACCGTTTGTATAACTGTCGATCCTTCTAGACAATGCTTGTTCATAATCTGTCATGGCGGTGCAGTCAGCCGCATAAATAAGCCTGGGTAAAGCACTACGCTACGCTCGCGTAGTTTGCGAAGTTTGCGCTACTTCGCACTATGTGAATTGCACGTAGCACAGTGCAAACATGCGTAGCATAGTGCAGCGGTAATTTTTTGCTTGCTCGCGGTCCTCAACATCAAGTTGGCGACCTCGAGCAAGCAAAATGACATCCCGGCGAGACTTTTTCCTCGTTCGCGATCAGCAACATCAAGTTGCCGATCGCGAGCGTGGAAAATAAACCTCCCGGCGAGATTCTCAACGCGGGGAGGTCAGGTTTCTCATTGCAAGTGGTCACGTATGCTCGCGACCGCTCGCGATGAGAAACTACCAGTCCGCATTGAGAAAGCTGCCGCTCGAGTAAAAATCTACTCGAGCGGCAGAAAACTACAGCTCTCACTGTGCAAGATGCCGTTTTCAATGATTTCACAGTGCCGGATGCTTGTCCGCACTGTGCAATCATTGAAAACGGCATCTTGCACAGTATGAACAGGGTACTACGCAGTAGCGCTTCTTTGCGAACTACGCCCAGGGTTACTCATAAACATCAGCGCTCCAAATCCACCACAGGCTGTTTATTGCACTCTTCACAGCGGGTGCAATGTCACGGTGGTGGGTCCGTGTATAAAATTAAAGCTCCCATTCCCAAAGGAATCCATTGCACTCACAGGGTCAGTTACAAGATTTATTGGCGAGGACGCGTTTTGGCGGTTAGCCTTCTTCCTACTCGTATATTCAAATGGGATGTAACCCACGGGGCACTTTTAAAATACACACGTAGTCCCCATTGGATGAGGGAATCAGTGGTATTGAGAAAGGACTACTATTAGCAAAGTCCAGAACAAATGTCCAGTTCCCCAAGCCTGATGCATCAGTATGAGCATGCGCAGTGGGAGGTCAAGCAATATTCCCAAATGTCCGTCTATATTAAGATTCCAGCCTTCACTGTAGAACAGTCACCGCCCATGTTTATTCAAATCGGTGAGTATGTAGTCCTCCCTCACAATCCCAAAAAGTGCCTCATTGCAAATCTTATGTCCCACAGTAACTGCCCTTCGCCAAACCACTGCAGCTTTCGAACACTCACCGCAGGAGTCAGTCAAATTACTGCTGCTCCAACAGTTTGTATAACTGTCTATCGTTCTCGATTATGCTTGTTCATAATCTGTCATTGCGGTGCAGTCAGCCTCATAAACATCACCGCTCCAAATCCACCACAGGCTGTTTATTGCACTCTTCACGGTGGGTGCAATGTCACGGTGGTGGGTCCGTGTATAAAATTAAATCTCCCATTCCCAAAGGAATCCATTGCACTCACAGGCTCAGTTACAAGATTTATTGGCGAGGATATATTATTTTTTTTGCGATGTGATTTCAAACTACTCAGTAGTTTTTGAGAAATAAAGGTAAACAATATTGGTATATCTTGGCACCACAGGAGGAGCTCTCTTATCGGCTACAAGTCACATGAGAAAAATATTGTTAGCAACCATTACAGGACTCAAGGATTTAGGTCCCTGCCCTGAATATATAAAACAAAATTAATCCCCCAGGGTCAAAATTAAAAAAAATCTGAAATTTTTTGCCACGATCTCCTGGGAGCACACCCAAAGTCTGCTACAGTGGCCAAGAGTTATAAAAATGCCCTTGTGGCTGAAAGCAGGCTTGACACCTGTTTCCCTGCCCGCACTGATGCAGGCAGGGCAACAAATCAAGATATCGCTCCTGCCTGGGAGGAGCAGCATAAATAGCTACTATCTATGGCCGAGAGCAATTCTGGCTCTGCAGCATGGGGGGAACCCAGCTGAGGCTGCAGGGGCCTTGGGGCTCCCCTCTATGGCCCCAAGTTGTACATGGTGAGTGTCCTGCGTGGGCACCAGGACACCTTCCTAATATAAGGATGAGCCCCAGTGGATTGGGTCCCCGGGGCCAAAATAGGCTTATAGATGTTACTACGGGGCCCCCTCCCCCTCAAATAAAACCCATCCCCAGGGGATGGGGTCCACAAGGCCTTTTAAAGGGTTTGGGAAGGGGATCCCCTCCCTTAATAACAACTTGTAGCCCAGTCGATGGGATCCCTGGGACCGAGAAAAGCTCATAGAGGGGGCATTTCCCTCCCCTTTTTTAAATTGATTTGGCCCCAGAGGATGTGCGCCCTGGGGAGAAAAGAGGCTCAGAGAGTTGAGTCCTATACCTCCTTCCCATAAATGATTTAGTTGGACCGGGGAATAGGATCCAGGAGAGGGACCACACACTAAAATATGTGTTTTGGCTTAAGGGGATGGGGTTCCTGGGATCCAAAGGGCTGCCCTACACTGTGCAAGCAAAGGCTTTGTAAAGTGTGGGGTTGACAATCTGCTGGGGTTTTGAAAAAAAGCCTGGGGGCAGGACACATCTTGTGTTTAACCCTCTGCTGTGCATGACCAAAGACTATATGTAGCCTGTGGTTGTCTGCCTGCAGGGAGTTCGAAGCAGGGCCTGAAGCTAACCCTATGAACAAGCAAAGGCCGTTGGTGGCAGCCAGGCCCTGCGGCCAACCCCATGCTATACACGACAAAAGGCTGTGTGCAGCATGAAGTTGGCTGCTGAAGGGTTGTTGGCCACCTTTGGGTAGGCTGGCCACAAGCCAAAAGTTTTGCATAATGAGGGGTTGGCTGCCTGTAGGACGTTTGACGCAGGGAGCGTGGCAGGAGGGTTGGCTTTATGTTTCGTAATAGAATATTACTTTACTTAAAAGAAACTTGAAAATAACCAAGAAAGATGAGTGAATATATATATATATATATATATATATATATATATATATATATATATATATATATATATTTCACTGAAAACACCATAGGTTTCAGGGACGTTATAGTTAGGAATTAGCATTTTAATAAACCTTAGAAATTCACTGAAAAAACCATAGGTTTCAGGGATGTTATAGTTAGTTGGACATTTAACTCGCACCCCCGCAATGCACTGCTGATGACGTCACGTATTACATCACTCATGACATGGTCAGGGACATCACTGATGACATCACTGATGACATCTCAAATGACATCCCTGATGACATCATCCAATTCCAATGAATGTGTGTTTCTGTAAAGTTTAAATATGTTTTAGAAATATATATATATATGCCAAGGTGTATTAAAGAATGAATGAGTGTATAAGATTCAGCATGGATGATTAAGTAGGTTTGTCACTAACTGTATAAGTGACTAATTAATTGTGTCTTGCTTAATGCACGTGATAGCAACTGATAATGACATTCACACAGTTTAGGTTGTTAGTTGATGTGTAAGCAGTTCCATGGTTTGGTTAGCAACTAAATGAGGATCAATATGAGCTATTCATTGCTTGTCTGAGTACCTGTATGAATACCTGAGTGTCTGTGTGAGTGGGTGGGGGGGTGTGACTATCTGCATAGATGTGTGAGTGGCTAATTCACTAGGTATATGTGTTCAAGTCTGTATCTGTGAGGGTCTGTATGGCTGCGTGAGTGTCTGTATGAGTGTCTCGGTGGGTGAATGAATGCCTCAGTGGTACATGTGAGTAACTCCATATGTGAAAGGCAGTATATATGAGTGTTGCCCTATATAAATGACTATATGTGAGAATGAGTGATTGTGAGAGTGCCTGTATGGATCAGTGTGTCCTTGTATTAGTCCTTGTATTAGTTATTGTATTAGAGTGTAAGTATGTGTTAGTATATGTTTAAATAAGTGACGCGGTATGTGTATAACTGTACAGGTGAGTAAATGAAAGTGTTATTGATTATTTCCATTACTGACTAGGTGTGTGAATAACTCTAAGAATGAGAGGCAGTGTCTGAGTGTATAGATATGTGACTGGATATGATAATGCTGTAGTGATTGCTGACTGTATGTATGAGTGAGTGTATAGGTGAATGAATGTATGTGTGTAGACCTATAAATTAGAGAGTGGATATGCACTAACTGGTATTGGTGTGTTCACGGTTTCGAAAATTATAGTCTGTATTTTAGACTGGGTGTATCAAGTGTTATATTAGGGTCTGATCAGGTGCATCTAATTTTCACGTGGATGATGTCATCAGTGATGTCATCAGTGATGTCATCAGTGATGTCACTGACCATGTCATGAGTGATGTAATATGTGATGTCATCAGCAGTGCATTGCGGGGGCACAAGTTATAGTTAGCTCAACTAACTATAACAGGTGAATTTCTCTGGTTTTATATGAGTCAAATGTCCATCTAACTATAACGTCCCTCAAACTTATAGTTTTTTCAGTGAATATATATATATATATATATATATTTTTTTATAATCTGTCAACACACATAACATGACCCCCCACCCCGAATTGTTAATAAAATCCCCTATGATAAAAAAATGTATTAAGGAATCAAAAATGCACATCTAACTATCAAACCTAACTAATCTAACTATGTCTACATATATCAACGACTATAAGATTACTAAGAAAAGGAATCTTACATATAAAAAAGCTAACAGAATAAATATTAAACACTATATACAACAGCCCTTATATCAGGCTGATCAAATGGTCCACGCTCTGCTGCACCATGTCCAATTTTTGCGAAAAAACGTCGATTTTCTTGTCATTGCTTCCATGCGCCCCATCAATGTGTCAAGTTCTTTTTGCGCCATGCCCTGTCCTCCTGACTGGCCAGATGTGGAGGGGGTGGGTCCAACAGCTCCTGGTGCTGTGCCTGGGGCCACGGTAGACACGGGATGCTGGGGTGTTGTCCTGCCATCCTTTGCCGTGGGGTTGGTGACCCATGTATTGGCAGCCCGCTGTTTATCATTCTGGCGGGAGGTCCACCTGAAGCCCTTTGCCACCGGCAATATGTGTGTATATCGGGCCTTCCTGATGCGGAAAACCCGTTCCTCTTCGGCATTCAGGTTATCTGTATGAAAAGAGGGACCAGTGTCAGTTCACCAGTACATGACGGACAGAAGTTCATAGGAAATGCATGCTATCATCTGTTTTGTAACCAACATTCGGGGCAGTCATCTGGTAACTGTGGGGCCCACACACCCCAATACAGAACTACTGATTTTGGTCAACACACACTGTGCAGTCAACTGAATGTCATGGTTGGTTGCACGTTAATCATTGCCACACTTGACATACTAACTAATTAATGAGGAGCCATTGGAATGACAAACCAGTCAACAGGCATCATGGCATTTGATCCTTTCCTTCCAAAAATTACATCTGGCTAGCCTTGTATAAGTCATGGAGTCATGTGGACATTAATCTGCAATGGATGCTAAGTTCTGACAGTGTCACAGTTTGTCATGGATGAAGACCATCTTCCCTAGACATATTTACCACTTGCACGTTCATTTCACACTCCAACAGAGTAATGCACTGTAGTGGCAATTTGCTTTTTGGAACACAGAGATGTGGTTGCTGTCTCAACACCAAGGAGACTCATAATTGATTACAATACTCAAGTTGAATGGCATGCAGCATGCCACGTAGTACTAGCAGGGTGAACTGAACGTCTGCTTTGCTTTTACAGTATACATGCACCAAGCACTAAAATGTAGACTATAGTTTTAGTGTGTATTGTCTAATCTACGACACAAAAACTTATCTACTGTTTGATTGCAGCTACTTAGTCATCATGATATAGGATGCGTCACAGCATCATGACATAAGTCTTACGTTATCATGAATGTGAATGCAATTTTTGAATACAGGATGTGCCACACTTTTGTGTGATGACACAGTTTAATATTGTCACCTACCATATGCACCAAAGCACATCAAAGCAATGTCACCATCATCCCTTATCTGTCCTTTGGGGAAAAAGTGACAATCAAGCAGTACAGTTCCAAGGATGACATCCGAAGGACTCATCCACAGCTGTTGAAGTGTTTGGACTCCAGAAATGCTTCTCTGCAGTCCATGCATTATTTTGGAACGCAACAATGCTGCCCAGGGTCATCATGGCACAAGGGCATCTGAATGATTGTTCCCTACATATCCAATCATCTGTGGGAACCCCATTGTATGTCAAGTACAAACAGAAATTTGGAACGTGGATCTGTGATACGTCTAGATATAAGATGAGGCTGTTAGCCAAATAATCAATTTAGAGGGTGATTCCTGTCTCACAAACAAATTGCTCTGTAAATTGAAAAACAAAAAGCCAGCATACTCTTGAAAAAAGCGTTGATGAAGTCCAGGAGGACGAAACGCGCATGGGCTGCCTCTGTTGTGTTACATGTAGGAAAAGTTAATGCATCAACACTACACCAGCTGTGGAACACATATTTGAACATCATCCTTGAAACTGTGAGGATTGTTTTAGCAATTTTTTCAACATAAGGAAATACATGGATACTAGTCACATTGCTTTGCTGTTATTCGGTGCATATGGTAGATAGTGTCATCTAGACTCCGTCGTTGGAATAGTGGATACATATCCAAGGTGGGTGGGTATTCTAGCACAATGGGAGCACACAATAAATGTGATGAGCTACAGATTGAATGCTAACTACATGACTCACTGACATATTGATGTGCAGATCGCAAGGCATATCCACTGGACAGTTCCCTACATTACAATTTGATATTATCATTGACACAGCACAAGGATTACTGCAATCAAATACATAATATGCAATACACAATACGCAAACACGCCATCAAACTCTGGGACCTAATCGACACATCCTCCCCGGACGTCGCCTTCCTGACGGAGACCTGGAAGAACGCTTCCTCTGCGCCCGACATCGCCATAGCCATCCTGGACGGCTACAAGATCACCGGCAGGGACCGCAACAACAAAGTAGGAGGTGGAATCGCCATTGTCACCGTCAACAAGAACACCCTCCGGGTCTCAACCAACACTGACGACACCATCAGCACCGTCGAACACTTGCACTTCAAGATCCACACAGACCACAACACCATCCTCAGAGGAACCCTCGTCTACAGACCCCCTGGACCCTGGCCTCAATTCAGTGACATCATCGCCGAATTCGTCAGCACGCACGCCATGGCCTCCACTGACTACATCCTCCTCGGAGACCTGAACTTCCACCTCGAGAACAACAGACAGCAACTCCGCCACCCTGATAGCCAACCTCGGACTCAGACAGCTCGTCAGAATGCCCACCCACTCCGCCAGCCACACGCTTGACCCCATATTCTCTGCTAGCTCCCATGTCACTTTCAGCCACACCACCAAACACCACTGGACCAACCATCGCTGCATCCACTTCACCTTCAAGAAACCCACCACACCCCACCACACTCAACTGATCCCACGCCGCAGCTGGATTAAAGCCAACGATGAACAGCTTAACACCATCCTTGCCCAGAGCCCACACGCCAACCCGACCAACACTGACTCCGCCGCAAGCAACCTCAGGCTATGGATCAATGACTGTGCCAACACTCTCACCCCGATCAAAAAACCCTCCAACAGACACATTGACAATAAGGCTGGCTGGTTCACTGCGGACATACAGGCCTCCAAACAAACCTGCCAGAAACTAGAGAAGAAATGGCACCACAAACAGATACCAGACAGTATGCGGCCCAAAAGACCGCCATCCTCAGACACCATCACCTCATCTGAGCCACAAAAAGGGCCACCTCCAAGGACCGCCTTGACAACAACGCACACAACACCAAAGAGCTCTTCAACATCGTGAAGGTACTCTCCAACCCCAGCTCCAACACCAACGACATCCCACCATCGCAAGACCAGTGCGACTCCCTTGCCACCCTCTTCCATTGCAAGATCGAAGACATCCACAACAGCTTCAACAACCAGAATGCCTTGACAGCCACCGACACCTCGGACCCCCCGGCCACCATCCACACTGACCCCCTGCTCACCTGGACCAATGTGAACGACGACGACACCATCCAAATCATGAACACCATCCACTCCGGCTCTCCATCTGACGCATGCCCGCACCACATCTGCAACAAAGCTAGCGCCACCATCGCACCCCATCTCCGCAAGGTCATCAACATCTCCTTCGAGACTGCGACCTTCCCGGCGAGCTGGAAGCACGCCGAGATCAACGTCTCACTCCAGAAACCCAAGGTGGATCCAAGAGACCTCAAGAACTTCCGGCCCATCTCCCTGCTCCCATTCCTGGCAAAGGTCATTAATAAGATCGCCAACAAACAACTGACCGGCTACCTCGAGGAGAACAACATCCTGGACCCGTCCCAGTCCAACATCCGCAGTAACCACCGTACCGAAACTGGCCTCATCGCCCCCACCAATGACATCAGGACCCTGCTGGACAGCGGTGAAACCGCAGCACTCATCCTCCTGGACCTCTCAGCCGCCTTCAACAATGTCTGTCACCGCACCCTATGCACATGCCTCCACAACGCAGGGATCCGAGACAAGGCTCTGGAATGGACCACCTCCTTCCTCTCTGGCAAAACCCAGAGCGCCCGCCTCCCCTCATTCCGCTCCAAAGCCTCCAAGATTATCTGCGGCGTACCACAAAGATCATCCCTCAGCCCGACATTGTTCAACATCTACATGGCACCGCTCGCACACGTCGCACGACTGCACAACCTCAACATCATCTCCTACGCTGACGACACACAGCTGATCCTATCCCTCACCAAGGACACCCTCACCGCCAACACCAACCTCCACAAAGGAATGAAGGCCGTCGCCGAGTGGATGAAGAACAGCTGACTGAAGCTGAACTCAGACAAGATGGAGGTCCTCATCTTCGGCTCCACCCCCTCAGCCTGGGACGACTCCTGGTGGCCTACTACACTGAGAGCAGCACCGGCACCAACCGACCATGCAAGCAACCTGGGGGTCAGCCTTGACTCAACACTCTCCATGACCAAGCAGGTCAACGCCGTCTCATCCTCCTGCTATAACACCCTCCGCATGCTCCACAAGATCTACAGGTGGATCCCCACCGAAACAAGAAGAACCTTCACCCTGGCCCTCGTCAGCAGCAGGCTGGACCATGGAAACGCCCTCGATGCGGGAGCCTTGGCCAAACTCCTGAAACGTCAGCAACACATACAGAATGCCTCTGCATGCCTCGTCCTCGACATCCCTTGCCACATCCTCATCACACCCCATCTGGGATCCCTGCATTGGCTCCCCGTCAACAAGAGGATCACCTTCAAGCTGCTCACCCATGCACACAAAGCACTCCACAACACCGGTCCGACATACCTCAACAGACGACTCTACTTCTACAACCTGAACCGCAAGCGCCCTTTCGCCGACCTCATCCTTGCCACCGTCCCCCGCATCCGAAGAACTACCACCGGCGGGAGATCGTTCTCCCATCACGCCGCCAAGACCTGGAACTCCCTCCTACAGCTGACCCCAGATCTCCTTACCTTCATGAGGCTACTCAAGACCTGGCTGTTCGAGCAATAGCAGCACCCCTCCCCCGCGCCTTGAGACCCTCACGGGTGAGCAGTGCACTTTACAAATGTTTTGATTGATTGATTAATAAGTCAGACTGCCATTCCTATGGCTCATTTGAATACAAATGAGTCGGGGCTAGGCATGTTTTTGGTAAGTGCACTGATAATGTTTTCCTAGCATGATACATCGCTAAATTGATGCATGGATGATATGAATCTGTCACTAAACTATACGTGATCTTGTACCAAATGTTCACTGACATGAAGAATCAAATGTAAATTTGGGTGATGACCGCACACTTATATGAAACATAAATCAGTGTGTTGCGGTATGCGTGCAGTGTTGCAAATGTGCCTGCGGAGCATATATGTAGAAAGTACTGAGTGGCCTAGACCCTGAAAGGTGACTAGGACTGCAACCTGCTGATAGTATGAGTGAATTGTATCCTTGGATCTATTAGGTTAAGTGTGCGTGTATTGTTAATCAGCGCTGGCTCTGATTTGTTTCAAATGAGGAAGATGTCATCAATGAATCGACGGAAAAACACCAATCCTTCTTGCCATGTAGTGTCTGAAAGAATATAATCAGTTTCAAATTTGGTCATGTATGTGTTAGCATAAGCTGGTGCTCCCAGAAAACCCATGGAAGTGCCGTTTAACTGTATGTAAAATTTCTCATTCCAGTTGAAATTGCTATTCTGTAAACAGATCTCCAATAGTTGTGGAATTAAACATTTAGGTGCATTCAAATGTTCTTGTCTTAACAAAGCCCATTCCACTGCTTCAAGTCCATTGGCATGTGGTATGGAAGTATAAAGTGCCACCACATCAATAGTGCACAAAATCCAATTCTCAGTCAATTCATCATTGACTGTCTTCAGGCTTCGTAAGAAATCCGTTGTATCTTCTACGTAAGTTCGCCAACTCTTTTTTTTATTATTGTGAGACTCCTTTTGATCATTCTGTGGTTCTGGTGTGCTACAGCTTTCTTCCATAGCGTTGTGTCTTCCATAGCATTGTGTCTAATTTCATAGTGCTTGGAACTTGTGGAATCTAGATTGTAAGCGTTGTGAAAGTCAGGTATTATTATCAATTTTATTTTGTTCAATCACCGTGGTGAGGGGAGCACGATGTATTCACATAACATACTAGTGTTCAACACCATATCTGATCCCAGGTGTGCATCCTTTGAAATCGGTCTCCTTTTCTTCTCACAGAATACCCCTGACGAAGGGACCCAGCGTCCCGAAATGCATTGGGTGTCACAATAATCTCATTTTGTACAGAAAATATGTAATTTTGATAATCTCGGCTTGTTAATGGAAACAATAGAAAAGCACGAAATTGCATAAATATTGAAATGTATATGTTGTTCATATTTAATCGGAAATTGTTTTGATTAAAAACTGAATTAAATCTAAGAACGTTCATTTGCTGTGCAGGTTGTAGTCCTAGTCACCTTTCAGGGTCTAGGCCACTCAGTACACTTACGTGAAGAGCCATATGACAATCATGGACACTGAGCATGGCCAGTTTGTGCCTGGTTGTTCTCTGTGTCATCACATTGAATCAATGTTGAAAGGCGTAGCAAGCCATGTACTTCCACAGACCAGCTGACTCTGACCTTGCACCCCCACTGCAACCCTGGAATCACGCCCTGTACAACGATTGGTCACAACACCACTCCCCACATGTAGTGAGCACTGTGTCCAGCATGCACTCCTCTCCTTATGTCAGACTTCTGATGCTGTTGTCTCAACTTGGCTTCTGCTACTCCAGTCCTAGTGGCAATGGGCACTCCATTTTGCCTTGTGGATAGTGGGAAGGCCTGTCTGACACTGTTGTGGCTTTTGATCTGTCCACACATGTCTCCACGTAGTACAATGTTCACAATGTGTTACATCATGCTCTTTGGACTTTGAGTGCGAATGCAAAGTTCAGACTGCAGCAGGAAGTTGTGGTCATACCATAGTTGCCCACATACAGAGTCTAGCTTCCATCCTCGCACATCATACACATCAAATTCTATGAACCTAGATACTCACTAGTGGCATTGGGGTCTTCAAAGCTGTTGACCTCCCCCTGTGTATATGGCGGTGGGCCACCTAAAAGAACAGTAACAGATGTACAATTAGGTATGGAATCACAACATATGTACATTCGATTGTAACAAAATTACTTTAGCGTGACACATGCATGTAATTACCAGGCCGTGTCACGCCTTTTACATTGAGTACAGCAATGTTTTGTCACCCACACCTGGACACTGTAAAAACTTGATTAATTCCACATCACTGTTCACTGACTGCGGCACAAACATGTGTGGCATCCCTGTGATTTTGCACGTGCATCAACAGATTCATCAGACATGCCCTTATGCAGACACTGTTGTGGACTGCGGTAAGGATGGCTGTTTTTAAAATTTGACTGCACATGCACATGTGTAAGCATTTATTTGCCTCAGACACTCACAACACTTCTTCGATTCTCAACATTCACGCAGCATGTAAAACTCTATCTTGTTCTGTGATTGCCCACTGATATGACCTTGCAGATGATTTTCGCATTGTGGCTCACACATGACTTGTGCTACTTTTGGCTGCCTGCTTCACACTCTGTTCGGGATGCTGATTCACCCGAAGTGCATCCACCCTGACGAATCCAGAGTTCAAGATGTACATCCATGAAACATTCAAAAGAACATGTAGTTTGATACATGTACACACAGCAGATGCACAGTATTAGCCCATCAGCCAAACCCCTCTTTAGCCAGCAAAAAAGACAAACACAATCATCGGCCATGCATATACACAATCCATCAGCTATAACTTGGATCAATTTGTATGGACTGTACCAGTGGCAAATCTATACGATACAAGCTTTACACACCGAGCAACACCCATGGATGGTAATCCAGACCACAATGCACCCTGGCGTTCACCACCAACTACACGCACACTACGTACACTCCAAACTGCACCAACTCTGGAACATGAAATGCATCGCCCTCAAAGTGTCCACCCTTTGAAGACTAGCCATGGAGATCTGTATCATCCTCATCAAACTTGCACCAGATGGAGCGATTTCCCACAAAAATTGGCAAATGCCTCACCAATTAATAATCACATTTCATGAATAGTCTGCAATGACTGTCTGGTATGAGGACATGCCATTGCACTCAATAGGTACGTCCAAATCACAAAGTTAAGCTCAAGCCACAGCACGCTCAACACCAAACACCTACGTGCACAGATCCGGGTCAGCATAAGGACAACACCCCTGCGGGAACCTCGTCCAAAGACTTTCCAGCCCCTGAGCTGTGTACACAACCTACATCACATACATAATTGCCCAACATGCAATCGCATACATGTACAACATACTTGTGACATAGCTCAACTCACATCTTGGCTACCTCAGTGCCAACAGATTTGCAAACTGCATGGACAACCTTGTAAACATCAGACAGTAACAGCTTGTCACAAGCCACAGCCACAAGGACGGTCCCAACATCAACACATCCACCACACCCAGACCACATACCCATATGGACTGACCTGTCTGACGTACAACTCCATGTCAACTAAACAGCTGCATCCATATAAAACAATTAGCACACCACAAAGGAAATGACAGAAGATTGACATGTTAAAACTATTATGAGACACAAACCAAAATGCCACCAACACCTTGCACTACACAAGCTTGGTTCTCAATGGACCACACAGATGGTTATCGTAATGTGTAGATGAATTTGCACCAGTCTCTAACACCGACACACAGCAGCACAGGAAGTCAACATGGTTCACGGATAGACCACATCATTTGTGAGGCACATGCAGACACCGTTTGGGAAAGATGAATAACGGCGAGGCTAAGACACAGGAAATCCCCTTAAGAAGGATCCAAATGCAAGAACACCATATCAACAATCCACCCACACATCATATTTTTAAATGAGCAAGTGAATCCCCCAATCAATCCTCACTAACTCCAAAAATGCAAAGGTAAGAATCCACTTCATAAGTTACATTTGCTGAACTTGCATTGTGCATACTGACATCTCCCCCTCACAGGAACACTACAACAAGCTCTGCTCATACTTCCACAAGGATGTCATGTGCCTCCAGGATAATTATGAGACACAGGTCTATGAAACCACACAATCTTCAGGCAAACCCAGCTACCCCATCATCTCCTCTTGGACAACATTAAGCACCACAGACAACGCATCTACCATGAGAGGCATCCACTGATGATCACAAATGAACCCCTGTCACAAACCTCTCCTACCAATCTGCCACACACGTCACTCCAGCATTAAGCATTTACAATGAAGCCGGCTGTGTAATAGTGAGATTATGCACCTTAAGTGGAACTGCGTCTACTTACGACCCACATTCAATCAGCTGACAACAATCATCCTGCACAGACCACACCATGCACATCTCCTTTGGAACTGTATAGAACAGACTCTGCAACTGCACCTGGATTCCGACCCTCACATGTGAGTAGCCTACTAATGATTCTGATGCCTGGTTGATTCATCGATTGATGCCTCATGCTTACATACACAACCAGAGTCATGTATATCTTGAAATATACACAGGATATGGACTGAAATACAAGAGTGTGCAGCAATGATGCAACGCAAGACCTTTGTCTGCACCACACTGTTTAAATTCCCGAGCACTGGAATACAACATGGACATTTTCAAGATTCCTTGTGCCAACAGTACTTCACTATTTTCCACATACTGGTGGTGCTGGGTCGTGCTCAACTTGGACAATGACCTGCAAATCCAGCCAGCGTGTCTTACCATGCCCTTGTGATCATGCAACCTTTCCACTCAGTTGTTTGCAAGGAAGGTATGTTCCATGTTGGTTGCTGTGGATGTTCACACACACCACCCATAGCCACTGATGCATTGCCAGACTTACAATGGAGTGATAAACTGTAAAAGCATCAGGCTGGCACTCCACCCTAGGGCTGACATAATGTGTTAAAAAATAAGAATATTTATTAATTTCCTTTACCATCGCTCAATGCATGCTGCATTTGACTGCACACATTGGAGGAGTTAATCTGATCAATTGTAACTTTAGGGTGCAAGAAGGTGCCCCTTCCTGAACAAACACTATCGCCCCATTACGCAGGCAGCCATGTACCTGTGTGCAAGGTTGCCTGCACCTGCACATGGTGGCATGTTGTGTGCCAGCACAGGGGTTGGCACAGAGATTCTACATGATGTGTAAAAGATGTTTGATGCCTGCAACTTGGAGCTAAATCTGCTTTGCATAGTTAAATGACTTGCAGCACCGCGCAGCGTTTGTATCCTACTGATCCGCCCCATAGTTTTAAGCATCACAATAATATTTCCACTTTT
Organism: Triturus cristatus; assembly: GCF_964204655.1. NCBI lineage: Eukaryota > Metazoa > Chordata > Amphibia > Caudata > Salamandridae > Triturus > Triturus cristatus. The sequence goes on along the minus strand of NC_140587.1, from coordinate 796,813,390 downwards.
GGCACTGGTGCCTGTGTGTGTGTGAATATATCCAATTTCTATGTCAACATCATATATATTGGTTACAACATATGTGTTTGTGACCACACAACAATCCATTTTTTGACTGAGGTCATATGTAGTTCCGCCCAGACCATTGCAACGCCAATTGATCTATCAAAAGATTTGGACAGAGGGAGATATAGCATAGCTTGGCACCTCTGAAGAAAACAATATGAGTACCAACAAACACTTACTTACCAACTGGACCACCAACCTCCAGGCCAAGATGGTCAAGCAGGTCAGCCTCCTGCTTGATGACGTCTTGCCAGCGGTGCTTGATCTGGTGGGGTGTGCGTTGGACATCAAAGATACGCCCCAGATGTTGCTGAACCTGGGTCCACTGCCGCTTGCGCTCCGCCGTGTCATACCACTGGCTAACTCGGCCCCCCATGCTGATCATCCTGGGCAGGTAGTGAAATATCAGCCATATGAGGCCGCCATATGGTCAGATTTCTTGACCTTCCCGACATATTCAGGTCTTATTTTTTTTTTAAAAGGAAACTTACAAAGAGTAATAAAGGAAACTTATACAAAAATTAACTTAGATAAATAAGAAATTACCCCACCCGTATATTATCACTAAAACTAACTACCCCTATAAACAAACACCCCAAAATACAAATATTACTGACACACACAAGACTGACAAATGACTCAAGACAGACCAACAAACTTCAAAAGACACAGAGGACTGACAAATGACACTTGAAAACACAACTAGCACACTCCACAGACTCAAACAACCTCCTCCACCAAGCACACACCTAGAGCTAATAAGTGGAATTCCTGGTTTGGGAGGTTCTGGAATCATTGCATCATTTCCTGCTTAGATGCGACACGTTTTGACGTTTTGTGTCACGCTTCCGACGATGCGTCGGTTTCCAGCTCTTGCTGTTCATCTCACGTATGCATGCGTGATGCTTCTCTGTTTTGCGTGTTGCATCATGCATTAACATGCATTAGTCATTACAAAGCGTAATGTTTTTCACAGTGCGTCGCGCTTTGTTGGGATGCTACCCGGTTTTGTGACTTTGCGAGACTTTACGGGTAGATGCGACACGTTTTGGGGGGCTGAGTGAGTAGAGTCAGATTAGTAGATGCTTTACGTGTGGGAAATTGCGACACTTTACACGGGATGCAACACATTTCATGGGGCTTATTGAGGCAGATTGTAAAATGATCAACGCTTGGCTAATTGCGACACTTTACATTGAGATGAAACACTCATCTGTGGTCTGAGTGACTCAATCCTGATTTGTCACTGTATAGATGTGTATGTGTGGGGGAAGAACTACCAGGAGGTGTTGCAGCGTTGCACCGGGCGCCTTTTGCCTGCGCAATGCTGCAGCACTCCTGAATGCACAGGTATGCCACGTATTCACTGGAATATGTTGCATCTCCATGCTTCACCCTGCGCTGTTGCACTAACTGCAGGCATGCGCTGGCCCTGGACCCTTGGACCCTGGTGCATGGATGCGTGCGTCATGGGATATTATCTGTGTGCATGAATGGGCACCTTCCTGCCCATGAACAATCAATACAGGCATTATCCACTTGAAATGAGTGCTATAGACTGCAGCACGGATAGAAAGCGGGAGAAGACAAGCCGAAAATACAAAGGGGCAAATTTACAAGCCCCTTACGCCAGATTTGTGCCGCTGTTGCGTCACTTTGTGACTCCAGTGCGTAAAGCCATAGAACAACAAATGTGAGCCCTCATAGACAGAGTAAATCAATTGGAGCATAGGGCTGAGGACACGGAGGGACGCACCGGCAGTGATAACATCCGTGTTGTGTGTCTTCCAGAAGGGTTGGAAGGAGATGGCATGGTGTCTTTCCTAGGAACTTGCTTTCGTAGTGTGGTGTCTCCTGAGGGCCTGTCGGAGTTCTACACTCTGGAGAGCACACAGCAGGTGCCAGCGAGGGCATAGGCTCTGGGGAGGACTCAGCGACCGGTGGTGGCTCCTGCAAAGGGTGTGATATGGGGCCCGTTCATTGTGGACAATATTAGGGTCACCCTTTTTCTGGCCTACACTTTTGCAGTACAAATGAGGCTGGCCTCCTATGTTTAGGTATACAAGAGCATTACAGGACAAAGTACTCCAGTACTCTCTGATGTTCCCGGCACGGGTGCATATCATCCTGGAGGGGAACACTCACTACTTTGACTCTCCTGGAGATTCCTGGAACTGTTTATAGGTGTGCAAGGGTGGAAAGCCGCATGAGTGTGCACTTGCTTGCCCCTGACCGGGTCCTCGCAGCCCCACACACAAATTGAATTGCCAATCCGGAGGTAGAACCCAGAGGAAGCCATCATCATCTAAAACTGAGAAGGAGCAAGTCGAGGCTCTACAAGCTGAGGCTCTGCAAGCAGTGGCATCATTGGCGCCACCCCAACAGTGGAAGAGGAATATTCTTGGTGATCTGACGGCAACAAAACAGACACGTCCCATAGCCATAGCGTGAAGATGCCAGTTGTACCGCATAATACAACAGGTGATATAATTCAAATGAGTATGGTAAGCTAGAATGCTTTGGGTCCCCGGAGGGGTGCTAGACTCAGAATGCCAGTCATTGTTTCTGGACTAATTATCTTGTTTACATGGCTGATGCACTTTGCTTGACGTACGTCTCTTAGGTTAGCCGTGCTCCTATGCCTCTGGGACTCACAGTGGATTTTGGGGATATAGATTTCGTTTGGATGGAAGCTGTTTTGATAGTAACTGTCCTGGGGATGGGCAGTTGGCGGGTTTTGTTAGTTAAGTGTATATTTCTGGCCTGATATGTCACTGGTGAATTTCGTAGTGAAGCGTTGTCTATCAATCAATCATTTGCAAAGCGCACTAATCAACCGTGAGGGTCTCAAGGTGCTGAGGGCTGGCGGGTGCAGCTCCTGCTCAAACATCCAGGTCTTGAGACTTCTCATGAAGGTCAGCAGGTCCTGGGTCTGTCATCGATGGGTGGGGAGGACGTACCATGTCTTGGCTGCGAGGTAGAAAAATGATCTGCGGCCGGTGGTTGTCCTGTGGATGTGTGGACCGGTGGCTAGTGCAAGCTCAGCGGAGCGTTGCTGGCGTTTTGGGGTGTAAAAGGTGAGTTGTTTGATGAGGTATGCTGGACTGGCGTTGTGGAGTGCTTTATGAGCGTGGGTGGTGAGCTTGTCGGTGATCCTCTTGTTGACTTGGAGCCAGTGCAGGTCTCTTAGCTGGCATGTGATGTGGGTGTGGTGGGGGATGTAGAGGATTCCGTTGGGGATCCATCTTTAAATCTTGCAAACCATGCAGAGGGTATTGAAGCAGGAAGAGGAGACAGCGTTGACTTGCTGGGTCATTGAAAGAGATGAGTCCTGCATTAACCCCCGGTTGTATGCATGATTGGTGGGTGTCGTTGCGGCTCCCAGAGCAGCCGGCCGCCAAGAGTCGTCCCAGGCAGAGGGGGTGGGGCCAAGGATGTGGACCTCCATCTTGTTGGAGATTAGCTTCAGTAAACTGTTCCTCATCCAGTCGGTGATGGCCTTCATTCCTTCATGTATGTTGTTTTTGGCAGTGGCGGGGTACTTGGTGAGTGAGATGATTAGCTGGGTGTTGTCAGCGTAGGCGACAATCTTGAGGTTGTGTGGTCAGACAATGTTGGCCAGCTGTGCCATGTAGACGTTGAAGATGGTTAGGCTGAGGGATGATCCTTGGGGTACGCCGCATGTGATCTTGGTGGATTCTGATCAGTACGGGGGAAGGCGTACCCTCTGGGTTCTATCAGTGAGGAAGGAGGAGGTCCAGTTTTGGGGTTTGTCGCGGATCTCTGCGTTGTGGAGGTGTGTACATAGGGTGTGGTGACAGACGGTGTTGAAGGTGGACAAGAGATCCAGGGTGATGAGGACCACGGTTTTTCCGTTGGCCAGCAGGGTCCTAATGTTGTTGGTGGCAGCGATGAGGGTGGTTTTGGTGCTGTGATTGCTGCGGGATCCGTTTTGGGATGGCTCCAGGATGTTGTTCTCCTCAAGGAAGTGGGTCCGTTGTTTGTAGACGGTCTTGAAGAATGACTTTTGCTGGGAGCGGGAGCAGGGAGATGGGCTTTAAAATCTTGAGGTCATTTGGGTCCGCTGTGTGTTTCTTGAGTAAGGCATTGATCTTGTTGTGCTTCCATCTTTCTGTGAAGGTAGCGGTTTTGAAGGAGCTGTTGATGATCTTCGGGAGATGGTGTGCGATGATGCGGTTTGCTTTGTTGAAGATGTGGTGAGGCAGGGTTTGAAGGCTGAGCCAGAGTGGATGGTGTTCATGGTTTAAATGTTGTCGTTGTTGGTGATGTGGGTCCAGGTCAGCAGGATGTTGGTGAGGCAGGGGGGTGAGTCTGCGGTGTTGGTGGCGGGGGTATTCTGGGAGTTAACGCTGTTGTGTATGTCGGCAATCTTGCGGTGAAGTTAGGTGGCTAGGGAGTTGCACATGTTTTGCGAGGGTTGGAATGTCATTGGAGTAGGAGTGTTCCTTCAAGGTGGCGATGAGCTCTTTGCTGTTGTGTGCGTTGTTGTCTTTGCGTTCCTTGATGGAGGTCCTTTAGGTGGATCACATAAGTTGGTGGTGCTTGCAGCTGGCATTCTTGAGTACTGCATGGTTTTTACGATGTCTGTTAGTGTCACCACTTTTTGTCAAGTCTACTGCAAGTCCGCTTGGATTCCTGGAGGTCAGTGGTGAACCAGCTTGCCTTTCTGTCGATGCGTCTGTTGGAGGGTTTTTTGATTGGGGTGAGGGTGTGGACGCAGACATAGAGCCACTGTCTGAGCTTGCGTGCGGCTGTGTTGGTGTAGGTGGTGTCAGTTGGTGGGTCTAGAGCGAAGGTGGTGGTGAGCTGATCTTTGGTGACCTAGTTTCAGCTGCGTTAGTGTATCCGTTGCGGGTGGTGGTGCGTGGTGGGTTTCTGGAAGGTGAAGTGGATGCAGTGGTGGTCGGTCCAGTGGAGTTTGGTGGTGTGGCTGAATGTGATGTGGTTGCTGGTGGAAAAGATGAGTTTGAGTGTGTGTCCGGCAGAGTGTGTGGGAGTCGTGACAAGCTGTTTGAGTATGAGGTTAGCGAGTTTTTTGTTGAGGGCGCTGGAGTTGCTGTCATTGGTGTTCTCGAGGTGGAAGTTGAGGTCTCCTATGAGGATGAAGTCAGTGGAAGCATGGGCGTGTGTGTTGGAGATGGAGTCTCTGTACTGTGGTGATGGTCCGGGGGTCTGTAAACGGAAGTTCCACTGAGGGTGGTGCTTGAGTCAAGCTAGATCGGAAAGTGCAGGTTTGTTTCAGCGCTGGGGGTGTGTTCGGTGCTGGCTGACAATCTGAGGGTATTCCTGTGTATGATGGCAATGCCTCCTCCTGTTCTGTTGGAGTGGTCCCTGCGGGTGATCTGTTAGCTGCCCGGGATCTCTATGGCAATGTTGTTGGCTGAGGAGGGATTCATCCAGGTTTCCATTAGGATTGCGACATCCACGGCGGTTGAGTCGGGTAGGTCCCAGAGTTCGATGGCGTGCTTGTGGACGGGGCCTGGCAGGAGGGTCAGTACGTGCAGGTTTTCAGTGGCTGGTGGAGCTGCAGCCATGGCAGGAGAAGGGTCCATGATTGAGCTTCGGTGTGGCCTGAAAGCAGTTGGTTGAACGCCTGGATTGAGTTCTTGGAGGAAGTTGGCATCATAGTGTCGTCAGGTGGCATGGCTCTTGCGTGGGCCACTGGTTCTGGCACTGTGCGTGGTCCAGGCGTGGACGTGCGTAGATAGGCTTACCTTAGGTGCACATGCTGTGCACATCCGTTGCCAGACCGCGCAGCGGCTGCAATTATGTAGGGGAGGGAGGGCGTGAACGTACATCTGGGACACGGGAGTGGAGGCGGTAACGGTGGGAAATCAGCATGTAAGAAGTGGGAGGACAGGGTGACTTGAGGATAATACACAGAATACAGGCAACAGATTACATGTACAGGCAAAATAACAATAACAATGACAAGGCCCAATGCACCAAAATTAGTAATTAGGCACAGGACACCAAGGACAAAACTGAGATGGCAAGCATCAGGGAAAGTCAGAGATGGCAAGAGTCAGAAGACAAAGACACTACTAGGTGTCACAGAGCGGGCTTGAACCCTGCCTGGGTTGGGCTGGTGGTATCTGTGTCAGAGCAGGACACCATGTAGCTGCTGGCGTGAGAGCGTACCTCAGACTGGGTCAGAGGTCTACTTGCCATGGGTACTGCTAAAGATTTATAACTGTCTTTCATGTGACGTGAGGGGAATGCAATGTATGTGGAGGCGTCATCATGTACATGCCTATTTACCCATTGAGGGGTCCAGCTTGCACTACTTCAGGAGACCCACTTACATGACCATGAGGGTAGGGCATTACAGCTGCGAGGGCGTGCCCAACTTTTTCATACTACTTATTTAGCATTTGCCCGGGGGGTACAGATTTGTGTGCGGGCGTGAGTGCCATTTAATTTCATAAACCAACTCATAGACACTGAAGGCAGATATGTTGTAGATATGGTGTAACTGGATGGGCGGAATGTAGTCCGTGTAAGCATTTATGCACCTAAGTGAGGGCTGCCTGCCTTCTTTTCACATCTGTTCAGGAGGTTGGCGCACTTTCTTACAGGATCAGTGTTGATCAGGGGTGATTTGAATTGTGTTCTAAATGTGGTTCCAGATCCTTCACATCCCCTGCTTCCTGAAGACACCCACTCCCCAAACAGCGAAATCAAAATGTAATAGGCATGTCAGATGGTGGGTGGTGGATACCCGGAGGGCCCAGCACCCTGAGGACTGGTATTATTCCTTTTTACTTGCTTAGCATGAACTCCACGTCCAGCTCGATGCATTTTTGTGCTCTCCTGATGTGCATGCCAGGGTAAAGAGTAGCAAACACCTCAGAAGGAAACTGTCCGATCATGACGACCCTCTTGATATATGTATAGTGGACTCGCGCACAAGCTGGGATACACACTTGGCGCATGCGCCCTGAACCCTTTGGGGATCCAGTGTATCGCAATATAGTGCATGCGGACATAAATCAAAACGTACTAGATGATGAGAGCACAGCGACATCTGCTTTAGTGGAGTGGGATGACTCCTCAAAACAGTTTGTAGAGGTTGCAGCATGTCGTGGAGGGTGGGACCCAAAGTGCTTTTGAAGGTAGTGCAAGAAGCTGATCAACAACTGCATAAATTTTAAGACACCGTCTGTAAGGACCAGATGGAAAGGGTGCGGTCATGGAGGGAAAGGAAGCGGTGGCAGCACAAGTAGAACGATTGCACAGCTTTGAAAATTAAACGTACATCACACACACCTATGCCAAAAGAGAGGAATCTGGTGAACCTTTGGCATGTTTGCCCAGCCCAAATAAGCAAGATTACATGGTTCTGGAGCCCAGGGATCAGCAAGGGGCAGCTTAAATTACTCAACAGGGTATGAATGAGTTTTTGTTATTCAGCCTTATACCAAACCCAAAATTGGCCCTGTCAGAGAACATATTGGCCGGGTGTATGGTAGCAGCTCTGATGTCACTTTTTGGCAGGTATCAGGCATACATACTGGGGTGATACATTGAGCTGCAAGGGGTGCGGGGGGGAATAAAGCATATGGCGAGGAATAAGAGGCCAGGAACCAACAGCCTCCCAATGCAGTTCAAACTCACCTACACTGACCAATTGTCACCTAATTTTCGAGCGATTTATAAGGACGCTAATCGACAGGGCCAGCTCCCGGTCCCAACACAAGACGCAGTAATCGTCACACTCCTTGAAGCTGGGAAACCACCTTGTGTTAAATCTGCATACCGCTCATTGTCCATGCAGAACACTGATTAACAGACCCTGAGCCATATTTGTCCACCCGCCTACTCCCCTATATGTCTACTTTAGTCAATGAGGGTCAGTCCGGGTTCATCCCGATCATGAATCCGGCTATGAATGTTCATCAGCTATTGCAGAGACTCTAAGCAGATTCTTACCGAGAGTCCGAGGCCGCTATTTTTTAATTGGACATTGAAGATGTATTTGGTAGCCTTAAATTGCCCTATTAGTACCATGTGGTCAGCCTGGGAGCAAACTCTGTGAAATGTACGTGCTTGTTATATATACACGCCACTGTACGTTTTCAAACTTGTGGCTTGATATCTGATACTTGTGATATCACCAGGGGCACAAGACAGGGATGCCCCTTTAGTTAGCCTTAGCGGTAGGACATATTGCCACAGGTCTGCATTACCAGTGCTTAAGCATGCAAGGGAAAATCATCGTATTGGCCTGTATGCAGATGATCACTGACGTTTTGGCTAATAAAGGGGAAGCGTTGCAAGGGGCGAAAGAACTGCTCCATGACCTTGGCATGGTGGGTGCCTTTGTGTCGATATTTTGGAATCCTGCTCATTTCCAACAGTAGAGGCGTGGGTGGGTCCGCAGACCACAGCTGGGGTGCCAGTGTAATATGTATACCTGATGTATTTATGAACACAGATTTCTCACGCACAGAGTGAGTTGCTGGGGGAAACATTTGCATTGCAATTACAGGACTGAAGTGTAATTTAGATTTTGTGGGGACGCTTCCATTGTCATTTGCTGGGCGAGTGGCCTTACTTTGAATGTTGGCCCAGCCAGGAATTTGGATTTATTTCGTGACCCTCCCACTATGGCTACCTGCGCAATGTTTGAAACAACTCAAGTCCATGTTTATAGGATTCCTGTGCGGGGTGGGTAGACAGTGTGTGGCCTTGACTGCTCTGATGTATGCACGCTCAGCGGGGGGATGGGCCGTTGCTTTTTTCAACACATATCATCTAGGTTTTAAATGGTTCACGCAGAACATTGGTGATTCTTTGCCGGGCACTGTGGAACAGGGGAAGAGGGTCCTGGCCTTCAAATACTCTCTCAAATTGTACTGTACCTCCATATTTCAACAGGCAGCCTCCCAGGGGAACTCAAGACAGCATTGGCGGGGTTGGATGAGGAGCTTGACAGGGACAAAGATTGATGTCCCATATGCACGTGACATCCCATTATCCATGTGTGAGGTATCAGTTCGCTGTGGGACCAGGGGCGACTGTCTGTTTGGCAGGCAAAGGGTCTGACTGATATCGTGGATCGGTATGAGGATGGCATGCTCCTTCCCTTTGCTGACCTACATGAGCGATCTGGGCTATCAGGGGGCAACTTTTAGTTGCACACAACACTTGCTATGGCTCTTTGTCGACACTGGAAGGAGGGCCTCATGGCAAACAAAACAGGCCTGGGTTGTCAATACATAGTAACAGTGGTGGGAACCTTCAATGCGGTTACATGCCTATACAGCCGCATGGCGCAAGAGATGCTGTCGCCCCTGACAGAACTGAGGCTTGAATGGGAACTAGCCAGGGGTGAGGAGATAATGGATGTGACATGTGACAATATTGTAGGGTGGGCATGGAAGGGCACTAGGGACACACACTTTCAGTTGGTGCACTTTGACATCTTGCATTGAGCTTACCTCACACCGGCAAGACGTCATAAATAATATTTTTCATGCAGGCTCAGTGTCCACGTTGCTGGGGGGAGGGAGCGGAATTCCCCCTCATGTTCTGGGGCTTGCCTACAATTGACTGCATATTGGATTGCAGTATTGACCTTATTTGACATACTTAATGACAGAGACTTGGCGTCGGATATGGGACCTTGCATACTACATTGGTTCCCCAAACACAGCTCAGAATGAGATCACTAGTACATTTATTGATATGGGACTCCTGTTGGCTGAGCACTAAGTCACTTTACATTGAAAATCACAAAGGTGTCCCACCACAAGTATATGTAAGCCAGAATTCATCAAATGTGCTGAATGTGAGTTGGTGGTTTCTTTGCAATAGGCGAGGAGAGTGGGAACTGAGAAGGCGCTAGATGTGTCTAAAGCATGGGACACATTAGTGTTGCTCTTGAAGATTCTGGACAGTGATAGCGATGAGTATCCCGTAGGTAATGCTCCAAGTGGGGAGGACTAGGCACACTCTCCCGGGAACTGCACCAGTGCAAAGTGAACATGGCCTATGAGCAGCGTAACCTCCCAGCCATGGTGAAGTTCCCATTGCATTTTTCTCAATACCCTACTAGCAAGGCTTCAGCACTACAAACTCATACTGTGAAACTTCATAAGAGCTGAGAGTGACATGTCTGAGTGGAGGGATGGGAGGGGAGTAGTTGTGGGGGATTAGATTAGAATTGATCGCAGAGTATATTTGGAACAGATGCTTGTGTATTGCAACACACTATCGGACTTTCCTTTATCTGTGCTACTCATTTTGGATTTCGGGAGGAATGAATTTTGAAAGAGCAGGAAGCTTATCACCCAATGGTTTTAATGTGTTTCCACTGTTCCTTCAGTACTATGTTGGTATGCAGGCAATATTACACGGATGTATGTATTTGGAATTGTTCAATTCAATCGATTTTGTCTTAAAATAATAATGAGTAAAATGATGGATGTTGCTGTGGGTGTTCTCACACGACACGAATGGCACAAGACACAATTTCAAATTTGGTGTGATTCGTAAATATGGAGATGCGTCTGAATGCTACACCACCATAGGGCTGGTGTAGCGTGGCGCAACAAGGGGAAATCTTTCTGTTCTCCTTGTAATTTATCTTTCAATGCATGCTGCATTCTACAGTACACATTTGAAGATGCTAATGCCTGTGATGATCAATTTGGGGCAACATTGTGCCACTTTGCACACATTGACAATCTCACCATGACACAGGCATCTGTTTTTGCACGTGCACAGGGGAGAGCACAGGCATGCTACATGTCATTGTAAATATGTGGCATTCCTGCGCTTTGGTAGTGCGACAGCATGCCACTGCCTAAGGGCTTGCATTGCTGCACTGCAGCACTTCCTTGTGACTCTTACCCATAACGTTTTGCTTTATTGCACACTTTCAAACATTGTGCATTGCACATCTGGGCAAATTACAATGTGTGGGTACAGATGACGTTTAGTCTGTGCAAAGGAGAGTCAGTAGCCTGGCATTGTGGTCCAACACATTTTTTTTGATACACAGTTTTGATGTTGTTGGGCCTGCATTGTCACTCATTATGCTTGACATGCCCCTGAACAGGTACGTTTGTCAAATGGTGCACCAATACATGCTTACGGTGTGCAATTGATATGTGCACTTGTATACACATGGTTGCCCATTGTAATAGGATTATTTTGCTATTTACATGCATTTCTTACTGCACCTTTCAATAGTTAATTTGAGTTAGATGCCATGTGTGCATATGTCGTCAGTGTGACTTGGTGATCAACAAAGTTTTATGTGTGATATTTCCATGCATTCCTAGCTGGTGTCCCTTGGGATTTTAAGTTATGCTGCTATTTGTGTATGCAGCTTTGTACTGTATGTTATATGGTTATGGTGTATATGTTGCAATGCATTTTCACATTGATGTATTGCATCATTTGGACCTAAGGGCATGTAATGTGGCTGTAATGTGGCATAGTGGAAGCTATTGTTGCTGAGTATACTTGTATATACATTAATTTGTGCTTACCTACAAGGAGCCCATTGCCATATTGTCCATTTTCGAAACGTTCATTGATGATGCTGTTTCAGAATATATATGAGTCATGCACACTCCCATGGTATTTGGCAAGTACATTGACAAATTGTCCCCGATGGTCCACAATGGCCTGGACATTGATAGAGTGTGTGTGCTTTCGGCTGCGGTATAAGTGTAACGTAGCTGCAGGTGGTACAAGCTGAACATGCGTGCAGTCCATTGCTCCAAGCACATGGGGGAATCCAGCAATGGCATAGAAGCCTTGCTTAATGTCCATCTTCTGCTGGTGTGTGTTTGGGAAATGGATGTGCTGTGGTGTGAGCCGAATGATGACATCCAAGACCGAAGGGAGGAAGGCGGAGAAAGATGCCTGTGAGACCCCTGCCACTTGTGCAGCTGTTAGTTGGAAGGATCCAGAGGCCAACATGTGTAATACCGCCAGTAGCTTTGTCAGTGGTGGGATGTTGGTGTACCTTTCAGTTGGTGTCTGTATCTGTGGTGTGATCTGCCGCAGCAGGTTCACAATGGACGCTTTCCTGAGGCGATACATTTTGATAACTTGTTCGTCTTAGAGTCCAATGAGGGTGGTCCTTGGACGGAAAATGCGCTCCTTTCTCCTGTGCTGCCTTTGTGGTAATGGTGGAGGGTGAGGTTGTGGGATTTGTTTTGGGGGTGGTTGTCGTCTTCTTTGTACAACTCCCAGCTGCAGGATTAGTAGGTCCATGTTGCTTGCTCTGCTTCAAAACTGCTCTGCTGCACTTTATTTCAAGTTCTGGTGTACTTGCGTCATATCCTGCGCGTGGGTTTATGAGGCGCAGGCTTGCTGGCGTATTTTCCTATTTGCGTGACGCATTACGTAGATGCGTCGATGCGGGGAAATGACATAAATATGCCTGCGTTGTAAATGCGTTGCTTTTTGGTTGGGAACGCCTACCTTGCATATCCTAATACTTACGCGACGCAGCTGATTCTCACGCAGCTCCATTTTGTCGCATCTCCGATTACATGACGTATCTCCATGGATGCGTCACCTTGCAAATTTTGCGTAAAAAAACCCCCACAGATGCGTCACGTAAAGTGACGCATCGGTGGCGCAATGGGCTTGTAAATCTGGCCTTCAATTTTTAAATTGAGAAAACCCTTGGTATATGAAGATGGGTCATATTATACAATGCAGGCACTGAATAATAGTTTTGTCCTGAGAAAGCTAGGCCTTGGAGACCATGGGAAAAGTTGTGTAGTGCGTTAAGAAAGGTAAGCTGGACCTTGCAAGGCTATCAGTTAAATCATTTTGTATCAAAGAGCTTTAGTGTTCATTGATGTTGTCATTGGGGCAATTAACTGGCAGAAAGAGATGATTTGCCTTATTGAAGATAACGGCATGTTTGTAGATTTTTAGCTCCTTGGTGCTTTAAAAAGTAAGCTGTTATGATAGGACACCCAAGGCTGTGGTGCAATGTTATAAAGTAGCTCAGTGTTAGAAATGGGGGTCTCTAGTTGGCAAAGGTAGGTACCTTTGATCAAGTAGGGGGCCTTGCTTCTATTCAGGGTAAGTGGGATACACTTCTGAATATCCCCTGCTCACCCCCTTGGTAGCTTGGCACGAGCAGGCAGGCTTATCCCAGAGGCAGTGTGTAAAGCATTTGTGAACACATACAGTAATACAGTGAAAACACTGCAAATGGACACCACACCAGTTTAGAAAAATAAGTAATCTTTACTAGACTTAGCACAAGACCAAATGACAAAAATCCACAATACTGTAATAAAAATATGACTTACAAATGGCAGAAATAGCTTAGTTCAATGTAGATGGTAAATGCGATACTTTACTCTCAAAGTACCTTGGATGCGTCAGGCAATACAAACAAAAGGTTTGCAGGGAAGGTGATGCATCGCTTCCTTGCTTCGGGGGAGGTGATGCATCGGTTCCTTGCTTCTTTGCAGGGGAAGTGATGTGTCATTTCATTACCGGAGAGGAGGTGATGCGTCGGTTTCTTACTGCGTTCCGGTTACGATGCAACAAGATGGCACCGCGATGCGACGATCCAGTGTGATCGACAAAATGGTGTCTTTGATGCGATGCAACAACGTGGATGCGATGTGTGCATACCCGACGGCCGTGCGGCAAAATTGATGACCTTTGGAGCCGCGACAGGCCCTGTGACAAGCTTCTCCGGTGATGCAACGGCAACCTCTGCGGCGGCAGCACGCTTCTCCGGTGATGTGACACGCTGCCTCTGCAATGCGACAGCGAACAGCTGCGACGGCGACACGCTTCTTCAGCGATGCAATGGCAACTGCTGTGGCTTCGACGCACTTCTTCCTCGTTGCGTCACGCTTCCAACTCCCAGTGACACGCAGTCTTCAGAGGGCCCAAAACAACAGCAGGCACCTCATAGCAGGTAGAATTCCCAGCAAGGAAATTCAGGAGGAGCTGGTGGTGAAGTCTTTGTGTCCCTGAGACTTTAGAGCAGGAGGCAAGCTCAGCTTCAAGCCCTTGGAGATCTTCCTCAAGATAGTAAAAGCTCACACAAAGTTCCTTTTCTCCTTTCCTTAGCAATAAAGTAACCACTGCAGGCCAACCCTAGACAGCAACAGCACTGGGGCAGTAATCTTCCTTCAGCTTCTCTGGTTCTTCTCCTTGGCAAAGGGTTCATCTTTATTCCCAGAAGTGATCTAAAGTTCTGGGGCCTGGGCCCCAATATTTATACTGCAAACTTCTTTGTCCTCTGAAGGCAGAGGGGGCCCGATTCACAGAACTAACTTAAGACAAAATCCTAAACTTACTACCATTTTGGTATTCACAGAAGGCACTTACTCATTTTGGTATTCACAGAAGGCACTTACTCATTTCGGTATTCACAGAAGTTAGGAGTCCTAACTTTAGGACTCCTAAATGCCTTCTGTGAATACCGAAAGTATTAAAATTAGGATTTTTCTCAGGTTAGTAGTAGTATAGTTAGGACTCCTAACTTTAGGACTCCTAAATGCCTTCTGTGAATACGTAAAGTCTTAAAATTTGTATTTTTCTCAGTTTAGTACTAGTAAAGTTAGGAGCCCCAACTTTAGGACTCCTAAACTGAGAAAAATCCTAACTTTAAGACTTTCGGTATTCACAGAAGGCATTTAGGATTCCTAAAGTTAGGACTCCTAACTTCTGTGAATACTGAAGTGAGTAAGTGTCTTCTGTGAATACCAAAATGAGTAAGTGCCTTCTGTGAATACGAAAATGGTAGTAAGTTTAGGATTTTCTCTTAAGTTAGTTCTGTGAATCGGGCCCAGGGTGTCTGTGCCCAGCCAAAACCAGTTCTGTCCTCCCCAGCTTCCGGGCAGGAGGTGGAGACAGCATTGTTTTAAGCCGACCTGGTCCAGGTAGCTGAAAGGAAAATTCCTCCCCCTACTCTCTATTCTATGAGGGCTCAGGTCAGTGAAAGGAAATCTCCTCCCCCTACTCTCTTTTTAATGCAGGTCCTATTCAGCCCAGCCCTGACCCATCAGAATGCTGGGGCCAAGGCCCTCTCCAGCCCCCTGTCACTCACAAACCAGACATGGAATACACAACCCTAGCAGAGGCATGCTGGTTGGTTAACACTCAGCATTCCACATTATGGTAAATTTCAGCCTGTCTGGAATTCTCCGGTTCTGCCTGGGTGCCTAGCTGATGCTCTCAGTAAGCCATTGGAAGATGTGGGTTTTGAGATGATGGGAGACTTAACAAAGACGTAGGTATGTTGTCCAAGGAAACCATGGACCATAAATCTGAGGAACATCTATCAAAATATAATTATCTCTATGTTTTGGCATGGGAGGCATTATTTCTTATCTGGAGAATGATGGGTTGCATTAGCCATACTTGAAGAAGCAATGGATTTTGGGATATTGAGCTGTGAAGAAAATACCTATAGGCCTGACAACAATCGGTGGCCACCAAGCACATGAGCAAGGTGACTCACCTCAGTTACAATATGCATACAGCTCTCGCTCTGGTCAAAAACAAGGAGGCCTGGGCCGGAATGCAGCAGAGGTAACAATAAAAAGAGGGAAAGAGAATACCATAATTAATAGAGTATGCTTTTTGGAAAAGAGAAAGTGGAATACAGTGCACACCCATAAATACCACAATAAAAGGATGCATTTCAAGATGAAGAATCTGAAAAACATTCAGCAGCAAATGATTTTCCAAAAAGATTACAAGCAATGTGATACTGAAACAAATAAATATGAAGCTGAGGTGGTGAAGTGATTTTACAGGTTTCCAAAGCTAGATTTTGTTTTTTAATAAAAAATAAAATTTAAATAATGACCTCCTTACCATAGGCATTTTCTCCCATGGTGTGAGGGTCATTTAAAAGCTTTTACTTTCACTTACTGACACATTCTTTATGATTATAGGTGAAAGTAAAAAGTAGAAATTCAACCATTCACTTTAAATTGGGTAGGCTGTCAAATGGCCGACCCTCTGACAGCCCTGACTCCATCGGGTGGTCCGAGGAGTATGTCAGATCTCAGATGGAGCAGTTTCCATCTATGGGTCCGATTACGATGCTGTAGGAAACGCCTCCGGCCCTCGGTCGGAGCCGTTTCCACAGCATCGTAATCGTCTGTTTAGATTCCTTTCCAACTGACCCATTTGGATGGAGTCGGTCATAGGGAATCCAGACAGGATTTTTGAATGACTTACAATGGGCTTGGAGAGTCCGTCTGCCAATTCGGAAAGCCTCCCGTAATCCCAAGGACTGCTCCTTCCAGGATTACAATGTTAGATTCCAACAGCCTTTCTGTGCCAACCTTTCTGACACAGAAAGGCTGTGGGAAGTCAACTTTGGGGGGCCCCAGCAGAGCCCCCATGAGTGCAAGGCCCCCTGTTGATCCCTGCACCCCATGGCAGGCACCTTGAGTAGTCTGTCACGGGGTGCTGGGATGAACTGCACCTCTTCACTTTACACTGAGAGCATGCATTCCGGTCTGAATGCATGCTCCCATTGTAAAGAATAGGAGTGCAACCGAACAGTGTTCAGTCACATCCTAATTGCTGGGTTGGAATCGCCGACAGGAGGTCGGTCGGTTCCAGTACCCAAACAATACGACATCGTAATCAGGCCCTAAGACGTACTGAAGATGTGCTACTGCCTAACTCTTAATGAGGCTGGCAGACCTTCAGTTTAGTAGAGAGAGTACTCCGTCACCTTTGCAACAGAGAACCCTCTCCACCAAGCTCTAAATCATCCCCAAAATGATTTTTGTCAATTGTGGTTGTATTTAATATTTGTACTATTTGTTACATTAGGTAAAGAATGATCTATTACACAATGTGCGGCCTCCTGTAATGAAATAAATTCCATGGGTTTCTAAAAGAGCCATATACTAACAGGTTTAATGAATTCGAGAATGTTCCCTGGCTTTAATGCAATAAGTATTGGGAGAGTAAAACATGCCTCCCATGACTTGCTGAAGCTTCCAACTATCGTTTCCCAGAGGCGAAATAGCGCTAGTTGCACAGCCTACAAAATATCTAGAAATTAAAGCTGCAATGGACTACATACTAATAAAGTGGGATTGAAATTCAATTATGAAGGTAAAATTAAACTTTGAGAGATCATTCATCTTAATCATTTCTGTCAGTAAAAGGTGGAGTGTAATAAGAAGAAATGTCTGTTGATTTTAGTCCATGTCCTCAGATCCATTTTAATTAGTGCCTTGTATAAATATTTGAACATGTACATTTACTTATAAGGGATATTGAAGCTGAAAGGGCAATGTCACTGCTTTGCAAAATACTATCTTAATTTTAAAGCTGAAGCTCATACAATTGTTGCACAACCACAACCGTGCCGTATCATGGTTCGTTACAGTTTGTTAAATTGCTTTATCAATAGTTCTTGCATGTACTGCTCAACCTAAATTCATCTAAGCATGCAGAAGGAAGCAGTATATCAGTTTTCAACGAGGGAAGTAGCTTCCATTGGTGCAGCGGGTGCAGTGGCACTGGGGCCCAGAAGCCTGGGGTCCACTGGACTCTGATTATTGCTGTCTTTAACAGTTCAAGCAGCAGTTAGGGGGTCAATGTCCTTCATTGCACTGGACCTCATGACACTGGCTATGCCACTGCTTTCAACACTGGCTCATCCCAGTACAACATCCTAAAACAAGTACCCCTGGAGTGCTCTCATGAACAGTATCATGGAATAGGAACTTTGAACATACAGCAGAAGATTATTTAACAAGCATTGTACAAAAAGAATCATTCATCTACCTGTTAATAAAATTAGATATCAACACATCTAACATGCATTCAGATGATTGCTTGGTTCTTGATGGACGATATCAAACATGCTATTATTCAAGCATGCCTAGTACTGTATTCGCCCATTGCAGGTGACTGCCTTATGGTGCATCCACAAATGGCCTTACAAAATGGAAAATGAGTGTCTGACAGGCAAAATGCCAGTTTGCCTGCAGCACCAAAGTTTCTTGCACTGGTCTTGATCTAAAGCAGTACTGGGACTGCAACTCTCCCACTCATTAGGACTACTGTCTCCAGTCCCCAAATTTCCACCTACAAATCACAGATTTTATTTGTTAGTCTAATCAGTTCAATGGAAATAGGATTACAAAACACAAAATGCATTTGGCTATGACTGAAAACAATATCCATAATGACGTGGAGGGAGGTCGTCATCCTATAAAACAGCATACATCTGAAGATGAGCTACAGAATGCGTAATGCTTTGTAAAGCATGGAAAAGGGAGTTTGCTCTTTATATCACATGATACCACAGAAAAAGTGATTGGTCGCTATACCGCCTGCCATGCTCCTCAGGCCCTAGCCGTTCCCACAAATGCCACCTCTATAGTTCCATGCACGTTTTGGATGAAATTCCATCTTCAGTCCATATAATGAGCTATTTAAAGATGCCATTATGGCCAGACTGCACCCTATCACAAAACATTTTGAGGAAACTCCACACTTACTCTCGACTATGTAATTATCAGTGGAGTCCACGCCATACCTTCCAACGTCCTCTCAAAGAATATTATGTGTGGTGAATGAGGCAACAGTGCTGTTTATTGTACTATATTGTCCTCAAGCAAACCTGTGACACCAGACGTCGATCTATATAAATGCATAGTCCAGGCGGCAGCACTGTATGGATCAGATCCCTGGGGCATTGACAACACTAAACAACTAACAATTGGGGAAAACAAGTTTGCTAGGAGACTACTGGGACTGCCCTCATCAACACCACTTATTACAATATTCCATGATTTAAACATGAGCCGTATAGGGCAAATTACAACTCCACGACCGCTGCTTTATTGGATACGTTTGTGGATAACACCAGAATTAGTGGCATATAGAGAAGGTGCATGAGAACTGTTGGCTATTGACACATGTCTCACCTTCCCTTGGTTAAGATTCATAAAGAAATGGCTCATAGAGTTAGGTCTCAGTTCATATTGGACAGAGCCGTATAGTTTAACATCTAGTTGCAAAGATATACTAAAGAGAACCTATGGGCATCACACACTGAATACACTCCACTGTGACCCAAGACTAGGAATGTTAACAACTGAATTCCTTATCATTAAACCAAATCCGAGTCACAAAGAATTTCTTGACAATGTACAACCGCACCTAGCAAGAACTCTGTATCTAAAGTTAAGATATACCATCTTACAGACTAAGAGCCATTCAGCAAATTGGGAGGTTAAGGGAGACCGTTCCTGCACTTTATGTACTACACGTACATTAGGGTCCACAGAAGATACAGCACATATCCTATTCTTCTGCCCGGCATTTGAAACGGCGAGGAGGAAATGGATTCGATCGTTGTGCAATTCATTGTGATTCAGGAAGCATCAAGAGGCACTGAGGGTATTGACAAATAGTACTGCACCACATGTTATATTTGCCCTATCCCGATATTTGTTTATAGTGGGACAAATAAGAAGCAAAGTGGGGCTAAAGCTGTGATGCTGCAAGGACCGATGCACCTATGACTGGGAAAGAATCCTGAACTGTATAAAATAACCAGTCATCTTTCTTCTTTTATTTTATTTTATTTTCAAATTAAACAATTTGAACCAATCACTAAACGTTCCATTATTACCACCCAATGGCTTCTTTTTTTTAAATCTGATAAAAGCTTCATATGGAACATATGAAGCTTTTATCTGATTTTAAAAGAGAAGCCATTGGGGTGGTAATAATGGAACGTTTAGTGATTGGTTTAAATAGTTTAATTTGAAAATTGATGATTGCATATACTGGTTGATGCATTTTAGATTGTATTGTGAATGATTGTATTATTATGAAACTTTAATGGCCTTTGGCCTAAATAAAGTATTTACTACTATTGTACTATATGTTAAACTTGACTGTCACATAGAATCAGTGAAGTTTCCACATTTGGATAGTGATGCTGGAGATCAGTTGCCCATTCCATTTGCCCAGGGTTGGCGGTAAAAAGAAGTTGTGTTGCTCTCCCACTTCCCCACCCTGCAGGAGTGTTGTGTGCAACAATCCAATATTTGACCTTGATATATTTAGAGGTTTGAGGAACATCCCTTAATCTAAAGCAGCGGCTGCTGGGGAAGAGCGTTCCCAGCAGCCCAAATCATTTTTTTGCTGTTGTGAAATAATGATCAGCACGCATGGGTGCTTCTCTCCAATCTGCCCTGGGAGTGGCAGAATGTTCTGCTTGCTTCGCTGAGGGCAGATTGGAGGTATTTACCTCAAATCCGTTCCCTGGGGCATGTGCCAGGTGTTCGTTTTTTACAGGGGAGCACACCCTCTGGCAATGGGATAGTGCTTCCCCCTACCCCAGCCCAAAAAAATCTTTATGCCCACGCAGGGGCACACAGGAGGTATTTACCTCCAGTCTGCCCCTGGGGGCACAAAGACCACTAGATGCCAGGGATTACTTTTTTGAGGAGAGAACAGCCCCACTGGTAAAAGGCTAGTGCCCCCCCACCTTCTGGCAGCAAAACCTTTTTGGCCCCACCCAGGGGCAGATAGGAGATATTTACTTCCAATCTGTTCCCCAGGGGGCAAACACCTAGTAGATGCCAGGGTTACTTTTTAAGGGGCAGAGCACCCCTTGGCAATGAGCGGAGGCAGATAGGAGGGGTTTAACTCCAATGTGCCCCTGGGGGCTTCACCCATTTTGTCCCATGGGGTTAGGAGGGGCAGAAAGCTAGCAGAATACCAGGAACATCTTTTAATAAATAACAAAGTGGGGTCTGGCTCATGCTGACATCAAGTCCTACCCTAATCCCCATGATACTTACGGCTTGATTCAAAAAGGTAAACTTACGCTTTTGTGTAAGTTTACATTTGTTTTGGAATTCATAAAACAGCATTTTAATAGAAAGTTTATGAGTGCAGAGACTTTGTAGTAGGAGCAGAGAACTACGGCAGAGAACTACTCACATAAAAAAGTACAACATGCCTATCTTTTTATGTGAAGAGTTCTCCGCAATTGCGAACTTACTACTACAATGTTGTTTTGTGAATTCTAAAACAAACATAAACTTACACAAAAGTGTAACTTTACCTTTGTGAATAAGGCATTGAGGGGCAGATTATGATATCGGGCGGAAAGCCTCCTCCTGACAGTCCGAATCTCCTCGACCACGTCAGAGCCCTTTAGACTGACTCAGTCGGTTTACATTCTGACCGCCCGATTACGATGTTCACAGTAGGAAGGTAAGCCCTGCAGTCATTCCAAATTAGTTCCGAGTGACTCACAGAGTATTTGTGTTGCTCAAACCTGCATCGTACACCCCTATTGACAGCGTTTCTGCAGTTGGGATTATGATGTCAATTTCAAACACCCTTTCTGTGTCGGCCTGTTGGCACAGAAAGGCTGTCAGAAAGTGAATTTGGGAGCCTCTACCAGGGCCCACTTGCTCCCATGGCCTACAGTTGATGGCCTAGGAGGTACTTAAGGGACCCCCCTGTAAACCTATGGTCCCTGTGACAAGGTGCAGGGTTTTCAGCACACACCCCATTTCCCCATAGGTGCCTGTGTAGTGGTCAGTTGTCGGGCATAACACGAGCTCCCATAGGAAACAATGGTAATCCGACCACGTAATCCTGCAGTCGGAACCACCGACTGCAAGTCGGTCAGTCCCGATTCCGAGTCGGTGTCGAGTGGAGGCTTTCTGCCCTACATTGTAATTGACCCCTTAGTCTTTCTGCTGCCCTGGGATCTAATGCATCATCCATCTGTATGGCAGGAGAGAGGACATTTCAATCGTTTTTGGCATTGTTTTTACATATGGCCAGTGGAGCAGGACTAAATTCCAATTTCATCCAACTTTCTACTTTGGATGGCTGCAGCTTTCGGGCTCGGGTCATCTGTCACCTTGGGAATCATACCAAATCCAGGAATTTCTCAAATCTAGACACTGAGGATGTCCAGGTCGTCCCGTGGATCTCTTGATGTTGTCTTATCCACAATGCCTTGCAAACCCTAAATGTTACCTACAATTGTGCATTTTCCTAGTATTTCTGTGACGTGAACTTTCCGAATGCACAGAGATCCACAAAATTCCTACCACTCAGCATTCCCTGACTTGTCCCAATAAAAACACAACCCCACTTCTTTGACTAGGCCTAGTGTCTAAGACAAGAGCAAATCAAACCAGGGTGAATGTGAGTTCTCACGAGGATGTCTATTTTTCATAAATGCCTGGGTTTGGTAGGTTTCCCTGTGTGCCTCTTAGATCCGCCCCAAATAGTATTGCTATCTTATAATGAAGTCAGGTCATTTTTTGACAGGACATTTTTATGTCTTTACATTATATTTTGGGCCTTCTCCTGTTGTAAACTCTAGGCTCACCCACACAAGTGAGGCACTATTTTTATCGATAGTCATGGGAGAATACTGGGTGGTAGTACATTTGTGGCTCCCCATAGATTTAGAAGTTTGCCTCCCAGAAATACGAGGGAAAATGTGTGTATTTAGCTAATGTTTGAGATTTGCAAGGGCTTTTGAATTAGAAGACCTGGTGAGAGTGACACAAGTCATGGTACCCTGGGCTTCCCTGGTGTCTAGTTTTAAAAAATCTGCAGATTTGGCATTTATTCCTGGGTTCTAGCTGAGCCTGGGTCCAAAATACACAGCTACCCTAATGGGAATAAAAGGGTCAGTTTTAGTGGAAAAAGTTGATATATTAATGATTTGGTTTGGGTCCTTTCCTGACATGGGCACTAAGCCCACCCACACAAGTGAGGTACAATTTCATTTGGAGACATAGGGGGAACACTGGGTGGTAAGAAGTTTGAGGCTTCCTGCAGATTCCAGATATTTACTCCATTGAAGTGGGAGGAAAATGGGCATATTTAGACAAGATTTACAAGAATTTTTGGAAAAAAAGCTGGGGAGCGCCACACAAGTCATGCCACCCTAAACGCTCTCAGGTGTCAAGTTTTAAGAAATGTGCAGGTTTGTTAGCTTTCCCTAGATGCCAAACTCCGCAGCCAACAACACTGCAGAGAAGAGACAGTTTTTGGGTGGAAATATTTCAACAGTCCATGTTCTGGTTTCAGCCATTTCTTGTCAAGAGCACTAGGCCCACCCACACAAGTGAGATTCCATTTTTATCAGGAGATTTAGGGGAATATTGGGTGGTAGGAAATACGTGGATCCCCACAGATTCCAGAACTTGCCCTCAAGGAAATGTGAGGAAAATGTATTTTTTAGACAGAGTTTGAGGGATACAAGGGCTTTTGGTTAAAAAAAAAACCTTGTTAGAACCACACATGTCACACCTCCAGCTCCCTATTTTCCAGAAATGTCAGAGTATGATAGGTTTTCCTGGGTTGCGATTGAGCTAGGGCCCAAAATAAACATAGCTATTGATGTAAAAAACATAGATTCTGCTGGGTAAAATATGACGTCTTCAGGTCGAGTTTTGGGGTGAATATTGTCACAGGAGCGAGGCCCAGTCACACAAGTAAGGTATCGTTTTTATTTAGAGACAGGTGGTAAAAATTGAAGAGTAGAACATTTGTTATTACCAGTTTGATTTCTCCACATTTGTGCCTTCCAAATGTATATGATGGTGCAAGAAAGAAGACATTTTTCAAGTACTGGTACCCATAAATTCAGAGATGAACAAATAACTACTGCTCATAAACTCGGTAACTGGTGCACATTTCAGAAATACATAGGTTTCTCTGATACCCATTTTTTACTGTTTATAGTTTACTACATGAATTGCTCTATACTTGGTACACAATGAAAACCCATTGTACGGTAAAGCTCAGTTGGCTTTGGGTACCTCTGGTTCTTGGAGAACCAACAAACCCTACTTGGCTTTTTGGGACGTAACAGTATATTGATTTTGTAAATCGTCAATCATGACAAGAAGTTACAGATAAATACGTTGTCACAAGTAACTTCTTTTCCAACTCATTCTCAATATTTTTTTCAAAAGTTAGTTTTTGGGGGAAAACATTGAGAAATCTACATAAATGACCTCTTGCTGCATGCAAAATGTTGTCTACTTTTCGGAAATGTATGTTTCTGGGATCGTCCATGAGTTTCACACCTGTTTCCACCACAAACTGGAAATAGATTGAAAGCATATAGAAGAGAACAAATGGGCTACCCTTAGAAAAATCCCTAAACTGTGGCACAAAACAACTCTGGTTGTTCCTGAAAGCTGGTAAGGTGGTGATTTCAGCACAGAAATCTTTTTCCTTGATGCCTTTTTTGGAATAAAACAGGCATTTTCTCGCACAGCACTCTTTCCATTTTTCACCAAATATTTCCAAGTTTAGCTATATGATGGCTATTTTCCTGGTCCCCTCCATGTGAATCCTCAAGCTCTGGGTTACCTTAGAGTCCCCATGTAGTAGGGAAAAAAAGATGCAAATTTGGCATAGATGCCTTATGTGGAAAAAAGTTATGGTGGGATAAGCGCAAGTACACTAAATTGCCAAAAGAGGGCACAGCCCCAGAGTGTAAAAGCCTCAGCAGTTAACCCCTTCGCCGCGGCACGAATTCCGCCGCGGCGCTGGGGGTGTTCGGGGTCAGGGCGGCGTCGCCATGCTCGTGACGGAACCACGCCGTCATGAGTCACGGGCGAGCTGTGCTCATGACGGAGTGGTTCCGTCACGACTCCGCCCACTTGCATTGTTCGCCCGCACAGGCGGGGAATCAGTGCCGCGTGGGCGGAGCGGCCGCCAACGGCCGCAGCATGACGGAACCACTCCGTCATGAGCACACAGCGCCCGTGGCTCATGACGGAGTGGTTCCGTCATGAGCAGGCAAGGGGTTAAGGGGTTAAAGCATAGAAATACATTCACAATGGACAAATATTTCTGTGACATAATTGTGAGGAGGAGGCATCTATGTGTTTAAATTGGGCGGTAACTGAAATGTTAGACGATATACATGATGTTAGCACTGTGACTGCTATCATTTATTAGTGTTTAAAGACAGCCCTTGGGACATGACATTGTAGGAGAAGTGTACCCTCACCTCACTGGATTCATTGGCTTGTCATACAGATCCAGCTACAGTAAATGAATGATTGTGCACCAACTCACTAATCTTTAAAGTCAAAAAGTGTGATGTCAGCAACAATGTACACCAGCTTCTCAATAAAGGTTTTATTATACATGGCGCCTGCATACATATTGCATGGTTTCAGTGCAATACATTTACTGCAGGTATGGAAACTCAATCAGTTTACATGAACACACCTGAACAAGGAATCTGATGCTCACGCCACCTTATTAATCACAAGAAAAAATATTTGCATTGAATATTCATCAGCGATTTTACAGTAATGCCTAAGATTGCCACTGAATGAATTTACATTCAGATTGTAAGCTAGACTTAATAAGCACAATTCATATAACGTGATTCGTATGGAACCTGCTTGAAAATGATCTGTGATGAATGTTTAAAAAACGTATGGCGATCAGCTTTTATCATGTAGGTGTTGAACATTTTAAGTATTGCTATTAGTATGACACATGGGACCTGATTCACAAAGGTAAACTTACACTTTTGAGTAAGTTTACTCCTTTTTGCTATATTTAAAAAAAAAAAATCTGCTGGAGCCACAGCTCCAGTGCGACTTCCACTTCTTTTATTTTTTTTTCATAAAACATGATTTTGCCCTGTTTGCGTCCCTCTGGAGCCCCTCCAAGAGGCCGCAGGAATTGAGGTATTTCTACCCTGTCCCTTTTTCTTTTTTTTAACCTTTTTTATGGGACTCGGCTCAAGCTGAGTCCCAAGATGGCTGCCAGCACTTGGTGGTTTGAAGTGTTGGCAGCCAATCAGATCTCAGCACGAGATCGGTAGGGGTCGCGGATCCTCTGCGTCCCATCATATACAGTTGAAAATTGCTTTTAATAATTTTGCAACTCCTAAATGTATTTAAACCAATTCACAATAAGGTCACTTTCTGGACCAAGAGCTACCTTCCTGCCAAATTTGGTGTAATTCCTTTCAGCTGTTTGGGCTGTAGTCATGTCTAAAGTTCCTGTGGGAAGTAACATAGGGGAAAACACATTTGGGACCCCCCTTTTTCTTGGCCCCCGCTAAACGGATAACAACAAAACTTCAAAGACAAGAGCTGAAGTGAGTGTCAAACTAGTTTTGAAAATTTCTCAAGGATTAATCAAACAACACAGACGTTATTGGCAAATAAAAAAATGCTCTTCATATGGAAATTACATCCTAACTACAACTACCTACTGGCAGTTGCCAGTTAATTGTTATTATCTGGAGGAGAGCTGTACAATGCAACCTACACCACTAGAAGAGTTCAAACATAGGCTCATAATCAAGCCACATCAATCAAGACAATAATATGAAGCCATGCTTAGAAGTATTCCAGCACAAAATCACTGTAGATTAAGCTGGCAGGCAGTGAAAATGTTGACGTTTCGAATCCAACTAGCATGTAGGTGTCTGAATTCCTTATGTGGGTATCTTCCTCAGGACTGAAGTGTGAAAGGGGTGGGGACACCATAAAACATCCCAATACGGGTATTGGATGACGAGTTGGTTGGGCGCGTGGGCTCCAGCAGGTAGAGGATGGAAAAACACATCACTCCAGCAGGGTGAATCTCAGCGGTGTCCCTCCCAAGATTAATTGGCATCCTTAGGGCATACAAAATTCCATAGAGTATCTTGCATGTCAAGAGATGGGCGTCTGCTCATTACGTCTCAGTTCTCCGATGCTGTGTCTCATTTGATGGGAGGGAGACACTGACACATATACTGAGACATCTAGAGACTTACCATTGCAGACACTGACACACCCAGGCATACAGCAATGCAGACACCATCACAGTCATCCAAATACTAATGCATCCAATAAAACACCAAGGCACACACTGACAAATACACTGACATACCCAAGCTCGCATTCATGCATATGCTAACACACCCAGGCACACACTAATGGATGCACTAACACACCCAGGCACACACTGATGCAAACACTGATACACCCAGGCACACACTGATTACTACACTGACACACCCAGAGACTTACAATGTAGACACCGACACACCCAGATATACAGCAATGCAGACATTGACACACCAAGCCAAACACTAATGCACCGATAACACACACAGGCACACACTGATGCACACACTGACACACCCAGGGCCTTACCAATGCAGACATTAACACACCAAGACATACACTGACACATACAGTGACACATCCAGGATGATACTAATGCATATGCCAACACACCTGGGCACACAATAATGCAGACACTGGCATGGCCAGGCATACACCAAAGCAGGCATTGAGACACCCAGCCAAACACTAATGCATCCAATAACACACCCAGGCATACACTCATGAACACACAGATACACCCACTCTCATACTGATACAGTCACTGACACATTAAAAACACAGAGTTAGCTCTTTGAGTAGATGCTGGTTCTAACAAGAACTGTTTTTTTCTAGAAGGTTTTTTTAACAGTTTTAAAATATTTTTCTTCTTTTGATTTAACAAATAAACTGTAGTAACAAGGGTAAGGGCAGAACAATAGCAGTGCCTCTGGATAACGGCTTGCCGCAAATATTGCAAAGCACATATTTTGCTGTTGCCTTCTTTTTCCCAGAAGGTATAGTAAAGTGCACACACACATCACTTTCTTTTCTGTGAGGTGGTGTGTCTTCCTCATCATCCTCAACAGGTTGTGGATGCTCATCTTGGACGGATGATGTTGCTTTAGCTATTGTGTAAAAGCAGAGCACCACTGGTCCTCAATCCTGGTTCTAGAGACTTCACTGGAGAAGTCATTGCTTTTGGATGTGTATTTCCATATGCCAGGGTGGGGCTTAATATCACCAATCAGAAGACAATGTCTGGGTGTGCTTGCAAGTGAATTCCTAAATCTGACACATACATTTTCGTTTATGAAAGTTGCAAAATGGATATCTTTGTTGGAAAACAGATGTAAGGTGGTTTATGTATACTTGTAAATATAGCTGTAAGTGGGTTTGCACCAGACAATGAAGTCCAAGGCACTCTTGTTGTATGAAACATCTTTATTTCAAATGAGCATTTCCCATATGTTAATAGAACATTCAGCTCAGCCAATGTGTTTCATTCTCTCTCGAACTTCCTCAGGGCTTAAGTAAAGCGAGGCGAAAGGTCAACAAAATCATGTAGAAAAGTCCAAAGTCAATGCTCCAGTTTATTGCACTGGATGCCAAAGGGAATTCCCAGGGCTAAGTCATGCCAAGAAGCGAAGATCTGTGTCGAATGTTCAACCAAATCCATCTGAACATTCAACATTTCATACAACAAGAGTGTCTTGGACTTCATTACCTGGCGCACACCCACTTACAGCTGCATTTTCAGGATCCGGGACACAGAGGCATCTGTAATGGCTGGTGCTGGGGTATCAGTGCGCAAGACTTTTGAATTAAGGAAACTTGCGTGGGGTGCAGAACCAAGAGTCTGCTGTTGAAGCTTGGTTCTTTGTATTATACTTATAAATATGTTCACACTGATGTAATCAATGATAGTGGAGGATTGTACATATTTGCAATGATCTATAACATTTTCAGCAAATCCGAGGATTCAGACCTGTGGATTTGTTCCGATCACATGATTGGGATTAAAATTTCTTTAATTACATGAACAAATTCATGTACTTTACATTACCTACATATGCAATATTTTTTATTTCTAAACGTTAAATAAGTATATTTATTTTCAAAAATTCAATTATACTACACTAAGGGGATGATTCCGATCCTGTAGTTTTTTTTTCCCGTCCGACTCGTATCGGTAAATTTTTCCATACAAATCGTACAAGTCCCGTCCGACCCGTGAAGTACGATTCGTATGGGAAAAATACAACGTTTCCCGATCCGATTTGTACAGATCGGCCCGATCCTTACAAATCGGATCGGGAAAAGTTGTACCAGACGGACCCGGACACTTTTCAGTACAAAATGTAAAAATGCAGTCCAACCATACTAGTACGATCCAGACCGGCTTTACGATTTACGATTGGTACGGAAAACGTCCCGTACACGGGGCATGCCATTACCTGCTACGAAGTGAACTTTGTACGACTCGTATCCTGGGAAAAGTTGTTCCCGGGGTGCGAGATGTACAGAGGTACGAGTCATACAGGCATACACCCCCGTGCGTTGTGTATGTATGGTGCGTACCCCAACATCAAGTATGTACTGTGCGTACCCCCAACATTGCATACCCCAACATCGCATACCCCAACATCGCGAACCCCAACATCACATAACCCAACATCGCGTATGTACGGTGCGTACATATGCGATTTTGGGGTATGCGATGTTGGGGTACGAGATGTTGGGGGTACGCACAGTACATACGCGATGTTGGGGTACGCGATGTTGGGGTACGCGATGTTGGGGTACGCGATGTTGGGGGTACGCACTGTACATACACGATGTTGGGGTATGCACAGTACATACGCGATGTTGGGGTATGCACAGTACATACGCGATGTTGGGGTACGCACCGTACATACACAACGCACGGGGGTGTATGCCTGTATGACTCGTACCCCTGGGGACTCTGCTTTTACTGCTGTTTTTGGCTCCCGTAAGAAAAGAGCCGTACGGAGTGCCCTAGGGACGAATCGTACTTGCTGGGCTGGAAACCGCTGCTTAAATACATACAGACATCGCGTCCAATCTGTTCCAGATCAGAATCGTTGGTTTATTTTAGCTGTATGGTCTTTTGTATGATTTGAATGGAAAGAGGCTATCTGTATGAATTGTACTTCCTAGGTTGTAAGAAAAGTTTACCGGGTACGAGTTGTACGGGAAAAACGCTCCATACAATGATTTGTACAGCCTTTTTCCAGGATTGGAATCGGCCCCTTAGTATTAAAAATAAGCCCCACAAAATTGCTATAAAACTAAACATTAGCGGGACATAATACCTTAGAAATAGAATTTGAAAAACTTTTGAAATTCACTGAAAAAAACAAATGTGACAGGGATGTTATAGTTAGGACATAGTAATTGAAAAACCTTAGAAATTCACTGAAAAAGCCAAAGGTTACAGGGACATCATAGTTAGGGCTCAGATTTCATTTGTACAAAGCTAAAGAAATTCAGCAGTTATAGTTACCTGTGCTACTATATAACTTACACCCCCCATTGCATTGCTTATGACCTCACATATTACATCATTCAAGACATGGTCAGAGACATCACTGATGACATTTCAAATGACATCACTGATGACATGCCGTTAGTTATATATATGTGTTAGGAATCCTCTTGAAAATGGCAGCCTTCTCCTTTCTCCTGTACCCCAGCAATGGTACTGCTTGTTAAAATTATAAAACACTGAATCACACAGCCAGAGGAACAAATAATGAACAAGGCTCACTGTGTTAAAAGCAATAGCAAAGGTTTGTCACAATAAGTTGCCTGTCATGAGACAGTCTGTACTTGAACACACGGTAAATGCTTCAAGACTAATAAATGCCTCTTTATGGTTTATTCTTCATCTAAACTTCATCAAGGTTATATGGGCATGCTACACCACACCTACCACCTCTACTTCCAGGGCTATTGTCTAGGATTAGGATATACATTTTAGCTTACCTTCATGCACTGCCTAATTTGTGCTGGTGAAATGTTAGACTATAGGTATGATGTTGACACAGTGTCTGCTGTCATTTATTACTGTTTAAAGACAGCCGTTGTGTCCTGGCATTGTAGGAGTAGAACTGCTCACTTCAATGGGCTGATTGGTTTGTCATTCAGCCTCATGATTAACCCTGGGCGTAGTTTGCGTAGTAGCGCTACGCGCAGCTATGCGAAGTGCACTTCACACTACGCGAGATACGCGTAGCGCTACACAAACTGCGTAGTGCGCTGATCAGGATGATTGCACAGTGCCGGATGCTTGTCCGCACTGTGCAATCATTGAAAACGGCATCACGCACAATGCGAGCTGTTGTTTTCTGCCGCTCGAGTAGATTTTTACTCGAGCGGCAGCTTTCTCAACACGGACTGGTAGCTTTTCATCACGAGCGGTCGCGAGTATACGCGACCACTCGCAATGAGAAACCTGACCTCCCTGCATTGAGAATCTCGCCAGGAGGTTTATTTTCCACGCTTGCGATCACCAACTTGATGTTGCTGATCGCGAATGAGGAAAAAGTCTCGCCGGGATGTCTTTTTGCTCGCTCGCGGTCGCCAACTTGACGTTGAGGACTGCGAGCGGGCAAAAAATGCCAACTACTCTACGCTACACATTTTTGCACTGTGCTACGTGCAATTCGCATAGCACGAAGCAACACAAACTAAGCAAACTACTCGAGCGTGGCGTAGTTGGCCGCCCAGGGTTACTCATGATGCAATGCACATAATGTCTTCCTTCTCTCACCAATTCTTACCTGTCTTCCCTTTGGATAATACACAACCGCACTCTTTCATTCACACCTTCCATCTTCCTGTAAATGGAGACCTCTGAAGCACACCATAACTTGTTGAGCGATGTCTCTGACTTTCTGAATTTTGATGTAGGTCTTAAAAACCTAGAATGAGCCTTGCCATTGCAAGGGGCAGGAAATACATCTCTGCTGTGGCTAATGAGGGTCTAAAATACTGTATTTGCCTTTTTGCCTAGCTTTAATGAACTCACTGAAATGTTCCTCCCGACAAATGTCTGCTCTAACTATGAATTAGCAGTTCTCCACACAATGTCAGTTTCTCTCATTCTCATTCTCTTCATCTGCCCTTATCTGTTCCTGACGCCCAGCTCTCATCCTCACCCAGTCTCGCTTCCATACCGGTTTCCCTTTCTTTTTCCTCCTCCATTTATATTTCTCTTTCTAACACCGGTCCCAGGATGCTTGTTTCCAGTTCAGAGAAGACTTGGCTTGGCAGTTCGGGCTGGACTGATCCCATGAGGCACCGGGTCAGACTGATTTGCATATAGCTGGGTCTGAACTGTGGTGGCGAAGTGAGCTACAGAACGATGATGGAGTCAACCCAGATATGTGACTGGGGGTGAGTGTCTGAAATGTTGGAGTTCCGCAAGCACGCAAATCTGGTATGTCACACTGCTCGTGGTGATTTTTAGTGCTGAGAGCTGGTTCCATCCTGTAAAATCAGTGTGTAGTGCACCACGCTGTTTACAAGAGGGTGCTGCTTCTTGAGTAGCTTTTCTACTTGACTGGCAGCTTTCTCACTGCGAATGGTTGAGACTACCCGCGTTCAGCAAATCTCGCCATGTGCTGTCCCAGTGCCCAAAAATGGCTGTAGGGGACTCCAATTCTCGCTTGCCAAGTTACCGCTGGTGAGCCATCTGGTGGTTGGTGGAGTTTGCTGGAAGTCTGCGTAACACGGAGTGGGCAAAACTCCACGAACTCTGCTGGTGGAGCTGAATATTTCACCCATCCCTAGGTTGTTCCCACTCAGTGAAGACAGTTTGCTAGCTGTGCTTCAGGGTTGGCAACCATGTACCCACCGAAAGAATAGAAGTGCTCAAAATTAATTAATAACCATCAACAGAAATTAAAATGTACATGTACACAATAGAAATTTGTATGGTGACATATAATCTAATGCATGGTTGTTAGGGTGTTTAGTAACCCACGAGCTGCTGTTTCCACCTCTCAGGAAAAAAATTGAGCATGGCTCATTGCAGACACCTAGGTTCATATATGGCAAAAAACTCTGATGTGGCACATAGTCAGTTGACAGTATATGTGGTCAACACCGTCCTTATCAGGTATCACAATTTAGTCTTCAAAGATCAAAACAAAATGTTGATGACCCTACAAGCATGAATATTGTGAGTATTAGAGTGCTTATCCGCAGTACTTCCAGGATATATCACTGTTGTCATAAACCATAGCTTTTAGGGATAGGTGCTGTCACTTTTTCTAGAGAGCAAAATTGATCGGGAAAACATGGCTTACCAAAATGTGATATACACATAACATATAGGTTCGTATAAGGCGCACAAACATGATGTGTGCATAGACCATGAAATGTTGACATAATAAGTGCCATATTTATGTAAAGTACAGGTAATAAAGACTGAAAGTGAAAAATATATTTTTTATTACTAAACACTTAATGGCGCTGCCTACAGAACCCCAAGTCATGACTCACAAGGAATGGCCCACCTGGTTCTACCCAAGATGCCTTTCTTCCAGTGATCCAGATGTCCACTGTGCCTCCATATATAAAGTATTCCAATATTACTCTGCACCCTCCTCAATTTAAATAGAATTAGGGCGCAGATAAGAGTCTCCTGGACTGCACCCACAGCTTCCTTCAGTGAGCGGTCCAGTTCGGTGTGGTGCAGGCTCAGGCAGGGTGATCTTTTGGGGTTCCCACATATTAACCCTGACCAGGGCACCTTCAATAAATTCTGGTGGCATGAACTGTGATGCCACTTACTTTAGAAATGCAAACTATAAGTTTGCTAAGTTAGGGGCATTTTATCAAGACAGGCGAAAAAATTATCGCCGCTTCTGCGGCAGAAAACTGCCGCTAAAACGGCGATAATGGGCTTGATAATATGCTCTATGGAATTCCAATTGAAGCCCATGTTAGATGTCCTTCACATCTTACATGGGCTTCAATTGGAATTCCATAGAGCATATTAGCAAGCACATTATCTCCGTTTTAAACGGCGATCATTTTATCGCCTGTCTTGATAATGTGCCCCTAGGTGACTCCATGCCCCATGTGGGAACTCCTGTGTCTGCTTTATCAAGTCAAAGGCTTGCATTTCAAATGTAAAATACAAGTAATTGTTATCATCCTCATGTTACCTTGTGCCAGGCATGGGGCGCCTCAGGAAAACACATCAAGGTTCAGACTGCGAAATCCTTTGTAGCTATTCTATGGAAATGACTGCCACAGTAGATCTAAAATTTGTAGCATAGATGTACAGAAATGTGTGAGTTTACCTTTGTTAATGATGTCCCAACTGAGCGCAAACTACAATGCAACGAGGACTCACCTCTTAGAGTGTCTAGGGGGCATATTATCAAGACAGGCGATGAAATTATCGCCGCTTTATCGGCAGCAAACTGCTGCTAAAACGGGGATAATGGGCTTGATAATAGGCTCTATGGAATTCCAATTGAAGCCCATGTTAGATGTGAAGGACATCTAACATGAGCTTCAATTGGAATTCCATAGAACATATTATAAAGCCCATTATCGCCATTTTAGCGGCAGTTTTCTGCCGCTAAAGCGGCGATAATTTTATCGCCTGTCTTGATAAATGCCCCTAGGTATTTTAGAGCGAGGATTTCCAAAATGTGGGGGGAGGGTGTGGGGGCAGAAGTGTAAACCCGAGTTTCGTTGAAGTCAATGGCAGGCCCTCATACATACAGGTGAATGTTCGGACACTGTTACCTATGGATGTTAATTTCTGTGTACGTAGCATTTTAAATTAACTCATGGACCTCTTGATAACATTTTAAATATATAAGTATATATTTTGTCACGCATTATTGGATGACGTGTTATATTAGCACACAAAATAAGGGCTTGAGTTGTTAATATGAGTCAAAAAGAGGTAATGGTTGCTAAGAAAGGAGAGCAAAAAAACCAGGTGTTTTCAAGTATTCAGTAGTTCTGTCAGAAAAATAGTATTTTTTATTTTACTGAAGCTTCTACACCTCACAATATTTAAGCATGGGCTGCAGGCATCCTGGTACTCCACTAAATATACTGTAGGATGAAGATGTCTAATATATCCATTGTACACACAAGCTTAACTTATATAACACCCTATAACCACCTTTTCCCACACAGCTGTGAGTAGCAGGCTTTATGACATACCTTTGGATCTCACTGTTGGTAGTTTGGCTGGGCTTAAGGTGTGACATTACCAGAATGGGGTATAGATGAATCAGCAAACACTCTAAATACAGCCAATTGACAAGGAAATTATTGACGGAGTTTAGTATGAAAATAGCAAAAATGTATTACCTAGATCATATAAAAGTATTCCCCTGTATAGCATCTGTTCGATGGTCACCTGCTTAGGACACTTTTCTATAAAGAGCCACCTTGTCATGTAAAGGAGTATTACTTGCCAATAACTCTTCGCTTAAGACTGAAGGAAAATTAGAAGAGAAAGGGTTTAAGGTTTCGACATGATCACGGTCCTCTCGTGATTGTAAATTCGGGGCACCTCTGGTATAGGTAACTGTTTCTCAGGGTACCAAGTGGTCTCGCCCAATATGCTAGAAGTGATGGGCAATGACCCCACAAAAGGGCAGACAGACCACTCTGTTTCTGCTAATCATTGAATATGGAGTTTACACCTGGTAACAAGATGCCTTTAAGTGGCACAAATCCGAGTCTCAAAGCACTTTTCTTCCAGTCCCAATCAACAACAGACCTTGGCTGAAAATAACACAGCCTGGAAGCCTGAGGACCAAAGTGACGTAAACGCAGAACTACCTAGCTTTGTATTGTTTTTTTTATGTTATGTTATGTTAAGAGGTTTTCCAAAACACATAGTTGCCCCGCAATGGGATTTCCCAACTCTAGTCACCAATATGGAGCTATACCATGGATCGTGCGAAAAGCACCACATAATAAAGTCAACAGAAGCCTAAGCTGAAAACAACATTGGGGCAGATCTACAATTACTGGCGTATCCCTGCATATTAGCAGGGATGCGCCAGTTATTTTGCTTGACTCAAGTAACCCCTTGCGCCACCATGGATGTGCTGCATTCCGTGGCGCAAGGATAGACAGATGCGTGACGCATCTGTCGTCGCAAGCGCTACGCAACTTCAGCACTGCTCAGGGGTGCCCTATACCTAATATGCTGCGTCACTCCTTACACCTGCTTCAAGCATGCGTAAGGATTTGAGCAGCGGGGACATAAAAGTGACAGTGAAATCTTGTAGATTTCACTGCGTCACTTTTACGGGGCTTCCTTGCAACGGAACGCCCACCCTGCATACATTATACCTGACGCAGGTATAATGCAGCGCAGGGCTTTACATCGTAACGCATCTCACTAGATGCGTCATGTTGTAAATATGTCGCATAGTGGCGCATTGTTCACGCCACCGCTGCATCACAAAAGTGACGCAACGGCCGCATAAAAGTGTTGCAAGGGGCTTGTAAATCTGCCCCCAAATCTTTAGTTGCTTTTGAAAGCTCAAATGATTCTGGGTTTTCCTTAATTGTGGAGGCAGAGTTCCCATAGGGCCGGAGCCAGCACATGAAAAGAGCATCCTCCCATTCTGGCTCTATGAATACCTGGTATAAGGACCCGATTCGCATCGACCAAGCAAAGGGCTCTAATGGGCAGATAAGGATGTGTCAAAGCAGCCAAACTAGAGGCCCCTTCCTTATTCATAATCCTATGGTCAATGCACAAGGCTTTGAATTGCATCTGCTTCTCAATAGGTAGCCAGTGAACTTTATGATTGAGCCGAGAAACAGCAGAATTTGCAAAGAGAAAAAAATTATCTTGAGGCAGCCTTCAGGGTAATTTGTATCCAATTTATAACAGATATTTTAGCTCCCAAATAGAGACCATTATAGGAGTCCAGATGCAAACTGATAAGTGATTTACAATAATTTGCCTTATATGTGGATGGAAAAATTCGACAGCAGATTTAAGGCTTCTCAGGTGCCAAAGCACAGGACAGGTATGGTCCTGACTTGTATTTCAAAAGAGAGCGAGTCATCAAACCACACACCAAGATTTCTTACAGAAGGTTTAATATTTGGAGTGGGCCCATAACACCTCTGGCCACCAGTAATCACAAGTCTGAGTATGCTTACCCAGCGAGAGGATCTCAGTTTTATTAGCATTCAACTTTAAGCTTTGTCATGCATTCAGCATGCAACAGCAGTCATACAGTTTTGAAATTTGACTATGCTTTCCACGGAATCAGCATTTAGGGAAACAGTGCATTGGATGTCGTCAGCATATACAACCAGTGAGATCCCAAAGGTCATTACCACATCTGCTAATGGCCTGACATATTTGTTAAAGAGAGTGGAACTCTGAGCCAAACCCTGAGGGATGCCATGTTCCATTTCTCTTTGTGAGCAGGAAAAATGGGGAGATATCACTTGTGAAGACCGATCACTTAAAAAAGAGGCAAACCAAGTCAATTTCCTATAGGCGCCTTAGCAGCACCACATGAGAAACCGTGTTGAAGGCAGCACTTAAGACTAAAAGAATAACGGCCATATTTATCAGCCCTGATGCATCACTCTTGTCAGTGACAAGTTGGCAAGTTGAAGTTGGCAAGATGGACGCTGCAGAGTAGGAGCCTTCCGCAGAGCTCCCGGTTTGGGGACTACCACATCGGTAGTTATCCCGGCTTAAACCTTACCATCTGCCCTCCACCCTCCTGCCCTAGCTCTCAGCAGTTCACCTTCACCGGAAATGTAATTGTTTATGCTCTCACTTACCCGCTGGCTCGGCTGACGTGTTTCCCGGCAGAGCCGATTATCTCGTCTCTCTGTTGATCGCAGAATCCGAGTGCTTGAATTTCCGGAGCCGTTGGGACTGACTGCGGATCGGAGCATAGGTCTCCGGCTCCTGATAGAGCACTGCTCATGTGGGTGCCTTCGTCGTTTGATTAGATGTGCTAGAGAAGCTTAATTGCCGCCCCTAATCCGACCGATCTGAAAAATGCAATGATCTAAAATGGCAGATGAAGAACAACGGCATTACCGATGAAACAGCAATGAGCCTGATTGCCATTCCTAGGGGCCGATTCACAGAACTAACTTAAGACAAAATCCTAAACTTACTACTTTTGGTATTCACAGAAGGCATTTAGTAGTAGTAAATTTAGGATTTTGTCTTAAGTTTGACTTAAGACAAACTTAAGACAAACTTAAGACAGACTTAAGACACACTTAAGACACACTTAAGACAAACTTAAGACAAAATCCTAACTTAAGTCTGTCGTAAGTCTGTCTTAAGTCTGTCTTAAGTTTGTCTTAAGTCAAACTTAAGACAAAATCCTAAATTTACTACTACTAAATGCCTTCTGTGAATACCAAAAGTAGTAAGTTTAGGATTTTGTCTTAAGTTAGTTCTGTGAATCGGGCCCATAGTGCCTGTTACCTGAAGATCTAATTGACCTCACTTTTCTTCGCTAAGGTACAATATTCACTGCAGCTAAGCAAAATGATCTTAACAATCCGGCAATCATTAGTTTAAGCGGCCTGACCATAGGAAGGTGACTATATAGGAAGTAAGGGGAGTGCTTCACTTTCTCCTGCGGAACGGCGCAGTGGAATCCTGTAATCTGAGCAAGTATTTCTGATGCTGTGCCCGATATTTATAAGGAGTGAGTTATTGCTAAGCCGATCCCATCAACACGGCGATTCTCATGAGTGCAGAGCCTCACCTTAAGATGGCGCCCATGTTTTGGAACTTGGCGTATTTAATGAGTGATATGATCATCTGAAACTGCTTCATGACTGTCACTGACTATTGCTAATGCGATACCTGTTAATAATAAGGAGCGCTTCATTGTAAGGCCGATTTCATCACCACGGCAACCTTTATGAGAGCATTGCCTGTCCCCAAAATGACGCCAGTGACTCAGATCTTAGCACATTCAATCAGTGATATGGCCGTCTGATAATGCTGTATTATTGATTTTGGGTCAATCATTTTCTATTACTCCTAGCTGGGGGACTCTTTATCAACACTTCCAGTTCCTTATTAGTTTAACCTGCAAAGCGCCGGTGCCGTCTTCAACCCTCATACAGCTCTCATGGAGCTCAGACTTTTAATGTGTTATCGCCTATCAAAGCCATCCACATGGCAGCCACCCAAATATCTGTGGGACTCGTCGGTGCCTGCATGGAGAAAGTCGGAACACCGTATTGTGAGGCAAGGGGCCGCGAGGCCATGCCACTA
The DNA here is from genome assembly GCF_964204655.1 of Triturus cristatus. Classification (NCBI taxonomy): domain Eukaryota; kingdom Metazoa; phylum Chordata; class Amphibia; order Caudata; family Salamandridae; genus Triturus; species Triturus cristatus. The sequence continues at coordinate 796,774,396 of NC_140587.1, read as the reverse complement.
AATCGTGGACCAGAGTCTGCATACTCTTCGCTCCAAGTGAGCTTTGACCAGCTGAGGAGAGACGAGTGCCGATGAGATGGAGGTTGAGGCGGGCGGCGCTTCCCAGTAACACCGGCACCAGTGCGGCTGATGACATTGCCCCCTGGGCGGAAACCTTATATTTTGTACTGACTGTGGAGTCCGAGCAACATGGCTGATGCCCGGTGGAGCTATTTAGGCAGCTATATAGGAGATCCGCTTGGGTTTCACCCCCTTGGCCATCACCTACCCAGCTGGACATTGGACATAGCTCTTCCTCGTCTCTCTGCTGTGGTTTTTCTTTTCCTTTCCCTCCCTCGCCTCCTCCCTCTGTGATCCTGTGGCTGCCTTCCCCTTCCAGTCCCTTCCAGCCCTGCCTGACTCTATTCTGTTTCTTTTTATTTTCCTACATCCTTGTCTCAATCCCCCCTCCCGCCCTCTTGCTCCAAGTGACTCGTATCTGTCTTATCTTATGTTATGGTAACTGATGTAACTCTGTACTACTGTTCTCATGTAAAGTGCTGTGATACCTCTGGGTCTAGCCAGCGCTATATAAAACTCTTCAAATAAGTAAATTAATTAATTAATAAATAAAGTGACACACCTCAAAAATGAGATTCATTAGGCCATGTCAGGCCACCTTGCTTTGCCCTGAGTGACTTCATACATCTTGAGTAAAACAATGCACCACAAATCGCTCTGTTGCCTTACTAAGCATAAGGGAGACGTTCCATGGGCGTTGTGTGTGTGTTCCCATGAAGCTCCAATAGTGTTTGACACATTCCCAGATTTAGCAGAATTGGTAAACCTGGGAATGCACCAAACAGATACACCTTCCCAGGAGAGGCGTTACGAGGGGAAATATCTTTTTTTGATCCTCGTTACTTCCTCTTTCTTTATGAAAAAGGAATATGCCCATTCCTGCACAAAAACAATCCTACATGCAACACAGGCAGCCTTGCACCATGGTGCAAGGGTGCCTGTGTTGGTGTTGGTGTGGCCAAAATGGCACCAGTGGAGAGGAGAAGGGAGGAATGCACTGTCTGACTATGGTGCATTCCTGCCCTTTTCTTGTCACTCTGTCCCGCACTCTGTTCCCTGTCACGCAGTGCAGCACAGGAAGGTGACTTGCTGTGCTGCACTGCATGACAAATATGATAAATATGCCCAAAGTGCAAGGGAAGTGCCTTCATCTGCAGCTCTGCGTAAGGTCTACGTCTCTATCAGAAGAGTGGAATCTGTGCTATGAGAGGGTCTACAACCGTTCTGCGAGGATTCTAAAATTTGAATCTGCTCTACGAAATTGGTCAGGAGATGTTTTCTCCACTATTTTAGATACAAAAAGGTAGCAGAGAATTAGGACTATTGTTTTCTGGTTGGGCGGCATCAAGAGAGGGTATCTTCAAACGAGGGGTGACCATGGCATGTTTCCATGTCATAGACACAACGGCAGAAGTCAAGAAAAGGTTGGCAAGCTTTAGAAAGGTGGGTGTAATAAACTCTTGAAGTTTTAAAATGTAATCAGGTTTCATCAGGTCGTCAGGGGAACCTGATTTAGCTAGATGCATCAGGGCGGTGAAGGAAGTATTATCAACCAAAGTTAGCTCTTTTAGTTCTGCCCAGTGCAAATGTTCAAGCATCGTACAAGATGGAACAACCTCTTTCAGTCTGTCATTTACTGTAAAGTGTGAATAAATGTCTTCGACCTTATTAACAAAATGGTCTGCAAGTTTGTCACAATGGCTAGTACAAACCTCCATCAGATCAGAATAAGCTGCCGGCTTATTTAAGCTGTTAACAATGAAATAAATATCTCTTGCAGGATAAATGCTGTTTTTAATTTTATCTGTAAAAAAGTGAGCATATGCCTTTTTAATTATTTTATGATAGGAATTGATTGCCCACATATACTGATTTCCAGCTAGGCATCGTAAGTTTTACTCCAAGCTCGTTTGCACTTTGCATTGCTTTTGTTCAGCAATCAATGTATCATTAAACCAGGCAGCCCAGGGCTTCTTTTTCATCAGAGTCAGACAAGCAGGTATAAAAACATCAAAGGTTGAAATGAGTCACGCCTTAGTCCTTGACTCAGTGGACTCCATAGTAGAAACTACTTGGGAAGTTTTAACCTGGATATAACTGCCAACACTTGGCAGATTCAATTTATGTCATGGCGTTCTCATAAGGGAGTTGGCAATGGTAATCGTGGTGGCTCTAGAAATGTTGGTAATCATGGGCACCATATAGTGATCTGACCATGTCACAGGATAGTGGTAGATACTAAAAAGTTGGGTAGTTTTGAAAAAACTGGGTCCAAAAAAAAGTGTGGTTGTGTGTTTTAAACTCACTACTAGTAGAATCCATTGTATGGCTGCCAAGTCATCAATAAAATTGTGAACAGATATCATTGATCTGATCAAAATGTAAATTTAAATCGCCAAAGATATTAAAATTAGGTCTGGGCAGAGTTCGCGGAGTTCCGCTATGCAGTAACTCCACAAAGTGACCAGAAAACTCTGCCACGCTACGTGGAGTTCCGCAAGTGGTGGAGTGCGTTTGGTCATGTTGTTTGTGTTGATTTTCAGCGCTGGTTTTTTGTCCTTCACTGTAAAATCATTTCAAACTTCACCATGCGCAGTGTAAGAGGGCACTGCTTCTTTTCTTGTCTCTCAAGTAGATTTTCTACCCGAGCAGCAGCTTTCTAAATGTGAACGGAAGGTTTCTCAACTTAAGCGGTCGCAACCTTCTGTGACTGCCCGCGATGAGACATATGATGGCCTGCGTTGAGAAATCTTGCCGTGAGGTGGATTTTTCTCGCTCGGGCTCACCAACTTGATGCTGACGATTGCAAGGAATAAACTCTACTCTGCTACGCAGAGCAGAGTTTTTCGGAACTCGGTGTGCTCTGCAGAGCCCAAACTGTGGAAATCTCCGCTAACTCAGCAAACGGAGCAGAGTTCACCATCCAGGCCTAATTAAAATTAGATCATTTAAGTACCAACAGAGCACCATTATCTATTAGTGCGTCTCTAAAATGTCTAAGTGGGCCTGGTGGCCTGTAAACCGTTAGACCCAAAAACGGAAACATTTTGTTGAAATACATTTGAAACAGTGCACTTTTGCATTATTGGATAGAACATGGTACCAGACTGCATCCAATAGTGATGTTATTAATGATAGCAATGCTACCCCTCCCCCCACAGGGTCTGTCACATCTTTTGATTCAGTAGCCCGGAGAAAGCGCCAATGCTGTTTCTGCATACTTTGACTAGTTTAGCAAGTTTCCATAAGAAATAGTACATTTGGTGATTGATCCATGATGAAGTGTAGAATATCAGCGTCGTGTCGTATAATCAAACGGCATTTGATACTAAACATTTTACTGCTAGATGTATTTATATTATCCTCAAGAGACCCGTATACATGACCATCAGCAGATATAGAAGAAAACCCACAGTGGTTGCACCTGACATCTTCTTCATTTTCTTCCACAAGGACCAAGGTATAGGAGCATGTATTGTAAGAAACCTGTCTGACCGATAATAACTGAGACGCAGTATGGACCTTTTGTCCAAGTAGAGGGACAGAGTTCCTGGCTCCAGTTGCCGTACAGGCACGGATGGGCGCAGACAGGCTAGCCTTTATCGCACCAGCGACTAACCTTCTGCACGAGTCCGCTGTGTGTCTGTGCATCTTCTGCAGATCGGCGCATATAAATTCTCCCTACTTCCACGGACAGAATAAACCTACAGTCACACGCACATACACTCATCATACGCTAGGGCCCATCACACTGGAATTCACACTATTACTCTATCCACACTGAATATAAGAGAGAAACCTAAACCAATCTGCATCTAAAACGAGGTCAATGCGACCATAAAGACATTGTCCTGAGTCATGATTTTAAACATAGGAAATACATCTGTAACTCAATAAATGACAAAGAAATAACCACCCGACACTGGAAGTCAAACAAATGGTTGTTTATCTAAATTAGTTCAAAATGAAAGTCAATCAATAGCAAAATCATTATTCTCATAGTTACCTATTCTAGCTAAATGGGTCAGGACAGGTCTTTCAGTAAAGTCTCTCGAGCTGCCGTCCTCAGCATAGGTTCAGGAAGAAGTCCAAACGCAATGACCGCAAAGAACACGATGAATGCAATGAACGCAATGAACACGGACCCTCTCTAGTCTAGCATATTGATAGCAAAAATGACAAAATAAAAGTTACAAACAAACTTTGAATATCCGTTGAGCCGTTGAGCAGAGCGAGCAGGAAAGGATGTTGCAACATTTAGAAAACCTCCGCTCAGGAAAAATCACAAAAATAAAAAACACGGAAGAAGGAAACTCGAGTTTGCAAGTGTTACTTTTATGATTACTCTTCCTCGGTACCATAGCAGAGCCACCGCAGATCTATCATTGTTCATTGTGGCTTAATCCTTCTCCAAGGACAATTGGATTCATGCCCAGAGCTGCTGTCCTCACGGAAACTTTTAATTCAGGCAGAGGCTGTGGTCAGGTGACTTTCAACCATGTTCAGCAAGGCCTCTCGTCAAAATTCAATCACTCGAGTGCAGGCTGTAAATAGCAGCCATCTTTGTTTAGGCCAAAACGGACCAACTTAATTAAAAGAAACACAAAACAACGTTACCACATCATAATGATTAAACAGTGTTAATTCCCACTAATACCCTTATGTGTATGTAATTACCTAGCCGTCTGCAACACAAAGAAGCATTAGTACACGTTATTAAAAAGCGTAAACTCGAAACAAATAGCACTTTTGCGATACTCAATTAAGTAAATTGCACATTATTATTAAGCAACATATATGCATCCCACGTGTAGTTTCTCTCATTAGTAATGTTGATTAATATAGACTTTTAACAAAACAAACTATTATTAAGTGATTACAAATTAGTAATTTTAATCATAACATATAGACAAACTGGAGCTTAAAACTCGATAAATTTTCAACAGAAAACTCTGCTCCAGCAATCCCCCCTTTGGTGATATATTATCACCACAAAAAACAACCCAAAAAAAAAAATGTAGTCCCAATTTTAGGAGAAATTGAAAATGTCTTTTATAACACAACATTAAACACCAGACTCCCTCACATTATCCCTCTTTGACTCCAAGTAAACACTCTCCCTCAATTCTTCTAATTCTATTTCTTGTGGGTCTCTCCTTGACCTCTTTTGTTTCTTTTCAATAGTTTTATTCTTTTTCCCTCCCCTGTTTTTACAACACAAACACCCCAATCTTAGTATCAATAAAGCAACAATTACGCATGTCAATGGAAATAATATTTTACCAATAAAGGTACTACCTATCTTAGGAATAAAAACTCTTAACAGCAACTATCTTATTAGCTATTTTAGTCCAGATACTTTCAGCTTCCAGTGGTACTAATTCCTCATGCAAATCAGTAATCATTTTGATATAGACCTTTAGGTCTTTGCTTTCGTCAGGAATGTAAGTGCAACAATGTTGAACTTTCAGCATTCCACAAACTCCACCCTCCTTGGCCAATAGAATATCAAGGGCAAGTCGATTTTGCATAGACATGGCACGTATGGCAATCATCTCCGTATTTACCAAAAGAAACCCTCCAGCGGTATTTGTCGATAAGCGATCCACCACTGTTGACAGTTTCCGAATCCCATATGCATTTAAAGAAATTCCCACTGCTGGAATTAAAGCTCCAAAAATATCACCCACGATTTCTGACCAAGTTTCTCTCTTAAAACGTGTTAGTAAATTAATATGCTCTACATCTTCTATCCTATCTATATGAAAAATCTTTGGAAAGACCAGGCCCACATAACACGTGCCATACCAATGGTCAGGCAACTTGTAATAAGCCTTGTTCCCACAAACGTAATACACTCCTGGGAAAACTGGATCTTCTCCACCTTTAAAACCAAGCAATTTCTTCTTCTGTGTACTTTATTCCTCAGCCAGTCTCCTGGACTCAGATCATGAGCTTGCTTCTTCTCAAGTGTGGTAGCGTCTTCTCCAACCTGGTGAAACACAGAATGAACTGCGTCAGCCAGGCCTTTACAGTAATCCAAATCATGTCATCAGTTATTGTCATCAACTTGTTGACAGGCACAAATGCATGTCTCATCGCACGTCCCATTAAAATTTCGTGCGGACTCAAACCTGTTGTTCTATCTGGAGTAGACCTAATAGTCATCAGCACTAGAGGCAAGACATCAGGCCATTTCATTCCAGTGGCTAAACACATCTTACCAATTAGGTTTTTTATTGTGCCGTACACGTGTTCAACAACGCCAGAAGCCTCTGGTCTGTATGCACAATGTAGCTTCTGCTGTATGCTCAATGCTTCACAAATTAAACCCATGAGCTCATTGTAGTGGTGTCCACCTCTGTCAGACTCAATTGTCACTGGGAACCCGTACCTAGGAATCAACTCTCTTAACAGTAAGTTTGCAACTGTTATTCCATCATTTCTCCTAGTTGGATAGGCCTCCACCCATCTTGAGAACAAACAGACTACCACTAGAACATACCTCAATCTGTTCACTTGGGGCATTTCAATGAAATCTATTTGCATTCTGGTAAAAGGACCTCCTTCTCTGCCTATTGTTCCTAGACTCACCACTGTCTTTTTCCCAGTATTGAACTGCTGACAAATCAAACATCTCTGACAGATGCTTTCTGCAATTAACCTGAACGTTGCATTGTACCAGGTTTGCTTGAATGACCTAATCATTGCATCCCTCCCCAGATGTCCCTGGCCATGATACATTCTTGCCATTGTCGACAGCATGGAATTGGGCATGACTGGTCTACCATCTCTATAGATCCAAACATGATCTGTCTCTCTTGGGGCACAACCTGCCTTAATCCAATCTCTCATTTCTTCATCTCCTGCCTCATCCTGCAACTGTTTCACTTCATCCCACGTTTCTAGGACATTAGTAAACATCACAGAACAAAAAGACATCTCCCTTTCTCGTGCCCTATTAATTGAATGATTGTTCTTTGCACAATACTGTGCTATGTCATTGGCAAAACGATTACCAAGAGTAACAAAATCATCTCCTTGCCCATGAGCTGCACACTTTACAACTGCTAACTCTTTAGGCAGCTGTATCGCCTCAAGCAACTTTCCAATCACTTCAGCATTCTTTATTGGAGTCCCACTCGACGTCAAGAAACCTCTCTGTAGCCAAAGCTGGCCAAAGTCATGAACAACTCCAAATCCGTACTGACTATCAGTCATCACAGTCACTCTCAAATTCTTCCCAATTTTGCAAGCTTTCGTCAATGCCACCAATTCAGCCACTTGAGCAGATCTTACTCCTTTCAAAGGCGAAGCTTCCATAACTTCTGAAACCTTGCACACTGCATATGCTGCACTTAGCACACCATCATCAGTTCTTAGACATGATCCATCCACAAACAGCACATGATCACTCTCAGGTAATGGCAAATCTCTTATGTCTGGTCTAGGTTTTGTGCAGTAGTCAAGCACATCCAAACAATCATGATCAACATCATCTCCCACATTCACATTCTCAGCATCTGGTAACAACGTTGCTGGATTCACAGTCACACATCTCTCAAGAGTCACATTTGATGCTCCCAGAATGATTTTCTCATATTTAGTCAGTCGGCTATGTGACATGTACTGAGTTCTGCTTCTTGTCAAAAGAATTGCCACATCATGAGGCACGAATACCCTTACAGGATATCCCATTATTATACCCTCACTCTGTTTCAAGCTTCTGCATGTAGCAGCTACTGCTTTCAGACAACCTGGCAAACCCACAGCTACAGGGTCAAGTGTCGATGAGAAGTACGCAATCGGCCTCCTCAATTGTCCATGTTTCTGAATCAACACTGAAAGTGCACAACCATTTCTCTCACTGCAGTACAATTCAAACTCTTTCTCATAGTCTGGCATTCCCAAAGCAGGGGCTTCACACATTCTGCTCTTTAATTCTTCAAATGCTGCCATTTGTTCTCCATCCAATTCCAATGGGTCTCTCACCTCACTTTTAGTCAATTTAATCAGTGGCTTTGCTATCAGGGAGAAATTACTTATCCACTGACGACAATAACCCACCTTCCCCAGAAACATCCTCACTTCTCTCTGGGTCATCGGGGCTCTCATTCCTCTGATAATTTTGATCCTATCATCGGTCACTTTTCTCAGACCCTTCTCAATATTGTGTCCAAGATAATGCACCTCTTTCTTGCAAAATTGCAATTTGGCTGGAGATACCTTTAACCCTTCATCTGCCAGATGATTCAGTAAAGCTATGGTATCTACTTCACAAGCTTCACGTGTCTTCGATGCCACCAGTAGGTCATCGATGTACTGCACTAGTACTGAGCTTTCAGGCATGATCAAACTCTCCAAAGATTTCTTCAATAACTGATTGAATATCGAAGGACTCTCTGTATACCCCTGTGGGATACGACACCATGCTAAAATACGCTGTCCAAACCGAAATGCAAAAATCGGCTGGCTGTCATGATGCAATGGAATTGAAAAGAAAGCATGACACAAATCAATTACCGTATACCACTCAGCATCATGAGGAATCTGATACAAAATCACTGACGGATTTGGCACAATGGGACAACATGCCACCACAATTTTGTTAACTTTTCTCAAATCTTGTACAATCCTGAGTTTCTTCAGCCCCATTATCGGTGAATTACACGGGCTACTCAGTAACTCTCTCAAAACTCCCTGTTGAATCATCTTGTCAATTATAGGAGTAATTCCCTCAATTATCTCTGGTGTCAATCTGTACTGAGGAATATTAGGATAAACAATCCCCTCTTTCACTGAAATCTTCACTGGATCTACATTATTCATCAATCCCACATCTTCTCCAGTAAAATCCCAAACTGCTGTTTTCACTGTGTGTCTCAACTCCTGAGGCAAATCATCTGGGTTAAACACTGCATATGTACCAACAATCTCACTCTCTCTATTGTCTAGAGTCATCCGGTACAAAACATCCTCATCTGGTGTCTCAAAAGCTATTCCATCCGGAGTACAGAAAATTGTACAATTCATCTTGCACAATAGGTCCCTACCTAACAGGTTCACTGGACCAGTGTCACAGACTACAAATCTGTGCATGTCTGAAAATTTCCCTATTCTTACCCTTACTGGTTCGGTAAGACGAGTCTTAATCTGTGTATTGGCTACACCAACCACTTGGATTGCTTCGTCCGAGAGAGGAAGATTTCTAATATCTGCTGACCTGACAGTTGATCTCGTTGCTCCTGTGTCTACCAAAAAAGTAACACTCTCCCCATTTATTTTCCCATCTACAAATGGTCCTGCCTGGTCTATTTCTAGAGTTGCACCAAGTATGCACTCTTCCTCCTCTCTTCGGCACCGTCAATAGTCCCCTTCAGACTCACTCCCCTCATTCTTTAACCAGTACTGCTGTACCGGGTTTGAACGTCTCGGTGTGTTTACCTGCTCATCATTGTAGAATCCCGAGTCCTGGTTATACTTTTGGGACCCTCTATTCTGCGGCAAGGGCGGTTTTGGCTCTTGACTCTGCTGTCTGACAACCTTCTGCTGTTGCTGCTGATGATTACACCCCTCGTTCTGCACCTGTTGATTTAAGGGTTTATTTTCATTACTCACTAATGGTGGATTGGTACACTCGGATCTCCAATGCCCCAATTGTCCACAGTTGTGACAAGGGAACTTTTTCTTTGCCTCCTCTAAATTCCCCTTTCCTTTTCCTGCATATCTGGGTCTATTTCCCGGATTATTCGCCTGTTCCACCAACTGTGCTTCTTGTCTTTCAGCAACCTTCACCTGTGCCCACATTGCTTTCTCTTTCAGCTTTCTCTGCTTTGCCTCAATCTCATCACTGAAGTACTTTGCATGTCTCAAGATTTCATCAATCTTTTTACTCTGCCAATCAACTGTGTGCTCACGTATTCTTTCACTGATTTCAGGTCTCAGGCCATATACAAATCTGGATACAAAATGACTCAAATCCTCGTCACCCAGGTGTTCATCTCCACTAAACTGTTTAAAAGCCAGTATCAGCCTTTCGTAAAAAGCATGAACTGATTCTTTCGCTTCCTGATGTTTTCGATCTATCTTAACCCAGTCTGTCTCTTTCGGGGGTACCTTATTTTTCAGGAACACAATAACCTGATCGTATTTCTTCATTACCTCTGGATCTGGTGCTCCTGTTTTCGGATCTCTTGGATACTCCTTTGCAGGCCAATCTACAACTATTTTACACTCTGCCCACAAGTCTGCTGGAACAATTATATCAAACAGACTATTCAGGTCAATCCACAGCACTTTTGACAATTTCACAAACCTGACCTACCTGCCTATACCACTCGACGGGCTTTTCTCTCAGTCGAGGGAAATCATTCGTAAATGACAAAATATCCTGTCTAGTCCATGGGACATGTACATATCCTCCTTCAGGAATCTCTCTCATAGGATAAACATCCATTGTTTTTTTTTTTCTCTCATGGGAAAAGCTGAGTAAGTCCTGTCCACTGAATCTTCCCTTTTCTTGTATCATCTATCCTTCCACTTTTCCACATCACCCCATTTTCGCAATAAGGCAATCATTTCTTTAATCTGCCCTGTTCTGCCAGCACCATTTAGATTCTCAATAACTTTGTCCGTAAAATCCATCCTGTAAGACTTCTGCAAAGCTTTCACCTTATCCATGTCAACTCCTTGTTCACTCGCTATTGCTCTCAACCTATCATGTGTACTCTTAGCCCTCCAGGTAATGCTTTTACACATAAATAACAACTCTCCATCATGATGGGTTTTCAGTATATCTGTAGGAATTGTTCCTGCAATAAGCTCCTCCAATTCTATGCGCAACCTGGCTACATCAATTGCCTGTGAATCTTTATCCTTCTTTTGAAGAACTTTCAACCAATCATTCAAATCCTCAGCTGTTATTTCAGTAGACTTTTTCACTGTACTCACTTGTTCTGCCATCCTCTGTGGTTCCAAAATCGTTCCTCCCAAACAACCAGTATTCAATCCTGAATTAGGCTGCACATCTAATCCTCCACTACATGTGTCATGTCTCGACTGTCTCAAATTATTTCCTCCCGTTTTCATTCCCAATTCCTCCAAAGAACAAGTACCAACCAAACCATTTCCAACATAGGGAACTGTCAAACCATTTTCACCCATTCTTTGCTTATCAAAAATAGGCACAACCGGACCTATGGTTACAGGCACTGTAACAGCTTCAAGATTTTCGTCAGCTCTCTTATTTTCTCAGTCAGTTCAGATGTGGTTCTGGCTAATTCTCTTGTTTTCTCGTCACTGACTCGATTCTCTCTCTCTCGCTCTCTCTCTCTCTCCCTTTCCATGAAAGAGCTACCACTTTTCAGATCAGGTGTCACAACCTCAGTTTTCACTATCCGCAAAGTATCTCTTATTGGAGTAGCAACTGGCGTGCTCTCTTCTGGTTCTGGTCTATATGGAGGTGGTCTCTTGTAAATCATGTCATCCAAGACCTCATCCTCATAATCATTAACTCCATACCTTCTCACTTCTGCATCAGGCACCTTTTCTGTAGCCTTCCTCCCTTCCGTTTCCTCAACTGTCCTCATAGGATATAATCCCTCTGACATACTAGCATCTCGCCATCTCCTCATTCGATCATGATGAGTTTCACAATCATATTTCCTCCCAAAAAAGTACCTATAATTGCCTCCACTCTTTTCTCGCTTATGCACCTCATCTTTCCATTCCACCAACGCCTCGAACTGTGTCGGCCTTGGTCTAGGCTCTAGACACATCATCTTTTCTCGTAAATTTCTCAACATGGCCAAATTAAATGAACCATGTTCCAGGAACGCTAAAACACCATCCTCCTTAGTGTACTTAGCCCAGTTATCTAACCATATACAGGTATGATACCCATATTTCGCAACCATGAAGGATGCAGGAGTTCTCGTTGGAGGTAGCAATTCACCTTCTCTAGTTATTATGTTTTTATCCTTGTCGAACCACCTTTTAATTTTACCACACAAGGATTTCTTCTTCTTTTCCTCCGGTTGGTAATACATTTTAATGTTTACCAATATTCTCTAGTCCCTTCCGCAACTGTACGATCTTTTGTCCAATAACAGCGCGACTCACACCAACGCACCAAACCTGGAGCGTCTACGTCACCCTGTACTCCTTCCAATCCCTGCGCGGCTCACACTAACGCACCAATCCCAGCGCGAGCACTGTTCCGATCCACTACCCAATCAGAGCGCGGTCTGTATGACGCCAGCAGTCGCTGCAGTCGCTTCTGCTCTGTCTCCTGTCACTCGTCTACCCCTCCTTTACAAAGCCTTCTCAGTAGACTTCGTTTCAGATTCTTCAAAATCTATTAGTTACAACATATAAACATCTCCATTGTCTGCTTCGCTAACCACAGAATAGTAAAGAAAATCTTTTCTCACAAGAATCCCGCTTTCCTCTAGAACAGCGCTTACCTCTGCTCTACCACGGAATAATTACTTTCGTTGACACAGTAGCACATCTCTCTACTCTGCCCTTCTAACATGCATCCATTAACTGTTTCCTCTAGGACTGCTCCAAAGAGTCTTACAATCAACTAAATGCTCATACATTCACGCACTTTCACACCAGAAAATGTAGCACATGCACACAGAATCCTGCCTTTCCCGAGAACAGCGAACAGTCTGTCCCACTACAGAATTATAACACACGTTAACCAAGCAGCGCTTACCTCTGCCCAGTCCTTCAGACAAGCTCAGAGAGTACCTATTACTTCTCCAGCAGAAAGCTTTAACGGCAAACCTTACGGATCCCTGGGACTTAAGACCAGAGTTTCACAGATAACCTTTCGCTACCATACACACTCCTTTTATACTGAAAATATGTCCCTAATAGTAACACACGACGATGTCACTAATTCCAAACCCAGACAATGTGACGCGCAACTTCAATTGTCACACGTTTTTCCTGCATACGTACAGGTAATTCCAACAATTCCGTCTTTCCCGAGAGCAGCACTCACTTCCCTCTGCCCTACTACAGAACCGTCACCAGCTCCCAAGTTCCAGAAGCACTACATAAAACTCAACACGACGACTTTAACATATAGCATTAGTACATATACCAACATCAATCAATAAATCAATGAATCAGAAGCCTATGTACAAGCAATCTAATCAGATCAAGACAATAATCAAACCATCATACTGCTACCAGGAAACTGCTGCAGATCGGCGCATATAAATTCTCCCTACTTCCACGGACACAATAAACCTACAGTCACACGCACATACACTCATCATACGCTAGGGCCCATCACACTGGAATTCACACTATTACTCTATCCACACTGAATATAAGAGAGAAACCTAAACCAATCTGCATCTAAAACGAGGTAAATGCGACCATAAAGACATTGTCCTGAGTCATGATTTTAAACATAGGAAATACATCTGTAACTCAATAAATGACAAAGAAATAACCACCCGACACTGGAAGTCAAACAAATGGTTGTTTATCTAAATTAGTTCAAAATGAAAGTCAATCAATAGCAAAATCATTATTCTCATAGTTACCTATTCTAGCTAAATGGGTCAGGACAGGTCTTTCAGTAAAGTCTCTCGAGCTGCCGTCCTCAGCATAGGTTCAGGAAGAAGTCCAAACGCAATGACCGCAAAGAACACGATGAATGCAATGAACGCAATGAACACGGACCCTCTCTAATCCAGCATATTTATAGCAAAAATGACAAAATAAAAGTTACAAACAAACTTTGAATATCCGTTGAGCCGTTGAGCAGAGCGAGCAGGAAAGGATGTTGCAACATTTAGAAAACCTCCGCTCAGGAAAAATCACAAAAATAAAAAACACGGAAGAAGGAAACTCGAGTTTGCAAGTGTTACTTTTATGATTACTCTTCCTCGGTACCATAGCAGAGCCACCGCAGATCTATCATTGTTCATTGTGGCTTAATCCTTCTCCAAGGACAATTGGATTCATGCCCAGAGCTGCTGACCTCACGGAAACTTTTAATTCAGGCAGAGGCTGTGGTCAGGTGACTTTCAACCATGTTCAGCAAGGCCTCTCGTCAAAATTCAATCACTCGAGTGCAGGCTGTAAATAGCAGCCATCTTTGTTTAGGCCAAAACGGACCAACTTAATTAAAAGAAACACAAAACAACGTTACCACATCATAATGATTAAACAGTGTTAATTCCCACTAATACCCTTATGTGTATGTAATTACCTAGCCGTCTGCAACACAAAGAAGCATTAGTACACGTTATTAAAAAGCGTAAACTCGAAACAAATAGCACTTTTGCGATACTCAATTAAGTAAATTGCACATTATTATTAAGCAACATATATGCATCCCACGTGTAGTTTCTCTCATTAGTAATGTTGATTAATATAGACTTTTAACAAAACAAACTATTATTAAGTGATTACAAATTAGTAATTTTAATCATAACATATAGACAAACTGGAGCTTAAAACTCGATAAATTTTCAACAGAAAACTCTGCTCCAGCACATCAGCCCCTTTTTAAGGTCGATAGGGTGCATTAGAAGGCAGCAAATGGTGGCCACTAAACTGCTGACTATCAGTGCTTAATTTGAGCGGGAGCTTTCCGGTGCTGAGCACCGGCACTTAATTGGTTTCCGGTGCTCAGCACCGGCACCTAATTGTCAACACTACAGTTAAGGCAGTCTGACACAAGGTGGCGCTGCTCATGTAATTTAGAGATGAGCAGTATACCAGTTGTTTAGGAAAACAATATACATTAAAAAATTACTAATGCCTACCTCCCCAACAATTCCTTTAGCTTTGGGGACCTGGAATAATCGGAACTGTCGCATTTGCAAGGGAGAGAGATGGTTAGTAGTTGTTTTGGCAGTGATGACAGGGGCGATGGGTGGTACAAGCTGCAGTGGCCTCTTGGTCAGAGTCCTGGCACTTAATATTTTACAAATTAAGCACAGCTATCCCTGTCAAACGGCCTAACCAAAATGGCTGACGGGGAGTGTGATAAAATTGGGAACCCCACTCTACGATTGGCACCTCCAGCCGAGCCCCACCTTCCCCAACAAGTCAAATTCAACTACAGTACAGCGGTAACAAGTAAAAGATAAACATAACAATAAATTCAGTTGGGTGCAAATTTCATAAAGTGCAATATAGCAATGATCTGAAGCGGGGTTTACCGCATCAGTTTTACCTTCAGTACAGAGATAGGAAGGAGGTAAAATTGGGGTGGTTTTTTAAGTAATATATTACATCTGTTGACACTCTAAGGTGGTCTAGCCATGTTCTGTACGTTATGAATAATTATTTTAGTCTCTGACTTTCCTCCGCTATGCTATAAATCACCGACGGATAGACCTGAAAAAGTGGGGTTCATAAATATGTAGCTAATATCCAGTGCAAACTATGCAAGCATTCGAATCTGCATTCTGGCATTAGTGTTTCTTGATTGAACGTGTGCTGTAGACTTCAAATCACCACTTATTGTTCCCACTTCAGCTGGTGTTCTTCATAGTAATGTGAAAGACACATATCAAATGCTAAATCTCATTTTGTTAATAAAAGAGCGCGAACGTATCAGCGCGTTGTTTTGCCTGTAGAGACACAGATCTGTATTTGTCAAGCCTATTGCTAAAAACTAAGCCTTTCATACCATGCACACATACCACACCTCTGCACTCGCTTTTTTCCATGTGAAATCTTAGCAAATCTGCGGTGTTTCCGTCATTTGAACGGCTAATTAGATCACCAGAATCAAGTTCTGACTGACCAAGGCGATGCTTAGATGACGTTTTCATGCTTGTTAAATGATAACACAAAGGTAAGAAGTGAAGAGGGTGGCAACACTACTTGGCTGCCTGTGGTTGAGTCTGTAAGAGATAAGTCATAGGCAATTTTATTGTTAGACACTAGGCATGTTTTTAATTTAATGTTCTTAGTGCACGTTCATGGATCAGAACAAAAGTCCCTTCTTGCTATGTTGCAACGCATAATATCAGGGCACAAGTCCTAAAAAAAGAAGTGGGGGGCTAACCAGGTTAGGCAGTATGCAAGCGAAATCATGACGCGGGCCATCACAGCGCATGAAGTCACAAGGTGTGACATTGCACGTGACATCACAGGAAGTGACCTCACTGGAAGTGACAACACAAGAAGTGACATCAAATATTAAGACCTCACACATATGTTTATCAGGTATATCATGAGTACATTTAAGTGCATTATGAGATATAACAAATGAGATTTGGTGTTGGGGTTGTGCCAAACAAGTGGCACAATCCCGGCGCAAAAGATTGGCCTCAACCCATACATTTATTTTTTTGAACCCTGCCACAAAGAAATTGGCAACAAGGGGAAGCATGGAAGTAGATCTGCTATGCTTAATTAGTTGCAAAGTCTACATTTCAAAATATTTGGTTGGGCTAAAGCATCTGCTGTGCAGGTGCCCAGTAAATCTCAGGGCTTAGTAATAATAGTGAGATAACTCTGGTAATTAATGCACTTGCTGGAGAGATCTGTGCTTTGTAAAGTCCCAAATTTGAATCAAAGTAGCAGAGAAGGTAAATGTGTCTCCTGCAAAGCACACCATCTAACAGGCAGATGACAGATTTGTATTTTATGTAGATAGTAAAGTAGGTTACTGCTTTTAACAAAGAGATCCCTTTGTTACCTGCAGTTCATACATTGTAATCCTTCTAAAAGACCACAGTGAGGTAAAAAGGACATGTGACTCCTACACCTTGTAACCCTCATTGGCTCATGTAACTTATCTTGTACATTGATTTACACATGTACATGATTTATTGTCAATGTATAATGTGTATGTTACATAGAGAGCTCTGACACCCAGCATTGGGTTGCATAGCACTATAAAATAAATAAAATAGTGCTATTGAATTTGTTATTTGTGTAAATACTGCGACAGACCAACAAACCTGACATTCTAACAGTGCATGCATCTATTATATACAGGGACTGAACAAAGTCAAAAGATGCCTCTCGTAAGTACTTGTGGAGAGATAACAAGCTGTGTGTCTTCGTTTCCCCTCAGTGGCATGTACATTGAAGTGTAAGGTTCCAGGCCGCCTCCAGTCAGGATATTCAAACTAAAGGAGCACTGGTGGCCCCTTAACTTCGGCCCAGATGCAGGTGAAAAAAAAACTCACTGCCTGCACTTTGATGCTGGGAATCGAAAGTAGACAACGTGCAGGCGCTGCTGAACGTGTCCCGGTGTCTGAAAATTGGACTGGGACAAGTTCAGCATATTTCTGTGGACCAAATTCTTGGTAGGGGAGAAGACATCCACCCTGTGAAAAGAGTGGGTGCACGCAGTGTACCTGCATGTACCACCGACTTGTTCCCTGCATAATATACGAATAGGAATTCTGAACATCCAGTTAAATCAAAAAAGCAACTACGGGCCCAAACCATTGCAAATTAAAATCGTTCCATTACCCAATTATCTTATTGTCAGTGGTATAATGAAACTTGAGGGAGCCCCCCTGCAAAGATCATGGAGGGCCCCCCATGCTCGTACACCGGCTGGAGGTCTGTGACCAGCTGCCCGTGCACAGTGCAAGAGAGGGTCCTCTGCAGCTTGGGGGTCCCTCCACACCATGGGGCTGCTGGGGCTTTTGTTACGCCACTGCTTGTTGTCACTATGCTTCTATTACAGGATGGGTGCTTGGGAGGAGTGGATGCCGCCAAAGTCTTACTCATGACTTTCGGAAAGGTAGTGGAGTTTTATTGATGTGGCAGCAGATAGCTTGGTGGAGCGATGCCAGAGTGGGAGTAAAGGCTGCGTCAGGGATGATATGTTTGCCAACACATCAAAGAATGAGGGATCGCAAGTGTAGTTCATGCTGGGAAGCTGAGACCGAGGTGCATGGCAATGGTATCAGCGAAGGGAATGTATTTATGTTTATGGTATTTCTATAGTGCAAATTTAGCTAAAAGGCAGTGGACTGCTGTACATGGCAAAAAACAGGCATAACGATGAGTAACAGGAGAGGAAGCTGGGTTGTGGATGTTTAATGCATTGTGATGTAGTGTTCTACAAAGAGGTGAGTCTTCAACTCTTTCCTAAATTGAGGAAGCGTTGGGGTGATCCTGATGGATACAGGGATGTTGCTCCAGATCCTGGTTGCTTAGATTGAAATAGCCTGTTGCTTGATTTTTTAATTCTTTCACTTCTTAATCAGAAGTCTGATGTGTCTTGGCGGCAGGCGTGCACAGATGAGGGAGTGAAGAGCAAGGGCGAAGATAAAGGGACAGAGAAAGAGGATGAAGAAAAAGAGGGAGAGATAACAATGAATGTAAAACAGAAGCATTGACTGAGCCTGACAGATCTGGAGTTAAGAGTGAACGATCAAAGAAATGCCATATATGAGGATTATATTTACCATTGTGGGTACATATGATAGCGGACACAGAGCAAAACATTGAAAAGGAGAGTTTGCTAATGGTTTCGGAGATCATCGAGTGCCATAAAGGGTGTGAAAGCAGAGGCTCAGCGGTTGTAATGAGGCTGAGGGTGGCAGTCATCAGAGAGAAATGGACATTGGGATTTGTTATTCATGCAAGTTTTTAATGTGAGCGCTATCAAGAATGACACTTTGGATTACGTAAGTACAAAGACAAGAGACACAAAGCAAAGATCAATTTTCGGATTGCAAGAGTGAGGTATAGTGAGGAGTTCTACATGGGAATGGGGGGTTGAAGATTATGTAGGTGGAACTGATTAGGGACCTCTTGTTACAATGGATTTCAATGAAGTGCCATGTGCCCAATACATTTACAGCGAATGGCCTTCCAATTCAATGTCAGCCCTTTCCGGAGCATTTCATCCAGTTTGGGGTGGGGAGTTCCAACAGCGCAGTTTCAGCTAGGTGGCGCATGGTGATCATTCAAAGTGGGCTTCAGTACAAGGGTATTCTGTAAGTTGAGTTACTTGTGCAGGAAGTGTGGTGTTGTCTTACTCACCATGTTTCTTACCACTTTGGGGGACTGCAAAGACAGCAAAGTGGAGGAAGGTGGTTTCAAGGAAACATTTTGCTTTTGGAATACTGGTTGTTTTTTCCCGCATAGGAACTTTGTGGGGATTCTTGGTATGTGGTTTATGCAAGGGTTTTTTATTTCGTGCCTCAGGATCATAGAGAGAGGCACTGGGAGTCCAATTTCGAGTCTGTGCCAGGTACTAGGACATAAACTGAGAAAGGAAATTGTGGAATGGAGGGTTTTTGTCCTGTTTGACCATTGGCTGTGTTGTAACTGTTTAATTGTGTTGACGTTAGGGCTAAAAACCATCAAAATTAGGCTTCTTCTTCATTTGCCAGGGAGACAACCTAATTTCAGTGATGGGGATATAAAGAACTCTTATAATTCGCTCTTGCCAACATAGTGGTCAGGTCATAGAATGCTAAGTGTAGCTCCCAATCCAAAATGAAGTAGTACCTTTTCCTGTGATGTCAGTTCCTGTTTCAAACATATCTAAGGAAGCTCTTCCAAAAGAATGGTGATTTGCAAAGCATTTGTTTCCTATGATCTTCAACCATTGCTTTAATCTTTGTCCCTGATATTTGCTCGCGCCTTTCGTCTGCTACAGGATTCAACCTCGGTATACAGTAGGTATTTTCTCGTTCATGACGAGTTTGGCACTTATTTCTTCATTTTGTAACTTCATCATCAAACAAGATTTATAAGATTATCATGGCGGTATATACCCGTTTATGGGTTTTCCTCCTAACTGTGACCCTCTAAGGGAGACAGTTGATGCTTTTAACATATAGAATTCTGTGCAGAGTGGCAAAGTGTTGTTATAGACATTTGTTGTATAAAAAATTGTAAAAAATTCATTACAATAAAATATTTACCAAATAGTACATCAATTATTAAAGCATCACACTCAAAGATTCTAAAAATGTTTATGCTTCATCACATTGCAATATGACGGCGCTGTTTAGCATCTGAAAATGTGGTCAGTTTCCCAATGAAATGATGTTGTTTGCTGAAAAACAGTAAGCAATTGCTTCCCGAATAGATGTATAGTTAGAAGTGATAAAAGCAACCTTCAAATATTTTTCCCTTAGATTGAGTACAGCAGGACATAAACAAATAATGTGTTGAATTGATAATTCCTTCTAACCACATAGATGACAGCACATGGAGGGTAACCAATCCGATTCCTTGAACCCTCAAATGGACAAAGAGAATAAGCATGAGATGGAACCATAAATACTTTAGAGTGTAGTGAGTGCACATGTGAGTGTGAATGTTGAGCCACTGGCCTTGCTTGCTCTCAAGAACTTTGGGGGGACAGGAGCTTCTCACCAGAAGCATGTGTTAGCTCTTACAACGACTTACCTGTTCCTTCTCCCAGACACAGCGGTGGACCTCCGTGATGGCTTCTTGTAGACCTGCGACATCTGCAAGAAAAAGATCCATGAACAGTAAGACAAAAAAACCTCTTCAAGATAAAGGAAAGGAGATAGCACCTAGAGAAGTCACCCTAAAGAACAACTCGGTTAAAGTTTCCAAAATATGCCCTGAAAGAGTAAGAGAACATTGTGACTGCGTGCAAATGGTATTTGGCATAATGCGCATTAGCAACACTAAAGAGATGTCTGTTGTAACACAGTTAAGACATTCATATGGTGTTAAAGACATTTAGGAATCTGATTAATCGAACCTTAGATGTGCCAAGAAATTCCAAGGAAGACCTGATTGCGAAGCAAGAACGTAAAGTTGGTAACAGAGTTGAGTTTATTTATTAATTTAAGTACAGAAACTACATGGTCTATGCTTATTTTTTGAAAGGAAACACATAGACAGAAGCCATTCAGAAATAAGCTGTAAATGATAACAGGTAAAAACAGAGATGATAGAACCTAGTACACCTCTCTTTGGGTACACCTAAAATACATCATCTAATTTCCAAGTGCCCAGTCCTTGACAAGTACAATATGAAGTCGGTGTTTTGCCTTTTCCCTGTGCACCCAGTGTTTTTTTCCTGTGAAAAAAGCAGTTTGAGGGATGTTTGGATAAGGAGGAAGCTCTACTGATTGGATGTTCCATATATTGTTCACTATTTGAAAAAACAGCCTTTGTGCTGGATTTTGATGTAGCTACCAGTTGTGGGCAGTTGATGCTTGTCTCAATGATGTCTTGTTGCATGTAAGGGTCAAGAGGGTTGAAAGGCAGTGCTGGAGCATTTTCCAGACTTGATGGCAGACACGTTTTAAGGCATGGACAAAGTGGGCTCTGGCCCAGAGCCCCAACCTTTCAAGGGGGCCCCGATAGAGCCAGCTCTGTTCTGCAGACTCTCTTGCCCGGATGACCTTGAATAATTCTTAAACAGATTGTTGTAAATAGCATTTCCTTCAATGTATTTTTCATGTGGTTAATAAGTGAGAGTCTATTACATACATTTTACAGATGTTGTGTTTATGTTTCATGCAACATCCCTAAAAAAGTTTATTTTAGATCCAAACAGGATCTCACATAAGAGAAATGGGATGGTGTCACTTGAATTATTTGTAGTATTTTGACACACATATCACTTTACTGGAATATTAGATGTAAACACATTTAGAACTTGGACCAGTGTGCATGTGCACTGTCAGTGACTTGACCAAAGAGGTCACGAAAGAGCTGAAACTGGAACAGAAATTCAAAGCTGATCCAAACAGGGGCCCCAAAATACGTTTGACCAAGGGCCCCCAAATTCCTTAAGCTGTCACTGGTTGATGGTGAGTGTGTTAGAGGTGGTTTTGGTGCAGTACGATTCAGAAAGACAAGCCACACAGTTGGAGTCGATTTTTGCTGGAAAGTGGTCATTTGTTTTGCTTGAAGGAGATGATTCTACCCAAAATGTAGCACTGAGGAAAGTATGAGTTTCAAGAAAGTTGTACAAGAAACATGCACGCTTTACATGTAGGATAATGGGTGTAACGAACACCTTTTCTCCGTGTTTAGGTTTCTGAATGGTGAGTCAGTGCACCCACCTGATAAGCTTAAATTGCAATGGCGAGGGCACCCTCAGGAGTATGGGACACGTTTTTAAGACATCCCAACTGTGTTACAATGCAGTTGTTAGGTGATGAGACTGAATAGTGGGTGGAGATATTTTCAGGTGAGGCATGTGCATGTGGTTTTGATTTACCTTTCCCGCCGAAAATGTGTATCTTAAGGATGAAAAATAGTGCATTTTGTGATTGTTTCCCCCTTGGTGGTAGTGGTGGTCCAACAGGGGTATATTTTTAGACATTAACTTCTTCCATGCTCATGACGTCTCCCGGCCATCATGAGTCACGATGGCCGTGTGCGGACGACGGCCGAGAGACGTCATGACCACGCCCGCGTTTGGTATGTCAGCACTGTGGTAGCGCTGCGGCGGAATTTGCGCCGTAGCAAAGAGGTTAAGATCAGCTTTTATGTTGACAAAAAGACAGTGATGTCATTGGTGAATCAGCAGTCATCGAGGCTTGGGTGGACATTACTGCCATGGAGGGTATTTTTGCGGATTGTTTGACTTAAATGATTACTTTTGGAGATGTCATATCCCAGTCTGGCAGATTTTGTGTCTCAATTAAAATGGCAGAGATTCTGTTTGCTGGTAAGAGCAGACATGGCCAAGGCAGTGCCAAGCCTGCAGCTCTCGTAGTTAGGAGGGCAAGTGTTTTCGCATTAAAGGAGGGATTTTTGGCAACCTCTATGAAACTGGCATATGAACAGGCCTCCAGAGAATTTTTAGCAAATGTGGCTTAGAGGCAAAGGTAAGGGGTTATCGATGCCATATAGAAAAGGGATGGAGTAACAAAATATATGATAAGTTTGATGGATACAGGTTTGCAACCAGGTTCCATTACAGGTAAGATAGCCATGGTGGCTTTACACGTAAGTGATTTAGGGGTTATGGAACTTCGATAGGGGAAATGTAGCACAGACACATAGACTGAGCAGGTGACTTGATTGGGGAATTGCTGGGGGAACGATTGCTAGAAACTGTTTTTAAAAGTTCTATTAATTGCACCTACAATTGCTGCCAACTGCACCCTCTTTTAAAAAAACGATTTTAGCCTTTCTGCACGTATCTGCATTTTTGCGTGTGATTGCTCATACTTCTTGCCTTCGGAAGTCTCTCACGCTGATTGGTTGGCTCTCAGACAATCAGCGTGCAGTCCGGGCGGAGCCTGTTGAGCTCCCGTGGCTTTAAATTCACATCGCTGCGAGGAAGCGTGGCAAGACTGAGCAGTAACTTGATTGGTGAATTGCTGGGGGAACGATTGCTAGAAACTGTTTTTAAAAGTTCTATTAATTGCACCTAAAATTGCTGCCAACTGCACCCTCTTTTTAAAAACCTATTTTTAGCAGCCGCGGCCCGTGGAGGGAGTTCCGTGGGGCGGAAAGGCGGGGCGGGGGAGGGGCAGGGTGGGGGGTTCTAAAAACCGGAATATGGATAATTGTAGGTAAGTAAACAATAAAATAAATTAAACAAATTTTGTTGCGTGCCCTGCATCACAAAATACGATGCAGCGCGCGCTACGAAATTCGTTTTATTTATTTCATTGTTTACTTACCTGTAATTATCCATATTCCGGTTTTTAGAACCCCCCACCCTGCCCCTCCCCCGCCCCGCCTTTCCGCCCCACGGAACTCCCTCCACGGGCCGCGGCTGATTTTTAGCCTTTCTGCACGTATCTGCATTTTTGCGTGTGATTGCTCATACTTCCTGCCTTCGGAAGTCTCACATGCTAATTGGTTGGCTCTCAGCCAACCAGCGCGCAGCCCTATTCAAAATCATACTGAGGGCAAAATTCACCTTCTCTGGCCTCCTTACCTATCAGCTCCCTGGCCCATCAAAAACCTTTAGAGAAGCCTTGATAAACACTGTCACAGTACTAGCTCTCCATACTGCCAATTTTAATATGATAGGCGATCTGAACCTTCACCTACAGTTGCAAGAATCCTCGGAGATTCTCAGCTTTTTAGGGGACTTGGCAGCCTGCCAACGGACTCAACTGGCCCCCAGTGCTACGCACAGAGCGGGACATCTCCTTGACCCTATTTCTTCTAACCTGGAGTCACTGGAAGTTCTAGCACCGCTTCCTATTATCTGGACAGATCATTTTCTCATCCTAATGCGGCTAACGATAGCTGGCCCCAAGCCCGAGCCAAACCAGTATCCCTCACTAAAACGGCGCTGGCATAAACTTAACCAAGCAGACCTCCTTACAGCCTTGAGCACAAAGCCATTGGTAAGATCCAACAACATGGAAGAGGCTGACGCGCTCCTCCAAATGTGGACAACCCAAGCCTTAGACAGCTGCATCCTCCTTAAACTCACTCATTCTAAAAGCACCCGGGTCAACGCCTGGTTCAGTGAAGACCTAACCCTTGCTAGGAAGAACTGCAAAATCCTGGAAAGATCTTGGAGGCGCTCATATGACCCCCAGTCTAAAGTACAATATAGAATGGCTATTAAATCCTATCATAAGCTGGTGCACAAAACTAGGGCAGCTCATTACTCTAGCTTGATCACCACAAGCACCAACCGCAGTATAACTGTATTCTCTCTTCTGAAGGATTTGGTCTCCTCTCCATCGGAATTAGGTAATATTATATCCTGCAACCAACACTGCGAAGAGCTGGCGATCTTCTTCATGAAGAAGGTCAAAGACATCTACCAAAAGTTCGACCATGGCACATCCCCCGTTCTATTGGGAGGAATACAAACACCAGCCCTGAGACCGTCCTTCTCATATCATTTCCCACTATCCTCCTGAATGACTTAGAGAGATTAGTGGTTAAAATCAAATCAGGATCTCCAGACGACCCCCTAAAACCAGACGCTTTCAGGAAAATCCAACAAGGTATACTACCTGAGTGTCTGGAGCTACTTAATCTATCCCTCTCCTCAGAGGTGATGCCAAAATCGCGGAAGCATGCAAAAGTGGTTCCTTTACTCAAAAAACCAACGCTAGACACCTCCAAACCAGAAAACTATCGCCCGATCTCACTGCTTCCTTTCCTCTCCAAAATCCTGGAAGCACACGTGAACTCAACGTTGACTCACTTCCTGGAAACCAATCACATACTCGATAGCTCACAGAACGGTTTCCGACCGCGGTACAGTATCGAGTCGGCATTGTTGGCTGTTGTAGAACAACTCAAATCCGCGCTAGATGCCGGCAGTACATCAGCGCTGGTGCTGTTGGATCTAAGCGCGGCATTTGACACGGTCTCCCATGAAATCCTGCTCCACCATCTGGAGGAGATAGGAATTGGAAATAAAACCTTATCGTTGTTCTCCTCCTTCTTGGCCGACCGGACTTTCCAAGTGACATCCCCCGCTTTCTCCTCCCATGTCCACCCACTCTGCTGCAGGGTTCCTCAAGGCCCTGCACTGAGCCCTATTCTCTTCAATATATATATGAGCCCTTTGGCACGGATGGCCAAAGCACGAGGAATCTCCCTGGTGTCATACGCTGACTACACCCAACTGTTGATTGCCCTGTCCAATAATCCCAGCCAAGATAAAATAAAATTTAAAGAAGATATCTCTGCTATTGCAGAATGGATGACATCTAACTTTCTGCAATTGAACTCCGCCAAATATGAGATTCTTCTGGTTGGCATATAATCCCATCTCTGGACTAATGAATGGTGGCCCCTGGCACTTGACGACCCCCCTGCCCCTAAACCCGCAGTGAAAAATGTGGGTTTCATACTTGACAATTTAGGACTACTGCGCGGCCTCAGACCGATTCTGGGTCTTTTTGATGCCCAAACATGCCAGTTGATTATTCAAGCCTCGATCCTGGCTCGCTTGGACTACTGCAATATGCTTCTTATCGGCTCCAATAAATCCGATCTTAACCAACTACAGCGGGTCCAGAACGCTGCAGCACGCTCCATCTTTGCCCTCCCCAAGTACAGCCATGCCTCAAATCTCCTCCACCGCCTACATTGGCTGCCCCTCGAACAGCGTGTTTACTTCAAGGCGCTCTGTATCACACACAAGATACTGACAGGAATCGGCCCAGACATTCTAGGCGATCTGTGCACCCTTTACACCCCACCGCGAGCATTGCGCTCAGCGAATTTGTGTCTTGCACGTATCCCTCGCATATGCAGGACTAGATCCGGCGGCCGCTCCTTTAGACGTCTGGCCCCCACCCTATGGAATTCTCTTACCCTACACATTCACAGTAACCCTGACCATCAGGCCTTCAGACGTGTTGTAAAGACCTGGCTCTTCTCTCAGGTCTAACCCTTAGGTCTGGTCCCCTGCTTAGTCTTGCTCCAGCGCTGGGACGCCTCTTTGCCGAGGCAGCCATGCGCTTTACAAGTATTTTAATCTAATCTAATCTAACATAGAGTGAATCACTAGTAAGAAGGATGGAAAGACGAGAATTAGGAGGGTAGTAATAATAGAGAATCAGAAGTGTATGATGGGCACTTTGGGACCGATAGACAAAATCCTAACTTTGCGACTTTCGGTATTCACAAAGTGCATTTAGGAGTAGTACTGCCAATTTCGTTTTTCACTGCAGAGATTGCTCATAACATCTTATGAGCATTACTGCTAGGAACAAGATAGGAAAAGAAAGTTTGATATGCCTAAACTCAGAATGTTAAGATGCATGTTTTAGTGAGGGTGATTTTTACATTCTGGGTTTGAACATACCACTTTTAGAAAGTAGGTATTTTCTTGCCTAACCATCAGGTGTGCCTCTGCTAGGATGTGTATTGCCTGTCTGGCTTTGGAGTGACAGGGGCTGGGGATGCGCATTCTGTTCAGACAGTCACTTGGGGTGTTGAGGTGTCTCCTGCCTTTCTAGGGTGAGTCAGGGCAGGGCTGAATAGACCTGGGATGCATTCAGAGTAGGGGGAGATTTCTTTCACACCTAAATGGGCCTGGCCTGTCAGGGACAATGCTGTCTCCACCCCCTGCCAGGGAGCTGCACCAGAGAGGACAGAAATGATTTTTGCTGGGCAAAAACCTTCACAGAGAACAAAGGATTTTACTGTATAAAAAGTGGGGCTCAGACCCCAGATGTTTAGATCACTTATGGAAAATCAAGAGGAACCTTTGCCAAGGAGAAGAGCTGTAGAACTGAACTGAGGAGGAATACTGCTCCTGTGCTGTTTGCTGTCTGGGGTTGGCTTGCAGTGGCTACTTTCTGCCAAAGAAAGGGAACAGGACTTTTCTGTGTACTGTGTCCCCTGCTTGAGGAAGATCTCAAAGGGCTTAAAGAAGAGCTTCCCTCCTGTACTGAAGTCTCAGGGACACATAGAATTAACCCCCAGCTCTGGGCCTCTGGAGGTTATTTTGGCTGTTGGGAGCTGGAAAAGCAATGCATCGACGAGAAGCACAACGCAACCGTACCTGTTTCAGACGCATCGCTGAATAAACCACACACACCGCCTGCCCGTGGCTCGAGAAATAAATGCATGCCGCTTCGAGTACACCGGTCTCAGTAGTCCGAGATCACCGCAACGATTCTGATGCAAGCCCTGATGTGCGGCTGCAAACACCCATGCATCATCCCGAATCATTGCAACGCATCAAGGAGCCAGGTCTTTCGCATCATTGGGGGACAGAGTAAGAAACCGGCTCATCACCTCCCCACGCAGTAAGAAACCAAAGCATCACCTCCTCTCCGGTAAGGAACCGATGCATCACCTCCCCTGCACAGCAGTAAGGAACCAACACATCACCTCCCCCAGAGCAAGGAACCAACGCATCACCTTCCATGAGTGTAAGGAACAAATGCCTCACCTTTCCTGCAACCCTTTTTGTTTGTGTGCGCGACGCATCCAAGATACTTTGTGTGAAAAGTGTTGCATCTGCCGTTTGCTTTGAACTGAACTATTTCCACCATTTGTAAGTCATATTTTTATGACTGTTTTGAGGATTTGTGTCGTTTTGGTCTTGTTTATTTTAGATAAAGTTTATTTGTTTTTCTTAACTGGTGTGGTGTCCATTTGTAGTGTTTTCAGTGTAATACTGTATGTGTTCACAAATGCTTACACACTGCCTCTGAGATAAGCCTGTCTGCTCGTACCAACCTACCAAGGGGGTGAGCAGGGGTTATTTTAGAAGTGTATCCCTGTTACCCTGACTAGGAAGAAGGGACCTAACTTGGACAAAAGTACCTACCTCTGCCAATAAATTTCTATGGATTTATAATGCTATTTCCAAACTAAAACATCCCTGTAACCTTTATTTTTTCAAAATCATTTCTAGTTTTGTTTTTTAACATAAAGTAATTCTTAATTACCATACTTTAATCCACCAGCCATGGCACATGGCCTTTGGTCGTGTGCAGTCGGGGTTGGCCGCAGGACCAGTGGCCAACACCCCATATGCAGCCAACTCCATGCCTATCACAGCCTTTGGCCTTGCACAGCGGTGGATTGCCACCCCCCAAAGGCAGCCAACCCGGGAGGGGGCATGCAGTCCTGCCCCTGTGCTGATTTTGGCCCTAAGGACCCTATCACCTGAGGCCAGGAACAATTTGTGGGGGGGCATTTGTTCACCTCCCTGGGCCAACTTTGGCCCTGGGGTCCCCATTACCCAGGGTCCATCACTGGATTTCTGGGGAGGGGGAATGCAGCCCTCTCCTGGCCTGATTTCAGCCTTGTGGACCCCCTCCCGGGGTCTGACCATATTGTAATTTAGGGAGGGGCACATGGGCCCCCAAGCCCATTGTACCCCTTGGACCCAATCCTCCAAGGCTCTCCACCTTTTTAAATGGGGAGGGGGGCACACAGCCTCCCTCCCCTGCTGATATCGGTCCTGGGGGCCTCAGGGCCCATCTAATTACTCAAGGGGGAGGGATGTTGCATGTCCCCACTCCTTGGGTCGATTTCAGAACAGGAGACCTCATCCCTTGGGCCCTGGCCAATAAAAGATAGGTGCCCTGATGTCCACACAGGGCACCCACCATATCCTTGTTGGGGGCCGAAGGGAAGCCCCAGGGCCCCTGTGGGTCCAGCCGACTCCCCGCATCGAGCAGTAGCCAACATTGCTCCCGCCCTCAGGCAGCAGCTAAAAATTCTGCTCCCCAAGGGTGGGAGCAATATTCAGATCTTCTTCCCTGACCAATTTTCTTTGAAATTGCTCCCGCCAAGCGAGAGCAAAAAGGGGTTTCCCTGCCCGTGCCACTGCCGGCAGGGAAACTGCTATGTTCCAAAACTTTGCAAACACAATTGGCTGGGCAAGTGGTTAGGGACGGAAAGTTGTCCCAATATGTTGTTGTTTAATTTAATACGTGCTGTTTGGGCTAGGCACAACGCTATTGAGCACGCAACGTGAAAATTTGAAGTTAAAACTTTTTGGGGATAAACTCATTATAAGTAAATAGAAAGGTGTGCAACCCGCACAAATATGATGTTCATGAAAGATATGCCCGACCGGGTTAGCACCCATGAAGACCAGAGTAACAAAAGGAACACTTTGAAATCATGTGGTCATCCTCATGGAAGGCGGAACAACTACGTTCACAAAGCAAGTTTATTTTATGGTGTCAGAAGAGTGTGGAAAATTGTAGCAATGAACATTGGACAGAGCACATGTTTCCTAAACCGTTAGCGGTTTTAAAATGTTTACAGTTGCACAATACAATTTCATGAGCTCGTTTAATGATCTACAACTAGGCAATGAGAATAAAAAAAAGCATTATGGGTGTTGTAGTGTCTCAGGGTAGTTTGGGAGTTTGAAAGTGACACAGGTGAGCATTACGTGGAGATTAGGGGTGGGCTGCTTGAGAGGAGGGGCAAAACTCGAATTTAAAAGCCAGGAGGTCGAAAGGGAAAGGAAAGATTTTTCCTGGGATGGCATGAGGAGGACGTTTTCTAGTTAGCAGGTCCGAGATGAGGATGTGAAAGGCAGAGGAGATTATGGGAGACGCCGAGATAAGGGGAAAGGGAATGGAAGTTTTATGTAGAAGGTGGGATGGACGGATGTCGGTTGGAGTTTTTGGATGGGTAGCAGGGAAGGGAAGCAAGATGTGGAAAGGGATGGGTAAGAAGAGAGGGTTTTGTTTAAATGATGGGGAAAGAAGAGAGGAGAACATCGAGGGTTGAAGCAGTCTGGGTTAGAGGGTAGTAATTATTCACCGAGTGAAAGGAAGATTCAGGTGTTAACGTTAGAGTGAGCTGTTTGGCAGAGAAACTAGGGGGTGATTCTGTTTAGTATTGTAAACAATGCATTTAAAAGGAATGAGTTGGTGAGATTAAGAAGAGAGGGTTTTTTTTAAACGTGGGGTTTTTCAAACATGAGCTTTGTTTACACATGTGATTTCAGTGTGTATATTGGTGGATGGAACACTAAAGTATGTTTAATTGTGATTTACAGTTTTCCCTGATGAAGGGCCCAAGATGCCCGAAATGCATTGGACTTCAATAAACTGCTATTGATGAATTTGGGTTCAGTCATGTTTTTGAAGAGAGGCTCGGATGGTTCAGCAAGAACATTAGAAATTTGGGAAATGGCATTTCCTTGCATGTGAATGTGAATTATCGCAAGCGAAAATGTAGATTATAAATGGAGTGAAAAATTGCATGTAAAAGTCTGAAAACAAGATAATGGTGAAAAAAACTTTGCAAACGTAATTGGCTGTACAAGTGGTTAGGGACGGAAAGTTGTCCCAATATGTTGTTGTTTAGTTTAATACGTGCTGTCTGGGCTAGGCACGACGCCATTGAGCACGCAACGTGAAAATTTGAAGTTAAAACTTTTGGGGGATAAACTCATTATAAGTAAATAGAAAGGTGTGCAACCTGCACTAATATGATGTTTATGTTCCAAGGGTAGGCACCCCGGGACATAGCTGGCACAGTCCCTGAGTGATGGGATCTCAAGGGCCATTAATGAGTGAGGGAGGGGGACCATTTGGGCTTCCTCCCCATTACTAATCCAGCCTGACCCCAGGGAATGGGAGATCAGTCCGGGGTCCAGGGAGGGGGCTGTGTGCCCCCCTCCCTGTTTTTCAATCTTGGCCAGGCCCTGGGGGATGAGGTCTCTCGGCCAAAATCGACCCAGAAGGGGGACTGCATGCCCTCCTCACTATTTATAATCAGACTGGGCCCTGGGGCATTTTGCCTGGGGACAGGGGCCACATACACCCTCCTCCCTCATAATAATGTTATGTAACCACGCTTGGTTTTTAAATAACATTTTCTGTGGATCCTCCATGACTTTTCAGCACATAAACAAAATGGTCCCCTGGTGGTGTCCTTGTTGGACTCCACTGCCAGGCCTAGGGGTCTGAGTATACCTACCCTGCCCCTTTGTTTTTTTTAAATGTTTTTCTTGGGTTTCAGGCTGAGACCCAAGTCCCATGATGGCTGCCAATGCTGGTTGAAGTGGTGGCAGCCAATCAGATCTCACCGTGAGATCTGTTGGGTCCACGGAGGATTTGTGTCCCTAGACATAAATCTTTTTTCTTTAAGAACTCCAAAACTACTAAATAGATTTACACCAATTACAAAAAAATCTTTCTGGACCAAGATCTCCCTTTCTGCCGAATTCAGATCAGCTGTTCGGGCTGTAGTCATGTCTAAAATCTATATGGGAAACTGAATGGGGAAAATGCATTTTGGGACCCCGGTTTTTCTCAGACACCGCTAGAAAAATCACCCCAACGCTTTCTAGACAGCAGCTGAAGTAGGTGGCCAACTAGTTTTAAAAAATTTGTGAAGATTTGTCAAATGGTGCCAAGGTTATTAGCAAAAACAAAAAACGCTTTTCCTATGAAAACTAGGTCCTAACTATAAGAGATCACGTATGTGTGTGTAATTCTGTAATGTTTTGCTCTAGGTGTGCAGGCTTTTTCCAACCTCCTGTAGTGATGTACTGAGGACTGCAGTCATCATGAGTTTGGTGTGCGTTAGGAGTTGGTAACCATCACTGGCGAATTTCAAGGGTTTTTTAGGGCTTGTGTTCACTGAACCATCACTACCTTTAACTGTGTTTTTGTCAGTGCATTTATGTGTTTTTTATGATTCCCTATATTAACTGTCAATGTACCATTGTGGAAACTAGCTGCAATCTGCAATCGCTGTTAGCATCAGCTGAAGCCATT
The DNA here is from genome assembly GCF_964204655.1 of Triturus cristatus. Classification (NCBI taxonomy): domain Eukaryota; kingdom Metazoa; phylum Chordata; class Amphibia; order Caudata; family Salamandridae; genus Triturus; species Triturus cristatus. The sequence goes on along the minus strand of NC_140587.1, from coordinate 796,742,231 downwards.
TTGTTTTTGGCAGCCATTTTAGTTAGCCATGTGCTCACCATGTGCTTTCTCTCTCTTCACTATTGCCTGCCCTTGTATTCTGCTTGTGTCATCAGTTAGTTAACTCATTCAGCACTGAGCCAAAGCACTGCACATGCTCAGAAAGACCTGCAGCTGCCAAAATGCATCTGTCTTAGTGTATAACTGTCAGGCTGTTTTTACTGATGTAAGGAGAAATGTCTCCCCTCCCAATTTTTGTATACCCATATTAGTCAATAACTATTCTTGTATGTGCCAGTACCTCCCCGTGGTCTCGTGCTGACTATGCAACAAATGTATATTTAAGGTCCCTGGTTTCTGTACTCCTTGGACTGCCTCCTACAGTGGCCTGAGGGTACTGTATTGACGCATTCTCCCTCATGTGAGGTTAATAAATTATTGTTTTGATATTCCAGCTTCCGTGCCAATCTCCTCTTTGTTGTGTTAAGGACCGATGCATCAGTGAACCCCTAAAAGGTTTTTTTCTACATCCATGTGGAAGGCCTTTGCCTGTGACAACAGAAATCTTTCTGTAGAGCTTAGCCTTTAGTTTTGCCCTCCACCCGCCCCATGTGTGGACAACTTTTGCTGCCCTGATCCCTTGGTCATGACCGCTGTGCTGGGTAAAACTCCTGGCCTCTGGCCAGGCACTGTCGTCAACTTCTGTAGACCCTCCGGTTACGTTTGTGTAACCTAAATTGTATCCCGCTTAGCAAACCTGAAGTGTATGATGAGAGAAAAAGATCTCTCCAATTACTTAAAACTGTCCTCAAACCTCAGTTCAAGGACAGTTCAAGGTCTCCAGATATTTGAACTTGGGGGCTCAAAAAATCCTCATACCAGTGTTCCAGGACAGAGAACTCAGTATTCACAAACCCAGTCACAAGATGGGGGTTGATGGAAAAATACCCCACCTCCTGTGGCTTTTCTTTCAGGCACATGCATCAACCTTTTTTGCAAGGGCAAATGGTACGATTCGCAAAAATCGGCCGTTTGCGCCCACAAAAAGGGCTTTTGTGATGCATCAAACTGTAAGGCACTCGCAATTTAAGAAATCGCAAGTTATTGTGATTTCTTAAATTTCTATTGCATTTAAGGAATCGCAATTTGCGATTCCTTAAATGCAATGCAATAACCACTTCTAAATAGCGATTTCGCTATTTGGGGCCGCAAATTACCGAGCAATTGAACTGGTTGGTAATTTGCAAAAACTTTGAAATATGCACTAAAGTGCATTTTTCAAAGCTTCATGTTGCAGACACACATTCCTTGGGGGCATGTGTGTGTGCAACATGGGTGCACATCACAATTCCAGGGGTGCAACAGGGTGTCCTTTTGACACCCTTGCACCCTTGAAATTGCATGCGCAAATTGCGCATGCAATTTCCAATTCATTCCTATGGGAAGCCATTCCTTAATTGCGACTCGCAATTTGCGAGTCGCAATTAAGGAATGTTTAGGAATCGCTATTTTTATAGCGATTCCTACAAGCATAGGCTTTTGCGAGTCCTCAATTGCGATTCCTTAATAATCTCAATTAAGGACTCACAAAATCATACCTTGATGCATGTGGCCCTTTATTTTGGAATTGGGTCCTTGAAATAGCCTCATGCCTTGAATCTGTCAGATTCATGATTCCAGTGCTGCATTCATAGGACTTCAGTGCTGCTCTGTCAGCCCCCTGCTCACCCACTGTAGTCTGAGGGGGCTAAAAAGCCACTCCCGGGAAAGGGGAATTGGGAATGACACAAATAAGGAGTTGGCACACTTCCTTGCGCCTGAAACCGATGTGTCTAATGCGTTGGGGTACTGCAGAGACTAAACCAACAACATTTACTATATTGTATCCGAGGCTGAACTAACTCATACTAGTAAAGTGCTGTGTATAAAATACCTTTTAGAGTTGGACAACACTGCAGCTAAGTGTGCTCATGAATATAAATGGGTCACCTGTAACATGTAACATGTAACTCCTGTGTAGTGCAATGATGTATGTATGCAGAACTTGATCCCTCAACTACTTTGAATATAATTAATTCAGTTTACAGTATGGTCAAAAAACGAAATCAAGTATACGGTATAAAGTCTCTTGAAGTAATGGGAGATTGGCACTCCACAGACAAAAGTGTAGCTTTGGTTCAAAAGAATAATGTCTTGAAACATTACCACCTTTGAAGAAATTTCCAAGTCCATAAAGTGGCACTCCAACTGCAGTCACTTACACTGAAGAAATTCAGCAGATACAATGAAGGAAATTTTCCAGAGTTAATCTTAGCACCTTTCAGACTTCAAACTGAGTAACACATGAGTTGACAAAAACAGCCATTGGAAAGGGTTAATGCCTTGATATACTAGATTTCCAAGATGGCCACCACATTCTAGTTCACATTTGTTGTAATTTGCAATGTCACTCTCACGATATGCACATTATCTTGGTTTGAGAAGAATACACCAGACACTCACCATTTCGTCTTTCATCTTTGAAGTAGAACGTAACTTAAATCTGCATTCATTTTCAACTCAAATCAATGTTCAATATATAAATGTTTTCACAAACTAAATGTAAAGAACTATAAATGTACCTAGTGCCTATGTCCATCTTCCTTGATTGGCCCCCAATGACAAATCCTTTGCAAATCAGACCACAAGTAATACACACTGTGTTTATGTTCCTTGCAGTACCATCAATCCCTCTGACAGTTCCTGTGCCAAGCTTATTTGTATGAGAATCATGACATTTCTTTCCTAGCCTAGGTGCATGAAAATGTGTAGCTAGTTCACAAGGTTTTTCTTCTAGGCCAAATCACTTCCAATCCACCACATATTGTAGTGTACCTTGATGTACCCAGGAATCGAAAATGCTCCTGACTTCATAACCTTAATTGGAACCTACTAAAATAGATGAAGAAGGTTGCCCCTGAACAGCATTGTTCGTAACAGGTTTTCCTAGAGCCACATAAAAGACTTGGTCAATCATCATAGTTGGTGTAAGGCCATTTTCACAGCAGCATTATTATTAACTTTTGTGATAGAAAATGGACCAATAAAAAGTGGTCAAAATTGACTTGATTGTATATCAATTGTTAGACTTGGCATCTTTTGGCGTGTTTCTCCTGACTTTTTGCTTTCTGACATCCCGTTTTTGACTCTGTTTTTGCTGGTGTAATGATTCTGCGCACTTTCCTCACTGCTGTCCAGTGGGAAAGTGCAAGTGCTCCTATTTAAAATGTGTTATGGATTGGTGTTTCCACGATTGGCCTATTTTATTTATGTGTCAGTCCCTAGTAAAGTGCACTGTGAGTGCCAGGGCCTATAAATCAAATGCTGTTGGTGGGCTGCAGCACTGGATTGTGCCACCCATGCTAACAGCCCGTAAAGTGTAACTGTGGCCTGCCATTGCAGACCCTGTGCGCAGCCTGGGGCTGCCATGATGACTTGGCAAGCACACACACTTGCAAGTCCCTAAACATTGCCTTTCCTAAATGTGAGTCGCCCCTCTGGTAGGCCCAAGGTACCCCCATAGGCAGGGTGCATTGTATGTAAAAGGTAGGACATGCCCTGGTGGGTTTGGCATGTCCTGATAGTGAATTACAGCCTACTTCGTTTTTTACTATTGCAAGGCAACCTGTTCCCCGTAGGCCAGAATGGGCAGTTTGATTATTACATCCTATAATCTTAACAGACCCAGGGAACATGGTAGAAAGCCGAGTTTAGTATGCCTGAACTCAGAATGATAAAATGCATCTTTTAGTGAAGTTGGTTTTAACATTCTGTGTTTGAAAATACTACTTTTAGAAAGTAGTTATTTTCTTGACTAACCATCCAAGCCTGCCTCTGCTAGGTTGTGTATTCCTTGTCTGAAGTTTGAGTGACAGGGGCTGGGGGAATCCAGGAGACAGGGTGAGTCAGCACAGGGCTGAATAGCAAGATCTACATGTAGATGGGTGGGAGGAGTTGTACCTTGGACCTGAATAGGGCTGTGCCTTCCCTCCACAATGCTGGCTTCACCTCCTGTGGTGCATCTGATGTCCCTGGCCTACACTGTGAAAGGAAAGAAGGAGTCTTGGCCACAAAGTGCTCCAGGACTGACCAGAACTGGTTTGAACTAGGCAAAGGCCTCTGTGCCTTCAGAGAACAAAGAGAAATTGAGGATAAAAAGGGGGACCCAAATCCCAGAATTTTAGAACACGCTGGAATCAAAGAACCTGCCAAGAAGAAGAGCTGGAGAAGTACTGCCCCTTTGCTGTGTTGTTGCTTTGTTGGGGTGGCCTGCAGCTGCTGCTTCTGCCTTGGGCAGTGAAAGGACTGGACTGAACTTTCTCTACTTGTGCTGAGTATCTCCAAGGGCCTGAAACTGAGCTGGCCTCCTCTTAAGAAGTCTCAGGGACTGCAAGGACTTCACCAACCTCTGTGTACAGCTCCTGGAACCGCTGTTTCAGTTACCACAGAGAAGAGGGAACCGCGACCGACTCTGTCACCGACTTCCGTCGCTGGCCTTGTGTCCTGAAGACACAACAGGCCGCACCGACTCACCCTACAACACAAGCTTTGGTCTCACTGATGCCGTCTGCACGATCGTCACTGAGCCGCTGCCTGCAACGCATCGAGAGGCACCGCAGACCGCACTGCCTCACTTCACTTCATTGGCCTGGTCTCACCGAAACGATCTCCACTGGCTCAACACCCGTGACTGCCTCGTCACGCACAGCTGTCCTGCTCGGCCAGCACCAATTCCCGCCAACCGGCTCTGTTGCTTGCATCGCAACCTGCCAGCATCGCATCGAGCACCATCTCGCCCTGCACCACAAGCCTTGGTCTCCCCGATGCCGTCTGCACGATCGTCACTGAGTCGCTGCCCGCACCGCATCGAGAGGACACCATGCCCTGCACCGCTTCCACTTTGCACCGTAACGGACGCCACGACCGGCTCTGTCACCTGCACCGCAACCTGCCAGCACCGCATCAAGTACCGTCTCGCCCTGCACCGCAAGCCTTGGTCTCCCTGATGCCGTCTGGAGGATCATCACCTAACCGCTGCTCGCACCGCATTGAGATGACACCGCGCCTTGCACCGCTTCCACTTTGCCTCGCAACCGCGATGGATGTCAAGACCGACTCGCACGTCCGTGTGAGTCGCACTAAGAAAGTTACTGTTAACGAGTCTGTTCACGCTATTGCTGGTCTGTACCGACGTGGTCAGCGGGAACGGCAAGACTCTGTTGTATTCAGCATTGCGGTAGGCTCGGACCGAGCTACCGACTCGTACGAACTGTGTTTTCAACATATTTTTGCAATTTAAAGACATCTTGAGAAGTAACTATTTTTGAAGTACTGTATTGTGGATTCTTTATCGTATTTGGTGTTGTTTTAAGTATATAAAAATATTGTCTATTTTTCTAAACTGGTGTGGTGTCCTTTTGTAGTGCTTACATCGTAGTACTGTTGGTTTTGTGCAAATGCTTTACACACTGCCTCTAAGATAAGCCTGACTGCTCGTGCCAAGCTACTAAGGGAGTGAGCAGGGGTTATTTTAGGAGTGTAACTCCCTTATCCTGATTAGGAAGATGGGTTCCTACATGGAAGAAGGTGCAAGCCCTTGCCAACTAGAGACCCCCATTTCTAACATCAATTTATTGCAAGAATGTTAAAATGTGAATTTAATTGCATGCTCCAAGATGGCCGAAATGTCAAAATCAGGTGGATATTTGATTTTAAGTCTGTTGCTTATGTTAATGAATTAAGTATGCCCATACTGGCTTGATATGATAATTAGAGGGTAGTGAAATGCTCTAGGAATCTTGATGCACAAAGGGTATTTATTAGTTGTGGGTGCTATAAAGCTTGATGATATATCAATGTAGTACAATGATGCTAAAATGTGAACTTAATTGCATGCTCCAAGATGACCGAAATGCTAAAATCGGGAGGATATCTGATTTTAAGTCTGCAGTTTATGTTGATGAACTACGTAAGCAACCAACAGAATGAGTATTTATTGACACTGTCTCATGGCGCCCGCTATCATTGAGGATGGGGTAAGCCGAAATGCGTCTGTGCATACTTATACCCTAATAAAATCTCGTTGAAAACTTCCCCAGCGAGTGCTGGTATTCTTCGTACCTGGTAGCTTGAATATATCTATCTATATATATATATATATATATTCACTGAAAAAACCATAGGTTTCACACACGTTATAGTTAGGAATTAGCATTTAAAAAACCTTGCAAATTCACTGAAAAAACCATAGGTTTCACACATGTTATAGTTAGCGGAAATGTTACTGATAAAAAACCAATGAAATTCCCCCGTTATAGTTAGTGCAGGCAACTATAACTCACGCGACCGCAATCCTCTGCTGATGCTAATACTGTATTTAGACACTTATTTGCCCATGTCTTCTTCCATACATTTTTAGCTATACATATATTACAAATATTTTTTTTTCATAAAGACACATATGTCATCAGCAGAAGATTGCGGTCGCGTGAGTTATAGTTGCCTGCACTAACTATAACGGGGGAATTTCATTGGTTTTTTTATCAGTAAAATTTCCGCTAACTATAACATGTGTGAAACCTATGGTTTTTTCAGTGAATTTGCAAGGTTTTTTAAATGCTAATTCCTAACTATAACGTGTGTGAAACCTATGGTTTTTTCAGTGAATTTGTACGTTTTTTTAAATGCTAAGTTACTTTACGCCATTCGTGGCGTGCGCGCCCACTTAACGCAGTTCGTTCCGTGCGCGCATGGTGCGCTTCGCGCACCGTGCGCGCACAGTAAGCACGCGGTGCGCTTAGCGCACCGCGCGCCCACTTTACGCAGTTAGTGCCGTGCACGCACGGAGGGCACGCGGTGCGCTATGCGCACCGCGTGCCCATGTTACGCTAGATGGGCCATGTACGCACGATGCGCTTCGCGCACCGTGCGCACATGGAGGACATATGATGCACTTCGTTTTGAAAGGTAATATTTTAATTTTTCGTAATTTTTATAAGCCATGCACAAATTGTGCCCTTCGGGCACCATTTGCACACGGGGTGGACAGAGTGTGGATAATTTTTTTTTTTATTTATTTTTTTTAAAATATTATAGTTTTTCTCTTCTCTTATAAGCCATGCACAATTGGTGGCCATCGGCCACCAATTGCACACGGGGTGGGGAGAGTGTGGATAATTTTTTTTTTTATATAATTTTTTACCGTACGCGTACGGTAAGCGTAATCGGCGAAATTAGCGAAAAAAAAAAATTCCGTTTTTGGCCTTGGGGGATCTTTGGGGACCCCCCCACCTTGGGTATGTGTGTGGGAGCTGTCTAAACAGCCCCTTTACATGTTTTTGTGCTTTGTATTTTCATCATCACTCTCAGTGCGAGAGAGAAAATGGCGGCCGCCGCTTCCTGGTTTCGGCCGATTCGAATGTTTACTAAGATCTAAGAGCCAATCAGAATCGCGCTCGCGCACGCCACCGTACGCGTACGGTAAGCGTACCGTAAGCGCACCGTAAGCTGGCACAGATATATATATTGATTTAAAGGCTATTTTCTCAGAATCTACTGAACAGATTTACACCAAACCTACAAAAGGCACTTCCTTGACCTGAGGACTACCTCTCTGCCAAATTTCAAGTAATTCTGTTCAGCCGTTCGGGCTGTAGCCCTGTCTAAAGGTCCTATGGAAAAATGCATGGGAAAAACGCGTTTTGGGACCCCCCTTTTATCTCAGCCCCCGCTTGACGAATCCCCCCGAGACTTTCAGGGTAGGAGCGGAGCGTAGCGCCCCACCTATTTTGAAAAATTCGCGAGGATTCGTCGACCGGCGCCAAAGTTATTCAAAATAGAATGTTGCGGATTTCCTATGGAAACGTGGTCCTAACTATAACTACCTACTGGCGACCGCCAGTAGGTAATATATATATATATATATATATATATATATATATATATATATATATATATATATATATATTATCTACTGGCGGTCGCCAGTAGATAGTTATAGTTAGGACGGTGTTTCCATAGGAAATCCGCAACATTCTATTTGTAATAACTTTGGCGCCGGTTGACGAATCTTCGCGAAATTTTCAAAATAGGTGGGGCGCTCCGCTCCGCTCCTACCCTGAAAGTCTCAGGGGGGATTCGTCAAGCGGGGGCTGAGAAAAAAGGGGGGTCCCAAAACACGTTTTCCCCATGCAATTTTCCATAGGGACCTTTAGTCCAAGGTACAGCCCGAACGGCTGAACAGAATTACTTGAAATTTGGCAGAGAGGTAGTCCTCAGCTCAGGGAAGTGCCTTTTGCAGGTCTGGTGTCAATCTGTTCAGTAGTTCCTGAGAAAATCAAAAGTAAAATCATATATATATGTGGGCGGAGCCTAACCACACATCTCATCCTGAGATCTGATTGGCTGTCAGCACTTCATCCAAGAAGTGTTGGCAGCCATCTTGGGACCAATATACATGATAGCACCTCATTAAAAAGCATTGCAGTTAAAAGAAGGTTTTAAGACTTTAGTTACATTATAAATCATTTGTTGATGGTACCATACTCATTTTAGGAATTGTGGTATGTTCTAAGGTGATTTCACCATGTGAAAAAGCCTTCTGCTGGGATATCATGATTGAGAGAAAAATATTTTCTCATGCTTTTCCCACAGAGGTTTGGAAGGTGATCTATAAGCTAAACTGAGAGCTTATTTTCTGTAAATTCACATTATCTTTCTCAGTCATGTGAGAATGAAGTCTGACATTCTCAGTAAAACATGTACATCCAACAAGGGCAGAGACTGTCAGTTGATTCCTTTGTGTTCTACTGCAGCTTCCCAGAGTGTTCCAAAGAACAACTAGAGCGCTAACAATCCTACTTATGATAAACGTATGGCACACCTGAAGCCATCTTGCTTGGATTAAAGTGGTAACTCTTAAAACATTTAATTTAAAAAGGAACAAAATGAGGGGGTTCATTTTTCCATAACAAGTATGATTAGTGCTGCAGAAAGAAAAGAAAGAAAAACTAGGGCACATTTTGACTTCTGAAATCCTCTTTTATTTCATTAAAAAATTCTGACATGCAGACTGAAACATGCACTTTTAATACCAGGAGCAGACTTCCATGGTGAACAGTAGTTTTACTACAGTGATCTAATGAGCAACTAGAGTGCTAACTTTCAGAATTTATGGCAAATGTGTGACATATCTGAATACCTTCATGATGGAATCAAAGTAAAAAAATGAAAGCATTTCCTACTGAGGAGACTGCAGTACATGAGGAAATTAGGAAACTTTATAACAAATAAATCTCCCAAGATGGCCCCCGGAGACAAAAGAGCCCAAATGTAGCCCAAAATCACCCAGATGTAGCCCAAATATAGCCCAATGACAGAAGTGTGCAAAACACTCATTATTTTGTGTTTTTGCAGTGTTATATAGTGCAGACTTGTCAGGTATTGGAGTGCTTTACATGAACATTGGTTACATCACACAAGAACAAATTCATTTTGGTTGTAGACATGGGGAGACTAAGTGATTTGACCAGAATCACAGAATGTCGAGCTGAAGCAGAAACTCCAACCTGGTTCTCCAGTTGCAAAGTCTGCAGTTCTGGAAGTAACACCACATCCTCTCCCCTAAGTGCAACATTTAATTAAGCGGTCAACTGGATAAAAAAACATAAAGATAACAAATAATTTAAAAGTGATTTGTCGCTATTTGAAAACTCAGAAAATATGTCCTTATTTTAGTCTTTTAGTGCACTAACCATAATTTTGATTCCAATAAGACCCTCTCATATATGTAATTTCTAAAGGAAATGCTCTAGGTATTACAGTTTTGATTACATCAAGATGACGTCAGGCGTTCCACACTTTTGTAATAAATATAGAATGTTAGCAATCTAGTTGTTCATTAGGATACTGTTGAGAGGCAGAGGCCAGGGGCACGGACTCTGAAAATTGAAGGCAGGTAGGAGGGTGCAAAGGCAACAATTTAACCACACTGAGCAGGCAGGAAGGGCCGTGGCAGCACAACAGACTATGGAGGGCAGTGGAAAGGGGGGCAGGGGCAACAAACCAACAATACAGGACTTGCAAGAGAGGCTGTGGCAATGTAATAGACCATTGTGGGCAGAAGGAAGAGGCTATGGTAGTACAACCATACATGACAACAGACCCGATTCAGCCAGGAAACGTCCAATGTTTTTAAGCTCAAATGGGCTTTATTTGGTCTCCTGTCTACAATCTCCTCTTTTTCAATGTAACTCAAAGGGGAAAATCAATACCCCAGTTTTTTATCAAAATCTCCCTCTTACCAAGTTCAAAATGTTCGCAAGTATGGTACATTGGATCATGGAAGGAAATGGGGTAGGGACATGGACTTGGATAGCAGAGGACAGGAGGGACATGGAGAGGTGCACCAAACTGACCCTGCAGGGCAGGCATCAGGGTTTGCAGCAGCACAATACACCACACAGGGCATGCGGGACGGGAGTGCAGCACAACAATCCATAGAACGCAAGAGGGAGGGGACAGGACCATGCACATGGACAACAGAGAACAGAGGGGCAAGAGGCAATGGTAGCTAGCTGACCATAATGGACAGACAGGAGAGAAAGCTGCAGCATAACAGACCATAAAGGGCAAGAGGGACGGATCAGGGGCATTACAATGGAACAGACAAGCCAGGAGGGAGGGAGTAGGGGTCTGCACATGTAAACAGAGGGCTGGGGGCAAGGGGGCAGGGCAGGAGCAGCAAGATAGCCATGGAGGTCAGGCAGGATGGGCACTAGAAGCAAGACACACCATGAAGAGCAACAGTGAGACTGTGAAGGCATACACACAGACCATGGAGGGAAGGTGGGAGGGGGTCAGGGGCAGCTAACTGACCACACAGGGAAGGTGGGAGGGGCCATAGCAGCACAGAAGACCATGCATGGCAAGTGGGAGGGTTAGAGGCAGCACAATGGCTATGATGGGCAAGAAGGAGGGTGCAGGGGCATGCACAAAGGACGATGGAGGATAGAAGGGAGGGTCAGGACCTGTGCACAGACAAGAAAGTTCAGGGGAAGAGGCCTCACAACAAACCGCACGGGGCAGGCAGGAGGAGCAGTTGCAGCACAACAGACCAGGGAGGGCAGAAGGGTGTGGCAGTACAATGGACCATGTAGGACAGGAGGAAGAGGATAGGGGCATGGCATGTGGACAGGCAGGGTGGAGGTGGCAGGGACAGGTTACAGTCATCTGACAATGCTAGGCAGGTGGGAGGGGAGTGGCAGCTCAACAGAGCACTCAGAGTAGATAGGAGTGGCAGGTCCATGGAACATGGTGGGCAAAAAGGATGGAGCAGGGGCATGCACAAAGACATCGGAGGGCAGGGGGATGGAGAATAGGGGCAGCAAGCTAAGCACAGAGTTTAAGCAGGAGGTCAATGATGGGGCATAGAATTGGGCAATGGAGGGCAGGAGGAGGGGACTGGTACATCATACTAAATTGAGGGCAGTGGCAGCACATCAGACCATGCATGGCAGGAGGGAGGAGGCTAGTCCATGGATTCACACAACAGAGGATAGGGGGGAGGGGGATGGGGCAGCAAGCTAACTGTTCAGAGAAGGCGGGTATTAGGAACTTTATTGTTTTTCAAACGTGTGTCTGTGCGAACTACTTAAAATATGAACAAGTATGCAGCATAATCTCACTTTTATTCAGGAAGAAGAGGACGTTTGTGACTGTGACTCCGGGCTCACTTGGCAGAAACACCCCCTGACCCTCCACCCCCTATCGCAAAATGTAATGCCTGTGAAAAGGGTAGGTGAACACAGTGTTATATAGAACATAGTCCTGAGAGCACGATTGAAAATGAAAACTAGATATAGTGTATGGTATAAACTATGCACCAAAAAGTGTGATATAAGATGAACCGGGCGTGAAATATAATATGCAATACTTTGTGCGCAATGACAGATTCATTGGAGAGCGCGAGATAGCACAGGCACTAGTGCGTGCTATGCGATGTGCGCCTTGGAGTGTAATATGCACAGGGCAGTGTTGTGTAACCTAACTAGTCTCTAAAGTTGTAATATAAAATATGTGCTGGGGAGTGTAACGTTGCATATGCACTGTGACAAAGATATGGATCCCAGATTGTAATATGTATGGCATAGCACTGTGCGTTATAACATAGGCATCGAGGAAGGCACGTTAGATGGGGCAATATAACCCCTGCGAAGACAAGTGTGGCATGACATATTCACGGGTTGGTGTTACAGTGCACATGGGCTAGAGAGTGTCATAGCATATGCACTAGCTGGTGGAATACAACACAGAGGTGTGTGGCACTTGGCAGGCAATGGTGGGTGTAACACAGCATTGGGCTCTGCCAGGATCGCGCTGTGACTCTCAAGTGATGTTCGTCCCCTTTCCAGAGAGTAAAATAAAAAGTATTACACATCCGGCAGTGGATGTGTGTTATATTAACCGTGAGGGTGGTTTCTTACATAGTTTTGGTCGAATTTTTGTCGAATCCCCTTTGAATGGCTTGGTGTGCATGTGTATTGAATGTGCCCGTCAATAGCTACCCATGTTTGTATAAATAAACGACAAGGGTGTCTACCGGGATTAGGCACGGTAGGGCATCAGACATGTCAGAGCTTCACTAGTGGTGTAAATACATTCCACGTGGATTCATTGTATGCATAGTCGCCTTTTAATGAATATCACTCAAATCGTCATGGTTATAGGTATGTACGGTTTGTCCAGCATGTCCTAGGTGTGTCTATGAATATATATTTTTTTTAAATAATAAAAAACAGCCCTGGGGATTGGGGTCAAAAAAATATAATTAGGAGACAGGCCCTGGGGGATGGGGTCATCAGGGCCAATAAATTAGAATAAGAAAGGGAACCACACAGCCCCCCTTCTTAAAAAATTAAAATAAATAAAGGACTGGCATCGTGCCGGAAGCCACGCCCCCTCCTTGCAGCACTCTGCAAACGCGCCCCCTGGCGAGTTTTAAGTTGGGGAATTAATTCCTCTTCAATACTGAGGGTCCCTGAGGGCCATCTCCAGTATGCGCCAGGGAGCTGCGCTGCAGACAGGTGTTCTGAGGCCAAGCCCCTTTTTACACCTCTCTGCAACGCAGCTCTGTGGCGCTTACTGGAGTTACCTAGTGGTCTAGTTTGACCCTAGGGACCCTTAGGATTCAAGGGGACTTAATCTCTCAACTTAGAACAGCCACAGGGCGTGTTTACACAGTGGTGAAGGGAGGGGACGGGGCCTGAGGTGACGTGTGCAAACACGCACTATGGCACGTTTTAAATTGGGGATATAATTTCCCTTCAATACTGAGGGCCCCTGGGGGCTAACTAGCCCACCAAGTGCTTCCAGTAAGCGCCACTGAGCTGCATTGCAGAGAGGTGGTCCAGGCTGTGCCACTTTTTACACCTCTCTGCAACGCAGCTCTGTGGTACTTACTGGAGGTACCTAGTGGGCTAGTTGGACCCTAGGGACCCTCAGGATTCAAATGAACTTAATCTCCCAACTAAAAACGGACACAGGGCGTGTTTACACAGTGGTGAAGGGAGGGGACGGGGCCTGAGTTAACGTGTGCAAAAACGCCCTGTGGCCTGTTTTAAGAGGTAGTTTTAATCCCTCTGCCCTATTATATACTAGGGGGTTACAGAGGAGGTCATGCTAATCACAGGGGGACCCCAACACATAATGTTCCCTAGTGTATGTAGGTGTTTTCACTGTATTCTAAGTGTCTTTTAACATAGCACTGGGTCTAGGACTGGTTAGTCAGACTCAGTTACCACCAGTATCCGTCTGAAAAAGTTGAGGGTACAGGATGATTTTGCAACAAGGATTCTTTCTGCTCTTCTTTTTGTTCTTTCTGCACGTTATCCTTCTTCCTGCACTTTTCTTCGTCTTTGAGGACTTCTGTTGCTTCTTTCTGTACTTCTTTTTTTTCTTTCTGTGAGACCTGAGAGACCTGCACTGGCTCCCGGTCAACAAGAGAATCACCTTCCGACTCCTCACCCACGCACACAAAGCCCTACACAACCAAGGCCCAGGATACCTCAACAGCCGCCTCAACTTCTACGCTCCCAAACGCCAGCTTCGATCGACCGGCCACGCCCTCGCCGCCGTCCCCCGCATCCGAAGAGCCACCACAGGGGGACGGTCCTTCTCCTACCTCGCCGCCAAGACATGGAACTCCCTCCCGACCCACCTCCGCCTGACCCAGGAGCACCTCGCCTTCAGGAAGCAACTCAAGACCTGGCTGTTCGAGCAGTAGCGGACCCCCCTCCCCCAGCGCCTTGAGACCCTCTGGGTGAGTAGTGCGCTATATAAATGCTTTGATTGATTGATTGATTGATTGATTGATTGACTGAATTAAATGCTAATTGGGATGTTATAACTGCCACAGATAGAGACCAAGTGGGAGGTGCAAAACCTGACGCTTTGATTTCGGAACTCCCTGGTAGGATTATTACATTAATAAAAACAATGATGCCTGTATTGAGAGTTAACTGGGATAAATTAGCAGCATGCAAACAAAAGAAAGATGAGAGTGTCTCAGATTTCTTTACTCGTTTCGAGGAGACATTTATTGATCACAGTGGTCAAGATATGGCTACAGAGGGTGGTCAGCGATGATTTGTGGACAAATTCGTATTTAATTTGCTTCCCGAGCTGTCACACAAATTGAAAGATTCTGAAAGTTCATGGGCTGTTTCTTCTTCTGCCCAGATATTGGCTACTGCACAATATTATGAAAATAGAGATAAGGAAGAAAAAGAAAAGCAAGAGAAAAAGACGAAAGAACTGAAAACAAAAGTTCTCTTGCAACAAGCTTATCCTCCTCGCTATGTTCAGCCTCAGTTTCAACAGCCTCCGCAGTTTCAGAGGTTGTATCAAAAACCTGAGCCATATATTCCGCGACCTTTGCTAGGTCCTAATCAATGGGCCTATTGTAGAGAAGAAGGTCATTTTAAAAGTAGTTGTCCGGTTTTATTGCAGCACAATGGAGCATTATCTGCTCCACGAGGTCGTGGTGGCCTCCCGTCAGCAAACAGAGGTAGAGGTCGAGGTGTGTCAACTCAAGAACAATGTTCCCTTCCTCTTCCCAATTCTGTGAATTATTTTGATCAGCAAAATGTTAGGACTACACAGTATTACAATGAGGATTGTTATGTTGAAAGCGAGAATGAAAGTCTTCATGCTAACTAGGACAGCCATGGACAAGGGAGTTGTGTCGATTCCAGTAGATCAGAATGGACCCTATGTTAATGTCACTACAATGGGTATTTCAGAGCTATTTCTCCTAGATACTGGTGCGATGAGAAGTTCTATCATTCATTCCAAACTCCCTGGGGCACCTTTGTCTGGCTTAACAAATGTTTCTGTAGGATTTTCTGGTGCCCCTGTTCGTAATCCGGTTTCCTGCCCTTTGCCTATTTCAATTGGCCCTTATGATTTGGAAGCTTCACTTCTTTTGACGAATGGTTGCGGTGAGAATCTGTTGGGTTTGGACTTATTGAAAAGAATGCATGCTACGATATATTGTTCTCCCTCAGGTGTACATCTTACTTTAGGACAAAAACTGATCTCTCCAGTGTATTTGTCCAGAGGTCAATTTCCACCTGAATTGCTTTCTCTTCCGGCAACGCTTTGGGCCACGGGTCCGAACGATGTGGGTTGTCTTGAGATTCCACCTTATGTTGTCACTCTTAAGCCTAATGTTGAATTGCCATGTATTCCGCAGTATAGAATTACTACTGAAGGTGAAAAAGCGCTCTTGAAAATCATTAAAGATTTGATTCAGAAGGGTGTGGTTGAGGAAATGAGAGGTAACATATGTAACAGTCCTATTCTTCCTGTTCTTAAACGCACTGATCCTTCTCAGCCTCCTGTATATCGTTTCGTGATTGATCTCCGGGAAGTAAACAAAATTGTTGTATCACAATTTCCCGTAGTCCCAGATATCACTGCTCTGTTGACGATGATACCTTCCGCAGCGACTTGGTTCTCTGTTATCGATCTAAACAATGCTTTCTTTAGTATTCCCATTGCTGAAGAGAGTAGGGATATTTTTGGCTTCTCTCTTGGAGGCCGAAGCTTCCGGTTTAAGCGCGCACCTCAGGGCTATTGTGAAAGTCCCTCTATTTACTGTCAAGCTTTAAAACGTCATCTTGATGCCTTTCATTTGCCGTCTGGTGCTGCTCTTATTCAATACATGGATGATTTGTTGATTGCCGCTGATTCAGAAGATATTTGCAAAGATGTGACTGTTGCATTGTTACGCCATCTGTTTAATCTGAATCATAAGGTTTCACCTTCAAAACTACAATACGTTCGTCGAGAGGTTACCTATTTGGGTCATCTCCTATCAAAGGAGGGACGACGATTAACCCCAGAACGAATTCAGGCGATTGCGCAAATGTCTGTGCCATCCACACAAAGGGAGGTACGTGCCTTTCTGGGTATTACTTCTTATTGTAGGCAGTGGATCCCTAACTTCTCTTTGTTGGCCAAGCCTTTATTGGCACTCACTTTGAAAGATACGCCTCAGCCCCTTCCATGGATTGACGAATGTCAGAGGAGTTTCACTGATTTGCGTGCTGCTCTGTGTTCTGCTCCTATATTGGGTACTCCCGATTACAGTAAGCCTTTCACGCTCTACGTTTATGAAAGAGAAGGGTGTGCGTTGTCAGTTTTAACGCAGAGATTTGGAGACAAACAGCGGCCATGTGCATATTTTTCGGCTACGTTAGACCCAGTAGCTAAAGCATTGCCTAGTTGTTTCAAAGCAACAGCAGCAGCAGCGATTTCTATTCGACAGTCTGCTGGAATAGTGTTAGATAACACACTTATTGTTATGGTGCCGCATGCAGTGGATACCTTACTAAACCGAACAAAAACGCAGCATCTTACGAGTGCTCGTTTGTCTGGATATGAGTTGACACTTTTGGCTAGTCACGTACACATCAAACGATGTAACACTTTAAATCCAGCTACTTTGTTGCCTCTTCCAGTAGACAGAGATGACCAAGAACAACATGATTGTTTCCTTCGTACTGAGGAAGAGACAAAAGGACAAATTGATCTGAAAGACACGCCGCTAGAGAATCCAGATGGAATTCTATGGGTGGATGGTTCTTGTTTTAAGCTTCCTAATGGAGATACAGTTTCAGCCTATGCTGTTACTACTTTACATACAGTTGTGGAAACCGCACGTATCAGACACAATTCAGCTCATGCAGCAGAATTGATAGCTTTAACGAGAGCATGTGTGTTGTCCAAAGAAAAAAGAATGAACGTGTACACTGACAGTCAATACGCCTTTGGTGTAGCGTTTAATTTTTGGCGTCTTTGGAAAGAAAGGGGTTTCCTCACTTCACATGGCACTAAAATACAACATGGTCAATTAGTGACTGATCTTCTTGAGTCACTTTCTTTGCCTGCCCAGATAGCAATTGTGAAGTGTAATGCGCACAAGAAGATTACAGACGATGTTGGCCGAGGAAATGCATTTGCGGATAAAGTAGCGAAAGAGACAGCGAGAGATACTACGAGTCGAATGTATGTTGCAGGTCCTGCGAATTGGGTTAGAGAGAGAGGAATGTATGAGGATACAGTGGAAAGTGTAAGAGCGATTCAGAAAGAGGCTACAGAGAAAGAGTTGAGTAAGTGGAAAGAAAGTACAGGAATGTTGGATGAGATGGGATTTTGGGTGGAATTGTCTGAGCAACAACGTTGGCTGTTACCAGACGCCTATGTGCTGTCAGTAGTCACTATGGCGCATGGTCCAGCCCACTTAAGTGCAAAAGGTATATGCAAACTTCTGGCTCCCGTGGGGCAAAATGAAGGAATCCCAAAGTATGCAGACAATGTAGTGAAACATTGTATTGTTTGTTTGATGTACAATCCGGGAAAGGGAACCCCAACTCCAGCAGGTCACTTTGCTCCTCCGACATATCCTTTTGAGGTGTTGCAGATCGATTATATTCATATGGAGCGATGCAACAACCTCAAATATGTTCTGGTGGTAGTATGCGCCTTTTCAAGATGGATAGAAGCATACCCTCTAAAAGACAACACAGCCTTATCCACAGCTAAAGTTCTACTAAAAGAATTTATGCCTAGGTTTGGTTTGCCGCGCATTGTCTGGAGTGACAATGGAATCAAATTTGTGGGCCAAGTCATGCAAAAAGTCTGTGCGGGTCTTGGTATCAACCAAAAGTTTCATGCGGCAAATCATTCACAGTCAGCGGGTTTAGTAGAATGCTACAACGGAACTTTAAAGTTAAAACTAGCGAAAGTTCAGGCTAGTACAGGACTCAATTGGCCCGATACTTTACCATTGGCTCTTCTGTCCACCAGAACTGCAGTACACTCTCGTTTGGGACTTAGCCCTTACGAAGTGGTTTTTGGACGCCCGGATAATGTATGGGGAGTCCCTCGCCCTACAAAATACTCAGACTTGCCATATCCAATGTTAATTGACTACTTGCATGAACTTACGACTAAATTGCGTGTTCTCCATCAACAGGTTCATAGTGCTTTGCCGGAGGTTTCCACAGACCCAGGTCATTCCATCCGACCAGGTGATTGGGTCTGCACAAAGAACTTCCAAAGGACGAAAAATTTGGAACCCAGGTGGAGAGAGCCCCGAATGGTTTTGCTCACCACGAGAACAGCAGTCAAAGTCAAAGGAAAGAAAAATTGGATTCACGGTGTGCATTGTAAGAAAGTGCCTTTGCCTCTACCCTTCGATCAGTCGGTTCATAGGGGTGTTGGTGACTCTGAAAATGAAAAGGTTCCACGATTCATACCTTTTAGTGATGCACGCCTGAATGGAACATTGTCTGAGAAAGAGGACGACGACATTCTTCAGGAAGCAATACCATCACATTGTCGCTTGAATACGACCAATCCGCGAACATTGTTCCACGACCAAACTACACCTGATAAAGAACATTATAATTTGAGACCAAGACTGAAGAACTCTTAAGATTTCTCTCTCCCCTGTAGTATTCTGTCCCGGTTGCAAGGTCACAGTAGGAGTCTTAGTTGCGACCTGAGTAGTGGCAATAGGCCTGCAGGACTTGCAGTGTCATAGGACGGCAAACAATCGTGACTAAGTGATTGAGGAAGATTGCCGTGAGCATCCACTTAGAAAGCTGGAAACTACACTAGGCAAAAGAGAAAGTAAAGATAAAAGGAATCATTGTAAAGAAATGTATAGTCATTGTGGTATTGCTTTATGTATTATTATATTATTGTGTATTCTTTTGGCGTGTATAAATTGGATTGTTATTGCTCTGCAGCAAAAAGTTGTCCCTCCTTCTACCTCTTCGTCTTCTTCTACTGTCTCTCCACATCTATTTCATACACTTCCTCAACATGAACTCATTAGAAGAACCGAATATTATAACAATTCCTTTGTCCAGTTGTTACATCAACATCAATTAGTGATCAATACAACTGACTGTTGGGTGTGTGGACTTATGCCACATACCGTAGAAAAAGGAATGCCGTATTTAGCCCTTCCATTCTCCTATGAAGGTTCTGCTTGGGCTTATTTTGTTATCTTCTCCAATACCTATCAAAGCAAATTCAGACGAGCTGTTAGTTCACGTGTTAGTGATCCAGATTTTAGTCATAGTTCGCTGATAAAGGGAATGGTAGCTATGGCTAAAATCATGGAAAATAGTAAGATCTCCGTTGACGAGAGAAAAGCGTGCACTAACTGGAACGTCACCCATTATGTCACTAGCCTTAGTGATAAAGTTAAAAAAGGAAAATCTTCACCGATTTGGACTATACCACATCAGGGTAATTTCTGTTTACAGATAAATGGTCAGTCTGCTGACACTGTACAAAGAAATAGCTATTCCCACACATATGTCTACTCCTCTCAAAACTCGCCTCCTCTGGTGCCGTCTCAAGGCACATATTTCATTTGTTATAATAGGGCTTACACATGGTTGCCAACTGGTTTCTCCGGTACTTGCTATATAGCTTTCCTCCTTCCCCCTACATACACCGCTTCTGCAAATCATCATCGAAACAGATACGGCAGAGGGATTATTAATTCCAAGGACACAGCAGGACAAGAGGGAGGAGATTTCCTCAAAGGATTTCTTCCTTTTTGGGGTCCAATGGCCAACAGCAGAAATATAAGACAATTGTTTCGTGTCGTAGAAACCACCATAGACATCACTGTAGGAGCCTTAAGTAATATCACGGCAGAACTACAGGCAGATCGTCTTATGACTTTACAAAACCGAGTTGCCTTAGACTTTGTTCTTGCAGACCGTGGTGGAGTATGCAAATTGATCGGGTCAAGTTGCTGTATTTTCATACCAAATGACGCTCCGACAGTATACCAAGCTATCTCTAAGTTGCACATAATCTCTGAGTCGATTCATCAGGACGAAGGAGATTGGTCATTATTGGAGTGGTTTTGGGGACTATTGTCCAAATGGGGTTGGAAAATATTGACATTCCTTGTAGTAGTTTTAGCCATCGTATTCTCTTGTTGCCTTTGTATGCACTGTGGCCCCGCCATCTGTGCTACTATGTGCATCCCTAAACCCAAGTCACAAAGAGCGGAGAATATCAGAATGATGCTACAGCAACAGCTCGATGACCTCATGACCATCGACATTGACTCAGATTAATGTAAGTCTGCGTATCTTGCCTGAGTTCTGGCAAAAGGAGGGTCTGAGGAACTTCGATTTTCGATTGTGATCGTATCGACCCGCCATTTTGTGCTCCGCCGCCATCTTGTGTTGCCCTCACTCAGGCAGCACGATGATCGAAGTCTTTTTCTGCTTTTTCTGCAGCTACGTGTCAAAATAAGTCTTCTGCCTCTATTTGCAAAGCTGGTGTTAGGATTGCTCCGAGTACACTAATCCCTGTCTGGTTTTTCTAATCCTCGTCTCAACTATCTGTTGGTTCACACTATTCTCCTCTGACTTTATCTTATCGTCTTGCCTTCGCTGTCCTCTTCTAGCATTCTCTCGTTTCACAACTTTCCTCCAACACACACAAACGTATCTCGCCACCTGCAAGATAGTTGTGGATCTGTTAATGAATTAGTTTGAGGGAGGGGTGACGAACACAGTTGGAGGAGAGGTTTCTTCGAGTCATCTGATACTTTTGTTTTCAAACCTTTCCTATTGGTGCTGTCCTGTTTTCCAACTTTTCTTATTGGCTCTTTTCTATATGTTCTGGGTGTGTATTTAGTTAATGTATATTTTTCATATGTGGTATATAAGATTGTGCACCACGGAGTGAAGTGGCAGTCTCCTGAGAACCTACCTTGTGTACTTCTGGGACAACTGTACTAGCTGCAGCTAATAAATCTAATCTTTTACGCCGACAGAGTGTCCCCGTGTCTCTGTGTAGCTAAGCAGGAGAACCCAGGAGATTAAGGCGTACCCTGCGCCGCCAGGTCCAAAAGGTTCTGGTTCTTCAGCTTCACCAAGAAAACGGGACTTCAGCCGGACGCAAGGATGCTCAAAATGTTGGTGAGTGTTGCCTTCTTTTTACCTTCTCCCGCTCGTCGCCAAATTTATGTAGTGAAGAGGAAGACAGCAGTGGATCCGATAAGTAGATTTATTGCAGGAAAAGAAGACAGCTTAAACAGCCACCAACAGGAGCAGACAGCAAGACAACCGTCTTCTCCAGCACCATGTACAAACTCCCCAAGATTCCCCTCATGACAGCCCTGCATTCTAACATTGCATACTTACATTCTAGTAGCATTACATACTAACATTCTACTATGACTTACATTGGAATACTACACAGAGCACATGACTTTACAGCAATTTGCTCATGGTTTCATCCACGAGTCTTGAGACCGGGTGAATAGTTCGCTTTCCACTCCCTGTATTGTATAAACGCAAACTAACACTACTTCCACAGGTATGCTACAGCACCCATAGTACATCACTTTACAGCAATGAGCTCACAGTTTAATCCCCGAGTCTTCAGACCAGTAGGGGTGAGTAGTTCACTTCCCACTCCCTGTATAGTATAAACGCATACTAACACTACTTACACAGTTATGCTACAGCGGCCAGTATGCTACAGTGCCCAGAGCCCATCACTTTACAGCAATCAGCTCAATTTGATCCCCGAGTCTTCACACCGGTAGGCGTGAGTACTTCGCTTCCCACTTCCGGTATAGTATAAACGCACAGTAGTGGTCAGTAGTTCGCTTCCCACTCCCTGTATGGTATAAACGCATACTAACACTACTTGCACAGGTGTGCTACAAAGACCAGAGCACATCACTTTACAGCAATGAGCTCACGGTTTAGGCTCTCGGTTTCATACCCGAGTGTAGCAGCATCTCATCTCAGCACCATGTCACTCTGAGCAACACCGCACTTTCAGACTGGTAGGAGTGACTACTTCGCTTTGCACTCCCCCACAAAGGTTACAGTGCACCTATCCTCCTGTTTCCTACTCTTTTTGCCCTTTTTTCCCCTTACTATTTTCAACGGAATCACAAAATGGCTGCCAACAATTCCTAGTTGCAACAGCTCGCAGCCAAGAAGCAGCAAGCTCGTGCTTGTAACGCCTCAGCAAATCAGATGGCAGAATTCCCAAATATCGATATCTGCAAATTTGGATATTTCTCCAAAACTACTGAACGGATTTATACCAAATAAACAAAAGCATGCTTTCTAGACCAAGACTCCGGACTCCTGCCAAATTTGGGGTAATACCATTCACCCGTCCGACCTGTAGCCTTGTCTAAAGTTTCCTATGGAAATTGCATGGAGAAAACACGTTTTGGGACCCCCTTTTTTCTCGGCCCCCCTTGATGAATCGCCCCCAAACTTTCAACATAGGAGCTGAGATTCATCAAACGACGCCAAAGTTATAAACAAAACAATGCGGTCCTTCCCGAATAGCAGAACCTTGGACTTACTGGCATTCAACTGCAAGCAGTTTGCAGCCATCCAGTCTGCAACCTCTAGCAGGTCCTCCTTAAACTTTCCTAGGTTGACACTGCTTCTCTTAGAGAAAGCGATCACCAATTGGGTATCGTCAGCATACAACACCAATGACATCCCTCTTCCCTTAGCCACCAGTGCAAGGGGTTGCATATAAATATTGAACAGAAGGGTGCTCAGTATTGAGCCCTGAGGCACCCCCTGTTTCAAGGCAAACTCTGCGACTAAAAATGAGGCACCAGGACCTGGAAAGATCTACCCTCCAAGAAGGACCGACACCAGGCCAAAGCCAAGCCCCTAAGTCCAATATCCTGTAAACGCTTTAACAGTATCTAATGGGAGACAGTGTCAAAAGTGGCACTTAGGTCCAAAAGAACTAAGGCCGCAGGATCACCCGCATCAAGACTCCCACGGATTTCTTCCGTCACAGCCAACAGAGCAGACTCTGTACTGTGGCGTGCTCGGAAGCCGTTCTGCGAGAGATCAAGAATGGCATTGTGCTCAATGAACTCAGTAAGAGTAGTATTCACATGAGATTCAACCAGCTTAGCCAAAAAAGGCAGTTGGGAGATAGGGCGATAGTGGCCCGGCTCAACAGGATCCAAAGACGGTTTCTTTAAGAGAGGGATGACTTTCGCGTGTTTCCACGCCACTGGTACAGAAACTGAAGACAAGGAGAGGTTAATCAAGTCTAAGCTCACTGGAGAAAGCACGGCAAAAAACTGATGGAAGTGAGTGGGTGTCAAAGGGTCGACCGGCAAACTTGATTTGATTTTCATACAGATGGTCTCAAAGTCAGCGGGGGACAACAGAGGAAAAGATGACAAGCTGTTGCCCACCCAGGGTCCAGAATCCCCTGGCCCTTCCCTAATGCCCAACCAGACCGAGGTAGGAAGGCTTTGATATATCTTCTCAACCTTGTTCACAAAATACCTGGCCAGATCGTTACACTGACATATGTAGATGAGTTTTTGCTTGTAGGTTTCTGCAACTTTCTAGGCTACTGCATATATCTCAGAGTATTTAAATATAATTTGAGGGAAAATTAACGATAATAGAGGTGTATAACAATATTTTTTGACATACAAAAAAATAAATAACAAAAAAAGCAGCCTATAAAGTCTATATAGAGGCACGACATACATGGGTATGTTACAGATGAAACTAGTATTACATGCATGCACGTATGGCTTGGATGCAGACATGTAGGGTTTTATTCCTTGTAATGTGCCGATATGGGTGTGTTATATATATACTGCTACACACATAGTTTAGATCCAGATGTGTGGATATGTCCGTATATATGTATTTTTATTTTAGTAATAGAAATAAGGGAAAATATTTCTTTTTTTTTTTTTATTTTTTTTTTTATTTGTGTTTCTGATATACATATATAAATATAAACAGGGCACGACACATTTGAAATGAAATATTGTGCAAAACAATAACCAAATAAGTACCCTTTCTGTACAAAATAAAGACAAATCTTATAAATTACTCTTATTGTTTCAAAGCTCAGATAAGGAGAAAGTTAGATTCCTCTTCCCATTGCTTAATTGGATCCCAAATTTTTTCCCCTAGTTTTCTCCCTCTTTTCCCCTTTCTAGCATATATTGCATTCTCTAGATTGTATATTGCCAATAATCGAGCTAGCCACTGATGATACGTTGGCGGTATAGGATCTAGCCAGGCGGAAGTTATGCATAGTCTTAATACTGCCATTGCAACAAATATAAGATATCCCCCCTTCATGTGTATATCGTAATGATTAACACCAAGAAGAATTATCGATGGAGACAAGGTTATGTCAACAGCCAACACTCTGGAAAGAAATTCCTCGATATTCTTTTGAGTTGGTTGCAGATGAATACATGTTGCGAGCATATGTACCAAATCAGCCTCTGAACTTCCACATCTGGGACATCTAATCCCCGAGATCCCTCCCCACTGTGCGATTCTCGCAGGGGTATAGTAGAGATGATAAATAGTTTGATAGTGCTGTGCCTGTAGGGATGCAGAGCATAAAATACTCTGTCCCAGCTCTAGCGATACAAGAAAGCACTCTTCTACTATGTCTAGCTTTGTCGCCCATTTCTGCGCCATTCTATCCTTGTCATCCTGTTTAGCTTTTATCAATTCCGAATAGAACCTCCTAATAGTGCAGTCTGATCCTGCTTGTACTAAATCCATAATTGGAATCCTACCAAACCCAGTCGGACCCCCCCTCTTTGTTTCAATATAGCTTCTTATTTGTAAGAACTTTAAAAAATGCCTTGTCTCTATGCCATAGTTTGCCTGTAACTCCGAGAATTGCAATATCCCTTGTGTAGTCCTAATGTCTCCCATCATCCTTATCCCCTTCCTTCCCCATTCTCCAAAAACCCAACCTGTAAAAATATCTACTGGTAAAGTAGGGTTCGCATTCATTCTAGTGTATGCATTATATTTCCCCAAACCATAGCTTTTTGAAAATGCTTTCCATATATTATAAGCCGCTAAAATCGTCTTGAATCGCGTCCTTTTAAAGTAACAAAAATCGGTATGTTTCAAAAATAAGTTCTCGGCTTCTACCCCCATGACTAAGCCATAGATTGCTAACGTGCCAAACTCGTCCTGTCCTTCGATCTCTGCCCCTCCTATCAGGCCCACCATGTTCTGTAGGGCAGCTGCCCAATAATATAATTTTAAATACGGAAGCGACCATCCACCCCTATCCCGAGGCAATGCCATATACCTAAGAGCTCTCCTTGTCTTTCCCTTTGCCCAGATGAATCTATTGATCATATATTCACATCCCTTAAACCATCTTGATTCAAAAAGTAATGGTATTGCTCTAAAGAGATATAAAAACCTAGGTAGGATCAACATCTTTATGATGTTAGTGTGCCCCACAATTGAGAAATGGAGATTCTCAAGCCTATCTAAATCCTTTCTCACTTTAGCAAAAACCGGTGTCGTATTTTTCTCTACCAGAGTGTCTAAATCGGAAGAAATAATTACCCCCAAATACACCCCATCCTGTACCACTCGATAATCAGAGCAATCTACATATTTATTCTTAATTATCTGTGTCTTATTGGAGTTCAATTTATAACCTGATACCTGTCCAAATCTAGTGGCCTCAATTTCAACCTGCCCTATAGCCTCTGTGGGATTAGATGTAATCACTGCCACGTCATCAGCATATGCGAACACCTTACAATATCCTATGCGCGTATACACTGGGGAAATCCTATCGCATCTCTCTAATCTTCGGATCAAGGGGTCGATATACATCGCAAATAAAAGCGGAAAACAAGGACAGCCCTGTCTGGTACCTCTCTTAATTTGGAAAGAATTAGTTAAGCCTGAATTAATCCGGATTACAGCGCTCGGAGCTCTATATAGTGTTTGGATTGCCTTAATGTATCCATCTTTAAAACTTGCTCTTTTCAAGGTATGCCACAGATAGTTCCAGGAGACCCGATCAAATGCTTTTTCTGCATCTAGTAACATTACAGCCATCGGGTCTCCTGAGACCTCCATGGCGTCAAACAGTGTGATAACCATGCGAGTATGGTGAATCGTACCCCTACCCGGAATAAACCCATGCTGGTTACTGCTCACGAGGGAACCTATTATTTGAGCAAATCTTGTTGCTAATATCTTAGAAAAGATTTTGGCGTCAGAATTCATGAGCGTGATTGGCCTATATGATGCCGGCATGGTGGGAGGCTTTCCTTTTTTCAAAATTACCACTATTTCAGCGCCACCCCATGACCCTGGTATAGAGACCCCAGATTGTGCTTTCTGCATCGTTGTCGCCAGGTCTTGAGAAAGAACATCCCAGAATACTTTATAAAATTCAATTGGTATTTGGTCAGGGCCTGACGCTTTACCCGAAGGGAGATTCGCTATAGCATTTTTAATCTCTTCTAGGTCCAATAGTTCTTCCAACCCCTCTGATTCTTCCTCTGTCAGTCGCACCACTGGGATATCTTCCAAGTATGTCCCTATCTCATCCAGTTCCCGACCATTTTGCTCATCATATAGCGAGGTATAGAATTTTCTAAATACCTCTCTTATTTCATCTGGGTCTGTGCGCAAATTACCTTCAGAGTCTGTGATTTCTCTTACCTCATCTTAAGCAGTCCTTTGTCTTGTACGAATAGCTAATGTTCGCCCAGCTGCTTCACTAAATTCGTGGCACCTCTCTCTGTTGGTCAAGTATATCTTAGCTGCCTTATTCGCAATAACCTCTTCAGCATCCATTTTTGCCTTTGTTAATTTTAGAAGAGCCTGATCTAAAGAAGCCCCTACTAAGACACAGTGTTGCAGCTCCTCCTCCGCATCCAAGACTGCCCCAGTTAATTCTCCAGATCTGAATTGCTCCTGTTTTCGTTTAAAGGTATTAAAACTTAAAGTTTCCCCACGTATCCCTGCCTTGAAAGCATCCCAAACTATTCCTGTCTCTGCACTGCCTCTATTATTTTCAAAGAACTCCTTAATCCATTGCGTCATATACTGAATATATTTTTGGTCCTGAAGAAGAATGTCCATATTCTAACTTTCCTGGGTCGTGTGGGTATATTCAAGCTCAGGATCAAAGGATTATGATCGCTGAGTATACGGGGAAGTCTGTCTATCTTTACATAGGAGATCATTGAGTTAGAGGCAAAAAAGTAATCTAGACTCGCGCAGACCTGATGAGGGGCAGAGTAGTACGTAAATCCACTATCACCATTTTTTAGCTTCCCCCAGACCTCTGACAACATATTGTTTCTCACAAGCTCTCCTAGTGCTCGATGTACTCTTTTCTTTCTTCCCTGATACCTCCCATATGATCCTGTCTCTACACCTAGCCCATCTGCACCATTTATATTAAAATCCCCTCCCAGTATAATCCGAGGTACCCAGGAGGATAATTCTGCATCTAAGAATTCGAGACTCTCTGGATCGTCCTCCGTTGACCCGTAAATTACCCCAAGGGTACACCACTCTCCCTCAATAAGACATTCAATTAATGCCCACCTACCCCATTGGTCTTCTAGCTTTTTTCTGGTATTCACATTTCTACTCTTTGATAATATTGCAACCCCTCTGTGTTTAGAGCCTTGTTTTGAGTATGCTAATACTTGAAAGCCTAATTGATCTAAAAGATATGCCTGTGAGGCCATGATATGAGTTTCTTGTAGGAATATAAAGTCAGCATTCATTTGTTTTAATGACACGGCAATCCTTTGTCTTTTCTGGCGATCGTTCAGGCCACTGACGTTCCACGTCGCTACTCTAATAGCCATTGTAGATCAAATAAGATTGATATTCCCAAAAAGAGACAGAAGTTAAAGAGACTTCGCTTCAAAGATGTCATTGCATTACATCTAATACTGTTTTCTGATTTCTGTTCAAATGATTTTCCCTCTATTCTTAAAGTACAAAACATTCATAATCCTTCCCATACTTGCATTTCTTCAATTGTGCAGCTCTTAGTTTGTCGTGCCCTGCCCCCCTTCACTCCACCCCCCCCTCCCCGGTCTCCCCCCCTACAAGCCCTCCCCCCTTACTGGCAAATAGGTCAATCCTGACCTATGTATGGCAACCTAAAACCTAGGATGTCCGTCTCCTCCCCCCCTCTCACCTACTACCCTTTTCCTACCTTAATCCCATGTGCTACCACTATAACCACCCGTTTATCATCCTTGTTACCCAGTTTGTGCTCATGCCTACAGATTAATTTAGTTTATAAACATCCTATTGTTCAACTTATTAATCAAATTGCATCTGAAGTAGTTGTTTGACTTTTTTTACCCCTTTTCTCCTTCAATGCTGACAGATATTCCTGAGCCAGTACCTCAGAGAAAAACACCCTGTGTTGCCCATTGACTACTACTCTAAGACGGCAGGGAACATCAAATAGGCTTCACATCCTGCATTTTGAAAGGGAGTTATTAATTGTTTCATCCGCCACCTTCTTTCGACGGTAGTGTGACAAAAGTCTGGCCGAGCGAAGAAGTGTATATCCTTATAAGATCTCTTGGCCGCTGGCTATGCCTTGCTCATAATCTCCTCTCTTGCCAGAAAGTTGCCAACATACACGAGAATTGCCCTTGGTTTACCATCTGTATTTCCTCTTTTCTGGATTTGAGGAAAACGGTGGGCCCGCTGAATCTCATTTTCCCAACTCCATTTAGTAATTTCAGGGAATGCACCCCTAAACAGCTCCACCACAAAGGCCCGAACGTCCTGGCCTTCCTTGCCTTCCTCCACGCCAAGGAGTCTTATATTGTTCCGCCTTTGCCTGTTCTCAAACTCCTCAAATTTCCAAAGGACATCTGTTACTGTTTTCTCCTGTACATGTTTATCTTCCTGAAGCTTGGCAACTACATCCTCCAGCTTCCCAGTCCTCTCCTCTACCTCTGTGACTCTACCAGCCATATCTGCATATAGTTTGTTCACTTTCCGCAGGGATCCTTCTATTTTTTTATTAGCCTGTCTAGCTCTTCGACCTTCTGTCCTTGCTTCGCTCTGCATCTGTTTTAATGTCCCAAGTAGCAAGTCAAAATTGGGGTTCTGGGTCGTTAACTGCTCCACTTGACAATGTTGAAGAGATTGCTGGGTTTGAGAGTGAATGGTTCCCTCATGATAAACCTGTGATGTAGCTGAGTAGTCCCAGTCCAGCTTCTTAGCCACTTCCCGCTGCGTAGGGCTCGATACGTTCTGTGCTGAGTCCTGTACTCTTACATGCGACCTCTTTCTAGCACTCTTCGACCTCCGACATCTGAGGGAAAATATTTCTATACGTAACAATAAATATATATATTTTGCATTACATACATCTGTCTCTTACAGTATATCTATCTATCTATCTATCTATCTATCTATCTATCTATCTATCTATCTATCTATCTATCTATCTATCTATCTTCTATATATATATATATATATATATATATATATATATATATATATATATATATATATATATATATATATATTGTTAGACCTGGCACATTGGCGTGAGTCTCCCTTCCATTTTTCGCTGTGCCTCATGTATGTTTTTGCTGGTGTTAGCTGCTCAGGGCACTGTGCCACTGCTGTCCAGTGCCACAGTGCAAGTGCTCCCTATTGTAAATTAATGTATGATTTGTGATTCCATGATTGGTTGGTTTGGTTTACCTGTCAGACCCTAGTACAGTGCACCAGGAGTGCCCAGGGCTTGTAATCCAAATACTGCTGGTGGGCTTGCAGCACTGGTTGTGCCACCCACAGAAGCAGCCTGTAAACATGTGTCTAAGGTCTGCCATTGCAGAGCCTGCGTGCAGTCTGGTACTGTCATGCTGACTGGGCAAGTTAACCCACTTGCCAGTCCCTAAACCTTACCTTTTCTTCATATCAGACACCCCTATGGTAGTCCCAAGGGCAGGGTGCATTGTAAGTATAAGGTAGGACATGCCCTGGTGTGTGTGGCATGTTCTAATAGTGAATTACAGCCATTTTCGTTTTTTACTATTGCAAGGCTACCTGTTCTCTCATAGGCCAGAATGGGCAGTTTGGTTATTACATCTTATAATCCTAACTGACTCAGAGGACATGAGAGAAATTCGAATTTAGTATGCCTGGACTCAGGATGATAAAATACATCTTTTAGTGAAGTTGGTTTTAACATTCTGTGTTTGAAAATGCCACTTTTAGAAAGTAGGCATTTTCTTGTCTAACCATTCAAACCTGCCTCTGCTAGGCTGTGTGTATTCCTTTGTCTGGAGTTTGAGTGACAGGGCTGGGGAATTCCAGGAGACAGGGTGAGGTGTCCCAATGGTAAATAGAGAGATCTGCATCCAGATGGGTTGGAGGAGCTGCACCTGGGATCTGAATAGGGCTGTGCCTGCCTTCCACAATGCTGGCTCCACCTCCTGGGGAGCGGCTGATGTCTCTGCCCTGCACAGTGAATGAAGAGAAGGAATCCTGTCAACAAAGTGCTCCAGGGCAGTACTTGCCTTCCACAATGCTGGCTCCACCTCTTGTGGGGCGTCTAATGTTTCTGCCCTGCACTGTGAAAGGAAAGGAGAAGTCTGGTAAACAAAGTGCTCAGGAACTGGTTTGGACTGGGCAAAGGCCCCTCTGCCTTCAGAGGACAAAGGATTTCTGGGTATAAATATTGGAACCCTGATCCCAAGAATTTAGATCACTTTGGGAAATCAAGAAGAACTTCTGCTGAGGGAGGAACCAGAAGAAGCTGAGGAGGAAACTATCCCTGAACCTGGGGGATTGGCCTGCAGTGGTTGCCTTACTGCCAAAGAGAGGAGAAAGGAACTTTGTGTGTACTTTTGCTCAACTTGTGAAGGATCTCCAAGGGCTTGGAAAAGAGCTTACCTCCTGCTGAAGTCTCAGGAACAACAGACTTCACCCTCCAGCTCCCCAGAGTTCTTTGGAAGTGCCTGCTGCTGTTGTTGGGCCTTCTGAGGGACTGCGTGTCACAAGGAGCTAGAAGCGCGCCTCAAGAAGGAGAAGTGTGCTGCCGTCTGAGCTGTTGTTGTCGCATCTCGTAAAGTGTGTCACCGCTGCAGCATCGCATCGAGCGGAAGCGTCTCGCATCATCCAGGAAGTGTCTTGCAACGCCGAAGAAGCGTGTCGCCATCGCAGCCATCGTAGCTGACACATTGCACTGCACCAAGAAAAGTGCCTCGCATCCACAGAGAAGCGTGCCGCTGTCGGAGCTGCTGTCGTTGCATCACGTAAAGGGGTGTCGCCGCTGCAACATTGCATCGAGCTGAAGCGTCTCGCAAACGTCGGAGAAGAGTGTCGCTGCCAAGGCCGCTGTCGTCGCATCGCGTAAAGTGTGTCGCCGCTGCAGTTGAAGCATCGAGTCGAGTCTTCTCACAACATCGGAGAAGCGCAATGCATCTGGAAGATCTTCACGTCTTTATTTCTTTTGCACCAGAACTTTGCCGCATTTCCATCACTTCGACATTGCTTGTCGTGGAAGCGCAACGCATCTAAAAGGTACATTGACTTAAAGTGTCGCATTTAAGAACTTAAGAGAACTAAGCAAAATTCTACCATCTAAAGTAACAGTATTGTGTGTTTTTGTCGTTTAATGGTCTTGTGGTAAATCTATATAAAGAATACTTATTTTTAATATAAAACCTGTGTGGTGTCCATTTGTAGTGTTGTCACTTGGTTACTGTATGTGTTCACAAATGCTTTACACACTGCCTCTGAGATAAGCCTGTCTGCTCGTGCCAAGCTACCAAGGGGGTGAGCAGGGGTTATTTTAGGCGTGTACCCCCTTACCCTGACTAGAGGAGAGGGTCCCTATTTGTCACAAGTGCATGCCTGTGCCAACTAGAGACCCCCAAGTCTAACATTGGTGGTCAGCGGTAAGGATTCTGGACTTGCATTTGTGACTCATGTACAGTGATTGGTGAACACTACTTAGTGAGTGCAGACCTTAACGCAACCAATACTTGTTGGTAGATTCTTTTTGGGACTTTCTATTTTTGAGTACTGCCAAGCTTCACCATGGTGGAGAAAGCAGCATCCATAGTCTCTGTTAATACTGAATTTGAGTGGGAAGGAGAGAAATTGGATCACTACACTGCCAAGCAGCTGAAGTTCTTCTGCAAGAAATTCAATGTTTCTACTACTGGATGCAAACATAAGGCAGAGTTCTACAAGGCGCTGAGGGTCTGGGTAGGAGCAAGGAATGCCACTGATGATGATAATGCAGAGGAGCAGCTGGATGGGCCAGTGGGTCGAAGAGGAAGGAGAACCCCTGCCGGTAGCAGTGTTTCTGGTAAAAGTCTATCTCCAGAGGAGTTGGCAGATAGAAAAGAGTGTAGGGTGCATGAATTGGAGCTGACCAAGCTCAAGTTAAGTGGGCAGTTAGAATTTGAAATGCAAAGTAGAAAGTTAGCCCTAGAAGAGAAAAAGCTACAGTATGAACATGAAAAGGTTTTGAGGGAGTTGGAGTTGAAAGCCCAGAGTTTAGAAATTGCTCCCTCTGGTGGCAGCACACCGTCAATGTGAAGGAATTTTTAAAAAATGATGATATTGGGCAGTAGTTCAAGGCCTATGAGGTAGCCATGTCTTCCCACTGGGTCCCTGAGAAGGATTGGGGAGCGGGGTTGTGGGGACGGTTCCTTAGTGAGGGGCGGGACACACTGCTAGACTTGCCTTCTGATGTCTATAATTCCTATCCCCACATGAAAGATGCATTGATGTCTAGATATGGTTTGACCCCTGAGATGTATAGACAGAGGTTCAGGGGTTGCATAAAGATAGCCAACAGTACCTATGTTGAATATGTTACTTTTTTCTGCGGAGCATTGAATGGTTGGGTGAAGGGTAGCAAAGTCAATGATTTTCAGGGATTGCTTGATTTGATTGCATGGGAGCACTTGTCAAGTAACTGTTTTCCTGAGCTACGCCAGCACCTGATTGATAGTAGGCTGACTAATCCTAGGAAGCTTGCTAAGGAGGCGGACCGCTGGGTCAGTACCAGGGTCCACTAGGGTCACGTGGGAGACTCAGCCAAGAGTGGGCAGGGTCCCCAGCAGAAGAGTGGGGGGACAAGGGTAAACAGAGGGAGTTCCATAAGAGGCCCCAAAGTAATCTCCAAGGGAACCAAGGGAAAGGTTCTCAGCCTCCCCCCCAGAAACCGTCAGGGGCCCCGACAGGTCCACCTGGTCAAAGAGGGCCCCCGAGATGCTACAAATGTGGTGAACTGGGTCATTTTGCCAATGATACCAAGTGTGGCCTTTTTGGGAAACCAGCACCCACTGATGCAGCCCCCCGGCAGATGGCTAGTGTAGCCCTGGGTGAGGAAAGGGGTGCCCAAGGTGGGTGGGGTCCCGCAGAGATGTCCCTTGTCTCATTAGGAGACTGTGAGGTAGTCCCTAGGACCCAGCTGCCTGATAACACTAAGAAATACAGACAGTGGGTGACCATCAATGGCCATAGAGTGGAGGCTCTGAGAGACACAGGGGCCAGTGTGACAGCTGTCAAGTGTCACCTGGTGTCTCAAGAGCAGGTTGTCCCTGGAGCATTCTACCCAGTTGTTGCCACTGACAACACAGAGAGTCACTGCAAGGTGGCTCAGGTTCCCTTTGAGTGGGGGGGTCTCTGGTACTCTTCAGGTAGCTGTGAGGCCCGCCATGCCTGTTGACTGTTTGTTAGGGAATGACTTGGAGAGCTCACCTTGGGCGAAGGTGGATCGGAATGCACATTTAGAAATGTTGGGTATGTTTGACTGGGCGTGTGTGACCACCGGGTCAATGGCAGCGAGTAAAGGTGCTCAAGAGGACCTGGAGCCTGAGAGGGAGGCCCAGGTACCTGCCAGCAAGAGGAGAGGCAGGGGGCGGGGGAAACCGGCCCCCAAAGTTCCCACGGTCCAGGAGGGAGCAGACCCTGAGGGGGATTCCCTGGAGCCTACAGGGGAACAGGTAGCCGAACTGGGGGACCTGCCTGAGCTGACCCATTGGCAGCAAGAAGGAGGACCCTCCAGGGAGGAATTCTGCAAGGAGCAGAAAGAATGCCCTTCTCATGTGAGTCTGCGGAAACAGGCTGCAGACCAGGCAGCAGGTGATCAGTCTGGATCACATTGGATCTACTGTGAGAATGACCTCCTGTATACAGAGCCTAAGGTTGCTGAGCCTGGGTCAGCCCGTGTGCTGGTGGTACCCCAGCGCTTCAGAGCCTTCCTACTGGGGCTGGCTCATGATGTTCCATTGGCAGGACATTTGGGACAGGACAAGACCTTTGAAAGGCTTGTCACCCATCTTTATTTGCCCCAAATGCGCAGGAGTTCAGACACTCACTGCAGGACATGTCAGACTTGCCAGGCAAGTGGTAAGAGTAGGAGGAAGCGCAAGGCTCCTCTCCAGCCCTTCCCTGTGGTCAGCACCCCCTTTGAACGGGTGGGTATTGACATTGTGGGGCCACTGGACCCCAAGACAGCCATGGGCAACAGGTTCATCCTGGTTTTGGTGGACCATGCCACCCGGTACCCGGAAGCCATAACTCTGAGGACAGTGACGGCCCCCGTGGTGGGACGAGCACTGATGGGAATTTTCTCCCGAGTGGGATTCCCTCGCGAGGTAGTTTCTGACGGGGGAACCAACTTCATTTCCAAGTATTTGAAGTCCCTGTGGCAAGAGTGTGGTGTAACCTACAAGTTTACCACACCTTACCACCCCAAAGGAAACGGGTTGGTTGAGAGGTTCAACCGAACCCTGAAAGGCATGATAATGGGTCTTGAGGAACCTATGAGGGGTAAGTGGGACGTCCTCTTACCATGCCTGGTCTTTGCTTACCGTGAGGTGCCACAGAAATATCTAGGGTTCAGTCCCTTTGAGCTTCTCTATGGACACCCCGTAAGAGGACCTCTAAGTCTGGTCAAAGAAGGCTGGGAGCAATCTCCCAGGAAACCTCCCCAGGATGTATATAGCTACATGCTGGCATTTAGGAACCAGACTAGGCGTTTCAGACAACTCGCTGAATCGAATCTGGAAGCCAGCCAGGAGGAGATGAAACAGTGGTACGACCAGAATGTCACTCTGGTTGAGCTTCAGCCTGGACAGAATGTGTGAGTCATGGCCCCCGTGGAGCCCTGTGCGCTCCAGGATAAGTGGACCAGCCCCTTTGAGGTTGTGGAGTGCAAGAGTCCGGTTACCTACTCGGTGGACTTGCGGTCTCCCAGAAACCCCTTGAGGGTCATGCATGTCAATCGCCTGAAGCCCCACTTGGAGAGGTCTCAAGTGGGCATGCTCTTGGCAACAGATGCTGGGATGGAAGAGGAGACCGAGCCTCTTCCTGACCTCCTGACAGCTAGAGAGCAAGATGGGTAAGTGGATGGCGTCAACCTCTCTTCCGCCCTGACCCCTGAGCAACAGAATGACTGCCACCAGTTGCTGGGACAGTTTTCTGATCTGTTCTCCCTGGTTCCTGGTGTCACTGATTGGTGCGTCCATGAGGTGGACACTGGGGACAGTACACCTGTGAGGCACAAGGCCTACAGAGTGACTGACAGGGTAAGGGCTTGCATCAAAGAGGAGGTCTCAAAGATGCTTACGCTAGAGGTAATTGAGTCCTCTAGCAGTCTTTGGGCCAGCCCAGTGGTCTTGGTCCCAAAGGCTGCCGCGCTGAGTGCCACACCCGAACTCCGGTTCTGTGTGGATGACAGAGGACTCAATGCAGTCACCAGGACTGATGCACACCCCATCCCCAGAGCTGATGAGCTCATAGATCGGCTAGGGGTTGCACGGTACCTCAGCACGTTTGACTTAACGTCTGGGTACTGGCAGATCGCCTTGACCGATGGGGCAAAGGAGAGGTCAGCATTCTCCACACCAGATGGGCACTACCAGTTCCGGGTTATGCCCTTTGGAATGAAGAATGCCCCTGCCACCTTTCAGAGGTTGGTCAACCAGGTGTTGGCTGGACTGGACTCGTTCAGTGCCGCCTGCCTGGATGACATCGCAGTGTTCAGCGCCAGTTGGTAAGAACACCTGCGCCAATTATGGGAAGTGTTGATGGCGCTGCAGAGGGCAGGCCTCATGATCAAGGCGAGTAAGTGCCAGATCGGGCAGGGTTCCGTGGTGTACTTGGGACACCAGATAAGGAACGGCCAGGTGGCGCCCCTACAGCCCAAGATTGAAACCATCCTGGCTTGGGAACCGCCCAAAACCCAGACAGAGGTGAGAGCCTTCTTAGGACTCACGGGTTACTACTAGGGGTGGGCGGAATTTGCGAAATTCACTTTCGCAAATTATCGCGAAAATGTAAAAAATCTCCGCAAACACGCGGAAATATCGCGAAGATGCGGAAGTTTTTTTTCCGCCCGTTCGCGGTATTTTCTGTGTGGTCGCGGCTCGCCAACTTACCCATGCGGTTGCTTGCGGGCGCGGCCATCTTGTTTTCACTTGTCTCGCGGTGCATGATCACGAGCAGAAAGACGTGATCGCGTGACGAATGACGTTACTGCGGGCGCGAACTGTCGCGAGACAGCGCAAATGGCTACCAACAATCCAACATCTCATCGAGAACGCGACCGGATCGGGAAAACTTCTTGGCAAACACGGCGATTCAGGTAAGGAAATCGCGCGCACGCGAGAATGTATTATTTTACAGCGCGAGCAAGCAAAACATTTCCGGTAAAATGCGGATTGCGGAAATGTTGACATTTTCGCGCTCTCCGCGGAATGCGAAAATTTCAAATTATAGCAATTTCCACGAGCGGAACGGAATTTTAGCCCAGGCCTAGTTACTACAGGAGGTTTTTCAAGGGGTATGGCAACATTGTTGCACCCTTGACAGCGCTGACTTCCAGGAAGCAGCCAAGGAAAGTGATTTGGACTGACAACTGTCAGGAAGCTTTTGAGGCCTTAAAAACTGCTATGTGCACAGCACCCGTGATCTTGGCACCCAACTTCTCCAAGGAGTTCATAGTACAAACAGACGGTTCAGAGCATGGTGTGGGGGCTGTTCTAGCACAGATGAATGAGGAGGGCCTAGATCAACCTGTAGCCTTTATCAGTAGGAGGTTACTTCCATGGAAACAGAGGTGGAGTGCTATTGAGCGTGAAGATTTTGCTGTGGTCTGGGCACTGAAGAAGTTGAGACCCTACCTGTTTGGGAATCACTTCCGGGTTCAGACAGACCACAGGCCCCTCAGATGGTTGATGCAGATGAGGGGTGAGAATCCAAAGCTGTTAAGGTGGTCCATTTCCCTACAGGGGATGGATTTCACGGTGGAACATCATCCCGGTACAAAACACGCCAATGCTGATGGTCTGTCCAGATTTTTCCGCTTTAGTGATGAGAACTCCCAGGAGGAAGGGTAGTTCTCTCCACATTTCAGCTGGAGGGGACACGTGTTAGACCTGGCACATTGGCGTGAGTCTCCCTTCCATTTCTTGCTGTGCCTCATGTCTGTTTTTGCTGGTGTTAGCTGCTCAGGGCACTGTGCCACTGCTGCCCAGTGCCACAGTGCAAGTGCTCCCTATTGTAAATTAATGTATGATTTGTGATTCCATGATTGTTTGGTTTGGTTTACCTGTCAGACTCTAGTACAGTGCACCAGGAGTGCCCAGGGCTTCTAATCCAAATACTGCTGGTGGGCTTGCAGCACTGGTTGTGCCACCCACAGAAGCAGCCTGTAAACATGTGTCTAAGGTCTGCCATTGCAGAGCCTGCGTGCAGTCTGGTACTGTCATGCTGACTGGGCAAGTGCACTCACTTGCCAGTCCCTAAACCTTCCATTTTCTTCATATCAGACACCCCTATGGTAGGCCCAAGGGCAGGGTGCATTGTAAGGATAAGGTAGGACATGCCCTGGTGTGTGTGGCATGTTCTAATAGTGAATTACAGTCATTTTCGTTTTTCACTATTGCAAGGCTA
This sequence comes from Triturus cristatus, assembly GCF_964204655.1. Lineage (NCBI taxonomy): Eukaryota > Metazoa > Chordata > Amphibia > Caudata > Salamandridae > Triturus > Triturus cristatus. The sequence goes on along the minus strand of NC_140587.1, from coordinate 796,703,874 downwards.
TCTGTTCTCCATAGGCCAGAATGGGCAGTTTGGTTATTACATCTTATAATCCTAACTGACTCAGAGAACATGGTAGAAATTGGAATTTAGTATGCCTGGACTCAGGATGATAAAATACATCTTTTAGTGAAGTTGGTTTTAACATTCTGTGTTTGAAAATGCCACTTTTAGAAAGTAGGCATTTTCTTTTATAACCATTCAAACATACCTCTGCTAGGCTGTGTGTATTCCTTTGTCTGGAGTTTGAGTGACAGGGCTGGGGAATTCCAGGAGACAGGGTGAGGTGTCCCAGTGGTGAATAGAGAGATCTGTATCCAGATGGGTGGGAGGAGTTGCACCATGGATCTGAATAGGGCTGTGCCTGCCTTCCACAATGCTGGCTCCACCTCCTGGGGAGCAGCTGATGTCTCTGCCCTGCACAGTGAATGAAGAGAAGGAATCCTGTCAACAAAGTGCTCCAGGGCTGTACTTGCCTTCCACAATGCTGGCTCCACCTCCTGTGGGGCGTCTAATGTTTCTGCCCTGCACTGTGAAAGGAAAGGAGAAGTCTGGTAAACAAAGTGCTCAGGAACTGGTTTGGACTGGGCAAAGGCCCCTCTACCTTCAGAGGACAAAGGATATCTGGGTATAAATATTGGGACCCTGATCCCAAGAATTTAGATCACTTTGGGAAAACAAGAAGAACCTCTGCTGAGGGAGGAACCAGAAGAAGCTGAGGAGGAAACTATCCCTGAACATGGGGGATTGGCCTGCAGTGGTTGCCTTACTGCCAAAGAGAGGAGAAAGGAACTTTGTGTGTACTTTTGCTCAACGTGTGAATGATCTCCAAGGGCTTGGAAAAGAGCTTGCCTCCTGCTGAAGTCTCAGGAACAACAAACTTCACCCCCAGCTCCCCAGAGTTATTTGGAAGTGCCTGCTGCTGTTGTTGGGCCTTCTGAGGGACTGCGTGTCGCAAGGAGCTGGAAGCGCGACTCAAGAAGGAGAAGCGTGCCGCCGTCGGAGCTGTTGTCGTCGCATCTCGTAAAGTGTGTCGCCGGTGCAGCATCGCATCGAGCGGAAGCGTCTCGCATCATCCAGGAAGTGTCTCGCAACGCCGAAGAAGCGTGCCGCCATCGCAGCCATCATAGCTGACGCATTGCACCACATCAAGAGAAGAGTCTTGCATCGTGGAAGAAGCGTGTCGCCATCGCAGCCATCGTAGTTGTCGCATTGCACCGCATCAAGAAAAGCGCCTCGCATCCACGGAGAAGCGTGCTGCTGTCGTCGCATCACGTAAAGGGATGTCGCCGCTGCAACATCGCATCGAGCGGAAGCGTCTCATAAATGTCGGAGAAGAGTGTCGCTGCCAAGGCCGCTGTCATCGCATCGCGTAAAGTGTGTCGCCGCTGCAGCTGAAACATCGAGTTGAGTCTTCTCGCAACATCGGAGAAGCGTAACGCATCTGAAAGATCTTCACATCTTTATTTCTTTTGCACCAGAACTTTGCGCATTTCCATCGCTGCGACATTGCTTGTCATGGAAGCGCAACGCATCTAAAAGGTACATTGACTTAAAGTGTCGCATTTAAGAACTTAAGAGAACTATGCAAAATTCTACCATCTAAAGTAACAGTATTGTGTGTTTTTGTAGTCTAATGGTCTTGTGGTAAATCTATATAAAGAATACTTGTTTTTAATATAAAACCTGTGTGGTGTCCATTTGTAGTGTTGTCACTTGGTTACTGTATGTGTTCACAAATGCTTTACACACTGCCTCTGAGATAAGCCTGTCTGCTCGTGCCAAGCTACCAAGGGGGTGAGCAGGGGTTATTTTAGGCATGTACCCCCTTACCCTGACTATAGGAGAGGGTCCCTATTTGTCACAAGTGCATACCTGTGCCAACTAGAGACCCCCAAGTCTAACATATATATATTCACAGAAAAAAACATAGGTTTCAGGGGATGTTATAGTTAGCTGGCCATTTCACCCGTACAAAACCACAGAAATTCCTCCGTTATAGTTAGTTCTGCTAACTATAACTTGCGCGCCCGCAATGCACTGCTGATGATGATGATGTCACATATTGCATCATTCATGACAACGGTCAGTGACATCACTGATGACATCACTGATGACCTCTCAAATGACATCACTGATGACATCACTGATGACATCATCCAGTGAATGTGGTTTAGTTTGAAATTTAAATATGTATTATATATATACCAATCTGTATTGAAGATTGAGTGGATATATAACTGTCTGGATGGAGGATTTAGTAGCTGTCTGACTGTCTGTTTAATTGAGTAATTAAAAGTGTCTCACTTAATACATGGATTAGTAACTAAACTATGTGAATGTGTGCAGCACTGTCTCTGTTGTTGTATAACATGCTGCATCAGTTGGTCACTAACTACATGAGTGTGTATATTAGTTATTGATTAGTTGGGTGAGTATTTGTATGGGACACTGAGTTTGTGTGTGGCTGGATGGGGTGTGTGTAACTCTATGCATAGATGTGTGAATAGCTGATTTACTAGGTGTATAGGTTTAAGATTGCATGTGGAAACAGTTGTTTGGGTGACTGAGTATATTTATCTGTGTGTTGGTGAGCGAATATATGTTTTAGTTGTACATCTTCAACAAAGTAAAAAAATAAAAGTCAGACTTCATTCTCACATGACTGATAAAGATAATGTGAATTTACAGAACGAATGCTCTCAGTTTAGCTTATAGATCACCTTCCAAACCTCTGTGGGAAAAGCATGAGAAAATAGTTTTCTCTCAAACATGATTCATGATATCCCAGCAGAAGGCTTTTTCATATGGTAAAATCACCTTAGAACATACCACAATTCCTAAAATGAGTATGGAACCATCAACAAATGATTTATAATGTAACTAAAGTCTTAAAACCTTCTACTAACTGCAATGATTTTTAATGAGGTGCTATCATGTATATTGGTCCCAAGATGGCTGCCAACACTTCTTGGATGAAGGGCTGACAGCCAATCAGATCTCACGATTAGATGTGTGGTTAGCCTCCGCCCAGATATATATGTCATATTACTTTTGATTTTTTCAGGAACTACTGAATGGATTTACACCATTTAAGCAAAAGGCACGGCTCTGAACCAAGGTCTACCTTTCTGCCAAATTTGGTGTAATTCCGTTCAGCAGATCGGGCTGTAGCTGCGACTAAAGGTCCCTATGGAAAATTGGATGGTGAAAACACGTTTTGGGACACCCCTTTTTTCTCGGCCCCCGCTTGATAAATCACCCCGAGACTTTCAGGATAGGAGTGGACTGGAGCGGGCCACGAGTTTTGAAAATTGCGCGAAGATTCGTCAACCGGCACCAAGGTTATTCTAAAAAGAATGTTGCGGATTTCCTATGGATAATAGGTCCTAACTATAACTACCTACTGGTGACCGTCAGTAGGCAATATATATATATATATATATATATATATATATATATATTCAGTGAAAAAACCATAGGTTTCACACATGTTATAGTTAGCTGGACATTTCACTCGTAAAAAACCAATGAAATTCCCCCGTTATAGTTAGTGCAGGCAACTATAACTCACGTGACCGCAATCCTCTGCTGATGACATGTGTCTTTATGAAAAAAAAATATTTGTAATATATGTATAGCTAAAATTTAATGGAAGAAGACATGGGCAAATAAGTGTCTAAATACAGTATTAGCATCAGCAGAAGATTGCGGTCACGTGAGTTATAGTTGCCTGCACTAACTATAACGGGGGAATTTCATTGGTTTTTTACGAGTGAAATGTCCAGCTAACTATAACATGTGTGAAACCTATGGTTTTTTCACTGAATTTGCAAGGTTTTTTAAATGCTAATTCCTAACTATAACGTGTGTGAAACCTATGGTTTTTTCAGTGAATTTGTACGGTTTTTTAAATGCTAAGTTACTTTACGCCATTCGTGGCGTGCGCGCCCACTTAACGCAGTTCGTTCCGTGCGCGCACGGTGCGCCTCGCGCACCGCGTGCCCACTTTACGCAGTTAGTGCCGTGCACGCACGGTGGGCACGCGGTGCGCTACGCGCACCGCATGCCCACGTTACGCTAGATGGGCCATGTAGGCACGATGCACTTCGCGCACCGTGCGAACAAGGCGGACATATAATGCGCTTCGTTGTGAAAGGTAATATTTTTTTTTTTTAAAAGCTGTGATATGCCATGCACAAATGGTGCCCGTCGGGCACCATTTGCACATGGGGGGGGGAGATTATGGAGTTTTTTTTTTTTTTTTAATTTTTACCGTACGCGTACGGTAAGCGTAATCGGCGAAATTATCGAAAAATTTAAAATTCCGTTTTTGACCTTGGTGGATCTTTGAGGACTCCCTCAACATGGCTAGGTGCTTAGGAGCTGTCGAAACAGCCCCTTTACATGTTTTTGGCCTTTGTTTTTTAACCCCCTCTCTGAGTGCGAGAGAGAAAATGGCGGCCGCTACTTCCTGGTTTCGACCGATTCGAATGTTTACTAAGATCTAACAGCCAATCAGAATCGCGCTCGCGCACGTCACCGTACGCGTACGGTAAGCGCACCGTAAGCGCACCGTAAGCTGGCTCAGATATATATATTGATTTAAAGGCTATTTTCTCAGAATCTACTGAACAGATTTACACCAAACCTACAAAAGGCACTTCCTTGACCTGAGGACTACCTCTCTGCCAAATTTCAAGTAATTCTGTTCAGCCGTTCGGGCTGTAGCTTGGACTAAAGGTCCTATGGAAAAATGCATGGGGAAAACGCGTTTTGGGACCCCCCTTTTATCTCAGCCCCCGCTCGACAAATCCCCCCGAGACTTTCAGGGTAGGAGCGGAGCGTAGCGCCCGATTAGTTTTGAAAATTTCGCGAGGATTCGTCGACCGGCGCCAAAGTTATTCCAAATAGAATGTTGCGGTTTTCCTATGGAAACAGGGTCCTAACTATAACTACCTACTGGCGACCGCCAGTAGGTAATATATTACCTACTGGCGGTCGCCAGTAGGTAGTTATAGTTAGGACCACGTTTCCATAGGAAATCCGCAACATTCTATTTTGAATAACTTTGGCGCCGGTCGACGAATCTTCGCGAATTTCTCAAAATAGGTGGGGCGCTACGCTCCGCTCCTACCCTGAAAGTCTCGGGGGGATTCGTCAAGCGGGGGCTGAGATAAAAGGGGGGTCCCAAAATGCGTTTTTCCCATGCATTTTTCCATAGGACCTTTAGACAGGGCTACAGCCCGAACGGCTGAACAGAATTACTAGAAATTTGGCAGAGAGGTAGTCCTCAGGTCAAGGAAGTGCCTTTTGTAGGTTTGGTTTAAATCTGTTCAGTAGATTCTGAGAAAATAGCCTTTAAATCAATATATATATCTGAGCCAGCTTACGGTACGCTTACCGAAAGCTTACCGTACGCGTACGGTGGCGTGCGCGAGCGCGATTCTGATTGGCTGTTAGATCTTAGTAAACATTCGAATCGGCCGAAACCAGGAAGCGGCGGCCGCCATTTTATGTATTTCACTCCGGTAAAAAAGAGTGATATCTTGAAAAGGGGGCAAGGGAGAGAGTTACAGACCCCCTAACATTTGTAAGGGGGTCAAAGAAGGATAGAAAAGTACAAAGAAAACATTTATTGATTTAAAAAAAAAATCACGGGGTACGCGTACGGTAAGCTTACGGTAAGCGTACGGTTAAAAAAAAAAGAAAAAAGAAATGAAATGCAGATTTAAGAGTTTAGATATTAGGGGGCTCTAAAAAGAGCCGTTGTGTTTATAAAGTGATTTTTTAGTGGTACCTACAAGTAAGTACCGATGCAGAGTCTAAGGTTCAAGAGGAAGACTCTGTTCCCTTCATCATTGAAGTGCACACCATCTCCTCTATAAATGTCTTGCATGTCGTAACGCAAGTTGTTGTGGTAAATGGAACCCATACCATAGTCACGGAGGAAAGCAGAAACAGAATTGGTGATGTGCTTTCTTGCTTTGTCAATCTGCGGACAGAAATGATTGGACCAGTTACATTTTTGCCTTTGGCATATGTTAGAAAACACAAAGGCAGTTTTAGGGAAAAGTGAAAACAGTTGTGCAAAGGTGTCCTTCATAAGCATTTCCAGACCTACCCCAGTCAAAGTGCCTAGGTCATTGCCACCACAGTGCACTATTATGAGGTCAGGGTGTTGGATTTGCATGAAGGATTTCACCAAAGGCATCAATTGGTGCCACTTTAACCCTCTCTGACCAATCCATTTAATGTCTACATTTGGCAAAGCAAGGTCTCTCACCATACCGGTTTTCTCTGCAAACTTTTCACTCCAGAAGACATAGCTGTGCCCTACAATCCACACTGTGAACATCTTCAAAGGAGAACTGGATGCACTCAGGAGGTGTCTTTCAGTAGAATGGCAATATGAAAATAAAGACAGTTTGGAAATGGAGGCATACATATTTTTTTCTAAACAAAAAGAACTGATTGGCTGTTTCATACCATTCTAGAATAAAAACTAGGCTGTATGTGTAAAATAATAGAAGCATGTTTTGTATTGGTACAGAAAAATGTGTTACCAAAGAACAGTACTATGGATTTGCTGTTAGGTTTGAAAAGTCAAGCACTCTTGCTCTGTGGAATTGAAACATTGTGTGGCGAACTTCTGACCTGACTCCACACAGCAGTGTTCCATGAGCTGTTGCTATGGTAGCAGGCAGAAGTCAAGTTGGGGGAAGGGTACTAGGCAGAAGTCAAGTTGGGGGCAGGGTACTTTTGGAAAAGGGTTGGTTTTCAACCAATAGAAATGTGTGATTACATTTGAAAAAAAGGGGGAAGCACTGAGATTTGAAACTTACATGTATATGTGTGGAAAAATAGAGGGAAACTTTGCCATTATCTGGTTCTGCTGAGAGGAGAGAGGTGTAGAGAACAGAGATCCTGGCTCTGATAATCTGCTGTTTGAGTGCCACATTTCTTTCACAACTAACTAATTTTAAAGGTGAGGTTAGAGTTTGAGAGGGGATGTATATGGTAAATTAAGAAATGAATAATAGAAATGTAATTCTTTTTGTTGAAGTTGCGTTTATTATTTTCTGTTTTGGGAGAAATTTAAATGTGAGGAACATGTAAAATAATATGGACTATGTTTTCACGATAAATTAAGGTGTATTGGTATAAAAAATGAATAGTTTAAGGGTTTGAGGTTGGACTCAGTAATGCAAATACATTCAGCATCACTAAGGCTGGTTGCCCTTGGTGGAATGTAGGCAGTCACCCAGGTTACACATGTTGGGAAATATAGGCAGAGATTTATTGTGTACAACTCTGGTAATTTCACAGTTGCATTAGTAGGAAAAAGGGGGAGCGATTTTTTGGTGCAGAAGCAGACTCTTAGCACACACCCAGCTCCTTTCCATGTATAATCATGCACAGTATTTACAAGCGAGTGGGGTTTGAGGTTTCAGTCTGTAATGCAAAGACATTCAGCATCACTAAGGCTGGTTGCCCTTGCTGGAGTGTAGGCAGTCACCCAGGATACACATGGTGGTGGTCTGAAAAAGCAGTTTGGACATGTGCATTTAAAAAAATCTGAAAAGTGGATTCATAATGTGTCAGTCTGTAAAAGTGATTATCACTTGCCAAAAAAAAAGAGCAGTAAGTGTGCATTCAAATTGGCAAAGAAATTTCGTTTTGTGACTGATGTGAAAACATGACTCTGTGTGCAAATAGGAATTACAGGCAGAGATTTATTGCGTTTTGCTCTGGTGATTTCACAGTTGCATTAGTAGGAAAAAGGGGGAGCGATTTTTTGGTGCAGAAGCAGACTCTTAGCACACACCCAGCTCCTTTCCATGTATAATCATGCACAGTATTTACAAGCGAGTGGGGTTTGAGGTTTCAGTCTGTAATGCAAAGACATTCAGCATCACTAAGGCTGGTTGCCCTTGCTGGAGTGTAGGCAGTCGCCCAGGATACACATGGTGGTGGTCTGAAAAAGCAGTTTGGACATGTGCATTTAAAAAAATCTGAAAAGTGGATTCATAATGTGTCAGTCTGTAAGAGTGTTTATCACTTGCCAAAAAAAAAGAGCAGTAAGTGTGCATTCAAATTGGCAAAGAAATTTCGTTTTGTGACTAATGTGAAAACATGACTCTGTGTGCAAATAGGAATTACAGGCAGAGATTTATTGCGTTTTGCTCTGGTGATTTCACAGTTGCATTAGTAGGAAAAAGGGGGAGCGATTTTTTGGTGCAGAAGCAGACTCTTAGCACACAGCCAGCTCCTTTCCATGTATAATCATGCACAGTATTTACAAGCGAGTGGGGTTTGAGGTTTCAGTCTGTAATGCAAAGACATTCAGCATCACTAAGGCTGGTTGCCCTTGCTGGAGTGTAGGCAGTCACCCAGGATACACATGGTGGTGGTCTGAAAAAGCAGTTTGGACATGGGCATTTAAAAAAATCTGAAAAGTGGATTCATAATGTGTCAGTCTGTAAAAGTGATTATCACTTGCCAAAAAAAAAGAGCAGTAAGTGTGCATTCAAATTGGCAAAGAAATATCGTTTTGTGACTAATGTGAAAACATGACTCTGTGTGCAAATAGGAATTACAGGCAGAGATTTATTGCGTTTTGCTCTGGTGATTTCACAGTTGCATTAGTAGGAAAAAGGGGGAGCGATTTTTTGGTGCAGAAGCAGACTCTTAGCACACACCCAGCTCCTTTCCATGTATAATCATGCACAGTATTTACAAGCGAGTGGGGTTTGAGGTTTCAGTCTGTAATGCAAAGACATTCAGCATCATTAAGGCTGGTTGCCCTTGCTGGAGTGTAGGCAGTCACCCAGGATACACATGGTGGTGGTCTGAAAAAGCAGTTTGGACATGTGCATTTAAAAAAATCTGAAAAGTGGATTCATAATGTGTCAGTCTGTAAAAGTGATTATCACTTGCCAAAAAAAAGAGCAGTAAGTGTGCATTCAAATTGGCAAAGAAATTTCGTTTTGTGACTAATGTGAAAACATGACTCTGTGTGCAAATAGGAATTACAGGCAGAGATTTATTGCGTTTTGCTCTGGTGATTTCACAGTTGCATTAGTAGGAAAAAGGGGGAGCGATTTTTTGGTGCAGAAGCAGACTCTTAGCACACAGCCAGCTCCTTTCCATGTATAATCATGCACAGTATTTACAAGCGAGTGGGGTTTGAGGTTTCAGTCTGTAATGCAAAGACATTCAGCATCACTAAGGCTGGTTGCCCTTGCTGGAGTGTAGGCAGTCACCCAGGATACACATGGTGGTGGTCTGAAAAAGCAGTCTGGACATGTGCATTTAAAAAAATCTGAAAAGTGGATTCATAATGTGTCAGTCTGTAAAAGTGATTATCACTTGCCAAAAAAAAAGAGCAGTAAGTGTGCATTCAAATTGGCAAAGAAATTTCGTTTTGTGACTAATGTGAAAACATGACTCTGTGTGCAAATAGGAATTACAGGCAGAGATTTATTGCGTTTTGCTCTGGTGATTTCACAGTTGCATTAGTAGGAAAAAGGGGGAGCGATTTTTTGGTGCAGAAGCAGACTCTTAGCACACACCCAGCTCCTTTCCATGTATAATCATGCACAGTATTTACAAGCGAGTGGGGTTTGAGGTTTCAGTCTGTAATGCAAAGACATTCAGCATCATTAAGGCTGGTTGCCCTTGCTGGAGTGTAGGCAGTCACCCAGGATACACATGGTGGTGGTCTGAAAAAGCAGTTTGGACATGTGCATTTAAAAAAATCTGAAAAGTGGATTCATAATGTGTCAGTCTGTAAAAGTGATTATCACTTGCCAAAAAAAAAGAGCAGTAAGTGTGCATTCAAATTGGCAAAGAAATTTCGTTTTGTGACTAATGTGAAAACATGACTCTGTGTGCAAATAGGAATTACAGGCAGAGATTTATTGCGTTTTTCTCTGGTGATTTCACAGTTGCATTAGTAGGAAAAAGGGGGAGCGATTTTTTGGTGCAGAAGCAGACTCTTAGCACACACCCAGCTCCTTTCCATGTATAATCATGCACAGTATTTACAAGCGAGTGGGGTTTGAGGTTTCAGTCTGTAATGCAAAGACATTCAGCATCAGTAAGGCTGGTTGCCCTTGCTGGAGTGTAGGCAGTCACCCAGGATACACATGGTGGTGGTCTGAAAAAGCAGTTTGGACATGTGCATTTAAAAAAATCTGAAAAGTGGATTCATAATGTGTCAGTCTGTAAAAGTGATTATCACTTGCCAAAAAAAAAGAGCAGTAAGTGTGCATTCAAATTGGCAAAGAAATTTCGTTTTGTGACTAATGTGAAAACATGACTCTGTGTGCAAATAGGAATTACAGGCAGAGATTTATTGCGTTTTGCTCTGGTGATTTCACAGTTGCATTAGTAGGAAAAAGGGGGAGCGATTTTTTGGTGCAGAAGCAGACTCTTAGCACACACCCAGCTCCTTTCCATGTATAATCATGCACAGTATTTACAAGCGAGTGGGGTTTGAGGTTTCAGTCTGTAATGCAAAGACATTCAGAATCACTAAGGCTGGTTGCCCTTGCTGGAGTGTAGGCAGTCACCCAGGATACACATGGTGGTGGTCTGAAAAAGCAGTCTGGACATGTGCATTTAAAAAAATCTGAAAAGTGGATTCATAATGTGTCAGTCTGTAAAAGTGATTATCACTTGCCAAAAAAAAAGAGCAGTAAGTGTGCATTCAAATTGGCAAAGAAATTTCGTTTTGTGACTAATGTGAAAACATGACTCTGTGTGCAAATAGGAATTACAGGCAGAGATTTATTGCGTTTTGCTCTGGTGATTTCACAGTTGCATTAGTAGGAAAAAGGGGGAGCGATTTTTTGGTGCAGAAGCAGACTCTTAGCACACACCCAGCTCCTTTCCATGTATAATCATGCACAGTATTTACAAGCGAGTGGGGTTTGAGGTTTCAGTCTGTAATGCAAAGACATTCAGCATCAGTAAGGCTGGTTGCCCTTGCTGGAGTGTAGGCAGTCACCCAGGATACACATGGTGGTGGTCTGAAAAAGCAGTCTGGACATGTGCATTTAAAAAAATCTGAAAAGTGGATTCATAATGTGTCAGTCTGTAAAAGTGATTATCACTTGCCAAAAAAAAAGAGCAGTAAGTGTGCATTCAAATTGACAAAGAAATTTCGTTTTGTGACTATTGTGAAAAGAAATGTAGTAATATATTTAAATAAAATAAAGGAATTTTTTTTTAGTTTTTTTCAGGTATTGCTGAAGAGCAGTGAACAAAATTTAAGATGCCTACAAAATCCAGAGTTCAAAAAACTCACAAAAAAACCTATATTTGAAGACAACTGGAGGACCAAAGTTAGTAGAAGATGCTCATGTTGGGAAAAAGAAAAAATCTTCTGGTAAGCAGAAAAAACAATTTCTAAAAAATATATTCAAAAGAATGAAAAATGTACAAAATGTCTGTACTGGAAAGAATGTTTTGAAAAGAAAAGGACAGGAAAAAATTGAGAATTTAGTTAATGCAAATATACCTTCTGCAACTGAAAAGATTTACATAAATAGAAAAACAGCGTTTAAAGAGATACGTAGAAAAATGTTTCAGAGAAGAGTTATGTCCAATTTGATTAAGGATGTGAAGAAATATAAGCAAAAGAGTAAGTTTTATAAAAGAAAAAAAGAAATTGAAGCCATTGCAGCAAAGGCATTAGAATTAAAAAGGAAACTATTCATTTTAATTTTGAATAGGATGCGTACATTAGACAAAATGGTAAATGCTCTGAAATCACATAGCAAAAGGAAAAGAGTAGTGAACAGAACAAACTTTTGTAAAGTGTTTTTAGGAAAATGGATGCATAGTTCAAGTAGTGAACCTTTTTTTAATGAAGAGAGCTATTTTCAAAGTAATAGTTTGCTGCATGCAGTTGACACCAGAGGTCGTGCTTACGAAGTGAAAAATGGTTGCATAATGGAGAAGGAGATAATGGTTCCAAGAGATGAGGTACAAGTGATGGCAGATCAGGCTATGGGGAGACGTCCTAAAGCCCCAGTGTACACTTGGAATTGTAGTAGTATTTGCACTGTGCGTCAGGAATCTATTGACAAATTTCGTGAGTTTCTAAGAGAATATAGTCAAAAAAGTATAAAACAGAAGATTAAGGTGCTTCAAAGTCTAGATCCATGCAGAGTGAGAGAGAATACTGGTTTGCAGGGTCATTCTCTGGCTTGTCTATCTAGAAAAGTGTGTAATCGTGTTTTCCATCATTTTAGGATGCTGGCTGTTCATCATACTGAAATGAGAAAGTTTGTGAGACGGTTGTATTTTGCCAAAAGTCCAGCAATAAAGTTAAATGAATTGAATAGGGCTCTGTTCCAAGGAACGGTATCAGATGTAGAGAAGGTTGTTGATGAAATTCAGTTTTGTTACTTTGGTCCTGAACAAAACAGTGCAGAGAAGGACACAGTAAATGAGGAAGAAGTGGAAGAGAATGTAGAACCCTCTGTAAGTAACACATTTAATGATCACATAACAAAATTTGCAATAATCTCTAATGAAAGACCAAATTTTACTTGTATTTGTTGCCGCAGAACTCATTATAGAAAACAAATTAGGAATGTTGATCTCTACAGAAAGAGTGAAAATGAAGATAATTATAAGTGGAAGGATTTTGCCACATATATATTTCTTGAAAATTGTTTTGATTTGGGTGAAGATCAGCGTATTTGTAAATACTGTTACAACAAGTTAGAGGAAAATAGAATGCCGACCAGAGCTGTACATAATAATTTAGAATTGGATGCTATTCCTGCTGAACTTTCTGAATTAAATACATATGAGTCTATACTCATTCAATGTGTTCATTCATTCCAGACCATAGTACGTATGGAGCCCAAAACTGGTAAATTACCTCCTTCCGATTTACTGAGAGGTTTAAAAGGTAGAGTGGTGTATTTGCCCTTGGATTTGAAAAAAAATATGGAAACTATTGATGCGGATACTTTGGAAACTGAACCATTAATTATTCTGGTTAATGGTGTACCTACAAAGAATAAGAAGATTTGGCAGGAGCTGGTAGATGTGCGGAAAGTACAAAGAGCAAATTTGTATTTGAAAAGGAATAACAAATGGTATGAATCAATTTATATAGAAGAAGAAGAAGAAGAAGATTTACAAGAAGACACAGAAACACCAACTGGACAAATTGAAAAAGTGGACAAGTCAAAGGAAGAAGAAATTTATGAACATTTTAGCATACATCCTCTTCATTCAAAAGAAGTTATGGGAGACAATATTGATCTCTTTCAGATGAAGAAAGCAAAAGGAAGTCCCGTGAGTGTATGGGAGGAGAGCTTGGAAGCTCGATGTTTTCCCCAGCTGTTTCCTAAAGGAAAAGGAGGACGATACGATGAACGTCCGGAACAGATTCCAGCTTCTGAGTATCGGACTACAAGACTATATGCTGAAGATCCCAGATTTCGACAAAGTATTCCTTATTTGTTCCATCTTTTATTTGAAAGCGACTTGTCTGCACTGTCTTATGCAGTAAATCACATTTTAAAAAGTGGAGTACATTTACAAAATGTGTCTGCTAAGGATTTTATGGAGAAAGTGCAGCACCGAGATGATCATTTGGAAACACAACTGATCAATCTGATGGCTTGTCAGCGTGGGACAAATGAATATTGGTACCGACGCCATGGTGAATTAAAATGCATGTTACGGAATTTAGGAACACCAACATGGTTCGTTACCCTAAGCTGTGCGGAGTACGCTTGGGATGATTTACTGGATTTTCTACGAGAGGCAAATTCAAACATTAAAAACATCGAATACAAGACAGCAGGAGAACTGTGCTCATTGGATCCGGTTAATGTTTGCAGATATTTCAATCATAGATTTGAGGCTATGATGTCCTTCATCTGCAATAAAAAAAATCCACCTCTTGGAGAAGTAGTAGATTTCTTTTGGAGAAAAGAGTACCAGGCAAGAGGTGCTCCTCATATTCATATGCTGTTGTGGATCAAGGATGCCCCAAAGTTTGGAACAGATACTGATGAAGCAGTGTTATCTTACATTGAAGAATATGCAACATGTGCTATACCAAAAAGCACAGAAGAGAAAAAGTTAAAGGAGCAAGTTTTACGTTTCCAAAGTCATCGGTGTGGAAAATACTGTTGACGGAAATACAAGAGCAAAGATAAATACTACACTAAATGTCGATTTGGATTTCCTAGACCTGTTCTTTCAAATGGAAGAGTAAACAGTTTTATGTCAGATGTGAGACATACTATCACAAGAAAATCACCTAAGAATACCTACAACCTTAAAAGAAAAGAAGAATCAAAAAATATAAATGACTACAACCCAGTCATTTTAATTATCCATGTGGAACGCTAACATGGATATACAGTATGTAGCTGACAATTCCATTGCTGTTGCTCGATATGTAACGTCTTACATTACGAAATCAGAAAAAACAGAATTGAAGGAAATGTGGGAAGAGATTTCTCACGAGAAGACTGTCAGTAAGAAGCTGTACAGTTTCAGTTTGAAGATGTTATCGCATCGAGAAATTGGATCCTACGAATGTTCAGATAGGTTATCTTCTGCAAGTCTCTACTCGAAGTCAAGAAGAATAATTTGGGCAAGTTTAGGCCTTGCAGAAATGAGAAATCGGGTACTAAAATCTGTTGGAGAAATTGAATATTTGGCCGAGAATGACCCAGAAAGTACAGATATTTTGAAATCAAACATGTTGGACACATATTATCCCAAGAGAAGTCAACATCTGGAGAACATGTGTCTCTATGAAGTGCTGCAGAACTACATTTATTCACGGAAAGCCGCAGAAGACATCAACAATGGAAAATATAAAGTCATTGGTGAGGAAGGATGTTTGGTGAAGCAAACAAAAGGAAGTTTGATAAATCACAGGAAGCTGAGTTGCGACACTACTGACAAGAAGGAATTTTACTACTTGGCTCTTTTACATTTGTTTAAACCATGGCGTACAGAGGATGAACTACTGGGAGAATTTCAAAGCTATGAAGATTCTTTTAATGCTTGCAAAGACAGCATACAATGCAGTACATTCTCAAGTTATCTGCAAATGTTAAATGAAGAAATTGAACAGGAAACTACAATTGCAGCAGAAATAGCTTGAGACAGTTCTCAGGACAGCCAAAGTTCAGAAACACTCAGTCAAGATCCCCTAGGACAACCAATCGTTGAAAATGAAGCATCAATAGCCATGAATGAAGTGGAAACGGCTATGAATCAAGCTCAAGAAGAATTTATAGACTTACAAAATTTGGAAAGACAACTGAACGAAGAGCAGCAACAAATTTATGAAGAGATCAGAAACAAAATTGATCACGGATTTCTACATGAAAAAAAAAAGTGCTCATGCACATCATTTCATCCAATCAGGATGTATGTAAGCGGACAAGCTGGAACTGGAAAAAGTTTCCTAATTAAAGTCATCAGAAGCTACCTACAGCAAAAAACGGATTCTACTTTGTCTTGTGTGGTTACTGCTCCAACTGGGTTAGCAGCATATAACATAAAAGGAATCACTTTACATCGTTTGCTAATGTTACCAGTGGAGCATGAGAACAAAATACAATACAACAAGCTAACTGGAGAAGCATCCTTGGAAGTTTCAAGAGTCTTGAAGAAGATGCAAGTTCTCATTATTGATGAGGTGAGCATGGTTTCAAACTTAATGCTTGCCTTTGTGCATTTAAGAATGCAGCAAATTCTGAAGACAGACTATGACATGTTATTTGGTGGAAAACACGTCATAGTTTTTGGAGATCTTTTGCAACTTACTCCAGTTAAAGGACAACCAGTGTTTAATACTGTCACACATGAAGACACGAAGAAGTCATTGGGAAGCATCGGAAATACAAATATTTGGTCCTTCTTTGAGTACAAGGAACTTACTACTAATATGAGGCAAGCAAGCGATGAAGAATATGGAAGTATTCTGAAAGATATCAGAATTGGACTACTCACAGAAGTTGGCAAAAAAGCATTACAGAGTCGGCTGCTACATAATTTATTTCCAAAGGAAGAAATAGTTGCAGAGAAGATATACAAGAACATTGCAGAAAACAAAAGTATCATCTGCTTAATGCCAACTCTACGTGAATGCTCAATATTCAATGAGGAGCTTTTGAAATTGGAAAAGGAAGAGATCAGGAAATTGGAAGCAGTGGACAAAATTGAGGATGGAAGAATTACTGTCACAGTAACAGGCACACTGAAAAATAAATTGGATTCACTAGAGAAGAACATTTCCAAAACAGCTGGATTAGAAAAAAATCTATATGTTTGCATGAACTGTAGAGTATTTTTAACGAGAAATTTGGATGTTGAAAAAGGTTTAGTTAATGGAGCTATGGGAAGAGTTGTGGGTTTTATTAATTATCAGAAAAAAGATGGAATTGAATGTTTAAAAATAAAATTTGATCAGATAGAAGAAGTTAAAGACATTTGTCGTTGTACAGTTCGTTTCATGCTTGTGAAAGACTTATATGTACGTAGGAAGCAGTTTCCGTTTTTGCTAGCATATGCTGTAACTATTCACAAGTCTCAAGGATTGACTGTAGATTGTGCATTTGTGAACATTGGTTCAACTGTGTTCAAAGAAGGTATGGCATATGTTGCTTTGTCACGAGTGAAAACATTATCAGGTTTATTCATGATAGACTTTGATGACTCAAAAGTTAGTGCTGATACAAATTGTGTAAAGGAGTATAATAGATTAAGAAGAAGCTATGCTCCTCATTTAGGTCAGTATCCTGTGTTGGAGAAACGTGTAGTTTCTCGTAAAAGGAGAAATGAGAATATCTGTGATGAAGATGTACAGAGGAGGAAAAAAAAGAGGAGTGATGTAATTGCAAGCAAAAAGAGTAAGGAAAAAGAAGAACAGGTTGTAGGATGTCATTTTGAAAATAGCTCTGGTGTCAACTGCTACGCAAATGTAGTGCTGAATGTTGCATTTTATCTGGAAAGTTTGCAAGAGCAGATAATAGTAAATCAGGGAAAAAGATTCTGTTCAGAGCTGAGTCTCCTTTTTCAAAAGCTGAGTAATGATAAAACTCAAATAGAAAGTGCTACTGAAATTAGAAAACTTTTAGATGTATGTTCAGGACGAACACAGTTTTCTCAAAATGAACAGCAAGATGCACACGAATTTTTGATGTTTTTTCTTCAGGTACTGGAAGAAGAAGAAGTTGCAATTGATAATTTATTTGGTCTCTCTTATAAATGGGAACATAGTTGTGAAAACTGTTATAATATATGTGGCTCTAATGTTGATAATGAAAGGTTTATTTTTTTGACATTGCCAGAGACTAAAACAGTCACTTTTGCTAAATTAGTTAAAGCTGCTAATCATAGCATGCAATGCGGTGAGTGTCAATCTGACATGTTTTCAACATTAATTTTAAAGGAATACGGACAGTATGTAATTTTAATGATGCAACGATGTAGAGCTGATGGTTCAAAATTGGATACTTTAATAAAGAAGTTTACAGGACAGCAATTATCAATTTCAGGAAAAACTTTTGTAACTGTTGCAATAATTTTCCATGAAGGACCTACTGTTACTTCTGGACATTACACAGTTTATCTTAAATGTGAAAAAGGCTGGACACTGTGTAATGATTCCCAATTGGTTTTTAAGCAACGTTTGCCTTTTGATTTAGCAAATTCCTATCTAATCTTCCTGAAACCTAAATTTTAGAGAGACTTGGCAAGATCTGGACAAAACAATTTTACCATTTTATTGGATTACCATTGGAATTTTCAAAAATAAAGATTTTTTAAATTATCATTTGGCCTAATGGAAAGATAACCAATTGTAATGTGGACTTTTTTAATTTTTAATGAAACTTTCGAAAACCAAAAATTTAGAGAAAATCGGTAACATCTGCACAATTTAAATTTTGGAATGTTATTGGAGTGCCATTGGAAATTTTTTCAAAAAAGATTTTTTAAATTACTATTTGGCCATGTGGAAAGGTAACCAATTCTATTGTGGACTTAATAAATTATTAATAAAGATTTAGGGAACCAATATGTTACAGAGAATCGGTGAGATCTGTACAAATAAAACTTTTGAATTTTATTGGATTACTATTGGAAATTTAATCAAAAAAGAATTTTAAAATTACTATTTGGCCTAAAGGAAATGGAACCAGATGTAATGTGGAGTTATTTGAGATATAATATTGTGATTATACTTCTGAAACAAACATATCAGACGGTATTTTAAAGAAATAAGTATTGATATTAGATGATATTTTTTTAGAATATTATGCATTTCTATAATGTTAAGTTTAAGTAAAAAGAGATTCTGGGCTTTTTTAATACAATCTTTGAGATTGTTATTTTTTTTTGCCCGCTGTAAAATGATGAATGCAATTGCTTTCACAATTTATAGTGAAATGCAATATATTCTGAAAACAGCAAAAATAAGGCAAAAATATTTTTTGATAAATATGTAAATATGTGTACTGTATTATAAAATGTTTTAAAAATATTAATACTTTTTTCTTTTTTTTCAGATTGATATAGAACATTTTCGAAAACTAGAACCATTTTTAAAGCAATTTTTTTAAAAAACAAATGAATAAATATTTTTTTGAGTGGGTATGGTAAGTCAATAATAATAATTGTAGTCTCTCAAGGACCTTGTAATGTGATAATTGATTTTTAGTGTTTTTAAAAAAAAAAAAAAAAAATTACGCGTACCGTACGCGTACGGTAAAAAATAAAAATAAAACAAGTTTTTAAAAACATATATAAAAAATAGATGAAAGGTAAGGTTGGCTCTTAAAAGAGCCGTTGTGTTCATGCAGGGACAGAGGAAAGAAAGATTGGGAATATTAGACGGTACGACAAGTGTGCTGATCTATTTTACTGTTCACTAGGGAAACACTGGTCTCCCTATAAGTAATTAGATCGTGACAATGGGCGCACCGTACTTCAACCCTCGCAAACCGAGGGTTAATTTCCAGAGGGCCAGCAAAAGGAGATGCTCCCCCCACAGATGAAGGGCTCACCTGACCTGCAGAAGAAGGACTCAGCCCTGCAGATGATGGTCCAGGCTGAGCTGCTGTGGATGTGCTTGGTTGACTTACTGAAGGGTTACCTCCAGTAAGTCGAGCATGTGTCCTTTTGTGTACATCCTTGAGGTGCCTCACCATGGTATGATTCTCAAAGGAATACTTCCTGTCAGGATTACCTCTTGAAAGTACACGCTGACACAGCTTGCAAGTCACTAAGGGTGCATTTACCTTTAGCTGGCCTTCAGGAAAAGTAAAATAATCCCATACATAAGAGGTCTTTTGTTTCCTCGCTCTCTGCCTCAAGGTAGTGCTGCTAGTGCTAGCCTCACTCTCAGAAGGGCTCTGCTGTTCTGCCATCGTATCACAAAGACAACCCAGCTCCTTCTCCTAAGGGATCACAAGCAGAAATGAGGGGAATGGGTGTGGTGTAGGAGAGTTCTAGAACTGAAAGTAGTTTCATCCAATCAAAAGTTGTGTTTCATGATCACATGACCTACCGTACGCTTACGGTACGCTTACGGTGCGCTTACGGCAAAAGTACGCATGCGCGTAAAAAAGACACGCGCTTGCGCGCATGCGCATAACAGTCACTACCCGACACTTCCGCGTAACGTGCGCGTGTAGCGTACATGCGTACGCGTCCCACGCGGAGTACGCGCGGCTACGCAAATTGCGTAACTATACGCAAACAGCGTAGATAAATTACGGGCATTGCGTAAACCGTACGCTTACCGTAAGCTTACGGTACGCGTACTAAAAAAAATTTTAAAAAAAGGAAAAAATGTATTGCTAATAAATTTTACCTGTTTATTTTATAAAATATTTTTAAAAAAACATATTATAGAATTTTAAAAATTTAACCATTGTCTTAAAAAAAGGATAGAAAATTAAAAAAAATATATGTTTAAAAAATAGAGGAAAATAAAAAAAGTAGCATTTAAAAAACCTTGCAAATTCACTGACAAAACCATGGGTTTCACACACGTTATAGTTACGAATTAGCATTTAAAAAACCTTGCAAATTCACTGAAAAAACCATGGGTTTCACACACGTTATAGTTAGGAATTAGCATTTAAAAAACCTTGCAAATTCACTGAAAAAACCATGGGTTTCACACACGTTATAGTTAGGAATTAGCATTTAAAAAACCTTTGAAATTCAATGAAAAAACCAAAGGTTTCACACATGTTATAGTTAGCTGGACATTTCACTCGTAAAAAACCTATGAAATTCCCCCGTTATAGTTAGTTCAGCTAACTATAACTCGCGCGCCCGCAATGCACTGCTGATGACGTCACATATTACATCACTCATGACATGGTCAGTGACATCACTCATGACATCACTGATGACATCTCAAATGACATCACTGATGACATCACTGATGACATCATCCTAGTGATAGAGTGGCAGACCACCTCTGCCCCTAATATAACCTTTGATACACACATTCAAAAATAGAAATTAAAATTTTAAAAACAATGGACATACCAATACCAGTTACAACAACCTATTCAGTAATTCTAAGATCCACATACACATCCACTCATTCACCAACAGTCCTGTACAGTCACTCATACATGTACTCACTCATCATATGTACTCATACACGTATACATCCTGTTACACAATGTCACTCATCCATAGAGGTACTCACACACATAGTCACTCATGCTAATAAAGAATCAAACATACATTTACTTGCATATACAGTTATACACACACCGCCACACTTACTTCTACAGAAACTTACACATACTTAGTCTTTTAAACAATCACTTATAAAACACATACTTATTCATACAGGAACTCTTCCAATCTCTCACTCTCACATATACTCGCTTATATACACCAATTGTCACATATACTAGTTTAAAACATATGTAGTTACTCATAGAGACACTATTGAGACAGTCATTCACTCACTAACACACCCATGCACACACTCATTCACCCATATAGTCCTGCACACATGCTGTCTTCAACACATAAAAAGAGTGAGTCACTCATTCATGCACCTATGCACTACGTAATACCCCCCACCGAACCATACAGACATCAGACACTGATACTCAAAAAACCAAATAATAACCTATATAGACACCCATGTAGCTACTCACCAACCCATGCAGCCACTTATACACAAAGTGAGAGACTGATACAGATATTTACATATTTTAACATTACTCACTAAGCCATGTATTCACTAAGATACACTTAATCAGTCAGTTATACAATCAATTTTTCAAAAACATTTCATCCATTTAGGCACTTATATACCCATTTATTCTTCCATCGACCTTGAGATATACATATATAAAACATATGTAATTTTCTGAAAAACACACATTCTCTGAATGATGTCATCAGTGATGTCATTTGAGATGTCATCAGTGATGTCATGAGTGATGTCACTGACCATGTCATGAGTGATGTAATATGTTACGTCATCAGCAGTGCATTGCGGGCGCGTGAGTTATAGTTAGCTGAACTAACTATAACGGGGGAATTTCATTGGTTTTTTACGAGTGAAATGTCCAGCTAACTATTACATGTGTGAAACCTTTGGTTTTTTCATTGAATTTCTAAGGTTTTTTAAATGCTAATTCCTAACTATAACGTGTGTGAAACCCATGGTTTTTTCAGTGAATATATATATATATATATATATATATGTATATAAATATATATATATATATATATATATATATATATATATATATATAAAGTACTCCATAGATGATCCGCAGTTCTATCGTCACCACTGTAACAGCATACACGGACATGGACCAAATAAATAAGTGCTGATTATTTTATTTTGTGCAGTTTTGCCGCCATAACGTTTCGGCTCCTCCGAGCCTTGATCACATGACAACATGAACCAATAAGACCATGGTTTTTAAAGTGACTGTGCATAACAAAAACCGATCATGTGACTGTTTTGTTAGGAGAAATGGATGACAGACTTTGTTGTTAATCCATAGCAGCATTTGTAGTTTTAGTATAATTAGTTAACATATATGGATTAAAACCTACAATTTAAAAAGAATTTCATGTAAAAAGAATTTCATGCAAAAAAGCAGTATTTGCACCAACCCAAAATATGTGCAACAGCTGGCAACAAATGTGCAAATCACGCTAGTGTGCAAATATGATGCTGTAAACAATTATTCATTTCGAAATTGATGAGGATATATGGATAAATCCAATATAATAAAAATACCTCTTCTGAATAATATTGCTATACATACGGCATATTCTACACATAAGGTAAAATTCTTAATGGAAAAAACCCCTATGCAGTACATCAAATTGTAAATACATTTCAACAACTGAAAATTGCAACTCATACTGCGGACATTGTATACACATTAGTGTTAACTTATTGTTATATATGCCTAGTGTCTGCAAAAGTATTTAGGCAGTGTATTAACCGTGTAAAAAAATATGCTTCCTAAGCGACTATGGTAAGTCATGGGATGAATCCCTTATTATGTTGGTCTCTGTCATCAAATCTTCTACTGCAAAGAGTATAGCCATACTCTTAGTCAATAGGTTGAATTTTGCAAATGTGCATAAGATAAAAAGTGCTACACCATATACATAAACAATAAATAAATCCAAAGTGAATAATCTAACCTAATTTGAACCAATATAAATACCTGATGTTTTAAAATTGGGATAATTATTCTTGCCTGAAAATAAACTGAGCCCAGTTTTATTTTTCTGATAGCAAGATAGGCATTTTAATCCAGTTGAGTACTTGGTAATTAGTATCAGTAGCCATCATTGTTCCAAAGCACATATTCTTTATCTAAGCATACTGATAGGACTCTGGTATATTAGGAGCCTAAAAGAACTGTGAACCACGAACAAAATGCAAAGATGAGGAAAACCTAGCTGTTACCTTCAGCCCATTATCTGGTTCAGCATTTGGCGATAAAATATTATTGTAATGGCAGCTGGATTACAAAAAATGGAGGGGAAGGAAGAGGACCCTAAACTGACTACCATATATCCTCTAGAGAGAGAAATAACTATATTACTCTCACCCTCTAAATGTTGAAAAGATCTAATACAATAAATAATTATCAAAAAGGTAAAAGACCGCTCATGGGTCTAATCTGCTAAAATAAAAACTTATAATCATCTGTGGATTAATATCAACCATAATCTTTTAGGGTAGACAGGTATGCAAGTCCTCAGTGATATTGAACCCCCCGGATGTTTAGTATCGAGCTGCAAAATATATCATGTTTCAAGTTTGCGAAGCTTATAATCTCTGTCGCCTCCTCGCCTACTTGCGATTACAGCATCAATGACATAAAATTTCAGGCCCTTATTGTCGCTATGGTGGAATTCTTTAAAATGCCCGGCTACAGGATAAGTATTATCTTGGTTTGCTATTGCCCGAAGATGTTGTGGAATGCGTTTTTGAACAGCATATTTTGTGCTTCCAGCATATCTTAGTTGGCAATGGCATTGAAGTACATAAATAGCAAACTCAGTTTTGCAAGTAAGTACCTTGTTAATGTGATGTTCCTTATCACTGAAACCATCTTTAAATGATTTCATATTAATACCATGGATACAAGACTTGCATGTCTTACATTTAAAGAATCCACTGTTGGTCTGTAACCATGTCGTTTTTTCAATAATTTCTGGGCTAGTGTTGACCAATCGATCCCTCATAGAAGGGGCCCTGCTGTAAGTAATGGAGGCTCTTTAAGGAAGAGTAGGACCAATAACAGGATCACTTAGAATTGTAGGCCAATTGCGATTAATGATTTTGTACAATTCTGTATGTTGTCTATTGTATCCTGTAATAATTCTGAATGGACTGGCCGACAAAGGCAACTGATCTTGTGTTGCTGCTTTAGTAATTGTTTTGAGGTGGTCGGTGGATTTATAAGTATCGAGGAGTTCTTGTCTGCTGACTTTCACAGATTTCACTACAGCGCTATCGATGACCCGTGTACTGTAACCCCTTTCTAAGAACCGAATCCTACTGGCTTGTTGAGCTAATATCAGATCTTGTTCACTGCTGCACACTCTCCTTAAACGGAGCATCTCTCCGTAAGGGATACTAGTTATCAAATGTGTAGGGTGCGCAGTGCCTGCATGAAGGATGGTATTGCCTGCGGTGCTCTTTCTGAACAATCTAGTTTGGATTTTATTGTTACTAATGAACACCTCAGTATCCAAAAAAGTGATATTGGACTGGCTCATGGTTACTGTAAATTTAAGGTTGAATTCATTTTCATTGATCATGGAGATAAAATCCTCCGCCTGTTCTTTGCCACCCCTCCATACTACAAACAAGTCATCAATGTAACAATACCAGGCAATCACATTGGTTCTAAAGATAGTCTCATATTTGACTTTGAGGACCAGTTCCTCCCAAGCACCCATGTGTAAACAGGCGTAGCTTGGAGAGAAACTGGCCCCCATTGCCACACCTTGCAACTGGCGGTAGAGAAGATTATTATACATAAAGATGTTGTTACGTAAACAAAATTCAAGCATTTGCAGTAACATTACATTGTGATCCTGGTATTGCTTTGATCTTTGAGTTAAGTAGTACTTGACTGCGGATATACCATCCGTGTGCACAATGCTCGTATATAGTGCTGTCACATCAAGCGCAAGCAACCAATTTTCTTCATCCATGAGACCTTTTGTATTTTTAGTAAAAAGTCACCTGTGTCCTGTATGTAAGACTCTAGGGCTTTCACATGATTCTGCAAAAAATAATCAATGTAAACTGATGTTTTTTTCCAAAAGCCCTCGCTTTGCAGAGATGATAGGTCTGCCGGGTGGGTTTTCCATGCTTTTATGGACTTTAGGCATAAAATAGATCAAAGGAGTTACTGGGTTGTCGTTTTTAAGAAATTTGAATTCATCATCAGATAACATTTTCTTATTTCTCCACCTGGCCAGTTTGTGGTGGTATTCTTGTTGTATAATTTTTAGTGTTGTCATATTGGTACGTTCGTAACATTGTCTATCATTAAGCTGGAAGTAGGCCTCCTTGTCGTACTTGGCTCGTGTCAACAGAACAATGTTACCTCCCTTGTCACTTCCTTGAACAATGATGTCTTTTCCTTTTCTTAGTCTCGTCACCAACGCCTCATATTGTTGTGTTTGCTTATCATATTGCCGCTTTTCTTTGGCTATCCGTCTCTGAAGACCTTTTAGCTACAAAGTGACATTCTCATGAAAGATGTCAATGGCATCTCGGGGCACGAGGGGACTGAAAGTAGATGGTGGCTTGAAAGGTGTTTTCGGCACTATTTGTTTTGTAGGAACAGTCGCTAATTCCTCCTGTCTTGGACTAACTTCATATCCAGCCCCCTCAGTTTCCCACAACTCCATAATGTCTCTAGAAATTCCTGAACATGAAGCCAAGTCTTCATCTGAAGGATCCGGATTGTGAGATAGAAATATTTTGTTAGCTTTAAGGAGGTGGAATTTGCGTAGTTTCAGTTTTCTGACCGCTTTATATAAATCCAGTCTCATTGATGCAAAATCCAGATTAGTTTGTGGTGCATATGATAGGCCCAATTTAAGAATGTTTTCATCATCGCCTGTGTACTTTATAGGGGTCAGGTTCACAATAGTACAATTGGTATTGTTATGTTCTATTGTTTCTTGGCTGACCATTTACTCCTGCTCTTCTTTCTGTTTTATATGATGCCCCTCTTCCTCGCATTGCGCCGCTGCCTGCGCTTGTAATTTGCTTGTTTTCATTGTAATTTCTTTGTGTTCGGGGTCTGAGAGATTGCAATCTCTCGTGGCATAAAAAAAACAATTTCATCCCCTGGAGAGGGTTTGGTCAACTGGCTTTGCATTTCCGCGCCTCGAAGCTCAGAGTCCGATTCATTATCCCCCGCTGAGCTAATATCCGACATGGTTGAGTCGGTCTGGTCCTTGTTTCTTGGCTCCTTAAACTTTACATTTGTTTTTGCCGCTGGCCCACGTAGGGCATCATATTTCTTCGAGAAAGTGAAAATTTGACCAAGCTCATAATCATTGCGGTCTCGCTGGAATTTAAAGGCTTTTCTTTCCCTTATTTTTGTTTCCTCATTTTTAAGTCTAGCATTCATTTCACTTGTTAATTTGGCTTTTTCTTCGGTTTCACCAAATGTCTCCAGTTCCTCATAGATTGCAGCTATTTCTGTAAGTAATTGTGTTCTGTCGATATCAGCGTACTTGATTAAAATCAGTATTAGGAGTCTGGACGATTCTAGATTACTTTCGGCCCATTCTCGCATAAGATCAGGGTTGGGGTTTCTGTAACTTGGGGCCGTTAGAATTCTCAAACCCGTTGACATCTATATATCCTTGTAAAGACTTGGATTCCCACCATTTGCTTTGTTCGTTTTAAGTTTCTTCTCTAAACTTATCCTTAAGAGTACTGTTGCTAGAATTGCCATCTGTGTTAAGTCTGTGTTAAGTCTCCCCCGAATATCAACAGGGATCGGGAGGTTGTCCGAAAACATTACCATTGCTGCAGCCTCCCGGTCTTTCACGCTGTCGGCCGACATACTGAATAGCACTATTATTGTCTCTCAGGCGACTTATACAGTATTCTTGTTGAATTTTAAGAACTGAGCGCCAATGCACAATTGCTCTCCACCCCTTAATACCTGATTTCTTCTGATGCCTTGAAGTCAAGATTCTCCTCCTTGTGTAACGTGTCCTCCGAACCTGGCACCCACAGAGCCTCCTCTTCTTCGTACGGCGTCTTTACATACACGTTCAGAGGGGTCAAACGCTGTTTTCCTTCTGGAAATGCTTGAATCCAGGAAAGCCCGGATAGAGTTTAGTGGTCGGCGTTGTCCAAACAGAATGAAGAGGGTCCCGTGTAATGGCCGTATGAAACAGTCCAGCCAAATATATGAAATACCTCGTAGATGAGCCGCAGTTGTATCGTCACCACTGTAACAGCATACACGGAC
The DNA here is from genome assembly GCF_964204655.1 of Triturus cristatus. Taxonomy (NCBI): domain Eukaryota; kingdom Metazoa; phylum Chordata; class Amphibia; order Caudata; family Salamandridae; genus Triturus; species Triturus cristatus. The sequence continues at coordinate 796,676,842 of NC_140587.1, read as the reverse complement.
ACGGACCAGATAAATAAGTGCTAATTATTTTATTTTGTGCAGTTTTGCCGCCATAACGTTTCGGCTCCTCCGAGCCTTGATCACATGACAACATGAACCAATAAGACCATGGTTTTTAAAGTGACTGTGCATTACAAAAACCGATCATGTGACTGTTTTTGTTAGGAGAAATGGATGACAGACTTCGTTGTTAATCCAAAGCAGCATTTGTAGTTTTAGTGTAAGTAGTTAACATATACGGATTAAAACATACAATTTAAAAAGTATTTCATGTAAAAATGCAGTATTTGCACCAACCCAAAATATGTGCGACAGCTGGCAACAAATGTGCAAATCACGCTAGTGTGCAAATATGATGCTGTAAACAATTATTCATTTCGAAATTGATGAGGATATATGGATAAATCCAATATAATAAAAATACCTCTTCTGAATAATATTGCTATACATACAGCATATTCTACACATAAGGTAAAATTCTTAATGGAAAAAACCCCTATGCAGTACATCAAATTGTAAATACATTTCAACGACTGAAAATTGCAACTCATACTGCGGACATTGTATACACATTAGTGTTAACTTATTGTTATATATGCCTAGTGTTAGCAATAGTATTTAGGTAGTGTATTAACCGTGTAACAAAATATGCTTCCTAAGCGACTATATGTGTTCCTCTACAGGTAAAACATGGAGTCTCTTCAGTATAAATTCTGGATATATTTTTATTCCTCAAACATATGTTGAAAAACTTAGATTATTGTCCTGAGTAGATTATTGATTTTCTTAAAATAGATATCAGGTATTACTGTGTTATTAACTCCTTTGCAGTCAACATGTGTTTTGCCCCTTTGAAATGACATGCAAGCCTGGGGCTTTATCAAGGCTTTTTCTGATTCTATCTCTGTATTTCGGATAATAAGACGGTTGCGACACAAATTCCCCTCTCGATCTTAATGTCTCTGCGGTCCTCTACAAGAAATAATGTCTCTGAGATCCTTGCCAAATAAAGCTTTATTTGGCAAGGACAGTAGGGACGTTACTTCTTGTAAAGAACTGTGAAGACATTAAGGTCATATAGACTGACTATTGAGAGATGTTGTTGGTCCAACCCTTACACGAGTGTTCAATATTTATCTGAAGTGAATCCCAGACACAGAACCTATGTATTAACAGTGAGTTTCAGAGTGTGTAGGGCCTCAAGAACAGATGACATTATTGATGACATCACTGATAGCATATCTGATACATCCATCCAACCCACTGCTGTTCAAATTACTCAATACACCAGTGCATCATTTCAGATATGAAGGTAAGTACTAAATAGTGCAGAATCAAGTAAAACGTTATATATTATTCAGACACAGAAGCCCCTTGGGAGAACCAAACTTCTCCTTTGCACAATCTTCTCACTCTACTGACCACTTGTTGGATAGACGATCTCATGTGGGTAATCATTGGGTAATCATCCAGACATGGGTGGGTAAGCCCCTGCTGCACACAATGTTCACTTTGTGCAAAACATTTCATGGAGATCTGACTTCCTGCAGACACTCAAGCCTCATAGTTTGTAAAGGCCTTCTAATGCACAGCCTTCATCCTTTACCTAACAGTTCATGACTAGCAAGCCTCTCATGGGAAAAGAACCAGACACAGATGGCAAAATACCAGCTCCAAATACTCGTCACCCTGTGCACAACTCCTTCATGGAGAGCCCACTATCTCTAGCCATCCAAGGCCCCTTAGGTGGTAAAGCCCCTACATTCACAGTCTTTACCTGGTACCAAACACTCAATGGATAGCAATCCTTTTGTGGCCAATCACACACTAATGGATGGGCCTGTACCTAGTACATACCACCACCACCATATATAACTTTATTTAGATCACAAGGATCTTAAATGTGCAAAACACAGGAAAGGTTTAAGACAGTATAAAAGGATAAAAGACCAATGTTAAATGAGCACAGGGCTACCATAAAATACAGCTTGAAAAAATAGAAAATTCCTACAATACATTTTGAGCATTTAATCCACAGGGCAAGCCAATATTTGGCGAAGCCAAAAACTATTATCTTACGTGTGTCGGTAGATAAAATTCTCAGTACCTCAAGATAATGGCCAGGGCCAATTAATCTACACAAAGGGTTAATCCACTTGGCCCTCAGAGTTTTATAGTGGGGGCAAAAAAATAGTAAGCGAACTATAGATTCTGAACTGGCTTTGCACGGAAGACAAAGATCATCAGACGAAACATTTCGACACCACTTCTTACAGAACAGTTTGGCGTGTAAAATCTTATATCAAAATTGTAAAAACATTTTGCGTGCCAAAGCGGGGACATCTTCATTAATAGTTTCCTCATAAATAGGGCCATATTTAAAAATTGTAAAATCCTGAGACAAATTGCCCGCCACTTTGTACATCTCCATCTCTGTTATTGTTTCCAGGTAAATCAGTTTTACCCTAATCGTTGATAATAGAGACAGCCTTTCTGGATTAGACCAATATGCCTTCATCCCTAGCCTCCTAAGTAGATCGCTCAAGGAGCTAAACAATAGGATGGAGGTTATCTGGGAATATTTCAAAAGGTCAATTGTAACCCCTCTGTAGGGGACTTGCTCTTCAACAGACCACAAACGGTACCAAAACATTGATAATTTGTAGTCTAGCTTATGGGCCAGTTGTCTTTGGACGAGGTCCAGAAACAATAGGGTCAGAGGGGTACTGGGAGGTAAGTTTAAAAGAGGTCTTAAAAAACGAGTTTCTATTATAGTAAGGCAATTCATGTTCCCACTACCCCAAAGTTTGACCCCATAGAGTGCCCCCCCCTAGAGCTTTAATGTTGTAAATTTCTAGAGCTGAGTAAGCCTGGGCAAAGCACTACGCTACGCTTGCGTAGTTTGCAAAGTTTGCGCTACTTCACACTACGCGAATTGCACGTAGCACAGTGCAAACACGCGTAGTGTTGCGTAGTGCAGCGGTCATTGTTTGCTTGCTCGCGGTCCTCAACGTCAAGTTGGCGACCACAAGCAAGCAAAATGACATCCCGGCGAGACATTTTCCTCGTTTGCGATCAGCAACATCAAGTTGGCAATCGCGAGCGTGGAAAATAAACCTCCCGGCGAGATTCTCAACGCGGGGAGGTCAGATTTCTCATTGTGAGTGGTCGCGTATGCTCGCGACCGCTCGCGATGAGAAACTACCAGTTCGCGTTGAGAAAGCTGCCGCTCGAGTAAAAATCTTCTCGAGCGGCAGAAAACTACAGCTCACACTGTGCAAGATGCCGTTTTCAATGATTGCACAGTGCCGGATGCTTGTCCGCACTGTGCAATCATTGAAAATGGCATCTTGCTCAGTGCGAACAGGGTACTACACAGTTCGCGAAGTGCTACGCGTAGCTCACATAGTGCGAAGTGAACTTTGCGTAGCTAAACGTAGCGCTACTTCGCGAACTACGCCCAGGGTTAGAGCTGAGCCCATTTTCCTAGACACCATACTTTTATGAATTTTGCTTATGTGAGCGATCTGCTGAAAAAGGGACAGTTTCACTTTAACAATATGAGGGGCCAAGTTTAAATTGGATGTTAGGCAAATCCCCAGATAGTCAAAGGCAGATACTTGCTCGAGGATACTTCTTCCTACATACATACATCTTTTGGATGGTTTTGCAGTCCCTTTAGAGTAAATAATACATTTTGTTTTGACCTCATTTAATACAAGGCCCTGGTCATTACAGAACCGAATAAAATCTTTCACTAGTTGTTGGAGGCCTTGAGGGGTTTGAAGATTAGTAAGGTATCATTGGCAAAGGGGAGTGCAGGTACTCTTCTCTCACCTACTTTTGGGGCATCACACCCATCCTTATCCAGAAAGCTTCCACCCCGTTGATAAAGAGTGAAAATAGGGTGGGTGCTAGAACACATCCCTGTCTTACTCCACATTGAATTGAGAATTGCTCTGTAAGTTGGTTATTCTTCTCCCACCTGACTTCGACTGTGTTTGATGAATGCAGACAAATTAACATTTCTAAAAGATTATGGGTAGGCCCATATAATTTACTACTCGTCATAGTTTTGCTCGAGGTACCCAGTCAAACGCAGTCCGTAAGCCAACAAAGGCCACACATAACTTCCCCTCTTTAATGGCCACTTCCTTGCAGTAGATACACAGGAAACGGAAGACCTGGTCCAAAGTGCTAATATTACCTCGGAAACCTGTCTGGTAATCGCTCAAGATGCGGGAATCTAAGATCCAGTCCTGGATTCTGGCCAATACCTTTTTGTAGAACATTTTCTGCAGGGAGTCAATGAGACTAATGGGCCTGTAGCTGGCTGGGTTAGCTCTCTCGCCCTTCTTATAGATGGGGATTATTTCTGCTATTTCCACAAAGGAGGGATGTTCATGCCAGATGCAATGGCATTGGTTAGCATATTGATATGGAATGCCCAAGCAGTTGGATCCTCTGTGTACAGGCCGTTTCAGGATTCGATCAGGGCCAGGGGCTCTAGTTGGAATACAGGAGCGGATCGCTAATTAGGTTTCTTCCAAGGTGAAAACCAAGTCTTCGGCTGCTCCAGATGGGGCTTTCCCCCTCAACTCATTAGGGTCCTCTGACTCAATGATACCTAGTTCATAAACGTGCCCAAAATGGGACACCCATTCCTCTGGCTGTACTGTATACTTCAATACAATTTTTCTACCATTAAGCCAGTGGGCCGCTTTTTTCCAAAAGGTCTTGGAGTCTTTGGCTGTCAGAGGTCTTTGTAGGGAGAACCATAGGAGCTTTCCCATTTCTTTCTAGCTGACTCTATTGCTTGCCTGTACCTTATTCTGCATGCTACAATATTAGGGCGAACATTAGATTTTGGTGCCCAAACAAGCTCCCCTTTTACTTTCCTACAGTCCTGATTATACCAAGCTACCTTGGGATCAAGCCTTAACTGTTTCTTTTCTGATTCCAATATTGACTCCTAGTGCTGTTTGCCCAGCAGGTCCCTAATCTCATTAAAGAGGAATTTTTGGCGAATGCCTAGCTTCATGCCTACTTTGTGTTTAGGATATTTGGCCAGCTCTTTCACCTCCATGCAATCTTTACCTTTGACTACTTCCAGAACCCCTGGGTGTTCCTCTACCCAGTCCGATCTGATGGTTCTCTGGTTGTTTGTAATAGATAGATCTCCCACATCAGAAATGCCCCTAAAATCTGGTTCATACAGTTTTCCATCCAATGCATACGTTCTTGTGCAGAGCCAACTCTCTCCATATACTCAAGCCCCCTTAGGAGACCGAGGACCTACTGCATAAACCTTTGTCCTGTAGAAAAGCCTTTACAGATGCAGGACTTTATCTTGGATACAACCATTGAAGGTGGGCTCGCACCCTTCACACACCCAAGGCCCATTAGGATGCCAAGCATGTTGCTAAACCTCACATCCAATAGCATTATAGAAAATTAGGTATAGGTGTACCTTAGGTTTGGATGTTGTCTCAAAAGATGTCAACAATATTATCATTTGAGGTGTCATCAGTAAGGTCACTCAATGGTGTCATTTAACATGTCATGAGTAATGTAATATGTGAGGTCAAGGTGGGGGTACATGTTATAGATAGCTCAGCACACCACAACTGGTGAAATTTAGTTTTTTTGGCAACATTTTTATTTTATTGACATTTTCACCTAACTATAACCTCACTTTAATCTTTGTTTTTTATGATGAATTTCTAAGGTTTTTTAAGCATAAAATAAGGTGTTGTTTCCAGACCTAATTGTAACCATCCTTTTTTCGATGATGTTTTTTGGTTTTTTAACATACAGTAACACATTATTACCATCCCTTACTTTAAGGTCACTTTGCCCTTTGTTTTTGCAGTTAATATCTATGTTTCTTTAACATAAAGTAAAATATTACAAACATACCAACCTGTATGCAGTTGGCACTTTGCTACATAAAAAGGCTTGAGTATGTGGAGAGAGTGAGCTTTCAGTGAGGATCTGCACAAGGAACTCAGCCTCTTTGTAGTAGTGGCACACCCACCTATTTGAACTTGGGAGTGTGAAGGGAGTGTGCTTTCCATGAAGAGTACTGCAGAGAGTGCAGGCTGTGCATTGTAGAGGCATCCCGCCTAAAGTGGCTTGGATTTCTGAAGGGAGTGGGTTCTATGCATAGTCTGTGCACTGAGTGCAAACTATGCTTAGTAGGGGCTTTACCAGGTAATGAGGCCTGGGTCTCGGAGGGAGTGGGTTCTACACACAGTCTAACAGTCTATGTACTGAGTGATGGTTGTGTTTAGAACAGGCTTGTCCACCTAATGGGGTTAGGTGTTTGGAGGGAGTGGGCTATCTTCTCACTGTACCTTGTAGGGGTTTGTCCACCTAATACCACTTGCCTGTCTAGAGGGAGTGGGCTCTTCACACAGTCTGCACACTGAGTGCAGACTGTGTTTTTTAGGATCTTGCCCACCTAATGGGGCTTGGTTCTATGAAGAAAGAGGCTCTAAACACAATCTCCATACTAAATGCTGACTATGCAAAGTATGGGCTTGCCCACCTAATGGGGCTTTTGCCTCTTGAGGGAGTGGCTTTAAGCACAATCTGCATACTGGGTGCTGACTGTGCATAGTAGAGGCATGCCCACCTAACAGTGCTTGCTTGGTTGAAGGTAGTGGGCTCTACTGAGACCATAAGTCATGTAAAGGTAGCTGCAAATATTTTTTTCTTGTTGCTTCAGCCAATTAGGTCCTTCGGTTCCTACTGTGAGACCAGCTGATCAGTTGTCCTTTTTCATGTTTTTTCCCACAAGAATCTTACGGGAGTCTTGCAGTAACATATTTCTAGACATTTTGAACCTTGATTTTTCTAATACAAATGACCAGATTTACATCAAATCACAAAACATACATTTTCTGGGTAAAGATTTGGCTTTCTGGCAAGTTTGGTGCAATTCTGTTCAGCCATTTTTTGCAGTATCATTGTCCAATCTTTCCTATGTAAACTCATGCCTTTAACAAGCACTACTCATACCCTTTCATGTAACATCACGTTTACCATGTGAAATTGTAGGATTTATAACAACACTGTGACATCTCAATTGACATTAATTGTGAGAAAAGTGTGCGTGGTAGAGTGCCGAGTCATAGTTAATGTAGAGTGCGAGTTAGTTGACAGCAATGTGTATGGAGGTGCACGACTCACAGTAATTTGAAGGTGGTGCGTAAATGATAAATTTAAGATATTATTACTATGCATTTAGAATTTCTAATGCTTGTCTAGTGTAAGTTGGGTTTGTATAGACAGTAAATCATACATTTTATTTATAACTATAACTTTAGAATTTGCAATGTTTGTGTAGTTTAAGTTTGGTTTGTGTAGAAAGAATAACTTAACTATAACTTATCCATAACCATTCGTTTTTTCGTTGCATTTCAATGGGTTTTATTTTTTAATAAAAATGTGTTTCAAATCATAGAGTGGAGTGTCATGAAGTCAAATATCATTAAGTGGAGTGTTGTAGTGTACTTTGGAGGAGAATGTTGTAGGTGTAGTGTTGTACAGTAGAATGTTATGCAGTGGAGTAGAGTGGAATCGATGGGAGTGGCACATTGTACAGTGGAGTGGTGTGCCGTATAGTAGAGTCGAGTGCTGTACAATGGAGTGTTTTCTACAGGAGTGTCTTGGAGTGGAGTGCCGTCACGTAGAGTGTGATAGAGTGGCATTGAGTGGAGCACAGTGTAGACTGGAGTGGCATAGAGTGGAGTACAGTACAGTGAAGTGTCATAGAGTCAAGTGTCAAACGGTAGGGAGGTATAGAGACTCGTTCAGTGGTGTGTCGTAGAGTGTAGTGTAATAGAGTGGTGTCTTGCACAATGGAGTTTGGTAGAGTTTCGTACAGATTAGTACAGTGGAGTAGAGTGGCAAAGAGTGTAGGGGCATAAAATGGAGTAGAGTTTTCTAGAGTGGAGTTGCATACAGTGAAACGGCGTGTCAAAGAGTACAGTAGAGTGTCATAGATTGGAGTGAAGTGTCATACAGTGGAGTAGGAGTGGCACTGAGTGGAGTAAAATATTTTAGAGTGGAGTGGTATAGAATGAAGTGGCATGTCATACAGTAGAGTGTTATAGAGTAGAGTGGACTGTCGTAGAGTGGAGTACTATACAGTGTTGTGTGGTACAGTGGTGTATCATTCAGATGAATGCAGTTGAGTGGAGTGTCATCGAGTAGAGTGCTGTAGAGTTAAGTGTCAAAGACTGGCACAGAGGGGAGTAGAGTGGACTTGAGTGTTGTAGAGCTGATTGTCGTCCAGTCAAGCATTGTAGAGTACAGTGGAGGAGAGTGTGGTAGATTGGAGTGCCATGCTATATAGTGGAGCAATGTATCGTAGAAAGGAGTAGAGTTGTGTGCCGTAGAGTGTCATGCAGTGTAGTAGAGGGGATAAGCATAGAGTGGAGTAGAGGGTCATAGAGTATAGTTCAGTGTCGTACAGTGGAGCAGCATAGAGTGAAGAATCGTACATTGGTGTAGAGTTGGGAAATGGGTCGTAGAGCGGAGTAGAGTGTAGTGGCGTGGCATAGACTAGACTAAAATGTTATAGAACAGAATGGCGTATCGTAATATAGAGTGGCTTAGAGTGCAATAGAGTTGAGTGGCGTAGCATACACTGAAGTAAAGTTACATACATTGGAGTGTTGTGTCATACACCAGAGTGGAGAGGTCTGTCATACAGTGTTGGAAAGTGTCACAGAGTAGAGTAGACTGAAGTGGCGCACAGTGAAGTAGAGTGTTGCAGAGTGGATTTGCATACTGCAGAGTATAATGTCATTGAGTGTGATATAGTGTAGTGGCATAGAGCAGAGCAGAGTGTCATACAGTGGCAAAGAGTTAGTGTTATACAGTGGGGTGTAGGGACATAGAGAGGAGTAGAGTGTTGTAGAGTGATACACATTGAAGTACAGTTTTGTAGAGTGGAGTTGCATATAGTGCAGTTGAGTGTCATAGAGTGGAGTGTCATAGAGTGGAGTATCCTACAGTGACGAAAAATCAGATAAAGTGTTGTAGTGTGGAGTAGAGTGGCAGGGAGTAGAGTAGAAAGGCATAGAGAGGAAATAAAAGTGTCATAAATTAGAGTAGTGTGTCAGACAGAACAGTGAAGTGGTGTGTCGTACAATGCTGGAAAGTGTTGTAGAGTAGAGTGGAGCGGTATTCAGTAGAGTAGAGTCTTGTAGAGTGCAGCTTCATACAGTAGAGTAGACTGTCATGGAGTGTGGTATAGTGGAGTGGCATAGAGTGGTGTAAAGTTGAATGGCATAGATTGGTATAGAGTGGAGTGGTGCACAGTGAAGTACAGTAAAGTGGAGTACTGTGTCATAGAGTAGAAAGGAGAAAAGTGGGGTGATGTGGTATACCGAGAGTTGCAAAGAGTGTATAGAGTAATATAGAGTGGCTTAGATCGGAGTATAGTGTTGCACGGTGGAGTGTAGGGGCATAGAGTGGAGTAAAGTGTCAGAGAGTGGAGAGGCAGAGTGGAGTGTTGTACAGTAAGGTAAACTGTCATACAGTGTAGTTTAGTGGTGTAATATAGAGTGGAATAAAGTGTCATAGACTGCATTGATGTGTAGTTGAGTAGAGTGCCATGAAGTGGAATACAGTGGAGTGCCATATCATACAGTAGAGTAAACTGTCATAGAGTGGAGTGGTGTGTCATACAGTAGACTGGAGTGTAATTTCATAGAGTGTTGAAATGTATCATAGATGGGAGTGCCATAGAGTGGATTACAGTGTTGTAGAGAGGAGTAGATTGGAGTGGAGTAGAGTGTTGTAGAGTGTGATCTTATTAGAGGTACAACTGTAAGACTGACACCACATAAAGTGGTGTTCGTTTAAAAATAAAGTACTTGCTGGAAACCTCACATATGTGTGAGTAGATATTTGTGTATTTTTTTTTTATTAAAGTAACTTCAGTTTTCCTTTCCCTTTACCAAATACAAGACTACATGTCCCAGAATGGAAAGAAAACAAGAAGATGATGAACTAACACCTAACATGGATCAACTTGCAATTCATCTAAACTCCATCACACAACAGAAAGTGCACTACATAGCCTACCTACAGTGTATAGTAGATGACATACCAAGGTTCAAGCCCTGTTAATAAAGCAAAATATTTGCAGATTAGAACACCATAGGCTGTATTACCTCTTGTGCACCGAGAGCACAATAGGAATTTGCACCCACTTTTTTCATTCACTAGACACTTTGGTATTACAGAAGGGGCCACAGATGCATGCATGACCACTTTTAAATTTGAATCCCACCAGCCCTGAAGGGCAGATTTATATAGAATAATGCAACGCAGTGCAGTCATGAAAGTGGTGTGCTGCATTGCATTAATGGGAATGAGCTGTAATTCTCCATAGATACCTAGATTTAGCACGTCCAACTAACGGAATTCATCGAAGAGAACTCCATCCTCGACTACTCCCAATCTGGATCCCGCAGCAGACACAGCACTGAGACCGCCCTACTCGCCGCTACAGATGACATACGCACTCTCCTCTACCAAGGCCACACCGCTGCCCTGATCCTACTCGACCTCTCTGAAGCTTTCGACACCGTCTCCCACCTCACTCTCACTGCCAGACTCCATGACACTGGTATATAGGGAACCGCCCTCGACTGGCTCCGCTCCTACTTAACCGGCAGAACCCAAAGAATCAGACTTCCACCCTTCCTCTCCAAACCCACAGAGACCAACTGCGGAGTACCCCAAGGATCGCCGCTCAGCCCCACGCTCTTCAACATCTACATTGCCCCCTAGCCGCCATCATGAAACAGCATGGACTCAGCATAGTACCCTATGCCGATGACACCCAGCTCATCCTCTCCCTCACTAAGGACCCCTTCACCACAAGACTCATCTTCCAGGAAGGAATGAAGGACGTCACATCCTGGATAAGCAGCAGCTGCCTGGAGCTCAACTCAGGGAAGATAGAAGTCCTTGTCCTCAGACCCTCCCCCTCTGCATGGGACAACACCTGGTGGCACACCACCCTCAGCAGATCCCCCCAACACCACAGTCCATGCTCGGAACCTCAGAATCATACTGACTTCTCCCTCTCCATGACCCAACAGATCAACGCCGTCGCAGCCACCTGCTTCAACACCATCTGCATCCTTCGCAAAACCTTCAAATGGATCCCCCCGAATCAAGAAAGACCGTTACCCACGCACTAATAACCAGCAGACTGGACTACAGAAATGCCCTCTATGCTGGGATCAACAAATCTCTGCTCCACAGGCTCCAGACCATACAGAACATCGCAGCCAGACTCGTCCTCAGCATCCCTCGACACAAACACAACACCTGCAAGACCTCCACTGGCTTCCCGTCGAGAAGAGAGCAACCTTCAAGTTACTCACCCATGCCTACAAATGCCTCTACACCACCGGACCCCAATATATCAATGAAATAATCTCCTTCCACGTACCCAAGAGAAACCTCTGGTCTGCCGACCTTGCAGAAACAACACGCATCCGCAGAGCCAGAATGGGTGCAAAAGCCTTCTCCTACATCACGACAAAGACCTGGAACGAGCTTCCGAACAACATCAGACGAACCCCCACTCTGCACATCTTCAGGAATACCTTCATGACCTGGCTCTTTGACTGACTGGAGCTGCACCCCTCCCAGTACCTTGAGACCCTTACGGGTGGGTAGCGCACTTCACAATTCCCCGATTGATTGATTGAACATTCTCTTTCTTTGTTTGCTGCATGCAGCACACATCCAAAGATGAAATAATGAGGAGAAATAAAGATATTCTTCCTCCTTATACCTGACTTGGGAAGGTGTAGCATGTTGACGCATTCCCAGGTTTGCTAGCCTTAGCAAATCCGGGAATGCCCATACCCCACTCTCGGAAGCCCTTCCCAAAGCAAGATAATTCAAGGCAGCGCTATTCGCAGAAAGGCGTTACTCAGTATTTACAAAACTAAGTAAAGTGACTTTGCGTGTAAATGCCAAAAATGTTTTTGTGTCAGGACTGATGCACAGAAGTGTTGCAACCCTGATGTGAAATCATAGTAAATCTGCCCCAAAATGTGTGCTGGTGTGATCCCAAAGGGTCATGTTGTCATTGGCATGGGACGCTACCCTATACATGTGAAGGAATACTCAACCTTTGCAACTACGCATAATACAGATGCGGTTACAGAGGCAAAGAGATCATTAGGAGGGGTGGAGACTGTGCGCAACATAGATGTGCTATCACTGGTAAGTGGTGTTGGCTTAGGGTGGTGGCGCTTGCTGCAGGCTCACAAAAGTTCCAGTCCATGTTTTAGTCTTTAAGTTCTAGTGTTTGTAGTTTTCCTTTCCTACACAAATACAAATATTAGCACATCAAAAATCTGTGCGGAACTCACACACACTTTGACTTACATGCAGACGGCGGATCGTACTCCAGTCTACTGAATGCAAAACATTAACCAGCTTGTAGGCCGATTTTTTTAGTCTGTGGATCAAGCAACTACATATACCTGGGCTAATTTTTCCAATAGAGCTGCAGCTTCAGGTGAGAGTGAGAGGTAGTCTGAGCAGGCCACATATTAGGTCCATTAATTGCTCTTTGCAGAATGACAATAGGGCATCAGGACAGGGGTGGCTCCTCCACTAGGGCGGAGGAGCATCGCCCCACTGCTTTCTCACAGTGCGAGAAGCAGAAATATAAAATGATAATACTATCATTTTATGTTTCTGCTTCTCACATTGCGAGAAAGCAGAACAGAAGGGTTTTGATAGGGGCGGGCGGGTGGGCAGGGCTGCTCTTCGAGCAGGGGAGTAGTGGTGTGCTCACTCCTGAGGGCACAATGACTGTCTTGGGCCACCCAAACCAGTCATGCGCACTCTGCCCTTTCTCCATGCAGGATGCAATGCAGCCTAAATGGAGAAAATGGCCTCCTCATAAGCCCCTGGCTGGGCAGTGTCCCCACCAATCACAATGCCACCATTGCAGCGTTGTGATTGGCTTAGGGGAGGGGAGGGAGGCTGCCTGCTTCCTGTTCCTGCAGGAGGCAGGAGAGCAGGCGCCGAGCAGGACTGGTGCCGAGAAAATCTGGGAATGTGGGACCCAACGTACGTTTTTTTGTAATTTTATTTTTAACCCTCCTCCCTGTGCGACCCCCACCCGCGATTAAAGCCAGCCGCGACTGTGTCAGGAGGACGCGCATCATGTGGTGCACCTCCTTCCATCCTGGGCCCCAGAAGGTGTCAGTGAGCCTTTGAGAGAGGTGTGTCTTTTGAGCAGTGCAATTAACAAGTCGGCGGGGCAAGGAGGAAGCTTTTGTACCCCCCCCCCACAGGTCACAAGGACCAGACAGACAAGCCTCAGTTGACTGCAGCCAGTTTTCTCGGTTAGGAGTTTCATTCAAATACTGTGCAGTGGAATGGGAGAAAAGAAACAAGCAAGAAACACAAAAGGTTTAAATAACTTAGCAATTAAAAAAAAAAAATCTGACTCGAAACGAATAAGAAGAAATCATCTTTTTCGGCATGAATGGTTGCGAACTGCAATTGTGAGCCACTTTTTTTGGGTGCCCGGGCCAATTTTTCATCCCAATTCGACCCACCACTTTGCATTCTAAAACTTGTGGTTTTATTGTTTTTACCAATGTGTGTGAGGAACAGGGAGAGACGAGTTTTCCTTCCTGCGCGCAGCCTGCTGCTTTCGAGCTGACGGGGGCAGTATGCACCAACTGTTCGCTATGCGGAAGTGAATGCATCTTTAATAACCGTCTTCGGTGCCTGCTTCTTGCAGTTGTGAACAGTGAATACTGATCCAAAGAAACGTACCGGGCACCTCTCAATGAGTTCAGTATTGTGTATGCTGTCTACGGGGTGCTTTGAGCTATGTAGTGCCTATTTCTGTTTGTACTCGTTTCCTCTGCTGGATTTCTAGAATGAATGACACCGTGTCAGACCAATATGCCTGATTTATATGTGGAAAGAATAGTTAGTAAATTCTTTTTTTTGCAGAATGAGCACTTGCTTTTATGATCATTTTAATTTGATCGAATAAAGATCGAAATTGAATGGAGCACTCGTTTTTTTGCTTTCGAGGTGGAATAAGTTGAAATCCCATCTTTTTCCCCACTTACCATTTCAATCTTAAAATATATACCAGAAAAAAAATACAATTTCCTAGCTTGTTGCACACCATCGGTTTCCCGCCACAATCTCCGGTGGGATTTTTGCTTTTACCATTTTGATGTGTGAGCCATATTTTACACACTAGCATGCCCTCGGACCCAACTGTTAGAATGTTTTAGTGTTTCATATTAGTCGTGTGGGTCCCTTGTGCAGGGGTTTATTCTGAAGTAGCCTCTACACACATTACCAGAGATGTACGGGGAAATTAAATACAGTCCAACCAGGCAACCCCTTTGCTGCAAGCGTCCCTGGGCTGAGCGCTAGCAGGAAGGCAGGCCATACAAATCCCGGTGCGGGCTAACTCAATTCTGCTTGATCTGTTGTCGGCTGTCAGATAATGGCATGCAGCGCCGCGTGCAGCTTCCGCGCGCAGGGGATCCCCTTCTGGGGAATGCAGGCGCACAAAGGACGAAGGACAAAGGCTATCCACTCACTCCCTCCATGAATAAATATGTGCCTCGTGTGAAATCGAAGCACCTGGCATAGCTTGGTCTGTTTAAATGGCAGCCGCTTATGTTTCAGCCATTTTTGCTAATGGGAGATTAAAACAGCTGGAGGGCCTGGGGACGTGATGTTCCTCCGCGCACTATATTTGGGGAAACAGCCTGGAGACTGTTATTAGCCTGCTTGGTTACCATACAGGCGCGCAACACCCATTGGACTCAAAGGGCTTCAGCCCCCCCGTCGTGTGTGGCAGCCCGGGATGAGACAGCTCCCGGGCGCACACACAGCCGCACCCGAGCACTTCACAGGTCTTTAAAAGACCATTTGCATGTTAATGAGGCCTTGTTGTTGTTTCACCCCTTCTAAGAGCCCCTGCAGCTCCACTCTGCCTACTGCTTAAAGATTCAGCCCCCCCCGAAATGTTTTCTTAGCCCCCCCCGAAATTTGGCTCTAGTTGCGCCTCTGTTACCATACGACAATGGACTGCGCTTGGGTATTATAGCTAAGAAGGAAGTGTGAATTAGGGAAGGCCCTGCTAGTTTATCTTTTGTAGCCATCTATCTACATTTTGTAATGAATGTCAGAGAGCTGCTGGTTTGGGGCACTTGGGACATGGAAACTCAATTCCACTGGAAAGACATATGGTTCATGACAGAAACAATTGAAGTCAAGATCGTATCTACTGCACACACAGGGCGAGACACAATAACTCCGAGCAATTAGATGGGGAGTCAAAGCGATAATTATCGAGGTGCTACTGTTTGAACTTGACAAATAAAGCTCACAGGCGATCAATGACGAGCGGAGTGCTACAGCAGGTCCCAGGAGCTTAAAGCCGAACTTTCTACCCTGATAGACCCAATAAGGTGGCATTGTTGGTATTTAATACATGTACTTATGATTTGCGATCTCTAAAGGTAACATGAATGCTTTGATAGGGTAATAAGAGAGCTCTCAAGCACAGCTAATAATTTATTGTACACACGGAACATAGTAAAAACATTGTACACATGACAGGGACTTTGTGCACCTTTTTCTTTCTACTTCAAAGTACTCCTGGTTTGCTTGTTCGTTTTTATTCGGGGATTCTCAACCGCAGTGTTGTGGACACGAGGTTTGTTTAGTATTAGTGCTTGGTTTCTGGAGAAGAGGACAGCAGCCTCGACCTCCCAGTTTGAGAGCACAAAAAAGCTGTCCAGGTAAAGGGTACCAAGGCCTAGAAAGGGCCCAGGGCCACAACCTCTATTTCCTATTTACCAGACCCAGAATTAAAACCTCAGCCCCACCACCCACTTTGCTTATAACCAGTAGACGTCTAAATACATACAGACCCCCTCCACCCCCTGCCACACTGTCAAGGAACCCTGCCCTTTTACACACTTGTCAGGCAACGTAGTGGGTGTAATCACCATAGATCTCATCACTGGGCAGGGGCAGCAGGGAAGGTGGACCCCTGGTCTAGAGGGATAATCACAATTGGAATCATGCATAAAGGCCTCTGTGGAGAGCAGTCTGTGGGTATAATGTAGCCAGAACACCCATTGGCTCCTGCATTTAGAGGTATATCTAAAATATTTTCCTCCTTAGGAAGCTTGTATTGCAAGTCCCCTCGGATGGTTACTCCATGACTCTACCAGAGATGAAGGTCAGCAACATGTGCATCTCCTTTCATAATATACTTTCTCCATCGTTTGACTCTGACTAGACTGGCGGCTGTTATCAGCTGAACATAGATCTGGAGTGCAAGCTTTTCTCCTGCTGGAGAGACTGCCTGCTGTCCCTTTCTGGTAAAATTCATCTTTCAATACTGGGACACCTCACTTTTTCCTCTGACTGTGAGAGGTATGCAGTTTGTGTGTTGTGATTACATGAGAGATTGTGGTACTTCTGTTTGGCGGTCCTCATATCAGCGTGTAGCCCCATGATGATGGGTTAATTTGAAGACAATTGTGGACCTTTTTTTTATACGTTTTCCCTTTGTACGCCATCAAAACAACAATGTCTCAACCAGTAATCATTTATAAGGACCGTTAAAGAAAATGCTTTAATCTAATCAAGGGAAGGGAACACAAAGGAGGGAGACCAAAAGAATTAGAAAAAGAAGTTTGTTATATGCAGG
This sequence comes from Triturus cristatus, assembly GCF_964204655.1. Lineage (NCBI taxonomy): Eukaryota > Metazoa > Chordata > Amphibia > Caudata > Salamandridae > Triturus > Triturus cristatus. The sequence continues at coordinate 796,660,080 of NC_140587.1, read as the reverse complement.
TAGTTAAACAGCACTACATTCACAAATATAGTGAGGTAACCAAACATAACCAAATGTGCACTTGTCGTTTTAGTGACAGTGAACGGCGCAGTGACACAAGTGATGTGGACAGCGTGAGACGGCAAAAAACAATAAAACACAAATAACTATAAGGGGTCAAAAATATATACAATTGGGATAAATGTAAATACAATTTCAATATTAATTAAAAATGACCCTATAGAGGCCACGGTTAACGCTGTTAAGTCGACTGCGTTTCAACCAGTCTAAGTAATGGTCATCATCAGGACTTTGGTTACAGATTTCTTAAAGTAGTGCTGATAACGCAGAGTGTAAAAATCACTGTTCATGGGTGCGACCAGTAGATAAAATTTCAACAGGCACTTTATATTATGGCAGGGAAATAAACGAATTCGGACCACAGTGTGCGTTGAACCTGGACGTTGGTAGTTGCCCAGGCACAGGCGGTGGCAATTCCTTAAAGAATAAGGAAATTCTGGGTCTAAACGTGAAAAATCCCAGGGGAGCAATTGGGCAGTTCGTAAGAGGTTCTAGCAAGACGTTTTACTCGTCGCCGGAGATTGATTCTCGCTCGTAGTCTGATTTGCTTCGCTGACTGCCAGGTCCCTTTTCAGCATTTAAAGCCTCATTACCTCTTACGAACTGCCCAATTGCTCCCCTGGGATTTTTCACGTTTAGACCCAGAATTTCCTTATTCTTTAAGGAATCGCCACCGCCTGTGCCTGGGCAATTACCAACGTCCAGGTTCACTGTGCACTGTGGTCCGAATTCGTTTATTTCCCTGCCATAATATAAAGCGCCTGTTGAAATTGTATCTATTGGTCGCACCCTTGAACAGTGATTTTTACACTCTGCGTTATCAGCACTACTTAAGAAATCTGTAACAAAAGTCCTGATGATGACCATTACTTAGACTGGTTAAAAAGGCCGTCGGCTTAACAGCGTTAACCGTGGCCTCTATAGGGTCATTTGTAAATAATATTGAAATTGTATTTACATTTATCCCAATTGTATATATTTTTGACCCCTTATAGTTATTTGTGTTTTGTTGTTTTTTGCCGTCTCACGCTGTCCACATCAGTTGTGTCACTGCGCCGTTCACTGTCACTAACACGACCAGTGCACATTTGGTTATGTTTGGTTACCTCACTATATTTGTAAATGTAGTGCTCTTTAACTACCTGCAAATAACAAATTGCTTTTTCTAATTCTTTTGGTCTGCCTCCTTTGTGTTCCCTTCCCTTGATTAGATTAAAGCATTTTCTTTAACGGTCCTTATAAATGATTACCGGTTGAGACATTGTTGTTTTGATATACTACTTACCCGGTCTCTACTGGGTTAACGGGTCTACTCCTGTACTTTTGTTTCATTCCCTTTGTACTCCAGCATGTTTCTGCTGCTGTTTTTTTCACATCATGTTTTCAACTCAAGAACATGAGTTGTAGCTACAATAACAATCTTCGATTGTCCGAGCCCTGTCTGAAGTCAATTCACATCTTCCACAAATATTTAGCATTCCTCACAACACCATGAATTCTGAGGCACCACACATATTATGGTATACCTTGTCACCATGGAACTAAACTGTACACAATTAGGGTGTTCTTGAACTTTCAAGTTTTACTCGGCATCTAAGTAGCTGGTAGATCTGGCTCGAACTGCAAGAACATTGAAATAGAAGACAGGCCTTGAGGCAAATCTATCAGTTCACCTTATACTTCTGCCATGCTCTGTACACCGACACTATAGTTGTTGCCTTCATTTGGAGCTAGAGACTGTCTCTAGGTCCAAGAAAGAAGATTATTGTTTCAACAACTTGAGGAAAAGGAGGTAGAATATCACAAGAGTGGAGAACAGTCAAAAATTAAAAATTGAAAATCTCAATGTCCAACATCTTAGCAGTAACTTGAAAAAGGAATAGTTTGTCAAAGTAGTGTTTAAATGTAGTTAGGGACTGACATGTGAATTGTCTCTGAATGTAGTTCCCGACAAGATGATAAATCCTCACCCTCCTAGTGTGGCAAGCTTCACCATCTGGTCCCCCATTCAGCAAACTGTAAAAATTTAACACTGTGGTTAAAGATAGCCCATTACTGTACTGTGCCTTTATTACTATATCCTCAACTACAAGACTGAAAAAAGGAATGTCACAAGCAGTTCAGTTACTCAGGGCCTGCTTATCATGGGTGTCGACACATTTCAGCATCTTTGTAGGATATGACACTTTCATCAGGGCTTGTTACATACAAACACAGTGAACACCATGGTCTCTTGTAAGTGAGCGCTGCAAATGCTGATAAGGGCCGCAAAGTGACAGTATTCCTGCACTAAAGTAGCAGGGTAGAGGGCCAGCCTCTCCCTCCAACACCAGAACTTACTGTTCATCATTGTTAGAAATGGGGGTCTCTAGTCAGCAGAGGTAGGTACCTTTGTCCAAATAGGGACCCTCGCTTCTTGTCAGGGAAAGGGGGATACACACTCTAGATAACCCTGCTCACCCTCTTGATAGCTTGGCACAAGCAGACAGGCTTATCCCAAAGGCAATGTGTAAAGTATTTGTACCAACACTCACAGTAACGTAGTGAAAACACCACAAATGGACACCACACCAGTTTAGAAAAATAAAGTGTCTTTATCTAAATTCAAGAAGACCAAAACGACAAAAATCCAACATACGAGTATTAAGAAAAATGACTTTCACATGGTTTTAGCAACTGAGCCCACAGAAAACTATGGATGCGTGATTTCTTGCAAAGTACCTGCTGTTGCTGCAAAATTCACCAAGCCAAACTGCTGCAGCGATGGGAAGCATTGAAAAAGAAAGAGATGTGTCGTTTCCTGTGACCTTCATGGAGGCGATGCAATTGTTCTGCTGTGCGCAGGGGAGCGGTGCATCGGGTCCGGTCTGTAGGGTGAAGTGATGCGTCGATTCTAAGATGACTCCGATCCGTGGGTGATGCGTCGGGGAAAATTTGCCACACTGGGACGATGCATGGAAATCCGGGAGGTGCCAGCGGACGATGTGGTGGCATCGAGTGGCGCTGTGTCGATTTCTTCAGCCGTGATCCCTCGATGCATCGATTCTTGCAGCGGCGGCAGGCGTTGCGTCGGTCTCAGCAGTGGCATGGAGATGCGGGGAGCTTCTTCTCACACCACAGCGTTGCATGGGAAAAATTGTCGCAAGAAGAGCACTTTATTTATTTATTTGTAGAGTTTTATATAGCGCTGGCTAGACCCGGAGGTATCAAAGCGCTTTACATAGAAATGTACATGCATGTTACTTTAGTTACAATGAGTAGATCAAATAAATAGGGAAGGGTGGAATACACAGCAACAACAAACAGTTATCTAGAGATGGATAATATGTAAGAGAAAAAATGGGAAAGTAGCAGTAATACAAATGCAGGAAACGGTGAACAAAACGGGTAGTGGGGGATGGGGCATTGAATCTGTAGTAGGAAATAATTCAAAAAGTCCAGTGTACCTGCTAATAAAAAGAGGTTAATATCAGGGGTCCCATTAAAGTCATGTATGAAGATCCTTAGTCGGGTCCGGGTCACAGCATCATAACACCAGGGGTCGGCTTCACTCACTGGGCTGGAGTGGTCTGGGTGCGGAGAGGGCAGTAGAAGGGCACAAAATGGCTGTCCAGTACTAAACCATCCACCGATAAGATGTCGGCGATGGTAGAGACCGCCTTGAGGTGCAAAAAATTAGGCTGCCGGACAAAGAAAAGGCTGCATGCAGTGAAATCCCACACACGATCGCCACCGCCGAGAAGGAGGACTTCGGTTCCGGTCCCCAAGAATTCCACCAATGAATGGAGGCTTACAGATGATGTAGACCCCCAAAGAAATCAGGGGAGGAAGCCAGACTCCAGGTGGTGATCCATAAAGGGGCAGTCATGGGGAAGAGAGGGTGGAATAAGGGAACTCGTCGCTCTCTCCTGCCACACCAGGGAATCACTCTGGGAGACAGCAATGCGTCCATTTTCTTGCTGTTGCATTGCTTTCTAGCTCTCAGCAGCAGAAACAACCTCCAGAGGCCCCACACAGTCACAGGCACTTCTTGGTAGGTCAGAAATACCAGCAAGGGATTTCAGGGGAGCTGGGGGTGAAGTCTTTGTGTTCCTTAGACTTCAAAACAGGGGGCAAGCTCTACTCAAGCCCTTGGAGACTTTTCTCAAGCAGGGACACAGCACACAGCAAAGTCCTTCTCCTTTCCTTGGCAGAAACAGCAACTGCAGGCCAACCCCAGACACACAACAAGGGCAGTACTTCTCCTCAGTTTCTCTGGCTCTTCTCCTTGGCAAAGGTTCCTCTTGATTCGAGAAGTAGTCTAAAGTTGAGGGGTTTTAGGTCTAATACTTATACCCCAAAATGTCTTTGTTCTCTTTGTGCAGAGAAGCCATGTGCCCAGTCAAAACCAGTTCTATCCTCTCTGGTGCAGCCTCCTGGCAGGAGGTGGAGACAGCATTGTGGAAAGCAGACCAGGCCCATTCAGGTGAAAGGAAATCTCCACCCCTACTCTAAATGCAGCCCAGGTCTATTCAGTCCAGCCCTACTCGTCAGGCTCTCTGGAGCCACTGTTCCTCCCCAGCCCCAGCCCCTGACACTCCAAACCCAGACAGTCAATCCACATTCTAGCAGAGGCACACTGGATGGCTAAACAAGAAAACACCTACTTTCTAAAAGTGGTATTTTCAAACACAGAATGTAAAAATCATCCTCATTAAAAGATGCACTTTAACATTCTGAGTTCAGGCTTACTAAACTTTATTTTCCTACCTTTTTCCCAGGGGCAGTTATGTTCATAAGATGTTATAAACAAACTCCCTATTCTGTCCTATGGGAACAGGTAGCCTTGCAATAGTGAAAAATGAAATCGGCAGTAATTCACTATCAGGACATGCCAGACACATCAGTGCATGTCCTACCATCACATATACTGCACCCGGCCCAGGGGGTACATTAGGCCTACCTTAAGGGTGACTAACGTAAGCAAAGGGAAGGTTAGGGCCTGGCAAGTGGGTGTACTTGTCAAGTCAACATGGCAGTTAACAACTGTGCACAGACACTGCAGTGGCAGGTCTGAGTTACCATTTCAGAACTACTCATGTGGGTGGCACTATCAGTGCTCCAGGCCCACTAGTAGTATTTGATTTACCAGCCCCGTCACTCTTAGTGCACTTTACTAGGGACTGACCAGTAAATCAAATATGCCAATCAGGGAGAACCAATCAGAATAACAATTTACACAGGGAGCACTTGCACTGTGACATTGATCAGCAGTGGCAAAGTGCCCAAAGCATCTAAGCCAACAAAATTGAAATCCTGCACAGCATAAAAAATACAGGAGGTAGAGGCAAAAAGTCAGGAGAAACCACGGCAAAGATGCCAAGTCTAACAATCATCCTGTCAGGAATGAGATTCCCAGACTTTGTGCAGGTAGTTGTCTAACTACAAGTTACCCAATACGCAGGTGAATTTTTGCTTTTTCCATGTAACATTTTCATTGTAACAGTTTTAGTTAGGGAACAAGTCTAACCTGTCTCTCCTGTTGGAGAAATTCCTCTCTCTGGATTTCTATATCAACTACGTAACACCTTGCTGTGAGGTCCTATTGCCTATGAGAGGAGCTTGTGTCAAACTTTGAGTGAAGCTGCCACTGCTCAGTTGGGCCAGGAAAAATTAGATTGTTTCTCTCCTCCTGTTCTTAATGTCTACCTTCAATATAGGGCTCCTTACATTGTGACAAGGCTGCAACAGGAAGAGAAAAGCTCTGAAGCACTGGAGAGAGCAGCTTTTTTTTGTGAGCTGCTCTCGGTGCTCTTCTTCTCCTCTTCTGTAACCTGACATAATTTCTGCCCACCACTGTGTGATCCCAGTGGATCATTCTGTTCTCCCACTGCCTGATACACTTGGAGCAGCACTACCGTACATGTTGCATCATGCTCCACTGACTCCCAAATGCCATCACTTGCAATTTCTGATGCATCCCTTTGCCGGGTTCCTCAGAACGGGCAATTATTGGGGTTATTGGGCCACAGGCTCTTTAAAAGAGAACTCAGGGTCCTTAGGAATCAGCAATCAAAATTTGCAAAAGACAGTGGGAGACCCTTAAGCAACTTTGACTCTCTAAGTAGACACGTGTGAATCTAGGCATGGTGCAGCACAGTTATCAAAGTAGTTATAAAATAAAAATATCCAGCAATAGTTATGTGCTCACACTATTTTTAATAATATCGCATATATCTTAAATAAACTTACAGTACTAACAACTCAAAGCAATTGAAAGCCCAAAACACAATGCTAATCAAACTACCAAATGGAGTACTAAAGGCAATACTGTAATGACAGAGTGAGTCGTTGACCTCATAAGGAGAAGGGTGATTGTATAGGGTGTATGGGATAGCAACTACAGCAGATGTAAACACAATATAGTAATGAAAAGGGAGCTGTATGGCTAATTTCACAATGCAAGATTTGAGATCAGTTCTGATGTCTGTGATGTTCTATTGCTCGCACAGCTTGAAATGTAATCACAAAAGGAAAAGACACAGAAACAATTTAAGGGGTATGGATACAGAATTACAACATCCCCAAACAACAAATGTTGGAAAACTATATGGATAAGAACACTGTTGCTCAAAATCAAGAGCATTAAGCTTCCTGCCGAAATGCCACACTTTGTATCTTTTAATTTATTTTAAAGATATTTGCACACTAAGGACCGGATTGGGATGCTGGTTGGACCGACCGTCCAGCCACTGTCTTCGTGGGCCCTTTCCGATCGCCGAGGCTGGGAAGTTTCCTCCGCCGTAATATGATGCAACCACTGCTACCGCAGTGGTTGCATCTACAGTAGAGCACATATCCCCAAATATGTTGCTGCAAATGCCTACCAAATCACAGAAAACATGTCAATTGTACACAAATGCATGACATATGTGGGGATATGCCTTGTGCACCATGTACCCCATTGCTGGAGAGTGGCGGAATGTGCACAGTCCAGTCTATAGGGATACATACCGCATAAGGACTTACCTGGATTTCAGTGCCCACAGGATCGCAGTTATCGGGGTGCAGCTGCACAGGTATATGGGGGATCCGGAGGAAGGGATCCACTGCAGAGACTGCTGGAGAGAAACAGATTTGGGTGAGTATGCACCCCAAATCCATTGTTTCCGATGACTCGAGGCAGTCGGTCGGATCGCCACGGTCGGGTCATCAGAAACCTACATCGTAATCCAGACGGCAGTAGGAGATCTCTGTACTGCCCTATGGATTATGTTTTCTCCCACAGTCATCTCAGCAGTCGGAGAAAGGCTGTCGGAGTCAGTTGTCTTTCAGCGGTCGGTCGGAGCACAGGGTACATGCATCGTAATCCGCAGGTCGGATCGACTGCTCCCGATGAGACTGTGGCAGGCTGACCACCTCCGGCAAGACTGCAGAAGTCGGTCCGACCCGCATCGTAACTAGGCCTTTAGTGTTGTGAAAATGTGAATACTTGTCCAGAAAGTAAGCACAGTAGTACTGGCACTGTCAATATTACATTCAAGACACAGAACACAGAAAAAGTGTCTCGGAGTTTGTGCATGCACATGGGGATCACTGAAGGATGCCAATCTCAAGGTTCTGTGAGACAGATAATGGCAACAGTTCAGTATTACCTAGGCCCTAAAACAGATGACAAAGGTCCCTGGATCTGGATAGCTGGCTGGCCATCTAGGCCCTGGATAAACTCCTCAAATTGCAGGTCAAAAGGAGCAATGGACAATAAATTGGTGCAGACAGGAGTGTGTAAAGGAAGTGTAGTAGGATGGAGTAGAGAGGGATATTGATGCCCTTTGTAGGTAGGATTCAACCTCTATTTCGAAAATACCACTCTTATTTTAGGATAAATGTTCATAAACATGTATGGGTAACTCTAATATAAGCAAACCAGTAATGTTTCCAAAACCCTTCGTCATAATTCATACACACTAATGTTTTTGAAACATTACACCAGCAATAAATGTCAGTAATGTTCATGAACAGTAGATGTGACTAATAATATGTCCATGAAGGAGGCACCATGGGACAGAGCCTCTGGGCTTCATATTACAGAGGGGCGGCGGTAGGCAGCTCCACTGGGCACAAAGAGCATCCCATTAACTATAAACCAGCTGCCACTAGCCAAAGTTCACCATTTCCCATACCTTTAAGACAAAAAAGTGGACCATCAATGTGTGTCTCATTTCTCAGGATCGATCTCATCAGTCACCACAAAAGTACCAGTTTGCCCTTGCAGGTGTCCTGGGGAAATATGGGAACAGCAATCTGTTACCAAAAGCAAGAAGTGCAGAGTGCTTTTCATTTATTGGCAAGTTTATAATTGTGTTTGTGTGGCTAGGTGAGCAAGTGAATGTGAGAATGAGCCTAAGGTTGCAAGGATGAGTGTATACATAGATGGAAGAAGGAGTGTTTGACTGAATGTATGGATAATTAGTGGGTGATTGAGGGTATGGATATGTGGATGAATATATAAGTATGTGGTTGAAGTTTGAGTAAGTCACTGCATGGATTAAGCAGACCAATTAATTATACCAGTCTTTGGCGCTGTAGCTTCATGCAGCAGTCCATGGTAATAATGCCAAAAAAGCTAAAAACAACCAACTTATGCCAGTTCAAACTTTTCACTAGGGCCGGAAATTACTGTGCCAAGAATGGCAGCAATGTGTAAAGAAAAAGAAATACAGCCATCATGTCACTACAGACATTACACCAGATATCATCATGATTATGGCATGAGTGCTTAAGAATCTTCTCCATTGTGTTTGGTTCTTGATTATTTCAGCCCCTATAATTCAGTACTGCCATAAATATGTTACTGGCTATGGTACCGGTATATCCTGTTCAAAAAGGCTTTATTTGAGAACCATACATTACATTGTGTAAAATACACCGATAATATTTCATCTATAATAGAGAAAAAAAGGAAATTAGTAAATCATGTAAACCATCAAATAATGGAAGTAAAAGTACCAAAAAGCCAGTAAAAAAAAGTTGAAATATTTGTATCTAGAGAAGAAACAGGAAAGAGGGGAGAGGGACAAAATACAAGGAATAACTATAAAAACATGCATAAGCCTAATAATACGTGAAAACATGAATACTGTGATACAGCGAGGACCATAAGGAAAGGTTATTAAATATAGTGTAACAGTATAGTATATATAATATCAAAAAGGAATGTATACAATTTAGCATCAGTTAGTTCAAGGTGGTTTCGAGTTCTCTAACAATATACAAGCAGTGACTGGTAGCTGTTTAATACTATCATCTAAAAAAGTCTAAAGAGGTAACCAAAACAAATCACTATTAACTTTATAACCACTAGACAACAAAAAATCTCCATCCAATCTGTGATGAGAACAACTAGTATACCACCAAGCTTCATATAAAATATTTAGAAGAACATTTCCTATTACTAATAATTTGTTGAAAAGCTACAGCAGGTAACAAATCCAACCGTTTATGTTTAGAAAATACAGGAGTATCATTAACACCAACTGAACTACCAAAAAATAGGTAGAAAACCTTAAAATGATAATGACTGTGATGAAGTACATTGATTTGCTGTCAAACCTTGTGCCAAAAGGAAAGAGTATGTGGGCACAACACATGCAGGTTTATTACAGGGCCAACAATTAGCATCTGGCCTCCGGGAGAATTTTGTCGAAAGGCAAGGAGTAATGTATAACCTGTTATAAATAAAATATAGGGTTTGTGTTGTGTTAGCTGCTCTAGAGGTCTCATAAATATTCCCCCAACGTTTATTCCAAAACATACTTGACCAAGTAAAATCCAAATCTGCTTCCCAAAGTTGTTCTAGGTTTGGTCCTCAGAGAGTTAAAAGGGGAAAGATATTAATAGATCTGAGAAGCATTTGGAGTGGAAGTCCAAAGACCTAGCAAATCCTGGTCAGAAGAAACTAAAGAATTTGTATCATCCAAGGAAAGAAACACCTCCAATACTATATTTATCAAAAGGGTAAAGTTACGCTGGAAGGAATTAGGGCATTTAAAAGACTGGTGAAATTGTTGTAATGAGACTGGTATATTGTCTTGAAACAAACCAGCGACCCAAATTATATTCTGTTCTCTCCAAGACTTCCAGGGCAATGATTTATACCCATGTTTGATCAACTTGTTACACCACAAAAGGAAGTGTAAAAAGGTATCTTGAGAAGTTTTGCTAGGACAAGAGCAAGATTTTAATAAAAGGCAAGTATATTTCAAAAGTGGCGATATCATCAAATGAAAAGGAGATGTAAAACAGATAACCTCCAGTGGAGTAAAGGGGAGGAGCAGTGACTGTTCCATTTCAAGCCATAATGGAGAGAAAAGGGAAGAAATAGTTCGGAGCCATAAAGCTGCCTGTCATAAACTAAATGCCTTATGATAATGACGGAAATATGGAAAGTTCACCCCGCCCTTCAATTTAGATTTTTTGAGTTTAAATGACAATAGTCTAGATTTTTTATTTTACCATAAAGTTCTGGAATGATTAGAATCAATTTAAAAATAAATAAATAGGAACATGCACCAGTTTCAGTGAAAGTATATATAACAAATAGGGGAACTCATAATTTTAACTGAATCCAAACTGCCCGTCAAGATAGGAACAGCTGATTTCAAAAGGTTAGTAGAGCTTCAATTTTACTCTAACCCTCTTTTAAGTTGATACACACTGTATCAGGGATACCATTGGTAAACCAAATACATAGATATTTCATCTTAGATGAAGTCCATTGAAATCCAGAGGAAGTAAAAGAACATTTAAAGCAAAAGCTGTGACCTCAGATTATTCAGGATTGATTTTATATCCAGAAACGTATGAAAAAGATACAAATTTCAGTAAGAAGAGTAGGCCTGGACGGAGTTCCGCAAGCGGCAGGGTCCATTACAATGCGCCGTTCATGCTGATTTTTAGCACCAGGTGTTTGTCCCGTGCTGTAAAATTAGCACGAATGGCACCACACACTGCGCAAGAGCTTGCTGCTTCTTTCTGGTGCTAGAGTAGATGTTCTACTCAAGTGGCAACTTCCTCAACCCGAACAGAAGGTTTCTCAACGCAAGCAGTAGCAGCCATCCGCGACCAACCGTGTTAAGAAATCTCGCCAGGAGGTGGTATGGAGTAAGATTTTCCTCGCTCGCACTCGCCAACTTAACGTTGGCGAGCACGAGCAGGGACAAAACTCAGCTGTGCTATGCAGATCTGAATTTTTCAGAAATCTGTGTGCTACGCAGAGGAGGGAGTAGGAAAAACTCTGCAAACTGCGTGAGCAGAGCAGAATTTCACGCTTAGACCTCAAGAAGAGCTGGCATAGTATAATCTGGATCCAAAATGAAAAACAGAATATCATCTGCATAAGCCCCGAATTTCAACTGTTTATCACCATAATGAAAACCATAAATCAATGAGTTCTGTCGTATACGGAAAGGAAATGGTTCTAGCCCCAAGATAAAGATAACAGTAAAAACAGAACAACCCTGATATACTCCTCGTTGTAGAGCAAAATGAGGGAAAGTCTGTGCATTAACCAGGACCGAGGCGATAGCAGAGCCATATAATAAAAAAATAAATTAAATTAGCTGAGGCCTAAAACCATTCCACCGTAAAGATTGAAGCAAGAAATCCCAATCAATCATATCAAAGGCTTTCTCTGCGTCAATTGTAATAGCTGCTAAAGGATATTTGACTGATGAGGATTTGCTCAGAACATAAAAAAATAGATGTGTTTTGCTGGAGGCTAATCTACCCTTCACAATCCCCACCTATTCCTTCCCAATCAATTGCAGTAAGAGAGACCCTAATAGTCATGCTAATACTTTAGCAAAGACCTTATAATCAACATAAACAAGAGATATAGTGCAATAATTCTTACATTCTTACAAGTTGTAGGATCTTTACCTTCCTGTGGGATAAGTCAAATAGTAGCCTTCTGAAATGTACTAGTCTACATACCAGAAGTAGAGAAAGAATGAAAGACTTGTAGCAATTTAGGAATCCGTAGGCCAGAGAAGTGAAGGGAAAATTCAACAGTAAATTTATCCGGACCGGGTGTTTCTAGAACAGAAAGGTTCAGCTGGGTAGTTCCTATTGTTGAGATTCGTTGTAAATAGAATGTAATATGAGATTCCCGGGTGGGTCTTTCTGTGTATAAAGATCAGTGTAAAATCTTACAAATTTTAGTAAAATATCCTCATCTTTAAGCAATAAAACACCTTCAGTATTAGAAATAGAGGCAATATGAGAATGCTATTTCTTAATTTTGAGATAATTCACCAATACTTTCCAATCTTTATTATTGACCCCATAGTATCGAAAACTGCTCTTAAGTCATATAGAGGACGCCTGCTTCATAGAAAACTCATAAAAATGTAATTTGGCTTTGACTAACTGTTGTAAGATATCTTCAGATTTTGAAGACTAAAACTGGACCTCTAAAGTATAGAAGACAATAACTATTTATGCTCTTTATCTTGCATATGTTTTCTCTGGGAAACAAATCAGTAATAGATCCCCTTGCAGCTTCCTTAAATATGCCCCTTAAAAGCTGTGGGGAGACATCAGGGATAGTATTAAGATAAACAAAATTCAGCTGCAAAGGAGAGAAAGGATGAAGAAAAATGTGCATGTTGCAGTAAAGAATTGTTAAATCTATATCTATTTGATTTAGGAGTAGCAGAAATCAAGTCTATATCTGTGATCAGTGGGGCATGATCTGAGAGCACAATGGGACCAATACTAGCAGTGACAAAGCATTGTGACAGGCATTTGCTTTAAAATATAATATCTAGCCTAGTGAATGATCCTTGAACAGTAGAGTAGAATGTACCGTAACCTCCAAGAATCAAGGAGAGCAGCATAGGAAACAGTAGAACAAAATTATTTGTGCATTTTGTGTAGCAGAAATCTGACTGAAAAGAGTGTCAGTCTAGAAATGAGTCGATACACTGATTACATTCTTGTTAAATTCTTTAGCATGCATATAAATCTTCATGGCACTAGTTCAGTTGTTAGAGGTTTATTCCAAGATAACAGCACCGACCTTTCAGCATGATGTCCAGTCCTAGAATGGATGATTCATGACATGCCATGCATCACTCCATTCTATGACATGGGCAGAATTCCATTACATCAGATTACAACAATTATCCTACCAAAATTAAGTCAGGATAATAATACTGAAGAACTTTTCTTGGAAAGCAGGCCAAAAATCGTAATCCACTTGAGCAGGACCATAAACATTAAGCACTGTTATTGGAATTTGTTAATAAGGAAACAAACTAGAATGCATCTGCCCATAGAGTCAGTTTCTCGAGATAACACATTAAAACCTAGCTTTTTATTATATAAGATGGCAACTCAAGTTTTCTAATGCAAAGAAGGGGACACCACGACATAACTTACCCATCCATGTTTATGTTTTAAAGTTTCACTTTCTGTGAGGTGTGTTTCCTGTAATAGGAATATGTCAGGATTGCATTTAGCCTGGTGAGATTAAACTCTCTATCGCTTGATGGGATTTATTACACTTTTAACATTCTGTGATAATACTCTGAATTATATGAGCATATATAAACACACAATCTGAAAACAGCCCTCAAAGTGCTTATATAAGAAGTATAGAAAAAAACTAAAATATTCCATGGAAGAAACAAGGTACAGGGAGAAGAAAAGTTAGGAGAGGAAAACATAGGAAAGGACAGAAAAAAAGAGGGAAAACGGACAGAACAAGGGAAATAAAATAGAAAAGATAGAGACAGTACATATTGAACAGGCGTTGACTGTAATAAAGTACCTTGATAACTCGACTAAAAAGAGGCCGGATGGAGACAACACAGAATGAAGATGGCACATCTATGGAGCAAAACATGCCTATGACGCAACATAAGTCACCCAAAACTGTGCCGCCCGGCTATTGTTTAATATTCCTCGTTGGCAATCAGCTAAGAAAGCCCTTAAGGAGCTTCATTGGCTCCCAATGACTGCCAGAGCTCAGTTTAAGGCGATGTGCATAGTGCACAAATCTTTTCATCGAACAGGCCCTGCCATCTTGTTCCCCTTTGTAGTGCCTTACGTCCCTTCCAGAGCCCTTCGTTCCGGCTCACTGCACTTAGTAACTCCAACAAAGGTTATCAAAGCCCGTTGGGGCGGTCGCTCCTTCTCACACTCTGCCGCCAAACTATGGAATTCCCTTCCTGTGAGTATTAGACAGATCAACAATAGGATGGCATTCAGGAAAGTCCTAAAAACCCATTTGTTTGCGAAAGCGTGCTAATGTACCTTGGAGCTCGTCATAGTAATTGCTGAAGCGCGACGAGGCCTCCGGGTAGTTACGCGCTATATAAATATAATTTTTCATTTCATTTCATTTCATTTCATAATAACAGAAATGGAGAAGACGGAGGAAAAAAGACAAAAAGAAGGATTTAACACACAAAAACATGATCAGGAAAAACCTAGAAAAACAAAATGTTATTAAATGAAACAACCATTTAATAACCGTAATCGGAAGAGCAAAAGCAAAAAAATAGTGAAGATATGTGTGACCAAAAGTCTCATCAATGGGAAGGTCCGGCAGTATCCATTATGTTAGACACATGAGATTGGAGTAATTTCCTAATTTTCATGGGGTCTTCATAAATTATAGTGTTATTTTGATAGGTCACTTTGAAGGAGCAGGTATGAAACAATCCATAGAGTGCACCCAAAGAACAAATCGCTGGCCTAAATTCCAGGAACCCTTTTCTTCTGGCAGCAGTGGCTTTACAGAAATCTTGAGTAATAAAAATCTTATTCCCTGACGAAATTAAGCACTTTCGAGAATAAGTGAATTTCAGAGAGAAAATAAAAACTCCTCTAGGTTTGGTAACAACAGATCTAGCCGAAGAACATTGCTCAAGCCTGTGTGCCCTCTGAATATTCTGTGTAGTAGATGGTTACATATCTAAGAATTGTGGTATTCGCGAGGTGAAAAAGCAAATAGGATCCTGCCCTTCCAGCCCTTGTGGCAGATCACAGATATAAAGACTGTTTCTTCAATTTCTGTTTTCCAAATCCACCCATTGGCGCTTCAAAAGAGCAATTTCCTCCTCCAACGAAAGTATTTTATTTGTTTCTCATTGTTCAACAGAAGACACCCTGGCCTCCATAACTGACCATTTGTCATCAAGATTTTGAATACGTTTATTGGTCTCATCACCAAAAGTTCTCAGTGTGTGTATTTCTTCAAGTAAAAGTTCCAGAGAGATGGCTCATGCTTAAATCTCTTGCTGGCATAGGGTGCACTTACAGATTTTTTAATGTATTTGAAGATGAAGGAGGGGGTCGCGGAATGGCGGAGTGAGATACTGTATTTGAAACTTGTGAAGCTATTGTTAAGGAATTGACCAGTGAAAATGTGGAGGGGACAGATTTGGAAGAGGAAGGTGGTAAAGGCTGAATAGATAGTTTCAGTTTTCTAGATTTGCCCATATAAGATAGTCGAAACAAATCACCAATTAGCAGAGCAAATACGTGAAGAAAGATGAATAATTCAGTGGTGAAGTTCTTGTTATTCATGCAACATATTTACTGAAAAAAGAAACATATTCCTTAATAGTAGAATGTGCTGAAAGGTAAATACCTCAGCCTGCTGCATGTGGTGCTAGAAAGCCCTCAACATGGCCGCTGCTCCTCTCACATAAGACAGGAGTGGGCAGCAAAACAGGGAAAACACATACACAGTGTGTAAATGCATCAGAAAAGTGCCATTCTCACCTCCTACATTAAGGAGTCCACTGTTCTCTTCTTACTAGAAGAAAGGGAAACGTGCCCACCGATGCAACGTGGAACTTTGCAATGAGGGGGCCATTTTTACGGCACCTAAACCACGCCCAGTACTGAAATTTCCTGATCAGAATATCATCTGACATAAATATCACTACATGTGTCACCAATTAGATTTAATAATAGAAAATCTACATCCAGTTTGACGATATTTTTCGAAATGATATTTATGTCTAACAATACTTCTCTAAATGATATTCTGACATATTCCCTTGTTACTGCACTCTACTATTATTTTGGTTCAATAGGGAATTTGTTAGTATTGAAAACCTTCAATAAATACATGTTTTTTTAAATTACCACGATTATGAATGTAGTTCACATTTGCCACATCCCTCAGTAATCTTTATAGTAATCTATAGAAATGTCAAGAGCTACTGAAGGTAAACATAATGTGTTTTCATATGACCTGAACCCACAGGCATAAAAGTGCTTTTGAACCATGGCAGTGCAGGAGAGTGACAACTGTAATTTGAAATATGCATCCACAACGTTTGGGCATTTAAAGTCTAGTGAGAAAGGTCCAGTGTCTAATCTTTCTACAGAGGCATATCTCTGTCCCTGAATCACCTGTCTGGTAACTGTTGCTGAATATATTGTTTGGTGGCAGGCAAAGCTGGCAAGTTATCTGATTACCAAGACGAGAGCAGGGAAGGCTGGGGAGATATGTCTAGTGGCAAGGCGCTGTTGAATATATTAGTGCCATTTGAGTGTGGTGAAGTAAAGTTGCAGATCTATGGGGGTTGAACTTCTTAAGGAGAGAGTGTATGGGCTTTCCTGACTTGGTAGTTGTGGCAGCAGTGGGTTTTAATGTGTTTCATGTTTAGGAGTGCTTTGTTGAGGGTTTTAGCTTATTTCTGATTTTGCCCAGGGTTACTGCAGACTTGAGTAAGAGAACTGTATGATGATCCTTGAACTAGTGCAGGCACCTGTAAAATCCTTTGGATGTTGGCTTTTGCAGTAGGTCATCAATTATGGTTGGGCCAAGGTGTTCTTTTTTGGGGTCTATTTGAGATCCTGCATTTATGCCTTTGTTACAGTTGGCAGTTGGTGTGAAATGGTGTTTGTGTGAGGTCTCAACGTTCCAGCAGTCACTGCTGATGGACTGATCACATACTGTGTTCCACCTCTGGGTGTGTTTCGACATGAACATCTCCTGAGAACTCCTCTGAATCCCCACTACACATACTCTCCTTGCCCAAAGTACTGGTGTTCTCCCGCCAAGTCCCCTGCTCTATAGTAGCCACATTACGTTCCCACTGCACTTGCAGGAGCAGAATGGTACTGCTCAATCCGTTATACAGTGCTATACTAGACTGAAGAACTGTGGCACAGGAAAAAAGAGAAGGGACTGCAGAGAGAGAAACAAAAATTAACCTCAATAGGACTCATTAATCATGGTATGGTGCAGACTATTTTTTAATGGAAAATGTCCTTTTTACGTAATACCTGAGACCAAAAAAGTCAGATATGGAAATTTTGCAGACAGTGATGCTGAGACGTATAGTTCTGTTCCTTTGAGGCCACAGGTTGCCCCTCTGGCAATGGCTGTGTTGCCTGCTGCTCCATGGAGCACCCCCTTTGGTAAATGACTTGGGAGAGTCTGAAAAGTGGATTTGTGCTGCTGGACAGACTTTTAGCATCCAGTCACAATAGGTGTTCAATATAGAAGAGTGCCTCAGATGCAGCTGGGGTGCAAAGGCCATTGGTTATGCATTCAGTATGGATTAAGGAACCCTGTACTGCCCAGCTCTGGATACTGATGTGCATGTTCTGCAGTGGTAGCTGGGGAAGGATGCCTCCATTTCCAATCACCAAGACTTGATTTAAAATAAATTGCAAAAGACATTTGAAAAAAGGCAGCGACTGAATGAGATTGATCCGATGCAACCAATGACTGAAAGAGTGTGACTCATCTTTATCTATCTATCTAGTCGTTTGTTTTAAAGTTATGAGCTCTAGCAGGCATCTAAAGCTGTCTGTATAATGGCCTAAAACAGTCGGGCCAACAGCTGCACAGGTGTTCTTTACTTTTCATCTTTACACACTGCATTCTCATTGTTGTGCCCATTATGTTCCCTGAAGTTACCACCCTTCCTCGATGATGACCTCACTAGAACTGGACATGTTCAGCTCATTTGCTGGGATTTTCCATCAGAGCCTGGAGGGAAAACACCAAAAAGCTGTAAGCTGTTCTACCAGGTCAAACCTGAAAGGGATGTCTGTAGTAATACCCAAAGAACAATTGAAACTGTGCTGAGATACATTGGTAAATCTTTCTGAACTGAGCACGCCCACCCAAACACGTACTATTTATGAGGCTGTTTGAGTTACTCCTGCACCACGCAACATGGTGCGAGAGCAATGTAAACCTTAAGACAGATTTTTGAGGCCGTGCAAAGCCACTTTGCGGGACTTTGAGTGGCTCAAAAAATCTGGAGTAACGCAACCCAGCACAAATCGCTGAGCTGCGTTACTCTGTCCTGGGAAGGCATTCCATTGGCGTTTCATGGGTGTTACAATGCAACTCCTATGGTTTTTGACACATTCCCAGATTTGTAAGAATTACTAAACCTGTTAATGCGCCAAAATCATACAATTTTCCAGTTACTCATTTCCTGCTACACCCATAGAGAGAGGAATACACCTCCAAGGATTTTTTTTTTGTAAAGGAAGGTGCCACTTCCTGCACAAAAACGATCCTGCATGCAACACAGGATGGTGCAAGGGTGCCTGAATTGGTGCTCGGTAGCCAAAAGGACACCAGCGCAGGGGAAAGGACAGGAATGTTAGTTATTTAGTTAGTTAGTACAAGGTTTGACTTCCGACTACCTAATAACAATGTAGGCGATCAGAAGTCTAACCAGCTGGCCATTCCAGCGGACTTCCGATGGGCTCAAGGAGCCCAACGGCCAGTCGGAAACGGCACAAAATCCCTTGAGGAAGGCGTTTCCGGCATCGGGATTTTGATTTCAGTTTCCCATAGGCTTTTCATTTCAGGCTTTCTGACATGAAAAGCCATTCGGAAAGTGACTTTGGGGGCCCCTAGCAGGGCCCCCATGCTTCCGCGGCCTCTGGTTGGGTGTCTGGGGACCACCTATGATGCCCCCCCTGTAAATCCCTGCATCATGTGGCAGGCACTGCAACGTGCCTGCCACATGATGCAGGTGCAGGGATTTACACAAACTGACATTTCTCTAAGGGAGCTTGTGCTGTGGGCAGAAACCTTCCGCAGCGCAAGCTCTCATAGAGAAATGGGAATTTGCAACCGCACCATGTGCAGTCGCGTTGTAATTAGGTGGACTTAACTGCTGACCTACGGTCGGTTCCAACACCGAAACAGTGTTGGACGGACGCAAGTCCATCTGACATTGCAATAAGGCCCTTATTGTGTGATTACTTAAAATCTTTACAATGTTATCGAAATATAAACAAACAGTAATTATATTAACCCGTTCCCCGCTCATGGCGGAACCACTCCGTCATGAGCCACGGGCACCGTGTGCTCATGACGGAGTGGTTCCGTCATGCTGCGGCCGTTGGCGGCCGCTCCGCCCACGCGGCGCTAAGTCCCCGCCTGTGCGGGCGATTAGCGCAAGTGGGTTGAGTCATGACGGAACCACTCCGTCATGAGCACAGCTCGCCCGTGACTCATGACGGCGTGGTTCCGTCATGAGCATAGCGGCGCCGCAAACCCCCCAAACCCCCCCAGCGCTGCGGTGGAATTCGCGCCGCACCGAAGGGGTTAAAAGCACATTAAAATGTTGCGGTAAAGACACTATGAGTGTGGGTAGCCGAGAGGAGATAAAGCATACAGTTCTAAGCATAGGTCAAATCCAAAATAAATACTTTATGCGAAGAAGAAAACAAAAAAATACAAAGTGTTGGATTTGAGGCAGCAAACAATTCAATAAAAAGCCAAACTGAGACATTAACGGTAAATAAAATCATTAGGCTTATGAAATATAAGGTCTCAAAGTGAGCGTGGGCAGCATGATAGACAAGAATCCAAACGATTAAAAGTGCTTCGTGCCATAAGCCAAGCCAATGCATGGGTGATATGCAGTGCTGAAAGACAAAACAAAGTATTTGCCTAACGTGTACGATCAATTGGAAGCAAGAGTAAAATAATTAAGCTCATGGAATATGGGGGTCACCAAAAAAAGAAAAAGCAGCGTGGGAGACAAAGGTGCAAATAACCCAAAGTGTCATGTGCCATGTGTCACAGGGGCTTTAAAGCGCATCAGGAATAAGCAATTCAGGAAAGATACATGAGAAATAAACAGTTCTGGTGAAGAGTGCAAGCAGGCATGTCTTTCAAAGTGCAAGGTGCCAGGTTTCAAGCCATGACCAATAACTCAGGGCAGTGCGCTGATGTGCAATATTCCAGACCTATGGGCCAACGAGGCTTGCAAACACGCATGTCATTCAAAGTGCAAGTTTCCAACTTAGCAAACTGTGACCCACTTATGGGCTTCCAGCTCTGTGCTTAAGATCGAGCAAGTTTGTGCTTGTTGCTATCCGGGAGGATATCCCTGGGAGTGTCTCACAGTAGCCTTCCAGCTATAGCAAAAAACATGGCAATCCGTGTTAGTTCCATCGGGACCCCTGATGAAAAGATGTGTGACACTGCTGCTTTGCATATTCTTATACCACAGTGCAGGAAAATTGGCCTTCGCTAAACTCAACTTGGAATGAGCAATGCTGGGCAGCAACATACTATGTGCTCAATAGATTCAGAGAGCTATGAGCACAGCCTGCTCTGCCTATGATGGGGTGGATTAGATTTCCAGTGAACCCTGTATTCCCATATAAGCAGTGTAAGGAGCCGGGTCAGCAGAATGTTTTTTAGGGCTTATCTTCCCATCGCTGCTCTCAGATATGGCTGGAAAGAGGTGGCTTCATGTGAGTTGTCGAGCCCAACTGCTCCCGATATTTTTCCGATTTCGTTATTATCCTGTTCCCTTGATATGAGCTTACCCTGTTCTTTTAAAGTCCTCTTTAGATGCTGTGTTGTTACGACTGGGTTAGTTAGACACTCTGTGGTCAAATTCAGTGTGTCTATTGGAATATATGACGTTACAACACATGCAATTACAACGTTTGCTTTTACAACGCAGTCTTTACATTGCAACTAGCATTACATTGCATGATTTTACAATGCACGCCATTACAACGCATTTTTAAAAACTACCATTACAACGCATACCATTGCAACACATACCATTACAACACATAATACTTTTAGGGCAACAGTAGGGCAAGTGTTGGATGGTGTAGGGGAAAAATTACTATTCCCACTCCAGTGAGTTCAACAGTAGGGAAAATGTTGGATAGGATAGTGTAGGGGTAAAAATGACTATTCCCATGTATCCCAAAACCCATAACCACACTGTTACTAAAAAAATCTCCATTACTTACCTTATAATGCGTTGTAATGGCATGTGTTGTAATGGTGTGCGTTGTACTTACATGCGTTGTAGTGGCATGCGTTGTAATGACTTGCTTTGTAATGGCTTGTGATGTAAAGGCAGCTGCGTTGTAACAGTTGCGTTGTAAAGGTAGATTGTTGTAATGACTGCGTTGTAATGGATGTTTCCCGTTGATTGCACTATTAAGAAGCCTTGACCAGTTCATCTTTTTATCCTAAACTATCACGCACAAAACGCCTTTCACTGAGTCAAAGTCTGATTTGGTCACTTGATGGTGATATTTAATTAAATCCCTTTTACACTCACTGTCTATTTTTTACTAATCTAAACTCCGTTATTTTCCTATTTGCAGCTGTTTGGCAGTGCTCTAATGTCTCTGTAAGCATACTGGGCAATGTGAGATGCCCGTAGGTTATGGTGAGTAAAAATTTAGCCCATGTGACTTTTTGGATCCCCTCAGCCGTAGGACTCTGTAGTCTGTGGTGGAGTTTAGTTACAGCAAACCCAGTTTTGGCTGCTTTTTCTTCCAAAGCCTTTACGTACAAGGATTTGCCAGTGTTTGACAGCCAGATTCTAAGATAGTTGTTTTTGCTCATCATACTTATGTTTAAGGGGCCCAACTGCCATTCTAATTGATGTTTTTGGGCTCTTTGGCCAAAGACCAGAACCTTAGTTTTTGAAGCATTTGTGAGGAGGGTGTTCTTCATGTTATAGGAGTGTAGAATAACCACAGCCCTCTTCATACCAATTAGAGTATGGTCCAATAGCAACAAGTCATCTACATATCAATCAATCAATCAATCAAGGGGGGCGCTAGAGGGCGCACTGCGGAATGGCTGGCTGAGAAAGGCAGCTCCGCCGGGTGGAAGACAATTCGCGGCCTTTCGCCCCCATAAACCACCCCAACGACAACGAAAACGGCGAGTATGGATGTCGGAAGCCTCGGTGCCTAAGGAAATGAAGTTGCGGGGCTGCCCCGGCGACGTAGCAGGGCATTTTCAGCGAAAAAGTGGACGGGGACCGGAGAGCCGACACAAGATGGCCGCGACCGCTGCCGGGGACTGCCGCCGCCTCTGAACGACCGACAACCGGCCCGCAGCTGCCCGGATCTGCCGTGGTATGCAACGCGGAATGCCGCCAACGAAGCGCTGGTGAAAATTGAAGGTGAACCCTGGGGCGCCTGAACCGCACGGACACATAGCGTGTATGCTGGCGGCCACAAAATGGCGGAGGGGCTTACTTGCGGACCCGAGACATAGCGAGGGCGGGAGCCGGATGATCATCGCTCCACCGGGCTCAACAGACGCACGAAGGATGGCCACTGGCGGGATATGACGAGGACAATACCCGGGAACACGCACACCAACGCGGTTATACGGCGGATTCAGCAGCGAGGGAGGGACGGGAGCGAAAACGACGCTGGCTGGTGAGGAGTGTGTGACCTGTCCCTCCTGGAGCGGTACCCCATAGCGCCACATGGCTGGTCACTACCGCGCCGGCCTCGGTCTGGAGTGTTCCACCGCTGGTCAACACGCCTCTATATGTCGCAGCAGCCGGACCACATTGGCAGCGGTGGCCGAAGTTAGAGAGGCTGGTGGGGGTGACGCACCTATCGACAACCGCTGGATGGCTGTTGTGTGGACTGGCTGCCCCGTCCGCCGACCCGCCGCGCCGCAAGCGTGAAGATAGCCAAGTACCGCGCCGACCCATAGACCCACAGCAACAAGACGCTGGCGGCTGCCATGGGTAAAACGGACAAACACCAATCCAAGCTGCAGTTCGAGACCCGCAAACAAGGCAAAAATAGCGTGACCGCCCCAGAAGCTGGGGGAGATCGAGACGCGTCTGAAGGCTCGGGAATGGAGGCTGTCCTGAAGGCGATCCAGCAGAGCCTACAAGAAATGAATAACAAACTGGACAACGTGATGCTGAGGGTCGACACCATGGCGGCAAAGCTTGAGAAACATGATGGACGGCTGACGGAAGCGGAGCACAGGATCTCAAAAGTGGAAGACGACTCCATGGCTACGTTGAAAATGTGCAGTGGTCACGACAAAGCGCTTGAGACCCTGCGAGCGAAGGTGGAGGACCAGGAAGCTAGATCCAGGAGGAACAACATACGCATTTCTGGCCTCCCGGAGTCCACAAACACTGGGAAGATGGAGACCTATGTGGAGACATTACTAAAAGAACTCTTCGGGGCCGATAAATTCTCACCTGTCTTCCTTGTTGAGCGGGCCCATAGGTCGCTGGCACCGACGCCTAAACCGGGAGCTGCCCCGCGCATGATAATAGCGAGGATGTTGAATTACAGAGACAGAGACACAGCTCTCAGGATGGCCAGGGAAATGGGCAAAATCACACATCAAGGAAATAACCTGGAATTTTACCCAGACCACACTGTGGCAGTACAGATGCCCGCAAGGAATTTACCCCCGTGAAGAAAAAATTACGAGACTTGGGACTAGAATATGCGATGCTATACCCAGCAAAACTGAAGATCATGTCAGCGGGTAAGCCGATAATACTCCCAACAGTGCAGGCGGCGCAGGAATATGTCAAGAAGCTGGGAAAGAGGATGGAATCGCAGGGCAGGACCGATCGAACCAGCGACGTTGAATGACTACTGGGCACGCTGGACCACGTGCGACGACGAATGTAAGATCTACTCTACACCCGGTTGTGGGTATACACTGACTGTTGTGCGCCACAGGGCAGACTGCGATTGATGTGACGCTGGGCGTCCAGTGTGAAGTCGGGCGACCCAGCTCTCCCACTGAGTGTGGGAGTGAGAACTGATGGCACACTCCCTGCCTGGAACAGTTGATCGATTGCGACGGAGGTGTCCCCTATCGCAGTGAGTACAGTCAACGCATTGGGAATGAGGAGATTGGTGGTCATAGACTTGCGGTTATGATGGGGAACACAACGCACATGCACAAGTGGAGTGCTGGCGCAACGGCGCGAGACACTGGGTGGCGCTGGTCTCTTGGGAAGTGGCGACCCACCGATAACAGGGAGATACAACCCGGCGGGGAGAGTCGGCGGTAAAGCGGACTTACAGGTGTGCACCGGGATGTTGGACAATTGGGACACGGCGCGCTTATGCGTGGCCGGCCGGGCCGGAGGACATGATTGCGAAAGTATATGGGGTGGGGGAGGGGATAGAAGGTAACATGCAAATTAATCAATATTCACGCTTCAAACTTCTGCCCACATCCACTATGTGGATGGCGATGTGTGAACCTGGCGACACCCCCCGGAGGGTGCGCCCCACTTCGAAGTTAATTGCACTACAGTTAAAGTTACAGTTACTTTTGGGATGGCTTTGGCAAAGTTCGGGGGCTAAAGTGGGTGGGGGGAGGGTGGGGGACTTGGACTCTAACCGACTACAACCTCTGTGTCTGAGAGGCATGGCGAACTCCTTGGCAAGGTACTATCACATATATAATGATTGCACTCAATGTATGCCGCTGTTGCATTCACCTAACACGGGGTATACACCAGTGCACTGACGATATGGAACCCTGACTGAACATCTAGCGTGGATCATCCATCACCCTATACAAACGCATGTCACGTAGGGACTCGCTGAAATTAATCACTTGGAACGTGAGAGGGCTGGGCAACCCTAAGAAAATTAGGCAACTGTTTGCTTACTTTGATAGGCTGCGAATTAACATTGTTTTCTTGCAGGAAACACATTTGGGTCGAAACGGCACTTCCGCACTGGGGGTTAAATGGGCTGAATCGGTCACTCACTCTAACTACTCCTCTTACTCCAGGGGAGTGAGCATATTGATTAGGAAAGGTACGGGCTTTGACATTACTGACGTTCATAGGGACACGGCGGGGAGGTGCGTGGCGATAGCTGGCAAGATTCGAAGGCAACAGCTCCTATTAGTGAACACATATGGCCCCAATGTGGATGATCCGGGGTTTTTTAGAAAGGTATGGGAAACCATCACGAACATGCAGGCGCCTCACGTTATTTGGGGAGGGGATTTCAATGTCACGTTACAAGATGCGCTAGATAGAGCGGCACACACGGCGGAACAGCATGGGAACGCCAGAATAATGTTACGAGATGCAATGGAAGACCTACACATGGTAGATCTGTGGAGGGCGCGTAACTCGGGAGTAACGACAGCGACGCACATAAACGCGGCGAATAACAGTTGGTCCAGGATAGATTACTGGCTGGGCACGCAAGACGTACTCTCCTGGGTGCTTGATGTTGTTCACTTACCCCGAACACTATCGGACCACAACCCGGTGCTTATGGAGGTGGAGGTCCCACACTACGACCCACCGCCTTTCGCCTGGCGTTTTAACGCAGCGGCGCTAAGAGACCCTGTCTACGTTAATACCATACAGGAGGCAATAGGAGACTACTTTGACCTTAACAGCCCAACAACGGAAGACCCGGGTTTGTTATGGGAGGCCTTTAAGGCTACAATCAGGGGAGTCTGCCTCAGTACAACCTCGGGCATCCTCAGAGTTCTACGACGGCAACTGCACACACGCGAACAGGCCATTCGCACACTGGAACAGTCATACACCCAGACGGGAGACACCAAAATCTTGGGGGAAATCCAGGTACTACTGACAGAACATGCTAAACTTGCTACTGAAGAGCTGCAATATGTGTCTAAGCGAGCTACATCAAGAAGATATGGGGAAGGAGGTAGGCCTGGCAGGGAACTAGCTTCAAAGATATGCACAGGCAAAACACCACAAAATATCAAGTCCATAACTACTGACACCGGGGAGGTGATCTCAGACACCAAGGGTATACTGCAGGAATTCATGAACACATACGGCACATTATACAAGGCGCACCCCTCACCGTCGCAGGCTGAGTTATTGAAATACATGGAGGACATAGAGATGGCATGGCTGGCTGATGGACATAGGAAGTACTTGGAACGCCCGGTAACTGTAGAAGAAGTCACAGACACCATTAGGCGCTTACCTAACAATAAAGCACCAGGGCCGGATGGCTTTGTAGCGGAATTCTATAAGGCATACGCTGACCTCCTCGCCCCGCATTTAGTGAACCTGTACGGGGCGGCACATGAAGCCCAAACACTGCCGGCATCAATGAGGGAAGCCTTGCTCATTGCATTGCTGAAACCGGGCAAAGAAATAGATAAATGTGACTCTTACCGTCCTCTATCATTGTTAAATGTAGACACAAAAATCATAGCTAGTCTGCTGGCAGACAGACTTAAACCGCTTATGCCACTGTTGATCAGACCTGACCAGTCGGGTTTTATTCCGGACAGGACCACCACACACAACACATGCACACTGTTCGCATTAGCACACTATTTGGATCCGGAAACGAAAGCTGTGGCAGTGCTCCTAGACGCTGCTAAAGCGTTCGACACTATAGGTTGGCCCTTTATCCACGCAGTGCTGGTCCGCATGGGCTTCCCGTGGATCTTTCAAAGATGGATAGCTATGCTGTACACAAACTTGACAGCACGCATAAGAGTAAACAGATACATCTCAGACCCCATACAAATCTTCAGAGGCACTCGGCAAGGGTGCCCGCTCTCACCGATGCTTTTCGCTTTAGTGCTGGAGCCCCTAGCCTGCAAAATCCGGCAGCATTATCATCACTCGGCGATTCAAATGCCCTCTCGACCCATCCACATCTCACTCTATGCGGATGACATGGTGTTATATGTTAAACACCCTGACCAGCACCTGAATCCGCTTCTGAGAGAGTATATAAAGTTTGGTCACCAGGCAGGTTTGCAGATAAACTGGGCTAAATCCCTTGTATTGGCGCTAACAGACAGCACAAGACCGACCACATTAGATTATCCCTTAGAGTGGCATGAGGAACCCACCAAATATCTGGGCATATGGTTTCATAGAGACCCCGAATTGGTAATCAGGACGAACTACGGGCGGGCGATTGCGGCCCTGGAAGACAAAATTAAAAAATGGAACAGGCTTCCGCTGTCCTTGGCGGACAGGGCAGCGATTGTGAAAATGGTACTGCTACCGAAATTCCTATATTTGTTTAACAATATTCCTATAAAACCTCCCGCTGCTGTCTTCCGCAACATCAAGGCACTAGTCCTTAGTTTGCTATGGGCAGGCAAACAGGCGAGGATGGAATTACGCACAATGACACTGCCATACGCGAGGGGGGGGTTCAAAGTTCCAGACTTCTATCTATATTACCTATGCGCTCAGGCGCAGTACGCGCACTTCTGGTACCATGAAGTGCCCTTCCTGACACACGTGGCGGTGGAGGCGGGAGACGCCGACCCGGTCCCTTTGCCCAGTATGCTCACGCATAAGCGCACCAGGCTACACGATCGTGATATTAACCCAGTTAACACGACCACAGAAGCATGGAGACTCCTGGGCAGGGAAGCCGGCTGCTTACCGCTATATGCACCCACGCTCCAACTAGCGCATCACCCAGCCCTCTCGGTAACACAAGAAAGGGTTGGCATGGATCTGTTCCGGCGGGCCGGAATAGACACGTTGGGGGACCTGTACACAAATGGCGAATTCCAGACACTTGATAAGTTGCAATACATCAGCAATCCAACTCCGCTGTTCAGTTTTAACTTCTATAGACTGCAGAGAGCATTACGGGAACACTACCCGACACATCCGGAGGAACCACCTACCCTGGAACCTCTACAACTACTCCTGACTACACCCAAAGCATCTCACCTGGTCTCCAAACTATATGCTAGTATACAAGGGGCGGTAGGGACCAACACACACAAGGCCAGGGACAGATGGAGCGCGGGACTAACAGAACCCCTGACGGATGTGGAGTGGGATTCTGCTTGCATGCTCACGGGAATGCTAACTCCCAACGGGAACTTGAAAATTATACACTACAAGTATTTGCATCAAGTGTACCACACACCTCAGAGGCTTTACAAACATGGCTTACGAGATGATTCAAAATGTTGCAGGTGTGGTCAGGAGGATGCGGATTTCATGCATCTAGCATGGCACTGTCGTAGAGTGGCGGGATATTGGGAACGGGTCGTGGAGGTTTTGAGTGAGATGCTGGGGGTTGGCGTGAAATGCGAGGCGAAGGTCTGTCTGCTGGGTATTACTCCACACCTGAAAGCTTTGAGGCGTAGATTCTGTGCTGTGGCGCTACTGCTGGCTAAAAGAAGGGTGTCGCTTCACTGGCATAGTAAAAGAGCGCCAGAAGTAAAACGCTGGCTTGAAGACATGGTGTACTGTCGAGATACGCTCGTCACATACGAAGAGGAGTTGCCGGGCAGCTCTAAGCCCAAAGACTATTGGGGGTACTTACGAGCCTATTTGCTTGAACATGACACGTCAGACACAGACACGGAACTTGCGTAAGCTGAAAAACTGCAAATGACAACACAGGGTGATCAGTTATGCAGTGCCGACGCTTGGGAGGGAGAATGCCGTGACGCAGAGGGGAGGTTGCAGGGGGAGACCTATAAGTTGGGGAATGTAATGTTAAGATAAGTTTCAGTTAAAAACGTAAATGCGCGCACAATACACCAAAAAACTGTTAAAATGTAAGACTACAGATGTACCAGACAGCGAGCGGAGCACTGACACACACCTACATACTGTCGGTTAACACGCCGCCGGTCCGCTGGATGTCGGCTGATGGGCTGTGTACAACTAGCATTGTAGCGCAAAAACTGTAATTGCATGTAGCCGGCCCGAGGCGGATGTAGGCAAGTGCAGTATAAATGATTCTCGACATGTTGGATGTGTGTTTAAAAAGTGCAATAAAATTCTTACAATAAAAAAAAAATCAAAAAAAAAAATCAATCAATCAATCAATCAAGCATTTGTAAAGCGCACTACATATCCGTGAGGGTCTCAAGGTGCTGAGGGGTGGGGGAGTGCTGCTACTGTTTGAAAAGCCAGGTTTTGGGGAGTCTTCTGAAGGTCAGTAGGTCTTGGGTCTGCCGTAGGCGGATGGGGAGGGTGTTCCACGTCTTGGTGGAGAGGTGGGAGAATGATCTGCCGCCGGTCACTCTTCAGATACGGGGGACAGTGACGAGGGCGTGGTCGGTGGAGCGGAGCTGGCGGGTGGGGGTGTAGAAGCTAAGTCAGCTGCTGAGGTACGCTGGTCCGGTGTTGTGGAGTGCTGTGTGTGCGTGGGTGAGGAGCGTGAAGGTTATCCTCTTATTGACGTGGAGCCAGTGCAGGTCTCTCAGGTGGAGTGTGATGTGGCTGCGGCTAGGGATGTCGAGGATCAGCCGTGCGGAGGCGTTCTGGATGCATTGGAGCCATTTCAGGAGTTTGGCCGAGGCTCCTGCGTAGAGGGCGTTTCCGTAGTCCAATCTGCTGCTGATGAGGGCCTGGGTGACCATCCTTCTTGTTTCGGTGTGGATCCACTTGTAGAGCCTGCGGAGCATGCGGAGGGTGTTGAAGCAGGAGTAAGAGACGGCGTTGGCCTGCTTCATCATGGAGAGAGTTGCGTCGAGTATGACCCCTAGGTTGTGTGCATGGTCTGTGGGCGTTGGAGCTGTTCCTAGTGCGGTCGGCCACCAGGAGTCGTCCCAGGCCGAGGGCATGGACCCGAGGATGAGGACCTCCGTCTTGTCCGAGTTCAGCTTCAGTCGGCTGTTTCTCATCCATTCGGCAACGGCCTTCATTCCTTTGTGGAGGTTGGTTTTGGCGGTGAGGGGGTCTTTGGTGAGGGAGAGGATCAGCTGGGTGTCATCGGCGGTGGAGATGATGTTGAGGCCGTGCAGTCGGGCGTCGTGGGCGAGCGGTGCCATGTAGATGTTGAACAGCGTTGGGCTGAGGGATGAGCACTGGGGTACGCCGCAGATGATTCGATGGCTTCGGAGCGGAAGGGGGGAGGCGGACGCTCTTTGTTCTGCCGGAGAGGAAGGAGGTTGTCCAGTCCAGGGCCTTCTCTTGGATCCTATAATCATGGAGGCGTGTTCATAGTGTACAGTGGCAGACTGTGTCGAAGGCGGCTGCCAGGTCCAGGAGGATGAGGGCCGCGGTTTCTCTGTTGTCTAGCAGGGTCCTGATGTCGTCGGTGGCGGCGATGAGGGCAGTTTCGGTGCTGTGGTTGTTGCAGAACCCGGACTGGGATGGGTCCAGGATGCTGTTTTCCCGGAGGAATCTGGTCAGATGTTTGTTGACGGCCTTCTCGATGACCTGGAACGGGAGCAGGGAGATGGGTCGGAAGTACTTGAGGTCCTTGGGGTCAGCCTTGGGTTTCTTGAGTAAGGCGTTGATCTCGGCGTGCTTCCAGCTCTCCGGGAAGGTTGCTGTCTCAAAGAAGATTTTGGTGGTGCTGGCTTTGTTGAAGATGTGGTGTGGGCATGGGTCTGACGGGGATCCGGAGTGGACGTAGTTCATGATCTTGGTGGTGTCGTCATCGTTAATGTTGGTCCAGGTGATCAGGCGGTTGGTGCGGGTGGTGGTCGTGGGGGCGGGGGTCTCGGTGGTTGCTGGGGCGGTTGCGGCTTTGAAGCTGTCGTGGATGTCTGCGATCTTGCGGTGGAAGAAGGTGGCCAGCGAGTCGCACAGGTCTTGCGAAGGTGGGATGTCATTGGTGTTGGAGCTGATGTTGGAGAGTTCCTTCATGATGTTGAAGAGCTCTTTGCTTTTGTGTGCGTTGTTTTCTAGGCGGTCTTTGAAGGAGGCCCGTTTGGCTGATCTGATGAGGTGGTGGTGTCTGCTGGTGGCATTCTTGTAGGCTGCGTGGCTTTCCGGTGTTCGTTCACAGATCCAGTTCTTCTCTAGCTTTCGGCAGGTTTGCTTGGAGGCCTCGAGGTCTTCAGAGAACCAGCTTGCTTTCTTTCTGGTCTGGCTGTTGGAGGGTTTCTTGAGCGGGTCAAGTGTGTTGGCGCAGTTGTCAATCCACTGTCTGAGGTTGCTGGAGGTGGCGTCGGGGTCGGTCTGGTTTGCGGGTGGGCTCCGGGTGAGGGTGAATGCTGAATAATAGATAATTTGGTGAGGCCTAACTTCAGTGGAACGGTATTTCCTTTCAGGAGTTCCATATCTAAATCAGCTGTGTATAGATTGAACAAGGCGGGTGCAATGATATTCCTGTCTTTGTTTGTGTATATTTTTGCAGTGGCGTGGGTTTGGTTTATCTTTATCCGCACCTGTGTGTCTTTGTATAATGAAAGAAGTACCCGGAGAGGGGTACGTACATGTTTTGTAAATATTTTGTCATTTACAATTGATTTCCCAAAATTAAGAGAGAAACCAGTGGAGTGGTATAGACAAGTTGAGAGCTTTGTGAAAGTTTCAAAGGTTTTATGAAAGGATTGGGATGGTCTGTTTAACATAGTGGTACCTGCAGATTTGTGGACAGAGTGTAAAATTACTGTAGATTGGCCAAGTGAGGAGTATCCAAGAGATTCAAAGACAGGAGCTCCGTCAGAAGATGTATTGAAAAAATATCATCAAGTAATAACTTTCCTAAAGAGTAAAATTCCCCCAAAGGAAATTGATTGGGTAAAAATTTACAGAACAACCCAAGAAAAGAATGAGCCTGTACATGCCTACTACGAACATCTTTTACAGGTGTTCAAACAGTATAGTGGGTTTGAAAGCTTAGAGAAGACATGACTCATTTTGTGTACCGATTTGTGTATGGGCTGAGGTTGGATATATCTCAAATGATTAAGCAGCATATGCTGTGTTGGCAATCAAAGCCCATCGATGAGATTTTAATATATGCTAAATATTGTGGGGACAAAATTGATAACAAACAAAAAGCCCTAGAAGAAAAAGTAATGTGAGCTCAAGTAAAATTAGCTGAACAACAAGAGATCCAATTAAATAAAAAGTCAGAAAATCAAGGGAGAGCACAAGGTCAAAGTGACAATAATGGGGGAAAACCTCACGGAAGGTTGAATCGGGAAGAGGCATGGAAAATGTTTCCCTGTCACGGGTGCGGGAAGTTGGGGCATTGGAAGAACGAGTTTAAAGCTATACAAGTTACTAATACCCCGAATCAAAATTTAAATCCACAGACGTAGAATGAGGTGTTAATGAGTCATCAGCATCAGGTTATAGATCTTTAGAGTCAATTGCCACCTGCCCCTAAATCAAATTTTGGGAGTCAAGCCAAGTACAGTGTGGACGCCGGATTTCCAGAAGGAAGTGGTAAGAAAAATGTTGTAACATCACAGTTTCTTTTGCAGGACCCACTAATTGATTATGATCAGGAATGGCGGTGGCTGAGGGGGGAGGAAGGGGAGTGCGTACTTGGCGCATCCCTAACTGTAGATCAGTCAGGTCCATAAGTAGAAGGTAAAGTGGAAGGAAATTATATCACTTTTCTGTTGGACACTGGTGCTACCAGGTCTACTGTGAGAACAGCAGACATTCCTAACCTGCCCCTCTCGGGAGAAGACATCCAAGTTGTAGGTGTATCAAGCAAATGGATTAGAACCCCCGATCACAAACCCAATGGAGGTGCGAATTGGAAATTTTAAAGAAATGTATAAATTTGTGGTCTGTGACTCAAGCCCTGTAAATTTGCTTGGAAGGAACTTGCTGTGCAAAATGAATTGCACCATATTTTGCACATCAGATGGTGTTGCAATACAAACCACAGATGAAGATGGAGTTTACAAGTTCATGGTAGCTAAACAGGGAACAGAAGTGAATGAATTATATTCGATGATGACACAAAATGAATTACCTGCAAAAGTCAAACTGACTGTAAATGCAGAAATATGGGATTTTACTTGAAAAGAAATAGGATTAATGGCAAATGTAGATCCCATAAAAGTGACAGTGAAAGAAGGTGCTGTTTATCCAAATACCCGACAATACAATATGAGTCCAGAAGTAAAAGCAGGTGTTGCAGCAGAGATAGAGTGATTGGTCGAACAAGGTATCCTGAAAGAAATAATGAATAGCCCTTGTAACTCACCTATAATTGGCATTAAGAAACCTAATGGAAAATAAAGGATGGTTCAAGATCTTAGGAAAATTAACAAGACTGTTGTACCATGCTGCCCAGTAGTGCCTAATCCAGCTGTGATTCTTTATCAGATTACATGGAAAGCAGGATGGTTCACAGTAATCGATTTATGTCATGCATTCTTTTCTATTCCATTGCATCCAGATAGCAAGTTTTTATTTTCATTCAAATTTGAAGAGCATGTTTACGTGTGGAATCGTGTGCCTCAAAGGTACACAGAAAGTCCTTCAATTTTTAATCAAATTCTCAAAAGATGCCTTGAATCTCTTGTGTTACCTAGAGAGTCAGTCTTAGTGCAGTATATTGGTGACCTATTGGTGGCATCAAATACATGGGATGACTGTGTTGCTGATTCAATTGCACTACTAAATCATTTGGCAAAGGGTGGAC
This sequence comes from Triturus cristatus, assembly GCF_964204655.1. NCBI lineage: Eukaryota > Metazoa > Chordata > Amphibia > Caudata > Salamandridae > Triturus > Triturus cristatus. The sequence goes on along the minus strand of NC_140587.1, from coordinate 796,626,405 downwards.
ATAAATTGTCCCCTGAAAAACTTACGTTTTGTAAGAACTCAGTCAAATACTTAGGACATCAAATAGAAAGAGGAATTAGACGAGTGACCTCTGAAAGAATCAGTATAATAAGACAATTGCAGTTACCACAAACCCAAAAAGAAAGAGGAATGTTCCTTGGAGTTGTAGGGTATTGTAGGCAGTGGATTGTAGGGTTTGCTTTACTAGCCAAACCCCTGATACAAATGACCAGAAAGAGAGCGAAAGATCCTATAGAATGGGATGAGGAAAGTATAGGATCTTTTAGAAAGTTGCGGGAGTATTTGTGTGAAGCACTTGCTTTAGGGATGCCAGACTATTCAAAAGAATTTGCATTATTCTGCTAAGAGCGGGGTAATTGTGCACTTTCAGTTCTGACACAGAGACATGGATTGATGAGAAGGCTAGTGGCATATTTTTCTGCTACCTTGGATCCTGTGGCCTGTGAGTTACCAGGTTGCCTGAAAGCTGTTGCTGCAACTTGTGTAAGCATAGAACATAGTGAGTCAATTGTAATGGGAAACCCTGTGAAGGTGTATGTTCCTCATGCAGTGGTGATTTTACTAACCAGAACCTGAATGCAGTATCTTACTCCCAGTAGGCTGACAAAATCTCTCTCTCAACCCAGCCACTTTACTCCCTGATCCTTACGAAGAAGAAATGAAAGATGAGGTTGAGCATGAATGTCTGGACGTGACTGAACTTAGCACCAAACCACGTCCTGACTTACAAGAGGAACCCTTGAAAAACGCAGAGCATGAGCTGTTTGTAGACAGCTCATGTTTGCGACACGAGGAGGGAGGATTGAGTGCTGCTTACGCTGTATGTACATTAACTGGAATAGTCGAAGCATCCTATTTACCAGAAGTCAGATCTGCACAAGTAACTGAACTGATCGCTTTAATTAAAGCATGGAAAATTGGGAAAAATTGGAGAGTAACCATATTCACTGACAGTCAATATGGTTATGGGGTTGTGCATGATTTTTGCCAACTGTGGATGCAGAGGGATTTCCTGACTTCCTCAGGGACCCCCATTAAAAATAGAATTTTTGTGAAAGAATTATTTGAGGCAATTCAATTACCAAAAGAGGTGGCCGTGGTTAAGTGTGCTGCTCATCAATCAGGAGATGACTATGTGACAGCTGGTAACCGATATGCTGACCAGGTGGCCCAACACTGCGCAAGGCATACAATTGCCTTAAACAAGCAAATCAAAACTTGTGGAATCAGCTGCCAACTTATGCTACTTGCAGGAGTGGGAACCAGGGAGGAGGTAAAGGATTTGCAGGATGCAGTAGACATAAGAGAAAAGGAAGAGTGGGTGAAAATAGGATGTCAAAGAAGGGCAGAAGATGGTGTGTGGGTTTGTTATGATGGCAGACCAGTCATGCCAGACAGTATGCTTGCACCAATGGCTAGAATGTACCATGGAGACACACATGTGGGCAGAGATGCAGTGATTCGACTTTTCAAACAAGATTGGTTTAATGCGAAGTTCAGGAATGTAGCAGAGAGCCTTTGCCAAAGATGTTTAATATGTCAACAAATGAACCCTGGTAGGAAAACTGTGGTCTGTATGGGAAAGATTGGAAAGGCAGAGGATCCTTTTGTGAGACTTCAATTAGATTTCATTCAACTGCCTGCTTGTCGAGGGCTGAAATATGTACTTGTCATATTTTGTTTATTTTCAAAGTGGGAGGAAGCATACCGACCCGAAGAAATGACAGCTTGACAGTGGCCAAACTTTTATTAAGAGAACTCATTCCTAGATTTGGTTTTCGAGTAACGATTGAATCAGATATAAGGTCTCCTTTTAATAATGAAATAATTCGACTAATCTGTGAAGCATTCAAAGTCGAACAAAAATTGCACTGCGCTTACCGTCCAGAGGCTTCTGGGGTGGTAGAACAATTGAATGGCACAATCAAGTCAAGACTCGGAAAGATGTGTGCATCCACCCCACTGGAACGCCTGATGCTTTACCTCTTGTTCGAATGGGACTCAGAAGTATTCCAGACAAATACACTGGATTGAGTCCCCATGAAATACTCATGGGAAGAGCAATGAGACAAGCATGTGTACCAGAACACAAGCTGTTGAATATAACTGATGACTTGGTTTTGGAGTATTGCAAAGAGTTGGCTGACAGAGTGTGTTCTATCTCTCATCAGGTTGGGGAAGACGCTTTCAACAGACAGCTGAGCCAATCACATGATCTGAATCCCGGTGACTGGGTAGTTGTGAAGAATCACAGAAGAGTGCCTAGCACCAAGGTGGGACAAACCGCATCAAGTTATATTGACTACCTCAACAGCTGTAAAGTGTGCAGGATTGCCTAATTGGATCCATGTAAGTCATACAAAAGGGGTACCAGCTCCTGAAGAAGAAGAGTTTCAATTGAAACAAGAAATTGATGGCACTGAAGGTTGTGCAGCTGAAGATCTTCCTATAGAAGATCCTGAAGTAGCTGCCCTAGAACAACCGAGCACTTATCAGGAGGACTGGATCCCAGTGGTGGACATACCTGAAGTACTTATAAGAACTAGGAGTCAAACACAGTTAGATAGACAGGAAAAGAGTGAGGACCAGACAGGAATAGAAGAACTCGCTCAGGAAAATAGGGAAACAACTGTTAGGGAGCCTGAGCAGGAACAGTTAATGAGGGAACAATATACTCAGACAGAAGAAAACCAAAACCCTACTCCTGAGTCTGAGGAGGGACAGACAGGTTTTAGAGTAAACATTCAGGCAGAAGAAGGTAAAGAGGTAAAAAGACCTGAACAGGACCAGATAAACATAGAAAAGCAAGTTCAGGATACAGAAGAAAAAACAGACATCACTAATCCTGAACAGGGTCAGATTGAGGTAGATTAATCCATCCAGGCAGAACAGGCAAAAACAATAAGCCCTGGACAAGGTCAGATAGAGAGGAAATCTGAAGACGAAGCTGATCAAGTTGTGCCAAAATCTAAAGAAAATTAAAGGAGTTTTGAAGAACCTGGCAGTGCAGTGAAATTTAAGAAAAGTCGAAAAGGTGATAATTGGCCAAGAATTATCAAGAGATTAAGATATCGTCTTAAGACAATCAGTGAAGAACCTGATCAAGTAAATGAAGTAACTAGTCAATCTGGACCTTCCAAAGTAATACCAAAGCAAAGAATTCAAAGATTGAAGACATTGAATAACAAGTTCAAAGGTCCTGAATGGATATACGTTATTCTTGAAGACTTTGAAAACCTCGACTTAAATGAAGAAAGTGATGAAGAGCTGAATGTTGAACAAATTGAGGAAGAAGTGAGACCGACTTGAAAGAGAGAAGACGCTTAAGGTGTTATCTCATATCAGGTTCTGAATTAAAGAAGAGACAAATCTTCTTGAAAAAAAAATGTCTGATGATAAAGTTACTGGAAAACCAAAACAAAGCTGTATAAAGAAGTGTTGTAGGATCTGTATATGCAGTTTAATATCAGTCCTCATAATATGGGTGATATTAGCAATAGCTATTCCCTATCTGATGGTTACTGACAAACAAAATAGTACTAACACAAATACAGAAGGTGCAAACATTAAAGGAGATAGAGTAGACTTAGAAACACTAAGGGCCTCATGTAGGTAGCTAAATACCGGTCGGTAACGGGCAAAATTCGGTAAATATCCCGTTACCGACCGGTATTTAGCTATTTGAGATGTAGGAGGCATAATTTCAGGATTCGGTAAATTACCGAATCGGTAAAATTCCGATTCGGTAAATACCGAATCCTGAAATCATATGAAGGGAGCACTCTAAAGAGTGTAAATTAGTATTAAGAATTTGTTATTTACCACCAAATACAGGTTGGTGATAAATAACGAATACCTTGCAAAAAGTAATATTTTGCAGATTTAAGAGTGCCATATGGCAGACATACATGCCCTTAGGGCATGTATGTGCGCCACATGTGCACACATGCAAGATTCAGGGGTGCAACAGGGTGTCAATGTGACACCCTGCCACTCTTGAATATGCTCCCCCCATTACCGAATCGGTATTTACCGAATCGGTAATGGTGAATGGCTTCCCATTGATTCCTATTTGCCTCCAGGCCCATAGGAATCAATGGGAAGGTATGCCTCATTACCGATTCGGTAAATACCGATTCATAATTACCGAATTTTTCCGATTCGGTAAAATTATTACCTAAATCACATTTACCGATTCATAAATACCGAATCGGTAAAATTCGGTATTTATGAGTCGGTAAATGTGATGCTACCTACATATGGCCCCAGATGAGCTAGATTTACACCACACTGTAGATAAGAATGAAACTGATTTAAATATATTTTCAAATCTTTTAGTACATTATGTAGAAACTATGGAAGTTAGTGATTGTTATGTTTGCATGAAATTGCCAAGCTCAGTAGCTGAAGGGGTAACTTATCATCATTTACCCTTGACATATGGTATTTCATGTAGTGTATTAGCTAGTTTATTCTATAGAACTGGAAAACTGCAGTATTATCATTCAAATGTAGATGTAATATTTTCAGAGGTCCCCATGCGAAAGAGCATGAACCCTGTCCTTAGTACTAGAGACTCACAATTCATGGGTGAATATTTTCTAACAATGAAGACAATAGATATAGCTGATGCACATAAACGCAACTTAACCTGTAAATTGCATGAAGAAGAAAAGATATTTTTGAATTTAGTAGAACACAGAAGACAGGATTTCCAAAGAAGGGCCTCTGAACCAAAACCTCAGATACCTAAATGGGCTGAAAGGAAAGACCTTTTAGTTACTGGCAAGACTCATGCTCCTATGTCTCTGGACTTTGAAAAGAAAGGGAAAATCTGTCTCCATAGACTTAAAACAGAATATAACAATGTATTTATTGGTTCCAGTGAATGTGAACATAACTTCTAAGTAATTGGGGGTGGGGGACTAAAAAGAGGAACTGATCCAGTATTTCCTGGAATTTATTATATATGTGGAAACAAAGCTTATTTTAGGTTACCTGATCACTGGTATGGGAGTTGCTATTTCGGAATAGTACTCCCTAAAGCCAATCATGTTAAAATAATCACTGGAAGCAATAATGATAGTAGTGGAGTAACTAGATATAAGAGAGCTAGCTTTTCTGAAATAGTAGGGGATATATTTAGTGCATTGATACCTTCAGTGAGGGTTCTGCTGACTTCTCGAAGAATCTGTCAATTGTCAACAGTAGTTGATCGGTTATCTACTGACACTGCTGGAGGAATTCTACTGACCAATACAGAGTTAGTTGCTGTTAGATCTATGGTTTTGCAAAATCGACTTGCCCTTGATATCTTATTGGCAAAAGAGGGTGGAGTTTGTAAAATGTTGAAAGAGCAACATTGTTGCACGTATATACCTGACAAAAGTGTAGAGATTGGAAACTATATTAAAAATATTACACATTTGGAAGAGGAACTGAAACCACTGGAGGTTGACAGTGTATGGAAGAAAATAACAAATAGTTTTTCGACAATCAGTAATTGATTTTCTAACATAGGTAAAAGTATCTTAGGTCAAATATTATTGCCAATCATGGGCATAACTTTAATAGTTTTGATGATAATGTGTTGCCGCAAATGCAGTGGGAAAAGAAAGAGGTACGAAGTGAGTGAGAAGGGTTGGGAAAGAAAATTAGAAGAATTACGACTTGAAGAATTGAAAGGGAATATCTACAAAAGAATGAAAGGATCACAATTTAAGAAAGATAAAGGAAGGAATAAAAGATTTGAAGACATCGAAATGGTAGAATGCAAAAGTTGGCATCTGATTTAATAGAATTTAGTGATGGCATAAAATGCCATCAGATAGGGGATTGACGGAGCAAGGTTTTACATAAAAAGAAACTTGCTTGTATGCATATAATGCCATCAGATAGGGGATTGACGCAGCAAGGGTTTGCATAAAAAGAAACTTGCTTGTATGCAATCCTCTCAAATAACCTATAACATTGTAACCAACCTGTTCATGAATACTAATTTTGCACCAACATTCTACATATTGTATCCACAGGGCGCTTTCCTATGTGCTTCACTAATGAATAACCCTAGTGTCCCAAAATGGCCACCAAAAATGCGGGAACTCTTCTGCGCATGCGTCTACTACATCTACATTGTATGACGTCTTCTGTCGCTTGGGGGGATATCTTTGCAACTGTGCAATAGCTTTAATATGGCTGATTTAAAGTAACGCACTAACGCACATGCTGTGCTGAAACTAACCTATGCAAGTTCTACTAAGTTATTAATGCAAAAGATTTATTAAGTAAATGGGGTTAGAGTAGAAGTAAGTGGTATACAGTGAATTAATTTAATTTTGTATTCTAACGTGTTCTTCTTTGACTTTATTAATAGTTCGTATTTGGGCCTTTTTAGGGTGACCGCGTCTCTGTTTCTTTGTGGCTTCTACGCATGCGCAACATCTGCTTGTCCTAAAACAAATGAGGTTATTGACTGGCTGCCAAACCCTAAGCCCAGCAAGGACATGGGAAGAACAACTCTTGACCCTACGAGAGGAAGAAGACGCAACATTGTATTACAAACTTATCGATCCACATATAAAATGCTTGTGGGAATTAAGCTTGTGGGTATTAAAATTAATGAGCGGGGAGCTAGACAATAGACTAAAGAAAAATATTACACTTAGTATGGTGTGATATCCTCACCCCACTGTTTGTCCCAATCAAATTGCGGGTGCACATGGAATTGAAACATTTGGGGAAGGATCATACATTTGAATTGGTATAACAGAGGAAAGTTCTAGATTGTTAGACACACTTGATGCTGAGATGCTGATACTATGCTGACATGCTGCCCGATTTTGCTGCAATCTGACTGAAGAAACCAACACTAGGGAAATTCGCGGAACAACCGAGGAGGCACATCTAGGAAGGGGGCTGGACGAGCCTGAGCTGGAGAGAGTAGCACCAGAGAGGGGTGTAATGCTGGTGTTACACTATAAGAGGTCACCTTCCCTGTCCTGAACCTGTCCTGAATCCTTGACACTCTGATGTCGGGGTCCTCGTACCATTTTAGGTAAATATAGTTGTGGGGTAAATGCTCCGTACTTGCTCTCTATTCTTTCTCTCCTCAGGTACTGTCATTACAAGAATTTAATTGATGCAACTGATTATAAACTTACTGTACTATTTTTTCCTGATGGAGACTTCTGGTATATCCATGTGTATTCTGATTTGACTCACAACATTATTAATTCAGATAAACTTTTAAAACTCCTTCTGAGTCTGTGGTTCTTTGAATAAAAATCAATGTATTTTTTTATTTCCTCCCTATTCTAATCTACTAATAGATCTTTCGAATGTGCATTTACTCGGGAGACAGGAATGGTAAGGATACTGGTGTAAAGGTTTCCTAGGGTAAACAAAATTGATGACCAGAGGATATTTGCCAGCTCAATGCATGTATGAATGCATATGGGCCTAAATGAGTGTTGTGTTGAGCTGGTAAACTCCGCTGCATCAGTGCTGGCACATATTTTGTGTATTAAAGTCGTCAGCCACTATACGCTCTTTCCCTGGGTAATCATGGAGTAAAGGTTTAATCTGGTCTGTGTATTCCTGGCGATCTCGCTCTTCACGTCCCTCTGTGGTTTGACGTACAGATTTATAACCATGCCTGGAGTGATTTTTCCATACATTACCAGGCAATTGAGTTTGAGGGCATGCATATCACAGGAAAAGTACCTCAACTCCTCTACTTTTACCTGCAAGTCCTGTTTTACAAAGGTGGAGAGGCCACCCATTGGTCTCCAGAACAGATTTTTTTTCTGGGCTGTTGTGTGGATTGTGTGGTACCCTGGTAGGGTGGTGGGTGCTGGGGACTACGTGACTTGCAGGCAAATGATGTCACCTGTCTTCAGTTATTCCAAAGCACTTTCACTGGCTGCCAAAGAGTTTAGTCCTGCCCATTCCAGCTCATTATTTTAATGGTGGTTCTCATTGCCTTCTTGGTTTTCCCCCTAATGCTAGGAATTTGTTGGGCCTTTTGTTATGAGAGCAGCCGGTATTCAACCCCAATTGGACTGTTCATAGAGGCGGATGTTGGTATATACTATTGGTGCACCAGTCAGAGAGGTGTTCTCCTCATTCACTTGCCAGATATACTTTGATCTTTTTCCCCATATCGGGCATGGTTTGCCTGATTCGCCGGATTCCTCTCAGTTTGCTACTCGCAAATGTATGCTGAACTGGAGAGTTTTGCCTCTTAAATAAGAACTGGGGGAATTTTTCCATTACTGGCTCATTGATGAGAAAGCCCCACTCCTTGAAGTGCTTCCTTTTTTAGCTATGATGTTTTTGGCATGTGCAGTGATGGTCCACGAAGTCAATGTGGATTCTCCATGACTAATACAGAGATAGGTTTTAAACTTTACTGATTTAAGGTGTGCAGATATACGTTATAATAGCGAGGGTATAATATTTTGGAGAGGTAGGATATTGGTCCTGTTTGAAGAGGCCCAAGGCCCTCTTAACTTAAGCTCCAGAATGAAAATCAATTCTGCTGAGGTAGATGCAGGCGGATGTTTTTCCTTATCTTTGTCAGCATTGAGGCATGAGCATCGCAGATAGTCATCTTTTTCTCTATTAGCATTGGGCCGTGTGTGGTGTGATCTAGATTCCTGTTCAGTCTACGCCGTCCTAGTTGGGTTGCTCCCTTGCATGTGTTTTGTGTTCCAGTTGTGCCTCCCGAATTGTTAATATATGTGTGTCGACTCATTTGCCAGGGTTTTCTTGTAATGCTCATTAGGAGCTTCAATGTGGGGGGTCTAGATGCCTGATGCAGCTCTACAATCCTAGTTAGAGTACTGCTTTGCTTATCAGTTTGATGTTCCGGTTCAGCCACCCTAGTCATTACTGCATATGCATCATGTATCCAGAATTTCACATGCTTTTTTGTTGAGGACTTCGATTGGGGATGCTCTGTTGCACCAGGGCACTACCTCTGTTGTCAAGGACCACAGCCTGTGCGTAAGTCTTTGGCTGAAAGTTATGCACCATGTGATGCAATGTCTTAATATGATTCTCCTTTTTTTGTTGAGCCTCGTGGAGCAGGGTCAGACCAGTACTTTATGGTGCAGGAATGCTCTCCGCAATGTGCATGTTTTGTAGAGTCTGTTTGGATGGCTTATTTGTCGCTGACTTTGTATGGAAAATTGGATGAGTCTCCAAAACATACACCCTGCTATCATTATCCTGCCCCCCTCCCAATCATTGAAATGTTTAGGACTTTTGGTTGAATGCGTAGTCCATCTTTTGCATTTTGAATAAGTCTATTTTTTCTTTTGCCGTTTCTCAGGGATTTTCATAGTCCTTTCTTTTGCCGTCATGAGAGGGGTATATGGGTACTTTCCATCAGTTGGGGGCAAGCTGCATTTGTGGCATTTCGCATAATCCCCCCTATGAAATTATTTATTGGTGGCATGTTAGCTGTGTTCTCCGCAGGACCTGCACTGCTTTGTGCATTCTCCACATGTTGCGGCCATTTGATGCCCTCAGTGCTTGAGTGTATGAAATGCACTGTATAAGCTTGTTGTGGTGTTTCTTTAGACCCACTTTGTATTTTGTTGCTTGAGAGCACCTGGTCTGTGGTGTCAAATTGCAGGTCCATATCTGAGGTGACCAGGCTCATGCCTGGGCCTTTCATTATGACCTTACCACGATGTCCTGCTTCCTCCCTATGTGCATGATTAGTTCGGGAAGGAATTGTCCGCCTTGTACAGTGTCCGCCTGGGTTATTTTTTTACTGTTTTACTAGTGTGGACAATATTTACAGCAGTGTAGCTAACGTATCAAATATGGCATTACCGACCACTCCATCTTTATTCTTGTGCTAATTTACTCACAGGTCTAACTTCTGATTGAGCCTGTTGAGCACCAATACACTGTAGGCAAGCATTTGTAGAAGCTCCACTTAAATTTCTAACTTAAAGCGTTGGTGATGTTAATAATGGTATACTGGACATCGTCGCTATTTGGAATGTGACTCACTGGTTAGTTCTCTGGGGGTTCAGCTCTCTGGGCTCTCCTGGGTTCTGCCCCTGCTCTACCAACTAAATGCTCCATTCCAGGTAAATATGGTGAGTTTAGTTGTTGGAAATTGTGAGGGCAGAGGCCATCGCGCCCCCTTAGATTTTTCCAGGGGGTGGTGAAATCACGGTTAAGCCTCTCGGTTTCCATGCAAGAAGAGTTATCTGCCTCGAGAGATGAACCATGGCCTCTATTAAAGTTCCCTACCTTTTTTAAAGCTTTGCAGAATTTTCCCTATCTGGGCCATCTACAAGTGAGATTGGAGTAGGGTTAGGCACGTTTAAGTTACCTTCTTGTGAAGGCTGTGCCTGAATCTGTATATGGGTCTTTGGGCTCACATCTCCTGCGGCAATTGTTGGGAGATCTCTAGGACCTCCAAAGATATGCTTAGGTTATGTTGTTTTTTAATCCATTTACTATTTTCCTCTGCCATCTCCACTATCACTGCGATTATTGATTCTACAAGGAAGTAGCTGGCTAGGCTATCTGAAATGGAGGGTGGCGACTTGTTTTGCTTTAGGAACTCTGACTCTGGTTGCCAAGTATTTTCCCCTGTGCCTGCCCTTTCCCTTGTGAAACACTTATGAATGGTGTTCTTGGTAGCAGCAAAGCCATGTATCAGGGCCGGCTTTCTCTTTGGTTGGTTGGTGCCTGCCTTGACCCCCCAGCCAGATGCCCGAGGGCGGATGCAAACCTCTCACGGGTGTGCTGACAGACACAGGCTCATATTGACTACAAGTAGCACTGGGGGCGGGTTGATCCTGTTGGAACCCCCAAACCTTTGGGCTGCTATGCTCACTCCGCTGCCTTGTAGTGGCTGTGCTCTCTGGCAGCAGAGGTGTAAATTAGGGGCAAGCGTAGCTGGGAGATATCAGGGGGATGTATACAATGCAAGGGGAGTGGTGAAATGAGTGTCACCCTCTCTGCTGTGCTTTCACAGAGTACTTCAAACTCTGTCTGGTGCAGAGGCTTCTGAAGGCTTGTGCCTCACTCCGCTTGTAGCCTGTCGGCCTACCGAAGATGGTGCTCCTCACTCTGAAGTAATGCCAGGGAGCGGGAATAGGAGCAGTGGGAGTTGGGTCAGGCTAGTCATGGTACGTGGAACCAGATAGGCGGGCGCACCTGGCTGTATTTTTCTTGGTGGATGTAATGGTTAGCGGTCCTGTTGCAACAGGACCGCCACACATCATCCGCAGGCCAGGCGTGGCCTGCGGGGTTCAATAAAAGGAAGCGCCCACTCGGGGACTGGACTTCCGGCTACTCACTGATGTGTGGTGTGGGTCATTTGCTCCAGCGCCCGCATACCCTGAATGCACCTAGGGTCCCCGCAGGGCGCCTCAGTACACTGGCGACGAGGAGGGCCGTGACCCTCGCTCGTGATCTCTGCCGCCTACCTGCCTGCTGCTGCTGGGCGTGCTGATCTCCGGTCGCGGTTGCAGAGCCGCGGACCGTGACGTCTCATGCACACGTGCGCACATCTTTACCGGGTGAGTGCACCCTGCCGCGCCACTGATTCCGGCCCCAACGTGTCAACTTGGACTCTACCATACACCCACCTGCCTCATTCCCCTGCCGAACAACCACCGCAGTTAGGCCATGCCCCTGCCTGGGACAATCCTGCCTGCAAGGCCCACAAGTGTGCTGCCAGCAAACACTCAGCACTGCAGGCGCCATCTCCAGGTGACCATGAACCACCTCACCTGCAGAGCCCACCAGTGAAGTTGCCTGCCCTCACTCAGTCCATCTGTTTGGCCCTCGGCACTGCTCCTCTGCACTGCGGTCTCTGCTGCCTGCCCCCACCAGTGTGGAACACGTGGGCTGATCTTCGCCAGCCCAGCATCTCTCACCCAGACCGCCATGGGGGACAACGATCAAGCTGCAGCACCCGCCCATACCCCCTTACAAAACGCGGCCTCTGGGGTGTTACCACCACTCAGCGAATTGGAGGATCCAGCAACAGCATCCCCCAGATGGAAAATATGGATTGAGCGCCTAAACAATTACTTCATCATGACCAGTTTGACCGACGAAGAGGTGAAAAGGTCGTTGCTGCAGCATTACGCTGGGAATGAAATCTTTAAACTCTTTAAACACCTGCCTAACACAGGAGCAGCCATGGACTACAATGCTGCGGTAACCGTGGTAGATGCCCACTTTGACCCCAACTGAACCCTGATTTTTAACGGTTCAAGCAGCTTCAAGCCCGCCAGAGAGAAGGGGAGTCCTTGTACACATTATACGCCTGGTTACGCAAACTTGCCAGCACGTGCACCGAAGATGACCAACCAAAGGATATCAGGGCGCAGCTCATCCAAAGATGCAGAGACAAGACGCTGAGAGGCCTCTTCTTAATGATGGACCAGACCCTCATCAAGCCCCAAGGACAGTCCGACGCCATCAAGACAGAGCAGGCAGATGCCCTCAGAATCAAACCGAAGGGAGATTTCTTCAGGAAACCACAGCTGGAAACATCCCAACTGAGATCTGGATACTGCGGCCACGAGCCACATGCAGCAAAAGACTGTCCCACATAGGGAAAGACCTGTACCAATTGTGGTATACCCAACCACTTTGCCACCGTGTCCCGAAGGCGAAATAGAGGACATGACTACTGAAGCCAAAGACCCCCAACACGGGCGGTACGACAACTGTCGGTGACAGAAACAGCACCATCCGAAGACGCTCAAAGAAAAGGCAGAAGGTACCAGGGTCCAGTCGAAGACTCTTCAGAAGAAGATGATGAAGAAGTACACCTAATCTCATTTGCACGTGAGCTCAAGCGACGCCGCAGGCACCAGTCAACGTGCATGATCCATGTCGCAGGAACCAAAATAAAAGCAGTCATCGACACCGGAGCGACTGTGAATGTAATGGGCCTCCAACAATATCGACATCTACGACCATGTCCACCAGTGACGCCGTCCAAGACCAGGATATATGCATACGGGTTGGACACACCTCTTCCGTTGAAAGGGAAGATTTCAGTCCCCATCAAAGCAGATGACCTGGAAATCACAGCAACGATCAATGTTATCGACAGGGAAGCAGACACCTTACTGAGCAGCCACACGGCAGAGACCTGGGCCTCGTCTCGTTTGCCAGGAGAATCCAAACCCACCTAGTAGAGGAGCTACTCAGCCAGTTCTCGGAGCTATTCCAAGGACTCGGATGCATCAAGTGTGATCACATCAAATTACACATTGACAAGACGGTTGCCCCAGTCGCTCTACGACACAGAAGAGTACATTCCATCTACGGCCGCTGGTGGAGAACGAGCTGGAAACCCTGGAAGAGCAAGGCGTCATCGAAAAGGTGTCAGGGCCAACTCCGTGGGTGTCCCCGATAGACATCGCGGAAAAACCGAAGCAGCCAGGAGCCATACGCCTCTGCATCAACATGAGGCTACCAAACAAAGTCATCCGAAGGGAACGCCACATCACACCAACGATGGACGCCATCATTGCAGACGTCAACGGGTCCAAGTGGTTTTCGAAGATCGATTTAAATGCAGGATACCAACTACTTCCTTTGTCAGAAGAAAGCCGCTACATCACTACTGTCAGCACCCACCTGGGGCTACGAAGATACAAAAAGCTCAATTTCGGGATATCCTCAGCAGCGAAAGTATTCCAAAACATGATACGGGAGATGCTGTCGGGATTACCAGGAGTGCTAAACGTCAGCGACGATATCTTGATCCATTCAGCAACCGCCGCTGATCACCACAGACATCTCCGCAATACCTTAAAACATCTCAGTGAGCACGGAGCAACGCTACACAGAGATAAGTGTCAATTCTTCCAACCATCCCTCGAGTTCTTCGGGTATGTGTTCAATCAGGAAGGCATCCAAGTAGACCCGAGGAAGTCACACACCATCAAGAACGCCCCTGCCCTGACAACGCCAACTCAAGTACAAAGCTTTCTGGGAATGGAAACATATTGCGGGAGATTCATCCCAGAACTAGCTACCCGGGGAGAGTCGCTCAGAGCCGTTACCAGGACGGACACGAAGTGGCAATGGGGCCAGAAAGAGGAGGCGTTTCAAGGCATAAAAGATGCACTCCTGGAAGAAGCCACGCTGGCATATTTCGATCCAGCGAAAACAACGGAAGTGCTCGTCGACGCAAGCCCAGTAGGACTCGGAGCGGTGCTGGCCCAAGAACACAAGCCCGGCCAATGGGCAGCCCTGGCATTCGCCAGCAAGTCGCTCACGCCCACTGAAACAATATATGCTCAGATCGAGCAGGAAGCACTAGCCATAAAATGGGCCTGTAGCCATTTCCATCTATGTTTAACGGGACTGTCGTTCACCATGGTCACTTACCACCAGTCCCTCGTTCCTCTCTTCAAAGGAACTGCACCTCACCCCCCTCCACGAATTGAGCGATGGGCAGTCCATATACAGCCATACGAGATGGAGGTAGTATACCGTCTGGAAGCCAAAAACCCCGCTGATTTCCTGTCGAGGCACCCCATCCCGCAAGAGACACAGGAAGACAATGAAGGTACAGAACACTACGTACACCTGGTATCCCCCAAACCATGACCCTGGACGACATCAAGGAAGCTGCTGCCACTGACACAGTGTATGCCAGGACTCTACAAGCCGTCCAAGAAGGGTCGTGGACGAATTACCTCCACCAAGCTAACTCCTGGAGCCCGGAAGATCAAGAAAACCTGGCGAAGATATGGCGAATAAGAAACTAACTCAGTGCTACGGGGGACGCAATCCTATTGAGAGGATCGAGGCTAGTAATACCACAAGCACTAAAGCACCACGCAACCCAGTTAGCTCACAGAGGCCATCAGGGAGCAACGAAGATGAAGGCACAGATGAGAGAAAAAGTATGGTTCCCAGAACAAGAGAAAATGGTTGAGGATTTTATCCGTCACTGTCCACAGTGCCAACTGACGAGCACCCCAGAAAGACCAACTCCAGTGATTACTGAAGAAGCATGCACCACCACATGGTCCAAAGTGAGCATATACTTCGGGAGTTTCCCCGGAGGGAAACATACGTTAGTGCTCATAGAAGCCTTCTCAAAGTACCCCATAGTGGAGCCGGTTGTGTCCACCGCATTCAATCACGTGGGCCCCGTCCTGGAAAAAGTATTCGCTATGTTTGGGTTTCCCCACGAGATCTGCAGCGACAATGGGCCACCATTCCAAGGAACAGAATTGGCCACATTCCTAGGACAGCGAGGGATACATCACCAGGAAGACACGCCTCAATGGCCACAAGCTAACGGCGATGTTGAACGCTTTATGCGCATGCTAAACAAGATGTTCTGCATAGCAGTGGTCGAACAGGCCAACCCAGAGAAGTGGCTTCACGAGTTCCTGATAGACTACCAGATCACTTCCCACTGCACCACACAGAGGAGTCCCTGGTCGCTGATGCTCTACGGCCCAAGAAGGGACTTCCTCCCCACATGTCCAGGATGGGTGTCACCGCCTTTTAAAGCCGAGGCAACGGAAGACCAGAGAACTCGACAAAACCAACGAGTAAGCCTCTGCCGCCATGCCGCCCCAAGGAAACTCCGAACAAGGACCACCGTCCGCCTCAAGGACCGTTGCCCAGGTGGGAAGTTCAGAACGAACTAAAAGCCCATGACCTGGACAGTCACTGCAAAAAACAGAACCATGATAACTGCACAGAGAGGAAATGAAGAAGTGTCTTGAAACATCTCATGGTTCAAGGAAATCCTGGCTGAACATCCGACGGGATCCCTCGAGAATCAACTAGGTGGCCCGGCCATCACAGCGCAAGAAGACCCTAGCGGAGGATCACTGAGCGAGCGAGGCAGGGGGACACATGAGGTTGCCATCTCGCCACCCCCCAGCCTGCCTCCAAACATCACGACCCCTGACAGCACGCGGCTGCGAAGCTGTCCTCAAGGGTATAACCTGCGAGCAAATCCTCGTCCAAACCAGCGCCTGTGAGACTTTGTTTGCTGATGATGCAAGACCAATGCTACTGCACTCTGTACAGGTACCCCGAACCCGTGTGCCCATCACACGAGCTGTTTGAACTGATTGAACTTTTTATTTAGAACTGAGTTGGGAAGGGATGTAATGGTTATCGGTCCTGTTGCAACAGGACCGCCACACGTCATCCTCAGGCCAGGCGTGGCCTGCGGAGTTCAATAAAAGGAAGCGCCTGCTCGGGGGCTGGACTTCCAACTACTCACTAATGTGTGGTGTGGGTCATTTGCTCCAGCGCCAGCGCCCGCATACCCTGAATGCACCTAAGGTCCCCGCAGGGCGCCTCAGTACAGTGACGATTCAACAGAGAAAACAAAGCAAGCCACTCTCTGCTCTCCTCGCTCCAAATCCTGATGGGCATGGCAAATACGCGTTTCTGATTCCACACTGGGAGAGAATTAAGTGGCAGAATGTGTATTCCTGCCCTTTCCCTGTCACACAGTGCAGCGCAGCAAAGTGACTTGCTGCGCTGCACTGCGTGACTTTCACATAAATAGGACCCCTAGAGTTGCAACAGAGATAAGGAATAATTGTTTCAAGAATTGCCCATGACCAGTGCTTCAACAAGGCTAGGGGAAATGGTCTGAAGGGTGCATGTGGCACAGACTTCGGGCTTGGGAAGTGCTTTCCTGGAGTAGTCTGACTAGCTAATGGTTTGGTTTGCTTTCATGCAGCATTATGCAAATACATTTGAAAACTACCTTTGATGCAACTACGTGGGTGCTTGTGGTGCAGATCAGAGCTTCCGAATCCCCTCTACTTCCACGGACGGAATGATTTCACAGTCACACACGCATACACACATCATACGCTGGTGGGGCCCATTACACCAACATTCACCCTAAATCACACTATCCGTGCCCTGTAAAGGAGAAACACCTTCCACGTATGCTCTATCTAATCTGCCTGTACTTTGAGGTCAATGCGACCAGCTAGTTGCTGAAGATCCAGTGAAATACATTTCAAAGAATATACAATAAATCAATAAACATGACCAGAAATAATCACCCGAGACAGGAATTCAAACAGATTGTTCATTTATCTAAATTTTTCAAGAAAAGCCAATTAAATGCAAATTTCATTTCTCTCATATTTACCTATTCTGTCTAAATGTCAGATCCTAAGTCAGAACCGGTCCTCTTGTAGAAAATTAGAGTCTTCTGCCTTCATGTAGAGTCATCGTCCTCTCCGTCAGCATAGGGACCTCGCATCATTAGCTCGGGAAGAAGTGGCACTAGACCTCTCTAGCCCACTGCTGACCCTACCGACCTTAACAACTACCGCCCCATTTCCAATATCCCCACCTTGGCCAAATTGTTGGAAAAATGTGTTCTCCGACAACTGACCACTCACATAGATCACTTCAACCAACTAAATAAACACCAATCAGGCTTAAGAGCGGGTCACAGCACTGAATCGGTCATGACACACATTCTTGATGATGCGCTACAAATCCTTGACCAGAATGGTGCGTGCTTACTCATCCTACTAGACCTCTCATCAGCCTTTGATACGGTCAAACACCAGAAACTATTAGACCTACTGGAGCATAGGATGGGTTTGTCTGGCACAGTGCTAGAATGGTTTGCATCCTTCCTGCATAACCGTACACAAAAATTCAAGGTTAACAACGCGCTCTCCAATTCCTCTCCTGTATCTCTGGGGGTGCCGCAAGGGTCCGCACTTTCACCATCCCTATTCAACTTGTTCATGGTACCTCTCACTGAAATCCTGAAATCTTCCAATGTGTAATTTCATATGTATGCGGACGACACACAACTATACCTCAAGATCAATTCCATCGAAGACATTAATATGCTCAACTCCACACTCACGATCACCCAGTCTTGGTTATCAGAAAACCATCTCAAACTGAACGCATCAAAAACAGAATTCCTCCTCATAGCACCACCGGCCAAGATCCCTTTAATGCATGACTTGATCGAACAGCTCACCGCGTTCAACATACAACCAACTATCGTGGACTCAGCAAAATCCTTGGGGATCACTCTCGACAACAACCTCATGATGCAAAAACACATCAGTAACGCCACTAAGAGAGCTAACTTCCAGATAAGTATCCTAAGGAAACTGAAACCCTTCCTGCCAGTAGAGGACCTCAAGTTAGCAGTACAAGCACTAGTTATCCCTTGTGTTGATTACGGAAGTGTCTCCCTGTGTGGCCTCCCAAAAGCTGCAACAGCACCCTTAAGAGCGTCGATCAACGCTGCAGCTAGACTCATCACTGGCTCGAAAAGAACTGCACACATTACCCCAGACTTAAAATCCCTGAACTGGCTTCCTTTTGAAGCTAGAATCCACCTAAAAGTGGCATGCATGACCCATAAAGCTTTACACCACAGCTCTCCCAGCTACCTTGCGCATAAACTGACAATCTCTGGGGGTTTAAGGTCCTCCAGGAGTGCTGAAAATCTTTTACTGAAACCCCAAAGTTTCAACAAAAAGAAAACTTATAATCGATCCTTCTCGGGGATGGCGCCCAAAATTTGGAACGCTCTGCCCCCCGCAACCAGACGGAACGCCTCCTACGCCGCTTTCAAAAAAGAAGTCAAAGCGTTTCTCATGGCTAAATTTACATGAGCTCTCTCTCCTCAGACCTGAGTTCTCCTGTTTCCCATTATAATAGACAGCACCAATCTGTAATCCTCCTACTTTATGTGCACCAACTATGCTTTTTTTTTTTTTTTTGTTATTATTGTTTACCTGCATATTTTGTATTGTTCTACTTACATCCAGCTGTTATGTAAAGCGCTCTGATATCCGCAAGCATCTTGTTCGCGCTCTATAAAACTTTCTAAATAAATAAATAAAATAAATAAATACCGAAATTTACATTCTAAAAAGTAACATTTCTTTATTCAGAACGGATGAATGGCGGAAATAATGTAATCTTGGTACTTTTTGATATTGTACGGGTTATTCTCATGCATAGATTGTCCCAAATAATCAATAGCAGAATTGAATGTTCATGACTAATTTGCAACATCCACGTATGTCTCTGTTAGGTGAATTTGTTGCAAAAATGGGATCACACTAAGTTCGTATCAACTTTTCCGTCTTTCAGGGGCTTTTGGCAGATATCCCAGACTTGTCATCATGCTTATGGCTTTTCAGTTCATCGGAGGTGCAAGGTCACAGGCAGAGCGAAGCCTTTCTGTAAATTTCCAGCAACTCCAATGCAGGCTGCGGGTGGTGGCCATTTTGTGACAGGCCACACTGGACAACTTAAAGCAAAATAGACATAAAACAGAATTACTGCATAGAAATGATTGAACAGTGTTAATCCCCTGCTAATACCCTTATGTGTGTGTATTTATCTAGCCATTTGTGACATCAGAAGCTATTAATGCATATTAATTATAAGCGCAAAAACACCATAACATCACATAAGCAACATCGTTTTCTGTCCGTTTGCTCACCAACTTAGTTCACTTGTTATTTAGCCATGCAATACCATTCCCACGTGTAATTCTCTTGTTAATAAGGTTGATTAGTCAACATTCGACAAACTTGTAATCATTAATAATTAATCAGTAGTACTTTTAGTTATAACATGAGAAAATGAAACAGATATTCGGTTTTAGAGTAAAAACCCTGCTCCATCAATCCCCCCTTTGGTGATATATAATCACCACAAAAATCAAAACCCCAAAAATCAATTTAGTTTCCCCTTTTTGGAAGAATTTGAAATGTCTTCTTGTTCTTGTTTTTAGACCCTAGTTTCCATCTCATCTTCCTTTTTAGTTTCTATATACATGCTTTCTCTTAGCTCTTTTAATTCTAGTGGATCTCTTTCTCATTTCTTTTGTCTCTTTTTAACATTTTCTTTTGTGATTTTCTTTTTATTTCTTCTATATCTACAACACATACATCCTAATCTAAGAATCAATAATACAACTATTACACAAGTTAATGGAAATAATATCTTACCAAATATGGTACTACCTATTTTAGCTACAAAGTTCTTAATAGAAATCATCTTGTTAGACATTTTAGTCCAGATACTTTCAGCTTCCAGTGGTACTAATTCTTCATGCAAATCAGTAATATTTTTGATGTAAACTTTTAGATATTTACTTTCGTCAGGAATGTAAGTGCAACAATGTTGAACTTTCAGCAGTCCACAGACTCCACCCTCTTTTGCCAAAAGAATATCAAGGGCAAGTCGATTTTGCATTGCCATGGCACGCAAAGCAACCATTTCTGTATTAACCAAAAGAAAGCCTCCAGCGGTGCTTGTTGACAAGCGATCTACCACTGTTGACAGTTTCCGAATGCCATATGCATTTAAAGAAATTCCCACTGCTGGAATTAAAGCTCCAAAAATATCTCCTACAATTTCTGTCCATGTTTCTCTTCTATAGCGTGTTAATGGGTTAGAATGTACAGCATCATCTACTCTATCCATGTGAAAACTCTTTGGAAAGACCAGGCCAACATAACATGTACCAAACCAATGGTCTGGCAAACGGTAATAAGCCTTGTTCCCACAAATATAATACACTCCCGGAAAAACTGGATCTTCTCCTCCTCTAAATCCCCATCCGGTTCAATAAAGTATGTATCATGGCACTCACTAGTCCCTATGAAATAATAATCATATTGGGATCTCTTCCTGGTAATGCACAGTTTCCCTTTCTGTGGGGCATCTATAGCCATGGTTGGACTGGCTCCATTTTTCAACTCCTTTTCTTTCTCAATATCCCACATTGTTTCACTCATCTTATGCCCTTCTGCTTTCTTGTGCATGTTCAACCTTCTTCTCTCAACCATGTCTAGAAAATTCTTCTCTTCTCCTTTCAATTTGCAAGTTAAATTGTTTCTAAAAACATAGTCTAAGGTTAATTCTTTGGTTTCTAGAAAAATCTCACCTAAGGTGTTAGCATTTTTTGCAGGATTCAGTGCTTTATTCATAGGCAACTGCCCAAGAATATTATCTACATTAGACATATTGTAATCTAATTTCCCTAATTGATAAAAAATACTAATCAACACACTACAGGAAATTCCATACGTAGCCGGAAGATGATGATAAGTCACTCCTTCCGAAACAGAGGCAGGTAATTGCATGCAGACGTAGCAATCCCTTACTTCAATTGTCTTTACGTACTCATACAACAATTTAGAAAAAACATTGCTAGAAAAATCGTTAATTGACCTATCTTTATGAATATGTACATTACTAGTTCTAGTCGGAACTACTTTTAACGGACTCTTCCCTATATTAGTCTTGTTCTCAGTATGACCTTCTAAAGTGTCTATAGTGACTCTAAATGAAATCAGTAGAGCAAGCACGCTCCAAAGCAGCATTAATAAACCTGTACAGCAGCAGCACATTTTGCACCATCTTTTCAGAAAGGTACATCTACTTTTATTCTCAGTGTTAGCCATTTTGTTAATTTGACCGTGTCTTTTGACTTAGCCTCTTCTACTCCTTTACTAAACTTTTAAGGGCAGCAAGTACCCACCAGATTATTAAACTCTACTAATTTTAGTACTACTTCTTCTTCTCTTCTCCAAGTGATTTTTCCTTGGATTCACTCAATTTGGGTTTTCATCCCTTTTCACTGTCTCTTTATCATCATCAAACTGTATCAGGTCCTGAACATCCGTCTCTTCTCCAATATCGGACAAGATAACTCTCAGGATTCCCACAGCTTCTTCTTCTGCAACTTCCTTCAGTAAAGTCTCCCCTGGACTTCCTTGGCTGTCTGCCTCTTCCCCTTCTTCAGGCAGTGCCACATACGTCCATTCCGGTGACTTGTTCCTCTGGTTTGGTTTTCTTATTCTTTTTGCTCTTCCAGGTATCTTTGTTTCTTCTTCTTTGGTTGGGTTTTGACTTGACACTTCGTTCACCTGCTCAGCTCGCGAAGAGTTAACTCGTGTCAGTCTGTACCTCAGTCTCTTTATCTTATTTGGCCAAAGATCTCCTTTAGCATTTCTCTTTTGCTTTCCTTCTTTATTGTTTCTTTCTCCAAGCCAAGTTCTCTTTCTCAGAACTCGTCCTCCATGTATCTCATTGTCACTTTCATCAGACTCTGTTTCAGTTGCTACTGGTTCGTTAACAGCTTCCTTTTCTTCAACAATTTTCTTTTCTCCAACAGTCTCTTTTTCCACCACTTGAGTTTTCCCTATTTCTGTCCCTCCTCAGATCTCCGACACGCAATCTTCTTGCTGTCTACTTGTCCCTTCACCTAGCTTGTTGTTGATGTTCCCTACACCTCCTCGGGGTTTTTCCGCAATCTGTCCCTCTCTGTCTTTGTCTGTCCCTTTTTCTTCAATATTTATCTCAGGTGGAACTTGTCCAATTCCTTTATGTGACTCAGGTGTCTCTTCTGTTGGAATGTTCTTTTCTTTTCTTTCTTTCTTTTTGTGTTGATCACTGTCAATTGGAACCTCAGGCAATTCCTCTGAGTCTGAACTCGCTTCTGCAGTTTGCACTGTTCTCTTCAGAAACTCTTCTGGTGGGATAAAAGCTTCTCTTGACTCACTTTCCCTACTTTCAGGATTCTTTTTCCTTCTTACTGCCTCACTGTCTGCATCATCACTGGAGTCTGATTCTTCAAAGTATTCTTTTCCAGTACCATCTTTTTGATTTGGAACTCTCAGTGTGTGGCTTGCATGTATCCAATTCTTCACACCAGCGCACTTCACAGCAGTCGTTGTGGTCAAGATGACTTGTCTGGCCTTCCCCACCTTGGAACCAGGCAATTCCTTCTTCTGTGGACTTTTATCCTTACCCAGTCCCCTGGGCTCAGATCATGGGCTGGTTTCTTTTCAAGTGTGGTGGCGTCTTCTCCAACCTGGTGAAACACAGAATGAACTGCGTCAGCCAGGCCTTTGCAGTAATCCAAAATCATGTCATCAGTTATAGTCATCAGCTTGTTCACTGGTACATATGCATGCCTCATAGCACGTCCCATGATAATTTCATGTGGACTCAAACCTGTTGTTCTGTCTGGAGTAGACCTAATGGTCATCAGGACTAGAGGCAAGACATCGGGCCATTTCATTCCTGTGGCTAAGCACATTTTGCCAATTCTGTTTTTGATAGTACCGTTCATCTGCTCAACAACCCCAGAAGCCTCTGGTCGGTAAGCACAATGCAACTTCTGCTGTACACTCAATGCTTCACAAATTAGACCCATGATTTCATTATAAAAATGTCCTCCTCTGTCTGATTCAATGGTTACTGGGAACCCGTACCTTGGGATGAACTCTCTTAACAGTAATTTTGCCACTGTTATCCCATCATTTCTTCTTGTTGGGTACGCCTCCACCCACCTTGAGAACAAACAGACCACCACCAGGACATACCTCAACCTGTTGACTGGGGGCATTTCAATGAAATCTATCTGCATTCTTGTGAAGGGTCCTCCCACTTTCTGCCTATTGTTCCTAGGCTCACCACTGTTTTCTTTCTAGGATTGAATTGCTGACATATCAGACATCTCTGACAGAGACTTTCTGCTATCAGTCTGAACTTTCGACTGTGCCAGGTTTGCTTAAAGGCTCTTATCATAGCATCCCTCCCCAGGTGTCCTTGGCCATGATACATCCTTGCCATTGTTGATAGCATGCTGTTAGGCATGACTGGTCTTCCATCCCTGTAGACCCACACATGATCCTTTTCTCTAGGTGCACAACCTGCCTTCACCCAATCTCTCATTTCATCATCTTCTGCCTTATCCTGCAGCTGCTTTACTTCCTCCCATGTCCTCACTTCATTAGTAAACATTATTGAACAAGAAGACATTTCCCGTTCTTTGCTCCTGTTAATTGAGTGATTGTTCCTTGCACAATATTGTGCTATGTCATTGGCAAACTTATTACCAACTGTTACAAAATCATCGCCATGACCATGAGCAGCACATTTTACAACTGCTAGTTCTTTGGGCAGCTGTATCGCCTCTAGCAGTTTTCCAACCACTTCAGCATTCTTTATGGGAGTTCCACTTAAGGTCAGGAAACCTCTTTGTAGCCATAGCTGGCCCAAATCATGGACAACTCTGAAGCCATACTGGCTGTCAGTCATCACAGTCACTCTCACACTTCTGCCAATTTTGCATGCCTTTGTCAGTGCCACCAGTTCTGCCACCTGAGCAGATTTAACTCCTTTCAAAGGTGATGCTTCCACAACTTCCGAGACTTTGCACACAGCATATGCCGCACTCAACACTCCTTCATCTGTTCTCAGACAAGATCCATCCACAAACAACACATGATCACTTTCAGGCAGTGGCAGATCTCTTATGTCTGGCCTTGGTTTTGTGCAGTAATCAAGTACATCCAGGCAGTCATGATCAACATCAACATCAACAGGAATAATTGTCTCAAGAATTGCCCAGGACCAGTGCTTCAACAAGGCTAGGGGAAATGGTCCGAAGGGTGCATGTGGCACAGACTTCGGGCTTGGGAAGTGCTTTCCTGGAGTAGGCTGACTAGCTAATGGTTTGGTTTGCTTTCATGCAGCATTATGCAAATACAGTTGAAAACTACCTTTGATGCAACTACGTGGGTGCTTGTGGTGCAGATCAGAGCTTCCGAATCCCCTCTACTTCCACGGACGGAATGATTTCACAGTCACACACGCATACACACATCATACGCTGGTGGGGCCCATTACACCAACATTCACCCTAAATCACACTATCCGTGCCCTGTAAAGGAGAAACACCTTCCACATATGCTCTATCTAATCTGCCTGTACTTTGAGGTCAATGCGACCAGCTAGTTGCTGAAGATCTAGTGAAATACATTTCAAAGAATATACAATAAATCAATAAACATGACCAGAAATAATCACCCGAGAAAGGAATTCAAACAGATTGTTCATTTATCTAAATTTTTCAAGAAAAGCCAATTAAATGCAAATTTCATTTCTCTCATATTTACCTATTCTGTCTAAATGTCAGATCCTAAGTCAGAACCGGTCCTCTTGTAGAAAATTAGAGTCTTCTGCCTTCATGTAGAGTCATCGTCCTCTCCGTCAGCATAGGGACCTCGCATCATTAGCTCGGGAAGAAGTGGCACTAGACCTCTCTAGCCCACTGCTGACCCTACCGACCTTAACAACTACCGCCCCATTTCCAATATCCCCACCTTGGCCAAATTGTTGGAAAAATGTGTTCTCCGACAACTGACCACTCACATAGATCACTCCAACCTACTAAATAAACACCAATCAGGCTTCAGAGCGGGTCACAGCACTGAATCGGTCATGACACACATTCTTGATGATGCGCTACAAATCCTTGACCAGAATGGTGCGTGCTTACTCATCCTACTAGACCTCTCATCAGCCTTTGATACGGTCAAACACCAGAAACTATTAGACCTACTGGAGCATAGGATGGGTTTGTCTGGCACAGTGCTAGAATGGTTTGCATCCTTCCTGCATAACCTTTACACAAAAATTCAAGGTTAACAACGCGCTCTCCAATTCCTCTCCTGTATCTCTGGGGGTGCCGCAAGGGTCCGCACTTTCACCATCCCTATTCAACTTGTTCATGGAACCTCTCACTGAAATCCTGCAATCTTCCAATGTGCAATTTCATATGTATGCGGACGACACACAACTATACCTCAAGATCAATTCCATCGAAGACATTAATATGCTCAACTCCACACTCACGATCACCCAGTCTTGGTTATCAGAAAACCATCTCAATCTGAACGCATCAAAAACAGAATTCCTCCTCATAGCACCACCGGCCAAGATCCCTTTAATGCATGACTTGATCAAACAGCTCACCGCGTTCAACATACAACCAACTATCGTGGACTCAGCAAAATCCTTGGGGATCACTCTCGACAACAACCTCATGATGCAAAAACACATCAGTAACGCCACTAAGAGAGCTAACTTCCAGATAAGTATCCTAAGGAAACTGAAACCCTTCCTGCCAGTAGAGGACCTCAAGTTAGCAGTACAAGCACTAGTTATCCCTTGTGTTGATTACGGAAGTGTCTCCCTGTGTGGCCTCCCAAAAGCTGCAACAGCACCCTTAAGAGCGTCGATCAACGCTGCAGCTAGACTCATCACTGGCTCGAAAAGAACTGCACACATTACCCCGGACTTAAAATCCCGGAACTGGCTTCCTTTTGAAGCTAGAATCCACCTAAAAGTGGCATGCATGACCCATAAAGCTTTACACCACAGCTCTCCCAGCTACCTCGCGCAGAAACTGACAATCTCTGGGGGTTTAAGGTCCTCCAGGAGTGCTGAAAATCTTTTACTGAAACCCCAAAGGTTCAACAAAAAGAAAACTTATAATCGATCCTTCTCGGGGATGGCGCCCAGAATTTGGAACGCTCTGCCCCCCGCAACCAGACGGAACGCCTCCTACGCCGCTTTCAAAAAAAGAAGTCAAAGCGTTTCTCATGGCTAAATTTACATGAGCTCTCTCTCCTCAGACCTGAGTTCTCCTGTTTCCCGTTATAATAGACAGCACCAATCTGTAATCCTCCTACTTTATGTGCACCAACTATGCTTTTTTTTTTGTTGTTATTATTGTTTACCTGCATATTTTGTATTGTTCTACTTACATCCAGCTGTTATGTAAAGCGCTCTGATATCCGCAAGGATCTTGTTCGCGCTCTATAAAACTTTCTAAATAAATAAATAAAATAAATAAATACCGAAATTTACATTGTAAAAAGTAACATTTCTTTATTCAGAACGGATGAATGGCGGAAATAATGTAATCTTGGTAC
Source organism: Triturus cristatus (assembly GCF_964204655.1). Classification (NCBI taxonomy): domain Eukaryota; kingdom Metazoa; phylum Chordata; class Amphibia; order Caudata; family Salamandridae; genus Triturus; species Triturus cristatus. The sequence goes on along the minus strand of NC_140587.1, from coordinate 796,599,596 downwards.
TTTTTGATATTGTACGGGTTATTCTCATGCATAGATTGTACCAAATAATCAATAGCAGAATTGAATGTTCATGACTAATTCGCAACATCCACGGATGTCTCTGTTAGGTGAATTTGTTGCAAAAAATGGGATCACACGAAGTTCGTATCAACTTTTCCGTCTTTCAGGGGCTTTTGGCAGATATCCCAGACTTGTCATCATGCTTATGGCTTTTCAGTTCATCGGAGGTGCAAGGTCACAGGCAGAGCGAAGCCTTTCTGTAAATTTCCAGCAACTCCAATGCAGGCTGCGGGTGGTGGCCATTTTGTGACAGGCCACAATGGACAACTTAAAGCAAAATAGACATAAAACAGAATTACTGCATAGAAATGATTGAACAGTGTTAATCCCCTGCTAATACCCTTATGTGTGTGTATTTATCTAGCCATTTGTGACATCAGAAGCTATTAATGCATATTAATTATAAGCGCAAAAACACCATAACATCACATAAGCAACATCGTTTTCTGTCCGTTTGCTCACCAACTTAGTTCACTTGTTATTTAGCCATGCAATAGCATTCCCACGTGTAATTCTCTTGTTAATAAGGTTGATTAGTCAACATTCGACAAACTTTTAATCATTAATAATTAATCAGTAGTACTTTTAGTTATAACATGCGAAAATGAAACAGATATTCGGTTTTAGAGTAAAAACCCTGCTCCATCAATCCCCCCTTTGGTGATATATAATCACCACAAAAATCAAAACCCCAAAAATCAATTTAGTTTCCCCTTTTTGGAAGAATTTGAAATGTCTTCTTGTTCTTGTTTTTAGACCCTAGTTTCCATCTCATCTTCCTTTTTATTTTCTATATACATGCTTTCTCTTAGCTCTTCTAGTTCTATTTCTTGTGGATCTCTTTCTGATTTCTTTTGTCTCTTTTTAACATTTTCTTTTGTGATTTTCTTTTTATTTCTTCTATATCTACAACACATACATCCTAATCTAAGAATCATTAATACAACTATTACACAAGTTAATGGAAATAATATCTTACCAAATATGGTACTACCTATTTTAGCTACAAAGTTCTTAATAGAAATCATCTTGTTAGCCATTTTAGTCCAGATACTTTCAGCTTCCAGTGGTACTAATTCTTCATGCAAATCAGTAATATTTTTGATGTAAACTTTTAGATCTTTACTTTCGTCAGGAATGTAAGTGCAACAATGTTGAACTTTCAGCAGTCCACAGACTCCACCCTCTTTTGCCAAAAGAATATCTATGGCAAGTCGATTTTGCATTGCCATGGCACGCAAAGCAACCATTTCTGTATTAACCAAAAGAAAGCCTCCAGCGGTGCTTGTTGACAAGCGATCTACCACTGTTGACAGTTTCCGAATGCCATATGCATTTAAAGAAATTCCCACTGCTGGAATTAAAGCTCCAAAAATATCTCCTACAATTTCTGTCCATGTTTCTCTTCTATAGCGTGTTAATGGGTTAGAATGTTCAGCATCATCTACTCTATCCATGTGAAAACTCTTTGGAAAGACCAGGCCAACATAACATGTACCAAACCAATGGTCTGGCAAACGGTAATAAGCCTTGTTCCCACAAATATAATACACTCCCGGAAAAACTGGATCTTCTCCTCCTCTAAATCCCCATCCGGTTGCAATAAAGTATGTATCATGGCACTCACTAGTCCCTATGAAATAATAATCATATTGGGATCTCTTCCTGGTAATGCACAGTTTCCCTTTCTGTGGGGCATCTATAGCCATGGTTGGACTGGCTCCATTTTTCAACTCCTTTTCTTTCTCAATATCCCACATTGTGTCACTCATCTTATGCCCTTCTGCTTTCTTGTGCATGTTCAACCTTCTTCTCTCAACCATGTCTAGAAAATTCTTCTCTTCTCCTTTCAATTTGCAAGTTAAATTGTTTCTAAAAACATAGTCTAAGGTTAATTCTTTGGTTTCTAGAAAAATCTCACCTAAGGTGTTAGCATCTTTTGCAGGATTCAGTGCTTTATTCATAGGCAACTGCCCAAGAATATTATCTACATTAGACATATTGTAATCTAATTTCCCTAATTGATAAAAAATACTAATCAACACACTACAGGAAATTCCATACGTAGCCGGAAGATGATGATAAGTCACTCCTTCCGAAACAGAGGCACGTAATTGCATGCAGACGTAGCAATCCCTTACTTCCATTGTCTTTACGTACTCATACAACAATTTAGAAAAAACATTGCTAGAAAAATCGTTAATTGACCTATCTTTATGAATATGTACATTACTAGTTCTAGTCGAAACTACTTTTAACGGACTCTTCCCTATATTAGTCTTGTTCTCAGTATGACCTTCTAAAGTGTCTATAGTGACTCTAAATGAAATCAGTGGAGCAAGCACGCTCCAAAGCAGCATTAATAAACCTGTACAGCAGCAGCACATTTTGCACCATCTTTTCAGAAAGGTACATCTACTTTTATTCTCAGTGTTAGCCATTTTGTTAATTTGACCGTGTCTTTTGACTTAGCCTCTTCTACTCCTTTACTAAACTTTTAAGGGCAGCAAGTACCCACCAGATTATTAAACTCTACTAATTTTAGTACTACTTCTTCTTCTCTTCTCCAAGTGATTTTTCCTTGGATTCACTCAATTTGGGTTTTCATCCCTTTTCACTGTCTCTTTATCATCATCAAACTGTATCAGGTCCTGAACATCCGTCTCTTCTCCAATATCGGACAAGATAACTCTCAGGATTCCCACAGCTTCTTCTTCTGCAACTTCCTTCAGTAAAGTCTCCCCTGGACTTCCTTGGCTGTCTGCCTCTTCCCCTTCTTCAGGCAGTGCCACATACGTCCATTCCGGTGACTTGTTCCTCTGGTTTGGTTTTCTTATTCTTTTTGCTCTTTCAGGTATCTTTGTTTCTTCTTCTTTGGTTGGGTTTTGACTTGACACTTCGTTCACCTGCTCAGCTCGCGAAGAGTTAACTCGTGTCAGTCTGTACCTCAGTCTCTTTATCTTATTTGGCCAAAGATCTCCTTTAGCATTTCTCTTTTGCTTTCCTTCTTTATTGTTTCTTTCTCCAAGCCAAGTTCTCTTTCTCAGAACTCGTCCTCCATGTATCTCATTGTCACTTTAACAAGACTCTGTTTCAGTTGCTACTGGTTCGTTAACAGCTTCCTCTTCTTCAATAATTTTCTTTTCTCCAACAGTCTCTTTTTCCACCACTTGAGATTTCCCTACTTCTGTCCCTCCTCAGATCTCCGACACGCAATCTTCTTGCTGTCTACTTGTCCCTTCACCTAGCTTGTTGTTGATGTTCCCTACACCTCCTCAGGGTTTTTCTGTAATCTGTCCCTCTCTGTCTTTGTCTGTCCCTTTTTCTTCAATATTTATCTCAGGTGGAACTTGTCCAATTCCTTTATGTGACTCAGGTGTCTCTTCTGTTGGAATGTTCTTTTCTTTTCTTTCTTTCTTTTTGTGTTGATCACTGTCAATTGGAACCTCAGGCAATTCCTCTGAGTCTGAACTCGCTTCTGCAGTTTGCACTGTTCTCTTCAGAACCTCTTCTGGTGGGATAAAAGCTTCTCTTGACTCACTTTCCCTACTTTCAGGATTCTTTTTCCTTCTTACTGCCTCACTGTCTGCATCATCACTGGAGTCTGATTCTTCAAAGTATTATTTTCCAGTACCATCTTTTTGATTTGGAACTCTCAGTGTGTGGCTTGCATGTATCCAATTCTTCACACCAGCGCACTTCACAGCAGTCGTTGTGGTCAAGATGACTTGTCTGGCCTTCCCCACCTTGGAACCAGGCAATTCCTTCTTCTGTGGACTTTTATCCTTACCCAGTCCCCTGGGCTCAGATCATGGGCTGGTTTCTTTTCAAGTGTGGTGGCGTCTTCTCCAACCTGGTGAAACACAGAATGAACTGCGTCAGCCAGGCCTTTGCAGTAATCCAAAATCATGTCATCAGTTATAGTCATCAGCTTGTTCACTGGTACATATGCATGCCTCATAGCACGTCCCATGATAATTTCATGTGGACTCAAACCTGTTGTTCTGTCTGGAGTAGACCTAATGGTCATCAGGACTAGAGGCAAGACATCGGGCCATTTCATTCCTGTGGCTAAGCACATTTTGCCAATTCTGTTTTTGATAGTACCGTTCATCTGCTCAACAACCCCAGAAGCCTCTGGTCGGTAAGCACAATGCAACTTCTGCTGTACACTCAATGGTTCACAAATTAGACCCATGATTTCATTATAAAAATGTCCTCCTCTGTCTGATTCAATGGTTACTGGGAACCCGTACCTTGGGATGAACTCTCTTAACAGTAATTTTGCCACTGTTATCATATCATTTCTTCTTGTTGGGTACGCCTCCACCCACCTTGAGAACAAACAGACCACCACCAGGACATACCTCAACCTATTGACTGGGGGCATTTCAATGAAATCTATCTGCATTCTTGTGAAGGGTCCTCCCACTTTCTGCCTATTGTTCCTAGGCTCACCACTGTTTTCTTTCCAGGATTGAATTGCTGACATATCAGACATCTCTGACAGAGACTTTCTGCTATCAGTCTGAACTTTCGACTGTACCAGGTTTGCTTAAAGGCTCTTATCATAGCATCCCTCCCCAGGTGTCCTTGGCCATGATACATCCTTGCCATTGTTGATAGCATGCTGTTAGGCATGACTGGTCTTCCATCCCTGTAGACCCACACATGATCCTTTTCTCTAGGTGCACAACCTGCCTTCACCCAATCTCTCATTTCATCATCTTCTGCCTTATCCTGCAGCTGCTTTACTTCCTCCCATGTCCTCACTTCATTAGTAAACATTAATGAACAAGAAGACATTTCCCGTTCTTTGCTCCTGTTAATTGAGTGATTGTTCCTTGCACAATATTGTGCTATGTCATTGGCAAACTTATTACCAACAGTTACAAAATCATCGCCATGACCATGAGCAGCACATTTTACAACTGCTAGTTCTTTGGGCAGCTGTATCGCCTCTAGCAGTTTTCCAACCACTTCAGCATTCTTTATGGGAGTCCCACTTAAGGTCAGGAAACCTCTTTGTAGCCATAGCTGGCCCAAATCATGGACAACTCTGAAGCCATACTGGCTGTCAGTCATCACAGTCACTCTCACACTTCTGCCAATTTTACATGCCTTTGTCAGTGCCACCAGTTCTGCCACCTGAGCAGATTTAACTCCTTTCAAAGGTGATGCTTCCACAACTTCCGAGACTTTGCACACAGCATATGCCGCACTCAACACTCCTTCATCTGTTCTCAGACAAGATCCATCCACAAACAACACATGATCACTTTCAGGCAGTGGCAGATCTCTTATGTCTGGCCTTGGTTTTGTGCAGTAATCAAGTACATCCAGGCAGTCATGATCAACATCAACATCAACAGGAATAATTGTCTCAAGAATTGCCCAGGACCAGTGCTTCAACAAGGCTAGGGGAAATGGTCCGAAGGGTGCATGTGGCACAGACTTCGGGCTTGGGAAGTGCTTTCCTGGAGTAGGCTGACTAGCTAATGGTTTGGTTTGCTTTCATGCAGCATTATGCAAATACAGTTGAAAACTACCTTTGATGCAACTACGTGGGTGCTTGTGGTGCAGATCAGAGCTTCCGAATCCCCTCTACTTCCACGGACGGAATGATTTCACAGTCACACACGCATACACACATCATACGCTGGTGGGGCCCATTACACCAACATTCACCCTAAATCACACTATCCGTGCCCTGTAAACGAGAAACACCTTCCACATATGCTCTATCTGATCTGCCTGTACTTTGAGGTCAATGCGACCAGCTAGTTGCTGAAGATCTAGTGAAATACATTTCAAAGAATATACAATAAATCAATAAACATGACCAGAAATAATCACCCGAGACAGGAATTCAAACAGATTGTTCATTTATCTAAATTTTTCAAGAAAAGCCAATAAAATGCAAATTTCATTTCTCTCATGTTTACCTATTCTGTCTAAATGTCAGATCCTAAGTCAGAACCGGTCCTCGTGTAGAAAATTAGAGTCTTCTGCCGTCATGTAGAGTCATCGTCCTCTCCGTCAGCATAGGGACCTCGCATCATTAGCTCGGGAAGAAGTGGCGCTAGACCTCTCTAGTCTACTGTTATTTATACCGAAATTTACATTCTAAAAAGTAACATTTCTTTATTCAGAACGGATGAATGGCGGAAATAATGTAATCTTGGTACTTTTTGATATTGTACGGGTTATTCTCATGCATAGATTTTCCCAAATAATCAATAGCAGAATTGAATGTTCATGACTAATTCGCAACATCCACGGATGTCTCTGTTAGGTGAATTTGTTGCAAAAAATGGGATCACACTAAGTTCGTATCAACTTTTCCGTCTTTCAGGGGCTTTTGGCAGATATCCCAGACTTGTCATCATGCTTATGGCTTTTCAGTTCATCGGAGGTGCAAGGTCACACACAGAGCGAAGCCTTTCTGTAAATTTCCAGCAACTCCAATGCAGGCTGCGGGTGGTGGCCATTTTGTGACAGGCCACAATGGACAACTTAAAGCAAAATAGACATAAAACAGAATTACTGCATAGAAATGATTGAACAGTGTTAATCCCCTGCTAATACCCTTATGTGTGTGTATTTATCTAGCCATTTGTGACATCAGAAGCCATTAATGCATATTAATTATAAGCGCAAAAACACCATAACATCACATAAGCAACATCGTTTTCTGTCAGTTTGCTCACCAACTTAGTTCACTTGTTATTTAGCCATGCAATAGCATTCCCACGTGTAATTCTCTTGTTAATAAGGTTGATTAGTCAACATTCGACAAACTTTTAATCATTAATAATTAATCAGTAGTACTTTTAGTTATAACATGCGAAAATGAAACAGATATTCGGTTTTAGAGTAAAAACCCTGCTCCATCACTTGTTCTTCCAACAGAAGCAGTTGAAACAAAAGCCAAGGGAATATCATCTATTTGTTGTCACGGTTACTTGCTCTGTCTTATGAATTTGAATTGGGAATATGGATTATGCACGTTAGAGCACAGGAAGGATTTCACTGGAGGCATGCATTGTAATGTCACTACTTATTCACAGAGAGAGACGTAGGAATAATTGACACAAGCCATTTTTAAAGCGCCAGATTAACAGCTTCATGCACACTGACTGCACATTGATTGCTGCTCTGAAAACACAAAAATGAGTTACTTTTTTAAATATATAAAATCATGTTTCCACTGTGTACTAATATATAAAAAAGTTTCCCCATTGAACATGCATAAAACAGCTGCTCACTTAAAGAGCAAACATTGTAGAAATAAATATTCCATAACTTTGTATTTTTAATGAAGGGAATGAAGGATCAGCAGTGGCTCCTTCACTAAGGCGGAGGAGCATCACGCCACTACTCTCAGTAGTGGAAAAAGGAAAAAAAAAATTATAATAACAACGCGATTATCATTGTATTTTTAGTACCGGCTACGGGGCTATGTTAGGGTGGGGCGGGGCTGGGGTCACAGGGAGGAGGAGTGGTTTGGGCACTGTAAATGTGCATGACAGGGCCTGCCAAACAGTCATGTGCACTTAGCATTTCTCCACCTGGCTGTGTTTCACAGTCAGGTGGAGAACAGTCCTAAGGCTCTCAGGCACAGTATGAGCGGCCAAACAGGCCGCTCAGACCAATCACGACGCTGCTGTCGTGCTGATGACAGCAGCATTGTGATTGACTTAGTTGAGCCTGTGTGCTGCCGGGAGCCAGGAAGAGAAAAGGACAGATGAGAAGCTGAGGCCATAATCAGGTAAGCGTTTGTTTTTTAAATGTTATCCTCCCCCACTCCCCAACCCCGTTCCATAGCAGCTGCCACTACGAAGGACTACTAGAAATAAGAATCTGCTTTCACATTTTTGCACTTTCTTTCAGCGAGCTATCACAATTATAATAAACCAAATATCCTGAATGCGTACACACGGTGATCTAGCACACAAACATTCAACACACGTGTTGTTGTGGTAATGTTAATAGTTGCTTGTGAGTGCATGCACAGTTGAATACTTCATGCAAACAATTGCCTGTGCTGACAAGATGTGTGTGCTGCAAAGTGATGTGAAGCAAAATACCCAGTTTTCAAAGATTAAGGAAATTAAACTACTCTGAATAAATTCTCTATAGGCTTGAACTTGTGTGATAGGACAACGAGAAGCTGCCCTAGATAACCATTATCCTGTCTCTTTCTGCAGGTGCTGCAGGCTCTTCCAGAAGAATAAAGAGATTCCCAATCAAAGGTCATTTGAAATCGTCTCTGATTATAGATCAAATAAGACACATTGCATTCGCTGAGGCTGCTCGAACTAAACTGACCATTTTTTGGAGACTGAAGATGACAGAAACTTGTTTTGATTATTTGAGCAACCTGGACCATGTGAAACTAAGGTTTTGCAACATGCTAACCAAGACTGGAGACAAGCTTCTTTGTTTTCTATGGATTTAGTTTGAGAACACCTATACACATTCATCTCCTCAAGTTGTGAAGAGAGCTTTGAGATGCTTGGGGCCGAATTTATCATTGTATTGTGTTGCCCTTGCATCAGGCATGGTGTCGCAAGGGCAGGGCAATGCTTGAGTCAGATTTACCAAGCAACGCAAGGCCCCTAGCATGGCACTCTGTTGCTTAGTAAATTTGGAGTAATGCAAGGCAGTGCAAAACGCTGCCATGTGTTACTCTGCCCCAGGGGTGGGGCGTGGGTGTTCCAAGGCATCCAACCATGGATTGTGGCGCATTCCCAGATTTATCAAGACTGGTAAACCTTGGAATGCATGAAAATGGTACGCCTTCGCAAGGCAGGTGCAACAAAGGAAAATATCTTTATTTCTTCTTGTTCTTTCCTCTTTCTATGTGTGCTGCATTTTGAAGCACAATTTATAAGAGGACAATGCCTCTTGTTTGTGTGCAGGAATATGTCCCTTCCTGCACAAACACAATCATGCCTGCAATGCAGGCACCCTTACACCATGGTACACCGGTAACTGCGTTGGTGCGAGGCAGCACATGGTGCACCAGCACAAGGAGAGAGCAGGAATAGGCCATATTATGGTAAATACAGTGCATTCCTGCCCTCACTAGTTGTCTTTCCGTGTTGCGCTGCTTCAAACTGTGATAATTCTGGCCCTAAGTGTTTCAATATGACAGGTGGAAATCGAAGAATACTGAAACTAAGAAAACACCTTGTGGCACCCTACATGAAATCCTAACCAGGACTTTGGAAAATGGAGGAACTACAACCCATCGAGACATGGCGTACCAGATGGATTCAATACATTTCTGAGGCATGGTCTTGATGCCTGTTTCTTCGAATCTGTAGAGCAGAAAGGCATGGTTGGCAGTGTCAAACACCACTGATAGGTCAAGGAGCAACAAAGCAGAACGCTACCTTCTGTCACTGATCTATAAACGTATGTACAGGACACGAATAAAGATTAGTACCTGTAGGAAAGAGCAGCATTTTTTCGAAGTCACCGATTTCTCTTTGTATAATAGTCACATTTATTTTTTTACCTCCTTTAACTTGATTTGTGCACTTTATTCACACTCAATGACAGCTTAAATTTGTACACTGTTTCTTCAATTCACTTACACCTACTGTTAGTGTAAAATCTGGCTTTATTTCTCCACATGTCAATGTTATGTTGATATATTGGGACTATTTGATGTTTTTTTCTTAGCTTATTGACTTATGTACAACAATATGTGGAAGTGCCTTATTCTGTATACATACTAAGTATGGATCCCCTTTTCTTTTTTTTTCTTTTTTCTTATTAATTAAAGTTCCACAATAAAAAAAAACATATCATATCAATACAAGACAAGAGTTTTTCTTCCCCCCTATATAATACTCATCACAAATAGCAGAACAAAAAAAAAAGGTTAATTAATCATTAAAATAATCTTTTAACGGACGCCAAATAGCAAGGCCAAATTTCCTTTTACGAGGTTTTTTAAGCAGATACATACTAGTTTCCAAATTATACAAATTAAATAACTTGGTACGCCACAAATCAAAACTCGGCGCCTGAGGTTGGAGCCAGTCTGTAGCTATTGATAATCGTGTTATAGCTGCTATAATGAAAAGAAAATAACGAAATTCAAAAAAAGGACGCCCATGAGCAAAGTCTCCCCCTATCCCTAATAAGATCATACTTGCAGACAGTGATATAGGTTTGCCAAGAACATAGAACAAAAAATGTGTAATTTGATTAAAAAGAGGTAACAAAGAAGGACAGGAGAAAAAAACATGTACTATATTGGCATTACCTGCTCTACAACGAAAACATTCCCCAGAATTAGGAAATTGAGAAGAACTGCCCCATTTCATCATCACCGCAGGAGTGCGGTATAAATTAAAGATGGTTTTATAATGTTGAGCCTTTAGAGAAGCAGAATGAAAAACCATATGAGCAATCTTAATAGAATCTTGGATACTAATAGACGAAGATGATAGCCGACATCTCCACTTCTCATTTGTTTTGTCAAGATCATCTAATCTAAATGCTAAAAGCACTTGGTAGATAGATCCTATTCGTAATTGAGATCTGACACCATCAATGATGCGAATAGAGGTCAATTGAGTAGTGCGTTTATGAAGAAAATCACGAATCTGGAGAAATTAAAAAAATTGATTATTAGACAATTCAAATTTCTGTCTAGGTGCATCAAAAGAAAAGCAGACACCCTCCTCTGAAATAAAATCCCCCAGACTTGTGATCCCTTTAGAATACCAATATCGCATAACTGAATCTCCGAAGATGGAAGGTAAAAGATGTAGTGCAGTGAGAGGAGTATATATTGTGTTTTTAGGAATATTACACATTTTTTTAACAGATTTCCAAACAGTAAAAGCAGAAATGATAATTTTAAACCGAGTACGTTTGTAATAGCTACCGTCGATCTCAGAAATGAAGCATTTTTTAGCCAACGTGCCAAGCGCAATTTGGTAGATCGATGGAGCTTCTGCCAAATTACCAACTTCCTCACCTGTCAAAAGAATATGCATTTTAAGGAGAAAACAGGAGATCTGATATAATGCAAAATCCGGGATTCCCCACCCTCCTCGTGCGGAAGGTAACGTCATCAAGCGTGAAGCTCTACGAGTCTTCCCCGGAGCCCAAAGATATTTTTCGCATACTGACTGTAATTGACGAATCTGAAGTATAGGAACCAGAAGAGGAACAGCTCGAAAAAAATAAAGTACTCTGGGTAAAATAATCATTTTTAACAAATTGGATCTACCAACAAGAGTGAGGTGAAGACTGCCACGAATCCAAAGTAGATTTAGTCTTATCCAAAATATCCTTCCAATTAACCGTAATCATATCATCCAGATTGGGTCTAATCTTAATACCTAAATAAACCACTTCCTCCACTATCCTAGTATCAGAAACTATCGCTCGGTCTGTACATAAGCATCCTTTGTCCCTCATCATTACTAGGGACAGAAGGGTGTGCCATCGAAAATGAATAATCCCAGGCCAGATTCTCCACCTGAGGGTCAGAGATGTTATCAGGTAGAGCGGAGCCCAAAGAAGTCGCTTGTCTGTTCAGAATCTTACTTTTCCGAACTGTACCACCCGGGGGAACCAGATTCATACTCAGCCCAGTCCCTGTTGGTTGTGTCATCATCATCTGAAGTCGTGGATGCATCTGACAGGGAGAAGAAATTATCCAACGGGTCATTATCCGGGTTGGACCCTGCCCTGCCACAAGCGGTGACCCCCTGTGAAATACCAATCTTCGGAGTATCATCCAAGGCCTCTGCTAACCCGTTAGAAAGAACTTCAGGTCCCAGAATGCACCCTAAGGAACCGGCCAGGTCCGCCTGAGAACCAATAGCCAAATCGATAGCTGCTAATTGACTCACGACATTTTCACCCCCCGATCTTGGCCGTGGGGGGTCGTTACAGCTAAATCAGCCAGCTTATGACCCTCCAATGGAGAGCGCAAGACAGAGTCTGAGGGTTGCAGCATCTCAGTATCAGCAGATTTAAATACAGTCTGTGGCACACTTTTAACTGAGCGTTTAGCAAACAATGGCGCTGTGTGTCTTATCGTGGCCGTTACTGCAGAAGCAAAAGCAGAGGGAGTCTTACCCACATAAATCTTTGCGCGCGGCGCAGAACCAGCGACAGCGCCAGCGCCAGGACCGATATCCGTAGGCGCTGCCTTCACCAATCCCCCGACTGCAGGCTCTGCACTCGTTGCAGGCTGACCGCTGCGAGGTTTGGAGCTTCTTACTGAGGTCTTGGCGGCTGATTTAGGCGGCATTTTACAAGCAGTCGAGAGAGCGGAAGAAAAGAAACGCTGAACACCACAGTAAAAAGCGCTGAGACGCCAAGAGCCTCTACGCATCCAGATCAAAGAAGACGCCGCCGTGAGTATTATCATCACCGATAACTTCCAACAACAAAATTCCGCTTTCAGTGATTTTCCTCGGATACCACCGCCTCAGAAGACAGATCCAAATCGTGTCATACGGAAAGGGGGAATCAACCACGGGGAGCGCTCAGGTCCAGCTCACTCGGCCATAGCACCAGCCGCCATCTTGCCCCCGTTTCTGCTTTCCTCAGAGACTATGGTATGGGTTCTATATACCACAACCATGGATCTCCTTTTCTTCTGCTTGTTTTATTGTTATTTCTCTGATCTGCATGTAGTTGCATATATTTGTTCTCTAAAACGTTAATAAAAAAAATCCTGAAATAAAAAAAGTACCTGTAGAAAAAAAGAAAGTACATTTTGCTGTTATTTTGACTCTTCGCGCTTGTAGACTATAGAACACCATCTAGTGTACGTTTTTGAACCTTAAAACAGGACAGGTAATCAGCTATCCTCAACTCATTTTTGTGACTTTTAAGTAACTGACAGTGTCCGTGTCCGGATTGTTCCTAGGAGTATTATCTCCCTTCTGCCATCTCAGGATCTACAGATTCCAGAAGAGTCTGAAGATCTACGAAGCCTGACTGGTTGTTGTGGAAACAGGAAAAATGTCTTTTGCAAAAGCCAGAGTCATGAAGCAAGTGAAGATTAGAAATCCTTATGAGGGAAAAAATACCGGCGCTATATGGTGATTAGGTGAGTACACCCCGTCCCAAAGGCTGATCAGAGCATTTTTTAATAGCAATTCAATTGCATCCCTGCAGATTTCAAAGTAATTTACCTCTACCATTTCATTTTAGCAGAGATTAAGGGAAAATTTCATTTTCTAGTTAGCTAACCAGCTCGTGAGTAAAATGAAGCAGAAAAAAGGATGCAGAGAATAAAATGCTGAGCATCCAGTACTTGGCCAAAAGGCTGCTGCCCCATACGCTCCTGATAATTGGCAACACTCGAGCCCCCCAATATCTTTAAGAGGGGGCGGGGTGACGGAGCTGCCAGCTGTTCCCAGCACCTCAGACAGGGTATGACGATGTTCTGTCGGTAGTTCAAACAACTGGGCGTGAGGAGGGGCAACACAATACTACACAAAATCGCTTTAGTTGCATAGCTATATGCACAAGAAATGCCAACGCTCATTTGTTTACAACTTGCATTTAAATTTGAGAGAGCATATGTACGATAACTAAGAAAGCATAAAAAGGTCTAAAAGAGTGGCAGTTCCTGGGAATGTGCAAAGTTTTGTTTTCCATCACAATTTTGTGACGTTCCCTACTTTCACCCTTTGCAACTGTTGAAAGTGTTACTCATTAGTGCCACCTTTTAGTGTCACCTTCGACCGAGCAATGCTGTATTCCATATTGCAAGAAAAACCGCAACAAGATCATTTTCACTCTACTCAGTATCTAAGCTGGGTATATGCAGGGGACGTCCACGGCAGGTGCACAGTTTACAAAGTTTTTCTAAGCACAATGGCACGTTTTGCAGAAGTTTTCTCTGCAAGTTTACCATTTGCACCCAAAGCTAAATATGCGTGGTCTTTAGTCATGCTGAGTAAACACTATGGGGCAGATTTACAAGTCCCGTGCGCCACTTTTGCACTGCCGTTGCGTCACTTTTGTGATGCAGCGGTGGCGCAAAGCTAGCGCCATGCTGCAACAGATTTACAACGTGACGCATCTAGGGAGATGCGTCACGTTGTAAAGCACCTGCGCCACATTAAACCTGCATCAGGTTTAATGTATGCAGGGTGGGCGTTATGTCGGAAGAAGCGTCGGAAAAGTGACTGCGTGAAATCTACAAGATTTCACGCAGTCATTTTTCCGACGCTGGTGCGTCAAATCCTTACGACTGCTTCAAGCAGGGTTAAGGCGCGACGCACCATGTTAGGGATAGGGCAGGTTGGAACAGTGCTGGAATTGCGTCGCCCTTGCGACACAACTTCAGCACTGCGCCAACCTTACGCCAGCAGATGCGTCACGCATCTGCTTGTCCTTGCGCCACGATGCACCGCATTGTAAATGCGGCGGATCTCCTGTGGCCCAAGGGCAAACTTGCGTGACGCATCTTCCCTGGCGCATCCCTGCTGATTTGCAGGGATGCGCCAGGGAACGTAAATCTGCCCCTATGTGCAGATGTGTGTTCCAGGCATTATCTTGTGCCCAGATCTCATGCTGCCAGGCCTCACAGTGCACAGGCTCCAGCCATGTGCATCGTTTTTTGTGGCAAAGTAGGCATTCGGCCATTACTTGTTCCAAGTTCCTTTAACACTACATCCACGGTGTATGACATTCGGTAGTGCACATCAGTCTGTTAGCACTTGCCATGGCTTCTGGCCTCACCGGGGGACAGATCTACAAGGACTGGCGCATCCCTGCATATCAGCAGGATATGCGCCAGTAAAGATGCGACACGCAGGAATACCCTTGCGTTACCACAGATGCGTCCCATTTACAATGCGATGCACCTTGGCGCAAGGATAGCCAGATGCGTGTCGCATTTTCTGGCGTAAGGACAGTGCATTGCTGGAGTCGTGTCGCAAGCGTGACACAACTCCAGCAATGCTCAGGGGCGCCCTATACCTAACAATCTGCGTCACTCCTTACGCCTGCTTCAAGCAGGCTCAGGGTTTTGACGCAGCATGGACGTAAAAGTCACTCAGTGAAATGTTGTACATTTCACTGCGTCACTTTTACGGGGCTTCCTTGCAATGGAACGCCCACCCTGCATACATTATACCTGACACAGGTATAATGTAGTGCAGGGCTTTACAACGTGACGCATCTCATTAGATGCGTCACGTTATAAATCTGTCGCATGGAGGTGCATAGTTTACGACGACGCTGCGTCCCAGAAGTGACGCAACGGTGTCGTAAACATGTCACAAGGGGCTTGTAAATCTGCCCCCATGTGCTTTTGCCAAGGGCTCACAGCCTGCCGAAGGTGAATGAACATATAAGTTCTGGTGGCGCATGGGCGGAGTATATATCGTAAGAGAAGAAAGTAAGGAAAAAGTGATTGTTTTATTAGCATTTACAATTGTGAAAAACATCTTTTTTAATAGGAATCATTTTTACGTACTATTTTCATAAAAAAGTGTGATAAAAATATCACACTTGTAGAACGGGAACCAAAATTTTAACATGGTAAATAAAAAAAAATGCTTTGGGAACCAAAACTTGACTTTGGGGATGTACGTTGTATAGCTTCATGACCAGGAATCAGGTTTCACAGACTGTTTTGTTGATAAGAATTGTTACCTGGGAACACCACATATCTTTTAGCGGTAAATCGCACTGCTCATAAATTCTTGCCCTGAGCCCTGATGTTACTTGCTCTCTGATGTCGCTTGGGTTGCCCTGCTTTGCTCAAGCCTCCTCTTGCAATTCAACGGGCTTCTTGTCTGGCGCCAGAGATGTGTCTCCGCATCAAAGAAACATTATTGTCCCAAATAAATATTGCTGTCTAGTGCGCCCTTTCAAAACTCTCTACTCACAGGGACCAACCTTTGAATTTAACTTTCTGGATCCTAGTCATAGCGCAAACAATTATCAAACCGAAATATTGTCTGGCGCGATCGAGGGTCTTTGATTTCTATACAATCATCTTCCTTATATTGCACTTCTGCACTTTAGTTTCTACGTTAGCACTCGCCTTATATTTCTAGGGGCAGATTTATGAGGTTTTGCCGTAGGGAAGCGCAGCAGGCCTTCCTGCTGCGCTTCCATACGGCAAAAGAAAAGGGCAGGGATGCGCCGTATCTATAAAATGCCAACGCAGGCACCTCTGCACCATGGTGCAAGGGTGCCTGCGTTGCGGAGATGAATATTTTTGTACAGGAAGGGAAACCTTTCTGTACAAAAATAATCACAAGAGGTTTTTCCTCTTTGTATGGGTGCTGCAGAATGCAGCACACATAGAAAAAGGAAAAACGAGGAGAAATAAAGATATTTCTCCCCGTTGCGCCTCCCTTACGCCTCCCCTGGGGAGGCGTAAGCTTTTGGCGCTGCCTCAGATTTACGATTTCTCGTAAATCTGGGGCAGTGTCAAAAGGCCATGGATGTTGCTGGGAACGCCCCCAGCAACACCCATTGCACGCCCCTTTAACGCAGAACACTGCATTAAAGGGACTGATATTTATGAGGCAGCATTAAGCCACAAAAAGTGGCTCAGTGCTGCCTGATAAATATCACGCAGGCTTCTGCGCCACGGAACGTCACAAAAAGTGACGTTTCGATGGCGCAACGGGCCTCATAAATCTGCCCCAAAGTTTATTAACCTCTGTATTCTAGTCTTGTGTTTCGAATTCTAAGTAATCCCCCGTCTATATTCCAGTTTTGTTTTTTTACATTTTTTTTCAGAAACATATAAATGAAGCTGATTTCCATATGGTCCCTTTGGTCCCTCTGGTCAGTGTTGCCCATCAATCTCGATTTTTGTCACAAAAGAAACTAAGGGGGATATTCACAAGGAAGTGGCGGAGGGAGGCGTTAGCCTTCTTGGCTGAACGCCTCTCTCCGCCACTTCGGAAACGCAAGGCCGCACCATATTCACAAGGATATGGTGCAGCCTTGCGTTTCCCGCTGTGATCGCGCTAAGTTTAACGACATAGCGCCAACGCAGGCACCCTTGCACCAGAGTGCAAGGGTGTCTGTGTGCAGGGGAGGATTGTTTATATGTAGGAAGGTGTCTCTTCCTGCACATAAACAATACTAAATGCAATTCTCTCACTTGCATGTGTGCTGCTTTATGCAGCACACATGAAAGCTACAGAATGGCATTTTTAAAAAAGGTTTGTTTATGTACAGGAAGGGACACCTTCCTGTACATACACAAACCATGGCAATTCGCTTTTTCCATGTGTGCTGCACAAGGCAGCACACATGGAAAAAGGAAAAACGAGGAGAAATAAAGCATTTCTCCTCGTTTCGCCTGTTTAAGACCAGGATTTTCCTGGTCTTAATGTTGGCGCTGCCTCCTATTTACGCTGCCCTTGTGAATAGGGGGAAGCGTCAAAATCAATGGATGTTGCGGTGGAACACTCACCGCAACACCCATTACCCTCCCCTTTCACTCTAAATACAGCGTGAAAGGGTGCCTTATTCACAAGGCAGCGTTAAGGCACGTTAAGTAGCTTAACACTGCCTACTGAATAAGGCGAGGCCCGTATCGCCATCACAACGTCACTGAAAGTGGTGTTGTGGTAGTGATAGGGGCTTGTGAATATGAGCCAACAATTCAGAGTGCAGCAACATAGGGGGATATTCTCAAGAACGTGTGTTAATTATCACAAAATTAGCCTAATGCAACTTTGCATATCGCAGTCTATCGCGGGAAAACAACAACATGTTAATGTTGTATTCTCAACACGGCGGTACCATGTGATAGTCTCATGATAACGCGTCAAATGAGCGCGTTAAAATTAACTCGAAGCCGAAAAAATGCGAGACACGAACGTGAAAAAAGTTGCGATGTGGCCAATCGCGATACTAAAATCAGTGATAACCAGCAACAGGCCTGCAATTCCCAGGCGTCATGCAGGAAATTGCACTATAAAAGCACCAAAAAACACACAAAACATCATTTCAACTGCGTAGCTCCATGGAGGAAGCCGGAGCAAGTACAGAGGATGACCAGAACCACACAAGCCACCAGGAGGACCATCCTGGGACCTCGGGGTCACGGAAGGTCAAGGAGAAGAAGACGAGGAAGACGAGGTTTAGTCCGCAGGAAAAACAGGATCATCACCACGGAGGTGATAGAACACCACCAACAACTGTTCGTCACCTCCAACGTGTCATTGGCAAATAAAATTTCAATATGGCAGGACATCCTGGACAAGGTGAATACAGTCGCAGTGAGGAGGAGGAGAATTGGAGAGGTCAAGAGGCGCTGGAATGACGCAAAGCACAAAACCAAGAAGAAACTCTCTGAGAACCATCAGGCAGCCATGCAGACTGGAGGTGGCAGTTCAGCGGAACACCAGGAGCTGGATGAGATGGAGGAAATGGTGTCCACAGTCATCAGTAGGGAGACGGTGGCAGGAGTTGGGGGTCTGGACACTGCTCGACATGACCTGACACAACAGCACCACGGTGAGTACCGAACAGGGACTGGGGGGACGGGGGGAGATGGGCACGCATGCGCAATTAAGTAGAGCACACTGCACACCCACGACTCTGGATCATGTCCATCATCCCCTAGGAACACTGCAGCACATATACAAACAGCAAGTAGGCCCACATCCACTATGGGTACAAAGGGGTCCCTCCCCACACAGCACCAATCTCACAACCAACCCATGCACACATGTTAAATCCTGCAAAGCTGCGTGTCTGTGAGCCACACTGACAATGCAAGTGACAATGCATGACGAATAGCATGGCTGCAGTCCAATCATTGTAACATGGTGCACGCCACGACACTGAGTTGGCTGAGTGTGTAACACATCCGGAAAGGAGCAGGTCACACTCTAACACATCCACGTACACAAACAACCTCTGACGTCAACAACACATCTGCGGATAAACCAAGCTCAAGTGCACAAGCTCCGAACAAGAGTAAAAATTACCCAAGTCTGCCACATCTCAGCACTGTAGAAGCACAGAAGTCAAAGGCATACCGCATGAAATGGATAAGGGGCAGCAAAATCACAGCTGTAGGGGTGACTCTCCCACAATTCTGCACACACACAAAGCAATAACAGCACATCAGCATTGACAACAATGTGGTACAAAGTGCAACATGCCCACCAAAGAACAGAGTACACAACAGGTGCCTCTTGTGCGTAGAAACGGGTCAATCACATCTGGCATAGCAGGAAACTGTGAGATGACAATGTACGTGTACAACCTCACATCTGTGATGTAGTTCAAATATCCACTGTCCGGCATCAAATAGTCAGCTCCTCCCAAAGAGTCACAATGAACATTGTCATGCAGTCTGTATGTAAACTTGAACAATGCGTCAACATACATGTCAACACAATGTTAAACTGCATCTCCCATTCACATTGCAGAGCGACAATCAACACCTCCTGCAGAGCAGACCCAACAACTCTTCACTGATGATGAAGAGGACCTCCCCACCTTCGACACCGACGCCCTCCAACAGCTCATAGACAGCTACGGCACATCACCTCCAGGAGCAGGACAGCCCAGCTGCATCGAGGAGACCCCACCCCCTGCACAGACCACACAGCAGGAAGCACCCACCACCACGACTGGCTTTCAGCACCTCACTGATGAACACATCGCATTCCAAGGCCAGGTGTTAGACTGCCAGAACAAGGTGGCTGAACAGGTGCGGGTAGGGTTCGACCACATGGCAGCCCAACTAGATGACATACATGGGTGTCTAAGTCACATCGGGGACCACTTACACTCCCTAATGGACACCCACAGTTCGCTCCATGATGTCCAACAAACCATGCCCAGCACCGCTGCAGTAATGCCTCTGAGAGGAGAACAATTGCCTAGTCAGAATGGCCTCCGCGATGTCAGCCAAGAGTTGGCACAGATGCTGAGGACAATGGAGAACATGGAGCGGATGCATGCGGAAAGAATGGCTGCCATGGATGCACACCAGCGAAAAGTTGTTGGTATCTTCCATGCCCTGCAGATCATCTTCATCGCATTGCTGCCACTAAGGCAGTTGCTGATGAATGCTGCTGGTACTTCCACACACACATCTCCGGCCCCTGATGTGTCAGTGGCACACAGTGCTGCAGACCAAACATCAGCACCCACATGTCAGACAGATGACATAGAGGACAAAGATGCGGGTGATTCCACCTGTGTATTAAGAAGGAGCCAGTAGCAATCTTCTCTGCCATATGCCCTGTTTCAGCTTGGTTCTACCTTCTGCATCATGCACTGTAACAACACCTCCCACTGTCCCCCGAAACACTCTGCGACACTCACCTTGGACCCCGACATGGACTGCCATATTTTGTCTGCTTAACAATGACACGGTAATCAGACTGCGATCTGTACTCTTCCTCTTCCGATGTACTTGTCAATCCCTAAAGAACTCTGGCTGGCCCTCCACTGGGCTACAATGTTATGTGGGGCTTGCATGGTCATGTACTGCTCCAGTTCTGACACTCCACCGAATGTGAATACATTATTCAAAATCACACAGATGTGTCATGTCCATAATCGATCAAGTATGAATGTATGGATGAATGTAAGCACATTGGTTGCAAAAAAAGGTACACCATGGGAAATGAAAATAGTGCGCATGTATGACCGTGACACACAGAGGCAGTGAGATGACTGGGAAGTAATTACCTATTGTGATTATCGTAAGGATGTGACCCTAACAAGAAACATAATGCCTTAAAGGTACTCAATTAACCGATAGATCTTTAAAAATAATTCTAATTGTAATATTTACGTGAGAACATCAAATAAATATAGGAACAATGAAACGCTAATCAGTTCTGCTGTAATTCTGGGAAAGCAAGTATGGACGAAGACAGTTAAGCATAAAACTAATGGCCTAGAGTGGAAGAATATGAAAGTATTTGATGAAATTAAGAGAGGTTCGTCTATCTTTCTGTCTTTTGCATTTTTATTGACCCAATGGCAGATCTGGACCCACTGCATGTGCTTATGAAGTGGAAGCGAATGGCAATAAAAAGACACACTTGATAATCAGTGGCGTAACAAAACCTTATGGGGCCCCCCTGCAAGGTGCGATGAAGGGGCCCTGCTCACCTACATGCAATGTATTTCCCTCCCCTATCACCTTTGCAAGGACTTTCAGAACCGCACAACATATAGACACTTTCAGCAGAACTATTCCCAGATTACACAACTCTTCAGGCTCTGGATTGAGATTGTATTGTACCTTAAGTGAAAAATGGCTTATAGGCTGCACACATTAAATGGCATCAACCAGACTGTGTGGCAAACTGGGGAGTAGGTATGTTACTGATAAAAGAAAGAGAGGCATCTTAGACAAATTACTATTGTTCTTAGTGTATGCAATGCTTGTGCTGGCAGGGAGGAAATTAGAAGATCTAAAAAGATGTTTTTTTAAGTGAGGAAATGGCAGAGCCGGAATGCAAAGAACTTTAGACAAGAATGAAAATCAATCAATCGGGAGGCTTATGTAGTGCAAAAGCCAAAAGCACTAAGCACTGAGCAATGACAAGCTCAATACTTTGTTTGAGGATTTGGGGACATGGTAGGCAGAAACCTTGAGGCTTTTTATTAAGCAATAAACACACGTTTGAACATGTTGGTGCCTCTGTCCGAGGCAGCCAGTCTATCTAATAGGCATACGCTTTAGTTCATCCATTTATCACCAAATGCAGATGTGTAGAAGATCAGAAAGAAGGTGGAGGAAGAGAGAATTTGAGGAAGACAGGGCTTGCTGTAGGAAGCATCTGCAGCTCCATTAGGAACAGGAAAAGACAAAAGGTATTTTATACAACTACAATAATGGAAGCCATAAAATCGTGCTGCTAGGGGTTCAGTTATCTTACTCATCCATCAGGCCTCTTCCTGATGGTATTGCCTTCACAGAGTTTAGTGACCAACTGGGACTCTTACCTTTCAACACAAGATCATTTTAATCCAGCACAAAATATGAATATTTCCTAATCAGGAATTCTAATTTCTTCTCCATATTTCACTGAGTGAGGCACTTTTGGGTCCCTGCCCAGCAGCATGTTGTTGTATCTGCCCCTGTTATGGCAATAGGGTGTGGTCTCACAATAGATTAAAACAGCTGCTGTGACTCCCCCCCTTAAAAAAAGAAGGTCTTCCCATGGATGGAATTTTAGACCAAGTTGTTATTTGCCGGTATTGATCAAGTGTCGGAGGAAGTGGTAGATGAAATGGTCACGCAGCATGTTTGTGAGTTTTAATTACTCGGTAAATGTTAATTAGGGTTTCAACTGGGGCATGGTACAGAGACAGTCATTTTTTTATTGAACCTGTCTGTGTCCTATCATACAATAGATCACTGTTCTTCTGGAAAGTGAAAACTGTTCCCTACAGATTTGAGGTACAAAGCTTGGCAGTAATCAGCTTTAGACCGTGTTTAGTGATTAAAATAATTATCCCATGGTCAGGGAGCTTTGTTTTTGCGCTGCCACAAGGTTCTGCAGTTTATCCATTGTTTTTTTAAAGGATAAATGGCTGGACTTTCAACTGTACTGGACTTTCAAAAGTAAATAGATGACACCCAAATAAAAGTTCATCTGGAGGAAGGTAGTTTCCAGGCTCCGTTCCCACATTCTTGCTGGCTCACAGAGAATGTGGCCTCTCGGTAGCAACATTTAATCACGGAATCATTGCCTTCACCGGCAACCACACCAAGCACAGAATTAGCTGTTGTCTTGCACATGCCTTCTTGTCAGTAAACGGAATACAGCAAATGCCTTCAAGAAAACTCTGATCCCTTGAACATGCTCCAGTATCAGTACACTTAAAAAGGTGTTTAGCTCCAACTGTCAGTGTTCCACAGCGTACCATTGCAATACAGAACCTCTCCAGCGAATCTAACCATCCTCAATTGCCCTCTTGTTCACTACTGCTCCACATTATTCTCCTTGCCTACCCTTTAGCATGTACTCTTTCACTCTTCCAGATTTCCTACAGTCTTTCAGTTCCAAATCATCCTTTTTGCCTTTTCAGTGCCGCCACTGTGCAACCTTTCTACTTGCCTACTATTTCTAGCCCGGGTCAGACAGATACCTTCATTACCAGGCATTTTCAGATCAGAGTTTTAACTAGCAGTGCATCACTCCAGGCTTCTGGTTTCTTTGCCATCTCTGTCTAGTCTACAGCTGGTCAACTCTACTGCTGATTACCATTTCACTCTAGAACCTTTCATAGTGGCAAGATGCAGTCTTGAAAGGCTGAAATTAGACTGCCAGACTGCCATCATCCTAAGGCTTGGTGCTGTGTCTTCCTGTAAATCAGGAGGCATGCACCATTTTAGAGTGAGGGTTGTATTCTATCCCCTCATTTCTGACAATAGAGAGAGAGAGCAAATAGCTTCTTGTGTGGATAACCAACCTTCAGTGGTGGAAAAAATGAACTATCACAAAAATGAGAGGCTATTCTCTCTTAATCTCTGTTTTCTTGGCTGGAGTTACTTATGCAGCTTCATGAACCAGCTCTACCATTAAGAACCTGAGAGTCTATACAAAGCATCAACTCTTCTCCTCCACTGGGTTGTCTGACTTTTCCCCCTTCCATATTACTCGTCTCTGTGTCACCTATTTTCCTCTCTCACCCCCTCTTTCTCATGTCTCTTTATCATCACCACTACCTTTTCCGATCAGTTGTTTCTTGATTACATATATATCTCTTTATTACCTCTTTCACCTGTCTCGCCCACTCTTGCTCAGCTGTCTCTCACTCACATAATCATTTAATTACCTCTTTTCTACCTCTTCTCCATACCTGTCTCTTTAATTCATGCCTGTCCCTTTATCAACTTGCTATCTCTCCCCACACCTTCTGCTCTCTTTCTAACCTGTCTCTGTATCACCATGCTCTCTCTTATCTCTCTACTCTCTCTGCCTCTCTCTCAGTTCTTTCTCATCTGTATCTGTCTCTTCATTTACCCTACTCTCTCTCTCCACTATCTCTTTGTCACCTGTCTTTTGATCATGTCCACCATCACTTCTTCTCTCTTTCTCTCTCTCAGCTGCCCCATTCTCACTTTCTGTAGCTTAATCACCTCTTTTAGCTTGTCCCTTTCTTACCTCCCTCTCTCTAACCTGTATGTCTCTTTCTTATCCCTCTCTTTTGTGACTACTTATGCTCTCTCAAGGCTTTTGATTTCTTGGTGTCTCTTTATAACCTCTCTCATCTGCCACCCTTTTTACCTCTCTCAATAGTCTTTCACCTCTCCATCTCTCTCAAACGCCTGTCTCCTCAGTATCTCTGTCTCTTCTACTCTGCAGTCCTTTTTTCACTTCTCTCACTTAATCACTCACTATCTCACTCACCTGTCTTCCCCTCCCATCCCTTCTCCCTCTGTGTGTCTTTTAAGCTGTCTCTTTCTCATAATTCCTCTGTATTTATCACCTCTCTCATGTAAATCTCTCCTTCCATATCTCTCATCTGTGTTTGACTTATCTCCCTCCCAACACCTTTCTGTCTCTTTCTTAACTGGCTTTCTTTATTACTGTTCTAGCTCTATCACTTATCTCCCCTTCTATCTATAACTGTCTCTCATGTGTCTGCTATCTCTCTCACATCTGTCTCCTCCACTCTGTTATCCTCAGTTGTTCTTTATAACATGGCTGTCTCTTTACCAACCCCCATCTCACTCACTCTCTTTCTCTCTTTGTCTCTCTCAACTATTTCTTTTCTTCCCACAGTCTCTTTTATACCTTTTTAACTGGCCTCCCTTCTATCGCTCCCCATGGTGTTTCACCTGTCTATCGCTCACACCTTTCTCTTCTCTGTCTCTCCACCCTGTTCCTTTCCCACCTACCTGCTTATTTATCACCTCGCTGCTCTAATTCTCTAGCAGCTGTCTCTTGCCTATTTCTGTCTCACGCCTGTCTTGTCTCTCATCTGCCTTTTTCTCACCTCTCCCATGTCTCCACCTCCTCTCTCTCTGTGTATGTAACCTGTTCTTTGTTACCTCACACCAATTCTCGCACTTCTCTCTCTCTTTCTCCCTCTAACCTGTGCCTTTAAAGTGTCCACTATTTCTCGTTTTCCTTTCCCCTTCCCTGTGTTGTCCGTGCCATCTCTCACCCTGAGCTCTGCAGAACTTTCCTTCCTCACTGACTTAAAGAGACATGCTGGTGCGTTTCCCCAGGGGCCTCCTCTGCCAACATTAATTGATTTTGCAAGTGGGTTATGTGTTTCACTGTGCTGGGATATCCCGTCTCTTCAGCAGGCTTCAGCCAGGCATCAGCTGTTATGGGTTTTTTTGCAGTCTTTGCGAGCAGGCTTTAGAAACGGACGGGTCCCTCCAGAGTAAGGCGACCTGGGACCCCCCCACCTCCCGCACCGCGAGGGCTGCGGCGGGGGGGGGCTGTGCTACGACCCTGTTGATAATAGGTCAACGTGAGGATTGACACATACATCAAGGTACATGCATTGGAGCCCTAGGGTGTCCTAAATAAAAAGAACGACCGACAGCAGACAGAACTTCGTGCTGACATGTAAATACGCAACAAAAATGGGAGAATGAGAATAAGGCTTGGAGACAGTGGAAAGACTTTGGAAATAATTAAAAGACACCAGGAAGAAGCTCTGACGTTTATAAGCAAACTTTGTAAGGTAGACTGTCTTACAAATGCTTGTGAAAGTCAGAACATATGGAAAATGTTGGGCTGAGAAATGGTGGCTTCGAGGAAACACTTGAACTATTAACTAGGTAAACACCTGTGCCTAATTGTCTGACTGCAGTCCCGATAAGACAGCCCATGTTTTATTTATTTAATAAGACAATGGCATAGCTGCTTTATTGTAATAAGTAATTACATATGAGTTTTGAGATTACAAGCCTACTGTCAGAACTAACAGACTATGTGATGGAAACAACACCAACGGTAGGTGTATCTGACTTTTAACGTTTTTATTTTCGGAGTCATTTGTACTGCAACAAGTTCAGTGGTTAATTCATAAACTAAAATTCAAAGCACTTTATATATTGCTTTGCGAGAGCTAATTATAAGAAAAAATAAATCTATCTGCATATTATCATACATTTTTTTCATCCTTTATTTATAAGTTTTAAACAGCAGCATATACAAAAGCCAAAGCAAATAATATGATTCAGCAGCTATATGAGTGGTACAGTGATTCTCCAAAAGCAAATACCATATCGGTAACCAAGGCAGGAAAGGATGGAAAAACAGAATGTAGTTCAAGTACATACAAGACAAAAAAAAAACTTGAAATCCAATAGTAAAATGTATTTGACAAGGAGTAAGCAAGGGATATAAAAACAACCTTCGAAACGCATAGGGATACATTTTGCAATTTGTGTACCATTTAGTTGTCAAGTCATCATCAGAGTCACGTTCAATAGATAACAGATAGTTACGCAATGGTTGTCAAAATTTTTGGGGCCTAGATGTAATTGGTTGCAATGAAGCATATTTTTCAGAAGTGGTGTAGCAGTAAGATAGGCCTTTGAGCCAAGCTGCCTGTTTTGGGAGTGTAGAAGATCATCAGTGTAGTGACATTTGTCTTTTCGCTAATAATAAAGTGATGGCAGTGTAGTGACATATCCCTCATGGTAATGGTTTAACATATCCTAGTAAGGCCATTAGTGGATCAGGTGTGACGATCTGGCTAACCATCAAAGACAAAGTAGAATAAATATCATTCCAGAAGGTTGGTACCACGTTGCACGTCCATGTCAGGAGGAAAACGATCGCAGTGAGACAGCAGCAGGCTGGCGGCCCATCTGAGCCCACGCCTCAAGCCCAGCACTCACTGCAGGTCCGTTCACTCTCAGTCGAGTTATGGCACCGGCAACGAATAGCCGCGCCCAGTTTGCGTTGAGTTGTAGTTTTGCAGGGTCCTCTGAAGAGTACAGCAGCATGGGAATACCGTCACATAGCTCATGCTGCGGCCTCGCCCTCAGGCTCACCCGCTGGCCCTGTCTGAGCGGTGCCTCCAAAGGCCGTGTCAGGCCGTGGGAGGCAGCACCACCGGGCATTACCCCCAGGTCCCTCCGGTCCTTGTCCCATTCCTAACAAAGTGGAGATTACTATCTCCGCGACAGAAAAAAAGAACAGGAGCATGCTGGGATACCTAACCCACTCCCTCCCGCTGGGAGTACATAAGCGGTACCAGGCCAGCATGCAGCCTGTTCTTTTTTTCTGTCTTCCGACAGAATGGGACGTGTTGCTACCTTACCTGTGTGTTTCTTCCATGGATGTCTCGTCGAGCTGCTGGGCTGTCCTCGACGTCCTGTTCCGCGTCTCTTGGCCTGCCGGGCTTGCTGGGAGTCGCGTTGATTGGCGCCCGACCCTTTGCGGCTGGGGCGCCGGATCTCCGGATTTCTTCTGGGTTACAGCGCGCGTCTTCCTACGGCTTGGCCAGGATGGAAGACGCACTGATGTGGCTGTTATGGGGGTCCAGGGGGTGCACTGGGCGGTGCTCCTGGTCTCCCTGCCTGGCTTGTTGGTGTGCTGCTCGCCTTCTTTCCTCCCTGTTGCCCCTGCTGTTCTTGATGTTGGTGCAGGGGCGGACCTTGATGGGGGTCAGTGTCTGGCCGGTTGCTGCAGCCCTCTTCCTCGCCCGGCGCTGGTGTCTTGGAGGGCGCCGGGCTGGATCTTGGGGGCAGGGTGCTTTTGGTGTGCTCTTCCTGCCCCTGTGGTGAGTACCGCAAGCGGTTCCGCTTTTCTTCACGTTTGCCTCGCGCTTACATGTTCCTCTGGCTATGTGGTCTGTGCTTTGCCTGCTGGGTCTGGCTGTGCGCGGTGGGCTGCTTCGGCAGTCTTGGCTGGGGAACCTGCTCGGCTGCTTCGGTGGTATTCTCGCCTTTGTTGCTGCTGGCGCTTTCTGGTGCTCTGGGACCCGGCATCCTCTGGTCTCTCCGTCTGCTGGTTGATTCCTGTTGGGGACTGTCCGTGCTGGCTTGTGGTGCTCCCTGTTCCTGCTTGCTGGGTTGGGGGCGTTGCGTGACTTTCTGCGCTGTGTCTCTGCCTTGCTTCCCGGTGCTGCGGGGGGGGCTTCCTCCTCAGGTTGTGGGTTCCCTGGCCTCCTTGTTTTTCGCTTGCTCGGCGCTTGTTGCTGGATGGCGTCTGGGCGGGGGGTTGGGGGACGGTCTCTGTTTGGTGGTGTTGGCCTGTCCCCCTGGTGGGTGCTGCGTTTCTTTCTTCCCTGTGCTTTGCTCTTCTGCTGTGCTGTGTTTTGGCTCCCTGGTTTCTGCTGCTGGGGGTGTGCCGGGGCTGGCGGGTGCTGTGGCCGTCCGCACGTTTCCCTGTGCACACTTCTGCTCTCATGGGCTTTTCGTTTTTGGGTGGGGTTCGGCCTGGTTCGTTCCTCTGGCCTGTAGGCTTCCAGCCTTCCTGCCCTGCATGCTTCTGTTCCCCCTGGTTGGTGCCTGGTTGGATATCCGCCTTGGGTGCCTGTTGCCCGGCTTCTTCCGCCTACTGCCTGTCCGCCCTGTTGGTTCCTGCCTGTTCTTGTGGATTCGGGCCTGGTGCATGCCTGTCTGGGTGCCTGCCTGCGGCTCCTGGTGCTGGGCGCTTCTTGCATCCTTCCGGGGGTGTTGGGTGGCCCGTGCTCGGGGTGCCTTGTTTCTTTCTGCCCCCCTGTGCCTGGCCGGTGATCTGGGCTTCGCTGTGTGGGGTTTCCTGGCCTGTGGCCTTTCCTCCCTGCTGGCGCCTGGTCATGTCTGGGTGTTGCGGCTGGGCGCGCCGGTGCCCTTGCGTTCGCTCCTCTCCTACCCTCCGGCGTGCCCTCCTGCCTGGGCTGGTGGGCTCCTTCCCCGGCAGGTTCCCTGTGGGTGAGGTTCGTGCTGGTTGTGGGTCGGGGAGGTGGGCCTGCGGCCCCCCGATATTCCCCCGTCTGCGGCTCCTCTGCTCTTGCGCTTGGCCCCTGCTTGGGTTTGGCTGGGTTGCTTCTTGCGTGCTGCGTCGGGGTCCTTGGTGCTTACGGACTCCCTGTTTCTTGGGTTCCCGGGGGGGGGGGGGGGCTGTTGTGCCCTCCCTCTGTCCTGGTAGGCCTTTGCCTTGGTTGGCTGTTGGCTCCGGGGCTGTCCTGGTGGGGCCCCTGGTGGGCTTTTTGGCTGGTGTTGCTGCTTGCCTCTTGCCTCTTGCCTGGTGCTGTGTTGTGTTGCGCTGGGTTGGCTGGTGGGCTTTGGTTTCCTGTTGTGGTTTCCTTTTCCCCTCTTGTGTCTCTTCTTTGTGGCTTGGGGTTCTTTGCCTCTCGCTGCCGCTCCTTTTGCCTCCTGTGGTGGCTGGGTGTTGTGGGTCTTTCTTGGCTTCAACCTGGGTGGCTCCTTGGTTTCTTGGGTGCGCTGCTTCTGTGCCCCTCCCTGTCTGTGGGTTTGGGCTGCCCTGTGCCCTTCTTTCCTGCTTGTGGGTGCCGTTCCCGGTGTCCTCATCGCCGTGCCTTCTCTTGGGCTTGGCCGGTGGATTTTTTGGTGGGGCTGCTGGTTGTGGTCTGGTGTCGGCCTCCCCTGGTGTGTGGGCTGCGTTGCTGCATCCCCACTCCCCTTTTCGGCCTTGTGCTGGTGGTTGGCTTTGCCTGGGCCCTGGGGCTGTGGTTTTCCCCTTGTGGGCCTGTCCTTGGGCTTGTGCGTTTCCCGCTCCCGTGCGGCCTGCTTTCGGCCTGTGGTGTCTCTGGCCGTTGCTCTTGTGGGCTTTGCGTGGTTTGTTCTTCCCTTTTTGGGTCTGTTCCCGCTCCCCCCGGGGGTTGTGCGCCTTTGGTTTCTCCGGGCTCCTCTCCTTTGGTTTGGGGGTGCCTGGGGTGTTCCGGGGTGCTGCTGGGGCCTCAGCTCTGCCTCTGTGGTGTTTGCTCCCTTGCGGTCCTTGTTTTTGGCCTCCCTTTGTGGGGTCCCTGCCTGAGTTCTTCCCTGGCCGCTCGTTCTCTGGTGCTTTTGGGCCTCTTTTTTAGCCTCTTGATGGCCGGTGGTTCTGGCCCTGTTGGTCTGGGTGCCAGGTTGGTCCTGTGTCCTTTCCTGTGCTGCTCCTTTGCGCCTGGCTGGTGCGCTGTGGCCTTTGTGTTGGTTGACAGTTGTGGCTTGCCGGTTCTCCCTCTCTGTTCACCTGCTGCTTCTCCTCTCTTGGTGGCTTGGCTTGCTTTGGTGCTGGGCCCCTTCTTGGTTGGGGTTTTTGGGGGTTGGGCCGGTTGACCCTTTGCCTCTCCTTTCGGGTTCTGATGCTCCGTATTGGGGTCCTCCGGGCTGGCTGGCTTGTAGGTTGTCCGGTTGGCTTCTTGGGTCTTTCTGGGCTGCCTGCGTTGTTGGGCTGTTGGCCTCCTTGTTAGTCCTTCCTGTTTTGCCCTTCTTGGGGTTCGCCTTGGGTGGTTCCTTGGTGTCCTCCTGACCTGTGGGTCGGCTCTTGCTTGGTGGGGGTTCCTCATTCCCGGTTCTGGGGTTTGTTTCCCCGGTTCTGTGTTCGGCCCTTGGTTGTTCTCTCTTGGCTGTTCCCTGGCCGTGTGTGGTGTCTGCTTTGGGTGGCACTTGTTACTCTCCCTGGACTTGCTTGGGTGGGTTCCTGGGTTTGTGTCCCTGTGTCTCCTGCTTTTGGTTGCCTCGGTCCTGGCCTCTGGCTGGTTCCTGTGCCCGGGTTTTCTTCTCCCGGTGTGGCGGCCTTGGCTGCGGCCGTCCGGTGTCTCTGCTGGGGTTGGCGGCTTGTCTTTCCTGCCTTTTGGCCTGGGCCTTCTGTGGGTTTTCTGTGCCTCCGGTTCCTTTTTGCCGCTGTTGTGGGCTGTTGGTCGGTGGGGGGGGGGCTTGTCTGGGTTCCTTGGCCCCTTTCTTCCTGGTTGTTGCTCTGGGTCGGTGCCTGTTTTCTTCTCTGGTTCCTCCCTCTTCGGTCTTTGCGGCTCTGCTGGTGGCTTCCCCTGGTGTGTTGGGGTTGGTCCTGTGGTTGGTCGCGTTCGTTGTTTCTCTGGGTTTGGCATGCCTCTTCGTTCTCCTCTTCCTTCCCCTCGCCTCTTGGTGTGGTATTTTGTGGGTTGGTCCGGCAGTGGGTCGCCTTCTTCCCTGCTCTGGGGGGTTCGCTCTCTGTCTTGCCCTGCTGTGTTCCTTCCTGGGCCTTTGGCCTGTCTCCCTGTGCAGCCTGTTCTCGTGCGCTCTTGAGCGTTGGGCCGGGATGTCCTGTTTTGTCCCTGTTGGGGCGGCTGCTTGGTGGTGCCTGGGGCTGTGGGCTTCTTCCTTGGTGTTTTTTCTCCCTGGTTGTTTGCCCTTCCTGGTTGGGTTGCTCCGTTGGGGCGCTTCAGCTTCTCCGGGGCTCCCTTTCCCTGGTGGTTCGGGGGGGTGGTTTTTGTTTCTGCCCCTCTGGGGGTTCCCTTGGGGCTTGCCTCTGGGTGCGGGGCCTCCTTCGGGCTTGCCTGGGGGGTCTTGTGCTCGTTTGCGGTCCTTTCTTGATCGTCCCCTGCTTGTTTTGGGCTCTCGGCTCTGTCGGCTTGGTTGGGGGCGTGGCTGGTTGTGTGCTCCTGCCTGCGTTTTCTTGTGGGCTCCCTTCTGCTTCAGTTGGGTGCAGTTTTTTCTCGGTCTGGTGCCCCTGGCTTTGGTGGGGTTCCGGAAGGCCGGGTTCTCTGCTTTGGTATTCTCCACTTTGTTAGGAATGAGACGAGGACCGGAGGGACCTGGGGATAATGTCCTATTACTTACCGGTAATCTTCATTACTCCTGGTCCCGTGGTCCTCATCCCATTCCTTACTTCCCTCCCTCCCTCCCTGGCGGCCGGCCGTCCGGTTGTTGGCTTGGTATTTTCAGGCTGCATGCTGGGCTGGTACCGCTTATGTACTCCCAGCGGGAGGGAGTGGGTTAGGTATCCCAGCATGCTCCTGTTCTTTTTTTCTGTCGCGGAGATAGTAATCTCCACTTTGTTAGGAATGGGACGAGGACCACGGGACCAGGAGTAATGAAGATTACCGGTAAGTAATAGGTCAGGTTGTGCTGGAGTTGGTGGGGGCCTCGCAGCGACCAATCTCAGTCCCGGCACCGTCAGCACAGATCGGCAGCCGGCAGGTGAAAAATGTGCATTGCAGCGGTATGTACCTGCACAACAGGTGATAGAAGTGCATTTGCTCTCCGGAGCTTCAATGCCGTGCAGCCATCTTGGTCGCCAGCTTGACCACGCCCCTTAGTATCTTACATTTTGACCTACACTAGTCATTAAAGGTGACTTACAACTACGTAAAATATATATTACAACTACGTTTATTTTCAAAGAAAAGATTCCATCTTCCACATTTATGCAATCAGGTATCTCTTTAAAACAAAGGAGCTAGAGTTCAACGATTTAAAAAGTTCACTGTGGGAAGGTCAATGGTATGGCCATATCTATTGTATGGATTAAGTACACTGTATACCAGCTCTGTGTTCCTTTACTTATAAACCAACTTAGCCTTCGTCTTAATCCTCCACATGGGCATGATACTCCTCGGTGATCTGCAATAGTGTTATAATGAATTCATTGTGGTATTTTATCCCATATATAAGCTAAGCAGCTGACACAGCCCTGTACCAAACTGTTTTATTTTTTTCAAAAAGACAATACTGAAACTGGATTTTGGTTTTGAAAAAAAAAATGTAATCCCCCCCTGGCCATGGGAGTCAGCTCTCATGGTGAGGGTGGTCATATTACCATTTTACTGTCCCTCACCACTAGGGTTTGACTAGCAGGGATGGACAGTTAAACAATGCCTATTTGTCTGCCCATCCTGATTAAGCAGGTGGGCAAATAGCCATTTTTCCAACAGCCCTCACTCTGTCGGGCTGTCCGACTAGTTTGGCTATGGCACTGAGGGAATAGTCACCAAGGTAGACAAACTTAAGGCCCACCCACAATAAAATGGAGCCAGCTGACCTTTATCTTGGTGGTTTGTATACTCCATCGCTGTTGCAATGGAGTATACATACTGCAAAGAAAAAAACCAGCCCTTACTGTCTTACCATTGTTATCCCTTATGTTTCCTCCACACAATAATATATGTATTTAACTTTTACACATTTTTTTATTCTCCTTGTAATGTTTGTTGTTACCCTCTCCTATATCACTTGCAGAGACACCCATGGGTAGCGCCGGGACACCCATGGGTATTTGTGCACTCTAGAAGTTGTTAAGATAACATACTATTGCTTTTTATATTATTATTCGATGTGCACTTTCTATTTGTAAAAACTCTGATGCTGTGGGGTCTACATATGAAAACATTATTAACTAATGTGCAAGACATTCATATTCACAATATAATAGAGGATCTAACCACAGAACATAGAAAGCAAACCTCTGGGGAGTACGTCTACAGAGTAATGCAAATTGTAGCAAAGATGTTATAATCTAAGCGATCACTTTAAAAAG
Source organism: Triturus cristatus (assembly GCF_964204655.1). Lineage (NCBI taxonomy): Eukaryota > Metazoa > Chordata > Amphibia > Caudata > Salamandridae > Triturus > Triturus cristatus. The sequence continues at coordinate 796,566,159 of NC_140587.1, read as the reverse complement.
TAATCAGGAAATATGAAAAAAGTAAGAGGCATATTCACAAGGAGGTATCGCCAAATTAATGGCACTTTATCGCAGCCAAAGTCATGATAAATTTACCCCCCCATTCACAAGCTTGTGCTAACAGCCCACAGCACCAGTTTACCCGCGATAGCAGGCGCAAAAAACATCTCCACAGAGGCCCCCTGCAACTATCGCTAATGAGATGCAGAGTGGGCGTTCCCGTGCCAAAAGCAGCGACCACACCACTCCTCACCATTCACAACGCCCAGACAGATCGGCGATAAAAACACAAAACAGGGGATAAGGCGCGTTAGCAGTAGGAAATCTACACCTGCTCTGACCTGGTGTTAAGTCGGACGGCAGCCAGCCCCACAAAAGGGAGCACAGCCCAGGGCCACATCGGAAGTGCAACAGATGTCAAGGGGCCACCCATCATGCAGCCTGGACACCCACGAGGGCCACAACACCCACCGACACCACCCCAGGACCCCACCCCACACCCAGAACCCCCCCCCGGACAACCACAGAGGCAGCGCAGACAAAGACAGCGGACCCCCAGGAAGCGTACCAGCCGCACAGACCCAACCTCTGACAATGTCACCGTCCACCACAGGCTGAAAGGGACAACCACCCCACGTATTCCAGCCATCATCACCCAACAGGCCTACAGCACCAACACAGCTGACAAACCAACATCCCATCCCACACCAAGTTGCGGGCTTGGCTGCACCTGTTGGCCCCTGGAACCCCCCAACCAACACCCACCAGAGTCGGAGGAGTCTCACTGCCAGTCACATCCAAGTACCTCACACCTGTCCTGGACATCACCATCACCCTGGTACCCCAGTCCCCATACGTCCAATACAATGCGCAGGTCATGCTGGAGACCAAGCAAGGATCATGCGCCATAGCAGGATGCACGCACGTGTTGGGGGCACTCCACAGCACACATGTCCCACCTGTGCCCCCTGGTGATACAGTACACAATCACCGCAATAGAAAGCACAAGTCCCACCCCAATGTGCAGGCAACAACAGAACACCATGGAACCTCCAACAATGTCGCCTTCAAATACACAGCCAGTGTGCATGATTCCTCCAACAGTCCATCAGCAACCAGCGTCTCCCGGATGGCACAAAGGGCAATGCACAGCCCCTTGGCAAGTTCCAAATGAACACCCCACTCACCTCAACTCCACAACCATACAAATCACAACTTTGGCAATGCACACGTCACAAAATCCCAACCAACATGCCCACCCACCAGACACGACAGAATAACTCACAATGGTTGCCTGGCCAAGCAGTGAACATGAGCCGTCAATGGCATGGCACCTCAGCCACACAACAGCCAAATGTGGGGAGAGGTGGCAAACAGACATGTGTGAAGGATGCCGTAGTACCATAATTGTGAAAGTACACAATGCCAAGAGTGGCGGAGATGTGCTGGACAGACCGCAGTATGCAGCACACACCCATATCCATGGTGACATACACCTCTGGTGTATGGAGTGTAGTGGACAGTGGACGCAACCATGTCACCACAGTCAGTGGGGGACCTCAAGGAAATCTTGCCTGTTACGCCCCCCTAAGCATGACCGGAGTGAGGATGGTCTGGCGTACGTCACGCCAGCATAGGGGTGTAAATAAGTAGCACGTAGCCCTGGGCGTGGTATTCTTCCGGAAAGCCCAACGTCTCTGCCAGGGTGGTGCCTCTCACCCCACCACGAGGCCGACGCCGTCCTCTAGAGCGGAGTTGCCTGCGAAGCTGTGTGCGTGCCGGACCACGAGCCCGTCAGGCCTACCCCTGTGCAGCCAGGCCTCACTGATCACCTGCCGACACTGGCGTGTGTCAAGGAGGGCCCACCACATTTCGGCTCAAGCTCCAGGCCCGTGTCCCGTGACCTTGGCAGCCTCCTCAGACCATCACGGCCTCCACGACACGGGCCCGCTTGAGTCCTTTTTCGTTGACATACTCTACTGCTGCCTCAGGCCTACTACTCGGCCCAGTAGGTCCCATGTGTGAAACTGCGTCTTGAGTCATGAATGGCAGTGAGCCCAAATCCAGGCCACCGGCAACAGCACCAGACTCCCTTCGATCATTGAGGCATAGTTCCATATGGGCTTCTTGTGACACGTGGTGCTACTAACCCTGTTCAACACCAGCCAGCGACATGTGGTGCCACTAACCCTGTTCAACGCCTGAACTACACAGTTGGGCCATCCAACCTATGCTGGTGACACTCAGTGAATGGGCCCTGCTGACCGCTGCCTCAGGCCTACAGCATGGTCAGGTAGGTCACACATTTGGAAATGAACATCGGTCATTCAGGAGGCAGAATACATGTCATCACATGCCCAGAGAGGTGTAAGAGGATGACGCGTTGCAGTCCGGAGGGAACAAGATCATCGTTACAGAGGTGATCGAACACTACAGACAACTGCTCTTGTGTCACTACCTCTGTCCCTCGCCAGCCAACGACACATGGCTGTGGGCCACTGCTGACCACTCCCTCTGGCCTACACTGCGGTCCGGTAGGTCACAGAGTCTTCATTTTGCAATGGGCGAGTTCGTATCAGCGTACCTGCATCATCGCAGACAGCATCCCCTCTCAGCCCCGGTGCCACTAAGTCTGTTTCCTGACAATCATGGACACTCTCTGGTTGAACTTTGGTGGCGTCTGAGCCTATGGACTAGGGGGCAGGTTTCATCCTCATGTAGCTGATACCTAATTGGTGGTGGCAACGAGGCTGTCGCATTCCACTCTTCCATTTGCTGCTTCCAGATAAAATCAAACCTTCCAGCATCATGCCCTGGAGGACACCTTCCACTGTCCCCCGATACCCTCTGCAACATACACCTCGGACATTGATAGTGACCCGCTCAGGTCGCATGGCCCATCTGACTGCACCGCAAGTCACTGTCCTGTGGCTGGGTGCCTGTGCCGGCCGCTGTGCATCCGGGGCCACTAACTCTGTGCTAGTCAGGTCCGGGACCCCTTCTTCTGAGATATTGGATGGCCCCATAAGCGTTGGCCTTAGGGTCATCAATGCCATTTCTCTGTGGCCCTGCACTGTACGCAGCCTCTGGGCCCAACAGCGTCACACCAGGGCTCACACACCAAATCGAGTCCTGACCGGCCCGGACATGGCATCACCGCAGGTGGCACATTCCACGACCGCAAGGACCACCTCCAACAGCCATCTGCCAGAGTCGAAACAGTGGTCCTGACAGACTTGCAGAGTTGCACAGACTTGTCTGTCGTGGATGCCATCATCGGCCTGATACCATGCTCAGCAGTCCAGGTGCCAGTGACTCAGTGCACCGCAAGCCATTGTCTGTTACTGATTGAGTTATGAGCTGTGGAGAGGTTGCGCAGCTATGTCACCTCAAACAGTGTGGGAACCCTCGGACGTTGATGGGGAAGATGATGCAGGTATGACACACCCCACTGCATCTGCATCAGGTGTCTGTCGGAGGGACACGATCTGAGACTTTTTCTTCAAATGGGTGCGCTCATCTCTAGTGTCCCATCCCCAGTGCACTGCAACTCACGGACACTTCTGTTTGGATGTTGGCTGTCCTCTGGACTTTCTCTGGCTTTCTCCATTTTGCTCAGCAGTTGACTCTTTTATGCATGTGTTTTCTGTTTCTGTTGCACTGGTGTCTAATGTTCAAGTGGTTGCCAGCACCAGGCATTCCGTGTGTAATGACTTACACCCACCCCACACACATCCAGCACAGGCGTCACTGTACATGTGGCTCTGCCAATAAAGGGTCCGGGCGCATGTGCCCATAGCCAGTTCAACATGGTATCTGCGTGTGTCCCTGTGGTCTTGTTGTATACATGAGGGCCCTGGGCCCGACACCATTACATTGTGCTGTGTGCATCAGATGCAGACGTGTCACCGCAGGCAGCGGGTTGGAGCTTGGACATGTAGCTTTGTCGTCACCCACTCAATTCGTAAGGGGAGGTGCCAGGGCCGTCGTACGCAGAGCCAACATGGGTGTGTGACTGGACTTTGAGCACCCCTGCCCGTGGTTCAGGAATGTGAAAGTGCAACTGCATGTGTCTGTATGGCAGTGTGGGTCTCCTTATTGGGGTGTTGGTGGCCCCTGAAGGGTCCCACATATGTGTCCTGGTTTGCATTCCATGGGTTCAGCCCCCACCCACACCTGTTGGGCCACCTCCTTTTGGCGTGCAGGAACATGGCTTTGGGGTGTGATGTGTGGGTGGGTGAAGTGTTGTGAGCCAGCTGTGCTTGCGGGTGCTTCCTGCTGTGTGGTCTGCTGCAGACTGAGTGTTCTCCTCTGAGTAGCTTGGCTGTCTGGGTCCTGGTGGGGGGTTGCGTGGGATATCCATGTGCTGTTGTAGGGCGTCAGTGTCGACGGTGTGGTGTTCCTCTCCGGCATCACTGATGTGTTGTATTCTGTGCTCTGCTGAAGGTGTTGTGTGCCCCTCTGCGATGTGAAGGGGAGGTGCATATTGACTTTGCGTTTGCATATATGTTGGCGCATTGTGCAGGTTTGCATGCAGACTGTATGGCAATGTACATTGTGACAGTATGGGGTGCTGGATTCTTCTGCGGGACAGTGTCCATTTGGTGTACATGACGGATGTGATGTCGTACACGTACATTTCCATTTCACAGTTTCCGGCTCCGTCAGATGTAGTAGGCATGTTTCTGTGCATGTGCCCAGCCAATTGTGTCCTCTGTTCTGCAGTGTCGGCTATGCGCATTGTTCCTCATTGTCATCAATGTGGGTGTGCTGTTTGTGCTATGTGTGTGTGTTGCAGTGTGCCAAGGGGATCGGGCACATGGACCTGGGTGATTGTGGGTGTGCAGTGTGCTACACCTCGTTGTGCCTGAATGCCATTGTGCCCACTCCCCCGCCCCCCTGTCCGTGTAGATGTTGTGTCAGGTCCTCTTGAGCTGTGTCCGTACTCCCTACTCCTTTCACCATCTTCACACTGATGACTGTGGCCTGGGTTTCCTTCAGCTCCTCCGGTGGTGCTGGACTGCCACCTCCTGTCGCCGTTGCTGCCATCGGGTTTGTGCCTGGTTTAGGTAGTCGCATCATTCCGGCGCCTATTGGCCTCCTGGATTGGCCTCCTTGGCACTTCAACTGCAATCCAGGTGGTCTGCTAGTGGGTCAGTTGCTGGTAGTGTTCTGTTGCCTCCGTGGCGCTGGTCTAGTTTTCCTGCGTTCTGCCTCCTGTCTTCATCTCCCTCTTCTTCTTGGCCTTCCCCGACCCGTTGTTCCTTGCTGGTAGTCTGTGGGGGTTGTGGGGTTCGGGTTGGCCCCTGTGCTGTGTCAGGGTGCATCAATGTTGCTACACACTTTGGATTTTTTGGGGTGTCTTTTTTCTGTGGTTTTTATAGGGCATAGTTCCGCCAGACTCATGTGATTTGCAGACTTGTAGCTGGTTTTCGCTACTTTTTGTACCGCGGTTGGCCTCTTCGCATGTTTTGTTGCATTCGCGTATCGCATTTATGCAGTGTGGCGTTGATTTTGATGCGGACATTTGGCGCGTTATTTGGTGAATATTGCATGCTACCGCCTTGTTGTGAATTTCACGTTGGCACGGGGTTATTTTCCTGCGATAGGCTGCGATATTGAAAGTTGCGTTACACTACTCTTTCGGTAGTTATCACACGTTCTTGTGAATATATCCCTAAGTTTATCAAACTGAGTAAAAATTACCAGATGCTTTCTAATGCTTTATCTTCCAGTTCCACTTTCTCTCTGGTAAATCAACGTGTGTCCTTCGTCATTCCCATCTGTTTGTTATTACCATTCAGGAACTAGATGCACCCGTAACATTGGAAATATTTTAGAAGTATACTTGGTGCATAAGGTGGCAGATTGTCTGCTTAATTTCCAGTATAATTTAGGAACCAAGCACGGCATTGATTTCTGAAGGTGACAGGTTGTTTGTACACTGAATTGTAGTGTTTTCAAAATATGCAAAATGTGCATGTGGTTTGAAATTTCTTTTTGATAATTTGTGTTTTAAATGATGTATAGAGGTGTACCAAATGAACCGATGATTCTGCACTTGAAACTAGTTACCTAGGTCACTTAGAAGTTTGAATAAAACCATTAATAATTATGTAACATGTTTGCGTAATACGCCATCATTTTAAAAATGGATGCAGTTTCTGATGTTCTGTTCAACTTGCCCCTGTTCATCCCCCCTCCCAATCAGTGCAAAGTCATCTTTCTTCCTCTTTCCGTGGAACATCGGGTGAATGGCATAAAAGTATTAGCGATATAAAACATCATTAGAAGACCTGCATCATGAAAGAAGCTTCCATTGTGTGCTCAAAGTATAATTTTCAAGGACTTCCGCTGGAAATCTTAGGATAGTTGTTCTTAATTCCATGAGTCATTGATTAAGAATTGTTTCATTTGTGTTGTACATCTCCAGAGTGCAGTTGCTGAGGAAGCAAGCAGAAGGTCTCTCTACCTTAAGAAATGAGTAAGTGCTAAATATTTTCGTAGTTTTTAATTATTAAGTTGATTTGCCAATGATGCCCTAACCATGATCATACCATGCTGAATTTGCAAAATCTATTAATAGCTTGTGTGATCTGTTGATAAAACTTGTGGTATTCTGTCTTGTGTGGGATTCCTTTATCATTTTCCTTGTAGGCTACTTGTCATGCTGCCAGTGTTGTATGTGAGTTGATATTTAGAATTTTGGCCTAGACTTTGCCTAATCAAGGATCATATGGTTTTATGAAATTTTCATGTAGCCATACTTCTGTAAGTGGGCCTTTATGGCAAATTCATAAATTTTTATGTGTACAGCATTTTGACTATTCTGTAATGAATATAAGTTTGCTCTATTTTTGATCTATAACTCACAGGTATATTTACAAGAAATGGCGCTCCACTGTTTTACTGCAGCGGATCATCAAACATTTTTACCAGTGTGGTACCACAGTTTCTAATGCCATGTTAGCATTGTATTTATAATACAGCTCTCCATGATGTTAGGAAGAAGCCAGCGTCGGAAAAACTGACACTGATCTCTGCTCCGAGTCACAAAATAAAATGCACGCTAACATAGAAAAAGTTACGTTTGCCCTATTAACGGCCATAAAAATAGATTCTATCCATCCTAGCACCACTTTTGTGCACCTAGCAGACAAAAAAAATAATACAAAAACACCACTGCATGAGAAAAAATTTTTACACTTACGTGACAGCTGCCATGGAGCAACCATGAGTGAGCACAGCACAGAACATCAACCCCAACAACCCTTCTTCTAGCCAGGATGACGAGCCAGAGTGCCAGGGGAAGAGGAACTGCAAGTTCAGCTAGGAGGAGAATGAGATCTTGATCACGGAGCTGACAGAGCACCAACACTAGCTCTTCGTCAGCTCCAAAGTGTCATTGGGAGAAAAAAAAATATGGCAGTCCATAGTGGACAATGCGAACAGCATTGCCAAAGTCAACAGGACAATGACTGATTGTAAGAAGCGCTGGCACGATGCTAAGCTCAAAACTAAGGAGAAACTGTCAATAAATCTCCAGGCAGCATTGGATACCAGAGCTGGTGTTCCAGAGCAACAGGAGGAGTGGGATCCCTTGCAGGTGTCCACAGTCATCCCTGAGGAGTTGGTGGTTGGAGCTGTGGGACAAGACAGTGCTGAAATACATCAGCAACAGGGTGAGTCCTCACAAGGGCCAACGTGGATAATTATGTAATGTTGTGCAGTCCAGGCAGCTATGTCCCAGCGCTCTGCGGCACTGTCTGCAGGGCCAAATGGTAGGCACCTGGCCCATCTATGGTTAGAGATGAAATTAAGGGAAGGATCATGAGCATTTTGAGCATATGTTGGCATAGGGCAGCATCACAAACCTCCTAGCTGTGCTACCCTATGTCAAAATGAAGCGTAGCAATGTGCTGTTTCTACAAGATATGGCATACTCCTATCTTAACAGCAGACGTTCACCAAAGCAAGCAGCCCTGCACCATGGTGCAAGGGTACCTGCCTTGGTTCTAGCCAGCTGAATGTGCACCAGCATAAAGGAAAGCACAGGGATGTGTTGTATTGCGCTAAACACAGCGCAAGCCTGCACTTTCCTACTCTCACAGCTTGGCGCTGCAAGATGGTTTCTTGTCAATGAAAGAAGCCCCTCTGTCTTACCTGGGCCCATGCACATTAACTTAGCCTCCAAATCGCAGGCATACCATTGGTATCTAACAGGAAAACAACACGCCTGAGGGGTGGGGATATGTGGCCCCTGGATAGTACATACACATAGGGACTTTTTAAAAGTAATGTCCAGACTCTCCTAGACTAAACTACATGGTACACAGCTGTCCTGTAATCAAGGCCACACAGGTCTCAGCTGCCATGGTAGGGATCACCTGACCTCCTCTCATCTACATCTTTATGACTGTATGTGGGGGTGAATGCAAGTTATGTACACCAGCCGACCAGGAGCCATATTTAAAGTGAAAAGGCGCAGGGCATCGATGCAAACAAATCTGCAGCACCGCGCTTCATCATTTCACAAATGCATGGATTGGCTGTATTTACTGGAATATGTGCCACCCCGGTGATCACCCCTGTGCCGCTGCAAAAAGAACAGCTGTGCGCCAATGCAGTTCGGGGCTTGTAGTTACTATATGTGCTAAAGATTCATCATGGAAGCCACATAGCCTACAAATTTGTGAGGCCCAGTTTTTTCCCATTTGGGTATTGTATCCTTTGTCGGGTATCTCCCAAACAACAATAACATACATTTGTTCCTTAGAAATTGTTTTAAGTGAGTCATCAGGTATGATTGAGGTTCTAATTTTAAAAATGAGTTGATAACTGACCAGGAGTGATTTTTCTTTTTAGCTCATCCTTGTCTAGAAGACTCGATAAAAGAGTAACTGAATGATTTATTGTTTGCTTAAAAACTGCTTTGCTCCTAACTTCTTTTTCAAAGGATGGGCACTTAAAATTGTGTAAACTCTCACTTAAATAGGCTCTTCAACTCCTAGCATGCTCATACCTCGATATCTCCTGTCAGCATTGGTTTTCAAGGGTACCCAGTTCTGAGTGAAACACAGAATATAGCATTTTTAAAAAGGCAGATTGCCGTACCAGAGTTTGCCTTTTCAGACCAAATTCTAATCTGACATTAGCGTGTCCTACATGCCAAGGGATCCCACAGACTGATTTGAAGACCTTAATTTGTAGGTCATCAAGAATTTTAGCATCTTTACCACGAAAAATCATTGAGCCGTAAGCCAGAGAAGGAATCAGCTTTGCTTTCATGACCTTCAATAAATGTTCATGGTTTGGACATGACAACTTGTCCCTCAGCTTTCTAAAAGCAAAGGACAACGCTTTGCCTTTGCTTTGAGGTTATTGAAATGCTGTCTAAAGGACATATTATCGTCGAATGTTATTCCTAGGTATTTATAATATTTCACGGTTTCGATATGTAACCAGTTGATATTCCATTCTTTCTTATCTGTTTTTGTGCCACCAATTGTCATTTTTGTCTTTTTAGTATTAATTTGCAATCTATTAAGGATAATATAATGATTAAAAAAGAATCAACCAGTCTTCTTAGGCCTATTATAGAATGGCTTAACAGTATGGTGTCATCAGCGTATTGTAAGTATTTGATGTCTTTGCCTAAGAAGGTAGGTGAGTGAGCATTAACGTCTTTAAAATGTATTGGTAGGTCGGCCATGAAAAGATTAAAAAGGCATGGAGCCAGAATACAACCTTGTTTTAGACCAGTCTTAGTTTCTAAATGGTGGGCTGTACTTCTGCCATCTCCGACTTTGATCTGAACCCATGTATTAGTATATAATAATTTAATCATATTAAGCAATTGGTTTGGGATCCCCCATTCTAAAAGTTTGGCCCAAAGTAGATTACGGGGAACAGAATCAAAAGTGGCTTTAAGATCAACATAACAAATATATAACTTTTGCTTAGCCCTTTCGCCCTATAAAGTCAATGAGGTCAAGTTCGTGATAGTTGATTCGCCACTTCTAAATCCGGTTTGGAAAGCTGGAATTAGACCTTTTTTTGTGGCCTGTTCTTCCAAGTCCTCAAGCAAGCAGCTCGCAAAGATTTTTGCCTCCACGTCTGTTAGGGCAATTAGACGATAACTTGCAGGACTGTCTTGTGGACCACTTTTGTATATTGGCTGAATTACGCTTACTTGTCATGACTCAGGGACTGATTCAGATTTAATAACATCATTAAATAAAATCATTAAAACCTCTGGCCACCTCTCAAGTTTTGGTTTAAAAATTGAATTTGGAATTCCATTTGGACCGGGTGCTCCAGTCGATCTGATCCTGCTTATTGCCTTTTTAACTTGCTCTATAGACCAACACTCATTAACTTCTTGCTCAGCTTGGACAATATGCTGGACATTACCATATTTTCTGCCTTCTTCTCTGTTTGACTTGTTTGTCTTTTGGCAAACAGTATTAATGTTAAACTGTGGGTCCGAGGGTGCACCATAAAGATTATAAATGAAAGATGCCCAGCAAGATTCGGTGATATTAGCACTATTCCCTCTTTTGCCACCGTTTTCAAGATTGTTTATTGTGCCCCAGAAGAGTTTGGAATTTTGGGTTTTACATGAGAAGTATAGCTTGGACCATATTCCCTCATAGTAGGATTGTTTGGCTTTCCATATTTCGTTTTTATATTGTTTTCTGAGCCTTTTTAATTTATGGAGCTCCAAAATTTGTAATACTCCATTCGGCATTCTGGAAATCGCCCTTATAGCTCTATTGAGTTCTCTTTTTAGGCGGAGCAGTCAACTGGTGTACCATCTTGATTTTTTTGTTATTATAATGGAGCCTTTTGATGTCATAGAAGGGGGAAAATGATCCAAAAGGGAAACACACAAACAAGGCCTAATATCAACCATGGACTTCCCTTCATTTTTCTCAATCAGTACTTTGGCGATTGTGAGTTCTAAGAAATCCAGTATTTGGTTTCTCGCGTTCCACACTAGTCTTTTAAGGCTAAAGGCTGTTGGAACAATTTTCATGGGTCTTGCTTCCGGCAGATAAGCGTATGATAAAGCCAAGGAGATTGATTTCGATTGTGGTCGCTTTCTATCCTGGGTATTACTTGATATTTGTAGAAGGAGGATGTCAGCCCCAATGAGATGATGGAATAATCAATGATGGAGAATGTGCCTGTTTTTTTTAATGTGGGTATTTGGCCATCATCCTGTAGTAACACAAGGTTATATTTATTAAGCTGGGAACAGCAAATCTGTGTCAGTGCTTTGGTTGGTTTATTAGCACAGTTTTGATTAAGGAGATGTATATTAAAATCTCCTGAGATGATTATCATTGCGTCTAAATGGTCATGATACAGCACTTTGACTATTTCCCATAGGACAGTAAATTGAGAAGACTTGTCAGAGTTTTTTTTAACTGAGGTAGACGTTTAGGAGTATTATAGGTTGTTTAAAAGCTAGTTTGATACACAAAAGCCATGCCAGTTGAAAGTCAATTTCATAATGTTTGACGTCCAAACTCAGAGAAACGTAGATAGATAGGCCTCCACTTGCGTGACCAAAGGCTGCCTTACGGGATGCAAGGTTCCAATACTCGAAATAACCAATAAGGGGTTCCTTTTCCATGTTCCATTTTTCCTGGAACATTAAAACATCAAAATCCCTCAAAAAGGTTACTGTATCAGGATCCTCTATAAGGGTTTTCAGACCATTGGTATTCCACGAGCAAATATTAAAGGGTTTTATGTCTCTATATGAGCTTTTTAAGCATCATTTGTGCATGTCGGTTCTCCCTTTTGTTAGTATTGTAGGGAGCCAGCACCAATCCTCACTGAGGGCTGTATCTGTCTTTATCTCTTCACATTCACGAGTGCCTGGGTTGCAGCTTGTAATCTTGATCCCGGATGACAGATCTAAATTAGTCAGTGGCACTGAGGCTCCTTTCAGAACCCTGAAATGTCCTCTTAATCTTGAACTCATAGCGGGATCCCTTGTGGCTGGACTGTTAATTGATAACGTCGGGATCAGCAGAGTAGGATATTGACTTTCGCTAATTTTCCATATTTTGATACCCCATTTCTCAAATTGTGCTGTATTTGCTAAGATTTTTTTAACTATGTCTTCACGATGTCAAGTTGTAAGAGTCATCTCTTTGTTGGAATTGTTATGATCTTCTCTGAATTCAACGGAATCTAAATCTTCCGATGTTAGGTCTTTAAGGTCAGGGAATGCGTTTAACAGTTTCAAAATATTACCGCGATTCAGAATATCGTGTGGACCCCTTGAAGTATACCATGGAAAAAATGCTAATTTCATAGCTGTATCCGAGAAATCATTATTCTTTAATTTTTACTTTCATTATCTTACCAATGGTCTCGGATGGCAGCTGCATGTCTTGAATGACCCCTTTGCCTAGCCCAGTGTCATCCACAATTGTTAGTTCGGAGGATACTGTATGCTTGATATTGGTTGAAATTATTTCTAAAGTGGCATCATTGTTAGCACTTTTCCGTTTACAAACATTTTGCTTCTCAAATCGTTGATCGTTTCCTTTTTGAGCCTGATCTTGTCCACTCACTTGTGGATTAGATGTTGCAGTAGATTGTGACCCTATGCAGTCATTGAATACTTCGGAGGGAGGTCGTATTGGGGCCGGCCCAATTAGGCCGGTCAAAGTTTTGCTCCGGCGAGATTCCAAGGGTTTGAAAATTGGATAGACTTCTTTCGTAATAAGCTCAGTTGGCAAGTCTGTGATTGTAGATTTTTTTGAATTTTTTATTTTATTGTGAGCTTTCCTTAGTCTTGTTCTTGCTCTTTTAGTTAGACCATCTGAGTTCATATTAGTGGATAATGTCTTGTTTGGAGTAATTTGTGGGGCATTAACTTCACCTGCCGATGTTAAATCAATGGATTTGTTTCCTTCATTCAAGACCTGAGATTTCTGTGACAAGTTTGATGGAGTCTCTTCCTTTAGAGATTGTTTTTTTCCTTACTGCAACATTCCTTGTTGATGGAGCTATATTATGTTGCTGAGTTTTACTAATATTAGAGCTATTTTTATTTTTTGTTGATTTTTTTCTTATCGCGGTTTTTTCCTGTAGACTCCCAGTTTCATCTGATGGTCCCACAGTTGTGGTTTTAGTATCCGAGTGAGAACCATGATTATGTTCATTCAAGACTCTTTTGTTTTGTACAATTTTGTCTGCCATTGCCTTGACCTCTTGCACCATGCAACTCATAATAGTCGGTAACGCTGAGATTTTATCAATTATTTGCGCACAAGTGCATGTTAACAGTTGATTGTCTTTGTCTGATTGGGCTTTGGCTACCCGGTTTGATAAATGAAGCAATTTAGCATCTATCCCAGCTACGTAGAGGGCCAATGTGTTTAATAAATGCACTTGAATGTTCAGTTTATCTGAGTGAAAATTGAGAGCGTTGGTGATATTGTCCATTGTGTTAAGTAAACAGCCCCATATTCCGCTTTCCGGGCTTTTTAGTTTATTTTCTACAACACAGGTTCCGTCCTGAAAATTTTCATCAAATTTGGCTGGCAATGATAGGTCAGCTGAACTAAGCGGATTAATCAAAGAATCAGCTTGCACAAGCTTGCTTTGGCTGTTTAATAAAGGCACATTCTCTGCGGTAATTTTGCCTGGGACAAGAGTTGACTTATTGTCCCTGTTAATGATACTAGTTTCCAAAATTATGCTTGGTGGGTCCCTATTCAATGAATTTTTACTGCCATTTGGACTGGAGGATGCCTCTGGTATCATGGTATGGCAACCCCTGGTGGTTTCAGACTTATATAAACAAAAGAGGTATGCAGTTCCTAATTAGTGATGCAGGCGGAGGTAAGTGATCTCACAAGTGAACCCTAGTGTGTGGATGTTCACATGGGCAGGAGAAGGTATTCCTCCATTCTGAAAGAGACCCTCACACACCCAACAAACAGTTGTCTTGCTTCATCATTGGGTCTGCTCCTACTCGGGTCAGCGCTGCAATACCCCGATCAGGCGCCCGTGACGGGGCCTACTTAGCGGAGATCTTTATTCCTTAAGAAGTTGGGTGCAGTGCATGTGAGGGCCCTAGTGTATGATAAGAGTGTAGGTGGTGATACTGTGTATGAGTGTGAATTAGAACAGGGATTAGTGATCCACTCAAAATAATTTTAATGAATTGTGGTCACTACCCTGGTTAAAACTAGAAAAACGCACACTCCCACTCTAAGGTATGTGGGAATATGTGCTGGTGTGATAGGTCGACATGTTTCTTGCCTGTTATCTATTGATGGCAATTTCTCAGGACCAGAAATGGATCCACCCACACTTTTTGGTGATGGTCAGGACCTCAATGAAGTACATGCATGACCACCCGTACAGCACCCTAAAAAGTGGTACTGGCAGATCTCTCCCCCCAACCCTGTTTGAGTCATGGGTTAACAACATTGTGTGCTGGTAGTGGCAGACACTATAGTGTAGTGTCAGTTTAAGGCGTGGAGGACCTTCCGTATCCCTACCCCTGTGCTCTACCAGAAAAAAAGTTTTCAGACTTAGACAGAACAAGGGAGGGTATCCGAACGAGGGGGGACATAAAGACCTCGTCACATGAGTTTTGGTCCGGGACAGATGATAAATTGATCACAGAATTGGTCTCGCTATGACTATAGTCTTGTGGTATTTGCATAATTGCACATTTGCGCCCATCAAATGTTGCCGTAGAAGACATAGAGGCCATAGAAGCGTGAACTTGGGCTTTTACCAGAAGCGCACATATAGTTTGTGGTGTTGTTGATGAGATGGACACAGTGGCCGCTGTAGAACAGATCCCAATGTTATTGACTGCTAATTGGTAATCACTGCTGGCTTTTTTTGTCTCCGGGCATGGTAGGACATTATCAAACTTACACTCAAAGTCGGGGCCTGAGCCATGCGAGAATGCTGTGTTGATCTCAGATATTTGATCAGATATTTGATCGCCATTAGCACCTATGGCTGCTGATGCTGTTCCATTATCCTTATCCTTAGCCTTGTTTACTGAATGTTGCTGCTTGGCCCTGCAGGTAGTGTAACTGGCCATCCCAAAGGTATTCTGAAGGTGGCCCCAGGACTATGGCTCGAAGTTGTAAGGCGCCAAAGCGGCCGTTGCTGGGCACAGCCCTCTTGTAGTGTCCCAAGGTGCCCAGCACTGTCCAAGGGAGGAAGGAGGGGATCACAGAGAGAGCAGCAGGACCCGAGAGACCGGCAGAGGCCTACCACAGCAAGTGGGACCAGCGCTGTGGGAAGGCAGCGGTAGCCAGGCCCAGTCCTCCACCCCCTGCTTCACCCCACTCACCTGATTACCAATGCAGCAGCATCCATGGGACCAGACTGCTCATCTATGTGGAGCCCGTCGCTCCAGCAATCCAGTTCAGGCTTCCACGGAGTGGCAGTGGGACCCAGCGGAGTTCTGTATCTCCGGCCTTAGGCTCCCCCGAGGATCCTATGTCCACGGGGCCTCCGAGGTGGGCTGGGCCTCCACTGTTTACCTTCCTATGTCGTCGCTCTGAGTCCGGGGCCAGGGTGGTCTGCGCGTTGTGTCTCTGGCATTAGAGGGAGTCCTTGCATACTCTGGGGGCTCCTGCAGCGTTTTGGTATGTGGCGGGCGAAGATTACTGCTGTTTTCTCATTATTACGGGCATCAGGCACCGGAGCTTTAGCGCCGAGCGGCCATTACGGTCGATGGCTTGGCCACGACCCCAAAAACATATTTTGTAATCACTATGTGTGTGATGACTAGCAAGTGCTCACTCAAGGTTTCAAGCATTAAGTTCAACTGGTGTCATGCAGTCAATGTGAATGGTGAATTAAGTCACCCCACAAGTTACAGGTCCACCCATGGTTACTGGCAAGCATACAACATTGGACTGACAAGTTAACACTGCTAGTGTGAGTGGGAACAGGGTAGCTGTCTGTGTATGATTCCAAAAACCAACTAAGTGGGCACATGATTTTGAACACATTATCCATCCAAGGTATGTTGAATTAACAACCCACGCATAGATGTTGTATGTGAACACATACAATACAATACACTGTGTAATTATTCAATCATGATTGTCAGGTCCACTGCTCAGCAATGTCTGATTGTAAGATGATATAAAGTCATGGCCAGCCTGACAGATCCCTGTCTATAGGTTAGACACCTACTCACACATGTTGCCAAACACTACTAGCAAAAACATATGCATGTAAAAAACTTTACCTAAACTTGCATGCTAACTCCCACACAGAAAACTATGACGTAGACATGTATGTAGCAAACAATGACATTTAATATCAATAGAAAAGTTAAAAAAGAAAAACGTACCTGCCCTATAATAAATACCTATCCTACACTTTCTTAGCCTACCAACTATCTACAACTACCTCAACGTAACTTAGCTTACTCTACACATTTAGCACCACTCACCTCCCTTAAGACACATCTTCACACAAGGTCAATAGAAACTACACCTAAACATCAACTACCTACACATAGAAGCCTAAACAATCATATATTTTTCATATATTTGTATATATATATTTTTTAAAAATATTTACATTTTTGGTATTTTTTTATATTTGTAAAACACATCAACCCCTACCCCCAAATAATCCAACCTACCCCTACCCATTAAAAATCTAACCCACCCCTAAAAAAAACCTATAACCACTTTCCCTACACTAGCACTATAATAACCTAAACTAAGCAATGAAAACCTTAATTAAAATGTAGAACATAATATACAGGGGGAAGGGCAGAAAGGGTCCCTGTGGCTTTGTTGCCATGTTGGTCTGGCCTGTCTGGCCACTGCCTGCTTTATCTAATACGGCATGGATAACACCTGGGTCATTTTGTTTTCCGAACTGCCACACATAATTTCAGGTCGGATTTGTCCTTTCTTAAGTCCTTTTCAAAAGTACTGGACCCTTCTGTGGCCTGAGGTATGGGTCCAGGTGGTATTGTTGGCCCACTGGTTGATGTCGGGTATGAGTGGGATGGAGATACCTTTCTCAGACTGCCCATTCCTCTCACTGTTTCGCTTGTCAAAGGTTGGTGGCCCCTTTGAAAAGCAACACCACCTGCCCTGAGCCTTCTCCTCCTCGTACCTCTTCCTCATGGCCCTGTTTGCCTTTACCATACGTCTGATGTGGTGGTAGCGCTCCTTGCGTTTGTTGTACTGCCTGGGCTGCTCTGGGCTCATGTTGTGTATTGAAGCAATAAGGATAAATGTCAGCCAAAGGGCAACTAGGAAGAGGTAACAACCTCGTCCAGGATGTCCAATTCCTTTCCGACCACATCGGCCCAGCAATGTTTGTGTTGGCGTGTGTTGCGGTCCACTCCATACATCCTCTGCATCTGGAGGCGTATACATTCACAATGATGCTTGTGGACCTTCACAGGGTAGCCCTGGATGACATAGCCCGCAATGGATAACATGTTGGGCGGGTAATGCGTGACCAGCCATAGGAATGCCGCAAACTCCTGCTCGGTCATTGAGCGAGACCGACCCTTCTCCGGCATGATCCCACACAAATGACAACACCCAAACACAACAGAACCCCCCCCCCCAATAACCCACTTTTACTCCTATGACAAATATAGCCCAAATAACAAACACCCAACATCACACAGGACAATAAATAACAATATACAACAAATACACACAAAAAGCACTCAAGGGACACGACAGGAACAGCAGACACAAGGCACCAGCTCCAACAAACAAAACACCACCAATCCCAAGCTCAGACAGTAAAACTGTGACTTATTGTGAAAGTGAAAGTACCTTCACAGTTCCTGGTGTGCAGCATGCAGGATCCATGACATCAGTTCCCTTTATACATTACTTCAATTCCTGGGCAGATGTGTTGTTTTTTGTACGCTACCACTCAATGCATCGATTTCACAAAAGGCATGACAAGGGACAATGCTGTTTTTAGCCCCCATCGGCTGGGAAGCATAATGTTTGGCTGATGCTGCAGTTAAAAATGTTATTTTTTGTTGTTTTGGGATGAGCATTTCATGTAATAATGTACCGAAAATGCAGTGTTAGGTGTGAATAGTGGAGTTGACCTGTTTACATTCTTTGCATTTGTTTAATATGTGTGTTATGAAGGTAACATATGTGTGGGTTCATCGTGTTCAGGGATCATACAATGCGTAGTGCCTAAACACTGTGGTAGCACAATGGCACACCATACCAGAGGTGCCCAGTGTGCTGAGTTATTAGTAGCACCCATTGACATTGTATTAACTTCCTCCAGGGATGCAAGAGACTACTTCTGCAGTGGGGTCAGTGCACCCACATCTACGAGAGCTCCGCCTACTGCTAAACAGCGCTTTGTCTCACATTGGAGGCATCAGGCTGTAGTAAAATTTGAGAGTGTGCAGCAATTGGCTGCACCTATCTGGATGGATGGTGCCATTTGATTGTTTGAGTATTTGCATTTCATATCCAAGGGCCGTACCCCACAGGAAAGTGACAGTGTCATCATTTTTGGCCAACGCGATCCTCAATTATTGTGATTGTGCTACGGTAGATCGAAATGCATGCCTTGGAGTGACCTCCTACCTAAGGCTACTTAAATCACACAATACCTACACTCTACATCAAGGCAAGTGTTGCTTGTGCATAGCAGTGGGTGTGCCCATGCAACACTGTTGCACTGGCAAAGCATGATATATGGAATTTGGCAGTGTGATAGGAGATCACCTAATGCATATGACACGTGGATACCTTTGTTGATGTTGCATATGTAGACTGTAGTTTTGGGACTGTGTTCCCATGCACATACTATGCAGAAAACTTCAAAGTCATCATACAATGAGTGGCTTTTACTTTCTTCTACAAGTATGATGCTGTACATATGGCTAGCATCAGGAGAGACACACACACAGTCATTACACACTATCTACGTTACCACACCATGGTAATTGTGGTCAGCAATGGAGGACTATCTGCTACAGGTAGTTTGCATGAACACTATTTCATTTAATCCAGATGATGTTCATTGCTGTTTGTTACACATTGCTACATACATTATGTGTGACAATTATTTTCTTTTCTTTTTAGAATATTTTTATTTTGTTTTGAAAATAAAGCAAAACATCAAACAAAGCATGAATTCACGATACACGATGAATGTCATTCACTACCCAATAGTTTTATAGGGTAATTGTAAAAGTGTGATGCCTCTTGCAGGTGAATCTGCCGATGGGCTTGGACGACTTGGGAGCACAAAGATATAGGGTCACAGTTACATTGACTGGAGTTACCGGCAGTGGGAACAAATATCACAGCTTTCAAGGCTCCTCCTCCGGTCTTCCAGGCAGCAGTCCCCCTCTCTCCTCTTCCACTTCCAGACCGTAGTATTTCATCCATGGTGCCCATATCTTCCATAATTTCCGCGGGTTGCCCCTGACCTTATACGTCACTTGTTCCACCACCATATACAGATCAAGACTTGCCCTCCATTCATTAAGCGTAGGTAACTGCGGGCCCCCTAATATTTAGCTATATCACGTTTGGCTACCACCAACCCCAAATTCGCTAATACAAGTTTACATCTCGGAATATCCACGTCTGTTGGAATTCCCGGGAGGAGAAACCTTGGTTCCAGCTCTGGTTGGATTTCCAGTATGTTATTAAGCTCTCCCACAACACTTCCCCAGTATGCCTGGATTTTGTTACACTCCCAAAGGGTATCTATGAATGTTCTACATTCTATGCGGCATCTCAGACAATTCAGGCTCTCAGCTCTCCCTATTTTATGCAACCTGGCTCTAACAACATATGTTCGGTGCAGGATTTTGTATTGGATGAGACGGTAACCTCAGTTTAATCGCCACTTCCTGTGGATGCATGAGAGCGGCCTCCCAGTCTACATTGTCCATTACCCCAGTGGTCCTCTCCCATTTTGCTCGGAGCGGACCCAACCTATCCGGCATATTATTAAGTAATGCTTTATTGCTAAATGAAATGGCTTTGGCTGGGATCTCCTCCAGTAAGAGTCGGCCCTCTAACCGGGCGTACTCCGGTGGTGTTTCCCCATTCAACCCCTCCACAACCCATGCATGACGGAGGTATGAATATGCCTGAAGGTCGTGGAGCTGGTATCTGTCTTGGAGTGTGGTGAAAGAGGCCAGCACCCCATTCTCCAGAACATCCCTTATTCTGGAAATCCCAATTAAGTCCCATTGCCTAAAGCCTCTCAGCTTTCCGACCTCGACTAACCGAGTCCCCTCCCACAAAGGGGTCTCTCTGGTACATCTATGGTCCCACTTCATTTGGCGTTCAGCATCCATCCAATTGGCCACATTTTGGAGGTCATATCTCTTGGCTCATTTCGGCATAAAGCCGATTGATTTCCATGTACCAGAGAGGTAATAACAGTTATAAGATGTGTCACAACGATAGTAGCCAGGATCTTGGTTTCTATATTTAATAACGAGATGGGACGATAGGACCCACATTCGTCAGGGGGTTTCCCCGTTTTGGGTATCACCACCACAGTTGCCATTCTAAGGTCTGCAGGAAGTATCCCGTTGTCTTTAGAGGCCGTAACATCTTAAGTAAGTGTGGGGCCAGTATGGCACTGTGCATTTTAAAGAATTCCCCCTGGAAGGCCATTAGGGCCTGGGGTTTTCCCCACTTTCACCCAACCAATAGCCTCAGTGACCTTGTCTAGTGTGATATCTTCCTCAAGCCTATCAGTGTCGTCTGGGGTGAGGCAAGCGAGTTCGATCCCTGCAAGATACTGGATTATTTGTGCCTCACTTGTTTGTGTCTGAGCAGGATGGAGTGCTGAGTAGTATCGGGCAAAGGCACCAACAATATCCTGGGGTGTGGAGTAAGTCTGGCCCTGTTGCCTAATGGACATTACCCACCTTGATTCCTGTTCCTTGCTACCCAGCCATGCCAGCAGTTTACCCGCCCTATCTCCAGTCTCATATAACCTGTGTTGAACTGCAAGCTGGTGAGCCCGTGCCTCATTGGTAACCAGTGCCTTGTATTCCCTTTTCGTAATGGCAATTTGACGGAGGGTATGCTCACTCAACGTGGAGGCACCCGTATGTTCGAGGTCTACCAGCCTACATTTCATCGCCAAAATCTCCTGAGTTTCCCACCGTTTCTTATGGGCAATAATATTTTGGGCTCTGTTGCGTAAGACCGCCTTGAAAGCTTCTCAATACAGTAACAGACGATTGCACTGAGCCAACGTTTTCCCTGAAGTAAAGCTCGGTATCCACCCTGAGTTCCTCGGCCACCATTTCATCTTTCAGGGCCCAGGCATTCAGTCTCCATGAGGTGCCGTGAGCTCCCCTTCTCCCTCCCATCCTTAAATAGAGCAGTGAGTGGTCTGAGATACCCTTGGCTAAATACTCCAACTCCTCTACCTGTTGAATCTCCCCAGCTGGGGCAAAGAGGTAATCCAGCCGCGAAAACACCCTGTGAGCCCCGGAAAAGAATGAGTATACATGTGTGGATGGATGGTGACGCCTCCAAAGGTCAGTTAATCCAAGGGCCACCTGAAATCTCGCCAGTGCAGTGGCCTCATGCGGCCCTGGTCGCTTCATCGTATGGTCCAAAGAGGGTTCGCTCACGTCATTGAAGTCGCCTCCTATGATATGTGTAGCGGGGCCAGACTGTAAGAGGAGGTCTGTCAGTTTATCCAGCGTACTCTGCTGGAGACATGGGGGAGCGTACACACTAATAATAAACCAAGGAGTGTGGTTGCATGTGCCCTGGACAGCTACATATGTGCCATCTGAGTCCTCCCATCGTTGAGTGACTCCAAAGGGGGTACATTTTTTATTAGGATTGCCACTCCCCTCGGGTGAATCCCGCGTGTGCCAGGGTGGTGTAGTGCCCCCTACCTAGGAACGAGCAGTGTGGACCCATAAGATGCATTTCCTGTAATAGTATAACATCCGGTTTGTGCCTTTTAAGGTATGTAGATACACTGACTTTCCACGTCATCACTGTGTATCCACCCACTGCCATTGTGGAACAAAAGTTAAAGCATCACATGCCCACCCCATGCTCTGAACAACACCCAGACATTGCCATCTCTTTGCAGTTTCAGTATTCATGCAAAGTAATTGAACAAAACTAACCTCCCCTCCTCCCAGTAAACATACTCCAAAACCTGTAGCAGTGTCCCGTATATCCCCCTCCCCACACTCTGTAGGCACCCCCACCACCCCAATTTCATCAACATGACAACCCGGGCAAGGGAAAACCGCCCAGAGGTCTGTAGCCCTCCCCCTTCCCTTATTTACTCAACTATACCAAAATACAATAACAAAAACACACTGTGACCTTCCCATTATCGTGCCAAAGGTCCCAAGTGTCCGCCTGGCCGCGGGAATCTTACAGCATCTCTAGGTGGGAGTCTGGCCCCATTTCATCATTCCTCTTGGCCCAGTTCATGTGGCTGCAATGCTTGAGGGTGTTTACCCGGAAGGCTCTGGCCTGAAGCTTCCAGGTGTTGAATGCTGTCCAAAAGAGGGTGTTCGCTGTCCGCATCCTTGGATTTGTGTCTTTCTGACTGGTCAGAGTCTCCATTATCGCTTGATTTCCGAGAGGTTCGAGACATACAGTCCTGGGCAGTGTCATCATCCGTATCCGATAGGGTGTTTTTCTGTTCCTGAACCTCAAGGATCTCCCCTACGTAGTCACAGTAGGAATCCGGTGTTTCAGCACTCACCTCAGCCTCTTTTCCCTAGGGCGCTCTTGTCTGGGCTCGGTCTTTTTTCAATGGGGAGGGCAGCAACTGATGGCGACCCACACCTCAGCCGAGGCCGTTCTTCAATCGAGGACCATGCCTCCTCAGGCGTCTGACTGCGTAGTGTCCTGGAAGATAACTTTTTGAGTATGGCTGGGAACAGCAACGTATACTGGATCCCCATAGCGCAAAGTTTTGCTTTTATAGGGTTAAAAGTGCGTTGCAGTTTTTGTACATCTAGATAATCTGGGGACACCATCACTCTCGAATTTTCATATTTGATCTCCCATTCTTTCATATCTCTCTAAGTATGAGATCTATGTCATGATAGTTCAAGAATCGAGCTATCAGTGGCCTGGGGGGAGCTCCTGGCGGCTGGCAGACACTCGGCATCCTATGTGCTCTTTCTATGACAAAGCATGACAAAAACTGTGCTGCTGGGAGAGCATCCTTGACAAATGTCAGGAGAAACTGTCCTGGGTCCAAACACTCCGCATTTTCTGGAATACCTATAAATCTCAGGTTGTGTCTGCAGGCCCTATTTTTGTCATCATCAACTCTCCAGGTCACCTCCTTCACTGTAGCCAAAAGTCTCGCCACTTCTTTACTTGTGGTACGTGAGGTGTCTTCCAGTTCTAAGACGAGTTGTTCTGCCTCAGTAATTCTTTCAGAGACCTTTCGCAAGTCTTCGCACAGAAATGTAACCTCGGTCCTTATCGCCGCCATCTTGCCTTCCAAGCTTTCCCGCAACGCATGAATGGCCTGTAGTATTGTGTCTGTGTCAGGAAAGGGGGCTGGACCTCCCTCTACTCCCCCGGGTGCAGAAAGTACCTTAGTGAATTGGTCCAACTTTCCTTGCTTCGATGTTTTGGGCTCCTTGTCCCTTGCCATATTAGCCAAGTGGCGAGCAGGCCGCAGCCATGTGTCTTTCCCAATACTTGTGACCACCGCTGCCAGTAGTGATGTGAATCCTGTGCTTCTCCCCTCAGGCCACCACAGGGCACTCGATATAACAGCGTCCATGTCGATCCGGCCACCAAGGGTCTCATGAGTGCACCCTCTCCCGCTTATGCTAGCTCGGCAGGGAAAGAGGCAATTCGGCGTTCATCTGTCCTGGGACACTTCCTCTAGGGCGTATACCAACGAGTTGGCATTGCCTTCACAAAGTAGAGGGACCGCACACACGTTCCAGCCCACCGGGCTCGACACAGGGTCAAGTCCAGTTCTTCCCCCTGTACCGGCACTATGTCCGCAGGGTGCACAGAGGCCCAAACCACTCCTCGTCACCACTGTCTCAGTTCTCTTGTGAACGATGACAGGCAACCCAGCACAGGCCACAACTCCACCTCCCCCAGCACTGGGCCCCAAGTAGTGTGCAGGACTGTCTCTGATACCTTCCCATCGAAGACCATGCGCCCAGAGGACATGACTCAACAGCCCTCTCACACTACTCCAGGAAAAGTGCAGTTAGAAAGTGGTACATTGGCAGAGAAATGGAAGGGGGAATTCCCTCCTGGGTATGCACAGTCACTGAGCACTGTCTCTGGTGTTATCTCACCGAGGTGGATCCTGCCACATAGGGCCTATAGCTCATCAGCTCGCCCAGCCCTCTGCTTAATGGCCATGCTCCTGCAGGGGTGAGAGACCTAAAGAACGGACGCACCAATCACCGAGTCACCTACTGGCCTCCAGTCACTGGGTGTGGTCCTCGTTCAAGGGTGTTCAGGCCTCAGGAACCTTCCCGCAGCCGACCGAGGGCTCCTCTCTCATGCTGTCCTCGCCGGTGGTTGCAGTGTCACCGCACCGGCGCTAGGGTCCCACTGGAATGGCAGAGTACCTCCACTCCCGCAGGTGTGATGGAGGACGGGGACGGGTTGCGGCACCGAGCAGAGCCACCTCAGCCTCTCCACCACACGGCTCACCTCTGCAGCTCCAAGTGAGATCGCCGCCGATCTACCAGTAACCCCGGAATACTTTCGGTTGCCGGCCATCTTAGGGGACCGCGCACCGAGCGTCGTGCCGAAAAGGTCTCGATTCTTGTGGAGAAACACCCCGGTAGAGCACACGGGCACTCTTCTGCCTGCTGTCGCCCTCCGGTTAATGCTGGAGTAATATAAGGGCATCGAGGGTCAGGATAATTACAGGATTCAGATCGGGCCAGCAGAGCTCGCGAAAAGCGCAGCTACCTGGCTATGTTGTTGACTACGCCCCCTGTGTGACAATTATTAGTGGATCAATTGTGAATGTTTAGTTGTTTATTATGAGTAAGGAATACAGCTGCATACAGAGAGGTAGTGCTCAGAAATGTATTTACAGATAGATAAACAATGTGTTATCTTTCATCATAGTTTGATATCATGTCGAACAATCATGGTTCTGAAAATAAACTATTTATGATGTGGTCTCTCTGCTCTGTTTCGGCAACTGATAGACCAGGTTGCTGAGGCTCCTCGTCTTCCTCGTCCTCATTGTCCGGCATTTCCTTATCCCCATTTTCATATGCTCATGGCACATTTGTCCTGACACATATACTGTGCAAAATGCAGCAGACCATAATAATTTTACGCATCATAGGTGGCGAATACAACAATCTGCCCCAGATATGCCAATGCTCTGGAAGTGGGATTTTAGTACTGGTGCGTCCTAGGGCATGGTTGTAGGTCCGCTGGGCTTCTCTTTGTGGGGTTTTCAGAGGCATCAAGACCCACGGGATCAGAGCGTAACCTTGATCTGCAGCAAAGAAAGGAGGTGTTATATTATTTAAGAGTCATTACAAGCGATAGCCCAACATTAATTTCCAATCTGGTCTGTGTCCTGCTTGACTCATACACCTCGCTTACTGTAATAGACGTGCTATGACATTGTGTGGCATACACTCAAGTATGGATTGGAAATGGCTGACACTGAACTACACATAAAGCTGTGCTGCCCTTTGTGATTCACTTACTATTTTCCATTCTGCTGAGTGCCAATGTCATGCAGGTGATGATTTATCACCAGTAAGGAGAGTTGATTTGCCACTGAGTAGACACATGTCTCACATTCATTTACTGTGTCTAACATTGGCTACTATTGCCATTCCTGAACTGATACCTGCCTGATTTGACAACATGTAACAGGAGCAGGTGATGTGTGTTACTTCAGTCATTAATATTTTTCATTGAGAGTTGGAGTCAATATTGCACAATGTGTTCTGCCATGGGATGGATGGTGAGTGGCTATAAATGTGGGACATGGTAGTATACACATGGCAGTGCACAGTGTCCACTATGGTGACAGAAAACAAGGGGTTATAAATATATGTCAATCTTTCACTGGACAGTGCTACTGATAGACTAAGTACACTACAATGATGTCTTGTGGACAGTGTAGGCTATATCTTCTACATGATTCAGTCTCCAGGGTACTGTGGCTGCTCTGGCAGAACCAATGCAGCATTGCCTTAAGACCGTCACAATATTCTCCTGAGAACTGTATTGTTGACTGTTCTGGGAGATGTAGTTAGTGCGTGAGACTGCATCTTGCTGCACAGTGTGGTGACTTGGATTAATGCTGTAGTAGTTTCTGCACAAAACTTTATTTGTGCACATAGGATGTGATGTGTGTATATGATGAGTGATATAATGTAGCATGGTAAAAATGATCCATTGAGGTTCATATATGACCATATTTCTCAGTTTCATAGGTCTGGGATACATCTTCATGCCAAATGGCCATGAGATTTACATGTGAAACACAGACTAGACACAGGGATTGCCTGCTTCAAAAGGTGTTGGAAGCATCATTTTACTAGCTATTGCATTTGTGAGGGTCTTTGACACTATTGAATGCACACACAGGGCCTCATATAGCTTTTGTTTCCACTGGGCAGCAATGGGTGTAAAATGGCTGAGCTGACCAGGCCTGGGCGTAGTTCATGGAGTTTTGCTACATGGAACTCCGCGAAGTTAAAAAGAACTCAGCGAAGTTCCATGAGTGGCGGAGTGCAGTGCGAACTGCAGTTTATGCTGGTATTCCTGCCACTCAGGTAGAAATTCTACCCAAGCGGCAGCTCGTGCTCGCGAACTTACCATTCGCGATCGATCGCGAGCGGGGAAAAAATCTGCTGCACATCACGAAGCAGAGTTTACTGCACTCCGCGAGCTCCGCAGAGTGCAGAAAACTCCACAAACTCCACGAACAGAGCAAAGTTCACGGCCTAGAGCTGACCTGCATCCAAAGTGAAGTTGTGCAACCACATTTTCATCATCACATTATAGTCACCCGTGCCAACACCACTACCACTTGCACCATGGTGCATATGTGTTATCTTGCTCTTCTCACGTGATGTCTTGCTTTAAGGGACACATTCCTGCATCAATAACACACAATGTGTGCAATTCTATCCTTCTATGTTTCATGCAAAATGATAGACACATAGTAATTCTAGATGACAAAGAGAAATGTGATTATATATCCTCATTTCACCTCCCCTTGGGAGGCACACTATTTGCACACTGCCCCAGGGTCCCTGTACATAGGTTGTGTGGAAATGTATGAGATCCTCATTAGTGTTGGATGGAATAGGCCACCACAAGGCCCATGGTAGACATCCTTAATGTAGCGTGAATAAAAGCTACGCTTTGGTGTGGCTTGCTTTACTGCATACCAATGAGGCCATGCAATGTCATGCAGACAGACTTTGTATTGCCACATTGACATGATTTGGGGCAACGCTCCACCAGAGCATCATGAATACTAATACTCCATCAGAAAAGTTCACTTGTACATGTGCCCCACAATGGTGTAGGCGGTCTCATCACGTGCGACTTGTAGGAAATGTGTTGTGCATATGTTATGTAGTATGGCACAAATATATATGCCCACACCAACTAAGTATGCACTATTTCATCCAACCCAAGACTGACATGTCAACGTATTCCTACATAATTGACTGCCATGTGGCCTGTCATGTGCTTGAGGTGTACTTACCAACTAGTAGGCTATTCCCTTAGGTCCCATTCTGGGAGCGCTCATTGATGGGGAATGCCAAAAGATGAATGAGTCATTAGCACTGCTAGTGTACTTTGCAAGGACGTTGATGAAGAGGCCCAGTAGGTCCACGATTGCCTGCATGTTCATGGAATAGGAGTGCTTCTTGTTGTGCTAGATGTATGGTGTTGCTGCTGGAGGCACAAGTTGCTCATGGTTGCAGTCCATTGCCCCAATACATGTGGGAATCCTGCAATGGCATAAAAGCCTTGCTTGTTCTGCTGTTGTTGCTGTGCCATGTGGGAGGTAGTAGAGGTAGGGCATGAAACTTATGATGGCATCCAGAACCGTGGGGAGGAACCTGGAGAAAGATGGCTGGGATGCTTCTGCCACTCTGGCTGTGGTGGGTTGAAAAGTTCCAGATGCCAGCATGTGCAGGACAGCCAGTAGCTTGGCCTGTGGAGGGATGTTGGTGCAGCACTGCAATGTTGGCTGCAGCCTTGGCATTATCTGGTGCAGGAGGTGGACAATTGACTTCCTTCTGAGCCTGTAATGCTATAATGACCTCTTTCTCCCTGAGGTCAATGAGGGTATCCTAAGGCAGTATGTCTGCTCCCTTCTCTTGCGCTGCCTCTATGGTGGTGCTGGTGGTAGTGGTCTCCTTGGTGCTCCGGGCTGCAATAGCAGTAGATCCATGGCATACTTGTGCTTGCCAAAATGATTTGGGTCTGTTCTGCTTTAATACCAGTGTGCTAGAATCATTTATAGGTCCAGCTTTTCCTTAAAAAGAATATAGCATGTTACAACGCATGCAATTACATCGCGTTCTGTAACAACACGGTCATTACAACGACCGCGTTGTTCCAACGCGATGCCATTACTACGCAAGTCATTACATCGACTTGCAGTAGATGGCGATGTAACATTAGGAATGTATAATTTACTATTCCAACTCGAGCCTACGCAACAGTAGGGAAGGTGTTGGAACAGTAAATTATAATATTCCTTAAGTTAGAACGCCATCTACTGAAAGTCGATCTAATGACGTGCGTAGTAATGGCATTGCGTTGTAACAATGCGGTCGTTGTAACGACCGCATTGTAAAGGCATCGCGGTATAATGACCGCGATGTAAAGGTTATTTCCTGGTAAAAAACTACTGTTAATGGAACTCAGGGCCTGATTTTCAAAAGTAGCGCAGTTTCAGAAAATCCTTGTACATATTGCAGCATCAGTTTTGCAAAGGTTTTACTGAGGGAACACCTACTTTGCATATCATGAACGGAAAATGCAGCTAGAAGATCTGGTGTTAAACAAAATAGGCACTAGCAGTGGAAAAGTGATGCTGAGGGACTCTAGCTTCACTCTGTAAATGTGGAGCTAAAAATAAATAAATGCTGCAGAGTCAAAAAAGAGATGTTGTGGTGGCGTTAGCTCCTTGTAAATATGCCCCCTTGTACATATGATAGCATCAGTTGTGAGATGGGTTTCCTGAGGGAACACCTACCTTGCATATCACTACAAAAAATGCTCATGGCAGATCTAGTGTTAAAAAAAATAGGCGCTAGCAGTGGAAAAGTGACGCTAAGGGGCTCTAGCTTCACTTTGTAAATATGGTGCTAAAAAAAACACTGCAGCATCAAAAAAGTGATGCTTTTGCAGTGTTAGCTTCTTGAAAATATGCCCCAGTATTTTATTCAGTTAAACTCTACTAAACTGTGTTTTCCTGATGTGGAGTGTAGTCTCTAATTGTTAGATCAGAGACTACTCTGATGTAATATCAGAGCTGAATTATTTTTGGTAAATATTAGGGGGATCAAATATTGATGTTCAGGCGATTATTGGGGTTCAGCTCCCACAATTGAGCACGGATGATCTGAGTTTGAAATAAAAGACCATTGTTTTATGTTATTAAGAAACATGCTCCTGTTCTCTAGAGGTCGACTAGAAAGTGTTCTTGATAATAGGTATGTCATTATTGTGTAGTACTTTCTGAAACATATTACAGAGGGCATGTTCTAGAGCCAGGTAATGCTAGACTGAAGACACAGGTTCCACAAATATGTGATCAAATAGCACTTGCATGAAGCTATTTGAGCATGCTGCATTGTGAAGGAATGTGACAAAATGCCACTTGCCCTAGGACAACACTTGGGGCCACATGTATCATAAATCCATTTTCCATTCCTTAAAGAGCGAATTTTAGGTAATCGCTATTTAAGGAATGGAAAATGTTATGTAAGAAAATAGCGATTATCTAATAGCGATTTCTACAGAGCGGCAATCGCAATTAGGTAATCGCTATTAGGTAATGCTACTCCATCCGTTCTTATGGGCCTAAAAGCCTATAGATGCGAATGGTTTTGCATTACCTAATTTGCGATTACCTAATTGGTAATCGCAAATTAGGTCATTCAGAACCAAGGCTGCCTGTGGCCTAAGGCCCTCCTGAAGAATCCCCCCAAAAATGTTCACATGGCAATTTGAAAATTATATTTTTGGTGCATTTTCAAAAATTGCTCACGGATACCATCAACTTGGAGTCGATGGTAATAGCATTTCCTAAATGCATAGTTTGCATATAGAAAGTGCTTGGTACTTGTGCTTAGAGAATCGCAAATTGTGATTCCCTATTTGAAGTCACAGTTATAGATGCTCACACAAAAGTGTGATTGCTTGAAATGTACTGCGAAAGCCTTTTATACATCTTGAAAGGCCATTTTGCATTTGTAAACGATCAAACTCAGCGATTTGCACTGTTTGCGAATGCAAAACAGGTTGGTACATGTGGCCCTTGCTCTTTTAATCACTATTTTTGGTCTTAGCATGTTCAAATACATAATCATTTGGACTGCTGATGGAGCCTATGCAATCAGAAAGTAAGCAAGAAGGACATGCTCCCCCTCAGAATCTGAGCTGAATTTGAACAGTGTTCTGAGCTGAAAGAAGCAGCATAGAACCACAATCTACCGCTAGTATGGCGGTCGCATGCCCCTTTAACCGTAAGCAGTGCACGCTGCCTTGTCTCACTGCCAGCTGGGACAGACGTCTGTGTGGATTTAAGTTCCACTGAACTATAAATAGAGACAATGGCTACTGGGTTAATGTAAATGTATCACATTTCCCACAGACATATCATTGCTGCAAACGTGACCTCTCTCTAGACCTTGCTTAACTTTTCAGCAGGGGGATATTTTTTCACACTAGAGGGCTTTGGGCGGAGATTTTTTACATTTGAAAGGTTTGAATTTCTTTTTCTGCAGTGACCTTGTTGAACTGTGAGTTGATGTACAGAGTGACCAATATATCACCGTCCTGCCTAGCCTACATCAGGGTGCGACAGCACAACATAGAACTACAACAGGTCCTTATAAATTGCTAAAGGAGAGAATTACCATTTATGTGTTTGGAAACTGCAAGGTCAGTATCATGAACAGCTGCGCTGGTACAGAGCCTCGAAAGCTTATAAAACAAGGTGATTTCCGAAGTGCATACTCTTAACTCGAAAATACTCGGAGTCGGATCATGAGCTGCAGACAGCGCGTTGCAAAAATTCGAATTGCAGTGGGGCAACCACGTCTTCCTATTTCTGGGCCCTGGTGTTTGGAGCTCATGGATGGAAGGTCCCATTCCAAGTCGTGCAGACTGGTATCTCTGGAGGCAATACCACTAGGGTGACCAGACGTCCCGTGTTTGCCCGGACAATCCCGGTTTTAGAGGACTGTCCGGTGTCCCGACGCTTTCCTTAATTTTAAATACATGTCCCGGTTTTTGGGACAAAGGTTAAGTCATCCTAAAACGAGAATTATGTTATTTTTTTATTTATTTTATAAAGTTTTATATAGCGCAAACCAGATCCCGAGGGATATCAGAGCGCTTTACAAAAGGAAGGAAGGGAGAGTACAAGTGATACACAACCGAATACAGCTCCAGTAATGATATCAGAGAAGAATACCAAGCAATTAAAGTCACAATAATCACAAACAGGTGAAATAGTAGCAATGCTTTCCATACATCATATATATGTTTAAGGAAGCTCAGGTTCACGTCTGCTGCAGCAGAGGGGAGAGTCTTGGTAGTGGCTAGAAGTCTTTCTATAGCTAAGGGGGGTGGGAGGGTGTTTTTTTTTTTTACAAAAATCGCGACAGCCCAGACCTGGGTCAAGAACAGTAGCGGATGCAAACAGTCACATGTTTCTTAAAGAGGAAGTGTGCGATGTCCAAGCTCGGCGCTTAACAAACAACCAATTACTTGAATGTCCCGCCCAGTGTTTATCGACTAGAAAAAAGAAAGTACTTCTAATCAAATAGCAATAATAAATACTGCACAGCCCAAGTAATGATGCAAGGCTGTTTCCCTGAGTGCAATCCTCCCTTGTAGTGCTGCACCTGCTGATCCCTCTTGCTAGTTCCCCAGGGGGACCCTTCGCTGATTGATCCACCCCTTTGAGTAGTCAGGAAAAAGCATGAATAAGCCTCTGGTGCAGTTCTTAGTTTTCCCAGCATCAAACACATACTTATTCACAATTGTGGTGCAGTGGGTAGGTGATTGCATGTCCCTCTCTCATTTCAAGCAACTCTGGCAGGGTCTCTGTGATTTTGTGGGTGAGGACGGCAGTGAATGAGAATATCCCAAGGCCTCTGTGTAGGCTAAGTGTGGCTCCCATCTGACAGTGATCCTGTCCAACGTAGTCCTACAACGCAGCAACTGTGGTGCAGGTGCTGTCCCAGCTCCTGCGGTCTCATTTGATAGTGGGAATTTAATTGGCCCTTCCCCAGCTGACATTGGCAGATGCCAATGCAAGGATCACGGTAGAAGCAGCACTAACCGGGGCTGATGACAGCTGCAATTTAGCTCAGACCAAATGATCACAGCAGATGTGAACCCAAGCGGGCGAAAGAGACAGCAACTTTCAATAGTTCCTGACAGGAAATTGTGATAGGAGACCGAAAAGACAGTCTTTAATGCAGGACACGCCCAACTTGCTTTCCGGCAGTCAGCTCTCTCTGGATGCCCTTTCTTTCAGGGAAACATGCCTTGTGTCGCTCCTCCTGGACAGTCTCTCCTCTTGCATGGCCAGACTCCTTCCTTGTCTCAGAAGGTTAGGAAAGTGTGTAGGCGTTTCAGGAGGATCCATAGCTCTGACAGGAGGAAGTGCAGACTTCAAGTGATGACCCCTCACCTAAGAGAGACTGGTTATGAGGCAGACACCAGCCTGGTTGCACAGCAGTTCTTCAAGTACTCTGAAGAGCACTCCGTTTCCAGGTCAAGAAGGACTTGGAACTAGTGCCAAGTGGGGGTGGTTTGGGTCCCACTTTTGTTCTCCATTTCCAGCAGTGCATGCAGGTCCGCTCTCTCAAACATCAGAACTCGTTTGGGGTGATTCTTCCTTCAAGTGCCCTTTTGAGGCTACAGTACAGACACAGTAACAAACTGGGGAAGGCACAACACAGGAACAATGAAGTGTGAGGTTTCTGCATCTGGGTGTCATCAGCACAACCGATGCATTAATCATGGGCAGACAAAAGAGTAGGCCTGACCTAGAAACTTCCTCACCTCACACAATGGAACTGCAGTCCCAGCCTTTATCCCTACCATCAACTAAATGACAGAGGTCAGGAAGACTAATCAGCAGCCCGTTACAAACAAAAAGCCTCATGGAATTCTAATGGTGGTCTTGTCTCCATCCTCCTCGCTTTAGGATTTAGATTGCCTTTCTCCAGCCACTGGAATGCAGACAATACACTTTCACTGACTGGGAGAATTTTCCTCACCTCCATTTTGTGTTATGGTAGATCAGCAACATATGAAATGGATCCCTATTGCTCTGATACTCAGATTCACTCACACACTCACAAGCTACTACTCATGTGTAACAAACATGCATGCACTCAATGTACATACTTGACACTTGAGAAAGATTCTGGGCAAACAGATACCATCAAAACATTTCACAAGTGGGGCTAGTAGGTCTCACTTCCACTCGTACAAATAGAAAGGTCTGGTCAAATTATTGATCTTTACAAAAAACGGAATCCTGCTACCACCAAGTGAAATATCTGTGGATTAGCTAGAGAAATGTTTGCTGGGGAATTGCTTGTCTTTACTTCATTGTCTGTGGGCAGAGTCACTGCAATTATGTGGCAGGGGATGGCCGAACAATATGGAGGGTTGATTTAACCCTTTGTGTGCGGGTTTATTTCCCCCGCTGTGCGGGAGAAATAAACAGTGGGCGGGATTACGACGGCTCCCGGCCGTCGTGCGCACACGCCCACCGTAATGCGCGACGGCCGGGAGCCGTCGTGCGCACACAAGGGGTTAACTATGCAGAAATAGAAAGTAAATCATGCAGTGTAAGAAATTGGGTTACCGGTTGAGGGAGGTGAAACCCTTCTCAAGCAGCAACCACATTTCCTCTCAGGGTAAAGTCACAATCAAACCCTAAATAAACCTGTGCTCTACCCTTGGGTAGCTTGGCAAAGAGCAGTCAGGCTTAAATCAGAGGCAATGTGTAAAGTATTTGTGCAACATTTAAAACAATAACACAGTGAAAACACACCACAAAAGGATCCCACACCAGATTAAAAAACAGAGCAATTTTTAATCAATATACCAAGACCAAAAATACAAAAATCCAATCAGTAGAACTGGAGATTTTCAGGTTTTAAGATATCAGTAAAAATAGCACAAAAAGCACAAAGTGACAACTGTGGATATCTGGTTGCTCCAGACTGAGACAAAGTCACAAGTTCAGGGTGATCTTCATAAAGAGCACGGCGGCTACAGGGACCCAGTTAGGCCCACTGGACAAGAGTACCTTGGATCCTGGTTTGCAGAGATTTGTGAGGTTTCGTACTAAGGATGCATCTTGCAGCCCAGGCAATGCATTGGTTCAGTAAAGCTGTGGTGTGATAACCTGCGTCATTGGTGAGGCTGCCGTTGACAAGAGATGCAATGGTCTGCTTTGGGAAAGCTATGCACAGGCAGCGGCTCTGATTCGGATGTGCAATCCTTTGCCTCAGAAGATCCTTCACAGCAGAGGCAAACCATCAGTTCTGAAGACAATGCATCAAACTGCAAAGGTGATGTACCAGTTCTGCTGGAGGTGCACTACACAGGAGCTGCTTCATTCTGCTGGATCCACAGATGGGCTAGAAGAGCACCTTCAGGCTCACTTTCAAAGGTTCCAGGACTTGTCTGGCACCACTTGGCAGGGTAGGGCTCACAGATGGCAGAGTCCAGGTGCTGGGTTCAAGGTTGTTGGATTCTTCAATCCTTGAGGCACTGGTCAGGATGCCACCCAACTAGCCCTTGGAGTCACTTTGGGATCCTGGGTTCAGTGGATACAGGTCCAGTCCTTCTCACCCAGGCAAGAGGGCATCAGGCATCAGTTTAGCCCAGCATGGCAGAAGTTCCTTCAGAGCAGTATTCCAGAAGAATGACAGTCCCTTCAGCAGCACAATAGTCCTTCTTCCTGGCAGAGTATTCACTGGTACAGAAGCGTACTAAAGAGTTGGTGTCTGAGGTCCAATATTTATACCCAGTTGTGTTTTTGAAGTCAGAAGAAGCTTCTAGAGGCATGCCTTTGAAGTGCACATGTGCCATCCCTTCCCTGCCCTAGCTCCAGACTAACTACAGGGCATATGCACCCCTTTGTGTGGAGGCAGGACACAGCCTATTCAAGTGTAAATGGGGATGTGCCCAGCTCCTCCTTTCCTTCCTGCCAGTAATGGCCCTTCCTGGCACATCTAAGCTTTTTACTGTGTGTGGCTATCTAGGAGGAATACACAAAGCCCAACTGTCAGCTACACCCAGTCATGTGATCCGGAGACAGGCTACAGATACTAAATGGCTAAGGGAGGAAAATGCCAACTTTCTAAAAGTGACATTTTCAAAATTATAATTTAAAACCCGACTTTACCATGAGAGAGGAATTTTCATTACATTTCCAAAGCCACCATACATGAACTTGTCACCTGTTCCCATTTGGAAATGACAGCTTATTAAATGTAATAAGGTAAATCCAATGTGTTCCTATGGGGAAGTAGGGCTTCCAGTAGTGGAAAACGAATTTAAGTTTTTCACTACCAGGACATGTAAAAGTTAAAAGTACATGCCTTACTTTTTAAATACATTGCACCCTGCCCTGTGGGCTGTCCAGAGCCTACCCTAGGGGTGACTTTTGGGGCAAGGAAATATATTTTGCTAGATCAAAATGGGAGCCTAAAACTGCACACACAAGCTGCAATGGCAGACCTGAGACATGTTTAAAGGGATACTTAAGTGGGTGGCACAATCAGTGCTGCAGACCCAATAGTAGAATTTAATATACAGGCCCTAAGTACATGTAGTACCACTTTACTAGCGACTTATATTTAACTTAAATATGCCAATTGGGTAGAAGCCAATGTTCCAATGTTTTAAGGAGGGAGTACATGAACTTTAGCACTGGTTAGCAATGGTAAAGTGTGCAAGTTCCAAGGGCCAGCAAAAACGACATCAGCAAAACGTGGAGAAAGGCAAAAGGTTTGTGGGATGACCAACCTAAAGCTGACAGGTCTAACATGCTGCATGTCCTATTTTTGTATTGTTTCTCTCTTTTGTCATTTTAAGACACAGTGATACAAAAGTGATCTCAAACATGATTTAAAATACAAAGATTGCTTGGGAATGTAAAAAATAAAAATTCACTTGATCCTACCAAAAATGTGGTTCACAGTAAATAGTGGTATGTCTTGCCAGGAATGTAAATAACACTATTTTATTAACGCTATTCCTACAAGAGTAAACCCGTTTGTGTTGCAAGAAGAGAACTCTAGGCTTGTTTTCTGCTGAGTGCAGCAACAATGTTGCACTCAATAGAAAACTAGGCAGCTTGTGTATACATTTTGTCATCAAAGCTTCAACTCTTTTATTCTGTATATCCTAGTTATATTTTAGAACTGGTCCTCGGTGTTGTGTTTACTCTATGTCCACACTTTCGCTTTTAAAAGTACCTCTTTCAATTGAGAAAGAATCCCATAAAACATTATGGTACAACATATACACATTGTTATATATCCAACTATTGATAACAAAATATTCTAACGTTAATATTGTGGCCTAAATATAATTTCCAAAAATATCTCTCTTAAGGCTTGCAATGAGAGACATTGTAAGATTTAAGACATGAGATCTTAAAAAGAAATGTAAATTTTGGGGGATTTACCTGTACTCCCAAAGCCCTTCTGAAATACCTACTGCTCTGAGATTATTGTTTCTGATATGGTGTGAATTGAAACAACCATTTTAATGACAAATGAACCACTATTTTTACCCTGGTTGAAATCAATTTAAATATATAAGGACATTTTTTATAAATAAGACAAAAACTCTACCCCTGCCCATCAAATGGCAACATTAAAGCAGTCTGGAAAGCAGTTATCGCTTTATTATTACCAGTTTTACACATGAATAAAGCAATCACCATCTGAAAAGTGACCAGTCAGCTTTTGCAAAGTGTCTGCTGCTACCTTGAGCCATGAGGGCTGTTTATTTTAGTAACTTTTGGTCCTTTAGAGAAATATGCATTTTGCATGAACCTTTTGCTTTTATTATGGCTTGCTTACTGCACTGATGGTGTATGTTATATAGACAGTGTATGTACAGTGTATATGTGGTCCAAATATATTTTTACAAATCAAAATTATTGCTTTACACATACAATACCTCTTCAGTGAGTCTTTGGTCATTCACGCTCATGCTTTCCTTCACATGTAAACTTTTATCTGTGAAAAGGCCCTCTCAAGATTGGCAGTTGAGATGGACAACACCAAAACAGCCAGTACACAATTTGCTATCTCTGGCCACTGACATTGCTTTCCGTGCCAATACTGGTGCACCTGAAGATTGTGATTCTCTTTGGACAGGCTCTGCAACATATGCGTTGAACTAGGCGAATATGCCCTCAGAGTTATTGAACGGGTCAAAAATGAAGCAGTACTTTTGAAAGTCCGGTGAAAATGACCCTTTATGGAATGGATCTAGAACTTGGGCAGAGTACCACAGTCAGGCCTCATTGAATTCAGATGCCATAGTTGGTGAAGGGACATTTCTATGCATCACTGCAAGCCATTTCTAATGCATTGTAAAGTACAATTTCCTGAATTGCTCCTCAACATTTCTTTGCTTACTAAGTGGCAAGCATTCTAACATGGAACTTGTTGCAGGGCAAAAGTCACTAAAAGTGCCGCCCAGCCTACTCTCAAGGAGATGTTTCACATCTACACCAATTATGCTGAACACTTGGTAGGCAAGGGTGTTTTCAGACTATAGTTTCTTTTTTCTTATATCCACTACAGAAGTCATGTTTTCCTGTAAAAATCTAAGAATACAGTAGAGTGCACTTCTTTCACATCACATCAATATGCGACCGAAGATCCTCACATTTCTTGCCTTTGGCATTATCACTCAGCAAAAAGTGTGTAAACGGTTGCCACATGGATAATATAGTATTCACGGCCTCTCGGACTGATAACCACCTGCTAAATGACACAGTTGGAGTGACTCTTTCTTTGATGCCACACAAAGCACAAAATGAGAAATATTTGCGTTTTAGTTCCCGCACATAACAAAACAATGCACCAGAATAGACTATAAAGTCAATAGCATTCTTCATTAACTCTGAACATTGTAAAGATGCTTCAGCATACCGTCTAGCAAGTGGCAAGGATCTCTTACACGGGAGCACTTCAGCTTAGGTATTGCTTTTTGCCAAGTCATCACACAACTTTTTCATATATATAGCTGAATCACTGCAAATACAAACAATATCACTCCAGTCTTTGTTGAACTACTTAAGAACGTTTTGCAGCAGCATTCCAAGTGACACTGTGTTCCATGTTTTCCAAAACTCTGGTGTCATGTTTTCACCACTATACCAGATGCTTGGTGACAGCACTCTTTTCACATATACCTGTCACTAAACCTTGCATTGAATGTTTAAAACCTGGGGTGTTTGGCAATTCACCTACTATCAATACTGACTCGCAAGGAAAGGGGGTTGATGTATCAAGGGATTTTAGCCATTCTTTGTGGGTAAATATGATGGTGCATATTAGGAAAGATTCTTACGAAAGCAGGCATTTTACCTATCAGTAAAAGAATCAAACGTAGGAAAAATATCAAATATGATTTTGACTTTTCCTGATTCTCTATAGTTTATAAAATAATTAAACAAGACCTGAATAAAACATGCTTCTAAACCCTGTATCTTTAGAGCAAAGACAGCAAAACTGAAAAAAACTAAAGGAAGATGAAAAAATATTTTAGTGACATCTCTAAATAACAAAGCTCAGGCAGAATAAAGTTAGCCTAGTCTTTCTTGCCGCTACCTTTTATAACAAAGTTACATTGTATTGGCCCCTTCAGGAAGAAATAAAAATGACTCTTTTACTCTCCTTTTCATTTCTTTGAATGGCATTTAGTTTGTGGTTGTGCAGGTGTTTTCTCAGTGTTTATATGTTTACACTGGTGAGGGCTATTTCCCTTTTGGTGGAATTTTATGAATTATCATAGGTTTAAACCTAAAACAGGATAGCCTAAATATGTGGCAAATGTGGTACATTAATTATTATGTGGAAATGCTGCTACCACATAATTGCTGCGGTAGGGGATGTGGTGCATGAGATAGATGATTCCTCTTTGCCTTTGTGACTAATGAGAGCAGATCAGGAGAAGAAACGCAGTGATGTTTCCCATCACTATGAACCCAGGGTAATGTTGGGTAGTTTATGCAAGAAATTGCAGAATGCCATGTTTGCCAAAAGGGTTGGAACTACTTAGCTCCTTGATACCTCCCCTCCGCTAGTCTTTCAACACACCTCTATTTTGAGTGAACAGCCCTGAATTTAAGCAGTGAGTGTGTGCTACTGTCTCTACATTGTGGCTGCTGTGACTGTTTTCTGCTGAGCATATGGTAGCTTCTTGGTTATTGCATTAACAAAGAAAGCTGTGGGCATGAGCCTCTTAAAGCTTCAGTGCAGGGATGAAGGTAAGGGAGAAAGAAGAATACCAGAATCCAGCCCTTCGCTAGTCAAATCAGCCAAAGCACTAAGGTAACTCCTGTAAACTATGGACACAATCTGAAGCTACCTTTGCCCTTGAGAACAGCTGTGTAACCAAAGCCCCACCCCAGGTGGCACCTCTGGCATTGTGCACGGGCAGTGGACGCCTAGCCTGAGAACTCCTGGTTGGGCGCAGAGAGTGGGGTGCTCCTTCATGTACTTTGCAGGGAAGTTTTGTTATGCCACTGCTTGAGGAGGCTGATGACACCCCGAACAAGCAATAGCTATAAACATCTCACTGAGGAACGGACCTGCAAGGGGTAAATAAGGATTCAGCAAGGTCTCTCCCTATAATCTGTCAATCTAAAACAAGGTTTTCATCAATGGCTGAGTCCTTATGCATGTCTTGATATAATGGGGAAGAGCCTCTCTGTTCAGAAAGCAAAACAATACAGAAATACTTCTCCTATCTTTATGTTTAACTCTGTACTGCACTATGAGGATCCCGTCTCTAGTTTTTGGCCAACGACTATAATGAATGCCTCCTCTTTCAGTTTACTGACTCCCCTTTCTATATCTATGAGTATTCCACTGTCTTTTTCTCAAGAAATAATCTGAGATAATACCACCCGGGTGAACATTGTAAGTGTCCCAGAAAGTATGCTCTGAGACATTTGCAATATTGAGAAAAAAAAACTCCTCTGATTTGTCCAAAATATGCTCCTTAAAACTTTGTTCTAATGCAAATATTGTACTACAAAATATTGAGGCTAGGAATATCATGATACACTAATATTGTGGACATAATATTAAGGACAAAATATCGAAAGGTCAGTGCATATACAGGAAGTATAGATTTACTATTCGTAACTCCACATCTCTGTATCTTGAAGAATATATATAGCCAAGCAGAAGAACAGTAAACTGGCAAAGAAAACATAAGTACAGCTGTCTCTTGCACAGAGGGGCCCACTGGAGGGCTATGAACATTGTTTAATTTTGCTTTATGGACATGCCTACCCACTGGAATGTAACAATGAACATTGCAGCACTACATTTCCCAGCATCCAATAAAAAAACAAACTTAATTGAAAGGTCCACTGGAGGACAATAAAAGTTTATAAGCATGAGAAAAAAATGCCGCAGCTGTTTGGTGTAATGTCATGAGGCTGTCTGTAAACAAGGATAGGGAGGATCCGAAACGCATACGACTGGAAAGAATTCTCTTTGTAAGCGCCAGACCTCCTGCCTGAAAATGAATCTTTTTGTCTACTTGGGAATGCGTCTTCATGTCTAAGGGTAAATTTGGTGACATATATATATATATATATATATATATATATATATATATATATATATCGCGCTCCAAACTCCGTCTTTGCCTCTTCACTCTCGACCGGGTGCTCTCATAGCGGTGACGGACACCGCGTGTGTAAACAGGCTCGTGGCACTCTAAACAAAATACCAGCACTCACGGGAACAGTGTCTTCAGTTTATTTGGAAGACAAGCTTCACGACAAAACGCGTTTCGGCTGCCGCCTTTGTCAATTAGGGTCGGCGCACGCTTTCAGTAAACAGATATACATTTCCTGTATCATGGCAATGAACATAGGACTTCCATCAGTCCCAGAGTGGCAGCCATTATTAAACATGCAAAATCTGCCTTAGATTAAAGTTTCTTATTGTTTGTAGAGTACAATATCTCGCCCTGGATGGGCTTTCATAAACAATAAACAATAAATATAAAATAATACATAGAAAACACATTTAAACCCTGGATGGGTAATTGCTGCCAAAAACATCACTGCTGTTTCCTAAATTCCAAACAGATTCTTGCTGTTACAGGTGAACGGACATTTCTTCTCCACTGTTTAAACCAAAAGGCATCCTGGTCTGATTATCAATTATATGCCTCGACTCCAATCTTCTGAGTTGTAGCTGTCTATCACCCCCTCTGACACTAGGTGGGACATGATCTATGCAAAAGAAACTAAGCAAGTCCCTATTGCTTTGATGAAATCTTTCAAAGTGTCTAGCCACCGGGTAATTTGCATCCTTGTTATTTATGGCCCTTAAGTGTTCAAGGATACGGATCTTAGTGGGGTGTATGGTGCTGCCTATGTAGCGCAAGCCACAAGGGCACACCAAACAATACACTGTAAAGCAGGTATTGCAATTCATCAATTTGTTTATCTTTCTGGGGTGATCGAGACCAGGTATGCTGTAATTGGTGACCTTCCGACTGTTTCTGCATGCTCTACACTTCATACACGGAAAAAAGCCTGTAATCTTCCCAAAGGGTGATGTGGTGCTCATTTTGTTGCAATGACTCTGGACTAAATCGTCCCTAAGAGTCCTCGCTCTTCTGAATGTAATCAGTGGAGCTTTAGGTATCTCCCTACCAATAATGGGATCAGCTTTCAAAATGTGCCAGTTCTTTCTAAAAATTTCCCTAATATTTTGGGCGTCCTCTGAGAAATTGGTGATCATTCTGAAGTTGTTATTCTTACTTCTTTTGCTGCTTATTTCCATGTTTTTGCTGTCTTCCCCGATGATAAGATCGGTTCTAGATTTTAATTCAGCCTTTCTCTTGGCCTGCTCTAGAATATCCTGATGATACCCTCTGAACCTGAATCTATTCATGCTCTCTTGCGCTGCAGAGACATAGTCACAATTGCGTGTGCAATTTCTCTTAATCCGAAGCAATTCGCCATATGGAATGCTGGTTTTGGTTGATTCCGAATGGCAGCTTCGGGCATGCAACACGGAGTTTCCCGCGGTGGGTTTCCTGTGCAAGCGAGTGCACAGTCTGCCCTCCGAGGCAAACACCGTAAGGTCCAGGTAGTTCACGGAAACTTTACTTATCTCCCCCGTGAACTTGAGGTTAAGCTCGTTATTATTAAGTACTTCCACATATTCTAGTGCCTGGGTTTCTGTTCCTTTGAATACAATGAATAGATCGTCAATGTATCTTGTCCAACTTACGACCCTATTGGTCCAGATGCAATTGGACTCCGCCCAGGCGACCTGCTCCTCCCACCAGCCCACGAA
Organism: Triturus cristatus; assembly: GCF_964204655.1. Classification (NCBI taxonomy): domain Eukaryota; kingdom Metazoa; phylum Chordata; class Amphibia; order Caudata; family Salamandridae; genus Triturus; species Triturus cristatus. Next base: position 796,523,327 of record NC_140587.1, on the reverse strand, counting down.
GAGATTCGCGTAGCTGGGGGCGAAGCAGGTCCCCATCGCGGTACCTCGTACCTGTCTAAATAGGGAATCCTGGAACAGAAAAATATTGTTGGTCAGGCAGAATGTTATAAACTCTATTAGCATGTTATTATGTTCCACCAGATTAATAGAGCGATTACTCAGAAAGTACTTAATTGCCTCCAGTCCTTGCATATGGTCAATGCTGGTGTATAGGCTAGAGATGTCAAGAGTCATCATTATATAGTCGTTTTCCCAAGGCATGCTTTCTACTTTGATCAAGAAGTCCTTGGTGTCTTTGATGTAGGAGGTGAGTTTCGTCACGGATTCAGACAGGAAGAAATCTACAAAAGTTGACATGTGTTCAGTCAAACTTCCCAAGGAGGAAACTATGGGACGGCCAGGTGGGTTAATGGCGTCCTTATGCAATTTCGGAAGGTGGTAAAAAGTTGGAATTCTCGGGTGTTTGCATTCCAGGAAGCCATATTCTTCTTTTGACAGCATGCCTTTATGGTACCACTTGTTCAAAAGTGTTCGGTAGGACGCTGCACTGCTATCAAAATCCTTCCGTGTTACCTTGGCATAGCTTGATTCATCATTAAGTTGTTTCAGGGCTTCATTTTGATAATATTCCAGAGTCATCAGCACTACATTGCCACCCTTGTCCGATGGTTTGCACACAATCGTTTTGTCTTCCTGCAGACTTTTAATGGCCTTTCTTTGGATCGCAGTGATATTCCCACGTTCACTCTTTGTATTGTTTCTGCCGCGTAGTTTAATGAGTTCTTGTGTGACTGTTTCAGAGAAAACGTCGATTGAATCTGCCGGCATCATGGGAACAAATCTCGATGTGGGCTTAAAGGGGGTTCCCGGATTGATTTGCACTATTCCTGCTTTATCTGTGGTTCCTGCAATGTTGGGAATCAGTTCCCTCGGATCTCCTTCCTCCTGGAGTTCTTCCAACACAGCCAGTGTTTCCAGGTCCCCCGCCACAAGATTATCCATATCCAATTGGGCCATTCTACCTTTATTGTGGGTAGATCCCTTTCCTTTAAAATACTTGGTCAGTTTCAGTTTTCTTGAGAATTTAAATAGATCAATCCTGGTCTGAGTATATTCCGATTTCTTTGAGGGGCAGAAGCCCAATCCAAGTTGGAGTACCTTCATTTCTGCATCACTTAATCGTCTTGGTGTGAGGTTAACGACAGTGATCCTTTGTGACTCTACCGTCTCATCCCCCGTTTGCTCCGAGTTATCCGAGGCGATGCGGTACTGCTGCTTGCGCCAGCCGCCTCTCCGCGTCCGGCGTTTGCTCTTCTCCTTGGTTCCGATGATTTTCCTCTTCCGCCCCTGCCCCACGTCTGTCTTATGATCCGAAACTCCTCGTGAAAAGGGGTGATCGTCTCGCTTCCTGTAGGCTGAGATTCTCTTTCGTCACCGCTTACTTCCACGTCCGTTACATCGGATTCAGAGGTTTCTACTAATTCGGTTGTTACTTTATTCTTACTGCTTGTCAGCTGTTTTCTGGATTGGTCATATCGCTTGGCAAAGGTCAGAACGCGACCTTGTTCGTAGTCTCTCTCGTCGCGTTCGAATTTGCTTTGTTTTCTTTGCCTGATTTTTTGTTCATATGATGCTATGCGTTTTTTCATCGCCTCTTTGAATTCATCCAGCTTGCTCTTCTCGCAATCTTTTGCGATCTCTTTCTCTAGTTCCTTGATATCCTGTAAAGTAACTTCTCTGTCTGCCCAAGCAAATTTAATAAGAATCAGTAATATATATATATTACCTACTGGCGGTCGCCAGTAGGTAGTTATAGTTAGGACCACGTTTCCATAGGAAATCCGCAACATTCTATTTTGAATAACTTTGGCGCCGGTCGACGAATCCTCGCGAATTTTTCAAAATAGGTGGGGCGCTACGCTCCGCTCCTACCCTGAAAGTCTCGGGGGGATTCGTCAAGCGGGGGCTGAGATAAAAGGGGGGTCCCAAAACGCGTTTTTCCCATGCATTTTTCCATAGGACCTTTAGACAGGGCTACAGCCCGAACGGCTGAACAGAATTACTTGAAATTTGGCAGAGAGGTAGTCCTCAGGTCAAGGAAGTGCCTTTTGTAGGTTTGGTGTAAATCTGTTCAGTAGATTCTGAGAAAATAGCCTTTAAATCAATATATATATCTGAGCCAGCTTATGGTGCGCTTACGGTACGCTTACCGTACGCGTACGGTGGCGTGCGCGAGCGCGATTCTGATTGGCTCTTAGATCTTAGTAAACATTCGAATCGGCCAAAACCAGGAAGCGGCGGCCGCCATTTTCTCTCTCGCACTGAGAGTGATGATGAAAATACAAAGCACAAAAACATGTAAAGGGGCTGTTTAGACAGCTCCCACACACATAGCCATGTTGAGGGAGTCCCCAAAGATCCCCCAAGGCCAAAAACTGAATTTTTTTTTTCCGCTAATTTTGCCGATTACGCTTACCGTACGCGTACGGTAAAAAATTATATAAAAAAAAAAATTATCCACACTCTCCCCCCCCCATGTGCAATTGGTGTCCGAAGGCCACCAATTGCGCATGGCTTATAACAGATGAGAAACTATAATATTTAAAAAAAAAAAAATAAAAAAAAAAATTATCCACACTCTGTCCACCCCGTGTGCAAATGGTGCCCGAAGGGCACCATTTGTGCATGGCTTATAAAAATTACGAAAAATTAAAATATTACCTTTCAAAATGAAGTGCATCATATGTCCTCCATGTGCGCACGGAACGAACTGCGTTAAGTGGGCGCGCACGCCACGAATGGCGTAAAGTAACTTAGCATTTAAAAAACCGTACAAATTCACTGAAAAAACCATAGGTTTCACACACGTTATAGTTAGGAATTAGCATTTAAAAAACCTTGCAAATTTACTGAAAAAACCATAGGTTTCACACATGTTATAGTTAGCGGAAATTTTACTGATAAAAAACCAATGAAATTCCCCCGTTATAGTTAGTGCAGGCAACTATAACTCACGCGACCGCAATCTTCTGCTGATGACATATGTGTCTTTATGAAAAAAAAATATTTGTAATATATGTATAGCTAAAAATGTATGGAAGAAGACATGGGCAAATAAGTGTCTAAATACAGTATTAGCATCAGCAGAGGATTGCGGTCGCGTGAGTTATAGTTGCCTGCACTAACTATAACGGGGGAATTTCATTGGTTTTTTATCAGTAAAATTTCCGCTAACTATAACATGTGTGAAACCTATGGTTTTTTCAGTGAATATATATATATATATATATATTAACCCGTAACCAACACTGTTATAATCAATGTATATATTTATTAATGGGTATGTGGTTTGTTTAATGTCACAGTTTGCATATTTCTGTTTTTAAGATAATACTGTTGTGCCGATAGCACGAAAGTCTTAAACAACCGTGGAATTAATTTTGCTTTTATTTAAAAATGCATTGCCATGAGTTAGCCTACCAACTCTTCTATGTCCTTTGCTTGAACTGGTTGCTGTGACAACCCACTGAATGTACTTTACATATACTGAGTAAATTACTAGATACCTGATGCAGTGAGCAAGGCGGTCTGCCGCCGAAAAGCGTATAGGTCGTTAATCTGGAATAAACATCTTTCTTTGATACACTCCCACGGAGTCAGCGTCTGTTCTTATATGAATGTCAGGATTTTAAATATATATATATTCACTGAAAAAAACATAGGTTTCAGACATGTCATAGTTAGGAATTAGCATTTAAAAAACCTTAGAAATTCACTGAAAAAAACATAGGTTTCAGGGGTGTTATAGTTAGCTGGACAATTCACTCGTACAAAACCATTGAAATTCCTCTGTTATAGTTAGTTCTACTAACTATAACTCGCGCGCCCGCAATCCACTGCTGATGATGTCACATATTACATCTACTGAATGATGTCATCAGTGATGTCATTTGACATGTCATCAGTGATGTCATCAGTGATGTCACTGACCATGTCATGAATGATGTAATATGTGACATCATCAGTAGTGGATTGCGGGCCAATGTGGGACCCCCTAAGCAGGTCTAGAGGGTCAGGATATTTCTACCCTGCCCCTTTATACATTTTGCACACTTGATCCACTGATTTCTTGAGCCTCGCTTCTACCGAGCCACAAAATGGCTGCCAACACTTCCTGGTTTGGAGTGTTGACAGCCAGTTGACAGCCAATTAGCATGCAGCTCGTGATCGGGAGGGTGTGCGCTGGGTGCACATAGGGTGCGCGGGTCCTCTGAGGCCATAGATATATATGTGATTTTACTTTTGATTTTCTCAGCAACTACTGAACAGATTTACACCATTTAACCAAAAGGCACGAGTGTGAACCAAGGGCTACCTCTTTGCCAAATTTGGTGTAATTCCGTTCAGCAGTTCGGGCTGTAGCTGCGATTAAAGGTTCCTATGAAAAATTGCATGGGGAAAACATGTTTTGGGACCCCCCTTTTTTCTCGGCCCCCACTTGACGAATCACCCTGAGACTTTCAGGATAGGAGCGGACCGGAGCGCCCTACCAGTTTTGAAAATTTCACGAAGATTCGTCAACCTATGGATAATAGGTCCTAACTATAACTACCAACTGGCGACTGCCAGTAGGTAATATATATATATATTCACTTAAAAAACCATAGGTTTCACACATGTTATAGTTAGCTGGACATTTCACTCGTAAAAAACCAATGAAATTCCCCCGTTATAGTTACTGCAGGCAACTATAACTCACGCGACCGCAATCCTCTGCTGATGACGTCAGATATTACATCACTGTATTTAGACACTTATTTACCCATGTCTTCTTCCATTAATCTTTAGCTATACATATATTACAAATATTTATTTTTCAGAAAGACACATATGTCATCAGTGATGTAATATCTGACGTCATCAGCAGAGGATTGCGGTCGCGTGAGTTATAGTTGCCTGCAGTAACTATAACGGGGGAATTTCATTGTTTTTTTACGAGTGAAATGTCCAGCTAACTATAACATGTGTGAAACCTATGGTTTTTTTAAGTGAATTTGCAAGGTTTTTTACATGCTAATTCGTAACTATAACGTGTGTGAAACCTATGATTTTTTCAGTGAATTTGTACGTTTTTTTAAATGCTAAGTTATGTTTTTATTATTTTTTTATTTTTTCAGGTTTTTTAAACAAAACGAATTATATTTTTTTTTAAATCGCGAGGTGCGCGCACCCTGCGCGCACGGTGCACTTCGAGCACCGTGAGCGCTATGTGGGCGCTCGGTGCGCTTCGCGCACCGAGCTCCCACGGTTCGCAGTTCGTGCCGTGCGCGCAGGGTGCGCGCACCTCGCGATTTTTGTAAAAAAAAAATTTTTTTTTTCTCCCTTGGGGGTCCTTCTGTGACCCCCTGACCAAGGCTAGGGGGTCAGGAGCTGTCCACTCTGACCCCTTTTCACGTTCTCTACCTTTGTTTTTCACCCCCTCAGACTGCGAGAGACAAAATGGCGGCCAACACTTCCTGGTTTCGACCGATTCGAATGTTTACCGACATCTAACAACCAATCAGAATTGCGCTCGCGCACGGCAGGGTGCGCGCACAGTGCGCGCACGGTGCACGCATATAGATATTGATATGCTTTTAAATGCTATTTTCTCAGGAAATACTGAACAGATTTACACCAGACCTGCAAAAGGCACTTCCTTGACCTTATGGCTACCTCTCTGCCAAATTTCAAGTAATTCTGTTCAGCCGTTCGGGCTGTAGCTGTGTCTAAAGGTCCTATGGAAAAATGCATGGGGAAAACACGTTTTGGGCCCCCCTTTTTTCTCAGCCCCTACTTGACGAATCACCCCGAGACTTTCAGGGTAGGAGCTGAATGGAGCGCCCCATTAGTTTTGAAAATTTCGCGAGGATTCGTCAACCGGCGCCAAAGTTATTCAAAATAGAATTTTGAGATTTCCTATGGAAACTAGGTTGTAACTATAACTATCTACTGGCGACCGCCAGTAGATAATATAGATACATATATATTCACTTAAAAAACCATAGGTTTCCCACACGTTATAGTTAGGAATTAGCATTTAAAAAACCTTGCAAATTCACTGTAAAAACCATAGGTTTCATACACGTTATAGTTAGGAATTAGCATTTAAAAAACCTTGCAAATTCACTGAAAAAACCATAGGTTTCACACACGTTATAGTTAGGAATTAGCATTTAAAAACCTTGCAAATTCACTGAAAAAACCATAGGTTTCACACATGGTATAGCTAGCTGGACATTTCACTCGTACAAAACCATTGAAATTCCCCCGTTATAGTTAGTTCAGCTAACTATAACTCGCGCGACCGCAATCCACTGCTGATGACGTCACATATTACATCACTCATGACATGGTCAGTGACATCACTGATGACATCTCAAATGACATCACTGATGACATCACTGATGACATCATCCTTGTGTAAGAGTGGCAGACCTCTTCTTATCCTAATATAAACTTTGATACACACATTGAAAAATACAAACTAAAGTTGTGAAAACTATAGAGATACCAATACCAGTTAGAACAACCTATTCAGTAATTCCAAAATCTACATACGCATCCACTCATTCATCAACACTTTTATATAGTCACTCATACATGTACTCAGTCATCATATGTACTCATACACCTATACATCCTGTTACACACCTACACTCATACATAGAGTTACTCACACACATACTCACACATGCAAATAAACATCCATTTACTTGCATAAACAGCTATACACACACCACTACACTTACTTCTACAGAAACGTACACATACTTACTCTCTTAAACAATCACTTATAGAAACACATACTTATTTATACAGGAACTCTTCCAATCTCTCACTCTCTTATATCCTCACTTATATACATCAATACTCACATATACTAGTTTAAAACATATGGACTTACTCATAAAGACACTATTGAGACAGTCATTCACTCTCTTACTCACCCATACACACACTCATCCACCCATACTGTCCTGCTCACATACTGTCTTCAAAACACATACAAACAGTGAGTCACTCATTCATGCATCTATACGCTAAGTAACATCCCCCACTGAACCATACAGACACTCATACTGATACTCTAAAAACAAACTAATAACCCATATACACACTCATGTAGCTACTCACCAAGCCATGCAGCCACTTATTCACAAAGTGAGACTCTGATACAGATATTTAAATATTTAAACATTACTCACTAATACCTGTATTCACTAAGATACTGTTAATAAGTCAGTTATACAATTAATTTTACCAAACAAATATCCATTTAGGCACTTATTTACCCATTTATTCTTCCATTAACCTTTAGATATATATATATAAAAAATATTTATTTTTCAGAAAGACACATATTCACTGGATGATGTCATCAAAGATTTCATCAGTGATGTCATTTGAGATGTCATCAGTGATATCATGAGTGATGTCACTGACCAAGTCATGAGTGATGTAATATGTGACGTCATCACCAGTGGATTGCGGTCGCGCGAGTTATAGTTAGCTGAACTAACTATAACGGGGGAATTTCAATGGTTTTGTACGAGTGAAATGTCCAGCTAACTATAACATGTGTGAAACCTATGGTTTTTTCAGTGAATTTGCAAGGTTTTTTAAATGCGGCAAGGCACCAGTTTTTGATTGTGTCCCTGCCGATCTCTTCAAGCATGACAAAGAAAACTGGATCCCTTATATAGTCTATCTGGGCAATGCAATGGCAAAGGGGGCTATAATCCCTGACTCTTGGCATGGAGCTGAGATTCTCCCGATCTATAAGAAGGGTGATTGTTCCAGCCCGGAGAACTACCGACCGATCAGCCTGATTGATGCTATACAAAAAATCATCGCTAGGATGGTTTTGATACGCATTCAGAGCTGGATCGAATTGGAGGATATACTATCACCCCTACAGGCAGGGTTCAGGTCTAGTATTAGCACCATAGAGCAGGTCCTTCGATTCCAATTGCTGTATTGGAAAGTTGTTAGTTTAGGCGGAGGAACTATTTACGCTGCCTTTGTTGACCTAAAATCAGCGTTTGATTTAGTTCCCAGGGGTAAATTGTGGGGGGTGCTAAGGGCTCTAGGGATGCCCCCGGAGCTCTTGAACATGGTAATTAAACTGCATGAAGCAAATTTTGCACAAGTTCGCTGGGGCAAGCAAGGGCAGGTTACTAGAAGATTCGCTGTGTCCAGGGGTGTTAGGCAGGGCTGTGTTTTAGCACCAACCCTGTTTTTGTTATTCATCAACGGGGTGGTGCAATACTACTCAGCCCATCCGACCGATGCCCCCTCTTTGGGTGGCACTAAGTTTCCGCTACTTATGTTTGCGGATGATACCCTTTTGCTATCGCAGACCCAGGTAGGTTTACAAGCGGCACTGTCCATATTTGAGAAATTCTGTCTTGACTATGACCTGCAGGTTAATATTTCGAAAACTAAATGTATGGTGTTTACCAAAAGCAGACCTGCGGTCGGTCTAATTAAAATGAATAATAACAAGTTAGAACAAACAAATATTATGACTTACCTTGGGATTGTCTTGGAGAGTAAAATGAGTTGGAAGCCCCAGATTGAAGCTTTACCGCTCAAGTTTGCCCAACTCACGGGGTGCTTGATTAGAGAACAGAGAAAGTCTGAGACCAAGAGGATAGGCCCAGCCATGAAGATTTACAACGCCAAGATAGGTTCTGCGATCCTGTATGGTGCGGATCTCTGGGGTTTTGCCGACCTGTCTGTTCTGGTAAAAACTCAGAACAAATTTTTAAGAAAATTGACAGGTCTTCCCTGTTCTAGCCCTACGACACCCTTATTAATGGATCTAGGCTGTCACGCAATAGATGACTTAGCCCATTTCAAACCAGTGGCTTTGTGGAGGAGGCTATGGACCACCCCCGAACTAGCGGCCTACGCTAAGGCCACTATGGATGTAAGATCCATCCTGGGTTCGGGTAACATCCTTTGGTTCAAAAACCTCAAACTAACACTCGAGTCAATGGGCTTGGGTAAACTGTGGTTAGATCCTGCTAACAATTCATTTCCCCCCAAAAAAGACTATAAAAACATCTACTGGGCAATGGTTTACCAGAAACACGCCTGCCAGATCTTATCTACCTCTCAGTCAGGAATTTTTCTGGATCTTAAATCTTTTCCGGCCCTAGAAGAATATTGGGACACAGTAACAAAGCCCAGTGATAGAAAACTCTACCATCAGTTAAGGGTTGGCTCCCTCCCAACGAGACTGTTTGTAAAAAATTGGAAAGGTCAAGTGTCTGATTGTTGCCGTAGATGCCCAGAACGTAAAGAATCGATTGCCCACATATTCTTTGAATGCCCTGCTTATGCAGCTCCCCGTGCCAAATGGCTCAAACCAATCTGTCGAAACCTATCAATAAGGGTTGGGTCTGAGGCCTTAAGGCTTCTTAAGTCGGAAACAAGTGAACCAATTGTTATCGCTGTATCAAAATTTTTGGGCTGGGCGTGGTTCCTGATGGCTAAACAGGACCCAGTGGTAGGTGTCCAAAATGATTTGTTCTGATGGCTTAGTAATTAATCTTGGCTTTTTATCCTACTTTTGTTGTAGGTTTTAAACTGTATTTTTATTGTTGGTTTTTTTATTCTGATTTTATATTGGTATTTATCTTAAAATGAGGTTTTTATGTATGGTAATGTCTTTTATGATGAAAATATCGAAATAAAGACTTATGGAATTGAATTGAATTGAAATTGAAATGCTAATTCCTAACTATAACGTGTGTGAAACCTATGTTTTTTTCAGTGAATTTGCAAGGTTTTTTAAATGCTAATTCCGAACTATAACGTGTGTGAAACCTATGGTTTTTACAGTGAATTTGCAAGGTTTTTTAAATGCTAATTCCTAACTATAACGTGTGTGAAACCTATGGTTTGTTAAGTGAATTTGCAAGGTTTTTTAAATGCTAATTTCTAACTATAATGTGTGTGAAACCTATGTTTTTTTTTTATGAACTTGTAAGGTTTTTTAAATGCTAATTTATGTATGTATTATTATATTTTTTATATATTTATTTTACAATAAACTACCTATGTCTATAGTTATAGATTGACTGTATCCTGTAATATGGAATGGCTCAGCTCTTTTTTTTTGAATTTGGATAAAGTTGAACAGCATAGTTAATATCATCTATAAACTTATAAACAGTTTAAAATGTTATTTTTTTTTTTAAGGGTTTTTCACGGTGCACGCAACGTGCGCGCACCGGCAATTTTTTTTATTAAACGAAATGTTTTTTTTTTATTTACGAGGTCCTTTAGGGACCCCCTGAGAAGGTCTAGGGGGTCAGGGAGTGTCTTCCCTGCCTCCTTTTTATGTTTTAGAAATTGGGTTAAAAGTAATTCATTTCTGATGCATGCGTGCACCGTGCGCGCATAAGTGCGAGCACCGTGCGCGCACGGCAAGTCATGTGATTACGAAACAACACTTTTCATTGGTTCATAGTAGTTTCTGTTCCAGAATCTTCAAACACCACCCCCACTGCCCTCACTATTTCTTCTTATTTCCTGGGACAAGGAGCTGAACTGCTAAGCTAGTACAATTTTACTTGAAAATGGCAGAACAGCAGTCTACTTCAGGGAGTGAGGAGGAGACCTTTGTGGTACCACCAAGGCAGACCAAACAAAAAGACTCTTTTATCTGGAAATTCTTCACCTTTCCAGAGGGCCAAAAGAAGGTCAATGCCCCGAAGGTGACATGCACTATTTGTGGAAGTGTGTTATCCAGAGGAGATCCCACCAAGAAATACTCGTTTAGTATTTCTTCAATGTTGAGACACTTCAAGACAGTGCATCCTGTACCTTATGCTCGAGAGTCAACTAGAGCCCTAAGAGACAAACCTCCACCTGCTCATCCGAGCACATCATCTGCGGCCGCAGATTCTCCGTGTACCAGGTCACTGGACATCCGCCCACTTTTCCAGAAGGTGCACATACATTGTAATGTGTGCAATGCTGTTCTTTGCTACGCTGAGAGCAGTATTAACTTGATCGAAAACAAAATACAGCAGCACACATGCTCCAGCCCATAATTTTTTTCATTTATTGTTTTCGTTCCTGTTGAACAGTTTTTCATTACCAGTTTTTTTTTGGTGCTCTAAAAAAATAAAAAAAAAATACAAAATTGTTAAAAAACTAAAAAGAAAATACTAAAAAAAAGACAAAAAAACAGTTCTTTTCAGAACTCACTTCACTTCTCCAAGAAGAGCTATATTCCTAATATACTGTGTTGTAATGTTATTGAATGAATGTGTAGTGTATACATGAATGATTGAAATGATTGAAATGACTGAGTGAAGAGGAGGAAAGGACAGACAGAATGAGTGAGAAAAGGAAAGATTGATCAGTCATGAAAGGGAAGTGAAAGACTGACTGCAACAAAAGGACTAAGGGTAGAGGATACAGGTAAGAAGAGTGAATGAGTAAGGGAATGGCAGTGAGTAATGGAGAGTGATGGAGGGGGAGTGAGAAAAGGGGAGTAAGGGACGGAGATAGGAAAAGGGAGTAATAGATGAAGCGGATGTAGTACAGCCGGGTAAAGGGATTGAAAGTAAGAGAAGTGGAGTGATGGTGAGATAAGGGGTATGAGGATTAGAAAAGGGGGTAAGGGAAAGTGAAAGATGGGGAGTGAGGGGATCGAGGGATTTAGGAAACTGGAGTGAGAGAAAGGGAGTCAGGATTTCAATGAGCAAAGGAGAGTGAGGGAGAGTGAAGGAAAGAATGTGAAAAGGTGAAGGGGTGTGAGATACAGACAGGAGGAAGTGAAGTAGGAGGATAGGAGTGACTATGAGTAAAGGATAGTGACAGTTAGGGAAGGTGAGGGAAGGAGAATGACGGAGAAGGTTAAAAAATTAACATGGATGGAAAATGAGTGATGGAGAGAGGAGGAGTGGTAGAAACAGAGATGTTAAGGAAATTAAGGGTAAGACAGACAAAGGGAGAGAGACAGAAACAGAGACAGAGAGCAAGGAACTGAGAAGGAGTAAGGCAGTTAGAATGACTGAGACATTTGGAGACAGGGAGAGAAACATGGTTGAAAAAATAGTGATGGAGGCAGTAAACCTAGGGGAGTAGTAGAGAAGGAGTCAGGGAGTTACGAAAGAGCAGTAAAGGAAGAAGAGAGAGGGAAGTGAAATGAGAAAAGCAGAGTGAGGAGAAGTGAAGAAAAGGAAGCATGAAAGTGAAGGGGTGAGAAATACAGATATTTTAAACTTACCTGACCAACAAAATAACTTAATTAGAAATAAATGTTTTTTTTAATTACAAGAAAAATGGATTCAATTTCCTAAATTTTCTTTCTAGATCTGAAAAAAAAGAAAAAAAGTAGTAATATTTAACAATACATTTTAGAATACAGTACACATATTGTCATATTTAACAAAGTAATGTTTTGCCCTTTTTTTGCTGTTTTCAGAATATATTGAATTTCACTGAAAATAGTGATATCAATTGTATTCATCACTTAACAGCGGGCAAAAAAATAAACAATCTGAAAGATTGTTTAAAAAAGCCCTGAATCTATCCTCAGTAAAACATACCTTGCTAGAAATGTAACATATATATTAAAAATATCTTCTAAGAACAATAACTATTTGCAATAAATAACGTCTGTAAATCTTGTTGCCTAAGCACATACACCAAAATAATATCTATCAAAGAAGTCCACAATAGAAACATTTCCTTTCCATGAGGCCAAAAGGTAATTTTTAAATCCTTTTGAGGTGAAATATCCAATGGTAATCCTATAAAATCGAAATAATGGTTTCTTCAGATGCTGCAATTTGTATCTAAAATGTTGGTTTTAGAAAAATTAAGTAGGAATTTGGTAATTCTGCAGGCAAACGTTGCTTGAAAATCAATTGAGAATCATTACATAGTGTCCAGCCTTTTTCACATTTTAGATAAACTGTGTAATGACCAGAAGTTATAGAAGGTCCATCATGGAAAATTATTGCAACTGCAACAAAAGTCTTTCCTGATATTGATAATTGATTTCATACAAACTTCTTTAATAAAGTGTCCACTTTTGTTCCATCAGCTCTACAACGTTGCATCATTAAAATTATATAGGGGCCGATTCCGATCCTGGAAAAACCGGGTACGAACCGTCGGTCGGAGCGTTTTCTCTGTCTGACTCGTACCCGGTAAAAACACCATACAAACTTGCAAGTACGATTCGTATGGAAAAAACACCGACCGACAGCAAAATACATACGAATGTGATCCGGGACACCGCGGACGTGACGTCCGGACGGAGTTAGGCATATTTTTACGTCCCAGCAAGTACGAGCACCCAAAAAGTGCCGGAAAAGCGAAGTGCGCCGCGATGCGAGTGGAATAGGGGGCCCGGTACGCGCCGTCCCTCCCCCCAGCCCCCCGTATGTATGCACCATCCCCCCCAGCCCCCTGTATGTATGCGCCGTCCCCCCCAGCCCCGCGTATGTATGTGCCATCCCCCCCAGCCCCGCGGATGGACGCGCCGTACCCCCCCAGACCCCCCGTGTGTACGGCGCGGACCCCCACCCCCGTAGGTACGGCACGTACCCCCACCCGTGTATGTACGGCGTGTACACCCACCCCCGCAGGTACAGTGCGGACCCCCACCCCCGTAGGTACGGCACGGACCCCCATCCGTGTATGTACGGCACGTACCCCCACCCATGTATGTACGGCGCCCGTACATACACGGGTGGGGGAACGCGCCGTACAAACACGGGTGGGGGTATGCGCCGTACATACACGGGTGGGGGTACGTGCCGTACATACACGGGTGGGGGTCCGTGCCGTACATACGGGGGTGGGGATCCGCACCGTACCTACAGGGGTGGGGGTACGCGCCATACATACACGGGTAGGGGTCCGCGCTGTACACAAAGGGGGCTGGCTGGGGGTACGGCGCGTCCATCCGCGGGGGGGCTGGGGGTACGGCGCATCCATCCGCGGGGCTGGGGGGGCGGCACGTCCATCCGCCGGGGGCTGTGGGTACGGCGCGTCCATTTGCGGGGCTGGGGGGGACGGCGCGTAAATACGCGGGGGGCTGGGGGTACGTCGCGTCCATCCGCGGGGCTGGGGGGGACGGCACGTACATACAGGGGGCTGGGGGGGGTGTTCGGCGCGTACCAGGCACCTGTTTGGACGTCTCCATGGTTGCTATAGGAGTTCGCTCCGGACGGTCTTTTTACCATACGGTTGTACAATCGGACGGACGGTACGAATCGTACTTGCGCGCTCGGACTTCTGTTTTCACATTCGTATGTAAAAATGTCCGGGGACGTGTCGGTCACCTTTTCCGACCCGAGGACGTGTCGGGGAATGTACCCAATGCGATTCGTATGGACTTTTTCACATACGAATCGTACTTGCCAGTTTGTACGGGACTTGTACGATTCGTATGGTAAAACATCCAGATACGATTCGTACGGGGAATATTTTTCCAGGATCGGAATCGGCCCCATACTGTCCATATTTCTTTAAAAATAACGTTGATAACATTTCTGATTTACATTGAGAACATTCCATGTTGTGATTTGCATCTTTAACTAATTTACTAAAAGTCACTGATTTACTCTCTGGTAATGTTAAATGTATGAACCTTTCAGAATCAACATTAGTGCTGCATGTGTTCATACAGTTTTCACAACAATGTTCCCATTTATAAGAGAGACCAAACATATTTTCTATTTCCACCCCTTCATCTTCCAGTACCATAAGCATATACATTAAGAATTCCTGTGCATCTTGCTGGACATTTTGTGTAAACTGTGTACTTCCAGAACATACATCTAAAAGATTTCTAACATCAGAAGCACTTTCTATTTTAGTTTTATCATTACTCAACTTCTCATAAAGGAAACTCAGCAGAGAACAAAATCTTTTTTCATGATTTAGTATTATCTGCTCTTGCAAACTTTCAAGATAAAATACAACATTCAGCACTACATTAGCGTAGCAGTTGACACCAGAGCTATTTTCAAAATGACAACCAACAACCTCTTCAACATTGTCCTTTTTTTTTTTGCTTGCAATCACATCACTCTCTTTTTGTTTTCTCTTCTGTACATCCTCATTACAGATATTCTCAATTCTCCTTTTCCGACAAACAACACGTTTTTCAAACACCGGATACTGACCTAAATGAGGAGCATAGCTTCTTCTTAATCTATTATACTCCTTTACACAATTTGCATCAGCACTAACTTTTGAGTCATCAAAGTCTATCATGAATAAACCAGATAATTTTTTCACTCGTGACAAAGCAACATATGCCATACCTTCTTTAAACACACTAGATCCAATGTTTACAAAAGCACTATCTACAGTTAATCCTTGAGATTTGTGAATAGTTACAGCATATGCTAGAGAAAACAGAAACTGCTTCCTACGTACATATAAGTCTTTCACAAGCAAAAAACGAACTGAACAACGACTAATGTCTTTAACCTCTCCAATCTGATCAAATTTTATTTTTAAAAATTCAATTCCATCTTTTTTCTGGTAATTAACAAAACCCACAACTTTACCCATAGCTCCATTCACTAAACCTTTTTCTACATTCAAATTACATCTTAAAATTACTCGACAGTTCATACATACATAAAGTTTCTTTTCTAAACCAGCTGTTTTCGATATGTTTTTCTCTAGAGAATCCAATTTAGTTTTCAATTTGCCTGTCAATATAATAGGTATTCCTTCATGCTGTATTTTATCCACGGATTCCATTTACATAATCTCTTCATTTTCCAATTTCAAAAGTTCTTCATTGAATATAGAGTATTCATGTAGTGTTGGCATTAAGCAGATTACAGTATTTTTTTCTGCAATTTTCTTGTATATTTTCTCTGGAACTATTTGTTCTTTTGGAAACAAATTACATAGCAATCGACTCTGTAAAGCTTTTGTGCCATGTTCTGTGAGTAGTCCAATTCTGATATCTTTGAGAATACTTGCATAATCATCATGATTTGCTTGCCGCATATTGGTAATGAGTTCTTTGTACTCAAAGTATGACCAAATATTCACATTACCTATACTTCCTAATGACTTTTTCGTGTCTTCATGTGCAAGAGTATTAAATACTGGTTGTCCTTTAACTGGAGTGAGCTGCAGTAGATCCCCAAAAACTATAACATGTTTTCCTCCAAATAGCACGTCATAGTCTGTCTTTAGAATTTGCTGCATTCTTAAATGCACAAAGGCAAGCATTAAGTTTGATACCATGCTTACCTCATCAATAATGAGAACTTTAATTTTCTTCAACACTCTTGAAACTTCAAAACATGCTTCTCCTGTTAGCTTGTGGTATTCTATTTTGCTCTCATGCTCTACTGGTAACATTAGCAAACGATGTAAGGTAATTCCTTTTATGTTATATGCTGCTAACCCAGTTGGAGCAGTAACAACACAAGACAAAGTTGAATCAGTTTTTTTCTGTAGGTAGCTTCTAATTACTTTAATTAAGAAACTTTTTCCAGTTCCAGCTTGTCCACTCACATACATTCTGATTGGTTCAAATGATGTGCATGAGCACTCTTTATTTTCATGTAGTAATCCATGATCAATTTGTTTTGTGACTTCTTCATAAATTTGTTGTTGTTCATCATTCAGTTGTTGTTCCAAATTTGGTAAGTCTATTAAATCTTCCTGAGCTTGATTCATAGCTGTTTCCACTTCAGTCATGGCTATTGCAGCTTCATTTTCTACGATTGGTTGTCCTAGGGGATCTTGACTGAGCGTACCAGAACTTTGACTGTCTTGAGAACTGTCTCTAGCTACTTCAGCTGCAATTGTAGCTTCTTGTTCAATTTCTTCATTTAACATTTGTACATCATTTGTGAAAGTACTGCATTCTATGCTATCTTTACATGCATTAAAGGAATCTTCATAGCTCTGAAAATCTCCAAGTAATTCATCCTCTGTACGCCATGGTTTAAACAGCTGTAAAAGTGCTAAGTAGTAAAATTCCTTTTTGTCAGTAGTGTCGCAACTCAGCTTCCTGTGATTAATCAAAATTCCTTTTGTTTGTTTCACCAAACATCCTTCCTCACCAATGACTTTATATTTTCCATTGTTGATATCTTCTGTGGCATTCCGTGTAAAAATGTAGTTCTGCAGCACTTCATAGAGACACATGTTCTCAAGGTGATGACTTCTGTTTGGGTAATATGTGTCCAACATATTTGTTTTCAAAATGTCTGTACTTTCTCTGCTAAATATTCAATTTCTCGAATAGATTTCAGTACCCGATTTCGCATTCCTGCAAGGCCTAAACTTACCCAAATTATTCTTCTGGATTTGGAGCACAGACTTGCAGATGATAAACTATCTGAGCATTCGTATGACCCAATTTCTCGATGCGATAACATCTTTAAACTGAAACTGTATAGCCTGTTAATGACAGTCTTCTTGTGAGAAATCTCTTCCCACATTTCTTTCAATTCCGTTTCTCAGATTTAGTGATGTAAGATGTGACATACCGAGCAACAGCAATAGAATTGTCAGCTACATACTGAATATCCATGTTAGCATTCCACATGGATAAAATGACTGGGTTGTAGTCATTTATATATTTTGACTCTTCTTTTCTTCTTAGGTTGTAGGTATTTTTCGGAGATTTTCTGGTAATGGTATGTCGCACAGCTGACATAAAACTGTTTACTCTTCCGTTTGAAAGAACAGGTCGTGGAAATCCAAATCGACATTTTGTGTAGAATTTATCTTTACTCTTGTACTTTCGTCGACAGTATTTTCCACACCGATGACTTTGGAAACGTAAAACTTGCTCTTTTAAGCTTTTTTCTTCTGTGCTTTTAGGTATAGCACATGTTGCATATTCTTCAATGAAAGATAAAACTGCATCATCAGAATCTGTTTAAAATTTTGGGGCATCCTTGATCCACAACAGCATATGAATATGAGGAGCACCTCTTGCTTGGTACACTTTTCTCCAAAAGAAATCCACAACTTCTCCAAGAGGTGGATTTTTTTTATTGCAGATGAAGGACATCATATCCTCAAATCTATGATTGAAATATCTGCAAACATTAACCGGATCCAAAGAGCACAATTCTCCTGCTGTCTTGTATTGGATGTTTTCAATATTTGAATTTGCCTCTCGAAGAAAATCCAGTAAATCATCCCAAGCGTACTCAGCACAGCTTAGGGTAAGGAACCATGTAGGAGTTCCTAAATTCCGTAACATACATTTCAATTCTCCATGGCGTCGGTACCCATATTCATTAGTTCCACGCTGACAAGCCATCAGATGAATCAATTGAGATTCCAAATGATCATCTCGCTGTTGCACTTTGTTCATAAAATCCTTTGCAGACACATTATGTAGATGTACTCCAGTTTTTAAAATGTGATTTACTGCATAAGATAGTGCAGACAAGTCACTTTCAAATAAAAGATGGAACAAATAAGGAATACTTTGACGAAATCTTGGATCTTCTGCATATAATCTTGTAGTACGATACTCAGAAGCAGCAATCTGTACTGGACATTCATCATATCGTTCACCTTTTCCTGTAGGAAACAGCTGGGGAAAACAACGAGCTTCCAAGCTCTCCTCCCATACACTCACGGGAGTTCCTTTTGCTTTTTTCATCTGAAACAGATCAATAGTGTTTCCCATAACTTCTTTATAATGAAGAGGATGTATGCTGAAATGTTCATAAATTTCTTCTTCTTTTGACTTATCCACTTTTTCAATTTGCCCAGTTGGTATTCCTGTGTCTGCTAGTAAAACTTCTTCATCTTCATCCATATAAATTGATTCATAGTACTTATTATTTCTTTTCAAATATAAATTTGCTCTTTGTACTTTTCGTACATCTACTAGCTCCTGCCAAATTTTCTTATTCTTTGTAGGTACACCATTAACCAGAATAACTAATGGTTCAGTTTCCAAACTATCTGCATCAATTGTTTCAATATTTTTTTTCAAATCTAATGGCAAATAGCCAACTCTTCCTTTTAAACCTCTTTGTAAATCTGAAGGAGGTAATTTACCTGTTTTGGGCTCCATACGAACTATAGTCTGAAACGGATGGACACATTGAATGAGTATAGACTCATACGTATTTAAATCACTAAATTCTGCAGGAATATCAACCAATTCTAAATTATTATGTACAGCTCTAGCTGGCATTTTATTTTCTTCTAACTTGTTATAACTATATTTACAAATACGCTGATCTTCACCCAAATCAAAACAATTTTCCAGAAACAAATATGTAGCAAAATCCTTCCACTCATAATTATTTTCTTTTTCACTTTTTTTATAGAGATCAACATTCCTTGTTTGAGTTTTATAATGGCTTCTCCGGCAACAAATACAAGTAATATTTGGTCTTTCATTAGAGATGATAGTAAATTTTGTCATATGATCTTCAAAATTTTTACTAACAGTGGGTTCTACATTCTCTTCCACATTTTCTTCAATAACTGTGTCATTTCCTGCACTTTCTTGTTCTGGACCAATGTAACAAAACTGAATATCATCAGTAACCTTCTCTACATCTGATACAGATCCACGCAACAGAGCACTATTCAACTCATTTAACTTTAGTGCTGGACTTTTAGCAAAATACAATCTTCTCACAAACTTTCTCATTTCAGTATGATGTAATGCCAGCATCCTAAAATCGTGAAAAACACTTTGACAAACTTTCCTAGAAAGACAAGCCAGAGAATGTCCTTGCAAACCAGTATTCTTTCTCACTCTGCATGGATCTAGTCTTTGAAGCACCTTAATCTTCTGTTTAACACTTTTTTTACTATATTCTCTTAGAAAGTCACGTAATTTATCAATAGATTCTTGTCGTACACTACAAATACTACTACAATTCCAAGTGTACACTGGGGCTTTAGGACATTTCCCCATAACCTCATCAACTAACACTTCTTCCTCATTTCTTGGAACCATTTTCTCCTTTTCCATTACACAACCATCTTTAACTTCATAAGTTCGACCATTGGTGTCAACTGCATGCAGCAAACTATTACTTTGAAGATAACTCTCTTCATTAAAAAATGGTTCAGTACTTGAACTATGCTTCCATTCTCCTAAGAACACATTACAAAAGTTATTTTTTTCACTACTCTTTTCCTTTTGCTTTTTGACTTCATTACATTGACTATTTTATCTAATGTACGGATCCCGTTCAAAATTAAAATGAATAGTTTTATTTTTAATTCCAAAGCCTTTGCAACAATTGATTCAATATGTTTCTTTTTCTTATAAAATATTGCTTTCTTCCTATATTTTTTCACATCCTTTAGCAAATTGAACACCACTCTTCTCTGAAACATTTTTTTACGAATGTTTTGAAATTCTGTTTTTCTTTTTAAGTTATTCTTTCTTGCTTCTGATTGTACATTAGCATTTAGTATTTTCTTTCTATTGTCTTGTTGTTTTCTTCTTGAAACACTATTTGCAGTGGATATACTTTGTACATTTTTTCTATGTTTGAGGATATTTTTTAAAAAATCCTTAGTCTGCTTACCAGAAGACTTTTTCTTTTTTCCAACATGAGGTTCTTCAACTAATTTTTGTTGTCCAGTTGTCTTCAAATATAGATGTTTTTGCTGTTCTTTTCTCTTTCTTGATATTATAGGCATGTTTAATTTATTTCAGTGTTGTTCAGCAATACCTAAAGGAAACTAAAAAAAAAATACCTTTATGTAATTTAAATTTATTCCTATATTTTTTTTTAGCTTTTCAAATCCTATCATATGAGCTACCCCTTTCCTACGAGTGCAAGTCTTACAGAACAAGAGCAACACAAATTAAATCTCTGACAAAAATTCCTGTGTGCAGACAGACTCATGGTGTGATTCTAGGCAGAAAACGATATTTGATTGGCAATTTCAAAGCACAATTACTACTGTGGTAGAGCAATTGATAATTACTGTAACAGCCTGACACATTTTCCTTATAGTTTAGAGAGGCAGAAAAGAGCACATGTCCTAACAGCTACTTGAGACCATGAGCATGTGGAACCTGGGTGAGTGATTAGACTAGAGCAAAGGAAATGAGCCTTGGTGATGTTGAATGTGTTAGTGTTACACACTGCTATCTGAAATACCACACAGTACTGAATAGTAAGCATGGGAGTGCAGGAGAAGCAGCTGGCTGTGTGCTAAGAGTGTGTTTCTGGAGACTGTGTATTGTCAGATGCAAGAGAGATCTGCATGGACGCTTGCACAACTGCATGAAGACTGCAGAGATGTATGAAAGAGCACATGTGGTAAGGGTTAATTTGGCTTATGAACATGTAGGAACTACCTCACTCATTACAGTACTGCAAGGAAAATCTACCCTGTTGTTTTCAAATGTGTTAGCATTTGCCTCTCATCTGTGAGATGGTGATGTGTGCTGCATGCTAACCATCACAGTTCAAGAAAACAAGCTGCCCCTTTCCTACGAGTGCAAGTCTTACAGAACAAGAGCAACACAAATTAAATCTCTGACAACAATTCCTGTGTGCACACAGACTCATGGTGTGATTCTAGGCAGAAAACGATATTTGATTGGCAATTTCAAAGCACATTTACTACTGTGGTGGAGCAAGTGATAATTACTGTAACAGCCTGACACATTTTCCTTATAGTTTAGAGAGGCAGAAAAGAGCACATGTCCTAACAGCTACTTGAGTCCATGAGCATGTGGAACCTGGGTGAGTAGTTAGACTAGGGCAAAGGAAATGAGCCTTGGTGATGTTGAATGTGTTAGCGTTACACACTGCTATCTGAAATACCACACAGTGCTGAATAGTAAGCATGGGAGTGCAGGAGAAGCAGCTGCCTGTGTGCTAAGAGTGTGTTTCTGGAGACTGTGTATTGTCAGGTGCAAGAGAGATCTGCATGGACGCTTGCACAACTGCATGAAGACTGCAGAGATGTATGTAAGATCACCTGTGGTAAGGGTTAATTGGAGTTTTGAACATGTAGGAACTACATCACCCATTGCAGGAGTGAAAGGAAAATCTACCCTGTTGTTTTCAAATGTGTTAGCATTTGCCTCTCATCTGTGAGATAGTGATTTGTGCTGAATGCTAACCATCACAGTTCAAGAAAACAAGCTGCCCCTTTCCTACGAGTGCAAGTCTTACAGAACAAGAGCAACATGAATTAAATCTCTGACAACAATTCCTGTGTGCACACAGACTCATGGTGTGATTCTAGGCAGAAAACGATATTTGATTGGCAATGTCAAAGCACATTTACTACTGTGGTAGAGCAAGTGATAATTACTGTAATAGCCTGACACATTTTCCTTATAGTTTAGAGAGGCAGAAAAAAGCACATGTCCTAACAGCTACTTGAGACCATGAGCATGTGGAACCTGGGTGAGTGATTAGACTAGAGCAAAGGAAATGAGCCTTGGTGATGTTGAATGTGTTAGCATTACACAGTGCTATCTGAAATACCACACAGTGCTGAATCGTAAGCATGGGAGTGCAGGAGAAACAGCTGCCTGTGTGCTAAGAGTGTGTTTCTGGAGACTGTGTATTGTTAGGTGCAAGAGAGATCTGCATGGACGCTTGCACAACTGCATGAAGACTGCAGAGATGTATGTAAGAGCACATGTGGTAAGGGTTAATTGGGCTTATGAACATGTAGGAACTACCTCACTCATTACAGTACTGCAAGGAAAATCTACCCTGTTGTTTTCAAATGTGTTAGCATTTGCCTCTCATCTGTGAGATGGTGATGTGTGCTGTATGCTAACCATCACAGTTCAAGAAAACAAGCTGCCCCTTTCCTACGAGTGCAAGTCTTACAGAACAAGAGCAACACGAATTAAATCTCTGACAACAATTCCTGTGTGCACACAGACTCATGGTGTGATTCTAGGCAGAAAACGATATTTGATTGGCAATTTCAAAGCACATTTACTACTGTGGTAGAGCGAGTGAAAATTACTGTAACAGCCTGACACATTTTCCTTATAGTTTAGAAAGGCAGAAAAGAGCACATGTCCTAACAGCTACTTGAGACCATGAGCATGTGGAACCTGGGTGAGTGATTAGACTAGAGCAAAGGAAATGAGCCTTGGTGATGTTGAATGTGTTAGTGTTACACACTGCTATCTGAAATACCACACAGTACTGAATAGTAAGCATGGGAGTGCAGGAGAAGCAGCTGGCTGTGTGCTAAGAGTGTGTTTCTGGAGACTGTGTATTGTCAGGTGCAAGAGAGATCTGAATGGACGCTTGCACAACTGCATGAAGACTGCAGAGATGTATGTAAGATCACCTGTGGTAAGGGTTAATTGGAGTTTTGAACATGTAGGAACTACCTCACCCATTGCAGGAGTGGAAGGAAAATCTACCCTGTTGTTTTCAAATGTGTTAGCATTTGCCTCTCATCTGTGAGATAGGGATTTTTGCTGAATGCTAACCATCACAGTTCAAGAAAATAAGCTGCCCCTTTCCTACGAGTGCAAGTCTTACAGAACAAGAGCAACACGAATTAAATCTCTGACAACAAATCCTGTGTGCACATAGACTCATGATGTGATTCTAGGCACAAAACAGTATTCCTAGGTGATACCAGTACACCTTAACTTATGGTGAAGACATACTCCATAATATCTTACAAGTTCAAGGCAGTTAAATATCTTCCAAAACATAAAATGTAAAACACAACTTTAAAAGAAGAAACAAATTTCCATTATTTATATCAAAATACACCACATACATCCCCTCTCAAATTCATAACTCACCTTTAAAAGTAGTTAGTTGAGAAAGAAATGTGCCACTCACACAGCAGATTATCAGAGCCAGAATCTCTGAGCTGTACTCCTCTCACCAGAACCACTAAATGGCAAAATTTCCCTCTCTTTTTTCACACATATACATGTTAACTTCAAATCACATTGCTTCCCACAGTTTTTTAACGGTGCGCGCATATAGATATTTATGTACTTTTAACTGCAATTTTCTCAGGAACTACTGAACAGATTGACACCATATATGCAAAAGGCACATGCCTGACCTGAGGACTACCTCTTTGCCAAATTTCAAGTAATTCTGTTCAGCCGTTCGGGCTGTACCTTCGACTAAAGGTCCTATAGGAAAATGCATGGGGAAAACGTGTTTTGGGATCCCCTTTTTTCTCAGCCCTCGCTTGACGAATCACCCCGAGACTTTCAGGGTAGGAGCTGAGCAGAACGCTCCATTAGTTTTGAAAATCTCACGAAGATAAGTCAACCGGCGCCAAAGTTATTCAAAATAGAATTTTCAGATTTCCTATGGGAACTCGGTCCTAACTATAACTATCTACTGGCGACCGCCAGTAGATAATATATATATATATATAGTGGAGCATATCAATAATCAATGGAACATACTAAATAAACATCCATCAAAATTAGATGAAATTATAGGCATTTGCCTCATATTTTAGGGACATGAACTTAGACACACTGCTTTCGAGTAATACTTTAATGGGCACTAGCCTTTGTTACTGTGTAATTCATCTCTCCTGTGGTCATTCTTAGTGTTGTATGTACAACACGAACAGGAGGGCAGTGGTCATATGCATATATTAAAAGCATTAGCCCTTGCATGTATTTTAATTTGGATGTTTGGTATATGCCAATAATGTTTGATTTATTTTTATTGTTTTGTTCCTATATGCACCGGGCAATTGTATTGCAATGATCAAATTAATTTAAAGAGGTTTGTCAGAATATCTGTGACACTTCATGGTGCTTGTATTGCTTTAAATTTACTGAAAGGTTTTTATTGGTTGAATGTAATTTAAATATGGCAACCCGTCACTGGCGCGTCAGGTGATCAAGATCGCTTTTGCGATCGAAACGTGTCCAGGGCAGACACTTGTCTGTTTTTACTACGATGGTTGATTAAATTACTATCATGGAGTAACCCCTGTTGTTTGAAGCATTTTTTTCATCTTTAAAGACATTGAGAGGTTTCTTACCTCTGTGTTGAAACCTAACAGCAACTCAGGCATCAAAGCTGCATATATAAACCTGTTTATCCGGATAATTAGGTTTATTATAACAGTGGGAAAATGTCCCCCTTTTAAGACTCCAAAATATTACCTGGACATTTTACCACAATCAATGGCTCTACCATGACAACCTTAGATACGTTTATTAAGAAAGAATTCGGGAAGAGCTTGTGAATCTTTATAAATTTGAGAAAATCAATATAATTTCGGATTTCATAATGTTTGGAAAACTAATATATAAGCCCTGATGAAGTTCTCCTTGTGAGAACGAAACGCGTTGGCTGGAATCTAAAGCTTGTTTATGTTGGTTGAAAAATAAAAGAAACTAAAGAGAAAAACCTTTTTCACAATCTGGACTCTGTTATTCTGTGCACGCCCATTGAATTGTTGTTCATGGATCTGGAGCACAGAGGTATTAATAGACGGTTAATGCCAGGGTGTGTTTGCGCAGAATCTGTATATATACCAGAACTGGCATGATGTGCAAAAATCTATAGTCCACCGTCTTTCTTCTTGTCCTAACATCAATAAACCGCCCCAGTGGGCTTTTGGACGAGACTCAGAATTGACATTAACAAAAAACTTAAATCAATTCGTGCAATATAAACACAATACATCAGAGGCATTTTGTAATGCTTTCTCTTGATTGTTGAATAGTGCCAATTCTTGAACTCTCATAAATGTCAATAAAGTTATACAACACACAATTGCAGTTTGTGAACAATACAGCCTCAATGGGCAAAACATGAACTTCATCATGTTTACCATAATTCTAATGATTCTATAATTCATAAACAAGTAACCAGCTGGCCTGACAAAGTTCAAGATATAAGACCTCCTCTGCATTTTCACATTCTTCTATCTGAAACAAAACCAACAAAGAAAGTACCGATTAAAATCCAAATTGCAACTCACATATATATTAAAAAGGCAAAAACCTGTACAGAAGGAAAGAGTTAGCAACTGATGTTTTTCTCTCTTTAATTACTCAGCCTAAATGTACAGCTAATTATTCATCCATATTTAATCCACTCGGGTGAAGGGTGTTATATCTAATAATCATTTTAGATTCCAATCTCCTTAATTCCAATGTTTGATTACCCCCTCTCTCACGATTTGGAATTCTATAGAGGACCAAAAATATCAGTAGATTACAATTTAGATTGTGATGTGTTTTAAAATGATGCGCAATAGGGTGCTGTTTGTCGTCATTTCGGATGATGCGCATATACTCTAAAATAAGCTTTTTCACCTTAAGGATCGTCCTTTCTATGTATGTTCGCCTACATGGGCAAAATAAGGAGTAAACTACATATTCGGTATTACAATTCAATTGTTTATCAATCACATAAGGTTTCTGATCCTCTGTTAGTTTTACTGATGTACAGCTTTTGCTATATTTACAGGCTTTACAATGATTACATGTAAAAAAGCCTTTGATCCCATTCATAGTTTTCTCAGCACTTACAAGGCAATGACTCAACGTGTCTTTTAATTATCTTGCCTTTCTATACATTATACCAGGATTTGGACCAATGGGTATAATCAGGTCAGGATCTGTCTTAAGGACATCCCAGTATTTAGTTAAACTCTTTTTTAGTTCCCATGTTTGGTTATGATATCTTGTAATAAATAGAATTTTTGATTCTTCTGTATCTTTTCGTTTAGGAATAAGTAACTCATTTCTATTTAACACAGCAACTTTGTCTATTGCCTTTTGAACTGTTTTGTTGCTAGATCCTCTTTCCTTAAATCTTTCTATCATAAAATTAATCTCATCTTTTAGTGGTGCTGTCAATGTATCTTGTGTCCATTCTGGAGAACCAGGAGAATCCCAAATAGGAGCCAATAGGCTATAATATGGTATTTTAAAAACTTTTTTAATTCTATACCAGGTCTCAGCCAGCCCCTTCAAGATCTTTAATCTGACTTTTTTTAAAGTACTTGAGGTCTGTATATTTAAACATATACCCATGTGTGCCCCCTGCCTTGACATCACACTCAGTAGTCCCCCTATTTCTGATGGTATGGGTATATTTAACAGCATCCTCCCATTCTTCAATAAAGAAGCCCATGAGTAAAACAGCAAATCTGGCAGTGCTAAACCTCCTTTTTCCACCCTCCTTCTCAATTTATTCCATGCTATTCTTGAGCCTTTATTCGACCAAATAAAGCTGCTAACCTGACTTTGCATCTTTTTAAGCCATTCCTTCTCAAACGGTATGGGAATTGCATCAAACAGAAAAGTGAGTTTCGGAAGGACTATCATTTTTACTAAATTTACACGTCCCAACAAAGTGAGCTGAAGATGAGACCACATTTTTAGAAGTCCACCAACTTCTTTCTTGACTTTTTCAAAATTAACCTTAGTTATTTTAGTGATATCCTGTGATATCATGACTCCCAAATATCTCATTAAACCTCTACTAGCGGCATGTCCTGCCTCCAAGTTCCAAGACATAATTTCCGTCTTGTTCCTGTTGATATCATAGCCCAAAATCTTCCCAAAGTCTGTCATCAAGGTCATGATACGACTGAAGGTGTTTTGTAGGTTGGTTCTGTAAATGAGGATGTCATCAGCTTATAAACCCAGTTTCTTATCCAACCGTCATACTGAAATGGTAGGATATCTGGGTCCTCCCTGATTTTTCTAGCTAGGGGCTCAATGTAAATATTGAATAAGAGAGGGGATAAGGGGCAACCCTATCTCGTACCCCTAGTGATGAGAACCGGGTCAGTCAAGGAGCCATTGACTAGGACTCTAGCTTCAGGTGCCACATAAAATCCCGCCAGACCCCTACAGAAATTTGGCCCAAGATTTAAAGACTTTGCCACACCTTCTAGGTAGACCCAGTTGACCCAGTAAAATACCTTAGTGGCATCCAGTGCCACTACGGCAACCGGGAACTCATAAGCAGTTGCCAGGTCTATGGAGCCTATTAATGTATAGGTCACCTCTTTCAGAGATCTTCCACGTATAAACCCTTTTTTATCTTCATGCACCAGCTCCGTCATTATCCCATTTAACCTGTCGGCCAAAATGTTTGCAAAGATCTTATAATCGCAATTTAAAAGCGATATTAGACAATAGGAATCATTGGCAGCACCACAAAAAGGGGCAGGTTTAACAAGATGGGAGCATATAATTCAAGACGGACAGCTGATTACTTGGGAAATGTGCAAACAATGATCAGATCACAAGGTATCTAGATTCAAATATCTAGAAATGCAGAGTTGGTTTCAAGCTCCAGGAACAACAATAGAAAAACCAAACGAGCTCGAAGACCGACTAATGCAAGAGAATTGCTGAAAGAAGCAACAGAGGTGTAGAAATAAGCAAGAAAAGTGCAGAAAAAGGCAAGTGAGATGCAGAAAGAGGCAATAATGGTACAGAATGATGGAAGACAAATGCAGAAAGAAGCAACAGGAGGGCAGAAAAAAGCAAGACAGGTGTAGAAAGAAGCATGTGAAGTGCAGAATGAAGCAATAGGGATGCAGAAAGAGGCAAGAGAAGTGCAGAAAGAAGCAACAGAGGTGCAGAAGGAGGCAAGAGAACTGCAGAAAGAGGCAAGAGAGTTGCAGAAACAGGCAAACGAGGTATAGAAAGATGGAACAGATGTGCAGAAAGAGACAAGAGAGGTGCAAAACAGGTGAAAGGGGGGCAGAAAGAGGCAAGAGGGGTACAGAAATTTGCATGAGAGGTACAGAAAGAAGCAAGAGCAGTGCAAAAGAACCTACAGAGGTGCAAAAAGAAGCAAGTGAGGTGCAGAAGGAGGCAAGAAAACTGCAGAAAGATGCAAGAGAGTTGCAGAAACAGGCAAAAGGGGTGCAGAAAGAGGAAATGGGGTACAGAAAGAGGCAAGTGAGGTGCATAAAGAAGCAAGATAAGTACAGAAAGAAGCAGCAGAAGTGCAGAAAGAGGGAAGAGGGGTGGAGAGAGAGGCAAGAGGGGTACAGAAAGAAGCAAGTCAGGTGCATAAAGAAACAAAAGAAGTGCAGAAAGAAGGAACAAAGATGCAGAAAGAGGCAAAAAAGTACAGAAAGACATAAGAGGGGTACAGAAAAAAGGCAAGAGAGGTGCAGAAAGAGGGAAGAAGGGTGCAGAAAGAGGCAAGAGGGTACGGAAAGAAGCAAATGGGGTGCAGAAAGAGGCAACAGACATGCAGAAAGAGGCAAGAGAGATGAAGAACATATAAGAGATTTACAAAAAGAGGCAAGTCAAGTGCAGAAAAACAAAGACGTGCAGAAAGAAGCAACAGAAATGCAGAAAGAGGCAAGAGAGGTGCAGAGAGAGGCGCAGAAGGAAGCAAGAGTGGCTTGCACACCATTAGTACCAATTTAACACCCACATTTAGCAATACGTAAAACATGACCATTCTAGGTTTGCAAAGCGCCTTCCAACACGGTGTAACACTTGTTGCTGCATTTTTGGTAACATTTGAGCGGTTTGAGCTAGAAACAAGTTTTCTTTTGTTCAAATCTACAGATTAGGGAACAGATGATGAATTGTGTGGCTAATGCAGAAAATGTATATTTGTGCAAAAGCTGGTGCAGCCAAACATTTGCATAATTCCAGTGGCACTGCTCAGACCTCTGAGTAGGTCCAGAAGTGCTCCTCAATGATTCCTTCTTTTTTTTGTCTCATTGAGTTCATAGTTGAGCTTCTATGGAAACGAGGAAGACTAAACCTGACATTACCACTCCACAACACAGACTACCATACCACATAATTACTCTCCATAAGACATAATCCTACTCTACATAATTCCTATAATATAAATACCACATACTTTCTATCCACATAATTTCACTACACAATTTATCACATAATTCCAATACACACAACGTACATCCACTCCATCCTGAAAAACATAAAAAAACTTTTACATTTACATTGTCAATAGCTCTAACTCTCACACATGCGAAACCTATAACATTGCAAACACTTTTTTAACTATTAGTTAAGTTTGCAGAGTGGTGGAGAAAGGGTGCTGGGCCTCTGACTAGCGCTCAGGAATTCTGCTGCGTATTACTTTCAAGGGGTACCAGGATGGCTTCTTGGCCCCCAAAGTCCCTCAGGAGTAAATTGGACTTCTTCCCCATCCCGTAGTCTACCAGGAGGTGCGTTTCCAGAGTGGTGGAGAAAGGGGGGCATGGCTTCAGAAGACGTTTTAGCAATCCCACTGTGTGGGACTTACTGGAGGTAACAAGAGGGGTATTTGGCCCCCATGGGACATCCTTGGGGGCCAACTCCTCCTCCTATTACCTCCAGTAAATCCCACACAGCAGGATTGCTAAATTGTCATAGCAGCCACGCCCCCTTTCCCCACCACTCTGCAAACGAACTTCCTGGGGCACACTTGGATGGGGATTAAGGGCAACTAGCCTACCTCTTACCTCCAGTAAGCCCCACACAGTGGGATTGCTGAGAGGTTGACAAAGGCCATGCCTCCTTTCCCCACCACTCTGCAAACGCGCCTCCTGGTGCATTCTAATTTGGGGTATTGAGTCCCCTTCATTCCTGAGGGTCCCTGGGGGCCAACTAGCCCACCAGGTACCTCCAGTAAGTGCCAAACACCTGGATTGCTGAGAGTGGTCGGAGGCCAAGCCCCCTTTTTACACCACTCTGCATACGCAGCTCCTGGCGCACTGCTGCTTGGGGGATGAAGTCCACTTGTGTCCTGAGGTCCTCAGGACACAAGAGGACCTCATCGCCCCACCACCAGTGTGCCAAGAGGCACGTTTGACGAGTGGTGTAAAAAGGGGGCTTGGCCTCCAACCTTGCAGGGTGGCCTCTTCAAAGACGGGTACGGAGCCGCCCGCCAATTCTACCCTCCGTGAACAAGCACATAAGAGGCCCGCTTCAAAGGACACAAAGCTTTTATTCAGGAATTAAGCACAGCGCATCAATCTTGTGCAGGTAAGTATGGATTTTGCGGAAAATGCTCATTATGCTGGCGAAAAAAATCTCATCTGCTTAGCTACCTGATGCACTTTGTAATTAGGGTATTTTCCGCAGTCAAGTGTCTCGTAAAAGCGTAGTGCAGCAATGAATACCTTTCACAGAATGCATGCTTCAGCCCCAAGAACGATTGGAAAGGGAGTCATCCCCAACCAAATCCCTTTCAGCGTTGCCGTTGATTTTACCATATTGGCATCTCCTTCGTAGGTTTGGCGGCGACGTTCGGGTCATGCTCCCTTATCATATAACAAAGAAAGAACCCTCCGAGTAGGGAGCCTCCAACCCTGCAGGGCGGCCTCTTCAAAGAAGGGCACGGGGCCGTCCGCCAATCCCACTCTCTGTGAACAAACACATAAGAGGTCCGCTTCAAAGGACACAAAGCTTTTATTCAGGAATTAAGCAAAGCATTTCCAAAGTCCAACATAGTTTCGGCCATGCTGCCTTGATCATGGACAGGAAGTAACGCACAATGCATCTGTGCTTGCGTATTTATAGTCCTTCAATGCACCCGACTGAATGTGGCCTGCATCTCCCATAGTGCATCAATCTTGTGCAGGTAAGTATGGATTTCTGCACTAGGCACTTTATATTTAATGACAAATACATAATAGAATTATC
This sequence comes from Triturus cristatus, assembly GCF_964204655.1. Taxonomy (NCBI): domain Eukaryota; kingdom Metazoa; phylum Chordata; class Amphibia; order Caudata; family Salamandridae; genus Triturus; species Triturus cristatus. The sequence goes on along the minus strand of NC_140587.1, from coordinate 796,491,688 downwards.
TATGTAAAGAACTTGTGTCATGGGTGGCTTTGGATATACATACATACATTTTCAAATTGAATTACAATTAAATGGATCAGGTAGCTATAGATTACATAAACAATGGCTTTTAATACATGTGATTTGTATTTTACATATTATTTATGCTCATTCAGTTACATTTTGCTATATCTTGCAATAAATTGCACACAATTTGTGTTGTTTCGCACAGGAATTCCGCATTTAAGCGGGAAGTGGCGCATATATAAGCGCATATATATCTGCATATTTTGTACATTATACATCAGGCGTTTGTTAGACGATTGATGTCCTTGGAGATTATAGGTTATTATTTGTTTACATTGCGTAATTTGCACATGTTAGTGGCGTATTTTGCACAATGCCTTGCACTTATGCTGGAATTTGCACATTTGCCCTTATATGGAGCATATATTAAGATATGTGTGACTCATTCAGGGAATGACTTTGGGGATTCAACGTTATCACCTTATTAATGGCATTCAGTGCGCAATTCATAAATTCATGTTGTTCAATATGTACAGAGCAATATAACTATGCGTAAATTGCTGGAGAAACGTATGTGCAAGACAAGCTGGGCATTGTATTTGAACAAATATACATAGACATGTGTGCAGTTTTTAACCATGCGTAAAAAAAGAGCCCCATATCACAAGTGTTTCTTCACTGTTTGTTATCACGTGGTGTAACAGCAAAAAAAGAGTGAAAAAAATGAGTGTATATAACTTTAATGACGTACCGCTATCTTGCTATGTGATCAAGGGCACTTGATGCCCGAAACGCGTCATGTGAGGAGTCGAAACGCGTTGGTAAAGAGGAGGTCATTAAAATTTACCTTTTTCATACCCAGGAAGAGTGCGGCTCCGTTCTTGCTTTGTGAAATATTTGTGAGGCTGTCCTACCTCACGGCCGGCACCAGCTTTGAGTGCTCCCCCCGCAAGGACGCTTTGCTTAACTCATATATATATATATATATATATATATATATATATATATATATATATATATATATATATATATATATATATATATATATATATATATATATATATATATTACCATCCTGACAGCGTCCAACAAACAGGCACCGACTCCGTGAGTAATATAGCACAGAAGGATTTATTCCAACTGTTAGCCCAGACGCGTTTCGGCGGAAACAACCGCCTTGTTCACTGCATCCAGTTCTAAGCAAATGGTACATGATTATATACACACATTGTCTCTTCACTCTCTTAGGGTTGTCACAGCAACCACAGAAAAAACGTAATAGACATAGTTAAGGTCATGTTAGGGTCAGTTGTTATGGCAACTAGAAAACAGACCTAGTTGACTAACGGTACAGAAAATAAATGCAAACAGAAAATATCGTTTGAAATAAACTTATGCTATGGTTATACAGTCACACATTAGCAGTAGACAAAAGGGGAAAAAATAAGTATTTTAAATATACTACATAATTGTTAGAATTGTACCCTTAGCGTGTAAACGTGCCCAATGAAGAGTATAATACACACAATGGAAGAAATAATGAGCTTCCTAATACTGCGGATTACAAGGGCTCAGTGAGTGGTGGATGAACGTACTCAGTGGGAGTACTATCTGAAGTCTCTAGGAACTGTACGTTTTCTGACCGCCCATGTGGGCATTTTAAAAACCAGTTCACCACAATGTTTAAGTCTTTGTAAAAGGTTGAATTTATATTTTGGGCAGGTAATCACAGTTAAAGAGAGAGTGAACAATAATGAAAATAACAAAAATAAAAGTTTGAAGCGTACGGGAACTGAGCGCTTAGAGGAATGGATCATATGAGCAGTTAGTTATCAGAGATGGACACTAAGAGCTTCCTCGGCATTCATCCCATGTGGGATTTTGGAGTTAAGGAGGATAATATATCTTGACTCCAATCTCCTTAAAGCCAATTGCCTGTTGCCTCCCCTTGGATTTTTCGGAATGTTGTCAATGACAAAATAGGATAAATCCTGGGATCTTCCGGCATGTTGTGAGTTTATGTGTCTTGCAACAGGGTATGTTTGATCATTGTGTGCGATAGCTCTTAGATGTTGCAGGATGCGAACATGCACTGGGTGAATGGTACTACCTACATAGTTTTTACCACACGTGCATTGTAGGATATATACCGCAAAATCTGTTTTACAATTGAAACTGCTTCTTATTTCATAAGGTGTGTTTCTGAAAGGTAAGTGTACTGTTTTGGTGATAGTTCCATGCTTGCACGCTTTACATCTACTGCATTTAGAAAATCCCTTTGGTGTTTGGAGCCAATTCGGTGTTTTGGTGATGGTGGGCGCATTGAGCACTAGCTCCTGACGCATAGATTTAGCTCGTCTAAACTGATCGAGGGGACTTTAGCACATGTTGGTCCTAAAATAGGATCATTTCGTACGTTGTTCCAGTGTTTGTACACAATTTTTCGTAGGGAAGCATGGTACGCACTAAAACCTGTAATTAATCTTGGCGTGTCTATTTTTGTGGATTCAGGTTTGGTCTTGTTATTTTTCTTGGTGAATAAAAGTTCCTCTCTAGTAAATTTCTCACTCCTAGTTTTGGCATTGTCTAGGGTTTTGGTCTTGTTTCCCCTACTGTGTAATCTCTTGAAGAGGTCATTAGTAGATTTGTTAAGACTTTCTTCAGTACTGCAGTTGCGTTTCATTCTTATGCACTCTGCATAGGGAATACCCTTTTTAACACTGTCATAGTGGAAGCTGTTTGCGTGCAGGATAGCATTACCTGCTGTAGGTTTCCTGTATGTTCTCGTCTGAATTTTGTTTTTATCTATATACATTTCTATATCCAGAAATTGTATACATTCTTTGCTAGTGTGACTAGAAAAAGAAAGATTAAGTGTATTGTTGTTAAGTTCTTGCGCAAATTGCTCTGCGCTTTCTTGTGTGCCTTGCTATAGAACAAAAATGTCATCGATATACCTGACATAGATTATTACATTTTCCTTCATAACCAAACTGTGTGTTTGCATGAGTACTTGCTCCTCCCACCAGCCCATATGCAAATTAGCATAGCTGGGGGCGAAGCAAGTACCCATGGCTGTGCCCTGTAGTTGTTTGTAAAACAATTTGTCAAAGATGAAAATATTGTTTTTCAGGCACCACTCTGCCATTTGCAGAAGCATAAAAGTGTGTCCATGTAGGTGTATTGGTCTTTTGCTTAGGTAGTGTTCGAGTGCATGCAATCCATCTTTATGTCTAATGCTTGTATATAGCGTGCTCACATCCAATGTCATAAGTACATAATTATCAAGCCATTTGACATCATACATTTTGGTCAAGATATGTCCTGTGTCCTTAATATGCGATGGTAAGTCACAAAGGGCTGAAGAAAAAAATCAATAAAACGTGAAGTGTTTTCAAACAGTCCACCAATAGCAGATATAATCGGTCTGCCAGGGGGATCGATGGCATTCTTGTGCATTTTTGGAATTAAATACAATTGTGGCGTGGTTGGATAGTCATTTTTTAAGAAGTCAAATTCTAGTTTAGTGAGGAGGCCTTGGCTTCTCCATTCGTAAAGGGCTTTGTGATATTTTTCTTTCACCCCTATAATGGTGGTTGGTGCAATGCGACTGTAACATTCTCTGTCACTCAGTTGGTTCTGTGCCTCAGCATTATACTTTGTCAACGGCCACAGAACCACATTGCCGCCCTTGTCTGACCATCTTACCACAATGTCTTGTCTTTCTTTGATTTTGTTAATGACAATGTTGTAGTCCCTTCTATTTGCGTTATGTGTTTGATTGAATTATATATATATATATATATATATCCAGGTACTCCGCTTTAATTGCGCATTGTTTCGCAAGCAGACAACGGATACGGACCACAATTTGCTGCAAAGTTCAGTGGGAAAACCATAGGTTTCAGGCACATTATAGTTAGATATTAGCATTTAAAAAAACATAAAAATTCGCTGAAAAAACCATAGGTTTCAGGCACGTTATAGTTAGAAATTAGCATTTAAAAAACCTAAGAAATTAACTGAAAAAAACAGAGGTTTCAAGAACGTTATAGTTAGTTGGACATTTCACTCGTACAAAACCATAGAAATTCCGGCATTATAGTTAGTTCAGCTAACTATAACTCGCGCCCCCGCAATGCACTGCTGATGATGTCACATATTACATCATTCCTGACATGGTCAGTGACATCACTGATGACATCACTGATGACATCTCAAATTACATCACTGATGATATCACTGATTACATCCTCCACGTGAAAATCTGATGCACCTCTTCACACTTCAATATAACCTTTGATACGCCCACTCTAAAATACAGACTATCATTTTAAAAAAAATAGACACATCAATACCAGTTACTAAATACGCACTAACTGATTCCTAGGTCTATACACACATCCACTCATTCACCCATACAGGTTTTGTACGAGTGAAATGTCCGGGTGAGGTATGGCTTCAGGATTCTATTCAAAAGGTGAGGAATCAACAGGCAGAAGTATCCATCAGAAGAGCAAGTTACTTACCTTTGGTAATGCTTTTTCTGGTGGATACAGTATCTGCCAGTGAATTCCTCACTGTACCACCCACCTCCCCATTGTCCACCTGTTTCTACCAAAAAGAAGCTTTTACTGTTTGGCATGAATGTTTTTAATATGTCTTAATCATGCTTATGTTTTAAAAATGAGAAATGCTTGATCTGTTGCTATTTCTTTATGCCTTTATTGGTTATGCATTTGTGTATATATATATATAGGGCTCCCGAGGCCCGAGACGCGTCGTGCGTGGGTTGTGAGTTGCAATAAATATCCTACCTGAAGTCCAGCGGGGTCTGAGTTTCCTTCTTCGCCGCCGTGGAGTGGAAGTAGTAGGAATTGGAACTTTTGAGATATATATATATATATATAAAAATATATATATATATATATATATATATTCAACATCTCTTTCCCTCGGTACAGCCGCCGCTCTCCAAACCAACGGGTGCGTCGTCTTAAAGGACCACCAAGGCAAGGTCCGCAATATTGTCTTTTTCTTTCTCGAACCGACAAAGATTGACGACGCAGTGTTCTGACCAAAAATTTATTGGGACAGCTTAGGAGGACGCGTTTCGCCTGCCAAGCAGGCTTGTTCACCAATAGTTCAACCATTTTTGAAATCAGACATTTTAAATCACGGTACATGAGTCACTGGTCACATGGTAGGACTACAATTTCAGTGTGTTGGAAGACAGACTCGTAGTTCTTAATAATGAACAACTACGCTTCTCGCCGTTCATATATCGGCACGTAAGACAAATGTCACACTATCTGCCATTCTAATGTAGTGCTGATTTCTCAAATGAGCTAATTTAAGCATCGAGCAAATTTTATGTAATTACATTTTTCATTTTTCAATAAAACTTTATCCAAAATATGACATCTCGCTCGGCAGAACATAAGCGATCATTCCTGAAATGGTTAAGTCTAAAGCAGGCATGAGAATACTTATATATGCAGGTTAGGCTTTTTAGTCATCTATAATCCATTCACATATAAACTTTATACACAATGGTTCTGGTCTTCCGGGATGTATTCCCGTTGACATTTAAAGTTTCATACATATAAATGTGGCTTGTGCTTGAGTATAACCCAAGTGGGTATGAATTCCTCATTAATTCAAGCAGTTAAAGAAGATTTGATAAGCCAAATTAAATTATTTTGCTTAGCCTATGTTGCTTAGCCTGAATTGTGCCCAAGTGGGCATACACTCATTTCTAATGATCATTGTGAATAACATTCTAATTCAAGTGACAGAGTTGTTACGTTTAACAAGCAAAACACCTTGAATTTCATAATTGCATAAACACCTATGTTGTGTAGATCCTTCAAACCACCTTCCAATCGATAACTTCTCATGTGTTAAGAAAGTGCTCAATAAAGTTAAAGACAAAAAATAAAAAACAAACCAAAGAAAATAGTTAAAACTCGAAATTGAGAGAGGTGTAGCAAGCGTATCTTGCATCTTTGATTAACAAGTTCCATCACAGATTAATACCTCACTTTACAAATGAGTTAACAGATCCTCTTCCATATTTAAACCCATAGGAGTTTTGGTGTTTAATTCGATAATGTAGCGCGATTCTAATCTTCTAAGCTTTTTCTCTCGGTTGCCGCCTCTAATGCTGGGAGGCACGCAGTCGATGACAAAATAGCTTAGTTCCTGTGCATTCTTATCATGGTATGCGTCGAAATGCCGAGCAACTGGGTATGTTTTGTCGCCATTTCTTATGGCTCTCAAATGTTGAAGGATTCTTACATGTACTGGATGAATAGTGCTGCCTACGTATCGCAGGCCACAAGGGCACTGCAAAACGTAGACAGCATATTCTGTTTTGCACGACAAAAAACCTTTAATTTTTTTCTCTCTTTTGGAGAGTCCTGATTTATAGGATGAAGTGTTTTTCCCATGATTACAGGCTTTACATTTAGTGCATTTTAAAAACCCTTCTCTTCTTTTTAGCCATGTGGATGATTTTGTGGCTTGCTGGTTTGGGATCATGTTACTGACTAGCATCTGCTTAAATGATCTGGCTTTCCTGAACGTGATTGCAGGCCTTTTTTGTACTAGCTTGCCCAGGATTGCATCATTTCTAATAAGATGCCAGTGCTTACTCAGAATGCTCCTCACCTGACCATGCTGTCGGTTGAAGGATGTAATCATCCTTATTTGATTGTTCTGTGCGTTTTGCCGCTTGATCTTACTCTTGCTATCATGGAATAAAATGTCTTCGCGTGTTCTTTTTTTAGCTTGTTTGATGGAAGCCTGAATATCTTCCTGTTTGTAGCCCCGGGATTGGAATCGTTGTTCCATTTGTGCTAGTTCAGTATCCAAGACTTTCTGTTCACTACAATTACGGATGGTTCTGAGGCACTCACCGTAGGGAATGCTTCTGATTAATTTCTGCGGGTGAAAACTCGTTGCGTGCAGCAGCGTGTTCCCCGCTGTAGACTTTCGGTACAGTTTTGTATGGACTTTGGAGTCTTGTATATAAACAGTTAGGTCTAGAAAATTGACTGAACTGTTACTAATACTGCTGGTGAATTTAAGGTTCAAAGAGTTATTTTGGATTTTTTCAATAAAACTCTTTATAGATTCCTCCGTCCCTTTCCAAATGATAAATAAATCGTCGATAAATCGACTCCAGTGTAGAATGTTGTTTTCCCATTCTTGGCTGTACTCGACCCTGACCACCTGCTCCTCCCACCAGCCCATATGCAAATTAGCATAGCTGGGGGCGAAGCAGGTGCCCATTGCCGTACCGCAGATCTGGTGATATAGATCATTTTTGAAGAGGAAATAATTGTTTTGCAAACAGACCCAAGTCATTTTAATTAGCATTTGGGTGTGGGCCCAGAGAGTTATTGGGCGCGCACTTAAGAAATGTTTGATGGCCCTCAGTCCATCTTCATGTCTGATACTGGTATACAATGTGGTCACATCAATAGTGACCAATAACATGTCATCTTCCCAGGGTATATCATAAATCCTTTTTAAGAAGTCGCCTGTATCCTGGATGTAGGAAGGCAAAGATTTGGTTAAAGGACAAAGAAAAGAGTCAACGTATTTAGAGGTATTTTCTAAGGCTCCGCCAATTGCCGAGATAATTGGTCGCCCTGGCGGATTTTCTGCATTCTTATGGACTTTTGGTATCAAATAAAATACCGGTGTAGTGGGGTTAGATACCTTCAAGAATTGTTTCTCTTCTCTAGAAATTAAACATTTGTTGTACCAATCGTCAAGTTGTACATTATACATATCAAAATTATTTTGCATCTCTGCCTGAGTTGTTTTCACATAATTAGTACAGTTGTTAAGTTGTGTATATGCTTCATTCATGTACTTGGTTTTGTCCCACAGGACAACATTCCCACCTTTATCTGCATTTCTCACAATGCAATTATCTTTACGTTTTAACTTAGAAATTAATGCAGAGTACTCTTTTTCATGCTGGGTGAATTTTTTATGCTGCACACTGGTACATTTTTCTAAGTTTTTCAAGTCATTTATGACTAGCTCGTTGAATACGTCGATTGCATCTTTCGCAGTGGTGGGGATAAATTTCGAATTTGGCCGAAAATTAGTGGATACAGTTCCCTCAATGTTAAGATCTTGTTCTTTTGCCAGGTTTTTTGTCGTGCAAAACAGAATATGCTGTCTACGTTTTGCAGTGCCCTTGTGGCCTGCGATACGTAGGCAGCACTATTAATCCAGTACATGTAAGAATCCTTCAACATTTGAGAGCCATAAGAAATGGCGACAAAACATACCCAGTTGCTCGGCATTTCGACGCATACCATGATAAGAATGCACAGGAACTAAGCTATTTTGTCATCGACTGCGTGCCTCCCAGCATTAGAGGCGGCAACCGAGAGAAAAAGCTTAGAAGATTAGAATCGCGCTACATTATCGAATTAAACACCAAAACTGCTATGGGTTTAAATATGGAAGAGGATCTGTTAACTCATTTGTAAAGTGAGGTATTAATCTGTGATGGAACTTGTTAATCAAAGATGCAAGATACGCTGGCTACACCTCTCTCAATTTCGAGTTTTAACTATTTTCTTTGGTTTGTTTTTTATTTTTTGTCTTTAACTTTATTGAGCACTTTCTTAACACATGAGAAGTTATCGATTGGAAGGTGGTTTGAAGGATCTACACAACATAGGTGTTTATGCAATTATGAAATTCAAGGTGTTTTGCTTGTTAAACGTAACAACTCTGTCACTTGAATTAGAATGTTATTCACAATGATCATTAGAAATGAGTGTATGCCCACTTGGGCACAATTCAGGCTAAGCAACATAGGCTAAGCAAAATAATTTAATTTGGCTTATCAAATCTTCTTTAACTGCTTGAATTAATGAGGAATTCATACCCACTTGGGTTATACTCAAGCACAAGCCACATTTATGTGTATGAAACTTTAAATGTCAACGGGAATACATCCCGGAAGACCAGAACCATTGTGTATAAAGTTTATATGTGAATGGATTATAGATGACTAAAAAGCCTAACCTGCATATATAAGTATTCTCATGCCTGCTTTAGACTTAACCATTTCAGGAATGATCGCTTATGTTCTGCCGAGCGAGATGTCATATTTTGGATAAAGTTTTATTGAAAAATGAAAAATGTAATTACATAAAATTTGCTCGATGCTTAAATTAGCTCATTTGAGAAATCAGCACTACATTAGAATGGCAGATAGTGTGACATTTGTCTTATGTGCCGATATATGAACGGCGAGAAGCGTAGTTGTTCATTATTAAGAACTACGAGTCTGTCTTCCAACACACTGAAATTGTAGTCCTACCATGTGACCAGTGACTCATGTACCGTGATTTAAAATGTCTGATTTCAAAAATGGTTGAACTATTGGTGAACAAGCCTGCTTGGCAGGCGAAACGCGTCCTCCTAAGCTGTCCCAATAAATTTTTGGTCAGAACACTGCGTCGTCAATCTTTGTCGGTTCGAGAAAGAAAAAGACAATATATATATATATATATATGTATATATATTATCTATTTTGAATAACTTTGGCGCCGGTTGACGAATCCTCGCGAAATTTTCAAAACTAATGGGGCGCTCCGTTCAGCTCCTACCCTGAAAGTCTCGGGGTGATTCGTCAAGCAGGGGCCGAGAAAAAAGGGGGGTCCCAAAACGCGTTTTCCCCATGCATTTTTCCATAGGACCTTTAGACACAGCTACAGCCCGAACGGCTGAACAGAATTACTTGAAATTTGGCAGAGAGGTAGCCATAAGGTCAAGGAAGTGCCTTTTGCAGGTCTGGTGTAAATCTGTTCAGTATTTCCTGAAAAAATAGCATTTAAAAGCATATATATATGTCGGCGGAGCCTAACCACACATCTCATCCTGAGATCTGATTGGCTGTCAGCACTTCATCCAAGAAGTGTTGGCAGCCATCTTGGGACCAATATACATGATAGCACCTCATTAAAAAGCATTGCAGTTAATAGAAGGTTTTAAGACTTTAGTTACATTATAAATCATTTGTTGATGGTACCATACTCATTTTAGGAATTGTGGTATGTTCTAAGGTGATTTCACCATGTGAAAAAGCCTTCTGCTGGGATATCATGATTGAGAGAAAAATATTTTCTCATGCTTTTACCACAGAGGTTTGGAAGGTGATCTATAAGCTAAACTGAGAGCTTATTTTCTGTAAATTCACATTATCTTTCTCAGTCATGTGAGAATGAAGTCTGACATTCTAAGTAAAACATGTACATCCAACAAGGGCAGAGACTGTCAGTTGATTCCTTTGTGTTCTACTGCAGCTTCCCAGAGTGTTCCAAAGAACTACTAGAGCGCTAACAGTCCTACTTATGATAAACGTATGGCACACCTGAAGCCATCTTGCTTGGTTTAAAGTGGTAACTCTTAAAACATTTAATTTAAAAAGGAACAAAAGGAAGGGGTTCCTTTTTCCATAAAAAGTATGATTAGTGCTGCAGAAAGAAAAATTAGGGCACATTTTGAGTGACTTCTCAAATCCTCTTCTATTTCATTAAAAAATTCTGACATGCAGACTGAAACATGCACTTTTAATACCAGCAGCAGTTTTCCCTGGTGAGCAGTAGCTTTACTACAGTGATCTAATGAGCAAAAAGAGTGCTAACATTCTGAATTTATGGCAAATGTGTGACACATCTGAATGCCTTCTTGATGGAATCAAAGTAAAAAACTGAAAGTATTTCCTACTGAGGAGACTGCAGTAAATGAGGAAATTAGGAAACTTCATAACAAATAAGTCTCCCAAGATGGCCACCAGAGACAAAAGAGCCCAAATGTAGCCCAAATATCACCCAGATGTAGCCCAAGTATAGCCCAATGACAGAATGTCCCAGAATGTTCTTAAAAACAACTAGAGCGCTTACTGTCTTCATTATGACAAAAGTATGGCACACCTGAAGCCATCTTGATTGGAATAAACTGGCCCAAATGTAGCCCAATGACAGAAGTGTGCAAAACACTTATTATTTTGTGTTTTTGCAGTGTTATATAGTGCAGACTTGTCAGGTATTGGAGTGCTTTACATGAGAATTGGTTACATCACACAAGAACAAATTCATTTTGGTTGTAGACATGGGGAGACTAAGTGATTTGACCAGAATCACAGAATGTCGAGCTGAAGCAGAAACTTCAACCTGGTTCCCCAGTTGCAAAGTCTGCAGTTCTGGAAGTAACACCACATCCTCTCCCCTAAGTGCAACATTTAATCAAGTGGTCAACTGGATAAAAAAACATAAAGATAACAAATAATTTAAAAGTGCTTTGTCGCTATTTGAAAACTCAGAAAATATGTCCTTATTTTAGTCTTTTAGAGCACTAACCATAATTTTGATGCCAATAAGACCCTCTCATATATGTAATTTCTAAAGGAAATGCTCTAGGTATTATAGTTTTGATTACATCAAGATGATGTCAGGCGTTCCACACGTTTGTAATAAATATAGAATGTTAGCAATCTAGTTGTTCATTAGGATACTGTTGAGAGGCAGAGGCCAGGGGCACGGACTCTGAAAATTGAAGGCAGGTAGGAGAGTGCAGAGGCAACAATTTGACCACACTGGGCAGGCAGGAAGGGCAGTGGCAGCACAACAGACTATGGAGGGCAGTGGAAAGGGGGGCAGGGGCAACAAACCAACAATACAGGACTTGCAAGAGAGGCTGTGGCAATGTAATAGACCATTGTGGGCAGAAGGAGGAGGCAATGGTAGTACAAACATACATGCCAACAGACCCGATTCAGCCAGGAAACGTCCAATGTTTTTAAGCTCAAATGGGCTTTATTTGATCTGTCTCCTGTCTACAATATCCTCTTTTTCAATGTAACTCAAAGGGGAAAATCAATACCCCAGTTTTTTTTCAAAATCTCCCTCTTACCAAGTTCAAAATGTTCGCAAGTATGGTACATTGGATCATGGAAGGAAATGGGATAGGGACATGGACTTGGATAACAGAGGACAGGAGGGACATGGAGAGGTGCACCAAACTGACCCTGCAGGGCAGGCATCAGGGTTTGCAGCAGCACAATACACCACACAGGGCATGCAGGATGGGAGTGCAGCACAACAATCCATAGAAAGCAAGAGGGAGGGGACAGGACCATGCACATGGAGAACAGAGGGGCAAGAGGCAATGGTAGCTAGCTGACCATAATGGACAGACAGGAGAGAAAGCTGCAGCATAACAGACCATAAAGGGCAGGAGGGAGGATCAGGGGCATTACAATGGAACAGACAAGCCAGGAAGGAGGGAGTAGGGGTCTGCACATGTAAACAGAGGGCTAGGGGCAAGGGGGCAGGGCAGGAGCAGCAAGATAGCCATTGAGGTCAGGCAGGATGGGCACTAGAAGCAAGACACACCATGAAGAGCAACAGTGAGACTGTGATGGCATACACACAGACCATGGAGGGAAGGTGGGAGGGGCTCAGGGGCAGCTAGATGACCACACAGGGAAGGTAGGAGGGGCCATGGCAGCACAGAAAACCATGCATGGCAAGTGGGAGGGTTAGTGGCAGCACAATGGCTATGAGGGGCAAGAAGGAGGGTGCAGGGTCATGCACAAAGGACGATGGAGGATAGAAGGGAAGGTCAGGACCTGTGCACAGACAAGAAAGTTCAGGGGAAGGGGCCTCACAACAGACCATACAGGGCAGGCAGGAGGAGCAGTTGCAGCACAACAGACCAGGGAGGGCAGAAGGGTGTGGCAGTACAATGGACCATGTAGGACAGGAGGAAGAGGATAGGGGCATGGCATGTGGACAGGCAGGGTGGAGGTGGCAGGGACAGGTTACAGTCATCTGACAATGCTAGGCAGGTGGGAGGGGAGTGGCAGCTCAACAGAACACTCAGAGTAGATAGGAGTGGCAGGTCCATGGGACATGGTGGGCAAAAAGGATGGAGCAGGGGCATGCACAAAGACATCGGAGGGCAGGGGGAAGGAGAATAGGGGCAGTAAGCTAAGCAGAGAGTTTAAGCAGGAGGTCAATGATGGGGCATAGAATTGGGCAATGGAGGGCAGGAGGAGTGGACTGGTACATCATACTAAATTGAGGGCAGTGGCAGCACATCAGACCATGCATGGCAGGAGGGAGGAGGCTAGTCCATGGATTCACACAACAGAGGATAGGGAGGAGGGGGATGGGGCAGCAAGCTAACTGTTCAGAGAAGGTGGGTATTAGGAACTTTATTGTTTTTAAAACATTGTGTCTGTGCGAACTACTTAAAATATGAACAAGTATGCAGCATAATCTCACTTTAGAGAGCACGATTGAAAATGAAAACTAGATATAGTGTATGGTATAAACTATGCACCAAAAAGAGTGATATAAGATGAACCGGGCGTGAAATATAATATGCAATACATTGTGCGCAATGACAGATTCATTGGAGAGCGCGAGATAGCACAGGCACTAGCGCGTGCTATGCGATATGCGCCTTGGAGTGTAATATGCACAGGGCAGTGTTGTTTAACCTAACTAGTCTCTAAAGTTGTAATATAAAATATGGGTAGGGGCAACAAACCAACAATACAGGACTTGCAAGAGAGGCTGTGGCAATGTAATAGACCATTGTGGGCAGAAGGAAGAGGCAATGATAGTACAACCATACATGCCAACAGACCCGATTCAGCCAGGAAACGTCCAATGTTTTTAAGCTCAAATGGGATTTATTTGATCTGTGTAATATGCACAGGGCAGTGTTGTGTCACCTAACTAGTCTCTAAAGTTGTAATATAAAATATGGGCAGGGGCAAAAAACCAACAATACAGGACTTGCAAGAGAGGCTGTGGCAATGTAATAGACCATTGTGGGCAGAAGGAAGAGGCAATGGTAGTACAACCATACATGCCAACAGACCCGATTCAGCCAGGAAACGTCCAATGTTTTTAAGCTCAAATGGGCTTTATTTGATCTGTCTCCTGTCTACAATATCTGTCATACATATACACACATCATACGCTGGTGGGGCCCATTACACCAACATTCACTCTAAATCACACTATCCGTGCCCTGTAAAGGAGAAAACGCCTTCCACATATGCTCTATCTGATCTGCCTATACTTTGAGGTCAATGCGACCAGCTAGTTGCTGAAGATCTCGAGGAATACATTTCAAAGAATACACAATAAATCAAATAAACATGACCAGAAATAATCTCCCGAGACAGGAATTCAAACAGATTGTTCATTTATCTAATATTTCAAGGAAAGCCAATTAAATGCAAATTCATTTCTCTCATATTTACCTATTCTGTCTAAATGTCAGATCCTAAGTCAGAACCGGTCCTCTGAAGAAAAATTAGAGTCTTCTGTTGTCATGTAGAGTCATCGTCCTCTCCGTCAGCATAGGGACCTCGCATCATCAGCTCGGGAAGAAGGGGCGCTAGACCTCTCTAGTCTACTTACTTTTATACTAAAATTCTACATTCAAAAGTTACAAAAAGAATATTAAAACATCCGTTGAACAGGAGAAGCTGTCGTCTTGTAACATTGAAGAATTTTCCCATTATTGATAATTCTAAGTTTTCTGAATAAAAAGTCAGATGTCCATAATTTTGTTACTTCTACGGAAGTTCCTTTCGGATTAAAAAATGTATCATCTTATGAGACCACCAAAAGTTCATGTAGTCAGATTATTCAGTTGCTACAAATTTTCACATCCAGGGGTTTTTGGCTGCCAGCCTGGATTTGTCGTCATGTTCATGGCTTTTCAGTTCAACCAGAAGTCAGGGTCGCAGTCCGTGCAAAGCCTTTTTCATTATTGCATCTACTCGACTGCAGGCTGCAGATGGTGGCCATCTTTCAGTAGGCCACAATTGTCAACTTAGGAACAAAGAAACACAAAACATAATTACTGCAGAGAAATGACTGAACAGTGTCATTCCCCAGCTAATACCCTTATCTGTGTGTATTTATCTAGCCATTTGCGACATCAGAAGCCATTAATGCATATTAATTAGAAGCGCAAAACACCATAACATCACATAAGCAACATCGTTTTCTATCAGTTTGCTCACCAACTTAGTTCACTTGTTATTTAGCCATGCAATAGCATTCCCACATGTAATTCTCTTGTTAATAAGATTGATTAGTCATCATTCGACAAACTTTTAATCATTAATAATTAATCGGTAATACTTTTAATTATAACATGCGAAAATGAAACAGATATTCGGTTTTAGAGTAAAAACCCTGCTCCATCAGTGTAACGTTGCATATGCACTGTGACAAAGATATGGATCCCAGATTGTAATATGTATGGCATAGCACTGTGCGTTATAACATAGGCATCGAGGAAGGCACGTTAGATGGGGCAATATAACCCGTGCGAAGACAAGTGTGGCATGACATATTCACGGGGTGGTGTTACAGTGCACATGGGCTAGAGAGTGTCATAGCATATGCACTAGCTAGTGGAATACAACACAGAGGTGTGTGGCACTCGGCAGGCAATGGTGGGTGTAACACAGCATTGGGCTCTGTCAGGAACGCGCTGTGACTCTCAAGTGATGTTCGTCCCCTTTCCAGAGAGTAAAATAAAAAGTATTACACATCCGGCAGTGGATGTGTGTTTTATTAACCGTGAGGGGGGTTTCTTGCATAGTTTTGGTCGAATTTTTGTCGAATCCCCTTTGAATGGCTTGGTGTGCATGTGTATTAAATGTGCCCGTCAATAGCTACCCATGTTTGTATAAATAAACGACAAGGGTGTCTACCGGGATTAGGCACGGTAGGGCATCAGACATGTCAGAGCTTCACTAGTGGTGTAAATATATTCCACGTGGATTCATTGCATACATAGTCGCCTTTTAATGAATATCACGCAAATCGTCATGGTGATAGGTACGTACGGTTTGTCCAGCATGTCCTAGGTGTGTCTATAAATATATATTTTTTTAAAATAATAAAAAACAGTGGCCGGCCCTGGGGATTGGGGTCAAAAAAATATAATTAGGAGACAGGCCCTGGGGGATGGGGTCATCAGGGCCAATAAATTAGAATAAGAAGGGGAACCACACAGCCCCCCTTCTTAAAAAATTAAAATAAATAAAAGACTGGCATCGTGCCGGAGGCCATGCCCCCTCCGTGCAGCACTCTGCAAACGCGCCCCCAACAGGCATCTCCAGTATGCACCAGGGAGCTGCGCTGCAGACAGGTGTTCTGAGGCCAAGCCCCTTTTTACACCTCTCTGCAACGCAGCTCTGTGGCGCTTACTGGAGGTACCTAGTGGTCTAGTTTGACCCTAGGGACCCTAAGGATTCAAGGGAACTTAATCTCTCAACTTAGAACAGCCACGGGGCGCGTTTACACAGTGGTGAAGGGAGGGGACGGGGCCTGAGGTGACGTGTGCAAACACGCACTATGGCACGTTTTAAATTGGGGATATAATTTCCCTTCAATACTGATGGCCCCTGGGGGCTAACTAGCCCACCAAGTGCTTCCAGTAAGCGCCACTGAGCTGCATTGCAGAGAGGTGGTCCAGGCCGTGCCACTTTTTACACCTCTCTGCAACGAAGCTCTGTGGCACTTACTGGAGGTACCTAGTGGGCTAGTTGGACCCTAGGGACCCTCAGGATTCAAATGAACTTAATCTCCCAACTAAAAACGGACACAGGGCGTGTTTACACAGTGGTGAAGGGAGGGGACGGGGCCTGAGTTAACGTGTGCAAAAACGCCCTGTGGCCTGTTTTAAGAGGTAGTTTTAATCCCCATGCCCTATTATATACTAGGGGCTTACAGAGGAGGTCATGCTAATCACAGGGGGACCCCAACGCATAATGTTCCCTAGTGTATGTAGGTGTTTTCACTGTATTCTAAGTGTCTTTTAACATAGCACTGGCTCTAGGACTGGTTAGTCAGACTCAGTTACCACCAGTATCCGTCTGAAAAAGTTGAGGGTACAAGATGATTTTGCAACAAGGCTTCTTTCTGCTCTTCTTTTTGTTCTTTCTGCACGTTATCCTTCTTCCTGCACTTATCTTTGTATTTGAGGACTTCTGTTGCTTCTTTCTGCACTTCTTTCGTTTCTTTCTGTGCATTTTTTCTTCTTTCTTCACATGTCCTATCTCTGTAGGCATAGTTAGAAATTAGCATTTAAAAAACCTTTGAAATTCACAGAAAAAAACATAGGTTTCAGGCACGTTATAGTTAGGAATTAGCATTTAAAAAACCTCAGAAATTCACTGAAAAAACCATAGGTTTCAGGGGTGTTATAGTTAGCTGGACTTTTCACTTGTACAAAACCATTGAAATTCCCCCGTTATAGTTAGTTCAGCTAACTATAACTCGCGCGCCCGTAATGCACTGCTGATGACATCACATATTACATCACTCATGACATGGTCAGTGACATCACTCATGACATCACTGATGACATCTCAAATGACATCACTGATGACATCACTGATGACATCATCCTTGTGATAGAGTGGCAGACCTCCTCTCACACTGATATAACCTTTGATACACACATTCAAAAATAGAGACAAAAATGTTCAAAACAATGGACATACCAATACCAGTTACCACAACCTCTTCAGTAATTCTAAGATCCACATACACATCCACTCATTCACCAACAGTCCTATACAGTCACTCATACATGTACTCACTCATCATATGTACTCATACACCTATACATCCTGTTACACAATGCCACTCATCCATAGAGTTACTCACACACATAGTCACTCATGCTAATAAAGAATCAAACATACATTTACTTGCATATACAGTTATACACACACCACCACACTTACTTCTACGGAAACTTACACATACTTAGTCTTTTAAACAATCACTTATAGAAACACATACTTATTCATACAGGAACTCTTTCAATCTCTCACTCTCACATATACTCACATATATACACCAATAGTCACATATACTAGTTTAAAACATATGTAGTTACTCATAAAGACACTATTGAGACAGTCATTCACTCACTAACACACCCATACACACACTCATCCACCCATACAGTCCTGCACACATGCTGTGTTCAACACATACAAACAGTGAGTCACTCATTCATGCACCTATGCACTACGTAATACCCCCCACCGAACCATGCAGACATCAGACTGATACTCAAAAAACCAACTAATAACCTATATAGACACCCATGTAGCTACTCACCAACCCATGCAGCCACTTATACACAAAGTGAGAGACTGATACAGATATTTACATATTTAAACATTACTCACTAAGCCATGTATTCACTATGATACACTTAATCAGTCAGTTACACAATCAATTTTTCAAAAGCAAATCATCCATTTAGACACTTATATACCCATTTATTCTTCCATCGATCTTGAGATATACATATATAAAACATTTAATTTTCAGAAAAACACACATTCACTGGATGATGTCATCAGTGATGTCATCAGTGATGTCATGAGTGATGTCACTGACCATGTCATGAGTGATGTAATATGTGACGTCATCAGCAGTGCATTGCGGGCGCGCGAGTTGTAGTTAGCTGAACTAACTATAACGGGGGAATTTCAATGGTTTTGTACAAGTGAAAAGTCCAGCTAACTATAACACCCCTGAAACCTATGGTTTTTTCAGTGAATATATATATATATATATATATATATATATATATATACATATATATATATATATATATATTACCTACTGGCGGTCGCCAGTAGGTAGTTATAGTTAGGACCACGTTTCCATAGGAAATCCGCAACATTCTATTTTGAATAACTTTTGCGCCGGTCGACGAATCCTCACGAATTTTTCAAAATAGGTGGGGCGCTACGCTCCGCTCCTACCCTGAAAGTCTCGGGGGGATTCGTCAAGCGGGGGCTGAGATAAAAGGGGGGTCCCAAAACGCGTTTTTCCCATGCATTTTTCCATAGGGCCTTTAGACAGGGCTACAGCCCGAACGGCTGAACAGAATTACTAGAAATTTGGCAGAGAGGTAGTCCTCAGGTCAAGGAAGTGCCTTTTGTAGGTTTGGTGTAAATCTGTTCAGTAGATTCTGAGAAAATAGCCTTTAAATCAATATATATATCTGAGCCAGCTTACGGTGCGCTTACGGTACGCTTACCGTACGCGTACGGTGGCGTGCGCGAGCGCGATTTCGATTGGCTCTTAGATCTTAGTAAACATTCGAATCGGCCGAAACCAGGAAGCTGCGGCCGCCATTTTCTCTCTCGCACTGAGAGCGATTTTTAAAATTTAAAGCCCAAAAACATGTAAAGGGGCTGTTTAGACAGCTCCCACACACATAGGCATGTTGAGGGAGTCCCCAAAGATCCTCCAAGGCCAAAAACGGAATTTTTATTTTTTCGGTAATTTCGCCGATTACGCTTACCGTACGCGTACGGTAAAAAAAAATTTAAAAAACAAAACATCATCCAAACTCTCTGCACCCCGTGTGCAATTGGTGGCCGAAGGCCACCAATTGTGCATGGCTTATCATTTATGAAAAAAACTAACATTTTTTTAAAAAAATAAATAAAAAATAAATTATCCACACTCTCTCCACCCCGTGTGCAAATGGTGCCCGAAGGGCACCATTTGTGCATGGCTTATAAAATATACGAAAAATTAAAATATTACCTTTCAAAACGAAGTGCATCATATGTCCTCCATGTGCGCACGGTGCGCGAAGCGCATCGTGCGTACATGGCCCATCTAGCGTAACGTGGGCACGCGGTGCGCGTAGCGCACCGCGTGCCCACCGTGCGTGCATGGCACTAACTGCGTAAAGTGGGCGCGCGGTGCGCGAAGCGCACCGCGTGCTCACTGTGCGCGCACGGTGTGCGAAGCGCACCGTGCGCGCACAGAACGAACTGCGTTAAGTGGGCGCGCACGCCACGAATGGCGTAAAGTAACTTAGCATTTAAAAAACCGTACAAATTCACTGAAAAAACCATAGGTTTCACACACGTTATAGTTAGGAATTAGCATTTAAAAAACCTTGCAAATTCACTGAAAAAACCATAGGTTTCACACATGTTATAGTTAGCGGAAATTTTACTGATAAAAAACCAATGAAATTCCCCCGTTATAGTTACTGCAGGCAACTATAACTCACGCGACCGCAATCTTCTGCTGATGACATATGTGTCTTTATGAAAAAAAAATATTTGTAATATATGTATAGCTAAAAATGTATGGAAGAAGACATGGGCAAATAAGTGTCTAAATACAGTATTAGCATCAGCAGAGGATTGTGGTCGCGTGAGTTATAGTTGCCTGCAGTAACTATAACGGGGGAATTTCATTGGTTTTTTATCAGTAAAATTTCCGCTAACTATAACATGTGTGAAACCTATGGTTTTTTCAGTGAATATATATATATATTAATTATGACAAAAGTATGGCACACCTGAAGCCATCTTGATTGGAATAAACTGGCCCAAATGTAGCCCAATGACAGAAGTGTGCAAAACACTTATTATTTTGTGTTTTTGCAGTGTTATATAGTGCAGACTTGTCAGGTATTGGAGTGCTTTACATGAGAATTGGTTACATCACACAAGAACAAATTCATTTTGGTTGTAGACATGGGGAGACTAAGTGATTTGACCAGAATCACAGAATGTCGAGCTGAAGCAGAAACTTCAACCTGGTTCCCCAGTTGCAAAGTCTGCAGTTCTGGAAGTAACACCACATCCTCTCCCCTAAGTGCAACATTTAATCAAGTGGTCAACTGGATAAAAAAACATAAAGATAACAAATAATTTAAAAGTGCTTTGTCGCTATTTGAAAACTCAGAAAATATGTCCTTATTTTAGTCTTTTAGAGCACTAACCATAATTTTGATGCCAATAAGACCCTCTCATATATGTAATTTCTAAAGGAAATGCTCTAGGTATTATAGTTTTGATTACATCAAGATGACGTCAGGCGTTCCACACGTTTGTAATAAATATAGAATGTTAGCAATCTAGTTGTTCATTAGGATACTGTTGAGAGGCAGAGGCCAGGGGCACGGACTCTGAAAATTGAAGGCAGGTAGGAGAGTGCAGAGGCAACAATTTGACCACACTGGGCAGGCAGGAAGGGCAGTGGCAGCACAACAGACTATGGAGGGCAGTGGAAAGGGGGGCAGGGGCAACAAACCAACAATACAGGACTTGCAAGAGAGGCTGTGGCAATGTAATAGACCATTGTGGGCAGAAGGAGGAGGCAATGGTAGTACAAACATACATGCCAACAGACCCGATTCAGCCAGGAAACGTCCAATGTTTTTAAGCTCAAATGGGCTTTATTTGATCTGTCTCCTGTCTACAATATCCTCTTTTTCAATGTAACTCAAAGGGGAAAATCAATACCCCAGTTTTTTTTCAAAATCTCCCTCTTACCAAGTTCAAAATGTTCGCAAGTATGGTACATTGGATCATGGAAGGAAATGGGATAGGGACATGGACTTGGATAACAGAGGACAGGAGGGACATGGAGAGGTGCACCAAACTGACCCTGCAGGGCAGGCATCAGGGTTTGCAGCAGCACAATACACCACACAGGGCATGCAGGATGGGAGTGCAGCACAACAATCCATAGAAAGCAAGAGGGAGGGGACAGGACCATGCACATGGAGAACAGAGGGGCAAGAGGCAATGGTAGCTAGCTGACCATAATGGACAGACAGGAGAGAAAGCTGCAGCATAACAGACCATAAAGGGCAGGAGGGAGGATCAGGGGCATTACAATGGAACAGACAAGCCAGGAAGGAGGGAGTAGGGGTCTGCACATGTAAACAGAGGGCTAGGGGCAAGGGGGCAGGGCAGGAGCAGCAAGATAGCCATTGAGGTCAGGCAGGATGGGCACTAGAAGCAAGACACACCATGAAGAGCAACAGTGAGACTGTGATGGCATACACACAGACCATGGAGGGAAGGTGGGAGGGGCTCAGGGGCAGCTAGATGACCACACAGGGAAGGTAGGAGGGGCCATGGCAGCACAGAAAACCATGCATGGCAAGTGGGAGGGTTAGTGGCAGCACAATGGCTATGAGGGGCAAGAAGGAGGGTGCAGGGTCATGCACAAAGGACGATGGAGGATAGAAGGGAAGGTCAGGACCTGTGCACAGACAAGAAAGTTCAGGGGAAGGGGCCTCACAACAGACCATACAGGGCAGGCAGGAGGAGCAGTTGCAGCACAACAGACCAGGGAGGGCAGAAGGGTGTGGCAGTACAATGGACCATGTAGGACAGGAGGAAGAGGATAGGGGCATGGCATGTGGACAGGCAGGGTGGAGGTGGCAGGGACAGGTTACAGTCATCTGACAATGCTAGGCAGGTGGGAGGGGAGTGGCAGCTCAACAGAACACTCAGAGTAGATAGGAGTGGCAGGTCCATGGGACATGGTGGGCAAAAAGGATGGAGCAGGGGCATGCACAAAGACATCGGAGGGCAGGGGGAAGGAGAATAGGGGCAGTAAGCTAAGCAGAGAGTTTAAGCAGGAGGTCAATGATGGGGCATAGAATTGGGCAATGGAGGGCAGGAGGAGTGGACTGGTACATCATACTAAATTGAGGGCAGTGGCAGCACATCAGACCATGCATGGCAGGAGGGAGGAGGCTAGTCCATGGATTCACACAACAGAGGATAGGGAGGAGGGGGATGGGGCAGCAAGCTAACTGTTCAGAGAAGGTGGGTATTAGGAACTTTATTGTTTTTAAAACATTGTGTCTGTGCGAACTACTTAAAATATGAACAAGTATGCAGCATAATCTCACTTTAGAGAGCACGATTGAAAATGAAAACTAGATATAGTGTATGGTATAAACTATGCACCAAAAAGAGTGATATAAGATGAACCGGGCGTGAAATATAATATGCAATACATTGTGCGCAATGACAGATTCATTGGAGAGCGCGAGATAGCACAGGCACTAGCGCGTGCTATGCGATATGCGCCTTGGAGTGTAATATGCACAGGGCAGTGTTGTTTAACCTAACTAGTCTCTAAAGTTGTAATATAAAATATGGGTAGGGGCAACAAACCAACAATACAGGACTTGCAAGAGAGGCTGTGGCAATGTAATAGACCATTGTGGGCAGAAGGAAGAGGCAATGATAGTACAACCATACATGCCAACAGACCCGATTCAGCCAGGAAACGTCCAATGTTTTTAAGCTCAAATGGGATTTATTTGATCTGTGTAATATGCACAGGGCAGTGTTGTGTCACCTAACTAGTCTCTAAAGTTGTAATATAAAATATGGGCAGGGGCAAAAAACCAACAATACAGGACTTGCAAGAGAGGCTGTGGCAATGTAATAGACCATTGTGGGCAGAAGGAAGAGGCAATGGTAGTACAACCATACATGCCAACAGACCCGATTCAGCCAGGAAACGTCCAATGTTTTTAAGCTCAAATGGGCTTTATTTGATCTGTCTCCTGTCTACAATATCTGTCATACATATACACACATCATACGCTGGTGGGGCCCATTACACCAACATTCACTCTAAATCACACTATCCGTGCCCTGTAAAGGAGAAAACGCCTTCCACATATGCTCTATCTGATCTGCCTATACTTTGAGGTCAATGCGACCAGCTAGTTGCTGAAGATCTCGAGGAATACATTTCAAAGAATACACAATAAATCAAATAAACATGACCAGAAATAATCTCCCGAGACAGGAATTCAAACAGATTGTTCATTTATCTAATATTTCAAGGAAAGCCAATTAAATGCAAATTCATTTCTCTCATATTTACCTATTCTGTCTAAATGTCAGATCCTAAGTCAGAACCGGTCCTCTGAAGAAAAATTAGAGTCTTCTGTTGTCATGTAGAGTCATCGTCCTCTCCGTCAGCATAGGGACCTCGCATCATCAGCTCGGGAAGAAGGGGCGCTAGACCTCTCTAGTCTACTTACTTTTATACTAAAATTCTACATTCAAAAGTTACAAAAAGAATATTAAAACATCCGTTGAACAGGAGAAGCTGTCGTCTTGTAACATTGAAGAATTTTCCCATTATTGATAATTCTAAGTTTTCTGAATAAAAAGTCAGATGTCCATAATTTTGTTACTTCTACGGAAGTTCCTTTCGGATTAAAAAATGTATCATCTTATGAGACCACCAAAAGTTCATGTAGTCAGATTATTCAGTTGCTACAAATTTTCACATCCAGGGGTTTTTGGCTGCCAGCCTGGATTTGTCGTCATGTTCATGGCTTTTCAGTTCAACCAGAAGTCAGGGTCGCAGTCCGTGCAAAGCCTTTTTCATTATTGCATCTACTCGACTGCAGGCTGCAGATGGTGGCCATCTTTCAGTAGGCCACAATTGTCAACTTAGGAACAAAGAAACACAAAACATAATTACTGCAGAGAAATGACTGAACAGTGTCATTCCCCAGCTAATACCCTTATCTGTGTGTATTTATCTAGCCATTTGCGACATCAGAAGCCATTAATGCATATTAATTAGAAGCGCAAAACACCATAACATCACATAAGCAACATCGTTTTCTATCAGTTTGCTCACCAACTTAGTTCACTTGTTATTTAGCCATGCAATAGCATTCCCACATGTAATTCTCTTGTTAATAAGATTGATTAGTCATCATTCGACAAACTTTTAATCATTAATAATTAATCGGTAATACTTTTAATTATAACATGCGAAAATGAAACAGATATTCGGTTTTAGAGTAAAAACCCTGCTCCATCAGTGTAACGTTGCATATGCACTGTGACAAAGATATGGATCCCAGATTGTAATATGTATGGCATAGCACTGTGCGTTATAACATAGGCATCGAGGAAGGCACGTTAGATGGGGCAATATAACCCGTGCGAAGACAAGTGTGGCATGACATATTCACGGGGTGGTGTTACAGTGCACATGGGCTAGAGAGTGTCATAGCATATGCACTAGCTAGTGGAATACAACACAGAGGTGTGTGGCACTCGGCAGGCAATGGTGGGTGTAACACAGCATTGGGCTCTGTCAGGAACGCGCTGTGACTCTCAAGTGATGTTCGTCCCCTTTCCAGAGAGTAAAATAAAAAGTATTACACATCCGGCAGTGGATGTGTGTTTTATTAACCGTGAGGGGGGTTTCTTGCATAGTTTTGGTCGAATTTTTGTCGAATCCCCTTTGAATGGCTTGGTGTGCATGTGTATTAAATGTGCCCGTCAATAGCTACCCATGTTTGTATAAATAAACGACAAGGGTGTCTACCGGGATTAGGCACGGTAGGGCATCAGACATGTCAGAGCTTCACTAGTGGTGTAAATATATTCCACGTGGATTCATTGCATACATAGTCGCCTTTTAATGAATATCACGCAAATCGTCATGGTGATAGGTACGTACGGTTTGTCCAGCATGTCCTAGGTGTGTCTATAAATATATATTTTTTTTAAATAATAAAAAACAGTGGCCGGCCCTGGGGATTGGGGTCAAAAAAATATAATTAGGAGACAGGCCCTGGGGGATGGGGTCATCAGGGCCAATAAATTAGAATAAGAAGGGGAACCACACAGCCCCCCTTCTTAAAAAATTAAAATAAATAAAAGACTGGCATCGTGCCGGAGGCCATGCCCCCTCCGTGCAGCACTCTGCAAACGCGCCCCCAACAGGCATCTCCAGTATGCACCAGGGAGCTGCGCTGCAGACAGGTGTTCTGAGGCCAAGCCCCTTTTTACACCTCTCTGCAACGCAGCTCTGTGGCGCTTACTGGAGGTACCTAGTGGTCTAGTTTGACCCTAGGGACCCTAAGGATTCAAGGGAACTTAATCTCTCAACTTAGAACAGCCACGGGGCGCGTTTACACAGTGGTGAAGGGAGGGGACGGGGCCTGAGGTGACGTGTGCAAACACGCACTATGGCACGTTTTAAATTGGGGATATAATTTCCCTTCAATACTGATGGCCCCTGGGGGCTAACTAGCCCACCAAGTGCTTCCAGTAAGCGCCACTGAGCTGCATTGCAGAGAGGTGGTCCAGGCCGTGCCACTTTTTACACCTCTCTGCAACGAAGCTCTGTGGCACTTACTGGAGGTACCTAGTGGGCTAGTTGGACCCTAGGGACCCTCAGGATTCAAATGAACTTAATCTCCCAACTAAAAACGGACACAGGGCGTGTTTACACAGTGGTGAAGGGAGGGGACGGGGCCTGAGTTAACGTGTGCAAAAACGCCCTGTGGCCTGTTTTAAGAGGTAGTTTTAATCCCCATGCCCTATTATATACTAGGGGCTTACAGAGGAGGTCATGCTAATCACAGGGGGACCCCAACGCATAATGTTCCCTAGTGTATGTAGGTGTTTTCACTGTATTCTAAGTGTCTTTTAACATAGCACTGGCTCTAGGACTGGTTAGTCAGACTCAGTTACCACCAGTATCCGTCTGAAAAAGTTGAGGGTACAAGATGATTTTGCAACAAGGCTTCTTTCTGCTCTTCTTTTTGTTCTTTCTGCACGTTATCCTTCTTCCTGCACTTATCTTTGTATTTGAGGACTTCTGTTGCTTCTTTCTGCACTTCTTTCGTTTCTTTCTGTGCATTTTTTCTTCTTTCTTCACATGTCCTATCTCTGTAGGCATAGTTAGAAATTAGCATTTAAAAAACCTTTGAAATTCACAGAAAAAAACATAGGTTTCAGGCACGTTATAGTTAGGAATTAGCATTTAAAAAACCTCAGAAATTCACTGAAAAAACCATAGGTTTCAGGGGTGTTATAGTTAGCTGGACTTTTCACTTGTACAAAACCATTGAAATTCCCCCGTTATAGTTAGTTCAGCTAACTATAACTCGCGCGCCCGTAATGCACTGCTGATGACATCACATATTACATCACTCATGACATGGTCAGTGACATCACTCATGACATCACTGATGACATCTCAAATGACATCACTGATGACATCACTGATGACATCATCCTTGTGATAGAGTGGCAGACCTCCTCTCACACTGATATAACCTTTGATACACACATTCAAAAATAGAGACAAAAATGTTCAAAACAATGGACATACCAATACCAGTTACCACAACCTCTTCAGTAATTCTAAGATCCACATACACATCCACTCATTCACCAACAGTCCTATACAGTCACTCATACATGTACTCACTCATCATATGTACTCATACACCTATACATCCTGTTACACAATGCCACTCATCCATAGAGTTACTCACACACATAGTCACTCATGCTAATAAAGAATCAAACATACATTTACTTGCATATACAGTTATACACACACCACCACACTTACTTCTACGGAAACTTACACATACTTAGTCTTTTAAACAATCACTTATAGAAACACATACTTATTCATACAGGAACTCTTTCAATCTCTCACTCTCACATATACTCACATATATACACCAATAGTCACATATACTAGTTTAAAACATATGTAGTTACTCATAAAGACACTATTGAGACAGTCATTCACTCACTAACACACCCATACACACACTCATCCACCCATACAGTCCTGCACACATGCTGTGTTCAACACATACAAACAGTGAGTCACTCATTCATGCACCTATGCACTACGTAATACCCCCCACCGAACCATGCAGACATCAGACTGATACTCAAAAAACCAACTAATAACCTATATAGACACCCATGTAGCTACTCACCAACCCATGCAGCCACTTATACACAAAGTGAGAGACTGATACAGATATTTACATATTTAAACATTACTCACTAAGCCATGTATTCACTATGATACACTTAATCAGTCAGTTACACAATCAATTTTTCAAAAGCAAATCATCCATTTAGACACTTATATACCCATTTATTCTTCCATCGATCTTGAGATATACATATATAAAACATTTAATTTTCAGAAAAACACACATTCACTGGATGATGTCATCAGTGATGTCATCAGTGATGTCATGAGTGATGTCACTGACCATGTCATGAGTGATGTAATATGTGACGTCATCAGCAGTGCATTGCGGGCGCGCGAGTTGTAGTTAGCTGAACTAACTATAACGGGGGAATTTCAATGGTTTTGTACAAGTGAAAAGTCCAGCTAACTATAACACCCCTGAAACCTATGGTTTTTTCAGTGAATATATATATATATATATATATATATATATATATATTACCTACTGGCGGTCGCCAGTAGGTAGTTATAGTTAGGACCACGTTTCCATAGGAAATCCGCAACATTCTATTTTGAATAACTTTTGCGCCGGTCGACGAATCCTCACGAATTTTTCAAAATAGGTGGGGCGCTACGCTCCGCTCCTACCCTGAAAGTCTCGGGGGGATTCGTCAAGCGGGGGCTGAGATAAAAGGGGGGTCCCAAAACGCGTTTTTCCCATGCATTTTTCCATAGGGCCTTTAGACAGGGCTACAGCCCGAACGGCTGAACAGAATTACTAGAAATTTGGCAGAGAGGTAGTCCTCAGGTCAAGGAAGTGCCTTTTGTAGGTTTGGTGTAAATCTGTTCAGTAGATTCTGAGAAAATAGCCTTTAAATCAATATATATATCTGAGCCAGCTTACGGTGCGCTTACGGTACGCTTACCGTACGCGTACGGTGGCGTGCGCGAGCGCGATTTCGATTGGCTCTTAGATCTTAGTAAACATTCGAATCGGCCGAAACCAGGAAGCTGCGGCCGCCATTTTCTCTCTCGCACTGAGAGCGATTTTTAAAATTTAAAGCCCAAAAACATGTAAAGGGGCTGTTTAGACAGCTCCCACACACATAGGCATGTTGAGGGAGTCCCCAAAGATCCTCCAAGGCCAAAAACGGAATTTTTATTTTTTCGGTAATTTCGCCGATTACGCTTACCGTACGCGTACGGTAAAAAAAAATTTAAAAAACAAAACATCATCCAAACTCTCTGCACCCCGTGTGCAATTGGTGGCCGAAGGCCACCAATTGTGCATGGCTTATCATTTATGAAAAAAACTAACATTTTTTTAAAAAAATAAATAAAAAATAAATTATCCACACTCTCTCCACCCCGTGTGCAAATGGTGCCCGAAGGGCACCATTTGTGCATGGCTTATAAAATATACGAAAAATTAAAATATTACCTTTCAAAACGAAGTGCATCATATGTCCTCCATGTGCGCACGGTGCGCGAAGCGCATCGTGCGTACATGGCCCATCTAGCGTAACGTGGGCACGCGGTGCGCGTAGCGCACCGCGTGCCCACCGTGCGTGCATGGCACTAACTGCGTAAAGTGGGCGCGCGGTGCGCAAAGCGCACCGCGTGCTCACTGTGCGCGCACGGTGTGCGAAGCGCACCGTGCGCGCACAGAACGAACTGCGTTAAGTGGGCGCGCACGCCACGAATGGCGTAAAGTAACTTAGCATTTAAAAAACCGTACAAATTCACTGAAAAAACCATAGGTTTCACACACGTTATAGTTAGGAATTAGCATTTAAAAAACCTTGCAAATTCACTGAAAAAACCATAGGTTTCACACATGTTATAGTTAGCGGAAATTTTACTGATAAAAAACCAATGAAATTCCCCCGTTATAGTTACTGCAGGCAACTATAACTCACGCGACCGCAATCTTCTGCTGATGACATATGTGTCTTTATGAAAAAAAAATATTTGTAATATATGTATAGCTAAAAATGTATGGAAGAAGACATGGGCAAATAAGTGTCTAAATACAGTATTAGCATCAGCAGAGGATTGTGGTCGCGTGAGTTATAGTTGCCTGCAGTAACTATAACGGGGGAATTTCATTGGTTTTTTATCAGTAAAATTTCCGCTAACTATAACATGTGTGAAACCTATGGTTTTTTCAGTGAATATATATATATATTCACTGAAAAAACCATAGGTTTCAGACATGTTATAGTTAGCGGAAATTTTACTGATAAAAAACCAATGAAATTCCCCCGTTATAGTTAGTGCAGGCAACTATAACTCACGCGACCGCAATCCTCTGCTGATGCTAATACTGTATTTAGACACTTATTTGCCCATGTCTTCTTCCATAAATTTTTAGCTATACATATATTACAAATATTTTTTTTTCATAAGGACACATATGTCATCAGCAGAAGATTGCGGTCGCGTGAGTTATAGTTGCCTGCACTAACTATAACGGGGGAATTTCATTGGTTTTTTATCAGTAAAATTTCCGCTAACTATAACATGTCTGAAACCTATGGTTTTTTCAGTGAATTTGCAAGGTTGTTTAAATGCTAATTCCTAACTATAACGTGTGTGAAACCTATGGTTTTTTCAGTGAATTTGTACGTTTTTTTAAATGCTAAGTTACTTTACGCCATTCGTGGCGTGCACGCCCACTTAACGCAGTTCGTTCCGTGCGCGCACGGTGCGCTTCGCGCACGGTGCGCGCACAGTGAGCACGCGGTGCGCTTCGCGCACCGCGCGCCCACTTTACGCAGTTAGTGCCGTACACGCAAGGTGGGCACCGTGCGCACATGGAGGACATATTATGCGCTTCCTTGTGATAGGTAATCTGTTAAATTTAATTTGTAAGTGATGACAATAATATGCCATGCACAGAGAGTGTTTTTTTTTTTATTAAAATTTTTAGCGTAAGCGCACCGTACGCGTACGGTAAGCGTAATCGGCGAAATTTTCAAAAAATAAAAATTTACCGTTTTTGGCCTTGGGGGATCTTTGAGGACTCAACTAACATGGCTATGTGCATGGGCGCTGTCTAAACAGCCCCTTTATATGTTTTTTGCCTTTGTTTACAGCCCCCCCCTCAGAGTGCGAGAGAGAAAATGGCGGCCGCCGCTTCCTGGTTTCGACCGATTCGAATGTTTACTTAGATGTAACAGCCAATCAGAATCGCGCTCGCGCACGCCACCGTACGCGTACGGTAAGCTTACGGTAAGCGTACCGTAAGCTGGCTCAGATATATATATTGATTTAAAGGCTATTTTCTCAGAATCTACTGAACAGATTTACACCAAACCTACAAAAGGCACTTCCTTGACCTGAGGACTACCTCTCTGCCAAATTTCTAGTAATTCTGTTCAGCCGTTCGGGCTGTAGCCCTGTCTAAAGGTCCTATGGAAAAATGCATGGGAAAAACGCGTTTTGGGACCCCCCTTTTATCTCAGCCCCCGCTTGACGAATCCCCCCGAGACTTTCAGGGTAGGAGCGGAGCGTAGCGCCCCACCTCTTTTGAGAAATTCGCGAGGATTCGTCGACCGGCGCCAAAGTTATTCAAAATAGAATGTTGCGGATTTCCAATGGAAACAGGGTCCTAACTATAACTACCTACTGGCGACCGCCAGTAGGTAATATATATATATATATATATATATATATATATATATATATATATATATATATATATATATATATATATATATATATCGCTGAATGTGCTCCGTCTTACAACTTCCTTTCCTTTGGAAACAAGAACGGGCACGGACCACAACGTTGTGCTTAGATATTTATTGTTGCTCTCGGACCTTTACAGCCATGACGCGTTTCAGCCCTCATCGGGCCTTGATCACATGACACGCTCTGTCAGGTGAGTAATTTTTTGTACCATTTTTTTACCCAATAGTCATTGAAACAGCCAGTGTTTAAAGTGACAAGTGCACCATTACTTATAACATTGCAATGTAACGAAATAACATTGTCAGAAGTTTTGGAATGAAATGCATATTAAAATGATTACATTTCTGTCCTTGTTGTAGAATTGACACAATAATATTTCCTAAAATCCCTGCGAAAAAGTTTTTATCCAATAAATTCATTCCATCGTATGTCCTTATTGTAAAAACTTTTTGTGCATAATTTCAAAGGGGAACATGATTTTAAAATTATCTTAAATCATGAATAAAAACTATTTACATATATATTTAGTATACTATGTATACAAGTGAAAAAGTGTCGGTCCACCTGTTTAACTCGTGGCACGGAAAAAATGGGTGGAACTGACGTCAGCATGCCGACGAGGTTCTCTTATGGCTCCTATGATGTCATACGGTGTCGCGAGCGGAGCCGTGCTATTATGACATCGTCGTCAACGTGGGAGAGCTAGGAAAGAACTTCCGTGGAATGCTGGTGCAGGGGATATTCACTGAAGTGTTCAGGCTTGTTCTTTGGGAGCAACTGTTTATGTTGCCACTCCAGAAACTGAAACCAGTGATCCGAGGGCAGAGGCCTTGCAGATGGCACACGAGGTGGGGAGCCCAGTCGTGTGCAACGGCGGAGCAGCAAAGTGACAAGCACCACTACCCACAGAAAAGGTAACGAGGGCACTGAATAACACAGGATCTTCTCTTTGTATCTGGCAGGAACAACAAGGTATAAATGCCCTAGTTCCAAAATTTAGAATTAGTGCTACACCGGTCTTCAAGAGGACCTGCGATGGATGCCGCTTACGCCTTCCGAACACTGGAGGTGGCACATGGGTCACGGGGTACGGTCATAATGCGGTGGGGCGCACACTCGCTGACCTCCCATGGCACTACTCCACACTTTGGGGACAATGCTTTCCATTAGCTGTGTTTTCTGATGACGTGTTGCGCTGGCCCCGTCCAATAGCAGAACCCCTTTAGATCCAAACAGACTCTTCCACTCTCTCACCGGAAGTGAAACCAGGTCACGCGGACACATTCACAATACAACAGCCGGGAATGAACTTTTCGGTAAAAAAAACACATTCCTTCCCTATAATTTATCAAATAAATGACTCACTGAAGAACAGGGGCCAGCTTTGATCGGTAAACAGCCGTTACAACGACTTTTTTACTTCGCGATATCATTACAACGCATGCATTACCACACATGCGTTGTACATCGCGAAGTCATTACTACGCATTTTTATAGAACGCATGGTCATTTACCATGCATGCCTTTACAACAAATTTTGTTGCAAAGTTATGTATGGTAAACAACCATGATTTCTAAAAAAATGTAGACGATCCGCGTCATTGTAAGGAAACAGAGGCTGTTCCGTTTCCTATATATATTCATGTATAATACAGGGATATCTTTGCTCATCAAGTAAAAAGGGGCAGGGGCCTTCCCTGGAAGTGACATAGGTGGGCGCAGTGAGAGCCCTCCCTGGAACTGACGAAGGTGTGGGTTAGTCAAGTGGGTTGTGACATTACCTGCTATGTGCTAGTCATGTGCCAGCCCCCTTGCTATTGTGTCTAGGGCTATGGGGTGTGTAAAAATTGAAGCCCTTCCTGTGTGTGCAGTACTTCTGAGTTTAAGAGGGCAAGCCTGGGCATGTTCAGACATGTGTCACGGCCCTGTGTCAGTCTCACCACAGGGTGGGGCAGTGGAAATACAAAACAATCCCTCAACCAAAGGACTGCCTAACCAAAGGTCAGAAAAGTGTGTCCAGCACGCTCAAAGGGGGTTTAATGCACCACATGACTAGACTGTCTCAAGGAGCGTGTATCCCATCTTAGAGCAAGGCATCTAAAATACTGTAAGTCAGAGTTGTCTTGACATGGGAAACATGTGTAAAGGTCAGATAAGTGTGTCCAACACATCCAAGGAGGTTTCATGCAGCATATGACCTAATTGGAGCAAGGTGGGTCTATCCCAGCTTGGAGCAAGGCATCTAAAAACTGTAAGTAAGAGCTGCCTTGACATGGGAAAACTGAGTAAAGGGTAGATAAGTACGGCCAGAACACCCAAGTGGGATTTCATGCAAATACTTCTTTTCTATAGGAGTTGCTACCACCACCCCTATTATCTTTATGGTCCTGCTTGTTAATACGTTCTTCTAAAAATGACCTTTTAACCTTAGTTTTCTTTTGCTTTCACAGTAGCAAACAGGTGATGCTACATGAAACCCAAACCCTCAACACCTATTTCTGTGCCCACCCATCACCAAAGTCAGGCCTATGTATAATTAGCAAACGCTCCCATCCTATGTATAAAAAGGCCTCTCCAAGCCCCACTCTACACACAAGCAGTCACAGAAACAGCCACAAACCATCTATTTTTAAGTTTAAGTACCTTTGGACACCATCATCCAAAATGGAGAAAAGTGTGGCTCAAATTGGGAGTGAGCAAACTGATGCTGCAGCTCATCTGCTTAAGGTAAATAACTGGAGGACATGTTTTATATTTACGATGTATTTTTCATAGGTATTTGATGTACATTGGGTTTGTATTTAAATGTGCCTAAACCTGTACCGTACTGCTGAGGGGGCTGTGTGGTAAACATGGTAGTAACCTTAAAGCTTTTACATCTCCTATAAACTGTTTTCCATGGTGTATGTATTTTTGTAAAGGGGGCCTGAGCATACAAATATACTAAACAGTTTACAAATATGTGTATGGTCTCTTGTTTTATGCTGTGGATCATCAGGTGCTCTGGGCCATGCAGCATCCTGGGCTGGGTGCTGTCTTGTTCTGGCTGGGCAGCGCCATCCTATGTCTGCCATTTCCTTCCCCAGAGCACCGTTTCAGCCATGCAGTGCTCTGGAGGCTGAGGCTCGTGTGCTGACAGATCCTCTGGTGGAGACTGCTGTCCCTATCATGACAATTCCACCCCAGAGCACGCAGCAGCCATGATTTGCTCTGGCTGGCTTTGGGGGGCATGATTGAAGGTCCTCTGGTGGGGGCTCTTTTGCCCCATCTTGTTATTCCGACCCAGAGACCTCTTAGCCGTGTGGGGCTCTGGGGTGACTTGGGATCTCATGCTGGCAGGTCCTCAGTGGGGGCCCGTTGGCCTCTGCATCCTATTCTGATCCCAAGAGATCGCTCCATCCTTGTGGCGCTCTGGGGGCAGCGGTGCACATTATGGCTGGTCATCGTTGGGGCCCACTGGCCCCAGTGTTCTATTTTGACCCCCAGAGACTGCTCCATCCTTGCAGTGCTCTGGGGCCATGGGGCACATTATGGTTGACCTCCTTGGGGGCCCGCTGGCCCCAGCATCCTATTCTGACCTCCATAAACTGCTCCACTCTTGTGGTGTTCTGGGTATTGCTTAACGTCCGTTCCACATGGATCGGTGTCCCCCAGCATCCTATTCTGATCCCCAAAGATCGCTGCAGCCATGCGGTGCTCTAGAGGCTGTGGTGTGGCTGTGGGGTTGGCCTTCGGCATTCTCTGCGAAGGCCAACCCCGTCCCCTTGACGTCATTGTTGTGGGACACTGTCAATGTAATAGGGACGGGGCTGGCTTTTGATGTAAACACAGAAGGCCTGCCCTAAAACATTCACCCAGCATGAAGTCTGCTTTTCCCTCGCAGCTGCAGGGCATTTACCACACTCACGGTTGCAATCATTTGATTTACAGCTCCACAGGGGCCGCGTTAGCAGAGCCCCAGGGACTCCTAACGCAGTCCCTGTGGGCTGTAAATCAAAATGAGCGCTGCCTTAATCGTTGCCTCCAACAATTATCTGGGGCAAAAATAAAAAATGTAAGATAACTCCAGGGCTTAATGTTTTCCCTGGAGATAGATTGCTGTTTTGTCTGGGTAAGGCTTTGACCTCCCATAAAAAAAATCACAGACGCAAAGATTGTGTACCATATAGACCACAAAGTGCCGAAAACTGTATATATGTCCTTTTCCTAAGAGAAATCCTTTTATTACTGACAGTTTCTAAGTTAAAATCCTAACATAGAATCTTGAATTGAAATGATCATCAAAGATCAGCATGTACACTGCAACGCTAAGAAGTCGCGTAAAGTGGTCCTTCCAATGTAGATCCCCAGCGGCCACTGTCATCTGTTCAGCAATCATCGGTTCCCAGTCCCAGAGGTTCCTACACGTCTGATGCCCTGGCCTGTTATGACCAGCATTTAAGCTCCCCATACCCCATGTCCCCTGTTACACCTTCTGGAGCTTGTGATCCCACTTGCCCCCGTCAAGTGTGAATATGTCATCACCCACCTCAAAATACCTCGACAGTAGTACAAGATGAAGTGGGTGTCCATATCAGAGATTTGAATCAACTTCTATGGGGAACCTTCCTCTGGAGCACCAGGGTGCTCACATTTAGACCCTGTTTTTTTAAAGTCCTGATCTTCAGAAAGTTGTTAGCGGGTGTAACCAGAGAACTGTACTAGGTGCGCTTAGTGGTAATATATACCCCAACCCACCGCCCTCCGCTAATGCCCACAAATATGATGTTTTGTCCCATAACACTATTGTAGGGACATATGTCAAAGACATACAAGAGGCTGCTAGAAAGCTAAAATCCAAGATGGACTATAAGATCTTAAAACTGGGGAAAATAGGAAGTGAGGGCAGATATTTGAAGGAAACCGAGTGGGAGATAATTCAGAGGTTGGAAAGATGTAGAAAAGAGGTATTGCAAGCTTCTGACGCAGTCGCTGCAAACATAAGGTCTATAACAGCATGACTATGTCTAGATTGATCCCTAAAATGTGATGATCCCCCCTTATTTAATAAAACCACCCAGAGATCAAAATATAAAAAAACGGTCCCAGATATTCTTACTAAAGCCCTTCGGTTCTTATGAGTTCTCAAGACCAAAAATCAGTTAGACCCCCACAACCAAGGCCTAAAAGTTCCACAAACACTGACAGCGTCATCTAAACCCCTTTCCTATTTGGCCTCAAAGCACAGATTTAGGAGATAACTTCATGAGCTCCAGATGTTTGAGGTAGTCATGGGGTAAATTTGTGAGACTAGAATACCCTATACACCCGAAGATCCTGCTGCTAGGTCTGTAGTCGGGGAGTGTACGAGGACCCCGCTCACAAATGCATCAGCGATACTTCAAATAGGCTGTGGGAGGTTACCTAAAACAGGTAGGCTTGTAAGACGCAAAAGTGGACTAATAGCGTAGGTGTTTAATAAGTAATTTAAAGAAAGCCAGAATTTGTGCTAAAAAGCTGCTTAAAAATAAACCTGTGCAGAACCATAGTCAGCCCTCCCAAAATGTTTCACCTGAGAGCTCATCATCCAGCACCAACCACCATCTGAGGCTTCCGAACCTGTGTTTTTAGAGAGTGTTAGAAAGTGCACACGTACTGTAGAGAGATTTAACACTACAGAACATTACGAAGAATTCTTGTTTGTTAACCGAGATTGCATAAACTCCTCTGATCACAGGGTTGTAGCTATCCATGAGGCCGTACAAACTCTTATAGAGTGGTTGTTACACAATGTAGGTCCTAATGAATTCTTCAAACTATGCTTTCCGGGGCAGGGCATTAATACCCTATTGTTCACCAGACGATCACCCCCGCAATGTGTTTGACGCTGTGGAATTTCTAGAAAACCTCTCTAGTCTTTTACAGAGTAAGGGTGAAATAGTCGCCTATGGGCCCTTCAGAGTCATAGCCCTTGTTGTTTGTGGTCATAAGGGGGGTGTTTCCAGACCATTAAAAAGTATATTGCACAGTAAAATTATTGGAAAAGAAACAACGTCGGTTGCTCAACTTTAACAACGGAACGCCCAACACATATTTGGCAAGTAGCATCGCTGGGTTACTGTTTGATCTTAGCACCCCGACATGGTCATTATGTCGAGACCGGCAGATGCCCACGAGGCACTTGAACCATCGGCAGACCATCTGGTTGGCTTTAGGGACCTTTGGCACTTTTTCCCCATTACTATGAAAGTTCTTTATCACAGCGGGTCTTGAAAGCACTTTACAACTGGTGAGCATGTGAAAACAAGATTGTATATGTTCTACACTACGAAATCACTTTTACAGAATGTTGAACCTTAAGGGATTTCTAGGAGCCAAGTACGTGTGTGCCCATTGTGATCACATCTGCAATAATCACCAGTGTGAAATACACCGTAAGATGTGTCAAAGGGATGATTGCATTGTAGACGCCATGCACAAGGTGAG
Source organism: Triturus cristatus (assembly GCF_964204655.1). Lineage (NCBI taxonomy): Eukaryota > Metazoa > Chordata > Amphibia > Caudata > Salamandridae > Triturus > Triturus cristatus. The sequence goes on along the minus strand of NC_140587.1, from coordinate 796,453,859 downwards.
GTGTAGCATCTGTAATCTCTTTTGAGCATACACAACAGGGATGTTATGTGGATTCTAAAAAGAGATTGTGTTGGGTGTGGGCACTTCATGGCACAAGATCACAAATGCAAAGTCACGAAATGTCCCAGTTGTCAGGCATTTTCTCAGGCTGGGGCAGAACGCATGTGTTACATGGTGAAAGGGAGACCCCAGATCCAAAACAGAAGACTACATAGTGTTCGATATAGAGTTTACACAAGAGATGGGTGTGCACCAACCTAACTATATTTATGCTTATCATCTAACTTCCGACGACAACTGGGAGTCTGAAGGCCACTCATGCGTGAATGATTTCCACAACACTTTAATTCAGCCAAAATTCAAAGTGTATACCATGATGAGGCATAACTCAAAAGTGTACCACTCTTTCTTTATTTTGCAAGATATGATTCGCGAAAAGATGGCCATAGAACTTATCACCCAGAGCTCCATGTATTGGAACCACATAATGACCTTTGACTACTATTATTTTTATTGACTTTAGGTGTTTTACTTTATCCTAGCTTGAACATACTACATCATTTTTCCTGTATGTGTATGTTTCCTTGAAGATTTCTTTAGTGTAACATTGTAGTTTTAGAGTGGGAGTGCTATCCCAGAGTAGAACAGCATTGCCAGGAACAGAACGTGTGGGATGTACATTTGAAATCCATGAGAGAGAAAGAGGTGTGGAATGTACTTCTTGGTCTAGGAGTGCAGTGATATAAGCAGTGGTGCTCAAATGTGCATTATGTTGTACATTGGGAGATGAAGTGTGTGATGCTATAGGCAGTGGTGCACAAATGTGCATTGTGTTGTACATTGGAAAGTATTATGAAATTCTTACTATTGGCTTTGACATGCCCTCATCTGGAATTCTGACTCTATCTAGCTTGAGCTTTGCACACAGGCAGGCACCCAGATTACTCAAGTTGTTTAGGCTATTCACGTTCAATGTTGTTTTTGGAGATTGTTTTCTGTAGTGTTGGAGACTTTCATAAGCTTCGTTAAGATAAAGGGCTGGAACATGTGAGAGTGCAGAAGCATACATGAGATCTCTTTTGCCTTTGGAATGCTTGCATGGAGAGTGGCCAACTCCAGTAAGTTTCCTTGGCGCAGAGGAGGGCTCTCGGAAACTTCTAGTGTGCTTTGAGATTATGAAACTGGGGTTTGTTGACTTGGAAACTGGGATTTTGAATCTGAATGGTGATGGACATGTCTACTTCAGCAGAACACACCTTGCTGAGGCTCTTAACCCTGGCTTTGAATCCCCCAGTCTGGAGTAGGCTAAGATGCAGTGTTTGCAGCAGGTGAGGTGTTTAATTTTTGATTATCGGCTTTGTGATTTGTGTGTGTGTCTGTGTGCACATTCAAGTCTCCAGTGGTTATACTTATTTGAGGTGTTTTCATTGTGGCGTGTGAATGTGTCTGTGTGCACATTCAATTCTTCAGCTGTTATAATCATCTGATGTATTTAGTGTATATATCTTTCTGATTTCTTGCAGTGGACTTCCATATTATTATATGCTTGGATCTTGTTTTATATATTTTATTCCATGCATTCAACAGTTAAAATTGCCTACTTCTAAGTGTGATATTATTGTTTGCATATATATATATATATATATATATATATATATTATTCTGAAAACAGTCTTTTGATTCGTCTCATTTTGTAAAAGTGAAATCTCTTTCCATGTGTTTTTATTGCTTCGCCGTGTTTGTGCCTCCGTGTGGGAGGGCGGTATTTTCTATTATTTGGGAGGGCAAAGCAATACAATGTCTATCTACAAACACATGTTTTTAAGACCTGGAACAATCTTTCTAGTGCTGTCAGACCTCTATAACGGTAAGCAGAAATGTTATTCCACCTCATCTATCCAATGGCTCATGTACGTCTTTGTAAAGGAAGACATAAATATTCAACACGCCTTACAGGGTGGCGAATACCGTTTGGGTCCTTATTACCTAGATGTGTATGCCGTGAATTAGGGTCTGCCAATGGCCTTTGAATACAGTGAGTGTTTTCACCACAGTTGAACTCGTTGTTACAAACCCCAGACTGTTAGGTACCACGTTTGAACACCTACACACACGTACTCTGGTGAAGGCTCAATATGTTGAAAGCTGAAGCTTTGTAATGAGATCCCTATGGGAGCATGATTAGATCAAAATGCTAAAATAAGATGTGGAGCTTAGCGCTTTCATTAAGAGTCATGAAATACCCGAACCTTTGGAACCCCACTACACCATATTTGGCAGTCATACAAACGCTATACCACTGTACAGGACAGTGGGAGAGAAAATACATTATTATGATTTCACCAGTCTGTACCCATTTGTTAACAAGCAGAGGTTATGCCCCTCAGGCAACCCCACCATCATGTATAGAAATAAAATTAAATGAAAATAAATTTTCTGAAGTGCAATGATTACCCGGAGGCATCTAGGCGCTGAGAACCGAATATGTTATGGGAAGGTAGTGAGAAGCTATTGAGTGAAAAGATAGGTTTCTAAATTCGTCCTGAATTCAATAGATTTTTTGTTTTTTAGTTCTGTCAGGAGCTCCACAGCCTTGTCATACATGTTACGAACCCCCTCCCTCCCCAGTTAACTCTTTTGCATCTAAGGACTACAAGATTTCTACTAGTGGATGAGCGCTGTGAACGTGCTGGAATGTAACGTTGGAAACGTTGTCTCAAATAATCTGGGCCAAGGTCTTGTTGCACTTTATTGGCCATGCAGAGCGCTTTAAATTGGATGCATTTTCCAATAGGAAGCCAGTGTATTTGGATCAGAGCTTGAGATGCAGATTTATGTTTCGGGATACCTAGCAGTAACCGCGCTGCCGCGTTCTGCAACATCTGCAACTAGTGCAGAAAAAGTTTTTGGATATTAATAAAGAGCGTGTTACAGTAGTCCACTTTAAAGGAAATGAGGGCAGTGACTACTGTTTTTTGCAAGCTTAGTGGAACATAGGGCAAGACTTTTAATAGAATTTTCAGGATATATAAACAAGAGCAGGTAGTGTGATTTAGCTATACTTCAAAGCTTGGTGTCAATGATGACTCCCACATTTTTTGCTTTACTGCTTGGGGTGGGCAGGGTTGCCAGTTCTTGAGGCCACCAGTTAGAGGACCAAAAAGAGGGGTTATTACCCAACAGTAGAACCTCAGTTATTGTGGAGTTCAGCTTCAGGCATCTATTGCGCATCCAGTTACCAATATGGAGCATGCAACCATGAAATTGAACTGCTGTGGCTTCAGGGTTGCCTGTTACGGACACAATGAACTGTGTATCTTCAGCATACAAGACCAGTGCAAAACCATAGGATTTGGTAAACGCTGCAAGTGGGGTGACATATAGATTAAATAGGGTGGGGTTAAGGGACGAGACCCGAGGCTCCCCGCAGGGCAGTGAGAAGGAGGGTGATGTAAAGTCCCCAAGAGAAACTCTTTGGATTTGGGACTTTAAACCCAAAGAGGAATACTTTGGATTCAATAAATGTCTAATCTATCCACACAGGGGCTTTACTTTCCTGTGCTACCTTACAGAGTTGATGGTCGATGTTAAGCTAATGTTCCCACTATGTCGAAAATGCGCTGAAGGTAAGCAGACTAGCGAGTTCACACACACTGACTCGTAAAGAGTGCTGGCAGGGACATGGTGTAATATAGAGGTACAACAGGCCCTGGAGAAAGGGTACAAACTTGGTAAAATACTGGAAATGTGACACTTTGGACGGACTACAACCCAGCTCTTTTCTAAGTATATCAACTTATTTCTCAGAGGCAAGCAGAAGGCATCTGGGTACTCAGAATGGTGCATTAATGAGACCTCTAAGAAAAAGTACATTGATGATTACCATGCCCACAAGGGTATAAACTTGAGACCTGAGTTCATAGAGGTCAACCCCGCCAGACGCCAGTTAGCCAAACTCTGTCGTCAATTCCCTATGGGGTAAATTCGCCCAGCGTACAAACTTGTCAAACACAACCATCATCACGGATCTTGATGAACTGTTTAAGTACCTTTTTGCACACTATAATGATGTGTATAGCTGCAAGTTTATCGATCATGAGACCGCAGCTCTGTGTTGGAAATACACAAAAGAGTAGCCCCTCATTGCACACGCCACTTTCTGCCACCCATCTGGACTCCACTATCCAGCCTGCTTTCGGCGGGGGCCACCAACGCTGCCCTCAACGCGCCAGGAGGCACTAAAAAGCTGCTGCACGCCACTTTCTGCCACCCATCCGGACTCACCTATCCAGCCTGCTTTGGGGCCGGGGGCCGCCAACACTGCCCGCAAAGTGCAAGGAGGCGCTTAAAAGCTGCTCAGGGCACCCGCAGCGCGAGAGACCCTCATTGCACACGCCAATTTCTGCTGCCCATCCGGACTCCACTATCCAGCCTGCTTTGCAGACGGGGGCCGCAAACGCTGCCCGCAACACGCCAGAAGGCGCTTAAAAGTGTCTCAGTGCACCCGCAGCGCGGGACGCGCACGGACGCACCCGGGCCAAGGGCGGGCCCATCTGAGCCAGTAAGAGGCCGGGGGGGGGCCATTCCCCTTGACTTTGTTTTGTAGTGTATGTTTGTCCCCTCTTATGCAATGTGCTGAACTGCTTTCATCTGGCATCTATCATTTTAACCTCATTTAGCAAATTATATGGTTTTAAAGCAATATATATCCACTGTCAAGTAAACGCTCCTAACCTGTACCTGAGTGCCTTGGTGTCAGCATGGAGGACAGTGCAGAGAATTTTTAATATATTAGTGGATAGTTATGAAGAGAAATGGGCAAGAGAAAAGACCAAGACAGGGTGCAGGGCATGGGAATTCCCAAAAAGAAAAAGAGATGCCTAGGCGCTGTCTGTCATGAGACTATGGATCGGAAAGAGTTAATTTTGACAGAGTGCAAAGAAATAGAGAATGCAGGGCCTCCGAGATCCCCTCCTCAGCCAGATACTTTACCCAGAACAAACCCCAGTAATGATGCAAAATCTGTAAGCTTGTCACCGCCTTCACCCAAGCTACCATTAGGGAAAAAATCAGAAAAGTTAATACCACAGATGTTCAATCGATGCTCAAAAGGGAGAAGCAAGGGACTAGTAAAAAGATCTTCTGGGACGCAAGTATTAAAGTCACTAATTGAGTCGTTGAAAGAGGAGGTATCAAAACTAAGAAGGGAGGTTGCTTCTTTAACTGAAATAATAGACTCCAGGAATGGGGAGCATCAGGCGTTTATGCCACTTCCAACACCCACGGCAAAATTAGCATCAGAAGATAGGTGCATTGGCCCCTACTTCTGTGGGTTTGCTGAGCCCTCCAGTAAAATTGCTCCTGCAGGTATTCTCCACCAATCCCTAGACTCTTCTAGAAACCATCATTTGAATGACATATTCACTCCAAATGTAAGAACAACATCAGGAGTCGATTAGGCCAGGACTGGCTCTTGGGCTCCAGATAGAGGTGAAGTTATTCTAGATGAAGGGTATGTACTGAGGTCGGGGAATGAGGGGTTTCATGGGGTAGGGTCAGTGAAGGAGGGAGTCTATTCGAGTCACAGCGACCAGGGTGCTCAAGATGTGATTTATTTAACTGAAGTGCCTAAACTCCCCAGGGCTGGGTATGAAGATCAGGACTCGTTAAAAAACAAAGGTATTCACTGGTTAAGATCTACCCGCCACTCTTATTCCATCATTCGAGATGACATCAAAGCTGTTGAAAGATTAAGTTCACCGGGGGCTATCAGAGACACGATAGAAGTTAACTGTTTTGATTGGGCATGGTCACTGGCCTATTGGCAATTGATTCATGCACAATGCCTCCAGTAAATACATCAATCACCATTAGGTACAGACGACCCCCAAGATTAGAGACTATCTCGTACAGATCCTTTGGGGTTGGACCACCCCCCTGTCCTCGTGGGGTAGCAAATGGCCAAAGATGACTACAGGCAGGATTGAATCTTGATAGGAACATTGGGTGTTCAGGTCCCTTACTATCTCCACCCCCACCAGGATTACCAAACTTAAGAGGTCCAAAAATAAAACTGAGACTGGTAATGAGCTTGCAACCGTAAATGTAAATAGCAGTATGACCCCTAGGTGTATTGAAGTAGGAGAAGCCCCAGTCCACCCCCTCTTAAAAGTCTTGGTCTGGAATGTGGCAAGGATTACAAAACTGCTCTCTGACGCAGATTGGTATACCCTTGTAGACTTATATGATGTAATCCTATTTCAGGATACCTGGAGTTTATCTACACCTTTTAGGAGTGTTTTCTTTTCCTATGGCATTGCTGCCACGAGGAAAGAGCAGGGTAGATCCTCGGGTGGCTTAGTTGTTTGGGTAAAAAAACACGCTGGGGTCTAAGGTCAAGCTCCTCCATGTTGATTCACAGGACATTTTAGCCTTTGAGTTGACCCTATACAGTGGTTGGAAGATTAGAATTTTTAATGTCTACAATAGAGTGGTTCATACCCTAGAGGAAATAAACACAATTCATTTACTAGATCATGCTTTGACTGAGTACTCTGATGGTGTTCCTGTACTAGTGGCAGGCGATTTTAATTATACTTTCGAACCCTTTTCCTTGCCCCCTCAAACTTGACTGAGGATTGGGATTGTGTGTGGTCAATCCCACATCTAGATTTACCGAATGTGAGATGGACAAAGAGAGGAGTAGGGTAAGGGCCAGGTGCTAGCCCTTACCCTACAACATGATCTGAGAGCTACAAACCGGAGAGCAAGGTCTGATTCCAAAGGGGAGTTTACTTTCAACAGAATTAGCCACTCAAGCAGAATTGATTATTGTCTAGTATTCCTTAATCTCTGTCCCCTATTAGATGACATGGTGGTGGTAAAAAGAGTAGAGAGTGATCACAACGCTTGTGCACTTACTCTTAAAAAACCTGATACTGCCCAACCTGATATTAGGGGGTGTCCGAAACTGGGTGTCCTCTCCATCACAAGCAACCAAAGGTCAATTAGATGGGAGTGGGCCAAGGAACATCCAGAAGCTTTAGAACTAGTCAAAAGTAAAGCATGTTGGGTGATTGAGGAATTAACTAAATTCCCCGCTAAAGATGCTTTTATTAGTCTGGGATCTTCTCATAAGTTGTTTTATATTGAAAAGCAAGATATGCTTAGTCAACCCCTAAAAGCACAGAAAGGGGGGATACTCCATAGATCTGTTGCACGCAAATGCGAACACCTAGTATAACCAGCACTGTAGTAAAGCAAAGGGGGAGCTCATCTGTGCATTCAAGTCAAGTCAAGAAATTCTTTATTTTTGCCTGACAAGGCCATAAAAGCACAGATAAAAACATATAAAATGCAATACAGAGTATCCGGCAATGAAGGACATACACATTAAAATATTAATCAAGAATTCATGGGAGTTATATAATATAATAAATATTTAAAAATACACATCAGAAGATCATAAAATATAGTAAAATCAGATTTAAAAGACAATGATTCAACAATAGGGGAGCAAGATGAGTTGATTGGGCTAGCCCTATCTTTAGAATTGCTCGGCGTGCACACCACATTGAAAACAAATAGCATGAAACTGAATACGCGATGGGCATACTAGTATCATATTTTACAATCCTGAAAGCCTGGGAGCAGTGGGATGTTCTGAGGTTTCTGCACAACTGCCGTAACCAACAGTGTCTCGCTTTCTTATATGCCGGGCAGAAAAATAATACGTGTAGGTCTGTCTTCGGTATATTGTTACATGTCGGACAGCCCTTGGTAGAACTGCTCCCCCACTTATATGTAAGAGCACGTAGGGGAAGTGTACCATACCTAAACAGCAAATATAGCTTTTTCGCAAGGGATGGCTCTATATCATTGATGACAGGTTCTAACCTGTATTACAGTTTTACTTCTAAGTAAGATGTTGTCAGTGTGCCAGTCCCAGAACTCTCCTGCAATAAGGTAAGACTGAATTCCTTGTAGGTCTTTGACAAAACCTTTCTAGGAGCTGACGGACAACTATCTTCGGCATTGGCCCATAAATCACCCATTCCCATGGAAATTAGAGAGTTCTTAATGTGGGCCAGTCATGGAATTTTGCTTGCTCCCCTGAGGTTTGCCACTTCCCTCAGTTCCTCGCTATACACAGATAGTTCAGGGGTGCTCCATAGACAACGCCAATATAACAAGGGTCTAAGGGCGACCTCTACTGCAATCGGGCAAACTCCAAGATCCATTCGAAGTGGTGTGAGCGGTGTACTTTTGGGAAGTCCCAGAAGTTGTCTAGCAAACAAATTCTCAATCTTGGAAAGTTGGTCAGATGGCCGATGGCCCCAAATTTCCGCCCCATGCAAGGCAGCTCCTCTGGCTTGTGCCTTGTATATTTCCAACACCGTCCCCATCGTTTTATGTATGCACTTCCTCTGCAACTTCGATAGTCCCCCCGTTGTCTGGGCCAATTTTAAACATGCCTTCTTGATTTGTACACCCCATTCCATTTTCTCGTTAAGGGATAATCCCAGATATTCACAGACAGAGACTTTCTCTAAAAGAGCAAGGATCGCTCCGAGGTTTTGAACTGCTGAGCCAAATATAGGCAGGCCATTGAGCAAAAAAAAAATGGGAGGGTTCTCTCTGGTCCTCATTACACTCAGCATTGACAGACAGAGATCCCAAGACATTTTGGAGAAAAACAGCACATTGGCTAAAGGGAAATAAGGCAGTCCCAGAAGAGTAGGTTACTCATTTTAGCTCCCTTTATGGCAAAGGTATTGGAGAAACCCTGGAGGACAGTGAATTGGAGGTTGAAGCCCGAGGTGGGAATGGTGATGCCACAGTTTTTTCCATCGAGGAAACCCAAATGGCGATTTCCACCTGTGTCCCCGCAATGTTCCCGGCCTGTATAGACTTCCTAATGATCTATATAGGGAGGATACATCTCTCTGGGGCTCCTATATTAAACTAATATTAAATTTGATTATGTCTGGTGCTGACATACCAGCATCGTGGCAGGTTGCTGAGATAGTGCCCATCTACAAAAAAGGGGACAGAGCCGGAAGGGCCAATCAGCCTAATTGATTCTCGCCAGAAAATCTTCTGTAAGCAGATACTAGGAAGGATTCAGGACTGGATGTCTGAGTCCCAAATCCTGAGCGATATTCAAGCAGGCTTCCGCACAAACGTTAGTACTCTGGACCGGATCTTTTGTCTTTTGCATATCTAGTGGAAGGAAGTAGTAGTAAAGGGGGGGAAATTATATGTGGCCTTTGTTGATTTGCGCACAGCGTTTGATCTTGTTCCGCGGGCTGGACTCTGGAGAGTATTGAAAAACATGGATTTGTCTGGCAACCTTTTAGATATTTTAATTAGACTTCATTCATCAAATGCAGCACAGGTCAGGTGGGGGGCAAACAACCAAGTTACAGGAACCTTCCCAGTCCAACGAGGTGTGAAGCAGGGATATGTGTTAGCCCCCGCGCTTTTTACTCTTTTTATAAACAGGGTGGTAGATTTTATTGATAGAGATGGCTGTGATGCCCCAAAAATCAGTGTAACAAGACACACTTCTCTTCGCCGATGACACTCTTTTAATTCCTAAATCTCCGCAGGGCTTGCAACACCTTTTAACTGATTTTATAAGATTCTGTGACAAAAGGGGTCTGGTTTTAAATGAGGCGAAAACAAAGTATATGATTTTTAACAGGGGTAAGGTAAAACTGTCCACAAGACCTGTATTGGCTGGTGGAACTCAACTGGAGCAAGTTGAAGCTTTTGATTATTTAGGTATCCGCCTGACACCATCAATTAATTGGGGTGCCCACATTGAGAAAGACAAACATCAACCAATCCACCAGCGTGCCCATATTAGTAAAATTCACAAGAAGACCGTCTCCCGTCAAATTGCTCCAGCACTTGAAATTTACAACATCAAAGTCCTCGGGGGCACTTTGTGGTGCAGAACTGTGGGGTATGGGCAATTCCATCTGCCTTTCTGTCATCGAAAACCATTTTTTAAGGTCTTTGGTTGATCTCCCATCTAGCTCCTCCCGATACCTCTGTATATGGACCTTGCCAATAAACTATTGGCACACAAGCTGAATTATAAAATTTTGATGTTTTGGTATAGGCTTTGGACTGTGGATGAACTAGAAACTTAACATGAGGCTTTGTCTGACCTTTTAAAATTTCCCAGGGCCACGTTAATTAGGTGGTGTACATCTTTAAGGGAACTGTTAGGGATGTTGGGAATGGAGACGTTCTGGTACGACCCGGAAAGTATGACTCTAGTACCAAGGGCAAAGTTTAACGAACTGTATTGGGAAAAAACACTTGTACAGGATTCGATAAAACCAGCGACAAGCTTGTCTACTGCTTTTTTGAATTCCAAATGTGTTCCCTATTTTGAGCCCTGTATTGACGAAATCGCCCCCACACGCAAATTGTTCTTACAGTTCCGCTATAAGACCTTCCCCACCAAACTGTTCTGTTTTAAATGGTCTCAAATTTATTTTACTGATGATCTGTGTCCTACGTGTAAATCCTGCCCGGACTCTATTGCCCACTTATTTTTCTTTTGCCCTCATTATTCATCCTTGAGGAAAAAATTGACATTTCCATTGTGTAGATTGGCAGGCCCTATACATTATCTCGAGGTGCTACGAATTCTGTGTACTGACACACGAAGAGTAATGGTGTATGGCCTCTTGAGATTTTGACATGCACCGTGGATCAGCATAGGAAATCATTTGCATGAAGCATTTTTTTTTTTAACTTCTTGTACCACGCATTTGTAAACTTTTTTATACCAATGTTGTTCTTATAATATTTATCTACCAATGTCTATTCTATCGCTCTGTGCTGCATGCTTTTATGATCTTTGTGATCAAAATAAAGTTGCTGATGATGATGGTATCCCACAGTGTGTTACCATATAAACATTTTCATACCTTGTTTCACAACTGCTCACACTTGTTTAGAGCTTTACAATGTGATAGATAAACTTCAAGACAAGTGTCTTTATCATGATACAGACTCAGTTATTTTTGTGAGTAAAGTAGGGGATGAAGACCCTCCACTAGGTGATTATCTAGGGAATCAAACCAGTGAACTAGAAAAGGACGAGTATATTGTTGAATATACCTCATCAGGTCCCTAAACCTATTTGTATAAAACCAACAACAACAAAGTATGTATGAAAGTCAAAGACATAACTTCAAATGTTAACCCTACCCTCAAAATCAATTTTGACAGTCTAAAGAATCTGGTGAACAAATTCTCTGCATTGAGTGACACTGAAAATGATAAACACTCGTTGTAAATCAGCATAGCATAGTCCAGTCCAGTCCAAAAAAAGGTAGGAAATTGCAACCCAGCCCTTACATAAAACTTTATGCGTAGTGTTAGATAAAAGGGTCCTGCCTGCGAACTACCAAACCCTACCATAAGGTTATTAATGATGCAATAGAGCACCAAATCTTCACCTCTATGGACACCAAATTGCAACGCCCCTTCTCCTGCATTTTAGCAGGCCCCTCAAATTGTTAAAAGTTATTTTTATAAAGAAGCTATTAGAAAATGCTCCTAGCAATATTGTACGGCTTTCTTCATGTTGGCAAGATCTTTATACTTAACTATCCCTAAGGATCCCACACATTAAATATATAGAAGGCATACCTAGTAATCTCAATTAGGGGTGGGCGGAATTTGCGGAATTGCGTTACGCAAATCTCCGCGAAACGGTAAAAAATCTCCGCGAACACGCAGAAATTCCGCGAACACGCGGAATTGCTTGTTCGCGTTGCTTTTTTCCTGTTCACAATTGCTGTTTGCGTGCTCGGGGAGAAATATCTTGCGAACACGCATTTTGAGATCGCGAACAAGCAAAAATTTCGCGAAATCGCGGAAAGCAGACTTTTTAGCAATTTTGCGTTCTCCGCGGAACGCGAAATTACGCAAATTACGCAAATTACGCGAGCGGAACGGAATTTACCGCCCAGGCCTAATCTCAATATCGACGCATTGTTACCTAAGGACCTTGTAAACATGGTTATTGTAGACGACCTTATGCGTGAAGGCGGGGAGCACCCTTAGATAGGGAATCCTTGACTCAATATTCACACCACCGTAATCTAAGCATATGCTATCGTGTGCAGAACTTGTTCTGCAGGGGTAAAAGCAGTTGCTCTATGGCTCTCAACACCTCATACCTTGTTTTATTTAAAAAACCTTGTGAAAAAAACAGATATCTATCATAGCTAAACAGATGAACATGGGGAACACACTGTTTTTCTTACTGGTAGACTTAAACCCCAACACTCTAGAGGACTATAGACTGCATGCTGGTATTTTCCCACCCAATCTCTCCATTGCTTGCACACCTAAAACCGGATCCAAAGTCTATAAAAAGTATAGCTAAAAAGTCTGTTGTAATATTTACACTCTAAACCTTATAATGTAAGATGCTGACCATGCATAATCTAGCCTTACTAAAAGTGCTAATCACAGCTAGCATCCAGCAAAGAAAGGCCATGCTGTTCCTGGCTTTGGATGATTTAGTGGGATGCCATTTCTGAAATCGTCCTAAACACTCTTAAAGGGAATGTCTCTATATCAGAGAATCAGTTCAGAGTGTTAAAGAAGAAGCACCATCTTATCAAGAAGCTCAGTAATAATATGGTGTCCCTCATTTATAAGAAGAAACTGGCACTATTTACTGGTCTACAGGAAATATTACAGAGAGGAAATCTGACACTCCCACCAACAGGGCAGTGTAATCCACTATTATAAGACACTGGTGAAAGTAGGGCATGCACATGCACAGGATTCCTGGTCAGCAGAGACCTGGAAAGCCCTGCACAAGCCACTCTGCTATTTTAGATTTCCTTACAAACACAGGGAAACTAAAATGGATTCCGTCCTACACCCAGTCAGATATACGCATAGTGTACACTCTTATCCTGCTCCTTGCATATAGTGAACATACACCTTTCACTCCGCACGGATAGCAGTGAAAAGATCTAGTTAAGGAAGGCTGTTAGAACTGTTTTCACAGAGAAGATCAGTAATCATCTGTCATTGAAGAGACAGGTAAAGAGTTCTCTCAATTCACTATAAATCATGCTGTCATCAATGTCAGGCCTTTGAAGCCATATTAGGGAGGCTTTACCCAAAAGGGACGGTTTGGATTCTAGTCTAACCCTCAGGGAACCATTCTTTGTTCTCAGTTCATGTAACAGAGAGTCCTCACATTGAGCTTCTATAGTTTTCGGGTACACTCATGGAAACATCAATAAGACAGTGACTGTTCAACAGGGATAACAACGTTTGGCAGGAGAGTACTGTCTCCAGAGCCATGTAGAGGATTTCCTGCCCAATCAATAAACCAAAACCAGAAGAAAGGCAGGCTGGTGGACTTCAAAGGTCTGAGAACCTGAGAAAATTAGTCAGGTCTTTGTTCAACATGGATAATAGAATCAAAAATAGAGCCTAAACCTGGCTGGTGGTGAGTGAGGCTGGGTTGGGTGAGATGAGGCTTGGCTAGCCTGTGCAGATCAAGGTGATGTTGGAGCATAGCTGTAAAGCACATAGTTCAAGGGAAGTCTTATTTTCATGTGCCCTCATGAAGCTATCTTGTAGAAGTGCACTGTACCAAAAAGAAACACACATAGATATTTCTGATCAGGAATTGAGTATTTCTACAGGCATGGAAGAGGAAGTCTAACCTCCTGCATGTGGCCCAGGCAACATGAAGATTTTGATCAGAATGATGTTCCCCCATTACTAGTCTATCCTGGACCTCTGCCTGAAGTACATCAACAAACTAGCAACAGCTGCTGGGCTCTTCTGCTTTTCGCAAAACACCGTACCTTGGTGTTTCCTCCTGACTGACGGCTGGCCACCATTGGCTACAGCAGTATCATTCCATGCTCAGTCGATGGATTTACAATCCACTTGTAGTTGCTGTGTACTTGGCAGTCTTGCACAGTGACCTTGCGCAGCAGTAGTCAGGTTTGTCCTCCTGCTGTCTTTGAAAGTAAAGCATAGTGACTAATAGCAGATTTAAAAATACATTTTAAATATTTGAACATTTTCTGGCCACAAAGAAGGTTTAGGTTTGCACATCATATTTATTTCTATTTGAAATCAGAGGTTCTCAAATTTTTGAACAATCACACTTTACTAACTATGAGGCCTATTCACAAACTGCATTTTGTAGTGTGTTTAGTAATACTAAGAACTAATAACATATTACAACATAGCATTCACAAACCTACATGCAAAGTCTACACCTCCGTCTCTACTATCTTTTATGTGTGGAGCTGTCTGGCCGGCTGCAGAAATTTCCGTACAGGTATGCGTATTAGTATTAAATGCTGAAGGCACAGGGTAAGTGGCTGGAAAATGGTAATATTTATAAAGGAGGTAAAGGGGGAAGTAAGGAGGAATTAAGGAAGGGCTAGGAAGGCGTTTAGGGAGGGACATGGGCCATGCACCCACCCATCAAAGAGTAAGCCCTGTGCTATTGACAAACTGTACTTCTATGTTTACTGCAGCCAAAAAGAACCCAAAACAGTAGTAAATGTACTCCAGCTGAGTGCTGAAGTAAAGCACCACACATGGCCAACCACTGGTACTGCAACACTCTCCCATAGAAAATAATAGGAGGCAGGGACTTAAATTAAAACCCTTAGGGGCTCTTTTACAAGGCCATTGTGCCGCCAGGGTATCACTTTTTTTGACACGCTGGCGGTGCAGTGTGCCTGCCCATATCTACAAGGCCACGTAAAGTCACCCTGCGTGACTTTTCATGGCCTTGTAAATATGAGTCTCTTTCACGCATTACTCTTCTGGAAAGGGGCGTTCCATGAGTGCTGCTGTGGGTGTTCCCACGCAACATCCATGGAACCTGACACATTCCCAGATTTTCAAAGTGTTGTAAAGCTAGGAATGGAGGCATAGCAGTGGTGCAACAAAGAGAAACACTTTTATTTCTCCTAATTGCTTCCTCTTTCTATGCGAGCTGCATTCTGCAGCATGCATAGAAAGAGTAAAATGCCATCAATGATTGTTTTTGTGCAGGAAGGTGTCCTTTCCTGCATAAAAACAATCATTCCTGCAACACATGCCCCCTGCAATATGACGGAAGGCTGCCTGCAGTGGCGCATGGCAGCCATTGTGCACCAGCGCTGGGGAAAGCACACGGATACGTCGCATTGTTGTTAATACGACACATCCTCGTGCTTTTAAAATGACACAGTTCAGTGCAGCAAAATGGCTTGCAGCGGTGTGCTGCGTCATTTTTTGTAAATGATGTCCATAGGAACTACTGTAAATTAAATAACCTATTTTAACTTTTAAAAAATATAAATAATTGTATTTGATGTGAAAATAGTTATGTATGAATAAAAAATAATTATTAGATTAATATGAAACATGTTAGTATCTTTTTTAAATATGAAAGTTAATATACCTTTAATATTTTTAAAACAAGTGTTTCCTCAATTTCCATTCTTTTTAAACATAACTTTAATAATTTGCATGATACAATTAATACATTTTTTTTTTTTTTTTTTACCTTGGGTGGGATTTTACTTATAAGAAAAATAATTTACCTTTATTTTAATTTATTCTAAATATTTACATATTAATTTAAAACTAAGTTAAAAAAGCTGAAGCATTTTCTATTCTGTTCTATATTAAAAATACATATTTTAATTAATTTACTTGAATGTTTATCCTAAAAATATTTTTATTAATTTGCTTTTAAATTTTAATAAACCTTTCCTGATACTTTGCCCTAGGGAGATCTCTGCCTACATATGTAAAATTATAAAGAGTAACTTTACAGTTGTAAGCTAGGCTCCACTCCCTGACTTCAGGAGGTAAAAACAGGAAGTGGAGACATGTAAATCCACACTTTGTAGTAAATTTACAAGTGTAAAAACCTACACGTCTAGATTTACTCATGTCAAAGTTTACCTTTGTGAGCCCCCTGTATTTTTAATACATTGTGTGATGTCCAACGAAAAGTGGAAATGTTAATTGCTTTCAAAATTAACTCTATTTTTCCATTGTGCTTAGCTACACCAAAAAACCCTAAGAAATAGAACTAAATTGATATACAGCTAAGAGAAATGTTTATTACAGTAGTCTAGGGAAATATAGGACACTCATGTTTTTTTATTCAAATGCAATTACAGGGACCCTGGCTTGTATTTAGGTTCTCACAATTTGTGGCTTCAATAACCGAAAGAAAGAAAATGTAAGAAATACTGGACCTGCTTTAGAGATGGGTAGTAAAACAAAGTCCTCCAGTTTACCGCTTAAAGTGCTAAATAAAGAGTAGAATCCATCACAGAATTTTTCTACAACACACTATGCCTGTTTTTTAGTAAGTTCATCTTATATGTTGAGCTCTGAATTGAGAACTGGAGCAAAGAAATACAACCACATTTCTCCCTCTCTAAGAGAACTAAAATGGCTCCCAATCGAAATGTGTGCCAGCTTCAGAACTGCCTGTCTCACACATAAAGCTCTTCACACCAGCCTACATGGCTTCCATACTCCAAAAGGCAGGACAAACGAGGAACCTCAGGAGCACCAACACCCTTCTTCTCATTCCACCGAAAACTCTCAAACAAAAAACCCTGTCTCGCTCCTTCTTGGGAAATGCGCCAAAAATTTGGAATTCCATACCTGAGCACATCAGGACTAATCCCTCCTTCGCAAACTTCAAAAGCCACCTCAAAGACCTCTACCTCAACCGATCTCATACAAAGTGAGAGGTGCCACATAATGTGACAGAGCCCCTCCACCAAAGGAATTCTGCCAAGCACAGAACCTATACACTTCAATAAGTAGGCTTTCCATGTACTGTTCCTTTTTGTTTGACTCCTTCCCAAGACCGCCAGAACAAGATACGACAAAAGGCAATGGGGTTAACTGTAATACTGTATAACTGATTGTATCACGATTTCTGTTGTAAAGCACTCTGATACCTTCGGGTCTGGCTAGCGCTATGTAAAAACGCTTAAATAAATAAACCTATTTCGTAAAGAAATAACCATTCACCTCTAAATCAGACTTAATATCTTCTTTCAATGTATCATGAGAAATATCATTCTCCAGAGGGCATTCTGGGCATTCTAAATAGAATCAGGATATCACTGTAGCACAAATGCTGCTCCTTTTCAGAAACTGTGGAAATGAATGTTTCATGAACATCCAGTCGTCATGATTTCAATTTCTCTGTTGAAAAAAGGTTTCCTTCGCATTTCATGAAATAGATATGAGAGAAAGCATTGGAGGCCACAAGAGGCTACACCTTAAAAGAGAACCAGAGAACTACCAAGGGGAATAAGCCAACTATGAGCCTCTCCATAAACTTTCACCTCACAACCTGGTAGATCTTCAGGGATGCAGTTCCGTGAATTGTGAAGTAGTAAAAACGAGAACAATGGATTTAATGCCTCAAATGGATGCCTGCATTTCACACAATGCAGCGCAGAAAGCAGTGCTTCATTTGCAAAAGAATGAGTTCTGGTGCCCAAAGCTCAGCGGAGAAGCCTGCGGCTAGCGCAATTAAAAATCAGCGCATAGATCACCAAGGCTATGTTGGCTTCAATCCAACACTTGTCTCTCTAGTACACAAACAGACCCCCCCTTCCCTTTAGTTTTACTCTTGCAGCTTCCTGATTTCTCCCTTTGAGATGGTTTCCCAACTTTTTTTTTCTCCCTCTTTCCTTCTTTCTCTCTTGTATGTTTTTCCTATCTTGCTCTTGGGACATGTTGTGTGACAAAAAATAAGTGGCAGCCCCAAAAATGAGTGCCGACGGCCCACACTGGCAACCACTGGCTCTAATTAAACACTGACAGCAAGTTAAGTTACTATCCTTTACTGTATGAAAGGAAGAGAGCAGAACTGCACTGTATTTTCAGAGAAATGGCGTAGTTCTGGTCTCTCCCTCCACTGGTGCATTTTGGGCTGCCTAGCACCAACGCAGGCATCCTTTTGTGCAGGAAGGTGTACATTCGTATGCAAAAACTAACCTTTGATGCTACTTCCCCTTTGTATGTGTGCTCCAGAATTCAGCACACATACAAAGAGGAAATAACAAGGAGAAAAAAGGAATGGTTTCTTACCCATAATCCTAGATCTCTCAGGGGCATTTCCATTGACATAATATGCACTGAATAGTCCCGCCCACATGCGGGGATCCTGGAGCACTTCTTTACAATATATCGTCTTAAGTGTAGATGTTCGCCTTTCTTCAGTAAGGCTCGATAAAGTACTTAAGTTCAGTGCAGAAAGAACAATGGATGGACAGATTGCAGAACAATGTCATACATTCAACCCAGCCCAGAGATCTGAGCATAAATCCATCGTTTTTTGCTCGCTATTCCAATTTGGACCCAGCCATATGCAAATCAGTCTTGACCCTGCACCCAATGGGAACAGTCCAGTCTGAACTGCCAGGCCAGGTCCTCCCTGCACTGGAAACAAGCATCCTAGAACTGGTTTAGGGCTTTCAGCCCTCATCGGCCAGGATAGGTTGACTCCAGTGGCATGGAGAGCACGGGACCCACGTCTGGGCATACCCGTCCTACTCGGGGTGACAAATCCAAAAAGAACAATTGATGGACAGACTGCAGAACAATGTCATACATTCACCCCAATACAAAGATCTGGGTCTAAATCCATTGTTTTTTTGCTCACCATGCCATTCCAGTTTGGACCCAGCCATATACAAATCAGTCTTGACCCTGTGCCCTATGGGAACAGTCCAGCCCGAACTACCAGGCCAGGTCCTCCCTGGACTGGAAACAAGCATACTAGGACCGGTTTCAGGCTTTCAGCCCTCATCATCCAGGATAGCTTGACTCCAGTGGCATGGAGAGCACGGGACCCACATCTGGGCATACCTGTCCCACTCGGGGGGACAAATGCAAAAAGAACAATTGATGGACAGAATTCAGAAGAATGTCATACATTCACCCCAGTACAGCGATCTGGGCCTAAATCTATTGATTTTTTGCACATAATACCATTCCAGTTTGGACCCAGCCATATGCAAATCAGTCTTGACCCTGTGCCCAATGGGAACAGTCCAGCCCGAACTGCTAGGCCAGGCCCTCCCTGGAAACAAGCATCCTAGGACCAGTTTTGGGCTTTCAGCCCTCATCAGCCAGGATAGCTTGACTCCAGTGGCATGGAGAGCACGGGACCAATGTCTGGGCATACCCGTCCCACTCGGGGTGACAACTTCAAAAGGAGCAATTGATGGATAGAATGCAGAACAATGTCATACATTCACCCCAGTACAGAGATCTGGGCCTAAATCCATCATTTATTTGCTCACCATGCCATTCCAGTTTGGACCAGCCATATGCAAATTAGTCTTGAGCCTGCACCCAATGGGAACAGTCCAGCCCGAACTGCCAGGCCAAGCCCTCCCTGTACTGGAAACAAGCTTCCTATAACCGGTTTTGGGCTTACAGCCCTCAACAGTCAGGATAGCTTGAATCCAGTGGCATGGAGAGCATGGAATCCAGGTCTGGGCAGACCCGACGCACTTGGGTGACAAATGCAAAAAGAACAGTTGATGGACAGAATGCAGAACAATGTCATACATTCACCCCAGTACAGAGATCTGGACCTAAATCCATCGTTTTTTTGCTCACCATGCCATTCCAGTTTGGACCCAGCCATATGAAAATCAGTCTTGACCCTGCTCCCAGATGTGGGTCCCTTGCTCACTGTGCCACTGGATTCAAGCTAGCCTGGCTGATGACGAGTAATACCCAGAAACCGGTCCAAGGATGCTTGTTTCTGGTCCAGGGAGGACCTGGCTTGGCAGTTCGGTCTGGACTGTACCCATGAGACACAGGGGCAAGACTGATTTGCATATGGCTAAATTTAAACTGGGGTGTCATGGGGAGCAAAAGAACGATGGATTTAACCCAGATCTCTTGACTGGAGGTGAATGTATGATCTATTCAGCATTCCATCCATCATTTATTTGCATAGCACTTTTCACCCTAAGTGGGATGGGTATGCCCAGACATGGGTCCCTTGCTCACTGGCCACTGGATTCCAACTAGCCTGGCTGATGAAGGGTAATACCCAGAAAATGGTCCCAGGATGCTTGTTTCCGGTCCAGGGAGGACCTTGGCTTGGCAGTTCGGCCTGGACTGTTCCCTTGAAGCACAGGGTCAAGACTGATTTGCATATGCCTGGGTCTAAACTGGGGTGGCAAGGTGAGCAAAAGAACGATGGATTAAACCCAAATCTCTTGACTGGGGATGAATGTATGATTTATTCAGCATTCCGTCCATCATTTGTTTGCATAGTACTTAAGTTAAGAGCCCGATTACAATGTCGGGCGAATCGACAACGACATCTAGGGCATCAGTCCGACCACTGGATTATGATGCCGGTGGTTGGAGCACAGAGGACGTGGGGAAAGTCTGCCGCCTCAGACAGACTCATGGTGCTCGTCGGAGCGGGGTTTGGCGCCTAATCACTACATTGGAGGCGAAATGGTGCCTGGCACAGGGTGCATGGATGTTTAAAAACATCCCTTTTTCTATTGCGGCTTCTTCTGTGGCCTTTTTCTGGGCTGCAGCACAAGCTGCAATAGTAAAAGGGATGTTTTTATACATCCATGCACTGTTTACGACTGCCTGCATGGCGGTTGTTTTGTAATTGATCTTTCGGGACTGCCGACTCCTTGTCAGACGATCTCGAGCCGGAACCATGTTTGACTGCCATCATAATGAGGACCTGAATGCTTTGCAGCCTTCAAATGAGGCTATATTGGTCAATTGCTTTAATTTGCATTTAAAAAAGGGTAAATATACAGTAACAAAATCATGAAAAGATTAGCTGGAATTACGCTATTTATCTTAAAAAATCGAATTCACAAATCTTTTTAAAGTAAAATAATGAATAAGGAAGAGGACAAAGTAGACCGGAAACTCAACATATATGAAAAGGGATTCTGTGCCTTTAAGGGCTTACAACCCACCAGTATCCCATCATGCCCAGTAGGCTGCAGTTACCTCAGTTCTTTTTTACCAAACCAGCAGTACTATTAATCGTCTTTTTTTCTTCCACGGGGAGGACGATTTGCTTATGATTTCAATGGAGATTCCCCATAGAGACAACTAGGATTACAGGTATGAAACCACTCCCTCTCTCTTCTTCTCTATTGATAATCATAAGCACTAAATAGAATAGCAAGCTGATCCCTATAAACTGCAGTGGAAAAGAAAATAGATGTTCCATAGAGGCAATTAAGCAAATAGATTCTTTAGAGAAACCTGTCCTACTTGAGCATCTGTTCATCCATCTGAGTCCAAACAATAGTGTATGGTAAAAGTGTGAACTGATCTCCATGTAGCTGCTTTGCATATTTCAGCAATGGCAACATTCCTCCTCTCTAGTGGAATGAGCTTTAGGCTTTAGGCTTACTGGACAGAACTTTATTTGCTCTATGGTAGCATAACAAGATGCAAGATGCTATCCATCTGGAAATAGATTGTTTTTATTTAGCTAAACCTGTATGAACAGGGCCATAGTTTATGAACCATTAAATAAACTTGTGTACGTGTTTTGTTTTGTTGAGATAAGATTTTAAGACTCGCCTAACATTTAAAGTATGGAGAGTTCTTTCTGCTGGAATGGAAGGGTGCCGAAAGAAAGATGGCAAAGTAAGGGACTGGTTAATGTAAAAATCCGAAACAACTTTGTGTGAGAATTTCAGATGAGTCTTCATAACAAGGTTGAGTGGAGCTCGTGGAGTTTTACTCTGCGGAATTCCGCCGAGTTACCTAAAAACTCAGCGAGATTCTGCAGAGTTCTGCGAGCGGTGGAATTTTGGTCTATTGTGCTACTTGAGCTGATGTTTAGTGCTGGAAGCTTGTCCTGCACTGTAAAATAACATGTACAGAACCACGCGGAGTGCCTGAGGGTACTACTTCTTCCTGCTGCTCGAATATGTACTCAAGTAGCAACTTGCTCAATGCGAGCAGCAGCTTTCTCAACACAAGTGGTAGAGACTTGCCACGAGCGCCCACATTGAGAAATCGCACTGTGCTCGATTTTCTTGCTCGCACTCAGGCACTTAATGTGGGTGAACTGTGCGCAAGAAAAACTCCATCACATTATGGTTGGGGGAGTTTTCCCAGAACTCCGTGCTCTAGGCAGAGCACGGAGTGGGTAAAACTCTGCAAACTTCGCCAACAGAGGGAGTTTACCTACAAAGCCTACTCTTAACCACCTTACTGCTATGGAACATGGTATACGGTTCATTAGAGCATAAAGCCTGAATCTCACTAATCCTACATTATGACATGATAGCCACTAGTAAAGCAGCCTTCCAACAAAGGTGTTGTAATGAGGCTTTATGGATGGGCTCAAAATGAGACTGCATAAGCCGAGAGAGCACTATGTTCAATTCCCAAGGAGGGGAGGCGTATTGGAGGGAAAACCTTCTTCAAGCCCTCTAAGAAGTCTTTAATAGCAGGGATTTTGAAAAAGAGGTTTGTGAAGGACATTTTCTGTAGGCAGTAATTGCCACCAAATGGACTTTAAGAGAAGAGAACTGTACGTCGGATTTGGCCAGATAAAGCAAATGTGGAAGAATAGTTTTCTCTTGGCATGTCATCAGATCAAAGATCTTGTCAGAACATCAAAAACAGAATCTCTTTCATTTAAAAGACTAACCTGAAATGGTTGGTGGGCGTTTAGCCTCCTTGAAAATATTATCCACTAAGTTTTATGAATTTGTAGGGACGACACCAGATAGTAGTTCAAAAATATTTTTTTATATATTTAATTGCATAGAGTCTCTTTTATGACAATACACATATATATATATATATATGGATGCTGGATCCTGCAGTCCTTTTCGTTTTCCACCAATGGGGGAGTGGCAGTCACCATTAAAGAAGGGACTGTAGCAGGCACCTGAGCAGTATGAGTGGCATTTGAAGAAGGAAATGATCCGAAACGCGTAATGCCACCTACAAATAAACTTACCTGAAACTGACCCGCTGTGTCCCTTTCGTTCCTTACTGGAGGCAAGTTTGTTGTATAGTTCTTGCGTAACCACTGCGCAAGTAAAGGGACCCGCCCTGACGAACCAAGCACAGCAGTGGTAATTGGAGGAAATGCTTCGTGGTGACGAATGGTGCTTGGTATGCTGCTGCCACGGGAGGGCAAGAGTTCGGCCGTAACAGGACTTTGACTTCAAGGTGAGACACACAGCATTGTCGTGTGTTTCCTGGACTTTGCCCGCAACGGAGGCTGCAGAAGGCATTGGGCAGTAGAGGAGGTAGTTGTTTGTGGGAAGTAACAACCCTGGGTCCAGGCAGCCTCCACGCAGTCCGCCCAGATGGATGCTCGATCCTGCAGTCCTTTTCGTTTTCCACCAATGGGGGAGTGGCAGTCACCATTAAAGAAGGGACTGTAGCAGGCACCTGTGCAGTATGAGTGGCATCTGAAGAAGGAAATGATCCGAAACGCGTAATGCCACCTACAAATAAACTTAGCTGAGACTGACCCGCTATGTCCCTTTCGTTCCTTACTGGAGGCGAGTTTGTTGTATATATATATATATATATATATATACAGGCTCGTGGCACTCTAAACAAAATACCAGCACTCACGGGAACAGTGTCTTCAGTTTATTTGGAAGACAAGCTTCACGACAAAACGCGTTTCGGCTGCCGCCTTTGTCAATTGTGGTCGGCGCGCGCTTTCAGTAAACAGATATACATTTCCTGTATCATGGCAATGAACATAGGACTTCCATCAGTCCCAGAGTGGCAGCCATTATTAAACATGCAAAATCTGCCTTAGATTAAAGTTTCTTATTGTTTGTAAAGTACAATATCTCGCCCTGGATGGGCTTTCATAAACAATAAACAATAAATATAAAATAATACATAGAAAACACATTTAAACCCTGGATGGGTAATTGCTGCCAAAAACATCACTGCTGTTTCCTAAATTCCAAACAGATTCTTGCTGTTACAGGTGAACGGACATTTCTTCTCCACTGTTTAAACCAAAAGGCATCCTGGTCTGATTATCAATTATATGCCTCGACTCCAATCTTCTGAGTTGTAGCTGTCTATCACCCCCTCTGACACTAGGTGGGACATGATCTATGCAAAAGAAACTAAGCAAGTCCCTATTGCTTTGATGAAATCTTTCAAAGTGTCTAGCCACCGGGTAATTTGCATCCTTGTTATTTATGGCCCTTAAGTGTTCAAGGATACGGATCTTAGTGGGGTGTATGGTGCTGCCTATGTAGCGCAAGCCACAAGGGCACACCAAACAATACACTGTAAAGCAGGTATTGCAATTCATCAATTTGTTTATCTTTCTGGGGTGATCGAGACCAGGTATGCTGTAATTGGTGACCTTCCGACTGTTTCTGCATGCTCTACACTTCATACACCCAAAACTCTTAGAAGAATGGGCGGAGCACACAGCTGCCTCATCTAAGGGGATGTTACTGATTCTTATTAAATTTGCTTGGGCAGACAGAGAAGTTACTTTACAGGATATCAAGGAACTAGAGAAAGAGATCGCAAAAGATTGCGAGAAGAGCAAGCTGGATGAATTCAAAGAGGCGATGAAAAAACGCATAGCATCATATGAACAAAAAATCAGGCAAAGAAAACAAAGCAAATTCGAACGCGACGAGAGAGACTACGAACAAGGTCGCGTTCTGACCTTTGCCAAGCGATATGACCAATCCAGAAAACAGCTGACAAGCAGTAAGAATAAAGTAACAACCGAATTAGTAGCAACCTCTGAATCCGATGTAACGGACGTGGAAGTAAGCGGTGACGAAAGAGAATCTCAGCCTACAGGAAGCGAGACGATCACCCCTTTTCACGAGGAGTTTCGGATCATAAGACAGACGTGGGGCAGGGGCGGAAGAGGAAAATCATCGGAACCAAGGAGAAGAGCAAACGCCGGACGCGGAGAGGCGGCTGGCGCAAGCAGCAGTACCGCATCGCCTCGGATAACTCGGAGCAAACGGGGGATGAGACGGTAGAGTCACAAAGGATCACTGTCGTTAACCTCACACCAAGACGATTAAGTGATGCATAAATGAAGGTACTCCAACTTGGATTGGGCTTCTGCCCCTCAAAGAAATCGGAATATACTCAGACCAGGATTGATCTATTTAAATTCTCAAGAAAACTGAAACTGACCAAGTATTTTAAAGGAAAGGGATCTACCCAGAACAAAGGTAGAATGGCCCAATTGGATATGGATAATCTTGTGGCGGGGGACCTGGAAACACTGGCTGTGTTGGAAGAACTCCAGGAGGAAGGAGATCCGAGGGAACTGATTCCCAACATTGCAGGAACCACAGATAAAGCAGGAATAGTGCAAATCAATCCGGGAACCCCCTTTAAGCCCACATCGAGATTTGTTCCCATGATGCCGGCAGATTCAATCGACGTTTTCTCTGAAACAGTCACACAAGAACTCATTAAACTACGCGGCAGAAACAATACAAAGAGTGAACGTGGGAATATCACTGCGATCCAAAGAAAGGCCATTAAAAGTCTGCAGGAAGACAAAACGATTGTGTGCAAACCATCGGACAAGGGTGGCAATGTAGTGCTGATGACTCTGGAATATTATCAAAATGAAGCCCTGAAACAACTTAATGATGAATCAAGCTATGCCAAGGTAACACGGAAGGATTTTGAAAGCAGTGCAGCGTCCTACCGAACACTTTTGAACAAGTGGTACCATAAAGACATGCTGTCAAAAGAAGAATATGGCTTCCTGGAATGCAAACACCCGAGAATTCCAACTTTTTACCACCTTCCGAAATTGCATAAGGACGCCATTAACCCACCTGGCCGTCCCATAGTTTCCTCCTTGGGAAGTTTGACTGAACACATGTCAACTTTTGTAGATTTCTTCCTGTCTGAATCCGTGACGAAACTCACCTCCTACATCAAAGACACCAAGGACTTCTTGATCAAAGTAGAAAGCATGCCTTGGGAAAACGACTATATAATGATGACTCTTGACATCTCTAGCCTATACACCAGCATTGACCATATGCAAGGACTGGAGGCAATTAAGTACTTTCTGAGTAATCGCTCTATTAATCTGGTGGAACATAATAACATGCTAATAGAGTTTATAACATTCTGCCTGACCAACAATATTTTTCTGTTCCAGGATTCCCTATTTAGACAGGTACGAGGTACCGCGATGGGGACCTGCTTCGCCCCCAGCTACGCGAATCTCTTCGTGGGCTGGTGGGAGGAGCAGGTCGCCTGGGCGGAGTCCAATTGCATCTGGACCAATAGGGTCGTAAGTTGGACAAGATACATTGACGATCTATTCATTGTATTCAAAGGAACAGAAACCCAGGCACTAGAATATGTGGAAGTACTTAATAATAACGAGCTTAACCTCAAGTTCACGGGGGAGATAAGTAAAGTTTCCGTGAACTACCTGGACCTTACGGTGTTTGCCTCGGAGGGCAGACTGTGCACTCGCTTGCACAGGAAACCCACCGCGGGAAACTCCGTGTTGCATGCCCGAAGCTGCCATTCGGAATCAACCAAAACCAGCATTCCATATGGCGAATTGCTTCGGATTAAGAGAAATTGCACACGCAATTGTGACTATGTCTCTGCAGCGCAAGAGAGCATGAATAGATTCAGGTTCAGAGGGTATCATCAGGATATTCTAGAGCAGGCCAAGAGAAAGGCTGAATTAAAATCTAGAACCGATCTTATCATCGGGGAAGACAGCAAAAACATGGAAATAAGCAGCAAAAGAAGTAAGAATAACAACTTCAGAATGATCACCAATTTCTCAGAGGACGCCCAAAATATTAGGGAAATTTTTAGAAAGAACTGGCACATTTTGAAAGCTGATCCCATTATTGGTAGGGTGATACCTAAAGCTCCACTGATTACATTCAGAAGAGCGAGGACTCTTAGGGACGATTTAGTCCAGAGTCATTGCAACAAAATGAGCACCACATCACCCTTTGGGAAGATTACAGGCTTTTTTCCGTGTATGAAGTGTAGAGCATGCAGAAACAGTCGGAAGGTCACCAATTACAGCATACCTGGTCTCGATCACCCCAGAAAGATAAACAAATTGATGAATTGCAATACCTGCTTTACAGTGTATTGTTTGGTGTGCCCTTGTGGCTTGCGCTACATAGGCAGCACCATACACCCCACTAAGATCCGTATCCTTGAACACTTAAGGGCCATAAATAACAAGGATGCAAATTACCCGGTGGCTAGACACTTTGAAAGATTTCATCAAAGCAATAGGGACTTGCTTAGTTTCTTTTGCATAGATCATGTCCCACCTAGTGTCAGAGGGGGTGATAGACAGCTACAACTCAGAAGATTGGAGTCGAGGCATATAATTGATAATCAGACCAGGATGCCTTTTGGTTTAAACAGTGGAGAAGAAATGTCCGTTCACCTGTAACAGCAAGAATCTGTTTGGAATTTAGGAAACAGCAGTGATGTTTTTGGCAGCAATTACCCATCCAGGGTTTAAATGTGTTTTCTATGTATTATTTTATATTTATTGTTTATTGTTTATGAAAGCCCATCCAGGGCGAGATATTGTACTTTACAAACAATAAGAAACTTTAATCTAAGGCAGATTTTGCATGTTTAATAATGGCTGCCACTCTGGGACTGATGGAAGTCCTATGTTCATTGCCATGATACAGGAAATGTATATCTGTTTACTGAAAGCGCGCGCCGACCACAATTGACAAAGGCGGCAGCCGAAACGCGTTTTGTCGTGAAGCTTGTCTTCCAAATAAACTGAAGACACTGTTCCCGTGAGTGCTGGTATTTTGTTTAGAGTGCCACGAGCCTGTTTACACACGCGGTGTCCGTCACCGCTATGAGAGCACCCGGTCGAGAGTGAAGAGGCAAAGACGGAGTTTGGAGCGCGATATATATATATATATATATATATATATATTACCTACTGGCGGTCGCCAGTAGGTAGTTATAGTTAGGACCCCTTTTCCATAGGAAATCCGCAACATTCTATTTTGAATAACTTTGGCGCCGGTCGACGAATCCTCGCGAATTTCTCAAAATAGGTGGGGCGCTACGCTCCGCTCCTACCCTGAAAGTCTCGGGGGGATTCGTCAAGCGGGGGCTGAGATAAAAGGGGGGTCCCAAAACGTGTTTTTCCCATGCATTTTTCCATAGGACCTTTAGACAAGGCTACAGCCCGAACGGCTGAACAGAATTACTAGAAATTTGGCAGAGAGGTAGTCCTCAGGTCAAGGAAGTGCCTTTTGTAGGTTTGGTGTAAATCTGTTCAGTAGATTCTGAGAAAATAGCCTTTAAATCAATATATATATCTGAGCCAGCTTACGGTACGCTTACCGTAAGCTTACCGTACGCGTACGGTGGCGTGCGCGAGCGCGATTCTGATTGGCTGTTACATCTAAGTAAACATTCGAATCGGTCGAAACCAGGAAGCGGCGGCCGCCATTTTCTCTCTCGCACTCTGAGGGGGGGGGCTGTAAATAAAGGCAAAAAACATATAAAGGGGCTGTTTAGACAGCGCCCATGCACATAGCCATGTTAGTTGAGTCCTCAAAGGCCAAAAACGGTAAATTTTTATTTTTTGAAAATTTCGCCGATTACGCTTACCGTACGCGTACGGTGCGCTTACGCTAAAAATTTTAATAAAAAAAAAAAACACTCTCTGTGCATGGCATATTATTGTCATCACTTACAAATTAAATTTAACAGATTACCTATCACAAGGAAGCGCATAATATGTCCTCCATGTGCGCACGGTGCGTAACGTGGGCACGCGGTGCGCGTAGCGCACTGCGTGCCCACCTTGCGTGTATGGCACTAACTGCGTAAAGTGGGCGCGCGGTGCGCGAAGCGCACCGCGTGCTCACCGTGCGCGCACGGTGCGCGAAGCGCACCGTGCGCGCACGGAACGAACTGCGTTAAGTGGGCATGCATGCCACGAATGGCGTAAAGTAACTTAGCATTTAAAAAACCGTACAAATTCACTGAAAAAACCATAGGTTTCACACACGTTATAGTTAGGAATTAGCATTTAAAAAACCTTGCAAATTCACTGAAAAAACCATAGGTTTCAGACATGTTATAGTTAGCGGAAATTTTACTGATAAAAAACCAATGAAATTCCCCCGTTATAGTTAGTGCAGGCAACTATAACTCACGCGACCGCAATCTTCTGCTGATGACATATGTGTCTTTATGAAAAAAAAATATTTCTAATATATGTATAGCTAAAAATTTATGGAAGAAGACATGGGCAAATAAGTGTCTAAATACAGTATTAGCATCAGCAGAGGATTGCGGTCGCGTGAGTTATAGTTGCCTGCACTAACTATAACGGGGGAATTTCATTGGTTTTTTATCAGTAAAATTTCCGCTAACTATAACATGTCTGAAACCTATGGTTTTTTCAGTGAATATATATATATACACAAATTTATACAAACACATATACCCATAATAATCAAAAAATAAACTTATACATATATCCAACTTCCTTTTTACCCAAAAATTGCTACTACAGATGCCAACTATTATTATCAGTAGCATTCTGTATATCGGAGATAGCCCTGAGACAAAGCAAAACCAAATGAAGGGAAATCTCTAATTTATTATTATATTAATTAATTTCTTTTAAACAAAATTTCAGCTTGTGAAGGGCCAGTGAAGGTCTCTCAGATGCTGGGTGATGTGGTCTTGTCATGGAATGTGTGGCTGCGGTGTTCTGGACGGTCTGGAGTTTAGGGAGTAGAGTTTTGTTGATTCCAACATAGAGGGCATTTCCACAGTGCAACCTGCTGTGATGAGTGCATAGGTGACGGTCTTCCTGGATTTGTGGGGATCCATTTGAAGGCCTTGTGAAGTGTGCAGAGGATGTTGAAGCAGGTGGATGATACGGCGTTGATCTCTCGGTTCATGGTGAGGGAGGAGTCGAGTATGATGCCGAGGTTTCAGGCATGGTCCGTGGGAGGGTTGCCGAGGGCGGGGGGGCCACCAGGTGTCGTCCCATGCAGAGCGGGTGGATCTGAGGATGAGGACTTCTGTTTTTTCCATGTTGAGCTTCAGGCAGCTGCAACTCATCCAGGATGCGACATCCTTCATTCCTTCCTGGAAGATGTTCCTGGTGATGTGAGGATCCTTGGTGAGGTAGAGGATGAGCTTGGTTTCGTCGGCGTGGGATAGTATGCTGAGTCCATGTTTTCTGACGATGGTTGCGAAAGGGGTCCTGTAGATGTTGAAGAGTGTGGGGCTGAGGGAAGATCCTTGGGGTACTCCGCATCTGATTTCTGTGGGTTCAGACAGGAATGGCAGGAGTCTTATCCTTTGAGTTCAGTCAGGCGAGAAAGGAGCAGATCCAGTCTAGGACAGTTCCCTGTATGCTGGCATCATGGAGTCTGGAGGCTAGTGTGCGGTGGAATGTGTCAAAGTCTTCTGAGAGGTCTAGTAGAATGAGGGTTGCAGTGTGGCCTTGGTCGAGGAGTGTGTCGTCCGTGGCGGCTAGGTGGTAAACATCCATTTGTACGCGGTCATTACACCGCGTACCATTATTACGCATGCATTACAACCCATGCGCTGTAATAACGCATAGCCATTTCTACGCATGTTATTACAATGCATGCGTTGGAATGCACACCACATAGTTGTGAGGAAACTGAGGTGTTTCCTCACAACGACGGGCAACGATCACCGCCCTTCTGATGACTCAGGCAGGAAGGAGAACAGAGGACACAGGGAGAGACAGGTAAGAGGGTCTGTTTGTAAGGTTTTAGGGTAGGGTGAGGGTCGTGCAGAGGCTGGTCTTTTAGGATTAAGGGTAGTGTTGTGTTGGAGGAGTAGTGTTGGGGTTTAGGGTAGTATTGTGGTGTTAGTTTAGTGTAGGGTAGTGTTTTGGGATTTAGGGTACTGTCGGGGGTTGTGCAGAGGAGTGTTTGGGTGTAGGGACAGAACTGGGGGTAGGGGGAGGGTCATGCTGGGGGTAGTGTTTTAGGGTTTAGTGTAGTGTTGTGGTGTTTGTGTAGTGTAGGGTAGTGTATTAGGGTTAAGGGGAGTGTTGGGGTGTCGTGCTGGGTAGTGTTGTAGTGTAGGGAGCGGACTGGGGAAGGGTGAGGGTCGTGCAGGGGGTAGTGATTTTTAAGGGTTTAGGATAGTGGTGTGATGTTTGTGTAGTGTATGGAAGTGTATTAGGCTTTAGGGTAGTGTTGGGGGGTCGTGCAGGGTAGTGTTTGAGTGTAGGGACAGGACTGGGGTCGTGGGAGAATTGTGCAGTGGGTGTTTTAGGATTTAGTGTAATGTTGGTGTATTTGTGGAGTGTAGGGTAGTGTTTTAGGGTTTAGGGTAGTGTCGGGGTGTCATGCAGGCTAGTGTTTCGGTGTAGGGACAGGACTGGGGGTTGGGGGAGGGTTGTGCAGGGGGTAGTGTTTTAGGTTTTAGGGTAGTGTTGTGGTGTTGTGTAGTGTAGGGAAGTGGTTTAGGGTAGTGTTGGGGGTCGTGAAGGGTAGTGTTTGGGAGTAGGGACAGGACTGGGGGTAGGGGCAGGATTGTGCTGGGGTAGTGATTTAGGGTTTAGGGAAGTGTTTTGGTGTTAGTGTAGTGTAGGTTACTGTTTTAGTGTTTAGTGTAGTGTCAGGGGGTTGTGATGGGTAGTGAATGAGTGTAGGGACTGGAGTGGGGGAATGCGTATGTTCGTGCAGGGGGTATTTATTTAGGGTTAAGGGTAGTGTAGTGGTGTTTCAGTAGTATAGGGTAGTGTATTTCTGTTTATTATTTAAAGTACTGTTGTGTTTTAAACATTTAAAAAAAGGGGTTAAATGTCTTTTTTTAATATGACACGTTATTCCTCATACCATTTTTATTACTAGGCAAGTTTTTACTTCGTATACATTAACACTTTCAATGTAATGGTATGCGAAGTAAAAACTTGCGTAGTAACGGTTATTGCTAAGTAATAACTGCGTAGTAATGGCATACGAAGTAATGGTATGCGAAATAACATGTCATATTCGGCTAGGTAGGTTGGCGGTCTCTGTGTTGTGGTTGCTGCGGAAGCCGGATTGAGATGTGCTGAGGATGTTGTTGGTTTCTTTGAAGTTCGTTAGCTGGCTGTTATCGATCTTCTCGGTGACTTTGGAGGCAAAGGGGATGAGAGAGATGGGCCTGTAGTTCTTTTTTCTTTTTTCCGAAGTTTTATATAGCGCAAACTTGACCCAAAGGTATTGGATATCAGAGCACCATACACGAGCACCAGTTGCGTTACATGAGGACACACTACTGTTTGATAGGCACAGGGAGATTCAGTAATTTGCTCAGAATCACAGGATGTTGCACGTCCTTGCCGAAAGTCAAACACGGTTCCCCCAATTTAAGGTTGACCGCCCTAGCCGTTAGGCCAACTCCTCTCCCTAGTTCTTGAGGTCCTTTGGGTCTGCGGAGGGCTTCTTGATGAGGGGTTTGACTTCTGTGCATTTCCAGTCATCAAGGAACGTGCCTGTTTCGAGCGTATAGTTGATTGTCTGTCATAGTTCTGGTGTGATGGCGGAGGCAGGCTTGTGGAATATGTTTGGCGGGCAGGGGTCAGTGAGTGCTCCGGAGTGTATGCTCCCCATGGTCTTTGCGGTGTCTTCTGTGGTGACCGGGGTCCAAACGAGGATGAGTGATGTTGCCGGTGGAAGGTGTTGGGTCGGTACCTAGGTCGTGTTCATCGTAGTTGTCGCAGAGTGCCCTGATCTTGTGGTGGAAGAAGGAGCTGAGTTTGTTGCAGAGGTCCTGGAAGGGTGGACGTCAAAGGTTTCACTGGTGGGCTGGTGAATTCTTGTATGATGTTGAAGAGTTCCTTGGAGTTGCGGGAGTTGGAGAGAATTCTGTCCTGATTAAGTTCTACTTCGTAGATCTGATGAGTTGGTGGTGTGCTCTAGTGGCGGTCCTGTAGACGGTGCATGCTTCTGGGGTTTTGCTGTTTCTCCATGCTTTCTCGAGTCGACGGCATGAGTGCTTGGATTCTCGTAGGTCAGTGGTAAACCAGGTGGCTTTAGTTGTGTGTTGTCTGTTGGTGTTCCGGAGGGTGCGAGCGTGTTGGCGCAGTCAGCGATCTATTTGTGGAGTTTGTTGGAAGCAAAGTTGGCATCGGTCGTGGTGGGGGGAGGAGTGCGGCTGAAGGCAGAGGCGAGGTGCTCTTCGGTGACCTTGCTCCAGTTTCTGCACAGGGGCATAGTGTTGGCTTGTGTGCGGTGGGTTTCGAGAAAGAAAAGTAGAAGCAGTGGTGGTCCATCTAGAGGGGCTGCGTGGTGTGACTGAAGCAGATGCTGATTCCTCTGGCGAAGATGGGGTCGAAGGTGTTTCCTGCCTTGTGGGTGGGGGTGGGATGAGTTGCTTCAGTCCGATGTTAGGGAGGTTGTCTAGTAGGGTGGTGGAGTTGGGGTCACTGAGGTTGTCAAGGTGGAAATTCAGGTCTCCGAGCAGTAGTCTGTGGAGGCAAGGGCTTGAGGCGTGATGTGGTCTGTGATGGTTTTGGTGAATGGGGCGCGGTGTCCGGGTGCGAAGCTGGCGTTGTTCGAGGTCTCTGTGAGGAAGGTGACGTCGGACAAGAGGGTGTTGAGGAGGTCCCAGATTTCAACTGTGTGAACGTGCAGGGAGCGTACACTTGGGAGGATGCAGTTCAGGGATTTGGGTGCGCTGGCATCCGGTGGGTTGGCGGTAGCTGTCAGGGTCCAGAGGTGGGTGAAGGTGCAGCAGCAGTGTCTGCAGGATAACGGGCCTTGGGAGTTGCTCGGCGTAGAGAGCTGGCAGTTGTTGTTGCATCTAGGGTTGAGTGTGTTAAGGGTACTTGAGTTGTAGTGGCAGGGGTTGGAGGACGAGGGTCCCTGGCACTGGTCGGGTGGCGGATGGCACAGACGGGCTTGACTTCGGCATGCCAGCGGCACAACTGCTGTGCACGAACGCCATTGAGTAGGGGTCGGAGGGAGGGAGTGCAGTTGGGAGGCGGGACCAGGAACATGCAGGGAAAGAGGGGCCACAGGGGTAGCAGCGGCGGGAAAAGGACCACAAAATAAAACAGTGGAAGCAGCAAACCGACACAAATAGACAAAAGAGGCACAAATAGACAAAAGAGGTCTATTGTGATAGACTGTTGCCGAATGGCCGATAACAAATAACAAC
The DNA here is from genome assembly GCF_964204655.1 of Triturus cristatus. NCBI lineage: Eukaryota > Metazoa > Chordata > Amphibia > Caudata > Salamandridae > Triturus > Triturus cristatus. Next base: position 796,419,614 of record NC_140587.1, on the reverse strand, counting down.
ATTTTGCGTAATTAACTTAGCCCTTGCACAGAATGTTCAAGGCAATTGATAATGTATCTATCAAGTAGAAATGTAAGCAAAGATCAGTTCAGAGAATATTATCCTTCACAGGCACTCAAACAAATGTGTGCCAAATATCATTGTGTTCAAGGAAAAAAAGCTACTTAAAAATGTGGGCATGCGAAATGGTGAATCTACCCAGGCCTATAATGTGACCACATGACACCCACTCCTTGGACGTGAGACAACTATAAAGCTTCCTAAAAACAATGCAACCAATGTAGGTAAAGGCATAAAACCTTAAATCCAAAAACGCATTGTGTGTTTTGAGAATAAAAGCATTCAGAAAGCTAAATTAAAAAATCTAAAATTAAATGTAAAAAGCAAGTTTAAAAGCAGTGCAACTTAAAAACAATTTAGGATGTTAAAATCATGGCTGAATTAAAAGTTCCCACAACTCAAAACTACTAGATTGTTTATGTGTTCTGAGTAGTGGAAAAAACATTGCTATTCCTGGCAACCACATACTATGTTCCCAGAGGCACCCAGAGCAGCAGGTCCATAGAGCAAACATGTTCCAGTCCATCCCCCTCAGCACTCACCAAGGGAGAAACAGCCAGTGATCGACAAAATACGAGCCAGGATCCAGATGACCAGGAGCAGAAGCATTCCAGGAAGGCTCATAGTATATATTTAGAAGCAAGTGCAAAGGACAACAGTTTAAGTGGGCCTTTAAGGGACCCACCAGTAGGTCTATGTTTGGAGATTGAACGTGTTGCGTTACCAAGCATATGTCCAGGGCACACATGAAAATGCACAGCAGACAGTGTAAAACAGGCTGCAAGCAGTGCAGCCAAGCAGGCCGAAAGGATAAGAACTAGTGGTCATTCAGTTCCTGAAGTAAAGATGTGCCAACGGGCTGTATCATGCATTCATGACACAGGAGAATGTGTGGTAGTGCTATCCCCATTTGGCCTCTTGATGGGACATCCATTTTGCTTACCAGAAAAAGTAAAAGCACAGTCTTGACAACTTGGAAAAGTACAAGTGGTAAGTCTCCGAAAATGCTTCCCAGCACAGAGTGTATGAATGATGGTATAACTCCGAAGACTGTCTGGAAGGTGCTAGCCAACCGATTGTTTTAAAAAAGTGTGTTACCTCGCAGTTCTAGAACATCACTTCACATAGACACAGATGCAGTCATCTGATCACTCAAAATAACCAGCTTCGCAGTAATCAGGCATCGCAGCACACCCTGGGAGCATTCAGCAACCAGGGTGGGAACCCAATGATGAATAATTTTACCTACTAGGCAGGTGAGTGAGTGTTATTTTAAAACACCCTGTGGGTTCCAGGTCTCTAAAGCTTTAAAGGAGACTGAAGTAGTAGGCATACAGAACTGAGAGGAAAATAGGTAGGAAATCTGTTCTAATTTTGTTTATTGAATGACTTGGCTGGGAAGACAAACAGGTTATTGCTTCTCCATCTCTCCTTGTTTATTCACCTCCACAGTTCTAGACATGTTAAAAATGCGGTGCACAAGCTCCTCAAAGTGGTATGGGAAATTAGTGCGGAAGAGCGACTGTATCGCAGAAGAGGACTTTGCAACTTGAAGATCATACATCTCCTTTGCAGATGTTGAGGCCACATCCTTATGGAACAATAAGGCTTTCAGTCTACTTAAAGCACCAAGCTGTACATTTGAAAGCTTTATTGAAGGACAAAGTGTTGCATCCCTAACTGTAAAGGCATTTAGAAACAGTACTTGTGTACAACAGGTAACAATTGTAGAGACCGTTACCAGATAAGCAATTCCCAGTCCCATCCCACAGCAACCTTGATCATTCAGCATCAAATAACTCCCATTGAAGAGCAATCTGACAGCCGGACGGATCACAGCAGCTGGAGAACAAGTTTGCCTTAAATGCATTACATATGCCATAAGCAGAAACTTCCCTGCAAACTAAGGAATGTCTCAAGGTACTCTTGCAGTCAGTCCCGATAAGAAAAACTCCAGTCTCACCATTCCTACATTGGAATTTGAAAGGTAAGATCCATGATTCATGTACATACCCTTCCCCTAGTGCTTCATATCTGCCTCCTTGATGGTGTTGCAACCAGTATTGGAAGAGAAATTTCGATATTGGAAGAGAAATAAACCAGTGGATTGTCCAATCCATGGAAGGTATTTCTCCAACAGTGAATAGTAGTTTTTCTAGCTTCTCTATATGTAACATGGTGCCCTTTTTTTCCATGATGTACTGTTGTTTAGTGAGATTGCATGGTAAAAACAAACTAGTGGCCCTCAGTAACCTTATAGCCCTAAGCTGCCGCTGTCCATGTTGTAAAGAAGACATGTCACTCTGTATGATGTCCATTGCAGATGACACAATGTTATCCAGCGACTAAAACCTGGTAAATAGAGTAGTAATACCATTATCTACTACCAGAGCTATTTTCTAAATTTGTCCTGTCAATTTCAAGCAGTCTCTCAGCGCATCTGCTGTGAAAATTTCCACACTTCATTGTATATTACATGCAGAACAGAAAGTGCTTTTTTGACATGGTATTCGAGGACCTAGCAACAATTCCTATAATCCCATGCTATCAGAAAGAAGGAACGAGTATTGTTTCACCTGAGAAAGCGAGATTGTTTAAGCCAATCAAGGCAAAACTTCCCAACTTTTTAATTTGTTACCACCATGAGTGGTGGTTCTGCATGTAATGTCATCTGGCCTATTGACCCTAAACCCTTTGGTGTTGTCAAGAAAACATGCCTGACATCTGTGAGTATCTAACTGCCACACTAACCATTCCTCCTGATGGGTACGTGAAGAATTGTATGTCCTGTTGCAAAGCATTTTGTCTAATGTTTCCTCCGTGAAATTTGTAAATTGTTGCCAGCTCTCAAATCGTGCAAATGTGGGAATGTTTAGTGCATTTAAATCTTTTATCTTGGCAAGGCCAGGGCAGAATATTTTTGCACAGTTTAGTTCAGGAAAATCATTTGGTGTGGTATAAGGCATGCTCTAAATAAAGCCTTGTTTCCCTGAACCTGCCAATCTTTAGTCCCCGAAATGGATTACAGATCAACATTGTCTTTCCAAAAGTGAAACCCCTGTATAGACAGGTGGGAGATAAAAGATGCAGAAAAAATCACGTTAGTGTCAGTGAGCATAGTTTTCCCGTGAGGATATGAACTGATATTATGAAGACTCTGGATCAGCTGGATTATGACCAGAAAAATATGCAAACTTCTGTACAAATGCTTTTGAGCTACCCGTGGTGTTGTAGGCCAGTGTTCCCATTGTGTGTAATTAAATACTGCTTGTGGAGTACTTGCTTTATGCAGGAAATGGTGACCAAATGGTGAATACATGACATTTAATCATAATTGGAAACACCATCATACATTTCTACAGTATTAAAAACTGTAGATCATCTAGCGCTTCATGCACTATATCAATATCACAATCATCAGAGACATTACTAGGAGTGATAATATCATGCAAAGAAATGTTGAATAGATATGGAATCTGAATGTTTTCTGTAGGTCCAAATATATCATATGATACCTTATCTTATGGCAAACAATTCCATCTGGAACCGGAACAGCAGAAATGTTCACCAGGGAAAGGTCTCTTCACACTTTGCGTGATGAAGAATGGGGGTGTTAAAACCAAATTCACCAGTTCAACCGCAGAGCGTTCTGGAAGATAGTGCCCATTCAGAAGCAAGCAAAAGACTGTCGCAAACCCAATCCAAAGGAAGAGGAAAAGTAACAAAATTGTAATCCAAATGTATATCCATGGAGGGATAAAGTTTGTCTTTTTTTTGTTTTTTTGTTATTTGATATGTTTCTATGATAGATGCTGTCGGACTGGGACTGATATCTGCTTTTCTATTATTGTGCTACTACCTCGAAATGTTTACGGTTTCATGGGTAATGGTCCTGGTGATCTTAGGACACATCACTGTTGAAGGCGCATGACGATTAACTACTATTGTGTGTATATTGAGATACTGTAAGACTAGACAATGTATACCTGGCATGTTGGTTTGTGGCATTAAAATGTACATTGCATTTATTTACAAATACCAATTAAAAAAAAAAAAAAAATTTAAATTTTTGGTTAAATGTAGAATTCACGTAGCCTACCTCAGGCCGGTAGTGATGGTGTGTCAGATGAATTGGAATCGAAGTCATTAAAGTCAACAAAGTAGCCGGAGGCTGTTCGATCTATTTTAGGCAGCTCTGGATGCTTTTTAGGACTTGTAGTTGACTCAAATGGTGGTACGTTGTGGTAGATACCATCTTTGTCTGTTTGAATAATTTAAATCTGTGTTTCTGTGCATGATGTTTGTAAGGCGTTTGTTGATGTAACAATGAAATGTATATTCCTACATCCTGATTACTCCGTGTTTGTATTTCATGACTCAGTGGCAAACACTATTTGAGTTTCGCCACCTGTCCCCAAAGTAGCTTGGGCTTTATGGTGTATCCTTTGGAATCTCAGAATCTATTCTGCCTCCACTAGTGTAAGTACTCATTGTAAGACTGGACACAATAACATGAATCACACACTATAAGTCTCGGGAACCCGGAATCCGTATTCTCAAGTGCCAGAATTAGAGCTTTAAGTTCATTGAGCTGAGCTGTGCAATCACCTAGTGTCTGCGAGTAGGTTTTGTGATGGCGGAATTCTCCATTCCCCATTCTACCCTTCACAGTGGAGCACGCTGCAGTGTATCAGTGCTTTTATTCCCTACAGCAGGCTGTGGAGAACCATCAGTATAGATTATTTATTCATACTAATCTAGAGGCATGACTTAATTAAGCAGATGATATTAATTTCCATACTGCAGGTATACTTATGTTTGTAGTGTTGAGTCAAATATGTAATCTACATCTGCCGCTGTGAGAGAGTTGGCCCATTGTCTCTATCGTAGATGTAAAGCTTTGCATTTGGAATGCTGGCCTTTGTGACAACCTCTAAGGCTGGGACGAGAGTCATGAAAATAATGCGTTTCCCCTGAGCCGAAGATCTTTCTCACACTACAGCAATCTGTATCGCCGTCAGAATCTTTAATGTCGGGTCAAAACACATCTCGGCATTTGTATATAAATGCAATTTATATGCAATTGATATAGTGTCTCCTTCATTGAATGTGACATAGGTGTACCCTGATGCACTCGCAATACGGATCACCAGTTTGGTGGTGTTTACACATGTGTGTGTAAGTGTTTTGAAGCTAGCATGTCAGCTTGTACTGAACGTGGTATTTGTGTGTGTTTAGTTGTCCAATGTGAACTTGAAAAGTCTGGGTGAATCAAGTTGTAGAATGGCTTTACCCACTCTGCATAGTCTGGAATGTATGTTCTGCCAAAGTTCAGGAAACCCAATATTAATTGTTTTTTTTTTTAATGTGCTTGGTGGATGTAGAAGCTCACACTTCTCAGGGAAATGTGTTGCAAGGCTTCTGCTTTCACTCGACAACTCATATCCTAGGAACAGCAGACTGCGGTGGGCTACTTTTGATTTTTAGGAAGTGAATTTGTGGGCCGTGTAAAAAAATCCAAAGCTATGTGACCTACTCTTGCCAAGAGAGGTAAAAGGTCATCATCTGTTAGATATATATTGTCAACATAGGACAACACCTGGTTATCATAATCGTTCAAAAGTTCTGTAACCTGGGCTGAAAACAACCCTGGGCTCTTCTTTTACCCTTGGGGCAATCAAAAGAACTGCTTTTGATAACCTAGCACACTGAATGCGGTCAAGTACTTGCTTTCAGGAGATATGCAAAGTTGTTCTGTATCTTTTTTTTGCACAACGTTGTTCATTAGTGCTGCGGTGTGTGCATTTAGTACAGTGAATTTACATGTAGCTGTGTTTAAGTGTCTGTAATCTAACACTAAACAATATGAATGATCTAGTTTCATTACTTGGAACAAAGGATTATTTAAAGGGGAGGAATAACTTTCAATTATACCTTGGAGCTCAAGTTGTGTGAGAATTTCTCTACCTTGTTTTTTAGCCTCATATTTAACAGGGTGTTGTCATTCAGGTTGTGGGGTTGACCTCACTGGTATTATGTGACAAGGGGCACCATCATACCACCTTGCATGGTTTCGGTAAAATGCACCAGCTTGTGATAAGGCCCACTCTGGCGTCTGAATGTTTAACTACACCTAGGATGAGTTTGTTTCTCTCTCGGGGCAGTCCATGACAAATTCTGGTGGTCAATCCCTTTTATCCAAAAGAATGTCACAGCCGAATGACAAGCTCTTCCAAAAGAGAACATGTATGGTACATGGTATATCCCCCTCCATTTGGAGTTGAATTTTGTAGATGCAGAGCACTCTCTCACCTATCCGGTGTTTACTCATTGCTACTGCCACCAGAAACTCCAATGGATTCTGGCGAACTTTTGTGACTTCTGACACGCTGTTTAGCATGGTCACAGCCCACTCCAAAGCAGTGACCTCAATATCCTGGGCATGCTACCATCTTCTTTTTGAATTGAGTCTTGGACTGTTTAGGTTAATCTTCGTGTTTTATGAGGTCAGATGATGTTGTTAGTCCTTCTGCAGTTTCACATACTGCTCTGATCTGCCTTCCGATCAGCCACCTCTCTTTTTTGGATGAATCTTGAAGGGAACAAGAGGAACATGTATCAGTATCCTGATACCTTTCTGGTGTTTTAATATTATCATGGTTTCACCAATTATAGCGTTTTCAGTGGACTCCTGTTGAGATCCGCTCACGATTAAGTATTTTCTTCATTTTTCTTATCATCCCACTTCTTCTTAGAAGACTCGTGCCTGCTTTGAGTTATCCTTTTTGAGATTACTCATAATGTGTGGTTTATTTAATCTGGCTCCCAAATTATCTCTTCCTATAGATACATATGTTTCCTCAATGTTTTTTCGCAATTCACGTCCCTGTTGTCCTGAAGCCAAATCTGTGAGTCATTGGTGTATTGCCAACAATGCTGCTTCCCCTTTAATGTTACACAGCATTACGGTCGATCCTGCGGAAAAGTTGTCCACCAGTTTCACCTACAAATCCAGGGCAGGGGCTTTCCCATACTCATTTTGGATTTGTTTAAGCACTTCTGGCAAAACAGCTAATGAGGGTGTACCATGTGTTCTGGTATATACTTCAGCAAAGACTGCATCCCAAGTGGGGCAGTCTTCCACCCGGGGCGCTATCCCCATTGACAGACATATGGTGAGAACCCTATATTTTTCCTGAGGTCCCATCTAGGGAAACACTGCTTCAATGTGGCTTGTTTTTTATGCAATCCAGAACGGAATTTCCTCCCATCTGAGGGGAATTGTACCCATGACTGCATTGATGGTTACTGGATTAATTCCAGGCATACTCAATTGTGATTGTGCAGCTTGAGCAGCCCTTGCAAGATTTATTGTCATTGTTCGCATGACAAATTGTGTTAAACACATGGGGATACATAGATGCCGGTGAAGTTCAGATAGTAGAAAACTCTGTGCCGCAATTGACATCTACCTATATCATACACCAAGAAATGAGTATAGGTTTTATATCTGATGTCATAGGTATGGCCCCTCTACTTAAATGGATCGGTATTTGGACTAACCCGGAACTTGAGTTGAACTGCGAAATTATCTGCGATTGTCTAAATTTAAGATTAAGTCAGTAGTATCCTGTGGTTTAATTATGTGAAAAGGATCGCATCTTATTTGGGGAAACCTGAGCTATTTAGCTCCCCGGAGAAACTCCTAAAGGCGGACATGCTTTGGGTCAAAAGAATGTACGTGCAGTTATCACAAAGCAACAGAGAGTCTAGGGAAGTAAGGAAACTTCTTGTGCGGGCTCACCAGTTGTTATGTACATCACAAATGATTGAGCCATACTTAACTATAGTCACAAACCAGCATGATCGTTTTCTTCTGGTGAGATTTAGATTGAATCAATTACATTTGCTCCTTGCTGAACCAATGGGATGGAAAAAACTGGAAGATTTGAATGTATGTACTTGTGATAATTTTTCCACCCAGGACTCAGTGCACTTTGTATTATTTTGTGAGCATTTTTTGCACATCCTAAACCAGTTCATTCTACCAATTTTAAAAGGCAAAGGATTTACCCAGGCAAGACCGGCTTTTATATATTTACAAATGTTGAATAACGTTTGGGAAATTTTTAATATAGCTAGCTTTTTGACCGCTGTTGTTAGATTAAGGAGAAAAGGAGAATTGTGAATAATGGGCACTCCTTTTAGAAAACCCATCAAATTTTTATGTATATATAAATGATTTAGCTTTTGCCATTGATATTCTGTGATGAATGGGATGTTGTAATGGTTTTAAAATAATTTTTATTCTGTTTTTTGTAGTATGCTTTTATGGTTTTATTAACCGAATAAAGTGAATTTGACTGACTGTGTCAATCACCTATATGTTCTTACTAGATCTGTATATAGTATAAGTAGTTCTGGAGCTGTCAGATTTGCTACCTCATTGCTAAGGAGACTTAGATAACAATGTTGTGTGTGTGTGGTAGGGTGCCTTCAGACCAACTTTGATGTTCTTGGTAAGTTAATGGTATTCTTAGTGCTTCATAACCTGTGCACGTTAGGAACTGCAGCATCAGTGTATGTTTGAAACTGTCTTGTTCGTGTTTCTGCTGCTGGGAATGTAACCCATGAATAGAATACATCTGTCCTGAATGCTTCATGGGCCTCAACCACAAAGGTGACGTCTCCACCAGTAAGGGGCAGACCACGTTATAACAGCATTTGTGTAACTGCATGTCTGTAGTTCACTTGTATTTTAACTGCTGGTTTCATCTTCAGCCATATGAATAAGTGGACAACCTACAGCCAATACATAGGATTTACCCACTCAGCCGAGGAGGATTTTTCCCTAACACCACAGATGTCTCCGGTTAAGAGGTGAGGAGAGTCTTTGACTATACAAAAGAAAACTATTCAGGCGTTCTATTAAATAAGAACCCAAGCTAGATCTTTGGCGCTGACATGTTGTACAGCCTATACTTTCTGAAGTAAAATTGTGCATTTGTTGGACAATATAAACGTCAGAACTGAGTGAGCCTGATTCTGAGCACACCATCAGGATATGATGGCCTGAGTCCTGCTAGCTCACAGTGCACCCTCTGTACCCCTAACCTGAGAAGGTGACAACTGGATTGTGCAGTCTCAGGACATGACAATCCTGACTCCCCAAAGAGATCATGGTAACAGATCTAGAATGCTTTCGTTTGGCTACTCATGCATATCCAAAGAGATTCACAAAAATACACAATGTGCAGTTTCAATATTCATTGAAGTAATGTGATTTTTGAGTACGCTTTTGAAGGGGGCTCGAGTCTGGCTATTTCCTCGACGCCGCGAGGGCAACGGCAGTCTTCACCTGGACACAGAAGGGCCCCGAACGCACGGAGAACTTACCTGCCAACAGTCTACCAGACCTGCCGTGAGTGCAACGGTTCCACCAACTACACTTCCCAGGTTCCCCTGAGCGGCGCAGCAGGTGACGTCAGTGGCAGGCGTCACCTGCCTACAACTTGGCTGCACGCCTCCCGCAGCGCGGGACGCTTTTGAAGGGGGCTCGAGTCTGGCTATTTCCTCGACGCCGTGAGGGCAACGGCAGTCTTCACCTGGACACAGAAGGGCCCCGAACGCACGGAGAACTTACCTGCCAACAGTCTACCAGACCTGCCGTGAGTGCAACGGTTCCACCAACTACACTTCCCAGGTTCCCCTGAGCGGCGCAGCAGGTGACGTCAGTGGCAGGCGTCACCTGCCTACATCTTGGCTGCACGCCTCCCGCAGCGCGGGACACTTTTGAAGGGGGCTCGAGTCTGGCTATTTCCTCGACGCCGTGAGGGCAACGGCAGTCTTCACCTGGACACAGAAGGGCCCCGAACGCACGGAGAACTCACCTGCCAACAGTCTACCAGACCTGCCGTGAGTGCAACGGTTCCACCAACTACACTTCCCAGGTTCCCCTGAGCGGCGCAGCAGGTGACGTCAGTGGCAGGCGTCACCTGCCTACATCTTGGCTGCACGCCTCCCGCAGCGCGGGATGCTTTTGAAGGGGGCTCGAGTCTGGCTATTTCCTCGACGCCGTGAGGGCAACGGCAGTCTTCACCTGGACACAGAAGGGCCCCGAACGCACGGAGAACTTACCTGCCAATAGTCTACCAGACCTGCCGTGAGTGCAACGGTTCCACCAACTACACTTCCCAGGTTCCCCTGAGCGGCGCAGCAGGTGACGTCAGTGGCAGGCGTCACCTGCCTACATCTTGGCTGCAAGCCTCCCACAGCGCGGGACGCGCACGGGCAGCCCGTCCTTGCCCGTCTGTGCCCGTGTGAGACCGGACCGGGCACTCCCTCGTGGCCTTGCTGCATCGTCTCCGCAAGCTACATCGACCCTTAAAGCCGCATTAGAGGAATACTGAAGGTAATTTCTTGTATCGAGAGAAACAGCTCCGGAGTCCAATCCCTAAGACCTGTATTATTGCAAATTGTTTGAAAGTGGGGAAATAAGCCGATATTCCCTACTGTCCCTACTAACCAACAAGATCCCTAAGTATGGGCAAAAGGAAAGCACTGAGTAGTGACCTACACGAGGGGAAGGACATCAAGAAGCCCAAAAAGCAAAAGCAAACACTCTTAACATACTTGACTGGGGCTATGGGGGCAATAGAGAAACAAATCTCCACAGTGGAACAATCTTTAGCAGCAGGGTCACTGATGACTGGAGAAGTCGGAGTGACGGTTGACCAAGCTACACCGATTCAAGACTCTGCTTCTAATGCGGATCACGCCACCGGATCTCTAGCTAATGGCTGTATTCAACAAAATTTATGTGATATTACAGTACATAGCAATCACGGAGATATAATTCCCCCACAAACAAATAGGAAAAAAAAGATAGCTAGGAAACAGACTGTAAAGACAGGAAAGGGCACAAGAGATTTGGGTAAATCGAGTATACATAGTGAAAGGGATAGTATAGCAAGGAAAAACGACCATGATAACCATCATAGTACACCTATACCTCATACCCCCACAACAACTGCCATAACAGCAAACACTAGAAAACAACATACTAAGGGGATTGATGTAGAGAGTATACTCCTATCCATAAAAAACTTAGACTGTTTTGTGAGAGGTGCCGTTGAGACTATCGGTGAAAGATTGCATCGGATAGAGTCCCTTGTGGCCAAACTCCCAGTCAATAACGATAATAAGGCCATTCTATCCCCTAGTCCAAAGCCTAAGCCAACTAATAGCGAGGCGGATGACATCAGGAAAATACGAAGATCTCAGCCCCAACCTGGTATTTCCGGAGCCACCATTAGAAATGAAATCAGTAACCATCCTAGTACATCTAAGACACAACAAATCCACACTACCATCTGTAATTCAGCCGTTGACAAATTAACACCATATGCCTCCAAACCATTATATATAAAACCATCACCTCCCGTACACTTGGACCTCCCACCAGCCTGCACTCCATACACAGTGATTTTGGCAAATGTACCTCAACTAGGGCAGCAGGACCAAGAGACGTGTGAATCTCTAAGAAACAAAGCACTTCACTGGTTGAGGGACAAAGTGGGAGACACTAGAATTCTGTTTGAAGAGTTTAAGATGGTACGTAGGATAGGATGGATCGGCAGAACTAGGAAACCTTTTACTGGTGACTGTCTGGTACTGACCTTCCGTTCGCCTTGGCTAGTAGAAAAGATCTTGGGGAGAGCGAGTAGAAGTTCCCTTGAAACAGGGATTAATATTCTTCCCCTAGGTTTCTTCTATCGACCTCCCCTTGATCTAGCGAATCGAGCGAACCTGGGCCACTGTCAGATCATGCCCAACTCAAACTACAGTGTTCCAGTACACAACCGTTTTAGCGCACTTACCTCATTAGAGGATCTGGATTGACTACCCCAAAAGATAACGGATGAATTAGTGGCTCCATCTGGAAATCCGGATATTAGCCCGATTAATTCATCTGAGCCAGAGACCCTATTAGAAGGTCGAGATAACAATTTATATAGACATGCGCAGAATAAATCAATTCCTGTAGAAATTCCCGCCATCATTTTAAATAGAAAGGAACCTACGATTTTTAGTTTATCCAACCCAGATTTACCAGGATTAGATTCCCAGTTATCATTAACACCCTGGAAAAAGGAAGGGCAGATTAACATTACTTTCTGGAACATAGCGGGCTTACATTCCAAACTTCATAACGATTTCTTTCTTGATTTTACTAAGAATATGGATATCCTTTGTCTCCAAGAGACTTGGTCTCAAAATGAAATTCACATTGACGGTTTTAAAACCTTTCATACTCCAGCCTGTCCCTCCAGTCATGGTAGATCAAAGGGACGATTATGTATATATGTTTCCAACTTGGTGATAGCGGAAAAAATCACGCTCGAAATATCTGACTTTTATTACCAAATCCTTACCCTTTCAACGGACAGGAATGATTTTATAACGCTTGTGAACTTCTACAATAACATCCCTAAAGAGAAAGAGACCGAAGTAATAGATCAATTTAGACAAATAATGTACAATATTCACATTCTTGGTTCAGGGAACGCCCAGATTGTCTGGGGAGGAGATTTTAATGTTAACTTGTGCTCTAATAACAACAACCAGCTATGTGGTTTGAGTGACGAGGAAAACAGTAATCTAACCCACTTCTCCCACAACATCTTTGGTAGAGCTCTGAACGAGACCATATTTATGCTTGACCTGTCCTTCGCCAACGAAATGGTAACTCCTCCAATTTCCTTTTTACCAACATATAATGGGAGAGGCGTAGGTTCGGTAATAGACTACATTCTGGTCTCAAACAATCTTGGCAGTAGGGTAAAACAATTTATAAAGCATAAGATTGCTATTAGTGACCATTTTCCACAAACAGTAACAGTGACAGGTAAAAACCCTAATTTGTATAATAAAAGTAATTTGGAAAAACGCCAACATACCTGTGCTAATTTGGCCATTGATAGCATGAATGGTTACTCTTTGAAATGGGAACTTGCAGACCCTGATTCTGTTACATCTTCTGTAGTGGTTAGTGCACTAGGTCACATTTTGACAACCTTAAATGAGAATTCCCCCCCTTCGTTGGTTCTAGAAAGTTTTAAACATATCACGGCAACAATAAAAAACTGTTTGTTTCTAGAGAAAAAAAGGGGAGATCAAAAGAAATTTAGATGGTTTGACACCAATTGCACGAAAGCCCATCGTGCATTAAAAAAAGCAATTCATAATAAGGAAAGGGATAAACAAGCGGTCCAACAAGCAAGAAAACCATATAATCAGGCTATTAAGAATAGAAAAAAGACACTGAAAAATTCTTTGTGGAACGATTTACACAGGGCCAGTACTCAAAAAGATAGCAAAGCATTTTGGAAAGTAATTAGATCACCATTTCTCCTACCTGATAATTCTCCCTCTGTAGAGGTAACGATAGATGAATCCCAATGGGTGAGCCACTTTACATATTTTTTTGGCTCTCCGGAGGTGAATTCAATTATGAATAGCTCAACACTCCCTCTCTCTGAACATACTGTGGTCCACCCAATTGAGATATCCTTTACATTAAAAGAAGTGTTGGCAGCATTGAATGAAAGTAAAGGTTCTAAGGCCCCTGGACCCGATGGGGTCCCTGTCGATATTTATAAACACAATACAGACCTGTGGGTGCCGCTATTAACACGTGTTCTTAATGCAACCTCTTCGCAGGGCCTAATTAAAAGCTGGACTGAATCTATCATGGTCCCTATCTATAAGAAAGGCAACAGACAGGATCCTTCCTGCTACAGACCTATTTCACTTTTAGATTCATTAGGAAAAGTAGCAGGAAGGATACTCCTCACGAGGTTGCAAACATGGGCCATAGAAAAGAACATACTATCTGACCTACAGTTTGGTTTCAGGGAAGGCCGGGGGACAATTGATCAGGGCCTTAATCTCGCTATCCTGATGGGTAAATACACGAAGGCGAGGAGAGGAAAACTACACTTAGCATTCGTGGATCTCTCCTCGGCCTTCGATTGTGTTTCCCACAGGAAATTATGGAGTATTCTAAAAGAAATGCAGGTAGAGGAACCCTCATTTGATTTTCTGAAAGCTCTGTATAGTAACGCCTCAGCGTGCGTCCGATTTGGTTCAACGGGCGAATGCACATCGCCATTTAGGGTGCACAGAGGGGTAAGACAGGGGTGCGTCCTGGCTCCCTTTCTTTTTACCCTATATACTAATGGACTTGAGAAGGCATTACTGGAAGGAAGCCAGGACGTTCCCCAAGTGCAACAAAATTCGGCTACCAGATGCATACCAGCATTGCTCTATGCGGACGATGCCGTCATTTTAGCGAGGACACCATTGGCTCTCCAGCAGGCATTGGAGTCCTACAATAATTTTATGCAAGACATTGACTTGAAGATAAATGTCTCAAAGACTTATGTGATGAATTGTGGCAAGGGTAATAAAAAGGGAAAGGATAAATATCTAAATGGGAACAAATTGGCAACCACTCCTACCTATTCATACTTGGGGATTTTAATAGATGACAAGGGCTCCTGGACCCAAGCAATTATATCAAGAAAACTTCTTTTTATGAGAGCTACTTCCGCCCTTGTTAATTTTTCACAAAAATTAGGAAAAAGAGCTCCTCTGGAATTAATTAAAATATATAATGCAAAATGCATAAGTGTAGTAACGTATGGGGCAGGGATTTGGGGCCATTGCAATGTTTCTGAATTACAGAAAGTGGAAAATGCATTTTTTAGATATTTATTGGCTGTTCCAGGATCTACATCCACCTATGTCTGCCATGCTGAGTTAGGAGTCCCCTACCTAAGAGACATCATAAAAATCCAACCCGCGATCCTCTGGCATCGTATTTGGAAATCAGAGACTAACTATTTTAATCAGCTAGTGCTTCAGGATGCTATTAAGTTGGACCATTCCCTTGACATAGAATGGATCAGATATGTGAGGGACTTCATGACAGACATTGGTAAACCTGAGTATTTTAATAATCCACTTTCTATGTTAACCGTTTCAAGAAAAGATTTTAAGAAATGTTGTCTGAACCACATGGAGAGGTTAAGATTTACGAGTGAAGCCCCAAAACTGACTGTCACCTATAATCTTATGATTTTATCTTCATTTGGTATGCAACTCTATCTACAAAATATTGAAAATGGATATGATAGATTTGTTCTTACCAGATTTCGGTTAAACATCTTCCATAGGCTGGTGACTTTTCCAACTGTTAATAACTGGCCTAAAAAACTACCAAACTGCCCATGTGACTCTGTTTCCGAACAATCAACAATCCATGTTATTTTATTCTGTAAATTTTATAAAGACCTGAGAAAGAAATGGATAATTCCAATTTTGAAAATCTGGGGCCACCGACAATGTCGTCCAGCATACATGGCTCTCCAATGTCTTGATAACGATTGTATAAATTTAAATATTACTGTCTTTTAAAAAAATCTTATTAAATGTCGAAATAGCATAGATCTAGACTCTTTCAACGTCGATATTGCCTAAATATCACCGAAGACAGAGAAAGATGTTACTTATAGATATTAAGACGGAGTATTGTACCTATTAGATACCAAACGCTGTTTTGGGTATATCCCCCAATGCATCCTAATACTGCAGTTGGGGGCTATCTTTTCCTTTTCTCCGTTTCAAAATGGTATTAAACCTTTGTATGTGGTTTTGTATGTAAATTTATTGCACTGTACATATTGTTGTATATTACCTCTGAATCTATTCTTGTATATTATAGAATCAAATAGAGAGCTGAACGTATGTATTGATAAACTGGAAATGATATTTAACCTTGTCTCCTTTAAACATTGCCATTTTGCACATATTCTAAATAGTATTGCTCACATGAGAATCTTTTTTTAATGTATAAGTGTTGAAATATAATATTGTACTTGCTTTTATGGACTGAAATTAACTTTCCGAATAAAGCTTATTTTGATTTGATTTGAGTAAAATTATGTGTCCTGCAATAATCAATTGAAGGGAACAGAATAATATGATTAGCATTACTAGAATGGTGAAAAACATAAACAGTCCAACCATTTTGCTGATTACAGAGAAAGTATGCTTGCATACAAGTATTCAGAATAATATGATTAGCATTACTAGAATGGTGAAAAACATAAACAGTCCAACCATTTTGCTGATAACAGAGAATGTATGCTTGCATACAAGTATTGTAATATGTTGTACTCCTACCTAGCACTTCCTAACCTAGAGTGCCTAGGGTGAGTGAATCTGTTGGATCCCTGTAGGGTGATCTAACTCCCTGTTACTTGTGGGTAAGTGTCATCAGGCTGACCGTCCTGGTGGAGCACTGGGCAGCATCCCTCACATGAGGTAAACAGGAATATGCAGGTCTGGGCTGCAATTCTGTCATTGGGGGTGACCTCTCAGTACCGCCGAAATGCTCCTCTCTCTAAACAAAGGATTAATCTTATTTATATAATAAACATTATCCATGTTGCCATGATGAAGCCCCAGTCAGGCCATCATTGTTTATTCTGTTGTGATAGCTCTGTCACCGAATGGCCAATAACAAACATAACATTTTGTGTAATAAACTTAGCCCTTATACAGAATGTTCAAGGTATTTGATAATGTGCCTATGAAGTGGAAAAGTAAGCAAAGCTCAGTTCACAGAATATTATCCAGCGCAGGCATGCAAATGATTGTGTGTCAAATGTCATTGTGTTTAAGGAAAGAAGGGAACTTAAAAATGTAAGAATACAAAATGGTGTATCTACCCAGGTCTAAAATGTGACCACCATTCTTGGGGACACCCCCAGGTACCTTTCTGGACACTGGTGCTGACTTAGATGTCCGCCTCCACAGCAAGCGTCTTGGGATCAGTCAGTTTATTATCAACCAGGTGTTGGCTCAGCTCTGGAAACCAATATCAAGCATGTGCTCCTTCAAAAATAAATTGTACAGCCCAGACCTTACTGGCACAATCAAGGAAATCCACCCAGGTTTGTGATATTCTATGGCTGGCACTGAATCTCTGCCTATACATCTCAGGGGTCAGCCCAAATTTGCTGACAAGAATGGCTTTCATTACACTGTAGTGTGTTTGTTCGTCTACCTCCAGTGTTAAGAGTGCATCCCTCTCCACTGCTGGCACGTACCTCCACAAGTTACCTTCCCCCAGTACTCCTCATTAACCTTGTGCAAACTTAAAGCCACTTCATAGGCTGCAAAGCATTTGTATATGTCACCCCCTACCACAAAACTGGACACCAAATCTTTTGGGATGTGGACCCTTACTTAGGTATGCTGCCACTGTTACTGCTCCTCTAGAGCTTGCTCCTTCTCCAATTCTGAAAGCTTTTGCTCTTGCACCAATTTTGAAAGCTCTCACTTCAATTTCATCTCCTTCCTCCTGTTCTCTAGCTCCTCTGGGGTCAGCTTCCTAGTGGACACACTGCTCGCCGCATGTGGGTGGACCTCCAGACCTGGGGGGATGATTCCTCCCTCCACAGCACGCTGCATGACAAGACCCTCAGGCAGGTCCTGTTCTAACTCCCCTTCTTCCACATCATCCTTGGGGATCTCGGCCCATGCCCTCAAAACCTTTGGAGCTCTGCCTTTTTGATGCTGCAATAGGCAGGCAACCCTCTCTCCCGACAAAAGTCCTTGAACTTGGCCACAGTGTAGCTCTCCAGATTAGTCGGCTCAAACTTCATTTTTGCAGGTAGGGTCACAGATCCAACAGATAGACAGAAATGGGGGAGCTTTAGGAAAAATAAAAAATGTCAAATTAGGGAGAATTTACTCACATTGGTCTATATTAGGAGTAGTAGCATACACCAAGTCACTGTATGGCACTGCACAAACACCGCTGATCACCAATGTTAGAAATTGGATTTCTGATTGGAAGAGGTATGCACCCTTGTCCAAGCAGGAACCACAATCCAAGTCAGGGTAAGTCAAATACGCACCATAAATTAACCTGTGCGCACCCTCTGGCAGCTTGGCATAGAGCAGTGAGACTTAATTTAAGAGGCAATGTGTAAAGTATTTGTGCAACACTTTAAATAGTAACATGGTGAAAACACCACAAAAGTCTCCACAACAGTTTAGAAAAATAGATTATGATTTTATAGATAAAACAAGACCAAATTGGTAAAATACTAATAGGTAGAATTCCAGATATGAATTTTTAGAGATTAAATGGAAAAATAGCAATTAGAAGCAGTAAGCGCCTAAAGAGTTGATTGGTGGTGCTAGACCGGGACAAAGTCAAGAGTTCAGACCAATCGTGATGGAGCGCAGGCCAAATACAGAACTCACGCAGACCCTGCTGAGCAATAGTACCTTAATCCTCTTTGCAAACAACGAGATGTGGGGTGCAGAGGAGCGATGCGTCAGTGTTGATTCCGCAATCGAGGAGATACATTGGTTTTCTCCACACAATGATTTTGATGCACCGTTTATGAAGATAAAGCACAGGTTCTGCAGCTAATGCACTGGGTTCCTGTATGCAGTCGAAGGGATGCGTCGATCATCCTTCTCCAGTGGTGGAGATGCAGTGGCGGAGATACAGTGGTTCCGATGGAGATGCCCTGCATAGGGACAACCTTAGGGGTGAATTATATGTCATAAAAGGAGAGTGTAAGGCTTGGCAAGGGGTTTTAAATGTCAAGTCGACATGGCAGTATAAACTGAACACACAAGCTCTGCAGAGGCAGGCATGAGACATGCTTAAGAGCTACTTGAGTGGGTGGCACAAGCAGCGCTGCAGTCCCACTAGTAACATTTAATTTACAGGCCCTGGGCTCATGTTGTGCACTGTTTTAGGGACTTACGGGTAAATTAAATACGCCCATTTTGGATAAGCTAATCAAACCATGTTTAGGGGAGAGAGCACATGCACTTTAGCACTGTTTAACAGTGGTAAAGAGCTCAGCGTCCTAAAGTCAACAAAGTAGTGGTCAGAAAAAGTAGAGAAGATATCAAAAAAATTGTGGTGACCCTTCAGAGAGGGCCATTTTCCAACTATATACTTAAAACCTTCGCTGCTAGGCCTTTCCCCCCTGTGCTCAGCTTTTTTTTGGCTAGAGCGCGCTTAGATCCCTGTAACTTTTTGACCACATAAGGTATCCACGCAAAATTTGTGTCCTTTTCTTCCAACATCATGGGGATTGTAAAGGTACCCAGGGTTTGTGGATTCCCCTGGAGGGGTCCCAGAAATTAGCCAAAATATAGCAACATTTTTTTTTGGGGGGGGGGGAATGGAAAAAACGGGCTGCAAATGAAAGCATCTGGGTTTTTGTCTGCAAATGGTATCAAAACAGGGGTTGTGGGGCTGAAATCACCACTTTCCCAGCTTTTAGAGAATGACAGACTTTTGTCAGAAAACCAACATTTTTACACAGTTTTGGCATTTTTCTGGGACATAGCCTATTTTTGCTATATTTTGTGCTTTCAACCTCCTTCCAGTTAATGGTAGAAATGGGTGGGAAAGCAATAGTGGATCCTGGAAAGCTATAAATTTTAGAAAAGTAGATACAATTCTAAATTCAGCAAGGGGTCATTTGTGTAGATCCATCAAGGTTTATTTATAGAAACTAACAGTTAAATATAGGAAAAATTGAAAATTAGTTGAAAAAAACAGCCTTTTGTGTCAACGTTTTCACCTGTAACTTCTTCTAATTATGACAGCTCTTTGACAGCAATATACCGTTACATCCGCTGGACCTTCCTGGTTGTGGGGATATATAGGACTTGTAGGTTCACCAAGAACCCGAGTCAAAAACTGAGCAGCAATTTGCAATGGTTTTTTATTATGTTCCGGGTATAAAGCAATTATTGTGGGAAAATGTATACATGGAAAAATCAGTATGAAAGACACCTATGTATTTAGAAACAGTACATATTTGCACATTTTCGAAATTGGGAATACTCATACTAGCATGAGAATTATCGGTCATTTTTCAAAATTACTTCTTTTATTTCACAATGTCTTTCATTTGGAAGGCAGAAATGCATCAAAAATCAATAGGTAATAACAGTTGCTTTACACTTCTGAATTACCCTAAGTCTCCCGATAAAAACGGTACCTCACTTGTGTGGGTCGGCCTAGTGCCCGCGACTGGAAACGGTGCAAAACGCAACGTGGTCGTACCTCGCAGTGAAAAATTACCCTTTTTTGGCAAAGTGCCTTTCTGTAGTTTTTTAAGCATAGGTCTGCCGGCACCTAGGCAAACCTAGCAAACCTATACATTTTCAAAAAATGGACACCCAGGGGAATCCAGGATGGGGTGTCTTGACTGCCTCCCACCAGGTTCTGTTACCCAGAATCCCTTGCAAACCTAAAAAATTGTCCAAAAAAACACTTTTTCCCGACATTTCTGAGGTGGAATGTTCTGGGATCCATGTGGATCCACAATTTTCCACCCATCCCGCGTTCCCCAAAGTCTTACAAAAAAAATGGTATCTCACTTGTGTGGGATGGCCTAGTGCCCGCAACAGGAAACGGCGCAAAATGCAATGTGGTCACACCTCAATTTCGCAGTGAAAAAGGAACCTTTTTTGGCAAAGTGCCTGGCTGTAGTTTGTGAACCCTAGCTCTGCCGGCACCTAGGGAAACCTACTAAACCCACACATTTCCCACCCAAGGGCCTCCAGGATGGTATGGCTTGCGTGGATCCCCCAACGTTTCCTTACCCAGAATTCCCTGTAAACCTCAATTGTAGCTGAAAAAAACACTTTTTTCACACATTTTTGTGTGGGAAAGTAGTGGTATCACCGAGCTCACACAAATTTACACCACCCAGGTTTCCCCCAGGTCTCCCTATAAAAATGGTGCCTCACTTGTGTGGGAGGCCCAAGTACCTGCGACAGGCAAGGGCCCAAAACGTAGTGAGGCGACATCAAAATTGCCTATCTCAAAACCACCTGGTATTGCAAGGGGGGTCACCTGGGTTTTTGGCCCCGTGCTCGGCGGCCAGCTAGGGAAACCTACCAAACCTACACATTTCTAAAAACTAGACACCCGGAGGCTTCCAGGAAGGTATGGCTTACGTGGATCCCCCAAAACTTCCTTACCCAGTATCCCCTGCAAACCTCAATTTTAGCTGAAAAAATCACTTTTTTCACACATTTTTGTGTGGGAAAGTTGTGGCATCACCGGGCTCACACAAATTTCCCACCACCCAGCGTTCCCCCAGGTCTCCCGGTAAAAATGGTGCCTCACTTGTGTGGGAGGCCCAAGTACCCACAACAGGCAAGGGCCCAAAACATTTTTTGATAGGCAATGTTGATGAAGCCTCACTACGTTTTGGGCATGCACGTTTTGGGCAGCCCCACTCTAATTCAAATTTGCCCCCCAAAAAACCCTGGCATCTAGTGGGCTTTTTGCCCGCCCAGGTGGGGCACATTAGGGGCTAATGCCCCTATCTGCCCCCGGGGGGGGGGCTGAAAGTCCAATAGAGTTTTTTGGCAAATTTTAATTAGGGTGGGGGCTACCCAAAGCGGGCATGCCAATGCCCCCACCCTAATTACAATTTGCCCAAAAATGTGCTTGCGTCTACTGGGCTTTTTGCCCCCCCCCGGGGGGGCATATTGGGGGCTAATGCCCTCATCTGCCTCCCAGGGGGGACAGAAAGGCTGTCATTTTTGGAGGGGAGGGGGTGGGGGCATGGGCATGCCTGTTTTGGGCAGCCCCCACCCTAATTCACATTTGCCTAAAAAAAATCCCTGACGATTAATGGACTTTTTGCCCCCCCGGGGTGCATATTGGGGGCTAATGCCCCCATCTGCCCCCCAGGGGGAGCAGAAAGCCTACTAGATGCCAGGGATTTTTTTGGACACATTTTAATTAGGGTGAGGGGTTGCCAAAAATGGGCATGCCAATGCCCCCACCCTAATAAAAATTTGCCCCAAAAAATCCCTGGTGTCTAGTGGGCTTTTTGTCCCTCCCGGGGGGCAGATTGGGGGCTACTGCCCAATCTGCCCCCCGGGGAGGCAGGAAGGCTGCAATTTTTGCGGGGGAGAGGGTGGGGCCATGGGCATGTTCAAATTTGCCTCAAACTAACCCTGGCGTCTAGTAGGCTTTTTACCCCCCCCGGGGGTCAGAAAGGCAGTAATGGTGGTGGAGGTGGGGGCATTGGCGTGCCCGTTTCGGGCAGCCCCACCCTAAAAACAAATGGTGCAAAAACAAAATCCCTGGCGTTTAGTGGGCTTTCTGCCCGCCCCGGGGGGGGTAGATTGGGGGCTACTGCCCCATCTGCCCCCCAGTAGGGGCAGAAGGACTGATTTTGTGCCTGGGGGTTGGGGGCATCGGCATGTCCATTTTGGGCAGGCCCCACCCCTAAAGAATAACTTAATTGAAAATCCCTAGTGTCTAGTGGGCTTTCAACCCCCGGGGGGGGTAGATTGGGGGCTACTGTGCCAATCTACCCCCAGGGGGGTAGAAAGGCTGTAATGGTGGTGGGGGTTGGGGCATTGGCGTGCCCATTTCAGGCAGCCCCCATCCCCCCAAAAAATGGTGCAAAAACAAAATCACTGGCGTTTAGTGGGCTTTCTGCCCCCCCCCGGGGGGCAGATTGGGGGCTACTGCCCCATCTGCCCCCCAGGGGGGCAGAAAGACTACTTTTGTGGCCGGGAGTGGGGGCATCGGCATGCCCGTTTTGGGCAGCCCCCACCCCTAATTGATACCCCAGAAAAAAACCCCTGGTGTCTAGTGGGCTTTCTACCTCCCGGGGGGCAGATTGGGGGCTACTGCCCCCATCTACCCCCCAGGGGGGCAGAAAGGCTGTAATGGTGGTGGGGATGGGGGCATTGGCGTGCCCATTTCGGGCAGCCCCCATCCCCCCAAATAAATGGGGCAAAAACAAAATCCCTGGCGTTTAGTGGGCTTTCTGCCCCCCGGGGGGGCAGATTGGGGGCTACTGCCCCATCTGCCCCCCAGTAGGAGCAGAAAGACTGATTTTGTGCCTGGGGTGGGGGCATCGGCATGCCCGTTTTGGGCAGGCCCCACCCCTAAGGAATAACTTAATTGAAAATCCCTGGTGTCTAGTGGAATTTCTATCCCCCCGGGGGGCAGATTGGGGGCTACTGCCCCATATACCCCCTGGGGGGGCAGAAAGACTAATGGTGCCCAAACAAATATGGGGGAGCAAAGGCCCTTGGCTCATTTCAGTTTTGGTTTCACTGAAATGACGTCAGCGCGACGTGCACGCCGATCGTCATTTCAGGGAAACCAGGGTGGGGGCCTCGGGGGCTGGGGAAGCTCTGCCCCAACTCCCGAGGCTATTTTAGCTTAAAGGAAATCCCTCTGGTCTTACGCAATGTTTCATGACGAGCTGGTCTCGTCATGAGCACACGACCACTGTGTGCCATGACAAGTCCAGCTCGTCATGAACATCGTAGGGGTTAAAGGAGGCCACCAGTAGTCAGCCTCTAATCCACATACAGATAGTAAAACATGGCAACATTCTAGTGCAAACAGGCAATAACAAGAACAACAAGAAATCATCCCCCCTCATACCATTTTCAATTTCATCTAAAGAACTCTGCGGGCCTGATTTACAAAGGTAAACTTACACTTTTGTGTAAGTTTAATTATATTGGTTTTCACAAACCATAAATAATAGTAAGTTTATGGATGTGGAGACTGCTCAGTTGTGGCAGAGAAGTTCCTGAACGTAAAAATATATGACTGGTCTATATTTTTATGCACAGAGTTGTAGGAAGCTGGCTTTCTATATAGTATTCTAAAATGAAGTACACTGTGCAGAGAGTCCAGTGGGTCCCTTTTTAGTTTACTGAGGCTATAGTAGATAATACTAATGCTCTCTTTTATGGTAGTGTGGGGAAGCAGTTAGGCTTATCAGAGGGTAGTGCTAAGCATTTGCTGTACTCACAGAGACAATAAATGAGACACACACTCAAAGAATAAATCTGAGACCAATTTCAGAAAAATAATTCTTTTTCCAAATATTTTCGAACCAAGAACTACGTTCAAATGTAAGTACTGTATTTCTTATGAATTATCAACAATAAGAAAATAGATCAAAGTCATGTGCAATTACACATCATGCAATCCGATGTGAGAAAAAAGCAAGTAGGTAAAGCACACTGCACAAACAGTTGTAGGGGTTCATCTTCCTGGTTTAGAGTAGCAGGAAGCCACGGTCCAATGTTCTACCAACTGTTCATCGGGTGCATCCCGAATTTCGCCCGGAGTTGTTGGAGTTGGCAGGTGGTGCGCTATGGAGAAGGGAGGATCTCTAAAGGTAGGCTGTACAAGGGGACTTGCAGGCAAGTCAGAGAGCTCTCCTATGATATAATAAAATATTGATGGTGTATGGCCTACAGAAATTCATCAATGCCTGCCCACACTCTTGTCATCTCACTGTTCAAAGCATAGTGATATATGGAATTTATAAACTGTACATTAATGCATTTACATTACAGGTGCCAAGTGTTGGGAAAGAACAAGTGCAAAATACAGCACGTGAATTAGAAGACTTTTTACATAATTTCATATCGTTAGGTTATGTGGCATCCACTATTCTAAAATCTGAAACATAGCATTGAGCATCATAGAATAACAAAGTACTTCAGTATCAGTTCATAGACTTCAATTATTTCAAATATCTCTGTGCGCGGAAACCATAAAACCAATTACCTCAGTACCCATGACATTATAGCAAGCTGCAGTAACTGACCATAGGCTAAAAGCTGAATGCTAATTTGCAATGTCTGTTTATCCAATTTATTCACAAATGTACTTGGTATGATACCTGTGATCATTGATCTAATACCACCAAATATACAGTACACCTTAATTATAATCATTTTAAAATATTTTTTGAGGAATAATTCATTATTATATTGTGGGACAGTACCCACATTTTCCCTTCTAGAGATTTACTAGAGAAGGAAAATCCCCAAATACCAGTCAATGTGTCAACCCACATGGCATTTTGCTCCTTGCAGAGGCCCTGAATATCCACTAATTGACCTATTCTGCTCATATTGCAAGTAAAGAAAACCTCTAATATGAAAATGCAAATGCCTAAGTGGGTATATTGTGCAATTGAAAAAAGACAAATGTGCTGAACATATGTGCCGTGATCATAAAGGGCAAATGTGCCATAATGCAACATAAAGGAACAAATATTATCCCAAAAGTGAGAGAGAGAGGAGAATGGAAAAAGAAAAAAGAAGAAGAAGAAAAAAGGGCAGAGGACAAAGGCAACTTCTGGGAGACACAACTATAATAGGAAACACACACACACACATATATATATATTTATATTTTTATTTTTTTATTTTTTTTCAGAGGAAAGCAGAATACAGCTAGAGAAGCCGAATCGAGAGACGGGAGGAGCGACGCAGGGCAGTGTGAGGAGAAACGCCGGGCGCTACGAGTCGGAGGACACGGGGCGGTCGGCAGGAATCCTACCGGTAAGCCGAGCCACCTTCTTTTTGACATTCACAGATTGACGAGAGTGATAGACACGTTGGGTGAAGAATCCTAAAAACATTGTGAATGCCACAATTAAGAACAAGGGAAACAGAGTATGTTTTCTGACAGGGAGAGGGAAGAAGCAGCGGAAAGCATCTTTTGTAAGAGCGCACGCAAACCTAACACTGAACTACAAGTGGGTACGGGAGTGCAAACGAAATCTAATAACCTTGTTATGTTATGTTATGTTAGTAGTGTTTTATAAAGTGCTCGTTCACTGGATTGGTTTCTTGGCGCTGGCAAGAAATGGCAGAAAGATGGATAGTTCAATTGTAAGCCTGACAATACAACCAAGTTTTAAGCAGCTTTCTGAATTTAAGTAGGTCAGTAGTAGACCTGATTTCCAGAGGGATAGAATTCCATAGCTTAGGGGCCAGGGTAGCAAACCTGGCACCTCCTTGTTGCTTTAATTTTAAAGTGGGGATTGATAGTGGCTGAAGATGAACTGATCGAAGGTTTCGTGAGGAAGTGTATCTAGAAATGAAGCTGTCTATGAATCCAGGACCCTGACCATGCGTGACTTGAATACCAAGCAGCAAATCTTAAAAGCCAGTTCAATTCCCTCAGAAGGGGAGAATCATGATGCCACCTAGGTTGCTGGTATAGCAGTCTAGCCGCCTGGTTTTGGACTATCTGCAGTCGTTTCATAAGACCAGCTGGTAATCCAAGGTAGGTTGCATTAGAGTAGTCGAGCCACTATAGAACCATGGCCATTACAACCTGTACCAGCTCAGGTTGAGTCAGCAATCTGCTTATCTTTCTGATCTTTCGCAACTGGTAAGTACAAGACGATATAACAGAACCCACTTGCCTTTTTAGGGACAGGTCGTTTGATATCATAACTCCAAAGCTCTTGGCAGAAGAGGAGGGAGTGGGAGATGGGCCCAGTTCCCCTGGCCAGTAGTGGGAGCCCCAGAATTTCTGGCTGCTGCCTGTCAGGATTAATTCAGTATTTCATGGGTTTAGTTTTAGGTGATTTCTGTCCATCCAGTGACTAATAAACTGCATTGTTGACTGAAAGTCTGAGACTGAGAGGGGCGAATTATCAACGGTGAAGAGTAGCTGCAGGTCATCAGCATAGTTGAAGGTAACTGTTTTTCTTTCTTTCAGTCACCTGATCAGTGGTAGGAGATAAAGGTTAAATAAAAGTGGAGAGAGCGAAGATCCTTGTGGCACCCCTCACATGGTGCTTTGCTTAGGCGCCATAAACTGAGCCAGGCGAACAGCCTGGGAGCGATCCTTCAGAAAGGAGCAAATCCAGCTTAAAGCTGGCCCCTGGATGCCCACATCCTTGACACAGTCCACCAAGATACCATGGTCGACCGTGTCAAAAGCCGCGGACAAGTCCAGCAGCACCAGGGCCTGAGGAGTCCTCTTGTCGGCCTTTTCCCATAGGGCGTCCATTACTGCAGTAATGACTGTCTCCGTGGAGTGGCCGGGACGGAAACCCGCTTGGTGAGGATCAAGAAAGTTAGTTTATTCCAGAAAACTAGACAAACACTTTGCCACATGAGCTTCCAACAACTTAGCCAGATATGGGAGCAGGGAAATAGGTCGATAGTTGGGCAGTGTCAGGGGATCGGCTCCTGGTTTCTTCAAGAGAGAGATTACAGTAGCTTCTTTAAAAGATTTAGGTACATAACCCTGAGATAAGAGTCGTTTATCAGGGCAAGGTCAGGGCCTGGAAGGGCAAAGAAAACCTCCTTTAAGACATGTGGAGGGCAGTGATCGGTGGGAGAACCAGAGCTGACTTTTAGCAGAAGGCTATGAAAAGTCTTAAAATCGATGGAAGAGAAAGTGTCCAAGGAATATGAGTTTTTATATGGAGTGGGAAACTTCTTGGGCTATATGAGTAGGAATGCTAGCCTTGATACGGGAGACTTTCTCAATAAAGAAGTTGTTCAGTTTATCACATACATTTTGTGAGGGGGTGGGCTTACTTAATACTTTGTCTGGATTATTTGGCGGAGCTCAAGTTTTTGAGTTTTTAGTTCAGGAGAGAACCACCTCTAAACCTCGAAACGGCGGGATAATTTTGCTTTTTTCAATGGTGCATGTTTGTTACTAGCATCCAGTAGCCAAGCTGAACTGTTTTCCTCTTGGGTGTTAATGTCGTGAGTGTACTTAGGTATTGTGTTTGATAGAGTTCTACTGAAGTCAGTCATTTCAATAGCATTCCATTTATGTACCCAACTCTCCCCTTTAGTTTGTGTTTTGTTCCTGATGGGGGCCTCTAAAGTAAATTTTATCAAGTAATGATCTGACCAGATACAAGGTGCTACAGATAGGTCAGATACTACCAAATTAATGGACCAGATTTGGTCCAAGGTGTGTCCCTTGACATGCGTAGCTGATGATACTTGTTGAGCGAAGTTCAAATTATTTAGCAATTCAGTCAGCTCAATAGATTGCGGCCCTCCCTGAGTATCGTTTGCCCCTTAAATCATTGTATAACAGGCTGGAAAAAACATGCAAAAAAGAAACGAGAAAGTGGTGGGAGGCTACCTTCCTGCAATGATACCTTGACGCTAATCGGATACCAAGGGGGCTCAGAATTTATACAACCCCCTCTTACGAGAACCCAGACCCTTTGCTTCTACAGGAACGGTCTGAGTACACGCATAAGTCTGCCACAGGCATGGTAAAAATACTCATCAAGTATGCGTGGAGCGACAGACCAAAGTTAATAGAGGAGATTAAAATTATTGAAGGAGAAATAGCCTTGGAAAAAAACACCAAACTATAAAATGAACTACAACAACGGATGAAAAAATGCTTAACGGATTACGAGAGTGTAATCAAGCATCGCAAGCAAACAAAATATCTCCGGGATGAATCTGGAAAAATATTAACCTTTGCTAAAAAATTCGAAGGTCCTAGGAAACAATTGATGCAACTAAGAACACAGGAGGTCTCTTCCAGAGAGACATCAGAGTCGGAGGTGGAAGTATCCGAAGGGGAGCAACCGGCACGAAAAGACAAGGAAGCAGTTCCAACTTTTTTTCAAGAATACCTGTTAATAAGGGAAGTGAAACAACGACCAGCAGCAAGAACCCATCCACCTCAAAAAGGAAGAGGAAACGGAGGACAAGAAGGGGCAGGAAAGGAAAAAGAAACAACATC
Organism: Triturus cristatus; assembly: GCF_964204655.1. NCBI lineage: Eukaryota > Metazoa > Chordata > Amphibia > Caudata > Salamandridae > Triturus > Triturus cristatus. The sequence goes on along the minus strand of NC_140587.1, from coordinate 796,390,903 downwards.
AGAACTGATGACGACACGAAGCAAGCGCGGGGGGAAGAGAAAGTGATCAAAAAGCAAACAATCGTGACTCTATCAAAGAGACATTTAATATCAGAAGAGGTAAAAGTACTCAAATTAGGTCTCACTTTCTGCCCCACAGCACAATTTGAGTATGCAAACGTGCGTATAGATTTTTACAAATACATAAGGAAAATAAAACTAATGAAACTGCACCTCCTGCACCCCACAAAACCAAAACATGCAACTGAATTTGCTCAGATGGAAGGGGATGTTCTCACTGGAGCTGATATTGAGACGGTACAATTGCTACGAGAACTAGAATCTGAGGGAAACATCATAAGTCAAATTGATACAATGAGAATTCTAGAGGAAGCTGGAGTAACACAAGTGGGAGCTGCCAGCAACATTAAAATCAAAGCACATGTTATCCCCCAAACTGCATACGACGCAATTGACACCTTCCATGACCTGGTCATAGGAGACCTCAAAAACTACAAGCTAGAGGCCCCTCAGGAAAGAAAATATTTCAAGGAATCAATGGAAGGCAATCATGGACCTGAAGAATGATGACGATTCAATTATAAAACCCTCAGACAAAGGAGGGAACGTCGTGCTGATGGATAAAAAACAATATCAAAAGGAAGCGTAGAGGCAATTGTCCGACAAAGACTGCTATAAAACTGTCACTCGAAGCACATATGAGAAGAGTATTAGTGAGTTCCATGAAATCCTGATAAAGTGGCGGGACAAAGGGATATTGGGAGATGTAGATTTTAGATTCATGCATTGCGAGTCACCAGAAATCCCTACATTCTACCATCTGCCGAAAGTGCATAAATGCAACAAAAAACCACCAGGAAGACCAATTGTGTCCTCGCTCAACAGTCTGCTAGAGAATGCCTCTATATATATAGATTGTTTTTTAAAACCACTAGCTAAAGATCTCTCCTATATCAAGGACATGAAGGACTTTTTACTAGGCCTGGGCTAAAAGTCCGTTCCGCTCGTGAAAATTGCGATAATTTGACATTTTCGCGTTCCGCGGAGAGTGCGAAAATGTCAAAATTCCCGCAATCCGCATTTTACCAGAAATTTTTTGCTTGCTCTCGCTGTAAAATAATACATTCTTGCATGCACGCGATCGCCTTACCTGAATCCCCGCGTTCGCCGACAAGTATTCCCGATCCGGTCGCGTTCTCCACGAGATGTTGGATTGTTGGTAGCCAATTGCGCTGTCTCGCGACAGTTCGCGCCCGCAGTAACATCATTCGTCGCGCGATCATGTCTTTCTTCTCGCGATCATGCACAGCGAGACTAGTGAAAACAAGATGGCCGCGCCCGTGAGCAACCGCATGGGTAAGTTGGTGAGCCGCGACCACGTAGAAAATACCACGAACGGGCAGGAAAAAAACTTCTGCATCTTCACGATATTTCCGCGTGTTTGCGGAGATTTTTAACATTTTCGCGATAATTTGCGAAAGTAAATTTTGCAAATTCCGCCCACCCCTACTTTTTACGCATTATCTCTGATATCCAATGGGAGTCGGATATGCTGCTCATAACTTTAGACGTAACAAGTCTATACATAGGCATAGAACATGACAAGGGATTGAGGGCGATGGAGTTCTTTTTAAAGAAACGGGATGCAAAATTTTTCAAACACAATCTGATGCTTGTAGAGCTAACATCCTTCTGTCTGAAAAACAACATTTTCCTTTTTTCAGGGGAGCTGTACCACCAGGAGAAGGGAACTGCGATGGGAACGTGCTTTGCCCCCAGTCACGCAAATGTATTTGTGGGCTGGTGGGAGAAGCAGGTGGCCTGGGCAGGGAACAATGAGAAGAGGTTGGAAAACATTGTGTTGTGGGCTTGTTACATAGATGACCTCTTCATTATCTGGAAGCGGACCTCAACGACAATACATGCAATCTGACATTCACTGAATGCATCAGTGACGCGCAAGTACCCTATTTAGACTTACTAGTCTATATAGAAGATAACCACATACAGACAACACTCTATCGGAAGCCGACAGCTAGAAACAGCTCGTTACACGCTGAGAGCTTCCATCCTGATAGCGCGATTAAGGGAGTCCTATATGGGGAACTTGTGGGAATAAAAAGAAATTGTACAACTGATAAAGAATTTGTTAAATCCAAAGCTGAAATATTCTAAGAGACTAAGCGAGAGAGGATACAAAGAACGAGTGTTAAAAGGAGCAGAAAGAAAAGCAGGACAACTAGAAAGAAGGAATCTGATACTAAGAGAAAGAGAAACCTCAGAAAAAAGACAGGAGAAGAAAGGTGAGATAAGGATGATAACAGAATACTCTGCCCAATCTTCAGAGGTTTTCCAAATCTTTCGGAAAAATTGGAAGGTTCTTAAATCAGATATTATTGTAGGGCCACACATATCGAATAACCCCCTGATAACCTACAGGAGAGGTTCGGCTCTGAAATATCAACTAGTGAGGAGCCACTTTTCTAAAAATCCAATAAGGAAGGATACCGTAACAGGATTTTATCCGTGCATGAACTGTAAGGCATGTAAAAACTGTAAAAAGGTCAAGGAGTTTAATATTCCAGGCAGAATAATAAAGAGAAAAATCAACAAACTTATGGATTGCAATACAGAATTTGCTGTATATTGCCTGACCTGCCCATGTGAGCTTAACTATGTGGGGAGCACCATCCACCCAACTAAAAAGTGTGTTCTTGAGCACATGCATGCCATAAAGAACCGAGACACTACATACCCAGTGGCACGCCACTTTCAAGAGCATCACAAATCTAACCAGAACCTCCTAAAGTTTTTCTGCATTGATCAGATCCTCAAAGATGAAAGGGCTGGGGACAGAGTAAGTAAACTGAGGAAGTTAGAATCAAAATACATAATTGAGATGTAAACTAAAAGTCCATCAGGCTTGAACAATGAGGAAGAACTATGGATACATATTTCATGAAAGTAACAAATGGAGTTCTTTGAAAATATCTAAAAAGGTTATTGAAGAAAGGAAAATAATTTGCACTTAATCACACTTGTATATAGGGAAGGCAGGGCAATTATTCACATTGTTGATTGACTAATACTTATGGACACAACTTATATCTAAAACCGTCGCATAATTTAAAGTACACTAAAGTATTGATGGGTGAAGGTGAAATGTAATTTTGATTGGAGAACTAGTGGAGAGAGCCCATTCAGGGCATGATAACCAAAACAGTAACACTTCAATCTGTGTAACTACCGATGAAGAATATAGAATCATCAAAATAAATGACACCCATTGCCCATACAAGGCTGTATTTATGTATTTAGAAAATGAATAATCAGTTGAACAGAATGTAAATAGTTGTATATAGGCTGTATAGAAGAAATGTCCACAATGTATAGCCAAATAATGCATAGCAGATAATATGTATGCGTCAATGAATTGTATGGTTTACAAAACTTCATAAGATGGCCGCCGCTAAAACCTATGACCTGCTATGAAACACTGCTAACCCCTCTTTGCTTTCTATACACAACTCGAATGAACTGCTTCCCCTTTCTATGTCTATGATTTGATTTTAAAAATGAATGGTAATGTTGACCTTACTAACATTGACAAAGTTGTGTAGCCGAAACGTGTCTGTCGGGTGTTTTTTGTTTGTACCGAAATAAATTGATAAGAATATAATCCCCAAGTGTGCGCCTCATTTGCAGCCCGTGGAGAAGGGTCATCGAAGAGGAATTTATATATATATATACATATATTCGTGTGGTCCGCATCATCTGAGAACAGGCAAATTAGTGGCTGGTATTTGATACATCAATTGATTACGCAATATGTACCGACAATTCTTCATCACTGTTCAGGCCCACCGGCCATTTGGTATTGAGTTCAATAATGCACTGTGATTCAAGGATTCGTAGGTATTTTTCCCTATATCCTGATGTGAGATGTTGTCCCACTCTTTCTATGCCAAAGAAAGAGAGAAAACCATTGTCACTTTTGTGGAATTTGAAGAAGTGCCTGCGACAGGGTAAGTAGGATCATTGTTTTTTATTACACGAAGATGCCCCAATATCCTCTTCTTAAGAGGTAATTTTGTGTTGCCAATGTTCATTAATTTGCATGGACACTCTAAAGCATAGATAGTGAAATCTGATGTGCAAGTAAGGAATTTGGTGATAGACTTGGTTTTTACCTGTAGGAAGTACAAACTGTTTACGGTTTGTGCTGTGTGTGCATGCCTTACAACTTGGGCGCTGTTCACTTAGCCAAGTGCTTATTAAATCTGGGTTGGAATAGCTGTGCACAAGCATGTGCCTGATGGATTTGGTTTTCCTATAGGTAATCTTGGACCAAGCTTCAATGCTTTTTCATCTGAAGTGGGGCAGCTTTTATGAGGTCCCAGTGTTCTTTTTAATCAAATGCCTGACCCTCTTTGCACTCCTGTTTTAGGTGGCTGTAAATCTAGTGTTAAATAACTTTTCTCTGATTTTCTGGGATTTTCCTTAAACAAAATCTCTTCATGTGTCAGATTTTGAACCTTATATTTAGCCTGATTGAGAATCTTGGTGAGATAGCCCCTTTCTTTGAATTGTTTGATCATATCCTGTTGCTCTTTCTTGTATTCTTTCTCAGTTCTGCAATTGTGGTGCACTCTTAGGAGATTCCCATAGGGGATGTTCCAGTTGAGTGAGTTAACCAATCCAAAGCTGTTATACTGTACCTGGAATAGTAAAACGTTTATGCCATTTTACTGCTCGGCATGGATGGCCCTGTGCTAATTCTAGGCTTAAAGACTTTGCTGCAGAAATGGCTAAAGTCTTTGTCCCTTTCTAGCTCAGCATGGATGGCACTGTGCTAATACTATGCTTAATAACGTTGCTAGAAAAACTGAGAGAGAGGATTTTTCAATACAATTCCAAACACACCAAACATGAACTGGTTACCTGCTCCCACTTTGAACTTTTTACTTATTAACTGTAATAAGGTAACTCGGATGATATCCTATGGGATACGTAGGCCTTGCACTAGTGAAAAATGAATTTAAGAGTTTTTCTCTACCAGAACATGTAAAACCTAAAAGTACATGGCCTGTTTTTTAAATACACTACACTGCCCCCTTGGCTGTCCAGGGCCTACCCTAGGGATGACTTGCATTTATTTAAAAATGAAGGTTTGGTCCTGGAAAAAGGTTAAAATGGCATCTTAAAACTGCACAAACAGGCTACAATGGCAGACATGAGAAATGTTTAAAGTGCTATTTAAATGGGTGGCAAAGCCTGTGCTGCAGACCCACTAGTATCATTTAATTTACAGGTCCTGGGCACAGGTAGTGCCACTTTACTAGGTACTTTCAAGTAAATGAAATATGCCATTTGGATATAATCCAATTCTACCAAGTTTTAGGATGAACGGACATGCACTTTGGCTCTGGGTAGCAGGGGCAAAGTGTTCAGAGTCCTAAGGTCTGCAAAAACAAAGTAAGCAAAACATGGTTTAAAATCATACTCAGTATTCCTTGCAGACAACCAAATACTCCTTGACTGCAGCCCAAAATATTTGTATGCCTTATCCTGAAGCTTCTGTTTGACTTCTAAATGTATTATTTGAATGTTACTTTTCAAAATTGATTTTACACTTTTTTCACCTGTACACAGCCATGCTTAATTCATGCACTTACCTTTGTACAAACTATTGTACATTTCCATATGTACTTACTTTCAAATGCTTTACTCATGTTGCATCCCCATTACAAGATGGCCACCAAACTACCATTGCCTGAGTCCTTTTTTTTCTTTATGGCCAGCTAAATAAAGAACTTCACACTATTTATCCAGCCACTGGTAAAATTGTGCATCATCTCTGCTTCCTATGGCCGGCTAAACAGCAGAAATGTTGTACTATTTGGCCAGTGGGTGGCAAAATAGCAAATTTCCTCTGCTTTTTACCTGACCACTGGCTAAATAGTAGAAATTATTTACTATTTGGCTGGCGGCCTTAAAAACAGCAGAGAAACTTCACCATTTACCTGGCCGCTGGCTAAATAATAGAGATTCTGCACTTTTTGGCCGGCAGCCATGCAAATAGCAGAACAACTTCACAATTTAACTGGCCTCAGGCTTAATGATAAAGATCCTGCACTGTTTGGCTAGTGGTTGGGCAAGTAGCAGAGAAACTTCACTATTTTCCATCAGGCTAAATAGTAGAAGTGGTGCATTGCATTGTTTGGCCGACGGCCATTCAAATGTCAGAAAACCTTCAATATTTACCCGGCCACTGGGGCGAAGTTGGCGGAGTGCCACTACTTGGAGTTCTACGGAGTTGAAAAAAACTCAGTTGAACTCCGCTCGCCCCCGCTCCACCCTAATTTTTTTTAAAAACAGGAAATAATCACTTACCTGCTTTGGCGTCTCCGGGCTGTATTCCTCCTCACTGTGGTCTCCTCCTCGCTGTCCTCACATCCTCGCCGGTCGTAAACCCCTATGCTGTACGTCTTGCGAGGACAGCCCATGCACGCAAGGTACTAAGCACTATCATCTCTATGACTGCATTCTAAAATGAAAACTTTTATTTCAAAGAAGTTTGTGTTCCTTTACGGTTTCGGAAAACTTCTCGCCCTTGAGACTGCCAACATGATTCCAAAAGAAAAGAGTATGGGGACTTCTTCCCATATGCAAATTAGATTCCATCCCAACTCGAGGGCCGTTAGCTAATCAATGGTTTGCGACAGCAATTGTAGTCATAAACTAAATAAATGTCTTTCTGAATTAGAAAGTAGAAGAACAAAACCTCTTTCATGAAGACTCCTATTTACAATTCAAAAGCGATCACAATAGTCATTTTTCTGGTTGAAATAATTTTCCAACTCATAAAAAGTGGTTTCTACATAATAATAAGCACTTTGGTGGTCACAGACCATCTGATTTTGCGATATTAGGCCCTTACTGCTAAAACCGGCTTAAATGCAGGCACTACCTTTTAGGTCTAAAGGTCAAACATATTTGAATGTTTCCAAGTTATTTTGGAAGACATGACACAGAATCCTACTCCATAACACATAAGACATAGCAACTTAGGAAGCCCTTTATGGAGTTCTCTGGTGCTCCACAAATGCTCCAACTCCTTTACGTTTACCTGCAGAAGTGATTAATATTAAAGATAATTAGAACCTTTGCAAGACAAGTTAATGTTGTTTACGCTTCAAAAGCTATATGCTTGCTCTTACTCACAAAGCAATGGGAATGTACCAGGGCTAGATATAGGATTACCTAAAGGCTCCAGATTATCTTTTTCTGGAGCAAATCAATGCCTTCTGGAATTACTAATTTTGATTCAGTTCAATTAAAGAAATCAGACTAAAACACCTAAAACAATGATCTGTAAAGGCAAAACACAGAACTGGAAACACTGTATTCTAGTGACATAGACCAATAGAAATATTTGCATTGAACCCTTCATATAATGAGCAACACAGCATAATTGAGATGGTTCATTTCAACCTCATGACAGAGGGAAGAAAAACTATGGGCCTGAATTAGAGTTTTGAGGACAGAGTTATCTCTATCAGGATGGCAGAGGACAATATTTGAGGGACCTCCACCCGTCAAATGTAGAGTTCTCTTCTGGCCCTGTGAAGAAATCTCTACATTGACAGTCACTGCTGTCACATGAGGTCCTAACTATGCATGAGAAATCTGAAGGACAGTACTGTCAAAACATAATGGCCAGCCCGGAAACGTTTCAAACATTTTTTTTTTCAAAAACAGACCCCCAAAGCGGGAGTTTGTTTTTAAAAAAAAATTAATGGTCCAACAACCTGGGAGTTTTTTGTCTCATTCATTTTTTTGTTTTTTGTTTTTATCATCAAGTTTTACTCTGATTAGGGTGGACGGTATAAAGTCCTTCCTTCAACAGCACCTAATCTGTCATGGCTATCATTGGAAGCATTACATTGAGGAGACACAAGCAAAAGAATGGGACTATAATTGATTGAACTGAATGTCATTTGAATGTGAATTAGTTTTACTAGTAAATTAGAGAAACACATATAGGCATCAGATACACGGAAGAAAAGAAACTCACATAGGGCCTGATTTAGATCTCGTGGATGGGTTACTCTGCCACAACGGTGATGGATGGCCCATCCACCAAAATATAAATCCCATTATATCCTACGGGATTTATGTTTAGGCGGACGAAATATCCATTACTATTGTGACAGAGCAAACCGTCCATCTAGATCTATATCAGGCCCATAGATTTTTATTAATTGACTGTAGGAGGGATAACGAAAAACAAATTGAGGAGGACGAATGTGCTTCTCTGTTTTGGTGTTTATTTTCCTTTTTTTTCTTGGCAGGCTAGTTAGAGCAGTATATAAGAAGGAACGTCTTAGAGGGGAAAACAAAATATTCTTGTGGTTGCTGTTTTGGTTTCTGAATTCTTCTCCTTCCAATGGTAATCTCCTTCTTCGTTTCTCTGTTTTAGGTGCAGGCTTCCGTGGTGCGCCGTCCCCAGTGTACCAGGAGAAAAGACATGGTAAGTAAAAGGATCTAGTGTGTTTTGTTTATGAGGGATAGAGACCATCACCACACCCATGGGTGTTGGGGAAAAACTCCTTTTAGTGAGAATTATAAATCATTATCCCTCCTTTTCTATCGGGTTGTCTAGTTATTCCTATACTGGATCACTTGTTTTTTAATTTCCTGGGTTTTTGGTGAAGGGCTAGTGCACAAAAAAGGTCAGGTGAAATTGTGCTTTGCCTATTTCTACTAGGCCTGGGCGAAGCACTACGCTACGCTCGCGTAGTTTGCGAAGTTCGCGCTACTTCGCACTACGCGAACTGCACGTAGCACAGTGCGAACACGCGTAGCGTAGTTTTGCGTAGTGCTGCGGTAATTTTTTGCTTGCTCGCGGTCCTCAACGTTAAGTTGGCGACCGCGAGCAAGCAAAATGACATCCCGGCGAGACTTTTTCCTTGTTCGCGATCAGCAACATCAAGTTGGCGATCGCGAGCATGGAAAATAAACCTCCCGGCGAGATTCCCAACGCAAGGTTTCTCATTGCGAGGGGTCGCGTATGCTCGCGACCGCTCGCGATGAGAAACTACCAGTTCGCGTTGAGAAAGCTGCCGCTCGAGTAAAAATCTACTCGAGCAGCAGAAAACTACAGCTCGCACTGTGCAAGATGCCATTTTCAATGATTGCACAGTGCCGGTTGCTTGTCCGCACTGTGCAATCATTGAAAACAACATCTTGCACAGTGCGAACATGTTACTACGCAGTTCGAAAAGTGCTACGCGTAGCTCGCGTAGTGCGAACTTCACTTTGCGTAGCTTCGCGAAGTGCTACTTCGCGAACTACGCCCACCCTTAATTTCTACTATCAACGCTTTATGATTTGAAGCTGATTGTGCCCCTCTTGCAATTTGCCTCCTTAAAGGCTCTAACCTTTTACCAGATTGGTCTCCCTCTCAAACCCAATCTTAAATTTCATTTTCATTAGAGAGGGACATCCCTTTTTCCCTTTTCTTTTGATGCCCTCTATGCACAACGGATAACGGAAAGTAAAAGAAAATCAACCAGAAAATAAAAGGAAAAAAACAAATGGTTTCCCCCCAAAAAGTCACTAGGCAAGGCTGTTTTCTCTGGACACCGCTACTCCAGTAATTAGGACAGCATCTCCTTCTGCTCTTCCCCCAATCCTTACTTTAACCGTCCCGTAGGTCTCCCCCTCCCTTCCCACACACGTACCAGGAAAGCCTCAACTCTCCTGAGTTGCAGCGGGGGGAGTCATTCTTCCCAGGGCGACTGGTTTCGGGAGTCTTGTCGGCTTCGTGAACTGGTCTCCTTTCTTTGTTTCCCCACACGGTACCTATGATGGCTTCGGTAGAACTGGTCCGGCTCTCCTCTCTCCAACCGCGGCTTGGCTCCACGCTGTTCTTTCCGGCGTCTTCAGGGTTCTGCCCCCTCTTCCGCTCCTCCAATCCGTTTGTCCTCTCTGGGCCCCCCGCCCTCCTTTGCGATTCGCCATTAGCACGTGCAATACTACCTTCTGCTTTCGTCAGGGATTGCTCGTCGAAGGTGTTAACCCCTTCCTCTTCTTTTTTACAGGGAAGGAGTTGCTGGAACCTTTCGTCATGCTGGGATGAAAGAGGTAAGTGAGGGTTGATTCAGGGTATAGGGTTGGGGCTTCTTAGGGGCAATGGATTGAATTCAGGGAGAGGGCCCAGTATGTTTCACATTGACTTTATCACAAATAGTGTTAGAAATAAGACTCTGAATGAAGAGAGACCTTTTGTTACCGCCATTCTTTTGACCTACTGATCGATCATTTCATAGTTTCACTTTAATGCTCATGTTCCAGACGGTGGATGTGGATCCACAATTGAGGTTTCAGACCTCAGCCTTTGTGCTCAGACACAGCCTTTGTGCAATGTGATGTCTCTCACAGCAGTACCAATAGTGTTGGTTTCAAACAGAAGTATCCAAAATGGGAACACAATAAAGCATGAGCTCTCACTGCTTGAGTGTCATCAGCCTTCCTGAGGAGTCATCAGGCACAGACAATAAGGTAGCCATGCAAAGAAACGTTGACACTTTTAACAAAGACACCTAGGGCCTTGCCCTTACTCCTGCCACCTAGCCAATGTAGTCACTCAGGAAGAAGTAATCATCAGCTCTTTGCTATAAAGCAACTCACAGAATTTGTTTATGCTTGGGTATCCTATTTTCCATTCTCCCTCACTTTGGTTCTGGGTCTGCAACCTCCAGCCACAGGCCATTGTGTAGTGAAGCTGGTCCATGCACTTAGACTTTTTTCATAGAAGGAGTCGTACTACTACACACTTGCTACATATCCACCTCACATACACTTACATGGAATGTCAGCACAAACATCTGGGGGTCGCACAGAATCCCTCTTTTGGTTATCTGAGATGATCTATCTGGAGCCTCCATTACCGTCTCTTCTGCTCATCAGATCCTTTTATGATCTGGAGATCCCCTTTGCTTTCTGCCATAGCCCTTTGACCCCTTTGTTAGCCATTAGCCATTTTTCCTGACTTCAGCCATATGCATTTCTCAAACCTTTCTGCCATCCTTCACAGACCACACTCATTTTCACCACTTCACCTGTAACGTTCTCTGCCAAGTTTTAGTTCCTATGACCTCAGATCTACTCCTACTGTAGCTGCATCAGAGAGAGTTTTTTTCACTCAGAGGCCATTTTATTTACTTTGCATGCTCTGATTTTTCAGCAAATACTTACCAGATCTCTACATGGGCGGTAGAGGTGGGGGTTTCTAGGGGTTGGCAGTATAACAGCCATGAATAAGGTCCATTTACAAAAGGGATGGCCTAGAGTAAGATAGGTGTCCTCCTACTCCAGGTCTTCTTCCTTTTCTTCCACGTCCTTCTGTGCATTTAGGCGTTGGTCCTCCTCCTAGTCCTGTTCCAACTCCACCTTTTGTAGGCTGTTTTGACCTTGTTGATTCTCATCCTGGCCCTGGTCCAATGAGTTCTGGTCACCCTGGAACTGGTTTCCTGAATCTGGTGCTACTGGTTGTAGTCCCTCCTTACCCCAGTATTCCTGGCTCTGCTTCTGGCTCATCCATGTATTAGCCCTTCCTTGGCCTCCTGTTCCTGGTACTTCTGATCCTCTTCTTATCCAGGTGGTCTAATGGTCCTTATCCGCCTAGACCTGTTTCCTAGGTTATCTAGGGCTGGCACTCCTAGTCTTCCTGGTTTAGCATCATCCTGATTCTCCTTGCCCTGGTCCTTATCCTTATGTTCTACCTGGCACTGTGTTCAATGGTCCTGGTACTCCATATTGTCATTTTGGGTCTGGTCTAGTGCCATTGGTCCTCATGGTTCTGGTTGCCCTGGTTTCCCTGATCCTCACCAGCATTGTCCTAATACTTCTAGTCCTCCTGCTCCACTTGGATCTTCAGATCTGATCCCTTTGGTTCTGACCTTTCTGGTTCTCCTAGGCCTGCCCCTGGTCCTGCTTATTCTGATCATTCTAGCCCACCCAGTCCCCCATCCAGTCCCTGGTCTTATTGGTCCTAGTTCTCCAGGTCCTCCTCTAACATGTCATGATACTCTAGGCCCTGGTCTTCCTGCTTATTATCATCCTGGTGTAACATGTCCACTTTGTCTGGTTCCTCCTTGTTCAGGTTATCCTGTTCTTAGCCACCTGGCTTGATCACCATGGCTCATATCATCCTGTCTTTCTTTGTCTTGATTATCCACTTCCTGGTCCTGCTGATCATGGTATGCCAGCTCTGATACTTGTGGGCCTCTGTGACTTGAGCTTCCTTTTCCTCCTCGTTGATATCCTACTGATCCTCCTGCCCTGCTCCCTTTAGCTCTTAGCGCTGCTAAGAAGGTAATTGCTTTCAGGACTACAACGCTTTTAATTTTGTATTGTTTTAAATTCTAGTTGCTACTAAACATTTACTTGTGCCACTTTCACTCAGCCCATTCTTACATTTTCATTTCTGCTCTTCTGTCCACCGCCGGCTCCAGCCATTTGTTTCGGAGAGAGCCAGCTGATTTCCCTCACGTCCCTACTTCCTTTGGGCCACTAGGCCACCGCCATTGTGACTCCTATTAGGGAATGGCATTTAAGCAGCTGCAAGGCACAGATGAGCAGCACTGCAAAGTAGGCATTTGCTTTCAGGGCTACGACACTTTAATTTTGTATTGTTTTAATTGCTAGTGGCAGCTAAACTTTTTCTTGTCACTTTCACTCCCTCTCATTCTTAAGTTTGGATTTCTGCTCCTTGGTAGACCGACGTCTTCAACCATTTGTTGCCGAGAGAGCCAGCTGATTTACCACATGTCCCTACGTCCTCTGGGCCACTAGACCACCGCCATTTTGGGCAGGTCGGCAGTCTAGACTTTTGGGCTTCTATTAGGGAACAACATTTAAGCAGCTGCAGGGAGCGGACATACTGCAGGCACACCGAAGGCATGCCATAGGCAAGCCCGTCCTCACCCGTCCATGCCTGGACGAGAATAGATGGCAGGACCCCTGCCGTTTTCCCCTTAAGTAATCCCCCTGGAACTTTTTGCTGTCAAGATGGCAAGGAAGACTATTTTGAATTCTTCTTCTTCCAATACTAAAACAGATCTATTTGGGTCGCACTAACCCTCCACTGTACTGTGTTCAGCCTTTTCCCACTTTGGAGGGAATGGTAGCTTGCAATTTGTGCAGATTCTCTTGCTAAGTCCTAAATAATTCATTGTAGACTAGTCACTTGTGAACCTTAACTTACCTGTCTTCCTGTGCCTCAACAGTGCCTGCCCCGAAGCCTCCTAAGCAATGTAGCAGCACTATTTCTCTCCCTCACAATGGGAGTATAGCGAAGATAGATTACCTATCTTGCAATGATAGATCGATGGCTAAGCACTCCATAGAAATATGGGACCTATTTCAATGCACCGCCGCACGCTATGTTTCTTCACCAAGACTTGGCTCCATAGTTCAGCACTTCCCTGTATTCCATTAGGTATACCCAATCATTACTCTCTGGTTAAACTACACAGGGAAGAACGCCCGGGTGGGGGTGTCACTATCGTCTTTCATGACTCTCTAACAGTCTAATTAGTTGACACCCTACTCTCAGCGTGGATTGAGATGTTTATTTTTTTAAGATGACTCTCTCTAACCATGAGGTCTGGAAATGGGCTTTGATCTACCGCCTACCTCGTGCCAGGAACAATTTCTCCTAGACACTAATTTACTATGTGGCTCCTCACACTATGGCTTCCAACAAATTTCTACTGCTGGGTGATTTTAACTACAACGGTGAGGACGGAAATGATCGAGGTGTGTCACAACTCTTAACCAACATGGAGGCAATTGGGCTAAAACAAATAGTGTCGGGCCCAACACATAGGGCAGGCCACACCCATGACATAATATTTACTAGCACAGAGTCCACAACTTGCGAACCTCCTCTGTCTATTACCTGGTCAGATCATCATCTGATCAAATTTTCCTTTACAGGTAAAATTGGCATAGGTAAGCCTAAGATTGAGGGTTTCAGACCCCGTCAATCCTGGAAGATGGTTTCTCCTGCCATCTCCCACAAAGCTTTTAAGGAACCCTCATTGCCCCCCGACATGGATATTAACTCTGCTCTCACTGCCTACAACGACACGTTAATGAATACCTTTAATCCTATAGCTCAGTTCAAGAAACCTCAAGGACCTATCCCAGGCACAATACACCCTGGTTTACAGACACGCTTCGCCAAGAAAAATCTAAGTGCAAATGTTTGGAGCGCAAATGGTGCTCCACTAAGTTCCCTGGGGATAAAATAGCACATTGGGCATTAAGGAACTTTCATAATATGATTAAAACAGCACGAAAAGCACATTTATCCTTGACTATTGCACAAGTGGGCAATTCTACTAAGGACATATCTAAAGCACTAAACAACTTTCTGAAACCCCAGGCTTGCGCGGCTGCCATTCCAACTTCTTAAAAACTCTGCGATTACATAGCCGATATTTTTAAAGAAAAAAATAATATTATATACAAGAGCTTTCCATCCAGCCCAGTAGGTTCAGAGAGGAATTTGACCACAATTAACCTAACCCTGATGCCATTGCCTGTATGGGTGACATAGATGTCTGCTCCACTCAGCAGGTCATGAAAATGCTCGTCCATGCTAAATCTGGCTCTCCCCATGCCCCCTGTCCTCCCAAGATTGTGCCCAGCCTTGTTCATCTCCTGCTGCTTTTCATCACAACATTGTTTAGCCTACTGTAAACCCCGAAGTACTATCAAATTCTAGGCCGATATCACTGCTCCCTTTGCTGACAGAAATCTTCAAAAGTATTATTAACAACCAACTAACTTCTTTCTTGGAAGCCCACAAGATTTTTGATTTCCCACAATCAGGCTTCCATGGCCTGCACAGCAACCAGACAGCTTTGCTAGCAGTCAGAGATAATATTTGTCTTTCTTTTGATGGTGGATCCCAAGTAATACTTGTACTAGTGGATTTATCTGTGGCTTTTGACACAGCCTCCCACCCTATTCTAATTTGCAGACGCCATGGAACAGGCATCTACAGCAGAGCTCTGGACTGGCTGAGGGACTTCCTTGCCACTTGTGCTCACAACAAATGTCTGGGTTTGTTTGAATTAAGATCAATGTATATCAGTAAGGGAATCCTGCAGGGCTCTTGTCTGACCTCTACATTATTTAATGTCTATGTAGTGACTCCAGCTCAGTATGTGAGAGCATGTTGTGAGGAGATTGTGTCCTACGCAGATGACATACAACTTCTCTTCTCCTTTAGCCCTGACAAAGTAAATGTTCAATTTACACACTGTTTGACAGGAATTGCTAATCAGTAGACCACAAATTGCCTCCAACTCAATAGTGCAAAAACTGAGATTGTGTTATTCGGGAGAGCCCAAGAGTTATGGTCATCTGACTGATGGCCCTCTGATCTCGGCCCGGCCCCATCGACTAAGCAAGTGTTGAAAAATTTGGGAGTAAAGATGATTACATAAGAGACCAAGTTAACTCCAGTTGTGGCATGTGCATTGCCACAATGAGGCTTCTAAAGAAAGTTTTCCCTTGCCTGCCATCTTTTTCTAAGAAAAGTCTTGTCCAGGCTCTCATAATCAGACACCACGACTATGGGAATGCCGAACTGTAGTTATCCTGAAACCAGAGCCATGTCTCGGGCGATATTTTAAAACCCGGGACATGTATCGGGTCTAGAGATTATCCGTTTAACAAGTACTCACTTGCACCCACTGGGGTGAACCACTCAAGAACTGCATGTACCAGCTTCCCATGGGGCAACCCGGAGGAGGAGCTAGCGGTGTGCGCTCCATTGCGGTTGTTTATATAAATGGCTCCCTTGAGCTTTGAGCTGACGAGCTCCTGGACGACGCACCTGCGTGCCTGTGCGGGCACTGAGGCCCATGACGGTTGCTTGGCGGCCCTCTCTTCCACCCCTAACTAT
The DNA here is from genome assembly GCF_964204655.1 of Triturus cristatus. Taxonomy (NCBI): domain Eukaryota; kingdom Metazoa; phylum Chordata; class Amphibia; order Caudata; family Salamandridae; genus Triturus; species Triturus cristatus. The sequence goes on along the minus strand of NC_140587.1, from coordinate 796,374,915 downwards.
TTTCTCTACTGAGGAGGGAAGTTATCCCGATACCCGAGCCATGTCTCGGGCGATATTTTAAAACCCGGGACATGTATCGGGTCTAGACATTATCCGTTTAACAAGTACTCCCTTGCACCCACTGGGGTGAACCACTCAAGAACTGCATGTACCAGCTTCCCATGGGGCAACCCGGAGGAGGAGCTAGCGGTGTGCGCTCCATTGCGGTTGTTTATATAAATAGCTCCCTTGAGCTTTGAGCTGACGAGCTCCTGGACGACGCACCTGCGTGCCTGTGCGGGCACTGAGGCCCTTGACGGTTGCTTGGCGGCCCTCTCTTCCACCCCTAACTATTTTCTCTACTGAGGAGGGAAGTTATCCCGAAACCCGAGCCATGTCTCGGGCGATACTTTAAAACCAGGGACATGTATCGGGTCTAGAGATTATCCGTTTAACAAGTACTCACTTGCACCCACTGGGGTGAACCACTCAAGAACTGCATGTACCAGCTTCCCATGGGGCAACCCGGAGGAGGAGCTAGCGGTGTGCGCTCCATTGCGGTTGTTTATATAAATGGCTCCCTTGAGCTTTGAGCTGACGAGCTCCTGGACGACGCATCTGCGTGCCTGTGCGGGCACTGAGGCCCTTGACGGTTGCTTGGCGGCCCTCTCTTCCACCCCTAACTATTTTCTCTACTGAGGAGTGAAGTTATCCCGAAACCCGAGCCATGTCTCGGGCGATATTTTAAAACCCGGGACATGTATCGGGTCTAGAGATTATCCGTTTAACAAGTACTCACTTGCACCCACTGGGGTGAACCACTCAAGAACTGCATGTACCAGCTTCCCATGGGGCAACCCGGAGGAGGAGCTAGCGGTGTGCGCTCCATTGCGGTTGTTTAAATAAATGGCTCCCTTGAGCTTTGAGCTGACGAGCTCCTGGACGACGCACCTGCGTGCCTGTGCGGGCACTGAGGCCCTTGACGGTTGCTTGGCGGCCCTCTCTTCCACCCCTAACTATTTTCTCTACTGAGGAGGGAAGTTATCCTGAAACCCAAGCCATGTCTCGGGCGATATTTTAAAACCCGGGACATGTATCGGGTCTAGAGATTATCCGTTTAACAAGTACTCACTTGCACCCACTGGGGTGAACCACTCAAGAACTGCATGTACCAGCTTCCCATGGGGCAACCCGGAGGAGGAGCTAGCGGTGTGCGCTCCATTGCGGTTGTTTATATAAATGGCTCCCTTGAGCTTTGAGCTGACGAGCTCCTGGACGACGCACCTGCGTGCCTGTGCGGGCACTGAGGCCCTTGACGGTTGCTTGGCGGCCCTCTCTTCCACCCCTAACTATTTTCACTACTGAGGAGGGAAGTTTTCCCGAAACCCGAGCCATGTCTCGGGCGATATTTTAAAACCCGGGACATGTATCGGGTCTAGAGATTATCCGTTTAACAAGTACTCATTTGCACCCACTGGGGTGAACCACTCAAGAACTGCATGTACCAGCTTCCCATGGGGCAACCCGGAAGAGGAGCTAGCGGTGTGCGCTCCATTGCGGTTGTTTATATAAATGGCTCCCTTGAGCTTTGAGCTGACGAGCTCCTGGACGACGCACCTGCGTGCCTGTGCGGGCACTGAGGCCCTTGACGGTTGCTTGGCGGCCCTCTCTTCCACCCCTAACTATTTTCTCTACTGAGGAGGGAAGTTATCCCGAAACCCGAGCCATGTCTCGGGCGATATTTTAAAACCCGGGACCTGTATCGGGTCTAGAGATTATCCGTTTAACAAGTACTCACTTGCACCCACTGGGGTGAACCACTCAAGAACTGCATGTACCAGCTTCCCATGGGGCAACCCGGAGGAGGAGCTAGCGGTGTGCGCTCCATTGCGGTTGTTTATATAAATGGCTCCCTTGAGCTTTGAGCTGACGAGCTCCTGGACGACGCATCTGCGTGCCTGTGCGGGCACTGAGGCCCTTGACGGTTGCTTGGCGGCCCTCTCTTCCACCCCTAACTATTTTCTCTACTGAGGAGGGAGGTTATCCCGAAACCCGAGCCATGTCTCGGGCGATATTTTAAAACCCGGGACATGTATCGGGTCTAGAGATTATCCGTTTAACAAGTACTCACTTGCACCCACTGGGGTGAACCACTCAAGAACTGCATGTACCAGCTTCCCATGGGGCAACCCGGAGGAGGAGCTAGCGGTGTGCGCTCCATTGCGGTTGTTTATATAAATGGCTCCCTTGAGCTTTGAGCTGACGAGCTCCTGGACGACGCACCTGCGTGCCTGTGCGGGCACTGAGGCCCTTGACGGTTGCTTGGCGGCCCTCTCTTCCACCCCTAACTATTTTCTCTACTGAGGAGGGAAGTTATCCTGAAACCCGAGCCATGTCTCGGGCGATATTTTAAAACCTGGGACATGTATCGGGTCTAGAGATTATCCGTTTAACAAGTACTCACTTGCACCCACTGGGGTGAACCACTCAAGAACTGCATGTACCAGCTTCCCATGGGGCAACCCGGAGGAGGAGCTAGCGGTGTGCGCTCCATTGCGGTTGTTTATATAAATGGCTCCCTTGAGCTTTGAGCTGACGAGCTCCTGGATGACGCACCTGCGTGCCTGTGCAGGCACTGAGGCCCTTGACGGTTGCTTGGTGGCCCTCTCTTCCACCCCTAACTATTTTCTCTACTGAGGAGGGAAGTTTTCCCGAAACCCGAGCCATGTCTCGGGTGATATTTTAAAACCCGGGACATGTATCGGGTCTAGAGATTATCCGTTTAACAAGTACTCATTTGCACCCACTGGGGTGAACCACTCAAGAACTGCATGTACCAGCTTCCCATGGGGCAACCCGGAAGAGGAGCTAGCGGTGTGCGCTCCATTGCGGTTGTTTATATAAATGGCTCCCTTGAGCTTTGAGCTGACGAGCTCCTGGACGACGCACCTGCGTGCCTGTGCGGGCACTGAGGCCCTTGACGGTTGCTTGGTGGCCCTCTCTTCCACCCCTAACTATTTTCTCTACTGAGGAGGGAAGTTATCCCGAAACCCGAGCCATGTCTCGGGCGATATTTTAAAACCCGGGACATGTATCGGGTCTAGAGATTATCCGTTTAACAAGTACTCACTTGCACCCACTGGGGTGAACCACTCAAGAACTGCATGTACCAGCTTCCCATGGGGCAACCCGGAGGAGGAGCTAGCGGTGTGCGCTCCATTGCGGTTGTTTATATAAATGGCTCCCTTGAGCTTTGAGCTGACGAGCTCCTGGACGACGCATCTGCGTGCCTGTGCGGGCACTGAGGCCCTTGACGGTTGCTTGGCGGCCCTCTCTTCCACCCCTAACTATTTTCTCTACTGAGGAGGGAAGTTATCCCGAAACCCGAGCCATGTCTCGGGCGATATTTTAAAACCCGGGACATGTATCGGGTCTAGAGATTATCCGTTTAACAAGTACTCACTTGCACCCACTGGGGTGAACCACTCAAGAACTGCATGTACCAGCTTCCCATGGGGCAACCCGGAGGAGGAGCTAGCGGTGTGCGCTCCATTGCGGTTGTTTATATAAATGGCTCCCTTGAGCTTTGAGCTGACGAGCTCCTGGACGACGCACCTGCGTGCCTGTGCGGGCACTGAGGCCCTTGACGGTTGCTTGGCGGCCCTCTCTTCCACCTCTAACTATTTTCTCTACTGAGGAGGGAAGTTATCCTGAAACCCGAGCCATGTCTCGGGCGATATTTTAAAACCTGGGACATGTATCGGGTCTAGAGATTATCCGTTTAACAAGTACTCACTTGCACCCACTGGGGTGAACCACTCAAGAACTGCATGTACCAGCTTCCCATGGGGCAACCCGGAGGAGGAGCTAGTGGTGTGCGCTCCATTGCGGTTGTTTATATAAATGGCTCCCTTGAGCTTTGAGCTGACGAGCTCCTGGATGACGCACCTGCGTGCCTGTGCAGGCACTGAGGCCCTTGACGGTTGCTTGGCGGCCCTCTCTTCCACCCCTAACTATTTTCTCTACTGAGGAGGGAAGTTTTCCCGAAACCCGAGCCATGTCTCGGGTGATATTTTAAAACCCGGGACATGTATCGGGTCTAGAGATTATCCGTTTAACAAGTACTCATTTGCACCCACTGGGGTGAACCACTCAAGAACTGCATGTACCTGCTTCCCATGGGGCAACCCGGAAGAGGAGCTAGCGGTGTGCGCTCCATTGCGGTTGTTTATATAAATGGCTCCCTTGAGCTTTGAGCTGACGAGCTCCTGGACGACGCACCTGCGTGCCTGTGCGGGCACTGAGGCCCTTGACGGTTGCTTGGTGGCCCTCTCTTCCACCCCTAACTATTTTCTCTACTGAGGAGGGAAGTTATCCCGAAACCCGAGCCATGTCTCGGGCGATATTTTAAAACCCGGGACATGTATCGGGTCTAGAGATTATCCGTTTAACAAGTACTCACTTGCACCCACTGGGGTGAACCACTCAAGAACTGCATGTACCAGCTTCCCATGGGGCAACCCGGAGGAGGAGCTAGCGGTGTGTGCTCCATTGCGGTTGTTTATATAAATGGCTCCCTTGAGCTTTGAGCTGACTAGCTCCTGGACGACGCACCTGCGTGCCTGTGCGGGCACTGAGGCCCTTGACGGTTGCTTGGTGGCCCTCTCTTCCACCCCTAACTATTTTCTCTACTGAGGAGGGAAGTTTTCCCGAAACCCGAGCCATGTGTCGGGCGATATTTTAAAACCCGGGACATGTATCGGGTCTAGAGATTATCCGTTTAACAAGTACTCACTTGCACCCACTGGGGTGAACCACTCAAGAACTGCATGTACCAGCTTCCCATGGGGCAACCCGGAGGAGGAGCTAGCGGTGTGCGCTCCATTGCGGTTGTTTATATAAATGGCTCCCTTGAGCTTTGAGCTGACGAGCTCCTGGACGACGCACTTGCGTGCCTGTGCGGGCACTGAGGCCCTTGACGGTTGCTTGGCGGCCCTCTCTTCCACCCCTAACTATTTTCTCTACTGAGGAGGGAAGTTATCCCGAAACCCGAGCCATGTCTCGGGCGATATTTTAAAACCCGGGACATGTATCGGGTGTAGAGATTATCCGTTTAACAAGTACTCACTTGCACCCACTGGGGTGAACCACTCAAGAACTGCATGTACCAGCTTCCCATGGGGCAACCCGGAGGAGGAGCTAGCGGTGTGCGCTCCATTGCGGTTGTTTATGCAAATGACACCTTGCTAACCAAGCTGCAAGTTGTGTAGAATACAGACACCTGACTTATTCTTTATGAACTCCATCAGCTCCTACTTGGAAAAACTTCATTGGCTGGTATTAGAAAAAATACTGTCTTCAAACTGTGCTGTCTGATGCATAAGGCTGTATAGAAACTCTCACCTGCCTACTTTCTTCAAGACTCAGATACTAACAGCCATCTAGGCAGCTAAGATCCTCCATTAATGCTCTGCTACAGACTTCACGCATTCACACACCCATATTTGGTGGCAGGTTCTTTTCCTATCTAGCCCCATTTCACTGGAGCAAATTACCTCTCTATATCCACACCTGCACCGACATATGGCTTTTGGGCCTTTAAGAAGGTGCTGAAACCATGGTTGTTCTGAAGGCACACACCCCTGCTTGCTCCGCAGCACCAAGATACTCCTTCGGGAGTGAGTCATGTGCATGCTCTGGTTGCCTGGCCATCTCCTCATGATAGTTCAGTTATTTGTTTTCTATTCCTCCTTATTCTCAGTCTGGTTTTCCTATCAAGTGTTTCCTTAATCCTGGCCCTCACAGTTGTGTTATCTTCCTGGTTTTGTGCTCACTAGACTTGATACTTTTGTTTGTGGCTATCCTTGTTTGTGTCTTTCTGTGCCTTATCCTTGTGGTTCTGGTCCTCCTACCAACCCTGGTTCTTTCAGTACCCCTTCTCTTAGCTCTTCCTTTTCTTTCCTGATTCTCTTGACCCTCACACATTTGACCTGATCCTTCTGATCCTTCTCACCTGCTCATCTGATTACTAGTACATCAGATTCTGGACCTGCCTGTACCCTTGGTCTACCTGGCCTCTTTTGTCCTGGCCTTCTTAGGACTTCTCCTCTTAGCTCTTGTCTTCCAGGTTTGGATCATCCTTGTCCTCCTGGCCCTGTGCATTGTCCTCATGGCCCTTATGGCACTGCACCAAATGATCCGGGCCCATGTTCTTTTTGTCTGGGACCTTTTGAGCTTTCCCATTTTGTTCCTGGTCCTTCTGGATATCTAGCCCAGTCCCCTATGTCTCCCTGGCATTGACTGTTCCGATCCTATGTCTTCCTCGCATGACTGTTCGGGTCCTTCTGATTTCCATCACCTGGTCCTGTCACCACCAGGTTCTTGTCTTTCTGCTTCACATGGTATTCTAGGCCCTAGTCCCAGGGTCATGATCCACATTGGCATTTCTAGACCTGTTCATTGTCTTCTTAGTTCTCATCCTTCTAATCCTCCTTTCTCTGTGCCACCTGGCTGTGGTCTACTGATATTCTTGGCACTAGCCCCTCATCTTTCTTGCTTATTCTGGTCCCTTGGTCCCATTGGCCATAATCCTCATGCTTCTAATCTTCCTAGTCTTACAGAATCTGGTCCTAATCCTCCTGCAGTTTGTAATAATGCTTTTACACCAACTGATCATGGTCCTCTTTGCTCTGGTCATCGTCATACTGGCTATCTTGTTCCTCATCTTCCTGCCCATTTTGTTCCTAGCCCTGTGGCGTGAAACCTCCAGGGTGTGGTAATCCTGATCTCAATGGTCCTGACCCTCGTTTTCCTCCTTGCCCTCGTTCTCCTGGTCCTTGTACTCAAGGTCCTAATCCTCTTTGCACTGGTTTTCCTGGTACCCTTAGTCGTTTTGATCCTGGTCCTCTTAGAACGTTTCCTTCTGGTTACCTGTGTCCCTGGTCTCACCTCCCTGGCACTCCTGGCCATTGTTGGGCTATTCTTGTTTTTCATAGTCCTTGTCCTTCTCAAGATTATGTGCCCATTCTTCCTGATCCTCTTGTTCCTTGTCCTTATAGTTTGGTTTCTTCTAGGATTAGTTCTCATGGACCTGGCTCACCAACCATCATAGCCTAGTCCTTCTTGTCATATTGTGCTTGTTATCATAAACCTTGTCTTTTGGCTATCCAGGACTTTCTTGGCTTCCCCATTCTTGGTCCATCGGGCTCTGTATCTTACTGTTCCTTTTGGCCCTAGTCACCCTGTGCTGGTTCTTCTCACTTTGAACCTCCTAGCCCTGGTACTGGAGTTCCTTTTCCATATGGCCTCTTGTGTCCTGCCCCACTTAGTCTTTTTCCTCCTGGTTTGAGTAGTCTTGGTCCTCCTGGATTTTTTCCTTGTCATTTTAGTCCTACTGATACTGCAGCCATTGATCTCGGCCCTCTTGATCCAGGTTCTCCTTATTCAGGTGTTTATGGTAATTTTAGTCCTTTTCCTCCTGGCCCCCACTCAGAAATACTAGCCCTGGTCCCCTAGGTCTTAATCTTCATGGTCCTTTTAGCCCTGGCATGGTCATGACCTTTTCAGTTCACCTAGTCTTCCTTGCTGTGGTCTTCTGGGTGCCCTTGGTTCTGGTCTATTTTGTCTTCCTAGTCCCTGCCCTGCTTATCCTGGTTTCTTGGTACTACTGGCTATTGCCCTCTGGTTCCTGATCTTCATAGTCCTCTTCAATTTGGTCCTGTTCCTTCTGGCCCTCTATTCCTCCTGCTCCTTGCCCTGATAGTTCTGCAGCTTGCCTTGGAACTTACTGACCCTGTACTTCTTGGTCTGTCTGGTCATCATTCCTGTGTACTCCTAAACCTAGTCCTGGACCTTTTCACACCCTCATCCATCACTCCACATAGTACGGCTCCCCTGGTTTGTCTGTTCCTAGCCTTTCTCCTGCTGGTTCTCCGGGTCCATGTAGTCCTGGTCTTAGTTCTGGTATTTGTTAGACCCGGCCTCGTAGCATAGCCATCCCTGTCCCCGCACCACATAACCTGACCCATGCACCTCACGCAGCCCCCGAGCACACGGCCTAGCCGATCCTTCCCCCCAGAACCCACACACACCCGACCTGGACTTCTCCATCCGTGGCCTTCCTCCTTTCGGCCACACCGGGCCCGCGTGCCCACTTCATGCACCATGATGGCCGCCCGGCCCCAGCGCGACCCTGGCCTAGAGGCGCCACTCCGGCTGGGGGACATCGCGCTCCCATTGGGATGAGAGAGGGAGGAGCAGTTTCCATCGCACCTCTGAGCTCCCCTGGGAAGGTGGGTTTCGATCGGCCCGCCGGCCTCCCCGAGGGCTGGCTCCACGCCTGCTGGGTGTCTGGGACTCCTCCCGACCCGGCCCTGAAAGGATCAAAAGACAATGGCAGGAAACCCCGACAAGCGACCCCCAGGTGACAAGACCCCTGCCTGCACAGACTCCGGACATCAAAGAGGAGTCGTCCTATAACAAGGGGTGCTCTGGGACTATCCGGCAGATTCGCCTTTGGAAACACCTGAGCCCTGCTGAGTGACTCGCGGCTCCCTGAAGATCGTAAGACCTCCGAACTTGTGCTTGAGCCCTGCTGAGTGACTCGCGGCTCCCTGAAGATCGTAAGACCTCCGAACCTGTGCTTGAGCCCTGCTGAGTGACTCGCGGCTCCCCGAAAAGATCGTAAGACCTCCGACTTGTGCTTGAGCCCTGCTGAGTGACTCGCGGCTCCCACAGACTATCTTGGTCCCGCCGGACCCCGACGACGACAAGCGTATCCCCCAGCTCGAGGATTGTGAGCTGTGCGCCGGGTACGCCCCTGCATTTGATCCATATCCCCAAAGACTGTCCCGCTACCTCCTACCCCCTCCCAGACTCTGTGAGCCCGCGCTCCACTTGTATATATTTGCCTTGCTGATCATAAAGATCCTACAACTCCGATCTGATAAAGATTTGTTCTAAAGAACTTCCGGTGTGGTGTCTCTTTGTCGTGTGGTGCCGAGTGTACGATCCTAGATACGAGATTCCTCCCCTGAGGAGTCTCCCGCCAGTGCCCGGCTACGATACCTTGAGGGTTGACCTCAGGCTAGTCAGTGCCCCTCCGGGCCCCTCTGAGGTCGCCTTCTAACATTGGTGGCAAGCGAGGGGGTTCGGGCCCATAATCTAGAGATCGTACCGTGAACGGCTGACGCACTACCGACAAAGATGGCAGAAGGAAACGCCGTAGTTCTCACAGAAAACGACACCAGTACCGTGTTCCAGGCGGAACAACTGGAGGAGTACACACACAGAGAACTGAAGCAATTCTGCAAAGAACTCAAAATCGCTACCACTGGTCTCAACACCAAAGAAGATATGCAGAAGGCACTGAAAGCTTGGGTGGATTCTGGAGCCCCCCGCCCAGAAGGAGCGGTGGAGCCCCACGACGAAGCTTGACCCTCCCAAGGAGAACGCAGCAGCAACCAGGTGCGAAGCTTCGTACCAGACGGGGGCCTATCCCCGGAGGAACTCGCAGACAGAGAAAGAAGTCGCCATCACGAACTCGAATTAGCCAAACTCAAAATCGAGGGCGAGTTGAAATTAGCCGAGAAAAAGCTAGCAGTGGAACAGATGCGAGTGCAAGGAGAACTAGAAGAGAAGAAACTCCAACGGGAACACGAAGGAAGGAGACTTCAACTGGAGCACGAACGCAGCTTGAAGGAAATGGAGCTAAAAGCAAAAAGCGAAGAAACGCGGCCCCCGGGTAACCGAGAGGCGGCCTCCCCGGCGGAGCAGAAGGTCCACATCCCCAAGGATGTGGTCAAAGAATATTACAAGAACGATGACATTCAACAGTGGTTCAGGGCATACGAGGTCGCCATGACCTCCCATCGGGTCCCGCAGAAGGATTGGGGGGCCGGGTTGTGGGGACGATTCCTGAGCGAGGGGAGAGACACCCTGCTCGACCTACCAACCTCCATGCAGACCTCCTACAACCACATGAAAGAGGCCCTCCTCACAAGGTACGGCCTCACCCCGGAGATGTACCGCCAGCGGTTCCTGGACTGCAGGAAGATCCCGGGCACCACCTGGGTGGAGTATGTAAACTTCTTCAGCCGCGCATTCGATGGGTGGATCAAGGGCAGCAAGGTAACCACCCTAGAAGAACTAACCGACTTTATGTTGTGGGAACACCTGGCTGCGAACTGCTTTGTGGAACTGCGCCAGCATCTGCTCGACAGCAAGCTCACGGATCCGAGAAAGCTGGCTGTCGAGGCGGATCGCTGGACCAACACCCCGGAGTACCCCCGAGCCAGTCAGGGACCACCCCGCCAGAGAGGGGGGGGGACCAGGGAGGGCAGAGAGAGTCCCAGTCCAGTCCCCCGAAAACCCAACCTCCGCCTTTCCCGGCACCCCCACCAGCTGTATCCGGCCCCCCGTGAGACGGGGGCACCGGGTGACCATCACTTGTTTCCATTGTCAGAAGCCCGGGCATTACGCCAACGACCCTGAATGCCCCATGGCCCCACACATCACCCAGGCAGCACCTCCTGCTAGACAGATAGCCAATGTAGCACTGGGGGAGGAGGTTGAGGAGACCGTAGAGTGGGAACCCGCAGCCATGGCCCTAGTATCCTTAGGAGACAGAGAAATGGTCCCTGGAAGCCTCCTGCCCTCCAACACGAAGAAATATGGGCAGCTCGTAACGATCAATGGCCACCAAGTAGAAGCCCTTCGTGACACCGGGGCCAGCATCACCGGTGTCCTCAGTCATTTGGTCAACGAAGCCCTGGTGCCTTTTGAATGGGGAGGGGTGGTCGGTAAACTGAAAGTCGCAGTGAGAACCTCCCAGCCAGTCGACTGTCTCCTAGGGAACGACCTGGAAAGTTCCCCCTGGAAACAAGTCGAGCGAAGACCCACCTAGGGATGATGGGTCTCCCTGAGTGGGTGTGCGCCACCACCCGATCCATGGCAGCCCGACTGACCCCCCTTGGGGAAGTCGACGACGCCCCAACCACTGAAGACAGGATGGTCCCCGCCGAGGGTCCCCACCTCCCCCCACAAGGAGGGTCGGTCGCCAGTGACGAACCCCCACCTTCCGACTCCGCACAGGTCACCGAGTTAGGCGATCTGCCCGAGTTGGCCCAGTGGCGCCACGAGGGGGGCCCCTCCCGAGAGGAGTTCTGCCGAGAGCAGGCTACCTGTCCTTCCCTGGTCGGGCCCCGGCAACAAGCAGAGGCCCAGGCCGCGGGCGACCAAACTGGAACGCACCGGGTGTATTGGGAGAATGACCTTTTGTACAGCGAGCAGAAGTCGGTGGAGCTAGGATCCGCCCGGGTGCTGGTGGTACCCCTACGCTTCCGAGACCTCCTCCTGGGCTTGGCCCACGAAGTTCCCCTCGCAGGCCACTTGGGCCAGGACAAAACCAACAGTCGCCTCGTGACTCACTTCTACTGGCCCAGAATGAAAGCGGATGTAGAAGCCCACTGCAAGTCCTGTCCCACGTGCCAGGCTAGTGGGAAGAGCGGAGGAAAGCGCAAGGCTCCCCTCCAACCCTTCCCTGTCATCAGTACCCCTTTTGAACGGGTCGGGATCGACATCGTGGGGCCTCTGGACCCCCCAAACTCCCAAGGGCACCGCTTTATCCTCGTCCTGGTGGATCATGCCACCCGATACCCTGAAGCCATACCCCTGCGCACCGTCACAGCCCCCGTGGTGGGCCGGGCGTTGATGGGAATCTTTTCCCGTATGGGTTTTCCCCGCGAGGTCGTGAGCGATCGCGGTACGAACTTCATCTCCAGATACATGACGTCCTTGAGGCAACAATGCGGAGTGTCCTATAAGTTCACCACCCCGTACCACCCCCAAGGAAACGGCCTGGTAGAGCGGTTTAACCGGACTCTGAAAGGGATGATCGCGGGCCTAAAAGAGCCCCTCCGGCGTAAGTGGGACGTCCTGCTCCCCTGCCTCCTGTTCGCCTACCGGGAAGTTCCCCAGAAATCCTTGGGGTTCAGCCCCTTTGAGTTACTCTACGGGCACCCCGTCCGGGGGCCCCTCAGCCTGGTCAAGGAAGGGTGGGAGGCGGCGCACCGAGGCCACCCCCGAGATGTGTTCCGCTACGTCCTGACCCTCCGAAACCAGACTAGGAAGTTCCGAGAGATGGCCGAGGCCAACCTGGAGGCGAGCCAGGAAGAGATGAACCGCTGGTACGACCAGAATGCCACTCTGGTCGAGTTCCAGCCGGGCCAGCAGGTATGGGTCATGGCCCCCGTGAAACCCTGCGCCCTCCAGGATTAATGGACCGGGCCCTTCAAAGTGATTGAGTGGAAGAGCCAGGTCACGTACTTGGTGGACGTCCAGTCACCACGGGACCCCCTCCGGGTCCTCCACGTGAACCGCCTCAAGCCCCACTTTGTGCGGACGGAGCTGAGCCTCCTGCTGGCCACCGATGACGGGGCCGAGGAGGAGTCGGATCCCCTCCCTGATCTCCTGTGCACCAAAGAGAAGGACGGCTCCGTAGAGGGAGTGGACCTCTCCCCATCCCTCACTTCCCAGCAACGTGAGGATTGCCACCAGCTCCTAGGGCAGTTTTCCGACCTATTCTCCCTGGTCCCCCAAGTCACCGACTGGTGTGTCCATGACGTGGACACCGGAGACAGCCCACCGGTGAAACACCGCGACTACCGAGTCCCTGATCGGGTCCGGTCCTGGATTCAAGCCGAGGTCTCGAAGATGTTGACCTTAGGAGTGATTGAACCCTCAGACAGTCCCTGGGCCAGCCCCGTGGTCCTGGTCCCGAAAGCAGCTGCCCCCGGTGTCGCCCCAGAACTCCGCTTCTGCGTGGACTACCGGGGACTCAATGAAGTCCCCCGAGCCGATGCCCACCCCATTCCCCGAGCCGACGAGCTCATTGACCGACTCGGGGCTGCTCGGTTCCTCAGCACCTTCGATCTCACCTGCGGCTACTGGCAAATTGCGCTCACAGAAGGAGCCAAGGAGCGGTCCGCCTTCTCCACCCCGGATGGGCACTATCGCTTTTGCGTGATGCCCTTCGGGATGAAAAATGCCCCGGCCACCTTCCAGCGACTGGTAAATAGAGTCCTGGCCGGGTTGGAAAAATTCAGCGTTGCCTATCTAGACGATATCGCAGTTTTCAGTTCCGAATGGAGTGAGCACCTCCAGCACCTCCGGAGGGTGCTAACCGCCCTGCGCCAGGCAGGCCTCACCGTGAAAGCCAGCAAGTGCCAGATTGGGCAAGGTTCGGTAGCCTACCTGGGGCACCAGGTCGGAAGCGGCCAGGTCACCCCTCTACAGCCCAAAATCGACGCCATCCTAGCCTGGGAACCCCCCACTACCCAAACGGAGGTCCGAGCCTTTCTGGGCCTCACGGGCTACTACCGGAGATTCATCCGGGGGTACGGCAGCCTAGTCGGTCCCCTCACGGAACTCACGTCCAAGAAACAGCCCAAGAAAGTGCAGTGGACCCCTGCCTGCCAAGAGGCGTTCGATGCCCTAAAAACGGCCATGTGCACAGCCCCCGTCCTTCAGGCTCCCGACTACTCCAAAGAGTTTGTGGTACAAACGGACGCCTCCGAGCATGGCATTGGGGCCGTCCTGTCCCAGGTGAATGACCAAGGCCTAGACCAGCCCGTAGCCTTCCTCAGCCGAAGGCTGTTGGCCAGAGAACAGAGATGGAGCACCATCGAGCGCGAGGCGTTCGCCGTAGTCTGGGCCCTCAAGAAGTTAAGCCCCTATCTGTTCGGCACCCATTTCAAGGTCCAAACCGACCATCGGCCCTTGCGATGGCTCATGCAGATGTGAGGAGAAAACCCCAAACTACTGCGGTGGTCAATCTCCCTCCAGGGGATGGATTTCACCGTGGAACATCGCCCTGGTACTGACCACGCCAACGCCGATGGCCTCTCCCGGTTCTTCCGCCTCAGCGAAGAGAACCCCCAAGACGATGGGTAGTTCTCTCTGGCTTTCAGCTGGGGGGGACGCGTGTTAGACCCGGCCTCGTAGCATAGCCATCCCTGTCCCCGCACCACATAACCTGACCCATGCACCTCACGCAGCCCCCGAGCACACGGCCTAGCCGATCCTTCCCCCCAGAACCCACACACACCCGACCCGGACTTCCCCATCCGTGGCCTTCCTCCTTTCGGCCACACCGGGCCCGCGTGCCCACTTCATGCACCATGATGGCCGCCCGGCCCCAGCGCGACCCTGGCCTAGAGGCGCCACTCCGGCTGGGGGACATCGCGCTCCCATTGGGATGAGAGAGGGAGGAGCAGTTTCCATCGCACCTCTGAGCTCCCCTGGGAAAGTGGGTTTTGATCGGCCCACCGGCCTCCCCGAGGGCTGGCTCCATGCCTGCTGGGTGTCTGGGACTCCTCCCGACCCGGCCCTGAAAGGATCAAAAGACAATGGCAGGAAACCCCGACAAGCGACCCCCAGGTGACAAGACCCCTGCCTGCACAGACTCCGGACATCAAAGAGGAGTCGTCCTATAACAAGGGGTGCTCTGGGACTATCCGGCAGATTCGCCTTTGGAAACACCTGAGCCCTGCTGAGTGACTCGCGGCTCCCTGAAGATCGTAAGACCTCCGAACTTGTGCTTGAGCCCTGCTGAGTGACTCGCGGCTCCCTGAAGATCGTAAGACCTCCGAACCTGTGCTTGAGCCCTGCTGAGTGACTCGCGGCTCCCCGAAAAGATCGTAAGACCTCCGACTTGTGCTTGAGCCCTGCTGAGTGACTCGCGGCTCCCACAGACTCTCTTGGTCCCGCCGGACCCTGACGACGACAAGCGTATCCCCCAGCTCGAGGATTGTTAGCTGTGCGCCGGGTACGCCCCTGCATTTGATCCATATCCCCAAAGACTGTCCCGCTACCTCCTACCCCCTCCGAGACTCTGTCAGCCCGCGCTCCACTTGTATATATTTGCCTTGCTGATCATGAAGATCCTACAACTCCGATCTGATAAAGATTTGTTCTTAAGAACTCCCGGTGTGGTGTCTCTTTGTCGTGTGGTGCTGAGTGTACGATCCTAGATACGAGATTCCTCCCCTGAGGAGTCTCCCGCCAGTGCCCCGCTACGATACCTTGAGGGTTGACCTCAGGCTAGTCAGTGCCCCTCCGGGCCCCTCTGAGGTCGCCTTCTACCAGTATTCATTTGTTGGTCCCTCCTTTATCAGGTTTTCTGGTGCTGGTCACACTGTTCTTGGTGTCCCTACCCCTCCTAGTCCCCTGGTCCTCCTGCCTCATCCTAGTCCTCCAGGTCTCCTGACTTGCCTGTTCCACCATGTTATTGCCAATCTGACCCTGGTCACCACTATCATGGTCCTCCTAGTAATGGTCCTCCTTGGGATGATCTTCCTCATCCCACTTGAATTGGTCCTCCGAGTTCCCCTGTTGATGTCACCTTGGTTTATGGAGTCCTTGTCACGCTGGTGTAGGATTCCCATGGGTCTGACACTCATGGACCTTCTGATCCTGGTCCCACTGGGCCTTGCCATCCTGGACCTTGATAACCTCCTGATCATTCTATTCTAGTGTCTCCAGGTCTTGCTAGCCCAGGTCCTTTCTGGTTGTTGTCTTTTCAGTACTAGTCCATCCGCTTCTGGCCCCTTGGTGCTCCTTGATGAGATATCTGTGGTCTTGGCCCTCCTGTCTCTTGTCCTTCTTTCATTGGCCTCCTGTTACTGGTTCTCTTTGGTCTGCTTACCTGAGTCTGCTACTCCTGCCCCTAGTCATCCTCTTTCCTTGGGTCCTGGTTGGTGCTTTAGGACCCACTTCATCATTATGGTCCAGGGCCTTCTGTTTCTTCTACTCCTGGTGCTTCTGGTCCTTTGGGCCCTTGTCCACCGGGTCCAGATTCCTCTGTTATATATCCTTGTGGCCCTCCTGAGCCTTCTCACCTTGGTCATTTTACTCCTAGTCCTGTCTTTCCTTGCCCTGTTCTTTATCATATATTTGTTTCTGGTTCGCTCAAGCATTGGTGACACTGGTCCTCGTAGATTAGATCTCCCTGGGCCTGGTTTTTCTTATCCTTGTACTCATTGCTCTGGTCGTCCCAGTCCTCCTGATGGTCAACCATCTGGTCCATACTCTCTTCTCCTATTTGTCATCATCCTCCTACTATTGGTGCTATTGCTTCCTTTCCCAGCCTTCCTCCACAATGCCTTTAGTCAGGTACAGCCACCAATCCTATCACCCAGATTCTTAATTTGTTTCTTGGTTTAAAGATTTATTTTGCTGAGACAGCACTGTCAAGGACAGAAATGAGGGCTCAGTAGAAACAAGACCTTGCACATTCTATCTAAGGCTACCAACCTAATATTGTTGTCATCCATTTTATTGGTTTTTATTAGGTTGTACAAATGTTATGAATTATATGATTGCCAAGAGAGAACTTAGAAATGGCAGAATTTGTCATATTATTGTTGTACATTTTCACAACTTTACCAGGCTTTTGATTAAGACTTGCCCCTTATTGTATCATTCCAACATCATTGGCATATTGCACGTCAACTTTTATGACTTGCAGTCAAAATAAAGTATTTGCATTGAATTAACAGGAACTTGCACACTGAAAAAACTGCTTTGTATGCTAAAAGTTAAACCTGCCATTCCCAAGATACATTGTGCTTGAGGTTAAAATGTCAGTGTGGCTTAAGGGGTCCTACACGACATGGGATCAATAAGCATGTATGCCTGAAACCCACTCTACTGGTTGGTCAGCAGTGTGAACTCTTCCTGGTGAATTGTCTTACCTACCTGTCTCCTGTTTTCCCTTCACCATTCAACAGAAGCCATAATACTGCGTCTCACTCAATTTACCTCCTGCAAGTGTCCCAAAGCACTGTGACCCCAAGCACCAGTTGTCTACTGTATGTGTGCTGCTGCTTGTGGACTGTTTCTGTTTTGCCAGGTTTGAAAACGTAAGCACAAACCTCCTTAAAAAGAAGCCAAAAGATTTCACAAAGCCTTCCATAAGAATCCAAAAAAAGAGTCCAGTCCTAAAAAATCATTACAAGGAGGATAATGAACATTAAAAAATGTATTCTCATGAATGAATAAAATATGTATGTAACATGCTTTAAACCCATACTCACTATTCTTTGCAGGCACCCAAGCAGCCCTAGACTGCAGCACAAATAATCTGTATTAGATATCCTGAAGCCCCTGAAATAGAAGTTTGATGCCTACATTTCTTATCTGAATAGTAAAATAAAATAAATGTTTTTATTGAAAATTGGTCTCACTATTTTTCTAATTTATACTCAAGTTAGCTTTATTCATGCACTTACCTTTGTGTAAATGATTGTATATTTGTATATGGACTTCCATTGAAAAGCCTCATACATGTTGCATCCCCATTATAAGATGGCCACCACCCTACCATTGCTTTTTGTCCCGTTTTTCTTCACTGCATGGATAAATAAAACCCCCCTTCACACTATCTATCTAGTCACCAGTCAAAGTGTACATCCGCTCTGCTATTAAAGCTTCGGCCTGCTAAACAGCAGAGATTATGTACTATTTTGCAGTCACTGGGAAAATAGCAGAGATTACGTACTATTTGGCTTGGTACATAGTCACTTTCAACCATAAAACACAAATTTTATTCAACAAAAAAAAAAGAAGTTTGACCACAACTACAGAGTTTCTCCAGAGGCATATAAGTAATCACTTTAAAAAGGTGAGGTGAGATTGTTCTTATGTTTATGAAAAAGTCCTTGAAATTGGACAGGTATGGTTAGCCAAGCAAGCCAGAACTCACACCCTCAACATGAAGAGTTCATTGCATCACACAGCATCACTGATGACTTCTCAGATGACTGTATAGATGATGTCACTGATGAAATATCAAATTACAAACTTGAATGTATTCAGGGCCATGGGTCAGAGAACTTGCAGGTAGATCTGCATATTTTTATTAAAGCTTTAATTTTTGCCAATCCCGGAAAAAAAAGTCATACCATATTCGGGCAAGCAATGGCCATATGCAGTGAGCACTGTGGACCTCAGAGAAGGCTTATTGTGCTTAGATGGTAATGTGACTGACCAAAGGCCTTGCAAGGCTGATTCAGTCGCACTTGAGTCAGCACAGGGCATAGCTGTGTGTCCAGCTCAGCCTGCAAAGCCCACTGGGCATGGCCGACAACCTTGCACAGCTGGTTGTGTGATCCTAGGCTAACCCAGGGCCTGCCACAGCACAAGCACTGTACAGTATGTACTCAGAACACGCTTCTCACTGTCTAAGACTTTGAGCACCTGAGGCGGTGGTACATGAACCTGAAGGGAACCTCTGCGATTTGCTACCATATGATTGCGACCTTTGGGGTTTGTGAACCTTATTTATGCATTTGCGGGCCTAGCATAGTAGTCACCTTATGTGTTCGCAAACCCAACATTTGGGTGCAGGACCTGGCCCTTTGTGAAAGACTTTTGTTTTTTTCCCCAGTAAATATCATCTATAACCTAATGCACAGAGTATAATATATAATGTAGTTTCATTGTGACTCGCCACTTTCTCAATAATAGTAATAAGTAGCCTACATTCTGCACATGTGCATTTTTGTTTTTTTCCATGCCATTTCCTCATGTGTGGCAGGTGTAAGCTAACTTCTTTAAGCTTAACCAGAGCACAAGAGGTTTATATCTAGCAGTTATATCGTTTCTGTTGGAAGAGAAAAGGCTTCAGTTGCTTAGAATTTTGTTCTGTGCCCTGGGTTCTTCAAGGGCTGCGTTAAAGTTATTTGTTTGTCAAGTTTCAGAAAATCGGTAAGGGACAGATAATTATTGAAAGTTATTCATATTAATATTATTAATGTTAGGGGGGGTTTTTGTTGATAATTAATCTCAGGATCAGAAGATGACATGGTTTGTCCTCAATACCAGGACATCCAAATTGCTGACAATCAGGCAAGTAGACCTCTCCAGTGGAATTATTAGAAAAAAGATTGTTTAATTTTCTTAATGAAAAGTGAGAGATTTTCAAATAACTCAAGGAATCTTGAATTGTGTCTCTGCACAAATAGGGTTGAAAAGGTATTTAGCAATTTTGAAGAAAGCATTGAATGAAAAAGAAATTAATGATACTATTAGTAGATGTGATGCTACTGGCCCGTTCTGAAATGAGCCGTGGTGCATACAGACTGTGTCTACCAAATACAAGAGTTTTCGCTGGGAGTGCAATGTCGACTTCCTAATGAACCAGGCCTGACATCTTTGTAACCCAGGGGCTTATTAATGAGCCCCTGCGTCACTTTTGTGCCACCGTTGCATCACTTTTTGTGATGCAGTGCCGGCGTAAATAATGCACCATGTTGTGCCATATTTACGAAGTGACGCATCTAGGCAGATGCGTCACTTCGTAAACCCCTGCGCTACATTATACCTGTGTCAGGTATGATGTATGCAGGGTGGGCGTTCCCCTTCAAGAAAGGGTCGTAGGATTGGCGCAGTGAAATCTATAAGATTTCACTGCACCACTTCTAGGACGCCAATGGATCAATATCGTATGCCTGCCTCATGGCAGGCAAAAGGGTGATGCAGGCTCTTTCACATGAGGCTTGCACCATGTTAAAGGAACATTACTGGAGTTGCATCACGCTTCTGACACAACTCCAGCAATGCGCCACTTTTGCGCCGACAGATATACGTCAGTAATACTGACGTATCTGTCATTACTTGCGACATGATGCATCATACAGTAAATATGATGCATCATCATCAATAAATCTTTATTTGGCTTAAGCAGCCATAAAAGAAAACAAATAAGCAAAACATTCAGTGCATTTAAAACATCACATAAGGGATCCATGAGTCTTGTCAATACGTAGGATAAGGTGTATTTCTAGTGGGCTTTACAGCATCTGAGTGGACCTCCAGGGTGGGGGGTAGTAAACTCCGGATTAAGGCCAAACGGATTTCAGTGACTAAATAAATAAATTCAATGAATTACATTGCGCGCTGCCTCGCCGGTTTGGCGTGGCAGCGCGCACAATGTAATTTGTTTTATTTATTTATTTAGTTACTAAACTCCGTTCGGCCTTAATCCGGAGTTTACTACCGACCCACCCTGCCCCTCCCCCCCCCCCGCCCCACCACCCCGCGGCACTCCCTCCAGGAGCTGCTACTGAATCCATAGCCTTCAAATGAGCACGATTCGTAAAATTCAGCATCTGGTGACAATTCATAACACAATTCAGATTTACAAAGACATTATCACAGTACATAAACAATATAAACAATATGTTCAAAACAAATCCTAAAATACCAGGGTCATACGACTCTTTACATGCAACAATTTCACTGGCACAGCTCACTGTGTTCTGATTCATATCTTTTTCTAATTGCCAAAGATACTTTTATGTAATTAGATATTGCACTACAACTATCAGGGGTAGCCAATGATTGCAAATATTTAAAACCATCAACATATGTACAAGGGCGGAATTTCTTTAACAATGGAATTATAAATGTACTCCTTGCCATTTTATATAAATTGCAAAATAGAATAAAGTGCAGAGTGCTTTGGCTTATAAGGTTATCACATGGACAAAGAGAGAGATCGTTCGCCCAACCACACTGGTGTGGAAACACCAGCAAAAAATGCAAAATACCTAACTAAAATCTAGTTAGGTAAAATCTAATCTACGAGTTAGTAGTGAATGTTAAATAATATTGCAATGGGGCAGGGGACAAGTGCATAGGACCGATTTCATCTTGATGAAAATAGCACGTGTTTTCCCATGAGTGTAATGCCTCTTTGATAATAACTTTGGCATTCAATGGAATACTTTCAGGGATATCATAAAAGTGCACCAATCCTATTTCAGGAAACAGAGCCATGGTATTAAAGTAAATATGATGCATCTATCATGTCGAAAGGAGGGCGCACTGAGAAGTGTTGCATCGCTGAATTCATGCAGCGACATGACACTTCTCATAAATGAGTCCCCCAGTGTCTTGGCAGGAAGACATGGAGAGGGGCCATTCTGAAACACTGTTACAATCATCACAGCAAACATATTCCAAGGTATATAGGGAGAGCAGCAATGAAGTATCATATAACTGGGAGGTAAAGCAAGATTTATTGCACAAGAAATAGCAGCACGATCTGTCCAAGGAAGGCTGCAGGTCTCAATAATGGAATACAGATTGTAGGTAGATGTTAATTACAAGTCACACTTCCTTTACCTGCTCCTTCTACTTGAGAGAGGGATAATAAGGGTGACTTTCCTCAGAAGCCTCACCACTCCATATTCACTGAGAGGAAGGTAAAGAGACACCAAGCATGGCATAGAGAAAAGTGCACAAGGTGCAACAAGAGCAACATTGTACAAAAATGCCTCTTTTTGCATGATCATCTCATTTTTGGACTGATACTGCTGGTTTATTTGCTCTGTGCTCTTGGGCTCCACTAATCAGGCCTCAGAGTATGTTCTCCGACCTCTAAATCAAGTTGAAACTGGCTCCACTCCTAACTGGTACATTGAACTAACCATATGCCCCTAGTATGTGGTACTAACGTGTACCCAGGGCCTATGAGTTAAAGTTCACTAATGGACTACAACACATATAGTGCCACCACTAAAGTGACACAGCAAAAATGACTGCAGGGCTATATAAATCTGAAATATGACAACACCTTGTTGTATAAAAACAATAAAGGCTTGCATCACTAAGAGACTTCCAGTAATGGTAGACAAATCTTACCCAAACCATCTGAAAGGTTACAAATTCCACTAAATCAGCAACTCACTCTGAGCCATCATAATATACTCTACTTTGACAGGTAATTCATTGGCTCAATGTGATGGCGCTGAAACCTTAAGAACAGATATCTTGATGCTAATGTTACATCTTTCAATGCATATGTATTATATTTTACTATACTTAAAACTCAACTGCAGATCCTCCCACAAATTTGAATAAATCACTAGAGAAACCAGGGACGTCATGGAATATGTATACTCCCTAAAAGTTATTATAATGATATTCAGCATCTTAGCATATCAATAAAAAGCAATGCAGCCCTCTACTCAACTGCTTGCCGTAGGATACGCAGGAACTGCTGCAAAAGAGGATAAGGCTACACCTGTTAGCTTTTTGCTCATTGGGCCAGGAGTCAGCCTCACCCACAGGTGAGTGGCAGGCAAAAATGGGGCCCCCCTGGGCACCCACTTCAGAACACTACTGTACATGTGGAAGACAGAAGAAGGACTGCACCTGCTGTTGAGATCTATGAGGAGAACCTTAAAGGTTGTGCCTGTTTCCACTTGTACCCAGGACAAGGTAGTAGACTTCAACGGTCTGGTGCCTGACATCCTGTTAACGCCTTCCATGCGTCGGACGGCCCGCGGCTGTCTGAAGTCACTGTGGGCGTCTGCGTCGGATGACTGGGGACCGTCCGATTTCCGCACGCATAAAATCTGCCCGCACAGCTGGGGCATTTGCGCCGCAGCGATTGGGTTAAGATACAGGGACACCAAAGATTTAAGAACCTAACTGTCCTCAAACAGCCCAGCTGACTAAGTTCAGAGGGACCTGCCCTAGACCCTGATGATGACCTCCAAGTGTTGCTACTTAGGTTCAGGAACCCCCTTGGCTGGTGTCAGTCTGTACTCCTGGCTCAACCAAGAAATCTGTGCCTTAGAATTTTTTTGCCAACTTTTTGCCAGGAGAACTATTGAGGGACCAGACCCAACCTGTCAGCTGATCCATCAAGGGTGCATCGCTGTTGGCCTGACTTCACTACAGCTCATGATACCTTCTTCTCTGTAGCAGCAAATGCATTCCAGTGTGCCCAGCACTAAGCAAAACCCAGTGACATTGAATCTTCTTCAGCTACAGCCTGAAGCGTTGCCCTGCTTATGAAATCTGAGTTCCAGAAAAGAGTCCTAAGGTAGAAATCTTCACTGGGCCTGATTCAGAGCAGCATGAAATTAATAATGACTGAAGGAACTTCATGTTATCATTGATCGGACCATACAAGTAAGCAATTATATACCTGACATTAGAAACTACCATGGGAACTATAACACAAAAACCTCCCCATCTCTTATTGGTGAAAGACACCTGATCTGAGCTTGGCAACTAATCACCACCACTGTCCCTCTATGAGCAGAGTCTGCAGACAAAAAGAAACACTGACTGTCCCAGGAATACTGAATTTTATTTCCTTTTTTCCCTCCAACAAAATGCGTCTCTTGTACGAGGATGACAGAAAGATCATACTGCTGCAAATAAAAATAAAAAACGGCATCCCTCTTCAGTCTATTGTTTAACCCATTCACATCATGGCAGACTATAATGAAGCTATTTCCCTTATTATCCATAGGTATACCTTCCCTTTTTATCACACTGAAGACAAATTATTCTACTTGGCCCTGCTAATAATCCCAAAACATGCACATTCACTATATCTAAGCAAATATGTCATCCTGCTGTGACTCCCCCCTCCACCAAACCCCCCACACTCAGCCACTCCCATCTCCCACACCCCCAGCTTGTGCAGCTCCCCCACCATAGCCTCCAGAAGCCATGAACTAGGCTACCCGTTAACCTGTGGTGCATTTCTTCCTCAACCTATGGTGGCCCGAATCACATTCACTTTACTGCCAGATCACTTCTTGGAGTTCCCCCTCATTTGAGACAGAAAGTTCTCTACCTCAGTAGGATTAGAAAACAAATTGAACTTCCCTACCCACAATACCTTTTATTTAGCTGGGTATAGCAGTGGCACTTGAGCACCATCAGCCCTCAGTGTCTCTGACAGGCGTTTAAGTTCTCAACGTCCCCTGGTGGTTTCAGAAGCCATGCCGGGAAAATCTTAAATGAGAAATCATCCCCCACTTTTATAGATTTCAGCCGACTGGCTCTTTTGAGAACCTCCTCCCATACTCTGAAATCTTGAAAACAGACCAGAATAGTCCACGGTCTGGCAATATCCCTAGGGACCATATTGGAGATTCTATGGGCCCTTGAAATAGAAAGATCTGTACGTGGATCTAATATGACACATTTGGATAGCATCTTAGTTAGCTCATCAGACAAATCTTGATTCTGCCCAAATGTTTCCAGGACCCCAATGAGTCTAAGATTTGATCGCCTGGACTTTTTTCCAAATCTTCTACCTTATCCTTCACTTGCTGCATATCTCGGAGGAGCCTGGTACTGGATATGGTGTATGACTGTTGGATGTCCTCCATGCTAGATTTCCTTTGCTCTGCTTCTAAGCACCTGGTGTTCAGTGTCTGCAAACCCTTGTTTATTAAATCCAATCAATGCTTTATCTTTTTTCGGCCATCTCTTCATAAGCAGCTCTCCTCCCCTAAACGTCAGCCAACAGCTGCTTAAGAAGGGCATATATCAGAGCACTGAAGTTCCCAAGACTTTCAAAATTATGCTCAATGGCTCTGTGCACCTCCGGAGAGCTTGGAAAAACATTTGGGATTGTGCAGATCCATTCTCCTTGTCCTCGGTAGGAAGCTGGGTATTACCTATGAGCTTCCGATTAAGCATACTCACAGTAATTCCACTTGGATGATTTAAGGAGGGAGCTTGTATGGCTGAAATAAGCTTGCTGCTGTGATCCGTCAAGTACCGCTTCAATAAAGAGAAGGATGCGCTTGCATTTGCCTCCTATTATTGACAAGAGGAATGGCTACTAAAAATAGGATATTGAGGTGCATACTTCTGGCTGCCCATAAGGCTACCTTTAGTGGGTAATGACAATGAAGCAGTTGCATTCAATTTCCCCAAATCAGCTTCTGAAACATCCTTCAGACTATTCCTTATGTGCTTCTCGGTTCTGGGAGTACTGACTCCCAGAGTACTTATGAAATTCCCCGAGAGTGCCACTTGAGCCCCCCCCCCTCCCCAATATCCACATTCTATGAAGCTCCAGACAAAGAAAGAACTGCCAGGTACTTTAACAAAGCTGATGGTGGTGTTTCAATACAGACGGGATGGCATGTAATTTCCTCCACCATCATTTCATGTGGTGGTACAGCCCCCCAGAGCTATTCCCCTCACTGTTACTGCTGGCAGCCACTTTGTTTTTATTTGGGGGCTTCACCTCGTCATGAGACAATATCCTGTGTGGGATTTGAGACTATGAGCCCCCTGAACATTCTTCCCACAATAGGGCTCCATATCTTTAGAACGGAAAATATTGTATCCAGAACACAATGAGAAAACGTGGTTAGGAAAGATCCAGGAAGCAAAGAGGGGCAGGAAACACTGGGGGATTGACCCAGAAACAAGGGCAAAAGAATCTGAAGCTCACTCACCCTCTTCCCTGCAAAGTGAATCGTCCCTCTGGCACCACACACCAATGCTACAGGTCAAGTATCAAGAAGGCTAGCCAGCCAGCACTCCACCAAGCTGCCAGAGACTATTCTTCCAAGAGGCATCTCAGCTGCAAGCTCTAGCCGGAGACCATACAATTAGAGACTATATCAGTGCGGATGGCGGTAGTGCAGCAACACCTTCTCTGCTTTCCCTCAAGGTGCGCTGTACAGATACACTCCCCGGCGGGCCACAAAACATCAGAAGCAGCCTCAGAATGCTGATTAAGGAGCTTGGTGACCAAGTGACAAACCTGGGCAGAATGGGTGCTCCTAGCAATGGAATGGCAGAGTATCTGTTCGATAAACACACCCTTGGTGAAAAGTCCAGCTAGGCTCAGTTTGGTGCCCCTTCCTGACCTTTAAAAGTTTCTTTCCCATCTTTCTTGAGCGTATGAGTATCTGTTTTTTGTCCCAGTTCAGAGAAAATGCGTGATAAGTATTCACTTGTGTTTTCTGTAATGCTTTTGAATCCAATAAAAAGTGACTTGATAAAAAAAAAAATAACTGTACAGTATTTTGTTTTTTTATTGTACTGTTTGTTCTTTTTGTTTCATTCCTCAGTCTTTGGTGCTGCATGCCATGGCCATGTTTTTAGGTAGGTACTCAGGACTTGCTTTAGAGCTGTTGCCGCCCGGTGCAAAAATCATCTTTGGCTCCTCCCATCCAGCACCCCTTAACCATCTCCTCGGATTCCCTCACGACCACCAGGCAAAAGTGCCCCTCACTTCTCCATAGCCCCTCTCTCACATACATTTAATTTGTTATAAAGCACTGGTAAAGGCTGACTTTACTAATAAGAATGTATATCTACCCAAGCACTTTTCAGCAACATAAGGAATAGATAATGAAAAACGGGGGAGGGGGGGACAGAACGTCCTAAAGTATTTTATGCAGTGTGCATGCAGCTCTATGATGACAGTTAGTAACAGTGACTCTTCTGTATTATGGTTGGATCTTATGAGCTGCTGTAACAAAAGTATCTCTGTGACAAAAGCAGTAATTCAATCAGCTACCCACATAAAACACAGATCTGTGTTCTGCACTGTACGCATTCTTTGTAGCAGGCATATTAACCCTCTGCGCTACTTTATCGCAAGTCAAAACTGCCACAAACAAAACTCCGATCTCTCTGTCTGGCATGAACATTAATCACAAAATGTATAATAATAATAATAGTCACATTTTTAAAGCGCATGGTTACACTAGGCTAGTGTGTCTCCGCGCTGCGGTACATTCTGAATTGCACATCTCGTGGGAACATGGCGGCCGCAGCGTAACGGCCGCGGGTTGCTCTCCCCGGGCATTGAAATGGTTTTAGGATCTTATGGCTCTGAAGACTTTTGTTAACCTTAAACCTTAAAACCAAAAGAAAGAAAGTCTTTTCTACCTTTCCGACGCAGTTGCGCCGATTTTTTTATCGGCAGGAGGTTCGTTCGATTTCCGCGACTTCTGGGAGACCCGAAGTGTGGAAGTGAGCCGCGGCAGGCGCCGGACGCGGTGACGTCCGACGCGCCTGCACTCAGAGCTCCAGGCGAAAAGACGGAGGGTGGAGCTCCTGCTGGGGAGTCTTGTTGGAGGTGGGGGATTGCAGAGAGGGCCTGGAGGCGCGGTGAGCTGTTTCCTTTGCTGCTGTGTTGTGCAAGGGGGAGGACGTGCGCCACTGAGGTTCCTGGTTGGGCTTCGGTGCAGGTAGGAGGTGTACCGCTGTCGCAGGCCTCCTAGGTGGAGGCTCAAGAACATACCCTGCTTAAATTAAACCTGTTTCCTGAAAGAAGAACAGCGTGGGGGGAAGGGGGGACGAAGGCAGCCGATGGTGGGACTCAGCTTTTAAACATCTTTGGGGGTACAAAAGACATAAAAGCAGAATTAATTGGAGCAGTGGAGGATAAACTTGAAAAGGGTCACCCCGAGTGTATGGAGAGGGGCATTTTACTCCAGGAGGGAACGTCCCCCCCTAAATTGAGCAGATACTCACTGCGAGCAAGGGCAGCCCATATGGCCTCAAACACAGTGATCACTCACTCAGTTTTACCTCTGAAAGCTCCTCCATCAGTGGCCGAAGTTAGAGCCTCGGGTAAACAGGGGAGGAACCTAAGTAAATTAGTGCTTTTAGGTGAACTTAAAGACCAAAAGGGTAAAACGAAATCCCGTGCTAAGAAAGCTATCTCCTCCAAGACAAAATTTACTCCGTCTCTTAAAACATACTACCAGGTTATGTCTCTTACTTCAACAAATCTAAAGCCCTCCCCATCAATCCATCTAGGAGCTAATAACACACATAAATCCAATCCCACTCCAGCATCCACTCAGGTCCTAGCACTGCCTCCCGATCCCTCTCCCTCATCCAAAGCCTTAAAAGTAATGACAGTGGAGCGTACATTGAGCGATCATAATAGGGTTCAAGGGAAATATACGATCCCCAATGCTGGTGATATTTCTAAGCCTCCTGAAATTTTCAAATCTCTTGAATTGGGCAAAATTACAAATCAGGAAGCTGTGGTACACCCGGAAATTAGTTTCAGAAACAGATTTTTAGTGCTGGAACAGACGGAGCAAGCTCAAGACCCGCTCCAAAAACTGGTTAGAGGAGAGGAGAGCGGATGGGTTGAGAGTGAATCAGTACAGAAGGTTGCTATGGAGATGGACAAGGAGCAAGGTACAGAGCAACGGGTGATTTTTAATAGCCCCGATGATCGGAGTAATAGTCCCTTTGTCCTCCCCCCTCTGAAATCCGGAGTATTCCAGTGGTAAATCCACACTCACTCATTGACCTCCTCTTGGCTATGAAAGAAAAGATGACAAGCAGATTCAAAATCTCTGAGGCAAATCAAGCAGACCTGGCGAATAGGTTTTTAGTCTCAGAGGAGAATCAGGTGGCTATTCGGTCCTCATGTGAGGCCCTAGCTCAGAGGCTAGATGAGGTCACTACAAGGACTGAGGCAATTGAAGAGGAGATTCCTAAGCTGAAAAATGAGATCGAGTCTACTTCTTCACTAACCACACAAAATAAGGATCTGAGAGATGATCTTGAAAGACTGGAGAACCACTCGAGGAAAAACAATTTGAAATTTTTAAATATCCCAGAAGCTTTGGAGGGAGAGGATATAAAGGGGTTCCTGATCACCTTATTGAAAGGCACAGTCCTTAGGAGTCACCCTAATATCGATCTTAATCGTGAATTCCAGAGACCCCTTTAAAAGAAATCTGGGAAAGCAAAACCCCCGGAAAATTCTGGTTAATTTTTTATCATATTCAGTCAAAGAAGAGATATTGTCCGCTGCCTTAAAGGAAGGGTTTATCCCCTCCCCAGTGTCTGATTTACCTCCCTTCTCCTTCTCTATTAGATTGGACATCTCGCACATAACCGCAGAAAGACAGTGGGAATTGGGGAAGAGGCTGGCAGAGCTAAACAGTTTAGGGGCAAAGGCCCAACTGAGGTTCCCCGCTACCCTGCGAGTGATGTGGGACAACCACATGCATATGATCCGTTCAACGGAAGAAGCAGATTCTCTGATCTTAAAGATACAGCTTAGAATGCAGGGGGGGGGAGTGAAGGAAGGAGGACGAATAAGTCTCCCAAGAGTCTGGTTTCCCGTTAAATTGAAATTGGTACTCAATAAGTGAACCGTAATCGTATTAGAGCCTGGGGGGGAGCTGTACCCTAATAGGCATCGCCTATTGGAAGGGAGGGTTCCTCAGGGAGTAGGTAGATTTGAGGGTCACGGGGGCTCCTGTTTGGAGAGGGGGTGGGGGAGTGCACAGGGTGAGGGTTTAAACGCGGATTTTTTTTAAAAAATACTCCTCATCTCGCCTAGTAAGTAGAGATATCCATTTAACACCAGTAGAAGATGTCCGGGCCACGGAATGGTGAAATGAAAGGGGGTCGTAACATTCAGTTTATTTCTTGGAATTTGAATGGGTTGAGATGCCCCAGGAGACAGAGATTCATTTTTAAATATCTAGAGCTGTCACCAGTACAGGTCTGCCTGTTGCAAGAAACTCATTTAAATCAAACAGAGGCACAAATAATTTTCTCTAAACTACCTTGGGTACAATGTTTTTGCTACTCCCAACAATTAATAAACAATCGTGGGGTCGCAATTTTGGTTAAAAAAGGGGTCCCGTGCATGATTAAATCTGTTCAGACAAAGGCAGATGGATCATTGCACAGTTGATATTTGAGGGAGTAGAACTGACCTGTTCATCTTTCTACGGCCCCGACATTGACGACCCAACTTCTTTGGCTAAATTACAAGATAAACTAATTAGGATAAATCACCCCTTGGTAATAGGCAGGGATTTTAATATAAGGCTTGATCCTGTAGGGGACAGGTCTAATCTGAGTCATGTTACAGGTAACCAGCGTTCTTGTCGGGTCATGAAAAATCTATTGTTAAATCTAAATTTGGCAGATCTCTGGAGAGCAAAGATGGGGAGTGCCCAAGGCTTCACCTTTTATTGTAAAAGATATCGACATTCCTCCAGAATAGATTACGTTTGATCAATAGAGAGAACTTGGATAATATTCCAAGTGTATCGATACTGTCTTCTCATCTGTCTGAACATGCTCCCCTTCAGTTTTTATACTCCATAAATAAAAATAGCCCTCAATCAAGATGGGCATTGAATAGAACAATGTTGTTAGATTCAGGAATAGTGCAGTCAATTAGAGACTTCTCTCTTGAATTTTTCAACATTAATATAGGCTCCACATCTATAGAACTTGTGTGGGATGCCTACAAAGCCAGTCTAAGAGGGTCATTACATAGCCTAATAAGTTTCAAGAATAGAACTAAGGTTATGGAACTCCAAGTTTTGGAGAATAGATTATCTAAACTAGAAGCGAAGAGGAGGCATATAGATCTGGAGGATATCGAGAAATTGACCTTGATAGGAAAGAGTTTGGAGGAAGCTGGGCAGGATCTTAGGATCTTCCTGGATTCGAAATGTAAGGCCCAGTGGCAAGTTCGAAATATGGAAAATTTCGAGTATGGTGAAAGGGCCAGGTCCCTACTGGCCTGGAAAGCGAGGATAGACCGGGCTAATAACTACATAAATGAACTTGTTATAGATAATGGGGGGACCAAATCCAACAAGCCAGAAGAGATGCAGAAATGTCTTCTGACTCTCTTCTCGAACCTATATAAGGAGAATATAGCCACCTCCCATGACCTGATATTATCCTGGTTAAGTAGTAAGTCTTTGTTTGTCCTCACAGATTCCTCCAAAGATGCCCTAGACGCTCCCATATCCAAGGAGGAGATTAGGGACCAAATTAAGAGATCAAAAAATAAAAAAGCTGCTGGTCTTGACACCCTCCCCAATGAAGTGTACAAATTATTGTCTAACGAATTGCTACCTATACTTCATACTTTGTTTAATTCAGTTTATAGAACAACAGGGGTAATCCCCAGTTCCTGGAGGGAGGCCACGATTGTTTTAATATTGAAGCCAGGGAAAGATCCATCGATGGCCGACTCCTACCGTCCAATCACCCTGCAGAATGCCGACTATAAGATCTTCATGGGCATCCTCGCAGGGAGATTGGCAAAATTGGCTTCAAGCCTGATCAATATAGACTAGAAAGGCTTTATGCTACGGAGAACAATCCAGGAACAAACTCAACTCTTGATAGGAAATATTGACCTAGCTGAGACGAAATCGGATTCCCTGGCAGTAGTGGCCTTGGATCATGTGTGTTGGAGATACCTTTGGGGGGCCTTGGAGGCCATGGGTATTGGCCCCATTTTCATGCAGACTTTAAAGACCTGTTATAATGGGGCTACAGCGAAGATCTTATTGAATGGCTCTCTGACTCCTAGCTTCGATATTCAAAGAGGGACAAGACAGGGATGCCCCCTATCTCCTCTTTTATTTAATATATACAGTGAACCCCTAGCGCAGACAATAAGACTGGATAGCACCATTATTCCATTTAGATCTCAGAATAATGACTGCAAAATAGCACTCTACGCCGATGATGTTATTGTGTATACTAGCGACCCTAATTCTACCATTCCGCGGCTTGAAAATACTTTGAACGAGTTTGGTTTGATCTCAGGATATCTGGCCAACTCGGATAAAACTGAAGTCATGTGCTGGAACATGGCTTATGGAGGCGGCCCAGTAAATAATTTAAGTATCTAGGGGTTAAAATAGTTGAAGATTTGAACAAAATCCCCTTGATAAATCTGGCACAAATTGAAAAGGAAATCGATTACCTCTTTGCCAGATGGAAAAACCTCCCCCTGACGATCTATGGGAGAGTCAACCTGGTAAAGATGTCTGTCGTCCCTAAGTTGACATACCTTTTGAATGCTGTCCCTCTAACTTTCCCTCAGAAAAATATAAGTAAAATCCAGGGCAAAATAGGGAGTTTTATATAGGGACAAAAAAGCTCAAGGATGTCGTGGAAAACATTAAGAAGGAAACTTTTAAAAGGGGGGTTGGCGCTTCCAGACATTACCTAGTACCTAATGGCCTTCCAATTTCAGGGTATTAGGATGCTGTTGACTATCCCAGAGGAAACTGCATGGGGTAGGTTACTTGGAGAAATGGCTCTAACAGAGGGAGGTAGAGGAGGGGTGTTAGACGGCGACCTCAGAGGAGCCCGGAAAGGGGGTCCTGACTACCCTGAGACCCACCCTCAAAGTATCGTAGCCGGGCAGTGGCGGGAGACTCCTCAGGAGGAGAAATCTCGTATCGAGGATCGTACTTCTGGCACCACACGACACAGAAACACCACACCGTGTGTCCTTAGGAATCAATCTTTATCAAACAGGTTAGCACTGCAAATATGTACAAGGAGAGCACGGGCTCAATGAGTCTCGGAAGGGATAGGGGGTAGCGGGACAGTCTCTGGTAAAAGGTTCAAGGCAAGGACGTACCCGGCGCACAGCTCACAATCCTCGAGCTGGGGGGTAGGCTGGTTGTCGTGGGGTCCGGCGGGACCGGTGGAGTCTGTGGAAGCCGCGAGTCACTCAGCGGGCTCAGGTACTAGTTCGGAGGTCTTACGATCTTCAGGGAGCCGCGAGTCACTCAGCAGGGCTCAAGCACAAGTTCGGAGGTCTTACGATCTTCGGGGAGCCGCGAGTCACTCAGCAGGGCTCAGATACAAGTTCGGAGGTCTTACGATCTTCGGGGAGCTGCGAGTCACTCAGCAGGGCTCAGGTACGAGTTCGGAGGTCTTACGATCTTCAGGGAGCCGCGAGTCACTCAGCAGGGCTCAGGTACAGTTCGGAGGTCTTACGATCTTCAGGGAGCCGCGAGTCACTCAGCAGGGCTCAGGTGGTTCTAAGTTCCAGGAGCCGCGACCCCGTCAGCAGGCTCTCGTTGTTCCAGCGTCGAATCTCCGGACAGTCCCAGAGCACCCCTTGTTATAGGTTGACCCCTCTTTGATGTCCGGAGTCTGTGCAGGCAGGGGTCTTGTCACCTGGGGGTCGCTTGTCGGGGTTTCCTGCCATTGTCTTGTGATCTTTTCAGGGCCGGGTCGGGAGGAGTCCCAGACACCCAGCAGGCGTGGAGCCAGCTCTCAGGGAGGCCGGAGGGCCGATCGTAACCCATCGTCCCAGGGGAGTTCAGAGGTGCGATAGAAACTGCTCCTCTCCCTCTCATCCCCTGGAAGCGTGATGTACTCCAGCCGGAGTGGCGCCTCTAGGCCCGGGTCGCGCTGGGGCCGGGCGGCCATCTTGGTGCATGAAGTGGGCACGCGGGCCCGGGGTGGCCGAAGGGGGAGAGGCCATGGACGAGGATGTCCGGGTCGGGTGCGTGTGTTCTGGTGGAAAGGATCGGTTAGGCCGTGAGCTCGGGGCTGCAGGTACCAGGTGAGGTGGTGCGTGGACCAGTAGAGCCATGCTACGAGGCCGGGTCCAACAAGGGGTTGTGTTCCTATATAAATTCGGGGCACCCAGATTTTTTAAGCGTGTACGTCTGATGGTCTTTGAAGGTTGCTTTGTCGACCTTGTATAAACTAAGACGTATCTGGGGTATAGGTTATTTTTCTGATTTTGCCCCTGTCTGGGATTCCCCGGGGACCCCCCCTGCATGTGCGATAGCCTGGCGGCTCCGATAAAAAGAGCTGGTTCTATTAATTAAGATTGGCCCACCTTTTCAAGGTTTAAATTTCTTCAGTTAAAATCATGGTACGAGGTTGAGGCGGGAGATATAAAAGAGAGATGGGAACTTAAACAGCTACTACAAGATCCTCAGCCTAAAAAGAAGGAAATCTCTTTGCGGTACACA
Source organism: Triturus cristatus (assembly GCF_964204655.1). Taxonomy (NCBI): domain Eukaryota; kingdom Metazoa; phylum Chordata; class Amphibia; order Caudata; family Salamandridae; genus Triturus; species Triturus cristatus. Next base: position 796,341,352 of record NC_140587.1, on the reverse strand, counting down.
AGGCTCTTACAAGCAGAGGATAGTGAGGTTCCTTCTCAAACCTCAATATGGAACTGAAACTCCAATGGTCCAAGGTATTGAAGAACTGTATGAAGATTCCCTCAAGCTACTTTACAGATACATCAAGCCCGCCCATCTTAAGAAGAACCACTTCTTCGTGTTAAACAGGCTATATTATACTCCGGCCAAAATAGCCAAATTCGCCCCGGTACCCATCCCAACCTGCCCAAGATGTAAACAAGATAAAGCAGATGAAATCCATATTTTTTTTGACTGCCCAGAGTTAAGCTCTTTTTGGGAAAATGTGGGGTATTCACTATCAGCTATCTTCGAAATCGATATTGAGGTCGACCTCTATCTTGTGTTTTTTGGAAAAAACGAGCAAGTAAATGGGTCTTCTACACAGTCTCACAAGGGCTTATTGCTATATCTTATAATCCTGGCCAGGAGAGAGATTTTTATTAAGTGGAAAGATCCGTCCCCTCCGGCCAGAGATAGCTGGGTAAAAGCTGCGCTGAGGATGGCCTTGCTTGATCAAGATAGTGGGGTGACTAGCCCCGACAACATCTGGTTCCCATTAATATCTTGGGGACGTGGTCTTCGAATGATCCCCAGATAGACAAAGGTGCCAATAGTGGGTCCAATGATTACACCAGACTCCAAAAAACGTGGGGAAGGCAATGATAGCCTAGACAAAAGCAGCTAGCCGAGGGGCGCCCACTCGTTTTAAGTAGTCGACTTGTTAAACCTGCCAACGTCTTTGGTGAGATGAGGACAAAAAAAAAAGAAATGCACATCTCAAAGGGGACCCTCAAAGCTGGACAGTAGCGGGGAGAATCTAAACATAGGGAAAAAGGTGAGTTTTCAGCTCTTTACGGAAAATAGTCTCCGAGACCTCCAACCGGAGGCCCTAGGGGAGTTTGTTCCACTGCTGAGCTGCCAGATAGCGAAAGGAGCGTCCACCCATCCTTGCTCTCCTGATGGTAGGGATACTCACCTTCCCCGTCCCACTAGATCTTAATTGACGGGTCGGAGAATAGGGAGTTAATAAGTCATGCCGGTAGGTGGGGCCCTTCCTATGTATGATCCAATAGCTAACACATAGAGCCTTGAACAGAACTCTCTCCCTGATCGGAAGCCAAGGAAGGGAGGCTAAGGCCCTCTTAGAAGAGGCTCTCTTTGGTAGCATCAAGACTAGGCATGCTGCTGTGTTCTGGATACGTTGGAGTCTCTGTATGCATTTAACATTCGCACCCAGGTACAGTACGTTCCCATAATCCAGATGCGATGTCACCAGGGCATGAACCATGGTTTTCCTGGGTGCAGTAAGCAGCACATCTAGAGTTTTCCGGAGACCTCGCAGTACTCCAAAACATGTGCCTGCCACTCACCTGGTATGATGCTCAAATGAGAGCTTGGTGTCCAGCCATATCCCTAAGTTCTTAACTTGTTCACAAGGCGTAGGGGTGGGTCCCAGTGTCTGTGGCCACCATGCCGACGACCATACTGATGGTGCTTTCCCTATCACAAGCACCTCGGTCTTATTGCCATTCAATTTAAGGCAGTTATTCGCCATCCAAGATACCAGTTCTTGAAGGCAGGTCACAAAATTGAATGCTGCCTTCTCTTGTGCCTGTGTAAGGGACACCACCAGTAGCGTATCGTCCGCATAGGACACGACATTGACCCCGAATTTTTCAGTAATCTCCGCCAAAGGAGTGACATAGAGATTAAACAGGGTCAGACTAGGGGTGGACTCCTGTGGCACCCCCTGTTTCAACTTGATTTTTATAGAATAGTGGGATCCCTGCGCCACCTGGAAACTGCGCTCATACAAAAAAGATTCCATCCATTTCAAGGCGCTACCTGCCACCCCTCCCTTTCTAAGACACTGTAGCAGAGTATGATGAGCAACAGTGTCGAAAGCGGCACTTAGATCTAATAAGATTAAGGCCGCCGTCTGTCTCTCATCTACATATTTCCGAATGGTCTCCATAGAAAGAAGCAGAGCCGATTCGGTAGAGTAAAAAGCCCGAAACCCAGACTGGGTAGGATGAAGTAAGTTGTGTTTGCTGATGTGGGCCGTCAGTTGGATATTTACTACCTTCTCAGCAAGTTTAGCAAAGTATGGTAGCAGTAAGACAGGGCGCAGATTATCTAATTGGTCCATACTAACATGGGGCTTCTTTTTTAATTTTTTAGGAACTATTCCTGAGATGAAAGAGAGCTCCAAAAGGTGTCTTATGCAGGGCTCGAGAATCTCAATACTCCCTCTTAGCACCTTTGGGGAAGCAGGATCTCTGGGTGAGCCTGACTTAATGCTGATAGCTATCTTATTAAGGGTATCGGGTAGGGGAACGTTAAATTTAGCAAGGCGTTCTGTCTCCATAATGTTGACAGGTTCATCAACAACCCCGCACCCAACTCGTGCAGAGACCGGGAAGGTGGTGTAAATCTTCTCCACCTTCTCCGCAAAAAAATAAGCCACCTGATTGCATGACTCCACTGAGCCTATATTGGGCGCTGCAATTTTTGCCAGGGAGGATATCTCTTTATAAACCATAAACAGCTCTTTAGCAGAGTTCTCAGCGGTCTCAATTCTTTCCTTGCAGTAGGTAGCCCGAGCGTTTCTGATAAGCGCATGATAGCTCTTAAGACTGGCTTTATATTCACTCCTTACCTGGGCTGAAAAGTCTCTTCTCCACAGCCTTTCTAGGCGTTTACATGCTGATTTAGCCGTTCTTAGTTCGTTCCTAAACCAGGGAGCGGATTTTTGTCTTTTCCCTGACGCTTTAGACGACCAGGGTGCATTACTATCTAATGCCTCCGTGATGCACCTGTCCAAGGCTTCACAGGCAGAATCCACATCTAAGCGGCACGGTAGCCCTCCCGATTAACCCCTTCGCTGCCAGGCCTTTTCACCCTCCTGTGCCAAGCCTTTTTTTGGGTATTTGGAGTAGTGCGCGCTTAGGCCCCTGTAACTTTTTGACCACATTAGGTATCCACGCCAAATTTGCGTCCTTTTCTTCCAACATCATGGGGATTCTAAAGGTACTCAGGGTTTGTGGATTCCCCTGGAGGGGTCACAGAAATGAGCCAAAATACAGCAACGTTTTGTTTTTTTTCGGATAAATTGGAAAAACGGGCTGCATATGAAAGCATCTGGGTTTTTCCCTGCAAATGTTATCAAAAAATGGTTTGTGGGGTTGAAATCACCATTTTCCCAGCTTTTCGGGGATACCAGACTTTTGTCAGAAACCCAACATTTTTTACACAGGTTTGGCATTTTTCTGGGACATAGCCTATTTTTGCTATTTTTTGTGCTTTTGACTTCCTTCCAGTTAATGGCAGAAATGGGTACAAAAGCAATAATGGATACTGGAAAGCTATACATTTTCGAGGAGAAGGCAAAATTCTGAATTCAGCAAGGGGTCATTTGTGTAGATCCATCAAGGTTTTTTTATAGAAACAAACAGTTAAATATAGGATACATTGAAAATTAGTTGATAAAAACAGCCTTTTGTGTCAACGTTTTCACTTGTAACTTCTTCTAATTATGACAGCTCTTTGAAAGCAATATACCGTTGCATCCGCTGGACATTACTGGTTGTGGGGATATATAGGACTTGTAGGTTCACCAAGAACCCGACGAGCCCAGAGCCAAAAACTGAGCAGCAACTTGCAATGGTTTTTTATTATGTACCGGGTATATAGTAATTATTCAGTAAAAATGTGTACATGGAAAAATCGGTATGAAAGACACCTATGTATTTCTGAAATGGGAACAAAATATAGAGTTTAGAAACAGTAGATATTTGCACATTTCTGAAATTGGGAATACTCATACTAGCATGAGAATTATCAGTCATTTTTTAGAATGACTTATTTTTTACACAATGTCTTTCATTTGGAAGGCAGAAATGCATCGAAAGTCAATAGATAATAACAGTTCCTTTACAAATCTGAATTACCCTAAGTCTCCCGATAAAAATGGTACCTCACTTGTGTGGGTAGGCATAGTGCCCGCGACAGGAAACGGCGCAAAACGTAACATGGTCACAACTCAATATCGCAGTGAAAATTTACCCTTTTTTGGCAAAGTGCCTAGCTCTAGTTTTTTAACCCTAGCTCTGCGGGCACCTTGGGAAACCTAGCAAACCTATACATTTTTTAAAACTAGACACCCAGGGAAATCCAGGATGGGGTGACTTGACTGCCTCCCACCAGGGTCTGTTACCCAGAATCCCTTGTAAACCTAAAAAATTGTCCAAAAAAACACATTTTCCCCACATTTCTGTCATGGAAAGTTCCGGAATCTGCGTGGATCCACAAATTTCTACCTACCCCGCGTTCCCCAAAGTCTTACAAGAAAAACGGTACCTCACTTGTGTGGGTCGGCCTAGTGCCCGCGACAGGAAACGGCGCAAAACACAACGTGGTCACACCTCAATTTCGCAGTGAAAAATGACCCTTTTTTGGCAAAATGTCTAGCTGTAGTTTTTGAACCCTAGCTCTGCGGGCACCTTGGGAAACCTAGCAAACCTATACATTTGTGAAAACTAGACACCCAGGGGAATCCAGGATGGGGTGACTTGACTGCCTCCCACCAGGGTCTGTTACCCAGAATCCCTTGCAAACCTAAAGAATTGCCAAAAAAACACATTTTCCCCACATTTCTGTGGTGGAAAGTTCCGGAATCTACGTGGATCCACAAATTTCCACCCACCCCGCGTTCCCCAAAGTCTCTGCGGGCACCTTGGGAAACCTAGCAAACCTATACATTTTTGAAAACTAGACTGTTAAATTTCCCTTGTGAGAAACCAGCCCACTTCCTGTGTTTTATATTGATCTCGAGTTTCTCCTGTACATTCAGTAAGGGCATCCTTGCCTTAAAAGAGATCAAAAAATGATCCGACCATAAAACCGGGAGCAGGGGCTCCATTTCTAAAGCTCCCCAATTAGCAAAAATAGGGTCAAGTAAGAGGCCCAACTGATGAGTGGGGCGTTCTGATTTTAGTTCAGCTGTAAGGCTGCCAATTCCTGGCGAATCTCTTGAGCCCCAGAGTTGAATGCGTCATCAAAACGAAGATTCATGTCACCCAACACTAGTAATTTCTCATACCGTAGTGCTGGTTGTATTAGGCGCTCAATCAAACTAGGTGCAAACCGTGTAAAGGGTTCAGGAGGTCAGGAGGTCTATAAACCAGAAGCCCTTTAATGATGTAGTCGGTAGCTGTCGTAATAGAGAAAAGACCTGCCTCGCTATCTACGATGTCTGCCAGTTCAAGGGAACACTGGATAGCATGTTTATGGATAATCGCTATCCCCCCTCCCCTACCGGAGGGTCTATCCACTCTTGTAATCTCATAGCCACTAGGGAGGGCCTCGAGAATTTCAGGAGCTGAATCCTCATCTAACCATGTCTCTGTGAGGAATAGCACATCTGCCTGACCATCTAGCAGGTAGTCGCAGATATTCACTCTGTGTTTCCTCAGGGACATGCAATTTATTAAGGAAAGCCTGAGTAGCTGACCTAGTGCAGTGGCAGCACTCCCAGCTTCCACTCCCTGCCATTATACTGTGCCTACATGGGTCACCAAGAATGGGGCAAAGCGCATGTAGCTGTTGAGAGCTATAATGCAGTCCTTGTCCAAAATCAGCAGCACTTCTGGCCCCGGGCCCCGAACGGCCACGAACGGGCGCAGACGGGCTTGCCTTTGGCACGGCCGCTGAGGCATGGTATCTTTGTAGCAGGTCTCGCCCGGCAAGTAGAGCACTAACCCTGCAGAGGGGAGTGCCTGGCTCTACCTTCCACGCCCTCCGCGCAACGGTACTAACTACCGCGTCGGACCAAGGTGGGAAGGACCAGCAATAGAGCCCAGGCCTCCGCTAGCAGGTAAGATACAAAATGCCCCCATGTGCTCCCCAAAATAAGCTCCCCTAAATAAGCTCAAGTAAAAAAACATTTTTTTTAAAGTAATCAGGGCAGAAAGATTTAAAAAGACACCTTGTCAGGCCGTACTGCAAATGGGTCGGGGGACTCTGCCACTGTCCGCCTTCACTGCAGCACAGCCACTAAACCATGCAACCTTTGTAGCAGGTCTCGCCTGGCAACTAGAGCGCTAACCCTGCAGAGCGGAAGTGCCTGGCTTTACCTTCCATGCCCTCCGCGCAACTGTACTAACTACCGCGTCGGACCGAGGCGAGAAGGGCCAGCAATTAAGCCCAGGCCTCCGCTAGCAGGCAAGATACAAAATTCCCCCCTTGCGCTCCCCAAAATAAGCTCAAGTTAAAAAACGATTTTTTAAAAGTAATCAGGACAGAAAGATTTAAAAAGACACCTTGTCAAGCCGTACCACAAACGGGTCGGGGGACTCTGCCACTGTCCGCCTTCACCGCATGACATTCTTAATGCTGCCTGAAAACTGGACCACAAGGAACTCTGCAGAAGGTTATTTTAAATCTTAAGTTATTGCTAAACACATTGCCCCCCCCTGACGTCAGCACCTCCTCTCAAGGTCAGTGTCCAGAGTGGCCCCACCAGTCGCACTTCTTTAAAGCCGGACCAGTAAGCACTGTCACTTTATTTTTCACTGGCTACACCGCAGTGTTGTTGCTAATGGCCCTCTCATTGTTATGTATATTCAGCACTTCAATATCCCACAGGAAAAGACTGCGGGAATGCAAATTTGTATCTGTACTGTTATGTTTATAAATGTTGTCAATTTAAAAAAAATATATATTATGATGAGATGCAGTATTAAGTTGGTAATTAATGTTATTTATTATTTAGGCTGAGTGTGCTGTGTCGAGGTAAAATAAAATCTTCTTGTACTGTATTCCAAGCAATAAAATAAAAAGTAAAAAAAACGGCAATGACGACTTTCTGGGCATTACCTCCTGACTTTTCCCTCTCAAAACGTTTCCGACCTTTGTCGAAGACTTCACAGAGACCTTGTCCTTTGTCTACCTTTCGTCAATGAGCCCATCTTTGGATCTAGCATACAGCCTTGCCCTCCTGAGAACTCTACCTTTCGAAAATGTTGCCAGTGTGAAGGTAACTTTTTTACTGGAACCAGTCACATCTGTCTATTCAACCTGTGCTCCCTTGTGGTCGGCCTTAAACCTTACCCATCTATCCGTTCAGCTTGACCAGTTGCCCACGGGTGGTGATTAACACTTTTTGGCACTATTTTGGAAAATTCATATCTTTGGTTCCCCTTATTGGATTTTTGTTGGAGTGGTGTCATTTTGTTCATTGTAAAAGTCTCGATTTTTATAAATTGGAGTGGGATTTTTGTTGTGTAATGTTTTTGACTTGATGTTTGACTCTTTAGGTAGTTCTAAGGGCTTTGTTACGAGTATGCGATCAACGGAACCGTCATACTCGTGGTGGCGGTCTGACCAATGCCACACTGGTGATCCGCCCACCGTGGCACTCAGACTGCCACGAGACCACTGGCTCCCTTTGAAACAAGAATTCCACTGCGTCAGTGGTCTGGAAATGGCCAGGAATATGCTAGCGGTGCAATGCCAGCACCCCCGAGCATATTCTGATTTGAATGTCCAGTGAGCCCGCCATGAAAGTGTTTATTAAAAGCCCAGGAGAAAAATCCAGAAAAAAAGGAAAAAGTAGCTTTCAAATTAGAAATTGGAAGGATATGGGGAGGTTGTAATCAAATATAAAAGAGTCAATTAAAAATACCAAGAATAATTAAACTTTAAGATGTAGTAATGTGAGTCAAGGAATCTCTCCAGAGTCATGCAAAAGATTATTTGACTGGTTCTGAAAATATGAAGAACACATTGACGTAGACCATTAGAGTATATTAGATAAGGAGAAAAATCCCAAAAAGGAGGAATTGGTAGCCTCCAAAACTGGAAATTGAAAGAATACCATAGAGGCTATGGATCGAATATGAATGGGTCTATGAAAATACCTAGAATAAATTACATTTGAGAGGTCATAATATAAGTCAAGGAATTTCTCTAGTAGTTTCAGGTCTAGCCAAGGATATTATTTTTAAAGAGTGAGTGAAAATTCCAATCAGTACTGGATCAAAGAAGGAGGCTTAGAGACTCAAAACAATTTGGTCTTTTGAGACATACACCAGGCCGGCACAGGATCCAGCATATCACAGGTCATAAAAACAAGAAAGAGCAGAGCAAGACCAATAGACTCATATTCATCCATATAAAGCATGGAATCGTGATTTTGAACAGGAACTACTACTTGTCTGTCATGCTGCGAATAGCACTGTTTTAATTGCTTTAAAAGTCACATTGTAATTTGCACTTTAGTCAAGGAGGCTTAAACTTACTCTCTGCCTTGGTAACTTTTTCGTCGTGACCGTTGGTGCCCTTATGTAAGAGCAGGCCCACCCCTAGTAAGGTCAGCTTGCTAGTTGTTTGATGCATAAGTGGGGGATAATACAGCATACTGACGCGACTGCAAGCCTGTCTGCACCCGTCAGTACCCGTATTTTTTACCCACCAAGCTTACACTACGACATAGCTACTGGCACTTAGGAAGGGTAAGTGTGAAAATACAACCAGTGGGCTGGGAATAAGGACTACCCCCCATGGCTTTGCTCTCACTACAATTTTTCACTCACAGCCGTCAATTTTCCTCCCACTAGTTCCCCAAAAAGGGATAATGTCCTATTTAGCACAGCCAAGGAAATCAACATAGATAGTACTCAATTAGCTCCCTCTCAAAGTACCTCTATAGGGAAAAATAACCAGTTTGAACCCTCTAGTGGAGTACTAATAGCTATCCTGGACAATACTAGATCTGTGATTAAACATGAGTACGAGTTTGAATGCCTGATGCAGACATCTAACCTGGATTTGGTCTTCCTGATGGAAACATGGGCCACAGCCACTTTCGAACCAGACTGGATCACGGCATTGCCTGCCAGATATGTACTATCTAGTATACCCAGAAAGGGGCAAAAAGGTGGAGGTATAGCCATTATACACAGGTCTTAGCTTAAAGTTACCTTTGAGGCAGCTCTACTGCTGGAGACGGGAGTCATGACTTTTAATATTAGAACTGGCAACACCGTTTCCTTCCCCTGGCTACTTCTTTATAGACAGCTTGGCCCTAAACCCACATGTATCTAAGGTCTACAGACCTTTATGGAATCCTGTCTAGACTCCCCAACCTTTACGATACTGGTGGATTTTAACTTTCATTTAGAGTGTAACAAGAATGCAGATACTTCTACACTACTAGACAATCTGGAAGGCTATGGTCTAACACAGATAGTCAAGGAACCCACACACAAGGCTCAGCTCAAGCTAGATGGCATTTATACTCGCAATCCTTCTATCATAGTGAACAAAGTATTACCTTTAACCTGGACTGATCGTATGGCGATTTTCTTCAACCTTTCCGGTCCAACCAATCAATCCCCTCAATTAAACAACCAACCCCACACTAAAGTAAGATCCTGGTGCAAAATCAGGAAAGACACATTAAAAGAGATACTTGACAATAGTACTCACGTCCTAGACATGGACACGAACAAGGCGGCTGACAATTACGACAACTGGATCAGCTGGCCCCAGAAAGGACAATTAAACAGTGGAGAAACAAACTCTCTGCCCCGTAGTATAACTCAGAGCTTAAAGTTCTAAAATCTAAGAGTAGACGCTCAGAGCATGCATGGAGGACTTAATATAGCGAGAAAGGTTAAGCTACATAAAAACTTGCACAAACTGAATATAAGGAAGCCACAAAAGCTCCAACAAGATCTATTACACAAGCAAAATTGAGGCGGCAAAAAACTCTTCAAGAGAACTTTTCAAGGCCGTCACCGCCTTGTCCAAACTGCAACAGGAGAAATATGTGCTCCCTATCAGGAGCTCTGTGACAAAATGTCCAATTTCTTCTAGTCCATGGTTCAAACGATATATGATGAAGTGGCTGTGAGGATCCCTGCCCCCACCACCTCTTTTTTTTTTACAAATAATGGAGGATTTTTCCTCATCTACTAGGAAGGGCCAGTTGACCAGTTTCTCACCTCTGTCTGCGGACAAAGTCAATAATCTGCTATTAGCCACCAAATCAGGGTCCCCAACAGATCCCTGTCCCCCTGATATAATACATCTGGCTTCAGGTAAGATCAGTATCTTACTAACCCCTCTTCTGAACAATGTTATTAGGACAGGAATCTTCCCTGCTTCCTGGAAGAGAGCCTGTATTAGTACCATCCTAAAGAAACCTTCCCCACATGCATCTGAGGTGAAGAACTACCGTCCAATTTCCTGTCTATCCATGGCGACTACAATTCTTGAGAAATCCATTAATCAAGATTTAAGCGGCTACCTTGAAGCCAATGTCCACCTAGATTCTACTCAATATGGCTTCTGTCCACGCCACTCCAGAGAGTCAGCATTAATCATGGCCACGGAAGCAATTCGCATGCGGATCGATGGGGGGGAAGGTAGAGCCGTCCTGGTCCTACTTAACCTATCAGCCGGGTTTGATACCGTGAATCACATGGTACTCACGCAACGGCTGAAGGCAACAGGAATCAAAGAGGCTGCTCTAACTCTTCTCACCTCATTCCTGACTGCTAGAGAAAAGAGCATGTGCTGGGACAATTTTAAATCTGAGAGCTTTTCCCTTCCCTGTAGAGTCCCCAAAGGCTCAGCTCTATCGCCAACACTATTTAACATCTGTGTTATGACTCTGGCCAAACTGATTAGGGCCCACAGTTTTTCGTTGGTGTCATACGCCTACGATACTCAGATTGTTATTTCCATTTCCTCAAGCATAGACACAGTGGTGGGGAGATTCTACAGGTGTCTTGAGCACATAATGGAATGGATGCATAACAACGACCTCAAATTGAACACAGATAAAATGGTGGCCATGGAGTTTGTAAATGGACCTCCAATTGGAGTCAATCTTGGTGGCCGGTAGTGGTAGGGGTCTGTCCTGTCCCGGTGACAAAAGTGAAGGGATTGGGGTTTCTCTGTGATGTCCAGTTAAATTTCTCAGGACAGATGAATCTTGTGACCTCATACTGCTTCTTTTAACTAATACTTTTGCGTATAATCCTGCCTTTCATTTCACTAGACCTTAGAAAAACTGTGGTATGCACTCTAATTCTTTCTTGAATTGACTATTGTAATGCACTCTATTTAGTCATTGACAAGCGTCAACTGTTAAAACTGCAATCACTGCAAAATGCTGCAGCAAGAATTCTGCTTAATGTTCATAAATACCACCATATTTCTGGTAGCATCAGGAAGCTCCACTGGCTCCCAGTTAGGCAGCACATCCAGTTAAAGGTGCTCTGCGTGGTACATAAAGTACTCTACAGTGGAGGGCCATTGGATCTACAGAAACTTTTTCAGTGGTACACCCCCCGTCAGAATGATAGATCGGCCAGTAAAGCCTGGGCCAGATTCCTAAAAGCAACAAAGCAAGATGCGGAGGTAGATGCCTCGCTTATTGAGCTCCAAAACTCTGGAATGAGCTTCCAACCCATATTAGGCTTCAAGCTACCAGACCTCTGTTCAGGAAAATGGTCAAAACCTGGTTATTTCCTACTTAGGAATGTTCCGGTACTTCCTGTGCGTTGTTCACATTTCTACGCAAACCTTAGCGCCAAGACACCTCGGCATTCGTGCGCACTATAAATCCTTTACTTACTTACTTAATATTATGGGGTTGAATCATGTCAGATGGAATTCTGAAAAAGTCCCAGCAAATTCAAGTCTTTCAGGTGACCTTAGATGAGGCTCTCTTTTGAATAATCATGATGACTATAACAGACTAAAGATAGGCCACAGATCATCCTACAGTCACTGATGCAGAGGTGTTGGCTACAAAGATTATTCAAAGTGAAGAGATCACAAATTATCCCTAAAGAGTCATAGCAAGAAACCACTACCCTAGGTCACCACTTACAGAAGTCTGCAAAAACTAGCTCTTCCTAAAGAATGATGACGCATCCTACAGCAAAAAACGAAAGATGCCTGAATTGAAGAATATGACTCCATGTGGTAAGCATGTGAAGAACCCTGCACCAAGGTTGCCTGCACTGGCTATGCCTAATTCCCATGAATTTCCTTCTGAAGCCATTTCTCAGTTGTTTCATTCAACTCTGCTCCATTTATAATCAGTGTATAAAAGTGATAAGTATTGTAAGTGGTAGTTTGTCGAATGGTACACAGCCAATTTTCAACTCAAACAATGGAGAATTCAAATTTTGATAGCAGTAAAACTGAGATCCAAAGTGAAATGTCTCTGGTATAAAATGGAACGTTCAAGGCTGCAACTGAAGGCCTCTCCCAAGCAAAATGCTATATTATGTTCACAAATGGTGCAAAAACAATTGCATCAAATAATGGAATGTATTATGCAAGAAAATTCTATTCTGTCTCAAACAAACGTTTTTAAGGAGAATTCAGATTGAAGAATCGGTCTTTACTCAAGACTATGTTGTCATTTTCTGCAGAGAACGCAATGTGAAGGAATTTCTACCACATAGTGTGGAGTTAAGAAAGTAAACTTTGAGTTCCCAATTAGTTTCACAATATGCTTATTGCATGCTCATCTGATGCTAACAGGATTAAGGCAATGTGAAGATCTCCTGTTCTCTCCTTCCCTTAAGATCTTTGTTCATCCGTGTATTATCAGATTGACACTTTGCTGTTTTATTTTATCCTCTAGTTATTTTCTTGCCCCATGGTTTTGAAGGTAGTGATTTTATATTTATAAGTGGCTGAGTCATATATGGAAACTCTTCTGTGTCATTGGTTTGCGTTTCGCCTAAACACAATCAGGCTGCCTGTGCTGAGGTGTAGCAAGGCAACTGTGTAGTTATGTCACTTGTGTTCTCTGAGGATATGGAGGGTTTTAAGTAGTTCAATGAGTTGATTGATTTTAGGGGGTTTCTAAACTATTTGCTCTTTCCATTGTTTTCTCTTATCCCAATGGGATAATTTTGCTTAGAAGTTTCGATTCTTTTGAATTCTTCTTGCATCATTCACATTGTAGGTTCTTCTACATTCTTTTAAGCATGTCCATCATCATGATATATGTTTTGTTGCTTTTCACTCTTAATGTATTTCTCATTAAGAAAGAAGCTCTATCTTCCTGCTTCAAGTTGGTGTTGGTGTCTAATTGCAATCACCACTCTCGCAAAGTACATATGAAGTGTAGTTGTCTGCATCACAGCATTCCTTTTAGTCTCCATTGTTGAAAAACTTGCATGTTATTGAGTCACCTGGTGATAAGTCTTTAGCCATTATGAAGGGTTTCATGCAGGTAACCTGGAATCTGATAAGTGTGCAGTCGACCACATTGTCTTGTATTTTGGATGTGGATACATCTAAGTTGTGCATGAATAGTAGAGTTTAAATGTAGTTGAGGCTTGCTTTTGATTATTGCTATCATTTATGATCTTTATAATGAGCGTTTTCAACATAAGGGATTCTGTAGTTTTGACTGCAAATGAAGAGTAAGATTTAAAAACTTGTTTTAGTGTACATGGCATTTTGTTCTTTCACATCTCATGTGAAGGAGAAAGACTCAAATAATGAATAAAATTAATTTCCATATTAAAAATTAAGAAATAGGTAGACTTTGTGCCTGCAACTCATGAATCACTGACACAATACTGTGGTAAAAAATATCATTGACAAAAATATTGTGTCAATATCGTTTAACCACAATATTGTGCTCACATATTTATAATGGTAAGTACCAAAATGTTGGGAAAAAAAATATTGCTGACATATACAGAAATATTGATTTTTTAAATAAAAAAAGCATAAATAATTCAGTAAGAAAAAGTATATTATTTAATGTAGACAATAAATGAAATAAAAAAATTAAAACTCCATTAATCACATTTAGTAAAAGTACTTTAAGCATTTAAATAAATTAAAAAATGAAAACAAACAATGCTATAACATTTAATCAATATGATGAAAACTATGGGAGTTTAAGAATATTAAATATACTATTCTCCCACTAGGGAAAGTGTTGGACTTCAGAGGGTTTACATTTACTATTCCCACTCCAGTCTAAGCATTAGTAGTGAAAGAGTTGGAATTCGGAGGTGTTAGATTTACTATTTCTACTTCAGTCGCCGCAATGGTAGGGAAAGTGTTGGACTGCGGAGGAGTTAGATTTATTATTCCTACTCAAGTCAGTGCAGCAGTAAGGAAAGTGTTAGACTTTGGAGAGGTTAAGTTTAATATTCCCTCACGAAACAGCACAACAGTAGAAAGTGTTGGACTTTGAAGAGGTAAAATTTACTATTCCCAATTCAGTCTGTGCAACAGTGGGGAGGCGCTGGACTTCAGATGGGTAAAATGTGCTATTCCCACTCCAAACAGCACAATAGTAGAGAAAGTGTTTGACTTTAAAGTGATTACATTTAAAACTTCTACTCCAGTGTGTGCAACAGTAGGGAAAGTGTTGGACTTCAAATTGCTTAAATGTATTATTCCCACTTAAAACAGCACAAAAGTAGGGAAAGTGTTGGACTTCGGAGGCATTACATTTAGTATGATGACTCGAAACTAAGCAATGGTAGGGAGAGCGTTGGACTTCAGAGGGATAAGATTTACTATTCCCACTCCAGTTACCACAATAGTAGGCAAATTGTTAGATTTCAGAGGAGTTAGATTTGCTATCCCTAAACAAGTCAGTGAAACAGTAGGGAAAGTGTTAGATGTGAACTAACTGTACTCTATTATTGACCATTCACTGGGGTTACAATGCTGTAAATATTTTCTTAACAGACGTAGAATTTGTAATTTGGAACATACCGAAATGTTATTGAAATTGATGGAATTCTGCCTCCTTAACAACATGTTCTTATTCAATCGCACTATGTATAAAAAAACCCTTGGCACTGCTATGGGGACATGCTTTGCCCCTAGCTTTGCTAATCTGTTCCTAGGGGTCCGGGAAGATGAGGTCCTGAAAAATTAAAGGCAAGCCCCGAAGGAAACAGAGTAGTGAATTGGTATAGGTACATAGATGACCTTTTTGTGGTGTGGAAAGGGAGTGAGGAAAGCGCAAGAGATGCCATCATTGAACTTAAAAATAATACCTCGATGTGCTGGTGGAAATAGAGAATAACAACATAAACACCTGACTCCACAGAAAGATGACAGCAGGAAATAGCCTTCTCCATGCTCTCAACAGCCACCCAGAAACACTCAAATGGAGCATTCCATTTGGGGAGCTGTTGAGAGCAAGAAGAAATTGCAGCCCTGAAGAAAACTTCCTTGCTGAACAAGAAAACCTGATGAGACGATTCCGAGAAAGAGGGGATCCTAGCTGGGTATTATCCAAAGCCAAAGAGAAGGTAAAAAAGATAAAAAGAGAGGAGACTCTCTAGAAAAACACATAACTGAGACTGATACCACCACAAGGGCGATTCTAACTTATAACAGAGACTCCAAGAAAGTATCTAAAATTCTTAATCAAAATTGGAATGTCCCCTCAAGTGATTCCACTATAGGACAAACTCTCCAAGATAGACCGAACATTACATACAGGAAAGGGAGAAATCTTAGAGATTTCCTTGTGAAGGGAGATATCATGAGCATAAACATGAACACACAATTGGTCTACAGGGATTCTTCCCATGCGGCCACTGTAAGGCTTGCAGAAACAGCTCCATGAGAAAAACCTATCACACACCAATTGAATAGTCCGTGTAAAAAGAGATACGTAGGAAGCACCACACTAGCTACTAAGAAAAGGGTGTTGGAGCACATGAGGGCAATCATTAACAAAGACCTCCAGTACCCAGTAGCGCGACATTTTTCCAAATACCATCTGTCCAATAGCTCGCTCCTCACATTCTTTGCAATAGAACAGATCAAACACACCCACAGGTGAGGTAACAGAACCCTCACCTTGAGGAAAAAAGAATCGTGGCATATAATCAATCTCCAAACCAAGTACCCTGAAGGTCTTAACCAGGATGAGGACATGAGTATACATCTGCACGAATAGTGCCACAAGAGGGAGGCAGAGAACATATCGTAGTCAGGATAACATCTTGTCCGATTGGAATTTAGACTACTTGACTAGAACATTGAATGCTTTTGTAACTGTTGCGGTATTTTCACATGCTATAGTAGTCTTCAGAATTTGAATCAGATCTGATCTTACACTCACACTATGAACTCTTTCAAGGATGTATGAACACACTTTTCAATAATTTTTTATATTATTGTGTCATTGCATTTACCTTTTCTTTGTTCTTTTTTTTCTTTCTATCACAGGAGAAAAGGAAGGGGCCGACAGAGAAGATCAGCTTCCAACATATCCCCCTAACCTTTTCTTCAATCACTTGGAGGGACAGACCCATCAGATAAGAGATCCATCTTCCTAATTGAGTATAGCTCTGTATCTAGGGTCATGAGTTTGTGGGTAGATTAGTTTATTATAGTAAAATGGAATTTACAGATTATGTTTGCATTGGTGGACTACTGGGGTGTTGGTATGGGGATTGTGTGATGCATCAAGACATATAAGAAGTAGTTGGAGGAATGAAGCATAGTGTTTTACAAATGAACAAGTGGGATACTATTGGCACTAAGCCGGCCATGACACATATAAACATAGAGGGGTCTACTGAATAGTAGGTTGCGACAATGGCACTTTGTCATAGAGGTTTGTACACAACACGTGAAACTAGATACATATCTAGGTGGGCACAAGAGCAGTAAATAATGGTCAAATAAGCACTACGCCGAGAACTGTATACAACATTTGGACCCCATCCTTAGCAACTCTATATAGACTGCCCAGAGTAAAAATGTGAACACTAGGGGCTAATTCCACACATTAACTGAGGGGAATATTGCGAGTGATATTCGCTCTAACATCCATAGAAAACTACTAATGGCACTATGCCAAGAAGTTGTTAAACTTTCAATTTTTATCTTACTTTTTAACTTACTTTCATCTCCATTTTCTTTTGTTTTCTTGCAATTATATATACATGGATAAAATGACATAGGCATGCGGTAAAGAAATGCAAATATAAATGTATATTACTAGTGTGCATTAGACCAACACAAGTTTAGATTAATTTAGTATTAGTATTTCTGTATACAGACATATGGATTTGCACACTACAAAATGGATGCCTTGTAACACAATGTATGTTGCACTTGCTGTCCCCCTTTTCACTTTTCACACCGTCTATGTAAGTATGCCCTTCCCCTCAATTCACTGTGTGACCAAGCTTGCTTCGCAAGTGAAACGCGTAACCTGGAAATAAACCAACTTTTGGTAATTGCACAACCCTCTGAGTGATCGTTAATTGGAAATGTGTTGATGAAATAATGTCTAGCGCGCTCCGACGGCTCTGAACGATCCTCTGCGTAGGGCGTGGGGAAGCAGAAAGAGCAGAAACAGAAGAAATATATATTTTATATATATATATATATATATATATATATATACACATATGTATGTGTATATATGTATGTGTATATATATATATATATATATATATATATATATATATATATATTACCTACTGGCGGTCGCCAGTAGGTAGTTATACTTAGGACCTATTATCCATAGGAAATCCCCAACATTCTATTTGGAATAACTTTGGCGCCGGTTGACGAATCTTCGCGAAATTTTCAAAACTTGTGGCACGCTCTGGTCCGCTCCAGTATAACTGCCACAAATATAATCAGTATCAAGGAGAGATACCATGGTTGCTTATACGACTGGAGAGGCAAAGGTCTAATTTCAAAATTGGAACTTGATTACTTGAAAAATGATTATCCTATCACTCCGCAACTTTACCTACTTCCTAAAGTCCACAAGATTGCAGAATGCCCACCGGGAAGGCCTATCATTTCTCCCATTGGAAGCCTTTTTGAGAACACCAGCAAATACATAGACTTTTTTCTTCAACTGTTTGTGCAAACATTACCTGCATATTTAAAGGACACTGGAGATTTTTTGAAGAAGATTTTCGATTGTAATTGGCAAAAAGATTTTGTTTTCATGACATTGGATGTTCAAAGCCTATATACAAGTATTAGACACAGAGATGGCTTGAATGCAGTGAAACACTACCTTAGCACAAGAAACATTGGTTTCCATCAACATACTTTTATGCTGCTAAATATGATTGAATGGTGTCTAGAAAACAATATTTTTATGTTTGACAGACTTCTGTACAAACAACTACAAGGTACAGCAATGGGTACTTGCTTCGCCCCCAGCTATGCTAATTTGCATATGGGCTGGTGGGAGGAGCAAGTACTCATGCAAGAATTCTCCACACAAATGTCAGAAAATGTAGTGCTATACCAGCGCTACATAGATGACATTTTTATTTTATGGAGAGGTACTGAACAGGAAGCCATTGATTTTGCTACTAAACTTAATGTAAACGACCTAAACCTGAAATTTACCTGTACTACCAGCACTACATCCATAGTATTTCTTGATTTAGAGCTTTACATTAGTGATAACAAAGTACAGTCTCGTACATTCAGGAAAACAACATCGGGGAATGCGATTTTACACGCCCAGAGTTTCCATCCAACTAAACTAATAGAAAGCATTCCCTATGCAGAATGTCTGCGTATGAAACGTAATTGTAGTACCACAGAGAGCTTACAAGCCTCTACACAGAACTTGTGTACAAGACTCAGCAAGAGAGGTTACAGAACACAAACCTTGGATAAAGCCAAACAAAAGTGTACAAGCATTACTAGAGAAAATTTGATTTTCAAAAAATCAGAAGTAAAGTTGGTCCAGGAAGTTCAAACCCCTAGATTAGTTACAGGGTACAACTTGTATCACAATAATCTAAGAAGAATTTTGTACAGACACTGGCCGTTAGTCCAATGTGATCCCATCATAGGCCCCTCATGTACCAAGCTCCCTCAACTAACATTCAGAAGAGCTAAGTCCATGAAAAGTGAATTAGTTGTCAATGCCCCTGCAAGTGAAAAGGGTAGCAGTTGGCTAAAAGCGCAAAAGGGATTCTTTAAGTGTACAAGATGCAAAGCTTGCAGACATGGAGAAAATACTATATCAGTCTCCACCCCCCTAATAAAAACTCCGTTTGAAATCCGTGACCACTACACATGTAAGACAGATTTTGCGGTGTATGTGTTACGATGTACATGTAATAAAATGTACGTAGGAAGCACAATCCACCCCGTAAGTGTAAGGATATTGCAACACCTAAGGGCAATTAACAATGACGACCCGTCATATCCTGTGGCTTGACACATAAACACAGTACACGGAGGGAGATCAGAAGATCTAAAATATTTTGTCATAGACAGTGTGAAAAAGAATGTCAGGGGAGGCAATAGGCAATTGTTGCTACGGAAATTGGAATCCAAATACATAATTTCATTGGATTGTAAAATTCCTAATGGAATGAACGCAGACGAAGCACTGAGTACACACTTGTAATCCCCTAGTGCAGCACAACTATATATTGATGTCCTAACAATCGCTTTATATTGTAAAGTAGCTGCTCGTTTTGAGATCCCTGAGATAATTCATAGTATGTGTACTATTTTTTGTTCCAACCCCCCCCTTTTTTTCACTCTTCAGATTATAGCCTTTTCAGCTTAGTTTCAGTTTTCTGTATTTATGTGCATAATAGAATATCAGACTAACGTTATTAGGCCAACTGTTCCTGTTACATTATTTGTAATTTTTGTTTCATTTGATTGATCACTGCCCACTTGGGCTCAATGGTCTGAGCGCACTGTTTCACCTAGATGTTGCATTAAGGCAACATACCAAATTTAATTATTTTTAAAATATAATAACTAACTACAGTTGACCTATTTTGAAACATGACAAAATGTGTAATTTAAGTTTACATTGTTATTCTTTGTTCTTTACGTGAGTCAACTATCAGTGTTTCACTTATCTTAAGAACTCTTCTATGTCCTTTACTAACCTTGTGTCGCAAAGGCAACCACTTGTGCTTGATATGAGTGTTGAAAACTGAGATAGGACCGCATTTGAGTAAAATTAGGCAAGTGAGCAAGGCGGACTCGTCCGCCGAAACGCGTCTTGTGTTGGAGCGTTGTTGATGGAATAAATATCTTTGAAAGTATCCCACGGTGTCAGTGCCTGTTCTTAACGAAGACAAGCAGGATTGGACCCAATATATATATATATATATATATATATATATATATATATATTACCTACTGGCGGTCGCCAGTAGGTAGTTATACTTAGGACCTATTATCCATAGGAAATCCCCAACATTCTATTTGGAATAACTTTGGCGCCGGTTGACGAATCTTCGCGAAATTTTCAAAACTCGTGGCACGCTCTGGTCCGTTCCTATCCTGAAAGTCTTGGCGTGATTGGTTAAGCGGAGGCCGAGAAAAAAGGGGGGTCCCAGAACATGTTTTCCCCATGCAATTTTCCTTAGGGACCGTTAGTCGCAGCTACAGCCCGAACTGCTGAACGGAATTACACCAAATTTGGCAGAAAGGTAGACCTTGGTTCAGAGTTGTGCCTTTTGCTTAAGTGGTGTAAATCCGTTCAGTAGTTTTTTTGGATATTAAAGGGAAAATAGATAGATATATCTGGGCGGAGCCTAACCACTCATCTCATCGTGAGATCTGATTGGCTGTCAGCACTTCATCCAAGAAGTGTTGGCAGCCATCTTGGGACCAATATACATGATAGCACCTCATTAAAAAGCATTGCAGTTAATAGAAGGTTTTAAGACTTTAGCTACATTATAAATCATTTGTTGATGGTACCATACTCATTTTAAGAATTGTGGTGTGTTCTAAGGTGATTTTACCATGTGATGTGAAAAAGCCTTCTGCTGGGATATCATGAATCATGTTTGAGAGAAAACTATTTTCTCATGCTTTTCCCACAGAGGTTTGGAAGGTGATCTATAAGCTAAACTGAGAGCATATTTTCTGTAAATTCACATTATCTTTCTCAGTCATGTGAGAATGAAGTCTGACATTCTCAGTAAAACATGTACATCCAACAAGGGCAGAGGCTGTCAGTTGATTCCTTTGTGTTCTACTGCAGCTTCCCAGAGTGTTCTAAAGAACAACTAGAGCGCTAACAGTCCTACTTATGACAAACGTATGGCACACCTGAAGCCATCTTGATTGGAATAAAGTGGTAACTCTTAAAACATTTAATTTAAAAAGGAACAAAATGAGGGGGTTAATTTTGCCATAGAAAGTATGATTAGTGCTGCAGAAAGAAAAATCAGGGCACATTTTGAGTGACTTCTCAAATCCTCTTCTATTTCATTAAAAATTCTAACATGCAGACTGAAACATGCACTTTCAATACCAGCAGCAGACTTCCCTGGTGAGCACTAGCTTTACTACAGTGATCTAATGAGCAACTAGAGTGCTAACATTCTGAATTTATGACAAATGTGTGACACATCTGAATGCCTTCTTGATGGATTCAAAGTAAAAAACTGAAAGTATTTCCTACTGAGGAGATTGTAGTAAATGAGGAAATTAGGAAACTTCATATAACAAATAAGTCTCCCAAGATGGCCACCAGAGTCAAAAGAGCCCAAATGTAGCACAAATATCACCCAAATGTAACCCAAGTATAGCCCAATGACAGAATGTCCCAGAGTGTTCTAAAGAACAACTAGAGCGCTAACAGTCTTACTTATGACAAAAGTATGGCACACCTGAAGCCATCTTGATTGGAATAAATTAGTAACGTTTAAAACACTTAAATTGCAAAGGAACAACATGAGGGGATTCATTTTACCATAGAAATTATGATTAGTGCAGTAGAAAGAAAAATTAGGGCACATTTTGACTTCTCAAATCCTCTTCTATTTCAATAAAAAATTCTGACATGCAGACTGAAACATGCACTTTGATTACCAGCAGCAGACTTCCCTGGTGAGCAGTAGCTTTACTACACTGATCTAATGAACAACTAGAGTGCTAACATTCAGAATTTATGGCAAATGTGACACATCTGAATGCCTTCTTGATGGAACCAAACTAAATAAGCATTGAAAATGCAATAGGTCTTGCCCTCGTTTAAGTTAAAGCAATTCTGTTTGTAAATAGGTGGCTTTTTAGCTTTGCTTGTATTAGTGTTTTTCAAACTTTCATGTACATAACATGCATATGTATGCATATATGTATATGTATATGTATGCATGCACTTATATTTGTATTGATATAGATATACAGATTATATATGTTTATATATGTATGTATATATGTATACACATACATATATATATAAATGCATATGCATATATATGCTTATATATGTGCATATGTATGCATGGAGAGATAGGTAGAGAGAGGTAGAGAGGTAGAGGTGTAGAGGTAGATGTGTAGAGGGAACAAGGTAGAGGTAGAGAGGTAGAGGTGTAGAGAGGTAGAGGTGTAGAGAGGTAGAGAGCAGTAGAGAGAGGTAGAGAGAGGTAGAGAGGTAGAGAGTAGAGAGTGAGTAGTAGAGAGTAGTAGAGAGTAGAAGAGAGTAGTAGAGAGAGTAGCAGTGAATGAGTAGTAGATAGAAGTAGAGTGAGTAGTAGAGAGTGAGTAGTAGAGAGCAGTAGAGAGTGAGTACTAGAGTGAGTAGTAGAGAGTAGTAGAGAGTGACTAGTAGAGAGTAGTAGAGAGTGAGTCGTAGAGAGTGAGTAGCAGAGAGAGAGTAGTAGAGAGTAGTAGAAAGTGAGTAGAAGAGTGAGTAGAATAGAGTAGTAGAGAGAGAGTAGTAGAGAGTAGTAGAGAGTGAGTAGTAGAGTGAGTAGTAGAGAGTGAGTTGTAGAGCGTAGTAGAGAGAGAGTAGTAGAGAGTGAGTAGTAGAGAGTAGTATAGAGTGAGTAGTAGACAGTGAGTAGTAGAGAGTTGTAGAGAGTGAGTTGTAGAGAGTGAGTAGTAGAGAGAGAGTAGTAGAGAGTGAGTAGTAGAGAGTGACTAGTAGAGAGAGAGTAGTAGAGAGTAGTAGTGTAGTAGAGAGTGAGTAGTAGAGAGTAGTGGAGTAGTAGAGAGTGAGTAGTAGAGAGTAGTAGAGAGTGAGTAGTAGAGTGAGTAGTAGAGAGTAGTAGAGAGTGAGTAGTAGAGTGAGTAGCAGAGAGTAGTAGAGAGCGAGTAGTAGAGAGCAGGTAGTAGAGTGTGTAGTAGAGAGTGAGTAGTAGAGAGTAGTAGAGAGTGAGTAGTAGAGAGAGTAGTAGAGAGTGAGAAGTAGAGATAGTAGTAGAGAGTAGTAGAGTAGTAGAGAGTGAGTAGTAGAGTGAGTAGTGGAGAGTAGTTGAGAGTGAGTAGTAGAGAGTGAGTAGTGGAGAGTGAGTAGTAGAGAGTAGTAGAGAGCGAGTAGTAGAGAGTGAGTAGTAGAGAGTGAATAGTAGAGAGTAGTAGAGAGCGAGTAGTAGAGAGTGAGTAGTAGAGAGTAGTAGAGTGAGTAGTAGAGAGTGAGTAGTAGAGAGAGAGTAGTAGAGAGAGAGTAGTAGAGAGTGAGTGGTAGAGAGAAGTAGAGAGTAGTACAGTGAGTAGTAGAGAGTAGTAGAGAGTGAGTAGTAGAGAGTGAGTAGTAGAGAGAGTAGTCGAGAGTGAGTAGTAAAGAATAAGTAGTAAAGAATACTAGAGAGCGAGTAGTAGAGAATGAGTAGTGGAGAGTGAGTAGTAGAGAGTGAGTAGTAGAGAGTGAGTAGTAGACAGTAGTAGAGTGATTAGTAGAGAGTGAGTAGTAGAGAGAGAGTAGTAGAGAGTAGTAGAGAGTGAGTAGTAGAATTGTAGAGAGTGAGTAGTAGAGAGAGAGTAGTAGAGAGTGAGTAGTAGAGAGAGAGTAGTAGAGAGTAGTAGTGTAGTAGAGAGTGAGTAGTAGAGAGTAGTGGAGTAGTAGAGAGTGAGTAGTAGAGAGTAGTAGAGAGTGAGTAGTAGAGTGAGTAGCAGAGAGTAGTAGAGAGCGAGTAGTAGAGAGCAGGTAGTAGAGTGTGTAGTAGAGAGTGAGTAGTAGAGAGTAGTAGAGAGTGAGTAGTAGAGAGAGTAGTAGAGAGTGAGAAGTAGAGATAGTAGTAGAGAGTAGTAGAGTAGTAGAGAGTGAGTAGTAGAGTGAGTAGTGGAGAGTAGTTGAGAGCGAGTAGTAGAGAGTGAGTAGTGGAGAGTGAGTAGTAGACAGTAGTAGAGAGCGAGAAGTAGAGAGTGAGTAGTAGAGAGTGAGTAGTAGAGAGTAGTAGAGAGCGAGTAGTAGAGAGTGAGTATTAGAGAGTAGTAGAGTGAGTAGTAGAGAGTGAGTAGTAGAGAGAGAGTAGTAGAGAGTGAGTAGTAGAGAGTGAGTGGTAGAGAGAAGTAGAGAGTAGTACAGTGAGTAGTAGAGAGTAGTAGAGAGTGAGTAGTAGAGAGAGTAGTAGAGAGTAGTGGAGTAGTAGAGAGTGAGTAGTAGAGAGTGAGTAGTAGAGAGAGTAGTCGAGAGTGAGTAGTAGAGAACAAGTAGTAAAGAATACTAGAGAGCGAGTAGTAGAGAATGAGTAGTGGAGAGTGAGTAGTTGAGAGTAGTAGAGAGTGAGTAGTAGAGAGTGAGTAGTAGACAGTAGTAGAGTGAGTAGTAGAGAGTGAGTAGTAGAGAGAGAGTAGTAGAGAGTGAGTAGTAGAGTAGTAGAGAGTAGTAGAGAGTAGTAAAGAGTGAGTAGTAGAGAGTGAGTAGTAGTAGAGAGTAGTAGAGAGTGAATAATAGAGAGTGAGTAGTAGAGAGTGAGTAGTAGAGAGAGTAGTAGAGAGTATTAGAGAGTGAGTAGTAGATAGTGAGTAGTAGAGAGTAGTAGAGAGTGAGTAGTAGAGAGTAGTAGAGGGTGAGTAGTAGAGCGTGAGTAGTAGAGTAGTAGAGAGTGAGTAGTAGAGAGTAGTAGAGAGTGAGTAGTAGAGAGTGAGCAGTAGAGAGAGTAGTAGAGAGTAGTAGAGAGTGAGTAGTAGAGTAGTAGAGAGTAGTCAGTCAGTGTCAGTCAGTCAGTCAGTGTCAGTCAGTCAGTGTCAGTCAGTGTCAGTGTCAGCCAGTCAGTGTCAGTCAGTCAGTCAGTGTCAGTCAATCAGTGTCAGTCAGTGTCAGTCAATCAGTGTCAGTCAGTTTCAGTCAGTCAGTATCAGTCAGTCAGTGTCAGTCAATCAGTGTCAGTCAGTCAGTGTCAGTTAATCAGTGTCAGTCAGTGTCAGTGTCAGTCAGTGTCGTTGTCAGCCAATCAGTGCCAGTCAGTGTCAATCAGTCAGTGTCAGTCTGTCAGTCAGTCAGTGTCAGCTACAGCAGCTCTGCTGACCTGGTTCTCTGGCTCTAAAGCAGCTCTTCTGACCTGGTTCCCTCCCTCTAAAGCAGGTCGGCTGACCTGGTTTCTCTGGCTCTACAGCAGGTCTGCTGACCTGGTTCTCTGGCTCTAGAGCTAGTCTGCTGACCTAGTTCTTAGGCTACAGAGCAGCTCTGCTGATCTGGCTCTCTGGCTCTACAACAGCTCTGCTGACCTGGTTCTCTGGCTCTAAAGCAGCTCTGCTGACCCGGTTCTATGGCTCTAAAGCAGTTCTGCTGACATGGTTCTCTGGCTCTAGAGCAGCTCTGCTGCCTTGTTCTCTCCCTCTAGAGCAGCTCTACAGACCTGGTTCTCTCCCTCTAAAGCAGCTCTACTGACCTGGTTTCTCTGGCTCTACAGCAGCTCTGCTGACCTATTTCTCTGGCTCTAGAGCAGCTCTGCTGACATGGTTCTCTGGCTCTAAAGCAGCTCTGCTGACCTGGTTCTATGGCTCTAAAGCAGCTCTGCTGACTTGGTTCTCTGGCTCTAGAGCAGCTCTTCTGACCTGGTTCTCTGGCTCTAAAGCAGCTCTGCTGACCTGCTGACCTGGTTCCCTGGCTCTAAAGCAGCTCTGCTGGCCTGGTTCTCTGGCTCTAAAGCAGCTCTGCTGACCTGGTTCTCTCCCTCTAAAGCAGCTCTGCTGACCTGGTTTCTCTGGCTCTACAGCAGCTCTGCTGACCTGGTTCTCTGGCTCTAGAGAGTCAGTGTCAGTCAGTCAGTGTTAGTGAGTGTCAGTCAGTCAGTGTCAGTCAATCAGTGTCAGTCAGTGTCAGTCAATCAGTGTCAGTCAGAGTCAGTGTCAGTCAGTGTCAGTGTCAGTCAATCAGTGTCAGTCAGTGTCAATCAGTCAGTGTCAGTCAGTCAGTGTCAGTCAGTCAGTGTCAGCTAAAGCAGCTCTGCTGACCTGGTTCTCTGGCTCTAAAGCAGCTCTGCTGGCCTGGTTCTCTCCCTCTAATGCAGCTCTGTTGACCTGGTTTCTCTGGCTCTACAGCAGGTCTGCTGACCTGGTTCTCTGGCTCTAGAGCTGCTCTGCTGACCTAGTTCTTAGGTTATAGAGCAGCTCAGCTGATCTGGTTCTCTTGGTCTACAACAGCTCTGTTGTTCTGGTTCTCTGACTCTAAAGCAGCTCTGCTGACCCGGTTCTCTGGCTCTAAAGCAGTTCTGCTGACATGGTTCTCTGGCTCTAGAGCAGCTCTGCTGACCTGGTTCTCTCCCTCTAGAGCAGCTCTGCTGACCTGGTTCTCTCCCTCTAAAGCAGCTCTACTGACCTTGTTTCTCTGGCTCTACAGCAGCTCTGCTGACCTGGTTCTCTGGCTCTAGAGCAGCTCTGCATACCTAGTTCTTAGGCTCTAGAGCAACTCTGCTGACCTGTTTCTCTGGCTCTACAACAGCTCTGATGACCTGGTTCTCTGGCTCTAAAGCAGTTCTGCTGACCCGGTTCTATGGCTCTAAAGCAGTTCTGCTGACCTGGTTCTCTGGCTCTAGAGCAGCGCTGCTGACCTGGTCCCTTGGCTCTGAAGCAGCTCTGCTGACCTGGTTCTCTCCTTCTAAAGCAGCTCTGCTGACCTGGTTCACTCCATATAGAGCAGCTCTACTGACCTGGTTCTCTCCCTCTAAAGCAGGTCTACTGACCTGGCTTCTCTGGCCCTACAGCAGCTCTGTTGACCAGGTTCTCTGGCTCTAGAGCAGCTCTGCTGACCTGGTTTTCTGGCTCTAAAGCAGATTTGCTGACCTGGTTCTCTCCCTCTAAAGCAGCTCTGCTGACCTGGTTCTCTCCCTCTAAAGCAGCTATGCTGACCTGGTTTCTCTGGCTCTACAGCAGCTCTGCTGACCTGGTTCCTTGGCTCTAAAGCAGCTCTGCTGACCTGGTTCTCTGTCTCTAGAGAGTCAGTGTCAATCAGTCAGTGTCAGTCAGTCAGTGTCAGTCAGGCAGTGTCAGCTAGAGCAGCTCTGCTGACCTAGTTCTCTGGCTCTAAAGCAGCTCTGCTGGCCTGGTTCTCTCCCTCTAAAGCAGCTCTGTTGACCTGGTTTCTCTGGCTCTACAGCAGGTCTGCTGACCTGGTTCTCTGGCTCTAGAGCAGCTCTGCTGACCTAGTTCTTAGGTTACAGAGCAGCTCTGCTGATCTGGTTCTCTGGCTCTACACCAGCTCTGTTGCCCTGGTTCTCTGACTCTAAAGCAGCTCTGCTGACCCGGTTCTATGGCTCTAAAGCAGTTCTGCTGACATGGTTCTCTGGCTCTAGAGCAGCTCTGCTGACCTGGTTCTCTCCCTCTAGAGCAGCTCTGCTGACCTGGTTCTCTCCCTCTAAAGCAGCTCCACTGACCTTGTTTCTCTGGCTCTACAGCAGCTCTGCTGACCTGGTTCTCTGGCTCTAGAGCAGCTCTGCTTACCTAGTTCTTAGGGTCTAGAGCAGCTCTGCTGACCTGGTTCTCTGGCTCTACAACAGCTCTGATGACCTGGTTCTCTGGCTCTAAAGCAGTTCTGCTGACCCGGTTCTATGACTCTAAAGCAGTTCTGCTGACCTGGGTCTCTGGCTCTAGAGCAGCGCTGTTGACCTGGTCCCTTGGCTCTGAAGCAGCTCTGCTGACCTGGTTCTCTCCTTCTAAAGCAGCTCTGATGACCTGGTTTCTCTGGCTCTACCGCAGCTCTGCTGACCTGGTTCTCTGTCTCTAGAGAGTCGGTGTCAGTGTCAGTCAGTCAATGTCAGTCAGTGTCAGTCAGTCAGTGTCAGTCAATCAGTGTCAGTCAGTGTCAGTCAGTCAGTGTCAGTCAATCAGTGTCAGTCAGTGTCAGTGTCAGTCAGTGTCAGTGTCAGTCAATCAGTGTCAGTCAGTGTCAATCAGTCAGTGTCAGTCAGTCAGTGTCAGCTAGAGCAGCTCTGCTGACCTGGTTCTCTGGTTCTAAAGCAGCTCTGCTGACCTGGTTCTCTCCCTCTAAAGCAGCTCTGTTGACCTGGTTTCTCTGGCTCTACAGCAGGTCTGCTGACCTGGTTCTCCGGCTCTAGAGCTGCTCTGCTGACCTAGTTCTTAGGCTAAAGAGCAGCTCCGCTGATCTGGTTCTCTGGCGCTACAACAGCTCTGTTGACCTGGTTCTCTGACTCTAAAGCAGCTCTGTTGACACGGTTCTATGGCTCTAAAGCAGTTCTGCTGACATGGTTCTCTGGCTCTAGAGCAGCTCTGCTGACCTGGTTCTCTCCCTCTAGAGCATCTCTGCTGACCTGGTTCTCTCCCTCTAAAGCAGCTCTACTGACCTTGTTTCTCTGGCTCTACAGCAGCTCTGGTGACCTGGTTCTCTGGCTCTAGAGCAGCTCTGCTGACCTAGTTCTTAGGCTCTAGAGCATCTCTGCTGACCTGGTTCTCTGGCTCTACAGCAGCTCAGATGACCTGGTTCTCTGGCTCTACAGCAGCTCTGCTGACCCAGTTCTATGGCTCTAAAGCAGTTCTGCGGACCTTGGTCTCTGGCTCTAGTGCAGCTCTGCTGACCTGGTCCCTTGTCTCTGAAGCAGCTCTGCTGGCCTGGTTCTCTCCTTCTAAAGCAGCTCTGCTGACCTGGTTCTCTCGCTCTAAAGCAGCTCTACTGACCAGGTTTCTCTGTCTCTACAGCAGCTCTGCTGACCTGGTTGTTAGATAATCTCTTGCCCTAATATGTATATTAAAGACACATACATATCATTTTGGAACATAAGTTTTTTTTTGCGGGAATCGTGCCTCAGCCTGTATATGACGTCACGCGAGACCCGCCACCACGCTAGCATCTCGTACCGTAATGCGCATGTGTCGCGAATGCACGGGAGCAGGAGTCGCGGACTGGTCGCATACCAATCGCACACATCACGTAATATTAAATGTATATGATGTAACTGAAAAACACGCAGCCGTCGCACACCGTACGCGGATCCTTCACAACTTTTCTAAAATGGCAGCTAGAATCTGCGCATCCACCGTGATGTGTACGCTTGGAGTGCGCGACTCCGGAAAAAAAAATTGAATATATTAAAATAAAAAATGAAAACAAAAACATTAATCAATATTTCTGTTTGAATATTTTTTAATTTCTTTTTGCAATTTTCAGAAAAATATATAATGTAATTTAATGAATAAAATATTTATACAAAAACGGTAAAAAAACTGTAGAAAATCAGTACAAAAAAATAGGTATAACTACTATCACACTTAAAAATTAGCAGTTAAAAAAGCTTTGAAATTCACTGAAAAAAACCATAGGTTTCAGAGACGTTATAGTTAGAAATTAGCATTTAAAAATGCTTTAAAATTCACTGAAAAAACCATAGGTTTCAGAGACGTTATAGTTAGAAATTAGCATTTAAAAAACCTTAGAAATTCACAGAAAAAAACTATAGGTTTCAGGAGTTTTATAGTTAGCTGGCCATTTCACTCATACAAAACCATAGAAATTCCTCCGTTATAATTAGTTCTGCTAACAATAACTCGCGCGCCCGCAATGCACTGCTGACGATGTCACATATTGCATCATTCATGACATGGTCAGTGACATCACTGATGACATCGCTTATGACATCTCAAATGACATCACTGATGACATCATCCACGTGACAATCTGATACACCTCATCTTACACTATTATAACCTTTCATCACTCACTGTAAAATACAGAGTACCATATTTGAAACCATTGACACACCAATACCAGTTACTACATACCCACTCACTGATTCCTAAGTCTACACACAGAATCATTTATACATGCAGTCACTAATTAATAGAACACTATCAAATGCACTTATACACATATATAGACATTGACACATCAGCAGTCATCTTAGTCGGTTATGCAGTCATCCTACTCACTCATGAAAAAAATGTATCACACTTACATTCACTCACTTACATTCACTCACTTACACAATTATCCGACAACAACACCTCTTTTATTCAAACACATAGTTACTCAAAGTTAATATGTTGAAAAATCACCAATACAATTATTCACTCATTCATATAGTTACTCTCACAATCACTGACTCTTACACATACTTATGTACACCAACTCTCACATACAATGCCTTTTATTTTTTTACTTTGTTGAAGATGTACAACTAAAACACATATTCGCTCACCAACACACAAATAAATACACTCAGTCACCCAAACAACTGTTTCCACATGCACTCTTAAACTTATACACCTAGTCAATCAACCATTCACATATCAATGCATAGAGTTACACACACCCCATCCAACCACACACAAACTCAGTGTCCCATACAAATACTCACCGAACTATTCAATAACTAATATACACACTCATGTAGTTAGTGACCAACTGATGCAGCATCTTATACAAGAACAGAGATAGTGATGCACACATTCACATAGTTTAGTTACTAATCCATGTATTAAGTGAGACACTTTTAACCCTTTCGATGTGCATGACGGAGCGGTTCCGTCATGCGCATCGGTCGCGCTGTGCGTATGACGGAACCGCTCCGTCACGGCCCCGCCCGCGCAACAAACCTTCAGCATGGCACGGTAATCCGCGCCGCGCTGAAGGGGTTAATTACTCACTTAAACAGACAGTCAGACAGCTACTAAATCCTCCATCCAGACAGTTATATATCCACTCAATCTTCAATACAGATTGGTATATAGATAATACATATTTAAATTTCAAACTAAACCACATTCACTGGATGATGTCATCAATGATGTCATCAGTGATGTTATTTGAGGTGTCATAAGTGATGTCATCAGTGATGTCACTGACCATGTCATGAATGATACAATAAGTGACAGAATAACATTAACATTCTTTGTGCTATATTTTCACATCATGCCCTGAATGGGCAGCCCTCCCACAGAAATAACACCCTACCAGGGTTTCTATTTCCCAATGTCTGGACTTTCAAAGTTGCATATTTAGCGCTGTTAATAAATATCATACCCTCAATGGGTAACAGTTACACAGAACTATTTACATCGTGAATAAATTTCCACCTTCCAGTTACTGTGCTACAAAGCAACCAATGCATCTTTCTTGATCGATGTTGTTCTTAAAATACAGATTCCCTGAGCCTATTCTTATTATCTCGAATCATTACTCTATCTACAGGTGAACAGCCATTTCCTCCCCGCTTTTCGAACCAAATGGCATCCTCGTTTGATTATCAATAATATGTCTCGACTCTAATCTTCGGAGTTGCAGCTGTCTGTCACCCCCTCTCACATTTGATGGTACATGGTCCACACAGAAAAATTTCAACAGATCCCTGTTGCTCTGATGGAATGCCTCAAAGTGCTGTGCATGAATACCCTGACTCCCTAAATGTGGTGGTGGCCCAGAGGGACCCCGCCATGGCGTTTTATGCAGGAGTTGCGCTGGATCCGTGGCTCTCCTTTGAAATAAAAAGAAGGGTGGGCTCCCGCTCTTCTCTAATGTTTAGCCCCCAGGTGGAACAGTTTCAGTGGGTATGAGTAAATATATAAAGTAGAGGGTCGCATGGGGCCCCCTGGTAGGGCTAATGAAAGCCGCAGCCATTGCTACCTCCCTTGGGCACTCTGAAATATGTATGCGGGCGGGCCCACTGCTCCTGCCTGCTGCCTGGGGTCCGCCACCTCCCAGGGCAACCAACGAAAAATACAGCCACCCCCACTGCCCAGGGGGCTGCCAACCCTCCGGGGCACTGTATAATATGTATGTGAATGGGCCCACTGGGCCCGCCGATGCCCCAGAGACCGTCACCTTCCCAGGTCAAACAATGTAAAATAAATGCAGGGCCGCCACCTCCCCGGGGCGCAAGAAAAATAATCAAGAGGGGGTCCATCACGAACCCCATAGTACCAGAAATGGCAGTTATTGGCTCGATTTTAATTAATTGGACATCACCTGTGACACATCAGAGCTGTTTAGTTTCATCTAAAGAAATCCCTGTAAGTAGCCGTAATCACCGGGTGAAAGTCTAAGGCTAAATGAGGGATTATAGAAGAGACGGGATCTGACATTATATATTCCCCTGATAATTCCTTGTTTCTCATCAGAACCTCAAGATTCCGCCAGTCATCTATTTTAATTTACCAACCCACTTCCTTCTGACTTACTAGTACCTTAGCATAAGTGTTCAAGGAGGCAGAGTTAATGGCGCGAAATCCGGCCTGTTCATAATGAATTCCAAAATATTCACAAAAGTGACATATTCCCTTGATCCTTGTGCAAAGAGCATGAAGAGCTTGAAAAATGTCAGCTTCACAACTCTTTGAAATCACAGGGCCCGATTTACAGTTTGGCAGTCAGGGTTCTCAGTCGCAACAGTGACAGAGCAGCAGGAGCGGCCCGTGCAGGTAAGAAGGGGTGAGGCGGTGGGGCCCAGATGGTGGGGATTTGACCGACGACCACGAGGGAAAATTAAATAAATAATTAAGTTTCCCTCGTCATGGTCTGTCGAAATCCCTAACCACCCGGCCCCACCGTCCCACTGCTCTTACGGGCTGTGGCTGCAGAGCACTCTGTAACCCCCCCCCCCCCCCCCCTCCCCGCCTGATTTGCAGGCGAGCAAACCTTCAGTATCTGGGGCAACAGGTCCTACTCTGGCTTTACCATTGGGACAACGCTGCTTTGGGAGCTTGTTTTTAATAAAACCAAAACCATGTTGGAATTTAAGGACTGTCCATTATCTTGACAGCACTATCCCTCTAACTTTTAACACATTGACAGGGCATGACAGCGATTCTTGCCAAATAATAGAGATGTCTGTAGGGTAAGCGGACATCTCTAAATATGGAGGACAAGGACGTGAAGGTGAGGGAGAATTTTACTCCATCGTCTTAATGAAGTACAAACCATACTCCGCACTCTAAATGAGACACATACTCTTAAATTGCTTGTATGGGTAACCTGAAAAAATCTCTAAAGATACTACAACTGTCTTGAACATATTGTATAGGATGAAATAACCATGCAGAAAGTTTTGTACTTTTAGATCAATGTCTTGGCAAATGCTTACGACACCTACTAATGCGAATTAAAGAAGAAAGATATTTTGGGGCAGATTTACAAGCCCCTTGCGCCACGCTTGCGTCACTTTTCCCATGTTAAAAGTGACGCAAAAGTGGCGCAAGGGGCTTGTAAATCTGCCTCTTTATATTTACTTCATTAACAAATGACCTAATTTTTTAACAAATCAAACTATTTTAAACTTACCACAGTGTAAATGATGCAGTATGAATATGAAGGACTGAAGAGACTTAAAGACAGAAACACAAGTCATTTCTTTATTAACCGTGACATTATCGTCTCAAAAAATCAACAGACATCATTGTTAATTCAGGACAGTAATTTAGAAAAGTATATCTCATATGTCTACAAGAGTAATAAGAGACAGATATATGCTGCTAAAAGGTTATACTTTAATAAACTTAATTAGCTTTCAATTTAGTATATTTTAATTGTTTATAAGATAAATCATCTGTATATCTGCAACGGCTTACAGCCAAATATTTTCAAATTAATGAAACAAAATCAATGAGACAAGAAAAGATTGGGTAACCATGGTGCCAGAGCGGCTTTGTTTGCGTTTCGTGCCCTGTAGAAGACTCATCTAATATTTTTCTTTCTGCCCTCCGCTGTGCTGTGAATTAAAAAAAAAAGTTTAAATTCAGCAATATTAGAAAACGGAATCCACACTGTAAAACGTGTTGCTAAAGAGCTGGCAGCACTACTTTCCTATCACTATGAATAACACCACATCAATGCTATTATGGGCATAGGTAGTTAGGAATACACTTTTTATATAATTTAAATGCAGCTTCCTCTCGAATGAACATTTATCTCCAGTTTATATTTAATCATTTTAAAGGAAAAAAATGAACGAAGGATTGAAGATTTGAGCAGTTTAGCATCTTTATTGTCAGTGATATATATGTTATTTATTTATAACGAGACACATTCCACAAAGCTTACCTGATGGGGGAGCTCTAACGAGCACATTAAGGAGTAATAGCACACAAAATTCACCCTGTATTATGGAAAGACCAACGATCAGTGTACTGTAGAGTGGTGGTAACCAAAATCTATGATGTCCCCTTTGGTATGTTATGTCAGTAGAAATTAATTAAAGCACAAATGCCCCAATAGGGTTTCTTGGCACTTGGAAGTAGAATAAACATGGCAGGTAATATCAATGATATATCAAAGACTACATACCGAACAATGGCACAAATTACAGTGGTCTGTCAAAAAAGGGTCACTTTTCAGAGATGAGGAAGTAATGTGTTTCACAAAGTGTGGGCAAGTATCGAAAAAGAGTGCCCTCCAATTCTGGCGTTCCTTATTCGAGGAAATTTAGAAACATAGGGCCCGATTACGATGTGGGTCGGACTTTCGTCCGACCGCCATGGTATCAGAGATGGGGCCGTCCGACAGGCTGTTGGCAGTCCCGCCATAGGCATTAGAATGTGACTGCCACCACGGTGGTCGCAATGCCTATATTTTGTATTGCGGTGGGTGCTGCGGGCGGCTGCAGCACACGCCACAATACAAAAAGGGGACACTACGCATATTCCTGCACTACGTGGCAGGCACCATGCAGTGCCTGCCTCATGGTGCAGGGATGTGGTGCCCCCAAAGACCCACAGCTATGGGACCCCAATGTCCCTTTCCATCAGCCTTTTCATGGCAGATAGACCTTCTTGAAATGGCCGGTGGAGAGGAACATTACAATCTCTAAGGCAGTGCCTGGCAGGCCAACGCCACCGTTGTAGGTATTGGATTTCGCTCCCATTGTCCGACAGGCTCCTTGAGCCTGTCAGATCGGTGGCAGGCGGTCTCTCTGACCACCACCAATCCGCCCACCATAGTAATGTGGCAGGCAGGAATCTAACTTACGATGGTGGTGGGACCGCCACTGACTGGCTGTCGGTGGCGGTCCCATAGTCATCATAACCATGGCCATAGTTCCTGATTTAGACTTTGAAATACATTATTTACTTTGTCAGAGTGACAGTCTATAACCCTGATGGAGTAACTGCACTCCCAAATTAGAGATGTCCGCTGGCCCATTGGCAGGATCCACCATCATGGATGTTCCTGTCAATATATTAAAAGTGTACGGATGGTGCTGTCAATATGACAGTACCGTCCATCAAATTATTAACATGTTTTCATATTTTCAAAAACAAAATACAAAGAGGAATTTTGTTTTTGACATTACAATAACTAAAGGACTTCACACCATTGTCTCCTATGGTGTGGGGGTAATTTTGCAGTTTTTACTGCCCGTAACTGCCAGGTTTTACCCAGCGGCGACTAGCAGTGAAATGTGGCCATTGAACCACCCACCTACTCTAAATTGGGTGGGTAGTGCAATGACCAAACCTCCAACAGCCCTTACTCTGTTGGGGTGTGCGCTGATTACGTCAGCAACGGAGATGCTGCAGTCTTTGCTGCTGACATACTTAAGCTCCTCTCATCTATAAATCAGACCATTCAGCTTGGCATAGAGAGTACACTATCACAGTTTTGATGGAGTACCATCTCCACCAAACTCTAAATCAGCCCCATAATTGGAAGTGCACTACTTGATTGTACACATACCAGCACTGCCTATGACATGATGCCCTTAACAGATGATTCTAAATGGCCTTCTGACATTTTCAGGAAGCCGCTAATATCTCACAATGGGTGAGGCATGGCTAAATATAGCTACCACAACTAATAATCCCGCTGCTTGCTTTGAAGAGTTACGAGATGACAGAGCAAAGATTTGTCAAAGTCCAAGTGTATTGCATTGCAGTAATTGAGTCACAATTGAATCAAAGCTGAGATAGCAGAGAATCTACCATCTACTTTCATAAAAGGAAGAATCTTCTGGGGATTGTTCATCTAGAATGAGTATGCTGAGGCTACTGAAGAAACTAGAATGTTCATCTGTAAGAATCCCTTTCCGAGGGCAATAGGGCAACGAGGAGCTACTTGGCCCAAAGGTGGGGGTTGATGCCTTTTGCTCCTGCGGTCCCAGGGCCCGGCCAACTTGGGCTCTGATGAACTGGGCCAAGAACAACCTCTTTAGCACTTGACTGTCAGCAGTAGCGCTGGTTTGTGTGGTCCAAGACTTCTTGGAGGAGGTAGGGGCAAGGATTACACGGGCACAACACTGAACATATGCATACCAACCCCAGTAAATGGATGTCCTGCCTGATACTTGCTTTTATGAAAATAGTAGTATTTTCAAATGAACATAAACTGAAATAGGGTACACCAAAATAATATACACAGTCTTTGCAAGGCCGGCTTTCTATTGTTGTCTGATAAGTTCCTGAGTCCCACTTCTCTGTCTACTGACTGTGGTTCTTCCCCATTTATTTGAGGCAATATTCATGCTAGGCCTAGCTAGTGAGTACGAGTCTTAGAAGTGCCATGATATCTTATTTAACAGTCAAAGTTCTTCAGTACCATAGCACTGCACTCACAACTTGCTATGCTTAACTCCTGCTCACAGGTGAAGGCCCTCCCTCTTCACGTTGCCCTCCACATGGAATACGGGAGCCGCAAATAGCAGTGTTGTGTAGTTCCTATAAAACGTATACAAGATCTGCACGTTCGGATGACATACACTGTAGGATTGTTGTTAAGTTGATTCTAAAACACCCCCACCAGGTATGTTGGCCTTATGTATCAGCTAGCTCACAGTACCACTGGGTGTGAGCAGAACTCCGCCCACTTGAGGAACTCCACGGAATTTGCTGGAGTATTTTGGTAACTCAGCAGAATTTCATAGCGTGAAACTCTGCGAGCTCCGCCCACCCCTACTTATAATGCAGGTTACCATTACTCAAGTGTTGCTCAAGTGACATTGAACTGACTACAACTACCGTGAAGTCATGTCACTCGAAATATAACCCAAATGCTACACTCCATTTACCCCTTCTCACTTGTCTGCCATGTCACTACTGAAGTTCACTACTCATGCAGGTTACCATTACACAAGTGTTTCTCAAGTGATATTGAACTCACTACAACTACCATGAGGCCTTGCCACTCCAAATATAACCTAAATGCTACATTCCATTTGCCCCTTCTCAAGTGTCTGCCATGCCACTACTGAAGTTCACTACTCATGTAGGTTGTCATTACTCAAGTGTTGCTCGAGTGACATTGAACTGACTACAATTACCATGAAGCCTTGGCACTCCAACTATAACGAAGATGCTATAGTGAATGTGACACACTCACATGATCGCTATTTGTGTGGGAGATGGAGGTGCACTCCCTATTCCTATTGTTTTGTCAAACGACTACTATGATGAAAAATAATATAGTCTATTGGTGCATCACCACTGCTCACATGATCGCACACATCCCATATTCTGTTGTGATGTAAAAGAAACATTTGTATGGATGTTTCAGTAAAGTCACACACCTTATCTGCTACAAGGCTGAATTAGACCCTCGCACATTGCTCACATGAAAAGGCAATGTCAGTCAATGGGAGTACATTGAATCAGTGTCAGAAACATTTCAAGGGCACAATGGAAACACACTGTGCAGGATAGCCATGTCTCAATCAGGGGTAACTCTGAAAGGCTGGGGTCTTGAAGCACAGTACAGTTTTGCACATGCCTGACAAACTCCATGTGCACTGGGCCTGGGAACTGAAGTATATCATGGGACAACCAGTAGTAAAGTTAAGTGACATGCATGTGTAGGCAATGAGTATGTGCAATTTAGGAAAGCAAACACAGCACTAACAGCATATGGCAGACATCTAGAAAAATTAGCTGTAAGGTACACACTGCGAAATGGACAAATGTCCATGCAGAACTACACAAAGGGATTATAAATTGACACCCTCCATGTGTGGAGAAACAAATATCCATCCTGCATTTCCCCTTGTCCTGTCTAACTCCAGCACTGGTTCCAAGAGTGCATCATACTAATCACAACAACTGGATCAGTAATCAGGGATCAAACAAACACATTGGCACTCACACATCACTAACTAAACACAAACATCACATAGAAATGTAAAGGCAGGACCAATGTCTTTCAAAAGAGGATACGTTTTATTCAAGCTCAAACAACCCGTCAAGGGAAACACAGGCATATGGCCATCTAAACAAGCTGTGAGATGTAACTTGCCCTTACTGACACTGCCAGGAAACCTCCTCACAAAGGAACAACCATTAGGCACAGCATTCACCTTGAAAATGTTACTTGGGAAGGGGAGGGCAGAGGTTTATGGGGGGTGAGTTTATCTTTGGGAGGCGGCTTATTGGGTTTGGGGCTTTTTGGCATGGGTTTAGGAGGTTTTTCTTTTTTTCTCTATAGGGCTGTGTTTAGGGGTGGGGAGGCTGTTCTTCAGGAGTGGGAAGTGGAAGGGATGGGTTTGGGTGTGGGAGTGTTTTTTGGGACTTTAGGGGAGATAGGTTTCTGAGGGTTTAGGGCAATGGCAAACAAGAGAGATTCACTGGGAAAACGAGTAGGGTGTTCGGGCTGGAGTTCCAATTGGGAGGAAGAGGGAGTGGAAGTGTGTGGTGGGTCTGCTGTTTGCACTGTGTATTGTGATGGTGGCTGTGTAGGTGAGTGGGGGAGTATTCGTTTTTTGTGTGGGAGTGTATTGGATGTGCTGGGTGTTGTGGAAGGGTCTGTGGCTGTTGCTGTGATGTCTGCAGGTATGGGTGTGTTTGTGGAGGGGCTGTGCATGTTGCTGTGATGTCTGCAGAGATGGGTGTGTCCGTGGAGGGGTCTGTGGCTCTTGGTGTGATGGATGCAGGTATGGGTGTATCTGTGGAGGGGCAGTGTGTGATGCTGTGGTGTCCGCAGGTATGGGTGTGTCTGTGAAGGGGTCTGTGGCTGTTTCTGTAATGGATGCAGATATGGGTATGTCTGTGGAGGGGCAGCAAATACGATGGATACAATTATGAGATTTACTCAATGCTCACACAAGGTCCAGAGTCCAAAAGATCTACCTACCCCTCATAACACATCATAATGTAATGATAGTCAGGTCAAGTTGAACACCAATGTATCATTTAATTTCGGTTGTGGTAGACACCATGCCACGTATCATTTCTCATAGCACACTGATGACACCTTGGACTCCAAATTGCATGATTTGACCACTGCCTGAAAAATCTACTGAAATTACTACACATGTAGTTTAGCTATGTATCATATTTCACAGATAAGGTTCCCTGAAACAATTGAGGTAAAAACATTTGGGAGCTAGATGTTCTGAATTCACACAGAACAACACTCCATATAGCCATATTTTCATCCCCAGTTCTGCTTGGTACAGGTGATGATGCCTGTCAGAGATTGTATATCCACAAGCCAATACACCTTTGAAGGTCTTGGGTGTCACTGAACATCTATGACATGAAGATGTGGGATCACTAGAGTTACAATGGGCAGGCACATCACACCACTAGTTGGTTTTGCATAATCAGATTGCCTTGTAAGAACCAGTGTAGACACTCACATAGGATCCCCACAGTTCTACATTTTACTCACTCATGCATGTCACCAGTCAGTGAATGAGTGTTTTGAAAACACAATTGCAGATGAACCATCACCTGACAAATGCACACTGGCCAACATGTAGGCACTAATGCTGATGGCAGAGTGATGTTTGCACTCTCATTTAACTGGATAACCAGTACTTACCAATGGGAACGGGAACGGGAACTGTTGTACAGTCACTGCATGAACTGTGAGCTCTGTCATGTCACATGCAATAGGGCCACCATCACATGACAGACAATTGTGAGGGTACATCACTCCTCACTCAAGCATGACCAGTTGCCTGTGTGGTACAATTGACACCCAGATTTACTGAGAACATGAGACGATTACTCACTTCATTCAGCCAGGTTTCTGCTCAAAAGGAGAGAATTGGATGTGGACAGGGCTCTGCTGCCTTCCATGTAAGAAAGAGATTAGACACAGCACACCAGCATGCACCTACCACCACACTTACACTAACAATGACTCAACTTGTGTGTGGCGCATGGGCCACCACTAATCGTGGTTTGGACATGCCTGCCTGTAACACACAAAGTTGGCAGAGTAGCATGTATGACTCTGGCCAGGACTCACCCCCTTGTTGCTGCTGTTGGGCCCTCAACTGCCCAACAAGGTCCAGGTAGGCCAGCAGCAGTATGCGGGCCATCAGGGGTCAGGGTCTGGCACACACTCCTTCCATGTTGGGTGGACTTCCACAGCTAGACATCTGTGATCTTCCGGGTGCAGTACTGCAGGCCTTCCCACCTCTCCATGCACTAGGCACTAAGCCGGTTGTAGACCCCCAAGGTATGCACCTTCTGGGCGATGGCTATCCAAATGCCTTCGTCTGATGGACATTGACCTGCATGGATGCAATAGATGTAGAAAAAGACTGAAACTGGAAGTTTGAGGAGAACTGTAGGGTGGATACACATCACATTGATATCTAGCACAAGCCTCCATCAAGAGTCAACATATTACATGTGTCCATGTCACATGCTACCCACACTAAAGCATGGGTG
Source organism: Triturus cristatus (assembly GCF_964204655.1). NCBI lineage: Eukaryota > Metazoa > Chordata > Amphibia > Caudata > Salamandridae > Triturus > Triturus cristatus. The sequence goes on along the minus strand of NC_140587.1, from coordinate 796,300,558 downwards.
CACAATTTTGTGTTCAATGGATGTCTAGCCTCAGCCCTGGTCATGACCTACACTTTCTGAGGAAGCCCATGACCATCATTGAGGTCAGGCCCATCCTTCATGCAATGTTATGTGATGTACCATGAAACACAACACAGCCTTTTAACCTTCTGAAGGGTAAACTGCCTGTGCATGACTGTCCAGACACATTTCTTGCCAGGCCCATTGCATTGATGCATATGGTCCATAGAGGCTAGTACCATAGTATACACAGCTTCCTAAGACTAAGGTCACAAGGTAGAGGCTGGTATGTGTGAAACTGAGGGCTACCTCTCTGGGGGCTGTGTGGACAATTGGACTACCTATTTGAGTATCATAGAAAGTCAACATAAGTTTGTATAGCATATACTGCCATCACAGGACACCCCTTTTGCCGCATGCGGCACTGTAACAGGGATGTAAATCAACATATCACTGTATGTGTTGTGTGATAGGGAAGATTGTAGCCAAGCAGATGATTTACATTTCTAAATATCTTCAACTGTAACCCACTATCTACATTGTTTATGTCTCAGATGTGCAATAGACCTCACAGTGGAAGCAACAATTTTAGAAAAGTGTCAACATATCTGTGTTAGTAAAAGGACAGTCATTGTTGACAGACACACATTGAAACTGGTGTACAATGGAAAGAAGTGTCAGGTCAGAGGATCACCTCAGTCACCATGCCTGATAATATCCATGTAACAACTATCAGGGTTACTAGTGGGACAGATCACTGTTTCTGGGAACATCCATGGATCACAAAGTCTACAGGGACATTACTCTGTACATCAGTTCTCCTGCTGCAGTAACTCTGGCCCAGGATGGGCCATAGCCCAGATTGCCCACATATCAATGTAAGGCCTTGCTATCTGTAGGCTGAGGATACTTACCCCACATGAACCTCACTTTTCCATCAAATTCAATGCATTAAATGCAAACTTCTGCCCATTTCACATATGAACATATGTTTCTTTGACACTCTGAAGGGATGTGCGAGGTATAGTTACCCCCAGACAGCTGTTTCACAAAGTCTGATATGGGCTAAGTGATAAGTGGGATGGTATACTTGGCTAACATCATCCTCAAATGCTTCTAACAGTATACAGACATGGCTCATGGTGTGAACCCATACATAAAACATTCACATACACCATGTCATTACTTCAGAACTCGTTGTAGATACTGTACGCAGAGCTACATCATGACCCAGGACAACAGAAGTTGAACACAGTGAACATCTGTATTTTAAATAGTTACCTGTTCCTCTGGTGAATCATAGAGCTGAGAATACAGGGGAAGGACCTCATCGAAATGTTTCTCCAGCTCCTCTGGAGTAAAGGGATGGGCCCTATCCCCAATAGTGCATGCCATGATTGCTCCCAGAATTGAATTGAATTTATTTCATTTGCATAGTTACTAAACACCTTTGCAATACAGAAACTTCAAATAAAACCATAAGAACATAATACAATGTAAGGTACACATTTATAGTATCCATAGCATTAAAAACTTTAAATAAGTTGGATTATTAACAGTTAAAAAAGCACTTTGGTGCTAGTGCAGATTGTTACTGGTGTAAGGAATACAGTCAGTGCAGTGTTTGTTGCCAAATCAACCGCTGCAATCAGTGCAAAAAGGTACTTTACAGTGTTTCTAAGCTGCTAACCACAATGGGGGCTTCACAGTTCCCCCTTAGTTGGAGCGGCCTCTAGACTTTTAGTTGGGTAGATGGTGCTAGGATCACCAGTGTATAAAGCTGCCGGCAATTCCTAATGACTAGGCCTACGTAGAGTGATTACAAGTAGGTTTGTTCTGAATCCCAGGTAAGGCGTGATGTTATGGTGAAATCTTTTGCTCGACTAATACAAAAAATATTATTAGTCTGCAATTTAGTTGTGGTGTTCCTGGATTGAAGCATGCCAGAACTGCTTACCTCCGTGAGTGAATTCCCCTGCGGTTGAAAGGGATTTTTAGCAGCTGTCTCCTTTCCTGCCCCATCTCCGTACAGGAGCATAGTAGATGGATGATATCTCCCTGGCCATTTTTTAACAGGCTGCAAGAAGTTGGGGATGAAGCCCGCAGCCAACTTGGAAGGTGCTTAGTACATGGGAGCATGCCAAGGCGACTTTTTACGAATTTTATTCTCCGCGATTTTGGTTATCCCTGTCTTAGACTTGGCATCTTTTTGGCGTGTTTCCCCCGAGTTTTTGCTTTCTGCCCTCCCGGTTTTGGCTCTGTTTTTGCTGGTGTAACGTTTCTGCACGCTTTTCGCACTGCTGATCAGTGGTAAAGTGCTGGTGCTCCTGTGGTAAATTGTGTTATGATTGGATGTTTGACTTACTTGTCAGTCCCCAGTAAAGGGCACTGTGGGTGCTGGGGCTTGTGAGTCAACCGCTACTCGTGGGCGTGCAACACGGATTTTGCCACCCACGTACGTAGCCCGAAAAAGGTATAAGTGAATGAAGTCTGGTGTGCCTGAACTCAGCGTCTAAAGATGCAGTCTTTAGCGAGGGTGCCCTTTTCATTCTGAGTTCATAAAGGCCACTTTTAGAAAGTGGGTATGATTTTGCCCTTTCATCCTGTGTGCCTCTGCTGGAATGGGGATTGCCTGTCTGGGTTTTGAACGACAGATGCTTTGGAATCAGGGTGGATCCAATAGTCTAGGTATGTCAGGAAAGGGCTAAATAGACCTGGGTTGCGATTGGGGGAAGAGGGAGGAGATTTCCTTGCACCTCAAAGGGCCTGGTCGGCCTCTGACATGCCGTGTCCATCTCCTGCCAGGAATTCATGCCAGAGAAGGCCCAACTGGTTCTGGCCGGACACAGACACCCTCTGCCTGGAAGATCAAAGGGTTTTTATGTACAAATACTGGGGCCCAAACCCCTGAATTTTAGAACTCATCTGGATCAAGAAGACTGCCAAGAAGAAGAGCCGGAGAAGCTGCTGGAAGGAACGACTGCTTGGCTGCGTGCTTTGCTGGGCTGACCTGCAGTGGCTGCTTCTGTCTTGGGCAGTGAAAGGCCTAGACTGGACTTTTCTACAACCGCATCGGTGAGACTCTCCAAAGGCTTGAAGTAGAGCTTCCCCCTGTTCACGGAGTCTCAGGAACATCAGAAACTCCAGGTTCTTCGACCCGCAGCTCTGGGGACTGTGTGTTTCGTGCTGCAACCCAAAGAACACCACCTCGACGACGCCTACGCCGACCCTGCCGACCCCGTGTCCTGAAGACGACACCGTGGCCTTCCTGACGCCGCCACTTCCCGCCGAGATCGACGCTGCTGCTTGCACAGTGGTTCGGGGGCACTGCTTGTAAGTTACACAATGCACCACCCTCATCCCACACCGCAGCCTTGGCCCACCGACGCCAGTGCCATTGACTCCCACTCGTCAGCCGACGACAGCGCTTCAGCAACAATGATGCCGCTGCTTGCACCGTGACCTGTTAGCATCGTGACGAGCACCGCCTTCATCGTGCACCATGACGCTGGTGTCACCAACAACTTAATCTGATGCTAAAACCGAGCCGCTGCTCGCACAGTGACCTGGCGGCACTGCACGCCGCCCGCTGCCCTTCACCCCGCAGCACCCGACGCCTGTTGGCGCCTGCGCTCCTGATTCCATCAGAAAGGCACTCGACCTGCAACGCAAGTGACTTCAAGGGCCCCATCGCCCTGCATCTCTGAAAGGTACTGTTTGCGGGTCTTCCCAACACCATAACTGGCCTGCGACCCCACGGTCAGCCAGAATTGTTTTATGGGATTAGTGTGCTCATGACGCCGTGGAAGCCCGGATGGAGCTATCCACACAAGGAACTCTTTTTAAACAACGTATTTTTGAACTGTGCACTTTTAAGTATAGTATTGTGGATTTTTATCATGTTTGGTCCTGTTTAATTATATAAAAATATTTGGATATTTTTCTAAACAGGTGTGGTGTCCTTTTGTAGTGCATACACTGTATTACTGTGGGTTATGTACAAATGCTTTACACACTGCCTCTAAGATAAGCCTGGCTGTTCGTGCCAAGCCACCAAGGGAGTAAGCAGGGGTTATTTTAGACATGTAACTCCCTTATCCTGACTATAGTGGTAGTTTTTGCTTGGCTTTGGCCCATGCCCAAGAATACCAAAAATCCAATTTCTAACTCCCAGGTTGAAGTATTTTTGAGGGGCAAAAATCTTATAGTTATTCAAAGTCATCCATGCATGAAATCTGGCCGAAAAGGCGGCTTTATCCCCCACCAATGACAGTTGTTGTAGGGATTTCCAGACCAGCTATTTAAAGCATGGGTGATGGATCTGCGTGTTCCAGAGGACAGAGAGCCCAGTGCTTGCCAGAGCCTCCTGAAGATAGCTTCTTGCAGGGGAATTTTCCCTCTGTTGGAGGTCTTGCCATAAGCTCTGGTTTAGAGTGTTTGGGGCCAATAATCTGATCCTATTCCAGCATATGATGTTTGTGCCGTACCTGGTCCATGATTCCTTCAACAGGCCAAACTCGAGCCTTAGTTGCGCCGGGAAGGTATAGTTTGGGAGGCTGAACTAGGTTCTATATGCTTTGAATAGAGTTTTGTCCAGTAATCTGGCTTCTCTGCCTCACATTATTTCGCTGCCATAGGTTACAGTGGGTAGAATGTTTGCCTGTGCTACTTTCAAGAAGGGGCTTAGAGTTGGACCAGTTAGTTTTGATGTTAGGTTTTTTAATGTTATTAGCGAGAACCTGCCCTTTTCTTTTAATCTCTTCTTCATGACATGCGAAGGATCCTTCTTTATCTATGTAAACGCTTATGTACTTGTAAACTGCTGCTGGTTCTATTTGAGTGCCTCCCATGTGCCAGGACCTTGCTCATTTTGTCTTGTTATTAATGGTCATTGTCGTTGTCGTTGTATTTTTAAGATTAATTGTCAATTTGTTTCCTCTGGCATAGTCCTGCATTTCATTAAGAAGGTGTGGCATGCTGACTGCAGTGTGACTGAGCAGAATTACGTTGTCGGCGTGCAGGAGATTTGACAGAGTTGTGCCCCCCAGCCTGGGCGCGTGAGAATGGTTTGAGTTGAGTGTTTGTGGGAGATCGGCCATAAATAGATTGAAGAAGGTAGGCGCCAGCCAACAGCCCTGTTTCAGGCCTTTGGCTGTTGTTACTCTTCTCAAAAGGTGGGTCCCTGTTCCCAGTTTCACCTGTACCCAGGTGTCTGTATGAAGGACTGTTAACATTTTTAAGAGGGCTTGTGTAATTCTCCAGTGCGCTTGCTTCGCCTAGAGTCTTGCCCTATCAGCATTATTAAAAGCGGCGCTGAAGTCAATAAAACAAAGGTGCAGTGGCATTGTCTTGGTATTGCTGCATCAATAAGCAGAGAGATTGATAGGATGTTAGTTGTTGTACCTTTTTTTTTTGCGGAAGCCTGTCTGGTTTAGTGGTATTATGTTGTTGGCATCAGCCCAGGCTGTGAGTTCCTCCAACACAGTTCCCGCAAAGTATTTGGCCACGTTGTCAATCGGTGCCACCAGTCGGTAATTACCATGCAAGGCCTTGTCACCGCTTTTGTGGATTGGGGCAATCGTGGAGCCTTTCAAAGAGTCTGGTATTATTACCAGTGATCTTCCTTCTGAGAAAAGTGGTTGAAGAATGATTGCCCACTCTGCCGACCTCTGTTTGAACAGGGCCAGCAGAATTCCGTTCGGGCCCGGGTCCCCTTCCTTTCAACCCTTTGTGATCTACCGCCTAATTAGGAGCAGCTCTGCAGCATTTGTCTCCTCCTCAGGCAGTTGATCTATGTCGGAAGATGTTTGTAGGACTCCCTCCTTAGTTGGAGTGCCTTCCGAAAGGACACCCAATAAGGCCTTGTTTTGGGAAATTGATAAGGCACCCGCAAATTTATGATTGAAATGATCATATAAGGAATGGGCCCAGGTTTTCTCTAGTAAGTGGGAAGAAGTGCCTCCATGCTGAGGGTGCATAATTGTATTTACCATTTTCTAAAAGCAGGCGCTATCGTTATGGTTTATGTGGTGGAGGAGCTTTGCCCAAATGTCATCTTCGTAATTTCTGTTGAGGTCCCATTTCAGCTTTGTTCCCTGTTGTCGCTGAGAAAAGAGGAGACTTGTGTTCCCTGGGTTGTGTCGCAGGAATTTTTGCTTCCAGAGGTGAAAAACAGCAGCCAAAATGAAGGAGGTATTGACAGCTATCGTGTCAGGAGGCAAATTAGCTATTTTCCAACCGCAGCGTACCTGTACGTCACATACGCAGTCCTCAGCATCGGCGCACACAGCCATTTTACCCCGGCCATTATTATCCCCAATGTTACTCAGTGGCTGTGATCACTGTGCATGTGACTGCCCACCAGGTGGTCAACTACCACCGGTGGACAATGTTTGTCCTACTAGTGAGGTCAGGTAGCCGCCATATTAGCAGTGGGAAAACTCTACATAGGCCAAATGTGCGCTGCGCACTGTACACTGCGGTTGGCGAAAGTTTCACATTAAATGTTCTGCTACCCTCACTAAAGTGGAAATTTGCAATGTTCTGATTTGATGAAGTGCATAGTTCAGTTGCTGTGAAGGGCACCTTCGGGATGTTAAAGATTTTACAATGATAGTGCAAAATGTGTACAGCTTCTTGAAGCTTTGCTGTTCAGACACATGACTTATGCCTTACTCTTCACATATGTCACTGCACACTGTGACCAGAATAAATGGTTGTGTTACTCCTTACATAAGTACCCTGGGAGAGGGAGGAGATGCCAGCCACCCGTGTACTGCCCATTTCCAGACCTACATACCATGGAAGAAGTCTCATCATCACTAAATTTCATTTAAATAGGCAAACAATCTTGGATCTATGTAATCAGTTGGAGCCTGACCCCCTACCCCACATAAATAAATCTTCATCAATACCCCCACTAGTGAAACTCATGTCAGATTCACCCTCGCAGCCACAAGGAGAGCTGAGCTCACCCCTGCGCCATTGTCACTGCCTATGCTCAGGCCCTGACGAAGTCCCTATAGGGGATGAAACGCTTTGGCAAGGTCTGTCTTAAAGTGATTTGAAAATTGAAGATGGAATAAAAAGAGAATGTTTATGAAATACATACAACCATGCGATGATTGATTGAAAAGAAATAAGGAAGACTTTGCATTATCTAAGACTCGAAAGAGTGATCACAACTACAAACAATAGAAAGGGATATGATACATTACGGCCCTCCTACAAATGAATTAAACTTTTACTGAAGCTCATGCCAGTTTTGCATTTTTTGGCCACGTGCTCATTTTAATTCACTGTTGCTATTTCTGGTGGAATGTCACAACCGATGTTCAGTCGAGTCCTCACAGAGGTGCTTAGAACAATGTTGTAACATGTCGGCAGCTGCACCCAGTTCCCGAGATATCAGGATTAAGACGGGGCGGAGTATGCGGAGTGGCACTCTGCGGAGTTCCACAGAGTTAAAAAAACAAATCAGTAGAACTCCACTCAGCCCCACTCCCACCGCAATTTTTTTTAAAAAGGGTAAAAAGAACCACTTACCTTCTCTCTCGCATCTGCAGGCCACCCTCCTCTGCTTCATGGTGTCTCCTCGTTTCCGCTGTCCTCCACCTCGTTGCCGGTTGCAACCCCCTACATTTTACGTCTTGCGTGGACTGTGCAAGCGTAGTTTCTCGCAAGACGAAAAATGTAGGGAGTTGAGACTGGCAACGTGAGGAGGAGGATGGCAGCAAGGAGAAGACAGCATGGCGAGGAGGAGGGCGGCCCGCAGGCACGAGAGAGAAGGAACAGTTTTGCCTCCACTTTGCGTTCCCAGCGGAGCGCGGAGTTGGTAAAACTCTGCACACTTTGCTGGCAGATTGGAGCACGCCGCCCGGGGTTAAAAAGGATTTAGCCACTGTGAAGGTAGATTTCTATGAATTTGGACATCTCCCACATGTGATTGGATCTATTGATGTCACCCTTATTGGCCTAATACCACCACACAACATGGAGCAAATGCACCATTCCATACAACTTGTGCAAGTTGTCTGCCTAGTCGATTTGTACAACTCAAATGTCTGTGCCTGATTCCCAGGATCTGCCCATGAGGCCTACGTAGTGTGGAACACCACCATACCCCAGCTGATGTCAAAACTACTACTGGAGAGGACCTGGCTTGCAGGTAAGTGTGATCTGTCCTAACTTTGTTTGAAAAATGTCAGGCAGTATGATCTGAAAGTGTGTAACTAAATGCTACCCTACTGTCTGTCTTCCATCTAGGTGACTCAGCATATTCCAAAAAGCCATGGTTGTTGGCTCTGCTGAGGAATTCTACAACGCCAGGGGAAGTCTGCTTCAATGAGGCCCATGGAAGAACACAGCGGCCAGTGGAGTGGGGCTTTTGGGCTCCTGAAAGCCAGATTCAGATGACTGGAAAGGACTGTGGAGCCCTCCTGTACTTACCCGGAAAATTGTGTAAGATCACAATGGCCTCCACAACATTGCCCAGCGACGGAACATCCCTTACATCACAGAAGATGCAGGCCATGAAGACCCACTGGGTGGGGACCCTGGAATGCCAAATGAAGATGATGATAGTGGTGAAGAGGAAAGAGCTGACTTGCGTCATGATTTATCCAGAACTACTTCTCCTGAGTATAAATTTGGTGTGAGATGTGATGACCTTGACTAGTCTTGCAACTCTTGTATTAATGCTGTAAGGAGGATAGTAATGCAATATACTACAAGTATATGGCTCTGGCAATATATGGGGAAAGTTGTATATTTTGTAAGTGTAGCTTTCTTCAGCTGTAAAGCTTGTTTTGGACTGTTTTCACGAGAATTTGACAATGTGTTGTGTGTCATATATATGTTTCTTTCGCGAATCTCTCTCTTTTGGTCTGTTTTAGGTTCCTTCACCATGTCATGTTCATTTGGACATTCGAGAGTTGTGACATTAGCAGGTATATGAAGCTGTTCAAACATACAAGGTGGACATGGAATAGTCCTGGGAATGGCTGTCATAGAGTTTGTGTATACAAATCCAGTACCAAGACTTTTTGCAAAGTGATATGATGGAAGTTACCTGGTTTTCTTTGGACTTGTTCCTTGTGATGCAGTGGTCCTGATGCAATATGTGTGCCATCATGTGATCCAACACAATGTTTTGATGTGTCCAAGTCATGCTATCCTGCCTTCACCTTGGCTAATTTCTCATTGTCTATAAACTGGATATAGTTGTTGATGTGTCTCCTCATTGTAGGCCAAAAAGTGTGTAGCACTTTACTGACATTTGTTTGTTGCATTCTACCTGATGCAAGCAACACTGACATGTGTCTGTGTATTTTTTTTTTTTGAAGTAAGTTTCATTTTTATGAGGTAAGTAATATGGCTGCCGTTGATGATGTAGACCTAAGTTATTTTTTATATTGTGTTGGATATTGTCATGTGTACCCTTCCTTTCATGTTGTGAAAGTCTGCGAGTGATGATGTGATAATTGACACAGAAAAACTGAGTCATGTCTTATTTGCTATGTTTCTGACATCATGTCAGCCTATGATTTGAACAATGGAATAAAGATATTCTCAGCCCAGACACTTGTATGTGTTGTTGTGACATGGTAGCGATCCAGAGTTGAATATTGCTTACATACAACATATCCATGCTTTCAGAATTCTTTGTTTTGTCATTTGCAAAGTTCACCTGGTAGTACATTCACATTGTTATCTGTGAGAATTACAACAAGAGACACTGCTTTGGTGATGTGTGTTCTTAATGAAGTTATCAACATAAAATGAACCAGCCCAAACAATAAGTGAAGTCTTCATTCATGGTAGATGAAACGTTTGTTGTAGAGTCCAAATGTTAATGAGTCCAAAGTCAAACTTACTCCCCCATCATATATGGAAAGTGGGCAGGAATAGTCCAACAACGTGAATGTGTAGCACGCACAGGAGGACTTTAGGGGCAAAGATTTTGGGTGGATGCCCCCTCTTTTTGACAGAGGGGGGTCTTTGAGCTGCTGAGACAGGGGCGCTTGCAGGGATGGCATCCTCTGACAAGGCCTTCATTTCTGTTGCTGCAGCAGATGTTGATGGTGGGGATGTACTTGGACCACAGGAAGGGGTAGATGCAGGTAGAGAAGCCCTGCAGAGGGTGGCATTAATATCCTGCAGCACCCCAACCAGAGAGGCCTCAAAATAGATAGAGATTAGAATTTTCATCTATTTCAATAGAGTTGAAGTTGGCTACTAGTTATTTGTAGACATTCATTAGATGTAGTAGATTTCATCAGTTCATTAGATGTGCAGAAATGTGGAAATTTTGCTTGAGGGATAGACATGGCATCTCTAAAACTCTGTTACAACCACAATGTGGTCATAACATGTGTATTTGTCCATTCCAAGGCCTAGTTGTGTCTAATACAGAGAAATACCCAGCTTGGTTATATATATCTTTAGCATTGTTCCTCATGTGAGAAGTGCAGAGTCAGGGGTCTCCTGGCACTGCTAAACAGCTGAGTTTCCTTCATGGCTCACATTTATTGGGTTACACTATTGTAATGATGTCACTGATGCCCTCATTACTTTCAGTTGATGGACCCAAGATACCATCTAGCAAAGTACTGTGACATATATCTGAGTGGAGAATTGTCTGTACACTATGCAGACCTTGATGAGTGAAGATCAGTAGTAACATGGGATACAAGTAAGAAGGGGCAAAAGGAGTGTAGCATCTTGGTTAGAGTTGGAGTGGCAAAGCCTCCTGTTAGTTGTAGTCAGTCCAATGTAACTTTAACAGGACTTGACAAATGGTAACCAGCATGAACCGTTAACATCAGTTGTAACATGGAAGACTAGTGAGTAGGGGCAAGAGGAGTGTAGCATCTGGGTTAGAGTTGGAGTGCCAAGGCCTCAGGGTAGTCACTTGAGCAACACTTGAGTATTGGTAAGCTATCTGACTAGTGAGCTTCAGTAGTAACATGACAGACAAGTGAGTAGGGACAAGAGGAGTGTAGCATCTGGGTTAGAGTGTCAAGGTGTCATGGTAGTTGTAGTCAATTCATTGTTGTAAGTGATAGAGGTAAAAAGATTCCCAAACAAAATTTTAGAGGTGCTGGAGAGTACTAAATGGAAAGATAAAATGTGTAGCAGTGAAAATGTCTGTCTGTCTCTCTTGCTGTGCTGCAGTCTGAAAGCAAAGGATGCTGGTCAGGGATGGGGTGTGTTTTATAGTGTGTTTTACAGGCATGACCACTTGCCAAAGTACATCAGATGTGTAGTTTTTAAATCCAACCCATGGTCACTGTTTTGTATTTTTTGGGGCAGGGAAGTCAACCACTGTTGGTTAACTGCCGTTTGGCGAGCACTGCTGTGAGACCACAAGTACAACTGTGCAGTTGTAATACGCTAGGCGGATGAACACAGACCTGTCATCGTCGTTGAACTCTCACCGACATTGCAGACCACCGAGGTCCGCAGGGTAGACCGCCTTGGCCGCGGTTGGAGTTTCAGACAGCACAACTCGTAATATGGCATACGGTAAATTGCCGGCGCAGCGGTAGCACGAACGACGTGGACGTGGTTCTCGGGCGGTCGGACTACCAAACTCGTAATAAGCCCCTTAGTGTTTCTGTCCTTAAATTTGAAGTGCCCACTCATCTGTCCTGTCTTTTGTCCAGGAAGAAGTTTGTCACAGCTCCAGTCTTGATAGCCCCACAACACAGGGGATTGACTAGAGGACGCCACCTGAATGTCAGTCACACCAATAATTGCCTACCAAAATGATTTACCGTCTTTGCACTGCTTCCAGGCCTCACTGATAGTGACCTATTGAACTGCACAAGAGAGCCTATATTTATAATATATTTTTCTCAGAAGGCTGACATACCAGTGGTCAGGGTAAACATTTCTTCACCCAGAATTATCAATACTATGATGATAGGTAATTCAAATGTGCAGCAATTTCATGTCATTCTGAAAGGAGAAGTAGCCATGGGAATTTGTTTTTGCACTGCCGTAATTCCTCATTTCCAGGCTTTTTTCTTCTTGCATATTTCGGCAAGTTTTTTTTAGTAACAATTTTGGAAGGAAACATGTTTTAATGTTGTGATGTTTTATTTCGCAATTGGGCCAAAGTGTCTGACCGGTTTGGTTCACCTGACATATTTACACCCATTTTCAAACCAGGATGTGTTTGCAATCAGACTGTTTCATGAATAGGTGTGGACATTGTGATGCAACCTATGAACTAATAGGTTGCATTGCGCATTTCCATTCTCAGTGGGTTGCAAAATGAACATTAATTAGGCAGGACCCAATTTGCAAACTCTAATGAATGACTGTGTGATGAGGGATGAAGACGTGCAACAGAGGGCAGTCCACCATCCCAGCTTTTGGTTTCATTCAAAATCAGTCTGTGTCCTGCTTTAAAATTTATTTTGTATTTGGGAAGTAATTGACATCGCAGTATTTTCTCTGGACCACTCTCTGCTCCCTTCAAGGATAGCAACATGAATCTCTCAGGGTAAGCTGTTCTGGGGGGACAGGTTCCCTTTGCTAATTAGTTCCCGACCTAAATTGAGTTGAGAAACTGATCAATGATTTGCGACTGCAATTGATGTCCCAAACCATTGGTAAATACCTCTCCAAATTGTAAATATGAGTGGGATGACTATTTTATGGTCTGTTCTGTTTGCAATCCACCTGTATCAATTTTGATTTGTATATTAGCCAGTAATATGTTCCTAGTATTATCATTTAAATTATCAAATTTATTTGGTAACGATTTCAAATAAGTACTTAAATACTTTATAAATTGATTGCAATCTTCTAACCATTTATGTCTTGATCTTCAATCAGCATTCCAAAGTGGCCTCACCAGGTGACAAACTAGCACTTTTCTATACTCATTAAATAAGTCAATAGATACAATATGGAGAATAAAGCTGATTAAGCATAGTATGAGAACTGAACATGTTTCTTCTTTTAAGTCCTTGGTGAATGGCTAGATGGAAGAAGGCAATGGCAAATCAATAGGTCACACACCATTACAATGGAAAGTAAGCTGTCAAGGAATGAGCTGCTCAAGGTTTTGTGATATCTCATATTACCCTTCAGCATCAGGGCCTTCCTGCATTTTCCTATAGTCCTATAGTCTGAACAGAAGTCTGACCCACAATACTTCTGCTTTGCCCTTCATTTATTTAATCTAGCATGACAGAGTGAGCTTCTTGCTGATTCTGACCACTATCCATGTTCAGGTATATTGGCCTTTGACAGGGGTAATGACACTCCGTTAAAGTCTACATACTATGATCCAGGCAGAAATAAAGGGCTGGCTGCACACAACTGTACATGACAGACATTATTATGGGAAATGTTTAAACCACAGTGCAAATTATCTGTGAACAGAGAGCACTTACTGCTTTTTGTGGGGATGTTGGTGTTGGAATCTATCTTCATGGATACTTATGGTCCATCACATAGCCTCAGGAGGAACAAGCGCAAGTGCAAGAGCTATCTTGAGTATGTAAGGGGCATATGTATCAAAGAATGGATTTGCGATTCTCAGATAGCGATTTTTAGAGAATCACTATGTGAGAATCGCAAAACGAGATGTAATTAAAAATTAGCAAATATTTTGCGATTCCTTCACATTCCTTAATTGCCACTCTCTAATTGCGAGTGGCGATTAAGGAATGGTTTCCCATTCATTTCTATGGGCCAAGAGGCACATAGGAATGATAGGGAATTGCATGCGCAATTTGTGATTACCCAATAGGTACTCGAAAATTGCGCATGCAATTTTAAGGGTTCCAAAAGGACACCCTGTTGCACCCCTGAAATGAGCATGTGTGCACATGTGGCACACATACATGCCCTAAGGGGATGTATGTGCGCCACATGGCACTTTGAAAAATGCAAAAAAGTGCATTTTTCAAAGAATTCGCAAATTACCACCAACCTGAAGTTGGTGGTAATTTGCGATTTCTTAAGCCAAAATTGCACAACTTGGGTGCTTCCTACATAGCATATAAGGAATCGCAATTTGCGATTACTTAAATGTATTCGTAAAATAGGGAATCACAAATTTTGCGATTTCCTATTTTGCGAGGGCCTTTTAGGATGATACATCCCAAAAGGCTTTTTCCCGTTCGCAAACGGGCCAATTCTGAGAATCGTCCCGTTTGCGAAAGGGAAAAGGGCTGGATACATATGCCCCTAACTCCCTTACCCTGATTAGAGTGGTGGATTCTGCCTGCCCTAGGTGCATACCTTAGCCAACCAGAAACCCCATTTCTACCAAGCCTTTAGCCAACATATCTCTCGCTTTGGGCCTGTCTGGGAATTATTTTTTTCTCGATCGTTAAGCACCTACAAAGTGGGTGATTACAGAACCCATGGGGAGACAGAAGTCAGATGTATATGCACTGGCCAGCCCGCTGGTCATCTGATCCGCCTGCCCCTGACCTGCTACTAGTTGGCCAGCCACCATCTGATCATCTGGTTGGCCATCTTTGCAACCATTTGGCTGGGGCCAACCTGGTGATCAGAGCGCCCAGGTGGCAGCAGATGACAAGGCCAATGTTCAGAAGGCTCCTTCCTTGAGTCACCAACCAGCTTCTTGTCTACAGGATGCTCTGCTAGTGCCCACTTACACCCTTTGGTCACACTGCCTGCGTGTGAGGAATTATGCCCCCATCCTTGCACCTGGCGGCACTGGGCGGAGGGATATGTCTGCACCTCTCCCTCCTGCTGGTCTGGTGCAGAGGGACCCCGGGGGGGCAGAGGCTCCCCCAGATGGTGACAAAAGCTTGGCTCAGAGGGCGACTTTCAATTTATCACTGCGAAGTAGCTGCTATGCTGCTTAGCCTGACCCATCTTTTCTGGGGTCTGATGAACATTAACATCAAGCACCATAGCACTGAATTTAGTTTATACCACTGTGCTGGCCGCTTACCAAGAGTGTCCCACTAGGCACACAATTCCATGCCTTGCTTCACACCACTGAGCAGGACTTTTTACCCATTTAAAGTCTGAGAATAGGGTGAAATCATACGGCATCCCCACCACACAGACACAGAAAAAGTATTCAATCTGGCTGGTTAGAAATGTCTCCAAGTTTATGGAAAAAATGGGCTTTCCCACTCAGCTTATCAGGTTGATCTCTAATTTCATTAAGGATTTATCAGCCACACTAGTTTTAAATGGGTAACTAGATGCCCCAGTCAGGGGTGCTCACTCTGGCCCTCTCTTTATGTGCAATTTATTAAACCCTTATCTCATGCATGGGGAGTGTGAAGAAATACTGGTGGGAGTAATATGTGCCCGTAAGTTGAAGCTCAATTCAGATGATTTAGTACTCTAACTAAAATCTGTTGCATCCATAATTAGTGGACTAATGCATCCAGTCTAGGGGCCTGTGTTCAACCTCATGGGCACAGGCTCAGTTCCGGGCGGGTCCACTTATCCTTTCATCCTTCTGAGGTCAAAAATATAAGTAGCATTGAGTTGGGTAACAATAAACATCTGTTATTCAGCGCCAAGATATCCATGAGTGAATGTGCGCTTTACTGCAATAAAAAAATCAATAATGTGTCCAGCAGTCAAAATTACAGAAAATTATGGTGAGTAATACAGATTAAATTTACTGACTGAAGAAAATATAATATTTGCTAAATGAAGGAGAAATCGGCCTTTTTCCATTGGAGGTATATTAGGTAGAGTGGCAATGGTTAAGATGCACATATTACCCTTATTTAATGTTCTCTTTACAGCAGGCCCCTATTCTCTAACAAACTAATTATATGACAAAATCAATTCTGAACTTATCAGTTTTATTTGGAGTAAAAAGATACCACAATTTTATCTTCAGAAAATAAATATCTCATGGGAGGAAAGATGAATGACCCTCTCAGAATAGAAAAGATATTACTTTGCAGCCTTCCTACGGCATCGTCCAGATTCTCCAACACTAATTTCTCTTATAGAGAAAATGAAATGAGAATATTTCCTCTATCCTGATCCTCTTGTTCTACATTTTCCCAATCCCAGCCTAGTTCAATACCGAACTGTAGTATCCACTGTGGTAATGTTATGACATACTGAAGGTTCTGACACCTCCTTGGTGATGGAATGCACATGCTTGAGGTCTAGAGTGTTATTTATATTCATTCCCTGGAAGCTGTCGTTGATGAGCGGTAATAAACACGACTTCTCTACCTTCAAGCTGAGTTGGTGGTCACTTCAATTGGCAACGCGATTGGGATTTTACTGCTCATCTCTATACCCACGTGTGCGGAATCTCTCCATTTGAGACTTGTCTTTGCAAATTATTTTTTTTGGTAAAGAATCGACTTTGGATCGAACAATATCAAAATCTCATTGAAAAGCACTGACTATCTTTTGCTGCCGATGGGACACTCGGTCTCGGCTATCACTGTTATCATCTAAAGTCTGTGAATTTCAGTTATTTCAGTGCGGAACGAGAGGATTCACTTAACAGCGTTAACCAGCATTTTCATCTAATCTCAACAATCTCAGGAACTTCATCCTACCTTCGGCATCGGGATTAGTCTCCGTACTGCATTTTGACTGTTTGCCTTATCGGTGAATCGCTTCAGGAGGTGCACGAGATCCGAAGAAGCCGTTGGTCTTCACTCCTCTATGCCGGCTGATCAAATGTTGACGTGGGATGCGCATTGGTGATGACGCTGTCACGTCTGTCACGTTCATCAAGAATTCTTCCTGCTTCTACATTCCAGTTGTGAGGTCAGTGCGCTCTGGTCTGCTTCACGTGTTAACGTTCTTCAGTAGTCAAGTCGGTGCGCGAAGAATAATCAATTTACTCTGAATATCGTATTACCCAGCAAGATATTCACAACGGAAGGGGACTGCTAGATATTGCGCATTGATCAAGGTACTGTTGTATTGCTCCGCACGTTTTTCATTTAAATATACTCATCGGTGCAACGATTGTCTACGTTCTAGCAAACACATTAATAACGTTGGAGTGCCATCTTGTGGATATTTATATAAACATGAAAGACTCATTTAGTGCACTGGGTAAATGGTGACCTTTAATACTATTTCTTTTTACATTGCAGGGGCAATCTCACCAATTATTTTAATATTAGAGTAAATCTGACAATGATTGAGATCTATATTTAAAAACAAAAAAAATAAGAGAATATTAGTTGGGAAAGGGAGAATATTTGTTGTTTTACCTTAAAATCTCGTAGCTTGTTTTACTTGCATTTTTAATCATGCAAAATGTACAAGCATCTTCTCCTTTCCTACGGCTTCCGGGAGATCCACCAGTAGAGTGGCAAGTGTGGTACAGGGCATTTACTAAATATTTAGGAGCCATTGGTGGCCTTAGGTTTAGTGCTGAACGCAAGAGGTTTATCCTTGAACACAACCTTGGTTTTGAGGGTCAGGCTGTGTTAGAACATTTACCTTTACCTGTTTTAGCAGAGAATGATGACCATTGATCAAGCAATACTAATGTTAGAAAAACAATTCGATGTTGAGAAGAGTTTAGTAGTAGCTAGGCACAAGTTTTTTTACGAGGGAACAACAAGCTTCTGAAAGCATTGTGTCGTATGTGGCTTCATTACATATATTGGCTTCTGAATTGTGAGTTTGAAAATTTTACGTCTCAACTCATCAGGGACCAAATTGTTGTACGATGTAGAGATAAAAAAGTTCAACAGAAGTTATTAACTTTAAAAAATCCTTCTCTTGAAGAAACGGTCTCTATAGTCAAGAGCATTGAGTTATCCCACATGTCTTCCAATGAGCTTAGATCAGACAAATCAATGATTGGTGTTGTTAATGAAGGGAAAAATTTGGCGGAGAAGAATAGTGGGTCTGAGAAAAAAAGTAATGAGATTAAAGGGAAATTGCCTGCAGTTAGACAGGACAAGAAACACTTCTATGTTCAAAAGAAAAATGTGTGTTCCAAATGTGGTTTTCCTTCGCATTTCCCCAACTCACGTATTTGCCCTGCTAGGAATGCTTCTTGTAGAAATTGTGGTAAGCAAGGTCATTTTGCCAAAGTGTGTACTTCTAGGAGGAATATTAATGTTGTGTGGGAGGAGAATGACAAAGTGGAGAGTGACATAGAAGTTGTAAGTTCCATGAGTGATTTAATGTTAGTGGTCAAAGATGATTGTGAGGAGTGTGCAGATCCCATGGTTGACATTATAGTTGATGGAAAAACTTTGAAATTCCTTGCTGATTCAGGAGCACGTATGATGATGATTACTGAAGAGTTGTTTGGATCAGTGTGGGGTGATAAGCACCTTGAACCTCCTGATAGAAGTCCCGTATCATATGAAGGAAGGAAGATTCAACTAAAGGGTTTTTTTGAAAGCACATAAGTCTTCAAAGAGAGATCTATAACTGGGAAGATTTATGTGGCTATAAAAGGGTTAAATATCTTAAGGTGGTATCACCAAGGTTTATTCGGGATGACCCTTAGACCTGGAACAAAGGAACCAGTGCCCATTGTTAATTAATTTTACAGGTGATGATGAACCTTCCGATTGGGGAAGAACATTTCCCAATGTTTTATGTGACACACTAGGTTTAATCAATGGTTTTAAACATCTTATCAAAGTGAAAGAGGGAGCTATTCCAATTAAACATAAATTGCGAAATGTACCCTTGAGCGTTAGGGATGATGTAACGAAAGAGTTGGAGAAGATGTGTGAATCAGGCGTGATTGAGCCCATCGAGTCCTCTCTTTGGTTAAGTCCATTGGTAGTCACAAGAAAAAAAAATGGGAATCTCAGAGTCTGCATTTATTTGCGCTGTCTTAATAAAAATATATGGGTGGACTCACACCCTCTACCCCGCATTGATGATATAGTCGCTAAGTTCCAAGGTTTCAAATGGTTTTCGAAGATAGACTTATCTTCGGCTTATCACAAGTTGAACTGGATATATCGTCTAAACATTTGAATGCTTTTGTTTCTCCATCTGGGACCTTCCAGTTCAAAAGGATTCCGTTTGGGCTATACTCGGCGGCTTCCGTGTTCCAGCGTGTCATGGAAAAAGTCCTGATGGGAGTTAATAATATTGTTGTTTTCCAAGATGACATCTTAGTGGCAGGAGTTTGCAGATCTTCACATGACAAAAGTTTGAATGAAGTCTTAAAAAGATTACAAGAAAAGGGTATAGTGGGTAATTTGAGCAAATGTGTTTTTTGTGTGGAGTCCATTGATTATCTAGGACACCGCATATCTGGAAAGGGGATTCTTCCTAGAGTAGGTCTGATAGAGGCTATTGTCAAGGTTCCTTCTCCCAAGACCAAAGAGCAAGTTACATCTTTCTTAGGAATGTGTGAGTTTTATTCAAAGTTCATTTCCAATTTTTCAGCCAAAACTGCTCATTTACGTGAACTTTTGAAGAGAGGAACTGTTTTTGTTTAGGATCAAAGGTGTCAGACTGATTTTGATAATATTAAGAGTGAACTTGGTTCCTGCAAAATTTTGACTCCCTTTGATCCTTCTTTAGAGTCTATTGTATCTGTGGATGCAAGTCTTGATGTTCTTGGTGGTCTGTTGACTCAAATGGAAGGTAATGCTGTACATATTGTTGGTTTCATCTCTCGATCATTACGTCCCAGTGAAAAAAACTATTCTGTCATCGAGAGAGAACTTCTGGCTTGTTGTTGGGCAATTGAGAGGTTTAAAAGTTTTCTCTGGGGTAGATCTTTCAAGCTATTGACTGATCACAAACCTCTTATTCCTATCCTCAATGGTGTTGTAGTGAAAGACCATACTCCCAGGATCGATAGATTGAGTTCCAAACTTCTTCAATACAATTTTGTGGTTGAGCATTTTCCTGGGGGAAAAAACATAAGACCTGACCTACTTTCTAGACTGCCTTTACCGGAGGTGAGGAGTGAATTCACTGGAGATGAAGATGAGGAATGTTTAATTGCGAGCATTGATGTTTGTAAAGAGGGGTGTTTCAAGGAGGAAGAGTGGTTTGATGCATTGCATTCTGATTCGGTTCTCAAGGAAGTGAGAAAATGTATCGTTAAAGGTTGGCCAAAGGAAAAATATCCGGATAGTGAACTGCAACCTTTTATCAAAGTGGCTGATGAATTGTCTCTAGAAGGTGGTGAGATGATTTTACGTGGTGATAGATTTGTACCTCCTGCAAGTTTGAGAGATCGTATAATTATGGCCGGACATGAAGGTCATCTGGGACAAACATGCACCAAACATAGAATTCGTTCAATTTATTGGTGGCCTTCAATGGATCGCCATATAGAGGATATGGTTGAGAGGTGTTTTACTTGTCATGCCAGTGACAAAGTAATCAAGACTGTCATTCCTCCCAAAGTGAAAGTTGACTTACCTTCTGGGCCTTGGATGAAACTGCAGTTGGATTTTATTGGGCCGTTTAATGCTTTGCCCAATAAATACAAGTTTGCCTTGGTCATTGGAGATCACTACAGCAAATGGTGGGAGGTTTGTTTTATGACTGATCCCAATCCGAATGAAGTCATTAAGTTTTTAGAGAGCCTTTTTGCAAGAGAAGGTTTTCCAAAGGAGTTAGTGTCAGACAATGGAGTACAGTTCGTCTCCAAAGAAATGTCCAGTTTTTTAAATCAATGTGGTATTAACCATCGGCGAGTGGCTGTTTACCACCCACAAGGGAATGGTTTCATTGAGCGCTTGAATCGCATATTGGTGGATTGTGTGCAATGGGCGATTTCTGGAAATATTGATATTAAAGAAGCTGTACAGAGTATGCTGTGGGCTCATCGGACCACACCTGGCACTGAGTTTGGGAAAAGTCCTTTTGAGCTATTGAGAGGGAGAGTTGCTACGTTCAGCATGTGCCCAGCTTGGATGAGGCAGTGGGGACTATTGTCCAGGTCGTTTTCGTCATCTTCTGAGGAAAGAGTTGAGGGAGAGACGCATTCTCCTGCACACAAAAAAGCTAATGCTAAAGAAAACACTTCATACCATTCAGGACAAAGTGTTCACAAAGAAGGATGGTCCCACAAAATCAATGTGGGAGATTGGGTTAAAATAAAGAATCCTCATAATGTACCCAAAGGTCTCTCAAAATTTAGTCAACTGATGTGCGTTGATTCAGTTTCACGTTATGCTGTGAGAGTCAATGGGAAGAATTGGTGGAATGTATCCAGGATTTATAGAATGCCTGATAAAGTTGTACATCAAATGGGTTTGAAATTTAATCCTGTTTTTTCTTCTGATAAATCATCACTTGATAGTGTGGAGAGTGACTTGAGTGGGAAAAGTTCAACTAGAAATGGTATACCTCAAAATATGTATACTCCTTTTGCCAGGAAGAGTAGTCGGAGGAGATTTGTTCCCAAACGTATGGATTTCTGAAGAGTATTAGTTGTTATAAGATAAATTAAGTTTTGTTATCAGTATTTATCTGTTCTTTTCTTTTTATTTATTTTCCTTTTTTTTGTCTGCTTATTATTGTATTTAATTTTGTTTATATGGATTCTCTCTTTCTCCTTTGTTTATTCAATCTTAATGTTTCTGTGAGAAAGGGAGATATTGTAGTATCCACTATGGTAATGTTATGACATACTGAAGGTTCTGACACCTCCTTGGTGATGGAATGCACATGCCTGAGGTCTAGAGTGTTATTTATATTCATTCCCTGGAAGCTGTCGTTGATGAGCGGTAATAAACACGACTTCTCTACCTTCAAACTGTGTTGGTGGTCACTTCAAGAACCCCAATGATATTTTAGAAAAAACAACTGCAGTTCTGGAAATACCTGAAAACCTCTGTTTACCATTCAGCAATCCCACTCAAATGTCTCTGTCCCCAAATCCCCTCAGCTGAAATATGGGGATGGGAACATGCAGCTCTTGGAAAAATTGAGGATTGGCTCTCCGTTATTGTAATGATTTACTGAGAATTTGTCAAGGCGAAGCTTCCATCTCAAAGGAGAGAGAATATATTACCTTATCTAAGAATTCAAAATTCTCCTAAAGAAGTATGTGTACAATCAAATTGAAACAACAAGAGGAATAGTTGGGATCTATACATTCCCACTGGACAATCTTAAACTACAAGTTGGATCCATGAATTCATAACAAACTTGAACTCTTATTGGGGAAAATGTAATACAAATGACAGAAGGAAACAGGTATCAATGTGAACCGTAAGGAATGGAAAAAAGGCTTCATCCTTTACCATTAGGACTCTAAGAGGGCCAAAGTTTAAACACATTAGATAAATGCTTAGTGGCGAATACAATACTGCTCGACCAGATGCACAAATGGGATGCCAACGTCAGTAACAGTTGCCCAGGATGTAGTGAAACAGGGACTCGGATACATATGATGTGGAATTGCCCAAGAATCAAGGATTTCTTGGGAAAGATACTATTATCTATTAGAAACTACATCGGAGTTCATTTTATACTGGATGCTAGATTAATTTGGCTGGGTAGATAGAGACATCTAGGGATTAGAGCTAGCGATGCAAGAGCCTGATCGTTCATAACTATTCTTGTTGCTTGTTCATTACTAACATCTTATTGGAAAGTGCTCTAGCCCCCAGAGCTCCAAGAATGTCCTAGTAAGACACAATAAGTGTACAAAAAGGAGAAATATTGTGCAAAGAAAAGAGGGTGGGTAAAGAGAAAAAGTTCCTAAAGACATGGTGGTTTTTATGGATGTAACATACGAGCAACATCTGATTGCATTGCTGTTAATCAATTCATACCAATTGCTACAGTGAACTAATTAAGTTATTGTCTTAGTTTTTTAGATGTAAGTGAAATCTTCTGAACTATGTAATAACAGATAATTAAAAATAAAAAAAAGAAGAGGATTTCTGAGGTGGTACAAAGAGTAATTGATGTGCAGATTGCAGCGGGGAAATTGGAAAGACTGGATGTTGACGTTTTCAGCAAATAAACAGCAGGCTGAAGAATTTAAAGAATTGTAATCTAAGGAATAATCTACAAATGCATAGTTTGCCAGAGGATCCAGAAAGGAACGAACATGTCATGTCATTAAAAAAAATGTTGCCAAAGGTTCATACGATAGTCTGTTGTACTGAACATTCAGAAAGCTTATCAATTAAGACTGCAGCACAGTTTTTCAGATCATGCATACAAATCAGACATGGATGTCATTTTATTCTTGGAAGTGTACAAACCAATTCAAGGTTATAATAGTGACACAAATCAAAAACAGATTGCTTGGTCTGATAGTAAACTTTATTTTTAACAAAATATGGAACATTTACAGGAACTAGGAGAATACAGTTCATTTCTATGTGTTAGACATGGCATCCGTGGTATGGTTTCCCCCCAACGTTTTGCCTTCAACCCTTCTGTTTGATTACTTCATTTTTGCTGGCTGTTGGATCCTGCACCATTTGGTACCTGCAGCCATTTTCTGGGTTGATAGTTGGGCTTTTTGTATTCTTCCTAGAAAACCACACCCAATAGGAAGCTTAGGTGTGTCTGGATGGAAGATCACTGGCAGGATGAGAGGGAGGAGCTGGGCACTGCCCCTCTTGCCACTTGATAGGCTGTGTCGAGCTTTCACACAAAGGACTGCCTACCAACTTTAGTTAGTCTTGAGCCAGAGCAAGGAAGGCAGGGCACATGTGCACTTCAAATGCAAACCACTAGAAGCTTCTCTGACTTCAAAGGCAGAACTGGGTATAAATATTGCACCTCTTCACCAGTTCTTCAGTACACTTCTGCACCTGTGAATACTCTGCTAGGAAGAAGAACTGCTGTGCTGCCGAAAGGACTGCCACTCTGCTGGACTGGTGCTCTGGAGGACTGCTGCACTGCTGTGCTGACCTGTTGCCTGCTGCTCTCTTGCCTGGGGGAGAAGAACTAGAACTGCATCTGTTGAACCCAGGACCACAGAGTGACATCAAGGGCAAGTTGGCTGGTGTCCTGACTTGAACCTTAGGGATGAAGGCTCCAACAACATTGACCTCAGCACCTAGACTCTGCAATCTCTAGGTCAATCCTGCCAAGTGGCGCCACCCCAGTCCAAGACCTTTGAAAGTGTGCCTACGGTGCCCTGTCAGCCTCTGTGGCTGCAGCAGAACTGATGCATCTCCTCTGCAGCGCAATCCAGAGCAGATCCAACGCATCAGTGCCCATGCATGGACCTTCACTGTCGCAAAGACCAGCATCACACTGCAACCCACTACCTCATTGCGACCACTGATGCACGATGCATCCCTGACTCATGTCCTGGCATCTCTTTTTGATGGCAGCCTCAATACAGGACTCCACATCACAGCCTCACAGCTCCTTGAAACCCACGCATTGCCCCAACTGCACTATGCATCCTTGATGCCTCACTTCTCACCACAAGCCTCGTTGACATGATCCTCGCCGACGATGCACAACCTCACATCTCAGTGTTTCCTTATCTCAGAACTGACACATTGCTTAGGTTGCATGACGTATTTTCGACATGGAGCCTTGCAACTTTCCAAAATCAGGATTTAAGGTACTTTGTTCAGCAGGCCTAACTGGGTGCCTGTAACTGGCCCATGCTCCATCGTGGTTGGCCTGAACTTGTGACTTTGTCCCAGTCCTGTGCAGCCAGATACCCACAGTTGGCACTTTGTACTTTTTGCACTATGTTACCTGAAATATTTAAACTTGCATACCTCAGTTTCTACTGATTAGATGTTTGTCATTTTGGTTTTGTTTTATTTATTAAACATTCCTCTATTTCTCTAACTGGGTGTGATATCTTTTTTGTGTGGTGTTTTCACTTTATAGCTGTTGCAAGCTACCAGAGGGTTGAGCACAAATAAATTTAGTGTGTGCTTGTGCCTCACCCTGACAAAGACTGTGATTGCTGCCTGACAAGGGTTCACTAACCTAGTCAACCAACAAGCCAATTTCTTAAACTATGATACCTACAATAATAGCTGTGAATACTGAATATTGGCTCCTGAACATGTGTTTCAGGAAAGTGACCTATATGCTCAGAGACTTTATTTATAGGGTGTAGAAGAAAAACATGCAACCATCAAGCTCTTCCAATTACATAGAGATTGTCTGATTTTTAGTTCACATGTTTGCCATGATTTTTTCAAATGTTCAACACCATTTACTTTCTTGATTTCCATTTATAAGCTTGTCATCCCTTTTGTTGGCTGAAGTACTGAATTTAGTGTCATGATGTTACTGAAGTTATACAGTTGGCTTCACCATCCACAGAGTTGTTTAAATTCATTAGGTATGTGGTTTAGTTAGGACTTTTTGGCCTGGTACTCTCTTCCATTTTTCTCTCTTGTTTGAAGATTCCTGATGATGTCATGGAATGTTAAAGGGATAAGAAACCCGATCAAAAGGCAGAGAGTTATATTTAATCTTTCTAAATTAAATGTAAGTATTCTTCTAGTACAAGAATCACAATTGTCAGAAAATGAAGCATGTAAATTGGGTCAGATACATTTTATTTCACCAGCATTAAACAGGAAGAATGGCAGTACTATCCTTTGTCATAACTCTCTACATATTCGGCTGATTTATCAAAATTATTATTCTTTTATCTGAGTGTAAATCGATCAAGGTACACATGAAGATTCATAATATTCTGCTATTTTAATGTTAATTTGTCACTACTCATTATGATACTAATTTCTCGGAATTTAATGACTCTAAATTGATAGAATGCACTCGAAACAAAAGATCAGACTGTGGACCATTTTCTGGAGAGAACATCCACCTTTGCATTCATTGCTAATGAAATGCATAGAACATTTAACAGAATTATTCCTCAAAGAGCACTGGTTGTTTCCAGGTAAGCCAGATGGAAAATAACATTTATTCTATGATTCTGTTCATAAATCATAAAGAAGAATTGATCATTTGAAGTTATTCTTCATCTCAGCTTAATATCTTCATGCCATTATTTGAACCCAAATCAATTACTTGACCAGGCTGTTTTATTCATGAGTATATATTGGTATAGATGTCCTTAACTTGTGTCTCCATGGGATGTGCTGACTGTGCGGTCTGTGTACCTCTGCCTCCCCTGGGACTTGCTGACTCTAGAGCTAGTGTGTCGCCCCCACTTTCCCCTTTATCAGCCCCCGGGGGCTGTGTGGGTTCAGAGGTAGAGACACTGGCAGCCCGAAAGCAGGAGTTAGTCATCCAGCATTCTTATGGCCGCCCAAGACTTCAGCTCCTTTCCCTGCTTCTAACTAGTTGAGGGACTTTGTTTTAAAACCCTTGCCTTGCTGTACGCAGTGTAGGCCCGACACACACATATCCTGGCCATAGATGGTTTATGCCCTCTAGAGCCTAGTGGAGACTTGCTTGGACCTATTTTCTGACATCTTATCCTATGGGAGGCTTGCACAAAATTGATGTAGCTGGGGATTTGCTGAAAACACCTGAACTCTAGCATTGTTGCATTTCGAGGTAAATCATCACACCCCTTTTATACAAATCAGCTTTCAGGCACTTCTTACTGTACAATTGATGGAGACAGGTATTTAGTTTGGAAAAGTATGTAAACTAGTAACAGAGGATGTTCATAAGGACATCAGAAGCTAATACTAATAATGTATTTCAAAGTCAAAGTATTTGACACCTCCATGTATGTAACAACTGGCTTTTCAGCAGATTTAATGAAATGAGAACAGCTAAATCAAATTAGGAGAAAATACAGAAATGTATGGGAATATAATGTTTCTACTGTAAATTGGACAGTGTTAAAATAACATGCCTGCATTCAAAAGCTATGCAGCAGCTAGGTTTGCTTAAACATTCATGAATCTGTCCAGATTTGAGAGTTTTAGGAACTTTGGCACACGCGTGTTCACATTCAGCTACAACACAGCTGAGCCATTCATTGAACATTCATGGGCAGGGTTCTTGGTCTATGAATATTCAAATGCATGTCTTGTTTATTTGTAGCAAGAGAACAGGTCAGACTGTAATCCTACACTGGACAGCACACAGCTGTTTCTTCTCTGTTTGGTAAAATCCTGCAGAAGAATCTTAAAGACCTTTATAAAAACTTTAAAAGAAGAGAGCAAAATATTGTAGTAGCTGGTACGAAAATGAAAAATTGGAAAGCATGGGAATTTCTAGATTAGTCCCTATGAGCAATGTATTTTAATTTATATTGCCTTTGACTGATGTGAATGCTGTCAATGGGCTCCAATAGAATGAGAGTTAATTTAACAGCAAGCGGCTTATAGTGAACATTGACCTTAAGGAACTAGAAAATGGTTCACAATGGGCTCAATGAGGATAGCTAGCTAGTTCCATACCAATGAATATGGTATGGCTGGTGGAACGTTTGAGCACAAAGGTGGAATGTGAAATCTGAGAGTGCTTTTTGCTGGAAAAATAACAAGTTAGTGGAATATAGATCCTTGATTGTAGCACAATGTTATTTGACAAAAAACTGGGTAAGAAGTCCACTTAAACTCACAGAGCTTGGTGTGCCCTTAGGACATGGAGACAGAGCCCGGAGTCAGTGGCAGTTGTAGAGTTTAAGAGGGCACTATGCCAAAGTCTGGAGATCTGGAGGACTTGTAGAAAGCTGGCACTAGGACTGTTAAATGGTGTCCTAAAACTGCAGGGTTAAAGTATGAAGCTCTCATTGGTTGTTACGTGTCTGGCAAAAGTAAAACCAGGCAAAACTGTAGAGAAGAAGCAGTTTATGATGCTGAATGGCAGCTCCCAAAAGGAAAGAAGGATTGCAAGCCTATGCATCTCTACAACAGGGCCAGTACAGGCAAAAGGTGATGGAAAGGAACAACAGGTAAATGAAGACAATGACAACAGTGACACTTTCCTCTAGGAGCCATCTCAACTGAAACTGCGTGAACCCAAATAAAAAAGTAAAACTGTGAAGAGGCAGGTTAAAGTGTGCATGAAAGACAAATGTAATTTAGGTTTAGGGTTCAAACCATAGAGGGGCCTCTCTACGTGGAGGGGAAGGGCAAGCCCATTTGGACAAACTGCCTCCACAAGTATTGGGAAGGAAAGCAAAGACATTTTGGAAAATAATAGATCTTCTCATCCTCATTAAATTCACAGACCATCTTACCATTGGGCCCATGCCCTATATTTGAAGCTGTTGTTTAGTCATAACATAAAAGACACTACTATTCAAGCTATTTGCTTACTGTTTCTGTTAGGAACAAATAGAATTACCACCATTGTGTCAGGGACACCATTGCCTCAGAGGAGGATACCCATCATGTCATAAATGTCCACAAAATGTAAAGCATTACTACTATTATTGACAGATGCATCAGTAGTCTTAGGTGGGCACTATCGTGCTCTGTACTCCCACATTACACCAATAATAATATTAATTATACCGGGCCAATAATATACAATAGATATCATTATCCCATGGATTATGACAATATGCCAGTATTTTCAATTGGTATACCAGGACCATTATACTAATGGTGACCACTTCACATGATCACACACACGCACACACACACACGCACACACGTGAACACTCACTCACAGCCTCACCTGCACACATACTGATGCATTCCAAACCTTTTTACATTCTCTGCAACACATCACACTCTGTTGGTTTACATCACCTCACCTCGATCACACTGCTCTGCAAGCATGGGTAGATGTCTCCAGTAGGCTCCTGAAGTCAACTTCTTACTGCATGGCAGGACCTGTGCACTCCAGCGAGGTGATTGACAGTGAAGAGTCAGTTACACAAGCATTCACTATGACAGTCAAACTACAGGGTACATGTCTGTGTAGACCTTCTGCTGTCAAGCACAGTGGTACTGTGTGCAGGGAGACTGCCCTTAGCTTTGTTAGGTTGATATATAGCTTTCTGATGGAGAGCTGTGATCCAAGACTTCACGCCCCAGCTTTATAACAGAGTGATAGTACATCCACACACATGCTGCACCTGCTGAACATAGACCAGAGGTCCATCACACATGCACAGTTTACCATACTGGTTTTTTCAAAAGTCTGAAGCAGGGAACTGCTACCCCGATGAGCCAGTACTGCACAACCACAGGTCCCCTGAGTGACAAAATATAAATCAGGTGAGACATTGACAGAATTTCTACATGAGCAAGCTGCCTGACATTACTTTATGAATACCAAATAATTTAGGAGGAATTTTTGTCAACAGTTTAGTGAGCATCACTCTTTGGAGTCAGGTCTAAAAAGAAGTGCATGGTTATTTGTTACCTAACACATAACAAAGGGCCGATATATACTTTAGCAGAGCTGATACTTCCTCTCAAAGGCAACCGAGTAGCCTCTCCACCAAACTGAAGTTCCGCCCACCTCACTGACAGTCAGGAAAACCTTCAGTATGTAGACAGCAGAGACTACTCTATCAATGCCTCTGACATACCCCTCCGATGGCCAACAGAGTTAGGGCTGTCGGATGTTTGACCATTTGTCCACCCAATCTATTCAGAGTGGGTAGACACATGGTCAGTTTTCACGGTCTGTCATCAGGGACAGTGAAAACTGTAAAATGTTCACCACACTATTGGAAATAAATAATTAAGTTTCCCTCATCTTCGTCTGTTGAAATCCCCACTACCCAGCCCTAGTGCTCTTACCTACACGGGCTGCTGCTGCTTATATGAATGCGCTGCAAGCTGGCGATTGAGTGTGTAGTTGACAGAGAGGATAGTCGTAGTGTGGCCTTTGTGGGTGTCAGCGCTGTGCATGATGTTCTTTAAAACTGTTGCTACTAATGACCCTGCACATAAAGTACACGTTTTAGGTTGAATACATGCCCTCATATGATTTGTGTTTGGGTAGGATGTGGCACTTTGTTGGCCATGTCCAACCTTATCGAAGTTGGTTTTGTGAGGATATCTGCCTCAACCTTTATTGTATTATCCCGAGCAGTGCTACTAGGTAGTGGTGTGGCGCCGTTGCCAGGGCGACTGACTCCGGAATCTGAGGATCACAGTTCAATCCCTGGCGCCAGCAGCAGATTAGCCCAGCACCATGTGACTCTGGGCAATAGCTTGCTTAATCTTCCCAATGGCCCCCAGCGCCTAGAGACCCTTACGAGTGATTGTTCACGCATTACAAATGTGGATTATTATTATTGTACTACACAATCCAATGTAAGGATGACCACTGACTACAAAAATGTGCTTCATTTACATATGTTATATATAATAAATAATATGCTGCTAATCTGAAAATCTGGGTCTGACCCAGCCCTCCTGGACTTGAATTAGCTGCTCCTGATTCATGTCATAATATGATCATAGAATGTGCTGAGGCAGGATTATTTTTCACAATTAGTGGCTCCATTTTTAAATAAACAAATGAATAAATAACTCAATCCACTTTTAGTCCTCGTTATCTCCAATTATTTTAGCTAATAAATAATCTAAATTAAATTGTCATGGGGTGGGTCTCGGTTAATGCTTTATGGGCGAAGAGAGACCCATGAATGTTAGAGTAAAGGATGCAAATGGCAGTAACCTTTTGTCATTTATTCTTTCAGTGTATTTATTTCCGGGAATTACTTTGGCAGACAGACAGTAAAACATGTAGACAAAGTTAGAATTGTTAATAATTCAAAATCTGATTAAATCAGGTTCATATATTTTTTTAATCCTTTGCTTAATGATTTTGAGTTTTTATATGGCACATTATGACTGAAAATAAGTAACAAATGGCCAGATGTACAACCGACCATTCGGAATAAATATTTCCGAATTGCGATTAACTCCAAATTGCAAATAGGAAACTGGTAAGTAAGTTTAAGCTACAGACTGAAGCTACAGCCCCCTTAGTGATTAGTGCTAATAAGGTAGATCTACATCAGGTGTATGGCTGCCTCTGATCAATGTTAATATGTCTGAAAATGGTACTAGAGCTAACGTTCATTTAGAGCCAATCAATTTTAAATGACAGATTCTTCCTGATTTTGCATTTGGAAATACTGACTACAAGTCGCTTAAAGAGAAAGAAGTGTTGGCCATTGCATGCCCATGCTGTCAGCGCCAACATTTATTATTGACTTATCCTACACTCAGTCTGTGCCCCTCGTTACATATCACACGTGGTAAATACCATTACCCCAAGGTGAAGTATTTACTACTTTGGTAAATACCTCCTACACTGAGCTTGTAACATAAAAATGAGAGATAATAAGTGGAATCCGTTTTTAACGCACCAAATCATGCAGGTTTTGCCCTTTTTACTGACCTACGCTCCACCACCTCCCTCCCCACTCCTCCCGATAACTTTCATGAGGCTTGACTAGCTAGCATTTAACAGGGGAAAACTGCAAGGGTGTGCTAATTCTCACACAACTCGTAATTCCATTATCTGTGCAAAAGATTGTAGATACTGTTTTTATTTTTTAAAGTTTTTATTGAAACGTTAAAAGCATACAAACATCTGGTTTATCTCCAGATCAAATTATATTGTAAACTTAATTGCTGCAGTGTGATTATATTTATGAACCATTGATAAAGAACAGTATGGAGATAGGTTACAGCATCACAGGGATGCCAGTGCCAATGGCCTTCAGTACAGTACCCTTCCCATGTATAGCCTAGTATGTCCTAGCTGTTAGAATATATTATCAAAGAGTGTCTTGAGAGTGGGCCTCACCAGTAGCACATGGGCGTTCTTCCTCCCCTCATTGTCGGCAAGGTTGCTTCACCATGTACAGTTCAAATGGGGCCCAGATGTCTCTTGATCTGCTACAGCTGGCATCAATAACCAATATTCTTCTAGCTGCTGTTGGCAGTATGGAAAATCTGCAATCCAACAGCTAGCTAGGGGTACAACTGTGCACCCCCAATGCATGGCTATGCATCTGTCTGCCCGCAACAGAATTATTGAGGCTGATACTTGGAGCCCAGGAGGCTCTTAAGGGAAGGTGGGGTGCGCTTGTATATTGGCACTGTGCAATGAAAAATGCAAAAAGATATTTACGGTGTGATGTCAGCTGCTCCCCCACCCAGGTAAAGCTACCAGTAGAGATCTCAGGTGATTAAAAAGGCCATCATCTGAGGGTACATACATCCACACGGTATAGTGATGTCCACACATTCAGAGATTCTGGGTGGCCTTGCTGAAAGAGTTAGAAGATCCCCCTG
Organism: Triturus cristatus; assembly: GCF_964204655.1. Taxonomy (NCBI): domain Eukaryota; kingdom Metazoa; phylum Chordata; class Amphibia; order Caudata; family Salamandridae; genus Triturus; species Triturus cristatus. The sequence goes on along the minus strand of NC_140587.1, from coordinate 796,268,459 downwards.
GACCCTCAGTTTGTTTTGTTGGGCATACATTTAGAGGTTGACCTCCCCAGACCAAAGTTAATGCTACTTTATTTAGGATTAATGGTGGCCTGGCACGAACATCTGGGGCCACACTGAACCCATCACTGGAAGACTGGAGAAAGGGAATGGACATGTATATGTCAGGAGAGAAGATGACATACATAGCACAGGGCTGTCCCAAAAATTTCAAGAAAATATGGAAACCGTGGATAACGCACAACGTCTCCTGATCAATGACTCACAGTGATACCCGAGGCAGGGTGGTGGCCAGGTGGGGGGGAGGAGGGAGGGGCGTGCTATTCATTAAGAAAGTCCATATATTGTTGACATGTATACTACTGCTGTTGAACGATGCTGTCGATGTACTACCGAAGATAATCATGCTCTCTGGAAACCCATACTGTTTCTGTACTGTAATTAACCCCTTCAGTGCCCATGACGAGATGGTCTCGTCATGGAGCGCGGTTGCGCTGTACCCATGACGAGACTATCTCGTCATGAACCCCGCCCGCTAATGCAACGCCCGGCACAGGGCGGGGAAAGGGCGGGGCACTGAAGAGGTTAAGAAAATGCCAATAAAAACATTCCAAAACAAAAAAAAGGCCATTATCAATGGCATAGGGATATTGATGAAGAGATACAGAATCTTTGGCAGGGTCGCCTTTTTAGCAATTGCAATTCTTCCGGCCATGGACATTGGCAGCCCAGTCCAGTGTGTAATCTGCTCCTTCAACAAAGCAATGGCATTACCATAGTTCTCCTGCCACAGTTCTACCATGCCTCTACTAATCCAGAGGACCAAATATTTGACCGCAGAGCCAGCCCACCTCAGGGGTAAATCTATGCTGAACTCAATGTAGCTGGCATTAAGGAACAAACTGCAGAATTGGCTTAGTTGATCGTCATACTGGTGAGCCTACCAACTCTAATAAATTCATACACAGTAGCCACCAGATTAACTTCTGGCTCACTCACACAGACTGTGATCTCATCAGCATACATCGAAACTACAATTCTCCTGGTTGTAAAATACAATCTGTGCTTGGTGTGGTATTACCGCAGGTGGGAAGCCAAGGGCTCCATAGCAATTGTGAAGAGCACCAGAGACAGTGGGTAGCAGTGTTGCGTGGCTCTGCTAATCAGAAAGGCAGGCAAAATTATGGCATTCACGTAAATACATACAGTTGGCTTGCCATAAAGGAATCAGATTGTTGATGTGGGGCCAAAGCTTGGTATGCTCTTTATAGAATTGAACAGTGAACCTGTCCAGATCCAGAGTCTTGCCTCTAGTTGCACAGCAGCACTGTCCCTCGTCATTCAGGAGTTCAATAATTAGGAAATGCATTGATTGTTCTTGAGCAGGGATGCAAGGGTTTTGCCAGCCCTTGTCACCCCTGTATCTTCTTGCCACAGCCTCATTATGCAAGTAGTGAGTTTCCCTTTCAGCTTCATTGTGATATTCGAATAGCTTACTCCAAATCTGAGTGAGTATCTGTGCGTCAATAGAGATGAAGTAGTGGGTCCCTAGTTCATACAATTACCCCTCCAGTCAGGCAAAGAGATCCCTCAAGTCTCTTAATACGCCCAGCTGCTATGACATGCAGTCTCCACAAGCATATGTCTTAAAGACCTCCCAAAGCTTACCCAGAGACTCAACAAACGTAGTATAATTGGTAAACAAACTAGGGGCCACATGTACAGAAGCATTTTTGCAGTTGGAAACAGCCCGATTCACAGAATCGGACCATTTATGACTGCAAAATTGCTTTTTCATACCTACCGAGCTCAAATTGTGATTATGTAACATGTCACTGAATCACAATTTGTGTTTAGTGATTCACTATTTAGAAGGGGCATGTTTAGGGTGTTCCTTCCGAATAACGAATTGCCGTGCAATGTATGAATGTTTCGCGACCAAATTACAGTTGCAAAACATTAATTTTTTACCAAAACCTCACGGGTGGTTATAACCATTCTCAAATTAGAAGTGGTCACCATGGGTCCCCTTTCTGAATATTGAAACTAATATTTTTTAAGAGCAGGCAGTGGTACAAGGGAGCACTGCCTACTCTTAAAAAATAAAACTTAAACATTTCATTTTATTTTTTTAAATGCGTCCTGTTATCCTTCCAGGAAAACAGGCTGAATTTAAAAAGAAAAGGTTGTTTTAATAAAAAACAATCACAGACATGGTGGTCTGCTGCCCCAGCAGGCCACCATACTTGTGATGGCTGCAATCCCTAAGGGGTCGTAAACAGCGACCTATGTCATTAATATTCATGAGGTAGATCGATTTGCGACACGCTAGGAATCGCTATTTAACACCTGGACATTTTTTAACATTGGTAATTGTGACTTACTTATTGTAATTTGGTATGAATTGTAATTTGAAAATTACAATCACTATATTTTGTACATATGGTCCTAGATTATATCTGTTTTAATTTGGAAGATCGAATCCATGAGCAAATTCAGTGGAAGCCCCCCGGTGAAGGCACACCGCCCTCCCTTTGCTAGGTCCAGAACCAGCACTGTCGGCGAGTGGTCTGAGAGTGATCAGGGCATCTGGTCTACTCTTTTGACCCAGGCAACAGCATTCTATGAAACTAGCCAGTAGTCAATGCATGAACATGGATTATGGGAGGTTGTGATGCATGTGCTCTCAGTCTTCTCACCATGCCTTTTTGAGCTAGATGTCGAGCAGCTCCTGGTCAGTCATAATAGCATGACCTGTGGTCTGTGCTCTGACTGAGATTTTTCAAATCCAGGGTTCAGGACCACAATAAAATCTCAATCTTATTTAATCGTAGAGTAGCCTATGCTCAGAATCTTATGCCATATTGAAAGAAATATGTCAGGGCAATCTGTGTTGGGGCCATATAGTGAGACCAGTGTGACTTTTCTACTTTCCAGAATGCCATGCAGGATGAGATATTGTGCCTCAGAGGCACTTATTTCTCTGAGAGCATGCCACCTAACCGCTTTTCTGATGACAATCGCAACCCCCCGGCATAGGCAGAGTATGTGGTGATGTGTGCCTCACCAATCCAGCCAGCTCTTAAGCAGGTTCTGAACTGGTCTATAAGATGGAGCTCCTGAACAAAGCCAATATTGACCTTGTGTCGTGAGAGATGGACAAAGATCTGCCTGATCTTGTGTGGGTCTCCTCTGCCCCATACATTCCCAAACATTGACTTCACCCCACTCATTCTCTTAGTCGCAGTTCTTGGGGCCAGACATCCCATAGAACGAGTAGCCTAAACAAATCATGCAACTCCCACCACACATCTAGAGCCATACCACCACACTGGTGGCAGCACAGCAAATAAAGCCTTTCCAGATAGGAAGATGTACATTGACATTAAAAACAGTGATAAAACTCCTCCCACTTCAAACCCCCTCCGCCTGATCAAGGAACTCCCAACCCCCTTAACTCAGGTAAAGAAATTAAAGCAGACCCAGAAGAGAACCAGAATGGCCCATATGAGAACCATTCCAAAGGAGCTTAGAGAGTTAGTAAAGTGCGGGTGGCTGGGAAAGTCAGGAGCCACCAGCAAAAACATTATGTGTGAGATGGAATCTCCAATAAGGGCTTGGGCAGATCACCAGTAAATTAAATCACTCGGCATGTAAAGCAGTGCAGGCCCAGAGAGGGATTGGGCGAGTAAGGCACCTCAGCCCACGCTGCCGGCCCCGAGTGTGGTAACAGAAGCAAAAACAGATTCCAATGTGAATTCATATATTCTCAGTATTTATAATTAAAGGTATTGCATTCAGGGCAAGCAGTCATAATTCAAATGTCTAAGGATATCAGGAATCAGCCAGCTCACCTAATGCAGAAGGTTACGCGAACAGTAAAATGAGATAAGAAGTTGCAGCAATAGTCTATTGACATTAATCATTATCACTGAGGTGTTATCCTGATGTTATATATCACTCATCTCTCTCGAAAGCTGCAGAATCGTGTCTCAGTCCCTCTAGTGAAGGAGTTGGGCAATGATTGGCATCACCTGGGCCCCAGGCAGTGGGTGAGGACCCAACAAGCTGTGAACTTGCTTGACCACTATGAGGATGGTTTAAATCATTTTATTAAACTTCAGCATCTGAAATGTTTCTATTTAAGTTAAAATTTAATGGTAACACAACTCAAACTATCCTCTAGGTTTCCTCTCATAAAAACTCACTCGGTATTATGTTTGATATTATATATATTTCTTATTGAACATATTTATTGTGTGCTTTGTTTCCTTTTAAATGACTACCAATAGCCTACAGAATGAAAGACATTTTTGAAAAAAACATTCTATATCCTTGTTTTCCCCCATTATCATCCATTGTCATTTTGGCATCCACCTCCGTCAATATGGCGGAAGCACACACCAAATAAAAACGTTTACCACAACTTTAAGTTACTGCTAAAATAAATCTGTTTAACGTCATATTTCTATAACTTGTATGACACATACACTTACATGTGCAGTTGATTATTAATACATTTTGCAGTACAACGTTGCTGTTATATCTTTTATATGAACTTATCATATCATAAATTAACATATGTTGTATTTCATCATACTTGAAATTAATCGCCAAAAAACAAATCACCCTCAGGTTTCTCCTTAGCTTACCTTCATTTCATTCCTATGTTTATCCTTCTTCATCTTTGTTTTTTTCACATCCTATGGGTAAGTAACTATTCCCACGTTTATATTTTTGCCTACTATGTAAGAAATGTACAGTATGATCTGCACATACCTTTTCGATAACTACTCGCCATATAGGTATCATGTCAGCATTTTAACTAAGGATTGGACGGATTTTTAGAGTTTAGGCTCAAGGTAGTGAGTTTTAAGTTCAAACATATTTTATATGTATGGCACAGTCACTTTATCAAAGTATGTTTCATATTTATTTATCCTGAAATGCCGGTACATGGTTTTATTATGATAATGGCAGAACCCAACGTGTTTTATAGTTTTAACTCATTTTAATATAGATCTTATGGTAAACTTCATTGATGTACAAACTTTTGACACGCGCAGGTTTTGATTTGCATGTATAAATGATTGACATCGGAGATGTATTAACTTTATGAGTTTGTATCTTTTATTGTTTCTATTTTAACCAAATAAAGATTATTACTACTATAAACTCTCTAGCATTAAAATGTATTTGAAAGGATTTAGACAAAAGTATAATGTTACCTGAATGTTAAAAATGAATAGTTTGTACATAGTACTTAAACCAAATGTAATTAATTTTTACATATTGTATGTGAAAAAGATAAATGAAACAGTATAGTTATTACCAAATCAAAAACTTATTTTTTATATAATTTTCTTTAATTCTTAAACATAAACAAATGTACTTTGGGATTTTTTAAAAAACAATAATACTTTTTTTTTAACATAAATAATATTGAACAGTTTTGCACTGCACAAATCTTGCCTTCAATGGCACTTTGTACTAAAAGTTCCTCTTTCTAAAGGGGCTCCTCTCACTTCACAAGCTGTTGTATTTCAGGCACCTCAAAGAATTTTGGGGTTGGGGGGATTTTATTAATGATTTGGTCTTGGAAGTGGATGTCTGTGAGGGAGGTCTATGGGGAGATTGGGTGGGTCAAGTGATTATTTAGGAGGTACCGGGTGCTGGGATGGGTGTGGTGCTTTGAGATGTTTGTGTGTGTTGGGTGAGGGTAAGTGTGTGTGTGTGTGTGATGTGCTGGGTTCGGGTGTGGGGGTGTCTTGGAATGGGTCTTTGAGAGTGGATGAGGATGGGTGTTTGGGTGTGGGTAAGCTTGTGGGTTTGGGTGTTGTTTGAGTAATGGTGATTTTTTGGGTGACTACTTGGGTGAGGGTCCTTTTGTTGGTGTGTGCTTGGGTGAGGGTGTGGGTTTCAGTAGTTGTTGAGGTGAGGGTGTTTTTGTTAGTCTGCACTTGGGTGAGGGTGTGGGTTTGGGTGGTTGTTTGGGTCAGGGAGTGGTTTTGGCTGGGTGCTTGGTTGAGAATGAGAATAGATGCTGAAGTGTGGATGAATCTGTCTGTGTGCTCCTGCTTTCTGTGGTGGTGGTTGTAATGGATGTAAGGAGATCGCAGCCTTTTTGTGGGCTGGGTTTTGCCCTTTACTGGGGGAGCAGGAGGGAGTGCTGAAAGAGTTGGTGGCGGCTGACCAAGTAGTAAATATCCTAGATGGTCTAAGGTTCACTACCACCTGGGGCGGGTCTGATGTAGAGGCCTCTGATTCAGAAGATGTCGTGGCCTCCTCTCCAGCCCTGTCACCCTATATGCTGCTGGTTCCTTCGGTCTTGTTGCTGGCACCTTCAGACTCCCAATGGATGCCCTTTTTCCCACTTTCTTGGCCAATTTCTCCTTTGCTCACTTGCGAGGATGCTTTCAAGAGAAAGAAAGATATTTTAATTTAATGTAGCACTGTATTCTTCAGATTTTTCCCACGTACTTTTCCACTATTTTTACAATTATTTATGTTGTTTTACTCTGACACAAATATAATGTTGAGACTTTCCTCATACTGCTAAAATATTTTGTGTTAAAGCTCTAGTATTGTGCCACAATTAATATCATACATTATGGTTGTGAGGGAGTGTTCTTTCATTGGAAACAACATTTTAAGTGTAAACATATCTTTTCTATACTTACAATACACACTTAAGATAGGCCCTAATAGGCCAAAGGGTGGGTAGCATGCTATATACAATTTACAACTTGACAATGCAAAGTGTAAACATGTTTGAAAACGAAATATAACCCATTAACTATCTTCTTTAGTGTAGGCCTAGCACTCCAATACACTAATACAGGTTAACTTTATTAATCGCATGGATAGCTAAAACTTTATGGAAATGCAAGAAGGATGCTTATTCAACTTTTTATATAATAATGTTGCATCCTCTGTAATGTAAAATTTGCATTGTGAATTATACATCTGAAAACAATACCTTTAGAACAATTGACAATGTGTAGCATAAACTTTCATGTGCCTCGCTGGAACTTTCCTGTGACACTTGGGGTGTGATTTTCAGTCAACTTGGAAAGTATATTTTTACCAGGCAGTGATGAATAGGCAGGGTGTGGAGAGGATTTGACCATGCATCCAGGATGGGTGGTGTGGAACTGGTACTGGGCCTGCTTGCCTTTCAAATGGCACTAAACTGTGCCCTCACAAAGAAAGCTGGCACCAGGCCTCCCTTCAGGAATGTCTTAACAGACAGGCAGTACATAAACCTTAGGAAGAAGATAGGAACTCACCAAACAAGTTTTGTGCAGATAATGATCCTTCTTACCCACGCACAGGCTGCCATTGGATATATAGATTGCATCCCCAAAAAGTAAATCACTAGTGCCACTGTGAAGACCAGAAGAAGGAAAACCATACTGTATTAAACCTGGAATTAAGAGTTGACCTGATTGGCTTCAGTCCAGGATCATAGCAGTATTATATTTTGACTTGTAAAGCACCCGAAGCACCCTCAAAAGTATATCCTGCACTACGGAGGTGCAGCAGTTAGGGAAAATTAGGAGTAGGGATTTCAGAAAAGCTCGGTTTTAAGGAGCTTTCAAAATAGCAGGTATTCTGGGCATTTCCTAAGATGAGTAGGGAGCTGGTTCCTGTAGAAGGGTGCTAGGTGGTAGAATGCTTTCCCACCCATGAGAGATTTCCTAAAACAAGGAACAAGGAGCAAGGATTTTGCTCCCGAACAGAGTGGCCTGGGTGGCTGGTACGTGTTCCTGCTAGGTAACCAGGGCCTTTACCATTTAGTGCTTTGTGCACAATGCAGCAAATCTTAAATCTAATCCGCTAGCGTATTGGAAGCCAGTGTAAACCTTGTAATAGCAGAAGAGAGCCAGTTCTGGCAGGAGAATTTGAAACAAGACGAGCCGTGGTATTTTGGACTACTTCAAGTCTGTTTAGAGAAGTCTCACTAGCTGAAATCTAAAGGACATTACAGTAGTACAGTTGGCTTATCACAAATGCTTGAAGGAGTGTTTTACGTATGGTATGGGGAAGAAAAGGAAATATCCTGAGTAAGAGGCTTAACATATGAAAGCATGAGCCCGTGGTGGTTGTGACTTACTCTTTCATTGTGAGTTTCTGGTCCAGACGTATGCCTAAGTTATTTAGCACAACCTTTAAGACCGGGTGTCGCCCAATTTGGCCGCCACCACTCTGGGGAGGAGAGCAGAATAGTATGATCTCTGTTTTCCCAGCATTTAGCTGTAGGAAGTTATTCCTCATCCAGGTAGCAATAGTGGTCATGCCTTCCAAGAAAGCAGACTGGGTGTTGTGGGAGTTTGTATCAAACAACAGTAAAGGAAATAGGGGTAAAGCCCAGCTCTCTGAGTATGTCCCCTAATTGAGCAACATCAATGTTGAATAAAGTAGGACTAAGACAGGATCCCTGAGGTACTCCTTTGGTGACCTCCATGCTTTGGGATCAGAAGGAGCCAAGATTGATGGTCTGGATATGATGAGTTAGAAAGTACGAGATCCACTGAAAGGCTTGTCCTTGGATTCCAATATTCCTAAGTCTATTGAGTAAGATGGTGTGGGATATTGTGTTGAAAGCCGCCTACAGATCCAGCAGTACTCGTAGTACTGCTTGTCCGTTGTCAAGGGAGTGTCTCTTATTATCAGTAATGGCAATCAAAGCTGAGTCTGTGCTGAACTAAAGCCTAAACCCAGACTGAGAGGAGCCAAGGCATCCAGTTGCTTCAATATCCTCAGAGAGATGTCTATTAATATGTTTTCCGGTAATTAACTCAGAAGAGGTAGATGAGAAATCGGGCAGTAGTTGGATAGATCCTTCCGTGGGGCATTAGCTTTTTTTCGGATGGGAATTATTTAAGCAGCCTTCCATTCAAGTGCTAATTGGCCCTTACTCATGAAGAAATTGAGGATTGAGCAGATAGTTGGTGACAGCTGTTTATAGAGTAGAGAAGATATTTTAGCTGGAATGATATCTTGAGGTGAACCTAATTTGACTGTTTCAACACTGTATCTGCGGTGAGAGGATGAAAACTTTCCAGTGAATGCCCATTGGATAAAGATGAGGGACAGAGGATTGAAATGTCATTCAAAGGGTTCCTGTCTTTAGTGATTTTATCGTAAAGAAGCTCTCTGTACAAAATGATTAGCAATCTTATTACAGAGTTCTTGCGATGGAGTCACTTTGTTGCTACAAGCCTTAGGATTAGTAAAGGATTTAAGGATTTGATATAATTATTTAGGGGCGTTCCTTGCCTAGTTAAGTTGTGACGCAATATGGGCTCCTTTTGCATTCTTTAAGTTCTTATGATAATGAGCTAAAGAGATCTTATACCTTTCTTTGTCATTTACATCATGGGAGTGACGCCAGCGTCTTTCCAGCTTTTTACAGAGGCTTTTTTCCTTCCATAGATCTGTCGAGAACCACACTACATGAGGGCGCCTGGCCAAATGTGGGTTTTGTTTTCATGGGGCCAGAGGATCTATGGTTGTTTCTACCATGGTATTGTATCTGGCCAAGCAGTCCTCAATGTTCGCTAATTCCGGAGTAACAGTTGCCGGGAATTTGTTCATGAAACGGTCTGGTGTGATTTTATGCCATTGTCTTCGAAAACTATGGGGAGCCTTGGAAGGGGCAGAATTGACCCTAGGTCATCTTATTTGAAAGCCAATCAGAGAATCATCAGACCATGTGCGTGGGTGAGGAGCCTCACAACAGATATTAGGAGAGTTGGTCAGGATAAGATCTAATGTGTGTCCCGTAAGATTTGTGGGATCCGCGTTGATCTTTCCTAGTCCTAATGAGGCCAAGTCAGCAAGAAACATTGAGGCATCCAAATTAGAGGTGATATCACTATGTACGTTAAAGTCCCCTAATAATAAGAAATGTTTAGTAGAAATGATATGGGGGGCAATTAGTTCCATCAGTTGGAGTGAAAACTCTTGGAGGGGACCTGGAGGCAGGTAAACAGGGGGGCCTTTCCAGCAGTAGTGGTATTGAAAATCGAACCTAAAGACAGAGATTTCTATTTTATCATTGCAACATTGCTTGATTATTGATACCTTAATAGTGTATTTATGGACAATGGCTATACCTCCACCAACCTTGGACTGCCTATCCCGCCTTTGAGTACGGTAGCCATCAGGGATTGTCACCGCAATAGCGGGGATGGAGCTAGGTTTGAGCCAGGTTTCTGTAAAAAATCCAATATTGAGGTGCCCAGAAGAAAGTAAATCCCAGTTTTCAATGGCATGCTTGGGCATTGAGCTAACATTGGGCAGAAAGCAGTTCCAGCACAGACTAGATTTGTTGATAGAAAGGTCTGGGGAGTAGAGGGACTATCTGGATTAGAATTATGATAGCTCCTTTCTAGATTGAGTAGCAGTGAACCTGCATGCTTCTGGTTCAACTCCAGGGTATGGAATTGATAATTCCTGCAGGCAAAAGGCCCCTCCATATCTGGGAAGGCCCAGGATGTGAATTTAGATGTACTTGACCGTCTTATTTCTAGGAGCTCCATGCTTGTGTAGGAACATTTCAGCCTATGTCGAAAATCAGACTTAAAAGAAGCAGGGGTCCTGGCTCCTGGCGATGGCTGGGCATGGACGGGTGCAGACGGGCATGCCGTTGGAGCCCCAGCGATGCGCCTACTGCACATGTCTGCTGCACGTCAGGGCAGGCATGAGTTTAAGTAGTTGTGGGTAGCAGCTACACTGCTGACCCTGTTGCTCCACCCCAGCCCAGAAGTGGAGAAAAGGTGTATCCGCTAGCTCCCTCCACACAATCGGGAAAACCCGTGGTGGACCAGGGACTAGTCGCGGTACTGTTGCTGCAGGCGGGAGAAGAGTGCACGGCAAAAGAGCAACAGGTGAGTTTAACATGAAAGAATGGCAAGTGATTTTTAAAGCAGATTAGAAATCAGCCGATATAGTCATAGGTTATATATTTTTTTAAAGCAGCAGCCTTACTGCAAAGCACGTCCGCTGCGCGTCAGGGCAGATATGAGTTTAAGTAGTTGTGGGTAGAAGCTAGACTGCTGACCCTGTGGCTCCACCCCAGCCTGGAAGTGGAGAAAAGGTGTATCTGCTAGCTCCCTCCACGCATTTGTGAAAACCCGTGGTGGACCAGGGAGTAGTCGCGGTACTGTCCCTGCAGGCGGGAGAAGAGTGCAGGGCAAAAGAGCAGCAGGTGAGTTTAAAATGAAAGAATGCCAAGTGATTTTTAAAACCAGATTAGAAATCAGCCGATACAGTCAGCGGTTACAATTTTTTTAAAAGCCGCAGCCTTACTGAAAAGCGCATCCATCCAAGGGTCACCTGACTGACCTAATGTGTGACCTTCAGGAACACCAAAAGTGTCCATAGCACGAAACAACACCATAAAATATTTCTATGGTATGCTACTTTTACAAATTAAAGCCTGTTCTCCAGGCAGGTCAGCAGACCAGTGTGGCATCTATTATCCCAGAAACTACTCCCTCTCCAGGTCCCGGACACTAGTTGGTGGACTGCAGTCCACTATTTTGAAGAATGAATAAAGTGGGGAAATTTGAAAAAATAATGTTACAATGTGAGCATGTAAAGAACAGGAGACTGGGACACAGCAAGGTGCACAGCTGGTGGAACTAACTTTGCATCATCTCTAAATGGGCACAGTTTGTGGAGTCATATCAGTTTAGATGAAGGGAAAGTCTGTGGTTGAAGAAGGTCTAGTTTAAGTGCACATGTGCACTTAAATAGACACACTAAATGAACTATAACTACCCCCTCCACCATGCTCATTGTTCTCATAAATTATGTCATTTGAAATGGCATGAGTGTTGTTATCAATGCTATGATTTAACATGCTATAAATGACATAATATGAAAGGGTATAGGCAGTGCATGGGGGAGTTATAGTTGTTAGCTTGTCTAGCGAGTTCACAGTATTGTGTACAGAGGTGTGTGAGTTATAATAATTTTTGGCTGATGCACAAATTATCACTTTAAGTTATAACTATAACTATAGAATTTCTAAGGTTTGTGTAGTTTAAGTTGGTTTTGTATAGAAATAAATATTAAAAAATTTCCTAAAATTACCTTATTTTAAACTTTTATTTTTTTCATAGAATTTTTATGTTTTTGAAACAAATTGGTTTCTAATCATAAAAGGTTTATATATTGGTATCAATTCATTCAGATATAATTTTTTTGTCCATTTCGATAGTATCACAGTACTTTCTCGATAATTTTGCACGGAATGGCGTAGATTGGAGTGGCATGGCGTAGAGTTGTGTGGAGTGGGGTAGAGTTGAGTAGAGTAGACTGGAGTAGCATTGTATTAAGTGCAGTGAAGTAGAGTGGTGCAGCATACAGAAGAGTTTCATGTAGTGCAGTGGCATACAGTGCAGTGGCATTGAGTAGAGTTGTGCAGAGTTGAGTGGCACAGAGTAGAGTGTTGCAGAGTAGAGTGGTGCACAGTGGAGTAGCGCAGAGTGCAGTGGCATAGAATACAGTAGTGCAGAGTAGAGTTCATTGGCATAAAGTAAACCGGTGCAGACTAGAGTGGTGTAAAGTGCAATGGCATAGTGTGGAGTGGTGTACAGTATATTAGTTTGGCGAGCAGTGGCTCAGAGTCCAGCAGTGCAAACTAGAGTAGACTGTCATAGAGTGGAGTGGCTTAGAGTAGGGTGGTGCACAGTATATCAGTGTGGCGTAGAGTGCAGCAGTGCAGTGTAGAGTAGAGTTGAGTGGCATAGAGTAGAGTGGTGTATAGTGCAGCGGCATAGAGTGGAGTGGAATAGAGTGCAGTGGTATAGAGTGCAGTGGTACAGAGTAGAGAAGAGTGGTGTAAAGTGCAATGGTGCAAAGTAAAGTGCAGTGGCATAGAGTAGGGTGTTTCATGGTAGATTACAGTGGCATAGGGTGCAGTGGCATAGAGTAGAGTGGTGCAGAGTAGTATAGACCAGTGTACAGTGCAGAGGCATAAAGTGGTAAAGAGTGCAGTGCCACAGAGTGACGTGGCATAGAGTAGAGTGGTGCAGAGTAGAGTAGAGCGGCATAGAGTGCAGTGGCATAGAGTGCAGTAGTGTTAAGTGGACAAAAGTGGTGTAAAGTGTAGTGGGATTCAGTAGAGTGATGCAGAGAAGAGCAGAGTATCATAGAGTGCAGTGGCATAGTGTGCACTGATATAGAGTTGAGGGGTGCAGAGTAGAATGGCATAGAGTACAGTGGTATAGAGTGGTGCAGAATAGAATGCAGTGGCATAGAGTACAGTGGCACAGAGTGAAGTGATGTACAGAAGAGTGGTGTGAAGTAAAGTGGGGTAAACTGAAGTGGGGTATAGTGAAGTGTGGTAGAGTACCTTGGCATAGAGTAGAGTGCCATACAGTAGAGTGCATTGAGGACAGTGCAGTGGGGTGGGGTAGAGTGGCAAAGAGTGCAGTGGTGCAAAGAAGAGTCCAATGATTTAGAGTGCAGTGGCTTAGAATAGAGTGGTGCAGAGTAGAGTACAGTGGCGTAGAGTGAAGTGGCATACAGTACAGTGGTGCAGAGTAGAGTAGAGTGGTGTAGAGTGAAGTGGCATAGGGTTCTGTAGCATAGAGTGCATTGCCATTGAGTGCCATGGTGTAGAGTGGTGCAGAGTAGAGTGTCCTAGAGCGCAGTGGAATAGAGTGAAGTGGTGCAGAGTAGAGTGGTGCAGAGTGCAGTGACATGGAGTACAGTGGTGCACAGTAGAGTAGACTGGCATAGAGTGTAGTGGCATAGAGTAGAGTGATGCAGAGAACACAAGAGTGGCATAGAGTGCAGTGTCATGGAGTGCATAGACTACAATGGCATACAGTGCAGTGGCATAGAATAGAGTGGTGTAATGTGTTACCCCTCTGCACACACTAATGTTTCAAAAGTACCGCAGTACATTCTTGATGCTTTTGAGAAAGTACAGTGGTGCTTAGTAAACTATTTTATAATGTATGAATCAATAAAGATATTTTTCCCTATTTCTAGAGAGTTTGCTAAATTGCCTCATTTCTTGCTGAACATTTCAAAAACACTAATAGCCTAGATTTCACATTAAAATCTAGAACAAAGACAAAGTGTGGTCTACATAATATTGCACAATATAGCTGCCTTTTTATTTTGTGAGGGCTGTCATTAACCAATAGTATTGTGTTTCTTCATCACCTGTGTAGGTAGCGTGGTATACTGTGGCCCAATATATCACTAACATTTTGTTGCTTATAACTTAAAAACTACTGAACCAATTCAGAACAAATAACAACAAGCATTTGTAATAAAATGGGTCTCGCAGTCACTCGAGTTTAAGCTAATGGCATTGTAAATGACAATGCCTTTTATTTATTTTTTTAAAACAAAAACTAAAATAAAAGGCACTGTTATTTACAATGTCAATAGCTCAAACTTGCATAAATGCGAAACCTATTGCATTGCAAATGCTTGTCTTGGTTTGGCAGAGCTGAGAGAGACAGAGATGAGGAGAATTCCCTCCCCCCTCCTTCTGAGGCTCCAGCGACATTGACAGAACTGGTGTAGACAGAAGGGGGGCATGCTGTGCGTCCTTCTCTACAGCCTCAGGTCTCTAGTTCCCCTGCTCTATGCACATAGCCTGAGCATCAGCCCTGTACCAATGTTCACAGCCGGCTGATGCTCCATTGCCTTCAATGGAGCTCTCAACATTACGGTCTTCTAATATTCTTAATGCCCCCAAACTGGCAGATTCCTTTGTATGGTATATCGATTTGTTAGTTGTTCCGTAAAGGACGGCAGCCGCATATTTTAAGTCCCTCTCTTTTAGCTTTTCCAGTCTCAGCTTTCAAATCTATAACTTATTCGAGAACTTTTTTCTCACAGAGGCGAAGCGCCGCATTATCATATAATACAAATATGTTCTTCTAAATAAATTACCACAGTAAACTACAGAAGCCCCCTGTGAGCTCAATGCATTCGGCTCTATTGATCTGGTAAGCTTTTCGTCAAGAAATCCCATTTGCGCGAAGCAGTGCAGCATTGCCAATCCTCTTTACGCGTCCTCTTTAAATAGAATGTGTGCTTACGATAAGGCAGGTGGCTGGACACATTTCCAAAGACATGTAACAAGAACGACTGAAGGTAAAGATTTATAACTGGTCCCGATAGTCGGGCTCACATTACAATGTTTCAGGCGAGCCAATGTGATGGGCATCACCAATTGTTCAAAATTGTACTTTTTTATAATACATTCATTAGAAACCCCAGTTTGTCTTCATAAAAATCAAGAAATGAAAAATGTGTTCCTTGCTATAAATAATAACGGGCTACCTCTTAAATTTACACTGTATAAAAGGATAACGTCTTCCTAGAAAAATAATCAAGGCGACCAGTCATTGCAGAAAACGTGCATTTTATTTGCATGCCTATACATATTATTATGTTTAAAAAAAGAATGGTGATGGAATCAGACAACATGAGGATTTTTACAAGAGAGATAGGGAGCCGTTCTGTAAAGTGTTGGAAAATAAGGCAAAGAAACACCATTATTGAAACCAGTGGTGCGCGCGCACCACAGAGGAGCGGGGGGAGGGAGCCCGTCAGCGAGGCGAATGTGCGCTGCTGCGCGTGCTAGACACGGTCGGGTATGTGCGTTGCAAAGGCGGGACATGCGCCCGCCTTTGCCCAATCGCGTGCCTTTTTTTTTTTTTAAACACACGAAAGCCAATGCCTGCCGGTGAAAGCCTGATCACACGCACTAGCGTGTGGTCAGCTTTCAAAACCCCGTACAAAAGGGCTCTCGCTGCGCGAGCAGTGCTGTGGACTGCAACGCCGGCGCAAGCCCTAAAAAGACCCTTCCCACACCATATCCTACAGTCCTGCCAAATTTATTGACAATCCAATCAGCCATTTTGTTGCTACATATGTCTAAAAAGTATTCCTGGACAGAGCTCACGTGGAATTCTGCAGAGTTCCTGTAAACCTGTGGGATTCTGCAAAGTTCCACGAACAGGCGGAGTTTCGATTCCTGTTCTGAGCACTGAGAACACAACAGAAATCATCCGAAATTAATCGCATGAACTTCAAAAAATATGTAAGACTTAATTTTAATATTCACTGGCGGTGGTAGAGTTCTAAAGTACTTTTAGTTATGTGGCCTTTAGAACTGAAGCAACGCCGGGTCATTCATAGTCCCTGTCTGGAGCTGTTCATTTACAGGGTTTCACACAGTATTTACTCGGAGACCTTTCTATTGTAAATGCTGTCCCTTCAGGTTCTACTTGTTTCATCGCCGGGGTTCTCATGGCTGTGATGTTAAAAATAATTGCTTATCTTTGTGTGTAATATTTACCACCGTTTCATCATCTTGCTATTACACTGCTGCAGTGTGTGCATGCATGCATGCGTACGGATTGGGCACAGTATTAAACTGATACGTGTGTCTCTGCCGCACCCCAAATCAAGACAGACATAACTCTTTCCTCAAAGTATGCAAAAGGCGGGCTTGAGGTAGCCATAAGTACACAATTACTGCAAATTAATACAACTAAACAGAAATGTAAATGAAATATTTTTAAATGAGACACAAAAGCAAACGTGAAATCTGTGTGCCTACTTAAGAAAACGATGGCGTAAGCATACCTTAAGCAAACATGTGGACGTCCCTCCCTTTGCTTAAGTTATTGCAATACTGTACATGAAAACAAACATGCCCCTTTATTTACATGTGTCAGCCATTAACCCCTTCGCTGCGGCGGAAATTCTGCCGCAGCGCTGGGGGGTGCGGGGGGGCAGCGCGGTGGTGCGGTGCTCATGACGGAGCCACTCCGTCATGAGCCACGGTTGGGCTGTGCTCATGACGGAGTGGTTCCGTCATGACTCCGCCCACAGCGCTAATCGCCCGCACAGGCGGGGAATTAGCGCCGCTTGGGCGGCGCGGCCGCCAACGGCCGCAGCATGACGGAACCACTCCGTCATGAGCACACGGCAACCGTGGCTCATGACGGCGTGGTTCCGTCATGAGCACGGAAGGAGTTAATGCACCAGGGTGTTTACCATCCAAAAGGGACCTAAGAGATAGATGCCAGTCCAGAAATGCCAAAGTGAAGTGTAAATTTCCGGCATACAGTTGGTCTGCCACTCTCGCCCCAGTTACATGGAACACGGGCATCTTCTTGTGGGTTTCATGTTTCACTATAATCGGGCATACAATGAAAGCAGCAGGCACATACCTTTCTGCTGGCCAAGTCCACCACCTTCCACAGCAGCAGGGTCTCCTCTTTCTCATCAGACCCTAGACTGCTGCCACTTGCACCCGCCGTGCCACAGAAGAGCACCATAAGGAAGGAAAGTAGTAGGGGGGAAAACAGGCCGCCATCAGGTGACACAGGGGTGTATGTGGGAGCTTACAACAGACATGAGCAGGAGTAGCAAACACAATAGACATGGAAAGAAGTCTCATGCTGTCCTTATACCTTAGCGCATAGATGTGGCTATATATGTAAGAGAATTGTTCTTATATATTCCGAGGGTTCACTGATAGAATATTGATGACAAAAACATTGTTGTTAAAAATATTGAAAAAAATATATAGAATACAAAAATATCGGCTCCCATACCTACACAATTAGGTACAAAAATATTGAATCAAAAATATTGATGTAAAAAATATAGATGTAAAAAAATATCGATTTAAATATATATATATGATAAAATATTATATATTAAATATATTAAATATCATTATTAATTTTAACAAAAAAAAAAAAAAAATTTAACAAAATATAACAAATACACTTAATTAAAAAATAAATAAACACACACATAATAATTTATACATTTATATTTACTTTAACTAAATAATAAACTGTAATCTTTAATTTATTTTAAAACTTTTAAATTATATGAAAATAATATATATATATATATATATATATATATATATATATATATATATATATCTCAATAATTTAAAATAAAAACAAATTCTATAATAATTTGAAACATCAAGGGCCATATGTATCATTCCAAATTGCGATCGCAATTCGGCTCAGTGGTATGTATTAAAGAAAAACTGCATCGCAAAATAAGGAATCGCAAAATTTGCGATTCCTTATTTTGTGATTGCATTTAAGGAATCACAAATTGCTATTCCTGAAATGCAATGTAAGAAGCACAGAAAAAGTGCTATTTGGCCTTAAGGAATCTCAAAGTACCACCAACTTCAAGTTGGTGGTAACTTGCGATTTCTCTGAAAAATGCACTATTTTGCATTTTTCAAAGTACCATATGGCGTGCGCCACATGTGCACACATGCACATTTCGGGGGTGCAACAGGGTGTCCTTTTGACACCCTGGCACCCTTGAAATTGCATTCTCAATTTGCGATACTCTAATTGAGAATCGCAAATTGATAATGTCTTCCCATTCATTCCTATGGGCATCCAGGGCTATAGGAATGAATGGGGAGGTGTTCCTTAACTGCGTATCGCAATTTACAATTCGCAATTAAGGAATATGTAGGATTCGCAAAATTATTTGCAAATCCAACATACATAGCATTTTGCGATTCTCAAATAGCAATTCGCAAAAAATCGCTATTTGAGAATTTCAAAAAAGTATTTTCATACATATGGCCCCAAACTATTAAAAAATATTTAAACTTAAATTTCCCAATACAATCAGTGCAACAGCAGGGAAAGTGTTGGATAGAAAAATTATTAAATTTACTATTCCAACTCCAGTGTGTGCAACAGTAGGGAAAGTGTTGGATTGCGGAGGGGTACACATTACTATTCACACTCCAGTGAGAGCAACTGTAGGGAAAGTATTGGATAGCGGGGGGGGGGGGGAATTACTAATCCCACTCCACTGAATGCAACAGTAGAATAACTGTTGGAAAGCAGAGGGATTACAAGTTTGTATTCACACTCCAGTGACTGCAACAGTAGGGAAAGTTTTGGATAGCAGATAGGTCAAAATCACTGTTCCCACTCTAGTGATGCAACAGTAGGGAAAGTGTTGAATAGTGGAAGGGTAAAAATGACTATTCCCACTCCAGTGAGTGCAACAGTAGAGAAAATGTTGGATAGCGGATGAGTAAAAATTACTATTCCAACTCCAGTGAGTGCAACAGTAGGAAAAGTGTTGGATAGCGGAGGGGTACAAATTACTATTCCCACTTCACTGAATGCAACAGTAGAATAACTGTTGGATAGCAGAGGGATAAATGTTCTTATTCCACTCTAGTAAATGCAACAGTAGGCAAAGTGTTGGATAGCGGAGGGGTAAAAATGTACTACTCCCACTCCAGTGAGTGCAACTTACCTAAATCGATATTCTTGACCATGAGAATCTGTATGTTAATATTTCTGACCCACGATATTTGCAACTGGATATTTGTGCAACTCAATATTTTTGAATCGATATTCTGTCTCTGCACCATTCAGGGCTCATGTCATGAAAAGTGGCCTTCTTAAAGTCAGGCAAGATGTATTTGTTTTTATTGCTATACTTGAAGATGCCTGATGGTCAGGGTAACCGTGCCACAGCACTACCACACAGCACCCCGATATGGTATTGGTCAGGCATCATTTTACAACTGCAGAGAAGCACCGTGCCACAGCAACACCGCACATAGTAACACAGTGCCCAGGCATCACTGGCTTGTGCCCTGAGTGGAGCCCCAAGAAGGGTGAACATAGGCACAAATTAAAGGTGTCATGTACCGCCCACCACAGCACCCACAGTCCTAGGTTTCTGACCATAATGCATAATAATACACAACGTCTGTTGTTTTCTTCATTGCACTGGATATTGAACACGCAGGCTGGAACTTTCCTGCCAAGCACCCTCGTGATGCCAGCGCACCCCCATACACAAACATATGCGTGTCATGTGGAACAGTGTCTCCAGTCAGCAGTGGTGCCAATGAAGGCCCTCGGCCTGAATCCCACCTAGTAAGGATGGAGTGAAGTCACCAGCTATCAAAGAAACACAGCGGTAGTTGTTTGTGAGCAGAACATGCATTGGTAACATGATAGTGATAAATAAAACAGTGTTCTTTTACATAACATAATTAACAAAACATTGTCTCTTTAACACCATTTGCAAGAACGAAGCATTGCTTCATCAATGCAGCATTGTCTCATGAAGTCAGTGTCCATTAACGAAATACCACCTCGTGAAGCCAGTGACAGTGTGCACGAGGCAAACATCGTACATTTAACACAATGTCTGTGAAAACAAACATCGCTTCATGTGCAAGAGCCAAGCATGGCCTTCTCAACACAATATGCGTGGCCCCTGTAGACGTGTGTGAGGCACCAGTAGGGCAATCTGTTGTACCCACAGAGGTCATAAGAAATGATGTGAGGGGCTTGGGAGACTCACTTGCTGTACGTGGGCTTTCCTGGCTCTGCACGTTCTCTGGCATCCAGGGGTCCGCTGAGCCGGCAGGACCCCTTCATTTGTAATCCTCACAGTGTTGCATGGAAAGGTAAAACTGTGTCAACCAGGACTACCCGGTCTAGGTGCTCATCCTTCCTGTCCTCAGACGGTCTCAAATCATCCATTGTCGAAAAAAGGTAAAAAGGTAAAATACAAAATACTGGGAGCCAGCTGTTTGGCCCTCTGTGCCGGGTCACACCGATTCCAGCGCTTCATATCCACGTGTCCATCGGATCAGAATTTACAGAAAGAGCATCATGGCTAGGGGTGAGCGGTGAGTGCTGGTAAACTCTGCCATACAGCGTAGGCAGAGTTTTTGCTGAACTCCACGCTCCAAGCAGAGCACAGAGTGATAAAACTCCATGAATGCTGCCTGCTTTGCGAAGTTTACCACAAAGGCCTGCAAAAAGGTCTATGGAAAATGCATTGGTGGAAATACATGCTTTGAGCCCCCCTTTTTTCTTTGTGCCCCCTAACTAATCATCATGATACTTTGCATTGATAGTTAATGTACAAAAAAGAATAGGTCTGCAAAGTTTTGCGGGGATTCATCAGAAGGTGACAAAGTTATTAACAACCAAAAATCTGAGAAATTCCTATCTCTGGGAATCCTAACTACCGCCACTCTGTAAAATATATATATGTATATTGTGTAAGGCTATGTGGGTGAGTAAGTGGTGTGCCAGTGCTATATGAGTGAGTAACTGGGTATGTGAAATGCAGTATAGGTGAGTGATGGGTACATGAGTGACTGTATGGGTGAGTTACTGAATGTGAAAGTGGCTGTATGGGTGAGTGTGTGCTTGTGTCAGTGACTGCATAGGTGAGTGAGTATGTGCCCAGTATCTGTATGAGTGAGTGAGCGTGTGTATGTGTATCTATATGGGTGAGTAAGTGCCTGGGCGATTGACTCTTATGGGTGAGAGACTAGGTGTGTGAGTAGCTCTATGGGTGACTGACTCAGCGTGTGGGTGGCTGTATGGGTATATAAGTGGATATATCAGTGGCTGCATTAGTGACTGATGGGGTGTATGACTGGCTGTATGGGCGAGTCAAGGGATATGTGTTTAGATCTATGAATCAGTGAGTGGGTATGTAAGTACTTTTATGGGTTTGTGAATGGTTTTGTGGGAATGGGAGTGGGTGTATGGAAGGTTATATGGAGGTTTGAGTGGGTGTGTTAGTAATTTTTCAGATGATGTTATCAGTGATGTCATTTGAGATGTCATCAGTGATGTAACTGACCATATCATGAGTGATGTATTATGTGAGGTCACAAGCAGTGCATTGCTGGGGTGCAATTATAGTTAGCTCAGCGAACTATAACTGCTGAATTTTACAGGTTTTGTACAAGTGAAATCCAAGCCTACAGTCCCTGTAACCTTTGGTTTTTTCAGTGAATTTCTAAGATTTTTTTAAAATTCTATTTCCTAACTATAATGTCTGTGTAACCTTTGGTTTGGCTTTTCAGTGCATTTCTAAGGTTTTTCAAATTCTATTTCCTAACTATAACGTAACTGTAAACTTTATTGTTTTCAGTGAATTTGTCTATGGTTTTTTAACTAGTAGTCACATTTGCAGACTGGTGGAGAATGGAGGTGTGGCCTCTGACAATCTCAGTAATCCCCCTGTTTAGGATTTACTGGAGGTAGCAAGAGAGCTTGTTGGCCCCCAAGGACCCTCAGCATCCAAGGGGACTTCATCCCCCAACCAGAGGTGAAACAGGAGGCCTGTTTGCAGAGTGGCGGAGAAAGGGGGCATGACCTCCGAGGTCCTCTCAGCAACTGCTCTCTTTGGGACTTAATGGAGGTAACAGGAGGGCTGATATGCCCCCAATGACCCTCAGCATCCAAGGGGACTTCATCCCCCAAACAGCAGTGCACCAGGAGGCACATTTGCAGAGTGGTGGAGAAAGGGGTTTTCACCTCTAAAGACTTCTCAGCAATCCCTTCGTGTGGAAATTATTGAAGGTAACAGGAAGACTTGTTGTCCCCCAAGGACCCTCTAGAGCCAAGGGGACTTCATCCCTAAGCAGCAGTGCACCAGGAGGCACATTTGCAGAGTGGTTGATAAAGAGGGCATGGCCTCCGAAGTCCTCTCAACAGCCCTGCATGTGGAACTTATTTTAGGTAACAGGAGGACTTGTTGGCCCCCAAAGACCCTCTGGAGCCAAAGGGACTTCACCCCCCAAGCAGAAGTGCACCAGGAGGCACATTTGCAGATTGGTGGAGAAAGGGGGTGTTGCCTCCAAATACTTCTCAGCAATCCCTCTGTGTGAGACTTACTGACGGCAACTGTTGGTCCCTAATGACCCTCAACATCCAAGGGAAATTTAACCCCCAACAAAGCAGTGTACCAGGAAGCTTGTTTGCAGAGCGGTTGAGAAAGGGGTTGGGCCTCTGTCAACTTGCCGGTCTTTTTTAAATATATTTTGTTATTTATTAGGGGAGGGGGCGTGCTGCTGGTAGTGACAGGAGGGGTAGTTGGCCCCCAAGGACCCTCAATGGCAATGGGGATTTCATTCCACTACTAGCAGTGCGCCCGGAGGTACGTTTGCAGAGTGTTGGAGAAAGGAGGCGTGGCCTCCTACCAGGTCTTAGAAATCCTGCTGTGTGGGACTTATTGGAGGTAACAGGAAGGGAAGTTGACCCCCAAGGACATCCTTGGGGGCCAACTTCCCCCCATTAGGTCCCGTAAGTCCCACACAATGGGACTGCTAAGAGGTCTTTGGAAGCCACACCTTCGTTCTCCACCACTCTGTAAACGTGGCTCCTGGTGCACTACTGGTTGGGGTATAAAGTCCACTTTACTCCTGAGGGACCTTGGGGGCCAAGAAGCCCTCTTGGGACCTCCTGTAACTCCTACACAGTGAAAGGCCCTTCCTCCTTTCTCCACCACTCTAAAAACGTGACTACTACTTTAAAAACCATAGAAATTCCCTGAAAAAACCAAAGGTTACAGGGATGTTATAGTTAGGAATTAGCATTTAAAAAACCTTAGAAATTCACTGAATAAAACAAAGTTTATAGGGATGTTATAGTTAGGCTGACTTTTCACTCATACAAAACAGTGAAATTCAGCACAATTAGTTGAGATAACTATAACTTACGCCCCCGCAATACACTGCTTATGTTCTCACATATTACATCATTCATGACATGGTCAGTGACATCACTGGTGACATCTCAAATGACATACCTGATGATATCATCCACAGAATCTCTGATGCAGCCACTCACACCCCCATATAAACTTTCATACACCCACTTCAACTTCCACACTACCATTCTGAAAACCATTGCCACACTCATACCAGTACTTATACACCCACTCACTGATTCATAGGTCTTCACACACCCACTCAGTCACCCCTACAGCCAATCATAACCAACCTCACTCACTAATACAGCCACTGATATATCCAGTCATACAACCACTCACACACTGTCAGTCACTCATAGAGCTACTCATACATCTACTCACTCACCTATATAGTCAAATATACAGCCATTTACTCAAATATACAATTATACACACATCCACACACTTATTCATACAGATACTAAAACATACTCACTTACCTATACAGTCACTGACACAAGCACTCACTCACCCATACAGGTACTTTTGCGATCTCTCACTCTCACATAGTCACTCATATAATCCAACATTCACCAAGACTGCCTTTCACATATCCATTCACTCACTGACACAGCTATACACACACCTATACAAACCCTGACCTGCGTATTCACAAACCCATACAGCCACTCACTCACCCACTCACTCATCCATGCAGGCAGTCACGCACCCTCTCAGCCACCCACACAGACACTCATACACCCAAACAGGTACTCAAACAACCAATCAATCACCCATAGAGCCACTCACATACCCACTCACCAAGCCATACAGCCACTTAGGCACCATCTGACAGACTGATACAGACATTCTAAAAACCTAGTCACTTACCTGTACATTCACTGAGACACCTAATCACTCACTTATACACTCGGTCATGCACCCACTAAATCATCCATACAGGCACTCATACACCCATTGATTTATCAATACACCTTGGTATATATATTTAACACTCATAAACACTTTAAAAACACTCACAGTCACTGGATGATGTCATCTGTAATGTCATCAGTGATGTGATTTGAGATGTCATCTGTGATGTCATCAGTGATATCACTGACCATGTCATGAATGATGTAATATGTGTGATCATAAGCAGTGCATTCTGGGGCGTAACTTATAGTTATCTCAGCTAACCATAACTGCTGAATTTCACTGGTTTTGTACGAGTAAAATGTCTGCCTAACTGCAACGCCCCTGTAACCTTTGGTTTATTCAGTGAATATATATATATATATATATATATATATATATTCAGTGAAAAAACCATAGGTTTCACACATGTTATAGTTAGCTGGACATTTTACTCGTAAAAAACCAATGAAATTGCCCCGTTATAGTTAGTTCAGCTAACTATAACTCGCGCGCCCGCAATGCACTGCTGATGACGTCACATATTACATCACTCATGACATGGTCAGTGACATCACTCATGACATCACTGATGACATCTCAAATGACATCACTGATGACATCACTGATGACATCATCCAGTGAATGTGTGTTTTTCTGAAAAATTAAATATGTTTTATATATGTATATCTAAAGGTCGATGGAAGAATAAATGGGTATATAAGTGTGTAAATGGTTGTTTTTTTTTTGAAAAATTTATTGTGTAACTGACTGTTTAAGTGTATCATAGTGAATACATGGTTTAGTGAGTAATGTTTAAACATATAAATATCTGTGACAGTCTCTCACTTTGTGTATAAGTGGCTGCATGGGTTGGTGAGTAGCTACATGGGTGTCTATATAGGTTATTAGTTGTTTTTTTGAGTATCAGTCTGAGTGTCTGCATGGTTCGGTGGGGGGTATTACGTAGTACATAGGTGCATGAATGAGTGACTCACTGTTTGTATGTGTTGAACACAGCATGTGTGCAAGACTGTATGGGTGGATGAGTGTGTGTATGGGTGTGTTAGTGAGTGAATGACTGTCTCAATAGTGTCTTCAGGAGTAACTACATATGTTTTAAACTAGTATATGTGATTATTGGTGTATATATGTGAGTATATGTGAGAGGGAGAGATTGAAAGAGTTCCTGTATGAATAAGTATATGTTTCTATAAGTGATTGTTTAAAAGACTAAGTATGTGTAAGTTTCCGTAGAAGTAAGTGTGGTGGTGTGTGTATAACTGTATATGCAGGTGAATGTATGTTTGATTCTTTATTAGCATGAGTGACTATGTGTGTGAGTAACTCTATGGATGAGTGGCATTGTGTTACAGGATGTATAGGTGTATGAGTAAATATGATGAGTGAGTACATGTATGAGTGACTGTATAGGACTGTTGGTGAATGAGTGGATGTGTATGTGGATCTTAGTATTACTGAAGAGGTTGTTGTAACTGGTATTGGTATGTCCATTGTTTTGAAAATTTTAGTCTCTATTTTTGAATGTGTGTATCAAAGGTTATATTAGCGTGAGAGGCGGTCTGTCACTCTATCACAAGGATGATGTCATCAGTGATGTCATCAGTGATGTCATTTGAGATGTCATCAGTGATGTCATGAGTGATGTCACTGACCATGTCATGAGTGATGTAATATGTGACGTCATCAGCAGTGCATTGCGGGCGCGCGAGTTATAGTTAGCTGAACTAACTATAACGGGGCAATTTCATTGGTTTTTTACGAGTAAAATGTCCAGCTAACTATAACATGTGTGAAACCTATGGTTTTTTCACTGAATTTCTAAGGTTTTTTAAATGCTAATTCCTAACTATAACGTGTGTGAAACCTATGGTTTTTTCAGTGAATTTCTAAGGTTTTTTAAATGCTAATTCCTAACTATAACGTGTGTGAAACCCATGTTTTTTTCAGTGAATTTGCAAGGTTTTTTAAATGCTATTTTTTTTTTTTTTTCTTCATTTTTTTCAAACATATTTTTAATTTAATTTTCTTACCTTTTATAAAGTCTATGCTTAATTTTTTAAAATCATTAAATATTTATTTTATATACATTTTTTAAAATAAACAAGTAAAATTTATTTCCAGATTTTTTTTTTTTTTTTTTTTTTTTTTTTTTATAGTACGCGTACCGTAAGCTCACGGTAAGCGTACGGTTTACGCAACGTCCGTAATCTATCTACGCTGCTTGCGTATAGTTACGTACTTTGCGTAGCCGCGCGTACTGCGCGTGGGACGCGTGCGCGCTTACGCAACACGCGCACGTTACGCGGAAGTGCCGGGGAGTGACTGTTATGCGCATGCGCGCAAGCGCGTGTCTTTTTTACGCGCACGCGTACTTTTTGCCGTAAGCGTACGGTTGGTCATGTGATCATGAAACACAACTTTTGATTGGTTGAAACTACTTTCAGTTCTAGAACTCTCCTACACCACACCCATTCCCCTCATTTCTGCTTGTGATCCCTTGGGAGAAGGAGCTGGTTTGTCTTTGGGATACGATGGCAGAACAGCAGAGCTCTTCTGAGAGTGAGGCTAGCACCAGCAGCACTGTCTTGAGGCAGAGAGCGAGGAAAGTAAAACCTTCTTATGTTTGGGATTATTTTACTTTTCCAGAAGGCCAGCAAAAGGTGAATGCACCCTTAGTTACTTGCAAGCTGTGTCAGCGTGTACTTTCTAGAGGTAATCCTGACAGGAAGTATTCCTTTGGGAATCACACCATGATGAGGCACCTCAAGGATGTACACAAAAGGACACATGCTCAACTTTTTGGAGGTAACTCTTCAGAAAGACGAGCCAGTACATCCACAGCAGCTCAGCCTGGACCATCACCTGCAGAGCTTACTCCTTCTTCTGCAGCTCAGGTGAGCCCTTCATCTGTGGGGGGAGAATCTCCTTTTGCTGGCCCTCTGGAAATGAACCCTCGATTTCGGAAGGTTGATATTCATTGCACATTTTGTAAAGCTCTAATTTGTTATAGGGAGACCAGTGTTTCCCTAGTGAATAACAAAATAGATCAGCACATTTGTAGCTTTGAATGATTTTCCCATGGTTCCTTTCCTCTGTCCCTGCATGAACACAACGGTTCTTTTAAGAGCCAACCTTATCTTTCATCTTTTTTTTACATTTTTTTTTAAAAACTTTTTTTTTTTTTTTTTACCGTACGCGTACGGTAAGCGTACCTTTTTTTTTATTTTTAAAAAAAAACACTAAAAATCATTTATCACATTACAAGGTCCTTGAGAGACTACAATTATTACAATTGACTTACCATACTCACTCAAAAAAATATTTATTCATTTGTTTTTTTAAAAAATAGTTTTTAAAATGGTTGTAGTTTACGAAAATTTTCTATATCGATCTGAAAAAAAAGAAAAAAGTATTAATATTTTTAAACCATTTTATAATACAGTACACATATTTACATTTTTTACCCAAAAATATTTTTGCCTTATTTTTGCTGTTTTCAGAATATATTGCATTTCACTATAAATTGTGAAAGCAATTGCATTCATCATTTTACAGCGGGCAAAAAAAAATAACAATCTCAAAGATTGTATTAAAAAAGCCCAGAATCTCTTCTCACTTAAACATATCATTACAGAAATGCATATTATTCTAAAAAAATATCATCTAAAAACAATACTTTTTTCTTTAAAATACCGTCTGATATTTTTGTTTCAGGAGTATAATCACAATATTATATCTCAAATAACTCCAAAATACATCTGATTTTATTTCCTTTAGGCCAAATAGTATTTTTTTTTTTTCCCTGGAATAAATTTCCAAGGGAAAACCATTAAAATTCTAAAGTTTAATCTGTCCAGATCTCACCGATTCTCTGTAACATTTTGGTTCACGAAAATTTTTTGAATAATATATTTAGTCCACAATAGAATTGCTTACTTTTCCACATGGCCAAATAGTAATTTTTTAAATCATTTTTGTAAAAATTTCCAATGGCAGTCCAATAGCATTCCAAAATTTAAAATGTGCAGAAGTTACCGATTATCTCTAAATTATTGGTTTTTCAAAATTGCATTAAAAATTTAAAAAGTCCACATTACAATTGGTTATCTTTCCTTTAGGCCAAATGATAATTTTAAAAAATATTTTTTCTACAAAATTGCAATGGTAATCCAGTAAAATGGTAAAATTATTTTGTCCAGATCTTGCCAAGTCTCTCTAAAATTTAGGTTTCAGGAAGATTAGATAGGAATTTGCTAAATCAAAAGGCAAACGTTGTTTGAAAATCAATTGGGAATCATTACACAGTGTCCAGCCTTTTTCACATTTAAGATAAACTGTGTAATGTCCAGAAGTAACAGTAGGTCCTTCATGGAAAATTATTGCAACAGTTACAAAAGTTTTTCCTGAAATTGATAATTGCTGTCCTGTAAACTTCTTTATTAAAGTATCCAATTTTGAACCATCAGCTCTACATCGTTGCATCATTAAAATTACATACTGTCCGTATTCCCTTAAAATTAATGTTGAAAACATGTCAGAATTACACTCACCACATTTCATGCTATGATTAGCATCTTTAACTAATTTTGCAAAAGTGACTGTTTTACTCTCTGGCAATGTCAAATAAATAAACCTTTCATTATCAACAATAGAGCCACATATATTATAACAATTTTCACAACTATGTTCCCATTTATAAGAGAGACCAAAAAAAATGTCAATGGGAACTCCTTCTTCTTCCACTACCTGAAGAAAATACATCAAAAATTAGTGTGCATCTTGCTGTTCATTTTGAGAAAACTGTGTTCGTCCTGAACATACATCTAAAAGTTTTCTAATGTCAGTAGCACTTTCTATTTGAGTTTTGTCTTTACTCACCTTTTGAAAAAGGAGACTGAGCTCTGAACAGAATCTTTTTCCCTGATTTACTATTATCTGCTCTTGCAAACTTTCCAGATAAAATGCAACATTCAGCACTACATTAGCGTAGCAGTTGACACCAGAGCTATTTTCAAAATGACATCCTACAACCTGTTCTTCATTTTCCTTATTCTTTTTGCTTGCAATTACATCACTCCTCTTTTTTTTCCTCTTCTCTACATCTTCATTACAGATATTCTCATTTCTCCTTTTACGAGAAACTACACGTTTCTCCAACACAGGATACTGACCTAAATGAGGAGCATAGCTTCTTCTTAATCTATTATACTCCTTTACACAGTTTGTATCAGCACTAACTTTTGAATCATCAAAGTCAATCATGAATAAACCTGATAATGTTTTGACTCGTGACAAAGCTACATATGCCATACCTTCTTTGAACACAGTTGAACCAATGTTCACAAATGCACAATCTACAGTCAATCCTTGAGACTTGTGGATAGTTACAGCATATGCTAGTGAAAACGGAAACTGCTTCCTACGTACATATAAGTCTTTCACAAGCATGAAACGAACTGAACAACGACAAATGTCTTTAACTTCCTCTATCTGATCAAATTTTATTTTTAAACATTCAATTCCATCTTTTTTCTGATAATTAATAAAACCCACAACTCTTCCCATCGCTCCATTCACTAAGCCTTTTTCAACATCCAAATTTCTCCTTAAAAACACTCTACAGTTCATGCAAACATATAGATTTTTTTCTAATCCTGCTGTTTTGGAGATATTCTTCTCTAGTGAGTCCAATTTATTTTTCAGTTTGCCTGTTACTGTGACAGTAATTCTTCCATCCTCAATTTTGTCCACTGCTTCCAATTTCTTGATGTCTTCATTTTCCAATTTCAAAAGCTCCTCATTAAAGATTGAGCATTCACGTAGAGTTGGCATTAAGCAGATGACACTTTTGTTTTCTGCAATATTCTTGTATATTTTCTCTGCAACTATTTCTTCCTTTGGAAATAAGTTATGTAACAGCCGACTCTGTAATGCTTTTTTGCCAACTTCTGTGAGTAGTCCAATTCTGATATCTTTCAGAATACTTCCATATTCTTCATCGTTTGCTTGCCTCATATTAGTTGTAAGTTCCTTGTACTCAAAGAAGGACCAAATATTTGTATTTCCAATGCTTCCCAATGACTTCTTCGTGTCTTCATGTGTCACAGTATTAAACACTGGTTGTCCTTTAACTGGAGTAAGTTGCAAAAGATCCCCAAAAACTATGACGTGTTTTCCACCAAATAACACGTCATAGTCTGTCTTCAAAATTTGCTGCATTCTTAAATGCACAAAGGCAAGCATTAAGTTTGATACCATGCTCACCTCATCAATAATGAGAACTTGCATCTTCTTCAATACTCTTGACACTTCCAAGGATGCTTCTCCAGTTAGCTTGTTGAATTGTATTTTGTTCTCATGCTCCACTGGTAACATTAGCAAACGATGTAAGGTGATTCCTTTTATGTTATATGCTGCTAACCCAGTTGGAGCAGTAACCACACAAGACAAAGTAGAATCCGTTTTTTGCTTTAGGTAGCTTCTGATGACTTTAATTAGGAAACTTTTTCCAGTGCCAGCTTGTCCGCTTACATACATCCTGATTGGATGAAATGATGTGCATGAGCACTCTTTTTTTTCATGTAGAAATCCGTGATCAATTTTGTTTTTGATCTCTTCATAAATTTGTTGCTGCTCTTGATTCAGTTGTCTTTCCAAATTTTCTAAGTCTATAAATTCTTCTTGAGCTTGATTCATAGCCGTTTCCACTTCATTCATGGCTATTGATGCTTCATTTTCAACGATTGGTTGTCCTAGGGGATCTTGACTGTATGTTCCTGAACTTTGGCTGTCCTGAGAACTGTCTCTAGCTATTTCTGCTGCAATTGTAGTTTCCTGTTCAATTTCTTCATTTAACATTTGCAGATAAGTTGAGAATGTACTGCATTGTATGCTGTCTTTGCAAGCATTAAAAGAATCTTCATAGCTCTGGAATTCTCCCAGTAGTTCATCCTCTGTACGCCATGGTTTAAACAACTGTAAAAGAGCCAAGTAGTAAAATTCTTTCTTGTCGGTAGTGTCGCAACTCAGCTTCCGGTGATTTATCAAACTTCCTTTGGTTTGCTTCACCAAACATCCTTCTTCACCAACAACTTTATATTTTCCACTGTTGATGTCTTCTGCAGCTTTCCGTGAATAAATGTAGTTCTGCAGCACTTCATAGAGACACATGTTCTCCAGATGATGACTTCTCTTGGGATAATATGTGTCCAACATGTTTGTTTTCAATATGTCTGTACTTTCTGGGTCATTCTCAGCCAAATATTCAATTTCTCCAACAGATTTCAGTACCCGATTTCTCATTGCTGCAAGGCCTAAACTTGCCCAAATTATTCTTCTTGACTTCGAGTAGAGACTTGCAGAAGATAACCTATCTGAACATTCGTAGGATCCAATTTCTCGATGCGATAACATCTTCAAACTGAAACTGTACAGCTTCTTACTGACAGTCTTCTCGTGAGAAATCTCTTCCCACATTTCCTTCAATTCTGTTTTTTCTGATTTCGTAATGTAAGACGTTACATATCGAGCAACAGCAATGGAATTGTCAGCAACATACTGTATATCCATGTTAGCGTTCCACATGGATAAAATGACTGGGTTGTAGTCATTTATATTTTTTGATTCTTCTTTTCTTTTAAGGTTGTAGGTATTCTTAGGTGATTTTCTTGTGATAGTATGTCTCACAGCTGACATAAAACTGTTGACTCTTCCATTTGTAAGAACAGGTCTAGGAAATCCAAATCGACATTTAGTGTAGTATTTTTCTTTGCTCTTGTATTTCCGTCGACAGTATTTTCCACACCGATGACTTTGGAAACGTAGAACTTGCTCCTTTAACTTGTTCTCTTCTGTGCTTTTAGGTATAGCACATGTTGCATATTCTTCAATGTAAGATAACACTGCTTCATCAGTATCTGTTCCAAACTTTGGGGCATCCTTGATCCACAGCAGCATATGAATATGAGGAGCACCTCTTGCCTGGTACTCTTTTCTCCAAAAGAAATCCACTACTTCTCCAAGGGGTGGATTTTTTTTATTGCAGATGAAGGACATCATAGCCTCAAATCTATGATTGAAATATCTGCAAAGATTAACCGGATCCAATGAGCACAGTTCTCCTGCTGTCTTGTATTCGATGTTTTTAATGTTTGAATTGGCCTCTCGTAGAAAATCCAGTAAATCATCCCAAGCGTACTCGGCACAGCTTAGGGTAAGGAACCATGTTGGTGTTCCTAAATTCCGTAACATGCATTTTAGTTCACCATGGCGTCTGTACCAATATTCATTTGTCCCACGCTGACAAGCCATCAGATTGATCAGTTGTGTTTCCAAATGATCATCTCGGTGCTGCACTTTCTCCATAAAATCCTTAGCAGACACATTTTGTAAATGTACTCCACTTTTTAAAATGTGATTTACTGCATAAGACAGTGCAGACAAGTCGCTTTCAAATAAAAGATGGAACAAATAAGGGATACTTTGTCGAAATCTGGGATCTTCAGCATATAGTCTTGTAGTCCGATACTCAGAAGCTGGAATCTGTTCCGGACGTTCATCGTATCGTCCTCCTTTTCCTTTAGGAAACAGCTGGGGAAAACATCGAGCTTCCAAGCTCTCCTCCCATACACTCACGGGATTTCCTTTTGCTTTCTTCATCTGAAAGAGATCAATATTGTCTCCCATAACTTCTTTCGAATGGAGAGGATGTATGCTAAAATGTTCATAAATTTCTTCTTCCTTTGACTTGTCCACTTTTTCAATTTGTCCAGTTGGTGTTTCTGTGTCTCCTTGTAAATCTTCTTCTTCTTCTTCTTCTTCTATATAAATTGATTCATACCATTTGTTATTTTTTTTCAAATACAAATTTGCTCTTTGTACTTTCCGCACATCTACCAGCTCCTG
Organism: Triturus cristatus; assembly: GCF_964204655.1. Classification (NCBI taxonomy): domain Eukaryota; kingdom Metazoa; phylum Chordata; class Amphibia; order Caudata; family Salamandridae; genus Triturus; species Triturus cristatus. The sequence goes on along the minus strand of NC_140587.1, from coordinate 796,235,096 downwards.
CCAAATCTTCTTATTCTTTGTAGGGACACCATTAACCAGAATAATTAATGGTTCAGTTTCCAAAGTATCTGCATCAATAGTTTCCATATTTTTTTTCAAATCCAAGGGCAAATACACCACTCTACCTTTTAAACCTCTCAGTAAATCTGAAGGAGGTAATTTACCAGTTTTGGGCTCCATACGTACTATGGTCTGGAACGGATGAACACATTGAATGAGTATAGACTCATATGTATTTAATTCAGAAAGTTCAGCAGGAATAGCATCCAATTCTAAATTATTATGTACAGCTCTGGTCGGCATTCTATTTTCCTCTAACTTGTTGTAGCAGTATTTACAAATACGCTGATCTTCACCCAATTCAAAACAATTTTCAAGAAATATATATGTGGCAAAATCCATCCACTTATAATTATCTTCATTTTCACTCTTTCTGTAGAGATCAACATTCCTAGTTTGTTTTCTATAATGAGTTCTGCGGCAACAAATACAAGTAACATTTGGTCTTTCATTAGAGACTATTGCAAATTTTGTTATGTGATCATTAAATGTCTTACTTACACAAGGTTCTACATTCTCTTCCACTTCTGCCTCATTTACTGTGTCCTTCTCTGCACTGTTTTGTTCAGGACCAAAGTAACAAAACTGAATTTCATCAACAACCTTCTCTACATCTGATACCGTTCCTCGGAACAGAGCCCTATTCAATTCATTTAACTGTATTGCTGGACTTTTGGCAAAATACAACCGTCTCACAAACTTTCTCATTTCAGTATGATGAACAGCCAGCATCCTAAAATGATGGAAAACACTATTGCACACTTTTCTAGATAGACAAGCAAGAGAATGACCCCGCAAACCAGTATTCTCTCTCACTCTGCATGGATCCAGACTTTGAAGCACCTTAATCTTTTGTTTTACACTTTTTTTACTATATTCTCTTAGAAACTCTCGAAATCTGTCAATAGATTCCTGACGCACAGTGCAAATACTACTACAATTCCAAGTGTACACTGGGGCTTTAGGACGTCTCCCCATTGCCTCATCTGCCATCACTTGTACCTCATCTCTTGGAACCATTATCTCCTTCTCCATTATGCAACCATTTTTTACTTCGTATGAACGACCTCTGGTGTCAACTGCATGCAGCAAACTATTACTTTGAAAATAGCTTTCTTCATTAAAAAAAGGTTCACTACTTGAACTATGCATCCACTTTCCTAAAAACACTTTACAAAAGTTTGTTCTGTTCACTACTCTTTTCCTTTTGCTTTGTGATTTCAGTACATTAACCATTTTATCTAATGTACGCATCCTATTCAAAATTAATATGAATAGTTTCCTTTTTAATTCTAATGCTTTTGCTGCAATGGCTTCAATTTCTTTTTTTCTCTTGAAATATTTAGCCTTTTGCTTATATTTCTTTATATCCTTTATCAAATTGGACATAACTCTTCTCAGAAACATTTTTCTACGTATCTCTTTAAATGCTGTTTTTCTGTTTATGTTAAACTTTTCAATTGCAGAAGGTATATTTGCATTAACTAAATCCTCAATTTTTTGCTGTTCTGTAGGTTTTGTTACATTTTTCCGAGAACAGACATTTTGTACATTTTTGTTTGTTTTCAATATTTTGTTTAGGAATTGTTTTTTTTGCTTACCAGAAGATTTTTTCTTTTTCCCAACATCAGCATCTTCTACTAACTTTGGTCCTCCAGTTGTCTTCAAATATAGTTTTTTTTTTAGCGTTTTTTGAACTCGAGATTTTGTAGGCATCTTAAATTTTGTTCACTGTTCTTCAGCAATACCTGAAAAAAACTAAAAAAAAAATCCTTTATTGTATTTAAATATATTACTACATTTCTTTTCACAATAGTCACAAAACGAAATTTCTTTGCCATTTTGAATGCACACAAACTGCTCTTTTTTTTAAATTTATTTAAATGCACATGTCCAAGCTGTTTTTTTTTTTCAGACCACCACCGTGTGTATTCTCTGTGACTGCCTACACTCCAGCAGGGGCAACCAGCCTTAGTGATGCTGAATGTATTTGCATTACAGACTTAAACCTGAAAACCCCACTCGCTTCTAATTACTGTGCATGACTATACATGGCAAGCACATGGGTGTGTGCTAAGCCTCTGCTTCTTCCCCCAAAAATTCGCTCCTCTTTTCCATCTACTGCAACTGTGAAATCACCAGAGCAAGACGCAATACATTTCTGCCTATAATTCTTCTATGCACACAGAGTCATGTTTTCACATTAGTGCCAAAACGAAATTTCTTTGCCAATTTGAAAGCACACTTACTGCTCTTTTTTTTTCGGGCCAAGTGAAAATCTCTTTTTACACTTTGAAATCACTTTTACAGACTGACACATTCTGAAACCTTTTTTTTAAATTTATTTAAATGCACATGTCCAAGCTGTTTTTTTTTTTCAGACCACCACCGTGTGTATTCTCTGTGACTGCCTACACTCCAGCAGGGGCAACCAGCCTTAGTGATGCTGAATGTATTTGCATTACAGACTTAAACCTGAAAACCCCACTCGCTTCTAATTACTGTGCATGACTATACATGGCAAGCACATGGGTGTGTGCTAAGCCTCTGCTTCTTCCCCCAAAAATTCGCTCCTCTTTTCCATCTACTGCAACTGTGAAATCACCAGAGCAAGACGCAATAAATTTCTGCCTATAATTCTTCTATGCACACAGAGTCATGTTTTCACATTAGTGCCAAAACGAAATTTCTTTGCCAATTTGAAAGCACACTTACTGCTCTTTTTTTTTTTGGGCCAAGTGAAAATCTCTTTTTACACTTTGAAATCACTTTTACAGACTGACACATTCTGAAACCTTTTTTTTAAATTTATTTAAATGCACATGTCCAAGCTGTTTTTTTTTTTCAGACCACCACCGTGTGTATTCTCTGTGACTGCCTACACTCCAGCAGGGGCAACCAGCCTTAGTGATGCTGAATGTATTTGCATTACAGACTTAAACCTGAAAACCCCACTCGCTTCTAATTACTGTGCATGACTATACATGGCAAGCACATGGGTGTGTGCTAAGCCTCTGCTTCTTCCCCCAAAAATTCGCTCCTCTTTTCCATCTACTGCAACTGTGAAATCACCAGAGCAAGACGCAATACATTTCTGCCTATAATTCTTCTATGCACACAGAGTCATGTTTTCACATTAGTGCCAAAACGAAATTTCTTTGCCAATTTGAAAGCACACTTACTGCTCTTTTTTTTTCGGGCCAAGTGAAAATCTCTTTTTACACTTTGAAATCACTTTTACAGACTGACACATTCTGAAACCTTTTTTTTAAATTTATTTAAATGCACATGTCCAAGCTGTTTTTTTTTTTCAGACCACCACCGTGTGTATTCTCTGTGACTGCCTACACTCCAGCAGGGGCAACCAGCCTTAGTGATGCTGAATGTATTTGCATTACAGACTTAAACCTGAAAACCCCACTCGCTTCTAATTACTGTGCATGACTATACATGGCAAGCACATGGGTGTGTGCTAAGCCTCTGCTTCTTCCCCCAAAAATTCGCTCCTCTTTTCCATCTACTGCAACTGTGAAATCACCAGAGCAAGACGCAATAAATTTCTGCCTATAATTCTTCTATGCACACAGAGTCATGTTTTCACATTAGTGCCAAAACGAAATTTCTTTGCCAATTTGAAAGCACACTTACTGCTCTTTTTTTTTTGGGCCAAGTGAAAATCTCTTTTTACACTTTGAAATCACTTTTACAGACTGACACATTCTGAAACCTTTTTTTTAAATTTATTTAAATGCACATGTCCAAGCTGTTTTTTTTTTTTCAGACCACCACCGTGTGTATTCTCTGTGACTGCCTACACTCCAGCAGGAGCAACCAGCCTTAGTGATGCTGAATGTATTTGCATTACAGACTTAAACCTGAAAACCCCACTCGCTTCTAATTACTGTGCATGACTATACATGGCAAGCACATGGGTGTGTGCTAAGCCTCTGCTTCTTCCCCCAAAAATTCGCTCCTCTTTTCCATCTACTGCAACTGTGAAATCACCAGAGCAAGACGCAATAAATTTCTGCCTATAATTCTTCTATGCACACAGAGTCATGTTTTCACATTAGTGCCAAAACGAAATTTCTTTGCCAATTTGAAAGCACACTTACTGCTCTTTTTTTTTTGGGCCAAGTGAAAATCTCTTTTTACACTTTGAAATCACTTTTACAGACTGACACATTCTGAAACCTTTTTTTTAAATTTATTTAAATGCACATGTCCAAGCTGTTTTTTTTTTTTCAGACCACCACCGTGTGTATTCTCTGTGACTGCCTACACTCCAGCAGGGGCAACCAGCCTTAGTGATGCTGAATGTATTTGCATTACAGACTTAAACCTGAAAACCCCACTCGCTTCTAATTACTGTGCATGACTATACATGGCAAGCACATGGGTGTGTGCTAAGCCTCTGCTTCTTCCCCCAAAAATTCGCTCCTCTTTTCCATCTACTGCAACTGTGAAATCACCAGAGCAAGACGCAATAAATTTCTGCCTATAATTCTTCTATGCACACAGAGTCATGTTTTCACATTAGTGCCAAAACGAAATTTCTTTGCCAATTTGAAAGCACACTTACTGCTCTTTTTTTTTTGGGCCAAGTGAAAATCTCTTTTTACACTTTGAAATCACTTTTACAGACTGACACTTTCTGAAACCTTTTTTTTAAATTTATTTAAATGCACATGTCCAAGCTGTTTTTTTTTCAGACCACCACCGTGTGTATTCTCTGTGACTGCCTACACTCCAGCAGGGGCAACCAGCCTTAGTGATGCTGAATGTATTTGCATTACAGACTTAAACCTGAAAACCCCACTCGCTTCTAATTACTGTGCATGACTATACATGGCAAGCACATGGGTGTGTGCTAAGCCTCTGCTTCTTCCCCCAAAAATTCGCTCCTCTTTTCCATCTACTGCAACTGTGAAATCACCAGAGCAAGACGCAATACATTTCTACCTATAATTCTTCTATGCACACAGAGTCATGTTTTCACATTAGTGCCAAAACGAAATTTCTTTGCCAATTTGAAAGCACACTTACTGCTCTTTTTTTTTCGGGCCAAGTGAAAATCTCTTTTTACACTTTGAAATCACTTTTACAGACTGACACATTCTGAAACCTTTTTTTTAAATTTATTTAAATGCACATGTCCAAGCTGTTTTTTTTTTCAGACCACCACCGTGTGTATTCTCTGTGACTGCCTACACTCCAGCAGGGGCAACCAGCCTTAGTGATGCTGAATGTATTTGCATTACAGACTTAAACCTGAAAACCCCACTCGCTTCTAATTACTGTGCATGACTATACATGGCAAGCACATGGGTGTGTGCTAAGCCTCTGCTTCTTCCCCCAAAAATTCGCTCCTCTTTTCCATCTACTGCAACTGTGAAATCACCAGAGCAAGACGCAATAAATTTCTGCCTATAATTCTTCTATGCACACAGAGTCATGTTTTCACATTAGTGCCAAAACGAAATTTCTTTGCCAATTTGAAAGCACACTTACTGCTCTTTTTTTTTTGGGCCAAGTGAAAATCTCTTTTTACACTTTGAAATCACTTTTACAGACTGACACATTCTGAAACCTTTTTTTTAAATTTATTTAAATGCACATGTCCAAGCTGTTTTTTTTTCAGACCACCACCGTGTGTATTCTCTGTGACTGCCTACACTCCAGCAGGGGCAACCAGCCTTAGTGATGCTGAATGTATTTGCATTACAGACTTAAACCTGAAAACCCCACTCGCTTCTAATTACTGTGCATGACTATACATGGCAAGCACATGGGTGTGTGCTAAGCCTCTGCTTCTTCCCCCAAAAATTCGCTCCTCTTTTCCATCTACTGCAACTGTGAAATCACTAGAGCAAGACGCAATTCATTTCTGCCTATAATTCTTCTATGCACACAGAGTCATGTTTTCACATTAGTGCCAAAACGAAATTTCTTTGCCAATTTGAAAGCACACTTACTGCTCTTTTTTTTTTGGGCCAAGTGAAAATCTCTTTTTACACTTTGAAATCACTTTTACAGACTGACACATTCTGAAACCTTTTTTTTAAATTTATTTAAATGCACATGTCCAAGCTGTTTTTTTTTCAGACCACCACCGTGTGTATTCTCTGTGACTGCCTACACTCCAGCAGGGGCAACCAGCCTTAGTGATGCTGAATGTATTTGCATTACAGACTTAAACCTGAAAACCCCACTCGCTTCTAATTACTGTGCATGACTATACATGGCAAGCACATGGGTGTGTGCTAAGCCTCTGCTTCTTCCCCCAAAAATTCGCTCCTCTTTTCCATCTACTGCAACTGTGAAATCACCAGAGCAAGACGCAATACATTTCTGCCTATAATTCTTCTATGCACACAGAGTCATGTTTTCACATTAGTGCCAAAACGAAATTTCTTTGCCAATTTGAAAGCACACTTACTGCTCTTTTTTTTTCGGGCCAAGTGAAAATCTCTTTTTACACTTTGAAATCACTTTTACAGACTGACACATTCTGAAACCTTTTTTTTAAATTTATTTAAATGCACATGTCCAAGCTGTTTTTTTTTCAGACCACCACCGTGTGTATTCTCTGTGACTGCCTACACTCCAGCAGGGGCAACCAGCCTTAGTGATGCTGAATGTATTTGCATTACAGACTTAAACCTGAAAACCCCACTCGCTTCTAATTACTGTGCATGACTATACATGGCAAGCACATGGGTGTGTGCTAAGCCTCTGCTTCTTCCCCCAAAAATTCGCTCCTCTTTTCCATCTACTGCAACTGTGAAATCACTAGAGCAAGACGCAATACATTTCTGCCTATAATTCTTCTATGCACACAGAGTCATGTTTTCACATTAGTGCCAAAACGAAATTTCTTTGCCAATTTGAAAGCACACTTACTGCTCTTTTTTTTTCGGGCCAAGTGAAAATCTCTTTTACAGACTGACACATTATGAATCCACCATGTGTAACTACAACAAAAACAATTCCCATTTCTATTATTCATTTCTTAAGTTACCACATACATCCCCTCTCAAACTGTAAACTCACCTTTAAAATTAGTTAGTTGTGAAAGAAATGTGTCACTCAAACAGCAGATTATCAGAGCCAGGATCTCTGTTGTGTTCACCTCTCTCCTCTCAGCAGAACCAGATAATGGCAAACTTTCCCTCTATTTTTCCACACATATACATGTAAGTTTCAAATCTCAGTGCTTCCCCCTTTTTTTCAAATGTAATGACACATTTCTATTGGTTGAAAACCAACCCTTTTCCAAAAGTACCCTGCCCCCAACTTGACTTCTGCCTAGTACCCTTCCCCCAACTTGACTTCTGCCTGCTACCATAGCAACAGCTCATGGAACACTGCTGTGTGCAGTTAGGTCAGAAGTTCGACACACAATGTTTCAATTCCACAGAGCAAGAGTGCTTGACTTTTCAATCCTAACAGCAAATCCATAGTACTGTTCTTTGGTTACACATTTTTTTGTACCAATACAAAACATGCTTCTATTAATTTTCACATACAGCCTAGTTTTTTTTCTAGAATGGTATGAAACAGCCAATCAGTTCTTTTTGTTTTGTAAAAAATATGTATGCCTCCATTTCCAAACTGTCTTTCTTTTCATATTGCCATTCTACTGAAAGACACCTCCTGAGTGCATCCAGTTCTCCTTTGAAGATGTTCACAGTGTGGATTGTAGGGCACAGCTATGTCTTCTGGAGTGAAAAGTTTGCAGAGAAAACAGATATGGTGAGAGACCTTGCTTTGCCAAATGTAGACATTAAATGGATTGGTCAGAGAGGGTTAAAGTGGCACCAATTGATGCCATTGGTGAAATCCTTCATGCAAATCCAACACCCTGACCTCATAATAGTGCACTGTGGTGGCAATGACCTAGGCACTTTGACTGGGGTAGGTCTGGAAATGCTTATGAAGGACACCTTTGCACAACTGTTTACACTTTTCCCTAAAACTGCCTTTGTGTTTTCCAACATATGCCAAAGGCAAAAATGGAACTGGTCCAATCATTTCTGTCCACAGATTGACAAAGCAAGAAAGCACGTCAACAAATCTGTTTCTGCTTTCCTCCGTGACTATGGTATGGGTGCCATTTACCACAACAACTTGCGTTACGACATGCAAGACATTTATAGAGGAGATGGTGTGCACTTCAATGATGAAGGGAACAGAGTCTTCCTCTTGAACCTTAGACTCTGCATCGGTACTTACTTGTAGGTACCACTAAAAAAATGACTCCATAAACACAACAGCTCTTTTTAGAGCTCCCTAATTTCTAAACTCTTAAATCTGATTTTCTTTTATTTATTTTTTTTTTTTTTACCGTACGCTTACCGTAAGCTTACCGTACGCGTACCCCGTGATTTTTTTTAAAATCAATAAATGTTTTTTTTGTACTTTTCTGTCCTTCTTTGACCCCCTTACAATTGTTAGGGGGTCTGTAACTCTCCTCATTGCCCCCTTTCCTTGTTTTCACTCTTTTTTTTCAGAGTGAAATACACAAAATGGCGGCCGCCGCTTCCTGGTTTCGGCCGATCCGAATGTTTACTAAGATCTAAGAGCCAATCAGAATCGCGCTCGCGCACGCCACCGTACGCTTACCGTAAGCGTACGGTAAGCGTACCGTAAGCTGGCTCAGATATATATATTGATTTAAAGGCTATTTTCTCAGAATCTACTGAACAGATTTACACCAAACCTACAAAAGGCACTTCCTTGACCTAGGGACTACCTCTCTGCCAAATTTCGAGTAATTCTGTTCAGCCGTTCGGGCTGTAGCTCGTTCTAAAGGTCCTATGGAAAAATGCATGGGAAAAACGCGTTTTGGGACCCCCCTTTTATCTCAGCCCCCGCTTGACGGATCCCCCCGAGACTTTCAGGGTAGGAGCGGAGCGTAGCGCCCCACCTATTTTGAGAAATTCGCGAGGATTCGTCGACCGGCGTCAAAGTTATTCAAAATAGAATGTTGAGGTTTTCCTATGGAAACGTGGTCCTAACTATAACTACCTACTGGCGACCGCCAGTAGGTAATATATATATATATATATATATATATATATATATATATATATATATATATATATATATATATATATATATATTCACTGAAAAAACCATAGGTTTCACACATGTTATAGTTTGCTGGACATTTTACTCATAAAAAACCAATGAAATTCCCCCGTTATAGTTAGTGCAGGCAACTATAACTCACGCGACCGCAATCCTCTGCTGATGCTAATACTGTATTTAGACACTTATTTGCCCATGTCTTCTTCCATTAAATTTTAGCTATACATATATTACAAATATTTTTTTTTCATAAAGACACATATGTCATCAGCAGAGGATTGCGGTCGCGTGAGTTATAGTTGCCTGCACTAACTATAACGGGGGAATTTCATTGGTTTTTTATGAGTAAAATGTCCAGCTAACTATAACATGTGTGAAACCTATGGTTTTTTCAGTGAATTTGCAAGGTTTTTTAAATGCTAATTCCTAACTATAACGTGTGTGAAACCTATGGTTTTTTCAGTGAATTTGTACGTTTTTTTAAATGCTAAGTTACTTTACGCCGTTCGTGGCGAGCGCGCCCACTTAACGCAGTTCGTTACGTGCGCGCACGGTGCGTGCACAGTGAGCACGCGGTGTGCTTCGCGCACCGCGCGCCCACTTTACGCAGTTAGTGCCGTGCACGCACGGTGGGCACACGGTGCGCTACGCGCACCGCGTGCCCACGTTACGCTAGATGGGCCATGTACGCACGATGCGCTTCGCGCACCGTCCGCACACGGAGGACATATTGTGCGCTGCGTTGTGAAACGTAAACTATTAAATGTTCATTCTAATTTATATGCCATGCACGAAAAGAGCTCTGCGGGCACTTTTTGCGCACGGGGTGGGGAAATTGTGAATACTTTTTTTTTTTAATTAATTTTAACCGTACGCGTACGGTAAGCGTAATCGCCGTTTTTTAGAAAAATTTTAAAATTTAATTTTTTGCCTTGGGGGATCGTTTGGGATACCTTAATCAAGGCTAGTTGGTTAGGAGCTGTCTAACCTGCCCCTTTACATGTTTTCAACCTTTGTTTTTCCTCCCCCCCTCAGAGTGCGAGAGAGAAAATGGCGGCCGCCGCTTCCTGGTTTCGACCGATTCGAATGTTTACTAAGAGCGAACAGCCAATCAGAATCGCGCTCACGCACGGCACCGTACGCGTACGGTAAGCTTACCGTAAGCGCACCGTAAGCGCACCGTAAGCTGCCACAGATATATATTGATTTAAATGCTATTTTCTCAGGAACTACTGAACAGATTTACACCAGACCTACAAAAGGCACTTCCTTGACCTGTAGACTACCTCTCTGCCAAATTTCAAGTAACTCTGTTCAGCCGTTCGGGCTGTAGCTGTGTCTAAAGGTCCTATGGAAAAATGCATGGGAAAAACGTGTTTTGGGACCCCCCTTTTTTCTCAGCCCCTGCTTGACGAATCCCCCCGAGACTTTCAGGGTAGGAGCGGAGCGGAGCGCCCCATTAGTTTTGAAAATTTCGCGAGGATTCGTCGACCGGCGCCAAAGTTATTCCAAATAGAATGTTGCGGTTTTCCTATGGAAACAGGGTCTTAACTATAACTACCTACTGGCGACCGCCAGTAGGTAATATTTATATATATATATATATATATATATATATATATATATATATATTCACTTAAAAACCATAGGTTTCACACATGTTATAGTTAGGTGGATTTTTCACTCGTAAAAAACCAATGAAATTCCCCCATTATAGTTAGTTCAGATAACTATAACTCGCGTGCCCGCAATCCACTGCTGATGACGTCACATATTACATCACTCATGACATGGTCAGTGGCATCACTCATGACATCACTGATGACATCATCCTTGTGATAGAGTGGCGGTCGCGCGAGTTATAGTTATCTGAACTAACTATAACGGGGGAATTTCATTGATTTTTTACCAGTGAAATATCCACCTAACTATAACATGTATGAAACCTATGGTTTTTTAAGTGAATTTGTAAGGTTTTTTAAATGCTAATTCCTAACTATAACGTGTGTGAAACCTATGGTTTTTTCCAGTAAATTTGTATGTTTTTTTAAATGCTAATTTATTTATGTATTATTATTTTTTTATATATTTATTTTACAATAAACTACGTATTAAAAATGTATTTTCATTTTTTTGGGTTTTTCACCGTGCGCGCACGGTGCGTGCCCCCCGCGATTTGAAAAAAAAAAATTCTGCCTTCGGGGTCCTTCAGGGAACCCCTGACAAAGGCTAGGGGGTCAGGAACTCTCTACCCTGCGCCCTTTTCACGTTCGCCACCTTCCTTTTTCACTCTCGCACTGAAAACAAACAAAATGGCGGCCGACACTTCCTGATTTCGACCGATTAGAACGTTAACTAACATGTAACCACCAATCAGAATTACGCTCGCGCACGTTAGGGTGCTCGCACGGTGCGCGCACGGTGCGCGCACGGTGCGCGCTTATAGATATGTATATGCTTTTAAATGCTATTTTCTCAGGAAATACTGAACAGATTGACACCAGACCTGCAAAAGGCACTTCCCTGACCTGAGGACTACCTCTCTCTCCCAAATTTCAAGTAATTCTGTTCAGCCGTTCGGGCTGTACCTTCGACTAAAGGTCCTATGGAAAAATGCAAGGGGAAAACGCGTTTTGGGACCCCCCTTTTTTCTCGGCCCCCGCTTGACGAATCACCCAGAGACTTTCAGGGTAGGAGCTGAGCGGAGCGCCCCATTAGTTTTGAAAATTTTGCGAGGATTCGTCAACCGGCGCCAAAGTTATTCAAAATAGAATTTTCAGATTTCCTATGGAAACACGGTCCTAACTATAACTATCTACTGGCGACTGCCAGTAGATAATATATATATATATATATATATATATATATATATATATATATATATATATATATATATACATACGCACACGCACACACACACACACATATACATGTGAACAAGGCAGGGGATCCTGCCGAAATGCGTCATAACCCGGAAATCAATTGAATAAAAGTTACTTGACAGCCTGGAACTGCTGTGCCGTTTCTGGCAAGGATATTTTGCATGCTGGTGTTGGTTGTGAATATAGTGCCGAGTGTGGCATTTACAACATGCCTTTGATCCGGAGCCCCATGGAGATTGGCAGTTTTGGTTGGTGGTTTGTCACACAATGTGGAGGCCCCCCCCCCCCGGAAGACGGTCAAGGCTGTTTCAATCACAAAGACCTTGGGCAGAAGTGCTGCCGCGGATGTTGCCTCAGAGGACGCCTGGAAGCTGGTAAGCTTCTGTGCTGTCCGAGTGAACAGCGTTGACGAAGAGAGGGGGAGTGCATCCTAGAGGGCAAGTTCCAGATAATCCTGCCGAATCGCATCATAGCCTGAAAATCAATTGAGTAAAAGTTACTTGACAGCGTGGAATGGCGGCGTCATTTCTGGCAAGAAGATTTTGCATGCCGGTGTTGGTTTTCCATAGGAAAAGCGTTTTTAGATTTGCTAATGTCTTTGGGGTTGTTTGACAAATCTTCATGTAGTTTTCCAAATAAAATGCCCTCCTGATTTTTATTGGGCATGGAATGCTTCAAAGTGATCCGTCAAGCGGGGCCAACAAAAAGGAGTTGTCAAAAAACGTGTTGCCATGTTAATTCCCATAGGACCTTTAGACACAGCTACAGCCTGAACTGCTGAATGGAAATACATCAAATTGTGCAGGCAGGTAGATTTTGTTCCAGGGAAGTGCCTTTTTGTGATTTGGTGAATTTCCGTTCACTAGTTTTGAAAATATTAGCCAAAATTCAAATTTGTATATATAGGGACGTGGTGGAACCATGACCCCTCCCGATCTTGTGCTGAGATCTGATTGGCTGGCAACACTATAAACCAGGAAGTTTTGGCAGCCATCTTGGGACTTGGCTTGAGCTGAGTTCCAGAGAAAACATAAAAAATAGAAAAGGGGGCAGATAAGAAATACCCTGAACCCTTAGACTTTTTTGGGGGGGGTCCCACAGGGACCTCTCAGGGCCAATAACATTTTTTTAATTTAATGATGGGATCCACAGATTAAACAAAAAAAGAACATGGGCTCCCCCGCTTTTTCAGTTATCAGCCCCCGGGTAGGATAGGTCCAATGGGCATTTCGATAATAAGGGGGGTGTGCATGGGTCCCCTACTGAGGCTTCTTATTGCCCCGGGGACCACCACCTCCACAGTCCTGTAGATTTATAAACAGGGCTTCTCAGACCCCACAAACCCCGGGGACCACCACCTTCATATGGCTACATGCAAGAAAGTAATCGCTTTTGCACCAGGGGTCACCACCTCCCTGAGGCTGCTATATATTTATGGGGAGCCTTCCCTTGGTTATCTTCTTTTGAAATATTTGGGATGGGGGCCATGTGGCCCACCTCCTGGTCCATTCTCAGCCCTCGGGACTGCCTCTTCCCTAGGGCAGGCCCTATACAGAAGTAAGAAGGGGTGCCATGTGGCCCCTCTCCTGGAGCCATTAGGGGTGGGACAAGGGCACCCAGTATAGAGGCCGGGCCCTGGGGGATGGGATTCCCGAGTCCAAATTGGTCCTGGACGGGGGACCACATAGCACCCTTCCTTTATTTATCATTCATAAATAAAAAGACCGGAACCCGGGGATGGAGTCCCTAGGGCTGAAACTGGTCCAGGAAGAAGGTCACTTGGCCCCCATCCCTTTAATTAATTTTGTTTTTTAAATGTCTGCCTCAATAGAATGTGGTCCCCGGGGCAGAAAGCGACTGAGGGAGGGGCCATGCCACCTTCCTTTCCCATTCAAAAAAGGCCTGGCCCCGGGGGATGGGGTACCCAGGGCATAATTGGCTGAGGGAACTGACTACACAGCCCCCTATCCCTAATAAATAAAAAAGCAAAAGCCATACCGGCAAGATGCCTGCCCCTTTTCAGCACCACTCTGCAAATACGCCTCCTGGCGCATAACTGGCTGGGGGATTAAGTCTCCCTTGGTTGCAGAGGGTCCTTGGGGGCCAACAACTCATCCTGTTGCTGCCAGTGAGATGCCCACAGGGGTATTGCTGAGAGGAGATCGGAGGCCCTGCCCCCATTATGTACTACTCTGCAAACGGGCCTACTCATGCACTACTGGCTGGGGGTTAAGCCTCCTTGGATGCTGAGGGTCCTTGGGGACCAGTAACTTCTTCTGTTACCTCCAGTAAGCCCCATACAGCTGGTTTGCTGAGAGGTCGTTGGCAGCCATGCCCCCTTTCTCCACCACTCGGCGAACATGCCTCCTGGCGCACTACTAATTGGGAGATTAAGTCCTCTTGGCTCTTGAGGGTCCCTGGAGGCCATCTACCACTCCTGTTACCTCCAGTAAGTCCCACATAGCAGGATTGCTGAGAGGTTTTCAGAGATCATGCCCCCTTTCTCCACCACTCTCTCTGCAAACGGGCCTCCTGGCAAACAACTGGTTGGAGGATAAACTCCCTTTGGCTGCTGAGGGTCCTTTGGGGCCAACTAATCCTTCTGTTACCTCCAGTAAGTCCCACACAGCAGGAATGCTGAGACATCTTTCTCCACCACTCTGCAACGGCTACTCCTGGTGCACTACTAGTTGGGAGATGAAGTTTTCTTTGATGCACAGGGACCTTGAGGGCCAAGAAGCCCTTTGGTTATCTCCAGTGAGTCCCATACAACAGGATTCTTGACAGCTCATCAGAGGCCCCGCCCCCTTTCTCCACCACTCTGCAACTTCTACTAGTAAAAAAAACAAAGAAATTCACTTAAGAAATCGAAGGTTGCAGGGACGTTATAGTTAAGAAGTATAATTTGAAAAACCTGAAAAATTCACTTAAAAAACAAACATTACAGGTACATTATAGTTAGGAAATATAGTTAAAAAAAAGCTTAGAAACTCACTGAAAAAATGTAACCCCTTCGCTGATAGGCCTTCCCCCCCCCCCCTGTGCTAAGCCTTTTTTTGGCTATTTGGGGTAGTGGGCGCTTAGGCCCCTGTAACTTTTTGACCGCATAAAGTATCCATGCCAAATTTGCGTCCTTTGCTTCCAACATCACGGGGATTGTAACGGTACCCAGGGTTTGTGGATTCCCCTGGAGAGGTCCCAGAAATTAGCCAAAATACAGCAAAATTTTGTTTTTGGGGGAAAAAAGGGAAAGAAGGGCTGCAAATGAAAGCGTCTGGGTTTTTCCCTGCAAATGGTATCAAAAAAGGGTTTGTGGGGCTGAAATCACCATTTTCCCAGCTTTTAGGGAATGACAAGCATTTTTTCTGGGACATATCCTATTTTCAACCTCCTTTCAGTTAATGGGAGAAATGGGTATGAAAGCAATAATGGCTCAAGGAAAGGTATACATTTCAGAAAAGTAGACAAAATTCTGAATTCAGCAAGGGGTAATTTGTGTAGATCCATCAAGGTTTCTTTATAGAAACTAACAGTTAAATATAGGAAAAATTTAAAATTAGTTAAAAAAAACAGCCTTTTGTGTCAACATTTTCACTTGTAACTTCTTTTAAATATGACAGCTCTTTGAAAACATTATACGGTTACATCCGTTGGACCCTTCTGGTTGCAGGGATATATACCCTCGTAGGTTCACCAAGAACCCGACGAACCCAGAGTCAAAAACTGAGCAGCAATTTGCAATGGCTTTTTATTATGTACCGCGTATATATCAATTATTGTGGGAAAAAGTATACATGGAAAAATCGGTATGAAAGACACCTATGTATTTCTGAAATGGGAACGAATTATAGAGTTTAGAAACAGTAGATATTTGCACATTTTCGAAATTGGGAATACTCATACCAGCATGAGAATTATCAGTCATTTTTCAAAATGACTTCTTTTTTACTCAATGTCTTTCATTTGGAAGGCAGAAATGCATCAAAAGTCAATAGGTAGTAACAGTTGCTTTACAAATCTGAATTACCCTAAGTCTCCCGATAAAAATGGTACCTCACTTGTGTGGGTCGACCTAGTGCCCGTGTCAGGAAACGGCGCAAAACGCAACATGGTCACACCTCAATTTAGCAGTAAAAAATGACCCTTAATTGGCAAAGTACCTAGCTGTAGTTTTTTAACCATAGCTCTGCTGGAACCTAGGGAAACCTAGCAAACATATACATTTTTGAAAACTATACAGCCAGGGTAATCCAGGATGGGGTGACTTGACTGCCTCCCACCAGGTTCTGTTACCCAGAATCCCTTGCAAACCTAAAAAATTGGCAAAAAAAACACATTTTCCCCACATTTCTGTGGTGGAAAGTTCTGGAATCTGCGTGGATCCACAAATTTCCACCCAACCCACGTCCCCCAACGTCTTCCGAGAAAAATGGTACCTCACTTGTGTGGGTCGGCCTAGTGCCCACAACAGGAAACGGCGCAAAACGCAACGTGGTCACACCTCAATTTCGCAGTGAAAAATGACCCGTTTTTGGCAAAGTGCCTAGCTGTAGTTTTTGAACCCTAGCTCTGCTGACACCTAGGGAAACCTAGCAAACCTATACATTTCTGAAAACTAGACACCCACGGGAATCCAGGATGGGGTGACTCGACTGCCTCCCACCAGTTTCTGTAACCCAGAATCCATTGCAAACCTAAAACATTGGCAAAAAAAAACAATTTTTCCCACATTTCTGTGGTGGAAAGTTCTGGAATCTGCATGAATCCACACATTTCCACCCACCCCACGTTCCCCAAAGTCTTTCGAGAAAAATGGTACCTCACTTGTGTGGGTCGGCCTAGTGCCCGTGGCAGGACCGGCGCAAAACGCAAAGTGGACACATCTCACTTTCGCGGTGAAAAATGACCCTTTTTTGGCAAAGTGTCTAGCTGTAGTTTTTGAACCATAGCTCTGCCGGCACCAAGGGAACCCTAGCAAACCTATACATATTTGAAAACTAGACACGCAGCGGAATCCAGGATGGGGTGACTTGACTTCCTCCCACCAGGTTCTGTTACCCAGAATCCCTTGCAAACCCAAAAAATTGTCAAAAAAACACATTTTCCCCACATTTCTGTGGTGGAAAGTTCTGGAATCTGTGTGGATCCACAAATTTCCACCCACCCCGCATTCCCCAAAGTCTTCCGAGAAAAATGGTACCTCACTTGTGTGGTTCAGCCTAGTGCCCGCGACAGGAAACGGCGCAAAACGCAACGTGGACACTCCTCAGTTTCGCAGTGAAAAATAACCCTTTTTTGGCAAAGTGCCTAGTTGTAGTTTATGAACCATAGCTCTGCCGGCACCTATGGAAACCTTGCAAACCTATACATTTTTTAAATCTAGACACCCAGGGGAATGCAGGATGTGTTGACTAGACTGCCTCCCACCAGGTTCTGTTACCCGGAATCCTTTGCAAACCTAAAAAATTGCCCCAAAAAAACACATTTTCCCCACATTTCTGTGGTGGAAAGTTCTGGAATCTGCGTGGATCCACAAATTTCCACCCACCCCACGTTCCCCAAAGTCTTCTGAGAAAAATGTACCTTACTTGTGTGTGTCGGCCTAGTGCCCGTGACAGGAAACGGCGCAAAATGCAACGTGGACACACCTCAGTTTCGCAGTGAAAAATTACCCTTTTTTGGCAAAGTGCCTAGTTGTAGTTTATGAACCCTAGCTCTGCCGGCACCTAGAGAAACCTACCAAACCCACACATTTCTTAAAACTAGACTAGAGGGGATTCTAGGGAGGTATGGCTTGCGTAGATCCCCCAACGTTTCCTTACCCAGAATCCCCTGCAAACCTCAATTTTAGCTGAAAAGTGCACTTTTTTCACACATTTTTGTGTGGGAAAGTTGTGGCATCCCCGGGCTGACACTAATTTCCTACCACCCAGCGTTCCCCCGGGTCTCCCAATAAAAACAGTGCCTCACTCTTGTGGGAGGCCCAACTACCCGCGACAGGCAAGGGCACAGAACGTAGTGAGGCGACATCAAAATTGCCTATCACAAACCAACCTGGTTTTGCAAGAGGGGGTCACCAGAGTTTTTGGCCCCGTGCTCAGCGGCCAGCTAGGAAAACCTACCAAACCCACACATTTCTGAAAACTAGACACCTGGGGAATTCCAGGGAGGTATGGCTTAGGTGGATCCCCCAACGTTTCCTTACCCAGCATCCCCAGCAAACCTCAATTTTAGCTGAAAAAATCACTTTTTTCACACATTTTTGTGTGGGAAAGTTGTGGCATCACCGGGCTGACAAAAATTTCCTACCACCCAGCGTTCCCCCGGGTCTCCCGATAAAAACGATGCCTCACTCGTGTGGGAGGCCCAAGTACCCGCGACAGGCAAGGGCACAAAACGTAGTGAGGCAACATCAAATTTGCCTATCACAAAACAACCTGGTTTTGCAAGGGGGATACCCTGGGTTTTTGGCCCGGTGCTCGGCGGCCACCTAGGGAAACCTACCAAATCCACACATTTCTGAAAACTACACACCCGCGGGATTCCAGGGAGGTATGGCTTGCGTGGATCCCCCAACGTTTCCTTACCCAGAATTCCTTGCAAACCTCAATTTTAGCTGAACAAATCACTTTTTTCACAAATTTTTGTGTGGGAAAGTTGTGGCATCACCGGGCTGACACAAATTTCCTACCACCCAGCGTTTCCCCCGGGTCTCCCGATAAAAACGGTGCATCACTCGTGTGGGAGGCCCAAGTACCCACGACAGGCAAGGGCACAAAACGTAGTGAGGCAACATCAAAATTGCCTATCACAAAACGACCTTGGGATCTCTTGTTTTTAATACCATATACCTCTTTTGGCAGGTTTTGGTCCACGTACCACATGGCTAATATGCCGGGACAAATGTAGTGAATTGCGCAACCCACCGTAATGATTCACACGTCCATATTAACTGCACATGATCTAATATATGTGCTACAAAAATATTTTCATTAAGGGGGTTGGAAACTGTATGTTTTGGCTCATGCTATATATTTACTGGACATGCATTTGGTGACAACATGCCCTTTTTGTCTCTAATATAGGTTGCATGCAGTACATACTGAACAGTCAATACTACTGGTTCAGTATTGTACTTTTGATTTACCCACGTGTTTTTCATGTTTTTCTCAATTATTTGCACGTTATCTCTGCAGTAGCTGATCAATCTGACCCTGAAGAAGGCCGCAACACCATTTAGGTCCTTCTGGATGAAACATGGTGGTCTAGTGATCTACACATCTGTCCCTAATGTTGACACTTATGTTATCAGCTCCTCACTGTTTTTAATCCTGACACTGGGTAGCTGAATAAAGTTACAATATAGCTAACCCTGTAGCCAGTTTTAAACTTTCACATCACAGCACTGCACCCCTTTTTTACACACAGGTCAAGCTCACATAGGGGTTTAGTACACCCCGCCTGACTCAACAGAAACATCCCTGAGCTCCTACCTCATAGAGAGAGGGTTGTAGCCCACACGAAGACTAGGTCTTTCGTGTGAGGAGGCACCTCTATGATGAAGCATGACACCACTGGTGTGTGAGGGGAACCGTCCTGAAAAGGGGAACTCCTGTCTTGCATGGCAGATCACATTCAAACAGTTAACTAACCTCCTAATCCGGACCCGTGGCTCTTTTCTTGTGTGACATTAGTTTGGTGGGGAGTTGTCTCATGCAGGTCCTTAAAACTCCTCAAGCCCCAAAGTGTGTTGTTTGTCTATCTGTTGACAGAATTCGTTTGACCACTTCCATTTCTGCCTGTCATGTAGGTTCTACACAATGTTAAGAACTGCGTGTTTGTGGATAGCATAACTGTGGGGATGGTGCCAGACTGATTCTATGCAACCTCCTCAGGATATGCTGTCCTATCGGCCAGCTAGCTCACAGTACCACCATGAGTACCCCTAAACCTAGACAGGTTGAAAATGGTTCAGTTAATGACTGAATATGGTAATCCTGATCCTCCAGGAATTGTGGCAACAGATCTTGAACTGCTTTGCACAGTCACTTGTGCTCTCTTTTTCTCAGAGATAGATACAAGGAATACACTGTGGGACATTTTCAATGTTTATTGAACCAACGTAATTCCTGCATAGAATATATGGGCTGCAATAATAATTAGACAGAAGATGAAAGTGATTAGAAGCACCAACACAGTGAACAAATTAAAAAGCTCCATCATCGTGCTAATATAGTGTATATATGCAGGCATCTGGCACACAACTACTGTGCAAATCCTTAACCTAAGTATTTTGGGTGTGTGTGAATGCGTTCTGCCAAGAATCCCCATACTGGATGATCCAACCCCAGTTTCATGAAGGGAAAGAATGCATGTCCTCATTTTGGTCGCAAGCTGGGCACCCCTGCAGAGAGATCAGCAAGCTGCTGGGCTGAAGCATCAGTGTCCAGAGAGCTTGCCAATTACAGCGAAGTGCTTCTCTATCTAAATCCGAAAACGCTTGTTTATTTGTAATGAAAAGCATCCTTGTGATTCCTGTGCAAGCCAGTATTGTTATCATCTATAGATAGCCATGTCTCCTTGTGGAAGAAAAATAGAGTAGCATTTGCGCAATATGTGTTGAGGCCTTGTACATGGAGTTCAAGGAGTCATGATAATGTTAAGCAAAGCAGAATTTGTTAGCGAAGCAGTTTCAGAGAAACTAATCCAACATTGTCATGCACGCAAATGTGTGTAAAATCTACAGCAATAGCACTGATGCCGTCTTCAATCCACTTCCATTGCCAGCTTGACAGTCTTTTTTGCCTTTTGCTCAAAGTTTGTTATCTTTCTCTTCACAGGTCCTTTATGATGTACTGCTTGCTGTAACTTTTCTTAGGTACTTCTTGTGTTCTATTTTGTACTGTACTCATGTTTTGACATCTTGCCATGTACCCTCCTATGTACAGTGCTCTGATACCCTTTTTGTGTCATTTTTTATTGGATACTTTAAATATGCAGGTAGCTCAAATTAGGTAGAGATTTTTGGCAGAAAGCAAGTAGAGCTGTGTTTGAATTTTGAAAAATTAAAAAAAAAATATGCTATTTTGGATATAGTCAACCACACCTGCTATAGTTGAACTTGAAGCTATTCTGCTGCTCACAGAAAGTGTTGTGAACTTTTGACCTACTGATACAAAGAGTGTTCCAAAGAGGGTTGCCATGGAAACTGCGTTAAAACAGTCTGGGGAAATGTTTCTGGAGAGAATGTACACTCAAACATAAAAGTTGAATGGTTAAGACACATTCCTAAAAATGAAGGAGGTATTTTCTAAATTAGTACTATTTTATAAAGTTAAATGTAGATGCAAACTCAAAGTAGTACAACGTTAAGTGGTAGAACAGACTTGCTTATAGATTCAGGAATTCTCTCAAAGTTATCCAAAGGGCTGCACTGAGTGTCGCAGCGGATCCACAAATCTGCCCAAAACACCTACCAAATTGGGCTTTCTTTATAGGATTGCTAGGAAGGGTTAATAATGCTGACCATTCAGAAGAGGTATACCTTAGTTAAACATGAAAGGGATTTTGTGATTTGTTTTCTGACTGAGCCACCTTAAAAGCAAAGTTGAAAAGGTTGCCATTAATGGTTCACTTGTAGGAGAGCAGTGTACCATACTTGTGCTTGGTTTTTGCACATTTTCAAGGAGAAGAGATTCTAACTGATACTGGAAATTAAAAATAGAGACTAGCAAACACATTTAACCAGTATGTGAATTATGATGTAGTTTAATTTTTTTTTTAGAAAAAGCATAGGTGTATGTAAGGTGGATGAAATTGAGTGGGATGTTTGCAAAATGTAAAAGGGAATATAAATGGAGGGCACATGATTAAAATAAGGAAAAGTACAGTGATCACCAAAGGAGGATTACAAATTTGTAAAGAGTAACAACACACAGGCATATACCAATGCAGACACTGACACGACCGCCCAAACTCTAATTCATCCAATAATGCACCCAGGCATTTTGTCATGTATACAATGACACACCCAGGTATACACTGATGCATACACTGAAACACCCAGGCACATACTGATGCTTACACTGACATACCCAAGTACACACTTATGCATACACTAACACACATATGCACATACCTATGCATACACTAACAGACCAATGCACATACTCCTGTATAGACTAACACAGCCAGATACACATTGATACCTACACTAACACCTCCAGGCAGACACTGATGCACACACTAACAGCCGTACACACACTCATGTATACACAAACACAGGCAGGCACAAATGGATACATACACTGAGACAGCCAGGCAAACAATGAGGCAAACACTAACATACCCAGGTCCACACTGCTGCATACACCGACATGCCCTGGCATACACTCTCGCATACACTAACACATCCAGGCAAGCACTGATGCATACACTGACACACCCAGGCAGACACTGATGCATACATTGGTGCACCCAGGCACACACTAAAGCATAGACTGACACACTCAAGCACACTCTTATGCATACACTAACATACTCAGACACACAGTAACGTGTATATACTAACACACCCAAACACACTTATGCACACCCAGGTACACAGTAGCGCATACACTGACACACCCAGGCACACACTGATGCATTCACTAACACACCCAGGAACACACAAACTAATGCAGGCAGGGACACACCCCAGTATACATTGACACAGCTACTGCCACACCCACCAAAGACATAGAGCTAGTGAGACACCAATGTAGACACTAATGAAGACACTCACACACACATCCAGACACTAATGGAGACACTCATAAACCCATGCAGACACTGATGTAAATACTCTGGGCCCGATTCACTGAACTAATCTGAGACAAAATCCTAAACTTACTACTTTTGGTATTCACAAAAAGGCATTGAGGAGTATTAAAGTTAGGATTTTTAAGTCTGTCTTTAATCTGTCTTAAGTCTGTCTTAAGTCTGTCCTAAGCTTGTCTTAAGTCTGTCTTAAGTTTGGCTTAAGTCTGTCTTAAGTCTGTCTTAAGGCTGTCTTAAGTCAAACTTAAGACAAAATCCTAACTTTACTACTACTAAATGCCTTCTGTGAATACCAAAAGTAGTACGTTTAGGATTTTGATCTCAGATTAGTTCTGTGAATCGGCCCCTCTTACACTAAGCCAAACACTGATACAGTCACTGACACAGATGCATACTCTGATGCAGCAAACTGAGACACCTGAGACACCCAGTAATCCAATGCAAGCAGTAACACAAACAAAAACACACTATGGTAATCATTGACACACCAGTCACAAACTGATACAGCCACTGGCACAGTCATGTAAACACGAATGCAGCTATTAAGACACCCAGGCATATACTAATGCATGCACTGACACACCTATGCACACACTGATACAGCTACTGACACAACAAAGTTCACACCAAGATGGACACCGACACACCAAGCAAACACTAATGCAGTCACCGACACACCATGCACATACCAATTGAAACACTGACACACTTTGGCATACACTAATGCATCCACTAACAGAGCCAAGCACACACTGAAGCAGGGAGTGACACACCCAGGTAGATAATAATATAGCTACAAATACAACTAGCTAAGCAGTAATTAAGCTACTTAGAGACCCAGGTATACACTGAGAGAAACAGTAAGAGACCCAGTCAAATATTAATGCATGCACTGATACAGCCATGCACATACTAATATATAGACACACTCAGCCTAACAATAATACGTATTAGTAAGAGAGGTAGTTGCACAGACAGTTAGATGTTCAATGGAAAAATCTGTTTCCAGAACTGCAGGATTAGAAAAGTGTTTTTGTGTTTGCAAAAACTGCAGAGTAATTTTGCGGTATAATTGAAATGTTGAGGAAGGATTAGTTAATGGTGCTATGGATAAAGTGATTGATTTCATTAACTTTCTAAATAGGAATGAGGTTGAATACTTAGCAATACAATTTGATTAGATTGATGGCATAAAACAGATAGGTAGATGCATTGTATGTTTTTGTTTGTAAATGACTTAGATGTTCGACGGCAGCAGTTTCCAGTTTCTAGTGCATACGCTGTGACTATCCATACATCTCAAGGTTTAAGTGTAGGCTGCAGCTTTTATACATATAGGCAGTACTGTGTTTAAAGATGGTATGTTATATTCAACATTATCTCAAATTATAAGACTGTCCTGTTTGTTTTTAGTTGGATTTGAGGACAGCATAGTAAGTGCTTGTGTCAAAGAGTACAATCGGTTAAGAAGTGTATATGCTCCTCAGTTAGAACAGCATCTTATTTATGAAAAATGGATAATCTGTCCAAAAGCAAAGTTACAAAATTCTACAGATGTTGCTGAAAACAAGGAAAAGAAGGAGAGCAAGGAATCTGTTAAAAAGAAAAAAGTTGACTATGAGGGATATATTCTACATTACCAGTTGTCAAATCCTTCTAACGTAAACTACTATGCAAATTTTCTCAATGTACTCTTTCAATTACCATATCTTGTAATTGCACTTGAACAGAAACCACAGAAGAGATTATGTTCTGCACTGTGTGGTTTGCTGCAACATTTACATATTGATAAGATTGTAATACATTGTGCCTCAGACATATGAGACCTATTATATATATGTAGTGGATCAGTACAATTTACTCAAAATACTCAACAAGATGCACAGGACTTTGTAATTAACCCAGGGCGGGAAACTCGGCTCTGTTTGTGGAGATTGCGGAATTCAGGCACTCCACGCTATGCGGAGGAGCGCGAAATTCCTGAATTCTGACATTCGGGTGCGAAGCAGAGTTTTTTGTGCATTCTCAAGTTTTAGCACTCAACCACAAGTGACAAGACTCTCAGGCTGCTTGCGAGTGCGTGCTAGAATTCTCATACTGCTAGAGAGCTCCCGCAAGACTTCATGCTCACTCATACAACTTCCGGCTGCAACGGCACCAATCAAGCATTCTTAGAGCCAATCACGATCACAAACGGAGTGGTTGAGCAGCTTTTCTGCTTGAGAAAGCAACTGAGAGGCATTTGGAGTGGATTTTCTTCTCAAACTGGCTGTTGAAGTTGTTTTTTTGTGTGAGAAGCCATTTCTTGTAAACTTTTCTTATCAAACCAGAAGGAAGTGCACAAGAGACTCCAACTTCCTGTTCCTGTCCAGCTGGTTCCTCCCAGTGCTTTATTCCACTCCTGGTCACTTTTCATTGGATTTGCAGCTGGAAGGGTCACTTTCCTTGTCTACTGCATACATACCATTGGATTTAAGGACTTTGTTTTTGAGATATCACAAGCAAGTTGAAAAACTGGTGTATAAGGGTGTTATTTGTTTGTTTAGGGACATGTACCTGGATTTATTTGTACTTTTATTCAATTTTTCTAATTTATTGTGGATTGGTGGCCTGCAGTTTTAGTAGGTGCCTGTTTTTTTTGTTCATGAAATTTATCTTCTTTTGTAAAGGAAAAATGTTCCACACTTAAGTATATTTTCTTTTTTCTTCTCCATTTTTTTAATAAGTTTACAATATTGATTGATTTAATTAAGTCACTATGTGGCCTAGTATGTCAATGAGCCTTCCAGCCAGTAGGATCTGTACTATTCATGGGAACATGAAACAACTGTTTCTGTGGTGTCTGTAGAATTCAAACATCATCAAGGCCAACAATGGCATTTGATTAAAATACAAGATATGGACATTTTGTGGTTTTTCATGTTGTTTTCATGCAAACAGTGTTTAGGTGAGGTAATGGCTTTTGAGAATGTGTGGTATTGTGAACATCTTAGGCCTGTTAATTTTCGTTTTTGGCATTGCTGAACTAATGCTGTGTTCTCTGTGTTACCATGCCTCTTTTGTCTGGCTACTGTGTGTGTGTGTGTGTGTATGTGTGTTTGGTGTAGGTCATCATTTGCGTTTGTTGTTCAAGAATCAGTATGCAATGTGGCGAGGGGCCATTTTGTATAGTCGGTGGCCAACCTAGGCCTGCATTTCTTCTTTGTGGCCATGCCCGCTTGCTGGTTGCTGTTGTGACCATGTGGTTGCAGCCATTTAGTGTAGCCAGCCAGTGTTATTTCCCCATAGGCCTGCATTCTTCCTTGTTTGTGGCCATGCTCCCTTGCTGGATGTTGATGTGACCATGTGGCTGGTGGCCATTTTGTGTAGTCAGCCAGTTTGTGTTCCACATAGGCCTGCATTTCTTCTTTGTTTGTGGCCATGTCGCCTTCCTGGTTGTTGTTGTGACCATGTGGCTGCGGACATTTTGTGTAGTCAGCCAGTTTGCTTTTTCCATAGTCCCACATGTCTTCTCTTTGATCCTCATGCCTCCTTGCTTGCTGTTTGACCATGTGGCTGGTGGCCATTTTGCATAGGCAAACAGGGTGCTTTTGCCATAGGCTTGCATGTGTTGTTCTTCTATCATCATGTTTCGGCCATGCCTCCTTGCTTGGTGGTTCACCATTTTATTTTTAATTCATTTGGAAAGTTTTACATGACCCATGCAGGTATCAGAGTGCTTTACAAATATCAGAATGCTTTACAATTAGGATAGGCTGTGTATACAGGTGGGAAGGACAAGTATTACTTTAATATGCCTAAAACAAACAAGATAGGAGTGCATCACCATTAGGCTAGGACGGATACAGTACAGGGAGAAGAACATTCGATACATAAATGAACATAGCAGACGAATGCTGGGATTCAAAGGTGCATAACAATCGAGTAGTCAATCAGGGGGCAGTAAATAAGCAGTGGGGCCAGGGCCGTTTAAAGCAAAGACGTAGTTATTAGGGTTTTTTTTACTTCCTTTTTGAAGGAGGCAGTGGAAGAAATTTGTCGAACTTCCTGTAGAAGAGAGTTCTGAATCTTTAGGGCAGCACCTCAGAAGGCTCTGTGACTCGTTCTCATTTTGTGGAAGATCTGTGATTTCAGGAGCAATGAACTTGCACTTCTTGACTGTCTGCAACCTCCAAATAGTTCAAATTGTTGAGCCAGATGAATGGGAGTCTTGAGATGTAGGGCTGTGTCGGTCATGCAGGCTATCTTTAACTGTATTCCTGTTTCGTTAGGCAGCCAGTTTAGGGATTTGAGGGCTGGGTAGATGTGATTGCTTCTTTTTGTACCCATAATCAGTCTAGCTGGGGCACTAATTGAGGCTCTTAGAGGGGCGAAGTTATATTTGGGAAGTCCACAGAGTGTGGAGCTTCCATAGACCAGCCTAGGGAGTACAACTGCTTGTACCGACATCTTGAAGGCCTCCTGTGGAAGGAATGGGTTGAGTTTCCTTAGTATGTTCCTCTGGTGTTCAGTACCATTGCTTTCATTGCTAATATGATTCTGCATATTCAAGTGCTTATCTAGTGTGATTCTGAGGGATTTTGCAGAATCGATAATGTGGGGAGTGCAATCGAAGGCCGTAAGGTATTTCAGCCGGTGGTCGATCTTGGGGATGTGATTAGGCAGAGCAATGAGAAAGAATTCAGTTTTGGAGGTGTTGAGCATGAGGTGGTTATCAGTTGTAAATAATCAACAGAGGTGCCCTCAAAAAAGGGAAGGGGGATTTTTAATACCTTGCAGAAGACACAAAAGGGAATTAAAATGTTTTTTTCTTTTCATAAAACCCTCACCCACCCGGGTTTCCTCTTGGTGGCATGCTTCATCATTGGGCTTATCCCTGTCCTCTATGGACAAGGGCGTGCTGCTACCAACGGATACGCAGGAGCACTAGATTGTCAAATGTAGGGGGGTCGCTATCCATCTATCCCCCTATGATAAATTTGAAGGGAGTGGGGTTTTTTCAGAACTTAATGCTACCATCATTGGCCCCCATGAGTCCATCGGTGAGTATGAGGAGGGACGCCTGAAGTCAAACCCTATATTTATGACCAAATTAAAACAATAGAATAAGTTTACTGTTATTGCAGCGTAACTCAGCGTGTGTCCTGAGATGGGCAGGACGCCCTTACTTACTCCGTCAAGGCTACTTCCTCTCTGTAAACCTGACCGCACTCACCTGAGGCTCCGATGACACTGGAGCCGTGGGCTGAGTGACTATTTAACCATGTTAGAGTAATGCGTGGCCTTCGATAGCAAACAGACTAAATAGACTAGACCGCACCTCGTGGACCGCGATTAAGATGCCGGTTAGTTCTGAGTTTTTTTTAAAAACTGAGTGAGTGCTATTTGTTAATCTAAACTGGATGGTATTAGAAAAATAGCAAACCCAGTACCTCTCAGGTTAACCACAACTGTGTGACTAGATGTGGTCGGTAGTCCAAAACAGTCCATGTCTCCAAAGAATGCGGGAGACTGGTTGTCTATCTCAATGCCTGGTATTGGCATTCAAAACTTTATTGGCACTGGTAAAAAGACAAAAAGACAGGAAGACAGAGGAGTTTTGCCTATAGTCAGTCAGGTATCGGAGGTTACTAGACAACTCCGGTGTAATGCAACCTCAATAAATGGATGAGTGCCATTGTTTGATTTGTAATGTTTCACCATTTCCTGTTGCATGAGGAAAGTCGGTAGAGCCCTCATGGTGAATTTAATTTGTCATTAAAGCAAAATGTGGACTGAGTTTTTTTACACTTATGTTAACTATGGCTCATACTGCGCCCTATTGACTGGACAGATGAAAATGGCACAGGGGTCCATATTAGGTAAACTGATCCCAAGGTATATTTTCATTCAATCCCTTCTCATGAGATTTGAGTCTAAAGACCCATCTCTGCTCCTTTTCGTGAAGGTCTGCTGCATTATGAATCAATTCGATCACAATCCATTTCATCTCCGTCAGAGTATGTTTCATTTCTAAAAAATGAGAGGTCATTCTAGTGGTTGTGCATTGGCATCTTAATATGCATATGCTTGTACGTACTTTCTTAGTTGTCATACAACGTTTCTGACTCACAGTTCGTAAACTTTTGTTGTTCCAAGACGGTGCCATCAATAAAGGTGATTTGTATGCTGGTTCTTGTAATGGGGCACATGCTGCAGTTACCGCAGGGGTGGTAGGCACTGATGGGAGCCAGAAAACCTTGGTTAGGTGTATTACCCCAAGGTTGGTATGGACGAGTGTGGACCAACATGTCCTTCAAGTTACGGTTTCTTTTGTGTGAGAAAATCGGTTTAGATAGTGCTATTGTGCTACCACTCAGAATGCTCCAGTGCTTATTTATAATCTTAGTGATGGTGTTGGAGGCACTGTTGTATGTTGTAATACATATAGGATGTGCAGTATCTGTCGTTGTTTCTTGCGCTTTCATAGCTCGTGAAACTATTCTGTCTGGGTAGTTATGTCCCTTTAGTTTAGCACTGAGGTCAGTTGCTTGTTGTTTGAAATCATTCAACTCAGACGTAGGAACTGCCCAAAAGGAAGGTTCTCCATAAGATGTCTCGATTGATGGCAATCAAAACTCAGGAGGCAGTTCTTTGCTGTGGCTTTGAAATGAGTCGTTGTCTCAGAACTGATCCATTGGCCATAATATTCAAGTCCAGAAAAACCATCATGCTTCGTGAGATAGTCTAGGTAAATTTCAGGAATTGATTATGTTAGTTGAGCCAAGTGAGAAACGACTCTGCTGTGTCCTCATCTCCATTCCAGATAATGAAAACGTCATCTATATATCTCTTCCAGAGTTCTATTTTGTCTTTTTAGGGGTTGTTTGGTGACAAGATCTTTTGTTGTTCAATGTGGTGGACGTACAGGTTTGCCACACTAGGATCAAATATGCTGCCACTACTAATTTTGTGCTTCTGTAAAAAGAGTTGGTCCTCAAAGGCGAAAACATTTTCCGTCAATGCCAGATGGCAACACTCCATAACCAGATTGCATGGTGTCTGGTACTTCCAATCTGTTCTGAAGAGTTCTGTCTCCAGAATCTCCAAAGTTTCACCTTTTTTGTGGCATAGTTTACTCATTTATTTCACCACCATGACTTATGGAAAACAATATAGACCGTACAGTCGTGTTTTTTAACCTCTCTTTTACCTTTGTATCCTTGCAGGTCTTTTTGATATTTAACACAGCTCAATTAGATGCTGTATATTTATTTCAACTTTTTCTTTATAAATTCTTTATAATAACTGTGTGGATTATGACATCTGGAGTGGGAACATAATTTTTCCTCCTAGGTCCTGACGAAATGACTTGGGGAGAGGCATGAAACTAGTTGACCATAAAGGAAAACAATAGGTACTGACGCCTAGGGTTTTCCCACACATCCACAGATTTTAGCATACCTTCTTTGGGGTAGGGAATACATTTTGGAGTAACAAATTCGGTATTTTTAACCTTCTGCTAAAAAACCGACTCCCTTCGAATTTATCATAGGTGGATTGGTGGCTAGGGAACCCCCCCATATTTAACAATCTAGTGCTCCCACGTATACATTGGTAGCAGCACACCCCTGTCCGTAGAGGACAGGGATGGACCCAATGATGAAGCATGCCACCAAGAGGAAACCCCGGGTGGGTGAGGGTTTTATGAAAAGAAAAAAACCTATTTTTTTCTTTTGTGTCTTCTACAAGATATTAAAAACCCCCCTTCCCTTTTTGAGGGTACCTCTCTTGATTATTTATATAGTACTGTGGAGGACAGGTCCCTACTTCAACCCACCTCTACTCTCCCCCCTTTTGTTTTTGGAGGTTATCAGTTAGCCAGTTTCGAGTATTCATCAGGGTAGAGTTACGTGAGATGAAGTCTTCAGGGGAGGTGATTTTCATATAAAGTTGAGTGTCATCCGCATACATATGGAAGGAGTGTTCGTGCCGTTATGAGCATTTGCCAATGGTTCCAGGAATAAATTGAAGAGTATAGGTGATAGTGCAGACCTCTGTAGAACCCCCATAGAAACTGAGGAGGGCTGGGATATGGATTGATTCACCATGACGTTTTATGATCTATTATAGAGGAAGTAAGTAAACCATTGCAATACCAGACCTGAAAAGCCCATCCTGTGTTCTAGGATGGATAAGAGATTTTCGTGGTTAACAGTGTCAAAAGGCGAAGAATGGACAAGGAGAAGCAGGAGGCATGATTCGTTTTGGTCTAGCATTTTTAAAATGTCATCCATAATGTGAGTGAGAGCAGGTGCTGTGACCTCTCCGAAATCCAGATTGATGTTGGTGCAGAAGTTGGAAATACATGTGTGCACAAAGTTGTGTCTGCACTCATTTTCCAAGCAGTTTAGCCAGTGTGGAGATGGTTCAGATAGGCCGGACGTTTTTAGGATCATAACTGTCAGCATTAGGGGCCCGATTCACAGAACTAACTTAAGACAAAATCCTAAACTTACTACCATTTTGGTATTCACAGATGGCACTTACTCATTTTGGTATTCACAGAAGGCACTTACTCATTTCGGTATTCAAAGAAGTTAGGAGTCCTAACTTTAGGACTCCTAAATGCCTTCTGTGAATACCAAAAGTCTTAAAATTAGGATTTTTCTCAGTTTAGTAGTAGTATAGTTAGGACTCCTAACTGTAGGACTCATAAATGCCTTCTGTGAATACCGAAAGTCTTAAAATTAGGATTTTTCTCAATTTAGTAGTCCTAAGTCTAAATTTAGGACTACTAAATTGAGAAAAATCCTAATTTTAAGACTTTCGGTTTTCACAGAAGGCATTTAGGAGTCCTAAAGTTAGGAGTCCTAACTATACTACTACTAAACTGAGAAAAATCCTATTTTTAAGACTTTCGGTATTCACAGAAGGCATTTAGGAGTCCTAAAGTTAGGACTCCTAACTTCTGTGAATACCGAAATGAGTAAGTGCCTTCTGTGAATACCAAAATGAGTAAGTGCCTTCTGTGAATACCAAAATGGTAGTAAGTTTAGGATTTTGTCTTAAGTTAGTTCTGTGAATCGGGCCCTAGGTTTTTATTTAGAATGTGGGAGACCTGCGCTACTTTTAGGTAGTTGGGGAACTTGCCTTGCAACAGCGAGGCATTTACAATCTTTCTCCATCGGGAGAGGATGGTATCCTTGAAATCTTTGAGAATGGGCAGTGGTAGCGGGTCACTGAAAGGACTAGAAGGGTTGATCACAGGCAGAGTGTTGTAAATATCTCTTTCGCTGAGGGGGGTAAAGGAGTTCCAAGAGGCGTTGTTCTTGGTGCTTACTCTGGAGGGAATGATCCGCTCATGGTGAACTGGAGGAGCAGCCCTCCCAGAGGTTGGGAGAAGAGCCTTCTTTGCTTCAAGGTCAATACTGATGCTTTTTGTTTTCTCAGTAAAGAAGGCAGCCATTTCATTGCATGATGGAAGGCCATTGCCAAGGTCAGAGCTGTTGGGTGTTTTTCCCCGATTGTTGTTTTACAATTTCAAACAGTTTCTAATGGCAGTTTTTGGCTTGATTGAGTTGAGTTCTGAAGAAGTCAGCCTTTGCAGTCTTGATTTTTTTGTTGTAAGTGTTCATGTCCAGGATCTTTCAGCTACCCTTAGGTGGCAGCGTTCTGAGTTTAGGTTGTCATTGAACCAAGGTTGGAGATTTTCGAGGAGGCACTTTTTTGTTGTATGTGGGCTATTTCGTCCAGGATGCCAGAGATGGTGGAATTATAAAAACCTGTCAGGATGTGAACATCTGACATGTCATATTGAGGAGTCAAGGACTTTCAACAACGGGTTTCTAGCTCCTTACAGTTAATATTCCTAAGGTTCCTTTTCCATTGCTTCATTTTCTTGGCTTGGGCCCTCTTCGGGGTCACCTCCTTGTTAATTAGGAAGAAGATGCTGTAATGGTGAGACCAATCACAAGGGATAATGAAATCTATTGAGACAGTGTTTCCTTCGGATATGATGAGGTCCAGAGTTTCACCCTTGTTATGGATTGGACTATCACAGTATTTTGCCAGCTCATGCTCCAATAGGAAGGATTTTTGACAGTTTACTGCTTGATCATTTGGGTTAGACCAGCGAAGGTTGAAATCTCCCAGGAAGATTTGGGACACTGGGGTGTCATCATTGGAAGATATGATTTCCATTAAATGTTCAATGAAGGATAGATTGTCTCCAGGGGTGCTAGAATGAGTGTAATTTGCATACAGGGCAGTGATTGCTTGAGATATTGATGCATAGGTACTCACTGGAGGTCAGAGCGGAGGAATATGATTGTGAGACCGAGAGTGTATTTCGGTGTATGCAAGCTAATCCTCTGCCCTGTTTTACAGAGCTGTCCAATCAAATTATGTCATGGCTAGGCAGGACTAGAAGGTCAAGGATAGGGGTGGACGAGCAATTTAGCTAGGTTTCCATGAGGATGATGGTATCAAGCTCATTGTTTAGAATGAGGTCAAAGATATCGGAAGCCTGTTTACACGCTGATCTGCAGTTGAGTAATACACATTTAAGTTAGAGAAATGTGTGGGTGGTCGGATTCTGAATGATGTTCACATTTGATTGAGTTTGTCATTGTTTATAATTCTGAGGTTTTGGGAGGGTTCCCTATTTGGGTTGGCCTGGATGGCTTGGATTGAACCAAGAGGGGCCTTGCATGAGTCCAGTGGGGTCTTGTCACTGTTTAATGGGAGGGCATAAGAGCGGAGTAGATCATCAATATCACTGGTTGATAGCTCGGTCTTCATTCTTCTTCGGAGGGAGGGGGAATTAGGGTGGGGTAAATTTTTCGAGGTAAGGTGAGAGAAACGCATGTCTTGGACAGGGACTGCACCCGTGAGGATCAAGGGCAGGTTCCTTAGGGCACATAACATTCTGAGCAGGGGGAGATGATTGATTGAGAAGGCTTTCAATTCATGAAATTCATTCATGAGTAGGTGCAGGTGGAGAGAGATCTCATCAGGGCGTGCAGCCAGGTCTGAGTGTTGGATAAAGGATAAGGGTTGCGTGGGTGGTTCCGACAGAGAGGTGGTGTCTCGAGGGAGATCTGTTGGGTCAAAGGTGGCAATGAAGGTCACATGGAGCACGTGAATCAATGATGTCTTGTGTAGTACCAATTTGCGTGGAGAGAGGATACAGGGATGGGGTGGTCGGTGACATAGGTGTAGTGTATAGGAGGTGGGTGAGGGGAGATGGGATGGAATGAGCTGGATAGAATCTGTGGAGGGCAAAAGCCTAGACTCCAATTAAGATGGTGGCGTGTTGGGCAAGATCTTGCAAGGGGGTTCACCAGGAGAGAGATAGGGCTGTGGAGCACGGAGGCTAACCTGCTAAGGGAATCATAGTTTAACCGCTCAGAGTTCAGGTAAGTATATGGTGCTTTAAAACCACTAGCCATCTGAGTTGATGGAGTGGAACGTGAGGGGTGTGGTGAAACTATCTCAGGAGATTGAGTGGATCCGAGATCACTTAAGGAGTGACGAGGGTTATGAGGGGTGGAAACCATCCCAGTTTTAGTGGTGGGTGTGAGAGTGATATCAAGTGTAATAGGATCGTTTAGGCAGGGATGATTGGACTTGGAGAGCACCGCTTTTTTGAAGATAGGGAAGATATTATCCATCTTAGTTAAATTGTCATTGGAGGCTTGACTTAGGGTGATACCGTTGTTGTAGAGGGTGATGGTGGCATTCGCATTAAAGAAGGGCGAGACTGATAGATTGAGGCCATGCGGGGTTTCCTGGTATCCGATATATGAAGCATGGAATAGAAGACCGTCCTCCATCATGCCCGTGTTTGGTCGGTGGCCATTTTGTATAGGTAGCCATTGTGCTTTTTCCATAGACTTGCATGTCTTTTTGTTCCCAATGCCTTTTTGCTCTGTGTTGCTGCTGTTGATGACCATGTGGCAATCGCAGGCAGCCATTTTGTGTGTCCAGCCAGGGTGGCCCTTTGCCATATTCTTGCATGGATGGTTGAGCAATGAGATAGCAGTTTAATAAATAAAAGCAAATTATAAGTTTGAGGATAATGTCACGTGTTCATAATTTTCTTAATTTTAATTTTTTTCAATTTTAGTTTTTTAAAAACATTTTTATTATTTTCTGTTTTTAGATTTTGTAACCATTTTTATAGCATCTGACATCAATGAATCAACCCCATATATGCTATAGGTGCCCAACAGCAATCATTGTGTAAGGATTATTCAATTGTCAATGCATTTGTCAGCTGAACCTCCCTGTGTTCCACATCCCACATGATGCATTGCACATAAAGCAAACAGTTACAACTGTATTGTTGTGTTGTAGTTGTTGTTTGTTTCTCTTTCAAATCCTTCCGAGTGTACAGTCAACATGAAAGTTTATGTTGGTGTAGTTTTCTATTTTAGGAATGAACACTGTATATTATTGTTAATTATTTATAATAACTGAAGTAACCACACTGAGTGATATTGTTTGTTTGTACTACTACTTGAACTGCAACAAAGCCACGTTCCACTGATGTTTTTCTTGCTTGTTTGCTTTTAGGTGCACAAGAGAAGAGACATAACCCACAGTACTGCCAGACAGAAGGTCTCTGCAAGACGTGACGCATGACTGACTACGCAACACGATCATCTATTCACCTTGTTGTAAAGCTAAGTGCCACTGCCAACTGACAGCTTCAAGACGGCCCCAAAGAAAGGTGCTGCCAAGAAAGTGGCTAGTGGGGAGCAGAAGAGGCAGATTTCCACCACTGGCATGCCTACCACAACCATTTTCAGGAAAGTTGTGCTTGCGCACCGGCTTCCAATGAGCAAGTTCAGAGCAGCACTGCTCCATCAACAGCACTACCTTACCAACCTAAGCCAGGGACCATGTCTATCAGTGAGGCAGCCAGCGCAATCATGTCGATGCAGAGGAGCAGCGATGTTGAATTGGATTTGTCCCTTTCTCAAAGTAGTACACAATCTTTTCAGGAAACACAGCAGACGGGACAGCAGCCGCAGCCAGCAATGGATTTGTCTGATGTTGAAGCAGGGCAGTAGGTTAAGCTTCCTTCAGAGCAAGAAGTTGAACTTCCTCTTTTAGAATCATTGGCTCCCACATATCCAGCAAAGAAAAGAAAGGGTTCTACAGCACCATTCTTCTCCAATCACCACTTCTGATGATGATGATAGGGACACGGAGTGGATCCCGACAGAGACCAGGAGACAACAGGAAGAGGCAAGGGAAAAGAAAAGTTCCAGAAATACTTAGAATTATGGAAGGCGATGAAGAGGAGGATAATGATGATGAGGTAGTCATGGTGGAAGGTGACAAAGAGCAATTTGCTATTCAACCAACTACGAGGAATATGCCACAGGTAGCACCGCCACAAACCTCCCATATTTGCAAAGCCCCAGCTGAGACCTGCACCAACCCTTGCCTC
This sequence comes from Triturus cristatus, assembly GCF_964204655.1. Lineage (NCBI taxonomy): Eukaryota > Metazoa > Chordata > Amphibia > Caudata > Salamandridae > Triturus > Triturus cristatus. The sequence continues at coordinate 796,198,802 of NC_140587.1, read as the reverse complement.
AGGAGAAGCAGAGAGGGAATCGATGACAGGCCAATTTGTCTTCAGGGATTGGCCAGGTAAGAAGTTACTCCTCCCCAGTTTTGGTCTATTTTTTTGCAGTTAGCGAAGAGGGGGAGCACATTGCAGTATGCACCATTTGCCACACAAATGTTTGTCGAGGTAAGCCTGGCACACATTATGGTACTAAGGGCCAGATGACCCAAATAAAAAATATCACACAATCAAGTGGTATGAGCACCTTAAAAAACATGCTGGACATGTTCATGGTGGTGGGGAGAACCAGGGAACATCAGCTACAAGTCCACTCACAGCAGAAGGTAAGGATGAAGAAGCCGGTGACATCTTCATGCAAAGCAGCCCTGTCCCCAGCAGTGCACCAGCAGAATCACCCACTTCAGCAACTTCACAATGGCACAAGAAGATTCAGAGTGAGATGATAGAGACACCGTGGCATCCAGTGATTCCCCAGCCACCACGACACACATTGAGTCTACCACTAGCGTCTACTTCTCAAAAGACGCATGTGTCAGTGCCCCAAGGAAAGAAGAAAATCAAGGCTACTATTATGGGCATGTTTAGGCAGGAGAGGCCCTACAAGCGAAATCACTCAACTGCACCTTTGTTCAATGGGAAGCTGGCAAAAATGTTAGCGCAGGACCTCCTCCCTTTTTAATTTGTGAAAGGAGTGGGATATTCAGAAGTTGTGCTACAGTTGGTTGGACAAGCTTTGCAGCAAAGTGTTGTTCACACCATCCACCTTATGACAGACATGTGGACCAGTTCTCAGGCGACTGATTACATGTGCATCACTGCACACTGGATCTCTTTTGCAGGAGTAAAGCAAAATATATCTTCAGGTCTTGGCCCTGAAAAAAGTTTTAAAAGAAAGCATTCGGCTGCAAGCAACAGTGGCCATGTTCACCATGGAGATATCACATACAGCTGTAAACATCTTGGAGGAATTTAACAGAAAGGTATACTAATGGCTGTGACCCAGAGGTCTTAGAATTGGATTTGTTTCCATGAACAATGGCAGTATCCTAGTCAAGGCCATGTCAGATGGAGGCTATTTCAGGGACCTGTGTTTGGCCCATTGAATCAACCTGGTGGTGCAAAACTTCCTCAAAAAGGAAGATATAGTCAGAAACATACTGAACACCTGCAGAAAAATCTGCACCCATTTCAGCCATTCTCTTAAACCCAGAATCAGCTGTGGATTATTCAGTGCAATAATAGAGCACCAGTTAAAGCCGTAATACAGGAGGTGCCAAAACATTGGAACGCCACCTCTTACATGCTGCAATGTCAGTTTAAGCAGTACAAACAGATCAAGGACTAGTGTATTCAAAGAGGAGGGGGTGTAGTTGGGAAAGCTCTGACCATGGATACGGACAAATGGGGCCTAGTCAAATGCCTGACACAGATGCTACTCCCTTTTGAGGTTTTCATGGGGGAAGTTAGCAAAAAGGACAGTATGATGGGCCAAGCTATCCTATTGCTGCATCCCCTACAAGACCAGGTAAAGAAGGCATCTGAAAGGTTCACCCCTGGAGGTGTGAATGAAAACAAAGAAGCACATGCCGCGGTTGAGAGCTTAGTCCTGCGCTTGGCATCTAATATAAGGCTGCAACATGACATCATCAAGTCGAAAGAGTACATATGTACCACACTACTTGATCCACGGTACAAACAAATTCTGCTCACCTTCATTTCCTTTTTCTGAAGGGGATGTTTTAAAATAGAAGAAGTGGATTGTAGAGCAAGCCAGAGACTTTAAAGAAGAACAGCTGGAACTTTGAGTCCCACACTGCAGTTCTGGGGTGCTGCCTTCAACTTCCAGAGAGGGCAGTCTTGTCTCACAGCAGCCAACAACACCATCAACCAGAACACCAGCACCAACAGCAAAAGATGGACCGGACCCAACCTCTGCATCGTATTGGTTTCAATCGGCAGGGCTCAAGTCTAGTACAGAGGTGATGGCAAAACAAGTGGAGCAAGTAGCAGCACCAATGACCAGCCACAGGATGTTCCAGGAATATCTGGATGATCCAAAAGTGGTAAATGTGGATCAAAATCCATTGATGTACTGGTATGGTGAGATGTACCAATGCCAGAGCTCAGTAAGCAGGCAATAAAGTATCTGGCTTGTCCTATCGCCAGTCTGTCTGCTGAGCATGTGTTCAGCGCAGCTGGTGCGGTTGTCATAGTGAGAAGGACCAGTCTCTTGTATCAAAATGTGGAGAGATTGACTATAATCAAAATAAACCAACATTTTATACAACACAATTATACTGTTGCTGAAACAGCAGCAGAGGAAGAGGTAGAGGGTGATTGGTCCGAAATTGAATCAAATGTCTTGGCTGACCAACTTCTGGGTGTACCACCTGAGCTTGAAAATGAACTCTACTTCCCAGACAAAGTATGCAAGTGCCTCCATAGAACTTTTAAAATGTTCTCATAGAACTTAGGTTTCTCTTTGCAAAAAAACAATAAAGAAATTTGCTAAGTGAACATTCATATTTTTGTGGCAGATTTATGCTGTCCCACAATTTTATGAGTCACATATATATTGCTGGGTTGCAGTTGGACCAGTGTGCATTGAAGAAGCCTCCACAATCCCTTAATGACATTGGGGACAATATCTGCCTCCCTTGCATGCCTATTGCCTATCTCTTTTTGCATCACTTAGTGCTCGAATGGCTGCCCCATACAATCATTCATTATGTGCAGGACTGCCTGCCAAAACCAAATTCCAACGTGTTTCCTACATCAAAGATGATTGATTACCCAATACCTGAACTACTTGTGCTTGGCTTGGTTTGGGTGAGGTAACTTCAACAATTGCAATGGTGAGTGACTGAATGCGTGAGTGATGATTTAAGTTGATTGATGATTCATGTGGTGGCAGACACTTAGGGAAGGTGTGTGTTGAACTGTAATATGGGAAATGTCTTGAGATGATTATTGATGTGCATTATTTGGAGCTTGAGTGATGGACGCCTATTTTATTTTCCCTGTAGGTGATGATCAGCCCTTTCACACTTAGCCAGATTTAATTATTTGCAGGGATGTTTTCGTTTTTTTCTGGTTCTTCAGACACCAGAACAGTCACTTTAGTTATCAAACAAAAACCTATGCAAAATACTGCAATTCTGTTTCATTCTCTACTTGTTCATCAACAGCCGTGCACTGCACTCCATGTCCATCTTGCTTCGGGTCCTCGCAATTCTTGATGATGATGATGACGGATCAGGTTCTGGTATGGGGTTACTCGGAGTCACTCAGGACCTGGAACAGTCTCATGGAAGAAGAATTCAGGGTGGGACTGGGAGCTGCAGGACTACCTCATCAACACACTGCAAGAAGCAAGAGGTTATCAAGTATCGGCTTCAGTTCAAAGCCAAAAGTCTGAGGCCTAGTCCTACTCAGCTATTTGGAATAGAGAGAGGTGTGTTTGTGAAATGCTGCTCTGTGTGCGTGTGTGTGTGTGTGTGTGTGTGTGTGTTAGACTTGTCGCACAAGTGAAACTCTAAGCGCCACTCTTGTTTTTTTTCCTCTGCCTCTGAGTCTTCTTATCTTGATATACTCCTCATGAAGCTTACCTTCCTTCTGTCCTTTCCTTTGACTCATAAATAGTTTCTATTTTACAATCCACAGGCCTTGTACTAGTCTCCTTCACGAATGAAAGGCAAAAGCTAGATGAGCTCAACAACACTCCTGCTTATCTACGGGACCAGTGCAGAGAGGCCACAAAGAGTGGACATTACCGAGGAGAATGCAGACTCACCACCCAATTTTGCAATACAGTATCACTTTTCTTTTTAACAATCATATGATCTAAGAGAAGTGGGTGGGTGGGTTCACTCCCTAACCTAGAAGACAGATAATTTGGATATATGGTAAATTGGGACTTGGTCCGGGGCTGAAGGACTGTTTGCAATGTATGTATCTGTACTCTGTCATACTCATTCCTTTGTTTCTTTTTAACAACTGATTGACGGTGAATGATGTGCTGCTGCTTATTACCCGGATGAATGTTGGCCTTGTGTTGTAGTGTTTGTCTTTGTTAGACCTTTCCCCAAATCCCATTATTCATCCATTCATCAAACCCCTAACTCTGTTCCCTCTTGTCCCGTCCAGGAAAACCCTGGTTCATGCTCTTGTACCGTCCCAGCTGGACTATGGAAATGCCCTATATCTTGGAGCAGCAAAAAAGTGTCTCCACAGGCTGCAACATATCCAGAACATGGCTGCATGCCTGGGGCTTAACTTACCTGGATGAGCCTCATCCTCGAAAGCGCCTGATGCCCTGCACTGGCTACCTATCACAAAAAGAATTCTTTTCAAAGTCCTGTGCTTTTGCCATCGGAGTCTACAGGGAAAACGCCCTAGCTATCTTCACCATCTTCTCATCCCTCATTACCCAGCCTGCCATTTTAGGTCAACAGGCGCCCACCTGGTCAAAGTCCCTAAAGTCTTAAGAGATAGAATGGGTGCACGCTCATTTGGCTACCTGGCAGCCAAAAATTGGAAAACACACTACCACTTTTTCTCTGAATGGAGCCATTGGAAAATATTTTTGGGAAAATATTAAAAACCTGTCTCTTTCAGCTGTGAGGTTTACACACATCATGACTCTGCTCTATAGCATCTCTTTCCTTCCAGCCTTTCTGGAGAGTGTCATCCAGCGTGGGGACACACCAGTTGGTGTAACCAGGCGCTTTATAAGAGTTTTTATTATTATCATTATTATTATTATTATTTCTTCCCCCGAGCTGTGTGATTTATTGAGCTGTGGCTTAAAATTACTCCACCAATAGATCACACACTTGGTGGGGCGTGTGTGTTGAAACCAAAACCAACTTACTGTAGAATCTTCAAAGCAGTAGCCCACACCAGCCCATTACCAATCAGTGCATTAAAAATTATCCATCGTTTTTTAGATCTTGAATGAAGAACATCAGTCATCAGCATTATCATCACTAACTATATACGCTTAACCTAGGCTTGTTGACTCCAGACTTTGAGTCTATTTTTGATAACTTGTGGATTTAAAAAAGAATATTGCTAGCTCCACATAAGCCAAAATTACTAGTATTACAATTTTTTCTATTTCAGCACAATCAGGCGTTCTCATTGTGTCATCACCATCATATACTACTCAGGTGGTGTCTATTGTGTGTAAATCTTTGCTAAATATAATATATAACCCACTTACTCAGTCTTTCTACTTCCATTTAGCTGCCTACGATGGATAATCATCAATCAATCATTCAGAACTACCCTACAGTTGGAGCTCACCTGGGTGGAACTGAAAGTGGGATCTCGCTTGTGAAGTTGGGATGCCTCCCCTGTTATTGCTGCACGTATATTCAGATAAGACAACTAGTATGGATGTAATTTAACTTTGCAAGAAATACAATAACTGCTACTGTTTTTTATCTAGATAGTTTAGGCCCTCAGCACGATATAGCCTAGGTCATCCCATCATGGCAGCATTCCCCATAATGGTCAAAATAGTTAGAGAAGTATAAGCCTATACTCTGTAACTAAGTGCTACGATATCTCTAGTCTTAAGTTACAATCACATAAACAGGCTTTGAAAACTACTTGAAGACAGAAGTTCAAAGTAAAAGTAAAATAAAGTACTTCAAGCATAAATTTAGAGTATAAAATGTATGTTCCCCCTTTATTTATTTCCAAAGCAACTCACCCTCTCCACCCAAGCAAGATGCCCACCCCTCTCCCAAACAAAACTGACCCAAGCCCCAAAATCAAAATATTCATCAAAGTTTCCAGAGTCCCACGCCCAACTCCCTTCCCACCCTCTCCACCCAGCCCCAACAAACAACAAATCCCACTCACCAAAACAAATTATATAAAAAAGGGTTAGAAGATGGCATTATGGACATCGGTCAGGAGCTGGTCCATGCTCTGCTCCATCAATCTGGGTGGCAGCAGTTGGCTGATGGCGGCGCCGGCCATGAGATGGCCGAGACGCTGGATGCTGAGGGGGACCGGCTGCACTGGGGCCCAGGAGCTGAGCATTGATCTCCTCCTCCTCCTCTTCCAGGACCGCCAGCCACTGGTATTAAAGCTGGATATGCTCCAGCCTTTGTCGCTACAAATGGGTCTCTCTCTCTTGGCTGTCGGGTGGTCCGGCTGGACCAGCAGGAGCAGCTGTATTGAGAAAAACAAAAAAGACAGATTGTAAATAATGGTCTTTGCAAACAATTGTTTTAAATAACAGTGTGACACAGTAGCAGTACTTTGCTGGTCCCCTAGGGCCATTGCAATTTATCTGATGTGATGATTAGGCCTGGGCAGTGAACTTCGCTCCGTTCACGGACTTTGCAGAGTTTTCTGCACTCCCTTCTCTGCGGAGCTCGCGAAGTGCAGAAAACTCCGCTTCGCGATGTACAACGGAGTTTTTCCCCCGCTCGCGAACAGTAAGTTTGCGATCGTGAACAGTAAGTTTGCGAGCACGAGCTGCCGCTCGGGTAGAATTTCTACCCGACGGGCAAGAATATCAACACAAACTGCAGTTCGCACTGCACTCCGCCACTCGTGGAACTTCACTGATTTTTTTTGTAACTTTGCGGAGTTCCGCTTAGCAAAACTCAGCGAACTACGCCCAGGCTTAGTGATGATTATGATTAGGGCTCCCAGTTTTATGGTATTTATTTTTTTAACATTTCCATCTGTATTTATCCATATTTATTTTTGGGCTATTTTATCTGTATTTATCCATATTTATTTTGTGTTTTGCGTATAAATGTAGTTGTAAAACTGTGCATTTCCATATTTTTTTAAATGATAGACGCGCAGTAATACTTTGATTAGGCCTGGGCGGCAAATTCCGTTCCGCTCGCGAAATTTGCAGAATTTCGGTAATTTCGCGTTCCACGAAAAATGCGAAATTGGCCAAAATTCTGCTTTCCGCGACTTCGCGAAATTTTTTCATGTTCGCGTTCTCAAAACGCGAGATATTTCCCCCCGAGCATGCAAACAGCAACTGTGAACAGGAAACAAGCATCGCGAACAAGCAATTCCGCGTGTTCGCGGAATTTCTGCATGTTCGCAGAGATTTTTTACCGTTTCGCGGAGATTTGCGTAACGCGATTACGCAAATTCCGCCCACCCCTAACTTTGATGTCTGTTGTGTTTTAGATATTTAAGTTGCCAAATATTACATAATAGTACATCCACTGGCAAATATTAGCACCTTACCACAAATGTATGTTGACAAATGCAGTTATTTAAAGAAATGTCATCCAGTTTTTTAATTTCCCATGCTGTCCATCTGCTAAGCTGTTGGGCTAAATTAATGAAAGACAGCACGGAGAGTCACTGAAAAGAAGCACATTTTCTGTATTTATCCATTTTAAAAAATACATGCAGCCAGAAAACACATTGTTTTCTGTCTGTATTTATCTGTAAAAATCTGTAAAAATGGAAAACAGGGAGCCTTAATTATGATTAGGAGAATCACAAGGCCAATTTTATATTTTCTTTTACCCACACATTTTGCTAAACATAAAAAAGTAGTGACTGTGCGGCAGGAGATTAACAGGCAGACTGGCAGAGAGTAACATCACAGGATTAAAAAACAGGGTTTGGATGATTTTTCCTTCTAATGGCTTTTCAAGTAACTATAATAAACAGAGTCAGACACCTTGAGTTGAAAAATAAATTACCTCATTGATGAGTATGGCATTATGCACCATTTTGGAGTACAAGTTGTGTTTGGTGCTAAAATAATGAAGCCATGCTCATTGATAGCCAGTGCCTCTGATAATTTTCTACTGGCTGCAGCTGTAGTTGACAATTATCTAATTCCAATGGCCCTGCTCTTCGCTAAATGCATTTCTCCTCCTACCGTGTCACCAAAGAGGATGATGAATAATAAATAAAATACTACGTGAGTCACACACCTCATGTATGAAATGTAGATAATAATATATTATCCTGTCTGCCGTAAGTACACGTTGAGGAAAATGAATGTAATGGACTGCACTACAGGTAAAGGAATGGATTATGTAGATTTTATTTGGCACATTCATCACTGTGTATCCCAGATGCCAAACTTGATATCAAATCATGCACTTACTCCCACTATACTCTGTGGCCTTGCCCACCACCATGTTTTCCAACAAACTCATGTGCTGGGCAAGAACAAAGGAAAGGAAAATTGATTCTCTCTACTGTAGGGGGTAGGGTAGAGTGATTAGACAGGTAGGGTAGAGCTTTTTTAAATATATAATAGAGGGGCTACTACACTGATCATTGATTCATCATCTTTGGCTTATTCACTTGTGGTTCAATTCACAAGGGATAAATTCTGTACAAGTGTAAATTAATCTGTTATGGGAAACCATGATATATGTTCTGGAATCACTTCACATGGGTTTCGCATGATTAACTGTGGCATATGCCAAAAATGCCCCCCCCCACCCTTTCACTCATTTATCATTTCCTTTCTTTTAAGTTGCCTTCTGTTCTTTCATGTCTCCCTCAAGCCATCATTATGTGAGATTTTGCTGCATTTGCACATAGAAGAATCCTTAATAACTCAACCAACGCTGTGGCTGGTAAAGCTGGGGGGGTGCACCTCACAGTAATTTTTGATGATGATGATGAACGGCACCATGCAATAACTAGTGAGCATAGTAATTGCAAGAAATATGTGACTTACAAGTGCCCGTCCCTGCTGCCGCTACTCCCCCTGCAAGAACTGAGCCGTCGCCGTTTCCTCCTGCAGTGGCACTGGAGCCGGCATCACCGATATTCTGTGTGGCTAGAATACAAAACATTACACATATTTTATTTCCCAGATACGCAACCCCAAATACAACAGCAATGGAGCACTACATCTCAGTTAAAACGAATCTTCCAAATATCACTCTAGGCACTTGATTGGCTGGTTCTCAAAGTTAGACAAGCCAGGCATGGAATAACGCTCAATGAAATACCTATGGGGTTGGGTGGCAAATGCATTGCGATGGGATCTCATACTTTTTTCCCAGCCTTGATGCACTATCATTGGAAACTGGTGGTGTGCTGCAGCAATAAATGAATGGGTCTGCAGCACACTACACTGAGGGGGAGGGGTGTGGTCCATGATGACCATGGCTCCTGTCTCGTGAACTGAACTGTGTTAGAACTAGGCATAAGCTGGAAAAGGAAAACATACATGGTGATTTTTTTATTTAAAATACTAGCTTACTTGGGTCTGCTATCTGAATTCCCACGAATCACGATAGATAGCACCAGCATTCCAAGAGACAAAATGTACCCCAAGATTCTACGGTCCGTTCTACCCTAAGAAGTCCACAACAATCATAAAGCAGTGGTGCTGGTGGTCGTTGCCAGCTGACCAGCTCGCCCCGGACCCTCCCATTTGTCTCTCTTCTCCCCCTCGGGTGCTGATGAAAAAAAAAAAAAATAGATTAGTGATTTTGATAATAATCTCCACAAAATGTTTTACAAAAAGCAAACACAGTCGCTAAAACAGACCACCTGTAGTACTACTATTTTCTTTTGACTAATGTCTATTGACTGTCGTTAATTCCGTATTCCAAATCTCCTTAACAAAAACCTCATCTTGCAGTTAATAATATTTGATTTTATTCTATTCCCATTTCTCAACACCCTTGATGACCCAACTCACTCTCCTTGTTTTGCAATGCATACTTCACATCCTCACTGTGAATTCAATTAAATAAATAACCTGGAACTGCACGAGCTACATAAACAAAGTCAGAGAGAGAATGCGCTACTCAGTGATTCCCTATATTGACAGAAGAAACAGTCTGCAATGGCTTCTTTATTAATCAGCCAAAGCGAGCGCCTGATGAATGAGATTAGGTAGCGGCACCTGCCCAGCAGAAACTAGAAAAATGATCACACAATAATAATAATATACCAGCGTAACCTTTACTAAACACATAACTTACCTCTGAATGTGAGCAGCATGCTATTCGCATATTTTTTTGCATTGTAGAACACAAACACAACAAATAATTAATATTCACTGAGCTCCAGAATCTCGACAGCTAGAAGGTCGAGCAGGTCCTGATACCTATCAAGAATGCCAGGCTGGTGGTGCCTCATCGGCTGGATGGTGCGCCAAATCTCGCTGTGGAGCCTCACACACAGGCGCACCATCCCCCCGCGCCATCGATGCTCCTGCAGAGAGTAACCGCTACCGGGCCTGCTGGCTGCTGCCAGCATAGAATGGAGGTGCCGCTGCACAAAAAAACCTAGTGCTGTCATCTCCTCCGCTCCAAAGTTCACCCAGGGCTGCATACCTGGGTGGCGGGAACCCACATGGAAGCTGCCCCTCTGCCATGGCACTGGTTGAGGAAATCAAAAAAACTGAGACAGGAAAGGAAGGGAAAGTAAAGAAGAAAGAAATAACGAAAGAAGTAGCAGGAAATAAACTAAGTGAAAAGGTCACAAAAACACACACAAATGTAAAATACACAAAGATGCACACTCTTGTAAAAAATTAAACAATTAGGTGTAGAAAAGTAATAAAGTAGGAGGATGACGTAAAATAGAAAAAAGCACCATAACAACGAACAGAAAAACAAGATGTTCATACCCATGCAGACCACATGCTGCTGTATGCGTGTGATTTACAACACAAGCACATTTCAGGACCGTGTAGCATAATTCCTGCATGATTTTGGAGCATGCAGATTCACTCCATGTTCCCAACGCAACGCGAACGGGCACACTAGCAAACTCCGCCTGAACATGGAACTCCGCGTAGCAAGGCAGAGTTTTTTTTTGTGACTCCGCAGAATTTCGCATAGTGGGACTTCATGAACTCCACCCACCCCTATTTGGAATGGTCATAATTGGAGTTTTAGAAGAAGTAGAAGTAAGAATTGATTACCTATTGGACTGATTAATGGAACCATGAATGTGAAGGTTGCTTTTTCACATCAAGTACACAAATAGATTCAGAGCGATTTCTTTATTTAACACTACCAGATTGCAAAACTGTGTCTTTTGACAGATTGATCAACAAAGCTAACCAAAACAATGCTGTTCAAACTGTCGATTAGATGTTATGTCAACGTTACATGTACGAAGAAGTGGAAATTATCTTATATTAATGCTACAACGATGCAGAGCAGATGGAGGTAAATTGGAGACAGAAATTACAAATTTTTAAAGCTGGACAAATATCTATTTCTGGAAGAATATATTCCACTATGGCTATCATCTTTTTCACGATGGACTTAGTATAACATCTGGACACTATACTGTCTATTTAAAGAGTGAAACTGGATGGACGGAATAACAGCAACCCTAAATTCAAACAAAATCTCCTTTTCAAGCTACCAAATTCTTATAGTTTGTTTGTCCAACCAAAGTTCTAAGGAGGATAACTTCAAAAAAAGTGGTATACAATATTTGTTCTATATGGATCGCCATGGCTTATGACATAATTTGGCTTACCAGGGGTGATGTCTTTCTAAGGGTCTCAATAATTTCAATGCCCTTTATAACTAACAGTGCTATTGCACCACTTTTATTAATAAATGAGTTATTTTTAAAATAGATTTGTTTAGATCAGTTCAGTAACTATAGGGAAAATAATTGATTAAATAATTGTCATGAGTGCAAAGCAGTGTCGCTTATTTGTAGTGACATGCTGTGCAGTTCTGTTTTTGCCTACAATCGATATGATTGATTTTCCCCACTGTTCAAGGATGAATCTTTATATAGTACATCGTTTATGGTGTACAAGTATGAAAGCTGATACCAGTAAAAAAGGGAACATTAAATGCTTTAATATAATATAAGATACTATTACCACATAAGACATGTCTACTGTTTTGTTTATAATATAAAAGTATGCATTGCAAAAATTAAAAGTTTATTGTGTAATTTTGTAAACTGTAATACTATTTAAATGTATGTTTTTTTTTCTTTATACAGATGACTGGCACCATCTATTGGAGTAAAGTGATTTAATAATTAGTTCTTTCTGTGTTGTTTAACAAACTTATGTTCTCAAGGTACACACCAAGGGAGAGAGTGATAAAGCCGCTGAGATATCCAGACATATATCCATACACCCATTCAAACATCCAGTCACATACCAGTACATACACTCACCCATACAGTCACTCACACACCCACTCACTTACCTATTCAGCTAGTAACACACATACTCACTCACCCATACAGCCACTCATACAACTACTCACTCTTCTATACAGCTGCTTACATAGTCACTCACTTACCCATACAACCACACATGCACCAATACAGTCACTCACACATGTACTCACTCACCCCCACTCACTCATCCATACAGCCACACAGCCACTCACGCACACATACACCCACTCACACACCCATTTAATCACCCATACAGCCACTCATACAACTCACTCTCCCATACAGTCTCTGGCATACACACTCACCCTTATACAGCTACTCACATACCCACTTACTCAACCATACGGCCACTCACACACCCACTCACTCACCCATACAGCTACTAACACAAACAGGCACACACTGATACACACACTAACACACCCATACACATACTGATACAGACACTGACATATCCAGGCACACTCTGACACATACACTGGCATACCCAGGCATACACTGATCCATACCCTAACATAGCCTGGCACACACCTATGCAAACACTTACATAACCAGGCACACAATCATGCATACATTAACACACCTTGGCACACACTAATACATACACTGACAGACCCAGGCACATACTCTTCAAACACTGACACACCTACACACACACACTCATACATATACTGATATACCTCGGCACACACTGAGACATGCACTGACACACCCAGAAACACATTGATTTAAACAATGACATACCAAGGCACACACTAATGTATACACTGACACACCCAAGCACAATGTGATACATACACAAACACACCAAAACACACACTCATGCATGTACTGCTATATCCAGGCACACGCTGATACACACACTGACAGACCGAGCCACACACTCATGCATACAGTGACATATCTAGGGACAGAGCTAAACAACATATATGCTTTAAAGGAATAAAAACATAAGCACAGCTCTTTTTATGATCAGATGGTGTAATTATAACAAGAAACTCTTTTTTGCAAAAACTGTATTTATTTTTTGTTGTATTTTTTTCATAAATGCACCAAAAAAGAAAGTGCAAAACTATAGAAAATAATCATAATGAAAAGGAGCAGGGTTTTTAACTAAAAAACTTTTCAGAAACTGTTGGATGTGAAAAGGAAAAAGAAAATAACATGGATGATCATTAATCACATCCAAATAATCTGCCACTGAAGATGTTTTGAAGCCAATAGGCATGTGGCATCTGAAGCAGTGAGTCTTCATGTGTCGTAGGTTAGGACACATAACAGGAACAGTAATGGAGGCTGAGGTGTACAGTGCAGGCAAAGTCACTATAGATGTTGAAGCTCCTGCAGCAGTTTCTCTTTTGTGTACTGTCCTCAGATATGCTCTTGTATGGATGGTCTTAAGATATTTCCACATCGAGCTAGAACCGTGGCTGTATTTCTTGCTATTGCCACAAGACAACTCTTTCCCACAAGTCTTACATTTTCCGATTTTTGCTGTCACTCTCTTTTCCCATGAGGGGATAGTAAAAAATTGCCACACCTTGCTCTATCTTTTAGGTGGATGGCTCTGCTCTTCCTCTTCTCCCTGGACCAGGGCAAGATTCTCTTCTTCAGGAGAAGAATTAGATGCAGCCCAGATTTTCAAAATCTACACTTCTAACAAGCTCAAAGCCTGAAAAACAATGGTTAATTTCAATCAGTGCAGATGTCTGCACTGTTCAATATCAATCAAAAGGTTTTAAATGTTTTTTTCTCCTAAAAAAGGGTGTGGTGCTAATCAGGCCAATCAAAAGGAAAGGATCTTGTGTCATCACATGACTTCGCCAATCTACAGCAACATTAATATAGACTCAAATATGATCCACACTGATCGCCTTCATTAAATTAGTGTACTAAAATATATACAAAATAGTTTCTCAAATTTCAACAAATCTGCAATTCCAAGATCACTAATATATTACAATCACATGATCGGAATGAGAAACCATGGAGTTCTTATACTCTCGTTCCTCTTCGGTCGCACGTAGGCTGTGTGGACCCACAAAACTATTGGAAATAAAAAATGAAATTATTAAAAACCACTTAACATTTCTTTATTTTATTGTTACTTAAAAAGGTGCAATTATTATTAACAAAATTGAATAAAAAACCAAAAAGCAAATTGAACTACAGATGAAAAGAAATCATTAAAAAATGAAACACTTGCAAAACAAAAAAAATAAAGTAGATTATTTAAACATCCTAAAATTTAAAAAAAAATTAAAATAATAAAACTATGAAAATCACTACAAAAATTGTAAATAAAATGCTATAATTACATGACATAAACTTCTAAAACCTTATAGATAGAATATAGAAATTAAAACACATTACCTTAGAAATTCACTGAAAAAACAAAGATTACAGGGGCGTTATAGTTAAATTCAAATTTCACTCGCACAAAACCAGTGAAATTCAGTAGTTATAGTTACCTGAGCTAATTATAACTTACACCCCTGCAATGCACTGCTTATGACCTCACATATTACATTACTCATGGCATGGTCAGTGCTATCGCTGATGACATCACTGATGCCATCATCAACAGAATCACTCATATACCTACTCACATGCACACACAACCACTCACCAATCCACTCACATACCCATATACCACTCTCCAACCCACTCACACACCCATACAACCACTCACACACCTACTCACAGATCCATACAACCACTCACATACCCAGGCACAAACCCATACAACCACTCACACAGCCACTCACTCACCCATAAATCAAGTAATAGAGCTACTCACTCACTCACACAGCCACTCACACACATATTTACTCACTCACACAATCATTTACATACCCATTTATACATCCATAAAAGCAATCACAGGCCCACTCTCTCACCTATATAGCCACTCACACAAACACTTAGGGGCCTATTACGATCTTTCAAAGGAGCAGTGGTGCAGCTGTGCAAACCGCTGCACCACTGCTCCACCGAATTTCTCCCCACCCGCCTGCCAAATTACGACTAACAAATAGTCTGGCAGGCGGGTGACATGGCAGTCCCATGGCAGTGCCTCTTTCTAAAGGTGGTGATGCCTTTGAAAAAAGCACCATACTAGGACTGCACTACAAGGTTCCTGCATGCCATGGACTTGAATGTCCATGCTGTGTAGAAACCTATGTGCATGCAAACAGGGGGGCACATATTATGCCACCTGTGTGCATCCACATATGTTAGAGGCATCCACTTTTTTTCCTCTCCACCATGATTTTCATGGTGGTGGAACCACCATGAGAACCCTGGCAGTGAGGAAACTCGTATTATACTTGGTGAGACCGTGGCGGTCCCGCCAAGCATACTGCACCCTCTGACAATCGCTACAATGCCAGAGAACAGTGGTTTCTTCATGGAGCTGGCAGTCCCAGGGTGGTCTGTCTGCCCAGGTCGTAATTGGGTGGTTTGACCTCTGGTGTGGCAGTGGCTGGATCTACCACGAGTCCAGTGGTCCTTGGATTGACAGACTTGTAATAGGGCCCTTACTGTACAACACAGCCACTTACACACCTACTCGCAGATCCATACATTCCCTCAAACAGCCACTTACTCACCCATACACCCACTTATACACCAAGTCCCTCACCCATAGAGCCATTCACACAGCCACCCAGTCACTCATTACAGTCACTCACACACCCACTTCCCCACCCATAGAGCCACTCCCATAGATACTCAGTCATTGATACAGCC
Organism: Triturus cristatus; assembly: GCF_964204655.1. Taxonomy (NCBI): domain Eukaryota; kingdom Metazoa; phylum Chordata; class Amphibia; order Caudata; family Salamandridae; genus Triturus; species Triturus cristatus. The sequence goes on along the minus strand of NC_140587.1, from coordinate 796,182,911 downwards.
ACTCTTACAGATACGTGCCCATCCATACAGCTACTCACTCAGCTACTCACACACCCATACAGCAACTCACAAACCCACTCACCCACCTACACAGCCAATCACTCAGACAATCACCTATCCATACAGGCACTCACCCCCCACTTAGTCACTCATACAGCCACTCACACACATACCCACACACCCATCCATAGATAAGATCACACAGTCACTCACTCACCCATACAACCACTCACACACCATCTCACCCACCATACAGCCAATCACACAGTCACTCACCCACCCATACAACCACTCACATGTACACTAACTCACCAATACAGCCACTCACACACCCATTCAGCCACTCAGACAGCCACCCAAACACAGATTCAGACAGTCTCACAGCCACTCAGATAGCATATGTTAGAAATAGTATTACCCTTACATGTAGAGTGGTGTAAGTATTTTATGAATGTTTCTGAGACTTAAAGACATATAGTAGGCCACGGCATAAGTTAAATTACTATTCTTTCTGTACTACTAATAAGTGATATTATTTCTAATATAAGTGAACTGAGTATTTGTGTGACTGTCCGTGTCCATGTGTGAGTGGGTGTGTGAGTGGCTGTATGGCTGTGCGAGTAGCTGTATGGGTGAGTGAATGGCTGTGTGAGTGGCTGCATGGGTGGGGGACTGGATGTATGAGTAGCTATATGGGTAACTAAGTGGCTGTGTGAGTTGCTGTATTGGTGAGTGACTGGATGAGCCAGTGGCTGTACGGGTGAGTGAGTGTCTGTTAAAGTGGGTATTTGAATTACTGGGTGGATGTGTGAGGGGCCTGTTTTGGAGTGAGTGTCTGTGTGAGTGGCTGTATGGGTGAGTGAGTGGCGGTGTCAGTGCTTGCATAGATATATGAATGGATATGTAAGTAGTTGTGTAGGTGTGTAAGTGGATGCGTGCATGGGTGAGTGAATCGGGGTGTGAATGGTTGTAAGGGTAAATATATGGGTGTGTGGGTAGCTGTGTGGGTGAGTGAGTGGCTGTGTGAGTGATTATATGGGTGATTGAATAGATCTATAAGTAGGTGTATGGGTAAGTTAGTGGCTGTATGGGTAAGTGAATGGGTGAGTGTGTGTCTCTATGGATGAGTGAGTGGGTTTGTGAGCAGTTGCATGATTATGTGAGTAGTGTATGAGTGGTTGTATGTGTATGTGAGTGGATGGGTGAGTGGTTCTGTGGATGATGCCATCAGTGATATCATTTGAGATGTCAGCGATGTCACTGACCATGTCATCAGTGATATAATGTGTGAGGTCATAAGCAGTACAGTGTAGGGCATAAGTTATAGTTACCTCAGCAAACTTTACCTGATAAATTTCACTGGTTTTGAATGAGTGAAATCTGAGCATAACTATAATGTCCTTGTAGCCTTTGTTTTTTTTCAGTGAATTTCTAAGATTTTTTTAATTCTATTTTCTTACTATTCCATTAACTGTAATGTTCTAAGAGACACACAGTATTTTGCAACAGGACATTTCTCCGGCACAAATGGTATTCCTCTTAATAACAGGCATAACAAGACTATCTCAAAATGAGTATCAATACAAAAATAGATCCTCACGGGCCAGAAATATTCTCAAATTAATTTAGTTCATAACATTCAGTAATTTGACGTTGTCTCAATGGATTTATAGTGTTTGCCACATTCAAGTTTCCTGTCAGTATACAAAACATCGTTTTGGCCCAGAGGAAGACATCTTTTGAGCCATTTCCTCCAAATAAGAGCCAGACACCTGTTGCCTAACAGGATGAGGAGCATTTCCAGACCATAATGCAACTGTACATACAGCATGGTATACATTTGAGGGATATGCAATGTGGCATGCAATAATTGTCCTCATATGGGAGTTCATTAATTGTTAGGACAATTATAATTAGTAAAATCAAGACATCATTCATATCAAACATCAGATACATACATTTCATGTTTTGGTGTATGTTCAGTATGGTTTAAATGTTTTCCTAGTACATTATAAATAAGGCTCCCAGTTCTCCATTTTTACTAATTTCTACAGATAAATAAAGACAGAAACAAAATGTGTTTCCTGTCTCTATTTATTTTTAAAAGTGGAAAAATATGGAAAATTATGCTTCTTGAGGGAAACTCTCCATGCTGTCTTTCTTGCTTTGCAGGACAACAGCTGAGCAGATATACAGAATAGGAAGTTAAAACAGGTTTAAATTTCGCTAAATACAGGCATGTGTTAGCATATATTTGTATTATAATACTGATATTTACCTGTGGGTGTAAGGTTTGGCCATATCTGGTTGCTTAATTTGCTAAAACGCCACAGGCAGCAAGGTATGAGTGCATGCTTTTCTGTTAAATAAAAGTGGATATATGCCGTGTTATGACTATTTATTGTCAAAACACAAAATAAATATGGATAAATACAAATAAGATGGCCAACAAATAAATACACGGAAGTGTTAAAAAAATAAATACTATAAAACTGGGAGCCCTAATTATGAAAGAGATGCGTTGATTGTCAACTGGGCTTTCCCACTGTGCTGATGTGAAATAAATCAGTATAGTAATACATTTTAACACTTTACATGAACTCTGAGTGTTAGGAATTAAATGAATTTGTGACATTTTATGGCCAGAGAGGGTCTACTTTTGTATCGAGTTTTATTGTCCCTATTCTATTACGTGCTGCAATGAGCCTCAGCAACCACTGCGGCATCTCCAGGGTTTTCACAGTCAGGGAAAGCTCCATAGAGAAGATCCTCTTCTTCTGACTCTATTGTGGATTCCAAAAATACATCTACATTACAACACAGGATACTGAACTACAGTTCCCCACAGAACAAGTAGGATCTATAAGACTCCTGTTTATTACAACAAAGGTTCCAGGAGACTTTATCATCCAGTGTTCGCGTTCTCATAACCCAGTAACTAAGGGGTCGATTAGGATGATGGAAGAACCGCCACCCGCCGGCCCGGCGGTGGCGGTACTTCTGCCATCATACAGTGATTTTCCCACCGCTGAATTAGGATGGCAGTGGGAACCGCTGCAGACGCAAAGACCGTCTGCCACGGAACCGCCAAAGGCAATAGTTCTAATTGCCTGGGGGACGGTGCAGGGAGCATTAAATGGTGGAGGTGCCTAGCAGGCACCGTCCACCAAATTATGATGCTGTGTTTGAAAGGCCTTTCCATGGCGGCGATGCTGCGATAATTTAGCAACCATTTTTTTTCCACCACCTTCTATTTTGTAATCTATTTGCTTAATTTTTAGTGTGTTCTCCTGGAACCAGGCTGTGGTATGGTACTGCTGTTTATCCGAGCAGATGTCTTTTTTAAAGGATTTTTTAAAGTTGTGAGGGTAGAGGAGTTTTAAGGGGGAGGTCTAGAAGTTAGTTATAGTGTTGTTTATGGGGGTTTTGTATATTTAGATGTATTAGTATTAGTGCTTTTCACTAGTTTGTGGGTTTGCATTTTCGTACACTTTTTTTGTAATGTATCGATATGCTATGCTAGATTGTGTTATGTTAATTATATTGTGATCATTAACTGTGATGTACATGTTTTTAGGGAATGTAATATGTTTTGCAGGTGGGTTTTCTAATTTCATTGATAGGTTTTTGTCTACGAACATGTCTTATGAGCATTGGGAATTTATATTTTTTTTTAAAGGAAACAATTTTTGCTTTATAATAGACTAATGATTTTTACTCCTATTTCTCATTTTTGGGGTTTCCTCAAGCGTTTATGTTTTTTTAACATTTTTTTTGTCTTATAGCTCCAACATACTTTGGATTGCTTTGAGGGATTTTGATTGGATTTGTTTTATTTTTGCATTTTTTGTGTCTTTTTGGACATTATGTTTTCCTATTTTTGGTGGATTCACATCTTTGATACATAAAAACATCTCCAGCTACAAAACCGTAGGTTTCATATGTTTATTTTCTTTGGGGTGGGAAATGTGCTATTATATTGTTTGTGTAAATATTATGTGGTTGTTATTTGCAATTGTTTGGTTTATGAGTTGTAATTAATGGATGTGATGGATTGAATTTGTTTTTTAATTTCATGGTTGGTGACAATTAGGTTAGAAATATATATATTTAATTTTATTAGATCAGTCTCCATTAGCACTGGATTTTTAATAAATTTTTTGACTGATGTAATAAAATATTTTGTGGGTTTAGATTTTGTTATAAATTTTTAGGACTTTAGTAGGTTACCATTTATTTTATAATATGCTTTTGGCTATCATTTCTAAGTAATGTATTCTATTATTTATGAAAGATTTGACTTTAACTTGTAGCGTGTCGCACATTCTTTTGGTTTGTTTGCTAGGTTTAGGGGCAATTGGGCTGACAGATTGCTCCATTCTCAGTATCTAGTAGCTTTGCTCCTTTTGCAAAGCTTCTATAAATTTATAGAATGTAGGTTGGGTTTCGCCTAATGAGGATTGGAAGGCATTGTCCCGTCCTTCCACTGCATTGCTTGTTTAGGCTTCCTATGCCAAGTGGCTGTCATATACATTCCAAAATGGTATTTGGACTTTTGGTTGGTGTCTATGTCCGAAGCAATGCAGTCTGCCAACTTGGGTGTCTTTGAAATTGGAAGGTTAGTTTGTCTTCAGTTTGTTGGTAGCAAGGGCTTTCTATTAGTAAATTATAGTGGCTAGCTACTTCTTTGACAGCTACATAGAAGAGTGCTATAATTATTTTAATTTCAAAGGCAAATTGGCTGTTTGTGGAATATTCTACATTTTGGGGCAGATTCCGATTCTGGACGTAAAACATACTGACCGACACGGACCGGGGACGGAGACTGACTGACGCGGACCGGCACCGTACGACCCGTGCAGTGCGATACAAGGTATGTGAATTACAACCCACTCGCACAGAACACGAGCCAAATGACCGACCCGTACGTAAATCAGTGAGTCGCCCGTAAAATGACCAGGAATCCTACCGACCGACACGCACCAGGAATTGACGTGACTGAAACTTACCTGCGATGCACGAGCCGCGCAGTAGGATGCCAAACGTGTGAATTGAGACCTACTCGCACGGAGCACGATCATGAAAACCGAGACGCACAGTAAATAGTGACTAGCAAATAACAGACCCCTCTGCGTCCGATGCGTACGACAACGTTGAAAACCGCAGAATGTCAGTGTGACAGACTCAGGTTAGCCCGCACGAGCCACTTCCAGCGTCCGACACGGTCAAACAAACGTCTCCATCATGCACAACAAAAGCAAAGGAAAAGTCACAAAAAAGCCCAAAAACCAAATGACAAAGCCACTAAATAAAAAAAAAAGAAGAACAAAGACACACCCACAACTCCACCTATATAATGGCAAGAAAGCCCTACCATGATCCTTTGCAAGCTACAGGCATAGGACAGCAGACACCGCCACCTTCTTGGAGAGACACACCACAACTCACACAACACACAACAACTACACCATTTGTACCACTTAAAAACTAAATCACATAGTCACTGACAAACTCACACCCACCACACTCACACACACGCTTCCCATCCCATCAATCCCCACAACCACCCAGCACCCCAAGAAGAATCCAAAGTTCACAGATAGTGAGTTGGAAGTCATGATTGACGAAATACTCAGGGTAGACCCACAGTTGTTTGGCACATTGATCCAACAGACCCCCATGTCACAGAAAACCAAGATGTGAGACAGGTGTCAGAGCTCAAGCCTCCTGTATTATTAAATGGCCTCACTGTTAACTAGATATCGAGACGTGCATGTCCTGCAGAGAATAAAGACTCTTTTTAGAGATTCCCATGCCATGCTAACTTGAGGAGGTGAGGGTATTTATACACGCTCCCTTAAGTTTTAAATGTAGGTCAGCAGAGGGAACTGGTGCTTGGCTTTCGGATTCTAGACCTTCGACCATGCCTCCTTCCTGTATCTCCCTGTGGATTTCCTGCTCATCTATTTCTGGAATTCTGATTGCTTGGCGATATTTATTTTATTTTTTTCACTGGCCACTAATTAGTATATTTTAATATTTGGTGTATGTCAGCCGACTTGCGGCCGTGTTTAAGGAATATTCGCGGCCGCGTCATTGTTCTTGGACTCGCGGTCGCGTTTGGGGTTTATACGCGACTGCGTCCTTGTTTCCGAGTTCGCGGCCACATTTTTGTTTTTGGAACTGCAGCTGCTACTAAGTTCCTTGCGATCACGTCTTGTGCCTTTATTTATTTGCGGCCGCGTTTGAAGTATATACGCTGCCGTGTTTACTTCTTTTCTATGCAATAGCCTCTGAGAATTTTCTTTTGCTGCCACTATTTCTGGACTTCTACATACGTGATCCCAGCAGCTCACTTGTTTTCTTTGTTTTGTGGGATACGACTATACCAGCACATTAGACAAAATTTTGCGTGCCAAAAGTATACCAGGATAGTGGATTATTTTTCAATCACTGGAATTACCGGCCATTTATTGCAGACCGAGAAAGAACCAAGAAAACACTGACTGTTTTGCCTTACGTAAACACAGTCTATTCCTTATCAATTCTGGAGACTCTAGCTGGTAAGTGGAACTTTTATCTTTGCAGAACAAGCATGCTATTACAAACTAGTCTGTTATAGTACAGTTGAGGAACAGATTTATGAGAGCTGTTTTCTGTTCTTAAACTTTCTCTTAGGTTGCTATGCATGATCTTCTCCTGTGACCTGAAATCCTTGAGTCTTTTGGGGGAATTAAGAAGTGGCCGTTTGTTCTGGATTTATTCCCCACATCTCCTTCAGTTAGCCTTCTTGTATGAGATTTACCCATTTCCATATTGAGGGCTGTCTTTGGGAGCGTGGGGAGTTTCTCTTAGTTCCTGTGGATTGGACACAGTTCCAGGTTAGTGATTTCCGCAACAAGAGGATTGTCGACAAGGTCAACGCACAAGCACCTACTGTGCGCAGAAAGGACGACATACAGAGCAGGTATTATGATGTGTGCAGGAGGGTCAAGAAGCTCATCGACAAGGAACACATCCTGAGCAGGCTGACTAGTGGTGGCCCTCCTGCCAAACCAACGCACTTCAGGACCTGGGAGGAGAAGGTACGGGCCATCCTACCACCGGAGAGCATACATGGATTAACAGGAATACCAGAGCCTGGTGAGTACACAACTAATTCACTCAACATTGTGTGGCAACACACATATAGCACTGTCAAGGGAACTGTGAAACAAATTACCGCCAGCAAAGCCATAGCAATGGAAAGGCAAGTATCCTGTGATGTGTATATCAGTTACACAAACGCAATACCTGCCATCCCACAGTAATAGGGAACTACGTTCTAACATGTACAAACCTAAAGACCAATATTGAAAGGCATGACCAGAAATAACCAACAAACACTGTGTTCTATTTTGCCACCACTGTCACAAAACCTCACAGGAAAGCTGAGTCAAAATGAAGGAAGGTTGGGCTGCTGGGAATGTGCATGTAGCAGAAAGCATGATGGGAGTTGCAGTCACAGCCACCAGTCCCCCACCCACATGTCCTAGCAAGCTCCTACTGAACCATGCTCACCTCACAGGGAGTGCAAAAGTACTGCCAAGATGGCTGACACTAGGCCCTGCTGTGGGAGCACAAGGCCCTGCTGGGACTTGGGCTTCAACTGACAACAGGACACCAATGCCAGACAGCCTTAAAGGTGACTACTACTCCCTGCAATGGAAGCATGCTGCATGGTGGGATGTCTGGACTGGGGGAGGAGGATTGCCAGCTCTGACTACATCTATCAGCAGCCCCTGTCATACACACCCCTCCCACCTACACCAAAATACACACCTGGGATCATGCTCCACCAGAGAGTCAGTGAAAAGTCTCTACCAAGAACCCTGACAATGTGCTCCGCTGTGGGGAGCACAAGGCCCTGCCTTGAAATTGTGCACAAACTATCAACTGGATACCACTGTCAGTCATCTTGCCATTGCTGTCTCAATCACTCACATGGTAGCAGAGTCACAGGAAGGAAGTTCAGGTATTGTGGAAAGGTGGGTGGAGCCAAAAGCATGATGGGAGTTGCAGTCACAGCCACCAGTCCCCCACCCACATGTCCCAGCAAGCTCACACTGAACCATGCTCACCTAATAGGGAATGCAAAGGTACTGCCAAGATGGCTTATACTAGGCTCTGCTGTGGGGAGCACAAGGCCCTGCTGGGACTTGGGCTTCAACTGACAACAGGACACCAATGCCAGACAGCCTGAAAGGTGACTACTACTCCCTGCAATGGAAGCATGCTGCATGGTGGGATGTCTGGACTGGGGGAGGAGGACTGCCAGCTCTGACTACATCTACCAGCAGGTACTTGCACACACACCCCCCTTAACACAAACTCCACACAACCCACCTGGTATAATGCATCCCCTCATAATCTATTTGAATATCCCACAAATATTGACCACACTGGGTACTGCTGTGTGAAGGACATGGGCTTTTCAGGACTTGAGTGCAAACAAACACCAGGACACCACTACATGCCAAAATGTCAGCACAGGCACACCACCACATTGGGAAAAAGATCCACAGGAAGGAAGCTCAGGTATTGTGGGAAGGTGGGTAGAGCCAAAAGCACGATGGGAGTTTCAGTCACAGCCACCAGTTCCTCACCCATATGTCTCAGCAAGCTCACAGTGAACCATGCTCACCTCACAGGGAGTGCACAAGTACTGCCAAGATGGCTGACACTAGGCCCTGCTGTGGGGAGCACAAGGCCCTGATGGGCCCTGGCCTCCACCTGACAACAGGAAACCAATGCCAGACATCCTGAACGTAAATTGTGACTCCCTGCAATGGAAGCATGCAGCATGGGGGATTCGCTGGCCTCTGTGGGTGAAGGAGGTCCTGTAATGACTCCAAATGCCATCGATGCCGCCTCAAAGCACACCTTCTCAGCCAGAACAAAGTGCGCCCTTGGGACCAGTCACTTCAAAAGTAAATGCCTTGGCAAGATAGATGACACATGGGCATGATATATGAATTGTCTGAAAGTCACACCTATGCACTGGCCAACTCAAACACATCTACACTCACACCAATTGGAACTGTAGGTATCCTTCCACTTCCTGGAGATGCAGTGTCCCTGTGGTGTCCCCTGACCTGGCTGTGAAGGTGTGTCTTGTAGATGACAATTGGGGAGATGTAGACATACTACATAGCAACAAGCACACACAATGTCACCTATACATCATTGACAATAGACACACACATAGCTGACACTGTAGCATGGTGTCATCCAAAAAATGTGCAGTTGCCACATCAGTCTGCGTTGTACGCATCATTCATACAAAACATCATTCACTGACATGGAGACCACAAACACAATGACTAACCTGGACTGCATCTGAGGAGGCATGCAACTCACAGCAGCTGAACTGTAACACACACCTCTGCCCATCACTGTAATGAGCATTGAAAAGCAAGAGAGCACCTGTGCCCAATCCCTCTGACTGTTGATGAATTTGACAAGATAGAAGGTTTTAGCACATACAAAACTCAGCACCAACTTCATTAGCTATGCTAGCCCAATGACTTGTATGAAAAGAGATGTGAACTAGGAACACAGACAACAAATTAGTATCTCACAATGGATCTCAGGCATACCGTACTGCACCCATGTTGCACAGACACACAAATGTGACACACAGAGGAAAGAAAAGAATCACACAACACATGCCCCAACCTCGCAACATACCCAAAGTGTAATAGTACATATGTCATTGTCAAAGCACAAATGTGGACAGGGATAATACAGCAATGTCAGGCATGTGATGGAACCTGAGTGGCAATGGGCATCTACAGACAATTGATCAATACATGAGCTGGTCATGCACACAGCTTGATGTGCACATCGAAATGCTCCAGGTTGCCATTACAAAGTGCTCCAATAATATCAACCTCTGTCTGTCACAACTTAGGACAATGCAATGTACAGACCCCCATAATGATGTTCAGTGTCAAATGTCATGTGTGTGAAACATTGAGGTCTGTAGAAACATAACATACATTGTGTGTCTCCTCCAAACACAGGGGATGCTGGGGACACAGCAGGTCCTGAGGAACAGTCCCAGTCCCAGTCCCAGACTCTGGCGGTCCCTGAGCTCCCCGGTGTGGATCACTCTACGTCCTCTTCAGACGACGACATTGACCGACCTGGCCCCTCCGGCGTGAGCCATCGTGCAGCCCCAGCAGCAGTAACATCAGCACCCCCTCAACCACTCCTGCCACATCGGACACCGGACAGAGTCCCCATGTCAACACGGACAGGCCCAGGCCCCAGAACAACAATGGAACAGGTACACAGGGCCCCCCAGAAGTAAGGGATAACATCACCGGCACTAACACTCAAGGGGGCCCAGTGTCGGCTGGGCCGGCCACGGCAGGGCCTGCCTGTGTGGGTCGGGCCAGTATGAGGGTGGGCATGCAGGGGACACGGCCTGCAGAGGGGGCTGGACTGCATGAAGCGCCATACCTGGAACGCATCATAGATGGGTACCAGGAAAGCACCGGAGGGTTTGGACAGGTCGTGGGCATCCTCAAGGAACTCAAAGAACACCAGGCTGCCCATCATGCCCACTTGGACTCCTACATGGCCCGGGTGGTGTCCAAGTGGGACAAATTTGATGAACTAACAGCGGTGCATAGGGACATACTGACATGCCTCCGCCAGATCAGCACCAACCAGACCACACCTCCCTGTGCGCCCACAATGAGGGTCCCCCGAGAAAGACAAGGGGTCATCCGAAGAAGGGCAATTGAGACGCTGATGGCCATGCATATCCCCCAGGCACCCAACACCTGCTCCTGTTAACTTCCTTTGTGTGTAAACCAGTTGACCTTGTCGACCTACATCAAAATCATCTACTTGACATGGAGGGTCAAAGCTGTGACAATGCACCAAACGACAGATTTACAGCAAACAACAACAATATACATGCTCAAAACACTAACTACCCAGACACAACCTAACAATCAGGTAAACACTGGGAGTACAGACAACCAGAAAGGACACATCTCAGCAAGCATACTGACAAGTAGCATACAGCCACACCCAATCAGCACCAGTGCACCACCAACATAGGTCATGCAGACACAATACTTTGACAACACATACCTATATACTGACATTCATGAGAAGAAGTTCTGGATCTGCTGGCTCCGAAAATCATCATCACCCTCATCATCACTGGTATGATGCCCCAGACCAGGATCCTCCATGGCTGGCGGAGGTTGGTCATCGTCATCCAGGATGAGAGGCAACCGCTTCCGCACTGCCAGGTTGTGTAGCATGCAGCACACAATGATGATCCTGCCCACCTTCGCAGGTGCATATGGGAGGGCCCCTCCTGTCTTGTCCAGGCAGCGGAATCTGCTTTTCTGGAGGCCAAATGTCCGCTCAATCACTCTCTTGGTACGACCATGTGCCTCATTGTAGCGCATCTCCGCTGGTGTCACAGGGTTCCTGAGGGGTGTCAGCAACCACGGCATGTTGGGGTATCCGGAGTCACCTACAGGGAGACAATTGCACATTTGTTGAGTGTGAAAATAGGGTGCGAATCAACTTTACCAAACACACGCAATGCTAAGCAGTCAGTACACACTGACAAGCCAGAAACGCTGGTACTGCATATGTGCCATCATCGTTGGAATGCGACTACCCCTCATTATGTCTGCTCATGTGCCTGCGGTGGTACCAAAGCCACATGTGTTCTATCGATGGAGCCAATGACACGTGGCATCCTGCCCAGGGCATAGATGTCCCCCTTGATGTCAGCTAGTTGTTGTGCTTTGGGGAAATGGATGTACTGGTCGTGGAAATGCAACATTGCCTCCAAAACATCCCGAAGTACACGGCTGAACATAGTCTGTGACATCCCACCAGCAGTAGCAACAGTGTGCTGGAAAGTACCTGTGGCAAAAAAGTGTAGGGCTGCCATTACCTTCACCTTGATGGTCAGCGCTGTAAGGTATGTCCGCTCAGGTTGCAGATGTGGAGCCAACTGCTCTGCCAATTCTTCGATCAGTGGCCTGATGAAGCGGTACTGTCGCATGCAGTCACGTTCAACCATGGTCTCTAGGTCTGGGAATGGTCTGTGGACATTTGGTCACCTGCAGTAAATAGGAGAGCAAAGACAGTTGTTTCTAATTCCCCTATCTATGTGCCAGTGTACATGACAAATAGCACATGATACCACATTACAGGACACAAGAACATGATGTGTGTGCTGTTGGGAATGGACACACATATCAGATACATGCCCATCATCTGACATCTCAGCTTTACAGGGCCACATAACAAGGTCCCTGTTGTGCTGTGAGCAATCAATGGGCTTCGTCACAGTACATCAGTACGAGTGTCACATACCAGACACACACCACAGTGACTAGTGAGGACAGATGTCTACCCCATATCACAGGTTCCTGACAGACACACACAGGAACCTTGTGTGGCAACATGGACACCATCATGATGTGGCGTACCATGTGCACAACACAACGTACACATGACACACACATGAAGTGCCCCCTGATTTCATGCCAGCTCCCAAATGGATGTCTGTGACACACAGACGAACATCAACTCACATTGACAATAGACTGGGATGTTGTGAACATTTGACATGGAGCACATGAGATCTGAGTCATCTCTGCATGGAAATGCACACATACTGTAGATGAACATCACATATGTGGCACTGTGACACCCTGTGAGGCACCTACCATTCCACTGAAGAGTCAGGGTGTATGTCACATGAAATACACAATATACACTGGGAACTGTGTACATGCCTCATGCACTGAAATGTACTGTCAACAAACACAATGGTTATGTGTCCAGCCAACAATTGTATCTGTCCCCATGACAACTTGCCCTGCCTGGGAGTGGGTGCCACTAAGTGAAACATACAAATTGACATGTTTACCCACATACACACACAGTTAATGCAGCCTGACATGCACTTTGAGATACTGTGTCACAGAGTGTATTGTTGTTGTGCCCATGGGTCAATGGCAAGCTATGGTGTGCTGCACACCTTAAACAGTTACTTCTATGGTGATTGACGCAGGTGACAAATGCGAAAGACGCATTGACCACCTAGGGAAGGAGCCGCAAGCACGCCCTGCATGCATGCCTTGCACAATGTCACCAATGTGGACTGACGCGGGTGGACCGAGCTGCACGCACACCTTGCACAATGTCACCAATGTGGACTGACGCGGGTGGACCGATCCGCACGCACGCCATGCACAATGTCACCTATGTGGACTGACGCGGGTGGACCGATCCGCACGCACGCCTTGCACAATTTCACCAATGTGGACTGACGCGGGTGGACCGATCCGCACGCACGCCTTGCACGCACGCCTTGAACAATGTCACCAATGTGGACTGACGTGGGTGGACCGATCCGCACGCACGCCTTGCACGCACGCCTTGCACAATGTCACCAATGTGGACTGACGCTGGTGGACTGAGCCGCACGCACGCCTAGCACAATGTCAACAATGTGGACTGACGCGTGTGGACCGATCCGCAGGCACGCACGCCTTGCTCGCATGCCTTGCACAGTGTCACCAATGTGGACTGATGCAGGTGGACCGATCAGCACGCACGCCTTGCACGCACGCCTTGCACAATGTCACCAATGTGGACTGACGCGGGTGGACCGATCCGCATGCATGCCTTGCACGCACGCCTTGCACAATGTCACCAATGTGGACTGACGCGGGTGGACCGATCCGCACGCACGTCTTGCACACACACCTTGCACAATGTCACCAATGTGGACTGACGCGGGTGGACCGAGCTGCATGCACGCCTTGCACAATGTCACCAATGTGGACTGACGCGAGTGGACCGATCCGCACGCACGCCTTGCACAATGTCACCAATGTGGACTGATGCGGGTGGACCGATCCGCACGCACGCCTTGCACACACGCCTTGCACAATGTCACCAATGTGGAATGACGTGGGAGGACCGATCCGCACGCATGCCTTGCATGCACGCCTTGCACAATGTCACCAATGTGGACTGACGCGGGTGGACCAATCCGCGCGCACGCCTTGCACAATGTCACCAATGTGGACTGACGTGGGCGGACCGAGCCGCACGCACGCCTTGCACAATGTGTCTAGTGGGAACAGACGCAGATTTACGCCTGGTACGAATCGGTTTCTTGAAAATCCGTTGGTGCCTGCAACAATGTTTCAGACTCATCATTGCAATGCTTTTGAATATTTCAAACGATGCGGAAGGCGTGTACGAGTCGTGCAATGCGATGGATTGGCCAGATTCAAAGGATGCAAACGTGTCGGACCTATCGCTTTTGACACTTGGGACTGAATCTGCCTCTGCAGCACAGATATAAGTCTGTCTGTTCACCTGGGAGCTCACTTGCCTGCACTACATGATCAAGATTACATCTCTGCTACCACTGCTGCTGTCTCTGCATCCTCTGGCTCCAAGAATGGCACGTACTGTGGAGAGGGCCCCAGCCTTCACAGAGGAGGAGAACAAGGCCCTGCTGGACAGCCTCCTTCCACAGTACAGCAAGCTATATGGAACAACAGGGGTGCACTCCACATCCCTTATTCATTGTGCATGTTGTCTGACTGGCACCAATGAAATTGTGTTCAACAGTGTCTAGCATGCTCACTGAGTAGTTCATACCCCCATGGTGTGTAGTGGACAGGTACTGTGCATGAAAAGTCCATTTTCACACGGTTGTAATACTCAGGCAATGTTTCCCTGTTGAGAAATCAGGACAACTGTCAATCACCATAGCTGCACTACTTGTGTACATCATATTCCCTTGCGAGAAAGACATGTATATCCAAATGTGTGATGCATAAACATGTGGCTTGTGTGGTAAAGGACTTTTTCTACCCTTGTCATCCTCACAGGTTGATGCCCACCAGAAGCAGGAGATCTGGCTGACCATTGCCCGGGCTGTTCGTGCTGTGGGGGGCCACAGACGCCGCATCCGCAACTGCCAGAAGAGGTGGCAGGACCTTTGTAGCTGGACCAGGAGGATTGCCAGAGTCCAGCTGAAGCTGTCGCCTCCTCGCAGAAGGGGCAGACGACGGACACTGACCCCCACATGCTCAGGTTTCTGGGGTGGTCTTCCCGGACCTGGATGGGCAGTTAAAGGCCACACAGCAGCAAGGAGCGGGTAAGTGCATGCATTCTCTGTGTCCGATGTATCACATGCTCTTTGCACGGCCACATCCTGGTTACACTTCCACAGATCTCCTGTCTGCTTGGACAGGAGTTATGTGGCAAAAGTACGCCATGTCCCATCCTCATCTGATACACAGTTGTGCCCCTTTCAGGCTGTGACTTGTGTAACTTGGGTTGTGTGTCCCTGTTGTTGTACAAACTTAACGTTATGAACAGCATCTGCGACCGGCGCATTGTTTTGTCTTCATGAGTGAGGCACATGATTTCCATGTGTCTGCACATTGCCTGAAAAAAAAAGACATGTACTCTGTTTGGACAATTGATATGTGTTCCAATTGATGTTTTGGCATACCATATGTGCCAGGGGTATTTGACACACAGCCATGTAGCAGTAACGAGAATTTATGGGCCTCAGGAAAATGTACATCATGTGTTTCACACATGCATGGACACATGCCTGGTGTCCAGGGTAATCCCATGTTGCACATGTTCCTAGACAGGTATCCCTACTCCAGGCATGAAGTACACTCTGTTCTTCTACTCCTGTGTGTCAGCCTAACATTAGTGCATTGTGAAGTGTGCTATATGGTGTCTGCATCGGTGTCATTGTGAGGTGGCCTAGCTACTTAGACTCCTGTGGTGTTGGTCATTTTGGTTTGTGCAGCTAGCTGGGGTGTGGGAAATGGATCATCACAATGGGTTCATGCATAGGTGTCGAATCACTAGACGGTGCATTATGTTGTGCAGTACATCACAGTGCAGGCAGTCTCAATTAATTCCCATCATGCTGTGATGTCATCATGCTTACAGATTGGTGCTTGCAGTCAGTCATCTGTTGCATTTTTATTACGTGTGATCATCAAATGCCTGAAGATGTGGTTACCATTGGGTATACCTGTGCACTTGACATCTGCAGGGCTTAAATTCTCATACATGTTTATGGTTGTGACACAGTGCAGAGTGTTTAATTTTGGATGCACTACCCCTGAGACTGAAGCCAGTGCTGGCTGCTTAGCCATACTGGGCCGTATCATGGTATCCCACTTGCTGATGTGTATCCCGCAGTGATGTAAGTTGTACAGCATGCACTCTATTGTGGCATTGACCATCAAGACATGTGCACATTATGGTGTCTTGTGAGTGAAGCATACCCATTTTACTGACAATGATTTTTGCCATCCCTTCCCATGACACATGTACTGAGTCAGTGGCAGGAGATGGCATGTGTTAGTCCAGGTAGATTTAAATCACGAGTCCTGCAGTTCTGCGATATGTCTATGTGGTGCGTGTGCACACATATGAGAAGTGGCAGAGAACATGTCCCAGGCAGATGGGTCCATGGAGGGGCAGGATATGAGGGGCATGGTTGACTGGCAGACTGACAGGTGTCATTTCCAAATGATGTCTCCACTTTTCGCAATATATGGCACTTGATGCAAAGTCGTACTCTGTGATGTGCTGTACCTGTTGCAGGGATTCTGCTTATGCACAGAACTATGCGCAGGAACCCAGGACCTCAGAGAATTGTGGTGTACCAAAAACTTCCCATAGAACCCAGAACCCCTTATCCGACTAGCTTAGTGTCCCATTCGTTATCCGAGATCTAGCTCGGCGGTCCCAATGTATAGACAACCCAGAACAAGCGACTTAGAATTTTCTCAGGAATGGTGGGAATCAGAAATACCTTTTCGTTATTATTCTCATAGCAGTCCACAACAGAATAAACAGAGACATGGTTAGAGTTAAAAGAGTTTAATTTATAAACCTCGTGTCCTAAGATGCAGTATTTTGGCTGACATAAGCAGACAAATGGTTAAGATCAGAACCATCAGCATTGTTACAATACCATAGAAAATGAAAGGAGCAATCATAATAAAATGACAGTGGAAATCAGCCACCCTCCTTTCGCTAGTAAACTAATAGTATTATTATTCGACTAATAGAAGGTCTCTAGGCTTGAATGGGGAACCCCATACCGTATAGATCAGCTTAGTGGAATCACATCACAGGATCAGCTAGGCTCTCTCCTGGGAACACTCTTCTGCCGACTAACTCTAAAACATGCTGCACTGCAATATTAAAAAGCACTCATCTTTCAGGTATCTGCAGCTGCGTGCATGTTATGGCTAAATAGTGGTACGATCAACCTGAACACAAAAACATGCACCGTCTAGTGACCCAGACTAGTTCTTTACACAAAGTACAGACCAAGGTCACTGCTCACTGTTAAGGATGTTAAACAACAGACAGTTCTCATGTGAAGCAAAGTCGAGTAAGCATTTCTCAATTAATAACATGTGACAACAGTGTCGCGTGCAAAAGCAGCAAAAGCGGCAAGATGGCTTTCTAACATCTAACGCAGTTGTGCTAACTTAGCATTGTACATAGGGAGATAGGTATCATCACTACATACCGACTGTGATGTGTCAGGTGAAAAAGGTGACTGATGTGGATCTGTTTATCCTGATTGATTGCAGATACATCGACGGCTACTGGAGGAGACAGCTCCACGGACCAAGAGGAGCCGCAGAGCCAGACTGGGTCAGCTTCAGAGGAGTTGGAGGGACCCAGTGGCACAGAGGGTGAGGGGAGACACACAGAGGAGACCTCAGCAACAAACACCTCTGCTGAGGAACACAGCATCTCCAGTAAGGACTCCCTTGTGGAGGCGGGTGTCAGCAGACCCCAGACAACACCTAGCGAGTCTGTCCCCGCCACCAACACCATCTCCACCCTCCCATCCGCCGCCATCCCAGATGTCCGTGGAGGCCCCCGTGTGAGGGAACATGTCTCCTTTGGTCCAGGCACCGCACCCCCTGCCCCGTCTCCCCTGCTGCCCTCAGTGTGGAGTCTGTGGACTTACTGAAGCAGCTCCATGTAGGGCAGACAGCGATGCTGAGTGTCCTCCATTCCCACACCAATCTGTTGACTCAACTGGTGTCCTTCATGGAGGGCATTTCATCCAACCTGTCTGCCCTACATCAGACCATTCAGTCCATGGCCTTCACACAGACGGCAGCAGTGTCCCTCCTCCAACAGTCCCTCACCCCTCCTACCTCTGCACCACCCACAGTCCCCACTACCCTACCTGACCAATGCACACACACACCGGCACCAGCACGCACCACAACAGACCCAGGCAGCACTCAATCACGCAAGTCCAAAACAAAATCCACAGGCACGCACATTCCAGGTACTGATGGCACACACACAGGGGATGGGTCACAGACGCACAAACAGGCATCCACGAGCACTCCGCAGACCTCAGATGTCTCTCCATCCAGAAGCACTTCCCCTGCCTCACCTGCAACCCCCCCTTCCAAGCAGCTCTTCCTCTCTGACTTTGGCCTCTTCCCCATCGATCCATCTGCTCAGACACACAAGGGGAAGAGGGAGTCACCACACACAGGGGGGAGTTCCCCTGCCACACCGACACCCTCCCCCAGGCGCCCGGACACTGAGACCCCCATCCGCAAGTCCCCCCGGTGCAGGAAGAGCAAGACCCCCCACAATCCTGCAGGTCAAAGTCACATTCTCCTTCCTGCAGCCCCCAGGCCACCACTCCACAGGTCCCCCCGCCACACCCTGCCCCTAGTTCCCCCACTCACCAATACCGCATCCCTAAAATGATTAGGCCATCCCCTCCTACCACATGCACTTCCACCCCCACCTCACATGCTCAGCCTGTTCCTGCCACTGATGTGGGGACTGTGTCCCCCCTCTGTCCTGCCAACCTCACCTGAGTCCCATGACACACCCTTGAAGTTTTGCACTGCAGTGGAGGCCCCATCCCAACCATCTGACCTGCCCACTGCAGTGGTGCTGGTAACAACCCCGTCTTACTTGGGCCCTGCATTGATGTCAGCACACACCCCAATGGACTTGGGCCCTGCCGTGGTGACAGCGCCAACAGTGTCAGACACCTCCGCTGCAGTTGCCAGTGACACTCCTGCACCCACCAGCCCTCCCCTGCTCCATTCTGCTGTCCCCTGATCCTGTCCCTGCAGTGCCTGCCCCTGTGTATGCCCCGCCAAGGGGAGATGTCCCCTGCCCATAGCAGTGCAGGCAAGCAATGGGTGACAACTTGTCATATTTTACTCTGGAAGGACTCCTGACATGGACTGGCCATTGGCCTTTTGACATTGTGAACATAACAGTTTCAATGAGTTATGTGCTTAATAAAGCCAATTGTTGTTATCCAGTGGTGTTGCTTCAAATGTACATGATGTTTATGATGAGTGTCATGGACTTGCTGTTGTACAGGTGTTTTAGAGGTATAACAGAATGAGTTGTGGATGTGATGTACTCCATGTGGTCTATGGGATATGTGTACTTTTCTGCTATGTATCTATGACATCCTTAGCTGCAATTTCAGGGTGTAATGATGGCAAAATGTTGCGACCAGGATTTTATCTTTGGGTTTGCTACTTGACATCTTTGGTATACACTGTTGCACATAGGTTGTGCTTACATTTGGGCACATGGAAAGATTCCCTGACTTGGACAATGTCCACTGGACAGGCATATTTGTGCATCCGTTACACAAGTCATCTGTTTCATCAGTCCAACTTGGTCTACATGTGTATTGCATATGTGCAGATGACTGAGGGAGGAATCCCTTACACAAGCTTCTGTGACCATTGCTTTCCTTGAGCTGTAATAGTTGGATCACTGGGCAAGTCTCGTGCTGGCATGACAAGAGCCTGCACAGACAAAATGTGGCACAGCTGACCTTCCCCAGGAGTGCAGTTCCATCATGGCATTGTGTCATTCCATGACATTGCCTGGGCACATGGTGTGTGTTGTGTGAGCATGTCTGAGTGTGTTCACTTCCCTTTTCTGGACGCTGCCTGTGTTCCAGACAGATGTACCTGTTTTGTGGACTTGCTGACTTGGCCTGTGTTCATGTAACTTCTTTGCCCTGCCTTTTCTGGGATGTAGGTGCATGACACACTACTGGTAATTAGGCTGTCATCCCTGGCTGTTTCATTAGTAAATTCCAGGGTTGTTGTCCAACGCACGTGGGACACATTCTGGTTTACCATTGGCACTTATGTGTTGCCAACATCATGTTGTTTTTCCTATGTGGTATCTGTCATTGACAAGCTCGCTTGTGTGTGTGTGTGTTTGACAACTCCCTATCATCAGGGTCATTGCTGCTATGTTGGAAGGTGTTGACATTTGTACGTTGTGGCTCTCCTGTGGTTCAACATTGGTGAAGGTGTCTGGCAGGGTTCCGAATGAATTGGGTAGTTTTCACGTAATGTCGATGTGCTGCATGCTGTGCAGTGTGGCAGACCTTCACAGGTGTTGTTGTCAGCCCATGTGTGAGGATTTGTGGCTCCCTTTGATCCCCCCACCACCCCTGGAAATGTCATGTGTGCATGAGCAATATCACCGGTCCCTGTCTGCCTAGCTGATGCACATTCTTGCAGATCAAGGTGTGTGGTGTTGATTGTGGCAAAATGGGAATTGTTTCATGTCTAGGCCCATAACTACCTTTTCCCATTGTTTCCAAAGAAATTCATAGTCTGCATTGGCTCCCGGTTGCACGACGAATTAAATTCAAGGCGTTGTCCCTGGCTTACAAAGCACTAAACCATACAGGTCCTATCTTCCTGCAAAAACTCTTCGTCTGGCATGAACCTACTAGACATCTTCGCTGTTCAGGAGCCAAACTCCTGGAAGTGCCAAAAATGTGAACTTTATGTTGGGGTGGCCGCAGTTTTCACTTTACCACCTCTAAACTTTGGAACTCTCTTCCGACTGAGCTCAGAAGCGCAAGCTCTCTCGCCTCCTTCAGAAAAGGTCTGAAAACCTGGCTATTCCAGAACTAGTTGCCAGAACAGATTCTCTTCCGTCCTCAGAGCCAAGACACCTCCGGGTATACATGCGCTTTATAAATCACAGTAACATTAACATGAACATTTGCAAGCCATGGCCAGTGATTGTGTTTATGGAGGTGTGAAATGAGTTTGTGGTCCTGGACACATGACCCAGGACGCACTTCTGACTGTGCTTCACAGTATGGGGAAAACCTAGCTTTATCATCACAGTGGGATTGGCGTGTGTCATTGTAGTTCAGCCCACCGTCATGTGTTCTGCAGTAGCCTGGGGACACTGTGACACACACATGTGTTGTGTATGATATGCAGTGTGTGGCTGCCTGTCTGTGTTTGTGCATCTGTGCCTCTGCATTGGTGTGGCTTCAGCGTTCCATGGGGGGATGTTGTTTGTGTGATTTTCCCTATTGTCCAAGCGTCTTGTAGGTCATCATACTGCACATTGATCATGTTTGGTATGTCCCATTGCTGCCATGGTATGTGACTTTGTCACCTAACATCGACAGTCTCCACAGGATTCCGCAGTTTGTGTGTCTGTAGAGATATGTGTGTATGCATCATGATGCTCACTTTTCACACAGTCTAATTATATACTGTTGGCATTGTCAGGGGTCATGGCCAATGCTTGTCTGCACATGGCAGAGGGAGTTCTTGTGATACACAGCATTCTTTGCCTCTCGTGTCTATGTTTGTAAGTGACACAACCACCACAATCCCACTACATTGGTTGTGGTATTGGGTGCAGTAGTCACAAATGCTGGTCTGGTGATACAGCCCCCTATGAGTTGTGGGGAGTGGTGCAGGGCATACATCCCCCTATGAGTGGGGAGGGTGGTGGTGCAGGGCATACAGCCCCCTATGAGTGGGGAGGGTAGTGGTGCAAGGCATACAGCCCCCATGAGTGAGGAGGGTGATGGTGCAGGGCATACATCCCCCTATGAGTTGTGGGGAGTGGTGCAGGGTATACATTCCCCTATTAGTGGGGAGGGTAGTGGTGCAGGGCATACAGCCCCCTATGAGTGGGGAGGGGAGTGGTGATGGGCACCCCCATGTGTGGTGACTGCTGGTAGTGGGGACCATGCTACTCCTGTGATTTTGCTGTTGCTGGTGGAAGGAATTTAATCCCCCCTATGTGTGTGTAGCAGTTGGCGTGTCTGTGACGTTTATTTGTGGGGGTGTCTGACTGACCGTCTGCGTTGTGCATGTCTGTTCCCGATCCGGTCATAGATGTACAGTTCTGGGATGACCTGCACGATAGGATTCATCGTTGGTTCGTCTCGTACCTGCTGCTTGTTGCTCTGTCTTGTACACGTTGAGATTGAGAATCGGTCCATCTCGTGTTTGTGGCGCGAATCGGACCTGATATGCAGCTCTCCCGGATGCTGTGACGTGCTGCTAGTGGTGACCCTTCGGAGCATATGATTTGCGCATCGTACTTGTCCGGCCGGAAACTGCTGTGGGAACTGCTTCCGGGCGACTCGAATTGGCGTTCGGAGGTACAGCTCGTACGGGAAATGCTGCTGGAATCGCAGCCTACGTGTCGGACGGAATTGTGTCAGTTATGCGCATCGTACTTCATTGCCCGGACGGAGCGGCTCCCGGGACGAGTCGGTCGCAAGGTAAGGCTACGAACAGCTCTCGGAGGGCTCTCCAACCCGGATCGGAATCGACCCCTTAGTGCAGATGTTTGGAGGTGTTTCAATATACTTTAATTGAAATAGTAGTAACAATCTTGTATGGCTATGTGGGGGTAAACTAGTAGAATGGTTTGAATCATAGCTTGCTCAAAGTCTGTGATCATTTCTTGGGGGTAGTAGTTATTTGTTTAATGTTGAATTTGGTTTAAAAGGTTGTAGTGAGTGCTGCTTTGTTCATTTGGTAGTAGGTGTTATAGAAAATAAATATTTGTGTTTTTATATTCACCATGTCTGAGTGAATAGTTCAGGACATGGTTTGAATGTCCCGGCTATCATCCACGTTTGACGTTGGCTAAGTTTTACTAAGTTATCTGCTGTTGAGAATATTAGGATTCTTTCTCATTATTTAGGTTGTCATGTAAAAGGAAAGGTTCCTCAATATGTGTAGTTGTTCTGGTATGAGTATGTCTTGGCATCTTCTAGGGGCAAGTGTGCTACCACAGGTGGCTTTTTTTTGTCCATGCTATTAAACATTTTAAAGTGGGTATAGGTGGTAGTTGGCCTGTTCTGTGTTTGCGAGTACTTTAGGTAGCATATATTTGAGGATTTTAGTTGTGGGTCCCTGGGAGCTATTGCTTGCTTCTCTTATAACCTGCGATATTTCACTTACTTTCTGTTCTGTCACATTTGGTGGGTGATTGTGATCACTTACATGAATTACAACATCATCTTTTGTGGTTGCCCTCCCATAGTATGCATTAGAATAATACTTAGTACATTTCCAGTACCAACTTTCCATTATATTGATGCAGAAGCATTTTACACTCGTATAGACACTGATTTATAGAAAACACAAAACAATTAATATCTAATTACATATTTAGATTGTAAAGCCAAATTGGTGGTGCCATTTGAGCAAAAGTAACTGCCATAGAAGACAGGCTTTAAATGGCATTCTGGGGTAGTAAAGATCCAGTGATCCATGCAATCCACACCACTGTGGGATCACTGGGGTTCTAGTTTTTCAGAAATGCCCATGGGTATTTTGGTTTCCTGGATGCTGGTTAACATTAGTCTTAATACTGCTGGTACCTTCCCAGAGATGTAGAGGAATATGGTCTTTTGGACTATAGTTTTGAGGCTGGCTTGGCTTTCTGGGTAGGTAAATGTATAGTGATCCATGTAAGTTACACCACCCTGGATTCTGTTGGGCCTCTGGTTTTCTACAATTCTCAGGTATGGTAGGTTTACCTGCATGTCAGATGACCCCTGGCTCAGAATACTCACACAAAGAGAAACTGAAGGAATTTATGGGACATTTATGTAGGAGAAGGACTGTGGTCTAGTACCATGATGTTAACCCAACAGCAGGCCCCCATTAAAAAAATACTCCTTGGTACTCTAATAGGTTTTTTTGCCCTCATATAATAGGAAATCCAATACACGCCTCCAACCTGCTCTCCAGCAGGGCAGAAAGGCTGTGTGTGGCCCTGGAGTGAGGAAAGTGACCCAAAGCTAGTCCTCATCCGAATAATACAAAAATAGTGCCTTGTTTATTGTAGACTTTTTTCTACTGAATGACCCCTCCAAGTGGGCAGAAAGGCTCTATTGATCCCTACTGTGAGGGATATGCCCCAATCCTAGGACTGGCCAACAACCACCTCATTGAATTATAATATACTGCCTGGATCTCCAATGGGATTTCTGACACTATGGGAAGGCAGATTGGATATAAACCTGCCAATCGGCCACCTAGGGAAAGTTGGTGGTAGGATTCCTTGCCCCCCTGGTTTGAAGAAAGACTGTATGGGTCACTAAGGGTGGGGGAGACCTGATGACAGAAAGCAATGGCCCCCACCCTATTCATAAATAAATCCTGATTTCTAGTTGTCTTTCTGACATCCTTTGGAAGTCAGATTCAGGGTAAATCCTCAGTTTACTTCCTGGGAGGGGTGAAAGACTATATGAGTAGCTGATCCTGGCAGTGGCCCAATGCCAGGATGTGCTGGTCCCAAACCCCATTCAAATAAACAAAATAGTCCGTGGTTCCCTTGGGAGTTTCCTCCTATAGACATGTTGAAGCAGGACAAATCCCTGAATGTGGCATGAATTAATTCAGGTCAGGTGAGGTTTTGCAAGCTACATAGGTCTGGCTTGTTCCCATTGTCTGAATCTTTGGTTCTGGGTGTGACAAAATTGGTTTGTGCCGTATTCTTGGTTCAATACTTGGGGCCTAATTAAGATCTTGTCAGATCGGGTCCCGCCCTCGCTTTTCTGATGGTATTCCTGCCCGCCAGCTTGGCGGTTCACCTGCCCTATTGAGATGTTGGCGGGTCTGTGAAGGAAAGATCGCCACAGTCCTGCTGACTCCGCCAGGAGTCCTTATCTGCGTCAATGGTGCCATAGCCAGAAATGGCTGTTGGAGGGAGTCCCGTCATAAACACCACTGAGCCGATTATGATGTACCATCCTGTTGAGGCATCTGTGTCAGGGACACCGCCACATTTGGTTTTGTAAAAACAACAAAAAAAGAGGTGAAAACTCACTTTTTATTTGGTGCCCACTTCTGTTTCCATCTTGAACCCCATTGTCCAGGTATAGCCTGTGCTGCTGCTACTTGAGCATGACGCTCTGCAACCCCGTTTTCACCTGAATCTAAGGTAGGCTTCTGTGCCACTTGTCTCCCTTTGCATTTTTTAATTGCACTTACATGCAATTTTTTAGGTGTCATGTTGTATTGTTGTAAAATGGACACACCTGTAGTGAAATATAAAAAAAAAATCTTTGGTGGTGGTGGTTGTGAGTGTTGTGTTTGTGGTGACAGTGGGGGTACATACAACAGCGGTTGTGTGTTGTTGGTGTTCAATGCTGTATGTGAAAAGAATGGCATGCCCCACCTACATATACGTTTTGACAGACGCACAGCATATATGTGTACTGAGATAAGATAAGTCGTACTTTCATGTCCCCACACCACCATGGCCTCACTCCGTCAGGACTCCACCACCAGGACACCGCCAGCACAACAGGAACATCTAAATCGGCTCGGCACAATCCTTCCGCCCTGACGCAGATGGAGTATTTTTAGTCAGAAGAGAAGACCACTGTCTATTGCTGCATTATCTCAATACAGTGGGCAGACCGCCGTCAGATTGACAGAGTACTTGGGACCATCGCTGTGGATTGGTAAATTCAATAAATCTCCTTTTGCAGGGCCTATTTATTGCCGGTATTGGCTTAACAAATGCCTGTAGACTTGCAAAGCAAGCATTGACAATGTCAATAGCAGTAGGCAGCCTTGGATTGCTTTTTTTGTGCACTTTCAAGATGGCTATCACATTGCAAGTAACTTTAATACCACACCTATAAAAAGTATAGAAAATTATGTTCAAGATGCCTAAACATTATTTTCTATACTTTCAAAGATGTCCACCAGATTGTGGGGCAGCAGACACAGTGTAGTGCCCATTATGGAAACGTACATAAAAACAAATGAGGACAGAACATTATTTGCTATATACCCAGCATGAACACAACAATTCGTTTAGACATACAATTTTTGCAGAAAGGGGTTACTAGATGCCATTTTCCCTGCACATTTGCTATCACCCACTGCGTCAATTATTCTCCTGACTAATTTCTTAGTCCAAATACTTTATACATTCATAGGGAGCAATAATTGAAATTATACAGTTATACAGTTTTTAGAGTCTCATTAATCATATTTCACACATAATACCTTTAATATTTGTACTGCACAGATTTTAAATAAAAAATCCTGTTCAATAGAATTTTACTGCACAAAAGTACTTCTTAATACATCCTAATGTTGGCAAACCTAAAAAAGTAATATATGTGTCCATGCCCTATTACATCCAATTTCATCAATTCAAACATCCATGTTGACCAGGTACAGCCGCAGCCAATATGTATTTCATGGTAATAGGCCACTTTTTTAGGGCTGTAACAGGACCAGATATAACATAAACATAAGGAGAGCAGTTCAATTATAACTGAAGAATTAAATATACAATAGCTTCCTTAATTTGATCAATATTAACAAAAAACAACCCAAGCACAATTATAATGTTTGTACTTGATATATGTAGAGCCTCATTTAATTTCCATATTCATACATATACTTTCATTGCTGTACACATTCCACATTCATACTAGGGGCTTCATTAAGATGTCGGTCAGAAAGCATTCCGACCTACTCGGTCTCGGAATGGCTTCCGACCGTATCGGATTCGGGGAGTCCAAATGACCGATTCCGATCATTCCGATCACAGTTCGGTCAGATTCCCATTGACTTCAATGGGAAACTGTGTTCCGACCGAGTACACAGACTCCCATTGAAAAAAGGGTAATTTGGGGAAAATTGTGCACCCTGTGGCAGGCACCCCATGGCGCCTGCCACACTGTGCATGGTATTGAAGAGGGTTCCCCCACGGGCCCCATTTGGAGGGCCCCGAGTGAAAGGGGGCCTGCTGCGGGCCCCCAAAGTCAGATTCCAACAGCCAATCCATGTCAGAACAACCGATTTGGAAAGGCTGTCTGAAAGTTACATCGTAATACAAAAAGCACTCCCTAGACCCGGACGAGTCGGCTCCAAACGACACGGTTACTCCGAATGCCATTCGGAACCAAGTTGGAGAGTCCAAATGGTTTCCGACTATTGTAATCGGTCTGTCAGAAGGCTTTCCGAATCGGTAGGAAAGACGGGTTCCAAATAGAATTCAGATGAACCGAATGCCATTCGGAGCTTTTCAAACAGGCATCGTAATCAGCCCCTACTAGGGGACTCATCACACAGCTTTGTTCTGATTCTATCAAAGCCTATTTTCTATAACACTTAGGAATTACAAAATAATTTGCTTAATTTTTGCTTTCATAACTGCTGAATGTGTACATTACATGTACAGGCATTTACATTTTGTTGTGCATTACAAATAAATTATATCCTACAGCCTTTCCGTTCAGACTTTATGTAAGACTGTCAGATAATTCACTTTATTTTTCTTTGTTTGACTGGAAAGTGAGAAGAGTTTGTAAACACAAAGCCCATTGTTAAAAAATAAGCAACAGAAGATATAGTCTGACATTAAACCTCTGTCTTTGACGCATAGCAGATGTATCAAGATAACTACAGAAATTAAAGTTATCTTTATTTATTGCTTAGACTTTCAGAAAATTGGCTTGGGACCCACCAGAGGGTTGCGACCCACAGTTTGGGAAACACTGTTCTAACTAATATATAACATTTAGATTAGGCTTCTGCAACTGTAGCTTGTGAGTTACCGTAGCTCCCAAGCAACATTAACAGTATAACTACTGTGTGCGGCCTAGCATTGTAACTTAGAAGCTTTTGCTTGGCTGATATAATATATGTATACCAACATTTTAAATTGTGTGTTGGTGACAAAAATGTGTGTCTTTGCAGAACTCGGAAGCTGATTTAAATGATGTTGAATTTTCAAAATATAATTAAACTGATACTTCAGTGATAAATCATGTGGCCTTGGGGAAACCTGTTACCAGGGTCACTGGATTTATGCTGCAGGGGAGCACAAATGATGTGAAATATATGGCAAGAAACTGCAAATTATGCAGCATAATGCGGCTCATTTTAGGATACTATTGCTTCATTATTTTGACATTTTTACTCATGGCAATTCTGTCTGGCTAAAGATTTCACCTCATGAATACCACTTTAACTATCAAATTTTGAAATAAACAACTGAAAGAGGACCAATTAATCTTTGTGGAGACTCTTGCACTGCTCCAGAACAATTTGTCATGTTTTCAGTAACTTTTGATCCGTTTGAGTTAAAGACAATTTTTTGTGCTAAAATCTGCAGACTATGCCGCAGATGATGGATTATTTTGGCAAATGCGGCAAATCCATAACTGTGCAAAAAAACTGCAGACTCAGAATCTAATAATTCCAGTGGCACTGCTTATTACATTGCAGCTGTGCTTGTCATGTTTTACTCACTTAGAGGCATTTCATATTGACAAAGCCATTTTCACATTACTGCTGGCAACTGTACTTGATGAACTGAGGTAATCACCGGTAATCTTGCAAAAGGTGGCTGCTAATGTAATCTTGTCTGATGTGGTCACTATTACAACACTTATAATGTTAGTAGCTCAGGAAGATTTTCATGGAAGATAAGTAGCATTTGCTACAGGAAAGGTTGGGGACCCAGATTTAGACAACAGGACTTTCTCTCAATGAACAGACTATTGATCACAGCAGAAGACATCGGAAGAGAACTTGACATCAGTTGCAAGTCATGGAGAACAGGAAAAGGTTCATCGAATGCAGCATAATCAAAAAGTGGAAATAAACAACTTAATGTCAGCTTGCCTTTGCTCTGCGGAGCCTGTCAGGAAAAGATGTGTACAGGTTCGGGAAGCAGGAGCAGTGGCGTCACTAGGGTTGGTGTCACCCGGTGCGGGTAACTAATGGTGTCACCCCCTCACGACTTACTGCATGGACCTCCTCCACTCCGAGTCCGCCAGTGGACACAGTTGGCAAATAACGGGACCATACAGAATCCTTAGTAACGTTTGTAAATGTAGGTCCTATATTTACAAAATGTGCCTGTTAACAACAGTGTGATAATGACTCATTAATCAGGTTGTACAGTGGGCTACCTGCTAGTCAACAGTTTATTGGAACGTATAATATCATAGGTATGGCACTTTGTACTGGTGTGGTGACCGTGTTCCCACTATCCAGCAACACGATATATCAGTGGTCGAAGTGGGGGGTGGGGGGAAGTAGGGGAACTGTGGGCGGAGAATCAGAGGGTGGGAATAACCCAAGGATTGGATTAGTGGGCGGAGCCAGAGGTGTGACCAAGTTACTTCTGAGGCTTTGTGATGTCAAAAGTAAACCAGTTCTGTTTCAGGTATAGAACACCAAAGTTTCAGTGTAACCAAGACTGTTTTAGATAATTAAATAATGCCCTATGAACTTCTTAATGTTTCCAAGCATTTTTTCTTAAAGATTATTAATTCTCTCTCGTTTCCTTTACTTAAAAGACTAACACTGGGCATTCTAATTATTGCGAGCTGTCTGTGTGCTGTCTGAGCTAGGCGTTCCTACCCCACACCACCCTTCAAGAGCAAGCCATAAAGTTTTGACTTTGTCCCCTGCAAACCACTGCCTATAAAGGAGGTTCTGCGCGTTTCAGTTGGCTTGCAGTAGTGTGTGGTGTTTTACTGGTCACAATTGGCAGCAATACTGAGAACAAGGATGGGCTGCCTGCACTTGAATCGCGCAAGCCCCCAGCGTACTGGACTGAGAATATCTGTCTGTCCTGTGCATGCCCTTGATATCTGCAGATCTTTTTTGCCAGCAAGCTGCATGTGTACCAGTGCGCCCAGGTGATGGTTGGGTGCAGAACTTTAGCAGACCTGGCATGTGATGGTAGCTGGCCAGTGCGACTTGGTGACTGCTGTTGGCAGGAAGGATGTGATGCGCAGTACCTACCTCTCCAGCATAAGTTGCGAGATAACTGATCTACATCTTTAGGAACATATGGTCAAATGCTGCCTAGAGGTCCTTGGTGTCTTGGAGCAGGTTTGCAGTTTATCCCCCTTGGCAAGTAACCCTTCCCGGATGTTAAGCCTAACGCTTTGCCTCCCATGACAGAGATGAACACGACTGGAAGTCATTCAGCAGATTGTTGTTCGGTAAATATGTACACAGTTGTGTGACTCATTGGCATAAAGTTTTGTTTTCACAGAAACCGAGTACAGAGAGCAGCCAGTGGGACGCGTCTCCCCAATGTTATTGTATGCAATGGAAGCCAATGATTGAAAGGGCGGTGGGTATCGTACTGGAATAGTCTTAGTCCAGGGCCACAATCCTCTTGAACTCTTTAAACAGAGTGGCTGGCTTGTAATGCATTAGAGAGGAGGCAGGCGGTGGCAAGTACAGCAGGGTCCCTTGTATCAATCGCAACATTGCAAATGTGAGCGCAAGCGCACACACGTTTCTGTGCATAGGTCTCAGGCTGCCGCTTCTGAAATATTATTTCGGCATATTCCTTTCAGCTAACACGTGCTTTTTAGAAAATCCGTCTTTTTTGTTTTTGGAATTTGTTTATTACATAGCTATGCGATTCCAAGTGAATATTTCACGAATTACTAGTTAGTCAACCAAGTGCACGGTCCTGTGCATTCCTAGCTCAAAGCATTATGCCAGATAACATTTTACAGCATCCTGGTCCTTTTTCTTCACCCACTTTTACGTGAGGGAGATTTTTTGTACAGTACCTGTTGCAAACTGTAGAGCCCTTTGGTGCTTGCATGCATTTAAGTGTAGTGTGAGTTGCCAGGTGAGAAGCACTAGAAAAGAAAGTCACCCACAGCTGTGCTGATGTCCTTTTACTATCTGCCTATGCTCACAAACCTGTTTAATAGTAAGAGACAATAGTCCAGACTCCAAGTTTATTAAATCTTGGGCTTGCTGAAAATGCCAATATGGTCGAGTTGGGCGTGGGAGAGGCTGGTTGAGCCAATTTTGATCGTGAGTTTCTGTAAAGGCCTATCTCTGTATTAGCAACTGAATGATATAAACTAGTGTCATCTAAAGTACTGGCCGAATTACAAGTTGGTGAGGCATTTATGTTACTGCAAAATCCGCTTTTATTTGATTTGGTGATATTATTGAGAAGTTCATTCTAAATGTGTGCTAAATATTGAAGCTACCCAGTGATCAAAGATAACACTCACACCAGAAGCTTCCTCTTGGAGGCCAGGCGCACCGGGGTGCAGGGGGGAGGGGGACAGAGCATGGAGTGAGGGCTCGGGTTTCAGGAAAGGCACTAGAGGAGAGCTCGGTGTTGGATCGCCGGCTAATGGAGGACTGAGAATATTCGAGCTTTCGAAAGGAAAACACCCGACAAGTGTAGAGCTCATGAAATGGAAGAAGGCCTGTGCCGCCTGTTACATTTCTCAACGCGTTACTGGAGCTTTTGTGCATCGCTATTATCCCCTGGTGTCTGGTAACGTCTGTCTGCTTCAGATTCCTCGAGAGGCATTCTGGTCCTTGTAGTGCTCTTTGCGCTGTCACCATGTGCAAGGCTGCTTTGAACTATTAGAACCATACAATACCCAAACAAGGGAGGCACCCGAAGTTTTTACTGCCATTGGGGATAATGCCGAGGCAAGCACCGTCCTGTCTTTCCAAACCACTTTCTCAAGTTCCCATCTCTCTTTTCCATCTCTGTTCCATCTCTCTCTTCTACATCATGTATATCTCTTTCAAATGTGAAAGGGTAATTGGGGTTACCAATGTAGAGGTGTGTGTGTGCTACTGACTCCAGGGGTCAGATGGAGTAACAGTACAGCTTCAGTTCAAACATAAGAGTGAAACTAAGACAGGTTTTAGATTTTTTTGCATCTTTTATACAGCGCGAACTCGACCCGAAGGTATTGGAGCGCTGTACATGATGATGATAGGCAATAGTAGGCCACTCACCTGCTGAGTTGCAGTCTGCAGACAGGGGGGGGGGACTACCCTCGGTGACGGTCGGTCGGCCTTGCTGCCTTGGAATAAAATTAAATTATAGTAGCGCTGTGGCGACGGGCGGCGACGGCGACCTGAGGCTGAGACCTCCTCGTCCCTCGTGATGCAAGTCACGCGCACTTGGGGGGGGCCAATGCGCATGCGGGAATCGGGGATTCGGATTCCACCCGTAACAACATCGCCGACTGCACCCCTCTAGTGACGACGTGACGTCATGCCGAGGCGCGCAGACGCGGCGGAGGAGGAGACAGTGCGCGCTGCGCACAGGCACCTCCTAATTAGAACAAGCCACAAGGTTAGGTTGCGCGCGCGTCGTCGTCGTTGCGTTTCGGTTTCATTCTGGAGTCTGGACTGCTGGTTTGAGTGGTTTAACGTCATTGTGCACGGCGGACGGTTGCAGTGTGCACCACAGACAGTGACACACCGACCGGACCGGCCCTTTGGTGTCACCCCCCGTGAGGGTGTCATCCGGTGCGGTCCGCACCCCCCTAGTGACGCCACTGAGCAGGAGTGAGTAACAGAGCTGGCATCCATCTTGTTTAAAATAGAGATCCATACAGATATGTGACCTAACTAAAACACACTAACTTCACTTCAATACATTATGTAAAGTTTATTTCAAATTCAGGTATACTAATCCAGTCTGTTTCTGCCAGAAATTGGGCACAGTTGCATATCAGACTGTATTATTAGTGCACAAAAATATAAACTCTAAACAATCCCACATCCTTTCCTTCTTGATCAGGTGCAGGGTCCACTGGAAAAGTTGTCAGGAAAGTTTGTAATATCCACATCCCTGTGTGACAGGCTCTCGCCATTCTCTGTCTGGTCTTCCTTCCATACACAAGATTCTAAATAGATTTCAAAGTGCCCGTAGAGTAAAATACAACAGACACACTCCACACTCACTCAGATCCACAGGCCCTCCTGCATCATTCTCAGCCCCAATTACCGTGGCTATCCATGGGCACCTGGCTTTATTTTAAAAGATAGCCACTACAGGTTGCAGAATGCATTTTTAGCAGTGCTTACAATGCTCACTCCACAAAATATATCCAAATACAAGATATCAAAAAGCAAAAAAATTGGGAGTTGTCACAACAGCATCACAATCAGCCAGTTATTTTTGCCACTTGCACTGCAAATTTCAGCAAGGTTCACCTGCTGATATATATCTGGGGAGTGCAGACGTTATCACACTCAATAATTATCAGATGCAGTAAATTCAGTGCCAGTTGTAATTATTATTTCCTGCGCAAACAGGTGTTTGTGCAGGATTTATAAATTACTGGAACATTTGCAATTGAGGACCTACTTTTTTGACAGTATAGAGCGATATTTGTAGCTACTAGAGTCTAGTGGCGTTTGGATAGATACATATTTGGAGCCTCTGATTTTGCGCATTATATTAGTATGTATGTGTACTTATTTTATTTATTTTTGGTAATTTGAAATTTAAATGTTATTTCCTTAAGATTTTTTGTATCAATCTTTGTATGGAGTGCATGGATCATTTTTCTGATAAAAAAGACTGGGGACAAATTTAGATACGTAATGATGGCTGTGACATGGACGAAGGA
Source organism: Triturus cristatus (assembly GCF_964204655.1). Taxonomy (NCBI): domain Eukaryota; kingdom Metazoa; phylum Chordata; class Amphibia; order Caudata; family Salamandridae; genus Triturus; species Triturus cristatus. The sequence continues at coordinate 796,149,085 of NC_140587.1, read as the reverse complement.
GAACTGTTGTCCATTCTAAAATCTGCCTACATCCGGACCTGTCTACGTATATTACATATTTATGAGGAAAATTATCAAATTCGGTCGGATGGGAATATTTTTAAAAGCCTTCGTAGGTTAAAAATGCCTCCATGTAAAGTTCTTGGCTACTTGCATATGCAAGAGTTAAGTAACGTACAGCACCAAGCTGTGCATACGAAATAGAGTAACTCGGATATTTTTTTCAAGCATGCCTCCCTATCACAGTTCCATCTTATTTGGCTGATTAAAATATTCATGAGGCAATACTGTGCCACTCACTCACTGCCCATGCAAAAGGGCTGGTAGGCCATCCTTTGGTGTTTAATTTTCCAGTTTACACGGTATGGTTCCACAATATCTATTATTTTAGCATATAAACCTCTCCTGACACCCAAAGCTCTAATCCTGAGAACAACTCGACTCGGGAATATAAATTATTCGGTGAGTGGATTTAGCAAGGCCCTGTGCCACCCTCTCTTCCGTTCTGGTTCGAGCAACCATGCTGAAATTATTAGTTGTGAAAATGCTTGTTTTAAAGGAATTACTCGACACAGCACTGGAGCCCGTCGTCTCTGGGCTCACGTCTGTGTTTGCCTTTCTTCTTGAATGCCAATGAGGCTGGTTACATTTGCGGTCGAGGCTGTACTGAAGAGCAGCTCTCTCCAAAGAACAACATCTTCTCGGGGATTCTGACATGCCGTTTAATAATGGGATGCCGCCGTTTGTTCTCGAGATTCTCCCAGAGCACTAGAAAAATCCCACCTGGAAGTGCGCAGCTTCCCGCGCTCCAAAAAAACCAGTCGAACCGCTTCCGTCTCTCCTCATCAGAACTGACAGACCACGGGGCACAGGGGTGAGTTATAAACAGGATTAATATTAATAAAAAAGACGGAAGGGCGCATGGACGTTCCCTGAGATATTTTTTTTTCATGGTATTATTCAGAGCTCCAAATATTTCCTTTGATTGACGCGCCGCAGGCTTTTTTCATATCCTTTCCCACAACGTCAATGACGACGTTATGCTCAAACAAGCTTACGTGAATGTGGTGGAAAAGAGAGAAAGAAAAAGCGCACCTGGGACATCAGCATTTTCCTCAAACCAAACATCTACAAATAATTTAGACTATGTCGTTGCACTTGGTAGCGCAGGAAAGGGTATCTATCACCAATGGGGGCTGTGGAAAACTTGGACAAGAAAAGTACACTTTTAAAAACATTCACGTCATGAAAAACGTCTGACTTGTATTGCGCACCATATGGTTTTCAGAAGGTAATGCTGTTTTCGAATTGGCCACCGAGATGTTTATTATTGGGTACTGGGAGAGCCAAAATAACGTTCGAAATATTTTAGTAATTCTATTACACGATAAGGAGCACATCGAAACCTAAGAGCACACTTTTGACATTTATCATACTGTTGATGTGTTTTTCAGGATTAAAATGGGCCCATCAGATCCAGGTGATGACGGGACGGAGAATCTTCTGTCAGGGCCAGATCACAAGCAGGGCTGGACTGGGAACACAACCAGCCCTGGCAGATTGCTGCTCGACGTGTGGGTGGGGGGGGGGGGGGGGTGCTAGTAGCAAGCATCACTCCTGCTTTTGTTACATGGGGCTGATATTGCCCCCACAGCCACAAAAGCGGCCCCCAGCCCCTGATCACAAGTTGTGCGAAGTAGCATGTGCACGATTGTGGGTTTTACACGGTAAGGGAGCACAGCTGGTACAAACAAGTGTCAAGAATCGAACCCCATTTTAGACAGAGAACTTGAATTGCAGAGTACAGGGATGGGAATGATGATGACTGGACTATAATCTGGTTATTTTATTACCATGATCCCTGTTCTGTCAACCCTTACACGGCACTTCCATATTTCACCGCTCAGCTTAGTTTGTTTGCAGAGCATCCCCGTGTGTGCTAGTCAATAGCATTCCAGCCCCTCTACATAGGGCTATACCTATTGCTAAAGGCTTTCTTCTTCATTATATGCACTCGTCAGTAGCTCAGACATATAACTAGTTTCCAGGGCCTTTAACAACAGGTACAGGCTTCGGTAGTGGGCTATAATGCTATATTACACAGGCTGAGCATGAAGGAAGAGCGACATGGTGTCAGCATTAAGGATACTCAGCACAGTCTGGAAGATGAAAAGAGCAGGTGACTGTTCTAGGGGTATTCCTTTAATACTTAGCACAGATATAATGCTGTGTGGCAAACAGGTGGAGACGGCCACCTGTTTACACATGCATGTATGTTATGATGCAGCGGAAAGCTGGGCAGAAACATATTTACTTTTACCCAAATCACTGATTTTCATTATGACTATTTCGTTTCTGGGCCCATATCATATCACTAAACTGCGATGGGTCCTCAAATTGATCTTTTATGTGAGCTAACAGGAACTTGGATATTCAAAGAGGTGAACACCCTAAATATCGATTCCAAAATATCGACTGCCCAAAATATCGAAGTTAAAATATAGAGTGGACAGAATATCGAATTATCAAAATATAGATAGGTCAGAATATCGAAATTGGGGTACGAAATATCGATTTCCATAATATAGAATTTAAAAATATAGAATTCCATAATATCGAATGTTAAAATATAGATTACTATAATATCGAATTAAAAAATATAGATATCTATAATATCGATTTTATTTTAGTGTTATGTATGGTAGTATATGTGTAAAAATTATGTAATATTTTTGTAATGTATGTTTAATTTATTTAAACTAATGAATGTTATGTAATTTAATTTTTGCGTAATTTAATTCCGTAGCAGGTTGTGGGTTTATAGGGGAATAGGGTGGGAAGTAACTTAATTATGGTTAATTAAATATTAATTATATTTATATGTTTTGTTTTGATAATTAATTGATTGATAATTAATTATTAATTGGTAATTAATTTATATTAATTGATTAATTGATTATTAGGTTAATTGTATTTTTTATTATTAGGAGCGGGTTGTGGGTTTGTAGGGGAATTGGGTGGGAAGTAATTGAATTGTAATAAAGTAAATAATTATATTTGTATTTATGTGTATTGATAATTAATTGGAAAATAATTATTAATTGGTAATTAATTTGTATTAATGGGTAAATAATTTGTATGAATTGCTAATTAATGTTTATTAATTGCAAAATTATTTTTATTAATTGATTAATTGATAATAATGTTAATTGCATTTTTTATTATTGGGAGGGGGTTGTAGGTTTACAGGGGAATTGGGTGGGAAGTAAATTAATTGTAAAAAAGTAAATAATAATATTTTTATTTATGTGTATTGATAATTGATAATTAATTATTAATTGGTCATTAATTTGTATTAATTGGTAATTAATTATTATTAATTGCTAATTTATTTTTTTCAATGGTAATTAATTGTTATTAATTGCTAATTATTTTTAATTAACTTTTTATTGGTATTGATAATTAATGTAATCTTATTTTAAAAATAAATCATTACTTTCCCTACTTTTGCACTCTCAGGAGTGGGAATAGTATTTTTTACCCTCCCGCTATCCAACTCTTTCCCTACTGTTACACTATTTGGAGTGGGAATAGTAATTTTTACCCCTACACTATCCAGCGTTTTCCCTACTGTTGCATTCACTGGAGCGGTAATAGTAATTTGTACCCCTACGCTATCCAACGCTTTCCCTACTGTTGCACTCACTGGAGTGGGAATAGTAATTTTTCCCTTCTTGCTATCCAACGCTTTCCCTACTGTTGCACTCTCTGGAGTGGGAATAGTACATTTTATCCTCCCGCTATCCAACGCTTTCCCTACTGTTGCACTCTTTGGAGTGGGAATAGTAATTTTTACCCCTACGCTATCAAACGTTTTCCCTACTGTTGCACTCACTGGAGTGGGAATAGTAATTTTTACCCCTACGCTATCCAATGTTTTCCCTACTGTTGCACTCACTGCGGTGGGAATAGTTATTTTTACCCCTACGCTATCCAACGCTTTCCCTACTGTTGCACTCACTGGAGTGGGAATAGTAATTTTTATCCTCCCGCTATCCAACGCTTTCCCTACTGTTGCACTCTTTGGAGTGGGAATAGTAATTTTTACCCCTACGCTATCCAACGTTTTCCCTACTGTTGCACTCACTGGAGTGGGAATAGTAATTTTTACCCCTACGCTATCCAACGCTTTCCCTACTGTTGCACTCACTGTAGTGGGAATAGTAATTTTTATTATCCTCCCGCTATCCAACGCTTTCCCTACTGTTGTACTCTTTGGAGTGGGAATAGTAATTTTTACCCCTACGCTATCCAACGTTTTCCCTACTGTTGCACTCACTGGAGTGGGAATAGTAATTTTTACCTCTACGCTATCCAACGCTTTCCCTACTGTTGCACTAACTGGAGTGGGAATAGTAATTTTTTCGCTCTCACTATCCAACAAAATCTCTACTTTTTTTACATTACTTTTATTATGTTTACATTTTAAGCTTATTTATAATATATTATGTATGTTTTGTTTAATTGTTTTTAATATTTAATTACTTTTATATTATTTTTAATACATTTAAAAAATTCGATATTTTAGCTACCTATATTTTAACATTCTATATTTTGGAATCGATATTTTAGTACTTACCTGTTTGTAGATAGGGAGTCGATATTCTGTCCTTCTATATTTTGGCGTCAATATGTTGTGTAGTCGATATTTTGTCTCTCGATATTAAGTCACTGAACCATTCAAAGAATGTGAAGCAATTCCCTATCTGGACCTGGAATAAGAAAATGCCAAATACATGCTAAAATCAAACAACCATTTCTTTAGATACTATAATGATAAATAAGACCTATGAAAAAGTTTTACAGCAAGAAAGACTCAAATACAATAAGGTTTGCTCATGTAACCATTTATCTAAGCCTCAATTTGAATGGTCAAGAACACAAATCGCATTTCATATTCAGATTTAATAGGAATCATGTAGTACAATTAGTCACACAATGCCAGACAGATTCATCAAGATTACATTTGCTGGTTACCTAGGAAAAGAAGAGAGAGAGAACATGGGAAAAATCAAGTTGCAGCCCTTAGGTTATACAAACCAAATATGCAGAGTTGAAGAGCAGTGAGACACAGGAAAGAGTCCATAAACTCTTCAGCCGAAGAGTTATACGTGCACACTTTACCAACCAGCAAAGTACAGGTGTGAGTCAGTTCAGAAAGTTCAGTTCAAATGGGTTTGGCATGGAAAGGATAATCAGAGTTCATTCCGACAGCATCCCAAACAGGGAAAATTGAAATGACAACCAGCCGCTGACTCCTCCTCCTGGGGGCAATTATACTTCCAAAACTTCTCAGTTTGCACCCACAATGTATCCTTTGAATCACTCCATATGGTTTCCATTGGTTGTCCACAGTGGGCTGCTCATGGTGTGATCAACACCTCACTAAGAAATTTGGAAGCATTAAGTATTCCTTTGGAAAAATCACCAAATTCAATCATTTTATATTTTCATCCTTTCCTCAAAAGTAAGAAAATTCACAATCTTCACTGTCTGTCCGTTCCCAGATGCTCTCTCTGGGTTTGCAATTCTATCAATACATTTCTGTCAAAAGTGTTGCTGAATCAAAAGAAAGACCTTTGTTTGTGAGCATAAGAAAGAAACTTCATGAAAAATTTCCACAGCGTCTGAAAAGTAGATTCTGCTTTTTGAACAAAGAGAAGAAGCATTTTAGGCCTACATGAAAACTTGTTGAATCACTATCGCATTTTGATTAATATAAAACACACATTAATATGAAAAAAATCAGTTTTCTTAGTTCATTCACTCATTCTTCTGCTTTTAAAAGTTACATGTCAATATTAGGTACTACTATAAAAACATTTTGCATGTTATTCATTTTCAATCAAATTTAATTTGTATGTCACTTTTTTAATACGGTTTTGTACCTCACAATGCTAAAGTAAAATGTGAAACTTCGTTATCAAGCATTAATATACTAGACATTTTAAGTGTTTTCGTGTGTTTATTATATAAGCATTAATTTAATATATCAAATTTAGAAATCATCAGTAGCACATTTTCTAGGTTAATTATGTTTAGATTCTCAAACACGTGAATACATTGAATAAGCAGATAAACATTTCTCTATCTTTATTACATTATTGTCGTAAATCTCATTTAATGGTGAGAATTGATAGATGCAACCGTCATTAAACCTTTACGCTCCATCAGTTATGTTGAGACTACTCATCGTTCTACCAAAAAGTACTCCCCACCACTAACTCAAAGATGAGATAATGAGTTAAATTAGAACAGACCTAGAGTCTTTAGATGTTACGACCCCTAAATGAAGATTGGAACTGGACACCACTATTCAGTGGGGAAGGAGGCAACTCCTTTTGTTTTATATTCCCTCACACACCCTAGTGGTGTCATGCTTCATCATCGGGACACCTCGACCCCTATAAGTCGAGGTGGGCTCGACCATATCTCAGGGAGCTCTTATGAAGATGTTTTTGGCCAGGGGGATAAAGATTAAAAGCCACAGCAGTTCCCAGTATCCCTTTTATTCTTGGAACTGTCAGTGGTGAAAATAAAATACAATGTTAGGGTCAAGATGGGATATTATGGTCCTAAGACCCCATAGCCAACATGTTTCAGTCCTGCTAGGCCCCATAAAGGGTGCTGGACTTTCTTCAGGGCGGAAAAAATGCCCCCTGGATTAGGTTTAGGCAGAAGAACCACCACCGAATAGGTTGTTACGAGGGGCAGGACCCTTGATGGCTGTTTGACTACAGGGCTACCCCATTAACGGTAGTCTTCCACTTGGAGTCGATACCCCTCAAAAAACGGGAGGGAGTGAAATACAAGACCAATCAGTCTATGAGAATAGATGAGGAGTGTTAGTCGCCCTCATCCCGAATAGTGCAGGGAATTCTTCTGCCTAAACCTAATCCAGGGGGCATTTTTTCCGCCCTGAAGAAAGTCCAGCACCCTTTATGGGGCCTAGCAGGACTGAAACATGTTGGCTATAGGGTCTTAGGACCATAATATCCCATCTTGACCCTAACATTGTATTTTATTTTCACCACTGACAGTTCCAAGAATAAAAGGGATACTGGGAACTGCTGTGGCTTTTAATCTTTATCCCCCTGGCCAAAAAACATCTTCATAAGAGCTCCCTGAGATATGGTCGAGCCCACCTCGACTTATAGGGATCGAGGTGTCCCGATGATGAAGCATGACACCACTAGGGTGTGTGAGGGAATATAAAACAAAAGGAGTTGCCTCCTTCCCCACTGAATAGTGGTGTCCAGTTCCAATCTTCATTTAGGGGTCGTAACATCTGAAGACTCTAGGTCTGTTCTAATTTAACTCATTATCTCATCTTTGAGTTAGTGGTGGGGAGTACTTTTTGGTAGAACAGTGTATAACCTGGGAGGGTGTACTCCTCCCTATCTTTTCCTCTCAGCCCCCCCCGTAAGTTCGGAACCCCTTCCTGCTTACATCAGTATTTAACGAGACTACTCATCACCACAATATGAGATCTTAACAAAATATTTCTCCTCATCATGGAACAAAAAGAGGTTGAGCAGCACCAATCAATAGTCAAAGTAGGACAAGCAACCTCTGGTGACTCCTACTTCACACATCACCTTGTATTTTAGGTAAAATATCTATATTTGATAGCGTATTCTTCCTAGCGGTTGATGAGTCATTATATAAGGGCTGAGTTACATTCTGGAGGACAGGGTACTTTGTTGCCCATGTGATGGAATACAGTGTCGGCCAAACTGTCAGTCTGCCTCCCTCAATTTTGATACTGATGGAGCATAAGCTGTCATCTTAGTCACTCTTTGCCATGTCGACAGAAAGCTTCCTCTGATGGCCCGATGGAGAAGGAGCCGTCAGAAGAAGGGGATTACACCACCCACAGTGTAATGTCTTTTTTTTCTGTCCATCCCGGCAGGTAAAACCTAGGTGTGAGAGACATGGAAAAAGAAATAATAACCCTACACTCTGGGAGCAAACTGCTAGGGGTAATTTATTTTTCCGAAACTAACTTCTGCGTTGGTAGCTTGTTTCAGAAAAAAGAAAGTTTAAAAGTTTGGCTACTGGCAGTCAAAATTGATGGCAGAAATACCTTTTGTATCTTGAATGGAGTCACCTTGGCATTGGTCCCCTTGAAGGTACAGAGATGACTGCCTGTCCGGTGGTCATCTCTGAATTTGATATAAGGTAGTCCATCGGGGTGGTAGAGGTAATGTTCTCCGTCACCCTGATGGATGGAGTACCATCAGAGAAAGCCTAACTTAGGCCCTAAGATCTCACTGCTGCTGTAGGATCTATTCCAACCAGATCTTAATCATGCCATCTTTTCATCAGGCTGTCTCCGCTTAATGCCTTGTCCAAAGTCATCTGGAACAGGTTCAGACTTTGGTGTTGGACAGTTAAAGCTCAAAGGTACCTGCATTTAGAAACTTGCCTGAAACTTGCCTTCATGGGATGCTCTCACTTTCACTTTTGTTTAACATGCGTTTGTGCATCAGGGAAATATTACAGTAATTGTAGCAGAAATTCAAACAAACTTTGGCAAAGCCCATAAGTCTGACTATTTCATGGGGCAAGGTGACTCTTCCTTGACTGACAAGCTTGTATGTGTGGATGGGTGAGTGCATTAATACGAGAAAGCATCATTGGCTGGATAAATGAGTGAGTGATAGAGCATACAGAAAAGTAATGATTGAGTGTGCATGGATGGATATCTGAATAAGTCAGTGCCTGAACGGATGCATGAAAGGATAGTTGGATAATGGATGACTGAATAGGTGAGTGGTTGCAGGGATGTATGCAGAGAGGGTAAAAACATCTTTCAGGATGATGTCTTAAATAGCAATACCAGCTTTAAATCAGGGATATTCACCCTTTCAACAAGGACACCCACAATATGTAAAGAAATGACATCTACGTAAGTGCAAACATTACACTAGGGGTGGGCCCAATCATGCCAAGAGTGCTTACGAAAGGTGAATAATATCTTCATTATGTCAGTGCAAGCCTTACACATGAGTGTGGGCCATGATGCCCACAATTTTTTTAATTATTACTATGATTATGCATTTTCAGATTTGTTCTGCTCTTTCATCCTTACACAGTGCAAGTATGCATAGCCTGCATCAGAGATACTATGCAGCTACACAAAGGCACACACATATTGAGAGTACTGACTGGAAAACAGCACCATCTGTCCAGTAGAAGCTCCTACAATATATGTCAAAGATTGTTCAGGGTATTTGAAACAATTGGAACCCTGAAGTATGGTCACTCACTGCTCAAAGATGTGAGTTTGAAAGAACTGTGCAATATTGGGACACCCAGAGGAAGTGCTATGTGTTCCACTAGTTCTGGGGCAAAATGGAATTACCACTGGAGGTGCAGAGCCGGGGTGCAACTAGACCTGAATTTTTTTTGGGGGGGGGGGGTAGGAGGGGCTAGAGCTAAACAGTGTTGGTGGGGCTACCATTTCGCACCGTGTTAACCAAGACAGCATTAGAATATAGATTTGGAAGGTCAATAGGTTCGGGTTTAATGCACTAATGCATGAAAGAGACATATGTCCATGTCTGTTCTTTCCTGCAGTAGCAAAATAAAGTCAGATCTTTTGTCTTTGCCAGTGCATTCCCCTGGGACACCGAGTAATGCTGGAGCTCAGAGAGTGTTCACCAGACCTGTGAGCATCAGATGTCTGCAAGAATGGTTATTACCAAGCAAATTCTGTGCATGTCAGAAATGAAAGTACTGAAGCTCACTGGAAAATTGCATTTTCTGATTAAAAGTAGCATGAACTGCATAATAATATCATGCTTCCAGGAAAGATGAAGATGTGTGTGGGGAATCTCCCAATGTACCAATAAGAAAGCTCCCACAGACATTGAGAAGTAGAGTTGAGGTGTGAAGAATAAACTGTGATAAAGAAAATCATGGGAGCTGCTTTTTAGCTGTCACAAAATGAGGTGGGCTCACCAACAGCTCAAAAGGAAGGGGTATCCACAGAGAATACCTAGCTGGGTGCCTGCTCACTATGTAAAAGCATGCACTCTTTGGTATTTGCATAGCTTGGACCTAACCCAATATGATGGAAAATCATGTAAGAATGTATTCATCAAGTGGTGGCTTAATTCTTTTTGTTACACACACACTAGTATCTCACACATTTACATTTTACGCACATTGTGAATAAATCATTTCCCAGAACTGCACATTTTTCAGTCAATGCCAAGCTGGAACCGAAACAAGGTCCTCAGATTGACAGCTAGCCACTTGACCACATTTTCTTCCATAGGTGATGACTAGAACTTTCAAAAACACTTCAAACATTATATTTCACCACTCCTTGTGAACACTCATGTTCGGTTGATGTTTTAACATAGCCACAAGGCATATTCCTCATGCTATCTAGTGTGTGGACCAAATACAAGCTATTTTGGTATTCGTTTTTTATACATGGGTAGCATCTAAATGAGTTGTCTCTTGTATCAATTTGCATATACACAATGGTTTAAAGTTAGGTACAAACAGAGCATGCATAATGGGTTACTGTGTAATCTGATCCAGTATTACCATTAAGGGGTTCTGGTTATATCCTTAGCCTTGTAATTTTTAAATGTCACCAGAAGTCTGAGATGGCAATGACAAGGTACTCGTTATACATTTTTGTATATTACAAGCTGTTTAGTTGAAAGTGCAGCTAACAATGGGCATTCACTGGAATTAAAATGTTGAGGCTTTGGTTACTAGTCACAAATACATTCTTGATAAAACAATAGGCAATAGTGATCTAAGTACATTTCCGTGGTTATGTGGCTGCAGAGTTCACAGAATAATCATATATTTAGTGAATTTGACACATAATTTCCAGAATATTCACACTTTACGAACATTGTTGTTTCCAACTCAAACAGAAGAAAATAATACCGCCAAACAAAGTGAAACTGAAAACATGGCTCTTCACCTGCACAAGTCACAGTCACAGCCCACACAACCCCTGAATTCTCAGCACCAGGATACTCTCCTGGGTGGGCTGTGCACTTCACAAATACCTTTAACATAACATAAAGTTCACCGTAGCATTATTGTTGTGGTGTAGTTCATACACGCTCACTCTGGTGACTCCTGTTTTACACTCCGTCTTTTCTTTTCCATCTCAGTCACACTCTCCTCACTTCTTTCTCACCTTTCTGTCCATATTCACACATATGCTTCATTTTCTTTCACTACTATCTAATTTGTCTCTCTATCATTCATCCTCCATCCCACCGCCTACTCTTCAGTCCTTATCAGTAAAATGAACCTGGGTGAGAGATGTGTGATACTCCCCCAGAATATTAGCTGGTCCTGGTTTCTCAGTTTCCTCAGAGCCTCAGGTTTTACATTATAGGAAGGAATGCTGAAAAAGCTCAGCTCTGACTGTGAACTGGCTCACCACAATCCATGTCTCGACATGGGCTCAGCACTGTCTGCAATGGAGCTCAGCTACATACTTGGAATAGCTCAGCTCTGTCTGCCCACGTTTGCAGTACATTGTATGCAGGACCTCAGCTCCAGGTCAATTAAAGAAATTACCTATGGGCATATGTCTCTGCTCGATCTGTGCATGGGTTCAGCACTGTGTATGCAGGGACTTGGCTGCATTTGTGCTGGAGCTCAGCTCTATCTGCAGAGGAATGATTTCAGCTCTACAAGATGATAAGGTATTTTTGTGGCAGAGTTCCACTCTCTGTTTATGCACAATAACCTACTTTTCTCGGTGGAGTTTATATCTTCTAAGTGTTCAGCCTATCTCGAGAAGAACAACCAACTTCTACTCCTTATTAAAATAGACACATAAATGAGCTACTTTATACAGAGCATATTTCCCTCTTTTGAATAGTGATTTTTTAATTGACTTTGCGCTGCAAGAGTTTGGACACATGGTTCTAATCTCTATATAAAGCAAACACAAGGAGATGGTGGACGGAGTGCTGAAACTTTTCAAACACTCACCCCCAGTCACAGATCTGGGTTGAATCCACCATCATTCTTTAGCTCACTTTGCCACCCCAGTTCAGACACAGCTATATGCAAATCAGTCTTGACCCTGTGCCTCATGGGAACAGCCCAGCCCGAACTGCCAAGCCATGTCTTCCCTGGACCGGAAACAAGCATCCTGGGCCTGGTTTCGGGCTCACAGCCCTCTTCAGCCAGGCTAGCTTCAATCCAGTGGCAAAGTGAGCAAGGGACCCACGTCTGGGCATACCCTGCCAACTTATGGCGAACTAAGCAAACACAAGGAGATGATGGACAGAGTGCTGAAACTTTTCAAACACTCACCCCCAGTCACAGATCTGGGTTAAATCCATCATCATTATTTAGCTCACTTTGCCACCCCAGTTCAGACACAGCAATATGCAAATCAGTCTTGACCCTGTGCCTCATGGGAACAGTCCAGCCTGAACTGCCAAGCCATGTTTTCCCTGGACCGGAAACAAGCATCCTGGGACCGTTTGCGGGCTAACAGCCCTCTTCAGCCAGGCTAGCTTGAATCCAGTGGCAAAGTGAGCAAGGCACCCACATCTGGCCATACCCTGCCAACTTTGGGCGAACAAAGCAAATACAAGGAGATGATGGATGGAGTGCTGAAACTTTTCAAACACTCACTGTCTGAACTGGGGTGGCGGAGTGAGCTAAAGAATGATGCTTTGTTCGCCCTAAGTTGGCAGGGTATGCCCATACGTGGGTCCCTTGCTCACTTTGCCACTGGATTCAAGCTAGCCTGGCTGATGATGGTTGATTAGCCAGAAACCGGTCCCAGGATGCTTGTTTCCGGTCTAGGGAAGACATGGCTTGGCAGTTCGGGCTGGACTGTTCCCATGAGGCACAGGGTCAGACTGATTTGCATATGGCCATGCCTGAACTGGGGTGGCGGAGTGAGCTAAAGAATGATGATGGATTAAACCCCAATCAATTGACTGGGGGTGAGTGCTTGCAATGTTCAACACTCCGTCCATCATCCCCTTTGGTTTTGCTCTAGTCTCTATTTACCCTGTCTTCTTATCCCCTCTCGATGTCACACCCTCTTTATTACCAAAGTGGGATTTGCTGTGAGCATCTTTTTGATGTTCATTGCTTTTATGTCATTTTGATCTACATTTGTAGTGAGGACATTCAGAAAGAGCAGGAGACATCAGGCTGTGACAAGTAGACAGTGTTCATTATGGAACGAGGCAAAGGTGAAATGTATGGGGTGGAAAGGGGCAGGTTGAGAAAAATGAAAGAGGAGGATGACAGGGGATGGGAGGTAAGGTAGCTACATGTGGAAAGAAGGACATAGGGCAGGATGAACAGTGCTGAGGTTCAGGTGACCACCTATGGGCAATGCAATAGAAGTTAAACTGCACTGTAGCGCATGGGAAGGAAAGAGTGGGCCTGTGCAGAAAAGCAAAGTTAAAGAAAAAACAAAAAATTGTGAGCTCTAGTCTCTTAGCACCAAGTTTTAACTTTAAAGCAGGTGGAGTCTGAAAAGAGGCGGGTTAATCCACAGGACTATATTTACCGGTGTGGGTCCTTTGAAATGTGAATGTGTCTTGGATTTGGAGCAGGCTCTATTCTTCCTTTGGCTCAAGGTTTTCCAACCACCAACTGCCACTTGCAGAGATGGTAGGGATGATCAAGATGTAGAACACATGAGGGCAGAAAGCTTTGGTGGGAGCAGTGCCAGGTGCTGTCTATTCACAGTATCATTCTGATCCACCGCTTCAGTCTATTATGTGTCTGTCCATCAAACAAAGAAGAGCAAGAGACAGAGAACAACCTTCTGGACGGTGTACTGTGAGATGTCTAAGGGCCATAATTCAACTATGGTACCTTAAAACAGGCACAATCCACTTTATGTATCAGACATACTGCACATGCCTCAGGCAGCACAGTATATCTGCTAAAATGGGGTTCACAGGGTGCACATTAGGACGTCCCTGAAGCCAATGAAGGGCCACAAAGTGCAGCAGGGGCAGGATCCACAGTTCTATCCCAGCTTCTTATAGGTCTGTGCTTCCAGCCAGATCGACAGGGCCACTGGAAATATGCTATTGTGAGGCTGCATTTGCCACATAATCCATCACCTGCTGCACAATCTCCACATTTGAACAAAAAAAGATTTTGTTTCTAGCTCAAACGGTTCAAAAGTTACTAAAAACCCAGCGACATGTGTTGCTGCGTAGCGGAAGTCCCTTTGCAAGGGCTGACTGGCCACCTTTCTGCTTGCTTATTCCTATATTTAGGTATTAGATTGGTACCAAAAAGGTGCAACCTATGCCCAGAAAGTTTTAAAATGTGTAAAAATGACAAAATAATGAAATTATAACATCACAAAATGTGCAACATTACGCAGCATAATTTGGCTTTTCTTGCTGCATAATTTAGTCAATCCTGCCACATAATTTGCCCCAGAAACATAATTCCAGTGTCCCTGCCTATCAAGAAGCTGAGAAGGGAATTGAGGTGGGTCTTCCCCTATTCAGTCCTCCCTTGCTGCTCCATCTGGCTCCTCGTTGGGAATCATGGTTGCTGGTTCCAATACCCAGCACCAGATTTCTGCTTTGCTGCTGCCATGAAGCCTCCAAGTTGCCGGCTAAGTAAGCCAGGTAAGTAAAACAAAAATGTTATTTCTCTATGCGTTTGTGTATGTGATTCTGAGTGTGTGAGTGATTGAGAAAGAATGGGATTGAGTGAAGGTGTGTTTTTGAGTGTGTCAATGAGAGTGAAAGTGAGAATCAGAGTTTGGGCGTGTGTATGAATAAGTAAAAGCGAGTACAAAGGAGTTAATAAAGGAGTATGAGCGTGTTACAGCATGTTATTAATTGGAGGTTTTGAGAGAGGAAGTGGAAGTGAATCATGAATGTAGCTATCAATGGTGCAGCAGGTGCAGTTGCACCAGGGCCCAGAGTTAGTGAGTGTGCCTGGATGTGTTAGTAAGTGAGAATAAGAGTCCGGGAGTATAAGTACATTTGTGTGTGAGTAATAGTGAGTGGGAGTGAGTATGAATGAGAATGAGCTAGTGAGAGAATGTGAGCTAGAGTGAGTGAGGGAAAAGATACTGAGACCCAGATTATGAGGGAGAGAGCAGGAAAGCACCATAACTGCAAAGATGTGGCACTATCCTGCTCTCTTCTTAACGCTGGCACACAATTAGGCTACTTAGCACCTCAGACACCTTTGCGACATAGTGCAAAAGTGTCTAACATAGGTTTGTACTGGAAGGGTGCCCTTCCAGTTCAAAATACTATGCTTTGACTAACTTTAAAAATAATGTGTACTTCGTATTTGTGCTGTACAGTCCAGTACACATGCAAATAGGGAAAAGGTAGGAGAAATAAAAGCATTTATCCTTTGTAATGCCTGCTTTCAAGTGGCATTTATTTATTGATGCAAAGCACTGTCTGCAATTGTTAGTAGATAAGGTTTTGCATCAACAACCATGGTTGGTTGCATGGGAACACCTGTGTACGACCCATAGAATGCCCCTTGGCACAGAATGACACAAAGAAGGGAGTTGTACTGCTTTGTGTTACTTTCAGGCACCTTTCTAGTGCAAAACCGGATTTGCTCTAGAAAGTACATTTAAAGAAAACCCAGCACAAATTAGTTGTTAATCTGGGTCTAGATGTGAGCGGCAATGAGTATGAGTGAGGCAAATTTTGAAAAAAAAGGGGTAAACTCCTGGGCAGTATTATGTCTCACCAGTTTCAAAGATATCCAGCCACCACTGATGCAAATGCTAACTGATGAGATTTGGCCTAACAGCCTGAGCTGCCAACTTTGGACCTGGGGAACGAGGCTTGAATCACAGCCTCAGCCCAACATCCAGTGATCATAGCCAAATCACTTAATCTCGCATGCCTAAAAAAACACATCTGATTTTGTGTAATGAAACCTGGTGCTCATGTAAAGCACCCTGATGCCTTTGGTCTGGGTTTGCTATATAGAAAACTGCACAAATAGAAAATGACAGGTAGCCAGGAACATTTTACCCAGAGGAATGGGACTGATATCCATGGGCCCTCTGCTATCCATCCACCACACACCTATTTTTCCAACATAATTTTGATTGTTCCTGTGTTTTAGTCTGTACTTGGCACTTTTAGAACCAAAACTACAAATTCCCCACATCCCCCCTGCTATTGACAGAAAAGTCTGGACTGCTAGATGGTCATTGCATTTAAAAAACAAACAAAAAACTATTTCTGCACTTTTTAGCCTTTATTTAGTGCTCATTACCCCTCACAGGAGTAGTAAGCACTATTTGAATGCAATTACAAATCAAGACAATTCGGGAGTTCTGCCTTATTTGCTTGGAAGCACAGGAAGACGGCAGAGATTGCCTTTAAAGTACAGATGCGGTTTCACTTACCAGTGTTAATGAGTAAGCATTCTCTCTCTTTAAAACAAAGGGTGATCAGTAAAGCACACTGTCTTGCACAATTAGAACCCCCCCCACAGTGGGGTTTTTGTCCTGGATGTTGTGAATCACCTGTGACCCCCCCCCCCCCCCCCCCCACCCCATTGCCTCCTTTGAGCACACTGCAAGCAGCAAGATTAGCTGTCCGTCAGAGAAAATAATATGTTTATTCCGGCAAACTCTTCACCAGCTGTAGTTTGCCCAGGATTTCCCTGGTACAGACACCCCACAGCTTCAGCCCAGCATACATAAAATGTTCGGGGGGGGGGTCATGTCCTTTCATCCTAATGGGCGTTGCGGACCTGGTGCAGACGTCACCAGCTGACATCATACAACAGTACAAAGCGGACATCGTAATCCCAAAGAAGGCAGTTAGTACACCACATACTTCCACTGGAGAGCTCATCCGAGACCAGCAGTAAGAGCAGAGCAGTTACATCTATCCCATTCTGATGCCCTCACTCTTCAATTAGCCCCTGGTCTCAGTGGGCTTGCCATGGGCAGCGCTGTTTTGCCAGAGAGAAATGAGGCCGGAAGCAGGTGCGGTATCGGAGATGAGCAGGTGGACCCCTCACAGAGGTGGGTACTACTGCTGACCTGCTATGTGCAATAATAGAGCTACTTCTGGATTGCCATTGCAGTGATTGGCGTGACTCAAGTGTCATTCCAGCCTCTTCTGGAATATTCTTTTGTCATGGGCAAAACACGTGCACATTTTGCCAACCGCGAATATACATGACATGGTCCTTTCTTAACTGTGTTTGCGCTACTTTTTGGTGTATTTACTAAAATGTTTTGCAATGCAGTGCAGCAAGCAAAGTTGCTGCATTGCTTTGGGTGAAAGGAAGAGAGAAGGAAAGCACCTCAGCTACTAAGATATGGCACTATCTTGCTCCCTTCCACTAGGTGTTGCAATGCATTACTTTCAGGCACGTTTCCAGTTAAAAACATGTTTTGCTCTAGAAAGTAACGGTCAAATAAACATTGGCGCAGATTTACATCACTTTTGTGATGCAAAGCTGCCTCAAAATGTTCGTAAATACACCCCTTAGTAGTATCACTATAAGTATATGTTTACAAAGCTGCTTTCAAAGAAAAGAACTTCCTTTGCACCCATCCCCAATGCAACCAATACAAGCATTGGCATAGCCAATAGGTCTCGCCTTTGGGACCTTATAAGTGTTTAGCCATGCAACAGTTGATGTTGTTGAACCAAGGATATTGTGCTGCATAACTAAATACTTATAAGGTCCTAAATACTAAATACTTATAAGATCCCCCAAGGCGAATGAAGTGATAATAAACTTCAGTCGAGGTAGTCCAACGAGCTTTGTATTCCGGCAGCGGCAAGTAGGCCTGAACCAGCAGTGAAAAGAGCAGCCCTTTTCACTGAGGAATCCTCTACAGCTAATTTGATACATTTTTGCCTTCATTTTTCTCCGAAGAAGCCATAGTTGTTGCTTATTTATGTTACGCAACTAAAAACCATTAATAAAGCCAATAGTACTGGCTTGTTGTAGGTGTAAGGTTGCTTGTTGTAGGATATCTGGACTTAATGACCGAAGTAGCAAAATGCCAGTCGGGCGGCACACTAAGCTAAACACAGATTTTCAGCTTTTGTGTTTTTAAGCCACGCCCTTAATTACATCGGCCACGCCCCTTTGAGAGATCCTCCCCTTTTTTTATCCCACTTAAAGTCCTGACATTATGCCCCTGAACATTCCACAGGATACGGGCAGGTCGTGCGCTGTTACTGAAGGAGTGAGTCACAGTGTGTCTGCGCGAGCTGAGACCGCGGCACAGCGGAGTAGATGAGGGTAGACGGCCGCATTAATAATTCACTCCGGAGAAGGCCCGGGCCGGCCCTCTATTTTTATTAGCCCGCTTCGTTCCAATCTCCCCCTGTCTAACAGCCCACAGGGACTAAGTATGCCGGATAATTTTCAGTTTTTTCACAGCCTGTTGTGCAAAAATGTTCTTTTGTGCGATAAGAGTAGCTATCAGCAGCGGTCCGTGGAGGGAGTTCCGTGGGGCGGAAAGGCGGGGCGGGGGAGGGGCAGGGTGGGGGGTACTAAACACCGGAATATGGATATTTGGAGGTAAGTACACAAATAAATAAATAAAACAAATTTCGTAGCGCGCGCTGCACCGCATTTTGTGATGCAGGGCACGCTACGAAATTCGTTTTATTTATTTAATTGTTTACTTACCTCCAATTATCCATGTTCCGGTGTTTAGTACCCTCCACCCTGCCCCTCCCCCGCCCCGCCTTTCCGCCCCACGGAACTCCCTCCACGGACCGCTGCTGGTAGCTATTAAGTCGCAGGTGAAGAACTAGTAACTACGTAGTTATGTGATATTTAGGTCTTCCTCAATAATTTACAAGTAAAATGGCCTGTTCTGTTCATTCCTCTTTGCGATGCCACGCCGCTTTCCTAGGGAAGCATGTAATTAAAGACCGTGGTCGCTTGTGGGTGAGTTCTGGGAGGCCGGCTCCAGAGACCACCTGCAAGTCACAGTTTCAAATTTATTGGCCCAAAAATATCTAATTTTCTTGACAAAATCCTAGCTAAGACTGTGTGCAGTGCACACGTTCAGCGACATACCATTCTTTTGCATTTTCTATCGCCGGTAGTAACTGTACCTTGAATGGAAAAATCTGGAAGTAAATTTGGACAGTACATCCGAAGTCGCATAGAGTTTACATCTTTTATTACGGCTTTCAAAAAGTTGCCTATTCCTTTCAGAAGTAGAAAGAGAGTTTTATTGTGTGTTGAGGGAGGAAAGGATGGGACTCCTGTTGTGACGTCACAGTCGCCAGTCAGTTTCGTTCAGTGATGTCAGTGTTTAGCGCCAGATTTTTGTAATGATGTCATAGTCCGATGGAAGGCTCTTGCAGTGATCTCAACGGCAGGCGTCAGGTTCTTGGAGTGACTATCAATGGCTTACAGTGATGTCAGTGGCTGATGTCAGTTTCTTGCTGTAAAGTCCACCTCTATCGTTAATTTAATGCTTTGACGCTACTGGCTGACGTCGGGTGCTGGGAATGGTGTAATAGGCGTCAAGGTCTTGGCGTAAGTAGATGATGTGCAGCTCGTCAAGCAGCAGCTGTTTTCAAGCACACTCGTGCTTGTGGTGGCATCCACCTTGCGGGAGCGAGCAGCGGCCAATTAGCATGCTCGCTCCTGCTCGCTCCCGCAAGGTGGATGCCGCCACAAGCACGAGTATGTGCTTTAAAATGAGCAGAGCGACGGCTAAAGGCCCTCCTATGCAGCATTTGGTATGCCGTTTTAGCGTAGGTTAATAGACAGAAAGACTGTAGTTTCTAATTAGATGAATGATCAGCTCTTATCATGGCTATAGGATGGATAGTGGGTCGAAAGTGACAGGAGGACAATTGTGAACTATGTTCAAGTTTTGTGTTAGACAACTTCTATTATATGGGGCCAATTTGATGGGCGAAAGACAACCTAATGAATGCTATGTTGGTAAAATCAAGATTAATGCAAATCTAAAAAAGACTGGCAGTGAAAAGTAATAGAGGGGAAATTATCACTCAAAGGAGAGAACAGAAGTATCCAGAATCAGTTTCAAGGGTGAACAGTCTTTCTGAGCTATTCGTTGTGTCTTGGAAATTCTGTCAAATTGTTCTCTCCACACCAACTGATCATTCAATTGTGGACATTGGTGATCATGCTAATATGCTTGTCCTGTCATCTCAGCTATCTTCATGTCCCTTACTAATGACTTATTCTTGTTACATATTTCAAAACC
Organism: Triturus cristatus; assembly: GCF_964204655.1. Lineage (NCBI taxonomy): Eukaryota > Metazoa > Chordata > Amphibia > Caudata > Salamandridae > Triturus > Triturus cristatus. Next base: position 796,128,816 of record NC_140587.1, on the reverse strand, counting down.
TTTCCTGCGGATGTGAACTGGAAATGGAGGGATGTTCAGAGAGTTAAATTTTGCTGCTCAGATCCATTCTTTTGTTGATGTCTCCCTTGGAGGCACCACAATGTGAGATTTCAATGCACAGGTTGGATTTGGTAAATTATTTGTTACATGGATACCACACTTTTGTAAGGCAACTGTGTCAACAGATGCATCAGCTGGATTTCTCTTACGTAGTCAACTGTGTTCAACAGTGTCTGACTTTTTCCAGGAGAGCTGAGCGTGTCAAATTCTGTTGTGGGCTTTAGTCTTGAAGACCCCTTTCAGTCTCACAATCATACCACACAGCTGTTCTTTGAGTGTCACTACATCGTCATAGCTTTTTATATTTACTATAAGTGCAGTTTACAAAAACAGATATCCCTAATATTGTTTGATTACTCATTACATGTACCTATCTTTTGGATTGGCCCACACATGTAGAATGGTCTCAACATTGATAACAACAGTGCTACATCTGCGCACCTGTCGATAGTATTTCTAATACAATGCAGAACTGCTCCAGCTTATGAGAACTGTTATGGCAAACTGTTGTTGTGGGGACCCTGAGCATTTTCTTGGAAGAAGTGAGGTGGACTTCCACCCTATTAAGTCTATCCTCTTCTCCACCTCCATCCCACTCTTATGGAATGATAGTTGTATACTTTGTCCTTTGCCCTCAAACATATATGCAATGAGACCCATGACACTCTAAAAATGATTTCTCCTTGTTACAATGTCTGAGCCATGTCTCACTTTTACCCTTCTAAATTCGAATTCAAATGATACTGGCATATTCATCCATGCAGTCCCTGGGTTCTGAGTCCCATGGAGTTGCCTTGTTAGCATAGGATGGTGTAACATGTTGTTGGAAATTGCCCTTTTTGCAGGATTACCCCAAAATATTTGCCTCCTTCCTCTTTTTCTGACCTTCTTTTTTGTTGCCTTTAGAACTCTGGGCACTGTACAACTGCTGACCAGTGCTAAAGTTCATGTACCCTCTCTTCTAAACATGGTATAATTGTTTTATACCTGATTGGCATGTTTATTTTACTTAAACATCGCCATTTAAAGTGGTATACCATACACCCATGGCCTGTAATCTATATGCTACTAGTGGTCCTGCAGTAATGGTTGTGCCACCCACACAAGTAGCGTTTCACACCTGTCTCAGACCTGTCATTGCAAGTCCTGTGTGTGCAGTTTACTGCCACTTCGACTTGGCATTTAAAACCACTTGCTAAGCCTTAAACTCCCCTTTTATTACACATAGGTGATCCTTAAGGTATGCTCTAGGTAGCCATAAGGAAAGGGTGCTGTGCAAGTAGGACATGTACTTTTTAAGTTTTACATGTTTAAGTTTTACATATCCTAGTAGTAACAAACAGCTAAATTAGTTTTTCACTACTGCGAGGCCTACTCCTTTCATAGGCTAGCATTGTGAATTCCTTAAAACACTTTTAGGCTGTAATTACTGATTAGAAAGGAGTAGCTAAATCATGTTTCATATGTGTGGCATGGTAATGATAAATCCTCTTTAGTGGACATTTTCTCTGCTCTTAACTTTGCTCTGTGTGCGTACAGCCTGTCTTCAATATACGTCTTTCTTGAGTGGCAGCTGCATTTTGTGCATTCCCTCTAGATAGCCACAAACACATGAAGGTGAGGCTCATCTGCACTCTGAGCACTCATCTGCATTCTGATGGGTCTTCCTGGGCATGGAGTAATTAGGGGGACTGACACTTACACTTCAAGAGGTAGTGTCCTGTCCACACACAAAGCACTGATTTACCCCCACAGATAGCCTGTCAGACAGGACTGGGTTGAAAGGGATCCTTGTGTGCATCGGAGAGCTGCTTTGAAGTCACCCTTATATCAAAGGCACATTTGGATATAAGTACTGGGTCTCTGACCCCCTAAAATCCGACACTTCTGGATCTTGAACAGAATCTCTGTCAGAAGGATTGCTGTGCTACTTAAAGGATTCAACAAGACAGCTTTCCAGGAAGGACTGCTTTTTTGCTTGGTGCCCTTCTGCCTGCTGCTCCCTGACTCTGCTGAAGGAGAGCTGGACTCTGCCTTCTCTCCAAGTGATCTCCAAGGGCTTGCTGGCTTGCCTTCTGTTTTCTGAAGTCTGAGGTACATGAATGACTTCCTGTAATTCTGTTGGTGCTGCTGGGCTCTGCCTTCTGTGAATCCTACCCTTGCCTAAGGTGCCCTCTCCAATTTCTAGACATCAGAAGTGGATTCTGAAACTGTTTTGCTACAAAACCGACGCATCGTTACCTTTGCACCAATCGTAACCGATGCATCCCCCTTCAACACAGAGGCTGTTTGATGACAGCAGTCCTACAAGCCACACCGTCTAATGATGCCGCCCTGCATGGCTAGACAACGACGCATTGTGTTCACCTCTGCGAAAATCAATGACACAGCGACCCGACTGAATGGAAAAGAACGATGCACCATGCCCTCAGCATCAACGCTTTGCCCCATCCAAGGTACTTTCTCAGCGGGCCCTTTGTGGGTCATGTAGCTGGCCTGCCCTTCATCTCAGTCAGCCTGAACTTTGGATTGCAGTGGTCCCTCGCAATCTCAAGTAACCTTTTGACTGCTAGTGATTTCCTAGCAATATTTTTTCATGTAATCTTAAAAAATGAATATCTAGACTTCTATTGAATGGACTTTTGTTGTTTTGGTCTCATTTTACTCAGATAAATATTTTCTATTTGTCCAAACCTGTGTGGAGTCTCTTTGTGGTATATTCATTATGTTACTGTGTGTGTGTGTTTCACAAATACTTTACACATTGCCTCTTTAGCAAAGCCTGACTGCTCTGTGCCAAGCTGCCGGGTGTGGTTATCTTTTAGTGTGTATCTTGCTTACCTTGACTATAGTAGTGGTTCATGCCTGGCCTGGGTGCATACCTCAGCCAACCAGGAATTACATTTCTAACACATGTTCATGCTCATAATTTGTTTACTCTGTGGGCCATAAGTAAACATGATTCAGGTAGGTTGTGTTGGTCATTATCTGTGAAAGAAAGCTGCCTGCAGTTCTCTTTGGGAAAAACCTTTGCTAATAGCATCCTTTCATTGTTATCCTGCACCAAGATTTTCATTACCAGCCTCCAGCACTTGGATGCAGAAATGCATTTAACATTGTTCAAAGAACCTTTGGTGGCAGCTGGTTGTCCTTCACATATATATCCTAGAACCGTAACCTGCTGCCTCACTGTTATTTCATCACTCAAATGCCTTCCCTGGTGTCATAAAATTATATGGCATGATGTGAAATGTGAAATAGCAGGTGGAAGATGAGAAGAGTGTGGAAGGTAGAATAGCCAGGTACTTGTAATAATATAAAGTCTGTATGTTTTCTCAAACCCTCTACAAGGTATTTTACAGATGGTGCCCTGATACCCAAATAACGGCTCTTTCTGATTCGCCAACAAATATCTCCAGAATTCTCCATGTGGGACCGTGTGTCTCTTACACAGCTACAAACCATCTTTCAAAACTGAAATCAAGGAACCAACCCAGTGGTTGTTCCCAGGGACACTACATGGAGACTGGAGATATATTTTGCCATGTTAGCTGTGGTAAACACCCGTAGGAAGTAGTAGTTCAGAGGAGAAACTCCAGTTAGCAACTGAGCAGTTTCTTTCCCTTCACTCCAGGGTAATCACCAGCATGTTTTCACACCAACTGAACCTTAGAGATAGAACCACTGGTTTCATTTGAGGTAGACTGGGGACAGATGCCTAAACCAGGCACTAGGTTTGGGGAATGAAGCACTATGAGATTAGACCATTAAGCCAAAGTGGTTAGCAAATCTGTGCCTTACCTATAAGGCTTTGCATGACTTGGGTCCACGTCATCTCAAACAGTCTCAAACCTGGTATGTTCCCAGCAGTGACTTACAATCTAAAAACACCATGATGGTCTCCCGCCCCAAATTCAAGAGACTCAAATGGAGGGGGCAGTTGTTTTTCCTCAGAAGCCCCTGCACTTTGGAGTGGCCTGCCTATAAGCGTCAGAACAGCTCCCACCCTATTGACTTTTAGGAAACTGGCTCTTTAACTACTAGTCTTCAGTCTTCCTTGCCAAACTGCTAAACCATATCAGCGCTAAGACACCCACAGGTATTCTTGTGCTTTAGAAATGTATTAACATAATATAACATAACAAATAGATGCTAGGCCTTCAAACGCAGTTCACATGTCATGGAATGGGGAAAGACAAACAATACACATGAGATGGTTGATTACTTCCATGTTCTGGTGGACGTTGCACATTCTTGCAAATCCTTTGATATAAACATGTGGTGTTTTATTTGAAAACCCAAATTACTTCCTTCATGGCACATCATGTTCATGTCTTTCTTTTCTCTTCTCAGTACAGGCGGGAGAAAGGTGAGGTACAATCCACCCTGGATCCAATCACCGTAACATGATGAAGGAAGACTTGTGTTCCAAGTACTTTTTGGTGGGACAGAATGCACTTCATGGTGCATCTGTACAGACACATGGGGCCATATTTAAGAAATGTGAGGGGCAGAGCAGTGCAGCAAGTCACCTTGCTGCGCTGCCCTGCCTCACAGAAAAATGGCAGTAATGCCCTGTATTTATCCAATACGGTGGATCCCTGTCCTTTCTCCCTGCGATGGTGCAATTTTGGCAGCCTAGCGCCAACGCTGGAAACCTTGCACCTTGGTGCAAGGGTGCCTGTGATGTGGGAGGGATTGTTTTTGTGCAGGAAGGGGCCCCATCCTGCACAAAACCAATCCTGAGAAGCATTTTCCTCTTTCTATGTGTGCTGCAGAATCCAGCCCCATAGAAAGAGGTAAAAGCAAGGAAAAATAAAGATATGCCTCTCATTAGACCTCTCCTAAGTAGGCATATCTGTTTCGGGCATTCCCTGGTTTACAAGTGCTTATAAATCTGGAAATGCATCAAAAACGATAGGAGTTGCGTAGCAACACCTGCAGCAATGCCCATAAAAAGCCTTCTTCTGCGTAAGGCAACGCAGCACTGCCTTACTCCAGATTCTTAAAGCCATTCAAAGCCACACAAAGTAGCTTTGCGTGGCTACATAAATCAATCTTAGAGGTTTGTGTCATGCATGTACCACGTTGCATGGTACAAGCATGATGCAAAGCTCTTATGAATATGCCCGTGGTGTACTACTCACCATGAAGAACAAGATTTTGTACCTGCGTGCCTCCATTCACCTGATGAATGGACTGGCATCGAGTATACCAACATCATAATGTGACATAGGAAGCATTTTGTTAAGGTATTGAAGCACTGGTTAGTACCACATGGCAACTAGTTGCTGAGAAATTGTGTAACTGTTTGTTGTTTACAAAGGAGTGGGTCATTGGCTTCTTGCCAGAATATTGACGACTGAAATATTGCAAAATGTTAAATATTTACAAAGGCAAGTATAGATTTAAGGGCATATTTATGAGAGCTTTACATTATTCATGCACAACGTAACATGGTACATGTGTGACGCAAGCATCTAAGTCTGATTTATGAAGCCATGCAAAGCCACTACTGGTGGCTTTAAAAATCTGGACTAAGGCTATGCAGCGCAAATCGCTGCGTTGCCTTACTCTACGCAAGGGAGGCATTCCATGGGCATTGCATTGGGTGTTCCCATACAACTTCCATTGTTTTTGATGCATTCCCAGATTTGCAAGGACTTGTAAACCTGGGAATGTGACACAAACACATATGCCTCTCCAGGAAAGACATAACGAAAAGGAATATCTTTATTTCTCGTCTTTTTTGTCTTTTTCTAATGTGTGCTGCATTCTGAAGCACACATAGAAAGAAAAAAAAGCCTCTAAGGATTGGTTTTGTTTAGCAAAGTGCCCCTTCATTCTGCACAAAAAGAATCCTGCCTACAATGCACCATGGTGTAAGGATGCCTGCATTGGTGCTAGGCTGCCAAAACTGCGCCAGAGCAAGGGCAAAGGACAGGAATGTACCATAATGGATAAATGCAGTACATTCTGGCCCTTTCCCTGTGACACAGTGCAGCAAGGTGACTGCAGTGCTGTCCTGTGCCACAAATTTCATATATATGGCCCTTAGAATTTTAACTTCACATGTAAGTACCTTGCCTTCCCCAACCCTCTGATTGACTGTTGGTGAAACAAATAGTTTTTTAAGATGCTCTTGATAACTTGCAAAAGAGCAAAGTAACTGGCCTTAAATTGTGGTATATGGAAGACAACAATGAAAAGAAGGTATTTGTACATGTAAAAAGTAAATGACATAGGAGTTTACATGGAAATATAATAAGAGCGAGGGAATTACCCACAAAGGAAGGCTATAGCTGACATGAACTCGATGATTTACAAAATAACTAGTGTGTGGTTTGCTTCAGTTTTCCAGATCGCAAAACCTTTCATGTAAAAGCAGGCAAAAAGCAATTTCTTTTTTAAATAGCTCAATGATTTTATGCTTATTTTACTATATTTGTGCAAATGTTTGTGAATTGTTAAACACACGCATTGTGTGCACATTTGCAAATTAGCTTAGGACACATCTGGTGTCTGCTTCTGGTAGCTTTGTGGGTCTAGCCACGCCATTGCAAGGCAACAACCTCATAGTTTAAAGACATTCTTTTACCCTCACTCCTTTAAAACTCTGTTCTTCTTTGCAGCATTAATGAAATGTTGAAATACACTCTCACAAATGAATATTCTTTGTGCAGGCCCATTGTTTTTGGGACCTCATTAAATCTAAATAAAACATTCATTTCATGAAATTTTTGAAGTTTTACATTTTCCAGGATAAACTGTATCCCTCCTGCCACTAGTCCCTTGTTTTGCGTCTCTCATTATTCTCTAGGATGTTTCTTACCTGCTTCTGTAGGTGAATGTGAACTTCAAGACTATAAATGCAAAATCCAACTTAGTAATTAGTTTTTTGTTGTGGCTTCATTTTCTCCCATGTAAACATGACTTTTATTTATTTTGTTCTAATACTACCTCCTCAACTTTGCTTTTGATAGCTAGGGAAGTGTTAACTGCTGTTCATAAGTCAACACCATATGCATGTTAGGTGCCAGTTATTTAGACGTTTCAGTTCTCAAAATATGCATAATATACATTGTAAAATAGCAGGGGGCTGGCACAGCTTTTGGGGGGTGGGGGGCGATGGGGGCTGGTGGGCTGCTTACAAAAAAATAATAATACAAAAATAAAACTTACCTTGCCGCCGCCCCTGTGTCTTCTGTCCTGCTCGCCTGTGTCCGACTCTAGGTTGGAACAGGAAGCAGGCAGCCAGGCTTCCACACTTAAGCCAATCACAACACTCCAAAGGAGCGTTGTGATTGGTCTGAGCGCTGTGACACAGCATTCAACCAGGGGCTGTAGGGGTGGGCATCTTCTCAATGCAGGCTGTAATGCAGCTTGCTAGGAGGACAGGGGAGTGCGCATGACTGTTTTTGGCAGCCCAAGCGGGCTTACCAAACAGTCATTGCACACAGGAGTGTCTACCACTCCTCCCCTATAGTTCCGCCCCGTCATGCACTGCCACAGCAGGAGGAAAAAATAATATGAAAATAAAATTCCGTTATCATTTCATTTTTTCCTTTCTTTGCTGCCGTGGCAGTGGAGCAACGCTCCTCCGCCTTAGCGGAGGAGCCTCCACTGTAAAATAGGAATAACTTCCTTTCTGTGAAGCATTTCATACAGTGTCTAATTACTGTAAATAACAAGTCTTCGTATGACCCCTTTTACTGGTTCTCAGTTTACGAACTTCGGCAAGAGGAGTCTGTCTTGCCAAGGATAAAGATCACCGCACATGTGGGCGGAGAGCATTTAAATCACTGAAACATCCAGCTGCAGAAAATGTGTCAGATATCATGATTGTCAGCAGGCACTAAGAATCAGATGTCCTACAAAACATTGGTGAACACCAACCATGATTTTCACAAATATTCAGCAGTTTTTACCCAATCCTGAAATATTCTTGCGCAAACCAGGAGTACGTCTGTTTCCAATGAGGGGATGGGCACACATAGGATTTCATGAAAGTGGTGGGAAGGGAATTCTCTAAAGGTAAAAACTACTATCCTTGTTAAAAAATAATGTGTTTTTGCACATTTGTTTACAAGTAGTGGATTGTCCACTATGCAGATAATCTACTGCGGTACACACATTGTACCAAAAGTGTGTCTGGAAATCGATGATTTGCAGAGATTTCCATCCTATACTTGTTGGGACTTCCTCAGTGTAAATCTGTGAAAATGCGAAAAACTATGCAAATTGTAGTCCCGTCAATGATACCCATATTTCCACAAATGTGGTTTGTCTGTAGCACAATCTATGGTGTTCAAATATCTCTTTAAGGACGCTATGCATATTTTCTCATAATATCCTCCTAGTACAGAAATAAATATTTGGTGGGAGGCATTGGCTCTCATTACTGAGGCTTTGTCAGAGAGATGCTTCCCTGCTATAGCTTCTCATTTGAGTTCTTAATGACAGACCCTGACCTTTTGCAGATAAAGTCTAAAATCACGTCGCAGGGAGGCTGTGTGAATAGAAGCAGGTACCAATTCCCCGAAGACCGTTGCATGACATGTTTTCGCAATCACTGACTGATCTCTGCAGGATAATTAGTTTGCAGATGAGAAATGTGTCTGCAAATCATTCGAGGAGGAAGCGGTTCAAGAAAGACATGTCGCTGACCTGCGGGTATTGAGACTTTCAGAAGGATCAAGAAGCGAAATAAAGTGTGTGCTCCTTCACAACATTTCTGATTTTAAAACCAATCGAGCGTTTCCCTTTACCTCGAGATATATATATATATATACACACTTTGTGTTGATTGGCACACACAGGAAGAAGTAACATTTATATATTAGTAATACAGGTCACCAATTGAAATAGCTTCTAGAATACAGTTGAGTTAAAAATCTACTATAAAACTGGAGGCATGGAACGTGATCTTTGCAACTATGATTGCATTAAATATAATGAATATTGGAGGAGAGACTTGGACACAAGGCGTTGTTTCATATTTTTATTGTGCCTTCGTAAGGCAGCTTCTGGTTGGTCTGAATTACGTCTGGTGAACCGAGGCGAAAGGGAGTCCTAGAAATTGTTGTAATACCAGCTCCATGATGCACTAAGAATGCATAGTCAAGAAGTGGTAATGCAGAGGCTTTTTTTATGCTCAAGGTAACTTTAGTTCATTTTACCGTAGAATTTCCTTGTCTATAGCATTACTGTAATATATACTGCATAACTTACCTTTGTATTTTATTAGACCTCAAGTTCTCATGTTGAAAGCTCTGCTGCCCAGCATTATACAGCTCATGTTAGATACAAAATACAAATAAATAACTTAGGACCTTATTACGAGTCTGGCGGTCTCGTGGAGGCGCAGCGGTGGCGGTCCAGCCTCCGCCGCACCAGCACTCTGACCGCTATATTATAAGTTTAGCAGTCAGACCGTCATTTGACCACCACAACTGCTAGGGAATCACGTTCCCTGGTCGTGGCTCCGAGATCAGGGTCCCAGAATATGCTGGCAGTGCTGCTGCGGCACTGACATGCTTATTTTGAGTTTCCACACCGCCAGCCTAACATGGCGATCTACACCGCCATGTAAAAGCTGAAGGTGGGGAAACAAAGGAGGTCTACAGCGCCCCCCTTGCCCCATGCAAGTAGGTGCATGCAACATGTGCCCCCCTTGTGTGCAAGCACCCCTCCAGTTCCTGCACGGCATGGACTTTTCAGTTCATGCCCTGACAGAACATGCTGTGAGGTCCCACAGTGGGGCAGTATTAAAGAATCATTGAGCCTTTTTATTGCACCGACGTGGAGCCACCACGCTGCCTGCCAGTCAGGTAATGATTTGTATCATAATACAGTGAGTGGGCAGCTTCCGGTTTGGCAGTGCGAGAGCAGGACGGTGGTAAACCGCCCCACTCCTGCAGCAACTAACTCGTAATACGGCCCATAATGTAGCTATCATTGCCAATTCTCTTTGAGGATACTTGGGAATAGGCAATGGGGTTATTCTCAAAAATCTAGATTTAAAAATGGAGCTAAACTCTGTATTGTTCCCTCATGCTCTGCCACATTACTTAATCAATCAATCAATCAGGGTTGGTAAAGCGCAACTACACACTATGAAGGTCTCAAGGCACTGGAGAGGGGATTGGGGGGTGGCTCCATGGATTGCTGGGGTCATCCAAAGAGCCAAGTCTTGAGGTCCTTCCTGAAATTAATAGGATTATACATCTGCAGTAGCTAACCCCGGCCACATTGTAGCAGATCACATGATAATCTCCTATATTCCATGATACACATGTCTACCCTTCCAATAAGACTGCCTAATTCCCTTTGGGGGATTCATTTTCAGGGCATTTATATCACATTATGCCACTAATGTGGCCCTGTAGCCTTCTTGCTTACTCTGGGATAGACATACAGGGGCAAGCTTCAATAAATTGGTTGAGGCAAGATAGAACAAGCATTGAAAAAGTCAAGAGAAATGGCATTAATTTGCTACCTCATGCAAAAGCAGACGTACAAAATGCTATCTGCAAAGGCTACTGCATAAGTTTCCACATAAAGATAGACATTCTGGCTTTGTCACTGCTAGGTGTCCAAAGGATGAGCAGCTCAAGACTGCCTGTTACTAGGTGTTCCAAGAATGAGCATTGCCAGCATGCAGTACAACAGGTTACCTTGGGTATCCCAACAGTGAAGAGCACAATCATGCCACATATTGTAACTACGATTGCAGAGAATGAGCAGCACAAGTCTGCAACACCACATGCTCTTAATGAGGCCTTGAAAACGAGTCTGGCAGTGCACAGACCACCAGACTTGCAGGGGCATGGCGGTGGTAGTCTTCCGACTGCCCTATTACAATAAAGGCCGTCAGAACGCCATTGCCCTGCCGCAGCCCCAGGAAATCATGATTCCCTGGCTGTGTTGCGGTGGTTAGGAGGCAGTAATATGCTTGGCTGGGCCGCTGCGGTACTGCCAAGCATATTATCAGTTTCCTCTCAGCCAAGGTTGCCATGAAAACTGTGGCAAAGAGGAAACAAAGGGAGCCCTGCAGATCCCCCTGGTGCCTCACACCCTGTGGTTGTACACAGGGGAAGCACAACAAGTGCCCCCCTTTGTACATGCATACCAGTTCCTGAACGGCAGGGATTTTATGGTTCATGGCCTGTAGGAACTGTTTTTGGCGTTCCCAATGCGGTGCCCATTTTCAGTGCAACGCCATTGAAACGCCAAAAACAAAGCCTACCAGACAAAAGGAAACTCCAAATATGGTGGGCAGTCTGACCACACCTTTGGCATTGCGGCGGTGGGGGAGACCCAGCGCCGCACCCCCAAAGTTGTAATCATGCCCTAAGTGTTTTGAGTAAACAGCACGCAGTAGCACATGCTTTTTTTAGGTGCAGCAAGATAAAACAAGAGCAGCTACAATATATTACAATGCCCTAGCAAAATAACTGATATCATTTTGAAAATCTTAAGTAAAGAAGGTTTACTTACATGAGCAAACTAAACTCATCATGTCTCTAAAAGTGCAACTTTTAAGGTCCAGAATGACACATGACTAGTGACAAAGAAAAGGTACTTTAGTGGCAATTACAACGTACAATATTATAAAAGGAACACAATAATACAACCAGCAACAGAGAAGAAGGAGCAAAATAGCCCATACAACCAGTAACAAGCGAAATTGAGAGAGGACCAAAATGGCATATGTAACCAGTGATTTGAAAGAAGAACTACTGTGGTATATCTGACCAGCAATAATAAGGATACAACGGAATATACAACAAACTTCATAGATGGGAAACCGCAATGGTATATACAATCTCTCTGAGGAGCATACTCATATCAAAAGAAATAGGTTGATCCAACATCTGGGGTGAAGTCTCAGACTGAATACAATAATGACACAGCTCAGCAACCACAGTAGTGCTGACTAATTTTTGTCAACTGAAAGAAAATATTTTTTCATGTAGCATGTCTCCCACACAAAAAATTATTATCTTTAAAAATACTACACAGCGCAAAGTATACACCATTTACCTTCCTAACTTGTAGATCAGTCCTTGAGTAAGCATTTGTTTATTATGTAGAGTGTGTTGATTTTAGAGGGGTAAACCTTTTTATCAAGATAGCTACTACCTTCACCAAATAGTTCCTGTTACATGCTGAAAATAAGGATGAGGTAGAATGATATACTAGTCAACACCTTAAACTAAGAAAAATTTACTACTCCGAAGCCCTGCCCATGTATATTGTTTAAAAGAATAGTGACAACAGCTGCACTGTCATGCCAGACTCCAGAAAGAGCAGTTAAAGCCTGAACTACCATGGTTTGTTACTAACTGTTGTAAGAGTGAGCAGAATAAGCCTGAAGTACCACAGACTGTTACTAGTTTTGCAGAGAGTGTGGAGCCAAAATAATAGTACTTAAGGCAATCACTAGGGGCCTTATTACGAGTTTGGCGGTCTTCATCTGGGACCGCCACCGCGGCGGTCCCAGGAAGACTGCCAAGCCTGTGGTGCACCCACTTGCCATAATCCGAGTTGAATCCAGGGCGAGTGGCGAGGTAGTGGTGTCACGGCAGCGGTCTGTTAGGCCCATAGGAGAGCCTAACAAGCAGACCGTCGCACTGACAGCGCTGACTGCTTGTGTGCAATGCACCATGTTGTGCATGCCACAACCTGAACAAACAAAGGTGCAACTACAGGTGAGCACAACATGTGATCCCTCCCACACGCACCCCCATGGCCAGATGCACGTGGGAGCCCTATTAGGGCCCTCTTATCTGTATTTCCGCCACCCTTTTCAAGGCGGTGGAAAAGCTGGTCGTAATCAGAACTGCCAGTATTTACTGCCCCTTTCACACCACCACCACCATGGGATCCTGGATCCTGGTGGAGGTGGCAGTCTTGTGGCGGTCCCACTGCCACCATTGTAATATGGTTGGTGGACCCCCCGTGGTGGTTGGATGGCCACTGTGAAAATAGCAGTCCCAGGACTGCTGGACTCGTAATGAGGCCCCAGGTCTCTTGACAATGAATGATAGACTAAGTGACATAAAAGAAGGACTACAAAGGCATACAGAAGCAAAGAGATTGACGGATGACAATAGTCGCACATACACATGACTTTGATGAAGGACCACAATGACATAGAGAACTAATGACAGAGATAGACTACAATGACACATAGATCAACAAGCAAAATTGTACATCAATCAGTCAATCAATCAGGAACATTTGTAGAGCGCGCTACTCACCCGCGAGGGTCTCAAGGCACTGGGAGGGGGGGGTGCCGCTACTGCTCGAAAGCCAGGTCTTGAGGTGCCTCCTGAAGGAGAGATGGTCCTGGGTCAGTCGTAGGGGGGTGGGGAGGGAGTTCCACGTCTTGGCCGCCAGGTAGGAGAAAGATCTTCCTCCGGTGGTGGTTCTGCGAATCTGTGGGACGGTGGCGAGGGCGAGGCTGGCGGAGCGGAGCTGGCGGAGCGGAGCTGGCGGGTAGGTGTGTAGAACGTGAGGCGGGTATTGAGGTATTCGGGACCCCTGTCGTGGAGAGCCTTGTGGGCGTGGGTGAGGAGCCCGAAGGTGATCCTTTTGCTGACAGGGAGCCAGTGCAGGTCTCTCAGGTGTGCAGAGATGTGGCTGTGTTGGGGAATGTCCAGGATGAGTTGTGCAGATGCGTTCTGAATGCGCTGGAGTCTTTTCTGTAGTTTGGCGGCGGTCCCAGCGTAGAGGGCGTTCCCGTAGTCCAGTCGGCTGGTGACGAGGGCCTGGGTGACTGTCTTCCTGGTTCCAGTGGGGATCCACCGGAAGATCTTTCAGAGCATGTGGAGGGTGTTGAAGCAGGAAGATGTAACGGTGTTGACTTGCTTGGTCATCGTGAGGGAGGAGTCAAGGATGAATCCCAGGTTGCGTGCGTGGTCCGTGGGCTTGGGGGTGGTGCCCAGAGCAGGGGGCCACCAGGAGTCATCCCAGGCGGAGGGGGATGGTCCGAGGATGAGGACTTCCGTCTTGTCTGAGTTCAGCTTCAGACAGCTGAGCTTCATCCATTCTGCGACGTCTTTCATTCCTTCCTGGAAGCTGGCTCTGGTGGTGGCCCGGTCGTTGGTGAGGGAGAGGATCAGTTGGGTGTCATCGGCGTAGGAGATGATGTTGAGGTTGTGTTTGCGTGCGATGGCTGCGAGGGGGCTCATGTAGACGTAGAAGAGGGTAGGACTGAGCGAGGATCCTTGGGGTACGCCGCAGATGATCTTGGTGGCCACTGCGCGGAAGGGCGGGAGACGGACACTCTGAGTTCTGTCCGAGAGGAAGGATGTGATCCATTCCAGGGCTTTTCCTTGGATCCCGGAGTGGTGGAGGCGGGTTGTCAGGGTGTGGTGGCAGACAGTGTTGAATGCGGCCGACAGGTCGAGGAGGATGAGGGTGGCAGTTTCACCATTGTCAAGCAGGGTCCTGATGTCGTCGTGGCTGCGATGAGGGCGGTCTCGGTGCTGTGGTTCGCTCGGAATCCGGACTGCGATGGGTCGATACATCCACAAGAATATGAGCAATCCCTGTGAGAGTCCCGCTCACAATGAAAAGAAGCTGTCTGAGAATGAAGTGGGAAATTCACTTCACTTCAGGAAAATTATGTAAAGGCTGAATAATAAGTGGTTTTTTTAAAATTAAAAATAAACATAATTTTTGTATAGCTTCGTTTCACACCAACAATGATTTTTTTTTTTTAAATAACACTATATACAATATAGAGTTTTATGTACTTCATTTTTTGATTCGAAGTGTCAAAACTGAAAACGTTGATAGTAAGTGGAGAAAGAAAAATCAAACAGATCTGGCTTTCCTATATCTGTAAAGTGTTTTTAAAGTAAATTCCCTTTAATATCGCTAGGGCAGGCAAATGCAAGAAGGTTTGACTACAATCGAATCTAAAGCACTGATAATCATTACTGCTTTTGGGAAAATTATCTAGCAGGTAATTATTTACAAGTAGCTAAGAAATCTGGAAAAGTCTCCCTTAAAACTATGTTCTGGTACAAAATATTTACACAAAAAGCATTTGCAAATCGAGAAGCAAGTTTCAGGTTTGGTTAACATAAAATATTCTGGTTGGGGTGTGGGTTATATATTTTGGGAAACTCACAAAGTTTTACTGACCCGAAGCACAAGTTTACATGTGCAAAAGAGGCATTTGTAGTTCCTAAATTAGACAGGAATGCTTCACCAAATTTGCTGACACTTAGAGCAACAGATGAAAAACTTTGAACATATCCACAAGCATTTATCTTTGCCATTACCGTTATGGAAAGTCCCACTAAACTATTTAAAAAACACGATGGAAGTAAGCGTTTTTCTAGGATGGGGAAAGTAAGGGCCCATTTCTATTTTTCAGGGAAGGGAGGGAGTATCATCATAGGGAAATCTTTTTTCAGTGTAGATAAAAAATGTTTTATCCAGTGACTATTGGACAATATGTAAATCCCAGGGACCAAAGTCTTCAGTGAGGCCTTGTTTGCTGACGCACTGGGTCTAGACAATAAAGGGTTTAGCCTAGCTCCTCTATGTGAGGACTATAGGCCTTGGGCTTCAGCCAAGCCCAGTGTGCACCACTGATTTGGTCTACTTTATTCTTTACATTTCCTTACGCCCTGCCCCACAAGTACTGCATATAGGGCACAGCATTTGGTGATCATCTATACACTGTACATGCAGTGGCGTAACAAAACCTGAGGGGTTCCCTCTGCAAAGTACATGGAGAGGGCCACCTCCCCAGCCCATCACCTATCCCTTTTGCTGAGTGAGTCCCTGGAGCTCGGGCCCCCACACCCTGCTTTGGCTGTGGGGGCTTTTGTTATGCCACTGTGTACATGCTAGGGCTAGCCCATCTTTGCAAGGCTGCAGTTTAGCATTTGACAGAGTCTTTTTTATGTGTTCTCAGAGTTCATATAACATGATAAACTGCCATAGAAACAGGTTTTGTTTCCAAAGGGTATGGCATATACATTATTGCAGGAATCATGGAATATGAATGCATCCTTTGCCTGAGGACCATGTTCAAACCAATGAGGATTCCAGACATGAGGGGCAATTAAAAAAGGCATTTACAAGAATAGCCCTCTGTTGGAAATGACCATCGTTTCTGTGGCCGGTCACCCCACCGTGCACACTCCCCGTGAGTGAGCCCGCTCCCGCCGCCACTTTTCTCAGCTGTGCTCCCGGCCCCGACCGCCGGAACTGCTTCTGCACCATCTGTATTTTTCTCCTGCTAACCCCTCTGCATTTTGCCTCCGTGTAACCTTGCTTGCTCTCCTCCTACTCTCCCCTGTTATTTCACTGCATTTTGCCTCCGTGTAACCTGCTTGCTGTCCTCTGTTGTTGTTCTGCATTTTCGCCGTTTCACTTGTCTTTTCCTCTGTGACCCCTTCGTCTGCTGCTTCCCCCTCACTGTTGTGCCCAGCCCCTGCCGCGTTTCCCGCCACCTCCCCGCCGCTGCCCCCCTGCGGCCCGCCCCCTTCCCTCGCTCGCCATTCCCATTCGCCACCCCGCTCCCGCCTCCCAGCTGACCCTCCCTCCCACTGGACCATATATGGAAGAGTGATCACGGTGAGGAGCAGTGACCTTGTCCCTCTGGGCCGGTCACCCCACCGTGCACACTCCCCGTGAGTGCGCCTGTTCCCGCCGCCACTGCTCTCAGCTGTGCTCCCGGCCCCGACCGCCGGAACTGCTTCTGCACCATCTGTATTTTTCTCCTGCTAACCTCTCTGCATTTTGCCTCCGTGTAACCTTGCTTGCTCTCCTCCTACTCTCCCCTGTTATTTCACTGCATTTTGCCTCCGTGTAACCTGCTTGCTCTCCCCTGTTGTTGTTCTGCGTTTTCGCCGTTTCACTTGTCTTTTCCTCTGTGTCCCCTTCGTCCGCTGCTTCCCCCTCACTGTTGTGCCCAGCCCCTGCCGCGTTTCCCGCCACCTCCCAGCTCCCCGCCGCTGCCCCCCTGCGGCCCCGCCCCCTTCCCTCGCTCACCATTCCCATTCGCCACCCCGCTCCCGCCTCCCAGCTGACCCTCCCTCCCACTGGACCATATATGGAAGAGTGATCACGGTGAGGAGCAGTGACCTTGTCCCTCTGGGCCGGTCACCCCACCGTGCACACTCCCCGTGAGTGAGCCCGCTCCCGCCGCCACTGCTCTCAGCTGTGCTCCCGGCCCTGACCTGGCCTGCGCCCAGTGCCAGGACCCCTGGCCCCCGCAGACCCCAGCCCACCCGTCTGACTTACGACGCGACCGACCTCAACGCACTCAACACCGGACGCACCCCTAAATGCTGCCGAGCCACCCCGAGACGGGCTCACGGACCCTTCAGCTGCCACGCCTGCAAGTTCGCCTGCATCCGGACCTGCACCACACCCGCCAAGTAGAACACCACCAGCAACCACCTGAAGTGCATCCTTCTCAACATCCGATCCATCCACAGACACGCCATCCAACTCTGGAACCTGATCGACACAACATCCCCAGACGTCGCCTTCCTCACGGAGACCTGGATGAACGCCTCCTCAGTGCCAGACATCGCTATTGCCATCCCGGACGGATACAAGATCACCCGGAGGGATCGCACCACCAACCAGACCGGAGGCGGCATCGCCATAGTCCACAGGAACACCATCCGCATCACGACCACCACCGACGACACCCTCAAAGCCGCCGAACACCTGCACTTCCAGATCCACACCGACCCCAAGACCACCCTCAGAGGTACCCTCATCTACAGACCCCCGGGACCATGCTCACAGTTCAGCGAAGACATCGCCGACCTCATGAGCCCGCACGCCCTCCCTCCGCTGACTACATCCTCCTCGGGGACCTCAACTTCCACCTGGAGAACAACAACGACCGCAACACCACCACCCTGCTTGACAACCTCACCAACCTCGGACTCAAGCAGCTGGTGACCACCCCCACCCACCTCACCGGACACACCCTCGACGCCGTCTTCTCATCCAGCAAAGACATCGCCTTCAGCCACGCCACCGGACTCCACTGGACGGACCACAGCTGCGTCCACTTCAGCTTCAGAAGGACCACGATCCACCACCACCAGCGACAGGTCGCACGAAGAAGCTGGAACAAGATCACGGCCGACCAACTCGCCGCCTCCCTGAGCCAGCACCCTCCCGCCAGCTCAGCGAACCCCAGCCAGGCCGCAAACAACCTGACGAAGTGGATCAGCAACTGCGCAGACGACCTCGCCCCACTGAGGAACCCGCCCAGCAGACCCGGCAGCAAGCTGGCCCCATGGTTCACCGACGAACTCAAGAGCTCCAAGAAGAACTGCCGAGCCCTCGAGAGAGCCTGGAGAAGAGACCCAACACCTGACAACATGACCACCCTCAAACTCGCCACCCGAAAGCACCATCAATTGATCCACGCCACCAAGAAAACAGCATTCAAGGAGCGGCTGGACAACAACACACACAACAGCAAGGAACTCTTCAACATCGTGAAGGAGCTCTCCAACCCCAACGCCGGAAACAACGACATCACACCATCGCAAGAACTCTGCAACTCACTCGCCTCCTACTTCCACAACAAGATCGCTGACATACACTACAGCTTCAGCACACAACCAACGCCCCCCACGACCGCACCAACGCCACCCACCACCACCCTCCGCGCCTGGACCCCGATCAGCACCGAAGACACCATCCGCACGATGAACTCCATCCACTCCGGATCCCCGACCGACCCCTGCCCCCACCACATCTTCAACAAGGCCGACGCTGTCATCGCACCCCACCTGCGAGACATCATCAACACCTCCCTCGACACCGCCACCTTCCCGGAGAGCTGGAAGCACGCCGAACTCAGCGCTCTTCTAAAGAAGCCATCAGCCGACCCCACCGACCTCAAGAACTTTCGCCCCATCTCACTGCTCCCGTTTCCCGCTAAAGTCATCGAGAAGACCGTCAACAAGCAGCTAGCCGCCTTCCTCGAGACGAACGGATCCCTCGACCCCTCGCAGTCTGGCTTCCGGGCCAACCACAGCACAGAGACCGCCCTGATCGCAGCCACCGACGACATCCGAGCCCTGCTCGACAACGGAGAAACAGCGGCCCTCATCCTCCTGGACCTCTCCGCGGCCTTCGACACTGTCTGCCACCGCACCCTAGTACAGCGCCTCAGCAACGTCGGAATCCAGGAGAAGGCACTGGAATGGATCACCTCGTTCCTCGCCGGCAAGACACAGAGAGTCCGCCTCCCCCCGTTTAGATCAGAAGCCACTGAAGTCATCTGCGGCGTTCCTCAAGGCTCCTCGCTCAGCCCAACCCTCTTCAACGTCTACATGAGCCCTCTCGCAGCCATCGCACGCCAACACAACCTCAACATCATCTCCTACGCCGACGACACCCAGATGATCCTCTCCCTCACCAACGACCCCGCCACCGCCAGAACCAACCTACACGAGGTGAGGACAGAAGTAGCCAAGTGGATGATGAGCAGCCGCCTGAAACTGAACTCGGACAAGACGCAAGTCCTCAACCTAGGATCTTTACCCACCGCCTGGGACGACTCCTGGTGGCCCCCCGCCTTGTGCAGTGCACCCAAACCAACAGACCACGCACGAAACCTAGGCTTCGTCCTGGACTCCTCCATCACCGTGACCGGGCAAGTCAACGCCGTATCCTCATCCTGCTTCAACATCCTGCGCATGCTACGAAAGATCTTCCGGTGGATCCCCACCGAGACCAGGAAGACGGTCACCCAGGCCCTCGTCACCAGCCGTCTGGACTACGGCAACTCCCTCTACGCCGGAACCACCACCAAACTCCAGAAGAGACTCCAGCGGATCCAGAACGCCTCAGCCCGACTCATCCTGGACATCCCCCGTCGCAGCCACATCTCCGGACACCTGAGAGACCTGCACTGGCTCCCGGTCAGCAAGAGAATCACCTTCCGTCTCCTGACCCACGCACACAAAGCATTGCACAACCAAGGACCAGCATACCTCAACAGCCGCCTCAACTTCTACGCGCCCACACGCCACCTTCGTTCGACCAGCCACGCCCTCGCCGCCATCCCCCGGATCCGAAGAGCCACCACAGGAGGAAGGTCCTTCTCCTACTTGGCCGCCAAGACTTGGAACTCCCTCCTGTCCCACCTCCGCCTGACCCAGGACCACCTCGCCTTCAGGAAGCAGCTCAAGACCTGGCTGTTCGAGCAGTAGCGGACCTCCCCCCCCCGAGCGCCTTGAGACCCTCCGGGTGAGTAGTGCGCTATATAAATGCTGTGATTGATTGATTGATTGATTGGTGTACACCCATATGTTTGCCTTGACACTTTTTGCTGGCTTCAGAACTCTGTGCACTTTACCCTGCCTAACCAGGAGCAAAGTGCATTTGCTCACCCTTTCAACATGACTCAGTGCCTGGCTGTGCAGGTTGAAACTGCAAACTTGACCTGGCAAAATACATTCTTTCTAACAGGCCTAAACCATACTTTTAAATATTATTAAGACATGCAAAAATAGTCTTTACTGTCCATTAAGGCAGGGTGCATAGTGTTTAAGAGAATGTAGGAGAGAAGGATCTGCACCTTATGTTTCCCCGACTTTTTTTCTGATGTTAACACTGGTTTCTGGCTATAGTCTGGCTGGGACCCTGCTGATCAGGGCCCTAGCCTCTCTGTTCTCTCTAAACAACTTGGAGTGCATACTAGATGCACTAGTGATTGAATACTGTGGTACCTTATGAGCCCCTAGTATATGGTACCTTAGGTACCAAGGGCATTGGTACTTCACAGGCCTACCAGGGGCTGAAGCATGTATTATGCCACCCCTGGGAAGCAGACTAAATCTGACACCACAGGCCTGCTACCGCAGCCTGGGTGAGGTAGTGTTAGCACTCCTCACTGAGATATAGGTTCACTATATCTCTACCTACACACACATATAACCCTATCAGTCACCCCTAAGGCAGGCTCTATCAATCCTGAGGGCAGGGTGCTTGGTTTCCATGTGAGGTGGTGCTTCTGCCTGAGCAGGGCCCCTCTGCAGCTCTCAGAGTCCATTCTCTGTGGCTGTTTGTGGATGCGGTTAAACCATATACTCTTAAGTGCATTATAACCTAGCGGTAAATGCTAACTTTGGAATGGCTGCATCAAAACATGTTGTGTTTGGTGTCAAACACTTTGGAATCATACCCCCACACCAGCAACTGGTGTGGGAGTATGATCCCACCCTTCTAGAGGGATAGACATGTATCCACTGTGGAAACACGGTAGAATCCTGAAGAGCCCTGGCATCACAAAATGGATGCCACCATTCACAGACACTGTGCTGCCCTCCTGCTGATGACCGGAACTCGCAGTGGAGGAGGCCCAACAATAGGCATCCTGTCACAGGGAGGTGTGGGCACCTCCCAGACAGGGTTTAGTGTATTGGGGCTGGGTGGGTGCACTCCTGGAGTGCTTTGAAGTCCTGCACTGGGGGAGCAGTAGGCTCCTCTGTGCATATGCCAGCTCAAACCGGTTCAGGGGCTACCAGCCCCTGCTATGGCGTGAAACTGGACAAAAGGAAGTGGGTGTAGCCACCCACTCCCCTGACCCTCCCATAGGTGGGGTCATAGAGCTAGTTCCTCCCTTCCTTGTAGTATAAGTTAGGGAACCCTTGTCATTGCAAACTAGATATCCCTGGACGACGCTTTGAAGAAGAATCCTGGACCTTCGACGTTCCACTACCTCTGGAAGACTGAAGAATCTCCCTTGGACTCAAGGAGTGACTCCCCTGCTTGGCGGGCACCAAAACTTTGCATCAACGGTTGCAAACTTTCCTGCTCCTGCCGGAGTCCGAAGTTCCTGCAGCCCCAGAAGTGGATTTCCTGTCTTCTCCAAGGCCATCGTGAGTCTCCACTGACGCTGAGGAAAGTGGACCCCACGAGTGATGAGGAACCGCAACACCTGGGTACCGGGCGCTATTTTCGAGTGCAACCCCTTCACGAGAATCTACAAACTTGTGCATTGGACCACGTGTTGTCCAAGCCTCCAGCAGGATTTTCTCTGAAGATCAGAGGCCTACCTTGTCCCGAGTGACCGTGGGCTCCTGGTGAGTGAATCCTCCCGAGGCGTCTTTGCTATCCCTTGCCAGTTGGCTTGTGGGTCCCCAGAAGACTTTTCCACAAAACCATAGGGCTATCCTGGTTGCTCCAGGCCTGCCCTGACTTACCCTCACTGGGTGAGTCCCTCAGACCTTGCTGGTCTGCACCGCTGACTTTTTACACTTTCCATGAGACTTGCTGTTTCCAAGGCTTGTTGGCTCTAATCTGGTCACCGACACCGTAGTAAGCTGCAGATTATGTGGGACACACCGAATCCAGCTCCTGGCTGTTGTCAATACATCCTGGACCTCGTGGCAAAGAGTCAAGACATTGAAGAAGAAGTGTAGTACGTGCACTACCTGTGGAGTTGTTAGATGGTATTGGTAGGTGTACCGTGCTCCGGGGTATCACTCTCCGAAGTGGAGTGTAGATATAAATTTAAAGGTGCACCCCCAGGATTTGGGGTGTGTCCCCCAGGCACTGGTGGTGGTCCTCCGAAGAGGTTTTTAATTTTTAAGTGAGTTTATCACAAGTTGGTATTTTTTCAAAGAAAATCTTTATTGATCAATAAAGATTTTCTTCGAAAAAATACAAACTTGTGATAAACTCACTTAAAAATTAAAAACCTCTTCGGAGGACCACCACCAGTGCCTGGGGGACACACCCCAAATCCTGGGGGTGCACCTTTAAATTAAAATTAAAAAAAATAAAAAGAGTCAAGACACCCATGATCACCTTAAATCATGTGATCACTGTGAGCATCCATCGTCCTCGCCCCGGGTCACTGCCAAGTGACTTTGAACACTGTCCCCTCTGCTTCCAGGTCTTCCTTCTTCTGAATCCAGCCTTGGATTCCACCGGACACTTCTCCTGTCTTCACAAACAGCAAGTCTTCTTTGGCTCCCATTGAAAACGACGCCACGACCCGACACCAAAAGACACCTATGCACCTGGCTTCCCTGGATGAGGTAACTCCAGCACTACGATGCTCTTGTGGGTGTTGGCTCTAGAACTACTTACCCTGTAAGTGACTTGCTTATAGACTCTCCCGAAGTATCCTAAAACTCTAAATTTCCAATCGCGACTTGCTCCATTGAAGTCAATTGGGATCCACGGCTGTGTTCTCACACTGCATGCGTCTCCCGTGTGTCCTTTACTTACCTGCCTTGGGTGGATTAGTGAGGCCCCAGCACTTCTGAAGGCCCTAGGCCTTGTCTCCTTGCAGGTCGTTGTCTCTAAGTCTCTTTTTTAGTATATGGTCTGGTATGCTCCTAGGGTCCCAGCCATATTTGTGCTTTACTTGTTGTGAAATGTTGATTTGTCCATATGTCCTTGACTTCTAATCTCATAAAGAGATTAGTAGAGTGTGTCTAGTAATAAATACATATATATTTTATATATATACCTGTGTGGTGTCCTTTCATTTAGTAATTCAAGAGATTATAAGGTAAAACAAGCTGCTTTACATTCCTATAAAGACTTAGCCTGAAGGCTGCTCTCCACAGCTACCACTAGGATAGCTTTCTTAAAAAGGTTGTCTTAAACCTATCTACTATAAGAGTCGATTTTTGTACTGGTGCAAGGAAGCCACTTTAACTAGTGACCAGCATATACCAGGCCAACTTCTCACAGAGAAGGACCTGAATACCCCATTAATGAGGTGTGAACTTGCTCCCTGATCTCAGACAAAGGCCTTGGAAGCAGAACAATGTTCTGTTTCTCTGGCAGGCTGATTATGTTTAATTAACATCAAAGGGGCCTTTCCCTGTCCCAGGAAGATATAGCTAACCCCTTGGATGCCCCTTGAATTGTTTACATTGCTAATTGTTTTAATGTTTATTTATTAAATAATGATTTTGTTTTTTAGTAGAGAGATGTTGGGCTATTAAGGGGGAATAGATTATTTTAGAATGTATATTTTAATTTTTCAATTTAAGTTAATAATGTTTAAGATATGCACATTATGTTTTAAATTGTAAAATGTATTTAATTATATTCAGCTTTTATTTTATTGTGACATTTTATCTGAGTTATGATGTATTGTAATGTTATTTTTAGAAAGTAAATGATTAAATATTTAAAAAATAATAATAATAATTTTTAATAAATTTGAATTTATTTAGATGTTTAAGTTAAAAATATCCAATTTTTTCATGAAATTTTTATAATTGTGTAAAATATATAAAGTTAATAAAATATTCAGAAAAAATATATAAAAACATTTTAAAAATGATGCAATCTATAAATATAAGAAATTAATGATAACGTTTATTTAGAAAATTTGGTTACTTGAAACAAATAATATTACAATTTTTAACAGTTTATGAATGGTATATAATAATAATGATTTTTTTAAAAACTTTAACATTAAATTAAATATACATTTTATTTTTTTTAATTTAAATGTTTATATAAATTTTAGTAGTGTAAATCAGCGGCCGATTCCGAAGGTCGCATCTCCGTTTAATTTCCGACCGTGGCATTCCAATGCTTGCGGTCGGAAAGAATCCGGTGAGTCATTCTGGTAGGCCTATAGTCTAGTCGGAGACCTGCCCGTAATCACATATGGTAGCCTTTCCGCCCGTGGGATTACGACACTCGGTGTCCGGCAGGCTTTCCATATCGGGTTTTCCGACATGGAAAGCCCGTCCGAGACCGAGTATGCCGATGCGGCCTCTGGTTGGGTGCCAAGGGGGCATCTATGGTGCTCCCCTGTTCATCCCTGCATCGTATGGCAGGCACCCTGAGGTGCCTGCCACACGGTGCAGGGATGAACACAGACTCCCATTCCTCTATGGGAGCTTGTGTTACAGCCGGTTTACTGCTGTAACATGAGCTCCCATAGAGGACTGGGAGCATGCAACCTAACAGTGCTCGGTCGCATCATGATGAGGCGGTCGGGACCGCAGACCAGAGGTTGGTCGGTCCCGTTTCCGAGACGGTGCCTTCCGCCTGACATCGTAATAGGCCCCTTAGTGTCTTATATTATAATATGTTTAAAAATGTAGATATTTATAAAAGTGTGATCATTTTTAATATTGAGGGCCTGATGCGAGTTTGGCGGTGCAACGCCAGGCCTGCACCAGTTTTTCTCATGTCTGGCAGGCTTTCTTTTACATTCCCATGGCGGTATCCTGAAAATGGGCACCACAATGAGGACGCCAAATACAGTTTCTGCACGTTATAGACTGGAAAGTCCATGCCGTGCAGGAACTGGGGTGCATACAGACAGGGGGGCACATGTTGTGCCCTCCTGTGTACATCAACAGGATGTGAGGCACCAAGGGGCCCTGAAGGGCCCCCTTTGTTTCCTCTCCATCACAATTTTCATGATGGTTGAACCTCCTGGAAAAATGTGGCAGAGAGGAAACTCATATTATGCTTGGGAGGCCTAAGGTGATGCTGCCAAGCATATTTTGGCCTCCTGACTGCTGCCTTAGGACCGCCTTACCCTTGGTGGTGGCCCGATGAGTGCCACACTGCAGGACTGCCTGCAGTATTACGACTGCAGTGGTTGGGCTGCCACTAGACCGCGGCACTGCCGAAATCAAGGATCCCGCTCTGCCGACGGTCTTTTACCGGCAGGGATATGGTGGTGGTGCTTCAGCTAGCACCGCATAGCATATTCTGAGTTGCCATTTCACTGCCCTTTTCATAGCATTGTACCCACCATGTAATAGGCGGTGGAATGGCAACAGGCGCCCTGCTGTATTTGGACCTGGGGGTGAATGCGGGGGACACATGTAGTGCCACCATAGATTTGCACTCCCATCTTCTGCACGGCATTGCATGTATGCCACACCATGAAGGGAGGTGCAGGAAGGTGCAGTCAGTTATCTGACTGTGGTGGTCTGCATGATAGGACATTCCATGAGCCCAGCAGACTGCTGCCGTCAGATCGCTGCAGGACCGCCCACCAGATCAGGATTTAACTCACAATCTGTCAGTCGGTCACACCACGGCTTTGGCAGTACTACAACAGATGGCTTACACCGTCAGCTGTAGGACCACCAAAGTCATAATAAGGCCCTTTGTTTTTAATTTTTTATAGATTCCCCAAGGTTGTTTAGATTGGAGTGGGAATAGTAAATGTAACCTTGTTAGTGTCCAATGCCGTCTATGAGTTAGTTTAGATTGGAGTGGGAATAGTAAATGTCCCACTTTTAATGCAACACCTTCTACGAGTTGGTTTACATTGGAGTTGGAATAGTAAATGTCACCCCTGTAGTGTCCAGCAACTTCCCTGGTATGATTGTACTGGAGTGGGAATAGGAAATGTCACCGCTCTAGTGTCCAACAACTTCTATGAGTTAGTTTAAATTGGAATGGGAATGGTAAATGTCACCACTTTTGTGTTCAACACCTTCTACGAGTTGTTTTAGATTGGAGTGAGAATAGTAAATGTCTCACTTTAGTGTCCAACATCTAGTAAGAGTTGGTTTAGATTAGAGTGTGAATAGTAAATATCACCCCTTTAGTGTCCCACACCTTTCCCAAGTTTGGTTAGACTGGAGTGGAAATAGTAAATGTCACTCCTTTAGTGTCCAACACCTTCCCCAATATGATTCGGCTGGAGTTGGAATAGTAAAAGTCACCATTTTAGTGTCCAACCCATGTTGGGTTATGTTGGCATGGGAATAATAAATTAAATGTCACCCTTTTACGGCTCTATTATGAGTCAGGCAGTCCACGGACCACCAGATTCAGGGGGGCGTTGCGAAGAGGAAACATAGGGGCCCCAACAGGGCCTCCTGGTGCCCCAAATCATGTGGATGCACATAGGGGGGCGCAACATGTGCCCCACATGGGCATGCACCCCAATTCCTTCAAGGCATAAACTTTACAGTCCATGGCGTGCAGGAACTGTTTTTGGCATTCCCATTGTGGTGGCCATTTTCACGGCACCGCTGTGGGAAGGTAAAAAAAAAGCCCTTACTTGCAATCTGGCGGGCGCCCTGAACACAGGTTTGGGCCTGACCGGGCCCGCACCACCAAACTCGAAATCAGGCTTTTAATGTCCAAGCCCTTCCCCAATTTAGTTTAGATTGGAGTGAGAATAGTAAATGCCAACCTCTTAGTGTCCAACACATTTCCCAAGAACGTTTAGATTGGAGTGGGAATAGTAAATGTTATCACCGTAGTGTGCAACTCCTTACCCAAGTTGGTTTAGACTGGAGTAAGAATAGTAAATGTCACCCCTTTAGTGTCTAACACCTTCCTCAATATGGTTAGAATGGAGTAGGAATAGTAAATGCCACCCTTTTAGTATCCCACACCTTCTACGAGTTGATTTACATTGGAATGGTAATAGTAAATGTCACTACTTTAGTGTCCAGCACCTTCCCCATTATGGTCAGAGTAGAGCCGGAAAAGTAAATGCCACCCCTTTAGTGTCCAACACCTTCCCTTATATTGTGGGTTTGAAGTCAGCATAGTAAATGTCACCCTTTTAGTGTCCAACACATTCCCCAAGTTGGCTTACATTGGAGTGGGAATAGTAAATGTCACCCTTTAAGCATCCAACACCTACCCAAGTTGGTTTAGGTTGGAGTAGGAATAGTAAATGTCCTCCATTTAGTGTAGAAGATTTTATACATATTTGTATAATGTACATTTTCACATGTTATTTTAGATTGAATTTAATTTTTACAAATGTTTAAACTTTTTGAATGCATTTTTTAAACATTATTTAACATATTTTAATTAGTAAATATTACATAAATGTATATATTTTATGCAAATATTTAATTTATAATTTACGCATTTTACAAAATATTATACAATATTGTTTGACGACATGCTTAACATCAACAATATTGTTTATACTCTGTATTTTACATTTATTGAACTTTTTTTATATATTCCCTATTGACTTCTATGGAGGGATAGTAATTATTTTTAGTTTAATTTGGCAGCCAATTTTCTCACAGCTACCTTCAATGTTGCAGTCTATTAGTTCCGTTTTGAGTTTTTTATCCAGTACCGCAGTCATGGTTAGGTGCTGCTGTTTGTTGGAACAGGTAAGCCCTTTCAAAAGGATTTTTTTATGGGTTTTGAGGGTAGGGTGGACTTAGGATGGATGTTTAAAGTTTGGACATAGTGCAGTTTAGGAGTTTATAATGTATTTAGATGTGTGTTTATGAATGTTTTGCACTATTTTGTCGTATCACATTTTTTTACTAAGGTATGATAATATAATGTTAAAATAAGGAATGTTACTTATGTTTTGATGATTAAATGTAATGTTTGTGTATATTTGGGACTGTAATGTATTGTATGGGTTGGTGTTTATTTTCCTTTTACAGGTTTTTGTCAATGAACAATTTTAATGTGAATTTCGAGTTTACAATTTTGCTTTAAAGGAAATCAGTTTTAGTTTTTATAAATATATTCTTTTTACTTAGATTTTGTTTTGTTGGGTTTCCTAGAGCAGCTCTGTTCTTTAAACACTTTCTCAGTCTAATATATGGAGCCTACATACTTTGGATTTGTTTGAAGGAGTTCAATTGGATTGTTTATATATTTTTGCATATTTTTGGGCTTTTTGAAATCATGTTCTTCATTTATTTATGGATTATTATTATTTGTTACATGGAGGTGGAGAAAGATCTACAGCTGCAAAATAGTAAGGGCCTGATTACGATGTCGGTCGGAGGCTTTCTAACTGAGATGGTAGGTTTAAGTCCGACTGCCGTATTATGATGACGGCAGTCGCAGTTTAAACCGGCCGGGGGAATCCGACGTGGTTCTGACAGGCTCAAGGAGCCCGTTGGCCAATCGAAATGCCCTCACAATCCCTTAAGGATGGCGTTTCCGCTGTTGGGATTATGATATCAGTTTCTGACAGCCAATCCATGTCGGTTGTTGGAAACTGACTTTGGGGGCCCCTAGCAGGGCCCCCTTATCCCCTGGTCCTCCGCATATGGCCCTGGGGGGCCTAAACATCCCTGCAATGCGTGGCAGGCACCATAAGGTGCATGCCACACAGTGCAGGGATTTTTAAAAGCTGCCATTTTTCAATGGGGGTTTGAGCTGCGGGAGGTTTCAGTCCACTACACATGCTCCTATTGAAAAATTGATGTTTCTGACCGCACCATATGCGGTTGCATCCAAATAATGAAGCCGGAACCGCTGACCTGAGGTCAGTCAGTCCACAATCTGCAACGGTATCCCAATATCGTAATGAGGGCCCAAGTGTTATATTGATTTTGTGTTGTGTGTGGTAAATGCAATATATTGTTTATGTTATGTTTATGTTACTATTATGTGGAGTTGTTAGGATCATGTGTTGTATTTATTAAATATGACAAATTGAGTTTGTTTTTGAGTTGTTTAGTTGCTTAGTAATGAACTCTTTAAAATAATCATTATGCATATTCTCACCAAAGCAGTGTTTATTTATGTTTTTGATTTTAAATATTATTTCACTGATGTAATAAAAGATGTATATAATTATTAAAAAATAATATTCATTTGGTTTATTGAATTAGGATAAAACTGCCCTATGGGCACTCGGTAACATCTCTTTTACAATTGCAGCTTGTGCAGCGGCTGGAACAGGTTCAGAGCACAAGCTGCTATTGAAAAATTGATAATTTCAAACATCCCTGCACCATGTGGTGCCTGCCACATGGTGCAGGGATGTATTTGCCTCCCAGGCTCCATTCTGGAGGGCCCAGGGGGAAGAGGGTCCTGCTAGGTGTCCCCAAAGTCACTTTTGTCTGCCTTTTCATGGTGGGCCTATCGCCCTGAAAGGGCAGGTGGAAAGCGTCATCGCAATCCCAACAGCGGAGCCGAGACTGGCGTACTATTCCACCCACCACCCTAACGGGCATTGTAAGCCCATCGGAAGCAGAGCGGAATTCCCCTGTGGGTTTTCCTCCACCCGCCAGTATTGTAATTGGCATTGGGCTTGTTTCATTAGGTTATTTGCTGAAGAGAAGATTAGGATTCGGTTTTTGTTATTTTGATTGTCAAGTTGAAGGAAGGGTTCTCCTTTATGTGCAATTGTCAAATGGTCTGGTCTTTGTATGTCTTGGTATCTTCTACAAGCAGGTGGGGTATCACTGATGACTTTTTACTGCATGCAATTAGATGTTTTTAAGTGGGGATGGTTGGTAGTTGGCCTGTTGTGTTTTCACACACTTTGGGTAGCCTGTCTTTAAGGATTTTACTTGTGGGTTCCTGAGAACTAGTGCTTGCCTCTCTTATATCTTGTAAAATTTCTCTAAATTCTATTTTTGTCACATTTGGGGGGTGGTTGTGCTCTTTTATATTAATCGCAACATTTTCCTTTGTAGGTACCCTTCCATAGCATGCATTAGAGTAATATTTAGTACATTACCAGTTTAAAGTTTCTATCAATGCACTTTTTTGGCTGTAGTTGTAGCCCATGTAAGTTAATAATTGCTTTCCATTCTGTGAAGTGGTAAATTTGGCACCTTCTGCCAATCAATCAATCAATCAATCAATCAATCAATCAATCAATCAATCAATCAGGTCAACTGTAAAGCGCACTACACACCCGGGCCGGTTTCAAGGCACTGGGGGGGAGGGGAGGAAGTTACTGGTCGAAGAGCCAGGTCTTGAGTTGTCTCCTGAAGGTCAGCAGATCTTCGGTTTGGCGTAGGTGGATGGGGAGGGTGTTCCAGGTCTTGGCGGCGTGATGGAAGAAGGATCTGCCTCCGGAAGTAGTTCTCCGAATGCGTGGGACCGTGGCCAGGGCGTGGTCCGCGGAGCGGAGTTTCCTGTTGGGTACGTAGAAGGAGAGTCGGCTGTTGAGATAGGCTGGGCCGGTTTTGTGGAGTGCTTTGTGTGCGCGGATCAGGAGCTTGAAGGAGATTCTCTTGTCGACGGGGAGCCAGTGTAGGTTCCTCAGGTGGGGGGAGATGTGGTCGCGGGACGTCGAGGATCAGGCGTACAGAGGCATTCTGGATTCTCTGTAGTCTGCTGATGAGTTTGGCCGAGGTTCCGGCATAGAGGGCATTTCCGTAGTCGAGCCTGCTGCTGACCAGGGCTTGGGTGACTGTTTTCCTCGTGTTTGTCGGGATCCATCTGAAGATCTTGCGGAGCATGCGGAGGGTGTTGAAACAGGTGGAGGAGACTGCGTTGACTTGTTTGGTCATGGAGAGTTTTGAGACGAGGATGACTCCCAGGTTGCGTGCGTGGTCGGTGGGAGCCGGGATGGACCCCAGAGATGTGGGCCACCAGGAGTCGTCCCATGCGGAGGGGTTGGACCCGAGGATGAGGATTTCTGTCTTGCCTGTGTTCAGTTTGAGGCAGCTGTCCTCCATCCAGTCGGCGACAGCCTTCATTCCCTGATTGAGGTTGGATTTGGCGGTGAGGCGGTGCTTGGTGAGGGAAAGGATCAGTTGTGTGTCGTCGGCGTAGGAGATTATGTTGAGGTCGTGATGCCGGGCGATGCGTGCTAGTGACGCCATGTAGACGTTGAACAGCGTCGGGCTGAGGGAGGATCCTTGTGGGACGCCGCAGATGATCTTGAAAACCTCGGAGCGGAAAGAGGTGAGGCGGACTCTCTGAGTTCTGCCGGAGAGGAAGGAGGTGATCCAGTCCAGGGCTTTGCTTTGGATCCCTGCGTCGTGGAGGCGCGTGCGTAGTGTGCGGTGGCAGATGGTGTCCAAGGCGGCGGAGAGGTCCAGGAGGATGAGGGCTGCTGTCTCGCCATTGTCTAGCAGTTTTCTGATGTCGTCTGTGGCGGTGATGAGGGCGGTCTCGGTGCTGTGGTTGCTGCGGAATCCTGATTGTGATGGGTCCAGGATGTTGATGTCTTCGAGGTGATGGGTGAGCTGGGTGTTCACTATCTTCTCGATGACCTTAGCTGGGAACGGGAGCAGGGAGATGGGCGGAGGTTTTTGAGGTCGCTCGGGTCAGCTTTGGGTTTCTTCAGTAGGGCGTTGATCTCTGCGTGCTTCCAGCTCTCAGGGAAGGTGGCGGTCCCGAAGGAGAGGTTGATGATTTTGTGCAGGTGGGGTGCGATGGAGTTGCTGGCTTTGTTGAAGATGTGATGTGGGAGGGGGTCTGAAGGGGAGCCGGAGTGGATAGATCCCATGGTCTTGATAGTGTCCTCGATGATCACGTTAGCCCAGGTGGTCAGGGCTTCGTGGGTGGTGGGGTGCGGTGGGTTAGGTGCGGCGTGATCGGCCGGGGTCATCCGGGGTCTGAAGCTGTTGTGGATGACGGTGATTTTCCGGTGGAAGAAGGTGGCAAGCGAGTCACACAGGGCTTGTGATGGTGGGATGTCGTTGGCAGAGCTGGGGTTGGAGAGTTCTTTTACGATGGTGAAGAGCTCCTTGCTGTTGAGCGCGTTGTTGTTGCGGCGGTCTGTGAAGGAGGTCTTTTTGGCGGTCCTGATGAGGTGGTGGTTGCGGATGGCGTCTTTGCAGGCACTGTGGCTGTCTGCCGTCTTGTCCCTGTTCCGTGTGTTTTCCAGTTTCCGGCAGGTGCGTTTGGAGTCGAGGAGTTCCGGGGAGAACCAGCTGACTCTTCTGCTGGTGCCTCTGTTGGTGGGGTTTTTCAGTGGTGCGATGGTGTTGGCGCAGTCATTCATCTAGCGTTCGAGGGAGAGTGCCCTCTCATCCGAGTTGGTGGGGTTCGTCGGAGGGTTGGGTGCGAGGCTTGTCTGGAGTTGTTCTTCATTGATCTTGCCCCAGCAGCGGCGGGGGGTCTGTAGGGTGCGGTGGGGTGCGAGCGGATTTCGGAGGGAGAAATGGATGCAGTGGTGGTCGGTCCAAGTGAGTTCGGAGATGTGGCTGAAGGTGACGTGGGGGCTTGAGGAGAAGATTGCATCAAGTGTGTGGCCGGCGGTGTGGGTCGGGGTTGTGACGAGCTGTTTGAGTCCGAGGTTGGTGAGATTGTCGATCAGGGTCGAGGAGTTACTGTTGTTGTTGTTTTCCAGGTGATAGTTCAGGTCTCCGAGGAGGATGTAGTTGGTGGAGGTCAGTGCGTGTGGGCTGATGAGGTCGGCGATGGAGTCGCAGAATTGAGCCCGGGGTCCTGGTGGTCTGTAGACGAGGGTGACTCTAAGGGTGGCCTTGGGGTTCGTGTGGATCTGGAAGTGCATGTGTTCGGCGGTGCTGAGGTTGTCGTTGGTGTTTGTAGAGATCTTGATGGTGTTTTTGTGAACGATGGCGATGCCTCCTCCGGCTCTGTTTACGTGGTCTCTGCAGGTGATCTTGTACCCGTTTGGGATGGCTATGGCGATGTCTGGCGCCGAGGTTTCGTTCATCCAGGTTTCGGTCGGGAAGGCGACGTCCGGAGATGTAGTGTCGAGTACGTTTCAGAGTTCGATGGCGTGTTTGTGTGCGGAGTGAGTGTTGATCAGGATGCATCTGAGCTGGTTGGTTTCCGTTGTGGTGGGTATCTTGGTCCTTTCGTTGCAGGAAAAGTTGCAGTTTCGGCAGGTGAAGGGGCCGTGGGTGCGCCTCGTGGCGACCTTGCAGCAGGTGTGAGTTCTTCCTGGGTTGAGAGCGATGAGGGTCTTGGCGTCGTAGCGGAGACGGTGCTCCTCGTGTCTGGCGCGGGGGCCAGGGGATCTGGCGCTGGGCACGGTCCAGGCGCGGAAGGGCGCAGACGGGCTTGCCTTAGGCACGCCTTCGGCACGCCAGCGGCACGCCCGCTGCACGCAGCCGCCATATATGGGGAGGAGGGGAGGGAGGAGCAGCTAGGAGGCTGGAGGCGAGGGACGGGAGCGGCGAATGGGCACGGAGGGGGCGGGGCCGCAGGGGAGGCAGCGGCAGGGACGGGGCAGGAGACCGGCAAGGTGGTACAGAAGTGAAAACGGGGCGAAAATCAGGGTCATAGGCACAAAAAAGCACAAATTAAGGGTGCGGACGGCGAGGTGGTACAGAAATGAAAACGGGGCGAAAATCAGGGTCACAGGCACAAAAAAGCACAAATTGAGGGCGCGGACAGCGAGGTGGTACAGAAATGAAAGGGGCAATGCAGCGGAGCGCCGAGTGAGGGGCAGGGGCGCGGCAGATATAGGCACAAAACAGGGTCACAGAGGCGAGAGGGCGAGAGACTATATCTGTAAGTAGTTTAAGAATCCAAACATATATTATACTTGTTACATGTATTTTATTCACTTACTTTGTTTTGTTGAGAATGTTTGCACGGTTTAGCACTCTTTCCTTTAAGTTTGCTTTAACATGGAGCAGGTGTTTGTTTTCTGTAGAGAGAGGAAAAAAAGATAGAACTATTTAAAATGATTTTGTTATTGTTAGATTGTTGAGGTTTTGAGAGTTAGGCTTGTTTTTGATGCTGACTGTGTGAGTATATATGTTCGTGCTGCTTTGTTAGTTGATATTTTCTGGCAGTTTGTTGATTTGGTAGTTCTTTTTTTCCTTTTAGGTAGTCTATGAAAAACGATAAAAGTTACAGAGGGTGTTACTATTCATTGTTAATTTATATGTTATACTTTAGTAACAGTTGATTTTCAGTTTCAATATAAGCATTACTTATTTGGATAATTTGTTGTAGAGATGTAGTTTCTTTTAAAAGACATTTGTTATGAGGATCGGGCAGAGTTTCTTCCTCTGAGGTATCTTTAGGTTTTTGGATTGTTTATTAGCTTTAGTTAGTGTGCCTTTTATACCATTGTTTAATTGTTTGTGTCATTTTATTGGTTAATGTTGTTTATAGTGGTATTTTATTGGCTGGTTTAGTTTAGCTTGATTTTTTTTTTATCAGTTGTGTCCTGGTTTACTAAATGCTGATTTACGTTTTATTTTTGTAGTATAACATAGTGGTTTTAATTAAATATATATGTATTTGATTTTATAAATTGCATTTTATTTATGTTTTTGTTTTAATGTTTATGATTAATAATGAGTTTTTTTGGTGTATTTATTGTATGTTATTTAGGTGTATGATTTGTTTGGGGTGAATGTTTAATTTGTGGCTGGTGTAATATATTTTAATGTAATTATAGATGTTGATAATAATTTTAGGGTTTATTGGAAGTAAATGGTTTATGTTAAAATCAGCATTTTAATGTAATTTTTGTGGATTTATTTTTATTATTTTAATGATAATTTTGTAGTCGATATTGTGGTAATCGATATTTGTGACATGTAATATGTTTATTTAAAAGTGATGATATTTGTGTTTTCCAATATTTTTGTTATCCTATGTAAAAATCAGTATTTTCAAACCTAAGAACTAGGCCCAGCAGTGCTGGAATGCTAAGGTATAGTCAGCAAAGAGGAATACCCTAGTGTTATGATAGTTGATGGGCCCGAGCACAGGGCAGCCTGCAGGATGACCTCCCTGTCTGAAGTTCATTAGCTTAGCCACTATTGAGCACAACAGTGTGCTGGGCTGAGGCTGACAGGTGGGTGCCTGATGAGCCCGCTTCACGTGAAGAAGGGGGACAGTCCTGTGGGTGCTACGGAAGTGGCCAACCAGGTCTCAAAGAAGGTAGTAGAGTTTGTCCCCCCTGCACCTTCTGGGAAGCAAACAATGCAGTTTTTTACAGCGTGACCGGCCTAAAGGGTCTTCTGCTCTGTTCTCCAGCGTGCAGACTCTGGTGACAGGTTATTTGACCTGCCCCTCAAGGTCCACTGTGGTCAGTTGAAGGGTCTGGAAGGCAGGTTCAGTTTGTGTGACCATGTCTCAGAGTTTGTGGTGGTAACCATGCAGTAGGCTCAGTTTGACCACTACTGCATCCACCCAGTCACCCAGGTCCTGCTTGGTGTCAGCAATGTCCATGAGCGTTCTGTCCAGATTTGCTTCCGCAGGGTTTGGTGTCTTGGTGGCAGTGAGGGTCAGTGCCATGCGGGCCGGGGAGGACTCATTTAGTTCAACACGACGCCCAGCAGCTGATTGCACCAAGGAGTGAGCCCAGCCGGTTCCCCAATGTTACATGTACAAGATGCTCCTCCTATTAAGCATTGCAGGCCCTCATGGTTGGAGGAGAGGGCACATTGGGCGCTCCATCTTTAGACGAGTAGAGACATGCTGTTCCCCGGCTGAGCAGACAGATCGGTCCAGAGAGGCACATGCAGTCCTGATGTGAAGGAATGGGTGATCCCAGGATCGACCCTGTGCTGTTGTTGTTGCTGTATTGGCCCCACCAGAAGCACTTTGCACCAAGGCCCCAGGGAGGGGGCATTTTCTGCCTGGGAGGGCACAAGCAGTCTCACCTGGAGTGCCAGCAGGGCAGGCAGTTCCCTGACACTCAGCTGCCGCTGCAGTCACTGGCTAGCAAAAGCTCCCAAATTGCGGTGTTGGGGCTCCTTTACTCCCCACACCTTGGTCCAGGCCACCCGCCTGGTGATCTTGAAGTTGAGTGGGGGCCGCCATTGGGATGCCCCTAATTAGTCCAGCCTCCCCCGCCAGTTTCTATTCTGGGCAAGTCTGTGATCCTCAAGTGGGCTGCACGACAGATGAGAGCAGGGAGTCTGTGCAGCTACCTTACAGCCCCAGCTAGTGCTGCAGTTCATATCCCATGGCCACGACACAGCTCTGCATGCCTCTCACTTGCTCCACCTGCACCAGCAATGCAACCCATCAGTCTGGGAGGTGTAGTCCTCACCTTACTCAGGAGTCTGTGTTGGGATCCAATTGGCTTCCGGTCTCTAAGGGCCACCGCATCACTTCCCAGTGCCGTGTCTGCCCACACCAGCCTCTTGGGGTTGGGGCTCTTTCCCTTTGCTGCTGTCCAGACTGGTCCTGATCACAGGTTGCCCAGGTGGAGAGGGGCTAATAAGCATCCACCATCTTGCTGCAGCAGACCATGCCCCCCTCAATTCTTCCTACTCTTCTTCAAACTTTTGTATATTTTTAATGTGTTTAGTCTGTTTCCAAATATTATTAGAATATTACATTTTCAGGTTATGAAGCTTTTATTAACATATCTATTGATACAACTGGTCCACACATGATCCCCATATTTTTTGGTTCCAAAAATCCTTTCCTATTTAATTATACGTACAGACTTATATTATTGGTTTTATCAGACTGGATCCACAAATTTGTAATAGATAATACTTTTTTAGCTTTTGCCTTGGTCATTTCTGTAAGTTATTGCTGGGATGATTGTGTACTTTACAAACAAGTCAATGTTACTTTTGTTCCTTATCACACTTTAAATCTTCTCTTAATTAATATATTTTGCTAACGTGGGTTCTTAGTCCCTTCTTTTCGTGTTATATATCTCTTCACCATGTTCACATTACCTTTTTATTTTCTAATGTTCTCTTAATGTTTCGCCGGTTGATTTTATCAATTATTTATGTAGCAAAAACCTTATGTATTTTGATATAATTCATATTTTATGGAAATTGTACTTTTTTAAATCAATCAATCAATCAACCAATCCACTTTATTTGATTAATTAAAATCATAAAAGTACAAAACAACAATTACATTCATACACAAATACAAATGCAAAAAATAAAGAACAATGTTATACTCAGTCATAAAAATATCCTTAAAAATTATTTCAAAGCCATCAAGGGTAAAGTGCCTACAGAACGTACTTACTAATAAGTTACCAGCCCACCACATGTCAACATACTATAAAAATTACTTAACTAAGGCGGCAATCTATTTAACCAGTAGGAATTTAGACAAATTGTAAAAGTACATAAGGAACCAAAAATTAATATGTATTCTATCTGTTATGGATTCCAAATGTCAACTATCTATAATTTTCCCCCTGATCCTGACAGCGGCAACTAAAAAGGAAGCAATGTTAAAAATTTCCCACGTGTCAGTTAACATTTGTAGATAAAGTAAAGCAGGTTTAGCCTGTTGAAAACCCCTCTTACGAAGTAAAGGAACCAAAAACTTCTTCCGAATAACAGTATAGTGTTTACAAAACAGTAAGAAGTGTAGGGTATCTTGAGTGGAATAATTATCACAAGTACATAATCCTGCTTCCTCAGGTTTAGACCACCCCACAAAGTCCCCCAAGGACAGATGTATCAAGTTAAATCGAAATCTGGTCAGAAGCCAACGATGAAACGGCTTGGTAACAATTAGCAGATAAGGTTCTGTCGACAATGTTGTTTTTATCAAGGAATGAGCCCTAACTAAAGGTTTCTGCAGCTCATACCCTTCCCGTTCCGCCATCATCATTTTTATAAAATTATTTTTAACCCATTTCAAGTCATCCTTCCTAATTTTCTCAGGGTGATCATATAATTCCTGGCGTCCTAATT
The DNA here is from genome assembly GCF_964204655.1 of Triturus cristatus. Taxonomy (NCBI): domain Eukaryota; kingdom Metazoa; phylum Chordata; class Amphibia; order Caudata; family Salamandridae; genus Triturus; species Triturus cristatus. The sequence goes on along the minus strand of NC_140587.1, from coordinate 796,090,483 downwards.
TAGAAAGCATTGATTCAACATAGACCAACCACATAATATTACTCGCTTTGTCCAATTTAACACAGTCCCGCAATATCTGTTGGTTCAGGGTTAATTCAGAATTAAGCCACACTCTGAGCCAGCAAAGTAACGGTGCCAGGTTCAGAGTATCAGATAAAAAACCCAACCCCAATTCCTGATGTAAAGAAAAATTAGGGGTAGATTGCAGTACTGAAAGGAGGTTCCGCAGGAAACTATTTTCAGCTATCTGTAATTCTAACTGGGGTTTATAACCCCATATAGCGGAGCCATACCCCGCTATGGCCAGACACTTAGATTTATATACTTTTTTAAATCATATCTGTCATTTGTTCCTCACAGCTTTAAATAGGTTCACTTAGAAAGAAACACATGTCAGCCAGTCAAGTAAATTGAATATGCCTTCGCAGTGTATATAAATTGTACATAGCGGATTTGTCAATTATTGTAATGGATCAAATACAGTTAATGGATCATACTTTTGCCTAATTGTCAAATTATTTTGGATGTGTTCTCTTCTTTCTGGAAATTAATAATCATGATTTTGAACAAAATTCTAAATAGTTTTATAAACAATTTTGGATTTTATCCAACTTGCTTACAATAGCGTTAAACTGTTTGCTACGTCCTTTTGGGGAATTCAGCCTTGTCTTGTACAAATATATGTAGTTTGATTTTCATACTGAGGTTATGCTCACTCAGCTAAATGGTACCTGAAGCTCTGTGTCTATTGCAGCAGATGGCGGGCGATGTCTTCAGTCTCAGCCAAACAACCTGCTAGAAGGTTTAAGGGCCAGATGCACAAACATTAGGAATATCGATTTCGCATTTGCGATTCCCTCCAAATTGCAATAAGTAATCAGTATTTCTAATGTATGTTTCGGTAGTGATTCCTAGTGGATCGCAAATAGACCTTCCTCATGCATATTTATGATTTAGGTCGTAATTTGTGACCTATTAGGAATCGTGGCCATCACAAAGATGGTGGTCTTTTAATGAAGCAATCATTAAATGCAGTCCATTTTCCTTAAAGGAAAATGGGATAAGTTGAAAAAGAAAAAATGAAACTGGGAAGTTCCATTTTTTTAAGAGTGGGCAGTGCTCTGAGTGGACCACTGCTTGCTCTTAAAAAATATTTTCTAACATTCATAAGGGGAAATGGTCCCCAAGGGACCCCTTTCCCTTTGCGAATGGGTTACCACCAATTTTAAACTGTGGTAAAGTATTAAATGTTTTGCGAAAGGAATTTTGTTGCAAAACACTAATACAAACCATTCTGATTCGGTATTTGGGAGGGCCGCCCCTTCCAAATACTGAATCAGTATTTGGTACCAAACACAAATTGCAATTTGATAATAAGTTACTGAATCACAATTTGTCTTCTGTACATTGTAAAAACCCTTTTTGCAGTTGCAATTGGGCAAACCAGGCCATTTGCAACTGCAAAAAAGCTTTGTACATCTGGCCCTAAGAGAGCTCCAAAGGATTTGTGTGGTGCTCATCAGGAGAGCAAGTGGTCGAAGAGGGCTGCGTCGCTGCACCACTGGTGGAAATGTGCTGGTCCAATGATTGAAGAGGCCCCCTTCAGTAGTGGAAGTAGTCAGTAGTCTTTCAAGAAAAACATAGGGCACTTGCTATTTATTTATTTATGTAGGCAAATTAAGTATTGCCAAACAGGAAATGCCAAGAAGTGGCTCAAGGAGTGTCAAGCAGACAGCAAGACCAGCAGGTTGCAGAGGGAATCCTGCCCAAAAAGAGAGAGGAGCTTCGGTTGAACCGACAGTGTTGGAGGGGTAAGGCAAAACTGTTGCTGTGTCAGCTCATCTGGCTCAGTAACCACAAGAGAAATGTCAAATTCCAATATGAGCAGCGTGATCTTTCTGGCACATACCATGCTGTAAGTGAAGCTTGAATGTCGGATGCTGGGTACCTGTCTGCTTAGGTGTAAGCTTCTTAGGGCCCATTTTCTGCGAATGTGGAGGGTGTTGAAGCCTCTGAGTGTGGATGTATGCTGCTGGAGGACCTGCCAGCCCAGATAACTTGGAAGGGAAGGAGGCTGAAGAAGTTTCTTTCATCAAATTGTTTGCATTTTGAACAAAGTAGCTTTAATTTTCTTTTTACCTCATACAATAACAAACGCATACAGTATCTTCAACTTCTTCAGACATAGCAACAAATTTGGTAATTTGTTTTCAATTTTTTTCCTACTTCTTTGAGGATTGTTCCGATTCAATGGCATCTTCCTGTTCATAGTCACAGTCACGTTTATATTATTTTTCATTTTAATGATGCCTTCCTCAGTACCTTAACCTTGAGATGTATTTACTTTTTCTAAGTTGTCGTCTGGTCCTTTTGCATAGTTCAATTCCCCTACATATTTACACATTACCTTACGATGAGCCCCCAAAATGATAACGTTGTTGAAAGTACTTTTACATTGTAACTTGCAAAAGAAGAACTTGAGAAGCACAAATGAGAAACACATTTTTTTTTTAGAATTCTCATTTTCTGCTTGACATTTTATCATACATACCAATTTATACATTTCTGATTTCTTTAGGAGATTTTTATATAATGTTGCATAATGCACTTCACGTACAACTAAACAGTGACCTTGACTCGTATTCAGTAGAACTATTTATGGGATTAAGTTGTTCCTCCTCAAATGCAACGCGCTCTTCAATTTGTTATTCTCAAGGCCATGTTTGATTGCTAGCAATATGATTATTTATTTTAAATGTTTCTGTAAAAAAATGTGAAGATTGATGCTTACCTTGATCTACTGATCCTTGAGCTATACCCCTGTTGCCATGGGAGCGAGGGGCTCACCCATGATGGAAAGTAGTTTCTTCCATAGCCCCAGGGCTCTTTATAGTAGTACTGAGACCTTTGTGACCCTCAACTGACATCCAGTTCCTTCCTGTCAGTCGTTCAAAATACTCTTGCGTTAAAACATGTGTCACATACTGGATTGGGCTCTGCTAAAAGCAACGTGGACACGTACTTGCCCAAAGATTTCTCAATTTTCTAGCCAAAAAGTAACCCATTCGGGTCACCTGATGCAACCTTGTTAACTAAGTCACTCAACTTAGGCTTCATCCTCATGGGGATGGGCCATCTCATCTCTGCTATTAGCCCAGCATTGGCATTTTCAAGTAGGCATAAAGCCTGCTGGCTCCAGCCTCTCAGCAATTTCAAGTCTACAGACATTTGTCGGATTCACTTTCTCCTCGAGGTCGGGATGATGCTCATAAATGGTCCACCTCTTGATAGCATCAAGACTGCTTGTTATAAAAGTACAGAACAGTGAAGCAATCAAGCGAGGGAAGGAAAGGGTGGAGACTGCAGGGAAGGAGACCTATAAAACACAAACAAAGATGCCATAAGAAAACTATTCAAATCTTACTATTCTCTATAATTCTATAATGAGTTTTAATGTAATAACTACATGTAAAGGAAAATAACATCACAGCAGTGTACACCAAGAACACTCAGAAGTTTCAGAAAATAAAGTGATCAGAAATTATGCCCTTTAGTGCCACTTAAAGGATAGATATGCTGAAGGGACAGAAATAAGAAAAGGAAAGTTATTCTTTTCTTGGGATTTTCCTAGTTACCACTGGCAGAACTAGCTTACAACAATACAAGCTCTACACAATATAGATAACTGCCCAGGAGAACCTGAGCTTTGCTTCGCAGGAACTGTAAGAGGTTGAAAGGTTCTGCTCTACCACAGTTCCCTGCTTTGAAATTAGGTAAGACTAAAAAAAATCATGTTATTGAAAGACTTGTAGAAGCAGTGTGTTATTGCTTCATAACACGCCCTCCAAGACATAGGTATGTATATCCAGCAAAAACTTCAGCAAACCACAATACATGTATGAGACTCCAAAACGTGGTAAATGAATCACCTATTGTTTCTACTTAGCGTTCAGTTTTATCATGGGTAATTAGTACATAATTCCAAAAGCAGATATTGTATATATGCACTACCTTTTCCAACATGAGTAAACAAGGACACTCGTCAATGGAAAAAAGGATCAAAATAAGAATGAGTAATTACCTCATTCAATTATGTCTGTGTCCCTTCGACCCGCATGAGACTGAAAATGTGCGTCTCTCCAACAGGGAGGAACACGGCACTAACACAATCAAGGCTGCCAATTGTTTTCCCCATAACTCCTTGCAGGGAGCGTGACGAAGGACTCTCCTCCTGGATGGAGAGCGGAGGAATGCCCCTCCCTTAGAACCCCAAAAACAAAGTCAATAGCACTTCTCAAAAGGTTGGGAACACTAGTGATACAACTGCACCCTTACCAGCCCCCGAACAGCGAGACTCAGTGGCCTTCAGAGCTCTGATGCTTGTATCCAGAATAATCGGCCACGCCAAGGGAAACTGAAGCACTTTTATTCGACCTTCCGTACTTCTGCCATGCCGACGTGATGCCACTAAGATCCCTGGGAAGTGTAGTACTTCAATCCTGGTCTGCGACTGAAGCCTACCACGTTTTGTCAGTGTTCACAGTACACCAAAGGCAAGGGGGGAGAATGAAATAAAGTTTCTGACAGCATGTCCTTATAACTTGCCTCTCCAGCCATGTCTAAAATCCAGGGTAACGGATCCAGACCATCCAAAAACGTATCCTGGCACTGCTTAAGGCAGCGCTCTAGGCCTTTCTGAGGGTCCTTTCCGGATCTAAAAATGAATTACATTAATTTGGTATTTCCAGCTTTTTTATCCAGGAATGGTCTTGGGCAATCAGCTCTCATAAGGTTGCGAGTCTCCCTGTCCAGAGACTTCCATTTCCAATATTGAATAAAGGCAGTCACATAATCCATTCACCACCAGTCCGAGCATCTTGGGTACATAATGAGACAGGGGTTAAACATATCCACACCCAATGGATCTTTAATAGCTTTCGAGGTTGAAGGTTGCTCCAGGTCTTCATTGAGAAACTCAGGGGAATATTTACAAAGAAGTGTGGCGTTAGCCGTCATAGCTTAACACCTCACCCTGCCACTTCAGAAACGCAGGACTGCACCATATTTACAAGGATATGGTGCAGCCCTGCATTTCCCCATGCATTTGCGGTACACTTAGCAGTGTTAAACCCACTCAGGCACCCTTGCACCATTGTGCAAGGGTGTCTGTGTGCAGCGGAAGATTGATTATGTGTAGGAAGGTGTCCCTTCCTGCACATAAACAATCTTTAAATGTCGTTTTGTCACTTTTATGTGTGCTGCTTAATGCAGTTCACATGGAAGTTACAAAATGTCTTTTTTTTAAAGAGCATTTATGTGGAGGAAGGGTCCCCTTCCTACACATAAACAATCCAAGGCATTTTGCTTTTTCCATGTGTGCTGCACAAGGCAGCACACATGGAAAAAGCAAAATTGAGGAGAAATAAATTGATAGCATCAAAAATGTAATGAATACAGCACTAGCATAAAAGCATTGGTAATATCACTAACTTTACATTTGCACACGTTGTATTGGTTCAAACAATAAATAGTTCTTAATATGATACATAACAGATAACAAAGATGAAATCTCTGACAGCCATTGAAGTTAATGCCAAAATCCCCCTCCTGGCTCATACAATCAGCAGCCTAAGGATGAACAGTTATGGGTCAATGCAACCAAAAGTTTTATCCTGAGCGTGATGTCTCATTGATATCATAGGTCAGATTTTTATAGCTTATAAGTCAGTAATCATTCTGACTGATCCAAACAGATGTCCGATATCCCTTTAAATCAGTAAACAACCCTGACCATGAAACCGTCACTCCGCATGTTGTTATAACGCGGTCGTAACAACAACCGCGTTGGAATAACGCATACCATTACCCCGCAAGTCGTAACAATGACTTGCGGAGTGGGGAGAAAGTGTTGGATTTAAAATCCAAAACCTTCCCTACTGTCCGCACAGACTGGAGTTGGGATAGTAAATTATACTATTCCAACATCCAGCGCCCCCCTCCGCATGTCTTTGTTATGACTTGCGGGGTAATGGTATGTGTTGTTACAACACGGTCATTGTAACAACCGCGTTGTATCAACATGCAGGGTGATTGGCAGTGGAAATAAGAGGCATATTCCTTTAAATCTAATGGTCTATGGAGCTATTTACTAATGTGATAGTTCAAGCTTCAATAACAACATGGCTACAAGTCCACCCACATTTAAGAATTGAAGCGAAACACCATGGAAATGCACCTATTTGTAAATATACAAAAATTAACATGGGGGCAACACGATCAAATGAACAACTTGGGTGAATAGAATAGATTAGCTTCTGGCAGACACAGTCCTCATAAGTTTCTCTGACCACCAAGCACTGTTTTTATTGACCACCATCTGAAGCATTAACATATGCACAACTGGCAAGCTACGTGAGAAGCAAAAAAGTCCCGCCCCGCTGGGAGATTCCTTCTTCCCCGATATACAATGTCTAACTATGTGGGGTACCTACCTATAAGAAAGAAATAGCTGAACTGTACAATAATAAGGTGAATCACTTGAATGCTAGACCTTTAAGAATCAACTTCACACTAAAGGGCAAGGGCTCCTTGTCTATAAATATATGGCGAATTAGTGTGATCAGGCACTGGACAACCATTTCATGGGGTTGAGAGAGGTCTGTTTTTAAATTTAAATGGTTACAAAACTGGTACTGGACCTCACAGAAACTAAATGCCACAGGTCTGTCCAGTGATGTGAAATGCTGGAAGTGCTGTCAAAGTCATTGTGATCTAATACATGTCCTATGGACGTGTCCAAAGCAGAACACCTCCTGCTCCTCAATGTGGAATACAATTACAGGACACAAGGACACTCCGATAGTATAGACCGATAGACTGCCTCTATTGTACGACACACATGACGTGAGCATTAGCAGTAGTGAACATTTTCATATTGAGGAGCTGGTGTTCCTGTATGCTCCTCATGCACCATAAGCTACATGTGGTGATGTACAAAATGCCCTTGTACGACCATCCATTTATAGAGGGCAAGACAAGCTATCAGTATTTCTTGAGTTGTGATCCCCCTTTCTCTTTCTTGATGTTGAAAGTTAAACTTAGAGTACGCGCAATGGCGCACCTTAATGTACAAGACATGGTCAATGAATTAGGGAACGCCTCAGGGATCATTTCAATGTTTTTTAGCCCTTGCTACATTGTTTTCCTTCTTGCCTCCACATTGTGCTGACCAACGAGTCAGGAGGCAATAGATTCCATGGAGCAGCCTTAGGGGGGCGCCACATTGATAATACTGAGTGATGGTGCTGATTTGGAAGTTCAATAATATCTGTTCCTATGAGAGGACTTATGTAGCTCGAGAAACGGATAGATTTGAAGTGGGCCACCGATTGCCAGGATTGCTCTTCTTCTTCTTCCACGATTGCGTTTGCTAATTTCCCAGCCAAATCTACTGGCCACTGATCGCTGTTTAAAGAAAGATATAGGCTTCATAAGGTGGGAGCACAATGTAAACTTCCTCTCCTTTTTCATCTATTCCATCCTCTGCACCGTCCTCTTCTCCACCTACCCTATACTTGGAAACCCTAACTTGACCGTACACAGGGGGGTGTAGTTATGAAATAGTTTATTGGATGTTAACAACTTGTAGTACAACTATGTAAGATTAATTAACATACAACATGACAAGGGACTGGCAATGCGATTGACAACATTAATAAAGTACAGCGATATCACCCTGAGTGTGATAATCTTTGCTTTCTTTGGTACCTGGTATTTTGTGTGACTACAAGAAGCTGTTTAGTATCAGGTGTTTATAATCTTATGCATCATTGACTGCGATTCTTTGAAGCAACTCATGCACGGCTGCGTATGAAATTTTAATAAAAGTTGAAAAGAAAGGAATACAATAAATGTTGAAAATGTAATGGCTTTATTTAATCTGTATGAGGAATATAACCAAACTGATTCAACTTTTGAGCAGAATTTAAATTTTGAAATAACACTTTTTGAGCAGTACAACATTTCCCAGGTCAGTTGATGGATAGTTACCTAGAGCCCTGTTCACAGAGGCAAATTTGGTCTTAAAGGTAAGAAATTTACAAAGGAGTATCTGGCAGGTGTAAATGCATTTTTCTACTGCAGATGTCTCTGCTTCGAGTGAGGATAAATCCGCAATAGAAAATGCATTGTTTTCCAAACATTTACATTTTTGCCGTACTATCAAATTTCTCTCCGACCCCTTTCCACCTTGTAAATGGTCAGACATCTTTTTCAGCCAGGGTCTAAAGTGAATTCCCTGCTGGGAAGGAGAAAGGATAGAATGTGGATTGTTTCGAGTGAAGAGGCACCGAATTCTCCATGGGGTAAACATTTTCCCGGTGTAAAAACATAAATGTGTATTTGCACATGGGACTGCATTCTCCCTGTGCAGGCTTTAACAATGGAGAACTCCACACAGCAGAACTAGGGAGGAAGACCTGCCACCTGGCGTTCCCAGCTTGTATCTAGAAAGGTGCACTTGTTGTACCGTCCCAACGTGCTCCTCAAGAGTGTGCGGAGTAGTATATATCTTCGCCTGTATTTTAGAGTAATTTTCGTGAATGGGGCCTTTGAAATTGCTGAATACCTCCTATTACGTGAGCTACAAAGGGCAGGTCAATTATAGCTTATGCTGGAAGCCTAGTAACTCCCAACCCATAACCTTTCTAACCTCTGTCTTAAGCTGCACAGCTCTTTAATTACATTTCTTACGGTCAGTGAAATGCCATTGTTTTGACAATCATCAGCGAGCATCACGTAAAGCAGTGGGCCCAGATGACTGACCATTTACTGGCACTGCCGAGTTGACAAATTCCGCAATTAGATCACCATTAATATGACATCATTGTGGGTTCCAGGCAGGTCTGACCTGACTGCAGAGGGGTGAAATCGTGCCTCATCCGCCGGGTCTGCGCGCAGAATGTGACCCTGCCACCTGAGTCGGGATAATCCATCGCAGAAACTCTTCAATATCTGCGAAAGCCAGACATGGTGAGGAAAGTCTCAGGCATGAAATGTGTCCTTCAAAAACATCGGAACTCCTAACTATACCAGTTTCTTCACCACACACTATAATTTTAAAGCTTTTTCTGCTCCTAGAGAGCACACTAAGACTTCTACCTATGAGCCTGTACCCTTGTGTGTGTGTGTGTGAGATAAAACTCATTAGGGGGTAAATGGGACGCAGACAACATCAGGAAATGGCTTCATCTACATGGAAGTGTTTCATGGCTATTTAAGGTCGGATGCCATTGCAAATATTTTTTTTATGTGAAATATACATAGGGGCATATTTATCATGCTTTCGCGCTATGCAGCAAGCCATCTCGCTGCACTGCATGAAGTGAAAAGGGCAGGAATGCGCTGTATTTAACATCATACATGACATTCCTGTCCTTTCCTTGCACTAGCACACTTTTGGCTGCTTAGCACCAACACGGGCACCCTTGCACCATGTGTTATAAGCAGGATGTTTTTGTGCAGGAAGGGACACCTTCTTGCACAAAAACAACCCTAAGAGGCATTTTCCTTTTTCTATGTGTGCTGCAGAAAGCAGCACACATAAAAAGAGGGGAAAAAAACGAGGGGAAATAAAGATATTTCTCCTCATTATACTGAGGCATAGCATTTTAGTGCATTCTCAGGTCTACCACTAAAAGTTAATCTGGGAATGTGTGAAAACCCATGTGTGGATGTGTGGGAACACCCATGCTCCATCCATGGTAATCCACCCTGGAGCAGAGTAACGCAAGGCAGTGATTTGTGCTGCCTTGCGTTGCTCCAGATTTAATCAAGTCATGCGGGTGGTAGAAAATCTTGTGTGACGCAAGGGCGATGCAACACTATGATCAATCTGGGGCATAGTTTTTACGACAATGACCCAAAATGACATGAAATGCACTTCGCCAGTATCACACATCTACATTGACTATATGAGCATACCTCCAGTTCAAATGTCATGCAATTTACCAGCAGAAGCCTAATTCAAGGAGAAAATGCACCCCAGCCACAGCAGAAATCAGTTTTACCCTTCCGCAGGACACTTTCTGCCCCAACCAGTCTCCTTTGAGCAAAGACTTGTTGGAATAGCAGGAATGACAAAAGGGAAAACATTGGCCGAAATCTGTAAAAAACACTTGCATCATAAAAATGTTGCTGGGTCTTCTATTGACCTATCATTTTTCTTGCTGCAACACTACAGACACTGCATTTTCAATTAAACCAAACCATTATGCGATGCATTGAAATCAGGTGTTATTCCTGAGTCGGTAACATATTCGGTGAACGAGGAGGTGAGGGACTGTTCAAGCACTCACCAGCAAGTTGCTGAAAATATGTGACTAAGATATGCACCATACCTGTTTTGCCTTTTATCTAAAAAGAGCTATCTTGAAATATATGATTGTGGATGAGGCTGGCCTTAGGTCAATGTTGACTTTCTGGCCTTCACAATTAAGCTTTGCCACCAGGTACCCCACTGGGTTTGCTTGGGATTTGTCCTGGCTAGCATCCATCACGTGGACTCACTCATATTATATTATACATATTAAACTTTGCATACTCAAGCTCTAATTTTGACCTGTACTAGACATAGGGCTTGATTCATAAAGGTAAACTTACGTTTGTTTTGAATTTCACAAAACTATATTTTAATGGTAAGTTTACTAGTGCATAGACTCCGCAGTCAGGGAGAACTCCGCACATAAAAAGATACACATACCTATATTTTTATGTGTGGAGTTCTCCACTTGGACTGTGGAGTCTCGCCACTTGTAAACTTACTATTACAATTCAGTTTTGTGAATTCCAATACAAACATAAACTTACACAAAATGTAAGTATAGCTTTGTGAATCAGGCCCACAGTTTGCAGAAGACATCGCCCCTCAAACCATTCCAGATAACTGGATATGTTTATTAAGTATTGCTATTCTATGTAATGTTTATCTACACTTTTTATATGTGTCCACAGACTTTCAATACACAAGTGTTGGTCTTTAAGGTACATCTGTCCTATGTATAAAACGACTATAACTTTCTTTCGAAAACAAGATAGATCATGTGAGAAATAGGATTGTTGGTTGACTAGGGTGTGAGCCCTGTTCAAACAACAGCCACAATCTAGTGCAGGGAGAACCATTAAATGTCACTAAACTAACCTTTGCTTAACCCTCTGGTAGGGTAGCACATAAAGCAGTCTGGCTTAACTCAGAGGTAATGTTTAAAGTATTTATGCAGCACACAAACAGTAATGAAGTGAAAACACAACAGAAGAAAAGTCCCAAACCAATTTAGAAAACAGATTACTTTTTAAATAAATTATTTGAATCAAAATGAAAAAAATCCAATAAGTAGGACCGGTAGAAGTTGATTTTAAAATGTTTATTGAATATAGCATGATTCGTCGTCTCCAACGAGTGCTGTAGCTGTGATGTGGATTTCCGGCATCGATGGCGACAAGAAATGGGTGGGTGATGCACAGCGCCATCAGTGCTGGATTGGTTCCCAAGTTGCAAGGGTGATGCGGACCTTCTGCACCAGGCCCGATAGACGCAACAGCAAGGATGTGTCAATTCTGTTTGAGGATGCCTCGCTCAACCAAGAAGATGCATCGGTTCAGCTCGAGGATGTACCGCTCAGTGGAGAAGATGCGTCGGTTCTGTTGGTGAGCACCTAAGGCCCACTTCCAAGGGTCCAGGACTGGGATGGCACTGCTTGGTGGGTAGACTCACAGATGGTAAAGTCCAGGTGCAGATGCAAGGTTGTTGGAAGCCTATTATGTCCTTGAGGTGCAGATCAGGAGGGCAGCCGACTAGCTCTTGTGATCACTCTGGGTTCAAGTGACGTAGGTCCAGTGCTTCTCACCCAGGCAAGGAGGACAGCAGGCAGCATGTCAGGACAGTAAGGCAGCTTCCAGAGAAGCAGTCCAGCCAAGTTGCAGTCCTTCAGCAGCACAGAAGTACTTCTTCCTGGCAGAGTATCCATAGGTCCAGAGGTGTACTGAAGTATGGGCGTGAAGGTCCTATTTGTATAGCCTGGTGCCCTGCCTTCTAGAAGGTGGGAGAAGGTTCTGGAAAGTTTCTTTGAAGTGCAAAGAATATCTAGCCTCCCCTGCCTTGCTGGCTGCAGTGACAATACAGGGTTGTTAAGCCTATTGTGCGGAGACAGGACGCAGCTTATTCAGGTGTAAATGGGGCTGTGCTGAGCTCTGCCCCCCATCCTATCTGTTGATGTCCCATTGAGGCTCAGCTACCCCCACTATTGTGTGACTGTCTGGGAGGAATTGCCAGCTACATCCAGTCATGTGACCTAAGTCTAGCTGTAGGCAAGAAGGGCTAAGACACAGGAAAATGACAACTTTCTTACGGTGCCATTTCTGAATTGGAATTTAAAATCTAACTTCACCATGAGTTAGGATTTTTAATTTTTGTATAATTCTTTTTATTAACAGTAGGAATCAGAGTTACAAGGCAAGAATACAATGCGGTCAGATGTCTTGGTTGAACATGATACACATATTGGTACAAAGCCTGATCAGTTGGTTACAGATGATTCGCGCATTTACTATAATGGTTCCTCTTGAGCTGGTAAGGACATCCCCTGGCTACATAAACATATTTTTCCCGGAACATGCACCAGTCCATGTCTTTCTTCACCGCTGGAGCCCGCGACGCCCCCCATTGCTGGGCTATGTTACGTTTTGCTATCATCAGCACCCAATGTAACCCAGGTCATCCGTGTGTTGTTTAAGTCAGTGGGCTCCCATACATTCAGGAGGCATCTCTTAGCTTCCAGCGGGAGAGCCTGATGTAACACTTCCCCCATAAACTCATGTATTTTCTTCCAGTACCTCTGGACCAAGGGGCATTCCCATAGTATGTGTAGGAAGGTGCCTTCGCGTCCGCAGCCCCTTCGACACCATCCATCTGGCGTTCTACCCATTCGTACCATCCCGGGTCCTGTGATATAGACCCGGTGTAAAATTTTGAGTTGTATTAGTCTCAATTTTGCTGCCATGGCCACTTCCTGCGGTGAAGACACGGCTGCCACCCAGACTTCCTCATCTAGGATTATACCATCCCCTTCCCACTTCTCTCGCAATTTCATTAGGGGGTCTACAGAATGGTTAACTAACTTTTTGTATGTAAGCGAGATGGCCTTTGATGGAAGATAGCCATCCAGGAGTCTGCCCTCGAGGGGGTGGCTTCAGGGGGGGTCTCCCCCTTTGGGAGACAGGAGTATAAGGCGTGTCGGACTTGAAGGTATCTAAAGTGTTCTGTAGAGGCAAGGTGGAACTCCTGCTGCAGAGTGGGAAATGACTTGACCTCCCCCTTCACCCATAGGTCGCCCACTTTTGAGATGCCTATGAGGTCCCACTTGTCAAAACCTTTAGTGGACCAGAGGTGCCCGAGCTGTTCCGAGGCCCATATTGGCGTCGCCAGGGTTATCTTGTGGTCCCATCCCGGGCTCTTGGTGGCTGCCCTCCAGACCTGTACTGATTGTTTGGTTGGTCCGGTTAACTGGCGTTCCCCGGCCTTCGAGTAAAGCGCTCGGTCATAGTTCCCGCCAGGCAGTAGCCACCGATCCATTGCGTATCCCGGATCACCCGCTTGCCTATAGGTGCCATGGTTAATGGCAGCCAAATGTGCTGCCCAATCATATTTTTTGAGGTCCGGGAGGGCGATTCCCCCATCATACCAGGAGAGGTTCAGTTTGGGCAATGCTATACGTGGTTTCCAGTTCCATAGAAGGCGGCGTTGTAGGGTCTCAATCTCTTTGAAGTAGCTAGCGGGGACCAGGTCCAGCGAATTTTGCAGGACGTAGAGGAACCGGGGCAGGGACATCATCTTGAATAGGGAGGCTCTGCCCAGCAGCGAGAGCGGGAGTTTCATCCAGCACTCAGAATCTTTTTTCAATCTCTGCAGAGGAGGTAAGAGATTTCGGGCGAATCTGTCTGCAGAGTTAGTGGTTATGTAAATGCAGAAGTATTTAAAGCCCTGTGTGGTGATCTGTATCGGGCAGCCCCCAGGGAGGCCTGTAAGGGGTCCCCTAAGGACATACAACACTGCTTTGAGCCAGTTTATGGTGTATCCCGAGTATCTACCAAAGATGGCAAAGATGTCAAACACTGCTGTTAGCGAGGCCTTTGGGGAGGCCAGAAACAGCAGAATGTTGTCCACATATAGTGAGATGTGGTCCTCCCAGGAGTCAGCCCACCTAAGACCACGGATCATTGGATCCTTCCTTATCCATGATGCCAGAGGTTCCAGGGCCAAGGCGAACAGGAGAGGGGAGAGCGGACACCCCTGCCTCGTACCCCTACCCAGCTCAAACACTTCAGATTTTTTATTATTGACCACTATCTGGGCTAGTGGTTTCGGGTAGAGTAGCCGCACCCATCGGGTGAATTGGGGCCCGAAACCCATTCTCTTCAGAACTGCAAATAGGTATTGCCATTCTAGCCATGAGTTAGGATTTTATATTATGATTCCAGAGACACCAAAAAGTAAGTGGTCACATATTCCCATCTGGAAATTACATTTGTAAAATGTGATAAGGTAACTCCAATTTTCCCCTATGGGAGAGGTAGGTCGTGCAGTAGTGAAAAACGTATAAAAGTGTTTCACTGCCAATACATGTAAAACTTAAAAGTACATGTCATGCTTTTCAGATACTTTGCACCCTGCCCTCTGGGCTGTCCAGGGCCTACCCTACGGCTGACTTATATGTATTATAAAGGAAGGGTTGGGCCTGGGAAATGGTTTACTTTGCCAGGTCGAAATGGCAGTTTAAAACTGCACACAGACAGGTTGCAATGGCAGGCCTGAGGCAAGTTTGAAGTTCTTCTTAAATGAGTAGCACAATCAATGCTCTAGGAACACTAGTAGCATTTAAGCTGCATGCCCTGAGCACAGGTAGTGCCACCTTACTAGGGACTTTCAAGTAATTAAATATACCAATTGGGTATAAATCAATCTAACATGTTTTAAGGAGAAAGCAAAAGCATGGTAGCATGGGTTAGCAGTGGTAAAGCACTCAGAGTCCTAAGGCCAACAAAACAAAGTGAGAAAAAAATAGAGGCGTGAAGACAAAAAGTTTGGGGATAACCATGTAGAAAGGGCCAGGTCCAAGACCTACCACAAACGCTGACACTGAATCACACACTGCTTGCAGCAACTGCACTTTACACTCAAGGAGAGTATTGATTTGTAACATGAAATCCTATTCGGTGAGTATCCTGAATAAGAGTCCTGGGTCTCCTTGCCAACTCCATCGCCCTTCCACTGCAATACATTTTAAGAATACTAACCTATGAAACCACTATACTTTCCTGTAGAATGGGAACAATATTTAATCTCTTAGCACGTCAGTCTAGGCACAGTAGACCACAGCCCTGGCTTGATTAACTCAATTCGCTGTGCTATGATTTAGGGACTCTAAAGACACCAACCACTACACTGCAACATAGGGATCCTAACCAACCACCCTGCACTGTTTCCTTGGGTCACTAGCTCACCTCCATGCACTGCATTTTAGGTATATTAAACCACCACATTGTACTGCTTACTAGAGACACTAATCAACTACATAGATCTGCATCCTAAACATAGTAATCACCGTACATCCACTAACCCACCCCACCAGTATGGCGCCTAAATACACGAATTCACCAAAATACATTGCATTCCTGAGACAACACATTCATTAAGTGACAATCTGCTACAGACTAACATGATCAATTCACCAAAATAATATGCCTTTAAATAGAAGTGAAATACTAACATTAATGTATGTCACTTTCTTAAGCAGAATTCATAGAGGTATCTAATCTGTGGTACAAATAAGAAGAAACAGAATCATAAAGTCTGTCATTTGCCTACATAATCAATAATCATTCTACTCTTCTTTTTAAAATTGTCAGCTGTTCTTTGTCTCAAGCCCCTGTGAAAGTGTACTCCCTCTTCATAAATCAGCTCTATGTAGATGAACCCTAGTCCTGGGATGTGGAGTACAATCTTTTGGGTAAAAGTAATGTACATCACTCAGAATATGTTAAAATTATAAAATAATCTAAAAGTGAATACTTCTCTCCAGAACATTTTTTCATTTTACCATTAATGGCCTAAAGCAAGATAGTTAAAGCTAATAATCACAAACCCACACATTAGTATGTAATCAACATATGCATTTGTTTTACGGGGACAAAATGTTTTGGTGAACACCTTTGACTAGTTATCCGAGTTTAACACAGGACCTAAATGCAGTCAAAATTCTTAATATTTACAGCAAACTGCTCCAGCAGAGGTATTCATTTTCTCAGTGGAACAGAGGGCCCTAATAGCCAAAAAATGGACAAGAAAATTAGTACTTTATTTGTCCCATCTTCTGAACTTCATCAAAGTCATGTTACGTGCTTGGCAATGCCACCAATCTGTGCTACAACCCCCTGAAATCCCCAAGAAGTTGAACACATTTTTCAGTGAAGCATTTATTTTTTAGTCTCGCCAAAGTCTTTTAGCAATCACTGCCAGTGTAATCCATGGTCTAATGAAGCTACATGCTAATAAATAATACAAATGAGTTGTTCTAGGACTCATATTAGTTTTCATTGCTTTCTTAAGAAGCATCTTGGCTGAATATTGCATCATTAAAATATCTGTGGTCAGCTTTTCAGTTATTGTTGGGATGGGAATGTCCCCTGTATGGCAAATAGGCATGCACACCTGCTCTGAGTGATTGGGGTGCATGTGAAAATGATATTCTGATTTTTTTTGTCTCAGCCAGCATGCTAATCTAATATGTACACTGAGCCAAAGCATGTCAACGATGATTTTAAGGTCCAGAAAGTATCCTATAGAATGCAAGCAATACTAATGACAAACCTTTCTTGGGCTTCAGACACAAAAATGCATTTAAAAATGTGACACTCAGACATGGTGCTGCAAAATGAAAACATGAGGCTTTGATATTCACAGATATTCTGGAGAATGCTTTATTCCAATTGGATGAAGAATAAAGATCATGCCACATGCTTTCCAACATTTATAGTTATAAACGCGTTCTTAATTTAGGAGTTTCAGACTCAGACAGAGTTTGAGACGGAGACCTGCAGAGGAGTTTCAGATTTAGATGCAAAACCAAATGGAGCAGAGCTAAGGCGATTCACAGATGCAGGTAAGGAGATAGCAGACTTTGATGGGGAGCAGAACAGACACAGATGAAGGCAGGTTAGATGTTCATTCTGACTTTTAATAAAATCCCTAAGCTTTATCCTTTGACTAACTGGGTTTTCCAAGGCATATTTGCTCTATGCTCTATTATGCAATATTGATTTAGCTTCATGCTAATCTCATTCTTGCTTTTATTCTTGAACTCTTCATGAGTTCTGACTGACATCAATTGTGCCTCATTTTCTTAGAATAGGTATTCTTTCTTTTATGGAACATACTGTTTGCAACTATGATGTGCTCTGCACTAACATTATTTTTCTATTATCAATTCTGTAACTAGATTGATATCTGACTAATGAATGAAGAGTCAGAAAAGCTTAAAGTTGAATTAGAATATAAATCCCTTTATAACTACTCACAGCTCTCATTATTGACTAAAATATTTATCTGCATTTGATTAATTGCCTGTGTTTATGAAGAATCTCTTCTGGTCAAAATACGGTGGCATTCATCACCTTGAGAATAGAATATGATGGGAAAAAAGGGTAATTAACGGTAATTTTGCCACATCTACTAACATTTTCCAAAGAGAGATTACCGCAAGATTTCTGCCCTATCAACCTGGAGGGGCAGCCAAGTGTGCCCTCTTTACTGACATGGGTCTGCTGCCCCTGTTCTAGGATGTTCACATGAAGCAGTGGTGGCGGCATAGCAATATCTTTGTGGAATTACAGTACTGAGCAGAACATTTTTCCCTTTCAGAAGAAGAGCCCAGACTTCTGGCCACAGTGGTGGCCATGTCAAGGTTTTGTATGTATGGTGGGGATGGTAGCAAATCTGTGTGTAATGTTGAAAGACTCTTGCTTGGACCAGTGGATCCATTTAGGTAAAGCCCTGGTTTGGCATTGCACTGGATGGTGGATAGAATAGAGCTTCCCCAGACAATGAAAAGATATTCCCTACATGGCTGTTTCCCAGTTCTATGTGTGAAATGCTGCTTTATTCGAGGTTTCTCCTTTAAATTATGGGACTTGTATTCCTGTTTTATAATGTTATAAACAAGACTACAAGTCCCGTTATTCAGAGTAAAAACTTGGATTGGAGCAGCACATCACACATTTACCTGGACATTTTGGGAGGGTTGTGACTATTTTCCTAAAGATTTAGAAAGGAGACCTGGACACTAAAGTAAAGGAGGATGAAGACATGGCTAAACCTAGAAATTCTATTAGGACATTTCACAAGGGGATCTCTGATTATTCCTTTCATAGCACTGCCATTTGGTGGATGGAAAGGGAGAGTGGGTGAGCCAGCAGATTCTGTTGTTAAGGATGAAGAATTTTCTAATTATGGCCTGCCAATGTGAATGTCCTTTATTGCTAATTCAGAAATGCTGATGACATTCAAGTGCCGAGTCATCACACTTTATTGCCCCTTTTGTTTGGATACCTGTTCTTAGAACCAGCATTATCATTATATGCTGTGAGAATCACCACCTTACACAATGGGTGTGACTGCACTGCAGCCAGAAAATATCATTTGAAGAGGAATTGCACCACACTGGTTCCAGGACTTCAGACATGGGACCAACATCTTCAGTTAGGAAAATAAGCATAAAGGTGGCATCCAAATTATGCCACTTTGTTTTCGGTCCAAGTTATTCTTAACCAAGGAAGGGAGTGCTCTCCAGAGTCCCCATATAACTGTCATGTTCCAGGGCTGATTTCGTCATGACTGCCAGTCTTTTAGACATGATGGGACTTCACCTGAAGAATGCACTACTTGTTCGAAAAGCTGTGTGTCTGTCTAGGCACTAGAAGCTTACAAAAGGAAAGACAGTCCAAAAGGTGACACCCAGCCATGTACCTGATGCATGGAATATCAAGAAGAAGCTAAAATGATTATGAGAGAATTCACAATTAGAACCAAAGCTGAGGGGTCATCCAGCCTCACCTGTATGTTTCCTTTGGAAAACTGCATGAGGCAATAGCAACTCCAAAAGTATAAGCATTTTGGCTGGCAACTTTGACCTGTTTTATCACTGCAGATGAGCTGTTGACAAAAACGTTGTCACTGTCATAGCAGAAGAACACCCCCAATGGCCAGGAGGCCACTATTGCCAAATGTAAATAGCTGTTGAACCTAGACATTCGAGCTGTTTTCTTCCACAATGTGGTCTGGGATGCGGGGATGCCACGGCAAACCTGCTTTTACTGGTGGAGACACTGCCCGTGTGGCTGCAAAGGGTGCACTACAACCAGTAAAACACTGAGCCACATTCACAAAGAGTGGTAATGCACAATGCTGTGTGGTGAGACAAAGAGATTGTAGTTTGTATTAGAACTGCATTGAAACAAGTAAGGAGTGTGAACCAAGCATGGAGGCAAGATACAAACTGAACTGACAGAACGGTCCTTGCTCTGCTCACCTAAAATCATGTAGCGAACTCACCCTGAGCTGATTTTTGTCCTACGATTTGCAGCATTGCTAGGTCATTGAAGAGTTGCAGATGAAGCCATGGTGCTATATCATTGTATGGGACAGGACTTCCAACCACTGAATCAGGGCACTGCGGTGGGTGTGGGGCCTTGAGCATTGTATTCCTCTCATTACATTGTAGATCCTAGAAGGATACTAAATTGTTTCTCTTTTCTTAAGACAATCACTGGGATGGCCAGTATATTCTTGTGTCTAGTGATTTGCTGTTGAGTTCGGGGTCTCTGCCTACTACACGGCCTCATTGATAAGCCTTTGAGTGCTCTCTGTGCTACCCTCAGAGTTAAATGCAGAAAGGGTGTACTCGACCCACTTTGCACAGTCAATACAACATACCCTAGGGCATTAGAGGCAAACAACCTGAACAACTATGGTAGCCCCTGCCTGCTCTGTGGTCCCTGAAAAAGGCCTGACAGTGGTGCTTCTTTGGGAGGAATCGTGTACATTACTATTTATGGTAGTGTTGCTCTGTGGTGAGGTCTGTATTGCTTGTTTAATTTCCCTCAATTCTCTAGTAATAATAAAACTGCCACTTAGCATGGGGCTTCCGTTTTTGTGAGTGCCTAGATTTCTAGGCAAAAATATCGCAGAAACTACAGGAGAAGGGTAGCTGTTAGCTTGTTGCGTGGAGAGTGCTACACTGCCCATATCCTTCTTCCAAGCTTCCATGTAAAATGAAAACTGCCTTTCTTTTGCCTGTGTGAACACATATCGAAATGATTGAGCTTTGCCTTACAAATATTTTAATTTATAGTTTCAATGGTGGCTTATTATCAGAAGCTACAAGGCACAGCCTTGCCTTCTGTGAGGCACAACTTACTGCCCTTAGCATCTGCTGCTAATAATTTAACTGACATTAACACTGGCAGTGTGCAGATCTGCACTCTCTGACTCATCTCTAAAGACACTCTAAGCCTTGTGTCTAATGACAGGAGGAGGAGGAGTGAGGCTCATGGGGCAGAGGCATGAGACAGCTTCAGAGTATTGATTAAGAAACACAGCATTCTGTAGGTGGATGTCTGGATTGCGCAAGTGAACGGGGTAACTATGATCTCCTCACACAGGCACAATTGATTTTATTTAGCATTCTGCACATGCCTCAGGCATCGGCGTATATCTGCTAAAATGTGTCTGTCAGGGCACAGATCAGTGCATCCCTGAGGCCATTGAAGAGCCACATAGTGTAGCAGCAGTAGGATCCCAAGCACTGTCCCAGCTTTTTATAGGGCTGTGCTTCTGGTCCTATCAAGATGCTGGGTGAGCGTTTGAGGTGGATCTTTTTTTCGTTTCAAACCTGGTTTTGCTGCACCGTCTGAGTTATTGTTTGGAATCATGGCTTGCTGGATCCTATGTCCAGTGCCAGAGTAATGCTCTGCTACTGCCATGGAGACCCCGAGTGGCCAGCAAAGATAGCAAGGTAAGTTAAAAAAAAAAATCTCTCTGCATATGGATGTGTGTGTTTGTATGTGTGTTTGTGGAGTGACTGAGAGTGAATGAGGTTGAGTGACAGTGTGTGTGTGTCTATCAGTGAGAGTGAAAAGGAGAATCTGAGTTCGAGAGAGTGTATGAATAGGTGAAAGTGAGTGTGAGGGAGTGAGTGAAGGAGTATGAGTGTCTCGGAAAGCTTGAGTGATTAGAGATTGTGAGATAGTATGGATGTGAGTCAGGGGTGTAGCTATAAATGCTGTTGAAGGTACAGCTTCATCAGGGCCCAGATTCACAGAGTATGAAAGGGTGAGTGTGTGTTAGTGAGAACCAGGGAGTATGAGTAGGCTTATGTGTTAATAACAGTGAGTAGGAGTACAAATGATTGAGAATAAGATAGTGTGAGTTATAGTGAGTGAGGTGATAGAGCATGAATGTGAGAGGGAGTGAGTATGAGTGAGAGAGTGTGAGTGAGTGAGCAAGAGTGTAATTGTTTGTGTGCTTTTTGATGGGGAGTGTGCTACTCACCTCAATATAATTCTGGGCTTATGGAGGCATCCAAGATAGTATGCTGCCACTGGCACATTGGAGATAACTCTTGGCACAAGGAAGGGCATCCATGGCAAAATGCAGGCCGTAACATACCAGAAGTAATTCTTGGCATAGGGCCCCTGTGAAAAAAATGCTGGTGCTTGCATACTGGAGGAAATTCTTGGCATGGGGACATCTGTGGCAAAATGCTAGCACTAGAACATTGGAGGTAATTCTTACCATAAGGGAGGGCACCCATGATAAGATGCAAAACCTGAAATACTGTTAGTAATTTTTGACATAAAGTGACACCTATGGCAAAATGCTAGTGTTGTTATACTGGGAATACATCTCTACCTTAGAGCAACTATGGCATATTGTGGCTGGGGGGGGGCAGCATGGGAAAGCACCCATGATGAAATGCTGGCTGTGGAATCCTGGAGACAAATGTTGACATGAGGGCCACCTGTGGTATATTTGCAATATCAATGGAAACATTCTGGTACTGGAATATGGCATGTAATTCTTGGCATAATGGAGTGCCCATAACAAAATTCTGGTATTGGCTCAAGAAAGGTAATTTTTAACATATGGGGAACTCTCCAGGCAAATTCTGGAAAACATGGGTGAGTGATCTCCTGGCAATCCCCGTCATCACTTTCAAACATCAACAGCTGCCACTGAAAGGTTTGTGAGAAACATAGGTGATTCCCATTTGTTGTTTTGTGAGAATGTTACTGTTGTTGGTATGTGTGGCTTGAGATATCATGCACATTGTTTTTAGGTTTTGCCTCTCATCTGCGCAGACAGTGCTACTGGGCCACTCTCCTGCCTCTCATTTGAGATTTAGTGTGCTTATTCAGCATGGACACTGCTTTGACAGCAGGTACCATTTTGGAATAGTATTCTGCATACTGTATCTTTGTTTTCTGATCCCAAGATGACTGACATTGGAATTCTAAATGCACCAGCCTTCTTGGATTGGGAAAACAATGATGCTGTATGCAGAATAGCATTTCAAGATGCCCATCACTTTTAGCAAAAACATGACAGTCATTTTGTCATGTTTTGCTTTAACTCTAACTTTTCCCTTAGATATCACCCTTCGTATTTGTGGTGGTACTCCCATGTATCACACTAAGCTCCTGTCTTCCCGATAACAGCGCAGTGGTGAGGCTGGAAAAAAGCAGCAAGGCCTTTGCAGGTCAGAGTGCCTGCAGCAGCTGGTGTGGTACTCTGTGATGGAACAGTAGACATAGGGCACATTCCATGCAAAGTGCCACTTCAGCTGTTCTTGCATCACTGAAACAGGAAGTGCTTCTTGCGAATTATGCTGGTGGGCAGGCAATGCTGGCCATTTCCAACCCATAATGGTTACTGTCCAACTGGCCAGAGCAACATTGTATAAGGCTGCAATGTGACAGCCTGAGGTGCTACCACATCTCACTCAACAAGAGGTTTTCCTGCTATAGGGATCTAGTCAACTCTTGTTTCTTACATACAGTAGCCGCCCACCATGTCTCACACACTGACAAGCCTGCCCAGTGCCAGCCCTCCCTAGTAGATACTCACCATTAACTTCCCTAGCACACACTGCCAGGCTTGCTCAGAGCTCCACTCACCATTCCCTTACCTGGCACATACACAGCCAGCCCGCCTGATGCTCTACCTGCCATCCACTTGACTGCCATCCACACCTAATGCTCTATCAGCCATTCCCTTCCCTAGCACGCTTATCAAAGGATTCTATGGCCTTACTCAATATACGGACATCCGTGTATATTTAATTCAGGTAACAGTAATGGCACTGTTGGCTTAGCCAGTGTTTGTTCAAAATGGTGCTTTGTGTGTGTGTCTAATGTCCCCACTTGCCTCCATGTAAAAGCAATGCAAAACATTTTCCTTCCCATGCACATGGTACAATGGTAATTGTCTTGAGGGTTTAGGTATCATGTACAAAATTACAATATGTAATTATCTTGTGTTTGAATGAAGATGTCTGTGTCCTTAGTTGATGATGCTGATGCAGGGAGGGAGTATACATCTGTAGCTTGTCTTGGGCTTGCTTGGTGTACAGGGGCTTGGTTGCAGTGCTTCTTGAGGGATCATGTACATAGCATTACATTTATATGTGTACCCTTGCCACTTTGTCCCACATTACTAGTGGTCCATAATAATCACAGTGTTTTTCCTATTTGGGTCCTGGTAATTGCGGGAGAGGCCAATAAAATGGACTAGACGTTTTTTAGGAATAATCTGAGGGAATCAGATTTCTCATGATGATTCATGAAAGTTTTTCAACTGTGCGTCATCTGTAGAATCCACATGCTTGCAGCTAGTGAACTCTCTAGGCGAATCACCACAAAGTTGTGGTATTCACACTATGGTGCCGATTACGATCCGGTAAAAAATTTCCCCGTGCGACTCGTATCCGGTGTTTTTACCGTACGAATCGTACAAGTGCCGTACGAACTGGTAATCACGATTCGCATGGTAAAAAGTCCATACGAACCGCATTGGGAATCATTCCCCACACGTCCTCGGGTCGGAAAATGTGTCCGACACGTCCTCTTACGATTTACCGTACAAATGTGAAAGGTGAAGTCCGACCGAGGAATCACGATCCATCCCGTGCGTCCGAGGTTACAACCGGATGGAAAAAACACCGTCCGCACTGAACTCCCATAGCAACTATGGAGACGTGCCCGCATACGCACCGTACCCCCCCAGCCCCCGTATGTACGCGCCGACCCCCCCCAGCCCCGGTATGTACGCGCCGACCCCCCCCAGCCCCCGTACATACGCGCCGACCCCCCGTGTATGTACACCCGTGTACGTTCGAGTCGAACCCCCCCGTGTACGTTCGAGTCGAACCCCCCGTGTACGTTCGAGTCGAACCCCCCGTGTACGTTCGAGTCGAACCCCCCGTGTACGTTCGAGTCGAACCCCCCGTGTACGTTCGAGTCGAACCCCCCTGTACGTTCGAGTCGAACCCCCCTGTATGTACACCCGTGTACGTTCGAGTCAAACCCCCCGTGTACGTTCGAGTCGAACCCCCCGTGTACGTTCAAGTCGAACCCCCCGTGTACGTTCGAGTCGAACCCCCCGTGTACGTTCGAGTCGAACCCCCCGTGTACGTTCGAGTCGAACCCCCCGTGTACGTTCGAGTCGAACCCCCCTGTATGTTCGAGTCGAACCCCCCTGTATGTACACCCGTGTACGTTCGAGTCGTACCCCCACCCGTGTATGTACGGTGCGTACACGGGGGGTTCGACTCGAACGTACACGGGGGGTTCGACTCGAACGTACACGGGGGGGTTCGACTCGAACGTTTCGGCTAAACAGCCTTGTTCACACGATCGTGTGAACAAGGCTGTTTAGCCGAAACGCGTAGCGTGGAAATAAACATCCCACTTGGTATTTACTCTGGAGCCTGAGAGTGTTTTTCATCGCAATTTTGACGGATAGGAATGTATATTACCTACTGGCGGTCGCCAGTAGGTAGTTATAGTTAGGACCCCTTTTCCATAGGAAATCCGCAACATTCTATTTTGAATAACTTTGGCGCCGGTCGATGAATCCTCGCGAATTTCTCAAAATAGGTGGGGCGCTACGCTCCGCTCCTACCCTGAAAGTCTCGGGGGGATTCGTCAAGCGGGGGCTGAGATAAAAGGGGGGTCCCAAAACGCGTTTTTCCCATGCATTTTTCCATAGGACCTTTAGAACGAGCTACAGCCCGAACGGCTGAACAGAATTACTAGAAATTTGGCAGAGAGGTAGCCATAAGGTCAAGGAAGTGCCTTTTGCAGGTCTGGTGTAAATCTGTTCAGTATTTCCTGAGTAAATAGCATTTAAAAGCATATATATATGTGGGCGGAGCCTAACCACACATCTCATCCTGAGATCTGATTGGCTGTCAGCACTTCATCCAAGAAGTGTTGGCAGCCATCTTGGGACAAATATACATGATAGCACCTCATTAAAAAGCATTGCAGTTAATAGAAGGTTTTAAGACTTTAGTTACATTATAAATCATTTGTTGATGGTACCATACTCATTTTAGGAATTGTGGTATGTTCTAAGGTGATTTCACCATGTGAAAAAGCCTTCTGCTGGGATATCATGATTGAGAGAAAAATATTTTCTCATGCTTTTACCACAGAGGTTTGGAAGGTGATCTATAGGCTAAACTGAGAGCTTATTTTCTGTAAATTCACATTATCTTTCTCAGTCATGTGAGAATGAAGTCTGATATTCTCAGTAAAACATGTACATCCAACAAGGGCAGAGACTGTCAGTTGATTCCTTTGTGTTCTACTGCAGCTTCCCAGAGTGTTCCAAAGAACTACTAGAGCGCTAACAGTCCTACTTATGATAAACGTATGGCACACCTGAAGCCATCTTGCTTGGATTAAAGTGGTAACTCTTAAAACATTTAATTTAAAAAGGAACAAAATGAGGGGGTTCATTTTTCCATAAAAAGTATGATTAGTGCTGCAGAAAGAAAAATTAGGGCACATTTTGAGTGACTTCTCAAATCCTCTTCTATTACATTAAAAAATTCTGACATGCAGACTGAAACATGCACTTTCAATACCAGCAGCAGTTTTCCCTGGTGAGCAGTAGCTTTACTACAGTGATCTAATGAGCAAAAAGAGTGCTAACATTCTGAATTTATGGCAAATGTGTGCCACATCTGAATGCCTTCTTGATGGAATCAAAGTAAAAAACTGAAAGTATTTCCTACTGAGGAGACTGCAGTAAATGAGGAAATTAGGAAACTTCATAACAAATAAGTCTCCCAAGATGGCCACCAGAGACAAAAGAGCCCAAATGTAGCCCAAATATCACCCAGATGTAGCCCAAGTATAGCCCAATGACAGAATGTCCCAGAATGTTCTTAAAAACAACTAGAGCGCTTACTGTCTTCATTATGACAAAAGTATGGCACACCTGAAGCCATCTGGATTGGAATAAACTGGTAACACTTAAAACATTTAATTTAAAAAGGAACACAATGAGGAGGTTCATTTTGCCATAGAAATTATGATTAATACTGAAGAAAGAAAATGAGGGCACATTTTGAGTGACTTCTCAAATCCTCTTCTATTTCATTAAAAAATTCTGACATGCAGACTGAAACATGCACTTTTAATACCAGGAGCAGACTTCCATGGTGGAGTAGTTTTACTACAGTGATCTAATGAGCAACTAGAGTGCTAACATTCAGAATTTATGGCAAATGTGTGACATATCTGAATACCTTCATGATGGAATCAAAGTAAAACACTGAAAGCATTTCCTACTGAGGAGACTGCAGTACATGAGGAAATTAGGAAACTTCATAACAAATAAATCTCCCAAGATGGCCACCGGAGACAAAAGAGCCCAAATGTAGCCCAAAATCAACCAGATGTAGCCCAAATATAGCCCAATGACAGAAGTGTGCAAAACACTTATTATTTTGTGTTTTTGCAGTGTTATATAGTGCAGACTTGTCAGGTATTGGAGTGCTTTACATGAGCATTGGTTACATCACACAAGAACAAATTCATTTTGGTTGTAGACATGGGGAGACTAAGTGATTTGACCAGAATCACAGAATGTCGAGCTGAAGCAGAAACTTCAACCTGGTTCCCCAGTTGCAAAGTCTGCAGTTCTGGAAGTAACACCACATCCTCTCCCCTAAGTGCAACATTTAATCAAGTGGTCAACTGGATAAAAAAACATAAAGATAACAAATAATTTAAAAGTGCTTTGTCGCTATTTGAAAACTCAGAAAATATGTCCTTATTTTAGTCTTTTAGAGCACTAACCATAATTTTGATGCCAATAAGACCCTCTCATATATGTAATTTCTAAAGGAAATGCTCTAGGTATTACAGTTTTGATTACATCAAGATGATGTCAGGCGTTCCACACTTTTGTAATAAATATAGAATGTTAGCAATCTAGTTGTTCATTAGGGTACTGTTGAGAGGCAGAGGCCAGGGGCACGGACTCTGAAAATTGAAGGCAGGTAGGAGGGTGCAAAGCCAACAATTTAACCACACTGAGCAGGCAGGAAGGGCCGTGGAAGCACAACAGACTATGGAGGGCAGTGGAAAGGGGGGCAGGGGCAACAAACCAACAATACAGGACTTGCAAGAGAGGCTGTTGGAGGGAAGATCTATTACGGGCCAAGGAAGCTAGGGGCGGTCCCCAGATCCCCGGGAGCCACCACAGAACTGAGCAGGAGAGTGAGTCAGGGACAAAAGGGGCACCTTAATTTGAGCCGGGGTGCCTAGGAACGCTTGCTCCAAAAATGAAGAAAACAGACATATGAGACATGGAATTGGAGGCAGAATACAATGGCAGTTTAATGAGAAGATGCAACTTCAAAGAAACCGCAGAATAGAGACATAAAGTACAAAAAACAGAATCCAGATAATCATACAGCTGTCATAATATTCTCTGTATCTCAATTAATGTACTGACAGAGAGAGAGAGAAAACACATCTATAAATGCATCATGAGAAACAAGTTACACCAAGGAAAATGTTACCTAGGAACACTCACGTTTACTCTTAGAGCAAGCATTCCTGCAATTACAATACAAAATCTTTTAAATGCAAAAGTAAAGAGAACAATGGTTAAACATAACATGACATTTCATATAGGTAAAATAGAATAAGATACTTCAAGCAAAGCAGAGCAAGACATTTTAAGCAAAGGAAGACAAGAGCTCCCAGCTCTTGGGGAAAACCTGCACTGCCTGTTAACCTACATACAGACGGCGAGGTAGTCCGTCGATATCTGTGGGTGCTCCCTTTTTATATCATTTTGTGGGCTCCTTTGCACGCTACATCTACCTACGTATGCTACCCAAAAGCTTCGACTGCAGATTTTACCAGACATTTCGTCATTTACCCACTTAATGCTGACAATGGACTGGGTGAAAAGGTCAGTCTCTCAGGCCAATCGCTTATCGTAAGTTCCATAGAGCAAGCAGAAAATAATGGGTATTGTACGGGAATTCAATATATTCATGTATAAAATCTCCTCAGTTCTCCTAACTTGACGCTCTGCGGTTGCCACTTCCTTAAAAGCGGGAAACCTGCCCAGGAAGCAAGTACCAGTCCAGGATGCAGCCTACTGTATGTCGACAGCTTCAGGGGGATGTTGAACTTTGATACCGAGCACGGAGCACTCGGGTAGGGTGGGGGCTACTAGTTTGGATCAGAAGGCCTCGCAGACCTGCCTTCAGACTGCTATACACTAAAATTGCAGAGCTATGGTCAATTTAACAAAGAGGCCTACATATTGAACAGAAGGGCCTACACAGGGGTTTTATGCTGGCTGAGTGGTAAGGATGTCTCAGGATAATTATATAGCAATACAGGACCCGCTGGTCAATTTAATACGGCCTACAAATGCAGCTGGCAGGGCAAGGACAAGGGTCTCATACTTCAGGTGTGGACAGAACGGGCCAGGGGCCCCCTGTGATACAAAATCTACCCTCCTTCAAGGCTGTGGCAATGTAATAGACCATTGTGGGCAGAAGGAAGAGGCAATGGTAGTACAACCATACATGCCAACAGACCCGATTCAGCCAGGAAACGTCCAATGTTTTTAAGCTCAAATGGGCTTTATTTGATCGGTCTCCTGTCTACAATATCCTCTTTTTCAATGTAACTCAAAGGGGAAAATCAATACCCCAGTTTTTTTTCAAAATCTCCCTCTTACCAAGTTCAAAATGTTCGCAAGTATGGTACATTGGATCATGGAAGGAAATGGGATAGGGACATGGACTTGGATAACAGAGGACAGGAGGGACATGGAGAGGTGCACCAAACTGACCCTGCAGGGCAGGCATCAGGGTTTGCAGTAGCACAATACACCACACAGGGCATGCAGGACGGGAGTGCAGCACAACAATCCATAGAAAGCAAGAGGGAGGGGACAGGACCATGCACATGGACAACAGAGAACAGAGGGGCAAGAGGCAATGGTAGCTAGCTGACCATAATGGACAGACAGGAGAGAAAGCTGCAGCATAACAGACCATAAAGGGCAGGAGGGACGGATCAGGGGCATTACAATGGAACAGACAAGCCAGGAGGGAGGGAGTAGGGCTGGGGGCAAGGGGGCAGGGCAGGAGCAGCAAGATAGCCATGGAGGTCAGGCAGGATGGGCACTAGAAGCAAGACACACCATGAAGAGCAACAGTGAGACTGTGATGGCATACACACAGACCATGGAGGGAAGGTGGGAGGGGGTCAGGGGCAGCTAACTGACCACACAGGGAAGGTGGGAGGGGCCATGGCAGCACAGAAGACCATGCATGGCAAGTGGGAGGGTTAGTGGCAGCACAATGGCTATGATGGGCAAGAAGGAGGGTGCAGGGGCATGCACAAAGGACGATGGAGGATAGAAGGGAGGGTCAGGACCTGTGCACAGACAAGAAAGTTCAGGGGAAGGGACCTCACAACAGACCACATGGGGCAGGCAGGAGGAGCAGTTGCAGCACAACAGACCAGGGAGGGCAGAAGGGTGTGGCAGTACAATGGACCATGTAGGACAGGAGGAAGAGGATAGGGGCATGGCATGTGGACAGGCAGGGTGGAGGTGGCAGGGACAGGTTACAGTCATCTGACAATGCTAGGCAGGTGGGAGGGGAGTGGCAGCTCAACAGAACACTCAGAGTAGATAGGAGTGGCAGGTCCATGGGACATGGTGGGCAAAAAGGATGGAGCAGGGGCATGCACAAAGACATCGGAGGGCAGGGGGAAGGAGAATAGGGGCAGCAAGCTAAGCACAGAGTTTAAGCAGGAGGTCAATGATGGGGCATAGAATTGGGCAATGGAGGGCAGGAGGACTGGACTGGTACATCATACTAAATTGAGGGCAGTGGCAGCACATCAGACCATGCATGGCAGGAGGGAGGAGGCTATTCCATGGATTCACACAACAGAGGATAGGGAGGAAGGGGATGGGGCAGCAAGCTAACTGTTCAGAGAAGGCGGGTATTAGGAACTTTATTGTTTTTAAAACATTGTGTCTGTGCGAACTACTTAAAATATGAACAAGTATGCAGCATAATCTCACTTTTATTCAGGAAGAAGAGGACGTTTGTGACTGTGACTCCGGGCTCACTTGGCAGAAACACCCCCTGACCCTCCACCCCCTATCGCAAAATGTAATGCCCGTGAAAAGGGTAGGTGAACACAGTGTTATATAGAACATAGTCCTGAGAGCACGATTGAAAATGAAAACTAGATATAGTGTATGGTATAAACTATGCACCAAAAAGTGTGATATATGATGAACCGGGCGTGAAATATAATTTGCAATACATTGTGCGCAATGACAGATTCATTGGAGAGCGCGAGATAGCACAGGCACTAGCGCGTGCTATGCGATATGCGCCTTGGAGTGTAATATGCACAGGGCAGTGTTGTGTAACCTAACTAGTCTCTAAAGTTGTAATATAAAATATGTGCTGGGGAGTGTAACGTTGCATATGCACTGTGACAAATATATGGATCCCAGATTGTAATATGTATGGCATAGCACTGTGCGTTATAACATAGGCATCGAGAAAGGCACGTTAGATGGGGCAATATAACCCGTGCGAAGACAAGTGTGGCATGACATATTCACGGGGTGGTGTTACAGTGCACATGGGCTAGAGAGTGTCATAGCATATGCACTAGCTAGTGGAATACAACACAGAGGTGTGTGGCACTCGGCAGGCAATGGTGGGTGTAACACAGCATTGGGCTCTGTCAGGAGCACGCTGTGACTCTCAAGTGATGTTCGTCCCCTTTCCAGAGAGTAAAATAAAAAGTATTACACATCCGGCAGTGGATGTGTGTTTTATTAACCGTGAGGGGGGTTTCTTGCATAGTTTTGGTCGAATTTTTGTCGAATCCCCTTTGAATGGCTTGGTGTGCATGTGTATTAAATGTGCCCGTCAATAGCTACCCATGTTTGTATAAATAAACGACAAGGGTGTCTACCAGGATTAGGCACGGTAGGGCATCAGACATGTCAGAGCTTCACTAGTGGTGTAAATACATTCCACGTGGATTCATTGCATGCATAGTCGCCTTTTAATGAATATCACGCAAATCGTCATGGTGATAGGTACGTACGGTTTGTCCAGCATGTCCTAGGTGTGTCTATAAATATATATTTTTTAAAAATAATAAAAAACAGTGGCCGGCCCTGGGGATTGGGGTCAAAAAAATATAATTAGGAGACTGGCCCTGGGGGATGGGGTCATCAGGGCCAATAAATTAGAATAAGAAGGGGAACCAAACAGCCCCCCTTCTTAAAAAACTAAAATAAATAAAAGACTGGCATCGTGCCGGAGGCCATGCTCCCTCCGTGCAGCACTCTGCAAACGCGCCCCCAACAGGCATCTCCAGTATGCGCCAGGGAGCTGCGCTGCAGCCAGGTGTTCTGAGGCCAAGCCCCTTTTTACACCTCTCTGCAACGCAGCTCTGTGGCGCTTACTGGAGGTACCTAGTGGTCTTGTTTGACCCTAGGGACCCTTAGGATTCAGGGGGACTCTCAACTTAGAACAGCCACAGGGCGCGTTTACACAGTGGTGAAGGGAGGGGACGGGGCCTGAGGTGACGTGTGCAAACACGCACTATGGCATGTTTTAAATTGGGGATATAATTTCCCTTCAATACTGAGGGCCCCTGGGGGCTAACTAGCCCACCAAGTGCTTCCAGTAAGCGCCACTGAGCTGCATTGCAGAGAGGTGGTCCAGGCCGTGCCACTTTTTACACCTCTCTGCAACGCAGCTCTGTGGCACTTACTGGAGGTACCTAGTGGGCTAGTTGGACCCTAGGGACCCTCAGGATTCAAATGAACTTAATCTCCCAACTAAAAATGGACACAGGGCGTGTTTACACAGTGGTGAAGGGAGGGGACGGGGCCTGAGTTAATGTGTGCAAAAACGCCCTGTGGCCTGTTTTAAGAGGTAGTTTTAATCCCCATGCCCTATTATACACTAGGGGCTTACAGAGGAGGTCATGCTAATCACAGGGGGACCCCAACGCATAATGTTCCCTAGTGTATGTAGGTGTTTTCACTGTATTCTAAGTGTCTTTTAACATAGCACTGGCTCTAGGACTGGTTAGTCAGACTCAGTTACCACCAGTATCCGTCTGAAAAAGTTGAGGGTACAGGATGATTTTGCAACAAGGCTTCTTTCTGCTCTTCTTTTTGTTCTTTCTGCACGTTATCCTTCTTCCTGCACTTATCTTCGTATTTGAGGACTTCTGTTGCTTCTTTCTGCACCTCTTTTGTTTCTTTCTGTGCATTTTTTCTTCTTTCTTCACATGTCCTATCTCTGTAGGCATAGTTAGAAATTAGCATTTAAAAAACCTTTGAAATTCACTGAAAAAACCATGGGTTTCACACACGTTATAGTTAGGAATTAGCATTTAAAAAACCTTAGAAATTCAATGAAAAAACCAAAGGTTTCACACATGTTATAGTTAGCTGGACATTTCACTCGTAAAAAACCATTGAAATTCCCCCGTTATAGTTAGTTCAGCTAACTATAACTCGCGCGCCCGCAATGCACTGCTGATGACGTCACATATTACATCACTCATGACATGGTCACTGACATCACTCATGACATCACTGATGACATCTCAAATGACATCACTGATGACATCACTGATGACATCATCCAGTGATTGTGTGTTTTTATGAAAATTATATATTTTTTATATTTATGTATATCTCAAGGTCAAAGGAAGAATAAATGGGTATATAAGTGTCTAAATGGATACTTTTTTTTGGAATTTTTTTTGTGTAACTGACTGTTTAAGTGTATCATAGTGAATACATGGCTTACTGAGTAATCTTTAAATATTTAAATATCTGTATCAGTTTCTTACTTTGTGTATAAGTGGCTGCATGGGTTGGTGAGTAGCTACATGAGTGTCTATATAGGTTATTAGTTGGTTTTTTATCACTATGAGTGTCTGAGTTTCTGTATGGTTCGGTGGGGGGTATTACTTAGTGCATAGGTGCATGAATGAGTGACTCACTGTTTGTATGTGTTGAATACAGCATGTGTGCAGGACTGTATGGGTGGATGAGTGTGTGCATGGGTGTGTTAGTGAGTGAATGACTGTCTCAATAGTGTCTTTATGAGTAACTACATATGTTTTAAACTAGTATATGTGACTATTGGTGTATATAAGTGAGTATATGTGAGAGTGAGAGATTGGAAGAGTTCCTGTATGAATAAGTATGTGTTTCTATAAGTGATTGTTTAAAAGAGTAAGTATATGTAAGTTTCTGTAGAAGTAAGTGTGGTGGTGTGTGTATAACTGTATATGCAAGTAAATGGATGATTGATTCTTTATTAGCATGAGTGACTATGTGTGTGAGTTACTCTATGGATGAGTGGCATTGTGTAACGGGATGTACAGGTGTATGAGTACATATGATGAGTGAGTACATGTATGAGTGACTGTAGAGGACTGTTGGTGAATTACTGTATGTGTATGTGGTTCTTAGAATTACTGAATAGGTTGTTGTAACTGATATTGATATGTTCATTATTTTGAACATTTTAGTTTCTATTTTTGAATGTGTGTTTCAATGGTTATATTAGGGGGAGAGGAGGTCTGCCACTCTATCACAAGGATGATGTCATCAGTGATGTCATCAGTGATGTCATTTGAGATGTCATCAGTGATGTCATGAGTGATGTCAGTGACCATGTCATGAGTGATGTAATATGTGACGTCATCAGCAGTGCATTGCGGGCGCGCGAGTTATAGTTAGCTGAACTAACTATAACGGGGGAATTTCAATGGTTTTTTACGAGTGAAATGTCCAGCTAACTATAACATGTGTGAAACCTTTGGTTTTTTCATTGAATATATATATATGTGTGTGTGTATAGATATATATATATATATTCACTGAAAAAACCATGGGTTTCACACACGTTATAGTTAGGAATTAGCATTTAAAAAACCTTAGAAATTCAGTGAAAAAACCATAGGTTTCACACACGTTATAGTTAGGAATTAGCATTTAAAAAACCTTAGAAATTCAGTGAAAAAACCATAGGTTTCACACATGTTATAGTTAGCTGGACATTTTACTCGTAAAAAACCAATGAAATTCCCCCGTTATAGTTAGTTCAGCTAACTATAACTCGCGCGCCCGCAATGCACTGCTGATGACGTCACATATTACATCACTCATGACATGGGTGTGAAACCTATGGTTTTTTCACTGAATTTCTAAGGTTTTTTAAATGCTAATTCCTAACTATAACGTGTGTGAAACCTATGGTTTTTTCACTGAATTTCTAAGGTTTTTTAAATGCTAATTCCTAACTATAACGTGTGTGAAACCCATGGTTTTTTCAGTGAATTTGCAAGGTTTTTTAAATGCTAATTGTTTTTTTTTTCTTCTATTTTTTTTAACTTATTTTTTTTTTTTTTTCTTACCTTTTATAAAGACTATGGCTAAATTTTTAAAATTCTTTAATATGTTTTTTTTTAATATATTTTTTAAAATAAACATGTAAAATTTATTTGCAGTACTTTTTTTTTTTTTTTATTATTTTTTTAGTACGCGTACCGTAAGCTTACGGTAAGCGTACGGTTTTCGCACCGCTCGTAATTTTTCTACGCTGCTTGCGTATAGTTACGCAATTTGCGTAGCCGCGCGTACTCCGCGTGGGACGCGTGCGCACGTACGCTACAGGCGCACGTTACGCGGAAGTGTCGGGTAGTGTCTGTTATGCGCATGCGCGCAAGCGCGTGTCTTTTTTACGCGCATGCGCACTTTTGACGTAAGCGTACCGTAAGCGTACGGTAGGTCATGTGATCATGAAACACAACTTTTGATTGGTTGAAACTACTTTCAGTTCTAGAACTCTCCTACACCACACCCATTCCTCTCATTTCTGCTTGTGATCCCTTAGGAGAAGGAGCTGGGTTGTCTTTGTGATACGATGGCAGAACAGCAGAGCTCTTCTGAGAGTGAGGCTAGCACTAGCAGCACTACCTTGAGGCAGAGAGCGAGGAACCACTGTGCATGATTATACATGGAAAGGAGCTGGGTGTGTGCTAAGAGTCTGCTTCTGCACCAAAAAATCACATTAGTCACAAAACGAAATTTCTTTGCCAATTTGAATGCACACTTACTGCTCTTTTTTTTTTTGGCAAGTGATAATCACTTTTAAAGACTGACACATTATGAAGCCACTTTTTTGATTTTTTTAAATGCACATGTCCAAACTGCTTTTTCAGACCACCACCATGTGTAACCTGGGTGGCTGCCTACATTCCAGCAAGGGCAACCAGCCTTAGTGATGCTGAATGTATTTGCATTACAGACTGAAACCTGAAAACCCCACTCGCTTGTAAATACTGTGCATGATTATACATGGCAAGCAGATGGGTGTGTGCTAAGAGTCTGCTTCTTCCCCAAAAAAATCGCTCCCCCTTTTTCCTACTAATGCAACTGTGAAATCACCAGAAAAAAACGCAATAAATCTCTGCCTGTAATTCCTATTTCCACACAGAGTCATGTTTTCACATTAGTCCCAAAACGAAATTTCTTTGCCAATTTGAATGCACACTTACTGCTCTTTTTTTTTGGCAAGTGAAAATCACTTTTACAGACTGACACATTATGAAACCACTTTTTTGATTTTTTTAAATGCACATGTCCAAACTGCTTTTTCAGACCACCACCATGTGTAACCTGGGTGGCTGCCTACATTCCAGCAAGGGCAACCAGCCTTAGTGATGCTGAATGTATTTGCATTACTGAGTCCAACCTCAAACCCTTAAACTATTCTTTTTTTTTCCAGTACACCTTAATTTATCGTGAAAACATAGTCCATATTATTTTACATGTTCCTCACATTTAAATTTCTCCCAAAACAGAAAATGATAAACGCAACTTCAACAAAAAGAATTTCCATTTCTATTATTCATTTCTTAATTTACCATATACATCTCCTCTCAAACTCTATCCTCACCTTTAAAATTAGTTAGTTGTGAAAGAAATGTGGCACTCAAACAGCAGATTATCAGAGCCAGGATCTCTGTTCTGTTCACCTCTCTCCTCTCAGCAGAACCAGATAATGGCAAACTTTCCCTCTATGTTTCCACACATATACATGTAAGTTTCAAATCTCAGTGCTTCCCCCTTTTTTTCAAATGTAATCACACATTTCTATTGGTTGAAAACCAACCCTTTTCCAAAAGTACCCTGCCCCCAACTTGACTTCTGCCTAGTACCCTTCCCCCAACTTGACTTCTGCCTGCTACCATAGCAACAGCTCATGGAACACTGCTGTGTGGAGTTAGGTCAGAAGTTCGCCAAACAATGTTTCAATTCCACAGAGCAAGAGTGCTTGACTTTTCAAACCTAACAGCAAATCCATAGTACTGTTCTTTGGTAACACATTTTTTTGTACCAATACAAAACATGCTTCTATTAATTTACACATACAGCCTAGTTTTTATTCTAGAATGGTATGAAACAGCCAATCAGTTCTTTTTGTTTTGTAAAAAATATGTATGCCTCCATTTCCAAACTGTCTTTCTTTTCATATTGCCATTCTACTGAAAGACACCTCCTGAGTGCATCCAGTTCTCCTTTGAAGATGTTCACAGTGTGGATTGTAGGGCACAGCTATGTCTTCTGGAGTGAAAAGTTTGCAGAGAAAACAGATATGGTGAGAGACCTTGCTTTGCCAAATGTAGACATTAAATGGATTGGTCAGAGAGGGTTAAAGTGGCACCAATTGATGCCATTGGTGAAATCCTTCATGCAAATCCAACACCCTGACCTCATAATAGTGCACTGTGGTGGCAATGACCTAGGCACTTTGACTGGGGTAGGTCTGGAAATGCTTATGAAGGACACCTTTGCACAACTGTTTTCACTTTTCCCTAAAACTGCCTTTGTGTTTTCCAACATATGCCAAAGGCAAAAATGGAACTGGTCCAATCATTTCTGTCCGCAGATTGACAAAGCAAGAAAGCACGTCAACAAATCTGTTTCTGCTTTCCTCCGTGACTATGGTATGGGTGCCATTTACCACAACAACTTGCGTTATGACATGCAAGACATTTATAGAGGAGATGGTGTGCACTTCAATGATGAAGGGAACAGAGTCTTCCTCTTGAACCTTAGACTCTGCATCGGTACTTACTTGTAGGTACCACTAAAAAATCATTTCATAAACACAACGGCTCTTTTTAGAGCCCACTAATATCTAAACACTTAAATCTGAATTTCATTTATTTTTTTATTTTTTTTTTCTACCGTACGCTTACCGTAAGCTTACCGTACGCGTACCCCGTGATTTTTTTTAAAATCCATAAATGTTTTCTTTGTACTTTTCTGTCCTTCTTTGACCCCCTCACAAATGTAAGGGGGTCTGTAACTCTCCTCATTGCCCCCTTTTCTTGTTTTCACTCTTTTTTTTTCTGAGTGAAACACACAAAATGGCGGCCGCCGCTTCCTGGTTTCGGCCGATTCGAATGTTTACTAAGATCTAACAGCCAATCAGAATCGCGCTCGCGCACGCCACCGTACGCGTACCGTAAGCTTACCGTAAGCGTACGGTAAGCGTACCGTAAGCGGGCTCAGATATATATATTGATTTAAAGGCTATTTTCTCAGAATCTACTGAACAGATTTACACCAAACCTACAAAAGGCACTTCCTTGACATAGGGACTACCTCTCTGCCAAATTTCTAGTAATTCTGTTCAGCCATTCGGGCTGTAGCTCGTTCTAAAGGTCCTATGGAAAAATGCATGGGAAAAACGCGTTTTGGGACCCCCCTTTTATCTCAGCCCCCGCTTGACGTATCCCCCCGAGACTTTCAGGGTAGGAGCGGAGCGTAGCGCCCCACCTATTTTGAGAAATTCGCGAGGATTCATCGACCGGCGCCAAAGTTATTCAAAATAGAATGTTGCGGATTTCCTATGGAAAAGGGGTCCTAACTATAACTACCTACTGGCGACCGCCAGTAGGTAATATATATATATATATATATATATATATATATATATATATATATATATATATATATATATTACTGCTCCAACACACCGGTCAGGTGCACTCTCAGGCGGGTGCTTCTTAGTGCGGGGGTGTGCCCGCATTCTATTACCGCTGCAACTCCCCTTCTCACATCCAACTTTTCGGAGAAAGACAGCACTCACGGGGGGCAGTTCCCAAAGTTTATTCACTGGAAACTAGCACGATCACAAAACAGACGCGTTTCGGTAACAACCTTCTTCCATGTATATATATATATATTATATACTGGCGTCGCCAGTAGATAGTTATAGTTAGGACCGAGTTCCCATAGGAAATCTGAAAATTCTGTTTTGAATAACTTTGGCGCCGGTTGACTTATCTTCGTGAAATTTTCAAAACTAATGGGGCGCTCCGCTCAGCTCCCACCCTGAAAGTCTCGGGGTGATTCGTCAAGCGGGGGCTGAGAAAAAATGGGGGTCCCAAAACGCGTTTTCTCCATGCATTTTCCCATAGGACCTTTAGTCAAAGGTACAGCCCGAACGGCTGAACAGAATTACTTGAAATTTGGCAAAGAGGTAGTCCTCAGGTCAGGCATGTGCCTTTTGCATATATGGTGTCAATCTGTTCAGTAGTTCCTGAGAAAATTGCAGTTAAAAGTACATAAATATCTATATGCGCGCACCGTGCGCGCACCGTGCGCGCACCATAATGTCCGCGAGCGTAATTCTGATTGGTGGTTACATGTCAGTCAACATTCGAATCGGTCAAGATCAGGAAGTGTCGGACGCCATTTTGTGTGTGACAGTGAAAAAGAAAGGTGGCGAACGTGAAAAGGGGGCAGGGTAGAGAGTTCCTGACCCCCTAGCCTTTGTCAGGGGGGGTCCCTGAAGGACTCCGAAGGGTGAAAAAAACATTTTATTATTTTTCAAAAAGTCACGGGGTGCGCGCACCGTGCGAGCACCGTGCGCGCACGGTGTGCGCACCAAATGTCCCTTAGCATAATTCTGATTGGTGGTTAGATGTCAGTCAACATTCGAATCGGTCGAAATCAGGAAGTGTCGGACACCATTTCGTGTGTGACAGTGAAAAAGAAAGGTGGAGAACGTGAAAAGGGGGCAGGGTAGAGAGTTCCTGACCCCCTAGCCTTTGTCAGGGGGTCCCTGAAGGACCCCGAAGGGTGAAAGAAACATTTTATTTTTTTTCAAAAAATCGCAGGGTGCGCGCACCGTGAAAAACCCTTTAAAAAAAACAACTTTTTAAAATGTTTAGAAGTTTATAGAAGATATTAACTATGCTGTTCAACTGTATCCAATTAAAAAAAAAAGAGCTGTGCCATTCCATATTACAGGATACAGTCAATCTATAACTATATACATAGGTAGTTTATTGTAAAATAAATATATAAAAAATATAATAATACATACATAAATTAGCATTTAAAAAACCTTACAAATTCACTTAAAAAACCATAGGTTTCACACACGTTATAGTTAGGAATTAGCATTTAAAAAACCTTGGAAATTCACTGAAAAAACCATAGGTTTCACACATGTTATAGTTAGCTGGACATTTCACTCGTAAAAAACCATTGAAATTCCCCCGTTATAGTTAGTTCAGCTAAATATGACTCGCGCGACCGCAATCCACTGCTGATGATGTCACATATTACATCACTCATGACATGGTCAGTGACATCACTCATGACATCACTGATGACATCTCAAATGACATCACTGATGACATCATCCTTGTGATAGAGTGGCGGTCGCGCGAGTTATATTTAGCTGAACTAACTATAACGGGGGAATTTCAATGGTTTTTTACGAGTGAAATGTCCAGCTAACTATAACATGTGTGAAACCTATGTTTTTTTCAGTGAATTTGCAAGGTTTTTTAAATGCTAATTCCTAACTATAACGTGTGTGAAACCTATGGTTTTTTAAGTGAATATATATATATGTATATGTGTGTGTCGTGCACCGCCGTTCTGGGTGTAGTTATTCTGATTACTAAATTCACTTGAGTGCACATCCTTTCTGAGTCTTAGCCATCTTGTTCACTTGTGCAGGCTTCCCCTTTGGATCCCTTTTCTCCTCCCACTTCCTGTGTGATCCTAGGCAGCGCTGTACTCCTGTTTCTGCTTACGTTTTCCACCTAGTCACAAGTTCTTGCCCAAGTCCCTGACTGTGTTGCAGACAGGGTCTCGGACAGTCTATGACAGATCCCCCTCATGTGTCAGCTCTAATAATTTTAACGACAACCAACAAGGAGGGACACCTTTTTCACCTCCCATAATCACCATATTATCACTCACTGACAGTTCCTCTAGGATCTTGAGATATGGACTGATGGAGAGCACCAAAGAACTCTCTCTCCTACCACCTAAAAAAAAAAAAAAAAAAATCTTCTTTAATCAACGGATCAGATTCCTTTTCCTTTATCTACTCCTGTAATGTAATAGCATGTGCTTTCCCAACCTCCATTACGTTTTGTACTGACGCTACTGCACCTTTACTTTCCCTCACCAAAACAGCAGAGCCACCCACCTCAAGTAAGTCAAACGAAAACCTTGACAAGCAGGTTAGCTTGACAGTTCATCCACCCTTGAATATACTTCAATGTATAACAATACTCTTGAAGACGAGCCACAAGTCTGGCTAATCTTGCAGAGCCCTTGCCAACTCATCCTGGAAGCAAAACCTTTACTAGCGGTTTGTGGTCTGTTCACAAAACAAACTTTGTTTCACACAGGTAAGTTCTAAAATATTCAGTCTCCGAGCTGCTGCAAGTGCCTTGTGCTCTATGACTGAGTAATTTCACTCAGAGATGGTCAAGGTTCTGGAAGCAAATGCCACTGTTCTTTGATGTTTGCCATGGTTTTGTGAGAGAACTGCCTCAATACACGTGGCACTGGCATCGACAGTGAGCACAAACTTCAATTTGGTGTCAGACAGTGCTAGGTTTCCAGCACTACAGATTTCATTATTTATGAGATAAAAACATTTCTACTGTTCGTCTCCCCAGAGAAAACTGGCCCCTTTCTTTAACAGTAACCTCAGTCATTCTGTCTTATTACAAATTCTTTGAACAAACTTGGCATAATATTCGATGGTGCCTAGGAAAGACCTCAAGTGATCCTTATCAACAGGCGAAGGAGCTAACCTTATTGCATCTAACAAATTCTCTTTATTCTTCACTCCATTTGCAGTAGTATTGTAACCCAAATATTCCACTTGATCCAAAAGAAACTTGCACTTGTCACGCCAGAGAAACCTGCTTCTCCTATTCTTTGCAAAGCCTGCCTGAGGACCATGTTGTGCTGTTCAATCGAATCAACACATATTAGGATGATTTCCTAAAAGTATAGGATGACTCTTGAACACCTCGTTCATCATCCTTTGAGATACATTTGCTGTCGAACATAAACCAAATGTAAACTTAAAAATACCCTCTATGGTGATAAAAGCCATAAAAGGTTTGGATTCTTCATGCAGTTTGATTTGCTGTTAAGATTTTTTAAAATCCAGTTTAGAAAAATACTTTTCACCCCCAAAGTCAATGTTAATTGGTTTAGGTTGGACAACATGTATGTGTCTACTACCACACTCTGGTTAAGAGACGTAAGATGAACACAAAACATGTACCTTCCATTGAAATTCTCTGTGAATACTATGAGAGATATCAAGCTTGACGTCTCCACTGGTTCAATCACTCAACTTAAGAGCATTTCTTCTAACAACTCCTTCAATTAGCAAATCCCCTAATTGCTTGAGCAATTAGGAGAATTCTCCCAACCTTGTGTTGAACAGGTATAGCATCAGGCTTCAACACTATCTTGTGGATGCACCCTTTCAAATGGCCCAACGTATCTCTAAAAACATCCCGGGCTTCATCTAAAATGTCATATAATGGGATGACTTCACCTACCATCACATGATCGGGCGTCCATGGGTTTATGACAATGTTGAGGTCATATTGATGCATCCAGCGCAATATGGGTGGCTCATCCTCTGCTATGTAGACTTTCCCCTTAATTTCTCTCCCTCAAAATTCTACAGTAGACTCCATGTACCCCAATAAATTGATGGTTTCTCCTTGATACCCCCAGGGTTGATATCTTTGGGCAACAGGTCCACGCTCGACCAGTGCTTTACAAACATTTTCTTGGGAATAATGGTATAAATGGAGCTTGAGTCTTCCATAAGCTCTTCCGCTTTCTCATTAATCACAAATTCTGCTTTTGTTTTGTTTTTCTTCCCTGTTAGGTCTCTGCATCGCCACACTAAGGACTCTACCTCCATGTACCTCCACCATACCTTCTTCATCCATTGTTGCCACTCTAGGTTTGTTTACCTGTTTTAAAACAACTGCAAAGTGACCTCTATGCCCACATTTCCTGCAGTATTTGTCAATTGCTATACATTTACAGTATTCTGCAGTGTGAAAGTTACTCACACACCAATAGCATAACTTGGTTTGTTGCTTCGGTTTCACCGTACTATGACCTGACTAAAATATCAAACCCATATCAGGTTTTGCTTTTACAGTTCTGGAAACTACATCACAGTTACTGTCTTTGTTCTCCATCTCCCTCATACAAAGTTCTGATTGCTCTACAACTTTGGCAATGACTATGGCATTTTTAAGTGATGGATTCTTCGCAGCCCATAAACGCTCTTGAATTATTTTACTTTTATAGTGACTGATTAATTGGACATGAACCAGTTCATCCGTCATTGCTCCAAATGTACACTTCATAGAAAGTTTCCTTAATTTAGAAACAAGCTCATCAATTGAATCACCCTCACTTTGCGGATGGGTATTAAAGGTATATCTATTCATAACTAATTTCAGCTCTTTGCAATTCTACGTTTGAGACGTCTCTTAGCATCAACATACACATCTTCAATAGGATCACCATTAAGCTCAGTCACTAATGGCAAATACTTAAAAATATATCGACCTTCCTTACCTAATGTGCTGAGAAGTAGTGCTTTTTTTAGTGTTGCACTAAATTCCTGAGCATCCAATGCTTTAATGTAAGTTTCAAGCATTCCTATCCAGTCCTCCCATTCTACCGCTAATCAGCCTGGTTGTGATAGGTATAATGGGGGTGAAATGATGGCACTATGAGATTGCATAATGGTCACTGAGTAAACACTGGCAGGTCAAAGATTCAACACAAAGAGAAATGCAGGAATATTAATTACATTACAGTCTCTCACAAGATCTTATCACAAAATAGAGACACACAATATTCATGTCACTGAAGCAAATATAAGCAATGCTGTTCAATTCTGGTGTGCAAATCATCAATAAATAATTAGGATAACTCACTGACCGTGGTGGGGTCTTGGTGTGCGAGTCTCTGATGTAGCATCGCAACAGTACAGATGGAGATCTTGGCATAAAAAAAGGAGATGTGCTTGCCGACACAGTGTTGCAGATAGGTGTGCGTATCACCGTATGCGGGACCATATGAAGAGATGGTATCTATGCACACCACGCCCACAGCTGTCCAGATCGGTAATGGATGTTTGTATCACTGTATGGGGCCCATGCATACCTCATACGCAGCAAAAGCAGCAATTGACTAGTGGGGGATGACTTGCCCCGCATCTCCTCAAAATTCCTATCTGTTTGCAAATCGGATGAGTCTTGCGCTTCTCTTCACCTCTACATTTACTGCATGTGCAGTACCATAACCATGTTCGTGCCTGCTTGCACTCCCAGTAAATAAAAAAAGGTCAAAAATAGTACCAATGCGGGTATGATCATCCTACTAGTATGCAGCATCTGCCCACAGTATCAGCACCTGATTTCCACAGGTCTCAGCAGTACGGTGCTCCTGGTGCACAATATGACAGGTTGTGAGCTACACCATAAAGTTGTAGGTGCTGGATGGCTCCTTGTTGCCAATTCTTGCACCCCACTTAGAAGACATCACAGTCAGGGGTGAGGGAAGAGCTTATTTATTGATATAGTTTCCCTACAACCTAAGCGTAGCTATCCCTTAGCCAGTCAGACTCCAACTGACATCGCAGGAATTCTAGCTCAATAACTAGAACCTAGAACACAACTACATTCCTAGTGCCAAGTGACACAGACATGATATAGATTGTAAGCTCATAGCAGAAACCAAGCAGCTGGAGGTTTTCAGATGGCTGACCTCAATGTGCGCACTTTCAGAGACCATAAAAGGACAATATAATAAAAAGATGAGCTAGATCAGGGCACAGCTGAAAACATGTTTTTATGTGCTTGCACTCTCTTTAGGGCATTTGTTTA
The DNA here is from genome assembly GCF_964204655.1 of Triturus cristatus. Taxonomy (NCBI): domain Eukaryota; kingdom Metazoa; phylum Chordata; class Amphibia; order Caudata; family Salamandridae; genus Triturus; species Triturus cristatus. The sequence continues at coordinate 796,045,489 of NC_140587.1, read as the reverse complement.
ACCCGATAGTTCTTTGAGTTGGAGTGGTATTTTCAGGCATGTTTTTCAGTGTGTTATCAATGTAAATTGCAAAAAACATATCCAGAAATGTATCCATAATGTGCTGGAAAGCTACCTTTGCAATACATAAACCAAATAACATCAATTGAAGCCAGGATCAGACTGGGAACCCAAAGGAGCACTGGCAAATTTTGTCAGACCAGCCCGAAACGTGTATAACGAGCTAGCGCAGTGAGCGAGCCTGACCACTACAAGGCAGGTTGAGGGGTTCTCACATTTTTCATTATATATTCAATTGTATTCATTTTTAAAGCATAGAAAATGATGACCATACAGTGCACCAGGATATGGCCATCTTTCTGGGCTCTTCAATTATTCCCTCCAACAGTGCCTCTCATCTCTCCATAGTCCCTCTCTCACATGTATTTCATTTGTTTTATAGCACCTCTCAAAAGGGGATTACAAGGTGTAGGATTTACATGCCATCCATACTTGTAGGAATTATTTTAAGAGCTCTTGGTCTAGGGAAACACAAACTGAAGATTCAGAATGTTACACAGTGGTTAGGGTTAACTTTACTAATAAGTATTTATTTCTAACCCAAATAAACTCTTTATAGCAAAATTAGGAAAATTAAATACTGGGAAAAAACATAACTTTCTAACCTAGATTACAATTGTAACTTAAGAACTGCACAATAACAAAAGGATATCTGTCATAAAAGCAGTAACCCACTGAGTTATGCACATAAAATACTGTTCTGTGTTCTGCATAGTACACTCTCTTTGCAGCAGGCATATTAACCCTCTACACTACCTTAGATGAGTCAAAACTGCCACTAGACAAAACTCTGACCAGAAGGTACATTACTCACCAGAGTCTCTTTGCACTTTTATTGCTGCCCGAAAACTGTTGGATATACAAGGAAGTCTGTTTTGCTTTTAAAACTGCTGCATTGCTACAAAACCAGCCCCCAGTACCAAAAGATGCCCCCCATCTTTCCAGCCTCCCAGGAAAATGCTCGATGCCAGGTACCGCCAGTCTAGCCTTGTTTGATACTCATAATATCCAAATATAGTCCGAGAGCAGTCTTTCACTCATAGCTTTGTTCCACTTGGATCAGGTGATGTGTCCCTCAGAAGTCAAATCTGGTAAATTAGATAGCTCATTTCACCTAATCTATCAAATCCTGGATCAGGGGACAGAGTATATATCTATATATATATATTTACTGTCACCCTGTAATAGCACAAGTTCTTATTTCATCTAATTTCTTTGGCACAAAAAGCATAGTTCATGCAGCTTGTGACAGAGGGTGTCTACTAAAACCGTTTTCCAAATATTATTCTCAATATTCTATTAATTATTTGGATTCTACTTTTTGTAAGGTATACATCCTAGTACATGGTTTCATTGGCCCAGGATAATATGCTGACAATCATATGTCCTATGAGGACACAAAATATTAGCCTCCTTGGGGTTCAAATATATCTTGTTGTTCCAAGTTTTCTAAAAAAAAAAGAATATCTACAGTGGCCCCTGCATGGTCTCTCTCAGCTTCCTGACCTCACTCATTAATGGTAAGGACAAAAATGCTCTTTACAAATGGAGAATGTGTAATAGGTGGGATGTTTGTTGCTAGTAAATCCTTCCATTCCCAGTATCATTTTAAACTAGGAATCATCAATGATCGACTATGAGTGTCTCACCATGTCTATCAAGAGTTGCTCTCTATATAGGGTCTGTGCCTGAAACTAGGAAACAACCAAATGATTTTCGTTCTTCACAATCACTAATTCTTATTCACATGAATAAAATGTATTTTCATAGTTATTAGTCACTGCTGAACCTATTACAAGGGCAACAGTATACAAGTCTTCTTCTGTGGTAGGACTTGTTACAGACTATCTAGGACAACAATATTGTGGTGCTAAAAATATCATGAAGGTTAAGTTATTTTATGCAGATTTGTAGAGCCCACTATCGCCTGAGAGGGTATCCAGGCACTCAGTAGGTGTGAGTCTAAACAAAACTAGGGCCTAGTGCAACTACTAGACAATGCAGGTCTATGGCCTCTTGTGGAATTCAAGAAGTGATGCGGGGGCTCTTATGTGTAGCAGCAGGTTGTTCTACCCTTTAGGAGTGATGTAGAAGACAGCTTGACTGCTAAATCTGATTTTCTGTATGAGGGGTATTTCTGCAAACGGTACTCCGGATGAGCGGAATGCCTGGAAGGTTTGTGAAAGAAGAAGGTAAGTGCACATAGGTTCTATTCTTATCTCCACATCTCTGTACCTAGAAGATAGATGCATCTTCAAGTTAAAAGAATTTGGAGTTAACTGTTACCTATATAAACGGAACTTCACGTTATTTTTATTGTTGGTATTTACACCATGATATTTTGGCTCAATATTCCGGTGGTGTACAGTTGCATAACTATCTCCAGAGGGGCCAGGTACACGTCTGTAAAATTATCTATTATTTTTGTGCGTATTTTATGCACCATTTCTGTCCACATACTCACGTAAAGTTAGCATTTCGCATTAATATGCAATGTATGTATTACCTTCTACACCTCTATAGATGTAGTTTGCTTTCCTCCATAGAAGAATATAGGTGAATTGCCTTGGATAAATAAGCTCTAGAGCCTTGCACTTCATGGAAAAACAGGGGCGCTTTTCAAAATGCTAGAAAGACTATTTATGTGAGTTATTTGAACATTCATATTCTTAGTGTGCCCTAAAATGCTGCCACAAGCCGTCTTAAAATATTCCTGTATGCAAAACAATCACCAGCAAAGATTCTCAATAAGGGACCTGGGGCATGATTTAGAGTTTGACAGACGGGTACTCTGCCGGAAATCCGGTCTGCTGTTTTACAACTGCCATTGGATATAATGCACTTGCAATATGGCAAAATGGATATCCATCACATTTGTGACAGACTCCTAATCAATAAAGAATATAGGTGAACCTATACCCGGTGAATATAGTTTCCAGATTTGAGAATTACTAGAATAGCTACACAGTCTTTCAGAACCCTTCGCGGAAAGAATTTAGCCAAAATATGGCTGAATCTAAAAGTGAGGACCATCTGCCAAGCATAATTTTAAAAAGTATTTTTTTCTACAACCACAATGAGGAATCCAGTACGCATTCATAGTTGTGGAATTACATGGGTTATTGATTCTTTTAGGCAATCAAAATAGGAACTGACCTCGAAGGTCTTGCCGTGGTAAAGAAAAGGGGGGTAATTTTAGACAATGCAGGGGTAAATCCAGAGAGGCTACTTTTTTTATTCTCAGATCATCAGTCTTGCTCAAGAAACACATAGATTTAGCTACATTTATTGGAAGGTGGCATTATTTGTGGCTTGCCTTTGGTTCATAGTAACCACACTGAGGATGTAGAGGTACAGACGTGGATAGTCGGTCTGTTAGGGTACTCTTAATTGGTGTGCCTTAGCTACCTGAGGAAGAGTGGATTCCACGATCCCATACAATAATCCCACCAATGCTGAGTGCAGTCAGTCAAAGAAAAAACTATTGGTGAGAGCATCAAATGAAAAATAAATGTCTTCTTGTATCCAGCATCTGTTAAGGTATCAGTAAATAGTGTTAAAATCAATGTGAAATAACTAATTGCATTACCTGCAGTGTCTGTGTAGACTAACCAGGCTAGGAAGCAGGGGAATGGGAGGGAGTCCATACACAATGGGTGATTATAGTATAATGTAATTAATGTTTTTTGCACTTTTTAAAAAGTTTCCCAGGAATAGAAAGGCCTAATTGAAGATTTAAAAAAATCTCCCCTAAGTAGCACTTACTTATTAGTCGGAATATTGTGATACTGGAAACGAATCCATAAAGGGAAATAGCAAAATGTGTCATGCAGTATGAGTTTAAAGATCATGGAGTCATGGCCAAAGCACAGAAAAAGCTTGAGTGTATTCAAATGGAGAACCCAATTGGGAAACAAAATACCTCAGGTAACAAGGATCATAGAACTAGAATGATGAACAGTATTCCCTGAGATCTCATTTGAAGGAGAAGTGGAGCTCTCCTTCCAGACCTTTCAGTCATTTCCACTTGTGATGCGACAAATAGGAAGCCATTTACCAGATGTCATGGGAAATGTAGCCCGCCATTGGTGCAATCACCAATCTAAAGAAACACTGTCTAAAGAAACATAAAATGTGGTGTGCATGGGGACACTTAGTAAAATGCATGGATGGCTGTATTGGCTGCTCTGATAGTCTTCAATTCTGTTTTTGCTGGCATGCTACAATCATGTCCAGAAATAAGCCCCTTTAGTTTTAATTTAGATCCATTTAATTTAAGCACACTAACCCCCGCCCCCTGAGACCACATCAGTTTCCAATTCAGACCATATTACATATGTTATTATCAATATCCACTTTAAACTTATTTTCCCTTTTCTCATTTCTAACAAATGTCTGTCCATTTATCAATTTTTCAATGTGAAAGGAATATTCCACTTCTCTCTTTAACATGTATCTGCAAGGATAACATTTGTCACACGAAACATAGGTGCTCTGGGTAAAGTTTTTCCTTATTTATTCCTGCAGATGCTCATTAAGGTGCACATGTCCACCACTGTCTTCCAGGATCAGCAAACGACATCAAAGCATCCTTCCCAAAAGCAAGCACCCATGGTAGTAAGAGGGAGTTTTTCATGAACTTCAAATACTGCAGTTAAAAAAAATTTGCAGAATTAATGTGCAAAACTTATTGGAAATAAAAACATTTTGAAAATTGTTAAAAAAAGTGCACTAAGCATTCAACTTTACATGTATTAGGCCTTAAAATGACAGAAGCAATAATGTTTGACAAGCATATTCACTAGTTTTGCTGAAACTCACAGAAATGTTTAACTCTTGACCTTTCTATGATCACATCTTCCGTTTAAAACAAGCTGTTGCATACATTCTTTCACATAACACTGCTAAATGCTAAAGCTATGAGAATTCTTCATTTTTGTAAAATAATGAAGAGAACTTCACATATAATACACACCATGAAGCGTTGAACTTGACCTATTTTTATATATTTGTTTTACGATATCAAAATGTTCTCTTTTATTTATGAATGTTTCATCTGAACACTAAAAATTGTGTCTGCTTTGACAAAACAAATTATGAGTTAATGTAGTCTGACTTTTAGTGAGAAAAGAACTTAACATATTAAAATGCAGCATTTAAACTAATATTGACCTTTTTAACATATTTTGTGTTTCCAGTGAATGGGTTTTTTCCAAATGTTTTTTTTCTTCAGTAATATTGATGTTTCAACTTCTATACAGATCATTATTAGAAAACTGTACAACTTGCATTATTAGAAGAAGTAGGTATACTTGGGATAACAGTTTTAAATGAACAAATATCCCATTTGTACTTAGAAGTGTTACAATGAATGTTTCAACATAACATTTGCTATGTGTGGCCTATTTTCATAGTATGAGAAAGAGAGGAGACTTCCTGTACCCAGGAGAGCATTGAAATATTAATGGACAAGGAAAAATGAAGAAGCAACATGAAGACTGCAACATTATTATTCACCTGTCTATAAAAGTGTATGTTCCTAGAGCAGTTTTCAGACTTCCAGAGCAATTCTATCAAACCCTTTCCCTGGGCATTGCTGTTTGCCGTTGCCTATTTGCCATGCTAATTTGCAGATGCTACTGCTATTTTTAAGTCATTTCCCCATTCCATGCTGCTTTCAGACTCTTCTGAGTTTTCTTGAACCCCTCTGTATGGAAATTTCTGCTTTGATTGATTATTGATTTTGAATACTTATAAAGCTCTGTGCTTCTCTCACTCCCTCTGACAAGAACACTTCATGGGTTCTGACGGAAACCTCTTTCTCACCTCATTCTTATAATAGGGTTTTTCTTTATGGAAAACCCTTAGGGCCTAATTAGGATGTCGGTCGGAATGCCTCTGACCGATATACTTGGTTTGAATTCCAACCGCAGTATTAGGATTATGACGGTCGGAAGTCAAACCGGCCTGTTTCCAGCTGGCTTCCGACAAGCTCATGGAGCCCGTAGACCAGTTGGGAACCAAACATAAGCCTGTGCATACGGCATTTCCACCGTCAAGAATATGATGTCGGTTTGCGACAGGCTTTCCACGTCGGGCTTTCTGACATGGAAAGCCTGTCAGAAAGTGACTTTGGGGGGCCCTACCAAGGCCCCCTTCTGTCCCTGGCCTCCGGTAGAGGGCCGAGGGGGCACCTATGGTGCCCCCTGTAAATTCTTGCACTGTGCGGCAGCACACAGTGCAATGATTTACAGTGACTCCTATTTCTCAATGGGAGCTTGTGATGCAGCCGGTTTCTGACCACCTCACGAGCTCCCGTAGGGAAATGGGACTGTGCAGATGCATCGTAATAGCGGTTTGGACTGCTGACCCGAGGTTAGTCAGTCTCCAAACCGCAGGGATGGCCTCCGACCGACATCCTAATAAGGCCCTTAATGTATTGTATGTTATTGAATTAACCATTATTTCTTTGTCATTTCTGTATAAGAGTGATTATTTGAAAGCAATACTAATAAAATGTATTGTTCTGAATAAAAATGATTTACTTAACTTGAAAAAATAAAATGTTTTAAACTTATACTTAAGTTAATTTATGTGGTGTATAGCTCCTGATCTTCTCATATACAGTGGCAAAGTTCAGTTGCAGAGTGGAACCAACACCCTCAAGAAGGGATCAGCTGTGTTTGAGAAAAGATAGATATGTTAAACTGTTTTATTTAAATTGATTCCCACTCCAGCAGTAGTTACAGGTAACAGTGGAAAACCTGAGGAATCAAAATGCAAACAGATGTCTGTCTTTCAATAAATCCAACATGCATCACCAAAATACATGACCAGGAGAACAAATGAAGTGGAGGAGCTATTGTTAGTGGCGAGGCAACTGGTATGTGCTGTTGGTGAGTAAGAATACATTCTGTACAACCCCAATGACATCATGTGAGATGAAATGCAGAGACACTGGCATTCTAATTGCCAGGATCATGCGCCCCAGCACTGTTCCCGCTGTGCCAGATATGATCTGTGTCTTTTCTGAGGGAAGAAGACATGGGCATATGTATCATGTAACTTTAGCAATGCAAAGTACCATCGTATGAAAATCAGATCAACAGCGCATGATGACCTGAACATTCCTCAGAAACATACACATGATTGATCATGATGATGCCAACATATTATTCAATGGCATTATTCAATGGCATTTTCAATGGCATTTTCAATAGCATTTAGAAAAAATGGAAATTCAGACAGTAGTTAAATTCACAACAGGCTCTCAATTACACATTTTGAAAGATGATGAACAATACAAATTGGATGAAATGAGAAGACCGATGGAACGTTGGACATAACAGTACAATTCCAATCAGTAGGTGAAGGAGTACTTATTCTATACTGTAAGATGTACCACCATGTTAAGCTCACAGCTATAAGCTGAGCATGGCAGGTCAGTCACGCAGTTTCCAGGACCCTCCTTTGCAGGTGGAAAATACCTGCAGTACATCTTAGCCTTCAGTTGCACCCAGCACAGCAAGCTCTTTCAGGGCGGGTAGCACTCCTTCATACAACTGTGCAAAGCCACATTATTTCCCCTGAGCAGAATTCCCATTAGTTTACTTTACAAGAATAGCACACAGTAGATGGGATTTTTGTTTTTCAAATGAAAATCTGGATTTTGCAATATTTTAATGTGATGTTTTGTTTTCTAACATACGTGTGGTATGTATATGATGCATCATCTTGCATAACAGCAATGTTGGACACAGAAGATATATGATATGGACTAACATGTCGTTTTCATGTGTGCCACCAGCACCACACCTTTATATTTGTAAGAATATTTTTGCATCCTCTGATTCATGTCAACCACTGTAGAACTGCATCACACAAGTCTTTGTACCGCTGAATTTTAGATATGCACACACCTGCAAGGAAACAGGGTTTCTGTGTGTAACTGCAGTTTGTTTGACATGCTCTCTGAGTGTGTAGGTGTTTGTGTTCATTTAAAGTAACTCACATTCTACAGTATTGTTCACTATAAACTTTCAAAAAGCCATACAATTACTATTATATAATGTATCTTTTATTTCCCTTAGCTTCTATGCATTCCATATTTGCAGAATGTGAGCCATGCACCATGCCATCAAACACAGGATCACCACAATAGAAGACAGAAAATCCCACTGGAGAATAAACTAAATACTTGTCATGCTTAGAAATTGCACCCTAGAAAGAAGAGACTGCATAAAGACGGAAAGACATGGCTTCATCTATGTTCCGAGAATCCGAAACAGCGTTCCCATTAACATCAGAATTGTCTAAACACTCCTGCAATTCAAGTACCTAAACATTTGCTGTTAGAAATGGAGGGTCTCTATTCAGCAATAGTAAGTACCTGTCCAAGTAGGGACCCTTCCTTTTAGTGAGGATAAGGATGTTACCCATCCCGATAACCCCTGTTCACCCCCTTGGTAGCTTGATATGAGCAGTCAGGCTTATCTCAGAGGCAATGTGTAAAGTATTTGTATCAAACACACACAGGAACTGTGTCGGTTTTTCAGCCACACTGCGATGATGCGTTGGTTTTTCAAACACACAGCAAGCTTGCAGCAGGAAAAACGATGCTGGAACGGCAATGTGTGGATTTTCATTCCAAAAAGCAACAGAACAGGAAATGACACCACTTGGCAGGTCAGAGCTCCCACCTGAGGAGTTCAGGGGAGCCGCAGATGAAGTATTTAATGACCCTGAGACTTCCAACAGGAGGCAAGCACACACAAGCCCTTAGAGAACCTTGGAAAAGGAGGATTCAAAAAACAAAGTCCAGTCTTTCACTGCCCGCAGACAGAAGCAGCAACTGCAGGCCAACCCAGCAAAGCAATGCACAGCAAAAGGACAGTACTCCTCTTGACAGCTCTTCAGCTCTTCTTGGCAGAGTCCTCAGTCCAGAAGTGTTCTAGAAACGTGGGGTTGCAAGTTCAATACTTGTACCCCTTTTGGTCTTTGAAATAGGCATACTTCAAAGAAAAGTCTTTCTTGTCCACAAGATCCTTCTTTGCCCTGCCTTGGCTCCAGACACACTGCATGGGGGTGGTGACAATATTGTGAGAGAACAGGCAAAGCGATATTCAGTTGTCAGTGACAACTCCCCCCACCACTCTTGCTCAGGAAGATCCATCAGCCTGGTGATGGGCCATCAGGATATGCAGGACACACCTCAGCTCCCTTTGTGTGACTGTCTAGAGTGAATGCACAAACACCCTCTGCCAGTCTAAACCAGACATTGATTCTACAGGCAGGGAGGGACGCAGAATAGTAAAGCAAGAAAAAGTCCACTTTCCAAAAGTGGCATTTTCAAACACACAATTTAAAAAACAACTTCACTAAAAGATGTATTTTTAAATTCCGAGTTCAGGGAAGCCAAACTCCAAAGCTCTATCTCTACTTGTTGCAAAGTCATCCTGTACCCTGGGCACCCCTCAACTTTTTGCTGACTGGTACTGGTGGTAACTGACTCTGACTGTCCCTGGGCTCTGCTGAAAAGACACTTAACCCCTTCCCTGCGGGGGTAATTCCCCCATGATGCGGTGGGGCCACAGCGCCGCTGTGCTTGTGACGAGCTCCGCTCATCATGACTCACAGTGGAGCTGTGCTCATGATGAGCTGAGCTCATCACGACCCCGCCCACTGATTAATTTTCTCGCACAGAGGGGGAATTGTGACTCATGACGAGCTGAGCTCGTCATGAGCATAGAAGGGGTTACAATACAGTGAAAACACCTATCTTCACTAGGGTACACTATGGGTTAGGGTACCCCTATGATTGGCATGGACTCCCCTATAAGGCCCTAGTACACCCAGGGCAGGGGGATTGAAACTACATTTAAATCCCTAGTATATAATAGGGCATGCCAGTTTAGAGGCCAGCCGCCCTTTCTGCACTTGCATGTGTGCACTGCTGAAGCCTGAGGTCAGTTTAAAACCAACCCTGTTTTGCAGGACTGCTTTTTAAAATGCAAATTGTGCCCAGACTTGACTTTGGTGTTTGGGGGCACTTACAAAGTAATAAACTACAATGTTTGGGCATATTAGGTACCCCCAGGATCTCTCCTGGGTGTCCCAGGTGTGGGGGTCAGGTATTTATAGGGAGGACCCATATAAAATGAGTGTTATATGCCTTGGGTTTAGTGAAATTGCACATTTCACAACCAACATTGTGGTAAAGTGCTTCCCAAAATCGACTTTTGTGCTAGGAGCATTGTGGAGTGAGGATCTGCAATATGTTTACATAATCAGAACCCCTAAAGTCTCCCCTAGGTATCCCAGGGGTGTGGGGTCCTGTAGATATAGGCAGGGTCCTTATAAAAGATGTTTTATAAGGCCCTAGTGTTGGAGAAATGGCCCAAGTCATTTTTCCCATTGCGAATTCCCACCACACAGGTTAACATCGCAAGAAGTTATTAAATAATAACTAACGTCAATGAGGTGATACAAATATCATTCAAGGACTGCCTGGGATATTATTGATAAAGCCAACAATATGCTATTGTTGAATTTATCCACAAATGTACAGACAAGAAGTTATAAGACTTTCTTGTCTGTAAGACTATATTCAGCCTTCCAGTGGTCTGTCCTGATTGGTCAGAGTTAAATGGATTAGCCAGGCTCCTTTAATGAGGTGATAAGTAGCCCCTGGGGTTATAAAGCCCTTCTGGGAGGGCAGGTTTCTGCTACATAGGAATGCCAGAGCAGGGGGAAAGTTGTAAACAATATTATTTACTAGAAGGAGGAGACAAGCAGGAGGGGCCAGTTTCATTGGCACCCCTACTCTTTAAACCCAGCCAGATGGTAGGATTAAGGAAGGAATAAGCAGATGCAAGGGGGAGAGACTATGGAGATTAACCATCCTGGAGGTGTGCTTAGCCAGCTCTTCTCTCTAGGCTGGAAAATCAGCCATGATTAATTTCCGAGAAATGGGGCTATGTGGGAGAAAACAGTGCTACACTTTGGAGGATGTGGTCATGCCCTGGGGTTTAGTCCTGCACCTCATTGGACAGGAGTGCCCTCCTGCTTGACCCAGAGAACCAGGAATACATATCTGAGAGGGGTAGAACCTCTCAGATCTGCTGCTTGAAACTTATGGAAGGTGAAGTAGCCATGCTGAGATGTTTGATTTGCACCAACCAGGCCCTGCACTCTGGCTGACTGCGCCTGCTGCACAATATGGAAATACAGCCCTGTAGATCAAACCTGCTTCCAAAGGACTAAATAGTGGACTCTCTGTAAGTTACAGGCTAACAAAGCTCACCTGGAACATCACCACCAAGAATCCTTAGCCTGGAGTACTACCAGTAGATTTGTAAGGGTTTTGTCCAAGTGGATTGTGGGAATTGCATGCCCACATTTGCAAGGACCCTCTTGGAGGTTCCAGACCCTTGGAATACGTTTTGGACACTTTGGAGCTCTCAAAGGAACTTCAGGAAGAAGTTCCAGAAGTTTGGAGCAACTTTGGAAAAAAGCTCCAGAAGTGGACTGACTCAACCAGGCCAGCCATGGCGGTGACCCTCAACCACGAGTCGGCCTGCCGTCCAGGTTTCTAAAAGTTTCTATGTCCGAACATAGGAGAGGTGACTGGGACCAACGCGAGAGTCTAGTCACCTACCTCTAACTGCGAGCCAGCCTGGATCCCTGGTTCAACCCGCTGGAAAGCTCGAGAGGTCTGATTCCATAAGTTTGACTGGGAGCTCATCACAAGGCAAGCCAGGAAACAGGGCCGGACTGGGACCCAAAACCGGCCCTGGCAAAGTGCTTGGCCAGTCCCCCGGGGGTTTGGGGGTGCGGCTGAGCTGTTTACCAGGGCCACTTTCTGCCAATTTTGTTACAGCGGCCGATATTTCAGCTATGCTGCATAAACGGCCCTTTAACAAAATCGGCCCGAGGGGCCCAAAACTGGCCAGCAACCCTGGCGGCCCACTGGGGAAATGCCCGGTGACCACTATGGCCAGTATGGCACTGTTGGCAAACCCTCACCGAATCAGGACTAGTTGAGAGCTTCGAGGGACCCCGGGAAGAAAAACTCCAGAAAAGTTTTAAAGTCCGAAGATAAAGATTTTGTCTGAGACCTACCACAAGAGGTAGCCATTCAGGGCTCCATTGTGGTTAGCCTGAAACTTTGACTTTGCCCCGGTCTAACGCGACTAGATGGCCCAATAGGTGCTATAGGTTTCTATGTACTATATAGTGCTAAATCTTTAAAAACTCAGGTCTCCTGTTTCTACAATTTCTTGTTTCCGTTTTGGTGCCATTTTAAAGATAAAAATATTTTCTATTTTTAACAATTGGTGTTGGATTTATATTGTGTATGGTGTCTTAATTATTTACTGAATTGGTGTTTTTTAATGCTTTACATACCTGTCTTTGAAGTTGTCTGCCTACTCGCAGTCAAGCTATCAACCGTTGAGCATGGGAATAATTTCCCAAGACCTATACGGAGCCCTATATTGTGTTAGTGGTCTTATTGCCAGTGGTAGATATATCTTTACCCTCTACTAACAGCCCACTTTCCAATACTTCCCAATTGAAAATGACACTTGTAAGATGTTACAAGGCAGCTCCAATGACAATCGAAGGGAGAGATAGGCCTTGCAATAGTGAAAAACAAAATTGGCAGCATTTCGCTATCAGGGCATTTAAAACACACCAGCACATTACCTACCTTTCTCATACACTGCACCCTGCCCATGGGACTGCCTTGGGCCTACCTTAGGGGTGCCTTACATGCAGTATAAAGGGAAGGGCCTGGCAAGTGGGTACACTTGCAAGTCGACATGGCAGCCTAAAACTGCACTGGCAGAACTGCAGTGGCAGGCCTGAGACATGATTACAAGGCTGCTCATGTGGGTGGCACAATCAGTGCTGCAGGCCCATTAGTAGCATTTGATTTATAGGCCCTGGGCACACACAGTGCACTTTAATATGGACTTAAAATGTAAATCAAATATGCCAATCGGGGATAACCAACCATAATCACAATTTCCATAGGAAGCACTTGCACTTTAGCATTGATCAGCAGTGATAAAGTGCCCAGGGTACAAAAAGCAGCAAAAACGGAGTCCAGCACACAGTAAAAAATACAGGAGGTTGAAGCAAAACAACAGAGGAAATCACGTCGTGAATGCCAGGTCTAACACTCACATTTTCAGAGATCACTATGGGGCCCCACTCACAAAAAATTGTAGTAAATCGGCCCTTGTGATTGAAGAATTACCTCTAACGAGATCAGATTTACACTTGTTCAGTAGCGGCCCGTGGAGGGAGTGCCACGGGGCGGTGAGGTGGGGCGGGGGAGGGGCAGGGTGGATGGTGGGGGTAGTAAACTCCGGCTCATGGCCGGCCGGAGTAATGTAAGTAAATAAATAAATGAAACGAATTTCATTGGGCGCGCTGAAACGCATTTTGGAGTTTAGCGCGCGCAATGAAATTCGTTTTATTTATTTAATTACTTACATTACTCCAGTCGGCCGTGAGCCGGAGTTTACTACCCCCAACCCTGCCCCTCCCCCGCCCTGCCTCACCGCCCCACGGCACTCCCTCCACGGGCCGCTACTGCTCTTGTTGTTATTCCCAAACACAGCCAGTAGTATGTCTAGCAAGCTGTGCTAGCCACTTATTACTGGTAATGTCAAAAGGCAATTTTAATAATGCTCTGTCCCCAGTTCATATTGTTCACAGTACAGTTACAACGTATGGAACGGTAACCATAGAGGTGCACGATTTTCTTTTCCTTTTTAATCTCCATAAAAACAATTTTCAGCTAGGACAAGCCTCTGTCCCTGCACCACTGCGAAGTTTGGGGGTATTCTGTTCTTGTCAGAGAGACATTTATGTATGCCCACAAACTCACAGGTATGTATGCAGACAGTCTGACAAGAAGAGGAGCAAATATTTAATGCTCAGATGAAAAACCAGATGAAAAATTACTGTTTCATGATGGCGACCATTTCCATATGGACATAGTTGAATGTCCACTATCTTCAACATCGGCTGGACACATTTTTCTGTCACAATGCAAAGACATTTAATAATCACAACATTCAACTATGAACAGCAGCATTCAGGTGCAAAATGCTAGTGAAAAACAAGAGATAACTCTAAATTTACTGAAATGAAGGAGGTTAGATCACACTCAAGGATGATTCTGAATGACAAATGCACTATATTTACTCTGCCCCACTAGTCCTACTTTTCAGGAATTTTTGACTCCTGTTTTCCGGATGTCTTATCTTTCTTACGGTACATTCGTGGAAAGTGTCAAAGGTCACCATATGTTTAGTGTCAGGACAAAATCAGATTAGCTCGCGTGGATTGGCTGACTAAACCACTGCAGACGCAGCTATCACACGCACAAGGTTGGTTGCTCGACAGTGCAGTTACGTTTTTTTGTTCCCCTTGCGTGACTATAGTGCTCACTGTGGTTGTTCAATGCACACAGAGATGAGCGCAGGAATGAATCAGGTGCCTGCGCAGTTCCCCCTGTTTCTATGTAATACAGATGTATTTTTGGAATGATCAGCCAGGGTGCTGACGCAACAGAGACCCGGGGTGCACTTAAGCCTCCCTTTGAAGATGTTACTTCAGCTCAGACTGAAACCTTTTTCTATAGATCCGTTTTTTTCCAGGTCGTCTCTGCTTGCTCATCACTGCTGTTCACGCATCCCCTCAGAGATCTACTTTTGGTATGTGTAACTGTAACTATTTGTGATCTTGCTTCACTTAGAAGCTGACAAAGTAAGCCCCAAGCGCTGCATAAAAAATGTATATGGAGATATAAGTCGAATACGAACGCCTGAGGCAGTAACTCTCAGTGGACACAGCATGGACTTTTTGATGAACGGTTTTACGCAGAAGAATGTGGTAGACAATAATTTTTGCTACAATCTAGTATGGTTTCAAATGTGTTGGTGGGTTGCATTATTTTAGCATTGTTTGTTCCTGTAAAGTATTTAATGTACTCTTTACCCTGTACTGTTTCGTTAAAACCCTTTTTTCATCTTGTTCATTTCATATTTATTGAGTGCATTTTGAAATGTCATATATATTTATGCCAAGAGTATAAGAAGGTATATGTATCTATAAATATGGTTATTGCTGTGCATACATAGCCTCATTTGTAACACCTTTAGTACAACCAGGTTGCACTCACTTTCGGAGACAGTGTCATCTTCACGTGTAAAAGGCTGATCGTGAGTATTAGATTATGGATATACTTGGACTGTGTGATGTCCCAGAAGTTGGAATTTACACCGTTTTTAGGTCTCGCATAGTGTTGCAGCGCAACGTGCTGCTCGCTTTGCAAGGCAATGGTATATACTTAAGTGGGGAAGCTTCGCGTAAGCTCCGCCCACTCTCCGCCCATCTTTTTGTTTAGCTTCCATCGTAAATGCTGCCTTCTCATTGGGTTTTACCTTGTTAGTCTCTCCTCCTAACGTCCATGGTGTAATTTGTACACATCCGAGGATATTGGCCCCTTTACTTAATATTATTTTTTCCCTGTGTCCCCCCCACACGCCTTTACACAGTCTGTGATTTTTCGCAAAGCCATCATCCCTCCCACTCCCATTTATGCCTTTTTGCCCGCCCGCACTCCCGTTTAAAATGCAATATAACTAGCGTAAAAGCGAGTTCTATTGCATTGCAAATGTTTGTTTTTAAAATAGTGCGCACTAACATGCGTGCGCTGCCTTATATGGTACGCATGCGCCAAAAGTCTGCCTAATCGTGGGTTCCCTGGCTCAACCAAAAGTTAATTAGGAGCGGGTTAACTCTGCAGGCATTTGCTGCGCTTCACCGACGCTACCGCATGTTTTGCTTTCCCTCACTTTATATGGACAGCACTGTACTAACAATGCTTGTTTATTTCCCGCAGTTTGTTGAAGTGCCTCACTACTAGGTTATATGGCTCTTCAATCTGTTTGGCTGGAGGCCCTCTACAGCAGTGTTAATTTCCAGTTTAAAAAAAAAAAAATCCTGACAAGAAAGGGGCATATCAGCAACAACCGGCGATAATTATCGCTGAGCGCACTTAGCGCTAGGATAATTATCGCCGGCTAACGTGGATTTTTATCGCTGAGATAGCGTGCTATTAGCAACGCTTATCTCAAAAACGATAAAAATCGTAGCGATAACTGCCTAACGTGAGATTATCGCTGGAAACCCAGCGATAATCTCACGAAATGTGGCGTTAGCTTGTTAATAGGGCCTCACAAACTTAGCCATGATATCCACCTTCCATAGGATATCATGGCTAAGTCAGTCCTGAAGCAGGCGTAAGGAAAGTAGCGATAACAGGGGTTATCGCTACTTTTCCTGCCGCTATGCTTCATAGCGTGGGGCTTAGCGACATTTCTCCTCTCATGTCAGGTCAGGAACGCCCACTTTGCATCTCATTAGAGATGCAAAGCTGGGAGTTAAGAATTTGTGCGCTAATGCAAGGTTTCACGCGTTAGTGTGACCTTGCTAATTAGGCAATAAAATTATCGCCGCCTTTCGGCCAAAAACGGGCGCAAAAGCGGCGATAATTTTCTATCGCCGGCTTGTAGATATGCTCCCAAGTTTCTTCTCATGAGAATTATCACGTTGGCGATGGTATGGGTCGGGAATGCTACTGAGAGGAAGCCCAATTGTCCCGCACTTCGCTTATCTCCCCGTCTCAGCTCATCCTATAGGCAGGGGAGTAGCATGCAGCACTACATAATGTGAAAGGCAACAACATACAAGCCTAATAAAAAATGCTGTGCTATACATAAACAAACGTGCTCGTGCTGCATAACGTGAAAGGTAAGCAAAAATGTTAGGCACAGAAAAAAGCATAGCTAGGCTGCTGTTCCATGGGAGCAGTCGTTGCATAAAAACAATAGAGTTAGTGCTCTGGTTCAAGTAAAAAAAATGCTTAATTATGACACTATCACCAATGACCACACTTGTCGAACTTTCAGCACGGTCAGCAGCGGTGCTATTTAGTTAAGAGACTGATGTTTGTAGCAGCTCTGTGACAGCCACTCTCGCCGTCAGTAGGACATAAAAGCTTTTTTAAATATTTACTTTTTTTGAGATGGCAGCCTGCGCAAATGGCTTCTAAACGTTAACTCTGCCATCCCTGCAGTCAGTCGTATATTGAGTGGAGTTCGGCTTGTGTCATGTTCAGACATTTCAGAGGAAGTTGCAGGCGGGTGACACACCAGCACAATATGCATATCACACCGGGTGAGAGACCGTCTTTGGGGTGGCCCTTTTCTCAGAAAACAAAAATACCGGCATTTCTGGTAGAATCAGGAAATAATACATAAATAATAGCTTGTGCGATTCTTCACTATTCAATATTAACATGGGAATTCAACCTCTACCATAACCGTCAATTATTAATAATTTAGATAGTTCTAAAATTCTTTTCGCTTATTTTGATTTTGTATGTGTCGCTATTATCTTATATTTCAAAGGGGGGGAATCCCAATATTAATGATGTTCACGTTTTTATTTTTATTTTACCTTTCTTATTATAAAAATATTAGACAGATCGGTAACTACTAGTCATGTGCCAGCCCTAATGATTGCACCAGTTAACGTACTTTCTCACTGATAAGAGTCCCCGCCCTGCTCCATTAAACTGGCCAGGTGCACCTGTGGCGCATCATACCATTTGGGGCATCTTCAAACACTTCAAGCTTTTGAGCTCTCACAGGTCGCAAGCTGTCATGTATAAACTTTTACACGTGGTAAGAGCCAAACAACAAGCCTCACAATACAGAATATATTTCCTGGCTCGCTACAGGTGTTGCTTATATATGATATGTTGACCCACCCCCGTCAAACAGCTATAAAATCTCATTCCCTTCTATATTACTCTGCTCTGATCTAGCAAGCATAGGTGTCCACCATTTCCAAATAAATATCGAATATGAGGCTTAGATTTACTTTAGCCTAATTCAGATTAGTTTTCAATTCGTTTTTGCCATACCCCCATGCCAAATAACTGCTGAATCCAGCATCCATGTGAGCATAAGGAAAAATAACACAGCATAACGTATATTTGCAAAGCATATGTTCACCCTGAAGGGTATCATAGCAATGACAAATGAAAACCTGTAGTTTGCACCACTTTTTAAGATTTATATAGCGTTCTTTAATTTGAGGTTGGTAATGCTGTCATGGTCCATGGGACAGGAGGCCACTCATGTGTGAAGTGTGTTTCATCAGCACAGGGTCACTAACCCAACACAGGAGGTGCTCCATAATTGTCTAGATTGATTGTGCAGGGCCTCAACTCCCTCTAGTGAGTGATTGTTGGTGAATAGCGTTTTTATAACTACTTGTCATCCTCTATGGAGAGCAAACAATCAATTTGTGCAATGACTAGGGTTGATGGGTCGCGGTTAAATCACCCTAATAGCATTACTTGTTGTATTCAGGATATTGGCATGAAGCTGTTTCTTTACTTTTGTTACAATTGGGGCACCCGCACTTTAGCTTTAAACATCTTAAGCTAAACCGCGGGTGCCACAATTGCTTCAAAAGTAAAGAAAGAGTAAAATATGTTTTTGTCTATTGCTTTACTTTTGAAGCACTGGCATTACTGAAAGTTTGAGCTATTGGTGATGCATTATTATTAGCAACGCCAATAGCTCAAACTTTCACTAATGCGAGACCTTTGCATTGCAAATGCTTGTTTCTAATGCACAGCAACTTCAGGCTACCCTATATTAGAGCATAAAGCATGCCTCCTTCTCTTGGTCTCACACCTTTGTGAGTAGCTCACCCAGGCATCTATAAAGTTGAGCCTAGTCTAGGATATTGCATTTGAGTTACTGCTCATTCATAATATCTCAGTATCAGGCAGTAAAAAATGTATAAATTATAACATTTATAAACTCAGAAAGTTGTTACCTTGCAGTCCCACCTGTGTAACTGAAATTTAAAGACAGTGAGAAAGTGCCACACTTACAATATTGTAAGTATTCATATTTTTTCAAGTCTAAATTACTTCCTTGTTTTAAGTGTTGAAGGTAAACATCTTTCATAAGGAAAGATAAAGTCAACAGTAATGAGAGTTGTCAGCTAGAGTCTTACACTTATGTTTCTTTTTGCAACTAAACCCCTCAGTTGGTAGAATTTTGCTTGAGCTCATGATGGGCCATGGATAGTGCTAATACTAGCACATCAAGCACCACCATTTTAACACATATATAAGTTCACGTTAGCTAAATTTACCAATTTGTCTCTAGCTCCTCAACCAGAAGACATATGTTGGAAACACGGATACTTATGGAAGCAATGTAACTTCTTTCCTTCTATTTTTTGAAACTTAGAAAACTCTCCCATTGCACCAACAAACAACAGATGGCAAACTGACACCATCTTCCATTGTGTTGCACCTGATTTGTAAGCCATATAGTAACACCCTCAGATCTTTTCTGGAGTTAGAAGCTCCCAATAACTGTGGTTCCACTAGCTCATACCCCACCCTCCCAGGAAGTTCCTATTCTGGTGACTTCTTAAGGATTTGTGGGGCACCGACAAGACATATTTTGTGCTCTTGTTTGGAATAGCTATACATTTACATTTGTACTTTTCATCTCATTCCACCCCTCATGATGCCAAACAATATTGAACTATATGTTTAACAATCAGAAAAGGACATGAAAAAACAAAAGAAAGCTCAGCCTTACTGGTGTTCATCATCTAACTAGTACCAAGAGAAAGCCTGAATACACAGTGATAAAGCCATTTCTTTTTGAGTTTGGAGCTAGATGTTTTTACTTGCAACAACAACATTTTATGTGGAATTCAGTGTGTAACTAGCTTGTTACTCCGATTGTAGGAAAAACATCTTAATGATGGTTAGTGGATTAGTGCATAAATTAAATATGACCCATGCAAGAAGTTGTAACTTTAGTTGCCGAATATTTGTAATCATAACTATATCCCCTTTCACTTCTGGCGTTCCTGCTAAAACACTGAACATCCAAGCCCTGCTTTAAGCATGTTCACCATTCCATTTGTTAAACTCTAATACTTTTCTCCTAATTTCTCTTCCCTTGCCTTGTCCCTTTTCTTCTCTTATATATGTGAACATTTCTGACTAGGAAGCTACCTTTGACCCTGTTGAGTGTCGGAAAAGGAATAGGACAGGATGCTGGAGATGGAGAGAGACGTAAAGAGAACAGTATAGAGGGATATGTGAAGCAGAGTGAGATGGGGTAGACACCAGGATGAAGTAGAAAGATATGTGAGAATAGTAGGGAAAAATGAGGTAGCTAGAAGGAAAGATAAAGAGAGGTAAAGTGAGGAAGATGGAGATGGAGAAAGAAAAGTAGTGCTTAGGTAAGGATTTAGAGAGTGGTAAAGAGGTAGAGAGAGACTGGGAGAAAGAAAGAAAGAGAGCGGCAGAGGCCTAAAGCTTTCTACAGCATTCCAAGTAGTGAAGTAGAGAGAGAGCTAATTATGAACGTAATTTAAGGGTTGTCACATCTGCAGCTTCTGCCTTGCTCGGTGCAACCTCTGGCATTGTGTTTGCAATCCCTGGGCTCACAGTCGGACTGGCCATGGCTTGCATTATGCATTCTCCCAGGGAGCTTCTTAGAAGACACTAGGGGCCACAGCCATTCTTTTTAGACTGGTATATTCCTTGAGGCCGGGATAGGCCTAGGCAATTCCTGTCCATCTGCATTGAAGTACACATAAAAGCAATGACCTGTGCATGAATTTCATAATTTTAGCATGTGAGTGAACTCATTCCTGCGCTAGGGGAAGCAAAGAACACATGTTGTTGAGGGGTCATGCACCTTAGTATTTTTTCTACAATTGAATCCTCACTTGAGTCAATAAACTGCCTGCTTCATTTACAGGGTGCATGTTCGTGCCTCTCCTCTATATCCATTGAGTTAAAGTCTTATCATGTATTATAATAAATGTATATTTATCTGATTGTGATGCTTCCCAGCCGATGGCCTAACTTGTCCAAACCAGTACCTGCAAACCATTCCCTCACTTAGAACCTCTGTTCACAAGGTAAATACTCGTCCTTGCTCTTCAACACACCACCCAGCAGTGTCAGGTAGTTAAGGACCCATCCTGTCTGAAACTTCCCGATTTCCCTCGCAGAACACACAGGATTGCTTTCCAAATCAGACCCTCCCTGGTGTTTTAGCAAGAGGCCTGCTCAGACTTACCTCCTGCTCCTTCAGTCCAAAGTAAGGTCCTGCTGTGCTTTTATTTTGGCCTGCTGCTTCCATTTGCTCCCAAACTGACTGAACATGCCAGAAACCTCAGCATAATCCTGGGAAGCAAAGGGACCATGAAGTCCCAGGTGCTTGTTTCCTCACACTTGGCATGTTACAAAAATTCTTCAAATGGTTCCCCCTGAACACCGGAAGGACCATCACTCAGGCCCTGAACACCAGCCAATTAGACTATGGCAATGCACTCTGGGATCACCACATACATTGTGCAGAGACTTCAAACTATACAGAACAACACCGTCAGGCTCACCCTCGATCTCCGCAGACTTACCCACATCACCCCCACCTCAGAAAACTCCACTTGCTCCCTATATAGAAGATATGGCAATTCAAGCTGCTGATGCATGCCTACAAAGCATGGCACAACCAAGGACCAGCCTACATCAGCAACCAACTAAACTCCAACAATCCTACCAGGCAACTTCGCTCTGCCGTTCTCTCACTCAACCACACCTCCTGCATCCATCGATGCAACAGCAGAGAATGCTCCTTCTCCTACCTTGCAGTGAAAACCTGGAACGACCTCCCTCTGCAGCTACGGACCTTCACCTTTCTACTGGAATTCCGGAGAGCACGTAAGACCTGGCTGTTTGATTGAGTCACCTGAACCATCATGAGCCTGGATACCCTCTCAGGTGATAAGTTGCACTGTATAAAACCACTGATTGACTGATTTGTCCATTTTGAGACTCCTGTCAGAGCCCCATTGGAACACAGCCAATAAGGCTGAAGAGGATAAGATGCGCATAAATTGTGCTGGCGAAACCGGAACACTCAAACGACTCAGATTTAGGGCAGAGTGGGAATCTGGCTGACCTTAGCTGATGGGGAAAAAGGCAGTGGAGTCTTGTGACTTTTACAACTGGTGAGGCGTAAAAGTTGGGGGCGAGTTTGAGTTAGGATGTAAGCGAAGCGGGTGAGCCAGATCGAGATAAGTGGATTAAGAGGGGTGTTGTCCCTCAAAAAAATATATTTAAAAAGGGTGAAAATCTTGCTTTTTACAGCTAATTTTGATAAAGAATTTTGTGAAAAAGCATCAAGGTTTACAAAGCAATTCTGAAGATGTAGTCTTGAATATAAAAAAAAAAACCTGAACAAATGTCCTATATCTTGAAGAATCATGCTACATGCTTAGCATTATAAAATAGAGGTGGTAAAGGGACTGAAGGCTTAAGCCAGAAGCTAGTTGGAAAGCCAAATCAAACCAGTCCTTCAAGTAACCTCTGCCTGCCAACCACATCCTAATTTCATGTGTGAAGAATAGAAGGCAAAGCATTAACCTTTGACGTAAAATGGAAGAAAAATATACAAAGTGACTGAATTACACAGTGTGAAACCAGAAAAGCTTAGGCCAATCCCAGCTTGGCCAAATGGTATTATCCTAGGCAAACATTTTATATCAGAGTGCCTCCTTTCTCTTCCTTAGCACCTTCAAATATTGAAGTTACAGCTGTACAAAAACCTCTTTTATGTGATGTAGTGTCTTGTGAGTTTGTAATGAGAAAACCTTAGTGGCTCCTGATGGACTCTGTAGAACTGTGACAGAAGCATTAGAGCGTAGTGATGTGAATGCAGGCTTAGAATGTTGAGTTTGTGGTTACATGCAGAAGTATAAAGACTTGATATAGTAAACTCCATGGGCCATATGTAGGTAGCCCAATACCGGTCGGTAACGGCCGATTTTCGGTAAATATACCGTTACCGACCGGTATTTAGGCTTTTGAGATGTAGGGGGATCATTTCTGTATTCGGTAATTTACCGAATTGGTAAAATTACCGAATCGGTAATTTTACCGATTCGGTAAATACCGAATACAGAAATGAGATGTAGGGGGAGTGTGTGGTGGGTGTGGGGATTCGTTATTTACCACCGGCACCAACTGAAAGTTGGTGGTAAATGACGAATGTCTCTGTAAATGCATTATTTGGCCCTTAGATGTGTGCAATGTGGCAGACACACATGCCCTCAGGGCATGTATGTGTGCCACATGTGCACACATGCAGGAATCAGGGGTGCAACAGGGTGTCAATGTGACACCCTGCCACCGTTTAATGAGCTCCCCTATTACCGATTCGGTATTTACCGATTCGGTAATGGTAACTGGCTTCCCATTGATTCCTATGGGCCTCCTGGCCCATAGGAATCAATGAGATACAGGTTACCATTACCGAATCGGTAAATACCGATTCTAAAATACCGACACTTACCGAATCGGTATTTTTTTACCTACATTACATTTACCGATTCATAAATACCGAATCGGTAAAATTCGGTATTGAAGAATCGGTAAATGTAATTTACCTACATAAGGCCCCATGTGTGGTGTAGTCATTAGCGAGTGCCCGGGCTGGTGAGGATGGAACAACTGGTGGCGATAAAGGGGATAAGAAACCTGAAGATTGATAGTGCTCTCCGAGAAAATTTGCTGTGCTCGAAGCAGCCACTCGATACTACAATAAACATGGAATATAGGCAACAGATAGACTGCCCGGATAGAGATATTTCATAATTTCATTGATGCAATTGAAGAAGCTGATAACAAAAAGATTATCAAGTACCTTAAGAACCTCACTGGTGAAGGTGTAAGGAAGTCATAAAGAAAATGTCATTTGCCAATGGAATTATATGCAGTTAAATCACAGCAGCCTTGAATCTCAAGTTCAATCCAATGGCAATTGTAGAATACGAAAGGAAAATCTTCAGTCAAGAATGACAAAAAGCTGGTGAGACCATTGGCAAATTAGTTGAGAGATTAGATACGGTCATCAAAAACGTTAAGTTCAGTGTATTTAATAATGAGGAAGCTATATGCCTCAGAGGGATTGAAAGATGATTGTCAGATTCAGTCAGACGATGAATGCTGGGAGAAGCTCTTAGTCTATAGTGAGTTCTCATGGCTGCCAGAGCTGAAGAGCCTGCTGATTGGCAAGCCACTGACATTGAGGCAGGAGGTGCCCAGAGCGAGTCAGTCATGAATGTGAGAAATAAGCCTAAATACAAGGCCAAGGTACATCGAGTGAATTCTCCACAGAAAAGGAAGTTGTGCTTCAGATGCGGAATTTAGTTTTCACGTAAAAGTAACTGCCCTCCCATTTGGCAGATGGGCAAAGGCTGTGAAAAGGAGAACCATTTTGTGACGGTGTGCAAGGCGAAGGGAAAAGTAAGTGTGTCATGGTGTGAAGACGAAATTGCCACTGAACATTCCAGAGGCGACGATCGACACACACCGATAAGGCCAAGCGACTGCATTCGCTGAGACAAAATGACAACACACGAAGTTGATCTACATCTAAATCTTCATCAAACAGCTCTTATGTATCAATATGAAGTGAAAGTGAAGAAGATGGTTGTGCTATGTCGATGTTTACCACAGGAAAGCATGCACATGTTCGACTGGCTGTCTGTGAGGAAAAACACTGGTCCAAGAGAAATAGATATGACAAAGCACAAAAGTAATTCAAACATTGTCCAAAGATCACACTAAAAGTCAATGGCTGTTGAATACCTTTCATTATTGATAGCTTTGTGTCAATAAATATTATGCCTGCATCAAAACCAGTAAAAAGTTGATGTTCATTTGTAGCAATGATGAAGCATAAGAAAAGAAAAGTACAAGCACCCATTCATGTACTTCAAGGTATGACGTCAAGGGACTATATACTCAGCTTCAGCACAGCTGCTGATATGGGACTGAAATCTATTAACTATAACATGAATGCTCATCACAAAGTATTAAGTCAATTCCCTTTGTTGTTTCATGGGTTGGGAAAAGTCAAGACTTTGAAAGTCCAATTTCTTAATAGTGAGGAAGAACGTCCTATAGCTCCAAGACACTGACTAATTGCCTTTCACTTACAGGAATTTGTTGAAAAAGAACTTGAATCTGTACTCAAACACGATATAAGGGAGCATGACACTGGTCCAACTCAATGAGTTTGTCCCATAGTGACGGTACACAAAAAGGACAGTGTAGTAGCTGTACGCATCTGCGTGGATATGCATCAGGAGAACAAGGCAATCGAAAGAGAATGACATCCAGGTCCACACATTGCTGGCATGATAACACAATTGAATGGTGCGAAAGTATTCTCTCACGTAGATCTGAATATAGGATGTCACCAGTGGGAACTCAAGGATAATTTCTACCTACACATATTGGCCTGTTCCGTTACTTGAGACTAAGTTTTGTTGTGTTATCGGTTGTAGAGCTATTACAAGATGTAATTTGGCATATCATACAGCCTGTCATAAATGCTTTCAGTTACAGTGATGATACATTGGTTTTCGGAGCTACACAGAAGGAGCATGGCAGAGCTCCTACACAAGTGTGTCAGTTGCTTGCTGATGTGGGTTTAAGCTTAATTGCAGAGAAAGGTGAGTTTCATAAGACAAAGTAAAAAATATTTGACCATATCTTTTCTGATGGGTACATGACACCCGATCCAGGTAAAGTACAAGCACTGTCAACAGCCAGTCCTCCACAAGACATTTCCAAGTTACTTTCATTCCTTGGCATGGCCAGCTATTGCTCTAGATACATACAAGACTTTGCCACTGTCAGTGAGCCATTAAGAGACTTGACAAAAAAGACCGCTTATTTTTTTTTGGTTACATGAATGCGAGCAAAGCTTCCAAAAAATCAAACAAGCCATTGAGAATGCCACTGAAATGGCATATTTGTATTCAAAGCTTCTTATTGAAGTTGTTGTTAACGCTAGCCCTGTTGGGTTGGGTGCCATCCTTGCACAGCACAGAGGACAACCAAATGCTTGAGGATGCATAGTGGCTTATGCAAGCCGAAGTCTGTCCCAAACTGAACATGCTTATTCCCAACCTGAGAAAGAAAGCTTAGCAATGGTGTGGGCTTGTGAACGTTTCTACATACTTTTGTATCGGAAGCCCTTCACACTTTTGACCACCATCAAGCATTGTTGACTATATTTGGAAATCCAAAAGCAAAATGTGTCTGCGCATTGAACGTTGGGGTCTGCCATTGCAAGAGTACAACTACACAATCTTGTATCGTCCAGGGAAAGGTCAGAACCTTGCTGACTGCTACTCATGAGTACCTCTAAAATGCCCTGGCAGCCATTCAAAGACGGCTGAAGCTTACATATCTTTCATAGTAAAATCAAGGACCTCAGCTGCCATTTCGTTTGAACAAATTGTCATTGCCACAAGTCAAGATAGTGACATGCTGAAACTGAAAGACATTATTACACATCAGTATTGGTTTCAGCACCCGCAACCTATTATGAGAGTGAATATCAAAAGTTTAAGAATTTCATAGATGAACTGTCCATTACTCAGGAAGGCATTGTCCTGAGAGGTTTGAGAATTGGTATTCTGGAAGGTCTGCGACAACACATAATTGAAGTTCCCATGAATGAGAACCTGGAATAGTTGCCACCAAATGAGCTCTTCTAAATCAAGTCTGGTTCCCACATCTCAAAAAGAGAGAGATGAAAGAGAATTAAAGGCCTGTCATATAAGCAACACCTGTCATTGAAATCTACTCAACACCCATTAAACATGTCAGAACGACCAATGAATGCTCGGTAAAGATTTGCTGTGGACTTCTTATGTTCTCTTGACAATGGACATCACGTGATGAAGATCGTTGATGAATATTCCCGCTTTGCATTGATTGAAGATCTATCATCTATCACTCAAGAATGTGTCAATGGGAGATTAGACAGCATCTTCGTGACCTGAGTTGTTCCACCATTCTTAAAGTCTAACAATGGCCCACATTTCAACAATCGAGACTTCAGAGACTCAGTCATCTTAGTGTGAAGCATCAGAAGTGCACTCCTCTTTGGCCACAAGCCAATGGCCTTAACGAACGTTTCATGAGTTCTCCAAAGAAAGTCGTCCAGCATGCTGTACTAAAGAAGCTTGACCTTAAAGGTTACTGTTCGACCCCTCACTTGACCACAGGTAAAAGCCCAGCAACCTTGATATTTGGGAGAGCCATGACAACCAAGTTACCTCAATGGACCAACAGAGAAGCTAATATAACCTGAACGTACACTGTCTATATATCATGCATTATCATTGCTGAAATCAAGCAATAATAAAAGCAAAACACTCCATAAATACTGGAAAAACACTGTTTCTGCTGTTTTTAATGGCGCAAAAATGGGTAACAACTGATAACCACTTTTTTTTTAAGGTATTAAAATTACTGGAAAACACTGAAAAAAGACCACCAGAATTTACCAAAACTAGAAAATGAAAACAGGAAAGCCTAAACATGCATGAAAGACTTGGATCGTAAGAGGAAAATGAACGGCTAGGAGGAA
Source organism: Triturus cristatus (assembly GCF_964204655.1). NCBI lineage: Eukaryota > Metazoa > Chordata > Amphibia > Caudata > Salamandridae > Triturus > Triturus cristatus. Next base: position 796,017,836 of record NC_140587.1, on the reverse strand, counting down.
AGCGTAGACCTGCAAATAATGTCACGTTTAATGGAGGATATTGAGTACTTGTTCATCAGCATAGAAAATAAAAGTGTGATGCTTTTTTTCTGATGCTGAACCATTTCATGATGTGACCAACCATGGTCACTTTCGATGCTGAACCATTTCATGATGTGACCAGCAAGGACACAAAGTGACTCCAGAGAAGTCCATTGTGTGAGACTCCTAGCATTTCCGAAATGTGGCTTATCACTCGTCAGGCACTGATGTCATGGCAGACACTGGGTCTCAGAGGACAAGTGAAGAATGCTTGACTGCTGCTATTTCTCCATCACCAACGCCAGTCATGAACATTTCTACCGGCTGTCCCCAGCTTCTGAAGGCATGGTCAGGACATATGATCCAAGAACCACGAAGGCTCATTGAAGAGCTCTAATTGCATATATTTGCAAAGAGAATTTTTTATGGAACAGAAGAGGAGATTTAGTGTCTTGTGAGTTTGTTAAGAGGGAACCTTTATGGCTCCTGCTAGACTCAGTAGAACTGTGATGTAAGCATTAGAGCGTAGTGAAGTGAATGCAGGTTTAGAATATTGAGATCGCATTTACACGCAGACAAATAAAGACGTGGTATACTAAACTCCATGTGTCACGTAGTCATTGGCGAGTGCCCAAGCTGAGGTAGAAGCTACATGTATAATTTAATAGACTAGTTGTTGTTCAATGTATTACAAGAATCTTGGCCAAATATAGGTTGCACTTGACAAATGATTTGCCATATTTCACTAATGATATTATTGTCAGGGTAACGGCAGGAGGGGCATAATGTTTCTAGTAAGTTCAAGTTTAAAAACTGTCACTTTTAATAAATGCTATCAATGCAGTGATGTAATCAGATCCCATAGGCATGTCAAAAATAGGACATTGTTTTGTGCATAGTGAGTCATCCGGGTGTACTGCTCTCCCGTATGTAGTGCCTCGCAAATTTCCACCTGATCACTCAGGTTGTGGAGTTCACATAGAGCCATTAGGATTTCAGACAGCAACAGTGCCATCCATCAATCACATATAATTCCAGGCGGTACCTTACAGTGTTGATGCAAGCAGTCTGATTATTAGCAGCTCTAAAAATGTACATGGACGCCATGGAAAACTGTACAGCCTTCCTCTGCCCTGACCTTCGCCTCTCCACGACTGAGATCCTCTGATCTGACACTATAGAGACATGCCATTTTGTGTGCGGCCATGGCTTTAAAAACAATGCCGACTGGGAATGCCATTCTCTAGTAATACAAGCAAGTGCTTAGACCTCACCCTTGAGAAACAGGCAATGCTTCAAACCCACAGTACCACAATGTATAACAATGTGTGGTCACCAAAGAAGAGGACTGGCTGTCAAAGATTGCTGTAAGTTGTGAATAATTGGCCGATGGTGCCAGAGACTGAAGTAGTGCAAGAGAGGCTAGCAATGCCTGCTTTAGGGTGGCACGGCTGGGGCTGTGTCACCAGGCGCCATGTTCGTGGGATGCTGAATGTATAATGTCCTACTTGGCTAAGGCACCTGCCCCAGAGATCCCTGTGCGCCCAGCGATCGCCAGGGGATAATAATCATGGCAAGACAACTAACTCTGATGGCACCCGAACCCTCTCGAGAGGTCAATCATTGTTCCATCCAGTCACAGCCCGACCCATCACAAAGTAGCACAGAGGGTCAATGTGCTTGTTGAGGAGCACAACATGTAATATGCAGGTCACACATCAGTATTCCAATTAAGCAGATCAGTGGGTCACCATCCCAACTTCAGGCAGACATCCTCCTTTTACTTGCAGTCCTCATTCAAAACCCTCCAAATATAGCACAGTGAGCCATGAACCGGAACCAGAGTGCTGCAAGTAAACTGCAAGGCACTGGATCAAAAATAGTCTTTTCTTCCTTTCCCAATCCTTCAGAATGTCAAGGTTGCCACAATGGATCCCGTGGGTGCTATAAATTCCTCCTAGTACAGACAACCCCAGCCATGGTGTCTCATCCCAATACTTGAGATGTGTTTCCTTAGAACAGGCACTATCAACATACAGTGATCACCAGTATGCTGGGCTATTCCCATGCCCTGTAGCCTCCAGTGACCCATGCAATGTTTCCCATACATAGATACACTCTCTTGAGTGGTTCACTGTTTCTGCACAACCACAATATGTGTGTGTTTGTGTGTGTGTATATGCATGTGTCTGCGTGCATGTGAGTGAGTGTGTGTGTGTGGTAAATCGCTCTAAAACCCTACTTTGGGATATGTTGCTCTACAAAAAAAACAAATGTGAGGAAGGGCCTGAATAGATGAAGGGGACCACTGTAGGTCAGCAGCGAGAGAATCCTCGGATAAAGAAGTCTGTTGGTTGTGGGTTGCCAACAAAGTGGGTTTCACCAGGTGCCACCCATGCCAAAGCCAGACCTGAAGGCCACTGTGCAGCTGATGAGCTATATTATTATTTTTGTGCTTTGGTCAATACTTGCGGGGAGAGATTAAACTGATACCCTGACACAGTTCTCCCTGTCAATGTGTTTGTTCATCCAGAGGCAGCCTCCATTATTAAGAATAATTATTTGTATTCCTTAAGCGTTATGGACTGAGTCCCGTCGGTCACGGGTGCATTCACAGAGAATCAAACATTAAGGTTCAGTCCCTACCTGTTCCTATGCATACCATGTGCTACAGTGACCTCCACAGGTTTAAAATTGCTGTTTGCATTGTTCTGAACACCTCAAGAATTTAAGCCTCAGAAGTGTTCTTACCTCTGTTCAACATCTTTCTTCCGAGACTCCCTTTCCCTCCTGTTTCAGTTTTATTCCATCTTCACGCCTGGGTGGGATTCTCACTTAGGCATGGCTTGCAATCCGTGCGCTGGATATGAGGAAGACATGACAAAGCAACAGCTCCCCTTGTGCATAATGTCGTCATTGGCGCTGTGCAGGATGGGAACATCACCATGTAACCAACAAAGGACTGAAACATGACCAATCACTGTGTGTCTTTAAAATGAAGTCACACAGAGGTTAGCCATGTTTTGTAATCCTTCCTCCCCTACACTTACTTGTGAGCTTGGGCCCGCCAGGAAAGGCCAGTCTGAAGCACAATCATTTCAACCAATCCTTGCTTTGTTATTATGCTGTTAATGGTAGTAAAGAGCATGGGAGTAGCACAAAAATTGGTTGGGTCAGGTGAACCCACCACTCCAAAGCAGACTAGAGGGCCATGTTTCCCCTGGCTCCTTAACAAAGGGCCGCTTCAAGAAGCCTGAAGTGTACATGTCCGGCTGGTCACAGTAAAAGACCTATCCAACCCGACATGCACACTTGCCTGTATTCATGCTGGCTGCCAATCAACTTGAATGGCCCTGCCCTGCTGTAGGCCGAAATGACCACAATAGTGCAGAGGCCAGGGGTAAGCATTAAAAATAATTTATGTGGTGCTTTTTGTTTGGTGGCATTCACCAGGGGCGGCTCCTCCGCAATGGCGGAGGAGCGTTACCCTACTGGCTCAGAGCCAGCAGCTAAAAAATAAAACAATCTTTCATTATCATTTTATTTTTAAGCAGCTGGGTCAGCGAGCGTGTGCTTAGAGGGGCGTGGCCGAGGCATGGGAGTGGGGAGGGTGAGTGCTATGTGCACACTCTAATTGCCCATGTGTGTTTGGCCAGCTGTCTCAGACCAGCCAAACACACATGTGAACTTAGGTTTCTCTGTATTGACCAGTCGGGCTGGAGAAACCCCACAGACTTCCTGATCTGAGTGGAGCGTCTTTTCATTCCGCTCAGGCCAATCCCTGTGCTGCTCTCAAAGCATGAGATCAGCACAGGGATTGGACAGAGAGTCTGTGACATAGTCCTAGTGTCTGCTAGGACAAGGAAGAACCAACATGGAAGCGCGATGCGGAAGGTGGGTGTTGAAAGTAGGCTCTTCACACGTTGGGAAATGTTGATAGGATGTTTAATCAAGAATAAAGGTGGAAAGGCATCAACGGTCTTCGTTCACCACGACCTCCCACTCCAGTCTGAATCTCCCCCCACTAACATTCTATGACATCCACATGTTCTACACCTAACATTCCAACTAGATTACAACACATCCCCTTTACTTGGAGAAAAATAATATACAATGAACATTACCCTAAAATGAAATGCAAACACAAAAAGAAAAATGAGCAGTAAAAATAATAATACAATTTCACATCACTAATCATCTTCCAAACTTTAGCATGACTAGAGCATACCCCTCAAAGAGATTCTAACCAGTGTCACAATTATTGTAACACATAATCTTTGAATCTCCTTGGCATACATTTCTCTCTTGAAGGACGCACACCTAATGGCACAGCACCCCCACTCTCAAGAATCCCACTGTGAGATCCCACACCAACCTCACAATTACCCCCTACCACATCATCACTGTAAGAGTTACCCCAATACTCCACCAACCTTGACATGCTCCACATAGTACCAAAATCTACTCTCACTACATTCTTTCTGATAGTCACAATAGTAAAGGGACCAATGAAGGAGGACTCTCCTTTCAAACTATGTCTAGGATTCTTTACTAACACTCTGTCTCCTACATTCCACTTCCTGCTCTTAACCCTCATCCTTGAATCATAATCAGCCTTATACCTATGCTGATAATCCAAAACTTTTCTTCGGCAATCCTCCCTGCTCACCACAGGCCCAGTGGACACAGGCAACCAAAAAGGATTGAGTTTCGACGTAGCTTTTCTGCCCCTCAAAACCTCAAATGGCGAGACCTGAGTAACCGCATTGGGTGTGGTCCGGTGTGCCCACCATGTGTCTCTCAAGACCCCACTGAACGAGACTCTCGAACTCAATGCCCGTTGAGCACAATCCTTCACCACTCTATTCATCCTCTCAGATAACCCATTAGCCTGTGGAGCATACAATGCCGTCTTTTGATGTACAATACCATAATCTTTGAGAAATTCAGCCATCTCATGAGACACAAATTGCACACCATTATCCGTGACAAGAAACTTTGGTACCCCCTCAGATAGAAAGACATCCTTTAGAAACTCAATAACTACTTTCGTGGTCAAAGAACTCACACACTTGGTGACCACCCATTTAGAGGTATAATCTACTACCAGGATAACAAAACGTTCATAAGACGGCAGCAGCTCAAAAGGGCCCACAATATCCAAACCTAATTTTGACCAAACCGCATCAGGAACCACGACAGGGGACAATGGAACCTTACTAATGACATGTGACTTATCACTAATGGCACAGGACACACAATCTCTTACCACCTCCTCAACCATACGATCCATCCCTGGCCACCAATACCTTTCTCGCACTCTGGCCTTCGTAAGACTCCGCCCCAAATGACCTTCATGGCCTGTGTTAACAATTCTTTCCCTGAACTCTGCTGGAGGAATCACCCTCTCACCTCTCATGAGATTACCTCCTGTAAAAGACAAGTCATCTCTTACCAGCCAGTAAGCTTTCATTTCAGGATCCAAAGTTTTATAGTCAGGCCAACCATGAGTCACCCAGTCTTTTAGTGACCCCAAAGTTTTATCCTTGTTGACCCCCTCAATCCATGATTCCAAGGATAAGGATGGTTCAGCCATCCAACATACAACATCACTTTCACCACCTCCACTCACCGTGTTAACCGGCAACCTGGAAAGACAATCTGCAGTCTTATTGCTGGAACCAGGTATATATTGCACCACAAAGTTGTACTCCTGCAACCCTTCACCCCATCGTTTTATCCTGGGAGTAATATGTTCGCTATGTCTGCAAGAGAAAATTTGCACCAGTGGGCGATGATCCGTCCGAACCAAAAACGGTATTCCCCACAAATAAAACTTGAAATGCTGAACAGCCCAGAACACACTTAAAGCTTCTCTCTCTATGCACGAATAATTGATTTCAGCATCCCTAAGCGCTCTTGAAGCAAAAGCCACCGTTCTCTGCTCACCATTCACCACTTGGGACAGAACAGCCCCCAATCCCTTAAGGCTGGCATCTGTAGTCAGAATCGTTTTGTTATTAACATCAAAATGTCCGAGAGTGAGCATCCTCCCAATCTCCCCTTTGATAACCTCAAAAGCTTCCTGACACTCCTCAGACCATGCAAAAACCGACCCCTTTTTAAGCAGAGCCCTGATAGGTTCCGTTACACTCGCAAACCCTCTGACAAATTTGGAGTAAAATTCAGCAAGGCCCAAAAACGATCTTACTTGCTCTTTATCTTTTGGCACAGGAGCTCCAACCACACTCTGTGCATGTTCAAGCTTGGGCTGAATTCCTTCACCCGATATTATATGACCTAGATATGTAACAGTCTGAACACCAATACAACACTTTTCCTTCTTTACAGTCAAGCCCTTTTCCTTGAGTCTCTCCAAAACTTCAATCAAGGTTCTATCATGTCCTTCTTTATCTTTACCATAAATCAATATGTCGTCTTGAAAAAATAATATATCCTTCACCTCACCCAACACTTTCTTCATTATCCTTTGAAAGCACGCCGCAGCTGAAGCCAACCCAAACGGCATCCTTAAGAACCTATAAGCTCCAAGTGGTGTCACAAACGAGGTAAGATGCCTCGAGTCTTTATGCAAAGGAGTTTGGTGATATGCAGATGACAGATCTAACACACTAAAAATGCACGCACACTTGAGCATACTCAACGACTCAGAAATATTTGGCAAGGGTTGCCTGTCCACCCAGATCCACTCATTCAGGTCCCTCAAATCAACACACATCCTGACCCCAGCACCACCATCCTTCGGGGCCAAAACAATGGGCGCCAACCACTCTGAGGCTTCTATCTCCTCAATGACACCCAGATTCAACAATTTGTCGAGTTCAGTCTTGAGAGGTCCCATCATCATGTTGGGTACCCTCCTTACTTTGTGAACACAAGGCGTGGCCCTGTCCTTGAGAATGATCTGGTGTTCAAACCCCTTGAGACATCCTAACTCATCTGTAAAGACCTCAGGAAACCTCCTAAAACATTCATTACCTTGTTCATTCCCAATCACACACTTATTTCTATCTTCAACCAACATGACCTGGTCTCTGGGATCTTGGGCATTGGGATTGAGCATAATCCCCAAATCCCTCTGATGTCTCCATCCCAACAAGTTGTCACCCCCTTCAGCCACATACACCTTGCCTACTGTATCACGTTCCTTGAATTTGATACAAGCCTCAACATATCCTAAAACATTGATTCTAGTACCTCCATAGCTAACTGGATTGATGTCTGGGGGAAAAAGTGTGACACTGTCCAAGCCTACCACTTCATCCCATTGTTTGTTCCCAATCATCGTGAAAGGAGATCCCGAATCAGCAAGTACTAAGAACTTATAACTATCCACCGAGATCTTGCACTCAGGCATAGATAGTTTTCCGGCATCCACACCACCACTCTCCTCATCTACACTTAGGATTATAGTGCGTACCACCTCAGTTTTCTTTTCTCCAACTCTGGTAGATTTACACACACGAGCATAGTGACCCTTGACCCCACACTTCATGCAAATAGAATCTTTTGCATAACAATGTGGATAGTTTGAAAAGTGACTCGTGCTTCCACACCTATAACACTTTATTTTGGGTATCTCTCTACCACCCTTCTCCCCATCACTCTTAGTGGTGTGAGAACTTAACCGATCCTCATTGTCTTGTTTAGCAGGAAAATTCTTTAGGACACCACCAGCAGCCTTTGTATCCCTGTGAGAGGTTTTAAACTTCTCAGACAATTTAATTTTAGCCACATTTTCTGAATCCATTGAGCTCTCTTCACATGTTAAGGCGTGAACATCACTTGAATTCACTTTCTTCCCATCACCCCTTACATTCATTTCTTTCACCCAAGAGGTAGTATTCTCCATCCCCTCAACAATTGAAACTGCTTCCATCAAAGTTGGATTCTTTGATAATACCTTCTCTTGTACACGTGTGCTATTTGTGCACCTCACAAGTTGATCTCTGACCAGAGAAACAGAAAGGTCACCAAATTCACAAGTTCTGGCTAAAGTTTTAAGAGAAGCTACATAACTCTTGACACGTTCATTGCTACCTTGGGTCCTGGTAAAGAACTTGTGCCTCTCAAGTACGACATTTATACGTGGACCAAAGTATCCCTCAAGCATTGTCATTGACATTTCATATACGTCGCTAGCTTCACCCTCAGCTGACCCTACCGGAATAAGATCAATACTATTGTATATGTTATGTCCCTCTACACCTAGATTGTGCAATAAAATGGCTTGTTTTCTTACTGCTGAAAATTTTTCTCCTCCTATTGCAACAATATAAGAATCAAATAAATTCCTCCATCTCTTCCAGGGTAAGATAGGATCCCCTTTCTCTGATAGAAACGCTGGTGGTTGGGACATACTGGATGCAGTAGCCATCATTATCTAAATCTAGGTTAAGGTTTTTTTTTTTTTTTTTTAGGCAGTCAAATATCAAATAATATAAACAACATAAAAAAAATAAAAGTAGTCACCGCAGTCTTGGATGATGTATAAAATAACAAACTAACACAATTAAAGTAGTCACCGTGGTCCAGAAGATATCAGTATTTCCATTAATGTTCAGCAAAAGGTGAGAATAACTTCAACAGTTAAAGAGTTGCTGTAAATATTTATGAAAACCAAACTCACAGTCAAATCATTTGTTGAAAGCCAGGAAGTCCATATAGCGAAATGACTAAAAACACTTCTATTTAGTTAATAGGGAGGTATCGCAGTTCGTTGACTTTCCGATTACACTTCAATTGTAGTTCATTAGCTTCCGAATTTCACTTCTGTCTCGAAAAGAAGAAAAAAAAAAATGGCACACACGTAAAAGACGCACTACGTGCCCTTTAACGTGATGACAGAGAAGGTCAAGGAGCTGTGCTCATATTGCGCGATGACATCGCTTCAATCTCCTTGTTCGGGAATACGCTGGGTCCCGGAGTTCGTGAGTGAAGCGTCGCGAGTCAGCAATGTCACACAGTTTAAAAAACAACCGAACTTGCAACTGAAATCGTAAGTGCTACGGACACTTATTCGTTCGATTTCTCCTTCTTTTTTTGTAAAATGATGTCTCTTTTCCGATATCGTCGGAAATCCACCAATTCTCGGACATACAATATATAAAAAAAAACACTCACGGAGATGCGTGTGAGCACAACACTCACTGAAGTTAGCCTTAGCCATTTCAAAGTAGTCCGGATAACATGTTTTCTCGAAGTCAGGTTTACTCGAAGTCCGGTTTAGTTTAGGTTTAGGTTTAGTCTCTTGTTCAAAGGCCGATATTCATTTACATCGTGGGTTTTATAAATCCTCAGGGGAGTCGATGCCTGGATTCACTTGTCCTCAATCAAGTAATGTAGTCGATCGTCGCCAGTGTTGAAAGTAGGCTCTTCACACGTTAGGAAATGTTGATAGGATGTTTAATCAAGAATAAAGGTGGAAAGGCATCAACGGTCTTCGTTCACCATGACCTCCCACTCCAGTCTGAATCTCCCCCCACTAACATTCTATGACATCCACATGTTCTACACCTAACATTCCAACTAGATTACAACAGCGGGCAGTAGCAGGTAAGTTTAACTTTACATTTTTTTCTATTCATATTAAACTCCCTCCCCCCCCTGCTCCCCATCCAGCACTTCCCCCCGCCTCACCACTTTTTCTATGTGGCAGCCGCTGCTGCTATTGGAGGCTCATTGGGAGGTTAATGCCCCTTCGTCCCAATGGACAGGTCACGCACGCTTTATATATGCACGATTGTGAAACTTAGCTGTGATACATAAGGAGCTGCCAGAAGAGTTTGGCTCACTGTCTTAAGCCAGCTCAGTTGGATAATATGCCTCCTTAAGGGAACTGATGCTAATACTTTTTAGCCAATTGGTGAAAAATAAACACTAGCGATTTCTTTATTTTTATTTCCTCATAATAAGCAGATGTTGACACCGCGTTATTGCACACCAAGGAAACACTTCTGCCAGAAATAATGATCATTATTCTTGCCATATTGAGAAAAGTCATGCCAAGGAGAAATGGTGGCCACACCTGGTTTATTACTACTGGCCCTTGCACCACAGGGGTAATGGTTGTGAAACATGGACTATGCTACCTCTTTTTTATTGTCACAGAATATTGGCAAGTATGCCACCTGTTGCTGGATGGGGGCTGCACGTGTAAATCTTCTGGCTTGCTCATCCATTTTTTGCTGTGTGTTTTTGTATTGTGTAATTCTGTGCGCTTGTTAAAACGTGTGCTTGTGTACTTTATTACCTATAACAGGGTACATACTGAGATCATGGCATTGCTGACAGACAATCCATAAACTAGCCAATTCAAATTATAACAATTCTGCTAAAATGTTCATGCACTCTTGCAGCAGAAATGATGTACAGAAGGGAAAAAACAGCCACCATTGCAATATCCTATAATTGCTAACAAGTGTAGGCACTGTCCCACTGAATGTAGAGCCGCAACTAACAAATACTGTTGCTGCTTGTTTAAATACTAACACAGATGACAATCGTAGGTAGCAACCAATGAGTTAAATTTGTAATAGCATTGTAAGATAAATCCGCGGTATGTCTATAGGAAATATAGCTGCACTGAAGGCAAATACAAATACTGCCCCATTAAATATCAGCATTATTGACATGTGCATAGGGCCAGCTTTAGGGTACTGCGACCAGTGCGGCCGCACTGGGTGCTGACCTGGAGGGAGGTGCTGACCTCAGGTGGGGGCACTGTTTTTAGCAATAACTTAAGATTTAAAAGCAGCTGATGCAGAGTTTCTTGGGCATCCAGATTTCAGGCAGCAATAAAAATGTCAATATCAAGATAATGGCGGAGGAGCGTCACCCTACTGGCTCAGAGCCAGCAGCTAAAAAATAAAACAATCTTTCATTATTTTTTTATTTTTAAGCAGCTGGCTAGGCCAGCGTGTGCAGAGAGGGGTGGGGCCGAGGCATGGGAGTGGGGAGGAGGAGTGCTATGTGCACACTCTAATTGCCCATGTGTGTTTGGCCAGCCGTCTCAGACCGGCCAAACACACATGCGCACTTAGGTTTCTCTAACCCGGCTGTATTGACCAGTCGGGCTGGAGAAACCCCACAGGAGTGGTAAACTTCGATGCTCCAGTCAAGGCACAGTTGGTCAACCTGTACCTCATGGGTCATCTTTTCTCATACCTGTTACTTTGCGTGTTAGACGAGCATGGGCACCAGGCCAGATTTTTCTCTGCTAGTGGGAGCTTCTTTTCCTAACAGTCAACTACTCTTCTCCAGAGGCGTATTTTCTGTCCCTTGTCAGTGATCTGGCAGGGTGTGCACTGCTTGCCTTGCAAGTTTAGTTGAGAGCATGCTATGTGCTATCAAGTGTATATTTTAAGGTCCTGAGTGGGGAAAGTAATGGGAGATGGTCCTCGGTATAAATGCCGCCTGTGATGAGCAGAGGAGACTTGGAACTGCAAAGTTTTAAATGGTAGGGAAGCCTGACGTGAAAAGATTGATTAGGTTGAAATACTGGACAATAGTGAGAAGGAGAAGAAATGTTAACAGTGCATTTTTTCAGTAAATGTAGTAAGCCAGCAGATTTGAAAATATTGTAGTAGGTTCCAGATACAATGGAGTAATCAAATAGTGAAGAATCTTGGAATTAAGAGCCATGGTTTTAATGGCTAGCAGGCTTAAGGAAGAGAATGTGCACACGGTGGCATGTCAGCTTTAACAATTGGGATAAGCTCCATGGGTGAGGTGGTGGAGAAATATGAGCCTGTCGTATAGTATATCTCGGGAACAGTAGCTATGACGGGATGGGAAGTCTGGGAGTAAAAAAGTGAAAGCATCTCTGTTAGACTTGGCTTTTTAGGCTGGTTTACCCCCAGACTTTTTGCTTTGTGGCCTTCTGTTTTTGACCCTATTTTTGTTAGTTTTATAACTCTGTGCACTTTACCACTGCTATTCTGTGCTAATGTGCATATGCTTTCCATGTAAAATGAGTTTATGAATGAGTGTTTCCATGATTGGCCTCTTCTATTTACCCTTAAGTCCCTAGATCAGTGCACTGTGTGTTCCCAGGGCCTGTAGATCAAATGCTGCTTGTGGGCCTGCAGCACTGATTGTACCATCCACACAAGCAGCCCTTCAAAGGGTTCTCAGACCTGCCACAGCAGTGTCTGTGTGCTGTTGTGACTGCCATGTCGACCTGGCAAGTACACCCACTTGCCAGGCCCTAACCTTTGCTTTTCTTACATGTCAGGTAGGCCCAAGGTACCCCCATGGGCAGGGTGCAGTGTAGGTGCAAGAAAGGACATGTACTGGTGTATGACATGTTAGGACATGTACTGGTGTATGACATGTCCTGATAGTGAAATACAGCGTATTTCGTTTTTCACTATTGAAAGGGTATCTGTCCCATAGAATAGAATGTGAGGTATTTTGTAACATCTTACAAGAATAACTTCCCATTGGGACAAGATGTAGAAATGGATTTTGGGCTCTCTGAACTCCAAATTTAATCACACATCTTTTAGTAAAGATGGTTTTTAATTTATGTGTTTGAAAATGCCACTTTTAGAAAAAAGGTATTTTCTTGCTTAACCATCCTGTCTTCCTCTGCTGGGTTGTGGATTGACTTTCTGGCTTTGCAGGGACAAGAGCTGGTGATGTGCATTGACTGTAGACAGCCACTGGGGAGGTTGAGGTGTGTCTTGCATTCCTGGATGTGTCAGGGCTCGGCTGAATAGACCTGGGCTGCATTTAGAGTAAGGGTGGGCGGAATTTGCGTAGTCGCGCTACGCTAAGCTCCGCGAAACGGTAACAAATTTCAGCGAGCACGCAGAGTTCCGTGAACACGCGGAATTTCTTGTTCCGCCCATCTGCGATGCATTTTTTCTGTTTGCGAATGCTGTTTGCATGCTCAGGGGTAAATATTTCGCGAACACGCATTTTGAAAGCGCGAATAAGCAAAACATTCCGCAGATCGCCCAATTTTTGGCAATTCCGCATTCTCTGCGGAATGCGAAATTACCCAAATTCCGCAAGCGGAACGGAATTTCCCGCCCAGGTCTAATTTAGAGTAGCGGGAGGAGATTTACCTGAACCTGAATAGGCCTGGTCTGCCTCACACAATGCTGTCTCCACCTCCTGCCAGGAAGCTGGGCCAGAGAAGATAGAACTGGTTTGGACTAAGCTCAGAAACTCTCTACCACAAGAGAACAATGGGAAATGTAGTATACATATAGGGGCCATGCCCCAGGACTTTAGAACTCTTAGGGACTCAGAAACCTGCAAAGAATAAGAGCTGGAGACTCTGTGAGTAGGAATTGCCACTTTGCAGTGTGCTTTGCTTTGTTGGTCTGCAGTAGCTGCTTCTGTCTTGGGCAGAGAAAGGACTGAGTTTTCTGCTATTTCTTTGTTTGAGTTTCTCCAAGGGCTTGAGGTAGAGCTTGCCCTCTGTTCAAGAAGTCTAAGGCAGTGCAAAGACTTCATCTTCCTCTGGATACCGCCTCTGGAACCACTTGTCTCCGTTTCCACAGAGGTAAACTGCAACCCGATGCCGTCACCAAGACCGCCGGTGGTCCGTGACCTGAAGGCATCGCAGAGGGCACCGCTGCACTTTGCACTGCAGCCCTAGTCTCACCGTCGACGGCGACTGCCGCTGCCACCAAGCTGCTACTTGCAACGTAACCTGAGGGCACTGCACTCCGCACCGCCTCCCTTTCACTCTGCCGTTCTGGTCTCACCAAAGACGCAAGTGCCAGCTGCCACGACACCGTGGTCTGCACCGTGGTCTAGGGGCACTGCTCGTAAGCTTCATAAAGCACCACCCCATCCCACACAGCAGCCGCGACCCACAGATGCCAGCCTCATCAACCACTGATCTTCAAAGAATGCTGCAGTTTACACCATGACCATTAGCAATGCAACGAGCACCGCACCGCTTCACACTGCAGCCTGGTCTCACCGACTCCACTGGACGACCTCCACCGAGTTGCTGCCTGCACCATGACCTGGGGCACCACTCACCGCTCCACTTCACTCTGCAACCTCAATGACCCCCCCCTGCTGGCCCACACTGCCCCGGTTGGCTGGAACAAATGGTACTGTTTACAAGTCTTCTGACACCGACACCGGTTCGCACCAACGTGATCGACTGAAAATGTTGGATTTGGTTGTTTACAGCATCGCAGTAGCACTGGACGGGGCTACCGACTTCATGGAACTGCATTTGTAAGGTTATTCTTGCAAAGTGCATATTTTGATTATTGTAGGTTGCTTTTTTACCGTTTTGGTCTTGTTTTACACAGACAACTATTGGTTATTTTTCTAAAACTGGTGTGGTGTCCTTTTGTAGTGTTTGCACTGTATTACTGTTGGTTATGTGCAAATGCTTAACACACTGCCTCTGAGATAAGCCTGACTGCTCGTGCCAAGCTACCAAGGGGGTTATTACAGTAGTGTATTCCCCTTATCCTGATCAGGAAGAAGGGTCCCTACTTGGACAGGGTAACAACCTGCCAACCAGAGACCCCTTTTCTAACAATCTCTGAATGTGATGATCCGAGAAGAAAGGTATACTTAAAGGTCCCTGGCAGAGAATGAAGATTGAGTGACGGTTGTGTGTGTGTGGAGAGATTCAGATTCAGATTGTATGTAGTGGAGTATAATTATGTGGTGTGCTGTTGAATTTTGTGGCATGATGTGGAATTCTGTGGTGTGGATCAGGTGTATGTGATGTCTAGTGTAATTGTGTTGTTGATTTGAATTATGTGGTTTGTTGTCAAATTGTGTGGTGGAGTTGAATACTGTGGTGTTGACTGTGTTGCATTGAGTGAAATTATACCCCTAGTTGCAGCACTCTAGTAACAGAGTAAGGGAGCATTACCCAGGGGCAGCAAAGATCAGCACCGCAGGAGTAACCTCCAGTGGCAGCGTGACAGGGGCAGCTTAAAGCAAGCTAAGTTCCATGTAGCAACCTAAAATAATGCAATAGCCCCTTTATGGCCAAGAATCTTAAAAGAGTGTAGGAAAGGCCACCTGGGAACACTCAGAAAAGAGGCAGTCCAATGGCAGCCTGAACCACTTTGTAGGGTTTGCCTTATATGCATGCTTTAAGCCTCTTTGCACTGAGGTTCTCAGTCTGTTACAAAACAAAGGAGGGAGTTTAGAAGCCACCCCTTTTTCATCTAACTCTCCTTTCGGCCTCATGCCCAGTAATGCTGAGATTGTCAGATGTTAGGTTTGAAACCACTTGTGCTTGATCTGCACACCCAGCTGGCTCTTCATTATATAGCACAGCGTCTAGTAGCCATCCAGCAAAACAGAGAGGTGCTTGCTTAGGAGACTGCGCTCCTGGAACATGCGGGTCGAGTGCACTAATGTCAGCAAACTGTGTAATCTCAAAGCGCGTGAAAGTGTCTATAAAGCCCCCCCCATGGGATTTTCTATCAATTTCACAAACACAGCTGATACGAAAGAAACAACAAAAAACAAGTATGTTCAGACACACTAGCTCACTAGTGCACTTCCATTGTAATGGGTTTAACTCAATGGGAAAATTTGACAGCGACTCGTGTGTTATTCCAATAGCGTTAGTATCATTCACCGTATTGTTTCCATTTTGAACCTCACCTATAGAAACCATAGAAAGAGAACTCCCCTTTCTTAATGGGATTACGATGCCACCCAGGAATTGGATGTATCAGTCTTTTTTCAGATATACAGAAAAGATGAATAACTCTAACAAATAGTGTGTGGTAATGACGAAACATTGTGCCTGAGACTACCCGTTTTGCAAATACAATCATACTATTGCCAATAATGGTCAGAGTCATGTTGGCCTGAAGAGTTCGCACTTATAAGGCGACTATGACAGCGGGCCAAGCGCATTCGGTACTTAGATTCTTCGAGGATGGAGCGTCCTATTGATAAGCTAGAACTATGTGGTCTGACCGCACCAGTTACTCCAAAAGTAAAAAAGTAAAAAATGAGGAACAAATGAATAAAACAGAAACAACAGGAGGAAACATGCATAAAATGTATGCACATTCTGGTGTGGCCAGACCTAAAAATTGAGCTGATGCAAATAGAACAAGTCCTAAATGAGCCAATTGGCAGCACCATGCAGAACAAATAAAGGCATGCAACCGCCATACTTTAAGATGATGCTCTTTGGCTGTCATTCTGACTGTAATTATAATGTATTGTGCGGGCGCTTGCAGATAAAAAAGAAAGGCAGCAGCCGTTGTGCATGAAGAGCTGTTCTGATTGTAAAGAACAGTATCTGAGGAGAAAGTAAATAGAAGCCTATGGAAGAGGATGAGTCCTGGGGGCAATCCATGGGAGTCAATCATTGAGAAAAAAGATGGGGCAAGCAGGAACCATTATCCAACTAGAAGCAACATTTTTTACAGGACACTTACAAAAGCCAATCAGAATCTGGAGGTGGGCTGTAAGTCTCCTGACTGAATACAGCATGACGAGAGCCAGCGCATGTGCTGCCTATGTTCAGCCTAAAAAGCATGCACTTACATGTCTCACAAGAACTGCTCAGAATATGCTACCTAAGGGGCTCTCCACACTGCAAATAATGTCTAAAGGCAATCGGTGGATGTACACAGACACAGCATGGCTTAATGACCTACAATAAACCACAACCAGCTGTCTTCATATCTAGTAGGGTGAGGATGATCAGAATACGATGCAATGAACTCAGACATTCACAGGAATCCATAGCCTGTGGAAAAGAGTAATTGGACAACTGTCTGCTATTGAGAATCCTCAATACTGAGCACGCCCCCACATAGTGGAAGTAAACACTATATAAAATGTGAAATAAAAAACAATGCTAAAGAAAAATCTGGCATGGCACTTCTTTTTCAGACCAATGTGGCTATTGGTCCAAACATGATGGGTAATATAGTTCCTAAATACAATTGGGGCCTTTATCTTGGGGCTGTTGGAGATAGCAGCATGTGGACTGTGGTTGTTTGAACCACAAAACTGAGCATGATAGTTATACGGCTCAGTGAGTGGAGAGGTTGAACACCAATTTTGCTGAGTAATAATGGTGCATAAATCGCTGTATGTAAAGTGTTTTTGTCAAAGTGTAACATAAAAATCAGATTTTTGCTATTATTGTTTAATGGTCCAGTGAGGAGTATGAACTAGAGTTTGACCCTGTGAAGGGTTACTGGAATCTGCACTATCATGATATGGACCATGCTACCTGCTTAAAAGCTTTTGGGCTTTGAAAAACTGATTTATACAAGGAGACATTCCAGAAACAATAGAGAGGGATGCATGATATGTGTAGGTGATACCCCGAAACCAGTCCCCGGATGCTTCTTTTTTGGTCCAGGGAGGACCTGGCTTGGTAGGTGGGCTTGACTTTTCACATGGGGAGCCGGGTCAAGACTGATTTGCATATGGCTGGATCCAAACTGGAGTGACATGGTGAGCAAAATGACAATGGAGTAAACCTAGATCTGTGACTGGCGGTGAGTGTTTGCCTGGCTGATGTGGGGTGATATCCTGAAAAAGGTCCCAGGATGCTTGTTTTCCAGTCCAGGGAGGACCTTGCCTGGAAGTTTGGCATGAAATGTTTCCATGGGGAGCAGGGCTAAGACTGATTTGCAAATGGCAGGGTCCAAGCTGGGGTGACGTGGTGAGCAAAATAATGATGGGATAAACCTAGATCTGTGACTGGGGGGGGGGGGAGTGTTTGAAAAGTTTCAACACTCCATCCATCATTTTAATTTGTGATGCTGACATGTGCTTCCTAAGTGGCTAAAGGTATGCCCAGATGGGGGTCCCTTGCTCGCTGTACTACTGGATTCAAGCTTGCTTAGGTGATGAGTGGTGATATCCAGAAAAAGGACCCAGGATGCCTGTTTTCTGGTCCAGGGAGGACCTTGTCTGGAGGTTTGCCTGAACTGTTTCCATGGGGAGCAGGGTCAAGACTGATTTGCATATGGCTGGGTCCAAACTGGTGTGGAATGGTGTGCAGAAAAACAATAGATTGAACACTGATTTGTAACTGAGGGTGAATGTTTGACAATGTTCAGAATTCCATCCATCATCTTTTTGTGTAGCTATAGGTTTGTCACCAAGAAAGGAAGCATTCAAAAAACCTGTACTTAGACATAGCTTGAAAATCGAACAAATCAATGCTTGAGAGATTTCAAAGTTTAGTTGTATTTCTTTTACAGCACCTTTCTGAACAGTTAGGCACCTTGTATTGTATTGTATTTTATTGCATTGTTTTATATTGTATTGTATTGTATTGTATTGTATTGTATTGGGTTAGGTTGGGTTGGGTGAGGCTGGCTCCTGACAAATCTAAACATTTGAGTTAGAAGGCAGGACGGAAATATCAGAAGGCACAATATACATTCTGCAAGAGCACAGTGAGTGGAGACATGCTTGGGAGGGAGAGGCATAAAGTATACCGCATACATGCCTACCAGCAACTGTAGCCTGCAAGAAACATGCCTTCATTTGTCTCCTCAGCTTGGTTAGTCTGTATGTTCTGCCCTAAGATAGATCATTTGTTTTATGTGTGGCAGTCGGGGCCACTGTGACAATCAATAACAAAGTGTAGACTAATTGATTCATCTGAATGTTGGAGGCACTACTGGCCTACAGCAACAAAGAGCAGGTCTGCATATTTGAAAGATGTGAGCGGAGAAAGATTAACACAAGAAAGTGGACTGTGGGCAGTTAGTGTGGACTGTAGCATTTGCCTAAGTGTTTAATAAAAACATCTGCTCTCCATCATTCCTGTTGACAGTGCCCATACAGTACTCTTTACTCCTGGTGCTGCCAAAGCAAAAATTGCCAGATATGCCTAATGTTGAAAAAAATGACAACAAATGTTAGCAAGTCCACTAAAGGTAGACCACAGCAAGAATCAAGTACATTGGAAGCATAAAAGGGGTACATTTTGAAGCACAAGATTCACAAGGATAAGTAGAGAGAGGGTGGTGAGTGGTGATGGTTTATGTGTCTCTAATAACATTAGCACTTTAGCATCATTAGACTGTGGCTCAAGTGTGATCAATCTTGAAGGTCTCCTGCATGGTATATATTGTGTTAATGGATTCCCATGCCCTGTGGCTGGGCACAGAATCAAAGCATATGAGCTTGCCTGCAGTAAAGATGCACACTGAAAATATTTAATGGTCCTGCTGTACAAAACACCTTTTCAATTGTATATTCCGCCTGACGTGCCAATTAGATGAACATCTACAATTAATTTCTAATAGCTCAAAAAAGAGAGGAGGGCTATTGTTTGAGCTGAACAGTGTTCCTACAAGGAAGAGATGTATCATGGTTTTTAACACTCCTGCCAGGGATGGCAGCCAATGCTAAGTGCTTGATGGCACCCATGGATACAAGAGCATTTGCATTTTTAAAAGCTTTCCTAAGTAGAAAGTAAGTTCTCCATTTCTCTTCCTTTGGAAGAGAGAAGTCCACCCTTTTAATCACTCTCCCACAGACAAAAGGAGGATCTACTATTTATCATCATGGCTCTCCCATACCACACAGTAACAATGCCATTATTTAATCTTTTTGATTAAGGAGACAGACACTCTAATTGAGAGAGAAGATAAATATTATTTCCACTCTTAGGATACCTTCATGAGGTGTTGCTGTTTGAAAAAATATCTTTATCAAATGACAGTAAGATTTTGTTAGAACTAGTCCACCAAAGTCAACATAGAAACGTGGACAAGGCTGGAAGCAGTTTGCTCACATTCCAAACATTTCTAAGTTATAAGGCTTATTAGAACATTGGAATGTGGAGCACTCCATTGACTAAAATGGAGTGATCCGAGCTTCTACAGGCCGGTAAAGGCCCGCAGAACAACATTCCAATGTTGTTTGAGCAAAGACCGCTCGAAGAACGAGGGGATTTCAATAATGTCAAGAAAAATGTCAGTGGGATTAGCGGATTTAGATCAACTTCCACTGAAATGTTTTTTTAAAATGAGCTTTTGACCCACAGGGGTTCCTATGGTACCCACTAAAAGGTCAAGGGGGTCAGGGTGTTTCTACCCTGACTCCCTTGAGCCCCTTTGCTTTTTACACTTTATATAAATAATTTAACAATTACTATTCCCAATCCAGCGAGTGCAACAGTAGGGAACGTGTTGGATAGCATAGGGGTAAAAATGACTATTCCCACTCCAGCGCGTGCACCAGTAGGGAAAATGTTGGATAGCGGAGGGGAAAAATTACTATTCCCACTCCAATGAGTGCAACAGTAGGGAAAGTGTTGGATAGCGGAGGGGTAACAATTACTATTCTCACTCCAATGAGTGCAACAGTACTTTCAAGGCAAGAGGATAGGATTCTATAATTGATTATATTTTTATTTTCCCGGTATTACTTCCTCAAGTGATCTATTATGGTCCAATTACAGCGACCATAATCCTGTTACACTCGAGTTAAGTAGGGCAACTGGCCTTAAAGAGAGTCAGGGACAACCTCCCACTTGTATACTTTTAAAGACCACAGACCAGGAACGTAGGCTAAAGTGGACCAGTGTAATTCCTGAGCTTTTCCTTCAAGATTTAATGCATAAAGCTGAAAAGAGTTTTAATATATGTCTTAGTCCTGCAAATGAGGGAGCAGAGGTCTTATTGGTATTTGAAGAGATTTGTGCGCAGGTGGCATCTGGTTTAACATTGCCTAGCAGAAGTCATACTAATCTGGGTGAGAAATGGTTTGACAAGGATTGCTCGAAAGCTCACCAAAACCTTATTTCTGCCTTGAAGCAGGTCCCAAGAGACCGTGCTCTTATAGCCCAATTGAGGCAGTCATATAAATGTACGATTTATTACCGAAAACAAGAAATCAAAGATGAGGCCTGGAGTGACCTGCTTTTGGTCGAGGTTCATAGGGATAGTACTAGATTTTGGGCTATAGTTAATAAACCCTTTTTTACAGGACAACATAATACGCCCTTACAATGTAATCTTACGGATGATCAGTTGTACTCCTATTTCAATACTAGCTATGGAGTATCCCAGTTTGGGAGGGGCTCTCCAGTTTTTCCTGACCGAGATTGGGCAACACATCATTGAATTTTACAGAAACTGAAGTGGAGACAGTTATCACTCAAATGACTAGTAATAAGGCCCCTGGACCTGATTGTGTTCCGGCTGATCTATACAAACAAGCACCGCAGCTCTGGGCAAAAATTATAAACAAACTTTTAAATACGGCTAGTATGTATGGATTTCCGCCATCCTGGTCTCTCTCCACCATCATTCCAGTTTTTAAAAAGGGGCAGAGAGGTGATCCAGGTTGTTATAGACCTATCTCCCTGATTGATTCTGTGGTTAGTTTTAGGTAGAGTTATTTTTAATAATCTTTCTGAATGGTTGGACGACACTGGAATTTTAACAGAGTATCTATACGGTTTTAGAAAAGGTAGAAGCACTACAGATCAGTGTCTAAATCTGCACCTTTTGGCTGGGAAATATACAGTGGCGGAACAAGGTACGTTGCAGCTGGCCTTCATGGACTTATCCTCGGCCTTTGATCTAGTAAATAGATCAAAGTTATGGACAATATTGATAGGTATGGGGATGGACCACTGCTTAGTCTATTTCCTAGCAGATCTTCATAAGGATCTTTATGCCAGGGTTAGAGTTAGCCAAGATGGCAAATGCACTAAGCACTTTAAAATTGACAAAGGGTATGACAGGGCTGTATTTTAGCCCCTTTGCTTTTCACACTTTATATAAATAATTTAAACACCTCCCTTAGCACTGCCACTTTAGATATTCCACGTATAGGAGACAGAGTTATTCCTGCTCTCCTACACGCTGACAATGCGGTTCTTGTGGCCCGCACTGCAGATGGCCTGCAGAGACTTTTGGATTCACTTGGGTCCTTTAGGCAATCCCTGGACCTTATTGTTAATAAAGCCAAATCGCACACGATGACAATGGGGCAGAAGCCAAAAAAATCCAAATCTTTTAATTGTGAAGGGGTTGAGTTGTCAAGGGTTTCCTCTTTCTCCTATTTGGGAGTTTTATTGGATGAGAGAGGCTCCTGGACTTCCCAGTTAAGGGAGAAAAAACTTGCAATGTCTACATCCATAGCTGCTATACAAGGTTTTGTATCCCAACTAGGAGCGAAGCCCGTTGAAGCCTTGCTCAAAATTTATAGATCTAAAAGTATTTCTATAGCAAGGTTTGGGTCTGCGAATTGGGGATACAAAGCTGTAGTAAAACTTCAGCAAGTTGAAAATAAATGTATGAGATATCTCCTGGCGGTTCCCCAATCTACCCCTACCTATGCTATTCACCAAGAGTTGGGTAGCGGTTTTGTTGAGGACCAAATTGGGCTGGGTCCTGTGGTATGTTGGCTAAAGACATGGATTAATACAGAACTGGCACTGAATAGAGAAATTGTCAGGGACTGTGTAGTGCTGGACAATGTAAGTAAACTCCAATGGATACAGTATGTCAAATCAACGCTAAGTAAAATGGGCCGACCTAAACTTTTTGCCACCCCATAAAAGATAGTGAAAGAGGACCTGGCATGGGTTAAAGTACAATTTTTAAACGTGCTGTCTGCAGAGAGAGAGGCGTTGGAGATTGTGAAATCTACGGTGAAAGCCCATTTTCTGTTAAAGACAGTCCCACGGATAGAACCATACCTGACAATTGTCACAAAACCTTTCCACCAATTTATTCTAACCAGGTTCTGTTTCAATCTAATTCATTGTCTTTTAGCAGATGTACAGGGGTGGAGTAGGGTAAATGATTTAGGCCCCTGTACATGTGACAATTTTTCAACACAGGGTACCATACCTTTTATAATGTTTTGTGAGCATTTTATCCCCATGAGGAGAAAGTGTTTAAGTCCTATTTTAAAGGGGAGGGGTTTTGTGCAAGTTAGACTTGCCTTATTATATTTGCAGCTGTTAAATAACCCTTGGGAGATTTTTAATGCTGCAAATATTTAGCTGGCAGCAGTTAGACACAGGAAGAAAGGGCGCTAGACATTTTTAATTGTTGATTGATTTTATATATTGATATAACTGTTTTATTGCCTGATTAATGAATTACAAGTCACCTCTTTTTACCGGTATTCTTTTACTGTTTGAATGTGGAATATTTCATTTAATTCAAAATGTATTAATATGATTTTATGTGCTCTTCGTATGAACATTTTGTTTGTGGTGTACTTTTGTGGCTTTTGCTAGCCGAATAAAGTGGTTTAAATTTGAATTTGATTTGAGTGCAACAGTAAGGAAAGTGTTGGTTAGCAGACGTGAAAATATTCCCACTCCAGAGAGTGCAACAGTGGAGAAACTGTTGGATAGCGTAAAAGTAAAAATTTCTATTCCCACTCCAGAGAGTGCAACAGTAGGGAAAGAGTTGGATAGCGTAGGGGTAAAAATTACTCTTCCCTCTCCAGAGAATGCAACAGTAGGCAAAGTGTTGGATAGTGAAGGGATAAAAATTACTATTTCCCACTCCAGCACGTGCATCAGTAGGGAAAGTTGGATAGCGGAGGGGAGTAATGTACTATTCCAACTCCAGGGAGTGCAACAGAAGGGAAAGTGCTGGATAACGTAAAAGTAAAAATTATTCTTCCCACTCCAGAGAGTGCAACAGTAGGGAAAGTGTTGGATAGCGTAGGGGTAAAAATTACTATTCCCACTCCAGAGAGTGCAACAGTAGGGAAAGTGTTGGATAGCGGAGGGGTAAAAATTACTATTCCCACTCCAGTAAGTGTACCAGTAGGGAAAGTGCTGGATAGCGGAGGGGAATAATTTACTATTTCCACTCCGGCAAGTGCAACAGTAGGGAAAGTGTTGGATAGCGGAGGGGAATAATTTACTATTCCAACTCCAGGAAGTGCAACAGTAGGGAAAGTGTTGGATAGTGAAGGGGTAAAAATTACTGTTCTCACTCCAGCAAGTGCAACAGTAGAGAACGTGTTGGATAGCGGAAGGGAATCATTTACTATTCCCACTCCAGCAAGTACAACAGTAGGGAAAGTGTTGGATAGCGAAGGGGAATAATTTACTATTCCCACTCCAGGGAGTGCAACAGTAGGGAAAGTGTTGGATAGCAGAGGGGTGAAAATTATTATTCGCACTCCAGCAAGTGCAACAGTAGGGAAAGTGTTGAATAGCGGAGGGGAATAATTCACTATTCCCACTCCAGCAAATTAATTAGCATTAATTGACAAACTATTAATTCATTTTTAAAAATTTCCCTCACACCATATTCCCCTATGAATGACACCACCAATGTTGTAAAACATGACACAATTACCATCAATAATTAACAATTAATTACTCAAAAAATAACAATTAACAAGCAATTTATAAACAATTATTAATGAATACATTCACACAATTAAAACTATAAAACAGCAATAAATAAATATTTTATAAAACATATTTGAAAATGATTAAAAATAAATTACTTCCCACCCTACTCCCCTATCAACCTACAACCTGCTGTTAAAAAAATTACACAATTAACACAATTAACAATAAATTATTAAAAATTAATAACCAATTATTAACTAATTATTAATACATTATTTACCACAATTAAGATTATAAAGTATTAGTTTGAAGACTACAATAGACAAGCGACTTGGTACAATCTTCTAAAACCCCTTCAGTGCAAGTACCCCGCTGTTGACATTTTCCTCACTACCTATGTAGTGTGGATAATGTGAAGGCCTTGTCCTCACACCAAGGGAAGTGAATCTTTATAGTGGTCACACCAGAGTGATTCCCTTTCCTAGATGTCACCTCGGGTGCACGGGAAGAGCTTTTTAACTTTTTAGTGAGTTGCAGCATACCATGTGAGCTCATGTGATAGAAAATGAAACTGAAAGTCCGAAATCTGCAATCATCTACCAGGCAGATGAGAGGAAATTTGAATTACCTTTAGCTCAGTTTTGACATTTAGACTTCTAGAGAGGGGTAACCCCCATAGTGCTTCCCCTTTGGGGAAGGCCTCTTTTTTCCAGTTGTACCAATATCAAGGAGAATGGTGCTGTGGGGGCTGATCTGAACCCTGGAGCACTAATCAAGCCAAAGAACAGCTGGAGCTTTTAGGCTAAGGCTGACGCGAAGTGTCACAAATGTAAGACAAATGTCTCAATCTGGGAAGAAGGCGATGGAGAAATCCTCAGTAGTGAAGGGTTAAATGTTGGCTGTGGTACAGCAGGCATGAGAGCAATTTCACACCAACATCATAACAACCCTGAACACATTCCACTAAACTATGACAATATATTAAATTTTCCATATTTAGCACATGTATTTGAAACTATGTTGGGCTGATTCCTTGAGGATTCAAGTATTAAGACTTGATCATTTTTGCATGCACACATTGCCATCAAGGCAATTAATGTGTTTTTGTGGGTTGGCCTGGTACAGGACTGGAATATTTTGCATACTAAGACGTACATAGATTAAAGGGACTAATATTTGGTGCTTATTTTCTTTAGTGCTCCAGATCTATATTCGTTCTTTAGTGTATTCAGATCTATAGTTGTGCAGGAAGGTGTCCCTTTCAGCACCTAAACAATCCTAAAATGCCATTTTGTAACTTTCATGTGTGCTGCTTCATGCAGCACACATGAAAGTTACAAAATGGTATTTTTTTAAAAGGTTTGTTGATGTACAACCAACCATGGCATTTAGCTTTTTCCATGTGTGCTGCACAAGGCAGCACACATGGAAAAAGCAAAAACGAGGAGAAATAATGCATAATGGATTTTCCTGGGCTTAATTTTGACGCTGCCTCCTATGTGCGCCACCCTTGTACATAGGGGGCAACGCCAAATATAATGGGTGTTGCGGTGGAACGCCCACCGCAACACCCACTGCACGCCCCTTTCACGCTAACCATAGCCTGAAAGGGTGCCTTATGTAAAAGGCAGCGTTAAGCCACGTTAAGTGGCTTAACGCTGTCCTGTACATAAGGCAAGGCCCCTGTCGCCACGGGAACGTCACAAAAAGTGATGTTCCCATGGCGATAGGGGCTTGTACATATGCCCCTCTGTTCCTTGTTGTAGATTAAAAACAAGTGGAAATACTGGAGAGTCTTATAAAGAAGGCACAAGATGGACCCTTAAGTGTGATGTAGTCCCTCCTCTCTTTCTTCTAGACGTCTCATTCAAGAGAGAACGAGTGACGAAAAAAGATGGTGTGAAGAAGAGCTCACGAGCGAGACTCACATCTACTTTACCCGCTCTTTGTATCTTTATACACATTGTCTGTGTAAGAGTTGTGGATTTCTGTGCCCTACTCCCCGTGGATCCTGCACAGCACATATTTCCACTTCACTAAGAAAAAGACGGGCTCCCCGGACCCTTGCATTTAAATACTCCCTCTTTCAGAGACGTATTTAGAAGAAACAAACATCTATTCCCAGAATGCAGCTCCCCATCGTACCATTAGCAATTGTAAAGTAGAAGAGTCTTTGAAACTTTCAACTTCTGAGCATGGGAAACTGAAAGGGTTCAGCCGAGCACACTGTCTACAATCTCATTCCTCCAGGGTTACTACTCACTGTTCTGATTTCTGTTATTTGTTGTTTATTTGGCTACTGCAGAGGCTGTCAGTCAAAAGAGAACTGCATCCATCACTCACAGCTGTGTCCTTAATAAAAAGGTAAAAAATATTCTTTCATGGTACGAAGAAAAATAGACACGAATTTTTTGCTGGTGAAAATCCTCCTTGGAAATTATTGACTGTTCACAACTCACAACACAATTAGCAAACACCTAAAGGCTGCTTTAGTGCTGTGGGCATGGGTTCAGGGTGCGAAGGGTGTTCCATATTTTACGATCACGGGCCAGAATACATCAGCATTTCATCGGTGCGAAAAATGTAGCACATTACCATTTGCACCACTCTGATGATTTTGCATTGGGACTTGAGGAAATCAGATTTTACTCCCGTTCATACTTTGCAAGCAGAGAAACGTATACAATTCATATTTTATTTTATGTATAAGTGTTGGTATGATAGAAGCCTGACCCTTCAATACCCTTCAATAAAAGTTGAAGCAAACTGATGTTGTACTAGTTAGGATATTGTGTCATAAAAAAAAGCAGAAAACTATTTTTGCTCCTTTAGTGTTTCATACTTTAATGGCTGAAAATGTGTTTGTAATTATGGTCATTATGGAAACTGAGCACTATTCAATTCAATTCAATTCAATTCAATTTGCTTTATGTTTATCCTTGAGTAAAAAACTTAAAGCAACGTTTTTATTACACTTCCAGGTATAAAATCAGAAAACTATGCAAAAAGACAATTACGCAGTTCCGAGTAAGGCAGAGTGATATTCCTGGGTGGGATAATGTTCAGTCCGATTGCAAATTGCCTGGTGTTCTCACGTCGTAATTTCGAAGGGTTGGGAATATAGGGTCTGATTTTACTGACCGGAATATTCCAGTCAGTATTGTCAAATGCTGATTGGGCTGCAAAAGCAGTCCGACCCCTCGATCTTGGCATGACCCTTGGCATGGGGGAAGCATGGAATGCTCGACCCTGCCTAGCACCAGGCTCTCCTACCTACTGACGTCCTCCTCTCCACTCCCTGCATTTTGCCACTTCCATGCATGGATGGAGAGGATGCAGCTTAATGGTTAGGACGGGCAACTTCAAATCTGGGGAACTGGGTTCGAGTCTCGGCAATGACGCTCAACATCCTGCGATTCTGGGCAAAACACTTAATCTCCCCGTGCTTAACAAATATGAATGTGTCCTGTGTAACACAACTTGTGGTCATGTGAAAAGCTCTGATACCTTCCAGTCAAGTTTGTGCTTTCTAAAACTCTGAAAAAAATAGATACCCTCTGTGTCACTTTACTACCTTTTCTTAGCAGGTCAGGGCACAAATCCTGAAAAAAAAGAAGTGGGGGGACTGACCTGGTTAGACATCACAGCGCATGACATCACACATGGCATCACAGGAATTGACATCATAGAAAGTGGCATCACAAGAAGTGACATCAGATCTAAAGCCCTCACATATGTGTTTAGCAGATCTATTATGTGTACGTTTGAGCGCATTGCGAGGATAATACCACACTGACGTATAGAAGATGTGTGACTTCTACACCTTGCAATCCCCCAGTTTTATGTAACACATCCTGTACATTCATTTACAAACATATAATGTATTGTACATGTAATATGCGCATGTTGATGTAAAGCGCTCTGACACCCTGCATTGGGATGAGTTGGGCTATAGAAGGAACGATAGTAATACATTATTTTAACACCTCCTCAGGTGTAGTAAGCTCCATATAAATGCAATTTGCTGTGTGTAAATACTGGGAAAGTACAACACATCTGACATTCGTTACAGTGCATGCATATCTTCTAAACAGGGACTGAACAAAGTGAAAACAGTAAAAAGCTGCCTTTCGTAATTATGTGTGAAGTGCTAACCTTTGTTTCCCCTCCGCTTCATTTACATCAGGTGTGAGGCTACTAACTGCTCCCAGCCAAGAGACTCCCAAAAGGAGACCTGATGACTTCTCAAATTCGGCCTTTGTTATGGGCCCAGCAGGAGTCTTATAAAAAAAAAACTTCCCCTCCTGCACATTGTTGCTTGTTGCAAATGGAAAGCAGACAATGTGTAGGCGCTGCTGAAAGTGTCCCGGTGTTTGGAAATTACACCAGGACGAGTTCAGCACCTTATTCAGTGGGGTCTAAATTCTTGGCAGGGTGGACGGTGTTCACTCTGTGAAAATAGTGGGTGGACGCCATCCACCCATGTGTACCCCCGACTCGTGCCCTGTAGCAGGTGTTGAGTGTGGGCTCATTTGTCCCTGAAATAGGCATTCCATATGTGGGATGCTTCCATGTCTGAATTATAATTCCCATTCCAGGCGAAAAATCAGCAGAATAGCAGTATTTAGGAGTGGGGCTACCAGCCAAAAATGGTGATGCTGGCCACCCAGTATTCCAAAACCTAAATCCAGCTTCACACATAAATGGGGCCAAGATCCCAATTTGGAGCAAAATGGTCAATACATGTGTAAAAAAAGGAGTGCAATCTGAACTCAAGCCCTCACTGGCCCTACTGATTAGTCAGGCACAAAATGCGTGTTCATCCGTTTTACTACTAGCTGTAATCAAAATGCATTTGTATTAGGATTCAAACTCCGATTTAAATCACATTTCAATATGTGCTTCAAATTCCAACATGGCCGATGCGGTTGGTGTCTTTCTTGCGCGTGGTACATTTCGTCGGAGATTACTGAGCACGTTTTTAATATTGCACATTTATCACATTACAGGTGTCAAATCCTAAAATATTGTTTTTATATGTGTATCAAACAGCTAAAGAAGACCTGGCGGCTGGATACGAGCCACTTACTGCAGAATAAAAACAAGAATTATCTCTTTGTTTATTTAGAACAAATTGCTGGCTGAATGGAATTGTCAATGAAAGAATGAATAACGACGGCCCTTGCTCTCCCTTCGGAGCTGCGTTGTACAGCAAGGGCTCGCATATCTGTGAATATAATCTAAATTATTGAAGTGTGACCAGCAACATTTTTGTGAGGCTTGCTTCTGTGTGTTTGCTGATCGGCAATCGGTGTTAAAGCTTGATTTATAACATAATAACTAACAAGACAATGAACTGAATGTGAAAGCCCTAAAACATTCTCCTTCCTGGCAACATAATCTGGCAATATACAGCAAAATTCCCTTGTGAAGAAAGTAAATTGAGATGCAGCTTAGAAAGCAGCAATGTTCCTATCTGTCTGTGTGCTCGCAGCATTAACCACTGGACCTAGAGTAGAAAGACAATAACAACGTCAAAAAGACAAGGTTGAGGGTAGAGTGCAATCCTAGCAATTTATCGCTGCAATATTTTAGTTGCCTGGACATTACCCTACTTGCAATAAGTGAGTAAGAATGGCCAGCGCATCGACGTCTTTCTTTTGGTTGTTGAGAAAATTTCCTAGAAAAAGCAGTAAAATGACAATCTGTTCGTATGGGGAGTGATTCATAACATTTACGTTGCTGGGAAGCTGGACTACTGGAGTACTTTTTTATATACTCTCACATGCTTTTGTAAATTGGCTTGAAAACGCTCAACTTACTAGTAGTAAAAGTGCAAAGGGGACACAATCTTTTATTTGTAATAATTGTATATAAGTTTTTACCGAGGGCTGACTTACAAAGGCCTCCGCACAGTGGCGTAACAAAGGCCCCTGCAACCCCCGGAGTGCAGGGGGAGGGCTGAGCTCCAGGGACCACCTCAGCACAGTACCCTGGCCTGAGGACCCCTGAGTGAGTCCAGTGGGGAGCCCTGCATGTACTTTGCAGGGGCCCCTCCTCAAGTTCCGTTACGACACTGCCGCCGCATTCGTGGCAAAGGGCCCACAGTCATGACAGGGGGTCCGCACTCGTGGCAGGACCTCCATACTGCATTTACCTATTGCGAAGTACCGCCATGAGTTTGGGCCCCCTGGCATGAGTGCGCCCCCCCACCATGACTGTGGGGCCTCCACCACAAGTGTAGAGGTCCTTAGTAAATCGGCCCCACAACATTCTATTTTTTACCATGTTTGATGTTTTGGGGTCAATTCACTTAGTCATATAAAGGTACGAAAAAGAGCACTACAAGTGCACTATTTTACATACTTCAGTATGCATTTATGGCTAGACCCCACAGGGTCTGAAAACCAGCTCACAATGCACTTTGAAAGGATCATTCTTTTTATTAGGGGTACAGTTGAAGCTATAGAATTCAGCAAAGAAGTATGCCAAAAAGTGTGATTACAGAATCAAATAAACATATGTGGGACTTGATTTTAAGTTGACTGGGGGGGAAATTCTCTGATTTGTATGGAATGTGCTAAATGGAGAGGAGAATGGCGATTCTCCAAGCGAAGCGTAATGAGAATCAAGATTTTATTAAAGACAAGGAGGCTAACATTATGGATTATATCTTTTAATGCTACTCAGGCAGTACCTTTAAAGAACATTATAACAATTAAAAACACTAGAACCAGATCACACTAGCCCATAAATATCCATTAAACTGAACCTTCTTCCTCTTTTAATCCTGTGAGCAACTTCTCTCCTTTCCTCGTAAGACTCTATCCATTTCTACTCTGTTGAAAACAAAAATAATCATCCCATGAACCTATCGTTTGCAGTCTTCACATAAAACTTTACAATTACAAAAACCAAGAAGATGTATTACTCAATACATTTTAGATAAAATTACAATTATTAATGCATTTACATTCGCCACTGCTCCGTGTCCCCTTTTTTCAAAATGTGTCCTTAATGAGTGTTGGAGGGTGGCATAATGTTAGCCTCCGTGTCTTTAATGAAATCTTGATTCTCATTATACCTCACTTGGAGGATTGCCATTTCATTTCAAGATTGGAGGCTACCATTATGCATGTTTAAAGCCCTTCAATACAATATTTTTTACATGCTTTATTGGTCTGAAGTAATGTTTTGCAAAACATCCACATTAGACTAGTCAGCTGCTTTCAGAATTTCTTCCAGACCTCCAGACAAATATAACTTACTTGTCATTGCGCCTCGTAGCGAATGCCTCTTGTATTTGTTCACATCAATACCACTTTCCTTCATAACATTCTTAACCCACCCAGCAATAGTTGCGGTATTCAGTGCACCATATGGTTTCACGTATGATATCGATAACTGATCTTCTCCATGCTTTCTGAACTCCATAACTCAACTCTCATATTCTCTCATAAATTCCACTACGCACAAGTTCTTTTCTTCAGGAACATTTGGATAAAAAAATGACTCTGACATTGTGTTAGTCCTTTTCCAAATGTCAAGATACACTCTGTCAGGGCTTGATGATTTATTGCTTACCTGCTTGCTTTCACATCTGGTACTCTTCTGCATGATGCCAAACACAACAAAGTTGCTAACTTGTCAGAAAGGCTTTTTAAATCCAAATATCTATATGTAGGCCAACTCAAAAACAAATTCAGCACTGCACTTACATTTCACAACACACTGTAACGTGCTTTAGGGGGTCTTATCAACCTCATACTCTTTAGAAACCTACAAACATCACATCTCTGACCACCGTCCAGTCATTGACATGCACATGTCCTGCCAATATTGCTGACCTGTAAAAAATAATTGTATGATATCCTACACATTCTTCAAATTTCTCCACCCAAACAATTATCACCTAAATTATAGGAGCCTCCACTTGATCCACATTCCTTTCCATGCATCAACTAGACAACATTCTCCAAATCCCTTTATACCTTTTCCAGGTTCCAGGTGGCCATGATTGCTCCAGCAACTCTGCAGCCTTAGTCAAAAGACCCTTGAAACTGCTAGATCTCCTGATATCCTCCAGACAAGAAGGTTCAACACCTTGCTGTGAACTTTAGGCTGTTCCCCTCCTTCTGTTTTTTTTTAGAAGACACTCTCTTGCTGGTACCAAAAAAGGTTCTGCATATGCCAACTCCATTACTGAAGGGAACCAGACCAGAGACACCCAAGATGGAGTCACTGACACTATTTGACATCTCTCCAGATCCACCTTCAAAAGAACCCTCTGTATTATTGCACAGGGAGGAAATGCGTATGCCCTTATTTCCTTCCCAAATTTGCTGGAATTCGCTTATCACCCACACCAAAGGATCTGGCCTTCGGCTATAAAAATTCTCAATTAATCAATCATTCAGAAGAATTGTAAGCATGCTACTCACCCATGAGGGTCTCAAGGTGCTGGGGGGGGGAGGGTGAGCAGCTCCGTTCAGTCGAACAGCCATGTCTTGAGTGTCTTCCTGAAGATGTTCAGGGAGGGGGGATGTCTGATTGTGATCAGGAGCTCGTTCCAGGTCTTGGCTACGATGTAGGAGAAGGCTCTTCCACCTGCTCTGGCTCTGCGGATGCGTGGGGTTTCGGCAGGGTCAGTGGATCGGAGGTTTCTCTTGGGTACGTGGAAGGAGATTCTTTCATTGAGGTATTAGGGTCTGATGTTGTGGAGGCATTTGTATGCATGGGTGAGAATATCGAATGTGACTCTCTTCTCGACGGGAAGCCAGTGGAGGTTACGCAGGTGCTGGGTGATGTGTTTGTGTTGAGGGATACGGAGGATGAGTCTGGCTGCTTTGTTCTGTATGGTCTGGAGTTTGTGGAGCAGAGACTTGTTGATCCTGGTGTAAAGGGCGTTTCTCTAGTCCAGTCTGCTGGTTTTGAGTGTGTGGGTGATGGTCTTCCTTGATTCAGGGGGATCCATTTAAAGGTTTTTCGGAGATTGTGGAGGGTGTTGAAATAGCTGGAGGCGACGGCTTTGACCGGTTGGGTCATGAAGAAGGGCGTGGTCTTTGGGGGTGGGAGGGCTGCCGAGGGCAGTGATTCACCTGGTGTTGTCCCATGCAGAGGTGGAGGGTCTGAGGGCGAGGACCTCTGTCTTCTCTGAGTTGAACTTCAGGCAGCTGCTACTTATTCAGGATGCGATGTCCTTCATTCCTTCTTCTGTATCTGATAAGTTAAACGTCTTGCAAATAGATCCACTTCTAATGGACACCACATCTTCTCCAGCCTCATAAAACATTTTATATCCAACTTCCAATCGCTGTAGTCTCTCAAGTGTCTTAAATTCCAATCTGCGGTCTGATTTAACGCCCCTGGGAGGAACTCTAACTTTATTGCAATCTTTTTCTCCAAACAGAAATTCCCAAAATCCTTTGCTAAACTCGCCAATCCTCTCAATTTTGTTCCCTCCAATTTTTTGATATATGACACTGTTGGCACATTGTTTTTCCTTATCAACACAGTCTGACCTCTTAGGCTCTTCCTGAAACTCTTTATTGCATAGAACCCTGCAGTTAATTCCAAACAGTTTATATGTACTGATTTCTCTTTCTTTGACCAAATACCTTCTCTCTCTTGCACTCCTAACCGTGCTCCCCATCCATTTAAACTTGCATCTGTCTCTTAACAAAATCTGGCAAAGTTCCAAAAATTGCTCTTACATTTCATTCCTTCATATTCTTTATTCACCACATGAACTCTTCCTTTGCTTTCACACTCAAAAGAAATCTTGTCTCCATATCATAATCCTTTCCTTAACGTTTCCCCTTTCAACCTCTGTAAACCTTGGTAATGAAAAGGGCAACAAACCTACTATCCTCGCCAATTCCCGCAAAGTAAAAAACGCTTTCTTCATACTCTGACGTACCTCTCTTTTTATTATCTTCACCTTCTTTTCTGGTAGTAACAACAAACTTTCCACAGTATCTACCTGAAAGTCCCAAGATCCCATCCCTTGAGATGGTTCTAAAATTGATTTCTCTTCGTTCACCAAAAACCTAAAGCCTTCAATTTCTCCAAAACCCCCTTTAATTCTTTCCTCAACTCTTCCTGATCCTGTGACATTAACAACATCCAAATATATTATTATATGTAAAGCTCTCTGTCGAAAATAGGATACAACCACCCTCATCACCTTTGTGAAACACCAAGGTGCTGAAGATAGGCCGAACGGAAGACACCGAAATTGGTAAAGAACCCCTCTCCATCTGAATTGTAAGCATTTCTGACTGCCCTTCCCCATTGGTACTGTGAAATAGGCATCCTTCAGATCTAATTTCACTAATCAATCTTTTTCTATCAACAGATCTCGCAAACAATGAATGCCCTCCATCTTGAAATGCCTGTATATCAAATACCTGTTTAATTCTTGCAGGTATATAACTGGACTCCATCCTTTGTCTTTCTTCCTCACCAAAAACATATTGCTCACAAACCCTTTTGCACTTTCCTTCACTCGCTCTATTACACCCTTTTGAATTAAATATTCTATCTCTGAATCTACAACCAACTCCTGTTCCCGTGACATTCTTATTTCTCTTTTTTCCTCTGTTTGCTTTTGCCAATCCATTAATTCTATCACATACCCTTGTATTGCGTTTAATACCCAAGGATGTTGCGTTATCTTTCGTGAAAAACATCAGACGTTCCCCTACTTTTGAATGGGTAAAACCAATAGAAATCTCCGTACTCACCTTGCCCTCCACCATGCAACTGGCCGTTTCCTCTTGCAAATCTTCGTCTGCCTGCTCTACTCAGTCTTCCTCTGCCAGGGTAAAATCCTGAGGTCGATTGGAAACCTCTTGCCCTAAAAGAGTTGCCATACTGGGAATATTACTGGGAACCATACTGGGACCGCTGAACTCCTCGGCCAGTAGATTATCCCCTTCTACTGGCCCTGCTAAAAAGACCACTTCCAAATACCTTCCTCATGTTTCATCGCCCTCATCCACGGCTGTAAAAGTATTGACATATTTCCTAATACTTTCCACAAGACCTTCTCCAAATAAAAATCCTTTAGCCTTGTTAGAGGTTTCCTTCTGCGCCATAACCCAAAGTTTTAGATTTATTTTCATAAGGATTGCTCTCCTTCTTTCTGATAGCAATCTAGCATTAGCATTGCCAAGCATGACCATAGCTCTCTGGCTCCAACCTCTAAGTAAATCTATGTCCACTTCCTGCTCATTCACATTAGCATCGTCTGCCATGTCTAATATCCTGGCCAAGGGGCCCACTACATCTAAATGATTGTCCTGTCAAATCTTTAACAACCTTTCTGTAGGAAAGTAAGATCTGCTTCTTATGGTTACCCACACTTTTTGCTTGATGGTACACTGATCAGGAGCCCAGTCTACCTGCTTTCTCCCTAAAATGTTATGCCATGTACTTAGGTACACTCCAGATTAAATACGGGGGTACCCTTATAAGTCCCTAGTAGATGGTACACATGTACCCAGGGCATAGGTACCCCAGGGCCTCCCATGGTCTGAAGCATGTATTATGCCACCCATGAGAGGCCATGCAAAATGGAACTACAGGTCTGCCATTGCAGCCTCTGTAAGATGGTGCATGCACCACCTACTTTAGATATAGGTTTACTATATCTGTAGGTCACTACACTTAAAACCTGTAAGTCACCCCATAGCAGGCCTTAACAATCCTGAAGGCAGGCTGCTGGGTTTTACGTGAGAGGGTGCCCCTGAATGAGCAGAGCACCCCTGCAGCCTTCGGAGACCATTCTCCTGGGTTGTCGGTGATGCAGACAGACATATATGTAGAGGTGCGTTATATGCTCGCGTAAAATGCTATCTCGAAAACAGCTGCAACAAACCATGTCGTGTTTGGTATCAAACACCTTGGAATCATACTGCCACACTGGTTACCGGTGTGGGAGGTATAATTCTACGCTTCAGAAGCAAGCTTCGTGGGGTCCCTGGTCTTCCTGACACCAGCCTTCTCGACCCAGACAGCACAAAATGGTTGCTGCCGACCAGAGATACATTTCTTCCCTCCTGTTGCTGAGCCAAGTTTCAGGAGCAGAAGGCAGCACAATAGACATCCTGTCACAGGGAGGTGTGACCACCTCCCAGACAGAATTTATTGTATTGGAGCAGGGTGGGTGCACTTCCAAAGTGCCTGAAAGTCTGCAAGAGGGGGACATTTGGTGTCCCTGTGCATAGTCCAGCTCAAACCAGTTCCAGGAGCCGTTGGCTCCTGCTCTGGCATGAAACTGGACTAAGGACATGGAAATAACCTCCCAACTTTCCTGACACTCCCGTGGGAGGGTCCCCAGAATCTGTCCAACCCTCTCCTGTGGGTACAAAAGGTCTTACCTGGCTGTAGAACCCTAGATTTGATGTGGACAACATTCTGAACAAGAAACCACTGACCTTCGACCGTCTGGACACTCTAGACTTTGCTGGACTTTGACTGGGCCCAACTTCATCTCCCTCTCCGTCCAAAGCATCGTCTGTGCCTGTGAACCATATAGGCTCTGTGCAGGACCTGTGGATCATCAAGGACAACTGAAGTGTCTCCCTTGGGGTGAAGGAGTCACTCCCCTGCATTCGCAGGCACTGTAACACAACTGACCTGTCTGCCGATCCTGAGCTCCTGCAGACTCTGAAGGCTCCAGCAATACAAGAGGTGTTTTTTTTTATTATTGAGGTCTAGCTGCCCTATGACAAAGTTTGAGGCCAGTATCCCTTGTGGGGACTGCATAACCCAAACCCCTGTGCACTGCATACATTTGCAAGTGCACATGCTTGTTGGTGTTCCCCAACTTCGTGCATTGGACTGTTGTTAGCCCTAACCTCTGCACACATTTCATACAAAGGACTTTGGCCTCCTCACAATCTGTGTCCTGCAAGCTGCTGCTTTGTGAAACTGCTAGAGGTCCCCTTGTGACTCCTGTGCCTTCGGCCTGTGGGTCCATTTGAGGTAAAATCCTGATTTTCTTGGACTCCCCTGGTTGCTCCAGGCCTGCCCTGACTCCCCTTGCTGTTGTGAGTTCCCTGGTCCTTCCTGGGCCAGACCGTAACCTTTCTTGACCTTCTACGTGGGTTACTGCTGCCCCCAAGGCTTGTTAGTGCTTCCGCCAGAAACCGACCTCTCAGCACTCAACATCCTTCATGGGACAGCTTGTATCCGGCTCCTGATTGTCCTTGATGTCTCCTGGTCTCTGCAGCTGTAGAGTCAAGGTCTCCTTCTTCACACCTGGAGCACCCAACATCGGTGGGCAATCGTCTACCGAGCCCCTGGTCACTGTTGAGTGACCCAGACTCTCTTCCCTCTGCTTTCAGGTCTCTTCCATCAAGAATCCACCTGCGGATTCCATTGAGAACGACGGCAGGTTCCGACGCCACTTCGGCCCTATGCACCCGGCTTCCCTGTGATAGGTAACTTTGGTACTTCAGTATCCACTGGTGAGGTGTCTCTTCAACCTTCTATGTTCCAAAGGGTTTCCTCTTAATCCACTGGGAAGGGTCCTTAAACTTTAAAATTGCAACCACAACTCTCCCATTGAATTGTACCTAGCAAGTGGTCGTGTTCTCACACTGCACCTATCCTACTTACTCACCTTGGGTGGTTCCTGGGGTCCCAGCGATTCTACAATCTCTAGACACTCTCTTGACTTGAGTCATGGTTTTTATACCATTATTTTAGTATATGGTTTAGTCTTCCCCGGGAGCCCACTGTGTATTAGTGCTACTTACGATTGTTTCAGTGGTAGCGTATTGAGTGGTTTGTGTTTATCTGCATGTAGCAGATACTGTGAGGTATCTAAGGTGTTATAATAATAAATATATATTCTTATAACTCCTGTGTGGTTCTCCTTTCATTTAACCAATACAATAAGGTGGCATTCTGGTAAACAAGCTGCTCAACATTCCTTCAAGACTAAGCCTGAAGGCTGCTCTTCACAGCTACCACTGGGATAGCTTTCTTGGGTTATCTTTGGCCTCTTAAATCCCCATAAGTGTTTTATGGAATGGTGCAAGGTGCCCACTTTAATTAGTGGACATCATAAACCAGGCCAACTTCTCACACTTTCCAACCTCTTTCTTGGTTCCCTCCCAAGGCGAAACAAGAAGTTTATGAGCTCTGAATCTAAATTTGGTGTACCAAACACCTTTTTGTCTATCACTGGCCTTGCACATTCCGCTCTCGATACTCTTCTTACTTCCCTATCCAAAGGTTTCGGAATTCAAGACTTTATAAACTTTCCAGCGTGATCTATAGGGCAGCATTCACCACTTTCATGGGTATTTAATATTAAAAGGAGTAAACACGTCTCCCCAAATGGGTCTTTATCTGTATTACTTGAACATGCCCCTTCCAAGTTCTCAAAAACCTCATCAAACACATCATCCTCATTTAAATTCAAAACATACTCATCTAAATCTTTACCATCAAGTACTCCCCCTCTGTACTTTTCACCCTTAAAAACTTTTTCCTCTTGTGTGCTAGTGCAGGCACCCTTTCCATGCGTGCCGCTAAGGACACCTTTTCTTTGTGTGGCGTCATGGACACCCGTCTTTGTGGTGACCACCAAGTCCTCCTTTCCCTTTTTTTACATCTCAATCTCTCAATCTCCTCAATATGCTTTGCCTTTTGGTCATTTTCCTACCAACTTCCCCACTTACGCCATCTCCCTCCCTGAAAGTGAAAAGTATGCTTATCCACACTCTGATTCTCTTTTTCTACTTTTCAGTATACCATCCACAGCTTCCTTTACCTGTTTCCTCATCTCATGTTGAATCAATCTCTTCACCATCTCTTCATTAACCATCTCTCCTGTCACCTGAAACTCATCTCTATGTTCTTCAGTCATACCAGTTATTATCTTTTTTTCCAAATATATACTATTACCAAACAAAGCAAACCCTCAACACCTGCTCCTTTCGCCACAAAAAACGATTCTGCTAAGAGTTCCAATTGACCTATTTCAACTGCCTCCACATCAGCATATATTATTCTTCACTCATTGTGAATTTCCAAATCTAAAATGTCTTCTCAATTCTTGCATGAACTAATAATTCACGCGCTTGCAATTATGCGCTGATAAGGAAATCCTTGAATCACATGATGAGCGAGTTAGGGCTCCGGCCCTCAAAAGCACTTGTGAGCATGCACTAGTAAGGGATTCCTTAAATCACATCAGACGCAGGTGAGGGCTCCATGCTTCAAAAGCTGCTACTCGCGCCCTCCCACATAACTCTATACTTAACTACTCTCAGGTGCCAAAGCTTATCAGATGTCCGAATCAACCCTGTGATGACCCGCGCACGCAAGCGGCAGGCGGCCAACAAAAAACCTAGCAACAAGCCGCACTCGCCCGCTCATTGACCCTCGCTTGACTACCAAACAGGTAAACACGCTCTCTCGCACATACTTTATTTAAACCGTTTCTACCCATTTTCTAGCAATACTTTTTATGACATTTTAAATCGTTAAAAGGCAAAACTATAGATTTGTAAAAATAATATTTATAAATATATTTAAAAAAAAATGTAAACTTGTCTTGGTCAGAAAAGAGTCCCAGCCACGCTTCCATATATTAGAAGCTGAGGCGCAAACTATCACAATCTTAACACACCTACTCAAACCATAAACTATTCAAAAATTAACAAATTGTAATGAATAAAAAAGGTACTTATCTCTCCTGGAGAAAGAGAATGTTCGGTTTTGTGCATATTTATGGACTAGTGTGTTCTGGTTCTAGTGTTTTTAATTGTTATAATGTTCTTTAAAGGTGCTGCAGGGGTAGCATTAAAAGATAATGCATAATGGTAGCCTCCGGTCTAGACCTGAAATATAATGGCTGAATTACTTCCGCCATAGAAATACCGTTTTACAGACAAATCTGCAACAAGTCTTCATCTAGAGCAATTAAATTGATGATTTTCTGTTACCACCAACTTTAAATCAGGTTCAAGGTCTGAAAATCCTCAGTGGTCACACACGAAAAGTGAATACTTCTTCCAAGAAACAAGGGATATATTTTTGTTTGAATTGTGTTTTCCTGACTGTATACAGTGACATATGTGATGTTTCTGGCTTTCTCCTCACCAAAGTTGCCATGAATTGTTGACATCGCACCATCCATCACACAGATGCCACTGAGCCTAGCAACAGAAGGTTGTCCCTTGTATATACCATGTAGCTGAGGCCTAAAATAACAAGTGTATGGAAATGGCTATCCTCTGTAGGCTAGAAAAGGGAAGACATGGAGCTATATAAAAATTTGGGGTGTTACTAGGGACAAAGATCTCCTCCAATTTGAAATGCTACAATATCTCTACTATATAATAGGACAGATTTACTAACTTTTCATGCAGTGCTGCTCAGCAACCAAAGCTGTTGCCCTGCATTTCATGGAATGGAGAGAGCAGCACAACAATGTATCTGCTAATAGATGGCAATGTTTTCCCCTCTCCAGGCACTGGTGTACTTTATGCTGCCATGCGGAAACTCACATTGCTTACACCATAGTGCACCATAGTGCAAGGGTGGACAAGTCCTGCCAAACATAGGTTTTGCAGTGGCGGGGAGCCATTTTAATACAAAAAGCTATGCTTCACTTCTGTCCCACTTTGTATGTGTGCTGTACAGTGCAGCACATATGCAAAGTTGGAGAGTTTTAAAACTTGCTCCACTGTGCCACCTGTATATATAATGCATGGGATTCTGAAATCCCCCCATATAAACACCTGTCTCTAATTTCTTTATAATCAGCAACGTGTAATGCACCAAGTGGCTGATTATAAAGAAAAGATGTTTGAGCTGGACTAAATTCAAGTTCTGACGTCGCAATACCTGCTGCCAGAGCATGCAGAGGTGAAAGGCAGGTCAGGTCACAAAGCTAATTGAAGCATCCCTTCAAAGCAAGGACCAGAATGTTGCTTTTCTTTCTTTCGCTCTATTTTAATAACTTACAATGACAAGCAGAGAGAATATGTTTATTTTGTGAGAAAGCTAGAATCTTTGTTCCGAGCTACTGCAGCTTTTTTTTTCAACTGACTTGTATTGAACTGTTTATAATAACTGTTGACAACAGATATCTAACAGGTTTCTGATGTGTTTATATTGCACTAAAGTTTTTTTTTTTAATCCTGCATGTTTGCAAAAATGCTTGCTCTATAATATGAAAGAGTCAGCCACGTGTACAAATCTTTAGTTGTATTTAATCTGTGTGGACTCTTGCTATATAGCTCTAGGATATGCTTTGTTTCGAGTCGTCTGAGTATAGCATCTCTGTTCCCTCCCCGTCTTAATGGAGGGACGTTATCAATTACATAATACTTCAACTGATTCAAGTTGTTGTTATGTGTTTCGTTGAAGTGACGGGCTACCGGATAGGAACTATTATTATTGGTTATTGCCCGTAGATGCTGCAGTATCTTCTTGTGGACTTGGAGACGAGTGCAACAAATATATTTCAATCCACACACCCATTCTAATATGTACACCGCAAACTCAGATTTACACGTTAAAAACTTACTGATTGAACTGGGTTTATCATTGAAGGGTGTGTGGAATGTGGTCTTACTCTCTCCATATTTACATCCTTTGCATGTCGCACACCTCACAAAGCCTTTCGTTTAGTAAGCCAATTAGTGTTTGTGGGAACTTCAGGGCTGCTGCTAACTAAATGGTCACTAGTACTGCATGCTTTTCTAAATGTGATAATAGGGGAAGTTGGCATTTTATCCCCTAGGACTGGGTCACTCAAAATAAGGTGCCAATTCTTTTTGAATATTTTCCTAAGGCTATTCCTTTGTTTGTTATAAGTTAGGATTAGCCTGGGATTATTAGTTGTGTTATCCATGGTATTAGACTGTTTGATTTTACTAGGTGAGGGTTTAAACAGCAACTAATTTCTAGACATTGATTTAGTACGTGCGATAGCATGATCTATGACCTTATGTCCATAGCCTCTTGCTGGGAATCTCATTTTACATTCTTGTTGTGCTATGTATAGAGCATCGTCATTACTGCAAATCCTACGAATACGCAGCATTTCACCATATGGTATACTTAGCACTGTATGTTTTGGATGAAAGCTGCTAGAATGTAGGATTGTGTTCCCTGATGTGGGTTTGCGATGTAATCGTGTATGTATACTCTTGTTTTGCACATATACCTCCACATCCAGAAAACATATACTGTTTGTACTTATATCAAATGTGAATTGTAAATTAATGTCATTATTGTTAAGTTCATTGATGAAACTTTCAGCACTTGTTCTATTGCCATGCCATATAATGAACAGGTCATCAATAAAACGGACCCACTTTACCACATTCTCTGTGCAACATTTTCTATGTTTAGTTTTCAATACCTCCTCCTCCCACCACCCCATATGGAGACAGGCGTAGCTAGGCGAAAAGCTTGCGCCCATAGCTACGCCACTCTCCTGGTGGTATACCTGCTGTCTGTTGAAACATGAAGAAGTTATTGTTTAGGCAGAAATTGGTAAGGTCAATCAATAATTTGTTATATGCATGATATTCTATGGGCCTTGTGCCCAGGAAGTATTCAATTGCTCTCAGTCCATCCCTATGGTGAATTGAAGTACATAGGTTAGATATATCCATGGACACAAGAACATACTCATCCTCCCATTTGAAATCATGCAGTTGTCTTAAAAAGTCTGTGGTGTCCTGTATGTATGACGGCAAAGCCCTTACATGTTCTTGTAAAAACGAGTCTATATATACTGATACATTTTCCAACAAACTGTCCTTTGCAGATATTATTGGTCTGCCCGGAGTTTTAATTCGTCCTTGAGAATCTTTGGGATAAAATAGATTACTGGCGTTCTTGGGTGTTCATTTTTAAGAAATTTAAGTTCTTCCTGGTTAGTTAGACCATTGTTTTTCCATGCCAGTAATTTGCCAAATAATTAATCTTGTTTTACATTCATGATGAGTTTTGAGCTCAGTTTGTAACAATTGGTTTAAGCCCAGTTGGTTTAAGGCCTCCTCCATATATTGTTGTTTTGGCCAAATGACTACATTTCCCCCTTTATCGGAGTTGCTTATGATAATAGAGTCATTTTCCCGCAATATTTTCATTAGCTGATGGTATTTTTGCAACTCAGCATTGTATTTCCTTTTCTGTTTCTGGGTTTTTACATCCAATTTCCGGACTTCAGATGTTATTATTTCATTAAACGTATCAATTGAATCTCTTGTCATTACTGGCACAAATTTAGATTTTGCTCTAAAATTGGTGACTGGTGCAGTATTAATATTAATCTCCATATTTTCCATTGTAACCTGAGTGGATTCTTCATAGGTTAACATCAGCGGCCATAAGATCTGTACGGCTTCTTTGCTGTGTCTCCATATGGGCTATTGTTTTATCTGTTCTCAGTTGGAGGAATTTCTGGAGTTTTATCTTTCTAATTTATTCATATATGTCCACCCGTGTCTGTGGGAACTCAAAATTACTCTCAACACAAAATGATAGCCCCAATTTCAAAAGCTGTTCTTCTGCTTGGTCCAGATTGATATTTGCCAAGTTTGTAATAGAATTTTCACTTATATTGTTGGTATTTATTTTTGGGGCCATCCTCTCTTGTTCGATTTCTTTTTGCTTTGCATACTCCCTCCTTTGTTTCCTTCTTTGCCGGCGCCTTGCATTTCTCCTTTGTTTGAGTAATTGTTTGGCTTCCTGGGACGGAGTGTTTGGCGCCTTTGCTCCCATAAAAAACTCAGCACATCTACTAATGTATGACCCCTTTCATTATATTTCACTTGAATTAATGTACTCAGGTTCGTCTCCGCTTCTGATTCTGTTTCTGCCGCGGAGCTGAGATCTGACAGTGATGACATTGATTGCATTCCTCTTGCTGTTCCCCCTGTAAGGCCTTCCTCTCCCTGATGAATTATGTTATATATATATATATCACTGAAAAAACCATAGGTTTCAGGGATGTTATAGTTAGCTGGACATTTCACTCTTACAAAACCATAGAAATTCAGCCGTTATAGTTTTTTCAGCTAACTATAACTCGCACACCCGCAATGCACTGCTCATGACGTCACATATTACATCATTCATGAAATGGTCAGTGACATCACTGATGACATCACTGATGACATCTCAAATGACATCACTGATGACATCATCCACGTGAAAATGTGATGCACCTCTTCATACTCTAATATAACCTTTGATACACCCATTGTAAAATACAGACTACCATTTTGTAAATCATTGACACACCAATACCAGTTACTACATAATCCCCTTGAGTCCTGAGGGTCCAACTAGTCTACCAGGAACATCCACTAAGCGCCACAGAGCTGCGCTGCAGAGAGGTGTAAGAAGGGGCGTGGCCTTGGACCACTTCTCCGCAAGGCAGCCCTGTGGCGCATACCAGAGGTACCTGGTGGGCTAGTTGGCCCCCAGGGACCCCCAGTATTGAAGGGGAAATAATTCCCCAACTTAAAACGCTCCACAG
Organism: Triturus cristatus; assembly: GCF_964204655.1. Lineage (NCBI taxonomy): Eukaryota > Metazoa > Chordata > Amphibia > Caudata > Salamandridae > Triturus > Triturus cristatus. The sequence continues at coordinate 795,972,987 of NC_140587.1, read as the reverse complement.
GGCATATTTGCAGAGTGTTGCTGGGAAGGGGCGGGGCCTCCGGCACGATGCTGGTCTTTTTTTAAATTCCTCTTTTTTTTAGAAGGGGGGCTGTGTCGCCCCCCTTTTTTTCTTTTTTTGGGCCCTGGGGACCCCATCCCCTAGGGCCTGACCCCTTTTAAAAAAAATAAAAAAATCTGAAAGAAGGGGGCCGCGTGGACCCCCCTCCCATGGCGAAATCCGGCCCGGGGACCTCCTCCCCGGGGCCGGCCTTTATTGGTTTTTTGGGGGGGAAGGGAGGCTGCATGCCCCCGCTCCCGGGCCACTTCCAACCCTAGGGACCCCATCCCCCGGGGCTGGCCCTATCCATTGGGCACCATGGAGGGAGCCCTAATGCCCCCACAGTCCAGCCGGTACCCCGCGTCCTACGGGAGCCGGCATTGCAGCTCACCATGTGGAAAAGCAATCTGCTTTGGATTTTGGAAGAGAGAGCAGGTTTCCCTGCTCTCGCTTCTAAAATCCAAAGCAAGTTTGCTATGGCAGCAGTGTCCCGGTAGTGGGCACCCCGGGACACTGCACGAGCCGGCCCTGGGGGGTGGCAGTCCCCAGGCCCATCGAGGGCTCCTGGAGGGGGGCCGCATGGCCCCCTCCCAATGTGATTGAAGCCCCGGGTAGGTTGCGCGGTCCCCAGGGCTCGGGGGTCCAAACGGACCCCCATTTTACATTTTTAGTGCCCCGGGGAGGTGGCGGTCCCCGGGGCGTGTGGGGGGCTCGAGCCCCCCACACAGGTTTAATCATTTTTTTAAAAAGCCCCGGGGGTGGCGGTCCCAGGGCTTGGGGGGCCTTGGAGGTCCCCCACAAATTAAACAAGCCCCGGTAGTGGTGGTCCCCAGGGCTTTGGGAGGGCCACGTGCCCTCCTGCATATTATACACATAGCCCCAGGGAGGTGGCAGTCCCCGGGGCTGCGGGGGTCTAGTTGGGATCCACTAATATTTTTCTGGCAATGCCTCCGGGACCTGGCCCACCCGGAGGCCTCATTAAAATGAAGATCGGGAGCCCACGCTTCATTTTTTTAAAGAAGTTCCACGGGATTCGCGACCCTGGTGCAAATTTTTTCAAAATGTAAATAATAAAAGCCTTTTTTTGGACCTAGGGGTCCTTGTGGGACCCCCCTGAGCAGGCCTAGGGGGTCAGGGTGTTTCTACCCTGCCCCCTTTTCTTTTTTTCACCTTTGTTTTACTGTTTTCTTGTGACTCGGTTCTACCAAGTTTCAAGATGGCTGCCAAAACTGCCTGGTTTGGAATGTTGGCAGCCAATCACAGTGAAGCTTGTGCTCGGGAGGGGTCGCATCTCCCCCGCATCCCTGGATATCAAAACTCTTCTTTTTCAAATTTATCAGGAACTACTGAACGGATTTACACCTACCTTTTTGCCAACTTTGGTGTAATTCCATTTGGCAGTTTGGGCTGTAGCTGTGTCTAAAGTTTCTTATGGAAAATTACATGGAGAAAACACATTTTGGGACCCCCTTTTTTTCTCAGCCCCCGCTTGTTGAATCACCCTGAAACTTTTAAGACAGGAGCTGTCCCAAGCGGGCCACTAGTTTTGAAAATGTCATTAAGATTCGTCCACCGGTGTCAAAGATATTGAGAAAACAAAAAATGCTTTCCCGATGGAAACTAGGTCCTAACTATAACTACCTACTGGCTTCCGCCAGTAGGTAACATATATATATATATATATATATATATATACATATTGCAGTAAACCTTTCTTTTGTGCGATCCTCTGCAATCCGGATCAAGAAGGGAACGGACTCCACTTTGTTGTACCAAGTATGATTTATTTTTTTATATTCGTGCACTCTACCGCCATGACGCGTTTTGGGCTTTGCAGCCCTTGATCACATGACGTGCCCCCTGCGTTTGTCCCATTTTTAAAGTGCCAGTGCATAGATAATTGCCCATAGGCATAGACAAAATACTACCTTGCCACAACATTTGAATCTCATTACTTGTCGTTGGTACATAATGTAAATGTAAAATACATTTCACAAAGATTATCTCCTATCTCATGATTCATAATATTAGAGCTGTAAGCTCACTTATCCTAATGTGCAATTAATTACGTAAAATACAATAAATAACCAGCACTTATAAAATCAGAGAAATACAAATGTTAAAAACATGTTTAAAATATGATATCTAAACATTATTAACATTGGCATAAGAGTATTGATCAGTCTGTGCAAAATTGGCAAATAAAGTGCAAAATTGTGACATAGTATCACCTGTGTAAAATTCAGTCTAGAACAAAAATGTTTGTCCTACATATCAATCTATAAATGTAATATTTATAAAATTGGGAAGAAAGATTTAGGGGAAAAGAGAGAAGAGAAGAGAAAAGGATATTAAAAAATATGTGTTTGTGTGAGTATCGGAGTTCATATTGTGATGGCCTTTGTTAGACAGGTCTGTATCGCTAATATTGATTGAGGAGTACTGCTTTTTCAGTTATTCATAAACTCCCTAAAGCTGTCCAATTCAAGGATATATTTGGTCTCTAATTTCCTGAGGAGAGACTCCCGATCCCCACCCCTTCTGAGAGCAGGGATGCAATCAATGACAAAATATTTAAGGAATTGTGTGTTGCTTTCATGAAATTCCCTAAAGTGCCGGGCCACCGGATATGATGTATCCATATTGGTGATGGCCCGTAAGTGCTGGAGAATTCTCTTGTGGACCTGCAGTTTTGTGCTTACCACATACTGCAGTCCACAAGAGCACTCCAGCACGTAAATCGCAAATTCTGTTTTGCATGTCATGTTCTTAGTGATGGTATTTGGTTTCTCCTCAAAAGGTGTTGTAAAAGATGTTTTATTTATGGCGTGTCGGCATGCCTTGCATGTAGAACATTTGGAAAAGCCATTACGTTTTGTCAGCCAACTGGTTCCTGATCTTATTTCTGGACTACTGCTAACTTGGAAATCACTAGTTGATGGTCCTCTTCTGAATGTAATAGTGGGATTTGCTGGGATAATCTCATTGAGTTGTGTATCAAGGTGTAATAGGTACCAGTTGTCTTTATTGATTTTGCTAAGACTGTCCCTTTGTTTGTTGTATGTCAAGATCAGTCTTATCTCCTCAATCTTACTTGGGCACTCACCACTATTGCCTGGTTTGACTTTACTATTAGGTGGTTTAAACAGTAAGTCTTCTCGTCTCATGGACTTGGTTTTCTGTATGGCCGCATTGATGACTTTATTACTGTAACCCCTCTCTAGAAATCTGTTTCTGCTTTCTTGTTGAGCAACCGCTAAGTCGATGTCAGTGCTACATATTCTTCGGATCCGCAGCATCTCCCCATATGGGATGCTGTGGATCGTATGTTTCGGATGAAAGCTTGAGGAGTGCAAAGTGGTGTTACCTGATGTCGGTTTGCGATAGAGTTTAGTGTGCAACTGGTTGTTATCAACATATACCTGAACATCAAGAAAACACATTTCTTTTTTATCAATGGTACTTGTGAACTGTAAGTTGAGATTGTTATCATTAATGCAATCAATAAAATTCTGCGCCTCCAACTCACTACCCTGCCAAATTACAAAAAGATTGTCTATATAACGCATCCATTTCATCACATGTTTGTCCATTACTGTAGCATACTTTACTTTCAAAATTGTCTCTTCCCAAAAGCCCATGTGGAGGCAGGCATAGCTTGGTGAAAAGCTAGCCCCCATAGCTACCCCCCTTAATTGCTGGTAGGTTTGTTGATTAAACAAGAAAAAATTATTGTTTAAACAAAATTGCATTAGACTGATCAACATTTTGTTGTGTTGGTAATATGTGACGTCATCAGCAGTGCATTGCGGGCGCGCGAGTTATAGTTAGCTGAACTAACTATAACGGGGGAATTTCAATAGTTTTGTACGAGTGAAAAGTCCAGCTAACTATAACGACCCTGAAACCTATGGTTTTTTCAGTGAATTTCTAAGGTTTTTTAAATGCTAATTCCTAACTATAACGTGCCTGAAACCTATGGTTTTTTCAGTGAATTTCAAAGGTTTTTTAAATGCTAATTTCTAACTATGCCTACAGTGATAGGACATGTGAAGAAAGAAGAAAAAAACGCACAGAAAGAAAAAAAAGAAATGCAGAAAGAAGCAACAGAAGTCCTCAAAGAAGAAGAAAAGTGCAAGAATAAGGATAACATGCAGAAAGAACAAACAGAAGAGCAGAAAGAAGCCTTGTTGCAAAATCATCCTGTACCCTCAACTTTTTCAGACGGATACTGGTGGTAACTGAGTCTGACTAACCAGTCCTAGAACCAGTACTATGTTAAAAGACACTGAGAATACAGTGAAAACACCTACATACACTAGGGAACACTATGCGTTGGGGTCCCCCTGTGATCAGCATGACCTCCTCTGTAAGCCCCTAGTATATAATAGGGCAGGGGATTAAAACTACCTCTTAAAACGTGCCACAGGGCGTGTTTGCACACGTCACCTCAGGCCCGTCCCCTCACTTCCCCACTGTGTAAACACTCCCTGTGGCTGTTTTAAGTTGGGAGATTAAGTCCCCTTGAATCCTGAGGGTCTCTAGGGTCCAACTAGACCACTAGGTACCTCCAGTAAGTGCCACAGAGCTGCGTTGCAGAGAGATGTAAAAAGGGGCACGGCCTAGATCACCTCTCTGCAACGCAGCGGAGTGGTGCGTACTGGAAGCACCTGGTGGGCTAGTTGGCCCCCAGGGTCCCTCAGGATTGAAGGGGAATTATTTCCCCAACTTAAAACACGCCAAAGGGCTTGTTTGCACACGTTAACTCAGGCCCCGTCCCCTCCTTTCACAACTGTGTAAACACGCCCTGTGGCCGTTTTTAGTTGGGAGATTAAGTTCATTTGAATCCTGAGGGTCCCTAGGGTCCAACTAGCCCACTAGGTACCTCCAGTATGCGCCACAGAGCTGCGTTGCAGAGAGGTGTAAAAAGTGGCATGGCCTGGACCACCTCTCTGCAACGCAGCTCAGTGGCACTTACAGGAAGCACCTGGTGGACTAGTTAGCCCCCAGGGGCCCTCAGGATTGAAGGGGAATTATTTCCCCAACTTAAAACGCGCCACAGGGTTTGTTTGCACACGTTAACTCAGGTCCCGTCCCCTCCCTTCACCACTGCGTAAACATGCCCTGTGGCCGTTTTTAGTTGGGAGATTAAGTTAATTTGAATCCTGAGGGTCCCTAGGGTCCAACTAGCCCACTAGGTACCTCCAGTATGCGCCACAGAGCTGCATTGCAGAGAGGTGTAAAAAGTGGCACGGCCTGGACCACCTCTCTGCAACGCAGCTCAGTGGCGCTTACTGGAAGCACCTGGTGGGCTAGTTAGCCCCCAGGGGCCCCCAGGATTGAAGGGGAATTATTTCCCCAACTTAAAACGCGCCATAAGGCGTGTTTGCACACGTCACCTCAGGCCCCGTCCCCATCCCCTTCCTTCCCCACAGTGTAAACATGCCCTGTGGCTGTTTTTTAAGTTGGGAGATTAAGTCCCCTTGAATCCTGAGGATCCCTAGGGGCAAAATGGCCCACTAGGTACGTCCAGTAAGCGCCATTGCAGAGAGGTGTAAAAAGGGGCACGGCCTGCACCACCTCTCTGCAACGCAGAGCAGTGGCACTTACTGGAAGCACCTGGTGGGCTAGTTGGCCCCCAGGGTCCCTCAGGATTGAAAGGGAATTATTTACCCAACTTAAACCGCGCCACAGGGCGTGTTTGCACACGTCACCTCAGGCCCCGTCCCCTCCCTTCACCACTGTGTAAACGCGCCCTGTGGCCGTTCTCAGTTGAGAGATTAAGTCCCCTTGAATCCTAAGGGTCCCTAGGGTCAAACTAGCCCACTAGGTACCTCCAGTAAGCGCCACAGAGCTGCGTTGCATAGAGGTGTAAAAAGGGGCGTGGCCTCAGAAAACCTGTCTGCAACGCAGCTCCCTGGCGCACACTGGAGATACCTGTTGGGCTAGTTGGCCCTCAGGGACCCTCAGTATTGAAGGGGAATTAATTCCCTAACTTACAACTGGCCAGGGGGCGCGTTTGCAGAGTGCTGCAAGGAGGGGGCACGATGCCGGTCTTTTATTTATTTTATTTTTTTAAGAAGGAGGGCTGTGTGGCCCCCCTTCTTTTTCTAATTTACTGGCCCTGGGGACCCCATCCCCCAGGGCCTGCACCCTCATTTTTTTGTTGAAAAAAATAAATTTGGCCCTCCCAAGGCCTTAATCAGCCCCGGGGACCCCAACCGACGGGTCATGGCCTTTTTTTAATTTAAATTCTTTAGGAGGGGGCTGCGTTGCCCCCCTCCTCAGGCCACTTATGGCTCCGAGGACCCCATTCCCGGGGCCGGCCTTTGTTGATTATTATTTTAAAAATATATATATTTATAGAAACACCTAGGACATGCTGGACAAACCGTATGTACCTATCACCATGACGATTTGCGTGATATTCATTAAAAGGCGACTATGCATAGAATGAATCCACATGGAATGTATTTACACTGCTAGTGAAGCTCTGACGTGTCTGACGCCCTACCGTGCCTAATTCAGGTGCCCCCGCCGGTGGGTACTCTCCAAGTAGACACCCTTGTCGTTTATTTATAAAAACATGGGTAGCTATTGATGGGCACATTTAATATACACGCACACCAAGCCATTCAAAGGGGATTCGACAAAAATTCGACCAGACTATGAAAGAAACCCCCCTCACGGTTAATAAAAAACACATCCACCGCCGGATGTGTAATACTTTTTATTTTACTCTCTGGAAAGGAGACAAACCTCACTTGAGAGTCACAGCGTGCTCCTGGCTGAGCCCAATGCTGTGTTACACCCACCAGTGACCGCCGATTGCCTCACACCTCTGTGTTGTATTCCACCAGCTAGTGCGTATGCTATGACACTCTCTAGCCCATGTGCACTGTAACACCACCCTGTGAATATGTCATGCCACACTTGCCTTCGCACGGGTTATATTGCCCCATCTAACGTGCCTTCCTCGATGTGTATGTTATAACGCACAGCGCTATGCCATACATATTACAATCTGGGATCCATATCTTTGTCACAGTGCATATGCAACGTTACACTCACCAGCACATATTTTATATTACAACTTTAGAGACTAGTTATGTTACACAACACTGCCCTGTGCATATTACACTCCAAGGCGCATATCGCATAGCACGCGCTAGTGCCTGTGCTATCTCGCGCTCTCCAATGAATCTGTCATTGCGCACAATGTATTACATATTATATTTCACGCCCCGGTACATCTTATATCACACTTTTTGGTGCATAGTTTATACCATATACTACATCTAGTTTTCATTTTCAATTGTGCTCTCAGGACTATGTTCTATATAACACTGCGTCCAACTACCCTTTTCACGGGCATTACATTTTGCGATGGGGGTGGAGGGTCAGCTGGTGTTTCTGCCAAGTGACCCCGGAGTCACAGTCACAAACGTCCTCTTCTTCCTGAATAAAAGTGAGATTATGCTGCATACTTGTTCATATTTAAAGTATTTCGCACAGACACACATTTTAAAAACAATAAAGTTCCTAATACCCACCTTCTCTGAACAGTTATCTTGCTGCCCCATCCACCTCCTCCCTATCCTCTGTTGACTGAATCCATGGACTAGCCTCCTCCCTCCTGCCATGCATGGTCTGATGTGCTGCCACTGCCCTCCATTTAGCATGATGTACCAGTCCACTCCTCCTGCCCTCCATTGCCCAATTCTATGGCCCATCATTGACCTCCTGCTTAGCCTCTGTGCTTAGCTTGCTGCCCCTATTCTCCTTCCCCCTGCCTTCCGATGTCTTTGTGCATGCCCCTGCTCCATCCTTTTTGCCCACTATGTTCCATGGACCTGCCACTCCTATCTACTCTGAGTGTTCTGTTGAGCTGCCACTCCCCTCCCACCTGCCTAGCATTGTCAGATGACTGTAACCTGTCCCTGCCACCTCCACCCTGCCTGTCCACATGCCATGCCCCTATCCCCTTCCTCCTGTCCTCCATGGTCCATTTTACTGCCACACCCTTCTGCCCTCCCTGATCTGTTGTGCTGCAACTGCTCCTCCTGCCTGCCCCACGCGGTCTGTTGTGAGGCCCCTTCCCCTAAACTCTCTTGTCTGTGCCCAGGTCCTGACCCTCCCTTCTATCCTCCATGGTCCTTTGTGCATGCCCCTGCACCCTCCTTCTTGCCCATCATAGCCATTGTGCTGCCACTAACCCTCCCGCTTGCCATGCATGGTCTTCTGTGCTGCCATGGCCCCTCCCACCTTCCCTGTGTGGTCAGCTAGCTGACCCTGACCCCCTCCAACCTTCCCTCCATGGTCTGTGTGTATGCCACCATAGTCTCATTGTTGTTTTCCATGGTGTGTCTTGTTTCTAGTGCCCATCCTGCCTGACCTCCATGGTCATCTTGCTGCTCCTGCCCTGCCACCTTGCCCCCAGCCCTCTGTTTCCATGTTCAGACCCCCTATTCCCTCCCTCCTGACTTGTCTGTTCCATTGTAATGCCCCTGATCCGTCCCTCCTGCCCTTTATGGTCTGTTATGCTGCAGCTTTTTCTCCTGTCTGTCCATTATGGTCAGCTAGCTACCTTTGCCTCTTTCCCATCTGTTCTCTGTTGTCCATATGCATGGTCCTGTCCCCTCCCTATTGCTTTCTATGGATTGTTGTGCTGCACTCCCGTCCCGCATGCGCTGTGTGGTGTATTGTGCTGCTGCAAACCCTGATGCCTGCCCTGTAGGGTCAGTTTGGTGCACCTCTCCATGTTCCTCCTGTCCTCTGTTATCCGAGTCCATGTCCCTACCCCAATTCCTCCTGCCTGCCATGATTCAATGTACCATACTTGCGAACATTTTGGACTTGGTAAGAGGGAGATTTTGAAAAAAAACTGGGGTATTGATTTTCCCCTTTGAGTTACATTGAAAAAGAGGAGATTGTAGACAGGAGAGAGATCAAATAAAGCCCATTTGACTTTAAAAACATTGGACGTTTCCTGGCTGAAACGGGTCTGTTGGCATGTATGGTTGTACTACCACTGCCTCTTCCTTCTGCCCACAATGGTCTATTATATTGCCACAGCCTCTCTTGCCAGTCCTGTATTGTTGGTTTGAGGCCCCTGCCCCCCTTTCCACTGCCCTCCATAGTCTGTTGTGCTGCCACTGCCCTTCCTGCCTGCCCAGTGTGGTCAAATTGTTGCCTCTGCACTCTCATACCTGCCTTCAATTTTCAGAGTCCGTGCCCCTGGCCTCTGCCTCTCAACAGTATCCCAATGAACAACTAGATTGCTAACATTCTATATTTATTACAAAAGTGTGGAGCGCCTGACTTCATCTTGATGTAATCAAAACGGTAATACCTAGAGTATTTCCTTTAGAAATTACATATATGAGAGGGTCTTATTTGCATCAAATTTATGGTTAGTGCTCTAAAAAACTAAAATTAGGACATATTTTCTGAGTTTTCAAATAGCGAAAAAGAACTTTTAAATTATTTGTAATCTTTATGTTTTTTTATCCCGTTGACCACTTGATTAAATGTTGCACCTTGGCGAGTGGATATGGTGTTACTTCCAGAGCTGCAGACTTTGCAACTGGGGAACCAGGTTGGCATTTCTGCTTCAGCTCAACATTCTGTGATTGTGGTCAAATCACTTAATCTCCCCATGTCTACATCTAAAATGAATTTGATCTTGTGTGATGTAACCAATGCTCATGTAAAGCATTCCAATACCTGACAAGTCTGCACTATATAAAACTGCAAATACACAAAAAATAAGTGTTTTGCACACTTCTGTCATTGGGCTACATGTGGGCTACATCTGGGTGATATTTGTGCTGCATTTAGGCTATTTTGTGTCTGGTGGCCATCTTGGGAGATTTATTTGTTATGAAGTTTCCTAATTTCCTCATTTACTGCAGTCTCCTCAGTAGGAAATGCTTTCAGTTTTTTACTTTGATTCCATCAAGAAGGTATTCAGATATGTCACACATTTGCCATAAATTCTGAATGGTTAGCACTCTAGTTGCTCATTAGATCACTGTAGTAAAGCTACTGCTCACCACGGAAGTCTGCTACTGGTATTAAAAGTGCATGTTTCAGTCTGCATATCAGAATTTTTTAATGAAATAGAAGAGGATTTGAGAAGTCACTCAAAATGTGCCCTAATTTTTCTTTCTTCAGCACTAATCATAATTTCTATGGCAAAATGAACCCCCTCATTGTGTTCCTTTTTCAATTAAATGTTTTAAATGTTACCAGTTTATTCCAATCAAGATGGCTTCAGGTGTGCCATACTTTTGTCATAAGTAAGACAGTAAGCGCTCTAGTTGTTCTTAAGAACACTCCCGGACATTCTGTCATTAGGCTATACTTGGGCTACATCTGGGTGAAATTTGGGCTACATTTGGGCTCTTTTGTCTCTGGTGGCCATCTTGGGAGATTTATTTGTTATGAAGTTTCCTAATTTCCTCATTTACTGCAGTCTCCTCAGTGGGAATACTTTCAGTTTTTTATTTTGGTTCCATCAAGAAGGCATTCAGATGTGACACACATTTGCCATAAATTCTGAATGTTAGCACTCTAGTTGCTCATTAGATCACTGTAGTAAAGCTACTGCTCACCAGGGAAGTCTGCTGCTGGTATTCAAAGTGCATGTTTCAGTCTGCATGTCAGAATTTTTTTATGACATAGAAGAGGATTTGAGAAGTCAAAATGTGCCCTAATTATTCTTTCTGCAGCACTAATCATAATTTCTATGGCAAAATGAATCCCCTCATTGTGTTCCTTTGTAAATTAAATGTTTTAAGTGTTACCACTTTATTCCATTCAAGATGGCTTCAGGTGTGCCATACTTTTGTCATAAGTAAGACTGTAAGCGCTCTAGTTGTTCGTTAGAACACTCTGGGACATTCTGTCATTGGGCTATACTTGGGCTACATCTGGGTGATATTTGGGCTACATTTGGGCTCTTTTGTCTCTGGTGGCCATTTTGGGACACTTATTTGTTATGATGTTTCCTAATTTCCTCATTTACTACAGTCTCCTCAGTAGGAAATACTTTCAGTTTTTTACTTTGATTCCATCAAGAAGGCATTCAGATGTGTCGCAAATTTGCCATAAATTCAGAATGTTAGCACTCTAGTTGCTTATTAGATCACTGTAGTAAAGCTACTGCTCACCAGGGAAGTCTGCTGCTGGTATTGAAAGTGCATGTTTCAGTCTGCATGTCAGAATTTTTAATGAAATAGAAGAGGATTTGAGAAGTCACTCAAAATGTGCCCTAATTTTTCTTTCTGCAGCACTAATCATACTTTCTATGGCAAAATGAACCCCCTCAATGTGTTCCTTTTTAAATTAAATGTTTTAAGAATTACCACTTTATTCCAACCAAGATGGCTTCAGGTGTGCCATACGTTTGTCATAAGTAGGACTGTTAGCGCTCTAGTTGTTCTTTAGAACACTCTGGGAAGCTGCAGTAGAACACAAAGGAATCAACTGACAGTCCCTGCCCTTGTTGGATGTACATGTTTTACTGAGAATGTCAGACTTCATTCTCACATGACTGAGAAAGATAATGTGAATTTACAGAAAATATGCTCTAAGTTAGCTTATAGATCACCTTCCAAACCTCTGTGGGAAAAGCATGAGAAAATTGTTTTCTCTCAAACATGATTCATGATATCACAGCAGAAGGCTTTTTCACATGGTAAAATCACCTTAGAACACACCACAATTCCTAAAATGAGTATGGTACCATCAACAAATGATTTATAATGTAACTAAAGTCTTAAAACCTTCTATTAACTGCAATGCTTTTAATGAGGTGCTATCATGTATATTGGTCCCAAGATGGCTGCCAACACTTCTTGGATGAAGTGCTGACAGCCAATCAGATCTCACGATGAGATGTGTGGTTAGGCTCTGCCCAGATATATATGTGATTTTACTTCGGATTTTCTCAGGAACTACTGAACGGATTTACACCATTTAAGCAAAAGGCACATGCCTGACCTGAGGACTACCTCTTTGCCAAATTTCAAGTAATTCTGTTCAGCCGTTCGGGCTGTACCTTCGACTAAAGGTCCTATGGGAAAATGCACGGGGAAAACGCGTTTTGGGACCCCCCTTTTTCTCAGCCCCCGTTTGATGAATCACCCCGAGACTTTCAGGGTAGGAGCTGAGCGGAGCGCCCCATTAGTTTTGAAAATTTCACGACGATAAGTCAACCGGCGCCAAAGTTATTCAAAATAGAATTTTCAGATTTCCTATGGGAACTCGGTCCTAACTATAACTATCTACTGGCGACCGCTAGTAGATAATATATATATATATATATATATATTATCTACTGGCGGTCGCCAGTAGATAGTTATAGTTAGGACCGTGTTTCCATAGGAAATCCGCAACATTCTATTTGGAATAACTTTGGCGCCGGTCGACGAATCCTCGCGAAATTTTCAAAACTAATGGAGCGCTCCGCTCCGCTCCTACCCTGAAAGTCTCGGGGAGATTCGTCAAGCGGGGGCTGAGAAAAAAGGGGGGTCCCAAAACACGTTTTCCCCATGCATTTTTCCATAGGACCTTTAGACACAGCTACAGCCCGAACGGCTGAACAGAATTACTTGAAATTTGGCAGAGAGGTAGTCCTCAGGTCAAGGATGTGCCTTTTGTAGGTCTGGTGTAAATCTGTTCAGTAGGTCCTGAGAAAATAGCATTTAAATCAATATATATATCTGTAAGCGCGCTCCGTGCGCTTACCGTAAGCTTACCGTACGCGTACGGTGCCGTGCGCGAGCTCAATTCTGATTGGTGGTTACATGACTGTAAACATTCGAATCGGTCGAAATCAGGAAGTGTCGGCTGCCATTTTCTGTCTCTCGCACTGAGAAACAAAGGTGGGGAACGTGAAACGGGGGCAACGAAGAGAGTTGCAGACCCCCTAGTGTTTGTCAGGGGGTCCAAGAAGGACCCAAAAGTACGAAAAATAAATTTAATAATTTTTTTAAAAAATCGCGGGGTACGCGTAAGGTAAGCTTACCGTACGCGCACGGCAAAAAAAAAAAAAAATAAAAAAATAAAGAAGTCACAATAGCATTTATTAAATAAATTAAAGGACCCACAAGGGAGAAAAAAACAAATGTTACTGCGTAAAAAAAGGCGAGGCGCGCAGGGTGTGCGCATTGTGAAAAACCAGAAAAAAAAAAAAAATAAATAAATACATAACTTAGCATTTAAAAAACCGTACAAATTCACTGAAAAAAACATTGGTTTCACACACGTTATAGTTAGGAATTATCATTTACAAAACCTTGCAAATTCACTTAAAAAACCATAGGTTTCACACATGTTATAGTTAGCTGTACATTTCACTCGTAAAAAACCAATGAAATTCCACGTTATAGTTAGATCAGGTAACTATAACTTGCGCGACCGCAATCCACAATGTGTAATTTCAGATGTCATCATTGATGTCATGAGTGATGTCACTGACCATGTCATGAGTGATGTACTATGTGACGTCATCAGCAGTTTATTGTGGGCGCGCAAGTTATAGTTACCTGATCTAACTATAACGTGGAATTTCATTGGTTTTTTACGAGTGAAATGTACAGCTAACTATAACATGTGTGAAACCTATGGTTTTTTAAGTGAATATATATATATATATATATATATATATATATATATAGGTCGCCAGTAGACAGTTATAGTTAGGACCTATTTTCCACAGCAGATCCGCAACAATCTATTCCCAATTGACGAATCTTCGCGAAATCTTCAAAACCTTTGGCCAGCTCCGGTACGCTCCTATCCTGAAAGTCTCGGGATGATTCGTGTAGTGGGGGCCGAGAAAAAATGGGGGTCCCAAACGTGTTTTCCCCATGCAATTTCCCATAGGACCTTTAGCCGCAGCTACAGCCGGAACTGCTGAACGGAATTACACCAAATTTGGCAGAAAGGTAGTCTTCAGTTAAGACTTGCGCCTTTTGCTTAAATGGTGTAAATCCATTCAGTAGTTCCTGAGAAAATCAAAAGTAAAATCACATATATATCTGGGCGGAGTCTAACCACACATCTCATCATGAGATCTGATTGCCTGTCAGCACTTCATCCAAGAAGTGTTGGCAGCCACCTTGGGACCAATATACATGATAACACCTCAATAAAAAGCATTGCAGTTAATAGAAGGTTTTAAGACTTTAGTTAAATTATAAATCATTTGTTGATGGTACCACACTCATTTTAGGAATTGTGGTATGTTCTAAGGTGATTTTACCATATGAAAAAGCCTTCTGCTGGGATATCATGAATCATCTTTGAGAGAAAACTTTTTTCTCATGCTTTTCCCACAGAGGTTTGGAAGGTGATCTATAAGCTAAACTGAGAGCATATTTTCTGTAAATTCACATTATCTTTCTCAGTCATGTGAGAATGAAGTCTGACATTCTCAGTAAAACATGTACATCCAACAAGGACAGAGACTGTCAGTTGATTCATTTGTGTTCTACTGCAGCTTCCCAGAGGGTTCCAAAGAACAACTAGAGCGCTAACAGTCCTACTTATGATACACGTATGGCACACCTGAAGCCATCTTGATTGGAATAAAGTGGTAACTCTTAAAACATTTAATTTAAAAAGGAACAAAATGAGGGGCTCATTTTGCCATAGAAAGTATGATTAGTGCTGCAGAAAGAATAATTAGGGCACATTTTGAGTGACTTCTCAAATCCTCTTCTATTTCATAAAAAAATTCTGACATGCAGACTGAAACATGCACTTTCAATACCAGCAGCAGACTTCCCTGGTAAACAGTAGCTTTACTACAGTGATCTAATGAGCAACTAGGGTGCTAACATTCTTAATTTATGGCAAATGTGTGGCACATCTGAATGCCCTCTTGATGGAATCAAATTAGAAAACTGAAAGTATTCCCACTGAGGAGACTGTAGTAAATGAGGAAATTAGGAAACTTCATAACAAATAAGTCTCCCAGGATGGCCACCAGAGACAAAAGAGCCTAAATGTAGCACAAATATCACCCAGATATAGCCCAAGTATAGCACAATGACAGAATGTCCCAGAGTGTTCTAAAGAACAACTAGAGCGCTAAAATTCTTACTTATGACAAAAGTATGGCACACCTGAAGCCATCTTGATTGGAATAAAGTGGTAACACATACAACATTTAATTTGCAAAGGATCAAAATGAGGGGGTTTTATTTTGCCATATAAATTATGATTAGTGCTGCAGAAAGAAAAATTAGGGCACATTTTTACTTCACAAATCCTCTTCAAATCCAATATGTGTATATATGCATATATATATATGTGCATATGTATGTGTGTAGAGAAAGGTGGAGAGAGGTGGAGAGAGGTACAGAGGTAGAGGTGTAGAGGTAGAGAGGTAGAGGTAGGAAGGTAGAGGTAGAGAGGTAGAGAGTAGTAGAGAGAGAGGTAGAGAGAGGTAGAGAGGTAGAGAGGTAGAGAGTAGAGGATGAGTAATAGAGAGACTGAGTAGTAGAGAGTGAGTAGGAGAGAGAGAGTAATAGAGATTAGTAGAGAGTGAGTAGTAGAGTAGTAGACTGAGTGGTAGAGAGTAGTAGAGTGAGTAGTAGAGAGTAGTAGAGAGTGAGTAGTAGAGAGAGTAGTAGATAGTAGTAGAGTAGTAGAGAGTGAGTAGTAGAGAGTGAGTAGTAGAGAGAGTAGTAGAGAGTAGTAGAGTAGTAGAGAGAGAGTAGTAGAGAGTGAGTAGTAGAGAGTAGTAGAGAGCGAGTAGCAGAGAGTGAGTAGTGGAGAGTAGTAGAGAGCAAGTAGTAGAGAGTGAGTAGTAGAGAGAGAGTAGTAGAGAGTGAGTAGTAGAGAGTAGTAGAGTGAGTAGTAGAGAGGGAGTAGTAGAGAGAGAGTAGTGGAGAGTAGTAGAGTGTGAGTAGTAGAGTAGTAGAGAGTGAGTGGTAGAGAGTAGTAGAGAGTAGTAGAGTAAGTAGTAGAGAGTAGTGGAGAGTGAGTAGTAGAGAGTGAGCAGTAGAGAGTAGTAGTAGAGAGTAGTAGAGAGTAGCAGAGAGTGAGTAGTAGAGAGTAGTAGTAGAGAGTAGTAGAGAGTAGTAGAGAGTGAGTAGTAGAGAGTGAGTAGTAGAGAATAGTAGTGAGTGAGTAGTAGAGAGATGAGTAGTTTAATTTAAAAGGAACACAATGAGGGGGTTCATTTTGCCATAGAAAGTATGATTAGTGCTGAAAAAAGAAAAATTAGGGCACATTTTGAGTGACTTCTCAAATCCTCTTCTATTTCATTAAAAAATTCTGACAAGCAGACTGAAACATGCACTTTCAATACTAGCAGCAGACTTCCCTGGTGAGCAGTAGCTTTACTACAGCGATCTAATGAGCAACTAGAGTGCTACCATTTAGAATTTATGGCAAATTTGTGACACATCTGAATGCCTTCTTGATGGAACCAAAGTAAACAAGCATTGAAAATGCAATAGGTCTCGCCCTCGTTTAAGTTAAAGCAATTCTGTTTGTAATTAGGTGGCTTTTTAGCTTTTCTTGTATTAGTGTTTTTCAAACTTTCATGTACATAACATGCATATGTATGCATATATGTATATGTATATGTGTACATGCTTTTATATTTGTATTTATATAGATATGCAGTAGTATAGAGTGAGTAGTAGAGTGAATAGTAGAGAGTGAGCAGTAGAGAGAGAGTAGTAGAGAGTGAGTAGTAGAGAGTAGTAGAGTGAGTAGTAGAGAGTGTGTAGTAGAGAGAGTAGTGGAGAGTAGTAGAGAGTGAGTAGTAGAGAGTGAGTGGTAGAGAGTATTAGAGAGTAGTAGAGCGAGTAGTAGAGAGTAGTAGATAGCGAATAGTAGAGAGTAGTAGAGAGAGAGTAGTAGAGAGTAGTAGAAAGTGAGTAGTAGAGAGTGAGTAGTAGAGAGTAGTAGCGAGTGAGTAGTAGAGAGTGAATAGTAGAGAGTAGTAGAGAGAGAGTAGTAGAGAGTAGTAGAAAGTGAGTAGTAGAGAGTGAGTAGTAGAGAGTAGTAGCGAGTGAGTAGTAGAGAGTGAGTAGTAGAGAGTAGTAGAGAGTGAGTAGTAGAGAGTAGTAGAGAGTGAGTAGTAGAGAGTAGTAGAGTAGTAGAGAGTGAGTAGTAGAGAGAGAGAGTAGAGAGTAGTAGAGAGTGAGTAGTAGAGTAGTAGAGAGTGAGTGGTAGAGAGTAGTAGAGTGAGTAGTAGAGAGTTGAGTAGTTGAGTAGTAGAGAGCTCTGCTGACCTGCTTCTTAGGCTCTAGAGCAGCTCTGCTGACCTGGTTCTCTGGCTCTACAACGGCTCTGCTGACTTGGTTTCTCTGCACTCACGATGCACGCACCCAACTTTGCGCAAATATATTTTAAAATAATATACGTTTATTATAAGTACAAATATATTATTTTTATGAATATCTTAGATAATCTTTTGCCCTAATATGTATATTAAAGACACATACATATCATTTTGGAACATACATTTTTTTACGTATAAGATGTCAAGCGGGACCCGCAACCGCACATGCATCTTGTACCGTAATGTTTATGTGTCGCGAATGCGCAGGAGCAGGAGCCGCGGAGTGGTCGCATACCAATCACGCACATCATGTAATATTAAATGTATATGATGTAACTGAAAAACACGCAGCCGCCACACACCGTACGCGGATCCTTCACGACTTTTCTAAAATGGCGGCTAGAATGCGCGCACCCACCGTGATGTGTACGCTTTGAGTGTGCGACTCCGAAAAACAATTGGGATCTTTTTTAAAAGAAAATAATATAAATATATTAGAATAAAAAATTAAAACAAGAAAATTAATCAATATTTCAGTTTGAATTTTCCTTTAATTTTCTTTTGCAATTTTCAGAAAAATATATAATGTTATTTAATGAATACATTTTTTATAAATAAACAGTTAAAAAAATGTAGACAATCAGTACAAAAAAATAGGTATAACTACTATCACACTTAAAAATTTGCATTTAAAAAACCTTTGAAATTCACTGAAAAAAACCATAAGTTTCAGAGACGTTATAGTTAGAAATTAGCATTTAAAAAAGCTTGGAAATTCACTGAAAATACCATAGCTTTCAGAGACGTTATAGTTAGAAATTAGCATTCAAAAAACCTTAGAAATTCACAGAAAAAACATAGGTTTCAGGGGTGTTACAGTTAGCTGGCCATTTCACTTGTACAAAACCATAGAAATTCCTCCGTTATAGTTAGTTCTGCTCACTATAACTCGCGCGCCTGCAATGCACTGCTGATGATGTCACATATTGCATCATTCATGACATGGTCAGTGACATCACTGATGACATCACTGATGACATTTCAAATGACATCATCCACATGACAATCTGATACACCTCATCATACACTAGTATAACCTTTCATCACTCACTGTAAAATACAGAGTACCATATTTGAAACCATTGACACACCAATACCGGTTACTACATACCGACTCACTGATTCCTAAGTCTACACACACAACTACCCATTCAACAACAGAATCATTTATACATGCAGTCACTAAATAATAGAACACTATCAAATGCCCTTCTACACATATATAGACATTGACACATCAGAAGTCATCTTAGTCGGTTATGCAGTCATCCTACTCACTCATGAAAAAAATTAGGCACACTTACATTTACTCACTTACACAATTATCCAACAATACATCATTTATTCAAACACATAGTAACTCATAGTTAATATGTTAAAAAATCACCATTACAATTATACACTAATTCATATAGTTACTCTCACAATCACTGACTCTTACACATACTTATTTATATACACCAACTCTCACATACAATGCCTTTTATTTTTTTATTTTGTTGAAGATGTACAACTAAAACATATATTCGCTCACCAACACACAAATAAATACACTCATTCATCCAAACAACTGTTTCCACATGCACTCTTAAACCTATACACCTAGTCAATCAACCATTCACACATCTATGCATAGAGTTACACACACATCATCCAACCACACACAAACTCAGTGTCCCATGCAAATACTCACCCAACTAATCAATAACTAATATACACACTCATGTAGTTAGTGACCAACTAATGCAGCATGTTACAACAACAGAGACAGTGATGCACACATTCACATAGTTTAGTTACTAATCCATGTATTAAGTGAGACACTTTTAATTACTCACTTAAACAGACAGTCATACAGCTACTAAATCCTCCATCCAGACAGTTATATATCCACTCAATCTTCAATACAGATTGGTATATATAATACATATTTAAATTTCAAACTAAACAACATTCACTGGATGATGTCATCAGTGATGTCATTTGAGATGTCATCAGTGATGTCATCAGAGATGTCACTGACCATGACATGAATGATGCAATATGTGACATCATCAGCAGTGCATTGCGGGCATGCGAGTTATAGTTAGCAGAACTAACTATAACGGAGGAATTTCTATGGTTTTGTATGAGTGAAATGGCCAGCTAACTGTAACACCCCTGAAACCTATGTTTTTTCTGAAAATATATATATATATATATATATAGGACCTATTTTCCATAGGACATCCACAACATTCTATTTGGAATAACATTGGTGTCGATTGATGAATCTTCGCGAAATTTTCCAAACTTTTGGCCAGCTCCGGTCCGCTCCTATCCTGAAAATTTCACGGTGATTCGTCAAGCGGGGGTCGAGAAAAAAGGGGGGTCCCAAAACGCGTTTTCCCCAAGCATTTTCCCATAGGACCTGTTGACGCAGCTACAGCCCGAAGTGCTTAACAAAATTAAACCAAATTTGACAAAGATGAAGTCCTCAGTTCAGACTCGTGCCTTTTGCTTAAATGGTGTAAATCCGCTCAGTAGTTCCTAAGAAAATCAAAAGTTAAATCACATATATGTCTGGGCGGAGCCTAACCACACATCTCATCGTGAGATCTGATTGGCTGTCAGCACTTCATCCAAGAAGTGTTGGCAGCCATCTTGGGACCAATATACATGATAGCACCTCATTAAAAAGCATTGCAGTTAATAGAAGGTTTTAAAATTTAAGTTACATTATAAATCATTTGTGGATGGTACCATACTCATTTTAGGAATTGTGGTGTGTTCTAAGGTGATTTTTAACCCGCGGCCATCTTGTTTTTCACTCTATGCCATGGTTCTGGGCCTACTTTTGTATTCTCCCTTTATCTTAGCAATCCTTTGTCTTTAAAGCCTTTTTCCTGACTTTTTTTAGTTATTATCTAGCTCTCTGTTTGCCTCAGTTTATATTTTGCATTTTATTTCTACTTTTACTGTGTTTTTGTTACTTTTATAAAGTTCTTTCTATCTTCTTCCCCCTAACTTTTTTTCCCCTTCGGACTTTTCTTTTCCGCCTCCCACCCACCCCAGAACCATGGCCAAGGGCACACCAAGTCCCAAGGGCAAGGGACCTACAGGCGCAGAGAAGCGCCGCCTGCCTTGCGGCAGAATGCGTCCTGCAGGGGTGCAGGCCCGGCAACTGTTTGGGGAGGAGGAGGTGGCGGCTCTTGTTTTCTTCATCCAGCGCCTCCTTCCCTTGACCTTGGCAGCAGGCGGCAGGCCCAGCTCCGGGTACGCTACCCAGGAGCGGCACCGTTGGTGGGCGAACGTGCGCCGGGCCGTGTTCCAGTGCTCTGGGATCCGGCACACCCAAAATCAGCTAGCCCACCGGTGGTCCGACATCCTGGACCGGGAGCAGGACCTGTTGGATCTGCTAGGTGTCGAGGTCGTCGGGCTTGGTAAGTAACTGATTGTGTATATTAAATTAGATGAACAACAAGATTGCTGCTGCGTGCCAAGCGTTGCTGGTAAATTACGTTCCAAAAAGCAAAATGTTCTTTGATTTAAGGACCCTGGTGCACGGTGGTACTCTTACTTGTTTGCAACTTAGTTTGCGCTAGCTTGTGCTGATGCTGATTATGTAAGAGTTTACTTTACAGAACTGAAGTTAGGTAATGCGATTTGCTAGAGAGACTCTAGTCCTTCCATTGTCCTACTGTGAAATAGTGGTGGATGGATATTGGATACTAGGTGTAGTTTGTTAGTAGTAGTTACTAATTGTTTTATGCGGTCTGCGTGACGCATCCTCTGTCACTGAGTGCTGCATACCCCAGTGCTCCGTCGAACCTTTTGTACTTTGTTTAGTGAGTGGTAGGCTTAGCATGGTCAGTCAGTAGCAGAACTAGATCAGAATTATGCAACTAACCCACAATTTGTTGTATGTATGCACTAATATATGCAACTATGCATGTGTCCTCCATCTCATCTATGCATTTGATGGCTGAAAAAAATTGAAGTGCAGACTTAGTGAACAATTGGCCCGTCTGGAATAGGTGGTGTAGGTCAGGTGGTACTTACTAGGCTTTGTTAGTATTTGGAATCAGAATGATCATGGAACACTGGAGTGTTCATAAATAAGTAGATGATCTGTAAATGCACTAGGAAGCAGCCAGTAGTCAATCCATCTGATTAGATAGGTCAATTTTATTGCACTTGTTGTTTCCTAAAATGTTCTTTGACTTATCTTTCCAAATGATTTATTATTTTTCTCATAGCACTCCTTAATGTTGGTCTCTTTCTTTATTATATTTTACATGATCATCAGCACCACCCAGGGGCAAGAAGACGGGGTCGGAGTCGGCGGGGGATCCCCAGGACCGCTCCTCTACTGAGGCTCCTGCAACTGGCCCCAGTAAGTCCTCCATTGGTTAGATTGACATTTATATTTCCCTAAATGTTATGTTACTGCATCTTTTTTTCCCAACTCCAAATTATGGTTCCACTTTCTCAATCTCTTTTTTACAAAAGCTTACTTCTTTGACCTTGACTATCTGTTTACTAATTCTGTTTATCCCTGCCTCTAAGTTGCTTCTAACTCCCTCTGCTATGACTCTCTGTACTACTACTACTACTACTATTACTATTATTACTCTGTGTGTAGCGAAGCTTGCACAGTTGCCCCACTCTTTAATAGAAGGTTTTCTTTGCAACAATAAAACTCTGATTGACCAATAGCTCTAGCCACTGGGTCCTGTCCTTTGGGTTGTCCTCTTCAAGTCTTCTCAATGTTGAGGCTTTGACAATTACCACAAACAAAATGCCCAACCAGATATTTGACTAGTATTTTTGATCGGATAGTACATGATACTACTATTGTCTAGGATTCTGCAGAGACACATACAGAACTATGCACAACAAAATAGGATGTTGCTGATGGGAGGTTGGATCTTACTGATCA
This sequence comes from Triturus cristatus, assembly GCF_964204655.1. Lineage (NCBI taxonomy): Eukaryota > Metazoa > Chordata > Amphibia > Caudata > Salamandridae > Triturus > Triturus cristatus. The sequence continues at coordinate 795,950,656 of NC_140587.1, read as the reverse complement.
CACCTCAGTCCGAAGAACCCAGGATCCCCTGACCGACTAGCTATAGTGTCTCTCATTATGGTCCCACTCCCGACCCCCCCACGAAGAAGATACACAATGTTGATGATGACTGAGACAGAGACAACCCAGAACATAATAACAAACACCATTTTGCTCACACACTTGTGTAAGTCCACTCCACCACATCAAATACCACAGAGTCTATGTGTAAGTTCAAAAGGTTTATTTGAAACAAGTATCAAACTCTGTACATCGTTAATATGAAATTTAATTTACTACAGCCATAGTCAATAAGCCAGCAAAAAGCCTAACATTAAAACAGTAAACATTTACAAGTGCATGATTGACAACAAGAACAAGAGCCAAGATCTTTCGAATCCTGGAAGACCCCTCACCGTAGAACGTAGAAATACTGGTTACATCATCTTGCATCCAATATGCTCTGTAAATCTCTGGTTTGTAGAAGGGAATCTTCCGCCTATGATATATGAGAAAAACGCTGCGAGTTAGCCGTTAGATAGTATACTGGGGAATGCTAGCATTTTGCAGTCATGCCAAAAAGTGTAACATGTATGGGATGGCTAAGCAATATAAACTAAACAAAGTCAATACGTTTTTTTTTTTTCGACCTCTTCACGTGTACGCAACAGTCAAGTGGCCTCAAAGGCATCTACTGCACATGTCAATAAGCTGGCAGGTATAATATGCACCAAAAGAGTAGTAGTCGACATGATGAATCTAAAAGGGTTACTCATGGCTCAGGCTAACTTTCAAAAGAGTAGAGTAGGACTAGATGACCCTAGGAAGTGGAACCATATCCTACTAGTGTCTGTCTACTGACTGTACTTACTGTCTAGTGCTGATGTATGTTGCATCGCATTAACTTTTTTTTCAATGTTCCAAGTGAACACTTAAAATAGGGGGAGGTTTACAGGCATCTAAAACATTTGTGATGCTTTTTTCTAGGCACACTACCATCCACCAGTGCCGTCGGGGCCAGCGATGCGGCCATTCCGGAGGGGGCAGGCGAACTGGCGGCACCTGCAGGAGACACAGGGCCCAGGGGGGATCCAGCAGCAGTGGCCGGCGGCGGTAAGTTATATTCATTACTTCTTGACATTACAGCTAGATGGAACTGTGTTCACTATTTCACTGTACTGTGTGACTTATACAACGGTTGAAGAAGACACCCTTTACGTAGCATTACCAGCGTGAGTAGAGTAACCAATGGCCTCTTCTATTTGACTCCAAAATCAGCTGTGAATGTTTTATGGAGAAGACAAACTCAGATCAGATGACCTTGATGGATGTGTTGAACAAAGAGGGAAAGCACTAAGGGTGGAAGGACGGGCGAGATAAACAATATGACTGACTGGCAGAGAAGGATATGTTGTTGGAAGCATGCATAGGTGGCTGATAGTAATAGGATCAGATGCATGGGTTGTTGAAGGATGGGTGGAAGGTGAAAGAATGCCTGCCTGGGTGGGCGACACAGTATGGGTGGATAGTACTAGATAGCAAGAATCAGCGGTGTTTTTGGTTCAAACTCAAAGCCAAGGCAAGGAAGGAAGGAGCAGAAGCATGGGCGCTTGTTGGTGAAACCAACTAAGGTTTGTTAAGAGATATATAAAAAAGGATAGACGTTTACTTTAATGGATGTATGCCTGGATGTACTATCACCAAGAGACAGTATAGGTGGAAAGTGTCACTGGAGATTCTTACTTTGAAGAAAATGTAAAAGAAACTGCGCGACAGTAGCAAAGCCTAGGGGAATCAAGGTAGTATTATGAGCATACAGTACACTTGCAGTAGTTTGCAAGCACGTCATATATTATCAAGCGGAAACCCCTTCCTCCCACTCTGGGGACCACTCCCTACCTATTATTATTAATGTATTTTCGATTGGGGCAGCCAGCCTGCAAAGGGTGGCCTAACTGTTGTTTATGGATATTGGTTACACAATCAATGAAAGCAAAGTACCCTCTGCAGTAGCGGTTGGTGGTGGGATTGTTGGCGGGCGGTGACATGGGGAGGGGACGGGTGGGTGGCACTGGCGAGTAAACTGTGTATTACGGCCAAATACAGGTAATCAACATAAAAATAAATACAATTATTTTCAAGGTGCGCACTGCACCGCCGAATGCGATGCAGTGTGTGCTACTGTGTGCAGCAATTTTTTTTTTTAATGTATTCTTTAATTACCTGTGAATGTCCTTAATCCATCGTTTACTATCCCCACCCTGCACCTTCCCACGTCACCGACCGGCAGCACTCCCACCACCGACCGCTACCGACCTGATGTCGTATATCGTATTAGCACTAGCAGCATCTATAATATGAATATAAGCAATGATCGTTGGATCCGATAAATAATCAGCCTTTTTGTAGTACCCATGGCAGGGTGTAAGTGAAATTGTGCATGCCATTTGCCCTCATGTAACAGAGTATGACCAGTGCCAACGGCCGTAAGGTGTCAGACAAAAAGATGAGCTTCCCTACCTGCAGACAGTAGTAGTAAATAAAACTAACGTGAGTCTGCATCATGTGGCTCATATCTGTTTCTCTTGGGTGCAAGCTTAGCTGATGGAGCTGGCATGCCGCCTACAACAAGATTATGTAATTGGGCTAAACTACAGATAAGAACAGCACGACTGGTGTACCGGAGTACATACATAGTACGATTATATTTATAAATAATGTTGGAAACTGTCACAAATGTTAGAGTCCAAGGAAGTAGGATTAGAGATACTTACCACCACCAAATCCCAAATGTTATGAACTGTGCTTGCTAGTGATACTGTGACACTATGTGTTGAATGATTTTTGTGTTCCTGTTTTGCTAAGAGTATTGGTTTCAACATGTTCTTTTTCTTTCTTGATATAGATGATACTCCTTCCACTAAACCATCAAGGAAGGAGTTGGCCGCTAGGGCCCGGCGCCGGAAACTGGAGGCCATCTGCGAGCATTATCGCCGGCTGGTGGCTCAGGAGGAGGAGGAGGAGGAGGAGGAGGCGGCTGCAGCTGCAGCCTCCTCCAATGCCCCGGGCCCCAGTCAGGCCCGGCCTCCACTTTCACGGCACAGTGGTCTGGCATCTGCCCGCCGCCGCGCCTCTATTTCCAGCACTGCTGCCCCCCACCCTGGATGTAACTGTACGGCATTTCGCCGCCAGCTGCTCCGCCGGATGGCCCGCTTTGAGGAGAACATGGAGGAGCGGGTAAAGATCCTGGTGGACAAACACCTTAAGGCCCCCCGACAATAGAGGACCTCGTCGTTTGCCCCTTTTTTAATTCCTTTTGTTGGTGGGTGGGTTTGTGGGCGTTGGGGATTTCTACGGACATAGGGACTTTGGACTTTCGTTTCGTTTCGTTGGGGTTAGGGAGGGGGGTGGGTTAGGTCAGAGCGGGATAGTTTATTTTTGTTAGGGGACATTAAAAATATACTTACTATTTATTTATACGATGTTAATGTTTTGTGGTGGGTTACAGTTTTCCGAATTCAATGTAAGTTACATGGTTGTTTACTTTGTTTCCGTGCTGCTGCATGCCCACAGCCAGTGTTTGATTTAAAAGATCTGCCGATTTTGTAACACACAAACCGATAGATGCAGTACCCCTCACTGAGTTATTTTTAATTGTCATAATAGTACTGTCAGTCTCTCCTCCTAGTCCATACCTCCCACCAAACTTATCTTACCTGTGATTGATGATGAAGTTCGGCACACTGATGGCTGCATGGTTGGTTTCCCAAATTGACGGAGTAGATGCCATTATTGTGGTGGTAGTAGTAGACACTGGCAATAGCGTTTGAAAAAAGAAAGAGAAAGTCACTTGACTGAGACTGTGGGAGGAGTAGTAGAACAGAACACAAAGTAAACTACAGCATGGGTGGTCAAGCAGAAGAAGATCCTTGCCCTGCCTTAGTTGAAATTCAATTAGTGTTGCTTTCACCACATCTGCCCCAGCAAGCGTGTGATCAATTGGTGTACATAGTCATCACATCACACCTCAATATAAATCACACAGCCCGGGGGAAGAGGGTTAGGGATTGATGATTGGATGGGAAGTGGGGTTTTGGGAAAGGTTTGAGAAAGAAAAACAGACAATATGCATGGACACAACAAAAGTAAAACACAATCTTGTAAGACGACCATGATCCATTATCAAAGAAATCAAAGTATGAAGTGAGAGAAAGCAAATGCATGCATGCTGAGGAAGATAACTTGATGGTTAATGATAATGAGTTGTACTATAACTACTATGACCCAATGAGACAGTACAGTCAGGGACGAAATTGAAATTTGCCTTGCCTGTCTGCCGCCCTCAGAGCTCAGACCGAACCCAATTACATGCTGTACCGGGCTTACTTTTATTTTTCAAGCTAGCTAAGGAAATTAAAAAAAAGTTGGATCAATTACCAAACAAACCACAACACACAGTCGTAATGATTGAAGAGAAAAAAGCAAGCAAATAAATGTAAAGACGAATGATGATACTAAAGTTACTGTATTATCCTGGTCCAAATGTGGAGTTGCATCATTCTCGTCATTCCTCTTGGTCCTCCGTTCCATGGACACTCCGCACATCAATCTTGGGTACCACTGCAGATTGGTAAGGTACATGTGAGTCGTTCCTCCCACTGTAGCACAGGGTAAAGGCCGGCCTGTAAGTGTAGATGGAAAAACAAACGGGGTATTGAAAAATTACAGCATTTACAACAATAAACTCAATTACAGTGGAGTGCAAGACAACACTCTGGAGAGAACACTTTCAGACTGAGGCAGCTTGGATAGGCTACATAGTGTCTACTCTACAGCATTAAGGTACAACAACAACAACGGGACAGGATTCAGGAGCCAGCACAGCCACAGAACAGGAGAACCGCGGCACAGGCCAGGCACCCTACCCCTTACTTACATTTTGACCGAGCCAGAGAAATGTCATATGCACTGCAGCAACCTAGAATTTTCCAAATGAAGTGACTAAATCAATGCGCCACTGTCCGTCATACCACTACACTCTACTCCAGTCCACACCACTACACGGACATCTAGCCTAGGTCTGCTGTGGTTCTTGTTCAAACTTTTTACCTTTTAAGTCAGCCCATGAAACGCCTGATGCGGATTGGTAAGGTACGTGTGAGTCGTTTCTCCCACTGTAGCACAGGGTAAAGGCCGGCCTGTAAGTGTAGATGGAAATACAAACGGGGTATTGAAAAATTACAGCATTTACAACAATAAACTCAATTACAGTGGAGTGCAAGACAACACTCTGGAGAGAAAACTTTCAGACTGAGGCAGCTTGGATAGGCTACATAGTGTCTACTCTACAGCATTAAGGTACAACAACAACGGGACAGGATTCAGGAGCCAGCACAGCCACAGAACAGGAGAACCGCGGCACAGGCCAGGCACCCTACCCCTTACTTACATTTTGACCGAGCCAGAGAAATGTCATATGCACTGCAGCAACCTAGAATTTTCCAAATGAAGTGACTAAATCAATGCGCTTCTGTCCGTCATACCACTACACTCTACTCCAGTCCACACCACTACACGGACATCTAGCCTAGGTCTGCTGTGGTTCTTGTTCAAACTTTTTACCTTTTAAGTCAGCCCATGAAACGCCTGATGCGGATTGGTAAGGTACGTGTGAGTCGTTTCTCCCACTGTAGCACAGGGTAAAGGCCGGCCTGTAAGTGTAGATGGAAAAACAAACGGGGTATTGAAAAATTACAGCATTTACAACAATAAACTCCATTACAGTGGAGTGCAAGACAACACTCCACTACACTCTACTCCAGTCCACACCACTACACGGACATCTAGCCTAGGTCTGCTGTGGTTCTTGTTCAAACTTTTTACCTTTTAAGTCAGCCCATGAAACGCAGTTATTCCATCAATTTTCTCCAATCCAACTGACTGTGTGCAAAGATAGTATGCTCAGCATCATCATGATGGTGACCGTGTGGTACGTATTCTCCAACACCAACTCAGTCTGTAGTGACTGATTAAGTTTATAATATATTCCATATTACCAAATTGCAACGGATATTGGCCGGCACCTGCAGTGGTAGGAGTACAATGTGGTCATTATTAAACAACAAGGAAACATTAACTGTCACCACACCTGAGTCACTTTTACTTTGTCGATAAACTAGTATAGTTCTACTTCATGGCATGCACAATTCTTCGTAGTCAGCCAGCATTCAATGCAAGGCATGACACCATCATTCACAATAATCACTCATTACCTGTCTTGGTGATCTCTTTGGCGGTCTGATCTGATGCCTGCCTAGCCTTCTGCCAGTCAGTGATGAGTTTCTTTCGGCTTGGAAACAAAATGGAATATAGGTGGAGTCACGTTTCACTTCTTATGGAGGGACTGTTAGAGGCAACCTGTATTGTACTATTCTCCATCTCCATCCAATGTCTGACTTGCTTGAAATTTACTTAGGGAGAGTAAGGAACATGGAGCAGGACCCTGAGGAGTGGAGTGGACAGTTATGCACAGACGTGCAACTCCAATAGGGAAATAAAAAGAGGAGACTGTTGATGGATTTGTTGTGAATGTAGATTTTGAACCAGAAAAACAGATACACACAGTCACACACAAATAAAGGAAGGGAGACCAATTTGAAAGCCTAGTTGTCAGGGAAGAGGAGCTCGTCCTCAAACTCTGGTGGTTCGGACAGAAGTACGTCTAACAACCCACTACTTATGTCATCAAAGTCGCTCTCCTCTTCCTCCTGTGATTCACGTATTTTGTACTCTGGTGGTATAAAGTGTTGATTCATTTTGATCATGGTTAACCTCTCAACACTTTTGGGCGAGAGACTGGTCCTTTTGACAGTAACAATGGCACCAGAAGCACTGAAAACACGCTCTGAAGAGACACTTGCAACAGGGCAAACCACATACTTAATTGCCAGCCTGCTGAGCACTGGCCATTGGCTTCTTTTCCCATACCAATACACCAATGGGCTTTGCTCCATGTAGACCTCTGTTGTGTCATCTAGATAGGCCTGAACCATCCGCTCAATGTTCAGGGGTGCTCCGATTTCCTGGGCCTCTTTTGCCTTTGCATCAGTCATGGATGTGCAATACCCTTTCCATAGAAACCAATCACCTGCCGTTTTTGTAAATGTGCCTGATGATCCTGTTGGTGCTGTTGATGTTATTGCTGGCAGTGTTGTTGACTGCTGGGAGGCAAACGCACTGCTCTTGGCCTCTGAAGTAGAACTTTGTTCTGGGTGCCCTGCAGTACTTTTTCGGCCCTGGGGGGGCGGGCCTTTAATGTAGATCCTTTTGTTTTCAACCTCAGTGGCTTCCTCAGCTATCAAAGTTTTGTACTGGGCAACATTCACTTCTGAAAAAGGAATGACTTCATTACTGCGCAGCAATAATTTGTAACGTGGATCCAAAATTGAGGCAGTAATGTAATGTGGATGTGACAGAATGTTATTTTGAATCCTTGTATAGTGAGATAAGCGAGCGGATAAGGTGTCTGCCAAATAATGTGCGTCTACTTTGTCATCCACACCTGCGTACATTTCTGACACCTCCTTCAGCTGTTGCTCTAGCATGTACAACAATGGGATAGCTTGGCCATAGTACAGTCATCCCTGCTCACTTCACGTGTGAAGACCTCAAAAGGAAGTAACATCTCTGTCAGGCTTTTGACAAGGTCCCATTGGGTCATCTCAACTCTCATGCCTTTCACTGTAGGATCCCCTGACCTTTTCATGACATAAGCATTAAGTGATATGTACTGCTCAAACAGACGCTCAAGCATGTAATACGTTGAGTTCCAACGTGTTGGCACCTCTTGGATGTGTGCTTTCACTGGCATTTTATGGTCACGTTGAATGACCCTCAGCTCCTTCCGGGCTTTAAAAGAATGGTTGAAATGTGTGCATATTCTTCTGCAGGTGGTCAGTAAGCTGCTGACTTTGCTTTCATTTTTCAGAAAGTCTTGAACAACAATGTTAATGCAGTGTGCCAAACATGGCACCCTGAAATAGCCACCATCTTTCATGGCCCTAACTACATTACTGCCATTGTCCATGGCAACAAAACCAATGGTAAGACCTCTTGGACGCAGCCACTCAAACACCTTGCTGTTAAACTCATCCAAAATGTTAACAGCAGTATGAGATTTCTCCATAGCAAACATGGCTACAGTTGCATGTTTGCGAGTGTCTTTAAAAATCTCAACGGTGTCAACAACACCGTCAGATATCTTATCTTTAACACCCGAAAAAGAGACCCAGTGTGCAGTGATGCACATGTAATCAGTGGCTTGGCAACTGGTCCACATGTCTGTTGTCAGGTGCATACTCTGAACAGCACTCTGTTTTAAGGCTTTTCCAAGCATTTCCAGCACGTCATGATGTAGTGCTGGAACAGCAACTCTTGCGAAATAGTAGCGGCTGGGAACTTTCCATTTTGGGCAGATGGTGGTCACAAACTCAAGAAAACCCACCCCTTCAACAAGAAAAAGGGAGAAGGTCCAGTGCTAACATTTTTACCAGCTTTGCATTGTACAAACGTGCTATTGGGTGGTTGCGTTCGTACTGCCCCTCCGGCCTACTAAACATGCTAAGAATGGTAGGCTGCATGGTATTCCTTCCTGTGGTCAACGTCGCACTTTTTGGGCCAGCAGTGCTCCTTGGTGTCTCAGGCTGACTCTTACTCTTGTGCCAATGAGATGTGGCTGAGGATGTGGGCGTTACCACTGCAGTGCTGGGGACAGGGCTACTTTGTGTACCACTAGCACAGAGAATGTCTCCCTCTTCTTCCTGTTCCACCGTGAGTGGACTTTCTACTCGTTTAAGCCCAACAGCAATGGTTCCAGTTTTGATGAGCCTAAGGTGCTCCTCCCACTGGATTGCGTGGTGTTTCTTCAGATGGGTCATTTGGCCTCCGGTACCATAGTTTGTACCAAGCTTTCTACGACTAACAGAGGTATGACAAACGGAGCATACAGCAATGTTCTCCTCCTTTCCGCTAACCGTAAAGAAGTCCCACACTAGGGAGCTTAACTTTTGTCTCCTGCTGGAGGTGCCACTCCCACTCCCAATGCCAGATGAACTGGAGGTTGTGTGTTGAATTTGACTCTGTGCAGGACCACTACCTACTTCTGCTGAGGTGGTGCTTGTTGTGCTGGATGTAGGACGCTGCCGGCCCTTTGCTAATATAAATATGGAAGCTGGAGGTCGTGTTGGTGTACCTGTGTTGGAGGTATGCGTGCTACATCCCTCGCATCCATTTTGGATAGTGTAAAAATGTTGGACTCCATCTCCTCAGGCCCGGGAGTGATGTTTGTGATGACTGGCTCATCATCATCATCATCATCATCATCCTGCTCTTCTACATCAACATCCATAAGTGTAAGGCTTTCTGGAACCTTCCTTTTCCCATGCCTGCTCTTGTGATGTGTTTCCCTCTCAGACTCAGTTTGTGGCTTCCAAGTGACATCTAGATCATCAGAAGGGGGGCTTGGTGAAGAACTTGATGTACTAACCCTCCTTTTCCTTGCTGGGGATTTAAAAGGCAATGCAACTTCTAAAGGAGTGGCTTCCTCTTCTTCCTCTGCATGAGGCTCAATTTCCTGAACTGCCCCTACTTCGGGAGGAACAACAGCTACTATTGCGGGCGGTGGCTGCAGCTGTTGACCACTTATCTGCTGTGTTGATGATGTTCCCTCCTGCGTTGATTGTGTACTACTTTGAGATAGCGATAAGTTTAGTTCAGGCTCAGCATCACTGCTTTCCACCATAAGGCTGGCTACCTCTTCCACACTCATCTGCTTGGGCATGGGTTGACGGGTTGGGCCCACTGATGTGGAGGTGCTGCCCCCAGCTTGGCCCCCCGACACCGCTGCTGCAGGCGTCATTTTTGATGTACCAAAAAAGGTTTTTGGAGGCACACCAGACTTAAGTGACACTTCCTTCTTCCTCTGTTCCTTCTTCTCCATGGCAACTTTCTTGGTACCGGAGGACCTGCTACCTGCTTTCTTTGGGAGCATCTTCAACAGATGTCAAAACAGCACTATGTTGCACAAGTTGCAGAGATGCCTGGTCAGGTCACTGACACGTCACGTTGTGTACAGCAGCAGGACGTCGGTCTGGCACCACAACAGTGGATGATGATGACACACCTCCTCTGTCTTTTGTGCACCTAAAAGCAAAAAAGCCAGAAGAACATCAGTCAAAAGATCCATAATTTAATATATAACTTATTAGTGTCTGGTGGGTGGTCATCACAATTATTAAATTTTATGAAATCAGTGAACAACATCACCAGTATAGCCAGCCATTAAGACTCTTAAGAGACTGACAATGCCAGGGATCCTGTTGTATTTGTACTGTGTACAGTGAGGAAGAAGAATAGCAAGGAACAAAAACATAAATGTAGTCTAGCCTGTTTGACCTAAATAAAAATGTGTGAATCTTATGGGATGGATGCAGCATCAGGGAGCAACAACACAACGAACATATACACATAAAAACTAAAGGCATTTATTTACAACACCCAAAAAGTGAAATCTAACCCCGTAAAAAAGTATAGGCCACATTTTACAATTCAATCCAAAGCCATACATGATGTTGAAATTCAATGCACAACACAAAAACAGTTCTTTAAATTCCATGCACCCGCCGTGATGATTGCTGAGTTGTACCCCTGGGCCTACTGTACGACTAGGCCACAAGTTTGGATGCCTATGGCAAAGGCACAATGCATGCCTTCCTAAAATGGCCACCACACACATGCTCAGGCCACCCACCACAATAATAACCAAAAAGTGATTACAAAGGACAGGAACAGGAAGTTGTAGTGTCTGTGGAACTTACTCCCTCTCATAAAAATGTTTTCCAGACAAATAAAAGCTTCTCCCTGCTCCAAACCTACAGCTCAATGACAGCCTGAGGAGTTTTTTGTGCAGAAATGCACAAAAAAGCGTTTTCGAGAAGGGTCTATGTTGCTCGCGAGATATTGTTTGCCAGATTGCAAAAGCTGCGTGTTCGGGATCGCGAACTGTACAAAAAGGCTTTCTCGTGTGCGCGAACACGCATATTGCGAGCGCGAAAATGACGAAAACTGTAAGTCCGCGTTGTCGCGCTGTGCAGAGTTACCGAAAGTTCGCGAGCTGAATCCCTTGCCTTACATACTGGCTAAAAAAGCCCAATTTATTTAGCACACACCCAAAAAATGCTATTCCACCCCAAACACACCTTTTGCAATAAAATCCAAAGCCATCCATGGAGTAAAGGAAAATCGGCAGACAACACCAACTGTACATTTAAATCAAGCACCACAGATTGGAGGCTGACTACCTCTGGGCCTTCTGGAAGACTACTAAGCCACAAGCTTGGAACCGGATGGCAAAAGCAAGCACACTGCTTGGATGGCTCCACAAAATGGCCACCACACACCCACAACCACAAGAAATGGGAGACAGTCAATGTACGCCTATGGCAAAGGCACAATGCATGGCTTCACAAAATGGCCACCACACACATGCTCAGGCCACCCACCACAATAATAACCAAAAAGTGATTACAAAGGACAGGAACAGGAAGTTGTAGTGTCTGTGGAACTTACTCCCTCTCATAAAAATGTTTTCCAGACAAATAAAAGCTTCTCCCTGCTCCAAACCTACATCTCAATGACAGCCTGAGGAGTTTTTTGTGCAGAAATGCACAAAAAAGCGTTTTCGAGAAGGGTCTATGTTGCTCGCGAGATATTGTTTGCCAGATTGCAAAAGCTGCGTGTTCGCGAACTGTACAAAAAGGCTTTCTCGCGTGCGCGAACACGCATATTGCAAGCGCGAAAATGACGAAAACTGTAAGTCCGCGTTGTCGCGCTGTGCAGAGTTACCGAAAGTTCGCGAGCTGAATCCCTTGCCTTACATACTGGCTAAAAAAGCCCAATTTATTTAGCACACACCCAAAAAATGCTATTCCATCCCAAACACACCTTTTGCAATAAAATCCAAAGCCATCCATGGAGTAAAGGAAAATCGGCATACAACACCAACTGTACATTTAAATCACGCACCACAGATTGGAGGCTGACTACCTCTGGGCCTACTGGAAGACTACTAAGCCACAAGCTTGGAACTGGATGGCAAAAGCAAGCACACTGCTTGGATGGCTCCACAAAATGGCCACCACACACCCACAACCACAAGAAATGGGAGACAGTCAATGTACGCCTATGGCAAAGGCACAATGCATGGCTTCACAAAATGGCCACCACACACATGCTCAGGCCACCCACCACAATAATAACCAAAAAGTGATTACAAAGGACAGGAACAGGAAGTTGTAGTGTCTGTGGAACTTACTCCCTCTCATAAAAATGTTTTCCAGACAAATAAAAGCTTCTCCCTGCTCCAAACCTACAGCTCAATGACAGCCTGAGGAGTTTTTTGTGCAGAAATGCACAAAAAAGCGTTTTCGAGAAGGGTCTATGCTGCTGGCGAGATATTGTTTGCCAGATTGCAAAAGCTGCGTGTTCGGGATCGCGAACTGTACAAAAAGGCTTTCTCGCGTGCGCGAACACGCATATTGCGAGCGCGAAAATGACGAAAACTGTAAGTCCGCGTTGTCGCGCTGTGCATAGTTACCGAAAGTTCGCGAGCTCAATACCTTGCCTTACATACTGGCTAAAAAAGCCCAATTTATTTAGCACACACCCAAAAAATGCTATTCCACCCCAAACACACCTTTTGCAATAAAATCCAAAGCCATCCATGGAGTAAAGGAAAATCGGCAGACAACACCAACTGTACATTTAAATCACGCACCACAGATTGGAGGCTGACTACCTCTGGGCCTACTGGAAGACTACTAAGCCACAAGCTTGGAACCGGATGGCAAAAGCAAGCACACTGCTTGGATGGCTCCACAAAATGGCCGCCACACACCCACAACCACAAGAAATGGGAGACAGTCAATGTACGCCTATGGCAAAGGCACAATGCATGGCTTCACAAAATGGCAACCACACACATGCTCAGGCCACCCACCACAATAATAACCAAAAAGTGATTACAAAGGACAGGAACAGGAAGTTGAAGTGTCTGTGAAACTTACTCCCTCTCATAAAAATGTTTTCCAGACAAATAAAAGCTTCTCCCTGCTCCAAACCTACAGCTCAATGACAGCCTGAGGAGTTTTTTGTGCAGAAATGCACAAAAAAGCGTTTTCGAGAAGGGTCTATGTTGCTGACGAGATATTGTTTGCCAGATTGCAAAAGCTGCGTGTTCGGGATCGCTAACTGTACAAAAAGGCTTTCTCGCGTGCGCGAACACGCATATTGCGAGCGCGAAAATGACGAAAACTGTAAGTCCGCGTTGTCGCGCTGTGCATAGTTACCGAAAGTTCGCGAGCTGAATCCCTTGCCTTACATACTGGCTAAAAAAGCCCAATTAATTTAGCACACACCCAAAAAATGCTATTCCACCCCAAACACACCTTTTGCAATAAAATCCAAAGCCATCCATGGAGTAAAGGAAAATCGGCAGACAACACCAACTGTACATTTAAATCACGCACCACAGATTGGAGGCTGACTACCTCTGGGCCTACTGGAAGACTACTAAGCCACAAGCTTGGAACCGGATGGCAAAAGCAAGCACACTGCTTGGATGGCTCCACAAAATGGCCACCACACACCCACAACCACAAGAAATGGGAGACAGTCAATGTACGCCTATGGCAAAGGCACAATGCATGGCTTCACAAAATGGCCACCACACACATGGCCAGGAGGACACAACAACAAGCATAAGCCAAGGGGAACAAAGAAAAGAAATGCAGGCCTTTATGGAAAAAGAAGCACACACTACTAAACTACCACCACAAAAATTGCCACAAGCCACATGGGCACTCACAGTCACAACAGGCCATGGAAAACTATGAACTGAAGCAGGCCTATAATATATGACCGGACAAGGAGGCCTGCTAAACAACACAGCTTTAATTCCAAAATGAAAATCAACAGGGCTACAAAAGGATTGGAAAGAAGTTACACACATCAAGCACACACATCCAACAAATGTAAATCACACACACACACACCAACAGTGAAATACACCACAGCCATGTTTAGCATTTCAATCCCATGCCATCCATTCCCTACATGATGTAGAAATTCTACAGACACCACAAAACATGGACCCATGGGTACCCTACTGGCTGAAATTGCAGAGAAAAACCACTAGGCCCCTATTGAAAGTAGTACAGGCCGCCCACCACAACAATACTTTTTAAAAACAATAAAAATCCCAGAAAAATGTAGGTACAAACAAGCCCCAATGAAACAAACACACCAATTCTCCAACTTACTTGTAGTAAATTAAATCTCAAATAAAAAATTCCTCAAATAAATCCAATCCAATGGTATGATGATGCAGCAGACAGACACAAAAAGTGATCCTTCCAGCTCCACATCTGAATGAAAGTGAACAACACATGCACAAAGCATGTGGGAGGAGCATGCTGGACAGGAACAGGAAGTTGTAGACTCAGGGGCACTTCCTTCCTCTTGAAAAAAAGAGTTAAAAAAATTAAAGGACTCTTTCTTACACAAAAGACTACAGCAAGATCACAATCTGAGGAGTTTTCTGAGCAAAATTATCATTTTAGAGAAGGTTTTATGAAGCTCGCGAGATATTCTTTGCCAGATTGCAGTTTTTCCATATTCTGGATCGCGATCTTACCAAAACAGCCGCCGGAAGTCAGCTCGCGCGCACCAATGACGTGTTCGGGCTCGCACACTCTCGCAGGCTTGGGTAGCCATATTACAAATCTCGTGGCGCTTGCGAACGGACAGAAAAGCAAGTTGGCGATCGCAGAATCAAGGTAAGACGTTAACGCGCGCGCGAGAATGAAAATTGAGCGCGCGAGGAAGCAAAACTACTACGCTACGCGCTACATTGCGTAGCAATCTGCAACTTCGCGCTCTACGCTAATCGCGAAGTTACCTAAACTTCGCAAGCTCCGCGAACGGAGCGTAGTTCAACGCCCAGGCTTAGTGACTTTACCATGTGAAAAAGCCTTCTGCTGTGATATCATGAATCATGTTTGACAGAAAACTATTTTCTCATGCTTTTCCCACAGAGGTTTGGAAGGTGATCTATAAGCTAAACTGAGAGCATATTTTCTGTAAATTCACATTATCTTTCTCAGTCATGTGAGAATGAAGTCTGACATTCTCAGTAAAACATGTATATCCAACAAGGGCAGAGACTGTCAGTTGATTCCTTTGTGTTCTACTGCAGCTTCCCAGAGTGTTCTAAAGAACAACTAGAGCGCTAACAGTCCTACTTATGACAAACGTATGGCACACCTGAAGCCCTCTTGGTTGGAATAAAGTGGTAACTCTTAAAACATTTAATTTAAAAAGGAACAAAATGAGGGGGTTTATTTTGCCATAGAAAGTATGATTAGTGCTGCAGAAAGAAAAATTAGGGCACATTTTGAATGACTTCTCAAAACCTCTTCTATTTCATGAAAAAATATTGACATGCAGACTGAAACATGCACTTTCAATACCAGGAGCAGACTTCCCTGGTGAGCAGTAGCTTTACTACAGTGATCTAATAAGCAACTAGAGTGCTAACATTCTGAATTTATGGCAAATGTGTGACACATCTGAATGCCTTCTTGATGGAATCAAAGTAAAAAACTGAAAGTATTTCATACTGAGGAGACTGTAGTAAATGAGGAAATTAGGAAACATCGTAACAAATAAGTCTCCCAAAATGGCCACCATAGACAAAAGAGCCCAAATGTAGCCCAAATATCACCCAGATGTAGCCCAAGTATAGCCCAATGACAGAATGTCCCAGAGTGTTCTAACGAACAACTAGAGCGCTAACGGTCTTACTTATGACAAAAGTATGGCACACCTGAAGCCATCTTGAATGGAATAAAGTGGTAACACTTAAAACATTTAATTTACAAAGGAACAAAATGAGGGGGTTCATTTTGCCATAGAAAGTATGATTAGTGCTGCAGAAAGAATAATTAGGGAACATTTTGAGTGACTTCTCAAATCCTCTTCTATTTCATAAAAAAATTCTGACATGCAGACTGAAACATTCACTTTGAATATCAGCAGCAGACTTCCCTGGTGAGCAGTAGCTTTACTACAGTGATCTAATGAGCAACTAGAGTGCTAACATTCAGAATGTATGGCAAATGTGTGAAACATCTGAATGCCTTCTTGATGGAACCAAAGTAAAAAACTGAAAGTATTTCCTACTGAGGAGACTGCAGTAAATGAGGAAATTAGGAAACTTCATAACAAATAAATCTCCCAAGATGGCCACCAGAGACAAAAGAGCCCAAATGTAGCCCAAATATCACCCAGATGTAGCCCAAGTATAGCCCAATGACAGAATGTCCCAGAGTGTTCTAACGAACAACTAGAGCGCTAACAGTCTTACTTATGACAAAAGTATGGCACACCTGAAGCCACCTTGATTGGAATAAAGTGGTAACACTTAAAACATTTAATTTACAAAGGAACAAAACAAGGGGGTTCATTTTGCCATGGTAATTATGATTAGTTCTGCAGAAAGAAAAATTAGGGCACATTTTGACTTCTCAAATCCTCTTCTATTTCATAAACAAATTCTGACATGCAGACTGAAACATGCACTTTGAATACCAGCAGCAGACTTCCCTGGTGAGCAGTAGTTTTACTACAGTGATCTAATGAGCAACTCGTGTGCTAACATTCAGAATTTATGGCAAATGTGTGACACATCTGAATGCCTTCTTGATGGAACCAAAATAAAAAACTGAAAGTATTCCCACTGAGGAGACTAGAGTAAATGAGGAAATTAGGAAACTTCATAACAAATAAATCTCCCAAGATGGCCACCAGAGACAAAAGAGCCCAAATGTAGCCCAAATATCACCCAGATGTAGCCCAAGTATAGCCCAATGACAGAATGTCCCAGAGTGTTCTTAAGAACAACTAGAGCGCTTACTGTCTTACTTATGACAAAAGTATGGCACACCTGAAGCCATCTTGATTGGAATACACTGGTAACACTTAAAACCTTTAATTTAAAAAGGAACACAGTGAGGGGGTTCATTTTGCCATAGAAATTATGATTAGTGCTGAAGAAAGAAAAATTAGGGCACATTTTGAGTGACTTCTCAAATCCTCTTCTATTTCATAAAAAAATTCTGATATGCAGACTGAAACATACACTTTTAATACCAGCAGCAGACTTCCGTGGTGAGCAGTAGCTTTACTACAGTGATCTAATGAGCAACTAGAGTGCTAACATTCAGAATTTATGGCAAATGTGTGACATATCTGAATACCTTCTTGATGGAATAAAAGTAAAAAACTGAAAGCATTTCCTACTGAGGAGACTGTAGTAAATGAGGAAATTAGGAAACTTCATAACAAATAAATCTCCCAAGATGGCCACCAGAGACAAAAGAGCCCAAAGGCAGCACAAATATCACCCAGATGTAGCCCACATGTAGCCCAATGACAGAAGTGTGCAAAACACTTATTTTTTGTGTATTTGTAGTTTTATATAGTGCAGACTTGTCAGGTATTGGAGTGCTTTACATGAGCATTGGCTACATCACACAAGATCAAATTCATTTTAGATGTAGACATGGGGAGATTAAGTGATTTGACCAGAATCACAGAATGTTGAGCTGAAGCAGAAACTCCAACCTGGTTCCCCAGTTGCAAAGTCTGCAGCTCTGGAAGTAACACCACATCCTCTCCCCTAGGTGCAACATTTAATCAAGTGGTCAACTGGATAAAAAAACATAAAGATTACAAATAATTTAAAAGTTCTTTGTCGCTATTTGAAAATTCAGAAAATATGTCCTCATTTTAGTTTTTTAGAGCACTAACCATAATTTTGATGCAAATAAGACCCTCTCATATATGTAATTTCTAAAGGAAATACTCTAGGTATTACAGTTTTGATTACATCAAGATGACGTCAGGCGTTCCACACTTTTGTAATAAATATAGAATGTTAGCAATCTAGTTGTTCATTGGGATACTGTTGAGAGGCAGAGGCCAGGGGCCTGGGCTCTGAAAATTGAAGGCAGGTAGGAGAGTGCAGAGGCAACAATTTGACCACACTGGGCAGGCAGGAAGGGCAGTGGCAGCACAACAGACTATGGAGGGCAGTGGAAAGTGGGGCAGGGGCAACAAACCAACAATACAAGACTGGCAAGAGAGGCTGTGGCAATATAATAGGACATTGTGGGCAGAAGGAAGAGGCAGTGGTAGTACAACCATACATGCCAACAGACCCGTTTCAGCCAGGAAACGTCCAATGTTTTTAAGCTCGAATGGGCTTTATTTGATCTGTCTCCTGTCTACAATCTCCTCTTTTTCAATGTAACTCAAAGGGGAAAATCAAAACCACTGTTTTTTTTCAAAATCTCCCTCTTACCAAGTTCAAAATGTTCGCAAGTATGGTACATTGGATCATGGTATGCAGGAGGAATTTGGTAGGGACATGGACTCGGATAACAGAGGACAGGAGGGACATGGAGAGGTGCACCAAACTGACCCTACAGGGCAGGCATTAGGGTTTGCAGCAGCACAATACACCACACAGCGCATGCGGGATGGAAGTGCAGCACAACAATCCATAGAAAGCAATAGGGAGGGGACAGGACCATGCACATGGACAACAGAGAACAGAGGGGAAAGAGGCAATGGTAGCTAGCTGACCATAATGGACAGACTGGAGAGAAAGCTGCAGCATAAAAGACCATAAAGGGCAGGAGGGTCGGGTCAGGGGCATTAGAATGGAACAGACAAGCCAGGAGGGAGGGAATAGGGGTCTGCACATGGAAACAGAGGGCTGGGGGCAAGGGGGCAGGGCAGGAGCAGCAAGATGACCATGGGGGTCAGGCAGGATGGGCACTAGAAACAAGACACACCATGGAGAGCAACAATGAGACTATGATGGCATACACACAGACCATGGAGGGAAGGTGGGAGGGGGTCAGGGGCAGCTAGCTGACCACACAAGGAAGGTGGGAGGGGCCATGGCAGCACAGAAGACCATGCATGGCAAGCGGGAGGGTTAGTGGCAGCACAATGGCTATGATAGGCAAGAAGGAGGGTGCAGGGGCATGCACAAAGGACCATGGAGGATAGAAGGGAGGGTCAGGGCCTGGGCACAGACAAGAGAGTTCAGGGGAAGGGGCCTCTCAACAGACCGCACGGGGCAGGCAGGAGGAGCAGTTGCAGCACAACAGACCAGGGAGGGCAGAAGGGTGTGGCAGTAAAATGGACCATGGAGGACAGGAGGAAGGGGATAGGGGCATGGCATGTGGACAGGCAGGGTGGAGGTGGCAGGGACAGGTTACAGTCATCTGACAATGCTAGGCAGGTGGGAGGGGAGTGGCTGCTCAACAGAACACTCAGAGTAGTAGGAGTGGCAGGTCCATGGAACATGGTGGGTAAAAAGGATGGAGCAGGGGCATGCACAAAGACATCGGAGGGCAGGGGGAAGGAGAATAGGGGCAGCAAGCTAATCACAGAGGCTAAGCAGGAGGTCAATGATGGGCCATAGAATTGGGCAATGGACGGCAGGATGAGTGGACTGGTACATCATGCTAAATGGTGGGCAGTGGCAGCACATCAGACCATGCATGGCAGGAGGGAGGAGGCTAGTCCATGGATTCAGACAACAGAGGATAGGGAGAAGGTGGATGGGGCAGCAAGCTAACTGTTCAGAGAAGGTGGGTATTAGGAACTTTATTGTTTTTAAAATGTGTGTCTGTGCGAACTATTTAAAATATGAACAAGTATGCAGCATAATCTCACTTTTATTCAGGAAGAAGAGGACGTTTGTGACTGTGACTCCGGGCTCACTTGGCAGAAACACCCACTGACCCTCCACCCCCCATCGCAAAATGTAATGCCTGTGAAATGGGTAGGTGGACGCAGTGTTATATAGAACATAGTCCTGAGAGCACGATTGAAAATGAAAACTAGATATAGTATATGGTATAAACTATGCACCAAAAAGTGTGATATAAGATGAACCGGGGCGTGAAATATAATATGCAATACATTGTGCGCAATGACAGATTCATTGGAGAGCGCGAGATAGCACAGGCACTAGCGCGTGCTATGCGATATGCGCCTTGGAGTGTAATATGCACAGGGCAGTGTTGTGTAACCTAACTAGTCTCTAAAGTTGTAATATAAAATATGTGCTGGGGAGTGTAACGTTGCATATGCACTGTGACAAAGATATGGATCCCAGATTGTAATATGTATGGCATAGCGCTGTGCGTTATAAGGCATCGAGGAAGGCACGTTAGATGGGGCAATATAACCCGTGCGAAGGCAAGTGTGGCATGACATATTCACGGGGTGGTGTTACAGTGCACATGGGCTAGAGAGTGTCATAGCATATGCACTAGCTGGTGGAATACAACACAGAGGTTTGAGGCACTCGTCGGGCACTGGTGGGTGTAACACAGTATTGGGCTCAGCCAGGAGCATGCTGTGACTCTCAAGTGAGGTTCGTCTCCTTTCCAGAGAGTAAAATAAAAAGTATTACAGATCCGGCGGTGGATGTGTGTTTTATTAACCGCGAGGGGGGTTTCTTGCATAGTTTGGTCGAATTTTTGTCGAATCCCCTTTGAATGCCTTGGTGTGGGTGTATATTAAATGTGCCCGTCAATAGCTACCCATGTTTGTATAAATAAACGACAAGGGTGTCTACTTGGAGAGTACCCACTGGCGGGGGCGCCGGGATTAGGCACTGTAGGGCGTCAGACACGTCAGAGCTTCACTAGCGGTGTAAATACATTCCATGTGGATTCATTCTATGCATAGTCGCCTTTTAATGAATATCACGCAAATCGTCATGGTGATAGGTACATACAGTTTGTCCAGCATGTCCTAGGTGTTTCTATAAATATATATTTTTTAAAAATAATAAAAAACAAACGCCGGCCCTGGGGGATGGGGTCCCCAGGGCCATAAGTGGCCTGAGGATGGGGGCAATGCAGCCCCCTCCTAAAGAATAAAAAAAAAAGGCCATGACCCGGGGGTTGGGGTCCCCGGGGCCGATTAAGGCCTTGGGAGGGCCAAATTAATTTTTTTCAACAAAAAAAATTAGGATGCAGGCCCTGTGGGATGGGGTCCCCAGGGCCAGTAAATTAGTAAAAGAAGGGGGGCCACACAGCCCTCCTTCTTAAAAAAATTAAATAAATAAAAGACCAGCATCGCGCCGGAGGCCACGCCCCCTCCTTGCAGCACTCTGCAAACGCGCCCCCTGGCCAGTTGTAAGTTGGGGAATTAATTTCCCTTCAATACTGAGGGTCCCTGAGGGCCAACTAGCCCAACGGGTATCTCCAGTATGCGCCAGGGAGCTGCATTGCAGACAGGTGTTCTGAGGCCACACCCCTTTTTACACCTCTATGCAACAAAGCTCAGTGGCGCTTACTGGAGGTACCTAGTGGGCTAGTTTGACCCTAGGGATCCTCAGGATTCAAGGGGACTTAATCTCCCAACTTAAAAAACGGCCACAGGGCGTGTTTACACAGAGGGGAAGGGAGGGGACGGGGCCTGAGGTGACATGTGCAAACACGCCCTGTGGCGCGTTTTAAGTTGGGGAAATAATTCCCTTTCAATCCTGAGGGACCTTGGGAGCCAACTAGGCCACCTGGTGCTTCCAGTGAGCACCACTGCTCTGCGTTGCAGAGAGGTGGTGACGGCCGTGCCCCTTTTAACACCTCTCTGCAATGGCGCTTACTGGACGTACCTAGTGGGCTATTTTGCCCCTAGGGATCCTCAGGATTCAAGGGGACTTAATCTCCCAACTTAAAAAACGGCCACAGGGCGTGTTTACACAGTGGGGAAGGGAGGGGACGGGGCCTGAGGTAACGTGTGCAAACACGCCCTATGGCGCGTTTTAAGATGGGGAAATAATTCCCCTTCAATCCTGAGGGCTCCTGGGGGCTAACTAGCCCACCAGGTGCTTCCAGTAAGCGCCACTGAGCTGCGTTGCAGAGATGTGGCCCAGGCCATGCCACTTTTTACACCTCTCTGCAACGCAGCTCTGTGGAGCTTACTGGAGGTACCTAGTGGGCTAGTTGGACCCTAGGGACCCTCAGGATTCAAATTAACTTAATCTCCCAACTAAAAACAGCCACAGGGCGTGTTTACACAGTGGGGAAGGGAGGGGACGGGGCCTGAGGTGACGTGTGCAAACACGCCCTATGGCGCGTTTTAAGATGGGGAAATAATTCCCCTTCAATCCTGAGGGCCCCTGGGGGCTAACTAGCCCACCAGGTGCTTCCAGTAAGCGCCACTGCGCTGCGTTGCAGAGAGGTGGTCTGGGCCGTTCCCCTTTTTACATCTCTCTGCAACGCAGCTCTGTGGCGCTTACTGGAGGTACCTAGTGGTCTAGTTGGACCCTGGGGACCTTCAGGATTCAAGGGGACTTAATCTCCCAACTTAAAACGGCCACAGGGCGTGTTTACACAGTGGGGAAGTGAGGGGACGGGGCCTGAGGTGACATGTGCAAACACGCCCTGTGGCGCGTTTTAGGAGGTAGTTTTAATCCCCTGCCCTATTATATACTAGGGGCTTACAGAGGAGGTCATGCTGATCACAGGGGGAACCCAACGCATAGTGTTCCCTAGTGTATGTAGGTGTATTCACTGTATTCTGAGTGTCTTTTAACATAGCACTGGCTCTAGGACTGGTTAGTCAGACTCAGTTACCACCAGTATCCGTCTGAAAAAGGTGAGGGTACAGGATGATGTTGCAACAAGGCTTCTTTCTGCTCTTCTGTTTGTTCTTTCTGCACGTTATCCTTCTTCCTGCACTTTTCTTCGTCTTTGAGGACTTCTGTTGCTTCTTTCTGCATTTCTTTTTTTCTTTCCGTGCGTTTTTTCTTCTTTCTTCACATGTCCTATCTCTGTAGGCATAGTTAGAAATTAGCATTTAAAAAACCTTAGAAATTCACTGAAAAAACCATAGGTTTCAGGCACGTTATAGTTAGGAATTAGCATTTAAAAAACCTTACAAATTCACTGAAAAAAACATAGGTTTCAGGGGCGTTATAGTTAGTTGGACTTTTCACTTGTACAAAACCATTGAAATTCCCCCATTATAGTTAGTTCAGCTAACTATAACTCACGTGCCCGCAATGCACTGCTGATGACGTCACATATTACATCACTCATGACATGGTCAGTGACATCACTCATGACATCACTGATGACATCTCAAATGACATCACTGATGACATCATCCAGTGAATGTGTGTTTTTCTGAAAATTACATATGTTTTATATATGTATATCTCAAGGTCGATGGAAGAATAAATGGGAATATAAGTGTCTAAATGGATGATTTGTTTTTGAAAAATTGATTGTAGAACTGACTGATTAAGTGTATCTTAGTGAATACATGGCTTAGTGAGTAATGTTTAAATATGTAAATATCTGTATCAGTCTCTCACTTTGTGTATAAGTGGCTGCATGGGTTGGTGAGTAGCCACATGAGTGTCTATATAGGTTATTAGTTGTTTTTTTGAGTATCAGTATGAGTGTCTGAGTGTCTGTATGGTTCAGTGGGGGGTATTACATAGTGCATAGGTGCATGAATGAGTGACTCACTGTTTGTATGTGTTGAAGACAGCATGTGTGCAGGACTGTATGGGTGGATGAGTGTGTGCATAGGTGTGTTAGTGAATGAATGACTGTCTCAATAGTGTCTTTATGAGTAACTACATATGTTTTAAACTAGTATATGTGACTATTGGTGTATATAAGTGAGTATATGTGAGAGTGAGAGATTGAAAGAGTTCCTGTATGAATAAGTATTTGTTTCTATAAGTGATTGTTTAAAAGACTAAGTATGTGTAAGTTTCTGTAGAAGTAAGTGTGGTGGTGTGTGTATAACTGTATATGCAAGTAAATGGATGTTTGATTCTTGATTAGCATGAGTGACAATGTGTGTGAGTAACTCTATGGATGAGCGGCGTTGTGTAACAGGATGTATAGGTGTATGAGTACATATGATGAGTGAGTACATGTATGAGTGACTGTATAGGACTGTTGGTGAATGAGTGGGAGCCCAGGTCAAACCCAGGTCACGCTGTTACTTTTTGTTTGGGACCGTGGGGAGCCTCAAGGCCCCCCGGTCGCTGCCAGCTGCCTGCCTTCTGTAGGATCCAGCATTGCTTAGGCAGAGAGAAGCTGCTAACATGCCATGCAGCTCCCTCTCTTCCAAAGCAATTGTGCTCCACTTCTACTGCTGGCTAGAAATGGAGCCAAGTTTGCTATGGCTTGGTTTAAAAGTGCTAAAACTTCCCTAAGGCCATAGCAATCAGTTATGCCCTGGGGGTGAGCACCCTGGAACATAGCTGAAGCTGACCTTGGGGTGTGGAAGTTCCCAGGGCCATGTATGGCCCCAGTGGTTGGGACTGAGCAACCACCCTTCCTTGCTTGTTTTAGGGCCTACCTGGGGGAGGTGGTCATCCCCAAGGCTGAGAAAAGCCTGTGAGGGGGGCCACATGGCCTCCCTCCAATTTAAAAAAAAATATTTTGACACTGGGATGGTAGTGGTCCCCGGGGAGGTCCATGAGGCCCCCCATTTGAGAATTAAACAGCCCTGCGGAGGAGGTGACCCCCAGGGCAATGAGGATCTGTGAGGCCCCAATTTCATTAGCATTAGCCCCGGAGAGGTAGTGGGCCTCCAAACCTGACAGGGCGGCTTCGGCAGGCAACACAGGTTCAGAGCATCCTGCTGTGGTAACACAAAAGGAAAAAAAGAGCCGACGCTCAACTCTGGAATCATGTGTGCTTTTATTATTTAAAAGGGGCGGCAGTCTTAATTCTTGTCCAGACGCGTTTCAGCTGCTAAGTTAGCCTTGATCATTGGAAGGGCATACTTTCTATGCAAGCAAATTCGCAGTGCTCGCTGTTCCTTCATTGCCCATAATGCACTTCAAAAGCATGTTGCGATATTGGTAAGTTCGTACTGTAGTGCCAGTATATTTTTTCTGCATCACAGTCCTGAGTTAGAATTACTGCACTTTTAGAAGAGCTGTTGGTACTGCACCCCACTAGTGCAATTTAAAAACATACAGTCCCGGTGTTCGCCCGAGGAGCTGGAATACTCCTCTAGCGTCGCTTACTTGTTCCCATGTCGGACTTGGTAGCAGGGTAATCCTTTCTTTGTCCTCGAGAGAAACGAGCGAGTCATGCTCCCACCTCGATATCAAAACCAACTTCCTCTGATGGGGGGCCTCCAACCCTGACAGGGCAGCTTCGGCAACACAGGTTCAGAGCATCCTGCTGTGGCAACACCAAAAGAAAAAATGAACCGACGCCCAACTCTGGAAACATGTGTGCTTTTATTAGTTAATAGGGGCGGCAGTCTTAATTCTTGCCCAGACGCATTTCAGCTGCTAAGTCAGCCTTAATCATTGGACGGGCATACTTTCTACGCAAGCAAATTCATAGTGCTCGCTGTTCCATCATTGCCCATAATGCACTTCAAAAGCATGTTGCAATATTGGTAAGTTCGTACTGTAGTGCCAGTATATTTTTTCTGCATCACAGTCCTCAGTTAGAATCAATGCACTTTTAGAAGAGCTGTTGGTACTGCGCACCACTAGTGCAATTTTAAAAGCATACAGTCCCATTGTTCGCCCTAGGAGCTGAAATACTCCTTTAGCGTCCCTTACTTGTTCCCATGTCGAACTTGGTAGCAGGGTAATCCTTTCTTTGTCCTCGAGAGAAATGAGCGAGTCATGCCCCCACCTCGATATCCAAACCAACTTCCTCTGATACAGCTTCGGCAACACAGGTTCAGAGCATCCTGCTGTGGCAACACCAAAGGAAAAAATGAACAAACGCCCAACTCTTGTACTTATGTATGTATAGATAGATAGATAGGTAGGTAGGTAGATAGATAGAAAGATAGATAGATAGATAGATAGATAGATAGATAGATAGATAGATAGATAGATAGATAGATAGATAGATAGATAGATAGATAGATAGATAGATAGATAGATAGATAGATAGATAGATAGATAGATAGATGGATAGATAGATAGATAGATAGATAGATAGATAGATAGATAGATAGATAGATAGATAGATAGATAGATAGATAGATAGATAGATAGATAGATAGATAGATAGATAGATAGATAGATAGATCGATAGATAGATAGACAGACAGACAGACAGACAGACAGACAGACAGACAGACAGACAGACAGACATATAGATAGATAGATAGATAGATAGATAGATAGATAGATAGATAGATAGATAGATAGATAGATAGATAGATAGATAGATAGATAGATAGATAGATAGATAGATAGATAGATAGATAGATAGATAGATAGATAGATAGATAGATAGATAGATAGATAGATAGATAGATAGATAGGACTTGGCCCTTTTTGCATGGTCATCCCTGAACTTTTTGCCTTCCTCCTGTATTTTTTTCTGACCAGTTATTGGCTGTTTTATGACTCTGGGCACTTTACCACTGCTGATCAGTGCTAAAGTGCATATGCTCTCCCTATTGTAAATTGATGTATGAATTGGTGATTCCATAATTGACTGATTTGGTTTACTTGTCAGACCCTAGTACAGTGCACTGAGTGTGCCCAGGGTGTGTAAATTCAAATGCTGCTGGTGGGCTTGCAGCACTGATTGAGCCACCCACAGAAGCAGCCTTGTAAAGTGTGTCAAAGGCCTGCCATTGCAGAGCCTGTGTGCAGTCTGGTACTGTCATGCTGACTGGGCAAGTGCACCCACTTGCCAGTTCCTAAACCTTCCCTTTTCTACATATCAGACACCCTTATGGTAGGCCCAAGGGCAGGGTGCAATGTAAGTATAAGGTAGGACATGCCCTGATGTGTGTGGCATGTCCTAATATGGATTTACAGCCATTTTCATTTTTCACTATTGCAAGGCTACCTGTTCTCCATAGGCCAGAATGGGCTGTTAGATTATTACATGTTTATAATCTTAACTGACTCAGAGAACATGGTAGAAATTTAAATTTAGAATGCCTGAACTCAGAATGATAAAATAAATTTTTTAGTGAAGTTGGTTTTAACATGCTGTGTTTGAAAATACCACTTTTAGAAAGTAGGTATTTTCTTGTCTAACCATTCAAACCTGCCACTGCCAGGCTGTGTATTCCTTGAGTGACAGGGCTGGGGAATTCCAGGAGACAGGGTGAGTCCGCCCAGTGGTGAATAGAGAGATCTGCATCTAGATGGGAGGGAGGAGTTGAACCTGGGACCTGAATAGGACAGTGACTGCCCCCCACAGTGCTGGCTCCACCCCTTGTGGTGCGTCTGATGTCTCTGCCCTGCACTGTGAAAGGACAGAAGGAATCATGTCAACAAAGTGCTCCAGGGCTGTGCTTTCCCTCCACAATGCTGGCTCCACCTCCTGTGGGGCGTCGGATGTTTCTGCCCTGCATTGTGAAAGGAAAGAAGGAGTCATGTAAACAGAGTGCTCCTGAACTGGTTTCGACTGGGCAAAGGCCCATCTGCCCTCAGAGGACAAAGGATTTTGGGGTATAAATATTGGGACCCTGATCCCAAGAAATTAGATCACTTTTGGAACAAGAAGAAACCTTTATTGAGGAGCGGAACCTGAAGAAACTAAGGAGAGACTATCCCTAAGCTGAAGTGCTGCTTGGGGGATTGGCCTGCAGTGGTTTGCCTGACTGCCAAAGGAAGGAGAAGAGACTTTGTGTGCTTATTTCAACTTGTAAGGATCTCCAAGGGCTTGGAACAGAGCTTGCCTCCTGCTGAAGTCTCAGGGACAACAGACTTCAACCCTCAGCTCCCCAGAGTTCTTTGGAAGTCCCTGCTGCTGTTTTGGGCCTTCTGAGGGACTGCGTGTCGCAAGGAGCTGGAAGCGCGACTCAACAAAGTCGAAGTGTGTCGCCGTCGCTGCTGCTGCCGTCGCACTTCTGAACAAGGGTCTCGCCGCTGGAGTTGTCGCACTGCACCGCTTCGAGAAGAAGCGTCTTGCAACGAAGAGGAAGCGTGTCGCCGTCGCTTCTGCCTGCCATCGCACTTCTGAACAAGGGTCTCGCAGCTGGAGTTGTCGCAGTGCACCGCATCGAGAGAAGAGTCTTGCAACGAGGAAGAAGCGTGTCGCTGTTGCTGCCGTCGCACTTCTGAACAAGGGTGTCGCTGCTGGAACTGTCGCATTGCACCGCATCGGAGAAAGCGCCTCACATCCCCGAGAAGCGCGCCGCCATCGGAGCTGCTGCCTTCGCATTTCTGAACAAGGATGTCGTCGCTGTAGTTGTCGCATCGTGCGGAAGCTTCACGCATCGTGGGAGAAGTGTCGAAGTTGGAGCTGTTGCCGTCGCACTTCTGAACAAGGGTGTCGCCGCTGCAGTCCACGCATCGAACTGAGAACTTCTCACATCCCCGGAGAAGCGTGCCGCATCTGGAAGATCTTCACGTCTTTATTTCTTTGCACCAGAACTTTGCCGCATTTCAATTGCTGCGACATTGCTTGTCGTGGAAGCGCAGCGCATCGTAAGGTACATTGACGCAAAGTGTCACATTTTAAGAACTGAACTGAACTAAGGCAAAAACTACCATCTTAAAGTAATAGATAGATAGATAGATAGATAGATAGATAGATCGATAGATAGATAGATAGATAGATAGATAGATAGATAGATAGATAGATAGATAGATAGATAGATAGATAGATAGATAGATAGATAGATAGATAGATAGATAGATAGATAGATAGATAGATAGATAGATAGATAGATAGATAGATAGATAGATAGATAGATAGGACTTGGCCCTTTTTGCATGGTCATCCCTGAACTTTTTGCCTTCCTCCTGTATTTTTTTCTGACCAGTTATTGGCTGTTTTATGACTCTGGGCACTTTACCACTGCTGATCAGTGCTAAAGTGCATATGCTCTCCCTATTGTAAATTGATGTATGAATTGGTGATTTCATAATTGACTGATTTGGTTTACTTGTCAGACCCTAGTACAGTGCACTGAGTGTGCCCAGGGTGTGTAAATTCAAATGCTGCTGGTGGGCTTGCAGCACTGATTGAGGCACCCACAGAAGCAGCCTTGTAAAGTGTGTCAAAGGCCTGCCATTGCAGAGCCTGTGTGCAGTCTGGTACTGTCATGCTGACTGGGCAAGTGCACCCACTTGCCAGTTCCTAAACCTTCCCTTTTCTACATATCAGACACCCTTATGGTAGGCCCAAGGGCAGGGTGCAATGTAAGTATAAGGTAGGACATGCCCTGATGTGTGTGGCATGTCCTAATATGGATTTACAGCCATTTTCATTTTTCACTATTGCAAGGCTACCTGTTCTCCATAGGCCAGAATGGGCTGTTAGATTATTACATGTTTATAATCTTAACTGACTCAGAGAACATGGTAGAAATTAAAATTTAGTATGCCTGAACTCAGAATGATAAAATAAATGCTTTAGTGAAGTTGGTTTTAACATGCTGTGTTTGAAAATACCACTTTTAGAAAGTAGGTATTTTCTTGTCTAACCATTCAAACCTGCCACTGCTAGGCTGTGTATTCCTTGAGTGACAGGGCTGGGGAATTCCAGGAGACAGGGTGAGTCCGCCCAGTGGTGAATAGAGAGATCTGCATCTAGATGGGAGGGAGGAGTTGAACCTGGGACCTGAATAGGACAGTGACTGCCCCCCACAGTGCTGGCTCCACCCCTTGTGGTGCGTCTGATGTCTCTGCCCTGCACTGTGAAAGGAGAGAAGAAATCATGTCAACAAAGTGCTCCAGGGCTGTGCTTTCCCTCCACAATCCTGGCTCCACCTCCTGTGGGGCGTCGGATGTTTCTGCCCTGCATTGTGAAAGGAAAGAAGGAGTCATGTAAACAGAGTGCTCCTGAACTGGTTTCGACTGG
Organism: Triturus cristatus; assembly: GCF_964204655.1. Taxonomy (NCBI): domain Eukaryota; kingdom Metazoa; phylum Chordata; class Amphibia; order Caudata; family Salamandridae; genus Triturus; species Triturus cristatus. Next base: position 795,920,693 of record NC_140587.1, on the reverse strand, counting down.
GCAAAGGCCCATCTGTCCTCAGAGGACAAAGGATTTTGGGGTATAAATATTGGGACCCTGATCCCAAGAAATTAGATCACTTTTGGAACAAGAAGAAACCTTTATTGAGGAGCGGAACCTGAAGAAACTAAGGAGAGACTATCCCTAAGCTGAAGTGCTGCTTGGGGGATTGGCCTGCAGTGGTTTGCCTGACTGCCAAAGGAAGGAGAAGAGACTTTGTGTGCTTATTTCAACTTGTAAGGATCTCCAAGGGCTTGGAACAGAGCTTGCCTCCTGCTGAAGTCTCAGGGACAACAGACTTCAACCCCCAGCTCCCCAGAGTTCTTTGGAAGTCCCTGCTGCTGTTTTGGGCCTTCTGAGGGACTGCGTGTCGCAAGGAGCTGGAAGCGCGACTCAACAAAGTCGAAGTGTGTCGCCGTCGCTGCTGCTGCCGTCGCACTTCTGAACAAGGGTCTCGCCGCTGGAGTTGTCGCACTGCACCGCTTCGAGAAGAAGCGTCTTGCAACGAAGAGGAAGCGTGTCGCCGTCGCTTCTGCCTGCCATCGCACTTCTGAACAAGGGTCTCGCAGCTGGAGTTGTCGCAGTGCACCGCATCGAGAGAAGAGTCTTGCAACGAGGAAGAAGCGTGTCGCTGTTGCTGCCGTCGCACTTCTGAACAAGGGTGTCGCTGCTGGAACTGTCGCATTGCACCGCATCGGAGAAAGCGCCTCACATCCCCGAGAAGCGCGCCGCCATCGGAGCTGCTGCCTTCGCATTTCTGAACAAGGATGTCGTCGCTGTAGTTGTCGCATCGTGCGGAAGCTTCACGCATCGTGGGAGAAGTGTCGAAGTTGGAGCTGTTGCCGTCGCACTTCTGAACAAGGGTGTCGCCGCTGCAGTCCACGCATCGAACTGAGAACTTCTCACATCCCCAGAGAAGCGTGCCGCATCTGGAAGATCTTCACGTCTTAATTTGTTTGCACCAGAACTTTGCCGCATTTCAATTGCTGCGACATTGCTTGTCGTGGAAGCGCAGCGCATCGTAAGGTACATTGACGCAAAGTGTCACATTTTAAGAACTGAACTGAACTAAGCTAAAAACTACCATCTTTAAGTAATAGATAGATAGATAGATAGATAGATAGATAGATAGATAGATAGATAGATAGATAGATAGATAGATAGATAGATAGATAGATAGATAGATAGATAGATAGATAGGACTTGGCCCTTTTTGCATGGTCATCCCTGAACTTTTTGCCTTCCTCCTGTATTTTTTTCTGACCAGTTATTGGCTGTTTTATGACTCTGGGCACTTTACCACTGCTGATCAGTGCTAAAGTGCATATGCTCTCCCTATTGTAAATTGATGTATGAATTGGTGATTTCATAATTGACTGATTTGGTTTACTTGTCAGACCCTAGTACAGTGCACTGAGTGTGCCCAGGGTGTGTAAATTCAAATGCTGCTGGTGGGCTTGCAGCACTGATTGAGCCACCCACAGAAGCAGCCTTGTAAAGTGTGTCAAAGGCCTGCCATTGCAGAGCCTGTGTGCAGTCTGGTACTGTCATGCTGACTGGGCAAGTGCACCCACTTGCCAGTTCCTAAACCTTCCCTTTTCTACATATCAGACACCCTTATGGTAGGCCCAAGGGCAGGGTGCAATGTAAGTATAAGGTAGGACATGCCCTGATGTGTGTGGCATGTCCTAATATGGATTTACAGCCATTTTCATTTTTCACTATTGCAAGGCTACCTGTTCTCCATAGGCCAGAATGGGCTGTTAGATTATTACATGTTTATAATCTTAACTGACTCAGAGAAAATGGTAGAAATTAAAATTTAGTATGCCTGAACTCAGAATGATAAAATAAATGCTTTAGTGAAGTTGGTTTTAACATGCTGTGTTTGAAAATACCACTTTTAGAAAGTAGGTATTTTCTTGTCTAACCATTCAAACCTGCCACTGCTAGGCTGTGTATTCCTTGAGTGACAGGGCTGGGGAATTCCAGGACACAGGGTGAGTCCGCCCAGTGGTGAATAGAGAGATCTGCATCTAGATGGGAGGGAGGAGTTGAACCTGGGACCTGAATAGGACAGTGACTGCCCCCCACAGTGCTGGCTCCACCCCTTGTGGTGCGTCTGATGTCTCTGCCCTGCACTGTGAAAGGAGAGAAGGAATCATGTCAACAAAGTGCTCCAGGGCTGTGCTTTCCCTCCACAATGCTGGCTCCACCTCCTGTGGGGCGTCGGATGTTTCTGCCCTGCATTGTGAAAGGAAAGAAGGAGTCATGTAAACAGAGTGCTCCTGAACTGGTTTCGACTGGGCAAAGGCCCATCTGCCCTCAGAGGACAAAGGATTTTGGGGTATAAATATTGGGACCCTGATCCCAAGAAATTAGATCACTTTTGGAACAAGAAGAAACCTTTATTGAGGAGCGGAACCTGAAGAAACTAAGGAGAGACTATCCCTAAGCTGAAGTGCTGCTTGGGGGATTGGCCTGCAGTGGTTCGCCTGACTGCCAAAGGAAGGAGAAGAGACTTTGTGTGCTTATTTCAACTTGTAAGGATCTCCAAGGGCTTGGAACAGAGCTTGCCTCCTGCTGAAGTCTCAGGGACAACAGACTTCAACCCCCAGCTCCCCAGAGTTCTTTGGAAGTCCCTGCTGCTGTTTTGGGCCTTCTGAGGGACTGCGTGTCGCAAGGAGCTGGAAGCGCGACTCAACAAAGTCGAAGTGTGTCGCCGTCGCTGCTGCTGCCGTCGCACTTCTGAACAAGGGTCTCGCCGCTGGAGTTGTCGCACTGCACCGCTTCGAGAAGAAGCGTCTTGCAATGAAGAGGAAGCGTGTCGCCGTCGCTTCTGCCTGCCATCGCACTTCTGAACAAGGGTCTCGCAGCTGGAGTTGTCGCAGTACACCGCATCGAGAGAAGAGTCTTGCAACGAGGAAGAAGCGTGTCGCTGTTGCTGCCGTCGCACTTCTGAACAAGGGTGTCGCTGCTGGAACTGTCGCATTGCACCGCATCGGAGAAAGCGCCTCACATCCCCGAGAAGCGCGCCGCCATCGGAGCTGCTGCCTTCGCATTTCTGAACAAGGATGATGTCGCTGTAGTTGTCGCATCGTGCGGAAGCTTCACGCATCGTGGGAGAAGTGTCGAAGTTGGAGCTGTTGCCGTCGCACTTCTGAACAAGGGTGTCGCCGCTGCAGTCCACGCATCGAACTGAGAACTTCTCACATCCCCGGAGAAGCGTGCCGCATCTGGAAGATCTTCACGTCTTTATTTCTTTGCACCAGAACTTTGCCGCATTTCAATTGCTGCGACATTGCTTGTCGTGGAAGCGCAGCGCATCGTAAGGTACATTGACGCAAAGTGTCACATTTTAAGAACTGAACTGAACTAAGCTAAAAACTACCATCTTAAAGTAATAGATAGATAGATAGATAGATAGATAGATAGATAGATAGATAGATAGATAGATAGATAGATAGATAGATAGATAGATAGATAGATAGATAGATAGATAGATAGATAGATAGATAGATAGATAGGACTTGGCCCTTTTTGCATGGTCATCCCTGAACTTTTTGCCTTCCTCCTGTATTTTTTTCTGACCAGTTATTGGCTGTTTTATGACTCTGGGCACTTTACCACTGCTGATCAGTGCTAAAGTGCATATGCTCTCCCTATTGTAAATTGATGTATGAATTGGTGATTTCATAATTGACTGATTTGGTTTACTTGTCAGACCCTAGTACAGTGCACTGAGTGTGCCCAGGGTGTGTAAATTCAAATGCTGCTGGTGGGCTTGCAGCACTGATTGAGCCACCCACAGAAGCAGCCTTGTAAAGTGTGTCAAAGGCCTGCCATTGCAGAGCCTGTGTGCAGTCTGGTACTGTCATGCTGACTGGGCAAGTGCACCCACTTGCCAGTTCCTAAACCTTCCCTTTTCTACATATCAGACACCCTTATGGTAGGCCCAAGGGCAGGGTGCAATGTAAGTATAAGGTAGGACATGCCCTGATGTGTGTGGCATGTCCTAATATGGATTTACAGCCATTTTCATTTTTCACTATTGCAAGGCTACCTGTTCTCCATAGGCCAGAATGGGCTGTTAGATTATTACATGTTTATAATCTTAACTGACTCAGAGAACATGGTAGAAATTAAAATTTAGTATGCCTGAACTCAGAATGATAAAATAAATGCTTTAGTAAAGTTGGTTTTAACATGCTGTGTTTGAAAATACCACTTTTAGAAAGTAGGTATTTTCTTGTCTAACCATTCAAACCTGCCACCGCTAGGCTGTGTATTCCTTGAGTGACAGGGCTGAGGAATTCCAGGAGACAGGGTGAGTCCGCCCAGTGGTGAATAGAGAGATCTGCATCTAGATGGGAGGGAGGAGTTGAACCTGGGACCTGAATAGGACAGTGACTGCCCCCCACAGTGCTGGCTCCACCCCTTGTGGTGCGTCTGATGTCTCTGCCCTGCACTGTGAAAGGAGAGAAGGAATCATGTCAACAAAGTGCTCCAGGTCTGTGCTTTCCCTCCACAATGCTGGCTCCACCTCCTGTGGGGCGTCGGATGTTTCTGCCCTGCATTGTGAAAGGAAAGAAGGAGTCATGTAAACAGAGTGCTCCTGAACTGGTTTCGACTGGGCAAAGGCCCATCTGCCCTCAGAGGACAAAGGATTTTGGGGTATAAATATTGGGACCCTGATCCCAAGAAATTAGATCACTTTTGGAACAAGAAGAAACCTTTATTGAGGAGCGGAACCTGAAGAAACTAAGGAGAGACTATCCCTAAGCTGAAGTGCTGCTTGGGGGATTGGCCTGCAGTGGTTTGCCTGACTGCCAAAGGAAGGAGAAGAGACTTTGTGTGCTTATTTCAACTTGTAAGGATCTCCAAGGGCTTGGAACAGAGCTTGCCTCCTGCTGAAGTCTCAGGGACAACAGACTTCAACCCCCAGCTCCCCAGAATTCTTTGGAAGTCCCTGCTGCTGTTTTGGGCCTTCTGAGGGACTGCGTGTCGCAAGGAGCTGGAAGCGCGACTCAACAAAGTCGAAGTGTGTCGCCGTCGCTGCTGCTGCCGTCGCACTTCTGAACAAGGGTCTCGACGCTGGAGTTGTCGCACTGCACCGCTTCGAGAAGAAGCGTCTTGCAACGAAGAGGAAGCGTGTCGCCGTCGCTTCTGCCTGCCATCGCACTTCTGAACAAGGGTCTCGCAGCTGGAGTTGTCGCAGTGCACCGCATCGAGAGAAGAGTCTTGCAACGAGGAAGAAGCGTGTCGCTGTTGCTGCCATCGCACTTCTGAACAAGGGTGTCGCTGCTGGAACTGTCGCATTGCAACGCATCGGAGAAAGCGCCTCACATCCCCGAGAAGCGCGCCGCCATCGGAGCTGCTGCCTTCGCATTTCTGAACAAGGATGTCGTCGCTGTAGTTGTCGCATCGTGTGGAAGCTTCACGCATCGTGGGAGAAGTGTCGAAGTTGGAGCTGTTGCCGTCGCACTTCTGAACAAGGGTGTCGCCGCTGCAGTCCACGCATCGAACTGAGAACTTCTCGCATCCCCGGAGAAGCGTGCCGCATCTGGAAGATCTTCACGTCTTTATTTCTTTGCACCAGAACTTTGCCGCATTTCAATTGCTGCGACATTGCTTGTCGTGGAAGCGCATCGTAAGGTACATTGACGCAAAGTGTCACATTTTAAGAACTGAACTGAACTAAGCTAAAAACTACCATCTTAAAGTAATAGATAGATAGATAGATAGATAGATAGATAGATAGATAGATAGATAGATAGATAGATAGATAGATAGATAGATAGATAGATAGATAGATAGATAGATAGATAGATAGATAGATAGATAGATATAGATTTACTGAAAAAACTTTGAAATTCACTGAAAAAACATGGGTTTCAGGGACATTATAGTTAGAAATTAGCATTTAAAAAACATAGAAATTCACTGAAAAGACCACAGGTTTCAGGGATGTTATAGTTAGTTGGACATTTCACTTGTGCAAAACTAGAGAAATTCGGCCGTTATAGTTAGTTGAGCTAAGTATAACTTGTTCCCCCTCAATGCACTGCTGATGACATCATATATTACATCACTCATGACATGGTCAGTGACATCACTCATGACATCTCAAATGACAACACTGAATCACTGATGACATCACTGATTACATCATCCAGTGACTGTGTGTTTCTGTAAAGTTCAAATATATTTTATATATATATAGGCCAAGGTGTATTGAAGAATGAGTGGGTGTATGACTGTCAGAATGGATTATTTAGTAGGTGTGTGACTGACTGTATAAGTGAGTGAATAAACCTGTCTTACTGAATGCATGGGTTAGTGACTAAACTGTGTGAATGTCGGTATCAGTCTGTCTGTTGGTGTGTAAGTGATTGCATGGGTTGGTGAGTAGCTACATGAGTGTCTATATGGGTTATTGATTGCTTGTCTGAGTATCTGTATGGGTCCCTGAGTGTCTGTGTGGGTGGGTGGGGTGTGTGTGACTCACTGCATGGATGTGCGAGTGGGTGATTCACTGGGTGTATGGCTTCAAGAATGTGTCTGTCAGGGGCTTTATGGGTGGATGAGTGGATGTATGGCTGTGTTAGTGAGTGAATGGATACCTCAGTGGTACATGTGTGAGTAACTACATATGTGAAAGGCAATATATGTGAGAGTTGGAGTACATAAATGACTATATGTGAGAGTGAGTGATTGTGAGAGTGGCTGTGTGGATGAGTTTGTGCTTGTGTCAGTGATTGTATAAGAGAGTAAGTATGTGTTAGTATCTGTGTGAATAAGTGTGGCAGTGTTTGTATAAGTGTACAGGTAAGTGAATGGGAGTGTGATTGATTATTTGCATGACTAACTAGCTGTGTAAGTAACTCTATGGGTGAGTGGCAGTATGTGAGTGTCTGTATAGGTATAATAGTACATATGATAGTGGCTGTATTGATGAGTGTCTGCTTGTGTGAGTGACTGTATGGGTGAGTGAGTAGATGTGTGTGTAGACCTAGGAATCAGTGAGTGGGTATGTAGTAATTTGGTATGTCAATGGTTTCGAGAATGGCAGTCAGTATTTTAGATTTGGTGTATCAAAGGGTATATTAGGCTGTGAGGAGGTGCGCCAGAGGATCATGTGGATGATGTCATCTGAGATGTCATCAGTGATGTCAATGACCATGTCATGAATGATGTAATATGTGATGTCATCAACAGTGCATTGCGGGGGTGCGAGTTATACTTTGCTCAACTAACTATAACAGCCAAATTTCTCTGGTTTTGATGAGTGAAATGTCCAACTAACTATAACATCCCTGAAATGGGTTTTTTTCAGGGAATATCTATTTTTTTAAAATGCTAATTTGTAACTATAATGTCCCTGAAACCTATGGTTTTTTCAGTGAATGTCAAAGGTTTTTTAAATGATAATTTTTAACTATAACGTCCCTGAAACCTATGTTTTTTTCTGTGAATTTCAAAGGTATTTAAATTCTAATTTCTAACTATAACTTCCCTGAAACCTATGTTTTTTAGTGAATTTCAAAGGTGTTTTAAATGCTAATTTGTAACTATAACGTACCTGAAACCTGTGTTTTTTTCAGTGAATTTCAAAGGTTTTTTAAATACTAATTTCTAAATATAATGTCCCTGAAACCTATGGTTTTTTCAGTGAATTCCAAAGGTTTTTTAAATGCTAATTTCTAACTATGCCTAAAGAGGTAGGGCATTTGCAAATATAGGAAGAAAGGAGCAGAAAAATTCAAGAACAAATGCAGAAAGAGGAAACAGAAGTCCAGAAAGACAAAGAAAAGTGCAGAAAGAAGCAAGAGATATGTAGAAAGAACCAACAGAGGTGCATAAAGAGGCCTTGTTGCAAAGAAATCCTGTGCCCCAACCTTTTGCTGAGTGGTACTGGTGGTAACTGACTCTAACTAACCAGGCCCGGAGCCAGTGCTATGCTGAAAGCCACTTAGAATACAGTGAAAACACCTACATACACTAGGGTACACTATGGGTTGGGGTACCCCTGGGATAGGCATGACCTCCCCTGTAAGGCCCTACTGCATATTAGGGCAGGGGGATTAAAACAACCTCTAACTCAGAGGCGCAGAAAGAGGCAAGAGATGTGCAGAAAGAACCAACAGAGGTGCCGAAAGATGCAAGAGAGGTGCAGAAAGAAGCAAGTGAAGTGCAGAAAGAGGCAAAAGAGGTGCAGAAAGATGCAAGAAAGGTACAGAAAGAGTCAGGAGGGGTACAGAAAGAAGGAAGAAAAGTACAGAAAGAGGCAAGAGAATTGTTGAAAGAAGCGACAGAGCTGTAGAAAGAAGCAAGAGAAGTGCAGAAGGAGGCACGTGAGGTGCAGAAAGAAGCTAGAGCAGCTCATAAAGAACCAACAGTGGTACAAAAAGAAGCAAGAGGGGTGCAGAAAACATAGGAGAGGTGAACAAAGAGGCAAGAGAGGTACTGAAAGAGGCAGGAGTGATGCCGACAGAAGGAAAAGAAGAGCAGAAAGAAGCAACAGTGGTGCTGAAAGAGGCGTGGACGGTGCAGAAAGAGCAAGAGAAGTGCAGAAAAGAGCATCAGAGGTACAGAAAGAGGCAAGAGAGTTACAGAAACAGGCAGGAAAGGTACATAAAGAGGGAAAAGGGGTGCAGAAAGAGGCATGAGGGCTGCAGAAAGAGAAAAGAGAGGTGCAGAAAGAGGCAAGAGGGGTGCAGAAAGAAGCAAGAGCACTGCAGAATGAACCAACAGAGGTGCAAAAAGAGGCACGAGGGGTGCAAAAAGAGGTAGGAGATGTGTACAAAGGGGCAAGAGAGGTACAGAAAGAGGCAGGAGGGGTGCAGAAAGAAGGACGAGAAGTGCAGAAAGAAGCAACAGAGGTGTAGAAAGAAGCAAGAGAAGTGCAGAAAGAGGCAAGAGAGGTACAGAAAGAGACAAGAGAAGTGCAGAAACAGGCAGGAAAGGTGCAGAAACAGGGAACAGGGGTTCAGGAAGAGGCACAAGAGATGCAGAAAGAGAAAAGAGGGGTGCAAAAAGAGTCAAAAGATCTGCAGAAAAAAGTAACAGAGATGCTGAAAGAGGCAAGTCAGGTGCCGAAAGAGGCAAGAGATCTGCAGAAATAAAGCAACAGAGGTGCTGAAAGAGGCAAGTGAGGTGCAGAAAGAAGCAAGAGAGGTGCAGAAAGAGGCAATAGAAGTGCAGAAAGAGGCATGTGAGACGCAGAAACAGGCAAGAAAGGTACAGAAAGTGGGAAGACGAGTGCAGGAAGAGGTGCAGAAAGAAACAAGGCCGGTGCAGAAAGAAGCATTGAAAGTGCAGAATGAAGCAACATGGGTGCAGAAAGAGGCAAGAAAAGTGAAGAAAGAAGAAACAAAGGTACAGAAGGAGGCAAGTGAGCTGCAGAAAGAAGCAAGAGAGTTGCAGAAACAGGCAAAAGACATACAGAAAAAAGGAAACAGCGGTGCAGACAGCGGCAAGAGAGGTGCTGAAATTTGCAAGAGAGGTGCGGAAGGAGGCAAGAGAACTGCAGAAAGAGGCAAGAAAGATGCAGAAACAGGCAAAAGTGGTGAGGAAAGAGGGAACAGGTGGGCAGACTGAGGCAAGAGAGGTGCAGAAAGAGGGAAGAGGGGTGCATAAAAGGGCAAGAGGGATGCAGAAATTTAGAACAGAGCTGCAGGAAGAAGCCAGAGCAGTCTAGAAAGAACTAACAGAGGTGCAAAAAGAGGCAAGAGGGGTACAGAAAGAGGCAAGTGAAGGGCAGAACAAAATAAAAGAGGTGTAGAAAGAACCAACAGAGATAGAAAAAGAGGCAAGAGTGGTGCAGAAAGGGGTAGGAGAGGTGCACAAAGAGGCAAGAGGGGTTCAGAAAGAGGCAGGAGGGATGCAGAAAGAGGAAATGAACTGAAGAAAGAGACAAGACAGGCAAAGAAAGAAGGAACAGAGGTACAGAAAGAGGCAAGAGTGGTGCAGAAAGAGGGACGAGAGGTATAGAAAGAGGCAAGAGAGTTGCACAAAGAGGTCAGAAACAGGCAAAAGGGGTGCAGAAAGAGGCAAGTGAGGTACAGAAAGAGGCAAGAGAGATGTAGAAAGAGGCAAGAGAGTTACAGAAAGAGGCAAGTGAAGTGTTGAAGGAGGCAAGAGAACTGCAGAAAGAGGCAACAGAGGTGCAGAAAGAGGCAAGTGAGGTACAGGAAGAAGCAACAGAAGTGCAGAAAGAGGGAAAAGGGGTGGAGAGAGAGGCAAGAGAGGTGCAGAAAGAAGCAAGACAGGTGCAGAAAGAAACAAAAGAAGTGCAGAAAGAAGGAACAGAGGTGCAGAAAGAGGCAAAAAGTGTGCTGATAGACATAAGAGGGATATAGATAAAGGCAAGAGAGGTGCAGAAAGAGGAAGAATGGTGCAGGAAGAGGCAAGAGGGGTACAGAAAGAAGCAAATGAGGTGCAGAAAGAGTCAACAGACGTGCAGAAAGAGGGAAGAGAGGTGCAGAAAGCAGAAGAGATTTGAAGAAAGAGGCAGGAGAAGTGCAGAAAAAGAAAGAAATGTGCAGAAAGAAGCAACAGAAATGCAGAAAGAGGCAAGAGAGGCACAGAAGGAAGCAAGAGTGGCTTGCACACAATTAGTACCAATTTAACACCCACACTTAGCGATAAGTAACAGGTGACCATTCTAGATTTGCAAAGGGCCTTCCACCACTCTGTAACACTTGTTGCTGCATTTTTGGTAACGTTTGAGCTGTTTGAGCTGAAAACAAGGTTTTTTTTGTTCAAATCTGCAGATTATGGAGCAGATGATGAATTATGTGGCTAATGCAGAAAATTTATAATTTTGCGAAAGTCGGTGCAGCCAAACAGTCGTACAATTCCAGTGGCCCTGCTCATACCTCTGATTAGGTCCACTAGTGCCCCTCAGTGATCCCTTCTTTTTTGTCTCTCTGAGTTCATAGTTGAGCTTCTTTGGAAATGAGGAAGAATACACCTGACATTACCACTCCACAACACAGACTACCATACCACATAATTACTCTCCATAACACATACACCCATTCTACATAATTCTTATACACAAAATACCACATACTTTCTATCCACATAATTTCACTGCACAACATACCACATAATTCCACTACACACAACGTACATCCACTCCACTCCAAAAAACATTAGTAAAAAACCTTTACATTTACAATGCCAATAGCTCTAATTCTCGCAAATGTAAAACCTATTACATTGCAAACACTTCTTTACTTAGTAGTCGCATTTGCAGAGTGGTGGAGAAAGGGTGCTGGGCCTCCGACCAGAGCTCAGGAATTCTGCTGCGTAGGACTTACAGGAGGTACCAGAAGGGCTTCTTGGCCCCCAATGTCCTTCAGGAGTATATTGGACTTCATGTCCCGTAGTTTGCAAGGAGGCTCATTTGCAGAGTGGTGGAGAAAGGGGGCATGGCCTCCGAAGACGTCTTAGCAATCCCACTGTGTGGGACTAACTGGAGATAACAAGAGGGGTAGTTGGCACCCAAGGCCTTGGGGGCCAACTACCCCTCCTAGTCCATGCCCCCTTTGCCCACCAATATGCAAACGTACTCCCTGGCGTGCTCTTGGATGGAGATTGAAGTCCCCTTCGAGGCTGGGGGTTGTTTAGGGGCCAAGTAGCCTACCTCTTACCTCCAGTAAGCCCCACACAGTGGGATTGCTGAGAGGTGGACAAAGGCCATGCCCCCTTTCACCACCACTCTGCAAACGCGCCTCCTGGTGAGTTCTAAAATGGGGTATTAAGTCACCTTAATTGCTGAGGGTCCCTGAGGGCCAACTAGCCCACCAAATACCTCCAGTAAGTGCCACACACCTGAATTGCTGAGAATGGTCCGAGGCCACGCCCCCTTTTTACACCACTCTGCAAACGTGGCTCCTGGTGTACTGTTGCTCGGGGGATGAAGCCCACATGTGTCCTGAGGTTCTCAGGACACAAGAGGACCTCATTGCCCCACCAGCAGTGCGCCACAAGGAAGGGGCCAATTTAGGCCCTGGGAACCCCATCCCCCAAGGCATGTCCTACTTTTCCAAAATATATTTATAGGGAAGGGGGCCCCATGACCCCCCTTCCCAGGACCACTATTGGTCCCGGGCATCCCATCCCCAGGGCTTGGCCATTTTTAAAATTATTTTTATATGAGGAGGGGGGGCTGCGCGGCCTCCTTCTCTAAGCCAATTTGGGCCCTGGGGACCCCATCCCCTGGGACCCGCCATTCTTTTTTTTCATTAAATGGAGGGGGCCATGTGGCCTGCTCCTGGGCCACTTCTAGCCCCGGGGACCCCATCCCCAGGGCTGGTCCTCAAGTTGGGGACCGTGGGGGAGCCCAAATGCCCCCACGGTCCCTGCCAGCTCCCCGCCTCGTGCAGGCGCCGGCATTGCTTTTGGGCAAGGGTAGCTGCTAACATGGGGTAAAATGCAGAGCTCCCCTTGCCCAAAAACAAATCTGCTTTGCTTCGTTGAAGCGAGAACAGGTTTCCTGCGCTCACTTCAATGAAGCAAAACAGAGTTTGCTATGACAGGGTGGTAGCCGTGTCCCAGCCTTGCCATAGCAAACAGCAATGTCCTGGGGGTGGGCACCCTGGGACATTGCAGGAGCCGGCCCTGGGGGTTGGTGGTCCCCAGGGCCATCAAGTGTTCCAGGCAGGGGGCCACAGGGCCCCCCTCCCTACATTTTCAAAACCCAGGGGAGGTGATGATCCATGGGGCTGGGGGTGCGCTACAGACCCCCACATTTAAATTAGTGTATTCCCCGGGGAGGTGGTTGTCCCCAGGGCAGAGTGGGGGGCAGGAGCCCCCCCACACTTATTTACATACAGTTAAGCCCCAGGGAGGTCGCGGTCCCCGGGCCTTGGGGGCCTGTGAGGCCCCCTCACATAATTAGGAATGCCCTGGGGAGGTGGTGAGCCCCAGGGCCGCGTGCTCCCCGCATATGAGAAACAAAGCACTGGGGAGGTGGTGATCCCCGGGCTATGGGGGCCCCCATGGGCCCCCACACCATAATTAAGAATTGCCCCGGTGACCTGGCCCACCCAGGGGCTTGAAACAAATGAAGCGCGGGAGACCGTAATTTTGGCCAGATTCACGCACCCAGCACGAATTCTGCCAAAATTATAAAAAAATGCTTTTTTTGGGCCTGGGTGTCCCTTTCCAATGCCCTGGGCAGGCCTAGGGGGTCAGGGTGTTTCTACCCTGCCCCCTTTTCTTCTTTTTCACCTTTTTGTGCTGTATTCTTGTGACCCGGTTACCAAGTCCAAGATGGCTGCCAACACTTCCTGGTTTGGAGTGTTGGCAGCCAATTAGAATAAAGCTCATGCTCAGGAGGAGTTGTGACTCCTCCTCGGTGATCAGATATATACATTTTTATTTTTTTAATTTCTCAGCAACTACCAACAGATTTACACCATTTAAAAAAGGCCGCTTTCTGGACCAAGAGCTACCTTTTTGCCAAATTTGGTGTAATTTTGTTCAGCAGTTCGAGCTGTAGCCGTGTGTAAAGTTCCTATGGAAATTAACATGGGGAAATCATGTTTTTTCTAGGCCCCACTTGGCGAATCACCCTGAAACCTTCAGGACAGGAGCTGACCTGAATGAGCCATTAGTTTTGAAAATTTCGCGAAGATTCGTCAAACGGCACAAAAGGTATTGGCAAAAGAAAGAAATGTGTTTTGAATAGAAACAAGGTCCTAACTATAACTTCCTACTGGCACCTGCCAGTAGGTAATATATATATATATATTACCTACTGGCGGTCGCCAGTAGGTAGTTATAGTTAGGACCACGTTTCCATAGGAAAACCTCAACATTCTATTTTGAATAACTTTGGCGCCGGTCGACGAATCCTCGCGAATTTCTCAAAATAGGTGGGGCGCTACGCTCCGCTCCTACCCTGAAAGTCTCGGGGGGATCCGTCAAGCGGGGGCTGAGATAAAAGGGGGGTCCCAAAACGCGTTTTTCCCATGCATTTTTCCATAGGACCTTTAGAACGACCTACAGCCCGAACGGCTGAACAGAATTACTCAAAATTTGGCAGAGAGGTAGTCCTCAGGTCAAGGAAGTGCCTTTTGTAGGTTTGGTGTAAATCTGTTCAGTAGATTCTGAGAAAATAGCCTTTAAATCAATATATATATCTGAGCCCGCTTACGGTACGCTTACCGTACGCTTACGGTAAGCGTACGGTGGCGTGCGCGAGCGCGATTCTGATTGGCTCTTAGATCTTAGTAAACATTCGAATCGGCCGAAACCAGGAAGCGGCGGCCGCCATTTTGTGTATTTCACTCTGAAAAAAAAGAGTGAAAACAAAGTAAGGGGGCAATGAGGAGAGTTACAGACCCCCTAACAATTGTAAGGGGGTCAAAGAAGGACAGAAAAGTACAAAAAAAACATTTATTGATTTTAAAAAAAATCACGGGGTACGCGTACGGTAAGCTCACGGTAAGCGTACGGTAAAAAAAATAAAAATAAATAAATGAAAATCAGATTTAAGAGTTTAGAAATTAGGGAGCTCTAAAAAGAGCTGTTGTGTTTATGGAGTCATTTTTTTAGTGGTACTTACAAGTAAGTACCGATGCAGAGTCTAAGGTTCAAGAGGAAGACTCTGTTCCCTTCATCATTGAAGTGCACACCATCTCCTCTATAAATGTCTTGCATGTCGTAACGCAAGTTGTTGTGGTAAATGGCACCCATACCATAGTCACGGAGGAAAGCAGAAACAGATTTGTTGACGTGCTTTCTTGCTTTGTCAATCTGTGGACAGAAATGATTGGACCAGTTCCATTTTTGCCTTTGGCATATGTTGGAAAACACAAAGGCAGTTTTAGGGAAAAGTGTAAACAGTTGTGCAAAGGTGTCCTTCATAAGCATTTCCAGACCTACCCCAGTCAAAGTGCCTAGGTCATTGCCACCACAGTGCACTATTATGAGGTCAGGGTGTTGGATTTGCATGAAGGATTTCACCAATGGCATCAATTGGTGCCACTTTAACCCTCTCTGACCAATCCATTTAATGTCTACATTTGGCAAAGCAAGGTCTCTCACCATATCTGTTTTCTCTGCAAACTTTTCACTCCAGAAGACATAGCTGTGCCCTACAATCCACACTGTGAACATCTTCAAAGGAGAACTGGATGCACTCAGGAGGTGTCTTTCAGTAGAATGGCAATATGAAAATAAAGACAGTTTGGAAATGGAGGCATACATATTTTTTACAAAACAAAAAGAACTGATTGGCTGTTTCATACCATTCTAGAATAAAAAATAGGCTGTATGTGAAAATTAATAGAAGCATGTTTTGTATTGGTACAAAAAAATGTGTAACCAAAGAACAGTACTATGGATTTGCAGTTAGGTTTGAAAAGTCAAGCACTCTTGCTCTGTGGAATTGAAACATTGTGTGTCGAACTTCTGACCTAACTGCACACAGCAGTGTTCCATGAGCTGTTGCTATGGTAGCAGGCAGAAGTCAAGTTGGGGGAAGGGTACTAGGCAGAAGTCAAGTTGGGGGCAGGGTACTTTTGGAAAAGGGTTGGTTTTCAACCAATAGAAATGTGTCATTACATTTGAAAAAAAGGGGGAAGCACTGAGATTTGAAACTTACATGTATATGTGTGGAAAAATAGAGGGAAAGTTTGCCATTATCTGGTTCTGCTGAGAGGAGAGAGGTGTACAGAACAGAGATCCTGGCTCTGATAATCTGCTGTTTGAGTGACACATTTCTTTCACAACTAACTAAATTTAAAGGTGAGTTTACAGTTTGAGAGGGGATGTATGTGGTAACTTAAGAAATGAATAATAGAAATGGGAATTGTTTTTGTTGTAGTTACACATGGTGGATTCATAATGTGTCAGTCTGTAAAAGAGATTTTCACTTGGCCCGAAAAAAAAAGAGCAGTAAGTGTGCTTTCAAATTGGCAAAGAAATTTCGTTTTGGCACTTATGTGAAAACATGACTCTGTGTGCATAGAAGAATTATAGGCAGAAATGTATTGCGTCTTGCTCTGGTGATTTCACAGTTGCAGTAGATGGAAAAGAGGAGCGAATTTTTGGGGGAAGAAGCAGAGGCTTAGCACACACCCATGTGCTTGCCATGTATAGTCATGCACAGTAATTAGAAGCGGGTGGGGTTTTCAGGTTTAAGTCTGTAATGCAAATACATTCAGCATCACTAAGGCTGGTTGCCCCTGCTGGAGTGTAGGCAGTCACAGAGAATACACACGGTGGTGGTCTGAAAAAAAAACAGCTTGGACATGTGCATTTAAATAAATTTAAAAAAAAGGTTTCAGAATGTGTCAGTCTGTAAAAGTGATTTCAAAGTGTAAAAAGAGATTTTCACTTGGCCCGAAAAAAAAAGGAGCAGTAAGTGTGCTTTCAAATTGGCAAAGAAATTTCGTTTTGGCACTTATGTGAAAACATGACTCTGTGTGCATAGAAGAATTATAGGCAGAAATTTATTGCGTCTTGCTCTGGTGATTTCACAGTTGCAGTAGATGGAAAAGAGGAGCGAATTTTTGGGGGAAGAAGCAGAGGCTTAGCACACACCCATGTGCTTGCCATGTATAGTCATGCACAGTAATTAGAAGCGGGTGGGGTTTTCAGGTTTAAGTCTGTAATGCAAATACATTCAGCATCACTAAGGCTGGTTGCCCCTGCTGGAGTGTAGGCAGTCACAGAGAATACACACGGTGGTGGTCTGAAAAAAAAACAGCTTGGACATGTGCATTTAAATAAATTTAAAAAAAAGGTTTCAGAATGTGTCAGTCTGTAAAAGTGATTTCAAAGTGTAAAAAGAGATTTTCACTTGGCCCGAAAAAAAAAGGAGCAGTAAGTGTGCTTTCAAATTGGCAAAGAAATTTCGTTTTGGCACTTATGTGAAAACATGACTCTGTGTGCATAGAAGAATTATAGGCAGAAATTTATTGCGTCTTGCTCTGGTGATTTCACAGTTGCAGTAGATGGAAAAGAGGAGCGAATTTTTGGGGGAAGAAGCAGAGGCTTAGCACACACCCATGTGCTTGCCATGTATAGTCATGCACAGTAATTAGAAGCGAGTGGGGTTTTCAGGTTTAAGTCTGTAATGCAAATACATTCAGCATCACTAAGGCTGGTTGCCCCTGCTGGAGTGTAGGCAGTCACAGAGAATACACACGGTGGTGGTCTGAAAAAAAAACAGCTTGGACATGTGCATTTAAATAAATTTAAAAAAAGGTTTCAGAATGTGTCAGTCTGTAAAAGTGATTTCAAAGTGTAAAAAGAGATTTTCACTTGGCCCGAAAAAAAAAGGAGCAGTAAGTGTGCTTTCAATTTGGCAAAGAAATTTCGTTTTGGCACTAATGTGAAAACATGACTCTGTGTCCATAGAAGAATTATAGGCAGAAATGTATTGCGTCTTGCTCTGGTGATTTCACAGTTGCAGTAGATGGAAAAGAGGAGCGAATTTTTGGGGGAAGAAGCAGAGGCTTAGCACACACCCATGTGCTTGCCATGTATAGTCATGCACAGTAATTAGAAGCGAGTGGGGTTTTCAGGTTTAAGTCTGTAATGCAAATACATTCAGCATCACTAAGGCTGGTTGCTCCTGCTGGAGTGTAGGCAGTCACAGAGAATACACACGGTGGTGGTCTGAAAAAAAAACAGCTTGGACATGTGCATTTAAATAAATTTAAAAAAAAAGGTTTCAGAATGTGTCAGTCTGTAAAAGTGATTTCAAAGTGTAAAAAGAGATTTTTACTTGGCCCAAAAAAAAAAGAGCAGTAAGTGTGCTTTCAATTTGGCAAAGAAATTTCGTTTTGGCACTAATGTGAAAACATGACTCTGTGTGCATAGAAGAATTATAGGCAGAAATGTATTGCGTCTTGCTCTGGTGATTTCACAGTTGCAGTAGATGGAAAAGAGGAGCGAATTTTTGGGGGAAGAAGCAGAGGCTTAGCACACACCCATGTGCTTGCCATGTATAGTCATGCACAGTAATTAGAAGCGAGTGGGGTTTTCAGGTTTAAGTCTGTAATGCAAATACATTCAGCATCACTAAGGCTGGTTGCCCCTGCTGGAGTGTAGGCAGTCACAGAGAATACACACGGTGGTGGTCTGAAAAAAAAACAGCTTCGACATGTGCATTTAAATAAATTTAAAAAAAAAGGTTTCAGAATGTGTCAGTCTGTAAAAGTGATTTCAAAGTGTAAAAAGAGATTTTCACTTGGCCCGAAAAAAAAAGGAGCAGTAAGTGTGCTTTCAAATTGGCAAAGAAATTTCGTTTTGGCACTTATGTGAAAACATGACTCTGTGTGCATAGAAGAATTATAGGCAGAAATGTATTGCGTCTTGCTCTGGTGATTTCACAGTTGCAGTAGATGGAAAAGAGGAGCGAATTTTTGGGGGAAGAAGCAGAGGCTTAGCACACACCCATGTGCTTGCCATGTATAGTCATGCACAGTAATTAGAAGCGAGTGGGGTTTTCAGGTTTAAGTCTGTAATGCAAATACATTCAGCATCACTAAGGCTGGTTGCCCCTGCTGGAGTGTAGGCAGTCACAGAGAATACACACGGTGGTGGTCTGAAAAAAAAACAGCTTGGACATGTGCATTTAAATAAATTTAAAAAAAAAGGTTTCAGAATGTGTCAGTCTGTAAAAGTGATTTCAAAGTGTAAAAAGAGATTTTCACTTGGCCCAAAAAAAAAAGAGCAGTAAGTGTGCTTTCAAATTGGCATAGAAATTTCGTTTTGGCACTTATGTGAAAACATGACTCTGTGTGCATAGAAGAATTATAGGCAGAAATGTATTGCGTCTTGCTCTGGTGATTTCACAGTTGCAGTAGATGGAAAAGAGGAGCGAATTTTTGGGGGAAGAAGCAGAGGCTTAGCACACACCCATGTGCTTGCCATGTATAGTCATGCACAGTAATTAGAAGCGAGTGGGGTTTTCAGGTTTAAGTCTGTAATGCAAATACATTCAGCATCACTAAGGCTGGTTGCTCCTGCTGGAGTGTAGGCAGTCACAGAGAATACACACGGTGGTGGTCTGAAAAAAAAACAGCTTGGACATGTGCATTTAAATAAATTTAAAAAAAAGGTTTCAGAATGTGTCAGTCTGTAAAAGTGATTTCAAAGTGTAAAAAGAGATTTTCACTTGGCCCGAAAAAAAAAGAGCAGTAAGTGTGCTTTCAAATTGGCAAAGAAATTTCGTTTTGGCACTAATGTGAAAACATGACTCTGTGTGCATAGAAGAATTATAGGCAGAAATTTATTGCGTCTTGCTCTGGTGATTTCACAGTTGCAGTAGATGGAAAAGAGGAGCGAATTTTTGGGGGAAGAAGCAGAGGCTTAGCACACACCCATGTGCTTGCCATGTATAGTCATGCACAGTAATTAGAAGCGAGTGGGGTTTTCAGGTTTAAGTCTGTAATGCAAATACATTCAGCATCACTAAGGCTGGTGGCCCCTGCTGGAGTGTAGGCAGTCACAGAGAATACACACGGTGGTGATCTGAAAAAAAAAAAAAGCTTGGACATGTGCATTTAAATAAATTTTAAAAAAAGAGCAGTTTGTGTGCATTGAAAATGGCAAAGAAATTTCGTTTTGTGACTATTGTGAAAAGAAATGTAGTAATATATTTAAATACAATAAAGGATTTTTTTTTTAGTTTTTTTCAGGTATTGCTGAAGAACAGTGAACAAAATTTAAGATGCCTACAAAATCTCGAGTTCAAAAAACTCTAAAAAAAAAACTATATTTGAGGACAACTGGAGGACCAAAGTTAGTAGAAGATGCTGATGTTGGGAAAAAGAAAAAATCTTCTGGTAAGCAAAAAAGACAATTCCTAAACAAAATATTGAAAACAAACAAAAATGTACAAAATGTCTGTTCTCGGAAAAATGTAACAAAACCTACAGAACAGCAAAAAATTGAGGATTTAGTTAATGCAAATATACCTTCTGCAATTGAAAAGTTTAACATAAACAGAAAAACAGCATTTAAAGAGATACGTAGAAAAATGTTTCAGAGAAGAGTTATGTCCAATTTGATAAAGGATATAAAGAAATATAAGCAGAAAGCTAAATATTATAAGAGAAAAAAAGAAATTGAAGCCATTGCAGCAAAAGCATTAGAATTAAAAAGGAAACTATTCATATTAATTTTGAATAGGATGCGTACATTAGATAAAATGGTTAATGTACTGAAATCACAAAGCAAAAGCAAAAGAGTAGTGAACAGAACAAACTTTTGTAAAGTGTTTTTAGGAAAGTGGATGCATAGTTCAAGTAGTGAACCTTTTTTTAATGAAGAAAGCTATTTTCAAAGCAATAGTTTGCTGCATGCAGTTGACACCAGAGGTCGTTCATACGAAGTAAAAAACGGTTGCATAATGGAGAAGGAGATAATGGTTCCAAGAGATGAGGTACAAGTGATGGCAGATGAGGCAATGGGGAGACGTCCTAAAGCCCCAGTGTACACTTGGAATTGTAGTAGTATTTGCACTGTGCGTCAGGAATCTATTGACAGATTTCGAGAGTTTCTAAGAGAATATAGTAAAAAAAGTGTAAAACAAAAGATTAAGGTGCTTCAAAGTCTGGATCCATGCAGAGTGAGAGAGAATACTGGTTTGCAGGGTCATTCTCTTGCTTGTCTATCTAGAAAAGTGTGCAATAGTGTTTTCCATCATTTTAGGATGCTGGCTGTTCATCATACTGAAATAAGAAAGTTTGTGAGACGGTTGTATTTTGCCAAAAGTCCAGCAATAAAGTTAAATGAATTGAATAGGGCTCTGTTCCGAGGAACGGTATCAGATGTAGAGAAGGTTGTTGATGAAATTCAGTTTTGTTACTTTGGTCCTGAACAAAACAGTGCAGAGAAGGACACAATAAATGAGGCAGAAGTGGAAGAGAATGTAGAACCCTCTGTAAGTAACACATTTAATGATCACATAACAAAATTTGCAATAGTCTCTAATGAAAGACCAAATGTTACTTGTATTTGTTGCCGCAGAACTCATTATAGAAAACAAACTAGGAATGTTGATCTCTACAGAAAGAGTGAAAATGAAGATAATTATAAGTGGATGGATTTTGCCACATATATATTTCTTGAAAATTGTTTTGAATTGGGTGAAGATCAGCGTATTTGCAAATACTGCTACAACAAGTTAGAGGAAAATAGAATGCCGACCAGAGCTGTACATAATAATTTAGAATTGGATGCTATTCCTGCTGAACTTTCTGAATTAAATACATATGAGTCTATACTCATTCAATGTGTTCATCCGTTCCAGACCATAGTACGTATGGAGCCCAAAACTGGTAAATTACCTCCTTCAGATTTACAGAGAGGTTTAAAAGGTAGAGTGGTGTATTTGCCCTTGGATTTGAAAAAAAATATGGAAACTATTGATGCAGATACTTTGGAAACTGAACCATTAATTATTCTGGTTAATGGTGTCCCTACAAAGAATAAGAAGATTTGGCAGGAGCTGGTAGATGTGCGGAAAGTACAAAGAGCAAATTTGTATTTGAAAAAAAATAACAAATGGTATGAATCAATTTATATAGAAGAAGAAGAAGAAGAAGAAGATTTACAAGGAGACACAGAAACACCAACTGGACAAATTGAAAAAGTGGACAAGTCAAAGGAAGAAGAAATTTATGAACATTTTAGCATACATCCTCTCCATTCGAAAGAAGTTATGGGAGACAATATTGATCTCTTTCAGATGAAGAAAGCAAAAGGAAATCCTGTGAGTGTATGGGAGGAGAGCTTGGAAGCTCGATGTTTTCCCCAGCTGTTTCCTAAAGGAAAAGGAGGACGATACGATGAACGTCCGGAACAGATTCCAGCTTCTGAGTATCGGACTACAAGACTATATGCTGAAGATCCCAGATTTCGACAAAGTATCCCTTATTTGTTCCATCTTTTATTTGAAAGCGACTTGTCTGCACTGTCTTATGCAGTAATTCACATTTTAAAAAGTGGAGTACATTTACAAAATGTGTCTGCTAAGGATTTTATGGAGAAAGTGCAGCACCGAGATGATCATTTGGAAACACAACTGATCAATCTGATGGCTTGTCAGCGTGGGACAAATGAATATTGGTACCGACGCCATGGTGAACTAAAATGCATGTTACGCAACTTAGGAACACCAACATGGTTCCTTACCCTAAGCTGCGCCGAGTACGCTTGGGATGATTTACTGGATTTTCTACGAGAGGCCAATTCAAACATTGAAAACATCGAATACAAGACAGCAGGAGAACTGTGCTCATTGGATCCGGTTAATGTTTGCAGATATTTCAATCATAGATTTGAGGCTATGATGTCCTTCATCTGCAATAAAAAAAATCCACCCCTTGGAGAAGTAGTGGATTTCTTTTGGAGAAAAGAGTACCAGGCAAGAGGTGCTCCTCATATTCATATGCTGCTGTGGATCAAGGATGCCCCAAAGTTTGGAACAGATACTGATGAAGCAGTGTTATCTTACATTGAAGAATATGCAACATGTGCTATACCTAAAAACACAGAAGAGAACAAGTTAAAGGAGCAAGTTCTACGTTTCCAAAGTCATCGGTGTGGAAAATACTGTCGACGGAAATACAAGAGCAAAGAAAAATACTACACTAAATGTCGATTTGGATTTCCTAGACCTGTTCTTACAAATGGAAGAGTCAACAGTTTTATGTCAGCTGTGAGACATACTATCACAAGAAAATCACCTAAGAATACCTACAACCTTAAAAGAAAAGAAGAATCAAAAAATATAAATGACTACAACCCAGTCATTTTATCCATGTGGAACGCTAACATGGATATACAGTATGTTGCTGACAATTCCATTGCTGTTGCTCGATATGTAACGTCTTACATTACGAAATCAGAAAAAACAGAATTGAAGGAAATGTGGGAAGAGATTTCTCACGAGAAGACTGTCAGTAAGAAGCTGTACAGTTTTAGTTTGAAGATGTTATCGCATCGAGAAATTGGATCCTACGAATGTTCAGATAGGTTATCTTCTGCAAGTCTCTACTCGAAGTCAAGAAGAATAATTTGGGCAAGTTTAGGCCTTGCAGCAATGAGAAATCGGGTACTGAAATCTGTTGGAGAAATTGAATATTTGGCCGAGAATGACCCAGAAAGTACAGACATATTGAAAACAAACATGTTGGACACATATTATCCCAAGAGAAGTCATCATCTGGAGAACATGTGTCTCTATGAAGTGCTGCAGAACTACATTTATTCACGGAAAGCTGCAGAAGACATCAACAGTGGAAAATATAAAGTTGTTGGTGAAGAAGGATGTTTGGTGAAGCAAACCAAAGGAAGTTTGATAAATCACCGGAAGCTGAGTTGCGACACTACCGACAAGAAAGAATTTTACTACTTGGCTCTTTTACAGTTGTTTAAACCATGGCGTACAGAGGATGAACTACTGGGAGAATTCCAGAGCTATGAAGATTCTTTTAATGCTTGCAAAGACAGCATACAATGCAGTACATTCTCAACTTATCTGCAAATGTTAAATGAAGAAATTGAACAGGAAACTACAATTGCAGCAGAAATAGCTAGAGACAGTTCTCAGGACAGCCAAAGTTCAGGAACACACAGTCAAGATCCCCTAGGACAACCAATCGTTGAAAATGAAGCATCAATAGCCATGAATGAAGTGGAAACGGCTATGAATCTAGCTCAAGAAGAATTTATAGACTTAGAAAATTTGGAAAGACAACTGAATCAAGAGCAGCAACAAATTTATGAAGAGATCAGAAACAAAATTGATCACGGATTTCTACATATCAAAAAAGAGTGCTCATGCACATCATTTCATCCAATCAGGATGTATGTAAGCGGACAAGCTGGCACTGGAAAAAGTTTCCTAATTAAAGTCATCAGAAGCTACCTAAAGCAAAAAACGGATTCTACTTTGTCTTGTGTGGTTACTGCTCCAACTGGGTTAGCAGCATATAACATAAAAGGAATCACCTTACATCGTTTGCTAATGTTACCAGTGGAGCATGAGAACAAAATACAATTCAACAAGCTAACTGGAGAAGCATCCTTGGAAGTTTCACGAGTATTGAAGAAGATGCAAGTTCTCATTATTGATGAGGTGAGCATGGTATCAAACTTAATGCTTGCCTTTGTGCATTTAAGAATGCAGCAAATTTTGAAGACAGACTATGACGTGTTATTTGGTGGAAAACACGTCATAGTTTTTGGGGATCTTTTGCAACTTACTCCAGTTAAAGGACAACCAGTGTTTAATACTGTGACACATGAAGACACGAAGAAGTCATTGGGAAGCATTGGAAATACAAATATTTGGTCCTTCTTTGAGTACAAGGAACTTACAACTAATATGAGGCAAGCAAACGATGAAGAATATGGAAGTATTCTGAAAGATATCAGGATTGGACTACTCACAGATGTTGGGAAAAAAGCATTACAGAGTCGGCTGCTACATAATTTATTTCCAAAGGAAGAAATAGTTGCAGAGAAAATATACAAGAATATTGCAGAAAACAAAAGTGTCATCTGCTTAATGCCAACTCTACGTGAATGCTCAATATTTAATGAGGAGCTTTTGAAATTGGAAAAGGAAGACATCAGGAAATTGGAAGCAGTGGACAAAATTGAGGATGGAAGAATTACAGTCACAGTAACAGGCAAACTGAAAAATAAATTGGACTCACTAGAGAAGAACATCTCCAAAACAGCAGGATTAGAAAAAAATCTTTATGTTTGCATGAACTGTAGAGTGTTTTTAAGGAGAAATTTGGATGTTGAGAAAGGCTTAGTGAATGGAGCGATGGGAAGAGTTGTGGGTTTTATTAATTATCAGAAAAAAGAAGGAATTGAATGTTTACAGATAAAATTTGATCAGATAGAGGAAGTTAAAGACATTTGTCGTTGTTCAGTTCGTTTCATGCTTGTGAAAGACTTATATGTACGTAGGAAGCAGTTTCCGTTTTCACTAGCATATGCTGTAACTATCCACAAGTCTCAAGGATTGACTGTAGATTGTGCATTTGTGAACATTGGTTCAACTGTGTTCAAAGAAGGTATGGCATATGTAGCTTTGTCACGAGTCAAAACATTATCAGGTTTATTCATGATAGACTTTGATGACTCAAAAGTTAGTGCTGATACAAACTGTGTAAAGGAGTATAATAGATTAAGAAGAAGCTATGCTCCTCATTTAGGTCAGTATCCTGTGTTGGAGAAACGTGTAGTTTCTCGTAAAAGGAGAAATGAGAATATCTGTAATGAAGATGTAGAGAAGAGGAAAAAAAAGAGGAGTGATGTAATTGCAAGCAAAAAGAATAAGGAAAATGAAGAACAGGTTGTAGGATGTCATTTTGAAAATAGCTCTGGTGTCAACTGCTACGCTAATGTAGTGCTGAATGTTGCATTTTATCTGGAAAGTTTGCAAGAGCAGATAATAGTAAATCAGGGAAAAAGATTCTGTTCAGAGCTCAGTCTCCTTTTTCAAAAGCTGAGTAAAGATAAAACTCAAATAGAAAGTGCTACTGAAATTAGAAAACTTTTAGATGTATGTTCAGGACGAACACAGTTTTCTCAAAATGAACAGCAAGATGCACACGAATTTTTGATGTATTTTCTTCAGGTAGTGGAAGAAGAAGGAGTTCCCATTGACATTTTTTTTGGTCTCTCTTATAAATGGGAACATAGTTGTGATAATTGTTATAATATATGTGGCTCTATTGTTGATAATGAAAGGTTTATTTATTTGACATTGCCAGAGAGTAAAACAGTCACTTTTGCAAAATTAGTTAAAGATGCTAATCATAGCATGAAATGTGGTGAGTGTAATTCTGACATGTTTTCAACATTAATTTTAAGGGAATACGGACAGTATGTAATTTTAATGATGCAACGATGTAGAGCTGATGGATCAAAATTGGATACTTTAATAAAGAAGTTTACAGGACAGCAATTATCAATTTCAGGAAAAACTTTTGTAACTGTTGCAATAATTTTCCATGATGGACCTACTGTTACTTCTGGACATTACACAGTTTATCTAAAATGTGAAAAAGGCTGGACACTGTGTAATGATTCCAAATTGATTTTCAAACAACGTTTGCCTTTTGATTTAGCAAATTCCTATCTAATCTTCCTGAAACCTAAATTTTAGAGAGATTTGGCAAGATCTGGACAAAATAATTTTACCATTTTACTGGATTACCATTGCAATTTTGTAGAAAAAAGATTTTTAAAATTATCATTTGGCCTAAAGGAAAGATAACCAATTGTAATGTGGACTTTTTTAAATTTTAATGCAATTTTCAAAAACCAATAATTTAGAGATAATCGGTAACTTCTGCACATTTTAATTTATGGAATGCTATTGGACTGCCATTGGAAATTTTTTCAAAAATGATTTAAAAAATTACTATTTGGCCATGTGGAAAAGTAAGCAATTCTATTGTGGACTAAATAAATTATTCAAAAAATTTTCGTGAACCAAAATGTTACAGAGAATTGGTGAGATCTGGACAGATTAAACTTTAGAATTTTAATGGTTTTCCCTTGGAAATTTATTCCAGGAAAAAAAAAAAATACTATTTGGCCTAAAGGAAATAAAATCAGATGTATTTTGGAGTTATTTGAGATATAATATTGTGATTATACTTCTGAAACAAACATATCAGACGGTATTTTAAAGAAAAAAGTATTGTTTTTAGATGATATTTTTTTAGAATAATATGCATTTCTGTAATGATAAGTTTAAGTGAGAAGACATTCTGGGCTTTTTTAATACAATCTTTGTGATTGTTAATTTTTTTTGCCCGCTGTAAAATGATGAATGCAATTGCTTTCACAATTAATAGTGAAATGCAATATATTCTGAAAACAGCAAAAATAAGGCAAAAATATTTTTTTTAAAAAAATGTAAATATGTGTATTGTATTATAAAATGGATAAAAAATATTAATACTTTTTTCTTTATTTTCAGATCGATATAGAAAATTTTCGGAAACTACAACCATTTTAAAAACTATTTTTAAAAAAAACAAATGAATAAATATTTTTTTGAGTGAGTATGGTAAGTTAAAAATAAAAATTGTAGTCTCTCAAGGACTTTGTAATGAGATAAATGATTTTTAGTGTTTTTTTTTAAAAAATAAAAAAAAGGTACGCTTACCGTACGCGTACGGTAAAAAAAAAAAAAAAAAGTTTTTAAAAAAAAAGAAAAAAAAAGATGAAAGATAAGGTTGGCTCTTAAAAGAACCGTTGTGTTCATGCAGGGACAGAGGAAAGAAAGATTGGGAATATTAGACGGTACGACAAGTGTGCTGATCTATTTTACTGTTCACCAGGGAAACACTGGTCTCCCTATAAGTAATTAGATCGTGACAAGTGGCGCACCGTACTTCAACCCTCGCAAACCGAGGGTTAATTTCCAGAGGGCCAGCAAAAGGAGATTCTCCCCCCACAGATGAAGGGCTCACCTGACCTGCAGAAGAAGGAGTCTGCCCTGCAGATGATGGTCCAGGCTGAGCTGCTGTGGATGTACTGGCTCGTCTTTCTGAAGAGTTACCTCCAAAAAGATGACCATGTGTCCTTCTGTGTACTTCCTGGAGGTGTCTCTTCATGGTGTGATTCCCAAAGGAATACTTCCTGTTAGGATTACCTCTAGAAAGTACACGCTTACACAGCTTGCAAGTAACTAAGGGTGCATTCACCTTTTGCTGGCCTTCTGGAAAAGTAAAATACTCCCAAACGTAAGAAGGCTTTACTTTCCTCGCTCTCTGCCTCAAGACAGTGCTGCTGGTGCTAGCCTCACTCTCAGAAGAGCTCTGCTGTTCTGCCATCGTATCCCAAAGACAAACCAGCTCCTTCTCCCAAGGGATCACAAGCAGAAATGAGGGGAATGGGTGTGGTGTAGGAGAGTTCTAGAACTGAAAGTAGTTTCAACCAATCAAAAGTTGTGTTTCAAGATCACATGACCTACCGTACGCTTACGGTACGCTTACGGTACGCTTACGGCAAAAAGTACGCGTGCGCGTAAAAAAGACACGCGCTTGCGCGCATGCGCATAACAGTCATTTCCCGGCACTTCCGCGTAACGTGCGCGTGTTGCGTAAGCGCGCACGCGTCCCACGCACAGTACGCGCGGCTACGCAAAGTACGTAACTATACGCAAGCAGCGTAGATAGATTACGGGCGTTGCGTAAACCGTACGCTTACCGTGAGCTTACGGTACGCGTACTATAAAAAAAAAAAATAAAAAAAAAAAAAAAACTGGAAATAAATTTTACATGTTTATTTTAAAAAATATATATAAAAAAAATATTTAAGGATTTTAAAAATTTAAGCATAGTCTTTATAAAAGATAAGAAAATTAAATTAAAAATATGTTTGAAAAAAATGAAGAATAAAAAAAAAAATAGCATATAAAAAACCTTGCAAATTCACTGAAAAAACCATGGGTTTCACACACGTTATATTTAGGAATTAGCATTTAAAAAACCTTGCAAATTCACTGAAAAAACCATGGGTTTCACACACGTTATAGTTAGGAATTAGCATTTAAAAAACCTTAGAAATTCACTGAAAAAACCATAGGTTTCACACACGTTATAGTTAGGAATTAGCATTTAAAAAACCTTAGAAATTCAGTGAAAAAACCATAGGTTTCACACATGTTATAGTTAGCTGGACATTTTACTCGTAAAAAACCAATGAAATTGCCCCGTTATAGTTAGTTCAGCTAACTATAACTCGCGCGCCCGCAATGCACTGCTGATGACGTCACATATTACATCACTCATGACATGGTCAGTGACATCACTCATGACATCACTGATGACATCTCAAATGACATCACTGATGACATCACTGATGACATCATCCTTGTGATAGAGTGGCAGACCTCCTCTCACCTTAATATAAGCTTTGATACACACATTCAAAAATAGAGACTAAAAATTTCAAAACAATGGACATACCAATACCAGTTACAACAACCTCTTCAGTAATTCTAAGATCCACATACACATCCACTCATTCACCAACAGTCCTATACAGTCACTCATACATGTACTCACTCATCATATGTACTCATACATCTATACATCCTGTTACACAATGCCACTCATCCATAGAGTTACTCACACACATAGTCACTCATGCTAATAAAGAATAAAACATACATTTACTTGCATATACAGTAATACACACACCACCATACTTACTTCTACGGAAACTTACACATACTTAGTCTTTTAAACAATCACTTATAGAAACACATACTTATTCATACAGGAACTCTTTCAATCTCTCCCTCTCACATATACTCACATATATACACCAATAGTCACATATACTAGTTAAAAACATATGTAGTTACACATAAAGACACTATTGAGACAGTCATTCACTCACTAACACACCCATACATACACTCATCCACCCATACAGTCCTGCACACATGCTGTCTTCAACACATACAAACAGTGAGTCACTCATTCATGCATCTATGCACTACGTAATACCCCCCACCGTACCATACAGACACTCAGACTGATACTCAAAAAAACAACTAATAACCTATATAGACACCCATGTAGCTACTCACCAACCCATGCAGCCACTTATACACAAAGTGAGAGATACACTTAATCAGTCAGTAACACAATCAATTTTTCAAAAACAAATCATCCATTTAGACACTTATATACCCATTTATTCTTCCATCGACCTTGAGATACACATATATAAAACATATTTATTTTTCTGAAAAACACACATTCACTGGATGATGTCATCAGTGATGTCATCAGTGATGTCATTTGAGATGTCATCAGTGATGTCATGAGTGATGTCACTGACCATGTCATGAGTGATGTAATATGTGACGTCATCAGCAGTGCATTGCGGGCGCGCGAGTTATAGTTAGCTGAACTAACTATAACGGGGCAATTTCATTGGTTTTTTACGAGTAAAATGTCCAGCTAACTATAACATGTGTGAAACCTATGGTTTTTTCACTGAATTTCTAAGGTTTTTTAAATGCTAATTCCTAACTATAACGTGTGTGAAACCTATGGTTTTTTCAGTGAATTTCTAAGGTTTTTTAAATGCTAATTCCTAACTATAACGTGTGTGAAACCCATGGTTTTTTCAGTGAATATATATATATATATATATATATATATATATATATATATATATATATATATATATATTATCTACTGGCGGTCGCCAGTAGATAGTTATAGTTAGGACCTATTTTCCATAGGAATTCCGCAACATTCTATTCCCAATAAATCTGGCACCGGCTGACGAATCTTTGCGAAATTTTCCAAACTTTTGGCCAGCTCCGCTCCTACCTAGGGGTCGGCGAGATTTCCGTTCCGCTCGCGGAAATTGCGACAATTTTGCGTTCCACGCGGAATGCGAAAATGTCGAAACTTCCGCGATCCGCGACCGGAACGGACATATGCAGGACAGGATTCATTCTGGCACGATGCTCCTGTCACAAACATTAAACCTCAACAGGAAGCACTTACAGATATAAATAAAGCAGGTGCCCGAGTTGGAGCTCAAATTCAGTAACGCATTCATCAGCACAATACATTCGGGAGTAGCTAGGTCGAGGCTGGGCAGGTGGGGTTTTCTCCCCACATCTACCGTCAAAAATTAGCTGTGATCCTCGATGGAGCTCTGTGCATCCACGACTTTCTCGAGCTCAACCCCCGTGTAACTCCTGACGTCAGGAGGTTCTGTCTCCTCATCTGCTGCTCTGATCGGTCTCTGGCCCTTTAAACAAGCGGCATGTGAACTGCATGGAAGCCCCGCCACACACACCAGCGGTGGGCAATGTCTTCCCGCCCTTTCCCCCACTATGACGGACAGCTGACTCGAGGGCACCCAACCGGAAGCACTAATTTCCGCGATCACGCAAAATATCGCAAGATCGCGGAGATTTTGTGTCGTTTCGCGATATTTGGCGAAAGGCACTTCCGGTAATTCCGCCCACCCCTACTCCTACCCTGAAAGTTTCGTGGTGATTCGTCAAGCGGGGGCCGAGAAAAAAGGGGGGTCCCAAAACAGGTTTTCCCCATGCAATTTCCCATAGGATCTGTTGTCGCAGCTACAGCCTGAACCGCTGAACGGAATTACACCAAATTTGGCAAAGAGGTAGTCCTCAGTTCAGACTCGTGCCTTTTGCATAAATGGTGTGAATCCGTTCAGTAGTTCCTGAGAAAATTAGAGTTAAAAGTACTTATATATATCTATGGCCGGGGAGGATCCGCGGGCCCTACCCGCACCGTAAGCGCACCCTCCCCGAACCGAGCGCGCACCCTCCCGATTGCGCGCTGAATGCTAATTGGCTGTTGAGTGTCTGTCTACATTCGAAACTAGGAACTGTTGGCGGCCATTTTCTACCTCGGTAGAAGCGGGGCTGAAGAAGCAAGGGGAATAAGTGTGTAAAACATATAAAGGGGGCAGAGTGGAAATACTCTGACCCTGTAGAGGTGCTTAGGGGGTCCCAGAAGGACCCCCTGGGGCCCCCTTTTAAAAAAAAAAACAGCAAAATGCGCGCACGGCGCATCCTATCGCGTTTGGTGCATGGATCCTCTCGCGTTGGGTGCGCGGATCCAAGGAAAAAAAATTGAAAAAAGACAAGAAATCATTGGTTGTATGACAACTTTCTACACTGAAAGGTAGGGTGTATATTTCTGTTTTTTAAAGGCATGATTCTTATTGGTTAACAAAAACTGATTGTAAGGAACATTATATATGATAAGCTGATATGTTGAAATGTCAAGCACACTTGCTGTCTTCTTTAGCAACATTTTGTGCTGAACTTGTGACCTGTGTGCTCAGTGCAGTGTTCCATGACCTGTTTCTATGATAACAGGCAGAAGGCAGATTGGGGGAAGGGTTGAAATGTATTTCATTTGGTTGAAATGGTTAACCAATAGAAATGTGTGTTTGTTTTTGAATTTATGTGTGAAGGATTGTGATTTGATGTTTACATGTATATGTGTGGAAAATGAAAGGGAAACTTTTCCATTCTTTGTTTTTGCTGAGAGGTGCAAAGTGCAGAGATTCTGTAAAAGAAAATCTGGCGTGTGACTGATATACTTCTTCATCTACAAAACAACTTGAAAGGTGAGTTATTTAATTGTGAGGTGATGTATGTAGACTATTTTGATTGTAATCAGACTAATGTATTTCTCCTGCTAAAGTGTAGGGAGTACTTTTTTTCTCTACAATCTTATTGACAGTGTGTGTGCATGTAGAAACCATTCTGTGATAAGCATTTGTGTTTTTCATGTGTTTGCAGACAGATAACTGTGCTGTTTTTATATTTTGGTAGAATTAGAAACCAGTCATTGTTTATGAATTTGTGAAATGAGTTATGTTTCTATATTAAAATGTAGTACTCCTTCTAGATGAAGAAATGTGTTTTGGTATAGTGCAAGGGATAGTGTTGTTTGTCTAGAATCACACAGTGAGTATGTGTGCATTTGGGAACCACTGTGAGAGAAGCATTTGGTAACATTGTGTATTTGCTGACAGATAACTGTTTTAAAACCTGTCATGTTGTCAAGTTTTAGTAGCATTAGAAGCCAGTCTTTGCTTATGCATTGATAAAATGATTCATGCTTTGACACTAATGTGCTGTACTTTAATATGTAGATTGTGTGTAGTCTCCTTACCCCTTGCACAGTAGTGAATGAGTTTTGGTAAGCTGCTAGGGATAGTGTTGCTTGTCTAGAATCACACTGTGAGTCTGTGTGCATTTGGGAACCGCTGTGAGAGAATCATTTGGTAACATTGTGTATTTGCTGACAGATAATTGTTTTAAAACCTGTCTTGTTGTCAAGTTTTAGTAGCATTAGAAGCCAGTTTTTGCTTATGCTTTGATTAAATGAGTCAGGCTTTGACACAAAAGTGCAGTCCTGAAATATGTAGATTGTGTGCAGTTCCCTTATCACTTCCACAGTAATTAATGATTTTTGGTAAACTCCTAGGTATAGTGGTTGTTGTCTAGAATCACACTGTGAGTCTGTGTGCATTTGGGAACCACTGTGAGAGAAGCATTTGGTAACATTGTGTATTTTCTGGCAGATAACTCTTTTAAAACCTGTCATGCTGTCAAGTTTTAGTAGCATTAGAAGCCAGTCTTTGCTTATGTGTTGATTAAATGAGTCATGCTTTGACACTAATCTGCTGTACTTAAATATGTAGATTGTGTGCAGTACCCTTACCTCTTCTAGACTAGTGAATGAGTTTTGGTAAACTGCTAGGGATAGTGTTGCTTGTCTAAAATCACACTGTGAGTCTGTGTACATTTGGGTAAGGATTGTGATAGAAGCATTTGGTAACATGGTGTACTTGCTGACAGATAACTGTTTTAAAATCGGCCATGTTGTCAAGTTTTAGTAGCTTTAGAAGCTATTCTTTGCTTATGCATTGATAAAATGAGTCAGGGTTTGACACTAAAGTGCAGTACCATGTACTATTCTCTTCACTGTGCCAGAAGTGAACATTTAAAAGTTTTACCCAGTCGTAGCAGTAGTCTGATGATTTAGTCCGTTTCCAAGTACTCATGTTGTGAACCATACATTACCACATAGACTGCTTCAAATGTCTATGCAGTATGCATGCAGTCTTCAAACATACTATACACTTGTCTTACACATCTTCAATTCCCTAATCGGTATCCATACAGTCCAGCAAACATCCTGTCACTCCCTATGCACTCCTCTAGTGACCCATTCAGTACCAAGTACTAATCCATTCACTGTGTCAAAAGCCAACCACTTATAAATTCACCCAGGCACTCTCTTTGCAGTACTCTAATCATTCTGTCAGTTCCCAAGTACTCATGCAGTGAGCCAGGCCTTGGCACATAGACTGCTTCAAATGCCTATTCACTATGCATGCAGGCCTCTAACCACCTACACAGTTGTCTTTCACACCTTCAATTCCCAAGTCAGTATTCACACACTTCTAGCAAACACCCTGTCACTCACCCAGTGTGTCTCCTTATAGTACTGTAATCATTCAGTCAGTTAGCATGTAGTCTTTTAGTGAGGTAGGCTTTAGGGCATGAACTGCTTCAAAGTAGTATGCACTATGCATGTAGTGTTTTAACCATCGTCACACTTGTGGTTCAGGGCTATAGTTTCTTAGTCAGTTTTTATATAAAACGTGTTTGTACAGTAATAGAATAGTATAAATTTGAAAGTTATTAATATACATTTATTTGTGATTCTTTTTTACAGATACAGAACAGGAGTGTTTCTCATCCGTTTGCACTCTTCTCGTGCAAGATTATTTGGATGAAGGGTCCTTCGGTGTTTCATCATACTTGCCATGCCGTACGAGTATTTCTTGTTGGGATCCCCTTGCAACAGAACTCTTTTGCAAATCTTGCACGTGACCAAGGTGGCATTGATCTTTGTTTGCCCCTCGGGAAAAGTAAAACATTTCCACACCACTGAAGGAAAAAGTTGTGGGCGTGGTGCGTCCTCCAAAAATTCATCCTTAGATTCGGTGAATATTTTAAAGCGACAACATTTACAGTTTTTATAAGTTAAACTTATAAAATTTTGTTAGCTGTAAGCATTTTATATATCTGTGATTTGTATCTTGTGGTATTTTGTTGAGAATAGCATGTTGTTGTTTTTTTAACAATCTTTTTGATTGTTTTTTTTTTGCCCGCTGTTAAGTGATGAGTACGATTGAATCACTATTTTTAGTGAAATTTAATATATTCTGAGAACAGCAAAAAAGGCAAACAAATTACTTTGTGGAAATTATGCTGTGTTGTAAAAAATGTATTATTACATGTTATAATTTGTTTTTCCTTTTCTTTCACAGATCCAAATTTAAAAATAAGCAATTTATATGAATTTAGATTGCAATGAAAATCTGAAAGAAATGTATACCATTTTTTATTGCTATTACTGTGAAGGTAAGTTTAACTAAGTCTCAATATGCAAAATGAAGAGGTCTGCAAGAAGCTACAAAGTTGAAACACGTTTCTAAAAACACTGGGCCCGATTCACAGAACTAACTTAAGACAAAATCCTAAACTTACTACCATTTTGGTATTCACAGAAGGCACTTACTCATTTTGGTATTCACAGAAGGCACTTACTCATTTCGGTATTCACAGAAGTTAGGAGTCCTAACTTCAGGACTCCTAAATGCCTTCTGTGAATACCGAAAGTCTTAAAATTAGGATTTTTCTCAGTTTAGTAGTAGTATAGTTAGGACTCCTAACTTTAGGACTCCTAAATGCCTTCTGTGAATACCGAAAGTCTTAAAATTAGGATTTTTCTCAATTTAGTAGTCCTAAATTCAGGACTCCTAACTTTAGGACTCCTAAATGCCTTCTGTGAATACCGAAAGCCTTAAAATTTGGATTTTTCTCAGTTTAGTAGTAGTATAGTTAGGACTCCTAAATGCCTTCTGTGAATACCGAAAGTCTTAAAATTAGGATTTTTCTCAATTTAGTAGTCCTAAATTTAGGACTCCTAACTTTAGGACTCCTAAAGGCCTTCTGTGAATACCGAAAGCCTTAAAATTAGCATTTTTCTCAGTTTAGTAGTAGTATAGTTAGGACTCCTAACTTTAGGACTCCTAAATGCCTTCTGTGAATACCGAAAGTCTTAAAATTAGGATTTTTCTCAATTTAGTAGTCCTAAATTTAGACTTAGGACTACTAAATTGAGAAAACTCCTAATTTTAAGACTTTCGGTATTCACAGAAGGCATTTAGGAGTCCTAAAGTTAGGAGTCCTAACTATACTACTACTAAACTGAGAAAAATCCTAATTTTAAGACTTTCGGTATTCACAGAAGGCATTTAGGAGTCCTAAAGTTCAGACTCCTAACTTCTGTGAATACCGAAATGAGTAAGTGCCTTCTGTGAATACCAAAATGGTAGTAAATTTAGGATTTTGTCTTAAGTTAGTTCTGTGAATCGGGCCCACTCTGTTTATACCTATGTAGTTTTGAAATCTGACCATAATCAAATATCATGTGACCTGCAAAAAAAGAGATTTGAGGGGTTCATAATATTTCCCATTGTAGCTATTGAAGGACCGCAATTATTTCAATCATTCTTCTTTGAACATCTTTGTAGACAAAACTTAGTGCTTACCTTCTATCATTCGCAAGGAATTTTTAAACTGGAAATATGTAACTTTTTGTAACATAGTTATTGCGCAAGACACTCTTTCATGTTTACAAAGAGAGGAAAAGGCACTCTGTGCACTTTTTATACTCCATGTAAATACAACCTCATTATGCACACCAGTTTGCGTTGAAAGGGTGTTCTATAAGTGTTTTTGTGCATGATTGCACTGAATACTCATAGAACAAGACACATGTCTAGATTTGTCAGAAATCATAAATCTCGATTTGTGTGTGAATGCTGCACCATTCTAAAATTGGTGTAGGAAAGCACAACAAGGAGAATTGTTTTCATTTCTCCACATTTTTATATCTTCAATGCGTGCTACAATGCTCACCATACATTGAAGGAGAAAAATGCCTTTACTGATTGTTTTTGTGCAGGAAGGTGTGTCTTCCTGCACAAAAACAAACAGCTCATGACACAGATATCCTTGCACTATGGTGCAAGGGTGCCTGTGTCACCCCATGGCTGCAGTTTAAGCAGTCGTGCAGAGAGAAGCATAGATTTGCAACATATTTATGTACATATGTTGCATCCCTGTGCTTTGGAAGTACTACAGCACACTGTAGTTAAAGAGGTTACTGTGTGATGCTGCAGCACTTCCTCATAGTTCTGCACTTATACATTCACCATACGCTACTAATGCATTCATTCACTCAATTACGTTCTACACATACATTCATCTAAACTTTCACACACTAACAAAGAAATTTAGCTCTTTTTTTAAACCAGGAAAGTTAGTTCTTACAAGAACTTTTTTTTTCTTCTTTCTTCTTTTATATTTTTTGGGGTTTTCTGAACAATTTTTAAATTTTTTTGGTTTTTCTGCAAAAAATCAAAACAAAAAACAAAACAGGAGGAACCAAACAGTGAACTTCAGGGAACAATAATTTTTTTTTTTTTAAATCTAGCAAATGTGACTTTCTTGCCGGCGGCAGATCAGATCGATCGACTGCTCACCGTAACACAAAGTCGCATTGCACTGCAGAGCACTTTTAAATATTGAAATTGAGGACGGATGTCCACGTTTTTGGCTGATAGATGCACTCTTGAAGTGCTCGGCTGCGATGAGGTGGAAGCAGGAGTGTTTCTCATCCGTTTGCACTCTTCTCGTGCAAGATTGTTCGGATGAAGGGTCCTTAGGTGCTTCATCATACTCGCCGTGCCGCACGAGTATTTCTTGTTAGGATCCCCTCGCGACAGCACTCTTTTGCAAATCTTGCACGTGACCAAGGTGGCATTGGTCTTTGTTTGCCCCTCGGGAAAAGTAAAACATTTCCACACCACTGAAGAAAAACTTGGTGTGCGTGGTGTCTCCTCCAAAAATTCATCCTCAGAGGTATGAGGAGATGCAGGTGATGTCTGCTGCCCTGAAGCCATTTTTAGTAGAAAAAAGTTAGAGCTAAGTGTAAACTTAGTCTAAAAAAATCTTCTTCTCTGCAAAGAGATGCTCCTCCAAAGAAGGTCAAAGAAGAAGGATTGAATTGGGTGGGGTCTTTCAATAGTTAGAAGAGGAGGTGTAATGAACCAATCAAATCTCTTTTTTTGCAGGTCACATGGGATCCGCGCACGCTGCGCATATGCAGCACGCACCGAGCGCGCATCCGCGAAATTGAATTAAAAAGAAATATAGGATTAGATGTACAAATATATTACTTTTAAGACTAGTTCAGAGTTTGTCTTCAATTAATATTCACATGAAATACATATATAAGTTTTTTTAAATGATAAATATTTTGCGGGATCCGCGCACCTACCGCATCATAGACGCAGATGATGCATCATGGAAGCGTGTAAACATCGCGTTACGTACATCGAACATGCCGCGTATAAGCTGGGAGTCGCATACCGGTCGCAATGCGATCGTGCACAAAACACGTACCCAAAGCATACCATGCGCGGATGCTACAGTGTAGGGATCGAGAACGGTGCGCATAGGGTGCGCGGATCCAAAAACATGGAAAAAAATATATAAAATAAAGTTTTGAACATATAGTTAAAAAAGTATTTTGAAAAATATAAAAAATATGTTTGAAAAACCAATTAAATTCAAATAATATTTTTTAATTTTTAAAAGAATTAATTGAAAAAATAAGTTAAAAAAATGGTGATAAAAAAGTATTTTAAGGAAAACATAATTAATGAAATTGACACACTGAATTTGAAAAATATAGGAATCCAATCAAAATCATTAAACATGATATCTTTAGAGATAAGTTATAGATTGGAATTAGCATTTAAAAAACCTTTGAAATTCACTGAAAAAACCATAGGTTTCATACACGTTATAGTTAGGAATTGGCATTTAAAAAACCTTTGAAATTCACTTAAAAAAACAAAGGTTTCAGGGGTGTTATAGTTAGGAATTGGCATTTAAAAAACCTGAGAAATTCACTGAAAAAACCATAGGTTTCAGGGGCGTTGTAGTGCGCTGGACATTTCCCTCGTACAAAACCCTAGAAATTCCCCTGTTATAGTTAGTTCAGCTAACTATAACCCCCCCTCCTGCAATGCACTGCTGATGACGTCACATATTACATCACTCATGACATGGTCAGTGAATGAAAGTCAGGGTAGGTTGTTGTACAGTGGGGCCGTGTACAGTGTTTGAAGATTACATGGAGAGGTGATGGAGATAGGAAAAGTGATACGTTCCTTTTACATGTACGCATAGTTTGAATCATGTGATCCTAAGTTGAGATAAATATGAATATGGTTTCTGGTTTGCATTTGGTTATAGTGAATGGTTTTTGTAGTTTCCGACTAGTGAATAATAAAAAGGTAGATATACTAAAATATATGGTAGTAAAAGTATTAATTATTGTCTGTTCTTATGGAATAGAAGTAGTTGGGGAGTGCTTCTTTAGAAGAGATGTTTTATAAATGTGTGAGAGATAAAAAAAATTAAATGTGCATTATATTTTCTGTATGACTTTGTTGACATTAGAAAACTACATGTGAGTATAAGTGATACTATTTGTCAGGCTGTGTTGCTGTGGCGGATATATGTAGATGTTGAAGTGGTTCGTGTGTTACTGATGGTGAGCTTCACTATCCCTTTTGAGACACTCGTCAATTTAATCATTCCATTTAATATCTTTAACATAGATACAGTAAAGGGACTGTATATCAAAAGTTTGGGAATTAGAACTTTGTTTACTCTCCCCATGCCCTGCTATACACTCTACAGAGTGTTTAAGTGACTTTCGTAACATATAGATGTCTAGCTAGTAAAGGTGGTGTAGTTCGACTGAGCCCATTTATAAACCGTGCTATGGGATGGTTTATGTTTTACCCACCAATTTGCATGTTTGAATACTTTTTGCTGATAAGTGTTCCGGCAGACACCTGTTAAAATTAACGTCGTATGTGGGTATAGTGGCGCTACTGAGAATGGTGGGGGTTTCTGTTTGATTTCGTATGGTTTAGCAAGGGCGGGGGTGGGTGTGGGGGAGATGGTTATGTTGGTGATTGAAACACAGAATATAGTAACGTGCAGATGTTGAGCTACTAACGGTGATCTAGTACCACTGGGAGAACTTATAAAGTGCCCTATGGTATGGTATATGTTTTACCCGCAAATTTGCATGTTTTAATACGGTTTGCTGATGAGCGTTTCGGGAGACATCTGTTGAAATTAAGCCTCTGTTTGGCTATAGTGGCGCTTCTACGTTTGCTTGGGATCTTTCTTTTATTGCGTAAAGTTAAGCAAGGGCGGGTGTTGAGGTGGTGTAGTGGTACTGTGACTATTTATAAACCGTCTTATGGTATGGTGTATGTTTGAGTTGCAAAATTGCAGGTTTTAATAGGTTTTGCTGATGAGCGTTCTGGCAGACACCTGTTGACATTAAGTCTATGTATGGCTATAGGGGCGGTAACAGGAGTGCAGGGGCACGTTGTTTGATTTCGTAAGGTTAAGCATGGGTATGGGTGGGGGTGGGGGATGTGCGTATGTTGCTGATTATAAGACGGACATTTGTAACGTGGGCATGTGTAGTTAGTAAAGGTAATGTACTTTGAGTGGGCCTATTTATTAAGTGTGCTATGGTAGGGCCCGATTCACAGAAATAATCTGAGACAAAATCCTAAACTTTATACTTTTGGTATTCACAGAAGGCATTTAGTAGTAGTAAAGTTAGGATTTTGTCTTAAGTCTGTCTTAAGTCTGTCTTAAGTCAAACTTAAGTCAAACTTAAGTCAAACTTAAGACAAAATCCTAACTTTACTACTACTAAATGCCTTCTGTGAATACCAAAAGTAGTAAGTTTAGGATTTTGTCTCAGATTAGTTCTGTGAATCATTCCCATATTGTTTATGTTTTTCCCGCGAATTTCCATGTTTGAATACTTTTTGTTGATAAGTGTTCCGGCACACACCTTTTAAAATTAAGTCTGTGTATGGGTATAGTGGCGCTACTAGGAATGGTGGGGGTTTCTGTTTGATTTTGTACAGTTAAGGAAGGGCAGGGGTAGGTGGGTATGTTTCTGATTAAAACACAGAATTTAGTAACATGCAGATGTCAAGCTACTGAAGGTGATGTAGTACCACTGGGAGCACTTATAAAGTACCCTATGGCATGGTATATGTTTTACCCGCAAATCTGTATGTTTTAATATGCTTTGCTCATGAGCGTTGCGGTAGACGGTTGTTGAAATTAAGTTCTTGTATTGGTATTGTGTGTTTACTAGGTTTGGTGTGGCTCTTTCTTTAATTTTGTGAAATTAAGGAAGGATGGGGAAGAGGGTGGTGCAGTGACAGTGTGCCCATTTATGAATCGGTTTATGGTATGGTATACGTTTTTCTGACAAATTCCCATGTTTTAATACGTTTTGGTGATGAGTGTTCCAGCAGACAGGTACAGAAATTACACAACATTTCTGTGGATAAGACATCTTCGTGCTGATAGACACTCTTGTACTGTGGTAGAAGGCTGATAGCGTTGAGGGAAAATTATGAAACTTGGTGCCATTGTAGATTTTAATGGAAGGTTACACTGTTTGTTTGCTACTATGGTGTAGTTATGGTTCTAAGTGGGAGAAAAAATGTGGGGGTGCTCTAAAAGGGGGGGGCAAAGCTCTCAAAGGGGTGTGGGCTACGCAAGTTGGGGAGTGGTCTAAATCAAGATAAGTATCATTGTGTGCTTTAGAAAATCCTCTCCAATTATCTTAGGTTCAGAAAAAAACATTGTTTAAAGGATTTCCCTTTCTTCTACAACGTGGGTAACCTAGCGTGATGTCTCCAGTTCTCAGTAGTGAGCAAAATAAGCATGCATACATCGATGTGTATGCTATCACTGCAGTGCAATAAAAAATAAAAAAATTGACTATCTTTGAGAGGGCCGAAAATAGAGCCTGGTAGAGAGTCATTTGGAGGCTGCCTGAAAATAATTGCCGGCCCCAGAACCGGCCCAATTAAAGCACAGTATCCATGCATCCTAAGCACTGCGCCATTCAACCATCTTTTAATTGATGCATATATTCCTACTTCTATATATACATAAATCTGTCCATCCGCTTATCTTAAGCATCTATGAGCGCACTCGCCTATAGTAAGCACTGTGCCATTCATGCAGCGATATGCCTATAGATGCATAGATATATCTGTCCCAGAATCAATCCTAAGCATTTATCAGCCCACCCATCTATCGTAAGTACAGCTCTTTGCATTCATTCATCCTTACATCCATCCATACATTGATACATTGATCTATGTATCTGTCCGTTGATGCATCTGGCCATGCATCCACTTGCCCTTTATTCAACTATACGTTCCTATTTCCGTGCATCGTCCGCCCCGATCTTAAATACGATGTATTATACTCATCCAGCTACCCTCTTAAGGCTTTGAAAAGGCTTGCGAAAAGCATTGACAAGCAGATTTTTTAATAAAGAATAACAAAGCTTTGAGTTGCTCTTTGTGGAGCATACTTCAATACCCTTCTCTGGTGGTGTTTTAAACAAAGATACATCTAGCGAAAGAAATGTAAAGGAGCTTTTAAGTGTAATATGTTAATTTAGAAACATAACGTTTTTTCGAGTTGTTTATAGGTACACTGTTTTAAAGTGGCCGTGACTGACAGATACTGAATACCTGTACTTCTTATATTTAAGAAAGTATACCAGAGAGCTAATTTGGGGTAGTGAGAACCTTGAGTTCTATATTTCCATGTGAAGTACAGTATAGGAATATAAAAGTAATTGGAAAGCTTTTATGTTCATATTAAAGAGGGGCTGTGAGAACTTAGTGAGGCAGGCAAAGTGTGTGTTTTCGTAGCACTAAAACAAGACCGTGTGTAAGGTGAGAGCAGATTCATGCTGGAGTTGCCTTATTGTGGTCGTTTGCAGAGGCGCAACCAGTGGGAAATTTCGGGGGAGCCTAATTCTTTCAGCAACAGGCAGAGTGGGCATGTAGGGGTTGTAAAAAGGGGTGAAGAAGAACAGAGTCTCCTTTACAAAAAAATGTTGTGATGAAGACTCATTATAAAAGTCAAAGTAGGAATGTTGATTTGTATTTGAAAAGTCAAAAGGAGAACAATGGTAAGTGGGAAGAATTTGCAACTTACTTGTTTGTTGAAGGTCGATTTGAGTTATGTAGTGATCAACGTATATATAAATATTGTTACAACAAATTAGAAGGGAACAAAATGCCTGCTAGAGAAGTGCATAATAAGTTGGAGTTAGTAGCTATTCCGCAGGAGCTGGCCAGATTGAATACATATGAGTCGGTTCAAATTCAATCTGTTCATCCTTTTCAAACTATAATTCGGATGGAGCCTAAAACAGGTAAACTGCCACCAACAGACTTGCAAAGAGGGCTGAAAGGAAGAGTGGTGTACTTACCTTTGGATTTGAAGAAAAACATTGAAACTATTGCTGGAGAGAAAGAGGAAGATGAGGCAGTAGTTATTTTAGTAAATGGTGTACCCACAAAGAGTCAGAAAATATGGCAAGAATTTGTGGATGTTAATAAAGTTGAAAAGGCTACCTTATATCTTATAGAGAACAATATTTATTACAAAAATGGAAATGTGGATGAACAGGTAATACGTTTAGAAGATGATTTTGGAATTTCAAGTTGTCAAATAGAGAAAGTGGACCAGTCAAGGACTGAAGAGATTGATGAACATTATACAATATGTCCTTTGCATTCAAAAGTAAGTAGCATTGAGTTATTTCAAATGAAAAAAGCACAGGGAACTCCAATGAGTGTATGGGAGAAAAGCTTGGAAGCTCGTTGTTTTCCACAGTTGTTTCCTACTGGAGAAGGTGGACGATATGAGGACCGACCTGTACGGATTCCAGCTTCAGAATATCGGTCAACAAGATTATATTCTGAAGATCCTAGATTTCGACAGTGCATTCCATACATATTTCACCTTTTGTTTGAAAGTGATCTGTCTTCTCTCTCGTATGCAGTGAATCATATAACTAAAACTGGAGTTCATGAATCACTTCTTTCTGCAAAAGAATTTGTGGACAAAGTTCAAGAAACAGATGAAAATTTAGAAGCACAGTTAACCAATTTGATGGCATGTCAACGTGAAACAAATGAGTATTGGTATCGTCGTCATGGAGAACTCAACTGTTTGTTACAGAACTTAGGTACACCAACAAGGTTTGTCACACTTAGCTGTGCAGAGTATGCATGGGAAGATTTGCTTGCGTTTTTAAGAAAAGCGAATTCTAATATAAAATATGTTGAAATAAGGACTCCTGGTGAACTGTGTTCATTGGATCCTGTAAATGTGTGCAGATATTTTTATCATGAGTTTCAAGGTATGATGTCTTTTATCTGTAATAAAAAGAATCCACCTCTTGGAGAAGTTACCGATTTCTTTTGAAGAAAGGAGTATCAAGCAAGAGGTGCACCTTCTATACATATGCTAGTATGGGTCAAGGATGCACCTAAATTTGGAAATGATTCTGATGAAACAGTATTGTCTATCATCGAACAGTATGTGACATGTGAGATTCCAAGAGAAGGAGGAGATAGAAGCTTGAGACAGCAAGTTGTACGTTTCCAAAGTCACCGTTGTGGAAAGTATTGCAGAAGAAAATACAAGTCTAAAGGAAAGTTTTACACTAAATGTCGGTTTG
Organism: Triturus cristatus; assembly: GCF_964204655.1. Taxonomy (NCBI): domain Eukaryota; kingdom Metazoa; phylum Chordata; class Amphibia; order Caudata; family Salamandridae; genus Triturus; species Triturus cristatus. Next base: position 795,876,396 of record NC_140587.1, on the reverse strand, counting down.
GTTTTCCCCGTCCAGTCATTTGTAAAAGAGGAGTACATTCTTTTTCTTCTTCTGTGAGGCACACAATAACTCGGAAATCGCCAAAGAATACCTACAACTTAAAAAGAACAGAAGTGTCAAAGTATATCAATGACTACAATCCAGTCATTTTAAAAATGTGGAATGCGAACATGGACATCCAGTATGTTGCGGATAACTCAATTGCTGTTGCACGTTATGTTACAGCGTACATAACAAAATCTGAAAAATCAGAGATGAAACAAATGTGGGAAGAAATTGCACAAGAGAATAGTCTTAGCAAAAAATTGTACAGCTTTAGTTTGAAGATGCTTTCCCACTGAGAAATTGGATCATATGAATAATCAGACCGCTTGTGTTCTTCAAGTTTATATTCAAAGTCACGAGGAATCATTTGGGTAAGTTTAGGTCTGCCTGCCAATGAAATAGAGTGTTGAAATCATTGGAAGAAATTGAACAATTAGCAGCAAATGAGCCAGATAGTACACACAATCTTAAAACTAATATGTTGGACACATACTATCCGAAAAGGAGTCAACATCTGGAACAGCTATGTCTGTATGAAGTGCTTCAACATTACAGCTTCAAAAGAAATGTTAAAGAGAATTTAAAAGAAGGAAAGTTTGCAGTAGTTGGATGTCTTGGTTGTTCAGTAAAACATGCAAAGGGTAATCTTATAAACCACAAGAAACTTAGTTGTGAAACTCCAGATAAGAGAAAATTTTACTACTTAGCACTTCTGCAGCTGTTTAAACCATGGCGTAGTGAAAGTCATTTACTTGAAGAGTTTGACTGCTACGAAGATTCTTTTAATGCTTGTAAAGATAGCATTGGATGTACAATTTAACCTACATATTTAAAATGTTGAATGATGAAGTTGAACAGGAAAAGACTATTATAGCTGAAATAGCTCATAAAAGTTCTCAAGATAGTCAAAGTAGTGGTCCATGTAGTTAAGATCCTCTTGGACAACCAATGCTGGAAAATGAATCAGCGATTGCTATGCATGAAGTCGAAATTGCAATGCAACAAGCACACGAGGAGAATATAACATTGGAAAAGTTAGAAGAACAAGTAAATGTTGAACAGAAAGAAATATATGTGCAAGTGAGAGAATGGATAGAACATGGTTTGCTGCATGAAAAAAAGAATGTCTGTGTTAATCTTTTAAACCTCTTCTGATGTACATCAGTGGTCAAGCTGGGACAGGTAAAAGTTTTGTAATTAAAGTTTTGACCAGTTATCTTGAAAAAACTACTGGTTCACATTTATGTTGTGTGGTAACAGCTCCAACTGGATTAGCTGCACACAATGGTAAAGGAGTTACTTTGCATAGATTATTGATGTTACCAGTGGAGCATGATAATAAATTAGAATATTAGAAGTTGTCTGGAAAAGCTTCTTATGAAGTGTCAAGAGTGCTGAAGAAAATGAAACTTGTAATTATTGATGAGGTGAGCATGGTCTCAAACTTAATGCTTGCTTTTGTACACTTAAGAATGCAACAGGTATTAAAAACAGATTATGACGTTCTCTTTGGGGGAAAACATTTAATTGTATTTGGAGATCTGCTACAACTAACCTCTGTAAGAGGAGAACAAGGGGCATATTATCAAGAAACGGCGTTAAAATTGTCGCTAAAGCGGCGATAATGGGCTTGATAATATGCCGCAGAGAATTCCCATAGAAGTCCATGTTCTTGTGTCAACATGGGCTTCTATGGGAATTCTCTGCGGCATATTATCAAGCCCATTATCACCGTTTTAGCTGCAGTTTTCTGCCGTTAAAGCGGCGATAATTTTAATGCCCTGCTTGATAATATGCCCCCCCCCAGTGTTTAAAACTCTTCTACATGAAGACAATAAGAAATCTTTGGGAAGTATTGGAAATGTGACTCTGTGGTTACATTTTGAATATAAAGAACTCACTCAGAATATGCGACAAGCAAGAGATGAAGATTATGGAAATATTCTAAAAGATGTAAGAATTGGTGTCCTAAGCAAATATGGTAAACAAGCTTTTTAAAGTCTTCTACTAAAGAACGTGTTTACAAATGAAAACACACCAGCAGATGTAATGTAGAAGAAAATGAAAGAAAAAAAGTCTATAGTTTGCTTAATGCCTACAGTGGAAGAGTGTTATACATTTAATAGAGAGCTTATGAAATTGGAAAATCAAGAACTAGTTCACATTGAAGCTATTGATAAAATAGAGCATCAAGGAATAACAATTGTTCTTTCAGAAAAACTACAGACTAAATTTTATTCTTTGGAAAAGCCTGTATCAAAAACTGATGGTTTAGAAAAAAATGTAGATGTATGTTTAAACTGTCGGGTAATTTTGAAGCGTAATCTGAATGTAGAAGAAGGTTTAGTGAATGGAGCAATGGGGAAAGTTGTTGATTTTGTGAAATATCAAAATAGAAATGGAATTGAATTTTTGAAAGTTAAATTTGATCAAATTGCAGAGGTAAGACAGATTGCACTTTCTGCTGCACGTTTTTGGCTTGTAAAAGACTTGTATGTTCGTAGAAAACAGTTTCCCTTCTGTTTAGCATATGCAGTAACTATTCACAAATCACAAGGTTTAAGTGTAGATAATGCTTTGGTAAATGTTGGAAAAACTGTGTTTAAAGAGGGAATGGTATATGTTGCATTATCACAAGTTAGAGTGTTGTCTGGTTAGTATTTATTTGATTTTGATGAGAATAAGGTTAGTGCTGATGTTAATTGTGTAAGAGAATATAATCGTTTGGGAAGGCTTTATGCTCCCCATTTAGGTGAATATCCTATTTATGAGAAATGTGTTGTGTGTTCAAAACGCAAATATGTTGAAGAGTTAACTATGGTTGAAAATCAGAAAGAAAATCAACAGAAAAGAAAAGATGTAAAGAAGCAGAAAATACAAACAAGTGATGATGTTGTTGGATACCAATTAGAAAATGCTTCTGGTGTCAACTGCTATGGTAATGTCATTCTAAATGTTATATTTTATCTTGAAGATGTTTGTGGTGAAGCTATGGAAAGTCAGGAAAACACTTTATGTTCTGCACTCTGCACTTTATTTCAAGAATTGAGAACTGATAGAAGTAAGATTCATTCTGCTTTTGGTATTCGCTAACTGTTGGATACATGTACTGGATCTTTAACGTTCAGTGCTAATATACAGCAAGATGCACAAGAATTTCTGATTCTTATGCTTGGAGCACTAGAAGATGAAGGAATTCAGATTAAGAGTTTATTTGGACTCAGTTACAAATGTGAACATAAATGTGAGCAGTGTTCATTAACTTCAAGCACTATAGTTGACAGAGAATGAGTTTTATATTTCACAATACCTGACTGCAAATCTGTACCATTTTCCAAATTAGTAAAAGAAGCTGATCATGAGATGATGTGTTCTCATTGTAAATCAAGAATGCTATCTGCATTATGCCTACAAAGATATGGAAAATATTTGATTATAATGCTGCAACGCAGTCGACCAAATGGAAGAAAAGTGGAAACCAAAATAAAAAATGTTGTTGCTAATCAAATATCTATTTCTGGAAGAACTTTTACAACAGTTGCTATTGTCTTCCATGCTGAAAGTACTACTATAAGTGGACATTATACAGTTTATTTAAAGTGTAATAATGGTTGGAGTCACTGTAATGATACACACTTGGAAATGAAACTGAGATTGCCTTATGAATTACCCAAATCATACTTAATTTTTCTGAAACAAAGATTTTAGATACACTATTCGGCTTTAATGGTAAGGTGTATAGATCTTTAAGGAATTCATACTGGATGCTTCCGAAGCAAAATTTTTGATACATTATCCGGCGTATTGGGAAAATGTGTAGAGAAACTACGTAAAATCTTTAAGGAATTCTTACTGGATGCTTTCAAAGCTGATTTTTTGATACATTATCTGGTGTATTGGGAAAATTGTGCAGAGAAACTACGTAAGATCTTTAAAAAATTCATACTGGATGCTTTCAAAACAAAAAATTTGATACATTATGTGGCGTATTGGAAAAATTGTGCAGAGAAACTACGTAAGATCTTTAAGGAATTCATACTGGATGCTTTCAAAGCAAATTTTTTTATATATTATCTGGCTTATTGGGAAAATGTGTAGAGAAACTACATAAGATCTTGAAGGAATTCATACTGGATGCTTTCAAAGCAAAATTTTTGATACATTATCTGGCGTATTGAGTAAATTTGCAGACAATCTACGAAGTAAAGGTAAGCTTTGAACATTTGAAGTAGTATTGAATGTGTTATTTGTGTTGATTTTGTATTATATTTGAGAGAATTCGTTTTTTTTTTTAACAATGTAGTTCATTGCTTTTTCCCTCTGCTGTTTATGATGAAACTACACTAGCATCACTGTAAATAGTGAAGTTAAGTAGTAGCTAAATCCAACAAAAAAGGGAGAAAAATTGCTATCTAAATGTCAAATTGTTTTGTACTATTTAAAAAGTCATTGTAATTTGTGAAATGTATTACGTTACATAGTACTTTTGCAGTTTATTTTATGTAGTTGAAAAGTTAGAAAAAATAGTAATAATGACAAATACACAATAGTAGTTCGATATTTAAAAAACCTTTGAAATTCATTGAAAAAAACCATAGGTTTCAGTGACGATATACTTAGAAATTAGCATTTAAAAAACCTTCGAAATTCACTGAAAAACCATAGGTTTTACAGACGCTATAGTTAGGAATTAGCATTTAAAAAAACCTTAAAAATTCACTGAAAAAAACATAGGTTTCAGGGACGTTATAGTTAGTTGGACATTTGGCTCATATAAAATCAGAGAAATTTGCCTATTGTTAGTTGAGCTAACTATAACTCGCGCCCCCGCAATGCACTGCTGATGACGTCACATATTATATCACTCATGACATGGTCAGTGACATTACTGATGACATCACTGATGACATCTCAAATGAAATCACTGATGACATCACTGATGACATCATCCACGTGAAAATCAGATGCACCTGATCAGACCACAATATAACACTTGATACACCCAGTCTAAAATACAGACTATAATTTTCGAAATCGTGAACACACCAATACTAGTTAGTGCATATCCACTCTCTAATTTGTAGGTCTACACACATTCATTCATTCACCTATACACTCACTCATACATACAGTCATCCATCAATACAGCATTATCATATCCAGTCACATATCTATACAGACACTCACACACTGCCTCTCATTTTTAGAGTTATTCATACACCTGGTCATTAATGGAAACAATCAATAACACTTTCATTTACTCACCTGTACAGTTATACACATACCAAGTCACTTATTTAAACATATACTAACACATACTTACACTCTAATACAATAACTAATACAAGGACACACTGATCCATAGAGGTACTCTCACAATCACTCATTCTCACATATAGTCATTTATATAGTCTAAAACTCATATATACTGCCTTTCACATATGGAGTTACTCACATGTACCACTGAGGCATCCATTCACTCACCGAGACACTCATACACACACTCACTCAGCCATACAGACCTTCACAGATATAGACTTGAACACATATACCTAGTGAATTAGCCATTCACACATCTATGCAGAGACTCACAACCCCCACCCACCAACGCAGACACTCAGGTACTCATACAGGTACACAGACAAGCAATGAATAGCTCATATAGATCCTCATTTAGTTGCTAACCAAACCATGGAACTTCTTACACACCAACTAACAACCTAAACTGTGTGAATGTCTATATCAGTCGCTAACACATGCATTAAGCAAGACACAATTAATTAGTCACTTATACTGTTAGTCACACACCTACGTAATCATCCATCCTGAGTCTTATACACTCATTCATTCTTCAATGCACCTTGGCATATATATATTTATAAAACATATTTAAACTTTACAGAAACACACATTAACTGGATGATGTCATCAGTGATGTCATCACTGATGTCATTTGAGATGTCATCAGTGATGTCATGAGTGATGTCACTGACCATGACATGAGTGATGTAATATGTGACGTCATCAGCAGTGCATTGCGGGGGCGCGAGTTATAGTTAGCTCAACTAACTATAACAGGCGAATTTCTTTGGCTTTATATGAGCCAAATGTCCAACTAACTATAACGTCCCTGAAACCAATGTTTTTTTTCAGTGAATGTATATATATATATATATATATATAAATATATATATATATATAGTTGAGATGTCATCAGTGATGTCATCAGAGATGTCACTGACCATGTCATGAATGATGTAATATGTGACATCATCAGCAGTGCATTGCAGGGGCGCGAGTTATAGTTAGCTGTACTAACTATAACAGTGGAATTTCTCTGGTTTTGTATGAGTAAATGTCCAACTAACTATAATGTCTCTGAAACCTATGTTTTTTTCAGTGAATTTCTAAGGTTTTTTAAATGCTAATTTCTGTCAGGACTGTCAAACCAAGAGTATTAAGGAAGTCATCAGTCAGGGTTAGGATATTAAGAAATAATGCCCTGAAGAAGAAACGCTGTCCTTCTAGTTTATGCAGAGACCAAACAGAACCCAAGATGGCTGCCGATATGGGATCGTTAGAGCAGCAGGTTAGCGCACTAGCAGTTCGTGGCAATCATGATGTTACAGGTGCAGAGCCGTTACAGCGGCGCACTTCACCAAGTTCCTGAGGAGAGTAGTTCGAGTTTCAGAGACGCGTCGCGAAGATTAGTCAGGGTTGAATTTTCGTCGCGTTCTTAGCTTTTGAGGTTTTCAGAGCAGAGTCCAGTGAGAAGAATTTATCGAGGAAGAAGAAATTCTGAGTGAGGAGAAGTTCGAAGAAATTCTGAGTGAGAAGAAGTTTTCCAAGTAAGACTGTTCCAGTTATCAGTGTTTCCTTTGGTGCAATGGAACCTTTTTAAGACTGTTAGGCTTTTTGGAAAAAGTAGCGGGCGCATAGGAAAAGAACAGCGCTGATAAAAGATAAACATTTTGAGTAGCCAGAGATTGGGCATTGTACACTAGGAATAAATGAGCATTCACAGTAAATAAGGAGAGAAGCAAAGTTAGCACTGAGTAGCATTGAGGTGCTAGGCTTGCACAGGAGTACTGAGGAGAGAATATTACCACATGTATATGAGAGAAAAAAGAGAATTCATACACTTATATCTAAGGACACCGTCGTATTAGGAAGTCTACTTACCTACAAAGAATCCAGTAGAAGAGCACAACTAGGGTCCGAGGGTAAGGAGACTCTTAGTCAAAAAGAATACAAGAAATTAGAAGGGGAGAGGTGAAGCAGAATTTGAGTAACGATATTCAATTACAGTTGCAGACACAACCACGAAAACACCCAAGATAGCAAACGAAAGAAAGAAGAGGAGCATTGGTCACAAAAGGATAGGGTAAGGTACAGAGAGGGAGAATTCACGATACACAAGTAAAGATAGAATAAGGAGATATGAGGAGTGTAACAAATCCTTTTCTTTTGTAGAGAAGACTACACCTATCCAGTCCTTAAAGAAGATAGAAGGGCGTTTACCCGAAGAACCGAGAAGGTTGAAAAGTGACTGTCTCTTCTCTGTCCAATTCCCCTTTCCCCCCTCAGAGTTCCTCGGTGTCATCGCAAATCTAAGGGCGTTGAGCACTGGGAAAGCTGGGAGTGGCATTGGGCACTTGCGACATTCTGCTCCCGAGCGTGTTGAGTAAGGTGATCAGGCACCCTCGGGAGCAGAATGTCGCAAGTGCCCAATGCCACTCCCAGCTTTCCCAGTGCTCAACGCCCTTAGATTTGCGATGACACCGAGGAACTCTGAGGGGGGAAAGGGGAATTGGACAGAGAAGAGACAGTCACTTTTCAACCTTCTCGGTTCTTTGGGTAAACGCCCTTCTATCTTCTTTAAGGACTGGATAGGTGTAGTCTTCTCTACAAAAGAAAAGGATTTGTTACACTCCTCATATCTCCTTATTCTATCTTTACTTGTGTATCGTGAATTCTCCCTCTCTGTACCTTACCCTATCCTTTTGTGACCAATGCTCCTCTTCTTTCTTTCGTTTGCTATCTTGGGTGTTTTCGTGGTTGTGTCTGCAACTGTAATTGAATATCGTTACTCAAATTCTGCTTCACCTCTCCCCTTCTAATTTCTTGTATTCTTTTTTACTAAGAGTCTCCTTACCCTCGGACCCTAGTTGTGCTCTTCTACTGGATTCTTTGTAGGTAAGTAGACTTCCTAATACGACGGTGTCCTTAGATATAAGTGTATGAATTCTCTTTTTTCTCTCATATACATGTGGTAATATTCTCTCCTCAGTACTCCTGTGCAAGCCTAGCACCTCAATGCTACTCAGTGCTAACTTCGCTTCTCTCCTTATTTACTGTGAATGCTCATTTATTCCTAGTGTACAATGCCCAATCTCTGGCTACTCAAAATGTTTATCTTTTATCAGCGCTGTTCTTTTCCTATGCGCCCGCTACTTTTTCCAAAAAGCCTAACAGTCTTAAAAAGGTTCCATTGCACCAAAGGAAACACTGATAACTGGAACAGTCTTACTTGGAAAACTTCTTCTCACTCAGAATTTCTTCGAACTTCTCCTCACTCAGAATTTCTTCTTCCTCGATAAATTCTTCTCACTGGACTCTGCTCTGAAAACCTCAAAAGCTAAGAACGCGACGAAAATTCAACCCTGACTAATCTTCGCGACGCGTCTCTGAAACTCGAACTACTCTCCTCAGGAACTTGGTGAAGTGCGCCGCTGTAACGGCTCTGCACCTGTAACATCATGATTGCCACGAACTGCTAGTGCGCTAACCTGCTGCTCTAACGATCCCATATCGGCAGTCATCTTGGGTTCTGTTTGGTCTCTGCATAAACTAGAAGGACAGCGTTTCTTCTTCAGGGCATTATTTCTTAATATCCTAACCCTGACTGATGACTTCCTTAATACTCTTGGTTTGACAGTCCTGACAATTTCTAACTATAAAATGCCAGAAAACTATGGATTTTTCAGTGAATTTCAAAGGTTTTTTGAATGCTAATTTTCTAATTTTAACGTGCCTGAAACCTATGTTTTTTTGGTGAATTTCAAAGGTTTTTTAAATGCTAATTTCAAACTATAACATAGCAGTTGCATTGGTAGAGTGGTGGAGACAGGTGAGTGTGGCCTTCAAACACCTTTTAGCAATCCCACTTTGTGGGATTTAGCGGACGTAACAGGAGTGATAGTTAGCCCCCAACGTCAACCTTGAGGGCCAACTACCCCTTTTATTACCTCCTGTAAGTCCCACACAGCAGGAATGCTAAATTGTGATATCAGGCCCCGCCCCCTCCCTGCAGCACTCGGCAAACGCAGCCCCTGGCGTATTCTAAGTTGGAGGATTAAGTTCCCTTGAATCCTGAATGTCCCTGGGGGCCAACTAGGTCACACTGTACCTCCATTAAGTGCCACAGAGGTTATATATATATATATATATTCACTGAAAAAACCATAGGTTTCAGGGGCTTTATAGTTAGTTGGACATTTCACTCATACAAAAACATAGAAATCCCCCCGTTATAGTTAGTTCAGCTAACTATAACTCGCACGCCCGCAATGCACTGCTGATGACGTCACATTTACATCACTCATGACATGGTCAGTGACATCATTCATGACATCACTGATGACATCTCAAATGACATCACTGATGACATCACTGATGACATCATCCGTGTGATAGAGTGGCAGACCTCCTCTCACCCCAATATAACCTTTCATACACACACTCAAAAATACAAGCTAACATTTTCAAAACAATGAACATACCAATACCAGTTACAACACACCTATTCAGTAATTCCAAGATCTACACACACATCCACTCATTCACCAACAGTCCCTATACAGTCACTCATACATGTACTCACTTATCATATGTACTCATACACCTATACATCCTGTTACACACCTCCACTCATCCATAGAGTTACTCACACACATACACACATGCAAACAAAGTATCAAACATCCATTTACTTGCATATACAGTTATACACACACTACCACATTTACTTCTACAGAAACTTACAGATACTTACTCTCTTAAACAATCACTTATAGAAACACCTTCTTATTTGTACAGGAACTCTTCCAATCTCTCACTCTCACATATACTCACTTATATACACCAATACTCACATATACTAGTTTAAAACATATGTAGTTACTCATAAAGACACTATTGAGACAGTCATTCACTCACTAACACACCCATGCACACACTCATCCACCTATACAGTCCTGCACACATGCTGTCTTCAAGACATACAAACAGTGAGTCACTCATTCATGCATCTATGCACTACGTAATACCCCACCGAACCATACAGACACTCATACTGATACTCAAAAATCCAACTAATAACCAATATAGACACTCATGTAGCAACTCACCAACCCATGCAACCACTTATACACAAAGTGCAGATATTTACATATTTAAGATACACTTAATCAGTCAGTTATACAATCAATCTTACAAAAAAAATCATCCATTTAGACACTTATATACCCATGTATTCTTCCATCGACCTTGAGATATACATATATAAAACATAATTATTTTTCAGAAAAGCACATATTCACAGGATGATGTCATCAGTGATCTCATTTGAGATGTCATCAGTGATGTCATGAGTGATGTCACTGACCATGTCATAAGTGATGTAATATGTGACGTCATCAGTAGTGCATTGTGGGCGCGCGAGTTATAGTTAGCTGAACTAACTATAACGGGGGAATTTCTATGGTTTTGTATGAGTGAAATGTCCAACTAACTATAACGCCCCTGAAACCTATGTTTTTTTCAGTAAATTTCTAAGGTTTTTTAAATGCTAATTTCTAACTATAACGTGCCTGAAACCTATGTTTTTTTTCAGTGAATATATATATATTTATTATACTATGTATACATGTAAAAATTTCTCGTCCGCCTGTTTGCCTCGGTGGCACAGAAAAAATGGGTAGAACTGATGTCAGCATGCCAACGAGGTCCTCTTATTGCTCCGATGACGTCATATAGTGCCACGAGCGGAGCCGTGCTATTATGACGTCCTCATCGACGTGGGAGAGCTTGGAAAGAATTTCCATGGAATGCTGGTGCAGGGGATATTCACCTAAGTGTTCAGGCTAGTCTTTTGGGAGCAACTGTTTATGTTGCCACTCCAGAAACCGAAACTAGTGATCCGAGAGCAGAGGCCCTGCAGATGGCACACGAGGTGGGGTGCCCAGTCATGTGCAACAGCGGGGCAGCGAAGTGACAAGCACCACAACCCACAAAAAAAGGTAACGAGAGCACTGAATAACTCAGGATTTTCTCTTTGTATCTGGCAGGAACAACAAAGTTAAAATGCCCTAGTACCAAAATGTAGAATTAGTGCTACAACGGTCTTCAAGAGGACCTGCAATGCCGCTTCTGCCTCCCGTACCCTGGAGGTGGCACATGGGTCACGCAGTACGGTCATACTGCGGTGGGACGCACACTCGTTGACGTCTCATGGCACTGCTCCACACTTCAGTGAGGACGCTTTCCATTAGCTATGTTTTCTGATGACGTGTCGCGCCAGCCCAGTCCAACAACAGAACTCCTTTAGATCCAAACAGACTCTTCCACTTTCTCACCGGAAGTGAAACCAGGCCACGCGGACACTTTCACAACAGCTGGGAATGCACTTTTCGGCAAAAAAACACATTCCTTCCTCCTAATTAATCAAATAAACATCTCACTGAAGAACAGGGGCCATCTTTGATTGGTAAACAGCCGTTACAACGACTTTTTTACTTTGCGATACCATTACCACGCATGCATTACCACGCATGCGTTGTACATCGCGAAGTCATTTTTTTAGAACGCATGGTCATTTACCACGCATGCCTTTACAACAAATTTTGTTGTAAAGGTATGTATGGTAAATGACCATGCATTCTAAAAAACATGTAGACGATCCATGTTGTTGTAAGGAAACAGAGGCTGTTCCGTTTCCTCACAACGACGTGCACCGCCCCTCAAAGACGACGTGAGGCAGGAACCACGAGGAGAGAGGAACCACAAGGAGTGAGAGGTAAAGGTATTGGGCATGGGGTGTTTTTTTTCCTAGGGTTTAGGGTAGTGCAGTGGTGTTTGGGTAGTGTAGGGGGTCGTGCTTGGGGTAGTGTTTTAGGATTTAGGGTAGTGCAGTGGTGTTTGGGTAGTGTAGGCGGTCGTGCTGGGGTAGTGTTTTAGGGTTTAGGGTAGTGCAGTAGTGTAGGGGGTCATGCTGGGGGTAGTGATTTAGGGTTTAGGGTAGTGAAGTGGTGTATGGGTAGTGTAGGGGGTCGTGCTGGGGTAGTGTTTTAGGGTTTAGGGTAGTGCAGTGGTGTTTGAGTGGTGTAGGGGGTCATGCTGGTGATAGTGGTTTAGGGTTTAGAGTAGTGCAGTGGTGTAAGTGTAGTGTAGGGGGTCATGCTGGGGGTAGTGTTGTATGGTTTAGGGTAGTGCAGTGGTGTTTGGGTAGTGTAGGGGGTCATGCTGGGGGTAGATTAAGGGTTTAGGGTAGTGCAGTGGTGTTTGGGTAGTGTAGGGAGTCGTGCTGGGGGTAGTGTTTTAGGGTTTAGGGTAGTGCAGTGGTGTTTGTGTAGTGTAGGGGGTTGTGCTGGGGTAGTGTTTTAGGGTTTATGGTATTGCAGTGGTGTTTGGGTCGTGTAGGGGGTAGTGCTGGGGTAGTGTTTTAGGGTTTAGGGTAATGCAGTGGTGTTTGTGTAGTGTAGGGGTAGTGCTGTGGGTAGTGTTTTGGGGTTTAAGGTAGTGCAGTGGTGTTTGTGTAGTGTAGGGGTAGTGTTTTTGGGTTTAGGGTAGTGCAGTGGTGTTTGTGTACTGTAGGGGGTCTTGCTGGGTTCTAGTGTTTTAGGGTTTAGGGTAGTGCAGTGGTCTTAGTGTAGTGAAGGGGGTCATGTTTTAGTGTTTAGGGTCATGCAGTGGTGTTTGGGTAGTGAAGGGGGTCATGCTGGGGGTAGTGTTTTAGGGTTTAGGGTAGTGCAGTGGTGTTTGTGTAGAGTAGGGGGTCATGCTGTGGGTAGATTTAGTGTTTAGGGTAGTGCAGTAGTGTTTGTGTAGTGTAGGGGGTCGTGCTGGGGTAGTGTTTTAGGGTTTAAGGCAGTGCAGTGGTGTTTGTGTAGTGCAGGGGTCATGCTGAGGGTAGTGTTTTAGGGTTTAAGGTAGTGCAGTGGTGTTTGTGTAGTGTAGGGGGTTGTGCTGGGGGTAGATTTAGGGTTTAGGGTAGTGCAGTGGTGTTTGGGTAGTGTAGGGTGTCATGCTGGGGGTAGTGTTTTAGAGTTTAGGGTAGTGCAGTGGTGTTTGGGTAGTGGAGGGGGTAGTGTTTTAGGGTTTAGGGCAGTGCGCCCAACCAGCCACAATATCCGTGGACAAAGGGGATCCTGACTCTTTTGAACGCTCCGCCAATTGAATAATTTGGGTCAAGGGCCCTACCACGACCAAGACCTATCAATTCCTTTCTTGGGATCCCTCATATACTTGGAGAAAAAGGTACATAGTTTCTCATCAATTTCAGGCCTGTGTGCCACCTTCCCCTTCAGTGAGGGCCTGGGGCATTCTCCCCTCATCCTATTCCTGACCTTCCTTTCAAGGGGTTGATGGATTTTCCCCACCACACACTCTGCCACTTTGGTCTCAGGGGTCCACTCCGCTAACCTAGGATGGTAAATTAGGGTGGCTGGAACATGTCCGAGTAGACCTCCATCCCCAACCCGGGACTGAGAGGAGTGGGACTCTGGATGCCAGGGACGCCCGAGTCCTTATCCTCATCGGAGGAGAAATCGTCCTCCGATACACCCTCTCCCTCGAAGGAAAATCCGCCGTCGGGCTCTACAATAGTGGTGACAGCGTCGCAATTTTCTCCGGACTTCTCCTCCTCCCGGCAGGGTGCATGTTTTAGTGTTCGTGCACTCTCGAGGAACGTCTCCGTCAGTTTATCGGCCCTTTTATTTCCCATCTAGGAGCTACTGGGACCAGCCACCACCAGATCTGGGACACTGAACACCCCAGGGATGCTTTTTGCCAGCTTATCAACCTGATCCCTAAGAGGAGCCAGCGCCCTAGAAATAGCCAGAGAGAGGTCTTGGTCCACTGCTGGAGGGAGAATTTGGGGGGCCATTCCTCCTCCACTTCCTGGTAGGAGGAGTAAAAATGGTCTTCTGGAGAAGACATGATAGCAGAGGGTGTGAGCACAGAACAAATTCCCTTAAAATCCTTTAGGCAGCCCCCTCGCCGGTGCTCCAACAGCTCGGCTTTCCCCAAAGCTGTTATAAGAATAGACTGAGGCTCAATACCAATTACCACCACCAGGTGGCACAGGTCACTAACGTGGACGTGTGGGGAAATCACCGCGTAGCGGTGTCAAATTTAGGCGAGGGTTGGTTGGGAATCAAGCAAACTCTAAAGGAGTGTCCGGATTCCCAAATGCGCGTAAAGACCAGCGGGAGCGCTCAACGGAGCTGCCTCGCTCGGACTAGACGCGCCTGACAGGATCTCACCACGCGCAGAGTGCACAGCGGGAGAAACTGCGAGGGGGAGAACGCTCTAGGGCAAGAGCCTGCTACGTAGGGAATATGAAACAATACCAAGGCAATAATGCTAATAACGTGCACAAGAAACTGCTATACAAACAGCAAAAACATCAGATTAAGCCAAGAATGCAAGGAATGCACTTAGCTGACGAGCAATGAAGAAAGAGGAAGTGGAAGGGACGTCACAATATTATATATGATGTACTGTGATATGATTGAACTATAGTTGCCTTGGAGACTACCCCCTAATGGTTCATGGGTTGTGTATTCTTTTGTTTAATGATTGTTGTGTTATGTTTACTTTGAACTGCTATGCAAATAAAGTGAGGAAAGAGATGCATAATCCTCGCCTCCATCCTGCCATAGAATTCATTAAACTTTATTCGATCTGATTTAGAAACATAGATCATAAAAGTGTACATAAAAACAGTAAATCCTCTTTCCTAATACAATACAGTGAGAATTAATTAAAACCAGTAGGTAAAAACGGGTGTTGCAAAGCCCGGTTCAGAGCAACTTCAGGTTAACAGAATCGTAAAGTTAAATGTATCGCAAGATCAATCTCATGTACGTCGTGTAAAATACGCAATAAGGGGTCCAAGTAAGATGTAACGCTCCAATACCTGACCAGTCTGCACTATATAAAACTGCAGAAATACTAAAAATAAAAAGTGTTTTGCACACTTCTGTCATTGGGCTATATGTGGGCTACATTTGGCCTCTTTTTTCTCTGTTGGCCATCTTGGGAGACTTATTTGTTATGACATTTCCTAAATTCCGCATTTACTGCAGTCTCCTCCGTAGGAAATGCTTTCAGTTTTTTACTTTGATTCCATCAAGAAGGCATTCAGATGTGTCACACATTTTCCATGAATTCAGAATGTTAGCACTCTAGTTGTTCATTAGATCACTGTAGTAAAGCTACTGATCACCAGGGAGTTAACTGGAAGCCTACTGCTGGTATTGAATGTGATTGTTTCAGTCTGCATGTCAGAATTTTCCAATGAAATAGAAGAGGATTTGAGATCTCACTTAAAACATGCCCTAAATTTGTCATAAGTAAGACTGTTAGCTCGCTAGTTGTTCTTTAGAACACTCTGAGAAGCTGCAGTAGAACACAAAGGCATTAACTGACAGGTCGCTCCTGTTGAAATATAACAGGAAGATATTTGAGATCTCACTTAAAGCATGTCCTAATTTTTCTTTCTATAGCACTAACCATAATTTCTATGACAAAATGAACCCCATCTTTCTGTTCATTTTTAAATTAAATGTTTTAAGCGTTACCAGTTTATTCCAATCAAGATGGCTTCAGGTGTGCCATACATTTGTCATAAGTAAGGCTGTTAGCGCTCTAGTTGTTCTTTAGAACACTCTGGGAAGCTGCAGTAGAACACAAAGGCATCAACTGACAGGCTGCTCCTGTTGAAATATAACAGGAAGATCTTTGAGATCACACTTGAAACATGTCCTAATTTTTCTTTCTACAGCACTAACCATAATTTCTATGACAAAATGAGCCCCATCATGTTGTTCCTTTTTAAATTAAATGTTTTAAGTGTTACCAGTTTATTCCAATCAAGGTGGCTTCAGGTGTACCATACTTTTGTCATAAGTAAGGCTGTTAGCGCTCTAGTTGTTCTTTAGAACACTCTGGGAAGCTGCAGTAGAACACAAAGGAATCAACCAACAGTCTCTGCCCTTGTTGGATGTACATGATTTACTGAGAATGACAGACTTCATTCTCACATGACTGAGAAAGATAATGTGAATTTACAGAAAACATGCTCTCATTTTAGCTTCAGTTTTCTCTCACACATGATTCATGATATCCCAGCAGAAGGTTTTTCACAGGGTAAAATCAGCTTAAAACACACCACAATTCCTGAAATTAGTATGGTACCATCAATACATTAATTCCAAAGTAACTAAAGTCTGTTATCACCCTTTATAGTTCTCCTTTTGGTAACCCTCAAAATCTTCGAATCACTACAATGCATTTCAATGGGGTACTATCATGTATATTGGTCCCAAGATGGCTGCCAGCAATTCCAGGATGAAGTGCTGACAGCCAATCAGATCTCACAATGAGATGTGTCATTAGGCTCTGCCCAGATATTGAAACTTTTTCTTTTTCTAATTTCTCATGAACTACTGAATGGATTTACACCATTTAACCCCTTGAATGCCCATGACGAGCTGGACTCGTCATGGCACACAGTTCTCGTGTGCCCATGACGAGTCCTGCTCGTCATGAGGCATTCCCTAGGAAATCCCTCTGGTGCGGGCACCAGATGGATTCCCTTTCATTCAAAATAGCCTCGGGAGCTGGGGAAGAGCTTCCCCAGCTCCCGAGGCCCCCCCTGCTTTCCGTGTAATGACGATCGGCGCAACGTCATTACACTGAAACTGAAACTGAAATGAGCCAAGAGGCTCATTTCAGTTTCACTTTCAACGTGCACAGGGGGCTATCTCGGCCCCCTGAGCATGAAAATTGCCTACCTCAAAACGACCTGGTTTGCAAGGGGGGGTCACCTAGATTTTTGGCCCGGTCCTCGGCGGCCACCTAGGGGAACCTACCAAACGCGGGTACTTGGGCCACCGACACAAGTGAGGCACCATTTTTACCGGGAGACCCGGGGAAATGCTGGGTGGTGGGAAATTTGAGTGAGCCCGGTGATGCCACAACTTTTCCACACAAAATGTGTGAAAAATTTGGTTTTTTCAGCTAAAATTGAGGTTTGCAGGGGATTCTGGGTAAGGAAACGTTGGGGGATCCACGCAAGCCATACCTCCTTGGAAGCCCCCGGGTGTCTAGTTTTCAGAAATGTATGGGTTTGGTAGGTTTCCCTAGATGGCCGCCGAGCACCGGGCCAAAAACCCAAGTGACCCCCCTTGCAAAACCAGGTCGTTTTGAGATAGGCAATTTTGATGTCGCCTCACTACGTTTTGGGCCCTTGCCTGTCGCGGGTACTTGGGCCTCCCACACAAGTGAGGCACCATTTTTACCGGGAGACCCGGGGGAACGCTGGGTGGTGGGAAATTTGAGTGAGCCCGTTGATGCCACAACTTTCCCACACAAAAATGTGTGAAAAATGTGATTTTTTTCAGCTAAAATTGAGGTTTGCAGGGGATTCTGGGTAAGGAAACGTTGGGGGATCTTCGCAAGCCATACCTCCCTAGAAGCCCCCGGGTGACTAGTTTTCAGAAATGTATGGGTTTGGTAGGTTTCCCTAGATGGCCGCCGAGCACTGGGCCAAACACCCAAGTGACCCCCCTTGCAAAACCATGTGGTTTTGAGATAGGCAATTTTCAGCTGGAGGGGACATGTGCTAGACTTGGCATCTTTTTGCCGTGTTTCCCCCGAGTGTTTGCTTTCTGCCTTCCAGGTTTTGGCTCTGTTTTTGCTGGTGTAACGTTTCTGCGCGCTTTTCGCACTGCTGATCAGTGGTAAAGTGCTGGTGCTCCTGTGGTAAATTGTGTTATTATTGGATGTTTGACTTACTTGTCAGTCCCCAGTAAAGGGCACTGCGGGTGCCGGGGCTTGTGAGTCAACCGCAACTCGTGGGCCTGCAGCACAGATTGTGCCACCCACGTACGTAGCCCGTAAAAGGCATAAGTGAAAGAAGTCTGGTATGCCTGAACTGAAGACGCGAAAGCAAATTGATGGACGGAATGCAGAACAAATCAAAACATTCACCCCCAGTCAAGAGATCTGGATTAAATCCATCATTCTTTTGCTCACCATGCCACCCCAGTTTAGACCTGGCCATATGCAAATCAGTCTTGACCCTGTGCCTCATGGGAACAGTCCAGCCTGAACTGCCAAGCCAGGTCCTCCCTGGACCGGAAACAAGCATCCTAGGACCGGTTTCAGGGTTTCACCCCTCTTCAGCCAGGATAGCTTGATTCCAGTGGCACAGTGAGCCCAAGGCCCACGTCTGGGCATACCTGGAGCACTTATTCACTGCGAAATTGAGGTGTGACCACGTTGCGTTTTACGCCGTTTCCTGCCGCGGGCACTAGGCCGACCCACAAAAGGGAGGTACCGTTTTTCTCGTAAGACTTTGGGGAATGCGGGGTGGGTGGAAATTTGTGGATCCACACAGATTCCAGAACTTTCCACCACAGAAATGTGGGGAAAATGTGTTTTTTTTACAATTTTTTAGGTTTGCAAGGGATTCTGGGTAACAGACCCTGGTGGGAGGCAGTCAAGTCACCCCATCCTGGATTCCCCTGGGTGTCTAGGTTTAAAAAATGTATACGTTTGCTAGGTTTCCCAAGGAGCCTGCAGAGCTAGGGTTCAAAAACTACAGCTAGACATTTTGCCAAAAAAGGGTCATTTTTCACTGTGAAATTGAGGTGTGACCACGTTGCGTTTTGCACCGTTTCCTGCAGCGGGCACTAGGCCGACCCACACAAGTGAGGTACCGTTTTTCTCTTAAGACTTTGGGGAACACGGGATGGGTGGAAATTTGTGGATCCACACAGATTCTGGAACTTTCCACCACAGAAATGTGGGGCAAATTTGGTTTTGTGGACAATGTTTTAGGTTTGCAAGGGATTCTGGGTAACAGACCCTGGTGGGAGGCAGTCAAGTCACCCCATCCTGGATTCCCCTGGGTGTCTAGTTTTCAAAAATGTGTAGGTTTGCTAGGTTTCCCAAGGTGTCCGCAGAGGTAGGGTTCAAAAACTACAGCAAGACATTTTGCCAAAAAAGGGTCATTTTTCACTGCGAAATTGAGATGTGACCACTTTGCGTTTTGCGCCGTTTCCTGTCGCGGGCACTAGGCCGACCCGCACAAGTGAGGTACCATTTTCCTCGTAAGACTTTGGGGAATGCGGGGTGGATGGAAATTTGAGGCTCCACGCAGATTCCGGAACTTTCCACCACAGAAATATGGAGAAAATATGGTTTTTTTGACAATTTTTTAGGTTTGCAAGGGATTCTGGGTAACAGACTCTGGTGGGAGGCAGTCAAGTTACCCCATCCTGGATTCCCCTGGGTGTCTAGTTTTAAAAAATGTATAGGTTTGCTAGGTTTCCCAAGGTGCCCGCAGAGCTAGGGTTCAAAAACTAGAGCTAGGCACTTTGCCAAAAAAGGGTCATTTTTCACTGCGAAATTGCGGTGTGACCACGTTGCGTTTTGTGCCGTTTCCTGTCACGGGCTCTAGGCCGACCCCCACAAGTGAGGTACCATTTTTTTTTTAAGACTTTGGGGAAACCGGGGTGGGTGGAAATTTGTAGATCCACACAGGTTCCAGAACTTTCCACCACAGAAATGTGGGGAAAATATTTTTTTTGACAATTTTTTAGGTTTGCAAGGGATTTTGGGTAACAGAACCTGGTGGGAGGCAGTCAAGTCACCCCATCCTGGATTTCTCTGGGTGTCTAGTTTTCAAAAATGTATAGTTTTGCAACATTTCACTAGGTGCCGGCAGAGCTAGTGTTCAAAAACTACAGCTAGACACTTCGTTAAAAAAGGGTACATTTTCATTGTGAAAATGTGGTGTATTCACGTTGGGTTTTGAGCCATTTCCTGTCGTGGGCACTATACCTACCCACACAAGTGAGGTACCATTTTTATCGGGAGACTTAGGGTAATTTAGATTTGTAAAGGAACTGTTATTACCTATTGACTTTCAATGCATTTCTGCCTTCCAAATGAAAGACATTGTGTAAAAAAGAAGTCATTCTAAAAAATGACTGATAATTCTCATGCTAGTATTCCCAATGTGCAAATATCTACTGTTTCTAATCTCTATATTTTGTTCCCATTTCAGAAAAACATAGGTGTTTTTTATACCGCTTTTTCCATGTACACATTTTTACAGAATAATTACTATATACCCGGTACATAATAAAAAACGCGTCGCTGCAGGCAAAAGCGGAAAGGTTGCCGGACTTCAAGCCCCAGAGGTCTAAGGGGGCTGCCTCACCTGTTGCCAGTCCTGACTCTGCCCCCAGAGCCTTCAAAACCACCTAGTGCTTCCCGCTTCGCGGGAAACGCGTCGCTGCAGGCAGAAGCGGAAAGGTTGCCGGACTTCAAGCCCCAGAGGTCTAAGGGGGCTGCCTCAGCTGTTGCCAGTCCTGACTCTGCCCCAGAGCCTTCAAAACCACCTAGCGCTTCGCAGGAAACGCGTCGCTGCAGGCAGAAGCAGACAGGTTGCCGGACTTCAAGCCTCAGAGGTCTAAGGGGGCTGCCTCACCTGTTGCCAGTCCTGACTCTATCCCAGCATTATATAAACCACCTGATTGGCCGCTGCGCGGGACGCGCGCGGGCGCGCCGGTCGAAGCCCGGTCAAAGGGCGGGCCGTCTGTGGCCGTCAGAGGCAGGAGGAGGCTGGGCTGTGCCACCCCCTTGAGTGTTCAACTGATGTGGATGGGGAGTGGGGTGTTTAAGGCAGGTGTACACATTCTTTCTATTGTTGGGTTACGTTTGTCTTGCTAGGGCTTTGTGGCATCCCCCTGCCAAATGGGCAAGAGAAAGCTTACTGAAAGTTTAGGGGGAGGTGGGGATAACAGCACTTTGCCCTTTTCGTGTAAACACAGGAAGACTCGACGAGCAGCCAAGCAGCCTGATCCAGAGGGGGCTTTGGCACGCATCGGTGTACTGGTTGGGGAGTGTGAAGCTATTCTCGAGTCTGATCAGTTATCGACGGGTGATGGTGTGGCTGTGGTTGCACCCCCTGTTGATACGGGGGTTGTCAAGTCTATCTCATCCCCCACTGTCCCGGATATGTTTCTTACTAAAGTAAAATCACGATCTTGTAAGGGGGTTAGCAGAGCGGCTGCGGCCGACGCTTTACCTAGGGGGGATGATTTGCCATTTAACTCTGAAACAGCTATTGGGGATATTGTACCCGCTGTTTTGTGCTCTAATAGATTTTCCCCCTTGATGAATCAGCCGAGTGATAACAGTGGGGTACTATCTGGCCCTCCATCGCCTTCTCCCATTGCTTCTCTAGGTAGTCCGGATTAAATTCACAACTCCTTACAAGAACTTATAAAAGTGGTTTGCGTGCTGAGGGAGGAAATTGGCTCACTGAAGGCAGTGATAGAGACTTTGTCTATCAAAGTAGGGAAGTGTTCTGCTGATCCTTGTCCTCCTCTAGGAAACTCTAAGGTGATTGCTTCTCTACCCCCAGCTAATTCATTAGACAGCCAACCTAATCCTTCTGGTAATGTTACTTATAGTGACATGGTAAAGGCTGGCAATAGGCATACTTTGGAACGCCTAATAGTTAATTCTGGGAATACTGTGCATGATAGAACGAAACCTATGAGGAGGGAGGATGTGGGTAGGGACTCTGTATCCCATGCCCAAGGTGTCTTGGAGGGTCGGGGTGCATGCAAAGAGTATTTTAAGGGTAATGCCATCAATAGCCCCAAAAAAATTTACATGACTAATGTCCCCAAATTGCCAACTAATTGTAGCAAAGAGTACCCCGAGTCGCTGACAAACAAGGCGATACACTGGATAAGACATGTCAGGGGATGTCGTTCAGTAATTGGAGAGGATATCATTAGAGCTACTAGACTTACCTCACCAAGGGCATCTGCTGACTGTATTGAACTAACTCTAAAAAGTAATGCCCTTGCTGAAAATCTTCTTGCCTTGGAGTATAGGACTAGCCCCCCGGAGGGTTCTTCCATCCAACTAAGGAAATATATCTTGTATGACCTAGGGGGGTTGAAGTGTGACCAACTGAGTGTTAGAAAGGAAGCCGGTTCGTCCTTGGAAAGTATTGATTGACTTCACAGTGTGGGGGGTGTTGGTTCCCGGGTTCATGGTGAGAGGGTGGTGGACATTGAGTATCAAGTGCCTATGGTGGCTGGTCTATGTTCTGACCCCTGTTTCACCCCTGACCACCAAGTGGACAAAGATCTTATCAGCCATCTTCCCATTACTGCCCTGGAGCCAAGCTCGGGGCTTGCCCCACTGACTATCTGTCTGCCCCCTGATTCCCAGGTTAGTATTCTTGGCACTAATTGTCCCCCTTTGGCTGGAGGCTCCCTATGCTTGTGGAACATTGCTGGGCTAAATGCTAAACTATCCATTATGGATTGGGTCGCATTTATCAATAAAAATTATATTTGTCTATTCCAGGAGACTTGGCTCCTGGAACCACGTTTTTGTGTGGGCTATTTAAATTTTCATATTCCGGCCACTAAAGGGACCCACGGGCATCCGTCTGGGGGCCTAACTATTTGGGTGAGAAACAAATTATGTTTAAATAGTAAGCTTTTGCCTACTGGGAATAGAGATATTGAACTGTTGAGGCTAGAGCTTGGATCTTTGGGCACAATAGATATATATAATGTCTACGTAAGGGGTTCTAGAGGTGCAAAATCTCCTGTTCTAGATGAACTTACGAGTATGTTCGCTCTTTACTCAGCCGATACCTACGTCATTGTTGCAGGCGACCTCAATGTAACATTCGAGCCGCTTGTAGAAACTGTGTGGGATGCCCAGGATAATGAAGAGTTACAGTGGGGTATTCCCCTCCTGGAGCTGTCCCCCATAAAGAGGTGGTCAGAAGTAGCCATTCAGATCAACTCTCTTTGTATGGAAAAGGGTTTGAGGGCTCTGAATGGTAGGATGCCCAGTGACCGTGAGGGTGCCTATACATTTGATAATGGCCTGAGCAAGAGCCGTATTGATTATATTCTTGCGGATGTAAAATTATGGCATTCTCTTGTTGATATGAAGATAGTAGCCCTTCCCGAGAGCGATCACAATCCCCTCTGTTTATCCCACAGATGGTGGAAGGCAGATTGTGGTTTATTAGAGAGAGGGGTGCTGTGTACTCTCGAGGTTGTGCCATCAAATGACATGCGACGGCTGAGGTGGCCCTGCGTACTGGAGAATCCTTCTGCCCTGCTAAATATTTTAGCAGAGGAGGATGGTTCTATACATGTAATCGAACACATTTGTTCTTCCAAAGGGGAAATGGGGGATGTAACAACAGTTCATGACAGCTTTTTTGCCAATTTGAAATCTTATTTCTTTAAAAAAATAAAATCTGGTCCTAGAGCTGTTCACCGCCAAGCAAGTTGGTATAATCTGGAATGCAGACAGTCAAGGCTATTACTTGGGAAAGCCTTGAAGGAAGGGGATGTAGGCGTGGTACAACGCAGTAGAAATAACTATAAAAGTTGTATCACCAGGGCGAAAAGACAATGGGATGAAAAGACGTGGCAGGGACTCCTTGAAGCTAGCGTCCAGAATAATAGTAAACAATTCTTGAACATAGTAAAGTGGGGATCCGGTGGACTGCCAGAGTGTCCCCAAAATAATGTTTCCCAGGAGAGGTGGGTTGAGTATTTCAAACCCCAGTACGCTTCCCTTACCGACTCCACTGGAAGTCCTGGGTTGTCCCCGGTTTTTAAATTGGAAGATAACTTCACTAGAGCTGAGGTTGAATCAGCGCTTGCTGGCATGGCGTCTGGAAAGGCCCCTGGCCCAGATGGGGTACCAGCGGATGTCTTCTTATATGATAAGGCTAAATGGGGGAGATATATTCAATTGATAGCCAACGCGCTGGCGCAGGGTGCACCAATTCCTAGTTCATGGAAAGCGGCAGAGATAATACCGGTCTACAAAAATGAGGTCCGGTCGCTCCCAGAGAAATATAGGCCCATTAGCCTGATTGATGCCATACAGAAGATTGTAGGCAGGCTGATTTTAAATCGTGTCCACTCCTGGATAGCATCAAACAATATTTTGTCCCCGTTCCAGGCGGGATTCCGACAGCATATTAGTACCGTTGACCAGGTGTTTCGTTTTGTCCTCCTTTATTGGAAGACTGTTGTTCTGGCCAAGGGGAACCTGTATGCTGTGTCTGTGGATCTAAGGGCTACCTTTGATCTAGTCCCTCGCCCTAAACTTTGGGCGACGCTGAAAGATTTGGGGCTTCCTTGTGGGTTGTTGTCCCTAATCCAGAGGCTTCATGATGACAACTCTGCTAGAATTAGATGGGGAGGCCAGGGTATGACGACAGAGGACTTCCCGGTGCAGAGGGGGGTTAGACAAGGCTGCGCAATGGCACCAACCTTATTTTCATTATACATTAATGATATAGCTGAACGCCTCCTAAAAGCGAATATTGACGCCCCCACCCTTGCTGATACAAAAATCCCAATTTTAATGTTCGCGGACGACACGCTTTTAATTGCTAAGACACCTTGCGGTCTCCAGCGTTCTTTAGATATTTTTGAGAATTTTTGTTTAGAACGTGGCCTTGAAGTCAATATAAAAAAAACCAAGCTTATGGCATTCAGGCCACATAGACAGTTTAAAAATAAATTTGTTTTGTTTAACAATTCTTTAGAGCAAGTACAGGCTTTTAATTATTTTGGGGTCAACATTCAAAATAATTTTAAGTGGAAACAGCAGAAGGAATTGTCTACCTTAAAACATAGGCAGCTTGCAGGTGCAATATTTGGGGAATTTAAAAAGTCACTAACGAAACCATTTAGTCCAGTGCTCCAGGTCTACAGTGCTAAAGCAGTAAGTGCTACTCTCTATGGTGCTGAACTATGGGGGTACGAGAACTTGTCTTCCTTAACCATCTCGGAAAATAAGTTTCTGTGTAGTATAACCTCTCTCCCACAGAGCATGCCGATAGTTCCCCTAAGACACGATCTGGGTAAGAATTCCATTGCAGATGTAGCTAGATTGCGACCCATTCTTTATTGGCGTAGATTGTGGACAACCCCGTCCCTAGCCCAGTATGCTGAGGGCTTTCTTGATGTAATGTCTTTGGTCGGTTCTTGCAATATTGGCTGGTTTAAAGAACTCAGAAAATCTCTTGTGGCCCTGGGAATGAGTGATCTTTGGGAGAACCCTTCGGGCGTCTCCTTCCCATCTAAAGCATTGTTGAAGGCGAAATATTGGGAGTCGGTTAACGCTAAGGTACTTTCTGACAGCAAATCCCTCTCTTTATCCAATGGTTTCCTGAGCATAAAACTCGTTCCAAGGCTAGAACCTTTTTGGGATCTTGTCACGAAAGTGTTAGATAGGAAATTATATTTCCAGATGCGGGTGGGATTGCTACCTTTAAAATCATTTACAGCTCGGTGGGTTGATAACAGTAATAATCAATGTCTCTTATGTAAATCTCACGAAGAAACAATCGCCCATATGTTTTTTGCATGCCCTGCTTATTTGGTTCCCAGGCGTGTTTGGCTGAGACCGATTTGTAAATTATTGGGTACTAGACTGAGTGGTGAAGCAGGAAGAATCCTTCGTACTAGTACTGATCCGGCCATTGTTGTGGCTGTTGCTAAATTCTTGGGGTGGGCATGGATCATAAGAAACCAGAGCATTTGCTAGTAAATGTTAGTTGCCCTAGATGTTTCCTTTTATGATCTTTTTTCCATATTGTCTTGATTGTAGGCATTTTAATCTTGTACATATTTTAAGAGCTTTCATGTTTTAAAGTGTTGTTTTTTGTTTTTGTTTTATTTTGACCTTTTATGTATTGTGCACCTGTACTTGTTTTGTATTGCTTTTATGACTTTTGTCGAATAAAGCTATTTTGGATTGGATAATAAAAAACCATTGCAAGTTGCTGCTCAGTTTTTGGCTCTGGGTTCGTCGGGCTCTTGGTGAATCTACAAGTCCTATATATCCCCACAACCAGTAATGTTCAGCGGATGTAACGGTATATTGCTTTCAAAGAGCTGTCATAATTAGAAGAAGTTACAGATGAAAATGCTGACACAAAAGGCTGTTTTTTCAACTAATTTTCAATGTATCCGATATTTAACTGTTAGTTTCTATAAAGAAACCTGGATGGATCTACACAAATGACCCCTTGCTGAATTCAGAATTTTGTCTACGTCTCTAAAATGTAAAGCTTTCCAGGATCCATTATTGATTTTGTACCCATTTCTACCATTAACTAGAAGGAGGTCGAAAGCAAAAAGCAAAAATAGGCTATGTCCCAGAAAAATGCCAAAAGTGTGTAAATGATGTTGGGTTTCTGACAAAAGTCTGGTATCCCCTAAAAGCTGGGAAAATAGTGATTCCACCCCACAAACCCTTTTTTGATAACCCAGATGCTTTCATTTGCAGCCTGTTTTTCCAATTTTTCGGAAAAAAACCCAAAATGTTGCTGTATTTTGGCTCATTTCTGTGACCCCTCCAGGGGAATCCACAAACCCTGAGTACCTTTAGAATCCCCATGATGTTGGAAGAAAAGGACGCAAATTTGGCGTGGATACCTTATGTGGTCAAAAAGTTACAGGGGTCTCATCGCGCACTACCCCAAATAGCCAAAAAAAGGCTTGGCACAGGAGGGGGGAAAGGCCTGGCAGCGAAGGGGTTAAATACATATGATTGATGATATAAAGTTGATGTTTTGGGCACAATATTGTGTTAAAAATGTTTGCACTTTACATTGTATGCATGTTAAGTCAATAATCTTGTTTGCAATATTTAACAGTAGTTTGCACAATATTTTCACGTTTGTTATTTTGTCATATACACATCTATGTTCTTCAGGATGAGAATGGCGAACCAGTGAGTTTGCTGAGCCCAAGCATTAACACCAAAAGTCTTCATGGTGAATCCAAGAATGTTTTAGATTTTTTTTTAAATTGCAAAATCAAGGAAGACATTCTCTTAAAAGAGATATAGATGCCATTTATTAACACTCTAGCAGGCTTTTCTGTTAGCTTATTATATTCATCAGTGCTTTAAAATATTTCTCCGATTGAGTTTGACTGTGAGAGGGCAGGGTAACGGGTTAAAGTTAAATGTTTTGAGCTCCTATGTCCAGATACAAATCCCTTTGGCGGTCACGAACCCTGTCATTTGCAAAATCACAGGGTTTGTGGCGGTAATCATGTAGTGATTCATAAAAGGGGTTTTGTAACTCATTCTGAATCACAACTAAGAAGGGGTATGAATTGTCATGCCGCGCTGCCTGCAGCAGCACTTACCGCCCTGCCCGCAGCCTCCTGCGCACACCCTGCCTGTTGCCACTCATCAGCTGGCAAAGGCCGCGCTTCAGTTCTTCAAAAGATGGTGGTCCATGATGGGAACATGCTTCGCATTCCGTCACTGACCCCTGCCAAGCCTTCCTTGGCTTCCCTTCCTCTCCTCACTTACCTGCATTCCTGTGTCTTCATTGGAGAGCAGAAACATCCTTGGCTTTCTTCTCCTGCCGTCCACAGTATTCTGTTCTTCCGTGTTACCGCTCCTCTTCCGAGGCATAGTTGCCGCATTGGCGCTTCCTCGCTGGCCAGCCTCGTTACTTTTCCTCATAGGCAGCTTTCCCTAACGCTGCTAATCCTGTGCCTGCAAAATACATATACACAAAAAGAAGTATTTCAAGAATCATAGTTCCCAGTTCCGGTAGGATGAAATATATTTAGGCATTATTTAGAAACTGATATACATATCTGATTCTTCACTCCTTCAGCATTGTGGAGTGTATTCTCTGCCTTGGTTCATTGCTGCTTCATCTCCCATGCTGTAAAATAGGAGAATAAATTGGCATATCAGCAAACTGGCGATGAAAAATCATCGCCACTTTAGCGTCCGTTTTCGGACGAAAAGCAGCGATAGTTTTATCGCTTAATCAGCAAGGTCACGCTAACGCGTGATTCCTTGCTTTAGCTCCCTTTCCCATAACGCCCACCTTTGCATCTCTAATGAGATGCAAAGTGGGAGTTCTGTCCCAAAATACCCGGAAAAATGTCGCTAACCGACATTTCTCCAATTATCAAGGGAATCGCTAACAGGCATAGCGATAAGGAAAGTAGCGCTAACCACAGTTAACGCTACTTTCCTTACGCCTGCTTTCACCCTGACTTAGCCATTATATCCAATGTAAGGTGGATATAATGGCTAAGTATGCCCTGCCTTATCAGCAAGCTAACGCCAAAATGTGTGAGATTATCGCTGGATTTACAGCGATAATCTCACTTTTGGCTGTTAGCGCGAGGAATTTTATCGCTTTTGAGATAAGCGATGCTGATAGCACGCTATCTCAGCGATAACATTCCACGATAGCCGGCGATAATTATCCTAGCGCTAAGTGCGCTTATCGATAATTATCGCTGGCCCTTGCTGATATGCCCCTATATTAGTTACTGATTCTTGAATTACTTAGTTAACCTATCCTGAGCAAGCACCTTTTTAGTGCAACATTTTCTTTCTTCTTTTTTATCCTGTCTAGGAAAATAAATTTTTTGATTTTCTCCTAGTTTTTTTAGGATGTATACATGTTAATGGGTCTAATTAATCCAAACGGTTGTCTCCGTTAAGGTTGGTATGTTTCACACTTATCATTGTTTAATGCTTAAATTCTGCAGTCCTATTATTTAATATGAATACTTTTACCTTTTAGATATCACTGTGTCAGTCACAAGTTCTAGTTGTTCATATTTCCTTATACTACCAGCTGAGCATTCAACAGGTATACTCCTACATCAGCTACACGTTCTATATAGCACTCTCGTAGTTCTAGGCTCATATAACATATGCAACACCACACATTGGATTCCACTCCTTTTCTCTTTCATTGTTTTGTTTCCCCCTCTTCCCCACCTTCTCTTTTGCTTTGACTTTGTTGGGAGAAAAGGAGGTGGGTGAGGGAAGTTGGGACCCAGCTTGGGTTCCTTCCACTTCTCCCTGCGGAAACCCCAGGTGTTTCTCACATGAATGGGGTACCTCTTTTAACCAATTTGGTTCAATTGCTGGTGACTGCAATTGCAGCTGCAAACCAATATAGAATGACTGATCACTCAAAGGATGTGCTACCGGATAAACATAGGGGATCTGTCTACATGGAAAAGTTTGTCCTTTGAGAATTATGTTGGGTGGCTTCAACAGAGCAGGCAGTTACTCATAGGACCACTGCCTGCTCCTGCCAGGATTCCCAAACAGGAAAAAAGTTTTTAGGCAGCACAATTACTTTAAGGAGCATAAGCTGTTTTTTCTTCTTCAGAGAGTGACTGCAAGGATGGAGGTCTGCATCCCCTTGCAGGCCGCTATCCCAGCTTGGGTGGCAAATCACAGGGGGCAAATACTGGCCTGCCTAATTAATATTCATTAGGTAGGTTGTTTGATAACCTGCTGCATACTGGCATTTTATGTTGTGACCTATCGCTACATAAGTTGCATTACAAAACAATAAGCATATAACAACAAGTTAGTGTGCAATATGCACCTAGTATTTGTGACTTACCTCTTTGTACATCAGACTCAAAGTTCTGTGGGTATCAAGGCACTGCCTGAGGTACTCAGTTTTTTAAGATACTCAGTCTAAAATGCAGTAATGTTTTATTATCCATGTTGCATTACTGTACAGATTGCAGTTTGGATCTTTATCCTTAATCTGGTCTCTAAATGGTCTGGCATTTTTTGCAGACTCAAATATTAGTCTTCAACAAGATGCACAACAATGCGTTCTTGGTGCGAGATCAGGGTGTATGCAGGACTTGCACTTCCCTGTTCCTTTTTAGAAGAACAATCAGTGCATGCAGAAAAATGGTTAAATAAAACATGGATCTATGTCAATGCAATGTAAGAATTTTACAATACGTATCTGCAGCAAGATTGATACAGTGGAAAAGTTGAGTTTCATCCAATACAAGCAAATAATAATTCATTCATTTCATTGAATGGGTAACAAGCTTTGACAAAGCCAATAGGTTTGGTTTTGTATGCTATAGAAATTGTTATTCATGCTATAAAAGTAAAAGAAAAAATAAACATTATACCTAAAAGTGTTCAGCATATGCTGCCAATAATAATTTTAATTTTGTTTTTAAAAAAGTGAACCCTCAAATATAATTCCATTAGAACGTTATGTGTGCTTCCAGGCAGGCAGTTGCACTTATAAAAACACTTTTTAGTTTTAAATCATATAACAGGAAAATATAAATCTTCCTGTTCCTGTTGTTGTACACAACAGGAACATCACATCACTCACATTACCGTTTATATAACTTTGTATCACAACATGACAGAATAGCACAATAATGAATCCACTCGATATCACAGCACAAAATAGAATGTCACATTACATTGGATATCACAAAATAGCAAAACATATCGCATGAGTCACAGAACATCACACAAGCACAGTACATAACAGGAAAGAAAATCAGAATACCTCACAGCATACACAAAAACATGGAATCACACTAGAGGATTGAACAGTACAATGCAGCACAGCACTTCACATGGCGCAACACACTACAGGACATTACACCACACCACACCTGCTTAATTAGGGGCTGATTTGGATGTCAGTCACAAAGGCTCCGATCACAGTTCGGAGCCTTTCTGACCGGCATCCGTGGTTTGAATGCCGACCACCGTATTGTGAATGCTGCAGTCGGAATTCAAACTGGCTGGTTATTCTGGCTGGATTCTGATGGGCTCAAGGAGCCTGTCAGCCAGTTGGAGAACAGCCTGTAATCCCTAAGGATGGCGTTTCCACCGTAGGGATTCCGACGTTGGTTTCAAACAGGCTTTCCATGTGGAGTTTTCCAACATTTAAAGCCTGTCGGGCAGCGACATTGGTGGCCCCTAGCAGGGCCCCTTCGCCCTGCGGCCTCTAGTTGGGGGCCGAGGTGGCACCTATGGTGTCCAGATGTTAATCCCTGTGCCATGTTGCAGGCACACTGAGGTGACTGCCATGCGGTGCAGGGATGAACAGATACTCCCATTTGTCAATGGGAGGTTGTGCTATGGCCTGTTTAGGGCCGCAGCACAAGCTCCCATAGATAAATGGGAGTATGCGACCGCACCATGTGTGGTTGCATTGTAATTGCGGTGTTGAGACTACCCAACGGAGGCCGGTTGGTCCCGAGTTCGCGACTGTGTCGGTAGGAGGCAACTCCGACCAACATAATGAGGCCCTTATTATCAAATAAAAGTACATAGCAGCAGAACACATAATGTCAGAGGACATACCGTACTCCACATGCTATCTTAGGGCAGCATATTAGAAAGCATTAGGCAGATAATTGGACATCATGCCATGCCATGTCTAAGCACATCCCAGTGCACCACAGCACACATCAGTTGTGCTTTACCAAAATATTGACTCCAGACTATCGTGCATTACAAACATTTTGGCCGGATATTGTGGAATCAAAAATATATTGGGGCTAAATATCCTTGGTAAGAATATTGTGTACTTTAAGGATACATCTATACATTGCTTTAGTTATATAATTGTATGAAATATCTATTGTTAATTAGTTTGATAAATGTTAGTTATTTTAGTATCACGTGTTTCAGGATTATAATTATATTTCTGCTTAATCTGTTTTAGTACAGTGCGTACGTTTCATATGAAATTTAATTTAATTGTTAATTTAATTATACATTGTGAATTAAATACCAGGTTGTTGGGTTTGTAATGGATTAGAGTGGAAGGCTTAAAAAATGAAAATTATTGTTTTAATTCAAAATTAGTTTTGTTATTTGGTAATTATGCAGCTGTAATATTTGTTTAATTGGTATTTCCATTATTTGTTGAGTTTTGATGAGTTGGCATTTGGTTGAAAAGTTTACTTAATTATTACATTGTTTTAAATAATAGTGTGCTTTTAATTGTTTAAATTGTTTTATTTAATACTAATGTATTATTAATAGTTTCATCTTTCATAATATTATTTATTCATTTTAATTGTTTGTTGGAGTTTGTTTTAGGGTACAAGAGAGCGAAGACCTTTATTAGAAAATATATTTAGCATTTTTCTTAACCTTAAATTATTTTATTTGCAATTTAAAATCTATATTTTAAGTTATTTTTTAAATATCTTATTAATATGTTTATTATTTAAAACCTATGTACATTTTTTTGGTCTATATATAAATCCGACCCTCCAAAGTCCAACACCTTCCCAACTTTTGCTTCTATTGGATTAAAGAGTGTGGCGAGAAACTGATCTCTATGCTGAGACTTCTCCTTTGGATGATGGAAGTGCGTGGTCGGAAGTACAGAGGAACTGGCTTCTCCACTGAGAACTCATTCTCTTGGATGACGGGTGTGCATAATTGGGTGTGAAGAGAGACTGGCCACTCTGCTACGACCTCTCTGTTGGATGGCTGGTGTATGTAGTAGGATTTAGGGAGTCAACAGATTCTCCCCGTGAGACCCCAGTCTTGTATGACTGGTGTGCATGGTACCTCTCTATTGGATGACAAATGTGTGTGGTAGAGTGAGGGAAGGTACTGATCTCTCCGCTGAGATCTCTCTCTTGGATAACAGGTGTAGGGAATATAGAGGGAGTGGCCTCTTCACTCAGACCTCTCCCTTAGATGATGGGTGTACATAGTAGAGTGTGGGGAGGGACTGGACTCTCCATTGACACCTCTCTCTTGGATGATGGCCACATTTAGTGTAAAGTACAGATGGAATGGATTCTATGGTGAAATCTTTCTCTTTGATGACTGGTATGCATATTAGGATGTGGAGAGGGACTAGCCTGTCTGCTGAGACCTCTCTCCAGGGTGACAAGTGTGAGTAGTATAGTGTATGGAGAGACTGGCCTTTCCACTGAGACCTCTCTCCAGGGTGATGGATGTTCAGAGTAGGATGTGGGGAGAGACTGACCCCTCCACTGAGACGTCTCTTGTGGATGACAGATGTGTGTAGTAGGGTGTGGAGAGAGACTGTCCCGGTGGAATACTCTGATGGAGTATTTATCTTTAATTTAAGGTTGAAAAAAATGATTGCAAGTAAGATAAAGTTTCACAACAATGTAGCAAAAAGTGCAATTGTGTTCCTCAAAATGTGCATTTTTGTGCTAGAAAAATTGCCATTCTATACTGCAAAATCCTGAGAGGTCTGCTCAATGTCCAACTCTTTCCCAATGTAGAGTAGGTTGGAGTGGAAATAGTAAATCTTAACCATTCAATGTCAATCACTTTTCCCAATGTAGCTAAGGGCCTTATTACAACTACGGTAGTCCATGGGACCACTGTTGTCCTGGTGGTTGTCCGACCACCGCCACACCGCGGGACCGCCCGCAGTATTATAAGTGTGGCGGTTGGACCACCACTAAACCGCTACTACCCCCGGGTACCAAGGATTCTGGGGTGATCTGGTAGGGGTTTGAGGCCATGCTGGCAGTGACGCAGCTGCCCAGCCGAGCATATATTGAGTTGCCTCTCTACTGACATTTTCATGGCAGCTGCACCACCATGAAAACAGTGGCTGTGAGGCAACAAAGGGGACACTACAGGCCCCCTTCTTGCCCCTGTGCATGGGGTGCATGCAGGGGGCACATGTTGTGCACTCCCAGTTCATGCATGGGGAGGAATGCATGACATGGTGTATCCCTTCTCATGCAGCTACGTGCAATGGCAGTCCTGTAAAGGTACTGTTTAAGTTTCACAATGAGCCTTTAAACAGCACCGCTGTGGGGCTGCCACACCACCCACCTGCAAAAACAAAAAATGACTTGTAATCTGGCGTGTGGGCGGCAGCAACTCTCGGCAGTGCAGGGGCACAGCGGTGGCATGCTGCCTACTTCCACACCACCAAAAGTCAAAATAAGCTTCTTAGATTGGAGTGGGAATAGTAAATGTTAGCCAGTCAATGTCAAACATATTCCCCAATGTAGGGCCTTACTAATATGTCGAGCAAAAGGCCATTCAACAGCTCATCGGTGCCAGTCCACTTGACATCTGAGGCATCAGTCCGATTACCGTATTATGAAACAGACGGTCTGACCAATGCCTTTGGCAGAAATCAGCTCCGCCTCCGACAGGCTCAAGGAGCCCATCGGGTTGGCGGGCAGATCAAAATCCCCAAAATGGAGGCTGTGCCTGCTCAGACACCTCCATAGGAATTGCGATGCACCTTTCCAACAGCCTTTTTATGTTGTTTCTTCCAACATGTAAAGGCTGTCGGAAAGGGCCTTTTGGGGCCCCTAGCTGTCCGCCATGACCCTCAGCTACAGGCCCTGGGGGGCCCCTGCCCCTAAACATGCATGCATCGTGCGCATGCCACACAGTGCATGGATGTTTAAAAAGTGTATTTTTCCCATTGCTGCATAAGGGAAAAATACACTTTCAGACCACTTTGTAGGCGTTTGCATCATAATATGGGAAGCTGGACTGCTTACTCCTTGTTGGGCGATCCCGTTCCTGACACAACACCTGTCAAATGCTTGTCCAACCGGCATCGTGCTGAGGCCCACAGTTCAGATTGGAGGGGAAATAGTAAATCTTAATCCTTGCTTTCGACACTTTTCCCTTTGCTGCCCAGATTGGAGTGGCAATAGTAAATAGTACTCGCTAGAGTCCAAAACCTTTCCCGATGTATCATAGCTCGGAATAAGAAGCCTGACCCTTAATGTCAAACACTTTTCCCAGGGTAGCTGAGATTGGACCAGGAATAGTAAATCTACCAAGGCCTGGTTGGAGTTTGTGGAGTTGCGCTATGTGGATCTCCACAAAGTCACACAAAAACTCTGCCATGCTATGCGGAGTTCTGCTAGCAGGCAGAGTTTGCTGGTGCACCCGTTAGCATTGTTATGGGAATGCAGAGTGTGTCCTCATGATCCACATCAAGCGTGAACTGCACCACATGGTTCTTAAGTGCATTCTTGCATTCTAATTCTGGCACAAACGGCACACACAGTCTGCATGGAGCAGCCATCTTGTTTTGCTGCTCTCTGTATGGCGCTGGGCCTACAATGCAATCACTCTTTTATCTGTGTAATCCTCCTCCTTTAAAACTAATCCATCCCTCATTTTTATTTTTTACATTAGCTTGTGTCTTTATGTTTGTGTATTTTACATTTTTGGGAATTTTTGTTTGTTTTTCGTGACTTTTTGTTTATTTCCCCTTCCTTTCTTAACTTTCTTCTTTCCCTTTCTTTTTTTTTCAAACCCACCAAGAGCGATGGTAGAGGAAGGGCAGCTACGTTGTGGGTGGTGCCGCAGCCCTGGTGTGCAGCCTTGGGCAATCTTTGGAGTGGAAGAGGTGGCAGCCCTGGGTTTTTGTGCAGCGATACCTCCCCTTTATGCTGGCAGCAGGCGGAAGGCCCAGTAGCAGATACCCCCTGCAGGAGCATTGACTGTGCTGGGGGAGGTTGAGCCGGTGCGTGTGGCACACCAGCCAGGTTCAGTGCATTATCAAGCAGCTGACACACCACTGTGCAGACGGACATCCTTGACCGGTAACAGTTCCTGCTCTACCTTCTAGGCATCAAGATTCTGGGGCTCGGTGAACATTAATTCTTTGTTGGGTTTGTGTTTTACAATGCTAACATTTTTTTACGAATAACATGCTGCTCACACTAAGAGTTAAGTTACGTTAGTTTACGCTGATATATTATTGTGTGATCCAGTTTCTAGTTTCTGCTAGTCAAGTGCTCACTGCTACCTAATCATACTCATCACTGGTGCTCGCTTTGTCTGACTAATTAGGAAGCCATAGCAGACTGTTTTCCTATCACCATAGTGAATCAGTGATATCAGTGAGTAAAGTCTTCTCTACGTGACTTTATGTAGTTCGTACAGTTCCAAGTGATTTGTTTCAGAGCGAAGTGTAGTATGCATTTATGAATTACAAAAAGGGAGACTGAGTTGGTCTATCAGGGGGGTTGAGAGTTGGGAATAGAATCAAAGATCCTTCACTGCAATGCAGTAGTTCCAAATATAGTTTTTGTTAAGGATATTTGGAATAGGGATTTCAGGATTAGTATGGGCAACATAACGATAGTCAATAGACTCGAGTAGAAACTAGTGCTGTAGACAATCTGTTTTAGAGAAGTACAATGTAACTACATTTGCGTGTCATAAAACATTTGTGGAGATTACTAACTCAATCACTAATCTATTTATTTGTATCTTCTTCATTTCTTGCATCAGCACCCAAGGGCAAGAAGAGGGACAATCAGGAGAGAGGTCCAGTAGTAGCTTGTCAGCTGGCGCTGACCACCAGTGCTGCTGTTGAGGGCTCTGCTGACCCCAGTAAGTAAATATTTGTTATTAATATTTCACTAATGTTGGTTTTTATGATTGTTGTGGACTTAGGGTAGAATCTTGGGGTATTGAAATGCTGTTGCTGTCTATCGTGAAAATTGCAGGGCCAAGTAACTAGTATTATAAATAAAATTCACCAGGCATGTTTGTTGAGAAGCCTTTCTTTTTCCTGCTCACGCTCTAGTACAGTTGAGTTAATGAGAGAGCGGCCATGGTCATCATAGACCACACTCCCAATGTAGTGTACTGCTGTCTTGTTCATTTAAGAGCATACCAGCAGTTTCCCATGATAGTGCAGAATGGCTGGAAAAAAAGTATAACAATTGCTTAAATAATTTAGTTACAGCTGTTTGCATTTTTAAAAATATTTACTTGTTGAATCAGTCTTCTTTTTTTAGTTTGGTTGCTTTGGTTTCTGGCTGCTTTTATATTGTTTGGAATCGCTTGTCCTTTATGTTGGCCTTCTTTGAACATCTGTGGTACTTGAAAAGAACATAAAATGATGCATTTATAATTTTGTTAGTTTTGGATTCGTAGTTTTATGTGTAGTAAATATATTGACAGTGTGGTTGTTTTTTTCCTACTCTTTCAGGCGAAAACTGAAAGATAGCAGAAAAGTTTCCTTTTTTATAGTAGTTTGTGTATTGTTGGTGTGAATTAGTTGATTGGTTTTGGTTTGTAGTATTCTGATTGGTGTATTTGAATTGTTTGTTGCTTTACATATTGTAGCGGTTGGTAATTAATAACTTTATTTATTATTGTATTTAAAAGGTGTACTGTGTTTAATGTTCTATTTATATGTATATGTTTGTTTTTAATGTTGATATTGGGGGTTGTTGATATTTTTATGGTGTGCACTGTTAAATATAGGAATTTTGTGTAATGGCATTTTTATTGTCAGTATTGTTTGTTTGGGATATTTCAATTAACAATATTTCTGGTTTTGATATTTTGTCATTTTACATAGGCTCGATGCATTTTCGATATTTTGTTCTGTGATATTGTGATGTCAATATTTATATGTGCCGATATTTGTGTTCTCAATATTCCTTAGTACATTCTAGTAAACCAGATGTCATCACAGCACATACAGCAAAGCACACAACATGTGTTTGTGCCATATTCAACCACAGGGCAGGATACCACATGCTATCACAAAGTAGCACAATGCATGACATTACAGTACAACACTTCACAGAGCAGTACATAACATTGCAGAGCAGCACATTACAGTGCAGTAATTTACAGCACTTCAGAGCTAAGGAGACCTCAGAACATCAGAACACAGCACATCATGCATCACCACAACACATCTATCACAGTTCTAGCAGACGGGAGTACAGAACAGCAGCTCATGGAACTAAGAGCTCAGCATTTTATATACGAACAGCATTATCACAAAAGAACAATACATCAAACCAGCATTACACGTAAGCCCATATACAACATAGTACAGTAAAGCACATTGCAGCACAACACGTCACAACGCAAAAGTAGCATAACAAAATAGATGAGGACGAGAATATTTGAGCCACAACACAGCTATACAGCTCAAAATGGAAAGAATCAAGCTGTGAGGTATGTACAGAGAAAATGTTGTTGCTAAAACCTCAGGCAAGGACTCTGAGTGTGCGGCATCAAGTTGCCAAGCAACACCATGCACACCTTGCTATGGGTCTGCTCTGTATCTCAGGTGGAGGCACAACTTGTACTGCTAGAAGGAAGGCAGATGCTTTGAAACGCACTGCATGGAGGCAATGAAATGCATGCATTGGCAAATTCATAAGGTGCTAAAGCATTCTGCCATAGAAATGCACACGCGGGTACCTGTGAAAACCTGTATTTGCATAATTTAGCACATTAAAACATGCAAAGGGGCTAAAACAAAATGGCACCTTGCACTTGCAAGGTGACAAGCTAGACCAGTCCCATAAAAGTATCAGCAGCATCTGCTTTATCAAATAGTTCAGAATTCTTTTGTGATGAATTAAGATACTGTTTAGAAGGTCTGTGGCGCCTTAAAAGATACAACGCAGGGAGGGACACTGTTGAGAACTCTAACTGTTCTGCACTCTGAACATACATTGGGTCTTAGAGCGTAAGTTATGCTTGTGATCTATCAGGTGGATTGGTAAACCAGCACTGGGACCTTTAACCTCACTTGCTCCAGTAAGCACACAACCGCAGTGTTCTGGCAA
The DNA here is from genome assembly GCF_964204655.1 of Triturus cristatus. Lineage (NCBI taxonomy): Eukaryota > Metazoa > Chordata > Amphibia > Caudata > Salamandridae > Triturus > Triturus cristatus. The sequence goes on along the minus strand of NC_140587.1, from coordinate 795,837,604 downwards.
AAAAGAGTGGGAGTAAAGCAAGCTGATGAGACCAATGTTCAGTTTAAGAAACATCTGCATGCAATGAAAGACCATTGAAGTCCATATTTAAAGTTAATATTAAACCCAAAGGCACATTTAATTAAAATAGAATGTGCTGGATAACAAGGTACCCAACAGCGCTTTCCCTTAAACACACGCAAGGCATTACATCTTAACTGCACATCACATGTGTATTTGCAAAGCACACGTTCACCCAGAGGTACCTTGGTGCTGAATAACAGATGTTTATTGTTACCCAACAGTACTCATTTTATCAACCTCCTATGGATGAAAGGCTGAGTGGACCCACCAGGATTGCACCTGTGATCATGAGATCAAACACAGGCCACTCCCGTGGACGCATTAGGCCACTGAGCCACCAGATCCAGGGCTAATGATACACACTTGATCATCCAACACTAGAGAAGTTGCTGTCACTGCATACTCACAACTCACAATACGCACATTGAAAGCAAAACCATAAGCTAAAACTGAAACCATAGACGTGGAAAGAGGACAAGTCTATGAAACATCATTCTTTATGTGAAGACTTTTTTTTAAGCACCAATCCAGACTTTAGAAAACTACTATAGCCTAATAATCACCATCATGCAGAAAAGGAACCCAAGATGAATATAATAGGTGTAAAGCCCCAGACAGTAAAGATTAGCCAGTATAGTTGGGGAGGTGCGTGTTTTAATCCCTTCGCTGCTAGGCCTTTCCCCCCCTGTGCTGCCTCTTTTTGGCCATTTGGGGTAGTTTGCGCTTAGGTCCCTGTACCTTTTTGTCCACATAAAGTATCCATGCCAAATTTGCATCCTTTTTTTCCAACATCATGGGGATTCTAAAAATACCAAGGGTTTGTGTAGGCCTCTGGAGGGAACCCAGAAATTAGCCAAAATACAGCTACATTTTGTTTTTTGGGGGAAAAATGGGAAAAAAGTGCTGCAAATGAAAGCGTGTGTTTTTTTCCCTGCAAATGGAATCAAGAAAAGGGTTTGTGGGGCTGAAATCACCATTTTCCCAGCTTTTAGGAAATGGCAGACTTTTGTCAGAAAACCAAAATCTTTTACACAGTTTTGGCATTTTTCTGGGACATAGCCTATTTTTGTTTTTTTTTGTGCTTTCAACCTCCTTCCAGTTAATGGTAGAAATGGGTATGAAAGCAATAATGGATCCTGGAAAGCTATACATTTTGGAAAAGTAGACAATATTCTGAATTCAGGAAGGGGTTATTTGTGTAGATCCTTCAAGGTTTCTTTATAGAAACTAACAGTTAAATCTAGGAAAAATTGAAAAATTGCCGAAAAAAACAGCCATTTGTGTCAACGTTTTCACCTGTAACTTCTTCTATTTATGACAGCTCTTTGAAAGCAATATACCGTTACATCCGCTGAACCTTACTGGTTGTGGGGATATATAGGACTTGTAGGTTCACCAAGAACCCCACGAACCCAGAGCCAAAAACTGAGCAGCGACTTGCAATGGTTTTTAATTATGTACCGGGTATATAGCAATTATTCTGGGAAAATGTATACATGGAAATATGGGTATGAAAGACACCTTTGTATTTCTGAAATAGGAACAAAATATAGAGTTTAGAAACAGTAGATATTTGCACATTTCCGAAATTGGGAATCCTCATACTAGCATCAGAATTATAGGTCATTTTTCAAAATGACTTCTTTTTTACACATTCTCTTTCAATTGCTAAGGCAGAAATGCATCAAAAGTCAATAGGTAATAACAGTTGCTCTACAAATCTAAATTACCCTAAGTAAAAATGGTACCTCACTTGTGAGGGTAGGCCTAGTGCCCATGACAGGAAATGGCTCCAAACACAACGTGAACACACCACATTTTCTCAATGAAAAATGACCCTTTTTTGCAAAGTGCCTAGCTGTAGTTTCTGAACCCTAGCTCTGTCAGCACCTACGGAAACCTAGCAAACCTATACATTTTTTAAAACTAGGAAATTTGTGGATTCACGCAGATTCCAGAACTTTCCCACACCGAAATTTGAGAAAAAAGAAATCTTTCAGCCAAATTTGAGGTTTGCAGGGGATTCTGGGTAGGAGAATGTAGGGGGACCCACGCAAGCCATACCTCGCTGGACTACCCCGGATGTCTAGTTTCCAGAAATGTGTGGGTTTGGTAGGTTGCACTAGATGGCCGCCGAGCCCCGGGCCAAAAACTCATGGGACCCGACTTGCAAAACCAGGTTGGTTTGCGATAGGTAATTTTGATGTCGCCTCAATAGGTTTTGGGCCCTTGCCTGTCGCGAGTCCTTGACCAACCCACGAGAGTGAGGTACCATTTTTATCGGGAGGCCTGGGGGAACACTGGGTGGGAGGAAATTTGTGGATCCATGCAGATTCCAAAACTTTCCCACACAGAAATTTGAGACGAAAGTGATTTTTTTCAGCAACATTTGCGGTTTGCAGGGGATTCTGGGTAGGAGAATGTTAGGGGACCCACGCAAGCCATACCTCGCTGGACTCCCCCGGGTGTCTAGTTTCCAGAAATGTGTAGGTTTGGTAGGTTTCCCTAGATGGCCGCCGAGCCCCGGGCCAAAACTCATGGGACGCCCCTTGCAAAACCAGGTTGGTTTGTGATAGGTAATTTTGATGTCGCCTCAATAGGTTTTGGGCCCTTGCCTGTCGTGGGTCCTTGACCCACCCACGCAAGTGAGGCACCATTTTTATCGGGAGATCCGGAGGAACGCTGGGTGGTAGGAAATTTGTTGTTTCTTTCTGCAGCGTGAAAACTCTGGCAAAATACTGCAAGGAAAATGTGACGGACACATTTTGAGGTTTGCAGGACATTGTGGGTAAGATAACTTGTTGGGATCCACACGAGAGACATCACCATGTAATCCCATGGGTGTTTAGTTTACCACAATCTCTACAGTTGGTAGGTTATTCTTAGATGGAATGGTCACCTTGGCAGAGAGACTAAAAAGACAAAGATTAATGCACAACCATCTATTTGTCAAGCACACACACATACTGGTTGGATTTGGCACAAGGGCGAGTGATGGTTTAGTATATAAAATTTTATTAACAAGAGATTTCAGAAAAATGAAATGCACTGTCAATAATTGAAAGGAAAAAAACTGAGCCAGTGACTCACAGCTCGTGAGCTGTAAAGCCACGTCAAGGCCCAACCGCTTTACAGGCCATTCACGCACCTTTCATACGTGATACACACAAGACCATTCACACCACCAGGCACGAAACCAACACATTACACCATTCACAAAAAGGGACAAGGTACACCCTGCTTGAGAAAGACAGAAAAGACAATTATTTCTGAACAACCACCTATTCTTCAAGCACAAAGACATACTGGTTGGATTTGGCACAAGGGTGAGTGATGGTTCAGTATATACAGTTGTATTAACCAGAGATTTCGCAAAAATGAAATGCACTGTTAATAATTGAAAGGATGAGAAACTGAACCATTGACTCACAGCTTGTGAGCTGTAAAGCCATGACAAGGCACCAACCGCTTTACAGGCCATTCATACACCTTTCATACTTGTGACACATACAAAACCATTCACACCGCCAGCCACGGGCCCAGCACATTACAAGAATCACACCAGCAGACAGCGCCATTCAAGGACCCATCACTTTCACATGCCCACATTCCTGGCACAACAACCACACCAGCTCACGGATTACGTGGAGTGGCGTTTAGCTAGCAGTGTGTGTAGTGACCAGCAGCAAGTCACTACTCACACACCGCCAGCCAAGCCCCTGTCCACGCACACCACGAGCCAAGCACCAATCCACGCACACCACCAGCCAAGCGCCAATCCACGCACACCGCCAGCCAAGCGCCAATCCACGCACACTGCCAGCCAAGTGCCAGTCCACTCACCTCCAGCCAAGCTCCAGTCCACGCACACCACCAGCCAAGCGCCAGTCCACGCACACTGTCAACCAAGCGCCAGTCCACGCACACCGTCATAACTTTTTTTTTAAAACAAGAAAGTAAACACAAACCAATTGCAACTAAATACAAAACCATAACTAAAGACATCATTCTATTGCCAAACGTTAAACTGAACAACTATATAAATCCATACAGACCAGGCAGTATACTATTTAGACTCACAGTTGCTCCCAAAAACTCTTTTGAGTGTGATACAATCTGAAACATGTGGGCACACACAGCCCAGGATTAGAAGGACAATCAGCACAGTGTATATGACTCTCCTTCCGCACACCTCTTCACAAGCAGACTCTACATCACTCACAGGGATTGTTTTTTTTGAGCGTGGTAGGAATTAAATCAGGAAAGTGTCGATCTTTCAATCTAGCCACATCCTCCACCACTCCAACTCTAGGAATACTTGCCTGTTCCACAACAACATGCTGCCTATCACAGACTCCTGAAACTGAACAAAAGTCATCTTTGACACAGGAGAACACTCCTTGTACACAACAAAAGCATTGAACGTTGCTAAATTGAAGAGATGGATGGCCATCTTCTTATACCAAATGTAAGCCTTACGAACAGCAGTGTAAGGTTCCAACCTCTGATCTACTCTATCAACACCACCCTTGTGCTTATTGTAGTCTAAAATGCACACAGGTTTGCACACTTCACCAAGCTAACCCCAAACAGTCACAGGTGAAGTACTCTCATCTTGAATGCTAGTCAGCATGTACACATCCCCCTGGCCACAAATTTCACAGCTAGCAGTTCCTCACTACGCAAGGCACTGCACTGTCCCCTCTGAAGCTTTTTGCAAACAAGCTCTTTTGGGTAACCTTTACGGTTAGAGCGGATTGTGCCACAAGCAAAAGTGTCTACTTTGAACAATTACTTAAACAATTGCACAGCAGTGTAGAAGTTATCAAGGTACAAATGGTGGCCTTCGTTAAACAGTTCTCTAGCAAGATCCAACACAATTTTCTCTGAAACTCCAAAAGTGGATGGACAACCAGGGGGGTCAATAGTGGAATCTCTACCAGTGTACACCCGGAAGTTAAAGACATATCCTGTCCTACTCTCAGACAACATATACAGCTTAATTCTATAACGTGCCGTCTTGAGAGGAATGTACTGCCTAAAAACCAAACGGCCCTTGAACAGGACCAAAGACTCATCAATAGATATTTATTTGCCTGGAGTATAGATTTCTGAAAATCGATCTACAAAGTGATCAAGAACAGGCCGAATCTTAAAAAGACGGTCACAGTCAGGGTTATCTCGTGGCAATGCCAAAGCATTATCAACAAAATGCAGCATCCAAACCAAAAGTAAATACCGATCACGACTCATGATTGCAGGAAATATGGCCGTTGCCATCAAGGGACTGGTAGACCAATATGAAGCCAGGGCTTCCTTATCAAGCCCATCAAAGAAGTCAAACCCAAAAACTTCTTCATCTCATCCAGATTTGTGGGAGTCCACCGGGTAGCTCTAGAGCGGGGCCTAAGTTTGGCACTGTTGTCCCTTAAAAACTGTTCAGCATACAAATTAGTCTGCTCAACAATCTCACCCAAAAATACATCATCCATGAACAACTGAAAAAACTGGATAGGCAAAATATTTTCACAATCCACTCTACACCCTGCATCACCACTAAAGGTGGGTAGCACCGGCTGCACCATGTTTGGATCAACCCAGAGTCCAGCACTTCCAGTAGGAAGCGTAGCAGCCTCAGGCTGCAATCCAGATGCCTCTTGCACCATCGGTACAGCAGTGTCCTCGTCTAAAGCAGGCACTTCATCCGCACTGAGAGTAGCTTCAGCATCCGATGATTCGATGTGGAGAGAAAACTCACTGCCTGAATCTTCCCCTCCCTCCTCTCCCTCAAATTCAGAGTCAGTCTCATAATCATGGTGAGAGGAAGACTCAAAAAGCATACCAACCACCTGCTAAGCAGTAATTTTACGGCTATCCATATTCCTTACTAATAAAGGTAACTTGTCAACCTGGCAGGACCCCCGGAAGCAGCCTGGATAGGTGTCGTAAAAAAGTGGGGGGCAGCAGAGGAAGAAACACTAAGAGACGAGGAGGTGAAAGGGATCCATAAACATCCGATCTCCGTGGAATGGGCACACCTCTTGTTCCAATTTGCTCAAGAGGCAGCACCAGAGGACTCACCCGCGGCCACACAATCCCAATCCCAGACTCCACCCCTGTCCCCCATGGCACAAACAAACACCAACACGTAACAGCCATGTGATGTGAAGGGCGGACTGTGTGCTAGGGCCCCATTGGACTAACACCACGGTCCATGAGGGGAGATGCAAACCCCCCCCAGGCTCCTCTCCCCCCTTGCTACTGACACCACAGCTCCTCCATGGGCAAACCAGAATCCACCACAAAATAAGCAACCACTATGATACAGTCCATAGGCTCCCCTGACATCGCCTTCCCCCCACTTCCCCCCTCAGTTCTCTGTTCCACGTTTATGATAGGATGGTTGCTCCATGAAGTAATGCTGCCACTCAACTGCCTGCATACACCTGTCCTCATGTATTGCTAATGATGTGTAACTATGTACCATGAAAAAATTATTTCCCAATATAGAAATTTAAACATAAAAAAAGGTAACTTGTCAAACAAGTGAACAACAACAAATGCTTTGTAAAATAATAATAAACAAAATGTGTCTTTATCAGAAAGACCAACATACTCCAAAACGATACCACTCACTTGCCAGAAGCAGCTAGACTCACCACCACCTACTCTGCACAGACACAGAAAGGATCAACAATATCCCACTAAAAAAGAAAGAGAAAAGAAAATTACACATAAGACAATGCAAAACACATCACAAAGAAGTTCATGCTCAAAACACTAACTAAATATGCTGCCATTATGACACCACTTACAAATAAATTCATTCATACATGACAATAATACTCATTTGGAGTAAATACAACAAAAATGTTTTTCTTACCAAAAAAATGAAAACTGCAGAACAACCGCTGCCGAAACCGCAAACAGGAATCAAAAGCTTTACAATAGAATAAAAAGGAGAAAAAAACATTACAATCACATATGCAAATAATGCACCAGTCCACACACAATCCACCAGCCAAGCTAAGGGGTAGGTGGGCCTAAGAGTATAAATTAAATATTCACCCCCCGTAAAAGGGGAGGAACCCTTGCCCTCTAGGCCACTTCCCAACACAAAAATTTAAAAACCCCTGGTGTCTAGTGGCTTCTGCCCCTCTTGCATGTTATCCACACTGCAGCAGGTGACGCTAAGGACAAGAAGAAAGCTTGCACTGAAAACCATTCAAAGATGGCCACTGTCTTAAAATGGGTTTAAAACCAGTTTGAAAGATGGGAACTGCCTGCTCTGCCAGCGTGACATGCAGGGCCGGCTCTAGGGCTGTGCGACCGGTACCACTGCACCAGGTGCTGCCTTCCTGGGGGTGCTTTGTTTGCAAGTTTATTATGTTTTGAAAGCACCAGCTGCCGTGTTTCTTTCCTCTGGCAATTACCAGGCCTCACACAAATGTCGCGTTAACTCCTGGGGAGTGATAGGAGTTTTGTATAGTTGATATTTTGACTTATGTGAAGGTAGTGCATAGGGTTAATATGCCTGCTGCAAAGAACGTGTACCATGTAGATTACAGAGTGCATATAATGTAAATAGATCAGCAGGTCACTGCTTTTAAAAGAGACATTCTTTTGTTACTTGCAATTTCTAACTTAAAGTCCTAATATAGAACAGTGAGGTAATAACTTTCATCGGAGACCTGCATACAGAACTGCAAAGTATACATTAATGCATAGATTAATGTTGCAAAAAGGATTAATTTGGGTAGAAATCGATTCTTATTATTAAAGAAAACTCCCAACTATGCTGTTTCTTTTTCGACTATGAATTTGTGCTTCTACACACTAAGCACTCCTAAACTATACTGCCTACCAGTATGGATAACATGTGACTCCTAGACTTTTAGTCCTTTGGCTAATGCAACATTTCCTATAAGCTGATTTACACACGTATGTTTGATTGTCTCTGTGTAATGTGTATGTGATGCAAAGTGCTCTGACATCCTTTACTGGTATGAGTGGCACTGTATTACTAATTCAATGCATCTGAGAAAGAGTGGTTATGGAGACTTCGTCACTGTTAAAGGGTGCGAGTGAGAGAATCCATGGTGCAGGTGATCAATGGGGTCGCCAACTAACATTGTTGCACTGGGCACCACCAGCGCTAAAGCCGGCCCTGGTGACATGTAGTGCACCCCAAGCAGCTGCAAGGACCCAGGAGCAATGTCTTGAGAGCTACTGGCTACCCTCAAAATAAGAAGAAGGGAACCAATGGCTAAAGTGGGCTGACACATTGACCTATGCTGTATTCTGTGGTGGGTGGAACCAAGTGTGAAGACACTACACCTGACAAAAGGATGACGAAGGCTTTGTGAAAGTCCCTGAGTGTATGCATGGAAGAATATGTGATTATTTTAAAAGATTTGTTAGGCTAACACCAGACCAAAACATTAATTGGCTGCAAAGTTCCCAAAAACAAGTGCTTTAGTGTTTCATATCAAAAACTGAAACCAGAGCTCTTTTGCTAGAAACATATGCCACATCTGTGAGTGAGTCTTTTCTAGAGACTTTAGAGTGTATTTGTTTATCAAGATTCTCATCCTGTGACAAACGTAAATAATGGGGACTGGTTATTATTTTAACGAGAAATGGTGCTTTCAGTTTCAGAGAATGCCTCAGGGTAATTTTGACAGTTGGACAATAACACTTTTGAAAGCACTTTCAGAGACACAATGCCAGTCAGTAAGTCAGTCAGTCAAAATAGCTTTATTTCGATAGCCAATATCTTAAAAGCATTATCAAACTTACATCCTTCATTTTGTAGAAACAATAAAAATGTTAAAAAGAGGCATCAATTTACGAATATAAAAATCCAATCAAACATTAAAATCATCAATTTCTCGTTACCCAAAAAGTTACAAAGTTTGATTGTGGCAAGAAGAAACTTGGATCGTCGTTTTGTAAAAATTAATTTCAAGCCCTTCTTCGCATAAAAAACATTTTCTTTTCCCTTTTGGTTTTTCTTAATTTACTTTTGGGGGATAAAGTGACAGTGCAAAGTATCATATGCAAACCATAGAGCTAAGCATATAAAAAACGTAGTTATTCACTAAGGTGCTCCACGCAGAAATTTAAACCTTACAATCCAGGCACAACCGAGATACTTGGCTACACCACAAGCAAAAAAAGTCCATGCATCAGTCTTTAAGATACGTAGAGCAGTGTGATATTCGCGTGTACTCAGCTCTCTGCAAATGGGTTTAAGCCATCTCGTTCTTGCACTTTTATAGGCAGGGCAGGCAAACATGAGATGGGCTATACTCTCGATCGGTGTTTTGCAGCAGGGGCACCCTAATGGTGTCTGATATTGGGTGCACCATTTTGCAGTTAACTCTCTGACCGGCAGTGAGCCTACCCTAAACTGTATGTAAAGGGCTCTATCTCGTGGTGTCTGGATAAAATCTAGGTAGGGTTCTAAAGATATGTGTTGCTTATGGAGGTAAAACTCTTCCGTGAGCCTTCCTGCTTTTAAGTTGCTAAGCTCTTGAGCATTGACCCAGGCCCAATAGCGTCTTTTAAGCTCAACCTTACTGGAAGGAGTTTGCGTATCCCATGCTTCCTTGAAACCAAGTGCAATAAGAGATTTTTTAAGATTGAGCACCCAACTTATTCTTTGGTTGCCATCTAGAGCCATGACTTCTTTAAGCGTGGCGGCATAGTTGGTTAATTCAGGGGTCCGACATAAGCGGGCCCAGAATAACAGAGGTCATAGCCTAGCTACATCTTTAAAAGAATGCCTGCCCATGTCATTTAACAGTGGTTTCAATGGTACACTTCGGGGGAGCATTACTAAATCTCTTAGAAACTTATGTTCTGACCTGCAAATCCTACCAATATTCTCGAAACCCCACAGTTCAGCACCATAAAGGGCTGAACTGACAGCTTTTGCTGCATAGATTGTGAGGGCAGGAGCCACAGGTCTGCTCTGCGAGGAGCAATGTCCTTTAGCTAATATGCCTGTGACACGCTTGTGATTTAAAAGCATTTTATCAATATGATGCCTCCATCGCATTTTTTCGTCTAATCTTATTCCCAGGTAGTCAAACGTTGAAACTTTATCCAAGCGGGTTCCATCTAAAGTGAAATTACCTCTATATGGCTTGTAAGGGTTAAACACCATAAGTTTAGTCTTAGAGGTATTCCCAATCAAACCCCTAGACACACAAAAGGTGTGAAAACTATCTAGGAGATTTTGGAGCCCTGCTGGCATTTTAGAAATAAGCAGCATATCGTCTGCAAAGAGAAGAGTGGGAACCCTGTCTCCTGTCAGGGCTGGTGCGTCAGATGGAGACTCCTGCAAATAGCTCATCACCCCGTTCATATATAAAGAGAACAGGGTGGGGGCCAGGACGCAGCCCTGGCGTACACCTCTATTCACTGGGATCCTATTTGTTTTCTCTCCCTGGGACCCCCACCTTACTTGGGCATAATTGCCCTCATGTAGGCGAGTCAAGATGTTTAATATTAGCGGGGGAATCCCCATTTCTTCTAATAGATGCCATAGCTGATCGCGAGGAACCAGGTCAAAGGCAGTCTTTAATTCAATAAATGCCAAAAAAAGGCTGCCCTTGCCAATCAGGAACACCTTCAAAGAAATTAAAAACAGCCTAAATGCTTGATCCACCGTCCCCGTGCATGCCCTAAATCCAGCTTGGTATTGGGAGAGTATATTTTCTTCCTCCACCCAATGATGGATTCTCTGCAGTAACATCCTGCCAACTACTTTCTGCATGGTATCAATCAAACTGATTGGGCGGTAGTTGGCAGGGTCATCTCTTATTCCTTTTTTGAAAATAGGTACCACCTCTGCTCCTTTCCATGAGTCTGGTACTGTACTCCCCCTTGCAATTGAATTAATTAAAAGCGTAACATAATTTGCCCAGTTACGAGGGTCTGCGAGAAAAAGATCTCCTGGGAGGCCGTCAGGTCCCGGGGCTTTTGCGGGGACTATTTTCTTTATCGCCATCTCTACTTCTTCTAGTGTAAAGAGATCAGTAGGATTTGAAATAGTATAAGAACTTATTTGTTCATATATCCCCCCTCGGTGAGTAAGATCTAATCCAGAATAGAGATTCTAAAAATGGTTGAACTGGTCCTGGCATGTAATATGGTTAGTAATTACGTCAGGATCTTTATTACCAAACCGCCTAACCTTATTCCAGAAAAGGTTAGGATCTCTAGCTGTACTTGCGTCGTTTAGATCTTGCCAATGTATCTCATCCCACTCTAGTTTCGCACGATAGGTTGCAGTGTTATAGATCTTTCTAGCTTCTCTAATTAGAAGGCAGTTTTTTTTTGTTATTGCTAAGATTAAAGCCTTTTTTTTTGTCTGCAATCTCCAATAAACCAGGTATGGCGCTTTTTATCTCTTCTACTTAATTTGCCTGTATTACTTACTATAAAGTATGCTCCTATCTGAGCTGTCATATTATCATACAAATCTGGTATTTTTGTTAGTTCCCCTGATTCCTCAGTGGCCTCTAATAATAAGTGAGTGTTTTCGCTCAGAGCATGGCTAATGCCAGTTGTCAAAGATTCTTGAGCAAGAACTCTAGGTCATTTAAGGGTCCTTCTGGAATTTGAAGGTACTAACTCTTTAGTTATCATAAGGGGTTCAAAAATCTGATTACAAGAGGGGAGAGGAGCTCAAGGGCTTTCCATAGTCATACTTAGTGTGTTATGGTCACTATCAGAGGAAGGGAGAACTTCCATATCAATTATCGTTTTTCATAGACTTACATCTACTAGTATGTAATCAATTTGTGAGGGGCAGTTAACTCTGTTAAATGTATTAGCTCCTATAGCATCAGAGGGAGTTCTGCCATTCACGGCCCTTAGTCCAAATTTTAGTGTAAATGCGCTAATCTGGATTGCTATTTGGGACCAATTCTTAATGGGAGGTATATTTAATGTTGGAACGCCCCATTTGGTGTCTTCATCTAACCCCATCAAGTCCTCGGAATCCAGTGGCTCAAAAGTGCAATTAAAATCACCTGCAATCATAACGAACGAGTTTGGTGAGCAATTAGCAAACTCCTGTTCTTAAGACAGTACAATGTTTGACGGTTTGCCCCCAAGTGTACCTCTTATGTATACATTAAACAGTTCCACAGTTTTACCGCAACTATGTCCCTTGAAAGCCACATAATATCTGGGATATCACAATGATGTTCAATTATTTGGCAGCCCGTATCGATCTTAATCCAAACAATAAGGCCTCCGGAAGGCCTTCCCCTCCCCTTGGTAGCTGCAGATTTAAAAAAGCAAGTATAACCAGATGTGTATAGTGGGGCTAGGCTCCATGTTTCTTGGAGCATGCAGATATGATGTTCCTCAATCAAGTCGTTCCAATCAGGTAGCAACATTTTTCTGTAAAGACCTGCAATGTTCCATGAAAGAATCTTAAACTGGGATATTGGAATTTTATTGCAAGTAAAATGTTGGCGTATCAATTGTGATTGAGCAGGTGATTGGGCAAGAATGTTAGTAGATATTACAGCCCCCTGGTCTCTTGAGCTGTTATCCAAATCGTTATTATAGGTGGACACAATGCATCCCTCTTTGGACTTTCATTAATAGTCTTGACTGCATAGTGATGTCAGGTATCTGCAGCACCGTGGACAGACTTCATATATATATGATAAAAAACTATTTTAAAGTCAAAGCCAAACTGATTAGTTTGTCAGTGGATTACTGAAATGGAGGAGAACTAAAATCTTGCTTACAGATCACGGATCAATGAGTCCAATTCACAAATCAAGTTACCAAGTATAAATGCAGATTTTGATTTCTACCTTAATGTACTTAGATATAGTTTTGTAATTCCCTAAAATTCCTAGTAGTATGCCTAAAGTGCTGCACCCGGCAGAATGTTCCACTCTTATTGGTGAAAATGCCATGTGACAATTCCTGCAGCCTATTTTTGCTTTGCAAAATTTCACAGGGCGTAGAATTCCACACATGGGGATGATGGAAGCTGGGCAATTAAACCCTGCAAAAAGCTACAACATCAGCTCATATAGAGGTGATGATTTGCTGCCTTTACCATCGTGGAAGGGGAGTTTTTTCCAGTCCTTCGAGTAAGTCTCCAACCTTAACTATGGTGAAAAAATAATGTGTCTCTACATCCACCAGGATTCATTTTTCCTGACAGGCTTAAATTATGTTTTTTCAGCTGTAGACTTACGCTGAGCCAAAAATACCTTCGTGGATAGGATTCCTTATGTCTTGAGCGTGCAGTGCTTAATTTGTGCCGGTGCTTTCCGGTGCTTAGCACCGGCACTTATATCTCAGGGCCGGGTCTATTGAATTTTTTTCCCCTGGGCCCAGTAATTATTCAAAATAAATGTACATACCTGTCCTGTTCCCAATTCGGTTCGGATTTCGGCGTGGTATGTCAGCAAAGAACGACCCACCCAGGTCCAAGCATGATGACTGCATCACGTTAGTGATGTCAGCAGCGCACGCATGTCTTTCATCAAAGAGCGTCGTCACGTTCTATTTGGATAATTTGGCTGAGGGCAGGCTGATATTGAGGTGGGGGCAAGGCAAGCTGGGAAAGTTGAGGACATGCTGCTGAGGCTTGATAGATGTGGTACTAATGGCCATCGCAGCTGTCCAGAGGTCAACCATTTTTCCAGTTTTGCGATATATTCTCTGGGCGCTGTAACCTGTTAGCGCTTAGCTGGACTGCACTGAGGAGGAATTTAATGCTTTGCTGCAGTTAGAGCCTTTTAAGCGCGATAACAGCAAAAACATTCCCAGAGGCCCGCACGGATTAATAATTCCTTATCCAGGAATTGAATTCAAGCAGCTGCAGGCACAAAAGGTGAGTTTGCCCCGTTTTTCACAGCTACCTTTTACATAGGGTACTCCAGAGCACAGTTTTTGCAGCATAGTAGTGCGTGCCACCACAGTTCCCAAAAACGGAAGTTGTAATCCCAACGGTTATTGAAGTCGGAACATACAAGAACTGGTGCACTGAGAACATGAAGTTTTATAAATATGAGCATGCCAAAAAGAATTTCTATACTCATACACTTTTCCTGTATACCCATTCCTGCTTCGTTGACTTTCCCAGGAAGCATGCACACTGGCACCTTTGCCCAGCTGATCACAGCCTTCTTTTGTAAAATCAGCAGTTATTTCTCTTTAGCCCATCCAGAACTCCCATAAAAGCTATCAACTTTCAAAGACAAAATTTGCGCTGCTTCTTCCAAGAGCTCGCAACAGGCGCCTCCTGCTGTTCATTTCAAATAAGCTTTAATGAAAAGGTGAGGGTAGCTGCTGTTTTGAAAAGACACCTTTCGATTTCCAAATGAACTCAAATGTGTACTGTTTTAGAACCTGGCTGCAGCACTCTTTAAGAAAGAGTTGTCTAATATGATGTTAATGACGGGGTCAGTTGCTCGCAAATCAGCCATTCTCACAGCTTATTTGAAGAGAGTTAGTAGAGGGTGTATGGTCTATCAACATACATATCAACATACATGTTTCATTGCTTCCAGAACCGTGAAAGTGTATAAGATGTTAAACTGAATGGACCATTGTTTTTATACAGGCAGTGCAGTGGTAGATGCATTGTTTTTATATTATACAGATCCTTCGTTTTTGAGATTTGTCTGCGCCAAGGAGAGAGCTGGTAGCTACCGAAGCTTGTTATGCTTATAGATTGTTCTACATTTCTGATGGCAACAGCAAGCGACCCCCACCTTTTGTTCTACCCTCTTGACTTAAAATAGGAGGGTAGAGAGACTCCAAAACATGGGAGAGAAAGGAAAAAGCGATATGAAACCCAAAAAAAGCCCCCAAGAATAATCACACCTACTTGACATTAACATAAAACAAAAAAACTGGATGCAGTTTTTCTTGAGAGCACATTACTAATCACAACTTCCTTGGACTAACCACTAACCTTGCGTTCTAGATCAATGCTTAAAAACATCTTTTCACACCCTAAATCCTACCAGCCAATAGGTGAATCCATAATGTATGTCCAAAATGAGTGTGCTGCAGCCAAACTCGTATTCATGTTAGCAAACCACTAACTACAATGACTATAATGAAATATAAACGTTGATTTTTCATGTTTTATGAGAATTTTGACAGTACTTGTGTCTAAGGCTTTTCGTTTTTTTCATATGCATACATTCTGTCCCTTTACGGGAATCTATTGTTGCCGGAAAATAAGGTGAAGAGCTTGAGCATGGTCATTTCAACAAAGTTTTGTTTACAAATAGTAGCCATTGTGCTCCTGATTGACTTTTTTTTGTTTCTTCATAGATTTTTTTCTTTTTTAAAAAGAGATGGTATTTCTTGTATACCACCTACAAACGGCATTATGCCGGTAGGAGTGTTGGCCCTACAGATCGACAGCCATCAATCTACTGAGTGTGTTGTTAAGTTGTAAGGAATGTAGGGGAGCAAAGAATCATGGCAGTTTGATACTCTTCTCATATTGTAATAGCTATCAGTCCCTGAAATAAAGAGTAACTTAACAAAAACCCTATCTGTGGCAAATGTAAACTCACATTGGTTTATTTTTATTTTTCAGTGCTGCATTATACAACTAGGGATAGTACCCATGATTAAGATTTCAACTTGTATTGAGCACTCCATATTTAAACCGTAGCAGAGCAGTTGACCAATTTTAATATAATGCAGCAGAAATTGCAACCTAATCACAGAGATGGGTCCCTGGGCTACAATATAGCATATTAGAGAAATTGGGTTGTTGGTTGAGTAGTGTAAAAGTTTCCTCGAGAAACAGCCACAATCTTTTATAGGGTGACCCACAAAAAGTCATTATATTAGCCTGTGCTTAATGCCAGAGATGATAGTCTTTGCTGTCATGGTACTTAGAAAACACATTAAAAAATGTTACAAATTATAAATGAAATGTAACATGAACATTTGTTTCTCATCACTAACACATACTTCAGAAGGTCAATGCATATGGTGTGTTTAAGGGACTGTGGATGGTGTTTGCGCACAGTGTGGGTGTTTGGATATTTAGATGGAATGTGCCAAGGGGTTCTCTGAAGCTTCAAATGATAATTTTCATTCCATGTGTTTGTAACTGGTACAAAAAATAAAAAAGCAGTTAGCTAAAACACAGAACCGTTTGAGGTTCAAACATGATGTAGGCCACTTGGCAGTAATCAATTATACGCCACAGTGGCCTTGTGCTTGTTATAGGTGATTTCTACTGTGTTCATGTAGTGCTGAGGGCTCTGACTCTATCTAGTGGGTAGCAGGAATTCTCTTCTATCTCTACTCCTAGTGAGAAGGTAGGTCTTCTACTTCAATAGAGAGCTGTAAAAGGTGGTTGGGTATTAACCTTGGGGAAGCGTAGTGGGGGAAGTGGGTCTTTATCTGATGAGATCAGGGACCCATCCTGAAAATTCTGCAGCACACTGATCACTGCCCAGCTTTCTTGGATAGCTCTCCTCAGGCGATGTGAGTCACAGTTGGGAGGAAAGATCTTTCTGCTTGTAGTCAGTCGCTCACTGAAATTCTGATTGGGTATTAAATGTGTCTTTCAGCAGTGTTAGTTGTGGCTGTGGGTGGAGCCAGTGGAGGAAGTGGGTGGGGCCAGTTGAGGAAGTGGGTGGAGAAAATAGAGGATGTGGGTGTGGTCTCCTAAATAAAATTGAGCACCTGCACTTCATATTTTACAAATTAAGCACTGTGAGCGTGACATACCTCCTGGTCAAGTATTTGTAGAAAGAAGTATATCTTGGATATATATGAAAGATTTTTTTAACAGAAACATTCCTTGAGGAAGACAAATTAAAGGAAAGACATTTCAGAAGTCAAATTCACTGTATGTATAAGAATTCCCTAATGAAATAATGTCCTTTGCTTGTAGAAGTTTATTTAGGTAAATATATACTTCTGAACGAAACTTATAAAGTATTTTTAAAAGCAGTTTATCCTACACCGGCTCCACATTTAATGACACGATCTCAATGCATACTCAATACCTTCCTTTATCTGCAGTAATAAAGTGTTTTTTGTCTATAGCTAGCAAGGATTGCCTATCACCGCAGTGCTCCAAGACACATCATTTTTCTCAATTCAAAATATAAAATTTTAATGTTTCATAACATGCTTATTTTTGTAATAAGGATATTGATTTATTTTCCTCAATGTAACTGGCCTTTTTCCAAGTCATATGCACTCAATCTCCCATTTTATTTCAAATTTTGTTGGAGTTACAGAGAAAGAACGTAAACTGTCTTTCAAAGGATGCAAAAATTAGTTTTACATATGTTATATTGTGACATGCCTAAGTGCTGCGACACTCAGGGGCATATTTGCTAAGAAATGTCAGAGCGTGGTGTTACGTCGTCTGGCAAAACCTCGCTCCAACATTTTTTTAAATCAGGGATGTATTTACAAAAATACATTGCACCCCTGCGTTTCCCCTAGCGCTGTACCTAAAAAAGCAGCCTAGTGCCAGCGCAGACACCCTTGCACCACGTTGCAAGGGTGCCTTCGCTGCAGGGGCCATTGTTTCTGTGCAGGAAGGGACGCCTTCCTGTACATAAACAATCAATAATGGCAATTTGCTCTTTCTATGTGTGCTGTAGAATGCACACATAGAAGGCGAAATTAAACCTTTCTCCTCTTATCGCCATTCTTGGACCAGATCTAAGTATTTGGCGCTGCCCCAGCCTTGTAAATCTGGGGCAGAGTAAAAAAGTAATGGGTTTCGAGGTGCGCAGCCACTGCAACATCCATTGGCCGCCCCTTTGCCGCAGCAGATTTCTGTGGAAAGGGGCATATTTACAAGGTAGCGTTAAGCCACATTAAGTGGCTTAGCACCACCTTGCTAATCAGGACCCCAGTCTCTCTGTTTTCTCCCCTAAACTGGTATGGTAAGTACTTAGGTACATCCCAGATTGGATACTGGGGTATCCTTATCAGTTCCTAGTATATGGTACTAAGGTACCCAGGGAATAGGTACCCTAGAGGTCCTCCATAGGTTGAAGCATGTATTATGCCACCTATGGGAGACCATTCAAACTATATCTACAGGCCTGCAATTGCAGCCTGTGTAAGCTGGTGCTAGCACCACTTACGGAAGATATAGATTTCCCTATATGTAAGGTCACTGCACTTAAAACCTATAAGTCACCCCTACAGCAGGCCTTTTCAATCCTGAATGCTGGGGGCTTGGTTCTAAGAGAGAGGGTGCCCCTGCATGAGTAGGACACCCCTACAGCCTTCGGAGTCCATTTTCCTGGGTTGTATTGGTTGTCATTACGAGGTGACCATCTCGAAACTGGCTGTAACGAATCCTGTTGTGTTTGGTATCAAACATGTTGGAATCATACCCCACACTGTAAATGGTGTGGGAGGTATGATTCCAAGCAAATGGTGTTGGAGGTATGATTCCAAGCACTGTAAAGGCCCTCCTTTAGGTCCTCAGTGCTCCCAGTACCAGTCTTCTAGACCCGGACAGCACAACATGGCTTCTACCGACCAGAGACACAACTCTGCCCTCCTGCTGCTGAGACAAGTTCAAGCAGGGAAAGGCAGAATAGGCATCCTGTCACAGGGAGGAGTGACCACCTCCCAGACAGGTTTTAGTGTATTGGGACAGAGTGGGAGTTCTTGCCAGGCCACATTGTCTACGTGCAGGGCACATTTGGTGCCCTCCATCTACAGTCCAGCTCAAACCAGTTCAGGGAGCAGTTGGCTCCTGCTCTGTCGCAAAACAGGACAAAGGACAGGGGAGTATCCTCCTCCTTGTCCAACCCTCCTTAGGGAAGGACCCCAGTATCGCCTCAACCCTTTCCTTAGGGTACTTAAGGGCTTACCTGAGGGTGGTTCCCTAGATTTGTCATGGGACACAATACAATTCAGTCACCACTTCAACATCGAACATCTGGGCACTCTGCTTTTCACTGGGATTCGCTCTGGGCATCAAGACTGCAACCGGGAAGACTCCTGCTGCTCCTGATCACCTCGCCCTGCTTGTCTGCTGCAACGTCTGTGCCTGTGCTCCTTACAGAAACCTGCTGAAGGCCTGTGGACATCCAAGACACCTGAAGGAATCACCCTTGAAGTGAAGGAGTCACTTCCCTACATCTGCAGGCATCATAACTAAGCTGTCCCGTCTGCTGATCCTGAGCTCCTCCAGACTCTGAAAGGTTCTGCAACACAGGTGGTGGTTCTTACATCCCTCTAGGCCTCCTCTGTCCTCTCACCAAGTTTGAGGCCAGTATCCCTAGTCAGAGCCGCTGGAACCGAACCCCTGTGCACTGTGTCAACTTGCAGTTGCAAAGGCTTTTGGCTTCCTTCCACCAAGATCTTCGGTCTCCAAGTAGCCCCAATCTCAAGCATCTCCAGTGACCCGAATCTTTACCACACCGCATTGCTTGCACCTTGGGCCTGCTTCTTTGGTAAGCTGCTCAAGGTTCTCTTGTGACTCCAGTGCCTGCGGTCTGTGGGTCCTGTCGAGGGTCACATGTGAATTATTTTGGGCTCCTCTGATTCCTCGGGGCCTGCCCTCACTCCCATGCTTGTGGTGGACCTTGCTGGTTCCGACATTGCACCTTCTTCTACTTCTACATTGTTGGCAGTTGCCAAGGCTTGTTGGTGCTCCTGCCAGACACCAACCCCCCAGCTCGTGACATCCAATGAGGATGCACCATACGGCAGTCCTTGAAAAGATCTCCGACAAAGAGACCCTTCGGGGGACCCGCAGGGAATTGCAGCGCCGGCCCTACGAAGAGCAACTGCCCGATGATGAAGCATGACACCCCCTGGGGTGTGTGAGGGCAACAGAGGACAATGAATGAATTTTCATCTCACACGTGGGTCTGTTTCACCTAGGATTCTTCTTTTTTTTTCTCTCTTTTTATCTTACCTTCTCTTAAATGCATGGGTGACATTTTGCCCCCTGCCATAGGAACAGTGTCCTTTTTGTGGGTTCATACTTACAGAAGTATACATCAAATACTGAGCCAGCCTCTCAGATACTTGTATACATTTTTTAGACCTAATTGAGCATACATGTACATTGATGATTTATATAACTTTAAAGTACATAGATGTGGAGTTAAAAAGAGTAAATTAGTATCTCCCTCTGTACCTTAACCTGTTTGATATTTTGTCCCTTGAAGTTCTGGTCACAATATGGTGACCATTCAATATTTTGTCCTCGATATTCCTTACTGTATTCCAGTTTAGAGAAGACACATAAGTGGAGCACAATCAGAGGGAACATAAAAAAGATGTATAACACAGATGAGAACATCCAAGAATGAGAGCACAATTCTAGTGTGAAGTCCTCTCAGGTACAACATTAGTTATCTAGATGAGAGAAGTAATTTGGAGATAGATCAAAGGAAGCAATAGCACTTTAACAGAGCAGAATTCAGTATTTACAATCCAGAAGAACACATTCAGAGACTGTTGGAAATTGTGTTACTGCTTTAGGGGGTTGAAAACCTATTCAAGTAGCAACCACAATATATGTCATGGTGAGACACAAGCAAACGCCAAAGTAACCTGTGCTCAACCCTCTTGTTTCTAGGTACAAAAACAGTGAAGCTTAATTTAGAGGTAATGTGCAAAGTGTTTATGTATCACTCATAACAGTAATAAAGTGAAAACACAACACAAGAACAACCCCACACCAATTTAGGAAAAAAGAGTAAAATTATTTGACACAAAAATGACAAAACTCCAATCAGTAGAAACAGAGTTGTGGATATTTTAATGCACAGAATGGATTGGGCCGGGTCAGCACCTACCTTCTGCCTTAAAGGAAATTTTGAAGAAAATATTCTGAAAAGGTGCAGCTGGCCGATGTCACAGTGAAGGTTTCTATGTTCGAACTTAGTCACTTTTTAGGAAGTCCAAAATCTTCATTTGGGACAAAGCTGGAGGCTGTAACCAATGAAAGTTCCAGGAGGACTGATACCAATTTGCTGAAGGACATTAACAGGATTTCCTCTGTGGAGAAGAACGTAGGGAGACCTTATGTGAAGTCAGGCTGACCAGCGATGCACCTTGGAGGGATAGACGAGGAACTTGGTCTCAGTCTTCGCTCACTTCTCAGAGCAGTAGTTGGCCATAAATCCAAGGGCCTCATATAGAAACTTTTGACACACAGTAGCACAGCAGGCCTTCCTGCTCCACTGCCATGCATCAAAAGAAAAGGACAGAAAACAGCAGCCGTGCTCCAATACAGACACCCTTGCCTCATGTTGCACATCAAGTAGCTTTGTGTAGCCTTGTAAATATGCTGCAGCACATTGTGCCACCGGATCATGACAAAAAGTGAAGCTCCAGCAGCACAAAAGTGCACAGGGCCTCGTAAATTAGCCTCAAGGTTTGGATTGTAGCTACTGGGTCCCTTTAGCACACAGTCAAGGGTCCTGGACTGAAAGGACACCATTGAGAGGATTCAAACTCACTCAGGATGGGTCCAGGTATGGGTTCAAGATGGAGAGAGCCTTTTCTGTCTCTGAGGATCTGAACAGGAGGCCATCCAACCAGCTCTTGGAGTCACTCTGGTATTCCTGGGGGCAGGTGATGAAGCAGGGTTCAGGTAGCAGGCCTTTGAGGGTTTAGGCAGGCTCCATGCAGCAAAGCATTCCTTCCAGGCACTGCAAAGCAGTCTTATGGAGTACACAGAAGGCCACAGCAGCAGGCAGTCCTCTGAGAGTCCTTCTACATGTCCAGAAAGTGAATTGAAGAGTGGGTCTGAGGGTCTGCTTTTAATACTTGGAGGTGATGTTTATAGAGAATTCCATATGAAGCCCTTAAAGTTTCCTGCCTCCTCCGTCCTGGTTCCAAGCTGGTTGCATGAACAATGCAATAGTGACAAGTCCTTTGTGTGAAGGCAGGATACAGTCTTTTAAGATGCAAGTGGGCCTGTGCCCAGCTCCGCCCCCACTCCTGACATTTGATGGCCCTTCCAAGCACTACTAATCACTCTATTGAGTGAATGTCTGGGAGAAATAAACAAGGTCTAACTGCAACTACACCCAGTCATGTGACCCAGGAACAGGCAGCAAATGGTTGGGACAATAAAATGCAAACTTTCTAAAAGTGGCATTTTCAAAATTGTAACTTAATGTCTGACTTTACCATTAAAGATAACTTTTAATTACAGTTTCCCAGACACCAAACATATAATGTTTACCTGTTCCCAATCAAATAATAGAACTTATTAAATGTAATCAGGTAGCTCAATGTTATTCTATGGGAGAGGAAGGCCTCACAGTAGTGAAAAAAGACTTTAGGAGTTTTTTACCAACAACACATGTAAAACTTAAAAATACTGCCTTATAGCCTACCCTAGGGGCGACATATATGTATTAAAAAGGAAGGTTTAGGCCTGGAAAAAAGATTTTTTTGAAGGGTTGAAATGTGAGTTTAAACTGCACAAGCAGGTTTCAATGCAGTGCTTAATTTGAGCTGGTGGTTTACAGTGCTCGGCACAAGCACTTAATTTTCAACACAAGCATTTACGACATTCTGCCACATGGTGGCGCTGTCTATCTAATTTACAGGTGAACACAACAATAGTTATTTATTACTTCAGTGTACATTAAAAATCACATACCTGCCACCCAAGCCATTCTTATTGCTTTGGGGGCCCAGAATAGTCTACATTCTCACACTTTTAGAAGTGTGGTGTTTGGTAGTTGTATTAGTTCCGTCATTGGCAGCCTTGGCAGGGCAATGTTTAGCGTGAAATGCAGTGGCCTCCTTACGAGGGCCCTGGCACTTACTGTTTTTAAAATTAAGCACTGCTGCAATTGCTGGCCTAAGACATGTTTAAACGGCTACTTTAGTGGATAGATGATGTGATCACTCCCCGCGCTTGGCGTTTTCCCAATTTCCTCCTTCTCGGTGATTTTAATATTCATCTTGAGTGTATTGATGCTCCTGGTGTCAGGGAACTTAATGATCTGTTTGATCTGGCTCACTTAACTCAGTGGATTAAATCCCCCACGCATCAAGGGGGCCACCTAATCGATTTGGTCTGCTCCAATTTTGATTTATTAGCATTGGACCCTTTTCCGGTCACCTGGTACGACCATTATTTGATGCATTTCTCCTGGTCTATAGGGAAATTTTCACCCCATTCTATTCCGGCTTAAAATTTACAGACTTGCAGGATTGATATTCTTGCCCTTTCGGAGGCCCTCTCGTTGACCGGGCTGCCGGCCACCAATGATCTAGAAGATGCAGTTGCCGGTTTTTCTTCATGGATTAGTCTTGGCATCAGGGCGGTGTCGAAAGCCCCCTCTGCTAGTCAACCGAGGATAATTCCATCTAAACCATGGTATTCAGCCTCTCTTAGATATCTTAAACTGGCATGCAAGGCATTGGAGCGGCACTGGCATCGGGACTATTGTCCTTTGGTAAAAACCACCCTGCGTAAAGCCCAGAGGAATTATTATGCAGCCATTGGAGCAGCTAAAAGCAGCTTTTTTGCCGCGCGACTTGCTAAAGCCAGTAACAATAGCAAAGAGATCTTTTCTATTGTTAAAAGTTTTTTTATCTCCCGTCTCTGAACAAACTACTCTCCCAGCTACATCTGAATGGTGTGATGAACTGTCCTCCTTTTTTATTGAAAAAATTCAGACGATCCAAGACAGTCTTTGATTGGACCCTCCTCCATTGACTGACTCTTCTTACTTGTTATTCTCAGCTCCCATAGCTCACTCCCTTCTTTTCACTAAGTTCATGCCCGTAGCTGAGTCAGACACCTTGGCCATCCTAAAATCTCTTAAATCGGGGTCTCCATCCGACCCCGCTCCTGCCAGGTTGTTAGCCGGTGTTGCTGAGGTGGTCTCTCTTGAGGCCAATAGAATTATAAACTTATCTCTCCAGACAACTGTTGTTCCGAGGAGCTGGAAACAGGCCAAACTCCTACCACTTCTGAAAAAACCCTCACTAGACCTGACTAAGCTAGCTAGCTACCGTCCCATTTCTCTCCTCCCAGATATGGCAAAAGTTTGTGAGAAGGTGGTTTTTGGGCAGCTGGAGGCTTATGTGGAAACATCTGGTCTTCTTCACCCAGCACAGTCTGGGTTTAGGGCAACCTACAGTACCGAGACCGCTTTGGTGGAAATGGCCGAAGCAATTCGGGAGTGCCTCGATGCGGGCGGCAGAGCAGCCTTAGTTCTACTCGATCTCTCTGCCTCCTTCGATACGGTTCCCCACCAACTGCTTCTTATCCGCCTATCTAATATCGGTATTGTTGGTCCTGCTTGGGATTGGATGAAATCTTTCCTCGATGATCGGTCCCAGCAGGTATGGATGCCTCCTTTCTCCTCCACTGCCAAGAAGATGTCTACTGGTGTCCCGCAGGGCTCTACTTTGAGTCCTCTGCTTTTTAATATCTACCTAACTCCACTGAAACTTTTTGGCAGAGGAGTTGGGTGCAAAAATAATTGCATATGCGGATGACACTCAACTTCTTTTCACATGGAAGGACTCTGATTTGTCAACTGAGACTGATCAGAACTGCTTATCTGCAGTCTTTCGGTGGCTGGCCTCCGCCCTCCGCCCAATTGAAATGTAACGAGGACAAGTCCGAGGTCCTCTTGTATGGTCAATTTCCACCTACCTTCAGAGAATCTCTGTGGCCTCCTGACTTTCCTCGTCCAAATTTTGAGGGTGTTCCAGCAAAAAATGTGGGGTTTTGATTTGAAGAGGACTTACGGTTTACCCACCAAATTAAGAAACTGGCTGGAATGTGCTTTGTCTTTCTCAAGTCCCTGAGAAGGTTCCTACCGCTGCTGCCACAGTCAGCTAAGGAAACTGTTGTTCGTGCCCTTATTCTTTCCCGCCTCGACTATGCAAATGCCTTGTATGAGGGGATTCCGGGATACCTACTTAAAAAATTGCAGACTATACAGAATGCCGCTGCCAGACTCCTGTTCAACATCTCAGGCAGACTTAGCGTAAAAAAATATCTGCGCGATCTGCATTTGCTGCCTGTTTCCCAAAGGGTGCAATTTAAAGCTCTTACTCTGGTGCATAGAGCATTGCATGACGCCGGCCCTATGTATATTCAGAAGCGGTTTGCCTTTTATATTCCGAATAGAGCGTTGCGGTCAGCCTCCCTGCGTCGGTTGTTGGTCCCACGCTTTCGTAGGGTTCGGCTAGGAGGCCAGTCTCTATCAGTCAAAACAGCTATCACCTGGAACGCTCTGTCTCAGAAGCTACGGAATATCCAAGATCTTAGACTCTTCAAAAAACAATTGAAAAATGTTCTATTCTCAGAGTCGTGTTAATGGCCTTCCCACATCGGACTTTCTTTAGCTCTAACGCCAGGACACTCTCGAGTATCAGTGCGCGGTATAAGTTTATTATAACATAACATAACATAGCACAGTCAGTGCTGCAGGTGCACTAGTAGCATTTAATTTCCAGGCCCTGGCAACATGCAGTACCACTTTACTGGGGACTTACAAGAAAATAAAAGGTGCCAATTGTGTTAAGCCAATTTCAAGACATTTAAAGGAAAGAGCAAAAGCACGTTAGCACTTGTAAGCAGTGGTAAAGTGCGTAGAGGCCTCAAAGCCAACAGAAACGGGTACAGAAAGCAGGAGGTTGAAGGCAAAAAGTTTGGAGATTACCCTACAGAAAGGGCCAAGTCCAACAAAGACCATACATTCAGTAAGCATATTTTAGTGATTCCCACTTGGTAGTAGAGAGATATGACCTTCCCCAATGTGCTTTTAGCACTGTCATCTAAAACAGTTCAGATATATGTGTGATTAATGTTAAAATGCTTAAGAAACACTAAAATATGACCAACTTGTTGTACAAATGGCAAAAATATTGCTTAGAATGTCATTGCTGTAAGGTACTGTATTACGCCCATAGGTTGTGATGATGCATACAATCACTATCTTCATGTTGACATGAAAGCAGCCCTAGATGTGTCACGATGGTAAAGGCTTCTGAAATACTTTACCAGAATTACCTGTGCTTCACACCAGGTTCAGTAAAAACATATGAATGTAATCATTAAATCAAGATGTACAGGCAATCCAGAAGTAGAATCATACATGCAGAGAAGACTTGTGTAAGCCTAGTGTATTTAATACGACTTCTGCTGATCACATCACTATATTAATTTATATCAGAAAATGAGGAGTAAGGATTTTGGCCAAAGGGTCTTCCATGTAGAAGGAAACAATGGTTCTTAATGGCCTATGAAGGTCCAGGACAGAGAGGGGCCCTTAAGAGGGCAGGTGATTTTGTATAGGTACAAAGACTCATAGGGGAGAGTGATAATTAATATAGAGAAAGGGGACAAGAAAAGTCAATATATGACACTTATTTATTATACATAAGATGAATTCAAGTGCTCACATATTCAGTGACAACAAACGTGACGTGAAGGTGAGGGTGAACTTTAAAAAAGAACATCACATTGGCAACAGTTGTGAACCATTTTTTGTTAGATCAGTATAAAGGGTTCAAGTTGCGTAAGGTCGACGACGTTTCAAACTCAGTTATTCGACTTCATCTTCAGGACAAATGTGAGCATATGAACTTTAGCATATGGGAGGGTTAATCATGGAAGGTGTAGTCAATTAACTAGCGTTTCACCGGTGGTGTCACCACTTCAGTGAGTACCTCGAGGAAGATCGAAGGCTTGAGAAAAAAGCTGTGTCCAAACACATCAATTTAGAATGGAGCGAGGGTGTTCTGGTGCCGGGAATTGAATTCTTTGAGGCGGCACACAATCCAATAAATGGGGGTCTCAAGGAGGGATGGAGCGGGTCCTGTTCGCGTGCAAGTACGCCGCCTCAAAGAATTCAATTCCCGGCACCAGAACACCCTCGCTCCATTCTAAATTGATGTGTTTGGACACAGCTTTTTTCTCAAGCCTTCGATCTTCCTCGAGGTACTCACTGAAGTGGTGACACCACCGGTGAAACGCTAGTTAATTGACTACACCTTCCATGATTAACCCTCCCATATGCTAAAGTTCATATGCTCACATTTGTCCTGAAGATGAACTCGAATAACTGAGTTCGAAACGTCGTCGACCTTACGCAACTTGAACCCTTTATACTGATCTAACAAAAAATGGTTCACAACTGTTGCCAATGCGATGTTCTTTTTTTAAAGTTCACCCTCATCTTCACGTCACGTTTGTTGTCACTGAATATGTGAGCACTTGAATTCATCTTATGTATAATAAATAAGTGTCATATATTGACTTTTCTTGTCCCCTTTCTCTATATTAATTATCACTCTCCCCTATGAGTCTTTGTACCTATACAAAATCACCTGCCCTCTTAAGGGCCCCTCTCTGTCCTGGACCTTCATAGGCCATTAAGAACCATTGTTTCCTTCTACATTGTATCACCCCAGGTTCGCATATTGGGGTACCCTTGTTCTTTAAAACACAAAGGGTCTTCCAAGCATGAACATGATCAGACCAGTAAGTTCCACAGGAAGCTATCCTTAACTTTCTTCCTTTTTCCTGGACACATGAAATAGATGCACTGGCCGGAGGGTTTTAACAGCAGACAGGAGCTGTTTACGTGAAGTTTCAAGCTCGCTACTCAGGTAAGCCTGCACCCCACAAATGTGGAGAGAGCACAGAGGAGCAGCTGCCTGAGGACAGGAAGAGGTGATTGACAATCATGTGACCCTGGGCAGACCCGTCAACTCATAAACATACAGAATAACAAAATAAACTGCACAGTTTTGCTATAAATTGTGGACTTGAACATTTCAGGAGTCAAATGACCTTTCCATTAAGGATATACCTGAAAGCTTTTGACAGGTCCTAATTGAATACTTGATTACAAGTATTTTTACTTTGCAAGCATTTCAGTATTGACAGCCTGGTGAGATCGATGGCCAAAATCAAAAAAATGAACTATGTGATTCCTTAATAGGGCAAGGCACTAAACATATCCTTAATAAACTCTTCCGGAAGCTCATTCGAGACATCAGTGTCTTGAATTCAGATCACCCTTCTCCTAATTTTAAACTTCCTCCTTCTGGGGCAGCATCACACCTATCTCTTGCTAACTTCTCTTCACATAGGAAAACCTCTCTGCAAAAGGATAAAGATAACTCAATGCACATAATGATAGAATGCGTCTTTTTGATAGTGTCTCATCTGAAACCTAAAAAAGTAGAATCAGTCTGCAGATATGTGCTTAACTGGAATGCTGAGAACCCTGGAGTATAGGTCTTAAATGGTGATAGTGGCAAGCACAACCTTCAGCACTTTGATGGATAGTTGTGTCAATGAATACATTCTAATAAATTCAGAATCCTAGAAATATGTCTAGTATGATGTGTTCCTTCCAGAGATAGAAAGAGACCAGGATTCACTACCCTGAGTTGGGAATTTTCTAAAACCATCTACTGATGATGCACCTTATATATTGAATTTCATAATAGGAGATAACATTACTACACTGAAATAGTTATTGCTTGATAAGACTCTTATAACTGCATTAGTCATGAGCAATGTCCTACAGATGATTAAGGTTTTCTTAGCCTACATGTTTCATTACCAAGTGTTTTTAAATGATATGATTCCATACCTTAAATCATACCTTCACTGTTATAATCAAAAGCAGCGTGCCTGTATTTACTTCTATCCTTAGCTCAAAAAGTATTCCAACATGTCGCATGACATTTCACAAGTGTCAGACACCTACAGTAGACAGTAAACTTAGTCTTGAAAACATTCAAGCTCTTACTTTCTTCTCCAGTACTACACATTGTCCATAATAGCTACACTTTGAACCAGAGGAAAACTATCTCTTCTTCAACTTAGTCCACATTTTTCTTTTCATGGAGATATGAATATATCCCTCCTATAGTCTAAGGTGATGTATGGCTGAATATTCCTCTTCCACTCAAAGTATTTTCTATGCCTAGGTAGTGTATGGAAGGAAGATAATTTCGCCTACCTCTTCATGCCTACGGCCTCTTCAGTGGACCAGTGAGTCTGCCACCCTACTGACTGAACTGTGCCAGTGCATGAGCAAGCCCTGCATCCTCTTGTGTGCATCTAAACTCCCACACTGGTTCCAGTGCTAAAAATACTGCTGCAGTCCAGTGGAACAAGGATGCAAGGCAAATTTACATGACTACCCGACAAGTTCCTCTTTTGTGAAACAGCATTTATTCTCAGAAATGTTGTCACTCTGATATGGTTGTACAACTGCTTTGATGAAATTATGTGTTGAAACGTACTATTAAATGTTATTCTTGGCAATGATGAATAAAAATATTTTTAAAAAAATAAAAATGTTTTCACTCTTCTCGCTCATCTTCTTTCAATAGTTTCTAATACAGAAGCCATGTTTCATTTACATTCAACTGGGTCTTTGTTTTTTTTGTTAGTTAACAATTTGTGCACCTGTTGATACCTCAAGATCCATCCTGGGGAATTGTTCTGTCCTGAGTTCTTCAGGTCATATTTGTGGGTTCTTTTTATTTCTAGAACTAGTCCAAAGTCCATTTGCATTATTTTGGAGATCAATGTACCCTTGACAGTCAGGCAGATGAACAGTCATACTTATCCTTCCCTCTATTCGGTTTAAGTGGTACAGATTTTTGTTTCGTATTCCGGCTCTTTCTTATGCATCAAATACCATGTGAGCATGCCTCCTCTTCCTTGAGATGAATGTTTTTTATATAGGTGTCCTTCATATATTCGTTGTTTGTTATCAGGGATACATTCATGTCTAATAGTTTCTGCATCAGCATTTCCTACATGACCTTGTTTTAGTTAGAACATTATATTTCTTTCCGGAACATTTGTCTGCCAAACCATGGCCCTTTTGCAAACATCTTTCATTTTTTGAGTCCCTAGTCTGTTGCCTACTTGTTATATAAAAACTGTCTTGAGCTCTTCATTCATTCTTTCTTGGGAGGTCATTGTTTCCCTCGTGACATCCAATCAGTCCTTTGCACATTGTTGTATGGCTGAAAGGCAGCAGGTAGATAGTACAGACAGGCATCTCAACGACTTGATTCTAGCTTTAGTCACATTGCCGTCCAATGTTTACTTTAGGGGATAATTTTCTTCCTTCTGTCTGTAGATCCGTATGGTAGAATACACTTTTAGACAAAAGCTTTCTAAATGTGTCCATCGCTTGACAAGAACATGGAAATCTTCCCTCTCATACATTGATACTCACAACTTTACCCATCTAATTTTTGGTCAGAAATTCTTTAGCAGTTATTCAAATCAGGTTTTTTCTGATGAATATCCCACGCTCTTTTACAATGTTCAAATGTCCACATTGTCAAGAGATATTTTTATAGTGTAGTATTGTATAGTATTCTTTATTTGTCGTTCTGAATCAGTTTCATTTTGAACATTGTGTCTGAACTTTTCTTTAACTCCTCATTCTGTCTGAAAGTGTGGCTGTTCCTTCTCTTTGGTTATTGCTTAATCCTCGTGTTGCCTGCACCCGTTTTATCAGGTACCAGTTTGCCAGATACAAAGATAAAAGATAACATGAGCTATGTGTTTACACAAACCTCTTTATCAAGGAATAGAGCCATTAAAAATGTGCATTATTTTTGGGAGCTGTTGCCTAATACATACTCGGTTAGCATAAATGAATACTTAGGCAATCCCCGACAGTGCCTATAGATGTTGATTTGAAGTCAGGTTTTTGCAAATGATTACCAGGTTGTTTATAATAAAATGGCTAATTTATTTTTTTCCACTGGCATAATTTAAAAATACAACAGCTGTCATATATTTCACTTGTTCACACTAAGTTGTTTTTTCAATTACGAGTTCTTCCATGCAAGAAGAGGGGCCCGACTATAAAAGTAATGTTGAAATACAGAATAAAGTGGAAATAACTAATTGTAGTCAGTGGTTGTTTTTTGGGTCTTCCATGTGACTTGTAGTGTCCAAGGGGTGGCCTTCCTGAGCCATTTCACTGAGCAGCCACGTGGTATTCATTGACATTGGGTGCAAGAGTCTCACACCAAAAGTATGAAAAGACAAGCCGGCCATGTCTCTTCAGGACCAATTCAGGTAATGCTTGCTTTGGAGGGCACAGTTTTACTACAGCTCCTCTATTCTGAGATTATTCTAGAAGCATCACTCGGATGTTGACTTTCAGACGAGGTAAAGTCTCCAACCAAATGGTATTCTGCAGATGACCTGACGAGGGAAGCCTTCTGTTAATTACCATCTAAAAGTCCACATATTTGTCCTAAAGCATCAGAGCGATTTTAACCCTGGTGTAAACAAATAATGCTTTCAGATATGTTTTTTAAATGTGAGGCCAGTAATAAATTACTCAGTTGAAATCCTTGCTATAGATGGCAAGCATATTTTAGAAATTACATTTCTTACAGAAACGTTTTTGGTTGTGGATTTTACATCTACATTCACAGTTTTTAAAAGCTGCCAAAGTGAAAGCGGTGCTTACCAAAAAAGCCTGAATCTCAGTAAAATCGAACACAAATTAAATTGTGCAACATACAGCGGCCCTCATTTAGGGGCAGATTTACAAGAAAGTGACGCGTCACTTTCCTTGCGCCGCATTAAAAAATGCTTGCGCCACAATGGATGCGCCGTATTTACAATACGGCGCACCATGGCGGAAGGATTGACAGAAGCGTCAGAAATTCTGATGCATGTGTTGGGGCAAAAGTCACGCATTGCTGGAGTCGTGTCGCAAGCACAACGCAACTCCAGCAATGCATTTTGTGGCCTATTCCCACTACTCTGCATCACTCCTTATGCCTGCATGAAGCAGGCGTAAGGTTTTGACGCAGTGGCGTCCTAAAAGTGACGCGGTGAAATCTTGTAGATTTCACTGTGTCACTTTTACGAGGCTTTCCTGCGTCGGAACGCCCCCGCTGCATACATTATACCTGACACAGGTATAATGTGACGCAGGGCTTTATAACGTGACGCATCTCCCTAGATGCGTCACGTTGCAAATAGGGCGCATTGTTTGCTCCGCCGGTGCGTGAAAAAAAGTGACGCACTGGCGGCGCAAAGAGGCGCAAGGGGCTTGTAAATCTGCCCCTTAGAGTTTAATAGAGCAGGAGCCCCACCATTTAGCCTGCAGTTCCTCCACTCTATTTAGAGTCAGGCGACGTCCTGTGCTTACTCCAGAAAGCTGCTCCAATGTAAACATCTGATCTGATGATCTGTGTGCAAAGGTCGGACAAGTTACAATGACAGTCATTCCATCTGATTAAGAGAGGGGTAACCATCACTCATTTTCCCTGCCCCTGTATGCCACGAGAGACAAGGCAGACATTGCCAGGGAAAATATAGAATTACCTCCATTCATGGGGAGAGAACAGATTAAATGTCAGAGCGATTTCCTTTGCATTGAAAGAATGCGCTCCTCATTTGGGAGTTTATTTTGTCATTACAAAAATGTTTGCAGAGCAGGTGCTTTAAAGTAACATGGAGCAAATCTTCAGTACGGTGAATGGATCCACTACATCAGAACACACTTTCAAAGCACAATAATTGGCTCTCTAAACATGGCGGACAGGACTCCACACCCCTACTTAACCCTTGAACAGTTCACCAGGAACTGAATGATCCCCCACAATATTTTCTTCCACTATAAAGACCCCCAGTAGATACTGTTTAATGTCTCAATTTGGAAACTAGATGCTGTAACTTTGGG
This sequence comes from Triturus cristatus, assembly GCF_964204655.1. Classification (NCBI taxonomy): domain Eukaryota; kingdom Metazoa; phylum Chordata; class Amphibia; order Caudata; family Salamandridae; genus Triturus; species Triturus cristatus. The sequence goes on along the minus strand of NC_140587.1, from coordinate 795,804,836 downwards.
GCAGATTTACGTTCCCTGGCGCATCCCTGCAAATCAGCAGGGATAGGGAAGATGCGTCACGCAAGTTTGCCCTTGCGCCACTCCAGATGCGCCGCATTTACAATGCGGTGCATTGTGGCGCAAGGACTAGCAGATGCGTGACGCATCTGCCCGCCTAAGGTTGGCACAGTGCTGAAGTTGTGTCGCAAGCGCGATGCAACTCCAGCACTTTTCCAACCTGCCCTATCCCTAACATGGTGCGTCACGCCTTACGCCTGCTTGAAGCAGGCGTAAGGATTTGACGCACCAGCGTCGGAAAAGTGACTGCGTGAAATCTTGTAGATTTCACGCAGTCACTTTTCCGAGGCTTTTTCCAACATAACACCCACCCTGCATACATTAAACCTGACGCAGGTTTAATGTGGCGCAGGGCTTTACAACGTGACGCATCTCCCTAGATGCGTCACATTGTAAATCTGCCGCAGCATGGCGCTAGCTTTGCGCTGCCGCTGCGTCACAAAAGTGACGCAACGGCGGCGCAAAAGTGGCACACATGGCTTGTAAATCTGCCCCTTTATTTCTATACACAAAAGTGATGAATGGAAAGCTCGAATTGATATTAGCCACCCAGGTAATTACTCAGGCCGCATCCCAATCTCTTGTTATTTTGCACACCATGTCACCTCAGTTCGGACCCAGCTATATGCAAATCAGACTTGACCCTGCTACAGTGGGGAGAGTTCAGCCTGAACTGCCCAGTCAGGTCCTCCCTGAACTAGAACACAAGCAACCCACGACTGGTTTTGCCCTACTTAGGGCCGAATTCCAATGCGGTTGGAAGGCCTCCTAACGGCATTTGCTTTGTCCAAATTGGATCGGGAACATGTCTTTCCAACTCAATCAGAAAGGTTTACGACCGATCGAGTATGATGTGAGTTAGGCATTAGGAATATCCCAATCCGAACCTGACGGCATTCGGAATGACCAAGCCGTATGGAGCAGAATTGTATGTCTCTAAGGGCTGCATTTTCGAACGACCGATTACGAGGCTGGATTCGGACAGCCTTCCGAATCGTGCCGTCTGACTCAAATCTTCAGTCAGAATCAGACTTTGGCGGCCCGTAGTGGCCCCCTGTACCCGGAGCCTTCCCAATCTGGCCCCTGGGGGTACCCACATGTCCTCCCTTGCCAGCCATGCACAGTGTGGCAGGCACCAGGGGGTGCCCACTACAGGGTGCCCGATTCTCCACAGCAAGCCCTTTCTTCAATGGAAGCCTATGCATTCGGTCGGAACAAAGGCTCCCATTGAAGTCAATGGGAGTCCAACCAAATCGCATCTGGAAGCATCTGGATGCATCGTAATTGGTCTGTCGGGCTTTCCCAATCTGAGTCAGTCAGAAACCATTCCCAAACCGATTTAGGGCCCGATTACAATGCGGTTAGAAAGGCCTCCTAACGGCATTTGCTCCATCCGAATCGGGAACGTGTCTTTCCGACCACCTCGGAAAGGTTTCCAACTGACCGATTATGATGCGAGTTAGGCGTGAGGATTTTCCCAAACCGAACACAACAGCATTTGGAATAACCAAGTGGTTCGGAGCAGAATCATACGTCTCTACAGGCCGCGTTTCCGAACTACCGATTATGATGCTGGATTCAAACAACCTTTCTGGTCCGTGCCATCCGACTCGAATTTGCTGTCGGAATCAGACTTTGGGGGCCCATAGCGGGCCACCAAGCACCCGGAGCCTCCCTAATCAGGTCTGTAGGGGTACTCATGGGTCCCTCTTTACCAACCATTCACAGTGTGGTAGGCACCAGATGCCCGATTTTCCCCAGCCACCCCTTTCTTCAATGGGAGTCTATGCATCTGGTCGAAATCTAGGCTCCTATTGAAGTCAATGGGAGTCCATCCCAATCGCATCTGTAAGCAGCCGGATGCATAGTTATCGGTTGGTCTGATTCTCCCAATCCATGTCGGTCAGAAACCATTCCCAAACCGATTCAGTGGGAATGCATTCCTAACCGCATCACAATTAGGCCCTTGGTCAGGAAGATTTCCAAACAGTATAGCTCGGTTCCAATGACACATGTTAAACAGAAACACATACATTTTTTATACCACAAACTGGTAGAATGTAACAAAATGTAGAAACCTTCACCATATTCTCGACACACCTGAGCATATCACTGTCCTGACTAGACATGCCTGTCCAAGCTGGAGATAGGCGTCACCAAAGGGCTTTCTAATTAGAAGAAAATTATGAGTCTTTATCTTGAATAAATGTAATTCCAACATAAGTGAAAATGACATTTATTTGTCATTCTCAACAGAAGACGCATTATTGCGCAAGACTCCAGCAAACAGCTATCTAAAACTTGCTGGCAGCCACAATCCATACAACATCCTTCTGCATTGAAAACAATCCTCAACCTGCTGCAGAAATTTCACAAGCCTGTGAGACAGATACAACATTTCTAAAAGCTACGCATTTATGAATGAAGTGGATTTGCTACTTTTATCTAAGTAACACAGCATAGAGTAACAGAACCTTTGATAAAAATGTAAAAGAAATCTATGAAATTAATTTTAAAAAACTTTTTTCAAAAGGGAAACCACTGCACATCACAAATAATTAACTAAACAATATTTATTCTTCAACAGAAACCACCAAGCAAGAAAAATGAAAAGAAGATGTGAAAACACAAGACAAGAGCCTTGCAAAAGTATGCAGCATATGGCACCAGCAAAATACGTAATGTCCAAGAGAGGTAACAGACATTTTTTTGTGCAGTTTTCAATAGCACAATCTCGACCCTGAGGTATCAGAGCACTTGCATCAGCATTAGCTGCATTACAGATAGACACATTCATTTTTAGACGCAGGGAAATTAAGTGATTTGTTCAAAATCACAGAATGTATGGAATTGAGAGCGCTGCTAAAGTCCACAATTTCCTTATTATTACATAGAAGTCACCCCCTATGGTATACCCTACGTGCCCCAAGGGTAGGGTGCATTGTTATAAAAAAGCAAGGACAATATAAAAGATGTATTATATGCCTGATAGGGAAAAACAGCAAAAGTAATTTTTCCCTTTTGTAATTCTGCTAACCCTGTAGGCTAACATGGGTAGGCTGTATTAAACTTAAACTGAAACAAAACTAACTTTTGATTGGAGTTAGCTAGCAATTGATTCAAAATCAAAGTAATGGTTACAATAAATCCAACAACTTTGCAAGGTCCGATATCTTAAAATTATTACAGGAAAAGTGGTTTTAATACGTACTATTCTGAAGCTTACCTAAAACGACCCTGTAGCAGCCTTTTCTGATTGGCCAGCCTTTAACAGCCTGAGCTAAACTTCTCCTTGTGTGGGTGTGAAGAGGCCTGGGGATGAAACCATACAGCCATTTGGTGGGAGGAGATTTTCTTCCTGATGAAGCCAGGGAGGTGAAGGGGGCTGGGGAGATAGGCTGGACTTCAAAGGCAGGAGAACTGATGTCCCAAGAGCAAAGCCAGCCCCCAGCCATAAGAAAGCTCCCCTAATTAGATTGGGAAAGGGTCTGGAAGAGGAGTGTTGTGAATTGCTAGGAACACCTGTGGTTTGGTTTAGTCAAAAACACATTCCAAAGAGAGAATTTTTCTTTTTTGATTTTTGGAGAACATTGCATTCTTGGTCAAACATATGTCACACTTCACAGGACGTGGTCATAGCAGAGGGAGGCAACCTTTCCTCAATTTGTTGGTGTCCACCCTCTTGCCAGCCCAGAATGGAGGATAAAAATGGCAGTGCTGCGAGAGCACCTCATATCCCTGCCTGAAACATCTGAAGAACGACTGCCCTGCTGGACGCATGCACTGCACCACAGAAGGCTTGCACACAAAAGGGCTGCACCTACTGCACTCTCAGGGCTCCACAAAAGAAGAACTGTGCCAGATTGAAGGAAAAGTAGTGGACTCCCTGAGCAACAACAAGTAGAAAAGTGCTGAAAGAAGCAACCTGCAACATCCAAAGAGAGGATTACTCCAGTTGACCAGCTACAACTGGATTTTCCTTTCCTGACCAGGTGCATTGTAGGAGATTGAGTCCCAGACCCCAAGAGGTAATCCAGATCTTCCTAACCCTTGGCTGGTGCTGTTTTGCTGGACACTTTTCTACATAAAGTACACAACTCAGAAGAAATTCTGAAAGTTTGGGAACTTTTTGCAAAGTTTTGGTAAAAAGCTCCAGAAGAAGACCGGCTCGACATCAACAGTCAAGCCGCCGTCATCGACTCGAGAAGTGGCCTGACTGCATTGGTTTGTCACACTGAAATCTCCAGAGCACCTCGCCATTGACACCAAGGAAAAAGACTTCCAGGGGTTCAATGAGGCACCGCTCTACAGTAGTCTGCCGTCATAAAAGCCATCTCTGGATTGGAGGAGCCAGAGGGCTCATTGTCAAGAGAAAAGCAATACAAAAAGTGACTAAGGCTAAAGGTAAAATCTTGAATGATCTTACCTGTGCTCCATCATGATTGGCCCAAAACTTAGACTTTTTCACGGTCCAGCACAACCAGATAGCTGCGAGTGGCACTAAAGCTGTTTGTTACTAGAATACACATGTTTTAATTTAATCTGTACAATTTCATATCTCTTGTACCCTACGTTGTATTTTTGTTGTTGTGGTGTCATGTTAAAGAAAAATATATTCTCTCTTTTTATAAATTGGTGTTAGATTTTTATTGTATTGTAATTTTTTCATATTTACTGATTTGTTGATTAGAAATGCTTTACACACCTGTCTCCGAAGTTAAGCCTGACTGTTCATTGGTCAAGCTACCAAGGGTTTAGCAAAAATTCATTTTTTGAGACTTGACTGGACATTATTAGTGATTGGAATATTATTACTAGATGAAGATTTATACCTCCATCTACTAATAAACCACTTTCCTTAACCACAATACAATAATGAATAGTGGAACTGTTGCACAACCTGCTTAGTAAGGGCATGCAAAAACGAACAATGCCGTAGAAGGTTGTCATAACACTTTTCTTTGAAAGAATGGAAAACTCCATCCTACCTTCTATTTTTTGTGGAGACTTTGAAAAAACTGCAAGGGACATATTATCAAGAACGGCGTTAAAATTATCGCCACTTTAGCGGCAGGAAACTGCCGCTCAAGCGGCAATAATGGTCTTGATAATATGCCCTTGAGAATTCCAATAGAAGCCCATGTTCTGGTGTGAACCTGGGCTTCTATTGGAATTCTGAAGGGCATATTATCAAGCCCATTATCGCCGTTTTAGCAGCAGTTTCCTGCCATTAAAGCGGTGATAAATTTACCACCGTTCTTGATAATATGCCCCCAAATCTTCAAAGAAATTACACAAGCTCAATCTTTCTCTGGAAGTCTACAACTGAAAATCTATAAAAGAACCAAAGAAATGCACAATCACAATTCATCACACTTGTGGGGACCGCCTACCTGAAACTATTTGTCTAAATCATCCACTTTAATCAAAAAAGAACTCCAAAATAAACTTGTACCAATAATAGCTTACATTGCAACACCCCTACTCACATGTTCATTAGAGTTACTATTTTCAAATGAAAAATACAACCTTAACCCCTTTGTTGCTAGGCCTTTCCCCCCCCCCCTGTGCTAAGCCTTTTTTTTTGCTATTTCGGGTAGTTGGAGCTTAGGCCCCTGGAACATTTTGACCACATAAGGTATTCACACCAAATGTGCGTCCTTTTCTTCCAACATCATGGGAATTTTAAAAGTACCCACGGTTTGTAGATTCCCCTGGAGGGGACCCAGAAATTAGCCAAAATACAGCTAAATCTTGGTTTTCTTTGGAAAAATTGGAAAAAGTGCTGCAAATGAAAGCGTCTGTTTTTTTCCCCTGCAAATGGTATCAACAAAGGGTTTGTGAGGTTGAAATCACCCTTTTCCCAGCTTTTAGGGATTGACAGACTTTTGTTAGAAACCCAACATTTTTTACACAGTTTTGGCATTTTATTGGGACATAGCCTATTTTTGCTATTTTTTGCGCTTTCAACCTTCTTCCAGTTAGTGGTAGAAATGGGTATGAAAGCAAGAATGGATCCTGGAAAGCTATACATTTTAGAAAAGTAGACAAAATGCTGAATTCAGCAAGGGGTCATTTGTACAGATCATTCAAGGTTTCTTTATAGAAACTAACAGTTGAATATAGGAAAAATTGATTAATTATGACAACAGTTCAAAAGCAATATACCGTTACATCCGCTGGACCTACCTGGTTGTGGGGATATATAGTACTTGTAGGTTTACCAAGAAACCGACAAACCAGAGCCAATAACTGAGCAGCGTCTTGCAATGTTTTTTTATTATTTACCACGTATATAGCAATTAATTTGGGAAAATATATACATGGAAAAATCGGTATGAAAGACAACTATGTATTTCGGAAGTTGGAACAAAATATAGAGTTTACAAACAGTAGATATTTGCACATTTCCGAAATTGTGAGTAACCCATACGTGCATGAGAATTATAGGCAATTTTTCAAAGTGAGTTCTTTTTTACACATTGTCTTTCATTTGGAAGGCAGAAATGCAATGAAAGTCAATTGGTAATACCAGTTGCTCTACAATTCTGGGGTTAATACTAGGGGTGGGCGGAATTTGCGAAATCCACTTTCTCAAATTATCGCGAAAATGTTAAAAATTATTGCAAACACGTGGAAATATCGCGAAGATGCGGAAGTTTTTTTCCCGCATGTTCGCGAGATTTTCTGCATAGTTGCAGCTCGCAAACTTACCCATGTGGTTGCTCGCGTGCGCAGTTATCTTGTTTTCAGTTGTCTCGCGGTGCATGATCGCGAGAAGAAAGACGTGATCGCGCGACGCATGACGTCACTGCGGGCGCGAAATGTCGCGAGACAGCCAAATCACATCGGCCGCATCCACCATGTCTCAACCATGACTCTCCAATGACTGAAGCAACAGATGCAAATCCATTTACAAAAAAAATGGCAGAAAAAAGGAACTATGCACATCCTTTAAAACATTATTAAATATTCAAAAAGTTTAATAAAATGTATTAAATTCCTTCAAAGTTATAACAATCATTAAATCATTATTCAAAACATTATCTTTATTCTTTTTTAAAATAAGAAATTATAGAGTATTCTTAAAGAATTTCAACTAAATATATAAATGCTTGTTTATTAAAACTTAAAAATATGTATATATATATATGTGTGTATGTTACTGGAAAATATTTATTATGTTATTAAATATATTAAAATACTTTATGCAACTTTATTTTAGATTAAAAAATGTAAAATAAAATGTTTATAATATTATAAATATGAAGTGTGTTTTATTCGTATAGTTCAATGTATTTCACAACAAAATAATAAACTAAACTTTTCTGCATTTTATTTATTGAAATAAAAATATTTCTAAAAACAAATTCATGCTAATCTTTTAATTTTTATTCATATTTAATCTATGTTTTATCGCAACCGCAAGAGGCCCAATTAGAATGTGCTAGACCCATTTTGTGAGTCAGAAGCATGTTTCCAATTCATAAAATGGGTTTTCCGATCTATACTGAATGGCAGTTAGAAAGAGGTGCTATGAAAGGAGTGAGCGTTCCAACTTGCAATTCAGAACGTATCAGTGGTTTGGAACTGCAATTCCAGTCCCACACCATTGACCAGATACAGGCTACTCAAAGGATGCAATAATTGATTTGCAAATGCGAAAAGCCCCTCCCCGTTGAGAATCACACTGGCAGCCTCATGGAGAGGAGGAAATGGTCCACATAACCACTGCCCAAGCCCCTTGGAGTTTTCCAAAAGGGAAATGTTTTTTTGTCTATAAAGCTGTACGTTGCTCTAAAAAAGAGAAGTTTTTCCATTTTGGAATGAAAATTGAGAGTTTAAAAATGATGAAGTACTTAATGATCATTAATTCGGCAGGTGCTTTGGTGAACCCATACTATTCCCTATTTCATGAATCGACCTAAGAGTACATAGATCAGATTGCAAAATCCTATTTCATTCATAAAATGTACAATTTGCAACCATGTTTTGCAAATGGAATAATAGTATGTTTAGTTCCATTTTGCATGTTTTTTTTTACTCAGTATGGATTCTGTGATCCAATGATCCATTTCTCCTCATTATATTTCTATCTGTGATTCTATTAACGTTTTGCAGTCAAGTCATGCACACCTGAATTAAATTGCTAGGGCTCTTACGAAGGAATTAATAAACGTGGCAGGCATGTTGCAGCATTACATTTAATGTACACAAACAAGAATGGTTCAGGAAGATTTATGTTACTAAACATTGAAAATTCCCAATTGGTTATTGCACATAACCTAAGGCAGTTCCCAGCATTATTCACGTTTTGTTGTGATTTCCTTTGCAATGGTAATCCGAAAACTGTCCCTTCTTTCATTCATTTTCAGACACATTGAATGCGGCATAGAACAAAGCTTTATTCCAAGAATAGAACAAACAGTTTAATTCCCTTATTAACCTACCATAGATCGAAGTGGGTTAACCACACATGCAGGTCAAGGTCCCCATAGACTGAAACTGATTAAGCTTTTTTCTATGATGTATTACAGCACATCAAAGTAAACCAATACTTGCATTCATTGTTAAACAGAGAAAACCTTTGTCAAAGCAGGGGTTATCATAAAATCTCCCTGTAGAAGATAGGGCTATGATTTTTGCTGTTTTTATGCATTAGCTGTGATAAGATCAGTGTTAAAAATGCCACAGTTCAAAGGATATGTACACATAATCTTCTGTCAAGCCTGTAAATGTACTTCACCATGTTAACTAGCTCTGCACACAGATTCACAAACTTAGATCGGTGTGAACTATTGTCTAGTAAATAATTAAATGCCAACATTCAAAGGGGCAGATTTACAAGCCCCTTGCGTCATTTTTGCGCAGCAGTTGCGTCACTTTTTGTGACGCAGCAGCAGCGTAAAAATGCGGCCCCTTTACAACGTGACGCATCTAGGGAGATGCGTCACGTTGTAAAGCCCTGCGTCACATTATACCTGCGTCAGGTATAATGTACGCAGGGTGGGCGTTCCAATGCAAAAAATCCTCGTAGAAGTGACGCAGTGAAATCTACAAGATTTCACTGCACCACTTCTAGGACACCACTGCGTCAAATTCTTACGCCTGCTTGAATTAGACGTAAGGAGTGACGCAGCACAATGAGGATAGCCATCCCCTTGCATTGCTGGAGTTGCGTCGTGCTTGCGATACGACAATGCGTGACTTTTGCGTCAACAGATGCGTCAGAATTTCTGATGCATCTGTCAATCCTTGCGCCATGGTGCGCGGTATTGTAAATAAGGCGCATCCATAGTGGCGCAAGGGTTTCTCAAAGTGGCGCAGGGAAAGTGATGCATCTTCACAGATGCGTCACTTTCTTGTAAATCTGCCCCAAAGAGAGCTTGCCAAACCAAACGAAAAGGAGTCAAAGGTATGGCCAGGACTTCTGCCTTTTTCTTTGGCACTCGCTCCTGTAAGGATGTGAGTCAAACTACACTTACTCTGGTTTTTGCCCAAGCTATTCCCATTATTATGGTAATTACCACCAGCTTTGAGTAATTGCCAATTGCTCATGCAAATCTATATGTAAAGGATATTACCTTGAGGAAATACCCTGTTCTAATGTTAATTTCACTGGAGTGATTTTCCTCCAGTAATCAACCCATGGGTCTAAAACATGCCTCAAGAATTTCACAATGGGAAATCACTATTTCTTGTAGCAATTTTCACATTAAGTAACCGTTTCACCATTATTAGCAATGTCCACACACACATTCGGCACCGAATGTACCCAACAGGCTGGGTTACAGTGAAAGTTCATCATTGCTTTATGAACCCCTACTGTCTGCTATTTCAGAGGAAGCTCTTAAATATAATTTCACCAAAATGCCATAACAAAGCTAAGAGGTGGGGATCGAGTGATGGCAACAAAGCTGCAATCGTACACACAGGGAAGGATAAGTAAAGAAAATTGCAAAGAAAGGGAGAGAGGGAAAGAAAACAAAATATATGGAGCTGAGAAAAAGAAACAGGGCAGAAATTAAAATGTAAGGCGAGACAAGGGGAACAGGTAGCAAGGAATCCACTTTGCAGTAAGTCAGCTTTAGCACATTTGTAGTACTTTATTTTTGTGTATGATTTCATGAGCCCCCTTCCAGAATTGGCTCGAAGACAATTTACTTTTTTGGTAAATTCTTTAAAAATGTGTGTGTAAAATGCACTAAGTAGACTGACTGAAAACTGGTTCTCAGCACCAATACCCCCTACAGGAAAACTTGTATGGATGATAGCATTTGCTTGCTTTGCTCGTTTGTGCTTAGGCGCTATGGGGAAAGTTGGGTCTTTTTTAATTTTCTGCCTAATCTCTTGGCTTCTACCCTTAACTCAAAGGCACATAATAGGCTACTTAATTGGGAATATTTACTAAGTAATAGTGTCTGTGTCTGCCAAAGGCACCCCAATTCATGTACCTTTTTGATATTCTCAATGTGCTACTGGGTTTTTATTTTAAATGAAGTTAATATTGCAGCATTTATGACACAAAATAGGAGTAAGTCGGTAATTAAAATTGAGATTCACCACCTCACTCCATGTCATTAAAGAAAGTGTTTAACCTAAAGCATTCTGGGTATTCTAGTCTTAGGGCCTGATTCACAGAACTAACTTAAGACAAAATCCTAAACTTACTACCAGTTTGGTATTCACAGAAGGCACTTACTCATTTTGGTATTCACAGAAGGCACTTACTCATTTCGATATTCACAGAAGTTAGGAGTCCTAACTTTAGGACTCCTAAATGCCTTCTGTGAATACTGAAAGTCTTGAAATTAAGATTTTTCTCAGTTTAGGAGTAGTAAAGTTAGGACTCCTAACTTTACTACTCCTAAACTGAGAAAAATCCTACCTTTACGACTTTAGGTATTCACAGAAGGCATTTAGGAGTCCTAAAGTTAGGAGTCCTAACTTTACTACTACTAAACTGAGAAAAATCCTTATTTTAAGACTTTCAGTATTCACAGAAGGCATTTAGGAGTCCTAAAGTTTGGAGTCCTAACTTTTCTACTCCTAAACTGAGAAAAATCCTAGTTTTAAGAGTTTCGGTATTCACAGAAGGCATTTAGGAGTCCTAAAGTTAGGACTCCTAACTTCTGTGAATACCGAAATGAGTAAGTGCCTTCTGTGAATACCAAAATGGTAGTAAGTTTAGGATTTTGTCTTAAGTTAGTTCTGTGAATCGGGCCCTATGTTTGCACCCATTGACCACATTAAACTATCTTTATTTATTTATTTATTTGAAAAGTTTTGTAAAGCGCGAACATGACCCACCCGGGTATCAGAGCGCTGTACAAAGTGTCATAGAAGTAACAAAAGAAGTAACTTAATCATCACAAAGTCCAAGGAAGGCACATACAAGGTCAAAGGGGGGCCACGAGGATTCAGCCAATCTAGTGTGACCTGTAAAGTTTCAGCAGAGCAAGAAATCAAACTGACACGTGAGAAGAAACATAATACAATTTGAACAAAATGGTATGTAAGAGTATCAGAACAGGATACAGAAGTAGATTGAGATGGTAACAGGGCTTACGCTGTAGATGGTCATTCATGAGTAGCCATTTGACATGTTTTTTGAAAGAGGCAGTAGATGGGCTGGGTCTGATCTAAGTTTGAAGAGTGTTCCAAGTTCTTGGAGCAAGACCAGAGCTTCTTAAGTTCTGAATCGAGCAACATAGCTCAAGTTTTTTTGCCAGGTAAACGCGGTTGTAATGAATAGCTTTGTGCGTCAGGTAAGCTATATTGAACTGGATCCTAGCTTCAATGGTCAGCCAGTTTAATTGAATAAGATCTGGCGATATGTGATCAAAATTTCTGGAGCCTGTGATGAGTCTGGCCGAAGCATTCAGAGTGGCTCTGAGTGGAGCCAAACTAGCTTTAGGTAGCCCAGCTAGGGTCACCAACCCATATTCCAAGCATGAAATAACTAAGGATTGAACCGCTGGCTGGATGTCCTCGGGTGGAAGGAATGACTTGATTTTCCTAAGGGTATTGAGCTGAAGTTTGGCTCCCTTAATGGTTGAACTGATGTGGTCTGGCATATGAAGGTATTTGTCCAGGGTTATGCCTGATGTTTTAGCAGAGTCAACAACATGAGGGGGTGCAGTTAAGAGCATTAAGTTGTTTGAGCCTGTCAATGGTAGGAGCAGAGTGGTTGCGTGGGCAATCAAAAGGAATTCTGTTTTGAGAGTATTTAACAGTAGGTGGTTATGAGATAGCCATTGTTGAGTTTTTAGGAGTGCATCATTTAGAGTTTTTATGTCATCTGGAGAGGAGATCTTCAAATACATTTGTGTGTCATCAGCATACATATGGTAGTGAATGTTAGAGTGGTTCAAAATATCAGAGAGCAGTTCCGTGAATAGGTTGAAAAGGGTGGGCGAAAGAGTGGAGCCTTGAGGTACTCCAATAGTGACCCGGGTACTGGTTGCAAGGGATTGGTTAACTTTGATTCTTTGGGTGCGGTTCTGTAATAATGAGGCAAACCAATTTAAGACAGGGGCCAATAATGATATCCTATATTGAAGAAGATCAATCAGGTTTTTGTGTTTGATGGTGTCAAAAGCTGAGGACAGGTCACGAAGGATCAGAAAGACAAGGGCTATTTTGATCTAGGGATCTCAAGGCCTCATCTCCAATGTGAGTCAGAGCTGTTTCAGTTTAGTGCCCCACTCTGAAGCCCGATTGGTATAGGTAAATGAGCTGAAATTTCTCTATTTGGTTGCATAGGTGAGTGTGGACACATTTCTCAAGCAATTTAGCTAGATCAGTCAAGTGGGCATTGGGCTTCTTTGGGATGGGAGTGACTTGACCCATCTTGAGGCAGTCTGGAATCCTCCCATGTAAGAGAGATTCTTGAATGATCCGGGATCAAAGTGGGAGAATGGCCGAATTGAGATCTTTAAAAAACTTGGCTGCTAGTGGATCGCTGAAGTCATTGAAAGGTTTAAGGATGCCATAGATTGGAGCAGCTCCGTGTCATCTGGAAGAAGAAAAGGATTCCGAACTAACATGTCTAATAGCAATTAATTGCCTTTGAAAGGTCCACCATTGGAAACATTTTCCATAATGACATGGAGTAAGGTTGTGTTTTGTACACAAGTATCATTTAAAATATTATTACCCTACAAAACAATAAAACTGTTAATTTTGCATGGAACTAGAGGAATATTATTTTATACATTTCCTTATGGTCTTCTCTGTTTCTCAAGGGGGTAGTTCACATACCATTTTTCTGTGAATGAGTGCATATCACACCTGAAAATTCAGAATCCAGAAGCAAGTAACATCTAATCCATTAGTAATACACAACTACTCACAGTAAAAGCTATGTGAATTGAAGCTCAATATCAGTTACGTTGTGTGAATGGAAAGCGACCCCTGAGGCTCCAATTTATTTAAGTATTACAGCAATATACAATGTTTTGTTCTCTTGCTCTCCATCTACATAAGTTTGTTTACAGAAAATTACACTTAAGTTATGTCATATACAATTCATTATCGTATGATTCTTTGGGGAAAATTTCCCAGAATATTAAATGCAATGCAGCTCAGCAACCAAAGTTGGTGAGCTGTATTGAATAAGAGGGAGAGAGAAGGACCGCAGCATATCTACGAAGATGTTGCACTGCTGCTCTCTTTTGAAGAAATGACACACATTTAGGCTGTCTTTGGCCATGCACATACTTTTGCATCATGGTGCAAATGTGTGTGCTTCATGTCTAGTATAGGATTTGTACTGGAAGGCACGCATCCAGTACAAGATACTATCCTCTGACATACCTATAAAATGTTCCAACTTTGTATGTGTGTAACAGTGCAAAGTGTAGCATACATGCAACGTTTGAGAAAAAACCCCATTTCTACCTACTTTGCACCTGCCTCAGGGATGAATATTTTTGGGTGCAAATCCCTGTCTACAAATAGGATGTTGTGTCAAAAACCATGCGTGGTTGCATGGGAATGCCATTGAGCAGGCCCTCCCCCTTGAAGTTAAGTGAAGCAAAGCAGAACATATCACTGCTTTAGGTTACTTTTAAGCAGCTTTCCAAATCAAATAGTGTTTTTCACTAGAAACTAAATAGTAAATCTACACTTTGGTCTGGTTTGTGTCACTTTTGGTGACTGCACAGGGGCACAGTGTTGATAAATCCGTCCCTTTATGTAACATTCTTTTCATGAAAGGGCTGCTGAATTCTGAATCTGCAGTCTGTTACTATGGTAATTGTAAATAATATTTTGTGGACCAGCAGCTTTTTTGTACCTCAGTCATTATTATTTTATGGATTATTTAAGTTACTGGAGTGATAGGTACAAAACGCTGTACAAAACCATGTATATAACAACTTGCTGAAGAGCAGCAGCCTGGACCTGCAATACAACAGAGTAGGAGGAAGGAACATATTTTTAGAAGTACAGTGGATATGTTCATTATGACTAATAAAGACTAGACTGATTGGAAAAGTAGTCCTTAGCACTCTTTCTGGATCACAACAAAGCAAATTTGAAGCTAGGTGCAAGTATCCACACATCAGTGTTACCATAGGTCGTCTTTACTGAACCTACTCCTGTCAAAGGACTGTTGCTTTGTCTGCTGAAATTTCTCAGCCACAATCTTCAAGCAAGTCTTCAGAGTTATGTTACAGGACCTGTCCTACTATCTCTGATTTCCTAAAAGCACAGAAGAGTTGACTGCTCTCAAAACTGGTTTCTATGTGCCTGCTTCATTCCCAAATATGGTTTGTGATATTGATTGGGTGCACATGCAGATCATCCCTCCAAAAGCAAGGGAACAAATGTTTTGCAATTTAAAAATGGTATACTCTTTTGATGTGTGAAAGAACATATAAAATACAAGGACACCACTACTGCTGCCAGCATAAAGCTCCTATAACTGTAAGTAATGAAAGAACAAATGCAAACCCAGGTTGTACAAGGACACAGAGTAAAGGGGAGTGTTCAGGGGAGAGCAAAACACGAGGGGCCAGATTCACAAAAGTAATCTGAGACAAAATCCTAACTTATCGACTTTCGGTATTCACAAAGGGCATTTAGGAGTAGTAAAGTTAGGACTTTTCTTAGTTAAACTTAAGTTTTGGTCTTAAACTTAAGACCAAAACCTAAGTTTAACTGAGACAATATCCTAACTTTACGACTTTTGGTATTCACAAAGGGCATTTAGGAGTAGTAAAGTTAGGATTTTGTCTCAGTTAAACTTAAGTTTTGGTCTTCAGATAAACTTAAGACCAAAACGTTGTCTCAGTTAAACTTAAGTTTTGGTCTTAAGTTAAACTTAAGACCAAAACTTAAACTTAAGACCAAAACGTTGTCTCAGTTAAACCTAAGTTTTGGTTTTAAGTTAAACTTAAGGCCAAAACTTAAGTGTAACTAAGACAAAATCCTAACTTTACGACTTTTGGTATTCACAAAGGGCATTTAGGAGTAGTAAAGTTAGGATTTTGTCTCAGTTCAACTTAAGTTTTGGTCTTCAGTTAAACTTAAGACCAAAACGTTGTCTCAGTTAAACTTTCGTTTTGGTCTAAAGTTAAACTTAAGACCAAAACTTAAACTTAAGACAAAAACGTTGTCTCACTTAAACCTAAGTTTTGGTTTTAAGTTAAACTTAAGGCCAAAACATAAGTGTAACTAAGATGAAATCCTAACTTTACTACTCCTAAATGCCCTTTGTGAATACCAAAAGTAGTAAAGTTAGGATTTTGTCTAAGATTAATTTTGTGAATTGAGCCCATCATCGGCAAGTTTAATTAAATAGGAAAACACGACTAACAAAGCCTTGAAGAATTCCCGATCACAGTGCACTGTACTGGTTCTGAAAATGTGTGGTCAAAGGTAGCTATAATCTATAGAATAGAAAGCAAGATAAGAAAACCTGAGGTCAGAAGAACATACACACATGTGGGAAGGAGAGGTGGAAGACAATGTTTCATCAAAGTGTTGTGTACTTCCTATAAACCTATATAGGATCTGTGTGTTTAGAGAGCATAGACTGTGGGATTGGTGTCCAGACTGATTCTGGACAGCCCCTCCGGGTATGTTTGCCTGCATACCAGCTAGCTCACAGTACCACGAAAAACCCCTCTTACCACGGAGAGAACAGTTCTTGGCAACTATCGAACATAACAACTCTGTCCAATCAGGGATTGTGGAGACAGTGCAATACTTTTTGCTCAGCCACTCATGCTCACTTTGTCTCAGAGAGATACACAGAATGAACGGTGGGGACGTTTTCAATAAGCATTTATTGAACCAGCGCCATTCTAGTGTAAAATAGGTGTGCTGAAACAACCATAAGACAGAAACAAACAGAAATGATTTTAATCACCAACAGAGTAAAAGGATGGTAGATTCCTACCATAGTGCCAACACAATGAATACAGGCAGATATAAAAATACATGACAGTAATAATGCGTACTACTATGATGTAACCCTAACTGGATGTACCTAAGTGTACCTAGCATGTATGTCGGTGTAAAGCCATGAATCCCTCGAGGATAAAGTCAAACCCATTACCTGAAGTGCAACCACGTCTTGGTCTCGAGATGGACACCCGGCGAGGGATGTCCAACAACTGCGAGCTGGAGTGTCTGAGTGCAAGAACCTCAGCGTCTTGCGTCAGTGTGTCCAGCATGGAAGTCCTTTTTCTCCTCTCCCCCAGCCTCAGCAAAGATATGGTGTTTATATACTCAAAGTGTTACCCTCAGGGGATCTACATTGCTGTGTTATGTCGGACAAAGATGACAGAAGGAATGACCCTATTACATAGTTATTCTGCAGGAGATGGTAGTCCTGCTGAGATTCCAAGAATCCTCATGTATAAGGAATGAGGCTAGTTTTCAGGGAAACCCCCATGTCCTGTAAGCAGTGCCGTAACTAGGCAAAAGGTCAGTACCAAGAACTGTTATATAGTGTAATGGCAGGGAAATATAGGTGAAAGGTTTGGTTATTACCTGAGCCTATATTGAGGTACCTGTATGAAACATAACAAAAGCTCGTTTAGGATTAATGTAAGGGGAACCGAGAGGAGCTAACACTAGTTCAAGTGGTGGTGGTGTAGTGTTTACATAGAAATATATCATTAACTCATAATGTTCCACAACTTGTTATTGCTTTTTAAGATGATATGTATGAAGTCAGAATCAGTTGTGAGTATATAAGAATCTGCCTGCATGCAGCAAATTGACACAATCGTCAGTCCTACAGAGCTGACTGTCTCCCAGCCATATTCTAAGTGAACCTATTTTCTGTTGCCGCAGACCTGTGTCTTTGATTTGAATAGAAGTGAACATAAATCAAGGTAAGCAGACACCTTGTATGACTAAAGTCTGTCTATTCATACTCTGACTATGTACGTCTTTGATTATGTGACATGTTTTTGTCTAGAAAACAGGACAGTGATGTTTTTATATTTTGTGGATTCCTCATTTTCTAGAAAAATATGAGATGAGGCATAACCTGGGTTAGACACGTTGATAAATGCTGTATATATTGTGAATTCCTCATATTCTAGAAAAATATGAGATGCAGCATAACCTGGGTTAGATCTGATGATAAAATGTTTTATATTTTGGGGATTCCTCTTATTCTAGAAAAATATGAGATGAGGCATTACCTGGGTTAGACCAGAAAATAAAGACTTTGACCTTGATTATGATGTCGGGCGGAGATTCCTCTGCCCGACCAACTAATTGGGATGCAACCGAGCACTGTTGGGTCACATTACTATGATTTGCAATGGGAGCATGTATTCTGGCCATAAACTGGATAGAATGCCTACTCCCATTGTAAAATAGGAGGTGCAGTTCATCCCTGCACCCAAGGCAGGCAAGGTGCCTGCCATGGGGTTCAGGCTTCAACAGTGCCCCCTCGGCCTCCAACCGGAAGCCATGCACCCAAGAGGGCCAAGCTGGGGGCCCCAAAGTCGAGTTCTGACAGCCTTTCTGTGTTGTAAAGGCCGGCACAGAAAATCTGCCAAAACCCAACATTGTAATCTCAGGGGCAGATAGAGCCACCCTTGGGATTACTGGCCGCATTCCGACTGGTGGACGGGCTCTCTGATCCCATCGGAAGCAAGTTGGAATGAACGTTCTGATTCATTGCCGACCGCCTCCATCGTAATGAGGCAGTCAGAAAGAAATCCAACCGGCATATTACGATGTTTTTTCTGACAGCAACATATCGGCTCCATAGTGTATATTGCAGATTACCCAGTGCTGGACACTGGAAGACCTAGATTGAAGCATTACCCAGTTTCATATTGAAAGTATAATCTTAGTGGACTTGAACGAGACTGGGCAATGATAGAGAATTCATTTTAGAAATGGGTCCCCTCTTGAATGCATGAGGAAGCTATATCCATTAGGGATAAAGGGAATAGAAAACAATTGCAAGGAATGGTACAAGGATACACTAATGCGTGTTGTAAGCCCAAGGTGGAATAGTAGCGGGACTCATGTAGATTAAAAGTATGTCATTTTATGAGAGTGCAATCACATTTCAACTTAAATATAAAAGTAAAATGAGATATTTCTGTTGCATATCTAAATGTTGTAAAGAGTGTAGGACACTAGACCACTCAGTGCCAAACACCACTAGGCTCACCAGTATGCTATGTTATGAGGTGGAAAAGGGTTTGTGATACAGGGCTGTACTTGCAGGAATATGTCAGCCTCACAGCCAAACATCTAACATGGCAGTTCCCCATTGGTGGGACATTAGAGAGAAAAGAAACCAGATTATTTTGAAGAATGCATGAGAGCAAGTGAGTAGAAAGGGAAGAAGAATAGGTTGTTCATATGGGATGAGTTGCATTCATGGGAAAAGTACACCAGAAGAAGGAGATGGGTGGATCTACAGTGAAATAGGGAATAAACAGAAAGATATAGCCATATAAAAAGAATTGAGAAATACATAGAGGTAAAACAAGGGCACTAAGGCAATAGGCTGACCCACCTGTCAGAGGTAAGGGATTTGGAGCTTGAGGATACATAGGGAGAAGTGGACAACGGAAGTCATGGTCAATTCCTTCCCCTGACAGAGCACGAACTACAATGCTGCTTCCAACCTACACAACATTGGTATATTAATTATGGGGGTCACTAACCAATAGAGGCGCAATAGTCCTAAAACATTCAGATAATGAGTGAGAAATGTAAATAGAGGAGGCCAAAATAGAGCAGATGAACAGAGACAGAATATTCATCAGTTAGACATACAACAGTCACAGAATTATTTTTAACACTAGAATACCTCTGACACAGATGATATTAATTGAATATGATTGGTGAATGTTTGACAAGACAGGATACATTGAATACAGTTTTCTATAGGGTTGCCTGAGAGCACAATGGACAGTGATTTCAGTAGACGACACAGGTCCATATGGACAAGGAAAGGTTGTAGGTACATATGTTAAATTCCTTTAGCAAGAACCAAAGGCACAAATTCCATTCTCAGGAAATAGCAAACAATGTGCGGGGTTCACTAACGTTCTAGTGAACAGCCCCATGTTCGCCCCACTTAAGCATACTATATGCCCAATAAACAAAAAAACACTTATTCCTAATGATAGACAAATGTGTATGTCATTTGTTAGGACATACCTGACTGAAGTGTCTTGGAGGAAAAAGGTGGGGTTGAATTGTTTGATTACATGTTCTTGTCAGATCAGGATTACAGACTATACTACCAGATATACTGTCTATGATAGATGACAGAGTCTGGGTCAAACACGAAAACAACATAGGCAAAATGTATATTGACCCAGTAAGGATTAATGTTGAGCAGAATGTTACCCTACCAAAGAATATCACAGTAGAAAAATTCACCAGAAGGGTTGTAAAGAAAGAGAAAATTACACACATGGACCTGAACATTTGGCTCAAGGAGCTGGAAGATCCCTTAACAGAGTAAATATTGATGCTTTACGCAGAGTAACCTCCTTATTCAAATGTAAGGGTTTCTGAGAAAACTTAAGCTGTGACCAGCATATTAGTTAAACTGGAAACCATAATAGCACAGAGCCAAATTAATTATGCCACAATTAAGCACTTCTGATGACACTACACAGAATACTTTTTGGATGTGTCTTATTTAAGATGGAGGGGGCCAGAGCAAATACAGCTTATCACACCTATATATATTAAATTCACTAACCATCAGGACTGAATATACACATCCTATCTGAAGATAATACCATCATCCATATTGGTAGCACTATTAGACACTAATATAACGGAGACATTGGCACAGGTATCAGAGCCCTACAAGAAAACCAAACATCCATACAAGTTGGGATTGCTGAAGAGGAGTTTTTTGAAAGATCAATGTGATATCTTTGGATTCAGTGAAGATACCATTACTTTCGATGTAGACAAAGTAACGGTAAAGATTAATTGAGCTAGGCAAATGTCTCAAACAGCCAGCAAAGTGATCAATCGCAGCAGATCCCCAAATTAGTTATCCATCTTATAATGGCCATATTGTCACCTTCTCCAATGGCTCTGACCCAAGCAGTGCACCAATACTGTCTAATAACCAATCAATATGAGAAATTCTTGAACTCCTAGGTATTGATTTACTGTACATCACCTTGAGGTCTCCAGACAACATACATCAACATGACAGGAGTAGATCCCATGGGTAATTAGATGAATTCCTATGGGAACTATACACATCTAAGACCGAGTGATTGTGAAACTGCAGCATTCAGAAAAGGACATTGTCATCAATATCCGAGTATTATAGTAATGTAGTGACCTCATGGACACCATAACAATAGTGACAATGCTAATTTTCATCCCCATGATAGAACTGTAACTGCACCTCCTCAGGAGTTGTGGACAAGAGAATTAACACAACATGACACACAGACAGAGAAAGAATTAATGGACAATACAGACAAGGAAATGCAGGATATAGATCGCTATCTTGATGGAGACTTTGAGCGGGACTTTGATACAACTGAGTTAGAAGAGTTCTTAAAACAAATAACTGAATGTAATTTTGATACAACTAGATACATGAGTTAATTGCAAATTGCACAAAGCCTCTTACGCTTGTCCAACCAAAAGTGAGGTATCCTCTTGAGGAGCCATCAGATTAGTAATGGTGAACAGGGCTAAATATGTGTTCATTGATCCGCCCACCGCTGTGCCACCTGGACCTGGAAAAGTGGCCAACTTGGCCATCCTAGCCACTAAAAAATGGTTGCATAGGACATTGTAGGGAAAGTTATTGATTATAATAGTGCTGACATAGCTACTCTTTCTCATTACGTGTTGTTTCTTGTACATAAGTGAGATGCTTTGTAACACAGGGACAAGCAGGAAATAATGAAACTGAGGTAAATAATTCAGAATAAGTTCCCTTCACACAGCGGTTACATTACAGATTCTTTGTGGGCCCGTGAAAAGCCTCATGAACATCGTTAAAAAGAAAGGCATAAGAAAACAGCAGTACGAATGATGAATACATATATCAATGTTTTAAACGCAACCAATTAAGAATTGTGTATGGTGACCTCTTGTTGAAAGGGCGGACAGAATTGGATATAGAGCACATGACCCAAACTTTTCAGGGTTCCAAATTTCTCTTATCAGGAAAAGTATTGTTGCCTTAAACCTACAAGGACACACCTGAGTCACTGCTGTGGCCACGGATCATGTAACCAGCTTTCTTGCATGTCATCAAGTTCTGTGCGAATCTCCCACTTGGGGCCTATCTGATTATACTAACCATTTTCACCTCTTTGCTCATCGATCTGAAAGGTGTGCTCTGGTGGATCTTACCCAGTTGAAAGGCAATCAATAACAAAATATATATACATATATATGTATATATATGTACATCAGCAGATGTACTAGAAAGTGAAATGGGTTATATTTGTCTGAACTAACAAAGGCTGCTAAGTTCTATTAACATCAGTTCAGTCGGTGCCACTTCGCCCGGGGCCAACCCCTCACTCCACCTGCTCGGTAAAGGCAGAGGGTAGTCTTAACGTACCCTCTGCCTGTACCTCAACAGAGCTAAGTTTTCGCTCACAACCAGTTGGTCCACCAATAAGGTACCTCAATGCTAGGTTGTGTTTGAGTGCTTGGTTCACACCTGAAACTAATACTGAACCAACCACTGTGTTGATAGTGCAGATACAGTTTTGGTTCTGAAGAATTGCCACGTGACCCCCCTGACACATGTTGACACCTACTTTGTAGACACTACTGATAATTATTTTAGTGGTGACACACCATTGCTATTTTTAATTGGGACCAGTGGCCTCGTTGATTAAATTGATTTTGGAGCTCTACAGTGCCTCATTTTTGTCTTTCCCACACTATCCCTTCACACATTCACATCCTATTCACATCTACACTTCAAGGCCCTACACCCACACTCCACCTTATTGCTTGAGATAAAAAGATCTCTGATAAAGAGCCCCCCATAGGGTGCCTGTCAGGCATTGCATGCCTGCCTGACGAGGAGCATGCCCTATGATGAACTATGACACCCAACCAGGTGTGTGAGGGTCCCATTTTCCAAATTGGGAGACACCCTCTCACCACTAAAGGGTGAAGGTGTTAGACCATCTGAGCCTCTACCCCCCAAACCTCCCCCTCACAGGAACTGCATACCTCTTCTGCTTGCCTGATCCTCTGGGGCCTGTATGCTGGACCTATAAGCGCCCTATATCCCTCTCTTTTTCTAATGCAGTTTTAAACTGCCATGTCCACCATGCAAAGTAAACCTTTTGCCAGACTCAAAACTTCCTTTTTAAAACACAAAAAGACACCCCTCTTGTAGGACCTCGACATCCCAGAGGGATGGGTACAGTATATTTAAATGTTGACATGTACTTTTAAGTATTACATGGCCTGCTAGTGAAAAACCATAGAATAACATTGGAGTTACCTTATAACATTTAATAAGTGAGAAAGTCTGAATAGGAGCAGGTAACCGGCTCATGATTGAAATTGTAATGAGAAGTTCTCTGAGAATTCAGGATTTTGATTGCAATTTAGAAAATGACGCTTTTAGAAATCTGGAATTTTCCTACCCTTGTGATTTAGTGCCTGCCTGTAGCATATATCTGGGTCACTTGGCATGGTGTAGCTGACAATAGGGCTTTTGGTATTCATTTTAGACAACCACACACAATAGAGAACTTATATGTGCCTGGATGAGTCATCACTGGCAGAATGGGAGGGCGGAGCTGGGCACAGCCTTACTTACACTTGAATCGGCTGTGTCCTGCCTCCACACAAAGGGCAGCAAACTCCCTGAAGTTAGTCTGGAGCAAGGGCAGTGGAGGCAGGAAACCTGATCACTTCAAAGGGAAACCTCTAGAAGGTCCCCCACTTCAATGGAGGCACCTGGTATAAATATTGATCCTCAAACACCAACTCTTCAGCACACTTCAGGACTGTTGTGCTGTTGAAAGGGCTGCAACCATGCTGGACTGTTGCTCTGAAGAAATGTTGCCCTGCTCTGCTAACCTGCTTCTCTCTTGCCTTTGGTGAGAAAGACTCTACCTGCATCTGTTGACCCAAGACCCCAGGGTGACACCGAAGGCTAGCTGGCTGATCTCCTGACGAGACCCACAGAGACAGAAGCTTCAACAATCTTGCACCCAGCACCTGAACTCTACCATATGTGTGTCCTACCCTGCCAAATGGTGCCACCCCAGTCCTGGACCCATGAAAGTGGGTTCTGAAGGAGATCTGCCAGCCCATCTGTGGATACAGCAGAACTGACACATCTTATCTGCTGCGCGGCACATACCCAAGCAGAACTGACACATTGCCTCTGCTGCAAGGATTCTCCCAGTGCAAGAACTCTGCATCAACCTCGTAGCCTGCATCAGAAGCACTCCTGTGCGACGCATCCCTGATGCAGGCCCTCACATTGCAAACCTCTCATTGATGGCAGCCTCAACAATGACGCAGGTTCTTGCATTGCTGCCTCGCAGCTCCTCGAAATCCATGGATCACCTCAGCTGCAGGATGCGTCCTCATGCAGGACTTTACATCTCAATCTCTCATTGAAAGAATCCATAATGATGATGTAGGACCTTGCACTACAGCTCTTCAAACCTGAGGCATCGCCCCGTCTGTGCAATGAATCCTCTGCACGGGAACTCGCAACACTCTGCAACCAGGATTTAAGTTTCTCCTGTTCAGGGTGCCTCACTGTGTCCTTGTCACCGACCCACACTCCATTGTGATGGGCTTGAAATTGTGACTTTGACCTGGTCTGGTACAGCCAGATATCCACAGTTGCCACTTTGTAGTTTTTGGTGCTATTTTTACTGATATATTTAAACCTGCATATCTCCGGTTCTACTGATTGTACGTTTGCTGTTTTAGTCTTGATTTATTTATTAAAATGTGCTCTATCTTTCTAAATTGGTGTGGGATATTTCTTGTGATGTATTTTCACTTTATTTGCAAATATGCTTTACGCTTTGCCTCTGAGTTAAGTCTGACTGCTCTATCCCAAGCTGCCAGAGGGTTGAGCACAGGTTAATATGGGGTTTGCTTGTACCTCAATAGGGATTGTGCTTGCTAATTGACTAGGGTTTCACCGCTCCCGCCCTGAGTCATTTCTCGAGGAACGTACTCAGTTAGTGCGTCTCTCCCAGTTTTCTGCACCTAAAATGGCAACGACATGTGGAGTACCGCAGGGCTCCTCATTGTCCCCTCATTTATTCAATCTCTACTTTCTTCCCTTACTTTATTCCCTGAAAACTAGGAAGGTACGCACGTATAATTATGCAGATGATCTGGAACTGGTGTTTTCAATCGATAATTCACCTGATTCAATATCTGAATTCCAGGCAAGGATGTTACACATCTTTGACTGGATGAATAACAACCTGTTAAAATCAAACCCAGATAAAACAGAAGTGATTCTGATAGGTGGTCCTCTGAACCCATGGAACGCACAGTTCTGGCCGAGTGAACTAGGTTCCCCACCTAACCCTTCTTCCTCAGCAAAAAGTCTGGGAGTGATCATCAATAGTGATCTCACTATGAAATCTCTCGGATAGGAGCAGTGACCTCCACCTGTTTCTTTCAGCTGAGGAAGATAAGGAAGATTAGGAGATTACTCACTCGGAAAGCCTTCATACAGGTGGTCCTAGCTAGCCATGGTGATATCACACCTAGATTATGCCAATTCTCTCTACTTTGGCATTTTGCTCTATCTCACCAAAAGACTGCAGTTGGTTCCGAACCAGGCAGCAAGGTTGATATCCTAACAACCCAGATGGGAACACATCTCTCCCACGATGAAAGAGCTACATTGGCTTCCCATCCCGTAAAGATGTGCGTTTAAAGTTGGTTGCCTTATTTTTAAAACCTTGCATGGTGCTAGCCCAAAATTTATATCCAGACTTGTCCAGAGATACCTACCTGCACGGAGCTTACACTCTGCAAACAAGAACCTTCTAACCATTCCTTCCTACAAACGGAAACGAATAGGTGGTTGGAGGTTTGCAGTATCGGCCCGAGCTTCTGGAACACTCTCCTTTCAAATATAAGAACCTGTACTGAATTCGTTAGATTCCGTAGACTTCTTAAGACTTGGCTATTTACCAAAGCTTATAACTAGATTTGTTGACAACTAAACACATGAGGTCCCAGCAAAATTTCTAAGTCCAGCGCCAAGAAACCAATCGGTGTACAAGCACTTTATAAGAAATTTTAACATAACATAACAGAACACATTTCCTACAATTATTCATTATTACCTGTCTTTTCCATTCAGGTTTTGGTGATAAACTATTAAAATCATGGCTGTTGAATCTTTACTCTATCAACATAACAATGCAAATGAGAATTATAGCACAGCTTATATAAAAACAATTAAGAACACTGAAAGGACTTTTGGACTGATGAAACGTCAATTCTGGTGTTTGCATGTTTCAGAAAGGGAACTTGAGTACTTTGTGGAAAACATGTGCCATATTGCAGATTGCATGTACCATATTGCATGTGCTGCATGTTGAACACTGGCAACCAAATGCATCTTGCCTCTCATAATGGAGAAACCACCGGTCAAAGTCATTGAAGGTGGTGATGGCAGAGTGTAATTGGACATGGATGGATGGCACAGAGAATGTACAGAAGTATTGAAAACTTTTTCAGTTACTGTTATACAACAATATCTGTATGGTTGGACTAGTCAAACTTTCGTGTGCAAGGGTAACATTCCTATTAATTGAACCAGACACATAAGAAAAACTGCATGTGTGGCTCATTTCTTTATTTAGTTAAGATGTGTGTTTAAGAAATAATCGCTTGTTTTTCAACAAATAGTTTTCTTTTATTCACATATTAAGAATAACAAAAAATAAAGTCACTGCTTACAAAGATGTGCAAAAAGTCAATAAAGTGTAAATAAATCTATATCATGAGCATAATGCTTTAGTAGAACACCCAAAACCTTTTAAAGAAAATGTGATGACCTAATAAATGTTACTACTTTTTTACTGGCATATGGGTTGTGTGTTATTCAGACGTGAGTCATTTAGAACTGGAGCTTTAAGAAAAATCATTTGATCTACGGATGAGGAGTCAGTAGCTGATGAGTCCTCATCCACATGCATTTTACTGAACATGCCATGTATTGTGCGAACTGCCTGAGCATCACTTCTGCACTATTTCATGATCAATGCCTGCATAAATTCATGCTGACGTTTGTTGTGTTCCAAATGGATGCAAGATATCTCTGGAGCCCTAACTATTCGATCAATAGCAGTGCATAGTCTTTTATTTCTGTCTTTATTCCCCCCATGAAATTTCTCATCAGTGCAGTGTACGACTTGAAACCTTTATTCAATAGGCTGAGCATCTTTGCTTGAAATTGTGTGTTCCTGATGAGATGTGTACCTCATTTCCATACACTTTCTTTGCATGATTTTTCTCCATAGGATTGGCCTCAGTCTCTTAGAAATTGTCATCATATGCTGGGTAAACAATAATGTCTTCTTGATTGGGGTCCTAGGGAGATGCTAGCTGATCCTCTGTGGATTTCCTTTCCAGGGATGTTGCTGACACATCCGGTGGAGCAGTTATACCAGAGACAGGCTCAGACCTTCATGTGCTGTCTCAATGGGGCATGTTTGTGTGCACATTGCTTCTTCTCATGTTGTTTTCTACATCGGTATTGGCTGCACCTGTAAAAAATAAGTTAATGCCTCATATCTATGGCTATCGCAACTTACAATTCACTCATGATTGATTTGACATCTTCAAAAACAAGAGTTGATGGACAGAATGCAGAACAGTGTCATACATTCACCCCAGTACAGAGATTTGGGCCTAAATCCATCGTTTTTTTGCTCACCATGCCATTCCAGTTTGAACCCAGTCATATGCAAATCAATCTTGACCCTGCGCCTCATGGGAACAGCCCAGCCCGAACTGCCAAGCTAGGTCCTCCCTGGACTGGAACCAAGCATCCTAGGACCGGTTTCAGGGTTTCACCCCTCTTCAGCCAGGATAGCTTGATTCCAGTGGCATGGAGACTAGTATTAGTGAGTAAAAGTGCAGCACTTAAGTTGTTTAGGGGACAAATAAAGTGTTTGTGAATAATAGACAAAAGGACTAATAGTATATTCCTAAATAATGCAACTATAATATAGTCCTAGCAGGTATGCACGGCTGACAAGGCCTTGCCTATACCACTGATGTCTTTGGTAGTCAGTACGTGCCCTGAATAGCTATGAGGTTGAGATCGACTGGGGAGCTGCCATGTGTTCCTCCAGCAAGTTGTTTAACTTGAAATACCTTCTCTCGTATGACATCGATCATTCTATATTTCCCTACAGTTCTCTTCATCTGGTTTTACTGCATTCTTTTCTAAAAGAGGGGCCCATGAATCCAAAAAGGGTTGGTTCAACCAGCAGGATAGTTTCAACTAACAGCTTACCCTCTTGCATGCATATTTTTGCCTTGTGCTTTCCGTAATTCAGGCTCCCTGTCCATGAAATATAAATGTCATATAAATAACGCAGAACTTTTACGTATGTTTTAGGTAGATAGATAGATAGATAGTTAGATAGATAGATAGATAGATAGATAGATAGATAGATAGATAGATAGATAGATAGATAGATAGATAGATAGATAGACAGACAGACAGACAGACAGACAGACAGACAGACAGACAGACAGACAGACAGACAGACAGACAGATAGATAGATAGATAGATAGATAGATAGATAGATAGATAGATAGATAGATAGATAGATAGATAGATAGATAGATAGATAGATAGAGAGATAGAGAGAGAGAGAGATAGATAGGTAGTAATTGTTTTGATTTCAATTGATTTAAATAAAATAATTACACATCACCGCACTAATTCTTTAGAGTGTGTATGATAAATGGTTATTGCCTGTGAAAATAAGATTTGGACCAGTGAAAATAGCTAACAGAGTATGTGAGAGCACAATACTATTTCATAAACTGAATTACATTAGTCACACTGACAAATATAACAAGAAAGCAGAAAAGAAAAAATCTTCAATTCTGCTGTTTAGAAAGTTCTGTGCACTAGTCAACACTGCAAGGTCGACCACTAATGTGGAAGGACGCATGTTTTAACTGAGGCATTGTTCACACTGGAAAATATATTCAAGAAACTGCTAACAAAATGTCCCCATCGCTCTCCATACAAAATTATTGAGGATTAAGGTAAAAAGGGACCTATAAATTAGGGTGAGACTCAGTGGCGTCACTAGGGTTGGTGTCACCCGGTGCGGGTAACTCATGGTGTCACCCCCTCACGACTTACCGCATGGACCTCCTCTGCTCCGTGTCCGGCTTCTCCCTCATTTCAGGGTGTGCCTGGCGGTTTAACCAGATTTAACTGGTGGATCCATTTCTGCCAGGCAGCTCTCCACCATGGTGGAGTCGTGTGACAATGACACCGTAGTTGAGCCTCCCACCAAGGCTTGGCCATCCGGGTGGAGGTGCTCCTACAAGCTATTCCAAATAAAGGTCTCAGTTCAATAGCACATAAATGCCCAATAAAGGGCAGCCAAATATAGCCCCCGCCCCACTTACTGTACTCTGATGGGAGTGACAGAAGTAAATGGTCTGAAAAATGATAGCGCCACAGATTCACCCCTTGTGTCGTCTTCAAATTACAGATGGCTGCCAGGTCACATGATAGTGAATTTTACAGCACATTTTTCATTACATATTCAAATTGTATCAACTTTCAAAGCACAGTAAATAGTAGATGATGACCTTAAAGAACTTCAGGTTACCCACCCAGTCATATGTACCCATAGACATTCTTTCAGAGAGCACCAAAAATAGACACAAGTAGTGAATCAGAGAGAACAAAGTAAAAGTGAGACCAGCCCCCACACGGTGTGTAGTGAGCAAGCGCAGTGAGCAACCACTACTAGGGGGAGTTTGGGGGGTTGATCTTCTCCCCCCCCCAAGAAAATTTGGGAGACAGAAAGGCCAAAAGAAAGCATTTTTCATTACATATTAGATTGTATTAACTTTTAAAGCATAGTAAATGATTACCTTATAGAGCACACAGTCATAAATCACGGACATTCCTACAGAGAACACTAAAAAATGAAATGTCGAGCATGAAACATGAATTTAAATATAACCAATTTACCCTTCTACCACCCAAATCTGTGTAGACAGTGAGCACCCAGCCGTGCCTCTGCAGACAGAGATCCCTGTGCCTGTTAACAACAGTGTGATAATGACTCATTAATCAGGTTGTACAGTGGGCTACCTGCTAGTCAACAGTTTATTGGAATTTATAATATCATAGGTATGGTAGTTTGTACTGGTGTGGTGTTCCTACTATCCGGCAACACGATATATCAGTGGTCGAAGTGGGGGAAAAAAGTAGGGAAACTGTGGGCGGATAATCAGAGGGCGGGAATAACCCAAGGATTGGATCAGTGTGCGGAGCCAGAGGTGTGGCCAGAATGCGCAAACATCCCCATTTTTTTTATTTGTTTGGTTTCACTGCCCAGTTTTATCAACCAATGGATACACATGATTATTTAAGGTTATAATGAGTTATTGACAGTAAAATGTATTCACAAAGTGGGATATACTTCTAATCACAGAATGTCCCCAAATACGATAAAAAGCACAAGCCATTTGTCTCTGAGCCATGGAGTTTCTGTCATCAGCACTTCTCCCGTTTCCACAACAGCAGTTCAAACATGAATGGCTAAAAATCCTAGTTTGCAAATGTTTTCTAAATAATAATGGCTCTGCCATATTTGCCTCATAATGCAAGATCTGCAGCATGATCTGACCATTTAAACTAATAAATTGTTTGTAGCTCAAACGTATCAAAAGTTAATAAAAATGTGATTTGTGTTGCTGCGGAGTAGATGACAGTTAATAGCTCACTGTTCTATGTTAGGATTGTAACTTATAAACTGCAAGTAACAAAGGGATCTCTCTGACAAAAGCAGAAGCCCACTGGCCTATTTACATTATGTGCACTTTGTGATCTGCCGGGTACATGTTCTTTGCAGCAGGTACATTCACCCTCTGAGCTACCTTTCCATTAGTCAAATCTTCCATTAGACAAAATTCCGATTTCTCTCTACGAAGAACATTAATCACCAGAGTCATCATGACATTTTTATTGTTACCGAAAATTGCTGGAGGCCAGGAAGGAGGCAGCAAGCGCTTTTAAAACAAAAATATACTTGCAAAAATGATGCCTCCACCTAAAGTCAGCACCTGGTGCGGTCACACCGGTTGCAGCGCCCTAGAGCTGGCCCTTTTCATGGGTCCTGTGATCTCAGTGACAGGGCCACTGTTGTTCTAGGGTGTGCTGCTTCATAGGCCTGCCCTCAAGACTGGAGGTGAACTTCAGTATGAATAGTGGTGGACAAGCCTTGAAGGTTAACCTACACTTGTCATGCTAGGGCCCACCTGCTGGTGCTACGACACTGGGGCTTCTAATGTCTTGCGAAGCCTTCTAAGGTCTAGCATGAGATAGTGCTCTCTCAGGAGAGTGGTCTGGCGGACTGGTTATTAAGCCTGAACCTGGTTCCCCAGTTCCAAATTCAGCAGCTCTGGCCATAGTGCCACATCCCCTCCCCTACTTCTCAGGCCTCCCGACAGCTGAAAAGATGGGCCCACAACTCGTAGAAGACGTCATCAGTGATCAGAGGCAGGCCACCTTGCTCCGCACTGCCTCCGCCCTCTGCCCTGTGCCCTGCTCAAGAAGTCACAAAAGTCACTCACTCGCAACAACACAGCACGACAGCATAACCGCTTGACCACCACCCATGACCAATATTCAATTGGTGCCGGAGAAACTCACCAGCTGTGTTGGTGGCAGACAGGGGGGGCTACGTCGGCGGCTAGCCTAGGAATAAAATTAAATTATGGCGGCCCAGAAACGGGTGGTCAAGACAGTGCCTCTGCTCCTCCTCGTCACTTGTGATGCTTGCTGCTGCAGACCAGTCACGCGCACTTTTAGGGCCCAATGCGAATGCGGGAATGACATCAGCCGCCTGCACCCGAGCCTAGAGAGGCACGCAGACGTGGCGGAGGAGGAGACAGCGTGCACTGCGCACAGGCACAAGGCACCTCCCCCTCTTGAAAGGTTAGGTTGCTCTGCACACACCGGCCCTGTTGGTGTCACCCCATGTGAGGGTGTCACCCGGTGCGGTCCACACCCCCCGCACCCCCATAGTGACGCCGCTGGTGAGACTGGCACAAAGACTGATTGCTTGGGGAGAATGCCAGAGAACTGCTATCTGATAATATAGAAAAAGATGGTGTAACAATTCGGTCAAAAATATAATTGGGAGGCTGGCAATAATATAGGTATAATGATAGGTAGGGTTAAGCATAGTAACTTTAGATAGTAGAAATGTGCAATATAAAATGTTTTGGGGTTTTCAAATAATAATTTTATTTTGTATGACGGCCGCTGAAGTAATAAAAATGTTTGTGTGCTTATTGTACATAGTGAGTAACCAGTCATTATTCCCATCAATTTATCTATATATACACTATTTTCAGGGGCCAGGGTTAGGGTCAGTGGAACTACAAATAGCTCTCTATATAAGAGTATCGTTGGGAGGGTTGTCTCACTCACATCCTGAATCTAGATGGGTTTAACTCATTATAGTGAAGCATGAGAGACACCTGCCTGTTTTTCTTTTTTCTGAAGGGGGAAGGTGTTAATCAATTACCCCTTGGTGCTGAGGAAATCTAAGTGTGCCACATATTTAGGGGGTTCATGACATGGCATTCAGCTGAATGGCTCAAACTTTAAGGATCGTTTAAAGACCTGGGGGCCTGAAGTAGTTGATGCATACAATTAAATGGAGATATCCTGAGGTGTTTAGTGGTCCTCCTCAGAATTTGGAGAGGCATCACCTACTCCAGCTGAGGTTTGGTTAGAGTTTAATAACTGGAAAATGATTAGCCCCAATCTTAAGTACCAAATTTGAATCTTTGTGAACAATCACAGGAGAACCAGAAGGAACTGAGTTAGAAGAAGTAGAGATTCTAAAGACTGTCCTTCCTGCACTTACTGTTCATTTGATGGCTAGTGGCTTCCCATTAAATGGAGGAGAAGTAGTGCTAGTGGGCGGAACAGACCCACATAACCTACTGTACACTAGGGGGTCTATTCCTGGTTTTAATTAGAAGCTGCAAATGTAGTTGGACTATTCACAAAGTATAGTAAGATGGACATTCCATCTCAACATGGCTCATGTTTGAATATTGAAGTTCCTTTAACATTCATTGTGCATTTAACATTGATTTTAGGGAGATTTCCACATGTAGTCCAATGAGAATATTTGGGACCGCATACAATGCTGGATAAACTTGCCCAGTATTAGCGACATACACACCACATTGAGACCATGATCATCTCTCTTTTGTAGAAATGCTTCTTGGGATTGAAAGCATATATAAACAATTGAGGCAATTTGAAGTACAGTATCAAGGTACTGACATGAAATGAGCTGTGCAAACATCTAGATAAGCATAAGCTATAACCGTTAATCCAAAGATAAAAACCGCTATTAGTAGGAATTTCCCAACCACTCAGAATGGGATACCATTTTGATTACCAAAGGCAGCATACCAAGTAGAGGCAGTTATTGCCATTCCACTCAACAGGGTAAATATTGAACATATTAAATATGGGTTTGCCAATAAGTATGATGCCGAATGTGCAACAGTGTCAGTTATGGAGAAGTGTGTTTGCAACTCTCTACACAACAACACATGGTATGCCCTCAAATGCAGAACTTCAAGAAGAACTGAAATAATTAGAGGAGGAGCATGGAGCTTCACCTTCTGTGGATTTATGGATGAAAGTTATAGGAGATATAGACAAAATTGTTGAGATTGATATTGTAAATAAAAGTGATGCACCATTATTAGCTATTCGCCAAACATATGCTTCTGGAGTTACCAACAATAGTTTCTCATGTATTTGTTTCTATGGGGAGAGATACCTTTTGGTAAGTCCATGGAAATATCGAATAAAAACAAAGATAGAGAATGAGAATTTGGTGAAATAAAGAAAACAAGAGATGCAACAATATTAGGGACAAAAGAACAATACAAAGTCGCGGGTGCATTTAAAAAGAAATCGTAATGTTATTAAAAAGTTAAAGAGCAGGGAGAAAATAAACTGAGAGATATGAGAGAAATAAAAGTTCTAGAGAGATATCAATCATCTCCAGGGAGATATTTTTTAATCTTCACTAAATCATGGATATAAGAAAATGGAGTTCAGTAAATGCCCACGCTCTTCAACAGGGCCTGATAAAGGGCCAATTTATTGACAGGAAAGAGGAGACAGCAGGAGACAAGAACCATCAAAGCTACCATTTCAGAAGAAGGGAATAGCTGCTGCGGGAAAATAGGATGTCTCATAGAAATAGAGTTCTATTTAGGGGTGAAACTTGGATGGTGGCCATACCAGACTCAGCCCCTCCTGATCGTAGAGGAGTCTAAGAACTACATACAAATAGAAGCAACAGATGGACTTTTAAAAAAATCAGATGTGATATTTAAAGGTAATATACAAACTGAAAGAAATATTGAAGTAATGATTTCAATTATATTTTAGAGACATTTGATTGATTCTTAGAATATAATTAAACTGAAGAGGATTGATTCCCACAAGTTATCATTGAGGAAGATATAATCGGACTATTTTCCAACCAAGCATTAAGGATCAGGCTGCTACTAAATGGGCATTAAAATTAGCTCTTGCTTTATACAAATATCAAGCAGGATAGGAGCAATACTCCATGTATTTCTTGTAAGAGATGACCACAACTTTAAAAACAATATGTAGTTCTGCCAGAAGCAAAAACGGATTGTGAGCAAATTGCAAGTGAATTACAATTTCAAGGGTTTGTGATCCCATGTTCATCAATAATGAACACCCTTTTCATCTGGTTTTTGAAACTCGGTAATTCTTGGAGAATTGTGTTACATTATCACAATTTAAGTTCACATTGCAAAACATATAGGGGCCTATGCATCAACAATGCCATTTGCGATTCCTTATTAGCGAAAAATAAGGAATCGCTAATAAGGAATAGCAAAAGGCTATGCATGTAGGAATCGCTATTCAAATAGCGATTCCTTAATATTCCTTATTACCGAATCGGTAATACCGAATCGGTAATAAGGAATACCTACCCATTCATTCCTATGGGCTTGGAGGCCCATAGGAATGAATGTAAAGCCAGTCTGTATTAGCGATTCGGTATTACCGAATCGCTAATAGCGGGAGCACTTTCAAGGGTGCCAGGGTGTCAAAAGGACACCCTGTTGCACCCCTGAAAATGATATGTGCACATATGTTGCACACACACATGCTCTAAGGGCATGTGTGTGCGCAACATGAAACTTTGAAAAATGCACAAAAGTGCATTTTTCAAAGTTTTTGCAAATTACCATGCAGTTCATCTTCATGGTAATTTGCTCCCCCTATTAGCGAAATCGCTAATTTTTTAACTTTGATGCATTGCATTTAAGGAATCTCACTTTGGGATTCCTTAAATGCAATCGCTATTTAAGGAATCCCTATTTAAAGAATCGCTATTTAAGGATTCCTTAAATAGCGATTTCTGTTTTTGGGTTGATGCATTGGGATTGGGTATTTTTTACTTATTACCGGGAGCTATTACCGAATCGGTATTTTACCGACTGGATTTTGGGTTGATGCATGAGTCTGATAGAGTACAAAATGCACATAGTATAGGTCTAATGAGACAACTAATTCACAAAAAACATACAAAACCACATTGGATATAGCAAATGGATTTGTTACACAACATTTAGCTTCAAATTTATATTATGTAACCTCCTATTCTATGGGAAGAGTTCAATTCAGCTTTGCACGACTTCCTTAGGGATATAAGAGTAGTCTTGGAATGTTTTCAGCAAGAATAAATGAAATACTTTAATGTGATTTAAGTGTAGTTTCCTGTGTCAATGACATTTACATCAAAGATTATGATTTGGAAGAAAATTAACAACATGTAGACAAATGAATTACTGTACCAGCAGAAGCAAGATAACAATTGAATTTCAAAAAATCCAATACACACTTTTTAAATATAATTTTTCGAGGATATGTGCTGTCCAGTAATAGAAAATGACTCATGCCTGGGTTTTTAGAAAAATGTGGAACACCCAAATTTCCACTGAGAATTACAAGCATTAATGGGACTCTTGAATGTTCTCAAAACATATTTGGAACATTATATTGAGAGTTTTAAATACCTTATCATCTAACTACATTTTCTGGAGAGAACTGGAAACAAGAGCATACATAGCTACTCCTAGAATTACAGGGAGATATGATTACTAGAGTACATTTATAAATGAGAGATAACATCTTTAATCAGGTGATCCGAATAGAACGTAGTCAATTAGGGTATGCACATACCTTGTGTAATTCTGCTGCAGATTAGGCAATTACATTTGCAGTAAAAGTGCAGGTTTGTAAAGTAACTGCAATGACACAGTCGACAACCAAAAATGACCCGGATTTACTTAAATAAGTCAAATCATGTCACAACAGAAAACCCTGCCTTCGGCTTTCCAGAGAAGTACAATTACTCCTTGGGACAAGATGGTCTCCCTACTGCAATCATACCTAAAGTAATAATATCCTGAATTAGTCTTCCAGATTGAATTACTGATGGTCAATAAGGCCAAATAAAAATAAATATTATGTGTTACAATTTGAAATATTCATAAAGTAAAACATCCTGCAATAATTAGACCCCCTACTTGGTCCATTGAAGAAAACTCATAGCCTTTCCAAATCGTGTAACTGGATGATATTGGTCCAACATAACCAGTTGAAAAGTATAAATATATATTAGTAACGGTAGACTCAGGCACCTAATTTATGTGTGTATGACCTCAATGCCAGACTATGGTTCGTACAGTCATAAACGATTTGCTAGGTGTAGTAGCAATGAGAGGTTAATTCAAGTCATTCTGACAAAGAGCTAACTTTAACCTGTAAGGCATTAGCTGAGGCGCTTGATAATGTGGGGGAAACTCACCAATTCTCACACCCCTTTAGGCCTAGTTCAAATGGGTCTCTAGAATGAGCTAATGGTACATTGAAACAAGCCTTTACTGTAAGGGAATTAGACAATTGGGATTATGTGTCTTAAGCCTATTAGGTGCCAGAGACCAATTCATAATGTGAAAATACATGCATTGTCAAACTACTCTCCTTATGAGATGCTTTTCTGAATTAATATTTATGTACCAGACTGCATAGGCTTGTAGGAGGATCCACATGATCAGACATGTATCACTGTTGCAGGGTTTGCATTATATCTGCGATTCAGAATTCACCTTCATGGATACAGAAGATTGGGGAGATTATTGTAGCGGGATTGGGATTGAAGGAAGGATTCTGTTCAACCTATTGTGATCCTTTACCCATGCTGGGAATGCAAGGAACAAGAATGGTGATATTACCACTGTTACCTGGAAGAAAGAGATAAAAGTAGTATCAGTAGACACAATAAACCTAATCATGTAGCCCATCTGTCAGGATATGCCTCTCGATATCCCTGAGCCCATGGACGATAAAGAGACCTTTCCTCACTGGCCCACTCCTCTGCTTTAGTTTCAGCCCCCGAGACCATGGTACGACATGCAATGTGCTGGCGAGGTATTAGAGGACCAAGAATGTGGACCCTTTAATTATTCAAACCCGGAAGCTATGGGATACATAAGCCACGCCACCTTGCACTGGGCATGCACGACACCGTAGGAGACAGAAGACACTGAGGAATTGACCGTGCAGGAGAGGAGCTGAGATACCAGGGTCAACAAGACAGCGACTCAGGAGGACCTACAGCAGCTACAAAGATGGATCAGAAGTACCCTTGGGCTGTGGACGCCAGACGCAGAGAGCAAAGGCTACGGAGGAAAGCCAGGAGGCCAACGACCCCGTGAATCACCCAGCCATGTCCCTGGAGGGACAGGGCTTGCACAGTTACGTGCAAGACTACTGGGAAGTGGTTGGTGGGTGGGAGTAGCGCCCCGGGGTAAAGAGCCAGTGAAATACCCGTAACTCTCCCGAGCACCACGACAATCCAGGGATTCCTTGCTCTGACGGTGGCGGTATCTCTCTCACCCTTTCTGCTCAAATGAAGATGGGTGTATTGTATCCGTCACTCCCTCTCCCTCAACACTGCGAGTTGCGATGATTTTTGTGTTCTTTTTTCTTATTTTTTGAGCACTTCATTCCTGACAGGGCCGACGGTGACGCTAGAGAAAATATGAGACCACCAGGAATAGCCAAGACTCCACATAAGTGGACGCTGCACATTTATGTTTTGAGACTCCTTTATGGACATTTAAATACAAGACTCCTGTATGGATGTAAGGTTGCAATAAAACCTCTTTATGTTAACCTAAGTGGTATCTTGATCCCTCCAAAACCTAATACCATCCTATACAGCATTCCAGCGCAACTTTCAGATTCACAGCTGATTGGGGATCTGACAACTACATTACAAAATGCATTCCAGTCCAACTCCCCTAATAAGAATAAAGGGGAACCACTTCAAAACACTGATCAACAAGCAGTAAGCAATGAAAGAAATAACGATAATGTGACATTTTTAGTAGCTCCACATTTCCAAACAGAAAGTGCGTTAATTGCAAATTTGTTACTGTTTCTGTGTTAGTAGTTCTCAAAATTTAAGTACAGTTCTTTCAGAATGTGAGATGATTCCCTTAATTTATTATATGATGAAAAGTCGGGAGAGTAGAGAAGACTTAAGGGTGGTATAGGAGAGTATACCAAACCACTTGGGACAGACATTTGCCTTGTTTTAACATTGATTAACTTAGCAATTTAGTTAACTATGGTGTTTTCTATTGTAATAATGGTGCAAGGAAAATACATTTTAGAAATAAATAGTCCAGCTATAATAGTCATGAAGCCAAGCAATTATAATAAAATGCAAAGGACGATTAGAAAAACAAACAAAAATACCTGATGCACTGCCAGATAGTGTCTATTAGGCCTGGGTGAAATATTAATTACCGTGGAGTAATCTGAGTAATTCTTGTAGTTTTGCATTACTCTTTTGACATGAAAGTACTGAAAATCACATGCTTATGCCCATTCTCTCAATTATGAGCAATTCGGCACCATAATTCTATGGCGGGATCACAGAAACAATTAACGTAGCATGTGCAAGTGTTTGCTGACTGCCGCTATTCATGCTCTGTTGTGCTATTTTCTAGGTGCAAAATGCATCCTCTGCTGCATTTTAGACATGAGGGTGAATTTTGCACTAACAAATTAGCACTAATATCTGGGTTGAGTTCCTTGCATAATTATTCATAATCTCAAGTCATATTGCTGTAATTTTGTGTACTCATGCTACAACCAATTTATGCGAGTTGCTCGCTCCACAGTGTCTCTTGGGAGGAATTAGAGCATCAGATTTTCAGACCAGTTAGAACTGGGGAATTTCCACTTACTTTTCACCATGATTTAGATAACATCCTGCCTCAAAGTAGTTTTTCAAATGATTGATCTGGAGACTTCCAGTACTGGTAAATTATGCCAAGAGTAGGTAACTATAACACACACACACACACACACACTGGATGAAAATATGAATGTGCATGTTTTTCCTAAATGCCCATGAAAACCAACGAACATGAAGTGAGATTTGATTGTCCCGAGGGTTATGGTTTTACACATAGATCTTCTGCAGAAGCACCATAAAATCTTAGCGAAATAAATGCAAAAAAGGTACAAGGCACATTTAATGTACTAGATAATGATTTAAAGATGATGGTAAAAATATTTTCAATACCAGGAAATGAATGATATTGCTTTAGATACAGGAAAAATGCATTCGAACATTATAGGCTTGAAATTGAACTATTTAGTAATGATACATTTTCTAGATTTTCTTTCCAGACCACAGCCTCATAATAGGATTTTTAGATTCCCTTCTACTAAGTACTTTGTCAATGTGCCAACCTGAGACAGAAAACCAGCTCAACTGCAATCACGCTGCAACACACTCAGCACTACTGGGGTTCTAGGTGACAATCAATCCTGTGAGATCTCACAGGAATGATTAGTGGAACCCAAACCCTTTTTAATCATAAAAGGTCCACTCAAAAATATTAGGAAACCAGGGTTCTATTTTAAAAATGTATTTCCATATTTAAGGTCCTCCCCTAGTGCATACAATATGGAGAGTAACTGTAATGAAAAGAAAACAAAACAGTAGCAACAATACTTATCAAAAGAGTGAACAATAACATATATGGTGACATGTGTGTAATATCATAAAGCTTTCTTTATACTAACATCTTCAATCGTGCCCACATTTATTTGGCTAACTAACCTAAACTAAACAACAAAAAGGGGACTCATTTGAGTTTAAAGGATGGTTCAAACCCTCATACCTCTCCTGAACAATAGAACAAATGTTTAGCAAAGTAACATTGTCTAATAATCTCATCTGTTTCAGTATAAAGATAGGTCCATTTGGTGAAAGCTAGCTGTACCTATAAATACCCTTCAACGAAGGAAGATGATGACACCCATGTATGGCCTATATTAAAGTTTCTCCTTCTCATCACAATCTATTCTTAGTTTATATATCTGAACATGTTGAACTTTTTTTGCTTATGTTCAGTGAAACTATGCCCATTGTTTAAAAACAGTAAACGTGAAGTGACGTTATCAGCTTCTATGAAATCTTGTTCCGTATTTAAAGAACAATCACTGGAAAAGGGAATCCAATCCAAACAGAAAAACATGAATCTAGTCAAGCAGACTTACTTACCATATTGTAATGTATACCAACATGAATAAATGTGAACATATATTTGTTGTTTAACCTAAATAAAAAACATTTAAGGAGTATACCTAAAAAT
Organism: Triturus cristatus; assembly: GCF_964204655.1. Taxonomy (NCBI): domain Eukaryota; kingdom Metazoa; phylum Chordata; class Amphibia; order Caudata; family Salamandridae; genus Triturus; species Triturus cristatus. The sequence continues at coordinate 795,764,281 of NC_140587.1, read as the reverse complement.
ATATGAATATATGAATAATGAATATACAAAATGTAATATATTAATAAATTTAATATAAAACATTGTTGCAGTATATATGATGTAGGTAATCATCAATGAATGCTTAGCAAACAAGACTCAGTGTACAGTTTGATTTTAGAACATATTTCCATACACTCAATATGAAAAATCTACTATAAAATTGCTTATACAAGGATCTGTCACAATAAGTTTTCAATGTATTATGTGTTTTATTGGGAAAGATTTTGGTTGGTACATACAATGAGGAATTTTGATTTCAAAGGGTACATGGGAACTTCAATACCCAAGGCATTGTTTAGTTGAAAAGCAGCCTCTATTTTTAAATGCAAGTGACTGTTCAAATCCATTAGAAACTTCACTTATTTGTAATCAAATAGTTTTCATGATGATCGCAACACAAACACAGCTGAAAATATTTGTAAACTGACTGTGTCACAACCAACAAACATTTCAGAGATTTCAGAAAACAATGAAAAATAGCTCTCATATTGAAAGGGATAAAGAAGATTGTGGTTTCCTTCAAAAAAGGAATTGTTTATTTAATGACTCTGATTGAACTGATTGAGTGGTGCATTATAAATTACACTCGCCAACAGAAGAAATGATAACTACGCTCCCTTGGCCAAATGCGAACGGACTCTTGTGTTCAAATCTTAATGGAAAAGAATTATTGCAATATTGTCAAAATTAGATTTAGTTTTATGGATCAATGTGCCTATCGAGAATCAGAAACTGTACGTAGTGCATACTCACTCATGGCTACATACCAACCCTCCACGCTCATTTATTGAAGGGTTACAAAACATATTTCATGTGTCGAACACATAATAACACAGATAAAGATAGCAGGAGAAAATATATTAGATTTATTTAAACACTATAATCAGCTTCACATATGTTAGCGCATAGATTTTCAATTTCTTTCATTGGATGCATTTTAACCATAATTAAAATAAATTGCATTATTTGTGTACTTGATGAAGAAATAAATATACTCAGTAGACCTAAGGAGGTGTAAAACGTGTGGGTAAGATGAGCATGGATTAAATGGGTTTACATACAACCTACAGGAAGAATGCATTTACCCTAAAGAATGAAGCCTGGAACTCTGTACCCTTCTTACCCACTGATGAATGACACCCTGAACCAGAATGATTGGAAGCACTGCGTATCAATGCATATGGAAGGGTACCGCCTAACCCCCCTCCTGCAAACTGCCCGAGACCCAACTTGTGGTGGGGACCCTCCAATTCCCTTCTCCCCAATCGTCACACAATTCAGACACCACTACTTCTTTGGAATAGGGGTTGTAGACCCTGGCTGTATTTATTAAAAAATTAATAACATTAAAAAATGATGATTATTTACATTATATACAATACGCAGAAAGCCCAATACATAGATAGGTACATGGTGTTCATTGACTAACTGCCTCTAATACATATCCATTCCTATCTTATACTAATTGCTGTACATGATTTACTTTCTGCATAACCCTGTTAGAGCCTACGGCAAGGTCAATGACTGGCAGCCCCAGATTTAAATCTAATCTTCCCTGCCTCCTATCGGAGCGATGTTGTGAAGGGGGTCCAGCTTACCGTAGCGATACCTCCCCCGGGCCCCCCCTATGCCCAGACCCTCAACTCCATGACGGGACCCTGCAATTATGCGTTCTTGCACCCTTGAGCACATGTGCATGCGGGGGTGGCCACCAGGCCGACTGGAAGCGTGGCTCCCTGGCCCCCGCACCCATGCAACCTACCGGCTGAAACTGCCCCTTGGAGTTCTATGAGAGAGACCGCGGACTATGCTCACCAATCATGACCTCACCGCCACAGGCCAGCATAGTTGACTGACTATCTGGCCTCCCCTCTGCTCAGCCCGAAGGTCATGCCCTGCACCTTGCACCTTCTAGCCATGCTAATATGTCCTCCATGAAAGCCTGGTGCCCTCTAGCTGATAGGTGAAACCTATTGCGCAAAAAGAACTGGTCGCCCCGTATGTACCCATGTCCTTTTGATCTCAGCTTGGGGGTCCTGCACAGCTTTTCCATCTTGTTGTTGATCCTCTTTACCGAGTGATTCCACAGCTGTACTGACTCCCCCCCTCTCCACTGGAACCTCGGGATCATGTGAGACCAGACTATAATTGCATCGGGGCATCTCCTCGCCAGCCATCCCAACTCAGTGAGCAGGTCCTCCCCAACCGCCCTACGCGTCATGTGCACCAGGTCATTACCCCCAAAGTGTAAAATACAGACCGAAGGGGGCCTTTTGCTGTTACGCAGTGCGCGCTCCATTAGATCCCTGAAATGCTTAATGCTCAGACCACCCTGCCCATAAAATATCAGATTCGCCCCGCTTGTCGTGCCCTAGCCTTGAATGCACCTGTAAAGAAATGTGTTAGGCGGGAAAATTCGAATGCCCGATGATCCAGACATCCCATTCCTCTTGGACCCAGACGTAAGCTTGCGCCATGATGCGTGATGTGCGTTCTTGTACTGATGATCGTTGGCTTCCTGCATGGCAGGATGGCATTGCCTGTGGCGTGCGCTTCCGTGGTGCTGATTGTTGGCCTCCTGCATGGCAGGATGGCACTGCCTGTGCCTTATGATGACCCACTGCACGCTCCTTCCCTGTGTTGCAGGTTGAAGAAACTGCAAAATTCAAAGCAGGCGAAAAAACAACCCTCAGCTGACCACTCTGTACTTGATCACAGCAAATGTAAGTGCACGTAACGTTTATAACAGTTTGATGACCATTTTCCTATCCTTTGGACCTCAGTCCCACTAAGCCCTCTGGCAAATGCTGCTGGATCCATGTTGGCCTTCTCCATAGCTAGCCCCAAAACCCTCTTGAACTGAAAATTGGTGTAAGGAGTCCCATTGGCATGAATGAGAAAACACCCCCCCACAGCCCTTGATCTTTGTGCCATGAATGCCTCCAGCCTGGAAACTGGGCTGCAGGGTCTAACCCTAGACCTGTGTAGTATTATGCCTTCCCCCCTGCCCTCCTGATCAGTTTTTGATCTGGGGATTGATATCATAACTGACTCCTCCCCCACTTTGACATGTCCCATCTGCAAACCCCCCTGCCAATCCCTTTTGTTCCTTGCAACCAGTTCCCCCACCCTGAAAGCCCTTTGGAAAGCTAAGCAGAACGCTGCTTGGAACACAGTTGCCTCCCCTGGGGAATTACAGACGTGTTCTAAGGCCTCCATTAAGCTGGCCAGAATGTGAATTCCTATTGGCCTTCTCTCATCGGGTTGGCCCCCCTGCAAATGCTGCCATCCTTTAAGGGCTTGGTGCACTATAAAGGTATCTGTTGGATTGACCCCCCCCCCCTTTTAATTTAGCAAAAAAGGATATGGCTGCAACATGACGCCTAGCTGCTCCTCCCTCATGGCCCTTAAATATGAAACCAAGGATCCAGTCTCCTGGCACTTTTGCTCCCAATGGTCCCCCAAATAGTGGCAGTATGCCCAAAACGCCTCTTCATATGCCTTCCTGGTCCTGGGTGCTATGCTAGCTGCCATGAGGTCCGGTAAATGGGGGCACCAAGCTGCCAAAGTTGCCCTGGGAAGGGTGTTGGCATTGCCGCTGCGTCTGGGTGGTGGGACCTGAATGCCTGCATCTTAAAATTAGATAAGGCATCAGCTGCATTGTTGAGCACCCCTGGTACATGTTTAACCCTAAACAATGGTTTTCATGCATTGCAGTATTATTTCCTTCCGTAGTCGCAATATCATGCTACAGTTTGCCGTCTGGGTATTAATGCACTGTACTACTGCCATATTGTCTGACCAGAATACAACACTTTGGTTTCTCAATTGTTCAGCCTAGACTGCCAGTGCCACCAGGATGGGAAATAATTATAGAAAACGTATTTGGTTGTTAACCCCTCCTCTACCCACCAGTTTGACCACTGCTGCGCCACCCTTGCTGAACCCAGGATGGCACCAAACCCCTCGCTCCCAGCTTCATCCATCATTAGCCCCATCTCTGGGCTAGACCTGATGGGGCTGGGCCACACCACCCTTCAATTGAAGTTGCGCAGGAATGCCTGCCATATTTGCATGTCCTGTTTGGCCTCGCTGGTGAGCCTGGTGTGGTGGTGTTACTGCTGCAGTCCTGACATTGCCTGTGCGATGGTGCGTGAGAACAGGCGTGCCATGGGTATTATTCTGAGAGCAAAATTCAACTGACCCACCACTTGCTGCAGTTGGTGTAGAGTGATCTTCTCCTTTCCCAAGCAAAGTTGTAATGCTTTCAAAAATGCCTCCACCTTTCCCACTGGCAACCGTGACACCCCTTGTATTGAATCCAATTCTATACCCAGAAATTCTAATGTTGTGCTGGGCCCCACCACTTTGTCCTATGCTAGCGGTACCCCTAGTTCCTGCATGAGTGCACAAAACTGTAGCAATGCCCCTCTGCAGGTGTTAGAGTCTGGTGGGCCCAGGAACAAAAAATCATCTAGGTAGTGCAGCACCTTGGTGTGACCCGTTGTTTGCTTGAAGACCCACTCCAAAAAGGTACTAAACTTTTAAACGTATGCACATGACACTGAGCGGCCCATGGGCATGCACTTGTCTACATAGTACTCTCCTCTGAATTAAAAACCTAACAGATGGAAGTTCAAAGGGTGAACTAGCAACAAACGGAAAGCAGATTCAATGTCAGATTTAGCCAATAGAGCGCCCGGTCCCAACTCCCTGAGGATCTCCACTGCTTGGTCAAAAGAGGAGTACATGACGCTGCATAAGGCACCGTCAATGGCATCATTCAGGGACTGACCCCTGGGGGCCGAGAGATTATGAATCAACCTGTACTCTGCCTGTTCTTTTTGGGAACCACCCCTAATGGGGAACAGACAAAATTGTGCATTGATGGGTCTTTGAATGGCCAGCCACCCTCCCCAGCCTTACTTCTTTCACAATTTTTGAAGCTGCCACTCCCTCGTTGTCCCTAACTGATACTTGGTTCCTGCAGTATGACACCCCTGTGTACCCAGGCGCGGGGATCCTGAAACCCTCAATGAAACCTTCTCTAAGGGTTTTTGCCATGTCTGAACAGTGGTATTTGCTTAGCCAGGGTTTCAAGGCACTCATTATCAGGGGAGATCCGGCCTTGTTAAGGGACATGCTTTCAGTCCTACTTCCTGCCCCCTTTCTCTCTTGTCTTTTTAAAACATTTTGTTTCAGAGTGGGAGAAGTTGTCACAGAAAGCACATGCATGTCTGAATTTACATGTTCGTACCGGCCTGTTACATGTGCGTCTGTTGAAATCACAACAGGTCCCCCCTTCTTCCCCCCCCTGTCTGCGCCTGTGGGCTTGGGAGAAAGGACTGCCCCCGAAATGTGTCTTGCGAGTTTCCCCTTGCGTTTTCCTGAGGGGCCTGGAAGTAGTTCAGGTGATTGATCATGTCCTGCCTGTTCCAACACAAGGAGGAATCTGAAGCCTTAGCTCTCCTAAACTCTTTGTCATAGCCTTTCCACCTTTTTCCCCAATATTTATCATGGGCGCAATCGTTCCTGTTCTGGTAACATGCCATCTCAGAACCACGCTCTGGAAAACGCTCACACATAACTGCCATATAAGTCGAAAAACCACTTATCCAGTTCACCAGGTTTTCTTCCACCCTGTATTTTAACAATATGTTGGTCCATTGCCTTGGAGGAGTCCATTCTTTCTTTTTCTTGTCCTCCTCCCTTTCAGCTTCATCTCTCAACAGCGAGAATATGTTAACATATGCACTCTTCCAGATTTTTTCCTTTGTTCTTGTGAAAGATGCCTCCCCAAGTGTTCCCTGGATGACCTTATTTCCCCCAAACCCAGTGGTAGTAAGGACTTTGAATTACCTATTGGGGTTGCATCCTCTGACTGTGATGATCCTGGATCCGTGGGCAAGGGTATAGGTGGATGAACTCTGCCACTTCCCACTGGGGTTGTACACCCTGGAACTCCGCCCTCCGCCGGTGCTGCCGGCCCTTCACTTGGCTTAGCCTTGGTGAGCTCCGCAATTATTTTCCTGACCTTCTCTGTCGCATCCCCTTCACTCCCAGACATTCCCGCAGCAGGAGACCAGTTCCCCACTTTTTCTAACCATGGCAGTAATGCCGCCAAATTGGCCACCATCTCTAGTTGGGCTGAGTTGACCCACTCTGGTTTACCCCTTGAGGGACAGGAGAGGGCTGTGGTGACGTATTACTATTAGCAGGCGCCGGGGATGGCACAGGTGACGGCCCACTAGGTAGTATTGGGGTAGGTGCCGCCGGTTCCGGGGATGGCACAGGTGATGGCACCCTTGGCATAATTGCTGCAGGTGCCACTGATTGAGGGGGTATCCCCCCTGTCCATGACCCTCTGCCCCACCCCTCCCCTTCTTGGCTCTCTTCCTCTTGGCCAATGGCCGCGAGTAAGGCTTAGGGGGAACTATCCGTCGCCTGGGCCTGCTCCCTGATGCCCCATCAAGCCCCTCAGTCTTCTCCCGTAGCTCTGTGATTGCTCGCCCCATCACTGCCATTTCCTGCAACATTCTTTCCATAAACGCCTCCATGCGAGAGCGCTGTTCACCTCGCTTTGCCTTATGGACCATTTTTTGCTTTAAACACGCCCCCAAGACCTCAACTGAACCTCAACGGTCAAACCCTCTGACCCTTGGTTTGGGATACCCAAACCCTTACCTGGCAGTGTAGCAGCCACCAGCCAGCCCTGCACCCACGCAACCGGAGCCACTTCCCACCAGCTAATCTAGTGGGACAGGTGAGTGAAACTCCAACCCGCGTGGCCCCTGGAGGCGATGGTAATGCAGCTTGCCGGTGCTGCCCCCCAACAAGTCCTGCCATCAATGCCTTTATCGCAAAACAGCCAACCGTTGTCTGGGTTCCTCCTTTCCTGTGTCTCTCTTGATACCTGTAGCACAATCAGGAAGGGAAAAAGGGGAGAAAAACAAGCTCCTCCCCACAGACCCTCCCTCCCGGCTCCCCTCTTATGACGCCCCCAGAGCGACCGCGCAGCGGACGCGCGCAGCGGGAGCACCGAATGAGCGCCGAAGGTGCGCCAAAGGTAAGCCCGTCTGCGCCCGTCCGCACCTGGACCGCGCCCAGTGCCAGGACCCCTGGCCTCCGCAGACCCCAGCCCACCCGCCGGACTTACGATGCCGCCACCCTCGACGCACTCAACACCGGCCGAACCCCCGGGTGCTACCGAGCCACCCCGAGACGCACCCACGGACCCTTCAGCTGCCTCACCTGCAAGTTCACCTGCATCCGGACCTGCCGCCCACCAGCACCCGCCAAGCCAAACACCAGCAGCAACCACCTCAAGTGCATCCTGCTCAACACCCGCTCCGTCCACAGACACGCCGTTCAACTCTGGAACCTCCTCGACACCACAGCTCCTGACGTTGCCTTCCTCACGGAAACCTGGATGAACGACTCCTCAGCGCCCGACATCGCCATCGCCGTCCCAGAGGGCTACAAGATCATCCGGAGAGACCGCGACAACCAGACTGGAGGAGGCATCACCATCATCCACAGAGACACCATCCGTATCTCGACCAACGCCGACAACACCCTGACATCCGCCGAACACCTGCACTTCCAGATCCACACCGACCCCAAGACCACCCTCAGAGGCACCCTGATCTACCGACCCCCGGGACCACGCACTCAATTCAGCGAAGACATCGCCGACTTCATCAGCCCGCACGCCCTCCCCTCGGCCGACTACATCCTCCTCGGGGACTTCCACCTGGAGAACAACAACGACCGCAACACCACCACCCTGCTTGACAACCTCGCCACCCTCGGACTCAAGCAGCTGGTGACCACCCCCACCCACCTCGCCGGACACACACTCGACGCCATCTTCTCGTCCAGCAAAGACATCTCCTTCAGCCACGCCACTGGACTCCACTGGACGGACCACAGCTGCATCCACTTCACCTTCAAAAGAACCACGGTCCACCACCACCAGCAACAGGCCGCACGAAGAAGCTGGAACAAGATCACAGCCGAACAACTCACCACATCCCTGAGCCAGCACCCTCCCGCCAGCTCACCGAACCCCAGCCAAGCCGCCGACAACCTCACGAAATGGATCTCCACCTGCGCGGACGAGCTCGCCCCTCTGAGGACCCCACCCAGCAGACCCGGAAGCAAGAAGGCCCCTTGGTTCACCGACGAACTCAAGAGCTCCAAGAAGAACTGCCGAGCCCTCGAGAAAGCATGGAGAAGAGACCCAACGCCGGACAACATGACTACCCTCAAGCTCGCCACCCGAAGGCACCATCAACTGATCCACGCCACCAAGAAAACAGCATTCAAGGACCGGTTGGACAACAACGCACACAACAGCAAGGAACTCTTCAACATCGTCAGAGAGCTCTCCAACCCCAACGCCGGAACCAACGACATCACCCCATCGCAAGACCTCTGCAACTCCCTCGCCTCCTACTTCCACAACAAGATCGCTGACATACACAACAGCTTCAGAACACAACCAACGCTCCCCACGACCAAACCAACGCCCCCCACCACCACCCTCAACGCCTGGACACCGATCAACCTCGAAGACACCATCAGCACGATGAACTCCATCCACTCCGGTTCCCCAACCGACCCCTGCCCTCACCACATCTTCAACAAGGCCGACGCTGTCATCGCACCCCACCTGCGGGACATCATCAACACCTCCCTCAACACCGCCACCTTCCCTGAGAGCTGGAAGCACGCCGAACTCAGCGCTCTACTAAAGAAACCAACGGCGGACCCCACCGAACTCAAGAACTACCGCCCCATCTCGCTCCTCCCGTTTCCAGCCAAAGTCATCGAGAAGACCATCAACAAGCAACTGGCAGCCTTCCTCGAGACGACTGGTTCCCTCGACCCTTCCCAGTCAGGCTTCCGGGCCAACCACAGCACCGAGACCGCCCTCATCGCTGCCACAGACGACATCCGAACCCTGCTGGACAACGGAGAAACAGCGGCCCTCATCCTCCTGGACCTCTCCACGGCATTCGACACTGTCTGCCACCGCACCCTAGTGCAGTGCCTCAGCAACGTCGGGATCAAGGAGAAGGCACTGGAATGGATCATCTCCTTCCTCACCGGAAGGACACAGAGAGTCCGCCTGCCCCCGTTCAGATCAGAAGCCACGGAAGTCACCTGCGGCGTCCCTCAGGGCTCCTCGCTCAGCCCCACCCTCTTCAATGTCTACATGAGCCCCCTTGCGGCCATCGCACGCCAACACAACCTGAACATCATCTCCTACGCCGATGACACCCAGCTGATCCTCTCCCTGACCAACGACCCCGCCACCGCCAGAGCCAACCTACACGAAGGGATGAAAAACGTGGCCGAGTGGATGACGACCAGCCGCCTGAAACTGAACACAGACAAGACGGAAGTCCTCATCCTGGGCTCCTCACCCTCCGCCTGGGACGACTCCTGGTGGCCCCCCGCCCTGGGCAACGCACTCAAACCAACAGACCACGCACGCAACCTGGGCTTCATCCTGGACTCCTCCCTCTCCATGACCAGACAAGTCAACGCCGTCTCCTCGTCCTGTTTCAACATCCTGCGCATGCTACGTAAGATCTTCCGGTGGATCCCCACCGAGACCAGGAAAACAGTCACCCAGGCCCTTGTCACCAGTCGACTGGACTACGGCAACGCACTCTACGCCGGTACCACCGCCAAGCTCCAGAAGAGACTCCAGCGGATCCAGAACGCCTCGGCGAGACTCATCCTCGACGTCCCCAGACGATCTCACATCTCCAGACACCTGAGAGACCTGCACTGGCTCCCGATCAACAAAAGAATCACCTTCCGGCTCCTCACCCACGCACACAAAGCCCTACACAACCAAGGCCCGACCTACCTCAACAGCCGCCTCAACTTCTACGCTCCCAAACACCACCTCCGCTCGACCAGTCTCGCCCTCGCAGCCATCCCCCGCATCCACAGAGCGACAACAGGAGGTAGATCCTTCTCCCACCTGGCCGCCAAGACTTGGAACGCCCTCCCCACCGAACTACGCCTGACCCAAGACCACCTCTCCTTCAGGAAGAAGCTCAAGACCTGGTTGTTCGAGCAGTAGCGGACCCCCCCCCCCAGCGCCTTGAGACCCTCCGGGTGAGTAGTGCGCTTTATAAATGCCTATGATTGATGATTGATTGATTGAAGCTCTTCCCAGCTCCCCTCAGAAACCCAATGTACACCCCCAAAACAACGCCAAACAACCTCTCCCGGCTGCTGTGCCCGTGACCTAACTGCTCCCAATGCGATCGTCACACCCACACAGCTGATGCTCAGGGAAAGTACCGCTTTTTAAATCACCCTGCGCTAACCGATCGCGCCCCGGGAGCTCACACAAAAACACAGCTGACGCCCCCGCTAAACCGTGATGCCCGATATTTCACTCAGCGCTACCCGAATTGCTTAAAGTGCGCAAATGCCACCCAAACGTAAATAAATGAAACGTGCCTTCCACTTACAATACCGCTTATTTCAGGCAGCATCCAATGCGCACTCTACTGGGTTCCCGCTGACCACCGATACACTCCACCGCGTTGCGAGAGGATCCTGGGCGGCTCCGGTACCCAGCGTAGCGCTCCTTGATGATGCAGGCTCCATGGCCATTGCAGTCTGGGCCGCCGCCCGCACTTCCTTGTGAAACAGCTGATTCCGTCCTGCTGACGCTCAGCTGGCGTCTCTTCTCCTGCTGCTCTTGCACCGCCCGCTGCCACAACAACGATCAGCCAAACCTGCAGGGAGAGAAAAAACAAAACCGCTCCTCTTCTCCTACACACCACCTTCCACGCTACCTGAAAAAGAAAACAAAAAGTTAAACGGGCCTCCCCGGCCCAGACCAGACAAAAAAGGTGTTGTGTCTAGCAAAAGGGGCAGTGGAGCGAAGAGAAAGCCTCTCTGCTCCGCTGCCCCTTTTATTGCCGGAGATGGGGCAGACCAGTTTAGACCGGTCTACTCCTTATGTTGCGAGGACGCCACCTGACCCGGAAGCACTTGAAGTGCTTCCGGTTCAGGCCGCAACGCATGCGGATTGGGTGACCCCTTGTGGAGGTCGGGGGCCGCGTCACTATTGTGCGCGGCAGACCCCTCCCTCCCTGACTATCGGGGGATCGGCGTGACCGCCATAATGGCGGCAGGCTCGATGCCGAGCCCGCCTGTTCAAAAATCATTGATCCAAGTTTTATGCTCCTAGAGCCTTTCCATTTAAATATTCCATACATCTAGTGTATCTAAATACATTGATGTAGTGTAGTAAACGCTACAATTGGATAATGAATAAATTATAATTTCTTAATAACAGAATGCCTGTCATTATTAAGCATTAAGTAAAGCATACAAGGTATGTAGATAGTTTCATAGATGGTGCGAGGTAACTGGCAGGGATTTTCCAAACAAGCTGTGCACGTTATATACAAATGAGGCCTACTTATACATTAAACTTGACTGCACACATCTTTACACTCTGCGTGTGGAACATCTATGGCCCAGGAAACTAATAATTGGAATTATGATAATAACTAATAAAGTGTTGGAGTTCACCATAATATTGGTAAACAAAAATTACAAGAATGCAGAAAAAAGAAAATCTTCCTTTCTTCTGTTTTGGAAGCTACTTGTACTAGCCTTTTAGATGTCTCTAACTGAGGCATTGTTCACTCAGCAATATAGATGCAGGAAGCCGAAAAATTTGACTTTGTTATATTTATTCTTATTTAGAACATTTGTGCAAACATAAATTGATAGCACATTCAACAAGCTTTGGATGCCAGCGCAATAAAATATCCTCAGCATTATATGAGGCCCTGATATTCAGCATGCCTAGAGTTGATGGAAAAGTCCTTGCCTGGAGTAATACAATATTTATATCGTTGAACTATATATTAAAAAGTGTAGGTGGGCAAGGTGCCAAGTGTAAGTGTAAATGCCAATATGCAACCCTGTCTGACATGTATTTATAGGTTTATTTGATAGGATGTTGTTAAAAGGGATATGCTTGATTTGGACCATAAAACAGATCTATCAATATAGTAAAAAGCATTTGTGAAATCTGTAAAAGCACAGCACAATGGGCAAACTTTGCATTCCAATGAACATTTAGCTAAGAATAAGATAGTACATTGTACTGATTTATTTTGATAAAATAAGTGTTTTATTTTATTTGTTATTTTTGTATTTAGTTTAAGACTGTTTTCTGTTTTGTGGGAGGGGAACCTTTTATTGGTCTCAGGTGACAACTATGGAGGCAGTTTAAATGATAAAACAAGCAAATAAAATTAATTTTACTACACTCCCAGAGAGAAGGAAGAAACCGGCTGCACAATTTCTACTGTGAAAAGAGATAAATTCAGGTTACACTCCACCGCCTGCTATGCTTCTTACCAAACCTACAGGACAGGACAGGTGTTAGTATCTTGCCCGTTGTCGCCTTTTCCTGCACTCTGGATGGATAGCATCAGTATTAGATATGTGTATTTTTGCTTGAAAGGAATCTCTATTATCAGTCATTATCATACGTTGCGCATCTGGGTGAAAAAACATGGCCTAAAAGATACTATGAAATTTAGGGGTGGGAGGAATTTGCGAAAGTGACTTTCGCAAATTATCGCGAAAATGTTAAAAATCTCCGCAAACACGCGGAAATATCGCAAAGATGCGGAAGTTTTTTTCCCGCCCGTTCACGGTATTTTCTGCGTGGTCGCGGCTCGCCAACTTACCCATGCGGTTGCTCGCGGGCGCGGCCATCTTGTTTTCACTCTTCTCGCGGTGCATGATCGCGAGAAGAAAGACGTGATCGCGCGACCAATGACATTACTGCGGGCGCGAACTGTCGCGAGACAGCGCAAATGGCTACCAACAATCCAAGAATCTCGTGGAGAACGCGACCGGATCGGGAAAACTTGTCGGCGAACGCGGGGATTCAGGTAAGGCGATCGCGCGCGCGCAAGAATGTATTATTTTACAGCGCGAGCAAGAAACAAATTATCGCTAAGCTGCGGAATGCGCAAATTTTGACATTTTCGCGCTCTCCGCGGAACGCGAAAATGTCAAATTAACGGAAATTTAGCCCAGGCCTAATGAAATTCCTCCAACTGCCGTAGTTAGGTAAGAAAAACAGATATTGCTTGTCTCCATTTCTGTCAGAGGTTGCCTCTTTGGCATGCTAAATGGCGTGTTCCTTAATTCGCATGTTTATGGACAGTTTGAATCTGAGGCACATTCGTTTTCTGCAAGTAGCAGGCACTTCTTGAAGCACCCACATTTTGAAATTAGACAGGCTTTTTTTTCCTCTTCAAATACATTTTCTCTTTCTGTCTACTCTTGCGCAGACGTAGCTGAAAGAAAGTATTGGTGCCTGGGAAGCATGACAACTTCCAGAGCTGTAGACTCAGGCGGCAGTGGCCGATGTACCAATACATTGCAATGACAGCCTGGCTGATTTAAAGGTTGGATTGGACAATGGGAAGAGAGGGGATGCAAATACAGCCCGACTTACTGAGTCCAGGCATAGGAAGCAATTCACAATAAAACAATACCAAAGCAATTCAATAACTGATTTAAATTATGTACATGACATGACAGGGATCAGCTAGTAGACGATGTGCATACATTTTGTGTAACATAAAACTTCTAATACGGTGGTCGTGTGAAATGTGCAGCTCCCCAAAAAAAAAAAAAAACAATGGCTGCACATTATTCAGCTTTTGATCAAAGTATGGATGACAGGAATGGTGTAACGTGAACCCAAACATTGATTAGGGGGGGCATGTGATATCCACGGGTTACTCCGCCTCAGTTGTATTCTTTAGGCAGTTTACCACTGCTGCCCAGGGGTACCTGTACTATTGTCACCCCAAATTGAAAACCAAGTGTACCCCTTTATCAATTGATTCTGAAAGTGGCGAGAGCAGAGCAGTCCAAAGCTCCCTCAGAGCTGTGATGAGAGCAGGAATGACAGAACTCAGTAAAGTCCATAACAACACTCAATAAATCATGGCAGTGCTCTTACTTTTAAAAGTAAAACACCCTTAACTTGCACTTCTAAATTCTGTGCATACATTTACAAATATATACGAAGTACATGGTTGACAATATAGTATACCTACTAGTGAACGGGTTGTTTGTGAGAATAACAGCTGGAACCACAACTAGAGGCAGCCTCACAGAGGGCAACTAACTCCCTGAAACGTATCCTCTTTCTGTTAGCTGTTATCTGTGTGTCCAGTAATAAACTGCGTGCTTGTGAGTCTAAAAATACAAAACCATCAATACCCCTTGAACACGGCAATGACATTTGCAGTTGGTCAGTCAGTCTAATTCTTTATTTCGGTTTAGCGTAAAACCATAAAAGAACGAGCAGCAAAACACAAATAAATTAAAAAAAATACTAGAACTCATAAGCAATTCACATTTCATTCATAGCAAAATAATACAGACTCCCAACAAGCGAGGAGGAACAAACATGTACAGATCAATAAAAAATTAAAATTAATTAAATGACCCAAACAGACTTCGAACTAATAGCACCGCTTAAAAAAACAGCAATAGAGAAACAAATATGAGAGGGTAACATTTGCAAAGAAACCAGGGCCAGTCTTGCTTGTTTGAAATTCATATTTTTAAGCGAAGGGGAGAATGCATTTACTACAAAGGGGGCATACATCTACAAAATAGGATACAGTGCAATGTGTCTTCAGTGGAAGACAAATAGCAATAGTTTACAAAACACCAGCCCTGACCCCGGGAGCACAAAGTAAAAGCTGCACATGATTTAACCTAAACCCAGTTAAGAGATAACGGTTGTTGGAAGGTGGTTGATAGTATGCACCTTCCACCAGTAACAAGGCCACTGACATGGTACTGGGCCATGGAAACGGTCTCTGTAAATTAGTCCCTTGCTCAACACTTGTCAGCTGACACCAAGCAATAAGACTTAACCTAGGAGACAGGCATGTAAATCGTTTGAAAACACCAATACAGCAAATAAGTAAGACATGGAACAAAATAAAAATCTCATACCAAGTTAAAAGACTAGGAAATAATTGTATGTTTCAAATGACACCACAACAACAAAAATCCAATGTAGGGAACTGGAGATATGAATTTGTAAAGAGGTAACACTGTCTACTGCTTAGAAACCAATAGAGCCAAATTAGGACATATAGTCATGCTTGACCGGTACCAGGTCAAAGTTTCAGGCCGACCGCGATGGAGCCCTTGTCGACTACACTAAGCGTGAAGCCACGGTAAAGATATTACCTTCACACTTGGAAACTTTTCTGGAGCTTTTTCTTCCGATGCACCAAACCCTCTACAGCAGGATAGATTTGAAGTGGTTTCACTGGCTTGACTTTCTGTGAGGCCCCGGTCAAATCCTAGAAGTCTGGAGCTCACAGGCTTTCAGCGGGACGAACCTGAAATCCTGGCTGAGTCGCAGTTGAAGGTAGTTGGCTTGACTCTTGCGGTCGTGTCGGTCACTTTATGGAGCCTTTTCACCAAACTTCTACAAACTTCTCCAAACGCCTGGAAGTCCTTCCAGAAGGTCTGCTTGTAGGTTCCAAGTGCCCAGAACACAAATGCAAGGGAATCTCCTAGATGGTCCTTGGGAGGTGTGGATTGCATTTCCCACAATGCACCTTGCCAAATCCTTCAAAAGTCCACTGGACGCACTCCAGGAGAGGGACTCTTGCTGGAGATCATGCAGGCAAGCTCTGTTAACCTGTAACTTGCAGGGAGTCAACTCCTTACTTCTTCTTGCAAGGCAAAGTCCCCAGTGCTGTAGTACCAGAGGGTGCAGCAGGCGCAGTAATTTAGAATACTGGCAACAGATTCCAACAGGAAAGTACTCCTTTCTGTAGTAGTTACTGGCATCAGAACTGAGAGGGTATGCAGCTTTCACATATTTATTCTTGGTTTCTGGGCATCAAACAGGGGGCGCCCTTGACCAATGGAACACAGGGGGGGCCTACCAAACACATGACCACTTCCTCCACAGTGTGGCATAATCTTGTCCCAGGAAGCACTATTATTTCAAAGTCCAATATAGGTGAAATCTCAGCAGAGGCGTAAGACCTTTCCAAATCAAACTCAGAGTGTGGCTCATTTCCATAATCTCCCCTTGCTCACATGATTTATGGCCCACCCACCTGCACTGACATTTCTGTGCTACTGCAGAGCAGAAGTCATCAGATAACCTCTGCTCACCCAGGCCACTTATCACCTAATCAATGAAGCCTGGCTAATCCTGTTAGAGCTGATCACTCAGGGGACACTGCAGGAAGGCTGGTTTTGGCTTGCAGACAAGAAAGTCTTATAATTTATTTTTTGTACAAGTTATGATAAATTCAAACAGCAATTTGTTAGATTCACCCATTCCATTCATCTAAGTCTTTGAATGATATTTTATTCCCTACCTCCTTTATAAGGCCCTGCTTATAGTTACATGACCCCCAACCTCTTCACCACCTAGGGGAGACCTTGGGGGGTGTCTAATTGGCAAACATAAGGTAGATTAATACTTCACAGATCTCACAGCACCAAAGTAGAGTTTGCAGGGAATTTACTACACTGAGGAAAAATAACGGGCAGTTTACCCTCATCAGGGTTTAAAAACCCTCTTTTGTAAGGACCCTGCTTTTAGTTACATTACCCCCACCACTGAGACACCTAGGGAAGAGCTTGTGGGTACCTGATATGTAAAACTAGTGTAGGGTAGCACTTTACAGTGCCCAAAGCTCCAAAGTTGATTTTGCAATTAATGTACTTTTAAAAGCTGTTCTGCAAGGTAAAGCTGCTTTTAAAATGACAGCCAGACCGTCAGCAGTCCACACACGCAAAGTGAATAACATCTGTTGGACTTTTAAACCTCCACGGCCTATTATCTAGTACAGTATTATAGGTAGATTAAACCCCCTTGCCCTACTATATATTAGGGACTTACAGGGTCTGTTGGGCAAATTTAATACCCTAATACCTAGTGTAATACCCTAATACCAATTGTAATGCCCTAATACCTAGAGTACCCTATTACATGTATGTGCTTAAACATAGCACTAGTCCTGGACCTAGTTAGCAAAGCCCAGGGCACAGTCAGAGTCAGTTACTACCAGTATCAGTCAGCAAAAAATGGGGGGGTTTAAGGCTTTACAAGGGTTTTTAAATGCCAAGTCTACATGGCAGGGTAAATTGCACATACAGGCCCTGAAGTGGCAGGCCTTAGACATGTTTTAAAGGGCTACTTAAGCGGGTGGCACAGTCAGTGCTACAGGCCCACTAGTAGTATTTAACCTACAGGCCCTGAGCACAAATTGTGCACTTTTGCTAGAGACTTATAAGTAGGTTAAATATGCCATTTGTGGATCAGTCAATCAAACCACATTTCGGGAGAAAACACATGCAGTTTAGAGCTGGTTAGCAGTGGTAAATGCTCAGAGTTCTAAAATAACGAAAAAAGATCAGCAAAATTGAAGCCAAACAGGCAAAATGTTTGGGGGCAGACCACCCTAAGGCTGACAGGACTAACAATGGTGCAATTGCATAATATGGCCGATGGTCCAACATGTCAGTGACTACCAAGGCAAACAATGGGCCAAATTTACAAGGCCCTTTCGCCAGCCACCGTAGCATCAATTTTTTTGATTCTCCGGTGGTGCACAGTGCAGGCCCATATCTACAAGGTCAACCAAAGCCACCCTGTGTGTCTTTTCATGGCCTTGTAGATAAGGTGTAAGGTCAGCAAGCGCAAGCTGCTGCATTGCCTTACATTGCGGCAGGGAGGCGTGCCATGGGTGTTGCTGTAGGTGTTCCCATGCAACACCCATTGATTTTGACATTGCTCCAAATTTACAACATAGGAGCCGATTACGATGGCGGACGGTGGTGACCGGGACCGTCCACAATACATGCGACGGTCACACATACCCAATTAGGATGCGACTGCCACCATGACGGCAACATTTTGCACTTTAACATTGCGGCGGGTACTGCTGACTGCAGCACCCGCCGTGATGTTCAAAATGCATGTTGTGCATTTCACTGCACTACGTGGCAGGCACCACACAGTGCCTGCCACTTAGTGCAGTGAAATGTAGGGGTACCATGGGTACCCCCCAGTGCACAAACACCACCCCCAGACACAAGGGGGCCCGCAACGGGCCCCCAAAGCCAATCTCCACCAGCCTTTCATTGGCGGTTTAACTGCCACGGAAAGGCTGGCTGAAGACAGCATCCTAATTTGATGGACAGTGCCTGCTAGGCACCGCCACCATTTAATGGATGCAGACCGCTCTGCCAGGCAATTGGAACAATTGCCTGTGGCGGTTCCGTGGCAGACGGTCTTTGCGTCTGCCACGGTCGCAGTCTAGGTCCCCCGCCATCGAAGTGTGGCAGTGGGCAAAACGTGGTCCAATGGCGTAAGGGCTGCCACTGCATGGCTGGCGGTAGCGGTCCTTCCGCCATCGTAATGACCCCCATAGCATGAATCTTGGGCAGCGCCAAAAACATACGCCTCCCCAGAGCAGGCGTAATGATAAATGGTTAGATTTCTCTGTCCACCTGTGCTGCAGAATGCATTGTATGTTGTAAACACGGTGCATTTCTGTCCCTTTGAAGTGGCGTATGGCAAGCGCTGCAAAATGACTTGTGGCGCTGCCCTACGCCAATTCTTTGTGATTATTACCCAATGTTTGTTGCAACAATTATGCAGTTTTTATCAGTATTAACCTACTGTTTTCTCCCTGTTAGACTTGGGGGTCTCTAGTTGGCAAAGGTATGCACTTGTAACAAATAGGGACCCTCTCCTCTAGTTAGGGTAAGGGGGTACACTCCTAAAATAACCCCTGCTCACCCCCTTGGTAGCTTGGCATGAGCAGACAGGCTTATCTCAGAGTCAGTGTGTAAAGCATTTGTGAACACATACAGTAATCAAGTGACAACACTACAGATGGACACCACACAGGTTTTATATCAAAAATAAATATTCTTTATATAGATTTACCACAAGACCATAAACAACAAAAATCCCCAATACTGTTATTTAAGATGGTGGAATTTAGCTTAGTTCTCTTTAGTTCTTAAATGCAACACTTTAAGTCAATGTACCTTTTAGATGCGACATCGTTGCAACGAAAGTGTTGCAACAATGTTGATGCGTTGAAGATTTTGGTGCAAAGAAATAAAGACGTGAAGATCTTCCAGAAGTGGCACGCTTCTCCGTTGTTGCAAGAAGAATCGATTTGATGCGTCAGCTGCAGCAGCGACACCACTCTATGCGATGCAACGACAGCGGCTTTGGCGGTGACACTCTTCTCCGACATTGCAAAATGCTTCCGCTCGATGCGATAGCTTGCAGCGGCGACACACTTTACGCGATGCGACGACAACAGCTCTGACGGCGGCACGCTTCTCCGTGGATGCGAGGCGCTTTTCTTGATGCGGTGCAATGCGTCAGCTACGATGGCTGCGATGGCGACACGCTTATTCCTCAATACAAGACTCTTCTCTTGATGCGGTGCAATGCGTCAGCTACGATGGCTGCAATGGCGACACGCTCCTTGGGCTTTGCGAGACACTTCTTCGATGATGCGAGACGCTTCCGCTCGATGCGACAAATGCAGTGGCGACACCACTTTACGCGATGCGACGACAGCGGCTCCGAGGGCGGCATGCTTCTCCTTCTTGAGTCATGCTTCCATCTCCTTGTGACACGCAGTCCATCAGAAGGCCCAAAACAGCAGCAGGCACTTCCAAAGAACTCTGGGGAGCTGGGGGGTGAAGTCTGTTGTCCCTGAGACTTCAGCAGGAGGCAAGCTCTTTTCTGAGCCCTTGGAGATCCTTCACAAGTTGAGCAAAAGTACACACAAAGTTCCTTTCTCCTCTATTTGGCAGTAGGCAACCCCTGCAGGCCAATCCCCCAGTTTCAGGGATAGTCTCTCCTCAGTTTCTTCTTGGTTCCTTTCCTCAGCAGAGGTTTCTTCTTGTTCTCCCAAAGTGATCAAAATTCTTGGGATCAGGGTCCCAATATTTATACCCCAAAATTCTTTGTCCTCTGAGGGCAGAGGAGCCTTTGCCTTGTTCAAACCGGTTCTGGTCAGCCCTGGAGCACTTTGTTTACCTGACTCCTTCTTTCCTTTCAGAGTGCAGGGCAGAGACATCAGACGCACCACAGGAGGTGGAGCCAGCATTGTGGAGGGAAGGTCCCAGGTGCTACTCCTCCCACCCATCTAGATGCAGATCTCTCTATTCACCACTGGGCCACCTCACCTTGTCTCCTGGAATTCCCCAGCCCTGTCACTCAAACTCCAGACAAGGAATACACAGCCTAGCAGAGGCAGGTTTGAATGGTTAGACAAGAAAATGCCTACTTTCTAAAAGTGGTATTTTCAAACACAGAATGTTAAAACCAACTTCACTAAAAGATGTATTTTATCATTCTGAGTTCAGGCATACTAAATTCGAATTTCTACCATGTTCCCTGAGTCAGTTAGGATTATAAAATGTAATAACCAAACTGCCCATTCTGGCCTATGGAGAACAGGTAGCCTTGCAATAGTGAAAAATTAAAATGGCTGTAATTCACTATTAGAACAATGCCACACACACCAGGGCATGTTCTTCCTTATCCTTACAATGCACCCTGCCCTAGGGCCTACCATAGGGGTGTCTGATATGAAGAAAAGGGAAGGTTTAGGGACTGGCAAGTGGGTGCACTTGCCCAGTCAGCATGACAGTACCCGACTGCATGCAGGCTCTGCAATGGCAGACCTTAGACACACTTTTACAGGCTGCTTATGTGGGTGACACAACCAGTGCTGCAAGCCCACCAGCAGCATTTAAATTTACAAGCCCTGGGTATTCCTGGTGCACTGTACTAGGGTCTGACAGGTAAACCAAATCAACCAATCATGGAATCACAAATTCATACATCAATTTACCATAGGGAGCACTTGCACTGTGGCACTGGACAGCAGTGGCACAGTGCCCTGAGCATCTAACACCAGCAAAAGCACATAAGGCAACAGCAAAAATGGAAGGGAGACCCACGCCAAGGTGCCAGGTCTAACACTCCCATAAAACACTTTGTGCCAGAATTATGACACTGCCATACAACATAGTGCAGCACCCAAAGTTGCTGGGCTGTGTGATAGGGAGAGAGGAAGAAAGCATCATATCTTCAGAGTTATGCTCCACTTGCTCTATCTCCAGCGCACAATCAGGCTGAAGGGTGCCATGCACTCACCATTGCACCATTGTGCAAGGGTGTCTGCACAAGTCTTGCATAGGTTTTGTACTGGAAAGGTACCCTTTCAGCACAAAATGCTATGTCTAGACACACTATAAAACATTTCCTACTTTGCATGTGCATTGTACAGTGCAATACACCTGCAAAGTCACAAAAAAGGAGACATAAAAGTATTTCTCCTTTTAATGGCTGTTTCAAAGTGGCATTATTTTTTTGCACAAAACCCAGTCAACTTTTGTTAGTAGATAGGGTTTTACATAAAAAAATCAAGGGTGGTAGAATGGGGATGCCTATCTGCCACCCGCGTAATACCCCTCTGAGGCATAGAAATGCAGATCAGCACTTTGTGCAGCTTTATTTTACTCTCTTTTCATCGCAAAACAAGTTTTGTGCTGGAAAGTAAATCTAACGAAAACATTTTGCGCAGGTTTGCGTAACTTCTTTGACACAAACCCAGGGCAAAAGGTTTGTAACTGTGCCTTTAAATGTAGTTTAGGTAGGATAGCTTATGCAGCTTAGCACTGAAGGCAATTAAACAGACGAATTCTCAGTTTTTAAAACTGATTTAATGTTAATGGCGACAGCAAGAGACCAACGTAACCTACACATAAGTTAACATGCCTGGAAATTTACACCAGGCACAGGATTACAGACATACAACTGAAAATGTCTTAAGGCATGGCTAATGCCTTAAATCTCCCCATGTTGACTTATAAGTAGCATACAATTATGCACAGGAAAAGTTGAGCCTCCAGTGAAAATGCACGATTACTTTTTTGTCCACTTGGAAAACATTTTTCCTCGTGGAGAAAGCTCTTCTCCTAGGTCCCAGCAAATCTGGGGGTAATGCATGCCCCTTCCTATCCTGGTGGGACATTAACACCTAGTTTGAGCATAGATGAAATTCCTGATCTTTCCTAGAGTGGGACGTGATCAGATCGAAGTTTGTGAATGTCTAGAAAATGTATATGATGTGGGCGTTCTCAAACTTAGAAGTCAAACAGCATCTTTGAATCCCAACTTACCACCCCTTGAATGGAATGTACTACTGCAGGCTTCCCCGCACTCCTGGGAAAGAAGCCCACCAGGAATCTCTCTGTCAGCTCCTGGTAGGAATAGTCGAGGTGTCGCTTTGGCTAAAAATGATTTTGTTAATAGGTCACCTGTCTCTTTATTAAACCCTTGCAGGTTCTTTTTGATTTTCGATTTCTCTCCTTGTTGCTAATTCCCTTCACTTCCTCCGTTTTCTTTATTTTCTCCCTTTCTCCCTGTTGCTCTCTGTGAAAGTCTTAAAATGATTCCTGATGCCCATCACATGCAACCACCGGCACAAATTAAGCACTGGATAGCAGGAATTTGCAGAAGTGGATTAGGGATGAGGGGGCTTAATATATAGGGTATGTTGTTACATCAGTCCTTTCCCAGTGAATTCGGAACCCCACGACAGTCCTCTGAAGCAGGAAGGTTTTCAATTCCCTTCCTATCTGAGTGAACAACACCTCCAAGGAGGAAGAAAGGGTTTAAACCACTTGACAGCGAAAGTATAAAATGCCATCTATTGTCAGAGTGTGCACAAACCGCAGTACTCAAATAATGAGAGGACTCTTAGAATAGGACACATTCCAGTTGCACATGACAATAATTTTCTTAATTGGATTTTGAGAATTAATTACTAGGACATATCAGAGATGGATTAATATGTTCAGCACTTGTTTCTCTGTGTCTATGTGGTGGCACGCAAACGGGAATAGGCGGGCGGGCATATTTTTTTTCATTTGTACCTAGTTGACTACATTACGGCTTCCGCCGCAATGTAACAAGTTCTATTATTTTTAATCACTGTACACGAAGCCCTAGAATGGGATTTGCAGCACATTCTGCAGAAAGGGATTAAATGTGTTAACACAGCTGGCCAGGATTTCTTCAAAGCATCTGCTCGGGATAGGCCTAATCCTAGCGAGCTCTGTTCAGGTCCATTGCTCTAAAAGAAAACTTCTGGAAACAATGCTGGCTTTCTCCTGCCAACTTCATGGAAATGAAAAATGAATGCAATCGATTTTATTTGCTGGATTTTGTTTCGCTAGACTCTAACATCCACTTCAAAGCAGAATTGAAACCAGAGACGTTCTAAGGGATGGGCAGCCATTGGGGGGGGGGGGGGGGGTTTGGGCTGATAGAGCCAGGTCTGTTCTGCTGAACGTCTTGCCCTGTTGACCTTGAATAATTCTTAAACAGATTGTATACCATTTTACTTTAATGTATTTTAATGTGGGTGATGTGAGAGTCTATTACAGACATTTTGCAGAGAAATGTGTTTGTTTCATGCAACATCTATAAAAAAACTTTATTTTAGATGACAATAGGACCTCACATTTGAGAAATGGGAGGGTGTTTCAGAGATTATTTGCAGTAACATTAGTGATCTGCTACTGTGTTGTAATATTGTAAACACCTGTCACTATCTCTGATTATTAGATGTAAATACCTTTAGAATTTAAACTACTGCACCTGTCTGTACATTGTCAGTGACCTGGCCAAAGAGGGCATGAAAGAGCTTAAACTGAATCATAAATTCAAAGCTGTTGTGAAGAGAGGCCACCAAAATACATTTGGCCCAGGGCCCCCAAAATCCTTAAAACAGCCCTGATTGACTGCAAAAATCTTCCTGAACAGAGCAGTAAAGTGAAACACATGCCGGGATCAAAAACGATCCTGACCCCCGCTATTTGTTTCCTTAGCAGTAAATTGAGCCAGTGCCTGGTACAAGTACCTTTCACCATAGTATTATCAAAGGAGGTTTCTGGAGGCCATAATGTGTAACAAGAATGTTTATGTGCTTCTGCTGTACTGCGTCCTATTACAGCATTTGCATAGCGCTAACTACTCCTCTCTGGAGCAATGAAGCTCTTAACCACTTGGGTAGCACACTACACAATGTGGATGTGTGCCTTGAAGATTGTCGTCTTTGCTTGAGCCTATGTGGGGATTGTTTCCATGCTGTGCATGATAACCATGGAGGTGTGGTTAACTGTTATTGGTTGAAGCGCTCATCGGTAGGATGGATGAAGAAATTTGAGAGATAGACAGATATGTCTAAAATATGTGTTATTCTGGCAGCTCTGGTTAGCTCTCTAGGTCCCTTTATCATGTTAGTAGCTTATCTTTATGCTCTCAGTCTGATTTCCTGTGTCGGCTGTGGCAGGAGGATGTGTTATAGATCTTATCCGTGAGAGGTAACAAGTGTAAATAAAATGTGAGATGGAATCAGAGATCTAACTGAATGGAAGGTGTTACAACCTTAAATGAATGCCAATATGATGAGCTAAGTGAAGACATGTGCCTAGATGCATTGCGTTATCATCCACCTTTTTGTCATTATAGGATGTTGTTACTCCGACTGTGTGAATATTGGGGACCCACAGAGTAGACTATGTTGGAGTCCTTCTGTGACCAGCAATTTGAGGCATAACTCTTTGGTCTTAGCAGATCTCTCTGAGGTTGATTTAGCAACCTGATATGGCCTTTATCGGTTCCACCCAATTGTCAGCAAGTTTCAACATATTCTGTTTTACATTATATGTTTGCCCCATTGCAGTTGAGGGATCAGATGGGGAGTTGGTATGTGATATTGTATGGTGACATGGGTTTTATTTAATAGATACTGGTAGCACCATCACAATGCTACAGTTACTGTACTCTGTCTTGTCGCTAGAGATAGGCCGTAGGCAGGACTTCTTCAATATATCTTTGAAAAGTGAAAGGGTGCTACGGTTGACAAGGAGTACTTCTACTATTGATTGCAGAGGCATATCTATTGGTTGGAATGTGGTGGTTATTAAATTGCATCTGGATATTGAGCTCAATGTTGAATGAAACATCCCAGTTTGGGCTGAGTACCGCTGTCTGCCTTCTTGCGTGGTGTGCTGGTTGGGACTGTTGCATAGCTATGGACCATGCTTATACTGCCAAGAGGATTATCATGCTGGGTTATATCCCAGGATCAGTGGTTGATGTAATCATCTGGGGAACAATCATCAATTGTCCTCTCTCCTGAATGATTTTTAAATTCTCCTGGATGCTTCTAATCTTGACTGACATTCCAGTGATTGGCAGCTTGCACTGAGAGAGTGGATCCTCCTATGGATTTTTCATTTTAAGGCGGTATGACAATCTGCAGTGCTAGCCTGGAGCGTTTCTTTGTTTTATTTAAATGTAATATGCATTTATGGCAGTCATATTCCTTGCAACGCTCTGGGGATGATGCAAATGCTTTGAACATTGATGATCTATCCACAGATCACGATGTTTGGAGGACTGGAGTCGTGCATTATCAGAGCTGAAGTTGAAGGTGGAGTCTTACTGCGCATTATGAATTTAAGAATTTTGCTTTTAATGAAAAAAAGGGTCGAAGGAATAAACTGTTATCATAGTTGTTGGAAATGTGGTTACTGGTTGAGGTGGGTGACACCATTTTCAAACAGAAACCATAATCCTTGTCAGGGTGAAGTTACAAGCAAACCTCAAATTAACCTGTGCTCAACCCTCTGGTAGCTTGGCACAGAGCAGTCAAGCTTAACTTAGAGGTAATGAGTAAAGTATTTATGCAATATTTCAAACAGAAATAAAATGAAAACACAACACAAGAAAAAACCCACACTAAATTAGAAAAATAGAGTACATTTTAATAATTAAATAAAAGCAAAAATACAACTCAACTTGTCACCTGCTGACAATTGGAAGTTACATCTTATTAATTGTAACACAAGTACCCCAGTTTTATACTGTGGGTGAGGTAGGCCTTGCAGTAGTGAAAACAAATTTAAGAGATTTTCACTACCAGTACATGTCAAACTTAAAAGTACATGTCCAACTTTTTAAATACATTGCACCCTGCCATCTGGGCTGTTGAGGGCCTATCCTGGAGGTGACTTATATGTATTAAAAAGGAAGGTTTGGGCCTGACAGAAGGTTTATTTTGTGTGGTCTACAAGGCATTTTAAAACTGCACACACAGGTTGCAATGACAGCCTTGAAACATGTTTAAATGGCTACTTAAATGACTGGCACAATAAGTGCTGCAGGCCCACTATCAGCAATTCATTTACAGGCTCTCTGTACATGCAGTGCCTCTTTACTATGGGACTCACAAGTAAATTAAGTACGCCAGTTGGGTGTAAGCCAGTTCTATCATGCTCAAAGTAGAGAGTAAAACACATTAGCAGTGGTTAAGTGCCAGAGTCCTAAAAGCCAACAACAATTATTTCAGAAAACAGAAAGGCGAAGGCAAAAAGTTGATTCTTTCTTGAAGTTCACAAGAGAAAGGATAGGTTGTGGTTTTTTTCTGGTTTATAAGATGCAGGAAGATGTGTTGCAGCATTTTCATTGCGTAGTAAGTGCTCCTTTGTACATGACTTGCATGAGTTATCTGGGATAGATCTGATTCCATTATTCCTGCTAGGTTTCTCACTTCTATTGATGTAGCTAGCAGTGCATTTAGTTCCATGGGCCATTAGGTCTGTAGGCTGGTGTTTGTGCCATTGTCAACATGCCATGATCTCTTTCTTTGCAGTGTTGAGCTTTAAATGATTAATCAGCATTCATGCTTCTAAGGGACAGAGGCAATCACCAAATGTTGGCTTGTAGAGATCTGCTGGCTTAAATCGAAAGATTTGCATATCATCTGCATAGTTGTAAAATGTAAGGTTAAACAGTTTGATGAGGTCCCATAAAGGGATAACGTAGATGTTGAGTAGGAGAGGAGAGATGAATGACCACCAAAGGTTGCCATAGGGTTGGGTGTTAGGTGGATATAAAAGGTAGCAGAAAAATCAAGCTCTCTCTATCTTCAAAATAGGAGTCAATCCATTGTAAGAAAGATTAGCATACTCCAAGATGATAGCATCTGTTTTAGTTTCTGTTGATGAACAGTATTTAATGCTGCAGATCAGCCAAGAAGCAATAGTCAGTCACTTCACTCTTGTCAAATGTGAGTTTTAGATTATCTCATATCGATATCGTAGCTGACTCCATGCTTCTACCTGGTCTGATTCCAGAAGGGGATCTGACATTGAGTTATTTTCCTCAGTAAAATTAGAGAGAGTAAAAATAGTTTTTTCTCATATAGTTTACCGATGAATGAGCCAATGGAGATTGGCCTGTAGTTTGCTGGATTTTATGGGTCAAGATTCTTGTCCTTGAAGAGTGGACTATTGTAAGAGGCATTTAGCTCAGGTGGGACATAGCCTAGTTCAAATGATTTGTTTAGTATGCTTCTAGCTACTTCTCCTGCACAGGTTGTGCGAATGAAATGTTTTACGTTTTTTGGTGGGTTGAGTCTGAAGTTGACTCTGATGACTTGCTTGTTATAATAATGCTGTAGAATTGTTTTTCATAGATGCCATAAAAGGTGGCGAAAAACGGGAGATTGGCGGTGTCCTTCTTAATGGTGATGCTATCATGTGTAGGATGAGCATTAGCAGTTTTATTCTTATGGACTTTTGATATGATTTAAATTTTTTAAATTAGGTTTATGGAGAGTTTGTTGCAGAAGTCTTCTGATCATGGGCTATCTGTGATCTTGCACTCCGGCTTGAAGAATTCTGTTAAAATCTTGTGGAGTTCCTTTGATGGGCAATCAGCTTCAATTATTAATGTGGAGTAATGTAATATGTTTATGGTGGCTGCTCCGTAGGTTCTGTTATAGAGTACCAATAGGAGTGTGTAATTTTCATCCCTTTCTTTCGCATTGTAGGATGCTGAGTTTTTTTCATCTTTTCATTAAGCCATTTGATCTTCTTCACCATGGGGTAACCCTGGCAGTGACCTTTAGTGGTGTCTGAGTGCCGGTCTAATATAGTGGAGATTCAGTTCTAGAAGGTTGGTATGTCTTGTAACATAACATAACATGTGTATTTGTAAAGCGCACATTCACCACTACAGATATCTTGGCGCTGAATAACAGATGTACGTTGTTACCCAGCTCAATGGTACTCATGTTATCGACCTCAGATGGATGAAAGGCTGAGTGGACCCACTGGGATTTGAACCTGTGACCATGAGGTCAAACACAGGCCCCTGGAATTAGTCGACTGAGCTACTAGATCCAGAATGGTTGTATATTGATTGCCGTTGTTTTGAGACAAGAGTTAAATGTTAGGAGAGCCAATTTTTTTCATCATTTCATCATCTATATGTGGAGTTGTTATTTATATGTGCTGTTGTATTCGGGTGTTGCTATAAATATCTATGTGAATTATGAAGGTAATGATGTGGGGGTTATGCCAGATGACTCATGAGTTGCCAATGATTGAGGAATGTCCTGGGGGCAAATATGATGTCCATTAAGTGACTGGCAGAGAGAGTTGGCGCCAATACAATTTGCATGAGGTTGAAGGCCTACATTTTGGAAAAAATGTCAGCTGCTGTTGTTAAATCCTTCTGATCTACCCAACTGTTGAGGTTTTGTGGGACATATATTCTGGAATAGCTTAGTAGGGTTTTAGTCACTGTGTCTAGTAAGATGTCCGCAAACCTTTTGTTGCTCAGAGGTAATCTGTAGATCAAGAAGAAGGAACAAGCACATTGTGGAGGGGGGCCACGTCTTACCAGCAGTGATTCACAGTTGTTCATGGTGAAGCCTTCAATACAACATATTTGTAGGAATTTCTTGTGGATCACAGCTAGGCTCTTTCAATCTTACCAATATGATTTATGAAGAGGCCATATTCAAGTGTGATTACTTCATGTCATGTAGGTGATGAATATTTGCTGAGCGATGTTTCTTTGATGGGAGTTTGTTCTGTGCCGTTTCTGATAGTAGGTCAAATATATTCAGATGGCTCTTGCACATGGAATTCACACTGCAGTGGGGGCAGCTTAGCTGATAGGTCTTTTTCCTCTTGTCATGAGAATGTCTCAAAGATAAGCGGCTGGCTGTAGGAGAGAATGGAGGCCGAGAGAGATTGGCTAGGGGGTCAATGGGGTGCTGCTCTCAATGTAACCTGAGGTATAATTGGAAGTTGGTCTTGTGGGTTAGAGTACCCAGAGGTTGGAAAGGTGGGTATGGTTGGGTATGCTGTTTGTAGGTAGCAGCTGTGGTGCAGCTGCAGGGCTGCATAGTGGGCTGAATGGAAAGGCAAGAGGTCGGAGGGGGAAGAGTCACCTAAGAATCTAGTGATCATGTACTCACACATTGCACAAATCTTTAAGTTCCTCCTGGCAAGTGTCATTGGATTATACCCAGGACTACGAGTTTTCTATAGCCTGTAACATCTATCCCCTGTAATGGTGGACATCTGTTTACCTGAGGTCTGGAGAGGGCGAAACAGAACCTTTCAAGTCTCTTATAACCCCCATGCAAGCAGTGCCCTTAACCTATTTCTTTTTTCCTAGATGTCCAGGCTGGACACCCTAAAGTTTCTGTTTAAGTAAGAGGATAAGCCCTAGTTGCCATCTGATTTAGGTCCAATCAGGTGACCTAGTCCAATAGAAACCCAACTTCTGGGTCAAATGGAAGCCCTTACTATATAAGTCAAGTGTCCTGGTACAATGAGAACCTTAGCCCTTGAATCTAAAGGGAGTCTTAGCCCTAACAATCAGATGACCTGGTCAAGCCTTAATCCTAGCAGATAGGTGACCTGGTCTAATGGGAGTCCTAACTCTAGCAGTTATGTGACTTTGTCCAGTTGGAGCCCTAGGATCAGAAAGAGGGGTGACCCAGCTGGGCTTGGCCAGCCCACTTTCACTGTAATTTCCAGGTAATTTTCCTTGCCTTCCCATCTTTTCTGCACCCAGTATCTGACTCTCTGCCTGTCTGGCACTGGTTTTCTCAGCAACCCGCTGCCTGCAATCCCCAGCCCTGCCTTTTTCCTCCACTGCACTGAACAACAATCGGTGCCCCCTTCATCCGACCCCAAGTCCCAATAGTACCCCTAACTCTCTCCTCCTGCCCCTCCCTCCGCTATGCCATGTACCTCCCGCAGAGGTCCACCGCAACTCCCTTACTCCCCCTAGAGCCCTGATTCCATCTATCATGAAGACCACAAAACGACCATGCAATGGACTCATGCAGAGGGTTCGCCGCACACGTGCAAGGATCATGCCTAGCACTAGAAACCTTACCCCCACAGACCACCACCGCTTCACCTCAGATGGACTTTGAGCCATGAACCTCGGACTCCAGGACAACAACAACTGCACCCATGCCTCCCCAGGACCACCGAACGCCCTTTTTCCTACCAGAACTGCCACTTCACCGGCATCACTGAGGATACCACCCATGCCAAGCCCATCAACCACACCATGTCACAAACACCATCCAAAAAGGACAGAGCCAACACCTCTGGAAAGATCGACTTCTTGCTAAACAGCACATGCTCACTCGGAAAAAATGCTACAGAAATCTGGGACACCATCACGACCCGCACCCCCAGGCGCCATCTTCATCACTCCGAACATCGCCACAGCTACCCCCATTGGATACAAAATTGCACACTGGGACCAATCCAACATAAACATCAGAGGCATCGCCATAATCTACAAAGAGGACCTTTGAATGCTCTACCACCGCAGACGGCTCCACCTCCTTCATGGAGCACCAAAACTTCCAACTCAGAGCAAACAGCAAAACCACAGTCAGAGGCACCCTCGCCTACAGGCCTCCTGGACCCCACACTGCCTTCTGTAACGCTATCCCCAACTTCATCGCCCCTATCACCATCGACTCAAATCTGTACATCTTCCTAGGAGACCTCAACTTCCACCTTGAGAACACCGACGATGACAACAAAGCTGACTTCCTAGAAAAATTGGCCAACCTTGGACACAGAGAGTAACTGTCCACAATCTTGTGGCAGTGTGGGTGTTGTAACTGTTGTGCAGGAGAGAACCTCTTTCAGAAAGGGAGCCCTCACTCACCCGAAGGTGACATCTTGCATCATTTGGTCCTCGCACCACGGCTGCAAGGTCATTGGTGTGGACTACAACTCCTCAATGAGTGAGGAGGAGCTGAGGTATTTTAGGAAACTTGAGAGCAATAGCGAAGAGAGTGAGGGGCAGAGTGCAGAGGTGCAAACGCTGACAAAGTCGCACCCAAGAAACCCACCAACCCCAAGAAACAAACACAACACCCCATCCGGTTCATGGCAGAACTGAAAGACCAGAAGCATGACTGCAGACAGAAGGAAAGAAGATCGCCCACCAGCAAGACCCTTGAGGACCTAAAACACCTTAAAGACGCCTTCAACATATACCACACCTCTTGAAGAACACCAAGAAGACTGCCCTAGCCACCTGCAACAAGGGCAGCTCCAACAAAAGCAAGGAACTTTTCAACACAGTCAAGGAGTTCACCAACTCGTCTACACTGGGACCAATCCAACATAAACATCAGCGGCATCGCCATAATCTACAAAGAGGACCTTTGAATGCTCTACCACCGCAGACGGCTCCACCTCCTTCATGGAGCACCAAAACTTCCAACTCAGAGCAAACAGCAAAACCACAGTCAGAGGCACCCTCGCCTACAGGCCTCCAGGACCCCACACTGCCTTCTGTAACGCTATCCCCAACTTCATCGCCCCTATCACCATCGACTCAAATCTGTACATCTTCCTAGGAGACCTCAACTTCCACCTTGAGAACACCGACGATGACAACAAAGCTGACTTCCTAGAAAGATTGGCCAACCTTGGACACAGAGAGTAACTGTCCACAATCTTGTGGCAGTGTGGGTGTTTTAACTGTTGTGCAGGAGAGAACCTCTTTCAGAAAGGGAGCCCTCACTCACCCGAAGGTGACATCCTTCATCATTTGGTCCTCGCACCACGGCTGCAAGGTCATTGGTGTGGACTACAACTCCTCAATGAGTGAGGAGGAGCTGAGGTATTTTAGGAAACTTGAGAGCAATAGCGAAGAGAGTGAGGGGCAGAGTGCAGAGGTGCAAACGCTGACAAAGTCGCACCCAAGAAACCCACCAACCCCAAGAAACAAACACAACACCCCATCCGGTTCATGGCAGAACTGAAAGACCAGAAGCATGACTGCAGACAGAAGGAAAGAAGATCGCCCACCAGCAAGACCCTTGAGGACCTAAAACACCTTAAAGACGCCTTCAACATATACCACACCTCTTGAAGAACACCAAGAAGACTGCCCTTGCCACCTGCAACAAGGGCAGCTCCAACAAAAGCAAGGAACTTTTCAACACAGTCAAGGAGTTCACCAACTCGTCTACAACTGAAAACAACATCACACCCTCGCAAGCTCTCTGCGACACCCTCTCAGGCTTTTTTTATCAAGACTTTACACCTCAACCCCCGCTGAGGACAGTATCAACCGCATCACGCCGACGAATGCACACCCACACCAGCTAACCTCATGGAAAACCTTTACTGAGAAAGAAACGGCGGCCATCATGAGGTCATCCATTCAGGAGCCCCAGCAGACCCCTGCCCACACCATACTTTCAATCTCGGCAATCAGTCCATAAGAAAAGAACTCACCAAGGTCCTCAACTCCTCTATTACCACAGCCCAATTTCCCCAGAAATGGAAACATGCCGACATGAAGCCGCTGCTGAAGAAACCATCCACAGACCCAGGAGAATCTAAGAACTAGCAACCCATCTCCCTGCTTCTTTTCCAGTCAAGGTCATCGAGAAAGTCATCAACATCCAGCTCAGTAGACATCTAGAGAACCACAGCCTTCTGGAATCCTCCCAATCCGACTTCAGGGCAAACCACAGCACCAAGACAGAGATAGCCGCATCCATGGACGACATCAGGATGCTGCTAGACCATGGAAAAACAGGCAGCCCTCATCCTCATCGAACTCTCAGCAACTTTCGACACCATATACCACTACACACTGATCAACAGACTCCACCAGATCAGAATCCAAGGAGCTGCTCTCAAGTGGGTCGCATCCTACCTCACAGGAAGATGCAGAAGGTCCTTACTCCTCACTCCCCAAGAGCATCAGCTGCAGTGTACCTCAAGGCTCATCCTTCCGCCTAAATCTCTTTGACATATACACAACACCCCTGGCCAACATTTTAAAGAGCCAAGAACTCAACATCATTTCCTATGCCTACAACACCTAACTCATCCTCTCCCTGACCAACGACCCCCAAGGACAAGTTCTAAAGATGCATGAAAAATGCGGCCATCTGGATGAAGAACAACTGACTCAAATTCAACACTTACAAGAAAGAAGTACTCATCTTAAGGAAAGGCAAGGATACCCTCTGGAACAATGAATGGTGGCCACCTGAGCTGGCCCAAATCCCCAAACCCACCAAATATGCCCACAACCTCTGCATCATCTCCGACAGCCAGCTATCCATAAAGAAGGAGGTCAGTGCAATCTCTTCCTCTTGCTTCCTTGCCCTCCGAATGCTCAGGAAGGTCTTTAGATGGCTCCCACCCAACACCAGGTGAACAGTCATGCAAGCTCTTGTCACCAACAGATTAGACTACGGCAACTCCCTAAACATAGGACTCACTGCCCAACCCATGACAAACCCGAACCTATTCAGAATACACCAGCAAGACTCATCCTTGACCTCTCCAGATGGACGCACATCACCACTCACCTCAAGAAACTCTACTGGCTTCCAGTTGCGAAGAGATAGCAGTTCAAGCTGCTCACCCATGCTTACAAGGCACTACACAATGAAGGACCGGCATACCTCAATGATCAAATGAATTCCCACCAACCTACCAGGAAACTCTGCTCTAAACCCCTCTCATTATCAGCTACCCAACGCATCTGTCGGACAAACAGTGGAGACAGCTTCTTCTCCCACCTGGCAACTAAGGCAAACTCCCACTGCACCTCAGAGCCTCACCATTACTCCAGCAGTTCAGGAAGGACCTCAAGACCTGGATCTTCAATCGATAGGAGAACAGGCATCATGAGCATGATCTCCAAGTGCCTCAGCACCCCCATGGGTGTTGCAGCCATGCTTTACAAATCCTGATTGATTGACAGAATTCACAGATTGGGAGGGCAAATAGAAAGCCAAATATAAACCTGCGTGCACAAGCTTCCAGAGTGGACAACTTGGTTGATAACTCAGCTTTGCTTGGATGGAGCAAGGAGACAAAAAGGAGAATAGACACAAAAATGTTTGAAATGCTGAAAATGCTTCTTAAACACAAAGCAATCAATGGAGTTCTTTACCTCAATATAAACCTTAAATGTGTATAGCACAATCTCTGGAAGGGAAATGAAAAGAACCTTCTTGTGAAGGGTATCTGCTTCCTCTAGAGAATTCAGACAAACTCAGTATAACCGTCATCTAAAGCAGTTCAGCACTGCAAAATGGTGCCTGCAGGATTTACATGTTGCATCCTTCTGTGGTTGTGATTGGATAGGTGAAAGGGGTCACTGGTCCAATGGGGGCCCTAGAAATCAAAGACTAAGGGGCATATTCTCAATGACTTATCACCGATTTATCTGCACTTTAGCGCCGCAAAAGTGGTGATAGATTTATCATCCTATCCTCAATCTGGCGAAAACTGCCAATATCGCCAGTTTTCCAGCAATAGCTGCTGCAAAAAACATTGCCACGGATGAGAGCGACAACTAACGCTAATGATATGCAGAGTAGGCGTTCCCATGCAAAAACACACAAAAAACACCACTTCGTGATATTCTCAATGACCAGCCAGCTCAGCGAAGCGATCCAAAAACAGGCGATAAGGCACGTTAGCAGCAGGGATTTACCACCTGCCTTTTACTGGTGTTAAGCAGGACGACAACCTGCTGTATGAAAGGGAGCCCAGCCCAGAGCCACATCTGAAGACCAACAGATTCCATTGAGCCAATGATCATGCAGCTTGGAGACCCAAGAGGACCCCAACTCCCACCGCCACCACCCCCAGGACTCCCCCCAGGACCACCTCCACGGACTACCACATAGGCAGCGCAGAACAAGACAGCAGATGTTCCTAAAATGCACCAGCCTTAGAGACTCAATGCCAGACGATGCCATTGCCCGCTACAGGCTCAAAAGGACAACCATCATCCGCATCCTGACCCACATTGCACACAGGCTGACGGTACCAACACAGCGGAGAACCAACATCCCTCCGCAGACAAATCTGCTGGCTGTGCTGCACCTGTTGGACTCTGGTACCTTCCAACCAACAACTGCCAGAGTTGGAAGAGTCTCACAGCCTGCCCTTTCAAACTTCATCACACATGTCTCGGATGCATGTCCACAAAAGCAACGAGGGGCCACTGTATCAGCACCACACGCCAGTTCCAATTTATAGTGTTCCTGTGCACCCAACCCCAACGCCAGCCGTTGCTTGATGCCTCTGTGCTCCGGATCCAAGATTGTAGTTACTGAAATGGGGGTGCGCAGGTTATGAAGTCCAGTAGTCAACAGTAGTGTAAATGCATTTCTTTATTACAAATACATAAATCAACAATGCGAAAAGCTCAGCCAACGCGTTCCATTCCCAACGGGGAACTTCATCAGGGCAACGTGTGGATTCAATTAACTGCATACGCTGCGGGAACTCCCCAATTCAATTCCATATTCCAAAAGTCAGTATTCAGCAACCTGTTGGATAAATGGTGACAATGGTCAAGCGTCCGTATAGTCACAAACGTAATCTTGTACAGTGTATTACACTTGGATAAACCGGAATGCTTACAGGTATGATAAATCCTGCATAAAAAGACCGTAACAGAAGTTTGTGTGGTCGTAACCTTCGTAGGAAAGAAAAGGAAGGTTGCGACCACACAAACTTCTGTTAAGGTCTTATGATGCAGGATTTATCATAACTGTAAACATCATGGTTTGTATCAGCTTGATACCCCTGCACCTTCACTTCCTCCACACTGTGCAGGAACAGCTGGACACCAAGCAAGGGAATTACACCATAGCTGGCTTCCCACACGTGTTGGGGGCAATTGACTGCACACATGTACAACTTGTGCCCCCTGCCAACACTGCACATAATCACTGCAACAGAAACCACACGCATTCCATCAATGTGCAGGCAAAAGGGGACCACCGGGGCCTGTTCACCAATTTCGTCGCAAACTTCCCAGTCAGTGTGCATGATTCCTACATCTTTCGCAAGTCCATCACCAACCAGCGCTTTGAGGATGGCACCAATGGAAATGCACTGCTCGTCGGTAAGTACCAACTGAACATACCACACATGTCAACTCCACCATCATAAAACTCACAACTGTGGGAATGCACACGTTACAAAATCACATACAACATGCCAATCAACATGACCAACTACCAGACACGACAACACAAGTAACTGTGGGGACTATCTTTGTGCCGGTTTGCTGGCGTGGTGACCTGTGTACCTGCTCCTTGACTCTTGGCGGTGTTCTTTGCCTCTCCTGCCTGGTGTGCTTGTGTCTCCCTCCCGCCACCGCGTCTGTCAATCTCGCGGCCGCGGTCTGGAGGGAGACTACATTACCCAGGCGCCCTTGCTCCCGAGCCCGGAGGCTCATGCCCACCACCCGCACCTGGAGGCGATTTAAACAACTTCCTGACCCTCGGCGGAGTGGGGACTATCTTTGTGCCGGTTTGCTGGCGTGGTGACCTGTGTACCTGCTCCTTGACTCTTGGCGGTGTTCTTTGCCTCTCCTGCCTGGTGTGCTCGTGTCTCCCTCCTGCCGCCGCGTCTGTCAATCTCGCGGCCGCGGTCTGGAGGGAGACTACATTACCCAGGTGCCCTTGCTCCCGAGCTCGGAGGCTCCCGCCCACCACCCGCACCTGGAGGCGATATAAACAACTTCCTGACCCCCCCGTCGTGGGACCGCGCGCGGGCAGCGCTGGGCTAAGCCCGGGCAAAGGGCGGGCCATCTGTGGCCATCAAGGGCCGGAAGAGGCCGGGCTGGGCCTACTCTTTGTGATCTGCGTCAAGACAAGGTATTGTGCTTAGTGGTGTTTGTTAGGTGTAACCATGGTGAAAAAGAAGACCACTGGAGCTAAACCAAATGGGGTGGTAGGGGCAACCCTGGACTCATATCTAGTCAGAGCTGCTAATGTCCTGACTGAAGAAATAGAAAGAACTGAAAGGCGCTTGTCGTTGGGGGTAGGGAATAAGACAACAGCCCTCATCCACGAGACCCTTGATACCCCAGACTTACAAACACAACAATCACCAGGCATTCCCAGGGATTTAGTCGATCTGCCAGAACTTATGACTTCCCCCCCAAACACTATTGAGCATTGTGTGTCCACCTCCCCAATTCATATCCAAGAGCCCCTGGTTGTAGAGGTCTCTCCCTCCCCCCTGGTTTCAATCCAGACAAGACGCACAAGAGCCGGGGGCCCGGCCCCCGCTTTACGATCTAAGAAACAGACTTCGGTACGAATTACTAAATCTGGCTCGGGCCCCAAGCCTCAGCCTCAGGTGGAGGTTTTATCTAACAAACTCTGGGCAGCAATAAAGAAAAAACTGGATGTTATACTGGCCCCCATTACTGACAGATTGATATCTATCAAAGATAGACTTTCTATATTGGAAGCGAAGCTTAGCGCCATGACAACAATTGTGCAACCTTCTACGCTGGTGTTGTCTGAAACAAGAATCCCTGACCAACCTCAGCGCTCTGTGCCTGTGTTAATGAAGGAAGCTCCCTCTAATGGTGATTATTTGCCCCTCTCAGCGGTGGCAGGCTCTTCCACTTACACTATGATTCCATCATCAACTATGCCTACCCAAAACTGCCAAATTGCTAATGTATATAATAACGAACTGCCCCTTATCCAGCCCACTCCTACTATGAATGTAAAAAAAACCTTTCCAGGGAAAGGGCTCCCGTTTGTCAGAGAGGCCATTCCTTTGGTTCTTGTTCTTGCCAATGCCCCCCATCTAAGACCAGGTCAAGCAGAGTCAACAACTGCGCTGATGGATAAAGCATTACATTGGCTTAGTAGGAACATGAACATTGGAGGAGTGGGTGGCCAACAACAACTGGCATGAGAAATTATAATGGCCAGACGTGTTCCATGGCTAGGAAATAACGAGAAAAAATTTGGGGGAGATTGTGTTGTCATTAATTTTGCTACTATGTATGTATTACCTAATGTTCTTGCCAACCTATTGCCACCTCAGAAAAGGGATTCTGGTATAATTCCACTTACATTGGAATTTTTTATCGGTAATTCCAGATCCCTAAGACGAAATGTGATGCTAAAATCATCTAATGGCCTAAATATAGTTACTGGTAGGAGGGCACTTTCAAGTTTTTCTAGTGATCTTAGGCTAGAAAATAGATTTATCGCCTTAACCGATCTGGAGGAATGTGATTGACATAGGGGGAGTGATAACTACCCTGTTCGAACACACCCCCATGAAAACATGCTGATCGGAGACAGAACTCTAGATGATACAATTGCTTGTACTAGTGCCCGAGTCTTTACGTATACCTCCACGAGTAACCAGCAAATATTGGCATCTGTTTGTAATAGGTCAAATGAACAAATGATCTCCTTTGGCAATATAATAAATAATTCTATGGCAGTAAATAGGCGAAAGCCCTTACAAAATACTCTTAATAGTGGTAGCAAAATATCCTTGATATCTTGGAACATTGCAGGTATTGTCCAGAAGATGTTGTCTCCAGACTGGGGCAACTTTATTGACAAATATGACATTTGTCTATTTCAGGAGTCTTGGGCTGTTGATCCTGTTTTTAGGGCTGGATACCTTAACTTTTACATCCCTGCAAAAAAAAACCCTAAAGGGCGTCCTGTAGGTGGCCTTGTGACCTGGGTTCGGCAAAACCTAGGCTGTTGTGTAGAACTGTTAAAATCCCCTGATCAAGATATTTTAGTGTTGAAATTTAGTAGGGCTAATGAGAGTACCCTTGCTATTTTTAATGTGTATGCTAGGGGCCAGAGGGGAGGACAAAGCTCAGAGACTATAACATCTCTGGACCTACAATTAGAAAATCTTCCCGTTCATATCATTCCCATTGTAGCAGGGGATTTTAACACTACATTTGAACCATTGGGTAACGAGGTGCAGGAGTTATCAATAGAACAGGACCTTAGATGGGGAATCCCAAGGCTTGATTTACCCCCTGTTAAAAGATGGTCAAATGTTGCAATCCAACTTAAGGCGTTGTGCCTCGAAAGAGGCCTCAGGGCTGCAAATGGTCGTACTAGATCAGATTCGAAAGGAGTAACTACCTTTGATAATGGGCGCTCTACTAGCCGTATCGACTATATATTGATTGATCTTAGGATATGGCATAGACTTGATGACATGAAGGTAACATGGCGGCTTGAAA
The DNA here is from genome assembly GCF_964204655.1 of Triturus cristatus. Taxonomy (NCBI): domain Eukaryota; kingdom Metazoa; phylum Chordata; class Amphibia; order Caudata; family Salamandridae; genus Triturus; species Triturus cristatus. Next base: position 795,724,707 of record NC_140587.1, on the reverse strand, counting down.
GTGATCACAATCCCCTATGTATTGATTTCTGGGCCACGATTAGGGAGGGAGACGTGACCCAAGCTGAGGGAATTATATCCTCGGATTTAGTGATCGCAAATGATAAACGCCATGTAAAATGGAACAAAATAGTTGAACATCCTGAAAAGTTGGAAGCCCTTAAAGCTGAAGTAGTTAAGAGCACCGACTTCCTTATGTCAAGAGTCTCTAGTGTAGAATTCCCACTAATTGTGATAGAAGCCCATACAAGTCTATTTGATAACTTGAAAACCTACTTCTTAAAAGATGTGAAGCCAGGGAGACAGGTTCCAAAAACCAACGACGCTAGATGGTTTAATACTTCATGTAGAGCAGCTCGCCAGAAGCTGAGTGAAGCATTAGGATCAAGAAACCACCTGGGGGTAAGAGGTGCAAGGGATCATTACAGGGATGTGCAAAAAAAAGCAAAAAAAGACTGGGACCAAGCATGGTGGCGGGATCTGAGAAGTGCCTGCGCAGCAAAGGATTCGAGAATTTTTGGGAGCATTGTCAACTGGGACAGGGGTGGGCGTCCGGACCCCCCCCAGAATAATGTTCCTCAGGCACAATGGGTTGAATTTTTTAGACTCCAGTACTATGGTAGCGCAACTGGGGAGGATCTACCATTACATTTGTTAAAGTTTTATTCTGGCACAGTGTTTTTTATCAAGGATGTTGAGGTAGCACTTGATTGTGTGGCAAGGGGCAGAGCTCCAGGTATGGATGGAATTCCGGCCGATGTATTTCTTAGTGATAAGCCAACCTGGTGCCAGTACATAGCCCTTCTTGCTAATGCAGTGGCTAATGGTGCTCCAGTGCCCCCATCTTGGAAAGGTGCTGAGATAATTCCTGTTTTTAAGAAAGGAGACAAATCCCTCCCCAGTAACTACAGGCCCATAAGTCGTATTGATTCAATACAAAAGGTTATGGGTTGTTTAGTGTTAGGAAAAGTACAGACCTGGGTTGAGGATGCTAACATTCTGTCCCCATTTCAAGCGGGATTTCGTTCCTGTACCAGCACCACAGACCAAATTTTTCGTTTTTTAACTATCTACTGGAGGAACGTGGTCCTGAATGGGGGGTCACTCTACGCTGTCTTCGTAGATCTTAAATCAGCGTTTGATCTGGTCCCTAGGAGGAAAATGTGGGGTGTGCTCGGTGACCTGGGGATGGCTCCGGAATTGATAACACTTCTCGCTCGCTTACATGAGGGCAATTTTGCAAAAGTTGGATGGGGGGCGCAGGGGGAGGTTACCGACTCCTTCCCTGTTGGGCGTGGTGTCCGACAGGGGTGTGTGTTGGCTCCTACCCTGTTCTCTTTGTACATCTACGGGGTAGTTGAGTACCTTTCGGTGACCCCCACTGATGCTCCCCTGTTGGCTGGCAACCATGTCCCAGTCCTCATGTTTGCGGACGATACTCTGCTCATCTCCAGGACATGAGCGGCCTCCAGAAGGCCATTAATGCATTTGGAGAATTTTGTTCTTTAAGAGGGCTAGAAATAAACACTTCAAAAACCAAGTTTATGACTTTTAGAGGCAGCATTTTATTAAATAATGTGCCCCTAGAACAGGTGAGTGTGTTTACGTACCTTGGTATCTCCCTCCAGAAGGACTTGGGTTGGAAACACCACTTGGATCTTACAGCTCTAAAACTACACCAGCATATAGGGTGTCTGACCAAGAAATATAAGTCCTCTTTTACAAAACCAGTCACCCCTGCCCTAGAAATTTATAACGCTAAAGCGGTGAGCTCGGCCCTCTATGGAGCTGAGCTCTGGGGATTTAACGATATAAAACAGCTAGCAAGATTAGAAAATACATTTTTGCGTAACCTTGCTAGCGTTCCACAAAGCACTCCTATGATCCCGCTTCACCTAGACCTAGGGAGGAAAAATATAGCGGACCTAGCAAAGTTACGGCCACTCCTCTATTGGAGACGTCTCTGGGTCACTCCGGAACTTGCGCAATATGCCCTGGGCTTTAAGGATGTGATCTTACGGGACTGCTTCCACAGAGTAGGCTGGCTAAAAGAGATCAGGTCCCTTCTTATTAAACTGGATCTAGAGACACTCTGGGACAACCCTGAGATGGCAGTCTTTCCATCAAAGGTGCAACTGAAACAGAAATACTGGGAAATGGTCTATGCATCTGTAGTTCATTCCAGTATCTCAACTAGCCTAACAGGTCGCTTTCTGGATTCTAAATCGTGGCCAGTGTGTGAGGCCTACTGGGATTTGATCGAGAGGCCCTTTGACCGAAAACTTTATATTCAGTTCAGGATAGGTAGTCTACCCATCAAGACCTTTACCTGTAAATGGGCTTCTAGAACTGATGACAAATGCCACTGCTGTATGGCAATGGCTGAGACCATTCCCCATGTATTTTTTGTTTGTCCGTTATATGCGGCCCCACGGCGGAGATGGCTGAAGCCGATTTGTATTTTGTTGGGTGCCCGGAGATGTGCTGTTGCGCTGAGAATCTTAGGGTCTGATTGTAGTCCTAGTATAGCTATAGCAGTTGCCAAATTCCTGGGCTGGTCCTGGATCATACGCACTCGCACTTTAAACAAAACTATTGCTGCAACCTAATCCTAAGATGTACTTTTTAAATATGATCTGCTTCACTGTGCTGTCTCTCTTCTTTTAACTGTTCCTAAGGTTTTTTAGATACATGACAGTATATGGAATTTAATTATTTTTTATCTTGCAATTTTAATGTATTATGTGTTATCTATTTATTATGTTGAGTGATATGTGTTGTATTTATGTGCTTTTATGACAAACTGTCGAAATAAAGCTTTTTGAATTGTAACTGTGGTAACCGTGGCCAGCCATGTAAACAAACCATCCACGGCATGGCACCGCTGCCACACAATTGCAGAATGTGGGGAGAGGTGGGAACCAAGTATGTGAGAAGGAGGCAAGTGACCCATCAATGAGAATGTACACAATGCCAAGTGTGGCGGAGATGTGCTGGACAGATTTCAGTATGCAGAGCACAGACATGTCCATGTTGACATATACTGCTGGTGTTTGTAGTGTTGTGGACAGTGGACACAAACAGGTAATCTCAGGCAGTGTGGCAGACCTTGGACATGTAGCTTTGTCGTCGTCCCAGAAAGAAATGAGCGGAGTGGCCTTGGCCGGCGTATGTTGTGAATAAATAGCCCAGGACTCTGGGTGTGGTTCAGTTCCGGGAAGGCCACCAAAGTTACTACTGCGTGTGTCTCTGTGTCTGCCATATCCTGTCCATAGGCCTACACACACGTGGCCGACCACCTTTAATGGCCAGATTTACACTGGAGACGAGGTGGCTACGTCCCAAGCCAACCTGCGCAAATCTCGTCATCCCATGCAGGGTCGTGTCTGCCAGGGCGCCGCCGTGACCAGTGGTGCCCGCGTGATACTGTGCGCCTGCTACACCCCAGCTCTGGTCCCCAGACCCGTCCACCGCCCAGAGATGACTGTCCGCCCCTGCGCACCCAGGACTCAATGCTCACCTGCCGCCCCCGGCGTGTCTCCAAGAAGGCCCACCACATGCTGGTGCAACATCCTCAGCCGATCGCTGGATTCCGTACCCCAGGCCCCCAGCGCACCCTGCGGCACCGCACCGCAGAATCATGTGTGTGCTGACTGCTGCCTTCGGTGTACACTGCGGTCCAGCAGGGCTCACACAAATCCAAACAAGTCCGTACCGCCAGGACGGCGCATCATCGCAGACTGCACACCCGCTCAGCTTTTCAGGCGTCCCTACCTCAGTGCACCGAAAGTCACCATCCCATGGTGGTAGGTCGGAGCTGGCCCCAGTGCATCAGATGCCACCAACTCTGTACACTGCAACTCATCATCCCATGGTGGTAGGCCCGTGCCGGCTGCAGTGCATTGGGTGCCACCAACTCTGTGCACCGCAAGTCATCGTCCCATGGTGGTAGGCCCGTGCCGGCTGCAGTGCATCGGGTGCCACCAACTCTGTGCACCGCAAGTTATCATCCCGTGGCGGTAGGCCCGTGCCGGCCGCAGTGCATTGGGTGCCACTAACCCAGTGCACCGCAAGTCATGCACCCTTTTTGATAGAGTCTTGTGGTGCAGACGCCATCATGTCACCTCCGGCAGTGGGGAATGTGATTGGTAGACCCCTTTTATTAGCAGGCTCACATGTCCTGTGATGCCTGTGCTGGATGGGTGTGGTATGAGTATAAACCAGCCCTCAAGGAGTGGCTGTGGCATGCTGGCAACTAGAAAAGTTATGAAGAAGGAGAGCACTCCGATACTTAAAGCTTACACTGCTTTTTGCTGCGAATTCTTAACAACGGTGCACCAGTTGTGTAGAAGTGTGTCCCCTTCTACCGTGGTTAAACTAGGTTATTGACAGGGTGAGGGCCTGTATAAAACTGTGCACTGTTCACAACGTGTTGACTGACACTGTAAGTTTTTTTACCCAGTTGTACATTTATTTTCAACTTTACATCTGGTAAATTATCTACTTAACCTTGCCATTCTGTACATAACAATTTTTCAAAGTTGTTTAAACACAAAACAATATAATCAGTATTGATTTCATAAACACCTGTTGTACAATGTCATGTATAATGTGCTTGTTGACATAAAACAATAAAGTTATTTGACATAAACAATTTCAAAGAAACATTTGGGTCAAAACCCAATCAATGCCCAATGCATTTCGGAACCTTGCGGTTCCTTCGTCAGGGGCCAATCTAAAGAAAGGAAACAAAGAACATTGTCTGAATAAATACTTATTTTTGGCTCGATCTCACTGTGTGTTCATATTACCCAAGTATCTGTGTGTTACCTGTGTTTATTTTTCTTTGGGTGGTGTGCTCTATAAATGACAAGAGGCAAAAAACAGGAAGAATCAGGTAGATTTTTGGCGATTTGGTTATAGTCACTCATAAAAGACTGGGTTCCACGGTGTACCCGGGCTTACCTGGGGAGTTTTAATCGTGTGTCTGTAACGATAAGACAAGGATCTGTGTTCAACACGAACAAAGATGTGATCACAAAGATATTATAAGAGTGGCGAGCATCCTAACATTATGGATCTCATAAAAACAAGGCTTACCGCAAATGCGAGATTCATACAAACTGTAACGACAAGAACAAATGCAGAGAAAGATGACGTGAGTACGCTAGAGGATTTACGGAAGAAGAAAAAACGATAACTTTCCAAAGCTTAATGACTAATACGGGTCTATTCTTACCGATTTCGACGATCGGAGTTTTGATAAACTGCAATACACCACCATAGAAGACGCGAGTGCGAATCCCCACGTTATTCGCGCTTAAACGTGAATAAAATCCGGAAGTGCCAAGTGCTACCGAGGAATAGAAGAGGGACTTCACAAAGGCAAAAGTATACTGCGCAGTAAAGGTCAGCGCCATCTTAAGGCGGTGATACGTGTATTCACGAGGTGGAGAAAAGTCAGGAAGATCATACATCAGACTACGACCGCGTGTCATATCACAGAAGAGTTGAAGATTCCTGAAATAAAGTTATGAGTCTGAATGTAACAAACGAAACTCACGTATGTGTATAGAAAATAGTCACAAATCCAGCATGAACATGAGACCGAGATCTCAGAATGTTATGCTCATAACCATTTGAGATTGAAACATTAACTACAGGAAGCGTAGTGTATGTGTCACAGTCACTATGACATATATTTAGGTGACATGGTGTACAATCAACCATGAGCCTCATGTATGGCATCTAAGCAAAGCAGTGCTAGGTTCTTAGAAAGACAGTTACTCATGATCAGCATAAGGTGAATGGTATAGAATGACAGATCTCGTTTAGTAAATCGCCTTGGTGTTTGTGTAGTACTAGTGCAGTCACTGGGTCAAAATCATAGTGGAATTTTCTGTCTGTGTAGAAGTTGAGTCTGTGCTGTGTGATAGGGTGATGATTTTAAATGAAACATGACATATCAAGCCTATCATTCAACCCCTTGGGAAGCATCTAGATATTTGATCCAATACACTTCTCTCTGCAAAAGTTTAAGATGGATGCTTACTCCATCTTGTGGCTTAATGTGTTCTATAATTTGGAACCTGATTTGAGATATTGAGTGGCTAGCCTCATGCCAGTGTTGAGCCAAAGGAGAGTTTTTGTTTTTGGTCCTGATCCTGCTTTTGTGCTCTGTGAGGCGTTCTTTGGCTTTGCGTTCAGTCTTTCCCACGTAAAGTTTACCGCATGGGCATTTGATTCCATATATGACGTTGGTAGTATTGCAATCGCTGGTGTGTCTAAGGGGAATCTCTTTTCCTGTTAATGGGTGTAACATGGTATTTCCCACGATAATATTGTTGCAATGCGAACAGTTTTGACATTTCATAGTGCCTTTATGGATGATTGTATTTTTGTGTCTTCTGGTGGCTGTGAGTAGTTCTCGGACATTTTGGCCTCTAGTGTAAGCATGCAGAGGCAGCTGTTGGAAAATGTTATTAAATTCCGGTTCGCTGGATAAAAGTTCCCATCGTGTGTTGATTATCTTTTTTATTGCTCTGGAACTCGTGGAAAATTTAGAAATGAAAACTGTGTTGGCTTTGTTTTCAGGCTTCATCGTTGTGAGTAGGTCACTGGGTGATTTTAGCAGGGCTCTTTGTTCACATAATTGTAGTGTTTTGGTAGGGTAACCTCGTTGTTGATATTTTTCTTTGTACTCAGTGATTTTAGCTGTGCAATCCTGTGTTTCTGAACAGATGCGCTTGATTCTAATAAATTGTGAGTACGGAAGATTGTTAATGAGGTTGCTTGGATGGAAGCTTGAGTGTAATAATGCATTATTGCGATCTGTTGGTTTGGTGTAAACTGTGGTTATCAATCCATTGCCAGTGGAATTTTTGGTGATGTTGACATCCAGGTATTGGATGGTTTGTTTGTGAATTTTGTGGGTAAATTGGATCCTTGGATTGTGAGAATTCAATGTGGTTATCATCTTTTCCAAAAGTTGTTCGGAGTTAGTCCAAACTAAGAAAATGTCATCAATATAACGACAATATGTATAGATGTTAGACCACCATAGGGGAGCATCCATAATGTGTTCTTGTTTGAACTGGCCATAAAGATGTTGGCGTACGAAGGGGCCCCAGGAAAACCCATAGAGGTACCCGACAACTGTGCATAGTAATTTCCGTCCCATTGGAAATAACTGTGGTGAAGACAAAAGTGCAAAAGTTGTAACAGAAACACTTTATCTGTGTCAATATCTTCTCTTTGTAGGATGGCCCATTCGACTGCCTCTAGACCTGTTGAGTGTGGAATCGAGGTGTAAAGTGCAACAACGTCTATTGTACATAGTAACCATGATGATTGGATGTTAAATTGTATAATGTCCAATTTTTGAAGAAAATTCGTGGTATCTCTGACATAAGACCACCAGTTTTGTACGAACTTTTGTAGATAGTAGTCCAAGTATTTGCCAATGGAGTCAAATATGGAACCGCAACCTGATACAATAGGCCTGAAATGTGGATTATTCAGAGACTTATGTATTTTAGGTAACATATATAGATGTGGTCTGCGTGGGTTCAAAGTAGTAAGAAATTGTTTCATGGATTCAAGACTAAGACTGCTTTTAACTAATGTGTGTTGCGCTGTGAAACGGATTGATTGGGCTGATAAGAGAGCGCGTTTGCGATCTCTGTATTGCACTATCTGTGGGGCTTTTATCGGGGTTGGGAGAAGTTTTTAATGAATTATGAACTGTGTGAACTGTGTGCAGCTTGAGGACAGTTACAGAATTTTAAAATATACGCACTTACCCGCACTTTAAAAATCTGATTCACTCTCGCGTTCGCGAGGGATAGAGCACCAGCAACGTTCGGCTGAGAAATTATTGTCCTCACTTCCGGGTGCCACCTCAGCGCCGCCATTTGTGTTGACGCTCTAGTGGTTCACTCGACACAGCAGACCCTCTATTTAGGAGGGGCCATGCAAGCGCGCAGCGCGCGCGCGCAGCGGGCGCGCCGATGGCGCGCCGGAGGCGCGCCAGAGGCAAGCCCGTCTGCGCCCGTCCGCGCCTCGGTCGCACCCAGCACCAGTCACGATGCGGGAATCGGGGTAAGATCTGTTAAATATACTAGGGAGCAACTATTGGTCATAAGGAAGAAGGTTAGTGGGGGGAAGAAAGTTACTGTGACACCACAGACCAGCCTGGTTCTTAAGTGTGGCCTGATTAACTGCAGGTCCTTGGCAAAACATCATCAGGAAGTCTTTAATATGGTGGAGGATCTGCACTTGGATGTGTTATTCCTCACGGAGACATGGTGCAGTAACGACTCCACGGTAGAACTAGGGCTTGCTTGCCCGGAGGGCTATAAGATCTTTCACAAGCCCCTTTTTACTGGACGGGGTGGAGGGGTCGGGGTGATGTTTAAGGATATCTGGGGCTTTGCCCCGTTTGAGGTGGATGAGGTGGCGGGTATCGAGCTACTGGGTTTCTCCCTACAAGAACAGAGAGGGAGGCTCCTTACAGGGATGGTCTGCTACAGACCCCCAAGTTCCAACACACAGTACCAAGCGCTCCTGGATGTTATTGCGGCCCAGTCACTAACTCACTCAAGAATGTTGCTCCTGGGGGATTTCAACATGTGGGAGAATGGTGCCTTAGATGGTCACCTAAGAGATCTCATGGAAACCTGTGAGAGTCTTAGCCTGCATCAGTTGGTCCAGCAACCTACCCATCAAGGAGGGCACACTCTGGATCTCCTGTTTGCTGATCTCAACGAAACTGAGGTGGTTAATATTCTACCCCAGACTTGGACCGATCATTCGCTGATCCAGTTTCGGATCTGTATACCTGATGGAAAAACCACTAGACCCCCACCGGTTACTCATCGTATGGGGAGAGAATGGGCAAAACTCATGAGGAGCAGGGCTGAGCCACTTTTTCAAAATTTGCCTCCTTTTGATCCGCATGAGTCAGTGGCCGTGAATTATCGTTTGTATCAGAATTATATCCTCGGTGTACTAGATCAGCATGTTCCTCTGAAACACCTGAAGGCCAGACTAAAACATTCTGCACCATGGTACACTGAAGAGCTGAGCATAAAACGTAGATCCTGTCGACAGGCGGAAAGGAAATGGCGCAGGCTCTATGCTGAGCAGGATAAAGTGGCCTATAAAAGGGTACAAGCTCAGTATAAAGAGTTAATGGCTAAGGCCAAGACGGACTTTTTCATCAACTCCATTCTGTCGGCACCAAATAGCACCAGAGCCCTTTTTAAGATCATTAGAGACCTCTCTAATCCCACTAGTGTGGGAACTAAAGTGGTCACGTCACAGGCGCTATGCGACAGAATCGCATCTCATTTCGAGGAGAAAATCGCAAAAATTGTAGGGGGGTTAAATATGTGTAGCCCCTCTCCTCTAAATGATAATGGACAAATGTCCCCGGAAGAACAAGGGATGGTAACCTCACTGGAGCATTTTATACCTCTCACTAATGAGTTGTTCAACAACTATGCACAGAATGTGAGGTCCGGGTCTCCATTAGACCCCCTAACCAATAAGATCTGGAAAGAGCATGCGTCGGCTCTGTTCCCTCGGCTGTGGCAGATATGTTGCCAATCTTTGGAGGAAGGGGTGGTGCCTGAAACCTGGAAGCTGGCAGTAGTTAGACCACTGCTAAAGAAACCCTCTCTGGACCCAGGAGATCCTGCTAGTTTCAGACCCATCTCTCTGCTGCCTTTTCCTATAAAGATTATTGAAAAGGTAGTGAGCAGATCTCTCTCTGGGTATCTGGAGGAGTTCCATCTCCTGGATAAGAGCCAGTTTGGCTTTAGACCAGGTCACGGAACGGAGACAGCCCTGGTCACGGTGCTGGATAACCTTCGGATGCGGGCTGACAGAGGCCTTTCGTCAGTTTTGGTCCTCTTAGACATGTCAGCCGCATTCGATACGGTAAACCACCAAATTCTGTTGAATAGGCTGGAGTATCTGGGAGTGAAGGGATGTGCCTTGAGATGGATACAATCCTATCTCACAGGGAGACAACAGGTGGTCTCTCTGCCCCCTTTTACCTCCGGTAAGACCTTGATGGAACATGGGGTTCCTCAGGGATCGGCTATCAGCCCGATCCTCTTCAACATTTATTTGCAGCCATTAATTCCTATTATCAAAGCGTATGGGATCGATCTTATTAACTACGCGGACGATACCCAACTAGTGTTCTCACTGGAGGGCAAAGGAGCTTTGAATATGGAAGATTTCCAAAAGTGTATGCGTCAGTCCTCGGACTGGCTCAGGGCGAACTCACTGCAATTCAACGGAGGCAAAACTGAGGTGCTCTACTGCCCCCCAGCGGGAGTAAGAGACTTGCCTTTTGAGTTCAGAATGGCCCCAGATGGGGAACCCACTGTTCCAGTGACAACGGTGCGGAATCTGGGGGTCATGTTTGACAATGATCTACAGATGGCCACTCAAGCTAAAAAAACAGTGGGAGTGTGCTGTGCTCTCATGAAAGCCCTACGGAAGATTCTACCTCTCCTGCCTGTGGAGAAAAGACCTGTGGTGGTTCGTAGTATCATCTTAAGTAGGTTGGACTACTGCAACTCTCTGTATCTAGGAGCTCCTTTTTACATCTATCAGAGTTTGCAGAGGGTCCAGTCTATGGCAGCCAAACTGGCACTGAATAGGAAACGTGGCTCCTCAACCACGCTGGCGCTTCAAGAACTTCATTGGCTTCCCATGGTGGAAAGGGCTAAATTTAAATCCCTGTGCATTGTCTACAGAGCGGCACACGGTCTTGGCCCTACCACTCTACAGGAGAAAATATCCTGGTACAAGCCTCAAAGGACTCTCCGTTCATCAAATGCCTTCTTGCTAAACACTGGTAGGATCAAGAAGGCCAGGATGGGAGGTAGGGCCTTTAGTATAGTGGATCCGCGACTTTGGAATGAACTCCCCCTGAATATTAGACAGGCTAACTCCTTGATGGATTTCAGGCGAAGTTTGAAGACCTGGCTCTTTCCCAGGGGAGGGCATATGGCCTCTGTGAGAAGTTGGCCTGGTATATGATGCTCACTAGTTAAAGTGATCACCTTGTACCATGCCAAGCAACCCTTATGGTGTGGTTGTAAGTCAACCTTTTCGGACTAGCTGCCCTAGTGGTAGCGTAGGCTAAGCAGTCTTTGAGGCTAAACTCGTGAAGCGTGTTAAGCCAGCTGTTTTACCAAATGCAACCCCCTTTTATACCAATGAAAGGACACCACACAGATATATATTCAAAATATATATGTATTTATTTCTCAAAGTAACCCCTAGTCTCTTTATGAGCACAGGAGCACAAATCGTCAAACAAGATTATCACAGAATACACAGAAGTTGCACGTTATATGGATAGGCCCTGGTGGCCACTCAAACCATATACTAAAATAGTGGTATAAGTACCACGAACAGAAAAGGGAAAAGGCCTAGGGCCTCTAGAATCGCTGGGCCTACAAGGAGCTAACGTCAGTTAGTGACCAGGAGGTCCACGGGTGGCGTGTGCAGAGCAAATAGTCACACGCGTGCTCCCATAGGTTTCAATGGGTGCGTAAAAAGTACAAAGTTACTGCAAAGGAGATCTTCCGGGTTGACTAGGAACTTAAGATTTGGAACACAGGCACTAGAGATGTATTACTACACATGGGCACCGGAGTACCAGCTTTACCTCACCCACAGGAAGCGGGTGCATAGGCCTCAAAGTGCGTCGGGTTTCTTCTATCTGTTCCGTGGAGCTTGAAGACAAAGATGCTGCAGGCGGTCGGTCCGGGAGAGATGCAGTGGATCCAAGAGTGGATCGGAGATGTTGAAGACCTGTAAGCAGAGGGGACAGTGTTCACAGTCACTAGCCAGTGACCAGCGTGGCACCAGGTGGGTACCAGGCGATGTCGGGTGCAAACAGGTGATGAGGGGTAGCTTGTCTCCGCAGCCACGTGGTCCCTGAAGGTTGACGACGTCCAGGAGTCGGCTCACGAGCTGTCCCACGCAGGCTCTCGCTGTCGGCGGTGTCGGCGACTTGATCGAAGCAAACAAGCCTTGGCAAAAGCAATTGCAGGAGGATTCGGAAATCAGCTGTTGGTTCTGACCAGCAAGGTCAGAGGGATTGCTCCTTTGGAGGGGAGCAAGGGCCAGTCTGGAGCAACCAGACCAGCAGTGTTTGTCGTAGATTTCGTCACCAAGATGGCCACTAGCCAGCGGGCCAGCAACCGGTTAGGCGCGTCGAGTGGCAAAATACAGAAGGGCCCCACGCAGATCGTGGAGATGCTGGAGGGCTCACCTTTGGTGCAGATGCTGCTCGAGGGTTGGGCTTCTCAGGACCCAAAGCACAACTTGGAGGGAGCCTCGGTTGTTGCACTTGTCAGCTTGTCGTAGTCGTTCCAAGATGGCTGGCTCCACGTGTCTCGGTGCCTCCACGGGTCTCCTCTTTTCAGGGACTGTGGATCGGGCGGTGAGAGGTCTGGAGGTCCAGGTCTTGTCAGTCTCTGGGCTCGGGCTCTGGCGGGAGGCGGCGGCAAAGCGGACGTTGATTCGCTGGATGGTGCTTGCGTTAGCAAGGTGGTCACTCCCTGACCACAGGGGAGATTTTCTTCAGTCTTCTGTGCAGCAGAATGTCGAAGTTCCCGTCTTCTTCTTAGTTTCAAGTTGATTCCAGGATGTCTGAAGTCTTAGGACACAGCTCCTACCTTTAAGCGGATTCTAGGGGCCGGACTACCTGCTAGGTCCCTCCCTAAGGGTGGGACCAGGAAGGGGGGTGGTTACACCCCCAATCCTTTGTCCAGCTCGCCCCAGGCCCGGGACTGGTGTGCCCCAGGACCGGTTTGAACTGGCATATGCACCGAGGCTCCTTGTGAGCCACAGGCATGTCTGGTTTCTTTCAAGCCCTACCTGACCAATACACAAAATCCTGTCTGGGGTGGTGCATGCACCTCCCCTGGCAGGAAACCCTTTGTCCACACCTCCCAAGCTGGAAGGACTCCCAGCAGCAGGAGGGCAGACTTGTGTCTGTGGTGGCAGCATCCATTTTGTGGAGCTGAGGCTATGTCTGATTTTACCCGGGTTTCAGGCACTGTACATGTCGTGTCCCTCTAGAAGGGTGGAATGCTAACCCCGTCGCCAGAATTGGCGAGGGGTTAGTATTCCAATTCGTATGACACCTTACTCGACATGTTTTGATAAAGCCAAACCAAAGATAGCATTTAACCGCGAGGTTCATAATGCACTTAAGAGTATATGGTATGACGATATCTGGAAACAGTAGGAGGAAGTTGTTCCGACCACTGCAGACAGGCTCAGCTCATGCCAGAGCACCATCTCACATGGAACCAAGCACTCTGCCTTCAGGATTGTTAAGGCCTGCCATAGGAGTGACTTATAGGTTACCAGGTGTCCCATTTAAGGTTAGGTATAGGTATACTACACCTAAGTAAGAGGTGATTACACCAACTTACCCCAGCTGAGTGATCAGCCAGTTGTGTCAGATTGTTAGGCCAAGCCTGGGGTGGCATAATACATGCTTCAGCCCTTGGCAGGCCTTGGGTACACCAATGCCCTGGGTACCTAGTGTACACTGGTACAGGGGCTGACAGGGTGATCCAACCAATTGGGTATGTACCTAGGGTACATGGAGTCCATTTTAAAGAGAGAACAGCCAGGCTGAGATCCTGAATGGCAGGATCTCAGGCCAACTAAGTCGAAAAACCAGCTAGACACTAGGCAAAAATTTGGGGGTAACCATAGTCAGATATCCACCTTCCTACAGCCTCCTAATCTCCCATTTCCTTGATCGGTATCCGCCATCTATCTTCCTTTGTTCCTTCTGTCACTGCTGCTACACACTATGTTAGTTCAGAAGTTTTTCTCCATCACAGTCCGAGCGCCAAGATACCCGTTGGGTGATAGTTGCGCGGTATAAGTTCAATTACAAATACAAATACAAATACAAATGGATTCATCTATCCAGCCCATGGAAACGGCGTTTTGTAAGATGTTTTGTAAGATGGCTTCAAGTTGCGTCGTTGGATCTGATTGTAGTTGTAAGTATGTATCTTGATCCATTACATGATTGTTGACTTGTTGTTGGTAAAAGTCAGTATCCATGATCACTATTGCTCCTCCCTTATCAGCTGGTTGGATAGTGATTAGGGGGTTGCTGGCTATAGTCTTAAGGGTAATTCTTTCTTTTTTCATCAGGTTTTGGTGCTTATTTTTGGTTAAATTCAGATTTTGTAGGTCTTTTTTCACCATGATCTCAAAGGTGTCTAGCATTTTATGTGAGACGGGAGCTTGAAAGGTGCTTCTGGGTTTAAACCTAGATGATGCTGAAGTGTCTGGACTTGCCTCTTGGGTCACCACATTCGAGAAGAAATGGCGCAAACGTAATGTGCGCATAAATTTGTATAAGGTCACTTCGACTTCAAGGCTATTCGTGTGGTTGGTCGGAACAAAAGACAGACCTTTGTTCAAAACAGCTCTTTGGTGTGGTGTGATGATAGTGGAAGAAATATTGATGATTAGGGAATGTTCTTCCCGCTGCGTAACGATTTTCCTCCCCTTTCCTCGCCTGGTCGGTCTCTTATGTTTTGTTTCTCTGAATGTTGAATGGGTGGTAGACCCTGATCCGGAGCCTGTGACAAAAAAGATGTCGCCCTCGATCTTGTTGAGTTGTCACTGGTTTCCAGTGTCGAAATTTGTTGGCTGGAGGATGATGTCCCTGGTTGAATTGGTGTTCTAGATGCTGAAATATCCTTATCCGATACCAGACTTTCTTCTGATGAGTGAGTGGCTGGTTTACGAGGTTCAAATCTTTTACGTGCGTAAATGTCAGCCCAGGTGTATACCTCGTTCAATTTATAATCGATGGTATCTCTCCGATATTTTCTGAGTTTCCCTTCTTGGAGTTCTTTGCTGTATTTGTCTAGTTTAAGGTTTATACCTTCCAGGTTAATTCTCCATGTGTCGTGTTCCATTCTAAGCTCAAGTTCCCCCTTCAGAGTGGATATTTCTGTTTCAAGATCTTTGATGGATTTTGAGAGTTCCTCTATAATGAGTAGGATCAGGTCCAACGAACATTTGTTGAGTATTGAGTACCATTTTTCCATAAAGATTGGATTAAGATGAAATCGGAATAACATTGGTCTAATTGAAAGCCGAAGTCCTCTTGGTATCCGTTTGACTTTGTGATATTGCACCAATGTAGATGCGTGCATTTGTTGGTTCAGTTGACGTCTGGTAATATATTCGAGTTGTTTGAGTTGTTGTGAGATAGAGCCACTGTCATCCCATGGTGGTAGGCCCGTGCCGGCTGCAGTGCTTTGGGTGCCACCAACTCTGTGCACCGCAAGTCATCGTCCCATGGTGGTAGGCCCGTGCCGGCTGCAGTGCATCGGGTGCCACCAACTCTGTGCACCGCAAGTCATCATCCCGTGGCGGTAGGCCCGTGCCGGCCGCAGTACATTGGGTGCCACTAACCCAGTGCACCGCAAGTCATGCACCCTTTTTGATAGAGTCTTGTGGTGCAGACGCCATCATGTCACCTCCGGCAGTGGGGAATGTGATTGGTAGACCCCTTTTATTAGCAGGCTCACATGTCCTGTGATGCGTGTGCTGGATGGGTGTGGTATGAGTATAAACCAGCCCTCAAGGAGTGGCTGTGGCATGCTGGCAACTAGACCAGTGATCAGCAGATCACTACAGGGAGTGGGACATATAGGTTTGGCGTCCCCACCTGTAAGCGTAAGTGGAGTGGGCTGGGCGTACGCCAGTCCAGCTTAGGGGTGTGAACAATGAGCCCAGTGCTCTGGGTGGGGTTCAGTTCTGGGCAGGACAAGAAAGCCACAACATGAGCAACATGGACGTAAGGGGGAATCACTGACCCTACATTCATCCATACTTTCATACTTGAATGATCATAGATATGACACATCTGTGTGAATTTTAATGTTTTATTCACATTCAGTGGAGTGTTGAAGCTGGAGCAGTACAGGGCCATGCAAACCCCACTTTACATTGTTGCCCCATGGAGGGCAAGCCAGAGTCCTTTAGGGAATGACAAGTTCATAGGAAGAGGAAGAGTTCAGTCCGCAGTCTGATTGCTGTGTCATTGGTAACCAAACAGAATATGGCAGTCCATGTCGAGGTCCAAGGTGAGTGTCGCAGAGTGTATCGGGGACAGTGGGAGGTGATGATGCAGAGGGCAGAACTAAGCAGAAACAGGCCATATGGCGGAGATGAATGCACACCTTCCTTCTTACCACTAAGGCAGAATCATCCGCATCTTCGTCCTCCAATGAATCATGTGCCTCACATGTGGGTGGTGGGGTTTTGTCTGCAGCAATGTGTGGCACTGACAAATCAGGGGCTGGAGGTGGAATGTCTGCCGCACTGTGTGGCAGTGACACATCATGGCCAGAGTTGGATTGTCTGTCGCACTGTGAGGCACTTACACTTCAGGGGGCGGAGATGTGGATGGAGTAGTAGCAGCAGCATTCATCTGCGCCACGCCTTGTGGCAGCAATGCCATGATGAGGGTCTGACGGGAATGGAAGATCCCAGCTACATCTCGCTGGTGTGCAGCCGTGGCAGCCATTCTTTCCTCCTGCATCCGCTCCATGTTCTCCATGTTCCTCCGCATGTGCCCCAACTGCCGGCTGACATCGCTAGAGTCACTCTGACTAGACAGTTGTTCTTGTCTCAGAGTCAGGACTCCAGCGATGTCAGCCATGGATCATTGGAGAGCATGGAGCGGACTGTGGGTGTCTGTTAGGGACTGTAAATGGTCCCCGATGGGACTTAGACACCCACATATGGCATCTAGTTTGGCTGTCATGAGGTCGAACCTCACCCGCACCTGATCAGCCATCTTCTATTGGCACCCTAACAAACGTCGTTGGAAGGCCATGTGTTTTTCGTGTGGGTCCTGGGAGACATCCGTGGGTGCTTCCTGCTGTGTGGTCTGTGCAGGGGATGAGGTCTCCTCGATGCAGTTGGGCTGCCCTGCTCCTGGAGGTGAGGTGCCGAAGCTGTCCATGAGCTTTCGGAGGGCATGGGAGTCAAAGGTGTGGAGGTCCTCTTCGTCATCAGTGAAGAGATGTTCAGTTTGTCCTGTAGGAGGTGTTGACTCTCCCTCTGCAATGTGAAGGGGAGATGCAGTTTAAAATCGTGTTCACATGTATGTTGATGCATTGTAAAAGTTTACATACAGACTGCATGACAATGTACATTGTGACTGTTTGGGAGGAGCTGCCTATTTGATGCGAGACAGTGGACATTTCGACAACATCACAGATGTGTGTTTGTACTTGTACATTGTCATCTCAAATTTCCCTGCTATGCCAAATGTGATTGGCCAGTTTCTACACACAAGCGGCACCAGTTGTGTCCTCTGTTCTATTGTGAATGTGTTGCAGTTTGTACCACATTGTTGTCAATGTTGATGTGCTCTGAATGTTATGTGTTTGTGCTGCATTTTGGGCGAATCGCCCCTGCAGCTCTGATTTTGCTGCCCCTTATCCCTTTCAGGTGGTGTGCCTTTGACGTCTGTGCTTATACAGTGCTGAAATGTTGCATACTTGGGTAAATTGGGCTCTTGGTGGGAGTTGGGACTCTGTGGCATGGATTGTCCGCAGATGTGTTGTTGATGTCAGGGGTTGTTTGTGCACGTGGATGTGTCAGAGTGTGACCTGCTCCTTTACCGATGTGGTCCCCACTCAGCCACCTCAGTGTCGTGGCGTGCAACATGTCATGATATATTGACTGCAGCCATGCTATTCGTCATGCAGTGTCACTTGCATTGTCAGTGTGGCTTACAGACACACCGCTTTGCTGGATTTGGCACATGTGCATGGGTTGGTTGTGAGATTGGTGGTGTGTGGGACGGGCCCCCGCTGGGCCCATAGTCAACAGGGGCCTACTTGCTGTTTCTAGGTTTACTGCAGTGTGCCAAGGGGATCAGAGTCATTGTGGGTGTGCACTGTGCTATATTTAATTGCGCATGTGTGCCATGGTGCCCATCTCCCCCTGTACCGCCAGTCCCTGGCCATTACTCACCCTGTTGCAGTTGTATCAGGTCAGGTTGAGCAGTGTCCGGTCCCCCAACTCCTGCCACCGTCTCCACACTGAAGACTGTGGACACCATTTCCTCCATCTCATCCAGCTCTCCTCCTGCGACGCTGGACTCCCACAATCCAGTCTGCATTGCTGCCTTCTGGTTGTTGCCGAGTTTATGCTTGGTTTTGTGCTTCACATCATTCCAGCGCCTCTTGACCTCTTCCATTGTCCTCCTCAGCACTCCGACTGCATTCACCTTGTCCGTGATGGACTGCCATATTCTGTTTTTTGTTGCCAATGACACAGTGGAGGTGACGAGCAGTAGTTGATGGTGTTCTATCACCTCCATTATCAGCATCCTGTTGTCCTGGCGACTGAACCGTGTCTTCCTCTCCTTGCCCTTCCCTGACCCCGAGGTCCCAGGCTGGTCCTCAGTTGGGCTTGTGGGGTTCTGGTTGTCCTCTGTACTTGCTCCTGCTACCTCCATTGTGCTTCACAGTTGTTTTGGTTTTGTTTGTGTTTTTTTCTGCTTTTATGTGATTTTTCCCGCCTGACGTGTGTGAATTGCAGGCCTGGCGCAGCTTATCGCTGATTTTTTTATCGCGGTTGGGCCCTTTGCCACTTTTTTCACGTTCAGCTTTTGATTTTTATCGCCATTCCAGTAATTTTATCGCGGACATTTGATGCGTTATCGGGAAACTATCGCATGTTACCGCCGTATTAAGAATACAACGTTAACACAGAGTTATTTTCCCGCGATAAGAAAAATTGCGCTCACCTATTTTGGCGATGATTATCACACGTTCTTGAGAATTTCCCCCTGAGAGGGCTAATGGAAGTCAAAATCTAAATCCTAATACACAAAGCTTCTTGAGTGGAGTCCTGTTGCTATGGAAACCCTGTGTGCCTTAGTGGGGGCGGGGGGAGTAAAGACGTTAATAGATGCAACACTGTTCCAGGTGCTCAAAAACCTGTAAAATACAAGTCAATCAATACAAAATGTATTTTTACTATAAAATACTCTCTAAATTGATTGCAGAAAAATCCCTACGAGGCACTTAAAGAAAAACTCTTTAAAGTTGTACCTGCTTCCTCTAGATTGTGCAGCTAAACTCATTACAGCAGTCCTTTGCAGAATGCCACCACCCACAAATGTGTGCACTTTTGTTGTAGTTGTAATGTGTTGTATTAACATTTTTCTGCTGCGTTTTTACAATGTGATGTTGTATTGTAGTATGGTGGTCGTGTTGAGTTCTGCTTTTACTGTTTTGCTGTGTTGCACTCGGTTATGTTTTAATTGTGTTGCGACGTTGTGTGTGCATGTTATTATGTTATGCTCTATTTTTACCTTAGATATGTCATTAAATGAAGCTACATTTCCAGCAGAAAGCAACAACGCGTTTAAAGGTCCTAGGGCAAGCAACCATTTACAACTGCAAAGGTGGTAAAATAGCCCTGCTTCAGCTCTCCAATTATTTAAGATATCAGTCAGCCTAAAACTGTGTCAAATATATTTTTTGAATAGCTATAAATTACTTTTTTCTGAAAAGAAAATGTTGCAATTTGCCATTGATAGTATCTCTCTCTCTCTCTCCCCACCCCTCTCGCTCTCCCGAGCTATATCGTTTTATCGTTTTATAATTTATGCTAGAGCACTGTATTCGGCTGGCATTTTAGGCTGAACTTTATCTTGACCAATACGTCAGTGCTCAGAACAGCATACTCAAACTGCACTGTTCGAAGAAATGAAAAAGAATGAAAAAAATGTAAGTTATTTATTTATGACTGCAATATGGAGCTGGGTGCTGCTAAGGCCAAATCTGAGCAAATGCAAGCTGACTAATCATTACCAAGAAAGAATAGGGTAAAAGGGGCAGGAGGAGAAGTGGAACAATTGGAGAAACAAATAATAGCAAAAAAGGGACTATATTAAGAAAACCTTTGTTGCACAATATTGTTCCAGGTTATTCTCAAACTTTCTAAAGTAATATTAAGGTCTGAGAGAATCGTGATCCAAGTCCATCACCTTGCTCGTTAAATGTTCTTCCTCCATGTCTGAAGTAATTCCTGTCCGTGCTCACCCTTGTAATAAAGGCGCAGAGAAAAGCTCCCACAGAATGGTATCAGAATGTTATTGTCAGATTATCCTCTGACACAAATAGTTTGTTCCAAATATGTTTTACACAAATGTTGGCCTTTGGAGCTAATATTAGAAAATATAAATCCAAAGGTACAAATTCGTTTAGGCTGTTTTTAGGACACAGATTTATACTAGAAGATATTCTGATAAACTACCAATGCTGACCGATACACAGTGATTGATTTTAGACTGAACGTAAATTGGTACACTGATCCCTACATCACACTGCATTAAACAAAGATTTTTGAATTACATTCTTCCGCCAATGGAATTCATTTTAGTAAAGGGGTGATGTGGTCTTTTTTCACTATGTTTTGGGTGAATACATTTATTATACTGGCTGTAATTTGTTGATACTGTTTTGTGGAACGGGTGAGCAAACTGAATTTCAGGTGTCCAATTTCGGTTTAGTGATTGATCTGGTGAGTTCTGTTCTATAGGAAAGTGAAAGTTGCATGTGGCTGAATAGCAATTGTGTTTGTTATATTATTTCTTCCATCTTAACATAGAAGGAAAGATTGCTGTCAAAAAATGCCTGATATGTTGCTGACTGTAGCTTATCGATGGCCAAGTACTGGTAGACCTGATATGAGGTAAATTTGAAGAACCTTTCCATTTGAATGGTTGAATGTTGAGCTGTTTCTGTTTCTCGAAACTGAGGTACTACTTTTCTGTAACATTGACAGTGGCTCTTCTTCTATTTCCTGTTGGATAAGGTTGAGCCATTGCTTGACTGCACTGCATATATGACATTTGAATCAAACACTCCAGTGCAGATAGTGGCGTAGCTTAGAGTTAACCTATGTTGACATCATTGACAGTGTTGAATGGAAGGAAAGAGAGAGAGAGTACCATTGCCTATAAGTTTAACTTGGAAACAACAACCATTGAAACACCAGGATTTGAACACATAACTAACCCTGGGCGTAGTTCGCAAAGTAGCACTACGCGAAGCTACTCAAAGTGCACTTCGCACTACGCGAGCTACGCGTAGCACTTCGTGAACTGCGTAGTACCCTGTTCGCACTGTGCAAGATGCTGTTTTCAATGATTGCACAGTATGGACAAGCATCCGGCACTGTGCAATCATTGAAAACGGCATCTTGCACAGTGCGAGCTGTAGTTTTCTGCTGCTCGAGTAGATTTTTACTCGAGCGGCAGCTTTCTCAACGCGGACTGGTAGTTTCTCATCGCGAGCAGTCGAGAGCATACGCGACCACTCGCAATGAGAAACCTGACCTCCTCGCGTTGAGAATCTCGCAGGGATGTTTATTTTCCACGCTCGCGATCGGCAACTTGATGTCGCTGATCGTGAACAAGGAAAAAGTCTCGCCGGGATGTCATTTTGCTTGCTCGCGGTCGCCAACTTCATGTTGAGGACCGCGAGCAAGCAAAAAATGACCGCTGCACTACGCAAAGCTACTCTACGCATGTTTGCACTGTGCTACGTGCAATTCGCGTAGTGCGAAGTAGTGCAAACTATGCAAACTACGCGAGCGTAGCGTAGTGCTTTGCCCAGGCTTACACATAACCTTTGATGTAAGAGTCAGAGACCCTAACCACTAGGCCACAGTTACCCATAAATAGTCTGCACGAAAACATATATATGACATTTAAATAAATCACTCAAGTGTAGATAGTGCCGTAGGTTAGAGTTCACCTATGTTGACATCATTTACAGTATTGAATGGAAGGAAAGAGGGAGAGAGAGAGAAAAAAAGAAAGCAAGACAGAGGGAAAGAAAAGATTTGTATTCTTTGGGGTAAGACATACTTGCAAAGAGAGATAGTTAAAGAAGGAGAAATGAAACATTTATCCCAACATTTATCGGAGAAAGTACAATAGCCTATAACTTTAATTCAGAGACCACAACCATTGAAACACCACAAAATATTTTCCAACATTTATCAGAGAAAGTCTGCAACCTTAACCACTAGGCCGTAGTGACACCTGAGTACGCTGCACAAAAACATATATATGACATACGAATCAAACACTCCAGCATGTGCAGTGATGTAGGCTAGAGTTCACCCATGTTGACATCATTGACAGTGTTGAATGGAAGGATAGAGGGAGAGAGAGAGAGACAAAAAAAGCGAGATGAAAAATATTTTTCATCTTTTATCAAAGAAAGTACCATAGCCTATAAGTTAAGCCAGAAACCACAGCCATTGAAACAGAAGGATTTGAGCACATAAACTTTGTAATAAGAGGCAGAGACCTCAACCACTAGGCCACAGTGACTCATGAGTAGTCAGCACAAAAACGTATATATGGCATTCGAATCAAACTTTCCAGTGTAGAGTTCACCTATGTTGACATCATTGACAGTGTTGAATGGAAGGAAAGAGGGAGAGAGAGAGAGAGAAAAAAAAGCGAGACAGAGGGAGAGAAAAGATTTTTATTCTTTGGGGTAAGACATACTTGTATATGAGAGAAAGTAAAAGAAGGATAAATTAAAAATATTTTCCATCTTTAATCAGAGTAAGATATAATGCCTATAATTTTAACTCAGAATTCACAACCATTAAAAGACTAGGATTTGAACACATAACCTATGGACGAAGATTCAGAGACTCTTTACAAGTATATCTTACCCCAAAGTTACGGTCTCGGATGCTTACTCCAAAGGTTACGTGTTCAAATACTGGTGTTTTGATGGTTGTGGTTTCTGAGTTAAAATTATAGGCTATTGTACTTTCTCTGATAAATGTTGTAAAATAGTTTTAATTTCTCCTTCTTGGACTATCTCTTTTCACTAGTATGTCTTACCCCAAATAATACAAATCTTTTCTCTCCCTCTGTCTGGGTTTCTTTTTTCCTCTCTCTCCCTCTCCCTTTTTTCTTCCATTCAACACTGTCAATGATTTCAACATAGGTGAACTCTACACTGGAGTGTTTGATTTTAATGTCATATATGAGTTTTCGTGCAGTTTACTTTTCAGTCAGTCTGGCCTAGTTTTTAAGGTCTCTGACTCTTACTCCAAAGGTTTTGTGTTCAAATCCTGGTGTTTCAATGGTTGTGGTTGCTGAGTTAACATTAAAGGCTATTGTACTTTCTGTGATAAATGTTGGAAAATATTTTTCATTTCTCCTTTGACTATATCTCTTTACAAGAATGTCTTACCCCAAAGAATAGAAATGTTCCAAAGTGACAAATACATGATCCTACATTGTCTCTGATGGGAACAATAGATTTAGCAGTTGCTCGATCAATTCTGTTGGCGGTAATCACTATAGACGCCGCCAAGGCATTTGATTGTGTTAGCTGGGGGTTTCTATGAGCTGTTTTAGATACCATGGGCTTTAGTCTGTATTTTATAAGGGCAATGCAAAAGTTGTATCTGCACCCCACGGACAATATTCTTATAAATGGCTCTCTGACAAGGAGCTTTGATATCCATAAAGGGACTAGGCAGGGTTGCCCTCTGTCTCCATTCCTTTTTGACTTATGTATAGAACCCCTGGCATACCTGTGGATAGCTGATGATCAAAGTATCCCCATACACCAGCTCCCTTCACATAGTAAAATTGCATTATATGCAGATGACCTGATAATATATCCTTCTGACCCGGCCAAACAATAATTAGAATGTAACAATTGACAAATGAATACGGGGTCTTTTCAGGTTACTTAATAAACTTATCAGAGACAGAAGTAATGTGTTGGAATATGGAGGAATGGGGTGGCAGAAGATGTAAAGAGATGAGATATCTGGGGATCATTATCACAGTTAAAATCAAAGAGATTCCTTCTCGTAATTTGAAACGAGTTATAAAGGAGGTGGAGAAGCAACTAACTAGGTGGAAGAAAATGCCTTTGACTATTTATGGGAGAATAAATTTGATAAAAGTATCTGTTCTACCAAAGGTAACATACCTTTTTAATGGTATACCTCTCAGTTTTTCCAAAGACGAAATAAATAAAATCCAGGGTAAAATATCGAGCTTCATTTGGGCATCCCTGGGGGGGGTGCGCCTTTCTTGGAAAAAATTACGGAACAGCCTTAAAAAGGGTGGGTTAGCACTGCCAGACCTTAAACTTTACTGCTTGGCCTTCCAATTCAAAAACATCCGCATGCTGGTAGGGGAGCCCATTAGCAGTACATGGGGGGTTAATACTGAGAGAAATGGTTAAAGAATTGAGTCCAAAGGCATTTTTATACAAATTTGGAGGTCGGCTTTTTTAAAAAAAATTGAGGCTAAAAGTCTTAAAATCTGCATTGAAATTGTGGCTCACAGTGAGTACAAAAGATCGGTTACTTTTCAGATTTTTCTCTATTTTGGGAATCCCCTGGAACACCAGAGTGTATGAAAGACGCTTTGAGTTTGCCATTAAAACAGTCAGGGATAACAAATTGGGGAGATCTGTTAACAGCAATTGGAATGACTCCCTGGGAGGCACTAAACAACAGGACAGGTAATAAGCTATCCAGCTTCAAGTACTTGCAGCTCACCTCATGGTCCTTCACTGCTGCAGAGGAGGTGGGGTGCAGGTGGGATGTTGACGTCTCACTACAGGATACAAACCCAGGCACTAAAGAAGTAGCAAAATGGTATGGACAGTTCTTGGAGGCGGTAGAAGATAAACTGAAGGCCCCCTTGGATATCTGAGGAAGTACGCTACAGGAAGGCTGTATACAATCTTTGTGGATGGAACCCTTGAAAATCTTATATGCTAGTGTATCTCCGGCTAATTTTAAACGTAATAATTTTTTTGTCATCCACAGGCTATATTGGACCCCACTAAGATTAGCTAAGTTCGTGTTTTAACCGGTTCCCAGCTGTAAGAGGTGCAATCTTTTAAGGGCCAACGATGTCCATGTTTTCATCACCTGCCCAGGTATTCCAGAATTCTGGAAGAATGTTGAAATCACTATAAGGGCAATTATAGCAGAGAACATTGTTTTGACCGAAACACTGGTGCTTCTTGGTGTAGATATGCCTTTCGACAGGCTCTGAGCAGCAAGCAAAGGGGCTTAATATTTTGCTTGTTGCTTTTGGGAAGTAGAGAGATATGTAAAAGGAGGTTAGACGCCTTGCCACCCCATCCGGCAGCCTGGTTAAATACAGTAAATTGGACATGTAAATCAGATATTAAATGTAACCCACATAGGCCAAAAGAGTTTAGGGCGGATTACTTGAAGTGGTTAGAAGAATAGGGTTTTAACTTAAAAGCTTTTTGGTTGGTCACAAATTTGGATACTTGGTCCAATGATTACATCACGCCATGGAATTAGTGGTGGTCGATCCTGCTCGCTCCTCATAAGACCAGTGCCGTGAAGGCCATGAGTCTGAATCTGCATGGACCACAGATGGATCAAGGGTGCTCTTACACAGCCCAGAGTGCAGTAGCCATGGTGTAATGCGGAATAAAAAAAAACGTAGGTGAACTCTTACCTACGGCACTATCTTCACTGCAGTGTTTGATTCGATTGTCATATATACGTTTTTGTGCAGCTAACTCATGAGTAAATGTGGCCTAGTAGTTAAGGTCTCTGACTCTTATTCCAAGTGCTATGTGTTCAATTTCTAGTGTTTCAATAGTTGTTCTAAGTTAAAATTATACACTATTGTACTTTCTCTGATAAAGGTTGGAAAATATTTTTCATTTCTCCTTTGACTATCCCTCTTTACAAGTATGTCTTACCCCAAAGAATACAAATCTTTTATCTCCCTCTGTCTCACTTTCTTATTCTCTCTCTCTCCCTCTTTCCTTCCATTCAACACTGTCAATGATGTCAATATAGGTGAACTCTAACCTACGGCTCTATCTTCTCTGCAGTGTTTGATTCAATTGTCATATATACGTATTCGTGCAAACTGCTCCTGAGGCACTGTCGCCTAGTAGTTAATGTCTCTGACTTTTACTCCAAAGGTTATGTGTTCAAATCCTAGTGTTCCAATGGCTGTTGTTTCTAAGTTAAAATTATAGGCAATGTAACTCTCTCTGATAAATGTTAGAAAATATTTTTCATTTCTCCTTTGACTATCTCTCTTTACAGGTATGTCATTATACAGTAGTTTGTCGGTGGATGCCCAAAAACTTGGTTGCTTCGTCTTTAGGGAGTTTGGACAGCTCTTCCACCTCCATATTGACTTTGCCTTTGACTATTTCCAAAACTCCTGGGTGTTCCTCCACCCAGTCCCATCTAATTGTTCTCTGGTTGTTCGTGATATACAAATTGGCCAGATCAGACCTACCCCTAAAATCAGGTTAATATTCACTCCGATTTATTAGGGAGAGGATCAGGGCGTTATGAATTCTGTCTAATTTTTTAGCCACTAACATATTGTGAACGTATGACCAGAGTCCATGGGCAACCAAGCGATAATCAATTCTGCTGGCATAGCCAGGTCTGTTGAATGTTAGATCACCATTTGGATCAGCTTTTGTTCTCCCATTAGTGACTCTCAGGTCGTGTTGTAGTGTAAAGGCCAACACCTGGCCTCCTCTGTTTGACCATCTAACTGGGTAAAGATCTAACTGTGGGATTTGCCAAATGCTATCCCACTCCTCAGTCAAATCTAAAGGAGTGAGGGCGAATGGTTTGAAGGTACAATTAAAATCACTGGCTACCTGTGAGCCTTCCAGTAATGACGCCATTGAGTTTTTCGATAACTCTAACATGGCTGCGGCTTCAGTCTTGTCTGGAAACGAGCGTTCCACTCTAGTCCAGCAGACACAACTCGGAAGTCTCCTGACGTCAGCCCCGGAACGAGAAGGATGGACTGGGAACGCTGTAAAACGCCAACTTCAGGAAGGCGCGAGGAGAAGGAGCCGTGAGAAAAGATCAACCCAGAAGAGTGAGAGAGGGACGTAACCTACATGTTTCAAGAGGAAGCAGAGATTCCGAAACCGCTGGACATTCTGCCACAAGAGGAGGAGGCTCATGTAGCCAGAGACCGCTCTCAGAGCAACGGGCAAGAGACCAGTACTCCAAGGAGGGAAATGGTGGATGGGACTCCCCTCACCATGGCCCAAAGGGTCATGGGCTCCGGCAAGTGCCCAACACATGCTTATTTTCTCCTAAGGGTTGGTGGGTAGGCTAGCGGGCTTCATCGCCTTGATACTCTAATACTCCCCGCACTTAGGCACCCCACCGTGATAGGGCACTGGTGAAGGGAGCACAAAACCACCCTCAAAATCATGAGGACAGCAGCCTGACCTTCTTTCTTTTTTTTAATGATTTCTGTTCCCTTCTGAGGAGACACCTCGATGGTGAAAGGAAAACCCCAGGACAAGGCAAAGGAGGACGACATCGGCCATTGCTCTTTTCGTTTTATCTTCTTTATAACAATAAATGAGCCTACAAACAAAAAGCCTAAGAGTACCATATGTAAGGAATGGAGGGATCTGGGGCACTCGGCATTGCCAGATCCTCACACTACCAGTACTGGAACGTTGTCTGAAAGATCAGACAAGGCATAATCTAAAATTCAAATTGTATTAGTTTCCTCAGAACCCCGAGCAACTCTGTTATAAACATAAAAAATCTACATTTTCAGGCCACTATAAAGTGCCAGAACTACAGCTAAAAAATCTAGGGAATCTACATGGACTAACTTAACGTTTGACCCAAGAGTGCTTTTAACCCAAATTACTAAATCTTCCCAGGGTCTCCCCTTTCTCTTTCCTTGTGGCATTTAGACCATAAGCAGGGAACCCACTTCTGTGGGGAGTGAGCAAGCTTCAAGTTCTTCAAATAAGATCACATCATGTTAGTCCACAAAGGTACCCCAATCAGGATCTGCTAACAGTTTCGTAATCCCGGCCACGTTCCAAACCAGGACCCTTAAGTGTCAGTGCTACACTCAATGGTCCCCCCCTTCCTCAATTATGGAGGGATTGCTCACTGATAACACCAATAGGGTAGAGAATACTACACTAGGCATCCTCCTTTACCTCAGAGAACTCCATCTCACTTTTCCACAGGAACCTCCCCTTTGCAGAACATTATTGCATCTACTTACCTCCAACACCAATAAGCACATAATCACTAATCTCTGACAGTGAATAATCCAATTTAGGTTTATACACCATGCTTATAGTACCTGCAGACCCTATTCAAATATGGTTTTGACACAAGCTCCATAGGCATGAGATGCCATGCTCCTTTATCAGATTTTCCCCACCTGCCATGGGCATGACCCCAAGTTAATACATGTTGGTACAATATCTTTGCCCATATCTCAACCATGCTGGTATTCGACATACCACACTCCACCATGATAGTACTATTGGGATGCACTAAATATTTTCTATAGGCAACATAATTTGATGATTACACTTGCACGAGGATTATTGTCCATGTTACAGTTTTAGTCATAACGGTACGGTGTATGCCTGGCTTTCATGTAAACTGCACATAGTTGTATTTTTTGGATTGCCAGGTTACATATTGTCCATGACTGCTGCACCAATGCATCTTTATATATGTTTTTCTCAGGTTTGCCCTATGTACTTCATGAAAAAGTATACATTTTCAAAAACAAATGCGATAAAAGTAATAAACTTACATGGACATTCTCTTTCCCAAAATATTGTGAAAACACATTCCATCACATTGGTATGCTTTCTGTTCTTCACAGAAGGGCAGGTAATCTACTGCAGAAATCATGAAATGTAAAATGTACAGCTCTTCAACTATACCTAAAGACTACACTTTTAACTGGGACAGTTTTAGATCTCATTTAAGTCTCAGGTGGCCTTCAAAAGAATTACTTTGGGCCTAAAGAAGCTCAAGAATGTATATGTGAAACAGTGTGTGACAATCAAGTAATAAGTTCTGAACTTGACTCATACAAAAACACGTACTTGACTCTTACAAAAAACACATAGCTTTGTTTACAGCCAGTTTCTAGGAAACTCAAAATGAAGTCTCTGCTGCCGTTGAACACCAAATTCAGTGCTCATGACCTAACCCTTGATGCGACAGATGTAATTGCAAATGGCATAAAAAAATGCTATAGGTCAGATTAAAATTACATTATCATTAATACCATCAATGAAATTACAGCAAATCTAGTAGTATGTATTGGTTTGGCTATGTGTTGCTGTGAAATGATGATGTGCTCTAGGTGTTGTTAATTATTATTTGCATAGACATTGTGAGGTCATAAACATTATGTGTGGTGTGGCATTATGGTTTGCATGGCTGTTGGTAATTGTGAGAGTTAGTGTTTCTGAAGCTGAAACATAACTAATGAATTTCGCTAGTTTTTCAGTTTTAATTCAAATGTCTGTCAGGAGTAGGTGCTGGCAGTGCTACTTACCTTCATGTCAGGTTTGAGTGCAAGGAAGCAATTCCTGGCGATCACATATGCTGAGGGCATTTCATCAAGGGAGAGTGTTGCAGCCAATACAGAGTGAGGGTGCTGATGACTAGAGTTAAGCTGTTTACCCATTGGGAATGCACTGCGCGGTACATAACTTCGGGGCAGATTTACAAGCTCCTTTTTGACACGTTTGCGCCGCTGTTGCGTCACTTTTGGAATGCAGTGGCGACGTAAAAAAAGCAGCCTATTTACAAAGTGACACATCTAGGGAGATACGTCACATTATACCTGTGTCAGGTATAATGTATGCAGGGTGGGCGTTCCCAAGCAGGAAAGCCTCGTAAACGTAACTCAGTGAAATCTCCAAGATTTCACAGCATCACTTCTAGGACGCCACTGCGTCAAAACCTTACGCCTGCTTGAAGCAGGCATAAGGAGTGATGCAGTGTAGTGGGAATAGGTCTCAAAATGCATTGCTGGAGTTGCATTGTGCTTGCGACAAGTATAACTTCCCTAGTGATGGTGGGCATCCTTGCCAAGCAATTTTTGTTATAATAGTGCTGCAGCCCGACCTCGCTACATGGACGCTGGTTTTCAATGCATCTAGATCTCTAAGAATTGACTAACGGATATTTTGCTTTCAGAAAAGAATCCCGAAGTTGTACATGATTAGGAAAAATATGTTTTAACTATTTTTGTACATTTGTTTCAACACCAAAAACTGGGGTTTATATGTTCCCTTGACAGAGCAGGGCCTGAGATTAGAGGACTTAGTTTTACACAGCTGTTTCTACATTATATAATTTCACCACTGCCAGTTATGTTCAGTGTTCCAATTACAAGTTACTTAAGGTATCGTTTTGTTTAAAGACTTCCAAAGAATCTGCAGCCAACCTTGACCCCAGAAGTAGAAAGGCAAGATGTTGAGTCTTTCTCTCTTCATCCCATTCCTTTTCCCCTCTTTTACCAATGGCTCTTGTGACCTAGCGAATTTCTGAGCTTTGGAAGCTTTTATAACTAGTGATAACTTCATGTTAACTGTTTATTTCAGTGAATTGCTTGTTTTTTTGTGGTATACTTGATGCAACTTCCAATCGGCATGAGCAGCCAGGTGGGCCAATCCCTCGTTGGTATCCTACACCTGTTGTGGAATTTGGACATAGGGCATAGCCTTATTCTAAACCTGATGAAGAGTGAGTTCAGCCGACATTGCGTGCCCTATGGTGAGGCTCCTCACTCAACCTTACGCTGACAGCCAAGCCCTGATCTACAGCCCCAAATGATAGCTTGTGTTTGCATTTTATCTTCTTCTGCTCAAACTGGAATTTCATACGCTACTTGGACTTTAGATATTTTGTCATCATCAAAATTCTGAAGAGTACAGACCTGTATGTCCTCTGCTCATCTTCTGTTTGTAAACTGTGTAGGTTACCTTCTTTTCATTTAATTTCTTCTCGACAGGAGCATGTACGGAAAACTAATCCGCTATGGCGTACTTAGTTGTTTTCACTCCTTCCATAGTCTCTCTAGGCGTGCAGATGACGCTGCGAGAAAGATCTTGAAGAGCAGATTATGCTCTAGAAAGCTACTCTTCAGCTGTGCCAGACATGGTTGTGATATGAAATTTGAGATGTCACCAATAATGCCATTTAACATGTTATGATTGATGTAATATGTGAGGCCATGTGCCGTGCATGACGGGCACAAGTTATGGTTAGTTTACTGAATCATAACAGGTGAATTTCAGTGTTTTTTGGTTTTGTTTGTTAACAATGACTGCACTTGGTAGTTTTTATACATTATGGTTTTATAAGAAAACCTAACCATAACTTCACTTTATTATATTCCACACTGACCTGTTTATGACACCTCAAAATTTGTTTACCGCTAACATCACTACAGCCTGATTTTGGCTATGAATAGTAGGAAACAGCTGCAGTCTCTGTATACAACCTGTAGCAGACAGATTTATCCTTACAGCACATGGCCTTTAACCATGTGAAGCAGGGATTGACTTCAGATGATGAATTATGGTAGGGCCGTATACCCTAAATGTACAGAGGGTTGTATATGGAGACTCTGTTCCACTGTGCATCTTCTTCTGTTGTATGCAGTGGTAGTGGGCCTGGCCCTGAGCCCTACTCTCCAAGGGTATCTGACCTGCGTTGGCCATGGCCTTCTGCCATATGCAGTGGGGGTGAGCAGCAGGACCTTGCCTCTCTCCAGGACCTGTGCCAGACCTTCCACAGGCATGCGACTCATAGTACTCATGGCTGAACTCAGACCTGTGCCCCATCCTCAAATGGGCACCTGAAACCCTGTTCTGCATGGACTTTGGCTGTGCATAAAAGAGGTGAACCCAGTGTGTGAAATTCTTGCACAGAAGAAGTGGGGTGAAGGGCTTGGCCTCTGATCATACCATGTGACCACCCTCCACCCATCCCCCATTGTGTATAACCTTTGACCATACTTAGCATAGTGAGCCTCAGAGCCTGGATGGTAGACAATCCTGTACGGGCAGGTAATTTTTTTATGTTACATTTTTTTTTGTTATTGTACAACATTTTGTGTTTTTTGTGTAACTGTTATTTCTTATGTTTTTTTTGTAACTATAATTTTAACACAGAGTGAATTTGGCTTTCTTGGGAAATGTTTATTCCCAAGCTGAATGTGTGAAAAATTGCCACACCAAACATTCTCTTTCCGGCTGGATTGCAGCAGGAGTCCATGATGTGGTAGGCACCACAACAACATTATCTTAATCTTGGGGTGTAGAAGATTGTCTTTCCTGTGCCCTAAGCGCTACCAGGCTTTATTCAGTTGGACCCAGATTCCATTATGGTTCAGGGTGCGGAATATAAGTATTTCTCTCTCAAAAATCAAAGGCAAAATGATAGCATGAGAAACGTTAGTTGTTGTTTCTAGAGCCTGTGGGTTTGTTTTTCAAACTGTATGGATTGGTTAGCCATCACATGTCTCCTTTCAGTTTTCGAGTGTTTTTTGGATTTGTGGACATTCTGTGACATCAACAGAAACAATGCTAGGTGTCACATTAGATGTGCGAGAGGAGGAAGATGGAACTTCCTTTCCGAGATCCATGACTTCAAAAGCAAAGTCGCGGCTCCTGTAACGTTTCACAAAGTTGAG
The DNA here is from genome assembly GCF_964204655.1 of Triturus cristatus. NCBI lineage: Eukaryota > Metazoa > Chordata > Amphibia > Caudata > Salamandridae > Triturus > Triturus cristatus. The sequence goes on along the minus strand of NC_140587.1, from coordinate 795,692,073 downwards.
TTTGCAAAGAATTCAAACAAATTTTTATTGTTTTAGGCCAGGGGTTTATTAAAGGGAAATTAAAACTCAGGACAGTAGTGCTGCATTTAAAACATCCACGATGTAAGCCTTTTTTGAGTCATAGTACAGGGAATTGGTACGTTGACTCCAAAGTGTCCCCTTTGTGCTGCAGAGTATTCACAAATCCTTGGAAACCAATGGAAAAATGTCACACATTCCTGTGAGTACATTCTTACACATTTAAATACTTCTTGTCCTTATTATATACATATATATTCACTGAAAAAAACACAGGTTTCAGGGACATTATAGTTAGTTGGACATTTTACTCGTACAAAACCAGAGATGTCATCAGTGATGTCACTGACCATGTCATGAATGTTGTAATATGTGACGTCATCAGCAGTGCATTGCGGGGGCGCGAGTTGAAGTTAGCTGAACTAACTATAACTGACAAATTTCTCTGGTTTGTATGAGTAAAATGTCCAACTAACTATAACATTTCCTGAAACCTGTGTTTTTTTCAGTGAATTTCTAAGGAAATTAAACGGCTCATTTCTAACTATAACGTCCCTGAAACCTATGGTTTTTTCAGTGAATTTCAAAGGTTTTTTAAATGCTAATTTCTAACTATACCTACAGAGGTAGGACATGTGCAGAAAGAGGAAGAAAGGTGCAGAAAGAAGCACGAGAAATGCAGAAAGAGGCAACAGAAGTCCATAAAGATGAAGAAAGATGCAGAAAGAAGCAAGAGATGTGCACAAAGAACCAACAGAGGAGCAGAAATAGGCCTTGTTGAAAAGTCATCCTGTGCCCCCAACTTTTTGCTGATGGGTACTGGTGGTAACTGACTCTCACTAACCAGGCCCGGAGCCAGTGCTATGCTGAAAGACACTTAGAATATAGTGAAAACACCTACATACACTAGGGTACACTATAGGTTGGGGTGCCACTGTGATTGGCATGACCTCCCCTGTATGGCCCTAGTACATAATAGGGCGGGGGATTAAAACTACCTCTAACTAAGAGGTGCGGAAGGAGGCAAGAGAAGTGCAGAAAGCAGCAAGAAAAGTGCAGAAAGAGGCACGTGAGATGCAAAACAGGCAGGAAAGGTACAGAAAGAGGGAAGACGAGTGCAGAAAGAGACAACAGGGGTGCAGAAAGAAGCAAATGAGGTGCAGAAAGAGGCAAAAGACGTGCAGAAAGAGAGAAGAGAGGTGCCGAAAGAAGCAAGAAAAGTGCAGAAAGAGGCACGTGAGATGCAAAAACAGGCAGGAAAGGTACAGAAAGAGGGAAGACGAGTGCAGAAAGAGACAACAGGGGTGCAGAAAGAAGCAAATGAGGTGCAGAAAGAGGCAAAAGACGTGCAGAAAGAGGAAAGAGAGATGCAGAAAAAGGCAAGAAAAGTGCAGAAAGAGGCAAAAGGGTACATAAAGAGACAACAAGGGTGCAGAAAGAAGCAACACAGGTACAGAAAGAAGCATGGACAGTGCAGAATGAAGCAACAGGGGTGCAGAAAGAGGCAAGAGAAGTGTAGAAAGGAGCAAGTGAGGTACAGAAACAGCCAGCAGAGGTACAAAAAGAGGCAAGAGAGGTGCAGAAACAGGCAGGAGAAGTGCAGAAAGAGGCAAGCGGGATAAAAAAAACAGGCAGGAAGGGTACAGAAAGATAGAAGACGAGTGCAGAAAGAGACAACAGGGGTGCAGAAAGAAACAAATGAGGTGCAAAAAGTGGCAACAGACGTGCAGAAAGAGGGAAGAGAGATGCAGAAAAAGGCAAGTAAAGTGCAGAAAGAGGCAAAGAGGTACACAAAGAGACAACAGGGGTGCAGAAAGAAGCATGGAAAGTACAGAATGATGCAAAAGGGATGCAGAGAGAGGCAAGAGACGTGTAGAAAGGAGCAAGTGAGATGCAGAAAGAGCCAGCAGAGGTGCAAAAAGAGGCAAGAGAGGTGCAGAAACAGGCAAGAGAAGTGCAGAAAGAGGCAAGAGAATTGCTGAAAGAAGCAACAGACGAGTAGAAAGAAGCAAGAAAAGTGCAGAAAGAGGCAAGTGAGATGCAAAAAAAAGCAGATAAGGTACAAAAAGAGGGAAGACGAGTGCAGAAAGAGACAACAGGGGTGCAGAAAGAAGCAAATGAGGTGCAGAAAGAGGCAACAGACGTGCAGAAAGAGGGAGGAGAGGTGCAGAAAGTACAAGAGATTTGCAGAATGAGGTCAAGAGAAGTGCAGAAAAAGAAAGAAACGTGCAGAAAGAAGCAACAGAAATGTAGAAAGAGGCAAGAGAGGCGCAGAGGGAAGCTAGCGAGGCTTGCACACCATCAGTACCAATTTAACACCCACATTTAGCAATAAGTAACAGGCCATTCTAGGTTTGTAATGGGCCTTCCACCACGCTGTAACACCTGTCGCTGCATTTTTGGTAAAGTTTGAGCTGTTTCAGCTAGAAACAAGGCTTTTTTTGTTCAAATCTGCAGATTAGGGTGCAGATGATGAATTATGTGGCTAATGTAGAAAATGTATAATTGTGAGATAGTCTGTGCAGCCAAACAGTCACATAATTCCAGTGGCCCTGCTCATACTCCGACTAGGTCCACAAGTGCTCCTCAGTGATTTAATCTTTTTTTGTCTCACTGAGTTCATAGTTGAGCTTCTATGGAAACAAGGAAGACTAAACCTGAGGTTACCACTCCACAACACAGACTACCATACCACATAATTACTCTCCATAACACATAATCCCACTCTACATAATTCCTATACACTAAATACCACATACTTTCTATCCACATAATTTCAATGCACAACATATCACATAATTCCACTACACACAATGTACATCCACTCCACTCCACTCCAAAAACATTAGTAAAACACTTTTGCATTTACAATGCCAATAGCTCTAATTCTCGCAAATGCGTAACCTATTACATTGCAAACACTTCTTTAACTAGTTGTCGTGTTTGCAGAGTGGTGGAGAAAGGGTGCTGGGCCTGCGACCAGCGCTCAGGAATTCCGGTGCGTAGGGCTTACAGGAGGTACCAGTAGGGCTTTTTGGCCCCCGAAGTCCCTCAGGAGTACATTGGACTTCCACCCCCATCCCGTAGTCTGCCAGGAGGCGCATTTGCAGAATGGTGGGGGAAAAGGGGCATGGACCCCGATTACGTCTTAGCAATCCCACTGTGCAGGACTTACTGGAGGTAACAAGAGGGGTAGTTGGCCCCCAAGGACAACAAAATATGCCAGTTGTTCAAAGGCAAATGATTTCACTCCAACCACCACTGCCACTAAGGCAACTGTTCCCCCTAGTACAGTTTTTAGTGGTGGTACAGGGAACAAGTAATTCGTAGGGTTAACCTTGGGCTCTGATATGGCTTCTGGCCTAGTCAGAACTCCAGCTAATGCTGTGCTAGTCTGTGATAGTGGCATAGATGTTGCCACCTTATTTGTAAGTCCCAGTAACCTGGGCAAATACAGACAACAGCCTTGGATTAATGGTAAGGAGGCAATGGTACACAGGGACACAGGTGCAAGTGTCCCTATGGTGACAAAAGATCTTGTGGACCCTGAACAGATCATACTTGGCGAGATGTACCAAGTGACCAATGCTAACAATGTAGGAGAGATCATTCCTTGGCAGTTGGTAATTTCAGCTGGGGGGGTTACTGGCCCAAAGAGGGCTATGGTTAGCTCAGACCTCCCAGTGGAATGATTGTTGGGTGATGATCTGGAGACTTCAGCCTGGGCTTAAGTGGAACTCAGGACACATGCAGCAATGTTGGGCATCACTGCAGATGTGTTTGCTGTGACTAGGTCACAGGCCAAACAGATGTCTACTGAAGAGGCCCTGGATTCTGAAAAGATGGAACAGGTGCCTTCCAAGAGAAGGAGCAGGAGGGGTAAGACTGTGTCTTCCCCCCAGGCTCAGGAAGAGGGTCAGTCACTTCAGGGAGTTGACCCCAGTCTCTGTGAAGCACCTGTCCCTGATGAACTGGAACCTGGAGGTTGGTCATACCTCTGAAGTTTAGGGGCTTCCTACTCACCCTACCACATGATATTCACTTAGGCCAAAGTAAGACTTGGGACAGGCTTGTCCCTCACTTTCACTGGCCTCACATGTCAGAGGACACTAAGGAGTTTTTTTGCTCCTGTACCACCTGTCAAGCCAGTCGTAAGTCAGGTGGTACCACCAAGGCCCCCCTAATACCACTACCTGTGGTGGGGGTTCCCTTTGAAAGGGTTGGGATTGACATAATTGGTCCATTGAACTCTACAACTGCATCTGGGCACAGTTACATACTAGTGGTGGTGTACCATGCCACTAGGTATCCAGAGGCAATACCCTTTAGAACCACCACAGCTCCTGTGGTGGCCAGGGCCCTCCTAGGAATTTTTTCCAGAGTGGGTTTCCCTAAGGAGGTTTTAACTGACAGAGGTGTAAACTTCATGTCTTGTTACATCACTGCAATGTGGAAGGAGTGTGGAGTGAATCAGTTGGTAGAAAGGTTCAACAAAACCCCTAAAGGGCATGATAATAGGCCTCCCAGAAAAGCTTAGGCAAAATTGGGATGTCCTGTTGCCCTGCCTTCTCTTTGCCTACAGCGAGGTCCCACAAAAGGGGGTTGGCTACAGCCCTTTTGAACTTTTGTTTGGGAATCCAGTTAGGGGTCCCTTGTGTTTGGTGAAGGAGGGATGGGAGTTACCTCCCAAACCTCCAAAACAGGACATAGTGGACTATTTACTTGGTCTCCGCTTCAGGCTGGCTGAGTACATGAAGAAGGCCAGCAAAAAACCTTGAGGCAAGTCAAGAATTGCAAAACGCTTGGCATGGCCAAAAGGCTGTACTGACAGTGTATCAGCCAGGACAGAAAGTATGAGTGTTGGAGCCTGTGGCCCCAGCAGCTCTCCAGGACAAGTGGAGTGGACCCCATACTATCATTGAGCAAAAAGGAGAGGCCACCTACTTGGTAGACATTGGAACTCCTAGGAGCCCCCAAGGGGAGCTCCATGTAAACAGGCTCAAACCCTATGTGGGCAGGGCAAAAATGGGCTTACTCATGACTACTGATGAGGTACAGGAGGAAGAGATGACCCACTCCCTGATCTCCTCTCACAGAACTCTGATAGTGGCTCAGTTGAAGGTGTGGCCTTGGCAGGCAGCCTCACTGAGCAACAGCAGATTGATTGCAGAAAGGTCCTCAACCAATATAGGCACATGTTCTCTCTGACTCCAAGCCAGACCACCTGGTGTACCCATGAAGTGGACACAGGTGAGAGCTTACCTGTGAAAAATAAGATTTACAGGCAGCCTGACCATGTCAGCGATTGCATCAGGACTGAGGTCCAAAAGATGCTGGAATTGGGAGTAATTGAACCCTCAGATAACCCTTGTACAGTGGTCCTGGTACCCAAACCTCATACCCAGTGTGGTAAGAGAGAAATTATGTTTTGTGTGGACTACAAGGGGCTCAATTCAGTCACTAGGACTGATGCTCACCATATTCATAGGGCAGATGAGTTCTTAGACACTTTGGCTTCAGCCAAATTCTTGAGCACATTTGACCTCACTGCTGGATATTGGCAAATCAGACTAGCTGAGAGTGCTAAACCAAAAACTGCATTTTCAACCCCTAGTGGGCATTATCAATATATATTGATTATTGATGCCCTTTGGTTTGAAGAATGCACCTGCCACATTCCAAAGGTCGGTGAACAAAGTCCTCACAGGCCTGGAAGCCTATAGTGCAGCATATCTTGATGATATAGCTGTCTTTAGCTCCACCTGGGAGGATCACCTGGTCCACCTGAAGAATGTGTTGGAGGCTCTGCAGAAAGCAGGCCTCACTATCATGGCCACCAAGTACCAGATAGGGCAGAGTAAGGTTGTGTACCCGGGCCACCTTGTGGGTGGAGGCCAGGTTCAGTCATTGCAGAGCAAAATCCAGACCATAATGGACTGGATTGCTCCCACTACCCAGACCCAGGTCAGAGCTTTCTTGAGCCTGACTGGGTACTACAGAATATTTGTTAAGGGCTATGGATCCATAGTGACTCCATTAAATGATCTTACATCTAAAAGAATGCCAAAGAAAGTTAAGTGGACAGTTAGTTGTCAAACGGCATTTGATGATCTTAAGCAGGCCATGTGCACTGCTCCCATTCTGCAAAGTCCTGACTATTCCAAACAATTCATTGTCCAAAGAGATGCATCTGAGTTGGGGTAGGGGCTGTGTTGTCACAACTTCGTGCAGAGGGTCAAGATTAACCAGTAGCTTTTATCAGCTGAAGTTTGATCCCCCAGACAGAACCTTTGGTCAGCTATTGAGAGGGAAGCCTTTGCTGTGGTTTGGGCTTGGAATCAGCTGAGGTCATACTTGTTTTTGCACTGACTTTGTTGTTCAGACAGACCATAAGCCCCTCTTATGGCTAAAACAGATGAAGGGTGAAAATCCCAAACTTTTGAAGTGGTCCGTTTCCCTACAGGGGATGGACTATAGAGTGGAACATAGACCTGGGAGTAAGTGTGCCAATGCAGATGGACTCTCCAGATACTTCCACTTACAAAATAAAGACTCAACTGGGCAAGGTTAGTCTTATCTCCTTACGTTTGGGGAGGGTGTTTTGTAGGAAAGTAGGATCTGCTTCCCCCACCTTTTGCTTGATGTAACACTGTTTTGACTAGTCTGACTGGGAAACTTCTACTCAGGAACCCAGTCTATCTGCTCCCCTCCTTGAAACATTATGCCATGTACTTTGGTACACTCCAGATTGGACACTGGGGTACCCTTATAAGTCCCTAGTATATGGTACACATGTACCCAGGGCATAGGTACGCCAGAGGCCTCCCATGGGCTGAAGCATGTATTATGCCACCCATGAAAGGCCATCAAAAGGGAACTACAGGTCTGCCATTTCAGCCTGTTTAAGCTAGTGCTTGCACCACTTTCTTTAGATATCGATATAGGTTAACTATATCTATAGGTCACTACACTTAAAACGTAACAATCCTGAAGGCAGGGTGCTGAGTTTTACAGGAGAGGGTGACCCTGCATGAGCAGTTCCCCTCTGCAGCCTTCGGAGACCATTCTCTCAGGTTGTCTGTGACTCAGCCAGATATATAGGTAGAGGTACAATATATCTCGCAGTAAATAGTATTGCGAGAACAGCTGAAACAAAACATGTCGTGTTTGGTATCAAACACCTTGGAATCATACCTCCACACCGGTAACTCTTGTGAGAGGTAAGATTCCGCCCTTCTGAAGCGAACTTCGTGGGTCACTGGTCTTTCCGGTGCCAGCCTTCCTGACCCAGTCAGCACAAAATGGATGCTGCAGACCAGAGACACATTTCTGCCCTCCTGCTGTTGAGCCAAGCTCGAGCTGAGGAAGGCAGCACAATAGGCATCCTGTCACAGGGAGGTATGACCACCGACCAGATAGGATTTAGTGTATTGGGGCTGGGTGGGTGCATTTTCAAGTGCCCTTAAAGTCTGCACCTGGGGCATATTTGGTGTCCCTGTGCATAGTCCAGCTCAAACCAGTTTTGGGAGCAGTTGGCTCTTGCTCTGGTGCAAAACTGGACAAAGGATATGGGAGTAACCTCCCCTCTGCCCTGACACTCCCCTAGGAGGGTCCCCTGAATCTGTCCAACCCTCTCTTGTGGGTACATAAGGGCTTACCTGACTGTAAGACTTTACATGGACAAGATTCTGGAACAAGAAACCACTGACCTTCGACCGTCTGGACACTCTGGACTTCGCTAGATTTCGACTGGGCCTGACTTTGTCTCCCTCTCCAGCTAAAGCGCTATCTGTGCCCTTGCACCATACAGGCTCTGTGCAGGACCTGTGGAGTACTAAGGACAAATGAAGAATCTCCCTTGGCGTGAAGGAGTCACTCCCTGCATTCGCAAGCACCATAACGCAACTGACTGGTCTGCTGATCCTGAGCTCCTGCAGACTCCAAAGGCTGCAGCAACACAGGAGGTGGGATCTGAAGTTCCTTGAGACCGATCTGCCCTCTCACCTAGTTTGAGGTAGGTATCCTTCGTGGGGACCACATAACCCGAACCCCTGTGCACAGCATACTTTTGCAAGTGCATATGCTTGTTGGCAATTTTTGAGCTTGTGCATTGGACTCCACGTAGTCCGGTCCCCGAGCAGTATTTGCACCAAAAAACGCTGGTCTCTTCACACCAAGTGCTCCGTGGGCTAGTACTTTGTCATCTTGCTTGAGGTCCCCTTGCGACTCCTGGTCATTCAACCTGTGGGTCCTCTTGAGGGTCATCTTGATTCTATTGGGCTTTCCTTGTTGCTCCAGACATGCCCTGATTCCCCATTGCTTGGTGAGTCCCCTGGACCTTGCTGGTCCACACCGTAACCTGCTTGACCTTGCGGGGTGGGTTGCTGCTGCCAAGGCTTGTTGGTGCTTCAGCTGGACACTGACCCCTCAGCACTCGAAATCCTTCATGTAACAGCTTGCATCCAGCTCCTGGTCCTCCTCAACATTTCCTGGACCTCGTGGCTGCAGACTCAAGCATCCCTGCTTCTCACCTGAAGCACCCGACATTGGTGTGCATTTGTCTACCGAGCCCTTGGTTAACTTGAAGTGACCCAGCTCTGTCCCCTCTGCTTTCAGGTTCCTTCAATCATGAATCCACCCTTGGATTCCTGCGGACACTTTTCACCTTCTTAGCAGCAGCTCTTCTTCGCAGTGCTCCATTGAGAACGACAGCAGTTTCCAACAACACTTCAGGCCTATGCACCCAGCTCCTCTAGGATAGGAAATCAGGTACTACGGTATCCACTGGTGGGGTGGCTCTCCAACCTCCTAAGTTCCAAAGGGTTTTCTCAAAGTCCACCGAGAAGGCTCCTTAAACTTTAAAATTCCCCAAAGAACTGTACGTAGCCCGAGGTCATTTTATCACACTGCACCTGTCCTCTGTGGGGTCCTTTTCTACTCACCTTGGGTATTTTCTTGGGGTTCCAGTGATTCTACATGTTCTAGACACTATCTCGACTCCAGTTGTGGTTCTTATACCACTATTTTAGTATATGGTTTGGTCTTCCCCTGGAGCCCACTATTTATTGTGCTACATACAATTGTTTCTTTGCTAAAGTATTGTGTGCTTTGCGTTGTAGCCTTGTGTAGAGGTTACTAGAGAGTGTTATATAAATAAATACATATGTTTAGAACTACTGCATGGTTCTCCTTTCATTTAGTTATTGCAGAAGGTGATATTCTGGTAAAACAAGCTTCTTTGCATTCCTTCAAAATTAAGCTTGAAGGCTACTCTCCACAGCTACCACTAGGATAGCTTTCTAAAAGTTATCTTTGACCTCATATATCATAATTGTAGTTTGGACTCGCAAGGCAATGGGCGATTCGGGACAATCATTCAGCTCATGGGGCATGCCATTACCCATAGACTTTTAAGAAATACAAATGAATCTAAAACATTGCTCTGGTGTCCACGCAGGGAATTACAAATACCGCTAGGACTTAGCAAAAAGGTGTTCCTTATGGTTGTTTCCAATCTCGCCCAGTTATTCTAGAAAACTTTGAGAGATGATAAATAACAATCACTATTCAATGCACTGAACTACAGCCCAACTGCTATTGTGCTTCTAGAACTGTGGATTCTCAACACTTTCGGGCTATTCACAAACGTATCTTATACTGGTGAGTAATTTCCACATGTAATTTATTCTTACACTTTTGAATAACTTTACTACTTTTGGCTATTCACCTAATGCGAGGGCAAAGTTACTCCAAAGTGTAGAGTTACATTTCCCCAACCACAACAAAAGGGATGTAGCAAAATATATGAGTGTAGGATATTTCTGCAAAAAAGAAACAGTAATTAATCCCGCACCACACAATAAGGAGATATGATGTAAATTAAAACCTCAAAAGAAATATTGTTCAATTAAATTAAATTATTTGAACGATTAAAAAATAAAACAAATTTATTTTTTTTAATCCACAAATTAGTAAATCATTATTTAATTAAAAATATTGTAACAGCCTTTTTTAAATGTAGATATCATTAAGTTTTATTGAAAAATAATTCAAATACTGTTAATGAATTCTGCATATCACTTTTAATAATTATTAGTCAATATTAAACTGACATACCTTTTTATTTCCTTAAGGTGGAAATTAATTTTTTGAAATTTAAAATTCAGGATAATAGCTTTTTTTTAATTTCATATTTTAATTAAGTTAAGATTTAATTCAACATTCAATAAAGAGTGCAGTTGCGTTTTTCAATTCAGTTCTCAATTTAAAATAAAATAAAAAATAATCAACATTAATATTTAACATATTTAACCTCTTGCACATCAATAAGAACTGTTGCTCTATGACCCCACATTAGGATTAAGGTTCAAATTCTTCTTCCTCCTTACTCGCGTCAGATATCATTTCACACCCTTCAAATGTTTCTTCTTACCACAATTACTACTGTATTTGTGTACTGTAGATCGATTCTTTGAATGTCCTATGTGACTTCTACTGCTGCCACTGCATCAGAACGTATGGGGATTCTTCTCCCAGTTCCCACTAGACTAATTTTTCTTTCTAAGTTCATCCACATTGTCCTATTTTACTGATGGCATTGACCTATACACTATGAGAGCCCCCACAATATGGGGGGCACCTTTAATTTCTTCACTAAAAAATCTTTATGAATGCTCCATTCTCTTTCTAGATCAACTGAAGAATTGAAAGTAAGGTCCAAAACTGGCTCAACATCTCTCCTGGATTTCTTTTTACTGTTTGTCCTCTCCTCCTTTTTTGCCTCCGAGAACGAGGTAATAATTTATATATTCTCATAGTCGCAATTTGCTGCTAAAAACCTGAGTGCTGCAACATAGGCCCCAATGCTTTTAAATAATATTTTGCTTTCTAGAATAAAATGTATAGCCCTCTATAATATTGTTGAGTTTACGTATCTAGGTAATCATTTTTTGAATAAACAAACATTTAAATTAACATCATTTTCTAAAGTGGTCCATAAATTACACGTTCTAAGCTCTTCTACCCTTAAATCATTCTTCAGCAAAGAAAGCGTTCTCTGGGATTTATACTCCACATCCTCTGACACTTTCACATATGCTGAAAATATCTCATAACACACGCACCTGAAACTGGAATGAAGAATAAGATACAAGAAAGCTTGACATTTTGAACATTTTCTGTAGAAATAAATTGTGAATTGAAAAATGAAAATATAAACAGTTTTCTGTTGGAAATGAACATAAAAATCAACTGCACACAAAAATGTAGTTATTGTTGTCTTAATGCTGAATTACTGGTAGAGGTCTCAGAATCGACCCAGGTGGCACGTCTATAGGAGCTTGCCAGATCATTACTGCTACCTTTATTTAAGAATAGTTTGCAGTGTTACAGAAATATAAAAGAACAGAATTTTGAAGGTATATATCCTAGTAATCTCAAGTTCACTGTTCCACAAGACTTGTATATAATAATACTAGTGCCATCAAAAGTAATGTTATAGTGTGGAAGGGAGTAAAACTTTAGAACTAGAAGAACTATACAGAGTTACTATAGACCCCTTTTTGCCCTTCCCTGACAGACTGCATTAGCATTGCATTGGTCAGGTATCAGTATAAAAGGGTTTCTTTTGTGATGCAATTTTGGCTCAGAATACATTATTTTGGCCATGATGAAGCTCCCAAAAATATTTTTAAGGAACAAACCACGTGTTGGCAGTGAGTAACTTTATGTATGACTTTGGGCCAAACAAAATGGATGAAGGAAACGAAGACTCTTGATAAAGCCATAAATGTATTCTTTGTTACACTTTGGTGGTGTGTGGCTAAACTTAATTGTGTGGCGAGTCTTTCAATCACAGTGTGCAAAAAATGTGCAAGGTCACTAAAGGCAAGAGATCCAGAAGAGCTCATTTGCAATGTAGGGGAAACAAAACGTGAACAGAGAAATCAACTATGGTGCAGCAAGTGAGAAGGATGGATTCAACTAATGCGAGAGTCAGAAAACCCAAGATCACAGACATTTGCCAGGCTGTGCGAGTGTGCATTTTGTTGCCTTTTACAGTGTCTCTGCCCAAAATTACCTGGAAGACAACATGATTTTATGACCTGTAGTGACAGGTGCCATCTTGGATTGAACTCTAGTATGGTGACAGTCAGTGTCTCTATTCCCCACCATCTTGGCATTTCACTCAAAATGATCATGGGTCACTAGTCTCCAACTGTAAACTTATCGTCACAGTCTCAAATTGCCAGAGACTTCAATTGGTATCTTACTCTTACTGAAACTCACAGACCTTCTTTCTGTGCGGTGTCGTGATGTATGCAAACACCTAACCTTTGCTAAGTCCTGACATGTTTGCATGGATTCTGGATATTATGTGATTTTTATGCAGCTAGTAAATATTGTTACAAAGACGGGTGCTATTTCCAATTTATAATGCTTGAAAAACTCAGATGTCAAACCATCAGATGAGGTACACCTTGCATAGTAGCAATCGGATTTATAGCATTTTAGTTGCCTTTCCTCCTCAACCTAGGCTTAATCATCTTCTTTAATTGGAACCCTATTAAACTGTAAACATAAGCTATAATTATGTTCTACAATTATATCAGGAGCCTCATATAACCTTTCTTTAAATGGAGGGAAATCCTCATATATTTCATGATTGTCTTAGCCATTTTTACATTAACTTATTTTCTAAGGTTTCTTTTCTTTGTAACGTCGAGCTATACGGGGCAATTAAGTAATAGATGATATTGGAGCTTTATTTTACTTTTACATTAACATATTTTAGTAGCCTCTGTATAACAACTTGAATACATGACTTGCATTAATTTGTTACTTCTAAACAAACAAATGAAGGACAAAACAAGAATAAAAACACTTGGGTGTTAGGCCAGGCAATTACCACCGCTGTTTTCATAGTCACTATTTCTTGTTCTACATTCAACAAATGAGGCACATTCACAGCCACATTCTAAGGCAAATGCTAATTTCCAGAGGGGATTTTTTGCACTTGATAGAGCCGCTGGTTCTAAATTAAGTTCTTCATTTGTGCCCCTGGTTTGTTTCCTGTCAGGTTTCACAGGTTGCACAGAAGTCAATAAAAGTGATTCACTTTCTCATCACTCACCACTCCTACTAATGACCACATACACAGACATGTGTGCACCAGTGAAAAAAGTGGGGAAAAGGAAAATGAGATAAGAGCGAACAGAAACACAGAACTCCACCACTCTGTGTCATCACTTCTGCTTCTGTAAGATATCTGCAGAGTGTAGTGGATCTCTTAGCAATATCTCTGTGTAACCAGCTCTCTGTACTTTGAAATTAAATTGGTAACTCCTTAAAATTCAAGATTGTTTACTGCACATTCAGTGGAGGAAGTGCTATACTTTCTACTTGACTTCTGAAAAACTTGTTCATGACATTTTTACACTATAATGTGCTCTAATTATATGCCCTGTTTGTTCACAGGTCACCCTTAACAAACTATACAACCCCAGTCCTAAGTGTTCAAATAAGTGTGTAGTGAACAAAATAAGGACCAATCCAAGTAGTTTCTTAAGCAGATTTATTCCAGGTATGATGTTATGTAGAGCCCCACCAGGAGCAGCCTTCCTGCTGCTCAGCCAATCCACCAACTGACTCACACACGCACCAACATTCCAGTCATCACACTGGCTAAGCAGCAGGTATAACATCTCCCTTTCATTATACAAATGAGAATCAAGTCCAAAAGAATCACAATATAAATGGTGCATGCAAAAGATGACGAAATGATAATTACATGCGACACAGGGGCATGATAACAAAAGCAATACCATACATGTACTGATGGCAAGATACATGCAAGAAACATGTCAACGAATACATATTTGAAAGAAGTAAACAGACCACGCAATCCAGCAATTCTGTAATACATAAGCAGTACTACACTCACCACTTCTCCCTTTCCACCATGCAAAATAACAAATCACATGCTCCTTTAAAACAAAACCATGAAAACACACACACTACCACACCACAAAGCACAAACTAAACCCCAATACCAAAAAAAGCTGGCTGGTCAGGCCAACAAGAGGTAGAAAGAGTACCGACTGAAAGGCGTGGAAGGAAACCATTCTGAAAAGAACTTCGAAGTGGTGGAAGATTATCCCACAGGGAACTAACGGCAAGAAACATTTGCCCTCCACCCTCACCCGTAGCAAGAGTGGTATGTGTGGAACACAACTCCACACACAACCTGCGGCATAAAATAATTGCCCTACACCCAAACCCCGAAGTTAGGGTGGTACGTGTGAAAAGGCATTTCACACGGAACAATAAAAATGCACAACTCAACCTAATCGTAGCAATCCCTAGGGAAAAACACACATTTAGGAGAGAACCAGCTTGAACTTAAACCCTTCACCCAAGCAGAAGCACGGGTGGAAAGTGTGGAACAACCATCCACATGAACCCAGAAAGGAACAACTAAGTTCCACATGCATCCTATTAGGAAACATATGAACATGAATCACTAGGAAAACGCAACACCCAAATAAGAAGTGAATTAAAACAGCACACGCTAGAAAAACACACACTCTGTGCAAATCTGGAAACACACTCATCAAAATACTGCTTCAACGTAGCCCTTCACCCAAACCCGAAGTGAGGGTGGAATGTGTGGAAAAGGCACTCCACACGGAACATGAGAAAGAATACACACTCCACATCCAGAAAAAATGTAGTGAAAAAAAAATGCACCTGACAAACAGTACATCTCAGGCAAAACACCTCATGGAAGACACTACTTACGGCAGTAATTAAAATGCTGTGACTCGGAATCAAGCACACACCCCATAATGCAGTACTGAGTAGTAAATAAACATCTTAGCAAACAACAAAGATTCCAAGAACAATCCACCACAATCACCGCTGTGTATTTTGCTATCTGAAATGCTACCTATTAAGTTTCATTCACATGTAATTTGTGCAACAGCAGATTTAAAGTACATTAAAAAAAACGGCAACAGAAATAAATAAGCAATGCAACAGAACGAAATTATTTTACCCCGGTGAGCGACATCTCAGCCGAAGACCAGCACAGTGCCAATACAAAGCAAATATGAGTAAGTAGAAAGCAATCAGGAACCAGAATCTTCCAAGACATAAAGAACCAGAGAAAATACTTGCTCGTAAAAAAAGTAATTTCTCTAACTTCCCCAGAAACAGATGCCACAGGAAGTTGAGGAAGAACACCGCAACCTCTACTCAGCACAGCGCAAGAGCAGAATAAAGAAAGTGGTGGTCCGGTAACTAAATGCGTGTCCCCCAGCCAGCAGAACATCAAGAAGGCAAACTTGGTATGACTGTCAACTGCAACAAGACAATTCCAGGAAAGTACCCCGAGGATCTTCCACAACAACATTAAAAATAAAATGGGAACGACTTAACGAAAGCACTGTCTCACTAAAGTAGAAACTAAATAGTCGAGTAAATTGAAGATTAGCAGGTTATCTGCTCGAAATTACTGAAGAGTAAACACTACAGAACTTAAATGTTGGCGTTAAACCACTTTAATCCATACTGTAAGCCGGAGGGGTGCTCAGGGCAATCTTTGCAAGTGCGGAGGAGGAGCATTTTGAAACCCGGTGTCAACATTCAATTAACTTTACTGACAAGAGCGTGGTTGGCTACATTGAAAGCGTGCAGCCGCCAATACAAAGATGGCAGCACGGTGACCATTCCGGACAGGGTGGCTCAAGGCATGTCCGTGCATGCAGGCATCCACTGCGAACAGGCTGGGAGGGGATCCATGATGATATCGGACGACGATGACATGCCCACACTAAAAAGAACACGGACTCTCTTTCAAACTGCACCAAAAGCTGTTAAACAGTCATTAGTGCCAGGGCTGCCAGGGGCGGTTAAAACAAATTGTTCCAACAACATCCTCAACACAAAAGTTCCACAGTTTGCGCCGGTACCATGGCGTGGCTCCAGAAAACACTGCATTCCCTGGCAATAAAACATAACAAGAGGACATTGGAACTTTCCTCATTCCCAGAGACGTCCTTGCTGACATGGAGGGCATGAAGACACAGTGTACAGTAATTTGCCATACAGTGCACACGTAAGGTTGGGCAAGCGTTTGTCGGGTAAAGAAGTTTACCTTGAAGAGTTGCAGACACAATTTGAGTTTACTTCACGACACAGGCACCTCTTCAAGTGGCTGCAGCTCAAATGTTCCCTTCCTCAGTGCTGTACTTGACAGGGGAAAAGCACTTTTTCATGGTAGATGACAAAGCAGAAAGCTAAGCAGGAATTGGCACAGTTTAGGATGACTCCATAACATGTAACTGACACCCACACACCTCAGAGTCCATCAACACTCCAATGTGCTAAGTTTGTGCCACAGAGGTTCCCAGTGAAATGAAAACTAGATAGAGTGCTAGCATAGGGCTAACTTGAATATCAGGACAGTCACTGCAGCTCAAGTTTACTTGAGCAGATACAGCAAGAACTGGCACACTTGGTTTGGGGCGACCGATGTCAAGGTCACTGTTGGGGCTCAGGGGTGCCAGTATGCTTATAAAGACACAGCTGTTAGTTTAAAAATAAGTTGCTTTACCTTGAAATTTCTTCATGCTTGAAATTTCAGTAGAAAATGTTTCCATATGTCTTAGCTTCCATCATCCAGGTGTAATACGCAGGTTCTTTCAAAATCGTCTCCAAAATGTAGTGAACAAAAGAAGGACCAATCCAAGTAGTATCTTAAGTAGATTTATTCCATGTATGATGTTATGTAGAGCCCCACCAGGAGCAGCCTTCCTGCTTCTCAGCTCATCCACCAACTGACTCACACACGCACCAACAGACCACTCATCAACATTTCTCATCACAGTGACACTGGCTGAGCAGCAGGTATAACAAAGTGATCAAAGAATAGTTCAGCAAAACCCTTTTCAGGATGCTACTCTACTTTCTCAATTTCCATCAAACAATCCTTTAGGAAACTAGTTCTAGTCAAGGAAAATCTGAGATTCATGCTACATGGTTCTTGCATGCTGAAGTAACATTGTAGCACAAATGCCTAGCAAAGGATGCAGTGTACTATGAGGAAAGTAATACTTGGCAATTCAAGACAGATGCTGTCTCTCTAGAACATGCAAGTGTTTGTGGCCTGTTGGGAATTGTAATTCATTGCTGGCATTCTGCTGCACGAGCCATCCAATACACCCATGTAGCTTCTATTATGACAGCTGCACAACTCTGTGATAACTGCCAGCCTTTCCTTTGCTGAAAGGAACCTAGCACAAGAAGATCTGGAGTACCACTTTCCCATGCATGAGACACACTAAGGGCCTCATTACGATAGCGGCAGACCACCACTGACAAGCCATCGGTGGTGGTCCGTCCAACATCCTGGCCATCAACCAGACTGCCGGATAACATTCGGAGCGCAGAGGTCAGGGAGAAAGACCGCTGCCTCCAACAGGATGCAAGATCCCGTTGGGGCAGTGGTTGGAATCCTATCCCTACAAAGAGGTGGTACCTGTGCAGGCACCACCACTCACACGGAAAGGGCACCCTGAGGCTGATAACAGGCAGAGAGAACAGGGGAAAAGTCAGAATAATCACAAAAGAAATCCCTCTGCCTGTATGCTAACACAAATAGGGCAAAACAGTCACTGATAAATAAAGACAGCCCAACTGTCCTGGCCTTCCAAATTATGATATGAACAACATAATGTGCTAACAAGTCACATTTATTTATTTTATTTTATCAAAATAGTACGAAAGATGATGAATATCAAAATTTCCAAGCGCATCCAACGTCACACACACATGACCTCTCAGTCAACATAACCAAGACACATACCCATACAGCCTCTTACATACTAGCATTTCAACAGTCACTACAAAACAGCACAACATTGTTATTAAATACATATAAAAATGATTACAAAACATTTCCACCAGATAGGGAGATACAAAGATTCAAGGATATGATTGGGTAGAATCCATAACAGCATCTGAGGATCCCATGTTCAGTTGGTCATATAGTTTATCATCCAGTTTCTTCTCATGAGGGTAGATGAGAACAAAGAAACTAGAATCAACTACAGCACCAACGCGCGTTTGATGTCTAAACCAGCTGTGGGTCACACCTTCGTCAGGGCGCAAGGGTCATGTGGGGACATAAAAAGTGATGCGCCTGGAAAGACAAATTGGGAAACAGGTCACCAACAGGATCATGCACAGCGAGGAGTACGCAGAAAATGAGACTCTGCACTTGGATCCAGTGAGAGGGAGAGGCAGGATATTCAGATCAATTAAATTTGAAACGTCTCAGCAGCAGGTTTCCAGACTTGCTGAGTGAGAAGTCAAGAGGTACGAAACAGTTCAAGGAAACTGGACTGTGTGGTTCTTGCTGGTTGGAGACCCAGGCCGGGCGCTATTCTGAGATTACAAGATGTGAGACAGATGGGATACACCTGATTTCGGTGGAACCGCAGAGGCGGGCCGTCTGCTTTGTATAGGCGTCAGGCGGCCAGAAAATCAGCTGTACTCCCTTGTCTTCATAGGCACAGCTAAGGGCCTCACTCTAAGGGCCTCATTACGATAGTGGGCAGACCACCACCGACAGGCCATAGATGGCGGTCTGTTCAATATCCTGGCCATCAGCCCAACATCCGGATAACAATACCGGCATTCGGAGTGCAGACGTCAGGGGTAAAGACCGCTGCTTCCAACAGGAAGCAAGATCCCGTCGGGGCAGTGGTTGGAATCCTCTCCCTACAAAGAGTCCCACTGCCATGAAAAGGCAGGGGGAAACTGACTTTGGGGGCCCCAGGCAATGGCTCCCGTCCTCTATGGCCTACTGCTAAATTTCCTGTGGGGCACATGTAGTGCCCACCACACCACCATGCACCATGTGCCAGGTACCACATGGTACCTGACACAAGGTGCACGGATGTGCAAAAAGTGCCTTTTTCTACTGCGGCTTGTGCTGCAGCCATTTTCCTGGGCTGCAGCACAAGCCGCAGTAGAAAAAGGCACTTTCCAACCCCCTGCACAGTGGTCTGATCATAATAGGCTGGGTGGGACCACCGACTCATTGTCAGACGGTCACCTGCCCGATACAATGGAGGTCGGCAGTCTGACCAACCACCATCGTAACGAGGGCCAAAGTGGTAAGCATTTGTTCCACCAACCCTCCTGCCATCTCAGCGGTGGGTTTCCAGTTTGGCAAGATTTCTTGCATAAGCGTCTTTCAACAAATGTGGAACATATTGACTGTAATCTGATTCACAATGTATTCTATAATAAATTGACCCACAAACTTAGGTTGCAACTTAGATTTTTCCTTAATTCCAAGAATTTTTGTACTTAACTACACCTTCAAACTTACAACACACTGAGGAGCAATTGTGCACCAGGGCTCAATTGCAACTGCAGTAATATTCACAATTCTGATACCAAGCAACCTCTGGTGGAATAATTTCTGAAATGTTATGAACACAATGACATTATTGTTATTTATATGACTCAAACTGATGTCACCTGATGCATTAGGAGGCAACCAAGAAATATTGTTAAGGAGAAAGGAAAGCAAAATACATACCGCGAACAGATACAGTATGCAACGGCCTCAAACAGTATACAGAACTGCATTACTGGCCATATGAACCCTAACCCATTAAACAGATGATTTTATCCAAATGCCCTTAAACTATGCTGGAACCAAGGAAACCTTCTCGTAAGGTTGTGAGCTACTTCGGTCCTCCATATGCGAAAAGGATTGTATTAAAATAGGTTAAAATGTAAACAACCCTATAACTATGGAACAACTGTAGTATGCATTATAAGAATGTAGTAATACTTTGGAATAATACTGTATGTAACCAAAAAAAGTCATGTACAGTCAAATCATTTGTTGTATTCAGCACATTGCAACTGCTGTACATTGAGTATTTTAAAGTGATATCAGGCACTCTGTAAGTTGCTTGTATTAACTAACAGTGTTACATCAGTAATTATTTCACATGCAACTGCTTAGATTGAACTACTTATCACCATCACAACAACCTTCACTCAGGTAATAACCCCACTCAGCCAGTAGGTCCCGATGCACAACATTGCGGGATAATTCTTTTTTGAAAATCCCACTCCACCCAGAAGTTAACGCTACCAATTTAGGGGTTAACTCTAATACAGATAGGGAACGTAAGGCAATCCTATAAATACACTGATGGATTTTCCCTAAATCAATGGCATCATTATTCTAAAAATAAGCCGATTAATTTCATACCTATAAGGACCTGATTTAGAATGTGGCAGAGAAGGTACTAAATTGCATAGCGACAAACTGCCCTTTCCACCAAACTAAGGTTCTACCTGCCTCATTTAGAGGTAGTTGGAGCTTAAGTATGTCAGTGGCAGAGACTACTCCATCTCTAGTACTGACATACTGCTCTGATGGACTGACAAAGTTAGGGCCATCACAGGTTTGGCCATTTCCTGTCCCCCTATATAGAGTGAGAAGACAAATGGGCAGTTCACACTTCCAAACACCGTCACCCAAAACGTGGTGGTAAGTGAAAGTAAAAACATTTTGAGGACCACGCACCATGGGAAAAAGTTCCAAAGGTAAGGGGGGGCATTGCCTTTTTTAATCTTCAAAAAAGAACATTCCGCTTTGGATTTAGTTTTTGAAAATAACAAAATATTGAAAGTGTGCCGTCATATTGATGCAGCCGCACTGTATACTTTAAATGCAATGACAGGAATCACCATGCTGGTGGTCCTGCCAATGTAAGCGATGTCAGCTAGCTTATCTCTAAATCCAGAGTATTGTTACTCCATCAGGGCAATGGAGTACTTTACTCTGTTACCCTGACATAATAAATACAAAACTCTATGATCTAAATTGGCTCCTAAGTGCCACTGGTACCGGCCTATTTTGCTATGGTGCTTTCATGTGCCACCTTCAATTTCTTATTGTAGACATACTCAAGATGGTGCCGAAAATCATCATCGGAAGAGCATTGTCGGGCCAATCCAAAATGGCTTCTTAACCAAGACCAGATTTCCTGTCTAATGGCCCATGTTCCCTTGCTTCTTAGCCTTAAAATACCACACATGTTTATCAAACAATACAGTTCAACCAGATCTCATGAGACCTTTGCTCCAACTGGAGCCACGATTTCTGTTTCCAGCTCTCAACAGCACTAGTCACGGTGGCAGTGCTGAGGCCTCGCTTATGCTGCTCCTTGGGAATCTGACTAACCTAACTCATTTTTGGGGTAAGGCCGGGAAAAGTGAAAATAAATGTATTGCACAATTACTTAAAATCATTTGCAAAATATCTTACATCTATAAAAAGAACACGTAAGTAAAATTCTGTCCGATTGCGTTTGTAAGGAAAACGCTATTCGTATTAAAAAACGTAATATAAGCAGCATTACTAGTTAAAAGAAGAAAATTAATGTCAAATTCCATGGTAAAGTGTATCGTACGACTGACTTATAGGACAGAAAACATCTCTATATTGGCCCCCCTGATATGTGAACGCCGCTGGATTTAAAGTGACATGGTACCATGTTTCCTTTGAAACTATGATGTAAACATTTAAAAGCGAATCTGTTTTCTATTTGATGGCTTGCTACTGTTTAAACTCCATCTTCAAATCTGTTCACATAGCCACACATGTTTCTGTTCCACAGTTACTGATCATAGTACTTTTCCTATTTTGTCTCGCCAGATTACACTACATTGATCCACTGAGGTAATAGAATACTTGTGTTCATAATTTGGAGATATCTGCAACATGCACCTTGCATCTAGTTTTTCCTGATTTTGATATCTGCCCATTTACCAAGTTTCTAAATATACCAAGGTCACTGGCTTCAATACGCCAGCAAAAATACCAATGAGCTAAAATCAGAATAACCTGTCCAGGAGCACTCACATTTCTAGGTACTTCATGACATTAATATAAAACCTACAGCTACTAGAAATGTGTTCTTCATAACTAACCACTATACCCATTATCTACACTTCCTAGACTCTTACGGTCTGGAAACACCTTCAAACATGCTGATTAACTGAAGAGCTGGCAATGTGGTGTCATTATATCACATGCTCACTTAATCTTTGCCAACATTAATGGTGGCTGCACACATTTATACTGAACCTCATGTGGGGACACCATAGATCCAATAATCAGCAGAGGAAGACAACATCAGAGCAGATGACTCAGGCAAAATCAGCATGCTGATATCAAAACAAGACGTTAGCCATCTCAAACTGCCTTGTATTCAACTGCTGGCAATTCCTATGTACATATACAAATAAAAGGGATGAGATACAATAGACAGTTGCAGCTATACAGCTCACATTATCAATGGATTTATGATAGCAGATATTTGACATACAAATTTATAAATTAAATTGTTCTTTTGTTTTATTATATTATATTATTATCACTAGAAGTAGTAATGAATAATAATATTGATAATCAAGCATTAGCACTTGTATTTATGAAGTGCTAATCATGGAAAATAGACAATTTTGTGAACACTAGTTCCATATTGATAAATTGATATAATTTGACTGAAACCAGGGAGAGTATAAGGGTCATATAGACCCTAGCAGGTAAGCTGCCATACAGCTGAAGTGGCAGAACCACTGCCTCCACCAGCCCAGCTTTAGCTGGCCCGTCTCATTGCTGCTATGTCATATCTGTCAACCTCAAAAGAAAGACCCTCAAAGCAGGTGACTGTCTTTAGAAAATTCAAAAGCATTGTTCCTGAGATGCTGGATGTTTTCTACCAGCACATGTGAAAATGTTTGTATTTTTTCTGTTGGGTAATGTCATGGTGTACATGACAGAGCAGGGCTGGTAAAAAGCAAGAAGACATGGTATTCAAGAGAGTCCACAGGCATGGCAGGACTTACTGCAAATTTCAGAAGATCTGAACCCCCCACTCAAATGGAACATGGGCCACAGGAAAGTGACCCTCTCTGTTGCCAGCCACCACAAACTGGTGGGATGCATGGGGAACTCATCCAGCTGACTTCTTACTACAGTCATACTGGCTCCTCTATCCCTCTATCCCTCAAAGCCTCAACCCCTTTCCCATTGCCTATACTTGGTAGTATTTGAGGGCACATGGATCTTTGGAACAATCTCACTGTCACTGAGGGACACTATAGTAAGTCCACTAACCCTCCCCCATTAACTAGAACAACTTCCTCCTCCAGCACTGCACTTGTCCCACCTAGAATCTTTCCTCCAGTTGGAGGTGGTTCTCTTTTTCTACATTTGGGATCCCCCTTATCGTGTCTATTCTTGAAGCAATCATAGCACTTGATGGGCTTGGGCTGCTGACCTTTGCCAGGGTAATTTATCTTCTGGTGGCCAGATTGACAATGTGAACCAGACCGTTTCCCCTGTGAGTTGTTTTAGGGGACTGAAGAGAACTCTCTTTTTCGTGCATGCCTCTTTCCTCTTGTAGGGACTCTGACCACCCTTTTTGGAGTCTCCCCAAATACTTTATTGAACTCTCTGGTACTGACCCAGAAGTCTGCTTTCCCAGAAAGCTTCTGGAATCAATAGTTTTGCCATCGACCAGGCTCTGGAAAACAAGTTTAAAGAATGTGCTTCCGTAAAAACAAGTTGCACACCCCTTCATAATCATTAACTTTCCTGCCCCCACCCAGTCCTTCAGTGCCTTGCCAGCATGGTCCAAGAAATCCACTCATGTTTGTGTAGAGAGTTTGTGACTGGCCAGTACTTCTCAGGTTTCAGTCCATAATTGTTGACCAAAATGGCCCTCATGGCAGTATAGTGGGTCTAGTCCCTCAAATTCTAATGTAAGGAGTGTATCCCTCCCCACTGTGGGCATGTACAACCATAAACTATCCCCCAGAACTCCTCTTGGACACTGCACTTGCAAAGCCACTTCATAGTCCGCCAACCATGTATCTATGTCATCCCCCACTCCATAATTCAGCACCATATCTTTTGGGATATGACATTTGGACTCATATGAAGACAATGAGGTATGTTGTTACCATTACTGTTGCTGGTTCCACTAGTAAGGGGTCTAATATCCAGCTCTCTGAGGCTGCGCTTATGTGCCATCTTTCTTTCCTCCATGGCCAGCCTCCTCTCTTCTAGAGCTTGCAATTCATCTAGCTTAGCAAAAGCCCGCTCCCCGTCAAACTTGGCAGGCTCTAGTTTTAGCTTTGTCTCCTCCTTCCTGTCATCCAGCTCCTCTGGAGACAGGTTCTTCGAAGACACACTGCTGCCTGGTCTACATTGGACTTTAAGTCCTGGGAGAAAATTGTTCTTTCCCCGTAGGCTGCATGACAAGACCCTCTGTCAGGTTCCACTCTGAACCTTCCTCAGAATCATATCCCTCCACCTCATCCATTTCCCCCTCTGGGTGGGCTGCTGCCAATGCTCTCTTAAGTCTTTCAGATGCTCTGCCTTATTGGCACTTCCCTTATGGAACACTGTTCTGTCCTGGAAGAACCCTTTGAGCTCTGCCACTCTGTATGACTCAAGGTTGGCCAGCTCGAGTTCCATATTGATAGGTAGGACCACAGATATTGCAGACAAAATGGAAATTGGGAAAATAACACTTTGGAAAAATCAAAAGTTATCTGAACAGGGAGAATTGAAAAAGACTTGAATTGTTTTAAGTAAAAAGTTGTAGTGAACAATGAGTTAATATATGGTATTGCACTAACACAAGTCCTATTCCATCGCTGGAATAAATGTTCAAAATGTGATCCCTGGTTGGCTGAGGTATGGACCCAGGCCAGACAGGAACCACCACCATTGTCAGAGTAAGCTAGATGCCCACTTAAAGATAACCTGTGCTCACCCTCTGGTAGCATGGCACAGAACAGTCAGGCTTATCTAAAGAGGCAATGTGTAAAGTATTTGTGCAACACACTCATACAATAATACAATGAATACACTACAAAAAAAATCCACACAGGTATGGAAAAATAGATTATTATATTCGGAACAAAACATGACTATAAAGCAACAATTTTAATGTATTGAATTTTGAAGGAATAATAGCAGAAAAGTGCTTAGACGCAAGTAGAGGTAAAATGGTTATTTTAGCTCACGCTTAACAAGGGCAAAGTCAATGTTTGGGCAGACCGCAATGGAGTGCTTGCTGGCTACAGGACCCACGCAGGCCCCGATAAACAAACTACCTTTCTTGGTGGCAAACCGCAAGATGCATCGATGTTGAGGCCCGCAGGTGCAGAATGCAATGATCTTCTCCACGCAATGAAGGTGCTGCATCAATTCAGAAGACGGGTGCCGGAGTCAAGAGGCATCGAGCGATATGTCTAACTCTGCTATGCAGTTGAATCGAAGAGAACTCCATCCTAGACACCTCCCAGTCTGGATTCCGGAGCAACCACAGCACCGAGACCGCCCTCCTCGCCGCCACCGACAACATCCGCATGCTACTCGACCAGGGACACACTGCGGCCCTCATCCTACTAGACCTCTCCACAGCCTTCGACATCGTTTCACATTGCACGCTCGCAGCCAGACTTCACAACGCAGGGATACAAGGAGCCGCCCTTGATTGGATCCAATCCTTTCTCTCCGGCAGAACCCAGAGGATCAGACTCCCTCCCTTCCTCTCCGAACCCACCAATATCAACTGCGGAGTGCACCAAGGATCATCGCTAAGCCCCACGCTCTTCAACATTTACATGACCCCACTTGCCGCAATGGTCAGACAGCATGGGCTCAGCATAGTATTGTACGCCAACGACACCCAGCTCATCCTCTCACTCACGAAGAATCCCAAAGACATCAGACTCTGCTTCCATGAAGGAATGAAGAACATCACAGCCTGGATGAAAGACAGCTGTTTGAAGCTCAACTCAGAGAAGACCGAGGTCCTCATCCTCAGAATCAGCACCTCCGCTTGGGACAACACCTGGTGGCCCTCCGCCCTCTGGTACCCACCCACCCCTACAGACCATGCTCAAAACCTTGGCATCATCCTCGACTCCTCCCTCTCCATGAACCGCCAGATCAACGCCGTCTCTTCTACCAGTTTCAACTGCCTGCACATCCTCAGCAAGACCTTCAAATGGATCCCCCGACTGCAGAAGGACCATCACCCACGCGCTCATAACCAGCAGACTGGACTACAGCAATGCCCTATACGTCGGAATCAACAGAACTATTCAACACAAGCACCAAACCATCCAGAATGCCACAGCGAGACTCGTACTCGGGACACCGCATCATGAACACATGACCCAACACCTACAAGACCTCCACTGGCACCCAGTTGAGAAGAGGGTCACCTTCAAACTCCTCACCCACGACTACAAATCCCTCAACAACATTGGACCCAAATACCTCAATAAGAGAGTCTCCTTCCACATGCCCAAGAGAAACCTCCGCTCCGCCGACCTCGCCTTGGCAGAGGTCCACCACATCTGCAGAAACAGAGCAGGCGGGATAGCTATCTCCTACATCGCAGCCAAGACCTGGAACAAGCTCTCTGTGAACATCAGATGCTCCCCGACACTGCACACATTCAGGAAGGACCTCAAGACCTGGATCTTCAACTGATCCGGAGCTGCTCCCCACCCTGGCACCATGAGACCGGGTGAGTAGCATGCTCTAAAAAAACCTTGATTGATTGATTGAGGGGATGCGTCCTTCTCGCCAAGTTGCAGGGGTGATGATACGCTGCCCAATGCGTTGACCTCTGGAGCTAAAGTGCTGGTTCCGAGGCAATGCGCCGATTTTACTCCCACAACCGAGTCAATGCACCGGTTCTGCTACATGCAGCCAGGAGATGCTCCAAAATCCATGTGGCAAGTATCTGGGCCACTTCCAGTGAACCAGACACAGGATCAGGGGTAGAGACTTTGATATCCCTGAGTCTCAAGCAACAGGAGGCAAACCAAAAAGTCCTTGGACATCACTTGGAGTGAAGGCAGAGTCCAGATTTCCTTCGGCAGAGTCAGAGAGCAGCAGGCAGCAGGGAAATAAACAGAAAAGCAGTCCTTCCAGATCAGCAGTCCAGTTGAGTTATGTAGTAGATGCAGTCAGTCAACCAGAGCAGTAAGTGCAGAGAAATGTTCACTTTCTAAAAGTGGCATTTCTAAAACAGTAATCTTAGATCCAACCTTACCAGTTAGGTGAATTTATCATTATAAAGATATTAAACATGAAAAAGTTAATCCTCTCTGATCAGGAATTACACTTTAAAATGGTATTAAGGAATTCCCAATGCTAGTCTTTGATAGGGTAGGTCTCACAGTAGTGAAAAATGAATGTGTGTGTTTGTCACAGGACATATAAAGATTAATCACACATGTCCTACCTATTACTTATATGGCACCCTGCCCTTAGGGTTACTTAGGGCCTACCTTAGGGATGACTAGTATGTAATAAAAGGGAGGTTTAATGCTTGGGAAGTAGTTTTAAATGGCAAGTCAAAGTGGCAGTAAACTGTACAGACAGGCTCTGCAGTGGCAGGCTCGAGACAGGTTTGAAAGGCTACTTATGTGGTTGGCACTATCAGTGCTGCAGGCCCACTAGTAGCATTTGACTTACAGGCTGTGTGTATCTGTTATACCACCTTACAAGGGACTTACTAGAAAATCATATATGCCAATCAGGTATGCACCGATGTCACTATGTTAAGGGGAGAAGCACATGCATTTTAGCACTGGCTAGCTTTGGAAAAGTGCTCAGAGTCCTAAGGCCAACAAAAACTGGAGGCAAAAGACAAAAAGTCTGGGTAACGACTACCCTAAGGTTGACAAGTCTACCAGGGTGAGCCTTCCAATGCCATTGCCAATCCTAGTGCCAAGAAGAAAGTTTTTTCCAAAGTCAGTGATAGCTGATGCGCTGTCATGGAGAGAACTGCCATAGCTTGACCGCTAGATGAAGTAGTAATCAAGAAGTGGGATTAAGAGAGAGGCACCCATTTTTGACAACTGTCCATTCCCAGCCATCTCTAAATCGAGATCATCTGGTAAAAAACTAAGTGGGTCTTTCAATCAATCAATCAATCAATCAAATAGGCTTTATTTAATTTAAATAAATCACAAAAACACAGAATACATATTGCCGTCATAAAACATTTTTAAAAAACCATTAAAATCTACAAAATGCTCTTAGAATTAAGTATTGCAACAACTGCCCTCATTAATTCAGTTCCAGAAAAATAATTAATTACACATACATGCCATTCCCCCTCACCCATATCACTTTCTGATTGCAATTGAATCTTTTGTAGAGTTTAAAACTGCACAGCAGGTACCCAATGAGTCCAAAGACAGTCCAAAACTAAAACTTTCTATGTGAGAACAAGGACGTAAGAGTTTTAAAATTGGTAGCAAATATCTATCTCCGGGAGACTTATACAGCAGGCAAAAGAGAATAAAGTGCAAGGTGCTCTGTATTGTAAAGGTATCACAAGGACAAGGGCATAAGGTATTAGAACAAGTGCATTGTCATGGATAAGCCATCAAAAAATTAATCAAAGAAAGGTGAAATCTAGTCATATTAAACATGTTGAGAGTTCTTGGAATTAATCAAGTAAAAACGAGGAAGAATAAATGAAATAGTTAAATCAAAACTACTCACTGATTTTAACTATTCCACTTCCCAACAGTGAAGGGAATTTGCTCAACTTGTGTAAAGATTTTTTATTATAGTTTTGGCTTGTTGTGGCATATTTATGGGATTTTCACCGCTGGCCCAGTGGGGGTGATCCACCCGCCATCCACAGCTCAAAGCCCCCCACCACAGTAGGATGGCTGGGGGGTCTGCGGTGGGCAGAAAGACCGTCCACCGCTTTTCCGCCGGTCGACTCATCGACCTGGTGGAAAACATGGTTAATATGGTGGCGGTGTCTGCAAGACACCGCCATCCATATTATGATTACGGCGGAGATCAGCCTGTCCGTGGTGGCGTTGCCGCCATGGACAGGCATGCGGTCTTTGCTATTGAGGGCCCGTAGCAGGCCCCCAGGAGGTTGGGAGTTGGGGAGTGCACATGGGGGTACCTATGGTACCCCCCTGCCTTGGCATGGACAAGGTGGCAGGCACCGCGCAGTGCCTGTCACCTTGTGCATGCCAATGCACAACATACATTCCCAGCATTGTGGCGGGCGGTGCTGTGAGCACCGACCACCACAATGCTGGGAATATGGGATGCCACCACCACGGTGGTGGTGGCATCCTAATTGCAGGTGCGGGACCGCCGCACCCCTGGCGGACAGTCCAGCATTTCGTTACAAAGTCCGCCGGCCATCGTAATAGACCCCTTAGTTTTTTCTTCTTTTCGCCCCACAGAACAATTTAAATGACTTTTAATACTTTACTTGAAGGTCCAAAGTGGCCATAAATGCTACGAAGGCATCCAAAGATTTTTTTAGGCTATTCACTGTCCTAGAAATAAGGACTGCATCATCCGCGTATAACAGGATGCAATTAAGTTTTTTCCAATCTTGGGGAAATCAAGATTTTTCCCCAGGAAATAAGCCTCCAACCCATTAATGTAAACAAGAAATAAAAATGGAGCAAGTAGATGTCCTTGACGGACACCTTCCATGGATAAAATGGACCGAGTTTTCTCCCCATTGGATCCATGTCGAATCTTAACTGTTGTGTCTAGATGTAGCCTACGTATTTAAAAAAACAGAGGTGCCTCTAAACCTATTTCTCCCAGCATGGTCCACAATTTGTAATGATTGACAGAGTCAAAGGCACAAAATAAGTCCATAAAGGCAAGATGTACTGACCACTTCAAGGTCTTAGTGTACTTGCTGTGAATCAGTCACAAATTGAGGCACTGTTCTACTGTGCCCATCCCTCATGTAATACCATATTGGGTTTTTGACAATATAAATTTCTGTTCGGCCCAATCTTTGAGATGATCTAAGAGAACCCGCCCCAATATCTTGACCGTTGAGTCTATTGATTAAATGGGCCTATAGCACCCTGGATCATGTTTGCCCCCTTTCTTAAAAATAGGAACCACTATTGCCTCTTTCCATGAATCTGGGAGGGGGCCACCAACGGCAGCTCTAATTTAATTTCTTGTAAGAGGGGCCCATAAGGGAATATTTTCTTCAAAAAGGTCAATTGGTATCCCATCTGGGCCCAGGGCTTTAAGACGAGATGGCAGTCTCCACCTCTTCAACTGTAATTAATTTACTGTATACACTTGCTAGAGCCAAGATAACAGATGTGATTTTTCCCGAGCCACTCTGGGCCCTCATTTTTTTAAATGGATTAAGAACACCATTAAAGTGCTTCACCCATGTGTGCCCTAAAATAAAAGAATCCGTCTACAAATATAGAACTGTTGATAATATTCCAGAACTTTTTAGAATCCTTTCTTATACTGGCTGCCTCTAGGTCTTGACATTCACCCCTCCTTAATTCGGCCTTCCTCTGCTCTAACACTGCTTTATATTTTTTTTTAAGCCCTTCACTAACTTTTGGCCATTGGCACGGCCTGCAGGCACCCTTTAGACCTTTATGAGCTTTGGAACATGGTTTATTGAACCAACAAGTTGCTGGTTTTTCCTTTGATTGGACCTTTTTTACCATCAATTCTTTTGAAATGACAGCACATAAACTCTGAAATTCCTGAAAGTGACCTCTGGAGGGGACTCATGATTTAAACAGCTTAATATTAGATCCAAGTTCTCACTAATACGCGTGTTCTCAAAATCCTTTGGAGTTACCCGTTCCCATTTCATTCTGATTCCTTGATTTGGATGATATTTGATTGGGATATTGGGCAGCCGCCTTCTCTCAGGATATAATTTAAAGGAGGCCATTTGTGTATTATGGTCACTAGCACAATGAGGTATAATTGTGTGACATTCTAATAGGCTAAGACAGTTTCTGGAAAGTGACATAAAATCAATGATACTTGCGTGACAACCCTCTATATAAGTTGGACACTGTCCAGAAGTTTCTCTAGAACAATCATTTAACATTTTTAAACCATTTAAAACCATAATACCATTTAACGCATCACCATAATTTGAGTGATTGAAGTGGGTTAGCGAATCTCCTTCAATATTTTCCAGCTCATAAACTTGTGGCCCATTATATTTACACAGGGTACAATTTAAATCACGTATCCAGATTATATATAGCGGATATCTTGAGGAAGTTACTTTATAAATCTCATCCTACAAGCTTTCTACTACATGGGAATTGCGCTGATTAAATATATTATAATAAAAAATTACAATTAGAAAATCTACTGGGGTAATTTGCTCACTACAAGCAACTTATACTAAGGAGAGGGACAAATTAATTTGATCTGAATCGCCGTATGTTTAAACAAGACTTACATTTCTACACCTCCCTTCACTCTTCCTGAGGTTGCTGGGATTGCTGGTGTACAACAGGAACAGAACCCATCTATATGAAAATCTGTCACTGATCATGTTTCTTGAAAACTAATTAAATCATGGCTAGATACAAATTCTTATCTCATTGTTCCTCAGCTTTGAGTTGAAACCTGCTATGTTCCAGGATAAAATGGAGAAGCAACAATCACATTTAGGAGGAGCCATAAAGCTTTCTTCTAATAATACTGTATCTACGGGAGGGCTTATGGCTTCAATCGATAGATTCTCCCCAATCCATACTTCTTCCAAACCTATTTGGAGATCATCAGACCTAGAGTTAGCATTCACTATCTCTTCAGATTCGGCTTCCAATGAAGCCCTCTGGAATTATCAATCAATATCAGCCAGCCCCCTTAGTAATTCAAATCTGTTTGGGTGGTCTACAAGAGCCAAGTGTACCTGTTTGGGAATAACCATCCAGCCTACCATTGGGCCTGTTCCATGCAATAACATCAGGGAAAAGGGGATAAAAGAAAATCCCAAAAACCTGGCCTGAATGTTGCCTTGATTCAGATTTGAATTATGCAGATGCCTCAATATAAATCTCACAAGAACAGGGGTCCTAAAGTTAATCACCATGCAATCTGCCTCTTGGTTTTTCACAAGGGGTCTGACTCACCCACTTTCCTTGCCATGAGAATTTCATCATAAATGGGCCTTGGGGGGTCTTTCATTCTTTATACACCACTAAATAACTTTATTATTTAGGTTGTGACACCCCTCCCTAGCCCCATCAGGCAATGGGGAAACTCTGGTTACGATTATAGTATATGGTGTCCTCTCTGGAGGCAGATGTAAATGATCAAAGGGGTTTTGGTTCAGTTGGGAAATGCGCCTGGGCTGTTGATGGAATGGGAAACTTCTCGAGCCGGATAGATACTTATCAGGCAGAATGGATTGAGGGGGTGCCAATGCTGATTTAGCTAACTCAGTTAACCCCCTTGACAATAGATTTGAAAAAGGGGGTCTTATGGGATTATCAAAGGTGGCAGGGCTAAGTTCAGTAGAACTCCCTTTAGACAGGGATAATGGCAGAGTTAAATTTCTTTTGCCTACCTTATCCTATGAGGAGCAATAACCTCCTGATTAGGGGTTAGACCATGTGTTTCTATGATAGAAGACTCTAACGACAGCAACTATTCTCAATCTTACCCAAACGGATCATAAACACATTTTTGCACCTGAAATAAGGAGACATAAATGTTCATGAATCTTCTCTAGAGTACAAGGAGGCCCCCCTCTCCCATCTAGCGAAATCTAGTTTGATCCATCAGAACTGGGCCGAGTGGACCCTTGTGGGTCTTTTTTGTAATAATACAGCACTTTTTTGATTTTGGCCCTTCTTCAGCCCTCTTGCATTTCCCCATCCTAAGGTCAGAAGCTGATTCAGCCTCCCTAATCTGTGATGGCACTTGATTGACCACATCCAAAGTTTTAGCCTGTTATCAATATCACAGTAGGTGAAAGTGGAACTGTCTTTACATTCTAATATCTAGATCTCACCTGACCAAGCAGAATATCTTTCTTCAGCACCGAAAATGGTCAAGAAGGAGAGGATGATGATAACCTCCTTTCTGCAAGTTCTACTTCTTTATTAATTACTCCTACTGCCCGCTGCAGAAAACCATCAAGAGTGGCACCCTTTGCACCTGACATGATATTGGTTTGTCACTTTCCCATTGCTGATGATATATAGCGCCTACTTAGCCAAAGGACAATCAAACCTTAAGATGTCAAGAACATGTAAAATCCAGAGTCTCACAGACGGAAAAATCACGTAAAATACAGCGGCTTCAGTAACTTCCACCTTCCAGCCGGACCTCTAGAACAGATGCACCCAGAGAGTGGGCCCAGCCCAGCCTCTGCCAGCCGCTGATGGGTGCAGATGGGCCCCCTCTTTGCGCGTTCTTGTCTAGGGCACACACCCAGGCACATCATGCATGTATCCTGCACACGTCCCACATGGAACCCTCAGTACTTTTGAGCACGGCCATCGGAGCTTCCTCCTTCTCACTGCCGCACGGGCCCCTGGGGGATGAAGTCCAGTCCCAGGCAGTTTCCTCACTGCTCAAAAACAAACACAGGCAAGTGGATCATTTATGAAGAAGCCACTCAGTGCATTGGAGCAAGTCAACTTGCTGCACTGTGCTGCATGACAGGGAAAAGGCAGGAATGCACAGCATTTAAGGAAATATGGTGCATTCCTGTCCTTTCCCTTGTACTGGCGCCCTTTTTTCAGACTAGCGCCTGTGCAGGCACCCTTGCATGGGGCACATGTGCCTGTGTTGCAGCAGGACTTTTTGTGAGCAGGAAGGGGCACCTTCCTCCAGAAAAACAATAATAGGAGGAATATTCCTCTTTCTATGTGTGCTGCTGAATGCAGTATACATAGAAAGAGAAAGAAACAGAGCAATAGAGATATTTCTCCTGTTTACAATTCCCCAGGAAAGGTGTAAGAGTTTGGCACATCCCCAGGTATACAAGATCTTGTAAATCTGGGGATGTGTCATAATCCATGGGAGTTGTGTGGAAACACTAATGACTTCCCATGGCAGAATATACAATGCAGTGGTTTCCACAGTGTTGCGTTACTCCAGATTTTTAAAGCCACTCAGAGCCAAGCAAAATGGTGGTTTAAAAAATCTGACATAGAGGTTTGCGTCACACATGTGCCATGTTGCGTGGTGCAAACATGACGCATGCCTCTCATAAATATGCCCCTAAATCTTTCAATGTGTACTTTATATACTTCTCGCCATAAAGCACTCTTTTTTCAAGATAAAAAACTATGTTAAAACTTCAAATTAAAGCATGCAACAGTACGCTGCAGTATTGATTATATTTTTTTCTAAAATGTTTATTTTATTATTTGATTTAGAGAGCTTAGGAAGAAGTACTCTACAGCACAGTTGTTTTGATATCTCAAATCATTTCACATCTGGATTTAAAGATTATGGGACATATGTACAAGGGTATACTATTGTGCCAACAGAGCATCATGTTTTGTGAGGCTCCAGTGGTGCTGTGCCCTGCTCCATATTTAGGAGGCGGTGCTAAGCTACTTTGCGTGGCTTAAGGCCACCCTGTAAATATGGTCCTCCTCAATGCAGTTTTCTGCAGCAAAGGTGCATGCAATGGGTGCTTCTGTGGGCATTAACATGAAACACTATTGCTTTTTGATACTGCTGCAGATTTATAAGGATCTGTAAATCTGAGGCAGTGCAAAAAACGTACACCTCCCCAGGGGAAGAATAAGAGTGGCACAACAAGACAAAATACTTTCATTTCGCCTCCTTTTTTGCTCTCTCTATGTGGAAGGAGAAAAACACCATTGATGAAGAAGGTGTCCTTTACTGCACAACAACAATCATCCCTGCAACACAGGCACGCTTGCACCACAGTGCATAAGTCCCTGCACTGGCGCTATTTTTTTTTTTTTGCACAGGTGAGGGGTGAGGACAGAAATGCACCATATTGTTGCAAATATGGCGCATTCAATCACATAGAAAATGGTCCAGCAAAACTCTTGTGCCACCACCCTGCAGCCTTTTCTTGTAAACATGCCCCTACATGGCTACTTTTAGTTTCAAATCGAGTCATAAAAGACCAAGACCAAAAAGCTCTAATAAACACCATATTCACATTCAAGATGAGTTTGTTGCAAGGCCCGAGCACTCTTACCTGGAGGAAGGCTTCTAGTGTATTGAGGTGGTTGAAGGTTTCTGCACAGCCAAGTAGCTCACATGAGTTGAGTCATAAGCCATTTGATTTGCGTATTGATGACGTGTTTAACATGTAAAGCAGGTTATCGATGAGGGATGAGTGAAGTAAAAAACATAAGCTCCTGTATCTTGAAAGTGGATACTGTAAGTTACTTAAAAGCTGTTCAATGCATAATATATGGACCCATTGCAGAAAAGATATAGATTAGTCGTACTTAAAAGGCAAAAAGGAATTTCTATTCAGCTGTGATGTGATAGAAGGAAATAATGCACTTTTTTCCGGTTGAAGTGAGTCTACAGAGTAAATATCCCAATTCAAAGAGAATAAGAAACCGCAAAAGGTTGCAGAAACTAAACCGATGATGCAACTAAACGTGAGCGTCATAACGGTACAGTAAGTGTTAATACCTTCCAAAAAGTCCACTAGAAATTACCCAGAAAATGAATGACCACACTGAACCATTGCCTCTCTTTAATAGATACCTGCGTGCCTAATAAAAGGAGCTTCAAAGATTACCATTCTAACTATCTCTATCAATAGCATCATTTTCTAGACCTATTAAGTAACAGACTACACAATCGGATGCGTAACACACATGAGTAAACAAACATGTTGTGAGCCCGATAACAGAAGAAATACTATGTTGCCCAGAGAGCCTCTCAGACCCATAGTGCATTCTCCTTCTTTTGGGCACTCAGGCCCACCCAACACAGCTGTGCTGAAATTATGATAATGTGGATCTTAATTTGACAGTAATTGAGTATGGCTAACTATTGATGGTCACCAACAGCAAACGAGGGCATGAATGCACCCTCATCCCACTAATCAGTAGGACCAGAGGGAATCTTGGATCTTCTAAGACCCCAACAGACCACATTGATAAGAGATGTTTATCCAGCACTGCATATGTGATAGACATTCAGTGCATTTTCTGAGGACTTGATGTCTCTAAATTCTTCTTCAATAGGAGCCAACCAGATGGCCAAGGAGATCCCCTCACAGTGTAGGCTTGCTGGTGTATAAGATGTTATCCCTTTGAATATGTAGCATTTTCAAGGGTCATTACACATTTTATTTTAAAGAAAGGTTCTTAGAGACACCTCCTTTACGCACCTTCTATCCTCCAGAGAGCAAGTGTTTGTGCATAGTCTACAATTTCAATCATGCACGTCAGAATGTCTAACAAGCAAAATTAAACTGTGCTAGTATTCACAATATCTAAAATTCAAAGAACCACAAAAAGTTAGGGCACAATTAACAAAACTGTTTACACACCCGAGCTGACCCTTTGATGAGATTGATAAAGCCCTCAAGTCCTTCGAACATCAAACACTATTCCGTTCCAGGTAAGGTAACTCAGTCAAGAGTCATTGTCCAAAACCACATGAACACCCTTCACTTCTTCTGTCATCATAATACTGTATTCTATTAAATGTCACCTTTGGAAGCAATCAGATACCAAGGCGAGAAAGACCATCCGCTGTGTGTCTACTTTCTTCAAATACACATTATTAGGGTCTCTACAGAAGCATCAGGGAATGGAAATCAATTCTGTGTGCACAGATTAAATAAGGTACTTATCCACTGAAACTGACACTCCTGCATTATGAAGTACTGGAGATCTGGAAAAAAACAGTCAGCATCATGTTAGCTTGTGGATAGTCAGTGTAAGTTATTTAAAAAGTACATACGTTTTGTATGAGAAAAGAGTAACCAAACATGTTTTCCATGTATATCAGCTCCTACTTAAGGTCAAAACAAATCTTTAGAAATGGGTAGCAATAAATAGTAAAAAAAAAAAACACATTTTGTACAAAAGAATCAAAATTAGTACATGCATTAATATTCAAAGGCAAATATTTATGGATATTTCGGAGGTGGAAGCGACCATGTGTCCATAAGTAATGATGCTTGGTTTTATAAATGATCATATTAGACAATACACCACTTACCATATATATATGATTAAATAGCAAATGTTACTTTCAGTAATTGAGTGGAAATTGTAGACATTAAGCAAAGATTGAAATGAATTAAGATAGAATACAAGTAATATAGCAGTGAGGATTAACAAGCCTAAGAGAATAATCCACGCTCTAGCAGCCAACAAGGCATGAACATAGTGGAAGGACATGTTAAATAAAATGGGGGATGCCCACTGGGGTGCAAATGGAGGCCCAGTAGAAGGCGGAAGCCGAAACGCGTCGGCCTGGGATTAAAGCCCTAAAATGCAGAATCTTGTGAATAGTCAATGAAGGCTTAATCATCAATGAAAAAAGTAAAATAAAATCAAATATAGGGTGAATATCAGACCTACGAAGCCCGGCATCTGTGGGGTTTACGCTCTGCCGTATGGTGACTCACGGAGGGTGAAGACATCTGTTGTAAATAAATAAATATATATATATATATATATATATATATATATATATATAAATATATATATATATATATATTATCTACTGGCGGTCGCCAGTAGATAGTTATAGTTAGGACCGTGTTTCCATAGGAAATCCGCAACATTCTATTTTGAATAACTTTGGTGCCGATTGACGAATCCTCGCGAAAGTTTCAAAGTAGGTGGGGAGCTCCGCTCCGCTCCTATCCTGAAAGTCTCGGGGGGATTCGTCAAGCGGGGGCTGAGAAAAAGGGGGGTCCCAAAACGTGTTTTCCCCATGCATTTTTCCATAGGACCTTTAGTCCAAGCTACAGCCCGAACGGCTGAACAGAATTACTTGAAATTTGGCAGAGAGCTAGTCCTCAGGTCAGGGATGTGCCTTTTGTAGGTCTGGTGTAAATGTGTTCAGTATTTGCTGAGAAAATAGCATTTAAATCAATATATATATCTATAAGCGCGCTCCGAGCACGTACGGTAAGCTTACCGTGCGCGCACGGTGCCATGCGCGAGCTTAATTCTGATTGGTGGTTACATGACTGTAAACATTCGAATCTGTCGAAATCAGGAAGTGTCGGCCGCCATTTTGTGTGTCTCACACTGATAAACAAAGGTGGAGAACGTGAAAAGGGGGCAACGAAGAGGGTTGCAGACCCCCTAGCATTTGTCAGGGGGTCCAAGAAGGTCCCAAAAGTATGAAAAATACATTTAATTTTTTTTTTTTTAAATCGCGGGGTGCGCGTACGGTAAGCTTACCGTACGCGCATGGCAGAAAAAATAAAAAAAATAGAAGTAAAAATCAAATTTAAGTGTTTAGATATTAGGGGGCTCTAAAAAGAGCCGTTGTGTTTATGAAGTGTTTTTTTTGTGGTACCTACAAGTAAGTACCGATGCAGAGTCTAAAGTTCAAGAGGAAGACTGTTGCCTTCATCAGTGAAATGTACACCGTCTCCTCTATAAATGCCTTGCATGTTGTAACGCAAGTTGTTGTGGTATATAGAACCCATACCATAGTCTCTGAGGAAAGCAGAAATAGATTTGTTGACGTGCTTTCTTGCTTTGTCAATCTGCGGATAAAATTGGTTGGACCAGTGCCACTTTTGCCTTTGGCATATGTTAGAATATACAAAGGCAGATTGAGGAAAAAGCGACATCAATTGCACAAAGGTGTCCTTAATAAGCATTTCCAGACCTGCCCCAGTTAAAGTGCCTAGGTCATTTCCACCACAGTGCACAGTAATAAGGTTAGGCTGTGGGAGATGTAGAAAGGTTTTCACCAAAGGCATTAATTGGTGCCACTTTAACCTTCTCTGACCAATCCATTTAATGTCTACATTTGGCAAAGCAAGGTCTCTCACCATACCTCTTTTTTCTGCATACTTTTCACTCCAGAAGACATAGCTGTGACCTACAATCCACACTGTGAACATCTTTCAAGGAGATCTGGATGCACTCAGGAGGTGTCTTTCAGTAGAATGGCAATATGAAATGAAAGACAGTTGTAAAATGGAGGCATACATATTTTTTCAAATCAAAAGAACTCATTCACTGATTCAAATCATTTTACAGTTAAAACTAGGCTGTATGTGTACATTTTTAGAAGCATGTTTTGTATTGGTTCAGAAAATTGTGTTCCCACAGAAGATTAATTTGGATTTGCTGTTAGGTTTGACAGGTGAAGCACTCATGCTCTTTGGATTTGAAACATTGTGTGCTGAACTTCTGACCTCTCTGCTCACACCAGTGTTCCATGAGCTGTTGCTATGGTAGCAGGCAGAAGTCAAGTTGGGGGGAGGGTTCATTTGAAAAGGGTTGAAGTTTTCAACCAATAGAAATGTGTGATTTCATTTGAAAAAATGTGGGAAGCACTGAGATTTGTAATTAACATGTATATGTGTGAAAAAAGAGAGGGAAACATTGCCATTTACTGGTTCTGGAGAGAGGAGAGAGGTGTAGAGCTCTGATATTCTGACTCTGATAGTCTGCTGTTTGAGTGCCACATTTCTTTCTCAACTA
The DNA here is from genome assembly GCF_964204655.1 of Triturus cristatus. Classification (NCBI taxonomy): domain Eukaryota; kingdom Metazoa; phylum Chordata; class Amphibia; order Caudata; family Salamandridae; genus Triturus; species Triturus cristatus. The sequence goes on along the minus strand of NC_140587.1, from coordinate 795,652,482 downwards.
ACTAATTTTAAAGGTGAGATATGAGTTTGAGAGAGGATGTATGTGGTGATTTTTGATATAAATATTAGAATTGTGATTCTTCTTTAAAAGATATGTTTTACATTTTGTGGTTTGGGAGATATTTAGCTGTCTTGAACTTGTGAAATATTATGGAGTATGTTTTCACCATAAGTTAAGGTGTACTGGTATCACTGAGGAATACTGTTTTGTGCCTAGAATCAAACCATGAGTCTGTGTGCACACAGGAATTGTTGTCAGAGATTTTAATAGTGTTGGTCCGGTTCTGTAAGAATGGCATTTGTAGGAAAGGGGCAGCTTTCTTTTTGTAAATATGATGGTTTCCATTCAGCATAAATCAGAAACACACAAATGGGAGGCAAATGCTAACACATTTGAAATTGATATAGCAGATTTTGCTTCTAATCATGCAATTGCTGAGCTTGGTCCTACATATACAAAACTCCAATTAACCCTTGCCAAACATGTAATTTTACATACATTACTACAATGTTTATGCTGTTATGGATGCAGGCATGCATAAGTGTCTTGTAACTGAAAATACACAGTCTGCAGAAGCACACTCTTAGCACACACCCAGCTGTTTATACTGTAGAATCATGCTTAGTATTCACAAGTGAGTGGTGTTTCAGGTATCAGTGAGTAATGCTAATACATTCAACATCACTAAGGTTGATTTCCTTTGCTGGAGTGTAGTCAGTCACCCAGGTTACACATGTTCATGGTCTCAAAAAGCTGTTTGGACATGTGCTCTTTTCTGTTTCTGAAAACTGTAATGAAAATGTGTCAGACTGTTAGAGTACTTATCACTTGCAAAAAAAAACAGTAGTAAGTGTGCTGTCAAATTGGCAAGCAAATTTCGTTTTCTGCCTAGAATCACACCATGAGTCTGTGAGCACACAGGAATTGTTGTCAGAGATGTATTTCGTGTCACTCTGGTTCTTTTAGAATTGCATTGGTAGGAAAGGGGAGGTTTTGAATGTTGTCAGAGATTTTATTTCTGTTTGCCTGGTTCTGTAAGAATGCCATTTGTAGGAAAGGGTCAGCTATTTTTTGGGAACTGTGATGGTTTCCATTCAGCATAAATCAGTATCACACAAATGGGAGGCAAATGATAACACATTTGAAATAGATATAGTAGATTTTGCTACTAAACATGGAATGGGTGAGGTTGGTCCTACATATACAAAACTCCAATTAACCCTTGCCACACATGTACTTTTACATAATTACTACAATGTTTATGCTGTTATGGATGTATCCATGCATATGTGTCTTGTAACTGAAAATACACAGTCTGTAGAAGCAGACTCTTAGCACACACCCAGCTGTTTATCATATAGAATCATGCTTAGTATTCACAAGTGAGTGGTGTTTCAGGTAGCAGTGAGTAACGCTAATACATTCAACATCAGTAAGGCTGATTTCTTTTGCTGGAGTGTAGTCAGTCACCAAGGTTACACATGTTCATGGTCTCAAAAAGCTGTTTGCACATGTGCTGTTTTCTGTTTCTGAAAACTGTAATGAAAATGTATCAGACTGTTAGAGTACTTATCACTTGCAGAAAAAACAGTAGTAAGTGTGCTTTCAAATTGGCAAGCAAATTTCGTTTTCTGCCTAGAATCACACCATGAGTCTGTGAGCACACAGGAATTGTTGTCAGAGATGTATTTCGCGTCACTCTGGTTCTTTTACAATTGCATTGGTAGGAAAGGGGAGGTTTTGAATGTTGTCAGAGATTTTATTTCTGTTGGCCTGGTTCTGTAAGAATGCCATTTGTAGGAAAGGGTCAGCTTTTTTTTGGGAACTGTGATGGTTTCCATTCAGCATAAATCAGTATCACACAAATGGGAGGCAAATGATAACACATTTGAAATAGATATAGTAGATTTTGCTACTAAACATGGAATGGGTGAGGTTGGTCCTACATATACAAAACTCCAATTAACCCTTGCCACACATGTACTTTTACATACATTACTACAATGTTTATGCTGTTATGGATGTATCCATGCATGTGTCTCTTGTAACTGAAAATACACAGTCTGCAGAAGCAGACTCTTAGCACACACCCAGCTGTTTATCCTGTAGAATCATGCTTAGTATTCACAAGTGAGTGGTGTTTCAGGTAGCAGTGAGTAACACTAATACATTCAACATCACTAAGGCTGATTTCTTTTGCTGGAGTGTAGTCAGTCACCAAGGTTACACATGTTCATGGTCTCAAAAAGCTGTTTGCATATGTGCTGTTTTCTGTTTCTGAAAAACTGTAATGAAAATGTATCAGACTGTTAGAGTACTTATCACTTGCAGAAAAAACAGTAGTAAGTGTGCTTTCAAATTGGCAAGCAAATTTTGTTTTCTGCCTAGAATCACACCATGAGTCTGTGAGCACACAGGAATTGTTGTCAGAGATGTATTTCGTGTCACTCTGGTTCTTTTAGAATTGCATTGGTAGGAAAGGGGAGGTTTTGGATGTTGTCAGAGATTTTATTTCTGTTTGCCTGGTTCTGTAAGAATGCCATTTGTAGGAAAGGGTCAGCTTTTTTTTGGGAACTGTGATGGTTTCCATTCAGCATAAATCAGTATCACACAAATGGGAGGCAAATGATAACATATTTGAAATAGATATAGTAGATTTTGCTACTAAACATGGAATGGGTGAGGTTGGTCCTACATATACAAAACTCCAATTAACCCTTGCCACACATGTACTTTTACATACATTACTACAATGTTTATGCTGTTATGGATGTATCCATGCATATGTGTCTTGTAACTGAAAATACACAGTCTGCAGAAGCAGACTCTTAGCACACACCCAGCTGTTTATCCTGTAGAATCATGCTTAGTATTCACAAGTGAGTGGTGTTTCAGGTAGCAATGAGTAACGCAAATACATTCAATATCACTAAGGCTGATTTCTTTTGCTGGAGTGTAGTCAGTCACCAAGGTTACACATGTTCATGGTCTCAAAAAGCTGTTTGCACATGTGCTGTTTTCTGTTTCTGAAAACTGTAATGAAAATGTACCAGACTGTTAGAGTACTTATCATTTGCAGAAAAAACAGTAGTAAGTGTGCTTTCAAATTGGCAAGCAAATTTCGTTTTCTGCCTAGAATCACACCATGAGTCTGTGAGCACACAGGAATTGTTGTCAGAGATGTATTTCGTGTCACTCTGGTTCTTTTAGAATTGCATTCGTAGTAAAGGGGAAGCTTGTTTTCTGGAAATGTGATGGTTAGCATTCAGCCCAAATCAGTATCTCAAATGAGAGGAAAATGCTAACATATTTGAAATCAACATGGTAGATTTGCCTTCCACTCGTGCAATGGGTCATGTAGTTGCTACATGCTAAAAACTCATATTAACCCTTACCACACATGTAGTCTTACATACATGTTTACAGTGTTTATGCAGTTATGTAAGGGTCCATTCAAGTCTCTCTTGCACCTGACAGTAGACAGTCTCCAGAACCACACTCTTAGCAGAGAGCTAGCTGTTTATCCTGTACACTCATGCTTACTAATCAGCACTGTGTGGTGTTTTAGATAGTAGTGAGTAACGCTAATGCATTGAATATCACCAAGGCTCATTACCTTTGCCGGAGTGTAGTCAGTCAGCCAGGTTACACATGTACATGGTCTGAAAAAGCTGTTTGGACATGTGCTCTTTTCTGCCTCTCTAAACTATAAGGAAAATGTGTCAGACTGTTATAGCAATTTTCACTTGCAAAAAAAACAGTAGTAAGTGTGCTTTTGAATTGCAAATCAAATATCGTTTTCTGCCTAGAATCACACCAAGAGTCTGTGTGCACACAGGAATTGTTCTTAGAGATTTAATTTGTGTTGGTTTTATTGTGTTTTTCACTTGTAGGAAAGGGGTAGATAGTATTATAAGATTTGAAAAGCTCATAAAAAATATAGTAATATATTTAAATTACAAAAAGGTATTTTTTTTTAGTTTCTTTCAGGTATTGCTGCAGAGCAGTGAAGCAAATTTAAGATGCCTATACAATCAAGAAAGCGAAAAGAACAGAAAAAAACATGTATATTTGAAGACAACTGGAGGACCCAAGTTAGTTGAAGATGCTCATGTTGGAAAAAAGAAAAAGTCTTCTGGTAAGCAGACAAAGGAATTCTTTAAAAATGTATTCAAAAAAAGGAAACATTTAAAAAATGTCCCCACTGGAAAAACTGTTTCAAGTAGAAAACATCAGGACAAAAGTGAGAATTTACTAAATGCTAATGTACAAGCAGAAGCAATAAAGATTGACTTAAAAAGAAAAACAGCATTTAAATAGATCCGTAGAAAAATGTTTCAGAGAAGAGTGATGTTCAATTTGCTAAAGGATGTGAAAAAATATAAGAAAAAAGCGAAATTTTACAAGAGAAAAAAAGATATTGAAGCCATTGTAGCTAATGCTTTAGAATTAAAAAGAAAACTATTCATTTTAATTTTGAACAGGATGCGTACATTAGAAAAAATAGTCAATGTAATGAAGTCACAAAGCAAAACGAAAAGAGTTGTGAAAAGAAATAACTTTTGTAAAGTGTTTTTAGGAGAATGGATGCATAGTTCAAGTACTGAACCATTTTTTAATGAAGAGAGTTATCTTCAAAGTAATAGTTTGCTGCATGCAGTTGACACCACTGGACGAGCTTATGAAGTGAAAGATGGTTGTATAATGGAAAAGGAGAAAATGGTTCCAAGTAATGAGGAAGAAGTGATTGCGGATGAGGTTATGGGGAGACGTCCTAAAGCCCCAGTGTATACTTGGAATTGTAGTAGTATTTGTACTTTGCGACAGGAATCTATTGATAAATTACGTGAGTTTTTAAGAGAATATAGTAAAAAAAGTGTTAAACAGAAGATTAAGGTGCTTCAAAGACTAGATCCATGCAGAGTGAGAGAGAATACTGGTTTGCAAGGACACTCTCTGGCTTGTCTATCTAGGAAAGTTTGTCAAAGTGTTTTTCACCATTTTAGGATGCTGGCAGTTCATCATACTGAAATTAGAAAATTTGTGAGAAGATTGTATTTTGCTAAAAGTCCAGCACTAAAGTTAAATGAGTTGAATAGGGCTCTGTTCCGTGGAACTGTATCAGATGTTGAGAAGGTTACTGATGAAATTCAGTTTAGTTACTTTGGTCCGGAACAAGAAAGTGCAGGGAATGACACAGTTATTGAGGAAAATGTGGAAGAGAATGTAGAACCCTCTGTAAATAAGACATTTGAAGATCAAATGACAACATTTGCTATCATCTCTAATGAAAGACCAAATATTACTTGTATTTGTTGCCAGAGAAGCCATTATAAAATCCAAACAAGGAATGTTGATCTCTACAAAAAAAGTGAAGAAGAAGATAATTATAAGTGGAAGGATTTTGCAACATATATATTTCTTGAAAATTGTTTTGATTTGGGTGAAGATCATCGTATTTGTAAATACTGTTATAACAAGTTAGAAGAAAATAAAATGCCAGCTAGAGCTGTACATAATAATTTAGAATTGGTTGATATTCCTGCAGAACTTTCTGATTTAAATACGTATGAGTCTATACTCATTCAATGTGTTCATCCGTTCCAGACTATAGTACGTGTGGAGCCCAAAACTGGTAAATTACCTCCTTCAGATTTACAGAGAGGTTTAAAATGAAGAGTTGTCTATTTGCCGTTGGATTCGAAAAAAAATATGGAAACTATTGATACAGATACTTTGGAAACTGAACCATTAGTTATTCTGGTTAATGGTGTACCTACAAAGAGTAAGAAAATTTGGCAGGAGCTGGTAGATGTACAGAAAGTACAAAGAGCAAATTTATATTTGAAAAGGAATAATAAATGATATAAATCAATTTATATAGATGAAGATGAAGAAGATTTACTAGGAGACACAGAAACACCAACTGGGCAAATTGAAAAAGTGGACAAGTCAAAAGAAGAAGAAATTTATGAACATTTCAGCATACATCCTCTTCATTCAAAAGAAGTTATAGCAAACACTATTGATCTGATTCAGATGAAAAAAGCCAAAGGAACTCCCGTGAGTGTATGGGAGGAGAGTTTGGAAGCTCATTGTTTTCCCCAGCTGTTTCCTACAGGAGAAGGTGGACGATACGATGAACGTCCAGTCCAGATTCCTGCTTCTGAGTATCGGACTACAAGATTATATGCAGAAGATCCCAGATTTCGTCAAAGTATTCCTTATTTGTTCCATCTGTTATTTGAAAGTGACTTGTCTGCACTATCTTATGCAGTAAATCACATTTTAAAAAGTGGAGTACATCTACATAATGTGTCTGCTAAGGATTTTATGAACAAAGTGCAGCTGCGAGATGATCATTTGGAATCACAATTGATCAATCTGATGGCTTGTCAGCGTGGGACATATGAATATTGGTACCGACGCCATGGAGAATTGAAATGTATGTTACGGAATTTAGGAACTCCTACATGGTTCCTTACCCTAAGCTGTGCAGAGTACGCTTGGGATGATCTTCTGGATTTTCTTCGAGAGGCAAATTCAAACATTAAAAACATTGAATACAAGACAGCAGGAGAACTGTGCTCATTGGATCCGGTTAATGTTTGCAGATATTTCAATCATAGATTTGAGGCTATGATGTCCTTCATCTGCAATAAAAAAATCCACCTCTTGGAGAAGTTGTGGATTTCTTTTGGAGAAAAGAGTACCATGCAAGAGGTGCTCCTCATGTTCATATGCTGTTGTGGATCAAGGATGCCCCAAAATTTGGAACAGATGCTGATGAAGCAGTTTTATCTTTCATTGAAGAATATGCAACATGTGCTATACCTAAAAGCACAGAAGAGAAAAAGTTAAAAGAGCAAGTTTTAAGTTTCCAAAGTCATCGGTGTGGAAAGTACTGTTGATGGAAGTACAAGAGCAAAGATAAATTCTACACAAAATGTCGATTTGGATTTCCCAGACCTGTTCTTTCAAAAGGAAGATTAAACAGTTTTATGTCTGCTGTGCAACATACTATTACAAGAAAATCTCCAAAAAATACGTACAACCTAAGAAGAAAAGAAGAGTCAAAATATATAAATGACTACAACCCAGTCATTTTATCCATGTGGAATGCTAACATGGATATTCAGTATGTGGCAGACAATTCTATTGCTGTTGCTCGGTATGTCACATCGTACATTACTAAATCTGAGAAAACGGAATTGAAGGAAATGTGGGAAGAGATTTCTCACGAGAAAACTGTCAGTAAGAAGCTATACAGTTTCAGTTTAAAGATGTTATTGCATCGAGAAATTGGATCCTACGAATGCTCAGATAGGTTATCATCTGCAAGTCTGTACTCAAAATCAAAAAGAATAATTTGGGTAAGTTTAGGCCTTGCAGCAATGCGAAATCGGGTACTGAAATCTGTTGGAGAAATTGAATATTTGGCCAAGAATGACCCGGAAAGTACAGATATTTTTAAAACAAACATGTTGGACACGTATTACCCAAAAAGAAGTTGTCATCTTGAGAACATGTGTCTCTATGAAGTGCTGCAGAACTACATTTTTTCACGGAAAGCCACAGAAGACATCAAAAATGGAAAATATAAAGTCATTGGTGAGGAAGGATGTTTGGTGAAGCAAACAAAAAGAAGTTTGATTAATCATAGGAAGCTGAGTTGCGACACTACTGACAAAAAGGAATTTTACTACTTGGCACTTTTACAGCTGTTTAAACCATGGCGTACAGAGGACGAACTACTTGGAGAATTTCAAAGCTATGAGGATTCATTCAATGCATGTAAAGATACGATTGAATGCAGTACTTTCATAAATTATGTGCAAATGTTAAATGAAGAAATTGAATGCCAGGAGCATTCTGGATATAAGGCGATCGGTGGCAGTGATCCTCCTTGACCTCAGTGCGGCATTTGACACTGTTGACCATCAAGTGCTTCTCCAACGACTGTCAGGGGTGGGGGTCTCTGGGCTGGCCCTGAAGTGGTTCTCGTCCTTTTTGGTTGGCCGAACGTTTGAGGTGTGGGAAGGCCACACGAAATCATCATCGGTCCCTCTCCAGTGTGGTGTGCCACAGGGCTCATCGCTGAGCCCTACCTTATTTAACATTTATATGGCCCCCCTGGAGAATGTGATACTGCCCCTGGGTATCAAGATTATCAGCTATGCTGATGATACTCAGCTGGTGGTAGGCCTTCCCCAGTCGTCTTACCATCCCGACCGGCTGCACACATGCCTGGATAAGATCTTCACGTGGATGTGTAGCTCAGCACTCAAGCTTAACGGCTCCAAAACTGAACTGATGATATTGGGGAATTCCCCTCCTACCTTATCTCCGAGCAGCTGGCCTAGCTGCCTGGGAGCGGCTCCCACCCCCAAACAGGAGATCAAGAGTTTGGGGGTGTGGTTGGAGCAGGACCTTACTTTTAAGACTCACGCTAAAAAGACCGCAGGCGTGTGCTTTGGTCTGCTCCGATCAGCCCGGAAGATTTTACCTCTTCTCCCAGTGGTCTCTAGGAGGTTACTTATTCAGGGGCTTATCATCTCTCGGCTGGATTTTAGTAACGCGCTGTTTCTGGGGGCTCCAGAGTCCACTTTAAATAAACTGCAGCAAGTGCAGAATGCGGCCGCCAGGCTCCTGATGGACCTTCCCAGGCGTCAGTCTGCTCGACCTGCGCTGAAGGCGCTGCACTGGCTCCCCGTTAGGGAGAGGGTGAAATTTAAGGCGCTCTGTATGGCCCATAAAATCTTGCAGGGGAAAGGCCCTCCTATCCTACGGGATATGGTTCAACCTTATAAGGCCTCTCGTTCCCTTCGTTCAGACCATCAACATCTGCTGCAGGTCATGAGGGTAAGGAAGGTAAGAACTGGGGCAGAAGATTTTCCATCAATGTGGCCATCCTGTGGAACTCTCTTCCTCTTTACTTGCGCTCGGAATTAAATTTCTTACGCTTCCGCAAGCTGTTAAAAACTCACCTGTTTCCTGCCTAATTCCGGTGCCTCATGTCTTGGCGTCTCTTTCTGGATGAGCGCGGGGATGCCCAAGGGTAACCAGGCGCGTTATAAAACTCATTAATAATAATAATAATAATAACAGGAAGCAACAATTGCAGCTGAAGTAGCTAGAGACAGTTCTCAAGACAGCCAAAGTTCTGAAACGCTCAGTCAAGATCCCCTAGGACAACCAATCGTAGAAAATGAAGCTGCAATAGCCATGAATGAAGTTGAAATGGCTATGAATCAAGCTCAAGAAGATTTAATAGACTTACCAAATTTGGAACAACAACTGAATGAAGAACAACAACAAATTTATGAAGAAGTCAGAAAAAAAATTGATCACGGATTACTACATGAAAATAAAGAGTGCCCATGCACATCATTTGAACCAATCAGGATGTATGTGAGTGGACAAGCTGGAACTGGAAAACGTTTCCTAATTAAAGTCATCAGAGGCTACCTACAGCAAAAAACAGATTCAACTTTGTCTTGTGTTGTTTCTGCTCCAACTGGGTTAGCAGCATATAATATAAAATGAATTACCTTACATCGCTTGCTAATGTTACCAGTGGAGCATGAGAACAAAATAGAATATCACAAGCTTACAGGAGAAGCATGCTTCGAAGTTTCAAGAGTGTTGAAGAAGGTGCAAGTTCTCATTATTGATGAGGTAAGCATGGTATCAAACTTAATGCTTGCCTTTGTGCATTTAAGACTGCAGCAAATTTTAAAGAGAGACTATGACTTGTTATTTGGTGGAAAACATGTTATAGTTTTTGGGGATCTTCTACAGCTTACTCCAGTTAAAGGACAACCAGTGTTTAATACTGTGACACATGAAGACACGAAGAAGTCATTAGGAAGCATTGGTAATGCGAATATTTGGTCGTTCTTTGAGTACAAAGAACTTACTACCAATATGAGGCAAGCAAACGATGAAGATTATGCAAGTATTCTGAAAGATATCAGAATTGGACTACCCACAGAAGTTGGCAGAAAAGTATTACAGAGTCGGTTGCTACGTAATTTATTTCCAAAGGAAGAAATAGTTGCAGAGAAAATATACAAGAACATTGCAGAAAATAATACTGTAATCTGCTTAATGCCAACACTACATGAATGCTCGATATTCAATGAGGAACTTTTGAAATTGGAAAAGGAAGAGATTAAGAAAATGGAAGCAGTTGACAAAATTCAGCATGAAGGAATTACTATTACATTAACAGGCAAACTGAAAAATAAATTGGATTCTCTAGAGAAGAACATTTCAAAAACAGCTGGATTAGAAAAAAATCTATATCTTTGCATGAACTGTCGAGTATTTTTAAGGAGAAATTTGGATGTTGAAAAAGGTTTAGTGAATGGAGCTATGGGTAAAGTTGTGGGTTTTGTGAAATACCAGAAAAAAGATGGAATTGAATTTTTAAAAATAAATTTTGATCAGATTGCAGAGGTTAAAGAGATTAGTCGTTGTTCAGTCCGTTTTTTGCTTGTAAAAGACTTATATGTACGTAGGAAGCAGTTTCCGTTTTCTCTAGCATATGCTGTAACTATTCACAAGTCTCAAGGATTAACTGTAGATAGTGCTTTTGTAAACATTGGTTCTACTGTGTTCAAAGAAGGTATGGCATATGTTGCTTTGTCACGAGTGAAAACATTATCTGGTTTATTCATGATAGAGTTTGATGACTCAAAAGTTAGTGCAGATGCAAATTGTGTAAAGGAGTATAATAGATTAAGAAGAACCTATGCTCCTCATTTAGGTCAGTATCTTGTGTTGGAAAAACTTGTTGTTTCTCGGAAAAGGAGATTTGAGAATATCTGTAATGAGGATGTAGAGAAGAGAAAACAAAAAGAGACTCATGTGATTGCAAGCAAAAAGAAAAAGGACAATGTTGAAGAGGTTGTTGGTTGTCATTTTGAAAATAGCTCTGGTGTCAACTGCTACGCTAATGTAGTGCTAAATGTTGTATTTTATCTTGAAAGTTTGCAAGAGCAGATAATAGTAAATCATGATAAAAGATTCTGTTCTGTGCTAAGTCTCCTTTATGAGAAGCTGAGTATTGATAAAACTAAAATAGAAAGTGCTACTGAAATTAGAAATCTTTTAGATGTATGTTCAGGACGTACACAGTTTACTCAAAATGTCCAGCAAGATGCACAGGAATTCTGGATGTATGTCCTTATGGTCCTGGAAGATGAAGGCATAGATATTGAGAATATGTTCGGTCTCTCTTATAAATGGGAACATACTTGTGAAAACTGTTTCTACACATGCAGCTCTAATGTTGATTCAGAAAGGTTTATCTATTTAACATTGCCAGAGAGTAAATCAGTGAGTTTTAGTAAATTAGTTAAAGATGCCAATCATAGCATGGAATGCTGTGAATGTAAATCTGACTTGTTTTCAACGTTATTTTTAAAGAAATATGGACAGTATCTAATTTTAATGATGCAACGTTGTAGAGCTGATGGTTCAAAATTGGACACTTTAATAAAGAAGTTTATAGGACAGCAATTATCAATTTCAGGAAAAACTTTTGTTACAATTGCAATAATTTTCCATGATGGACCTACTGTAATTTCTGGTCATTACACAGTTTATCTTAAATGTGAAAAAGGCTGGACACTGTGTAATGATTCTCAATTGGTTTTTAAGCAACGTTTGCCTTTTGATTTAGCAAATTCCTATTTAATTTTTCTGAAACCAAAATTTTAGATAGAATTTGCAACATCTGTACAAATCATTTTTGAAATTTTATTGGATTACCATTGGAAATTTCATCAAAAAAGAATTTAAAAATTACCATTTGCCCTAAAGGAAAGGTAACAATTTGTATTGTGGACTTCTTTGACACATATTATTTTGGTGATTATGCTTATGCAACAAAAATTTTAAGACGATATTTAGTGGAAATAGTTATTGTTCTTAGATGATATTTTTAAAAAATATGTTACATTTCTATAAAGGTATGTTTTAGTGAGAAGAGATTCTGGGCTTTTTTTAAACAATCTTTCAGATTGTTATTTTTTTTTGCCCGCTGTTAAGTGATGAATGCAATTGCTTTCACGATTTACAGTGAAATGCAATATATTCTGAAAACAGCAAAAAAAGGGCAAAAAATTGTTTTTAAATATGAAAATATGTGTACTGTATTCTAAAATGTATTATTAAATATTAATACTTTTTTCTTTTTTTTCATATTGAGAAAGAAAATTTAGGAAAAAATAAACCTTTTTTCTAGCAATTTAAATAAACCATTTATTAATAAATATGTTATTTTGTTGGTCAGGTAAGTGTGAAATTTCTGTATTTATCACACATTTAGTTTCATGCTCCCTTTTTTTCACTTCTCCTCTCTCTGCTTTTCTCATTTCCGTTGTACTCCCTCAAGGACCTTGTAGGGTAAAAAAAAAAAATCTTGTTTAAAAAAAAAAAAAAATGTGCGTACCGTACGCGCACGGTAAAAAAAAAATTACAAAAATTAATTACAAAAATTAAAAAAAAGTTGTGAGGTAAGGTTGGCTCTTAAAAGAGCCGTTGTGTTAATACAGGGACAGAGGAAAGAAAGAATGGGAATATTAACAAGGACCACAGATGTGCTGGTCTATCTTATTGTTTATTAGGGAAACACTGGTCTCCCCATGAACAATTAGACCATAACATCTGGTGCACCTCATTTGTACCCTCTGAAATCGAGGGTTCGTTTCCAGAGGAGCAGAAGAGGGTGATGCTCCCACCGCAGAGGAAGGGCTCGGCTGAGCTGCCGAAGATGTACTCGGCTGAGCTTCTGCGGGTGTGCTCGGGTGACTTACTGAAGGGTTTGCTTCAGAAGGTCGAGCAAAAGTCCTGGGATGTACATCCCTAATGTGTCTCACCATAGTGTGATTACCAAAGGAATACTTCTTCCTTGGGTTACCTCTAGATAAGACACGCTCACAAAGTGAGCCGGTGACTAATGGAGCATTTACCTTTTTCTGCCCCTCTGGAAAAGTGAAATACTCCCAAACAAAATAATTCTTTTGTTTCCTCCTTCTCTGTCTGATGATGCTGCTGCCCTGCTCACTCTCAGAAGAGGTCTGCTGCTCTGCCATTGTATCCCAAAGACAATTCAGCTCCTTCTCCTAGAGAATCACAAGCAGTAATGAGGGGAATGGGTGTGGTGTAGGAAGATTCTGGAACTGAAAGTAGTTTAAACCAATCAAAAGTGTTGTTTCTTGATCACATGACCAACCGTACGCGCAGGTTAAGCTTACCGAGCGCGTACGGTAAAAGTACGCATGCGCGTTCGAAAGACACGCGCATGCGCGCATGCGCATTACAGGCACGCTCGTACACTTCTGTATAACGTTCGCGCGCGCGTGCGCGTGTAAAGCATGCGCTTACGCGTCGCGTAGGAAGTACGGACGCCTACGCAAATTGCATAAGCATGAGCAAACAGAGTATAAATATTACATACGCTCACCGTACATAAAGCGAAGCGTGCGCTTACGGTGAGCTTACCGTACGCGCACGGTAAAAAAAAATTCAAAAAAAAAAAATAAGGTTTGTTGAAGATATTAACTGTGTTATATAACTATATCTAACCATTTATTTAAAAAAGGTGAATCTTTATAAATTGAAGAATGCATTAAAACCATGAATATATACATAGGTAGAATAGTGTTTAAAGGAAAAAAGAAAAAGAAAAAAAATGATGTAAAAAAACAAACAAATTCAATGAAAAAACCATAGGTTTCACACACATTATAGTTAGGAATTAGAATTCAAAAAACCATGCAAAAACACAGAAAAAAACATAGGTTTCACAAACGTTATATTTAGAAATTAGCTTTTAAAAAACCTTGCAAATTCACTGAAAAAACCATAGGTTTCACACACGTTATAGTTAGGAATTAGCATTTAAAAAACCTTGCAAATTCAATGAAAAAACCATAGGTTTCACACACGTTATAGTTAGCTGGACATTTCTCTCGTAAAAAACCATTGAAATTCCCCCGTTATAGTTAGTTCAGCTAACTATAACTCGCGCACCCGCAATCCACTGCTGATGACGTCACATATTACATCACTCATGACATGGTCAGTGACATCACTCATGACATCACTGATGACATCTAAAATGACATCACTGATGACATCACTGATGACGTCAACAATGTGATAAATTACAACATTTTTTCACACCCTTATAAAACCTTTGATATACCAACTCAAAATTACAGAGTTCCATTCTCATATCCATAAATAATGCAATACCAATAACTGCATACCCACATATTAACTTTTAGGTCTTCATACACCTCCACACACTCACCTGTAAAGTCACTCATAGTTACAGTCACTCCATAAAAAAGTATCATATGAATTTATACACACACCTATATAGACACTCACACACTACCAATCATCCATAGAGGTACTCTCACACCTAGTCATTCATACAAATAATCACACTGCCATTTACTCACCTATGCAGTTATACACAATCAAGTTCCCTTGCTCACAAAAATAGAATCATTGACAAAAGCACACACTCATCCATACAGTCACTGTCACAATCACACATTCTCACATCTAGCCACTTATATACTCTTACACACATATATACTGCCTTTCACATATGTAGTTAGTCACAAATGTACCACTGAGATATACATTCAATCCCTAACACACCCATACATACACTCGCTCAACCGTACAGTCCATCACAGATGCACTCTTAAAACCATGCACCCATAGAATCACCCACTCACACATCTATGCACAGAGTCACACACAGCCTACCCACACTAACACTCAGGCACCCATACAGATACTCAGACAACCAATCGATAACCCATATAGACACTCATATAGCTATTCACAAAACCATGCAGCCACTTATACACCAACAGACAGAAACATACAGACATTCACACAGATTAGTCACTAGTCTGCAGTAAGATACATTTAATGACTCACTTATAGAGTCAGTTACGCACCAAAGAAACTCATCCATTTACACACTTGTACACCCACTCATTCTTCAACAGGCCTTTCCCTATATATATTAAACATATTAAAATTGTTAAGAAACACAGACTCAATGGATGACGTCATCATTGATGTCATCAGTGATGTCATTTTAGATGTCATCAGTGATGTCATGAGTGATGTCACTGACCATGTCATGAGTGATGTAATATGTGACGTCATCAGCAGTGGATTGCGGGTGCGCGAATTATAGTTAGCTGAACTAACTATAACGGGGGAATTTCAATGTTTTTTTACGAGAGAAATGTCCAGCTAACTATAACGTGTGTGAAACCTATGGTTTTTTCATTGAATTTGCAAGCTTTTTTAAATGCTAACTCCTAACTATAACGTGTGTGAAACATATGGTTTTTTCAGTGAATATATATATATATATATATATATAAATATATATATATTCACTGAAAAAACCATGGGTTTCACACACGTTATAGTTAGGAATTAGCATTTAAAAAACCTTGCAAATTCAATGAAAAAACCAAAGGTTTCACACATGTTATAGTTAGCTGGACATTTAACTCGTAAAAAATCAATGAAATTCCCCCGTTATAGTTAGTTCAGCTAACTATAACTCGCGCGCCCGCAATGCACTACTGATGACGTCACATATTACATCACTCATGACATGGTCACTGACATCACTCATGACATCACTGATGACATCTCAAATGACATCACTGATGACATCATCCTTGTGATAGAGTGGCAGACCTCCTCTCCCCCTAATATAACCTTTGATACACACATTCAAAAATAGAGACTAAAATTTTTAAAACAATGGACATACCAATACCAGTTACAAGAACCTCTTAAGTAATTCTAAGAACCACATACACATCCACTCATTCACCAACAGTCCTATACAGTCACTCATACATGCACTCACTCATCATATGTACTCATATACCTATACATCCTGTTACACAATGCCACTCATCCATAGAGTTACTCACACATACTCACTCATGCTAATAAAGAAACAAACATACATGTATTAGCTTATACAGTTATACACACACCACCACACTTACTTCTACGGAAACTTACACATACTTAGTCTTTTAAACAATCACTTATAGAAACACATACTTATTCATACAGGAACTCTTTCAATCTCTCACTCTCACATATACTCACTTATATACACCAATAGTCACATATACTAGTTTAATAGATATGTAGTTACTCATAAAGACACTATTGAGACAGTCATTCACTCACTAACACACCCATACACACACTCATCCACCCATACAGTCCTGCACACATGCTGTCTTCAACACATACAAAGAGTGAATCACTCATTCATGCACCTATGCACTACATAATACCCCCCACTGAACCATACAGACACTCAGACTGATACTCAAAAAAACAACTAATAACCTATATAGACACCCATGAAGCTACTCACCAACCCATGCAGCCACTTATACACAAAGTGAGAGACTGATACAGATATTTTCATATTTAAACATTACTCAGTAAGCCATGTATTCAGTATGATACACTTAATCAGTCAGTTACACAATAAATTTTTCAAAAACAAAGCATCCATTTAGACACTTATATACCCATTTATTCTTTCATTGACCTTGAGATATACATATATAAAACAAATTTAATTTTCAGAAAAACATACATTCACTGGATGATGTCATCAGTGATTTCATCAGTGATGTCATTTGAGATGTCATCAGTGATGTCATGAGTGATGTCAGTGACCATGTCATGAGTGATGTAATATGTGACGTCATCAGTAGTGCATTGCGGGCGCGCGAGTTATAGTTAGTTGAACTAACTATAACGGGGGAATTTCATTGGTTTTTTACGAGTGAAATGTCCAGCTAACTATAACATGTGTGAAACCTTTGGTTTTTTCATTGAATTTGCAAGGTTTTTTAAATGCTAATTCCTAACTATAACGTGTGTGAAACCCATGGTTTTTTCAGTGAATTTGCAAGGTTTTTAAATGCTAATTCCTAACTATAACGTGTGTGAAACCCATGGTTTTTTCAGTGAATTTGCAAGGTTTTTTAAATGCTAATTCTTATTTATATTATTTTTTTTCAATTTTTTTAACATATTTTTATTTTAATTTTCTATCCTTTTTTAAAGTCTATGGTTAAATTTTAAAAATTCTACAATATATTTTTTTTTAACCATTTTTTTAAACTAAACAGGTATGATTTATTAGTATAACATAGTGTTTTTTTTTCCCCTTTTTTTTTTATTATTTTTTTTAACGTGCGCGTACGGTAAGCGCACGTTTTGCGTTCATTACGTTAGATTTCTACGCTGTTTGCGTTCATTTACGCAATTTGCGTAGACGTACGTCACGCGCGCGCAGCGCGTAACACGTACGCTGCACGCACATGTTACGCGGAAGTGAAGGGGCGCGCCTGTTTTGCGCATGCTCGCGTGCGCGTGTCTTTTTTACGCGCATGCGTACTTTTACCGTAAGCGCTCCGTAAGCGTAACGTACGCGCACGGTGGGTCATGTGATCATGAAACACAACTTTTGATTGGTTGAAACTACTTTCAGTTCTAGAACTCTCCTACACCACACCCATTCCCCTCATTTCTGCTTGTGATCCCTTAGGAGAAGGAGCTGAGTTGTCTTTGTGATACGATGGCAGAACAGCAGAACTCTTCTGAGAGTGAGGCTAGCAGCACTACCTTGAGGCAGAGAAGGAGGAAACAAAAGAGCTCTTTCATATGGGAGTATTTTTCTTTTCCAGAGGGCCAGCAAAAGGTAAATGCTCCCTTAGTGACTTGTAAGCTTTGTGGCCGTGTACTTTCAAGAGGGAATCCCAACAAGAAGTATTCCTTCGGGAATCACACTATGTTGAGACACCTTCAAGATGTACACGGTAGGACACATGCTCGACATACTGAAGGTAACCCTTCAGTAAGTCAACCAAGCACATCCACAGCAGCTCAGCCTGGTCCATCATCTGCAGGGCCGAGTCCATCTTCGGTAGGTCAGCTGAGCCCTTCATCTGTGGGGGGAGCATCTCCTTTTTCTCGTCCTCTGGAAACCAACCATCGGTTTGCGAGGGTTTTAATTCGGTGCGCCACTTGTCATGATCTAATTTGTCATAGGGAGACCAGTGTTGCCCTAGTGAACAATTTAATAGATCAGCACATTTGTCGTACCGACTAATATTCCCATTCTTTCTTTCCTCTGTCCCTGCATGAACACAACGGCTCTTTTAAGAGCCAACCTTACCTTTTAACTTTTTTTTATAAATTTTTAAAACTTTTTCTTTTTTTTTTTTTACCGTACGCGTACGGTGCGCGTAATTTTTTTTTTTTTTTTTTTAAAACTAAAAATCAATTATCACATTACAAAGTCCTTGAGAGACTACAATGAAAAACTGAAAATGTGATTGTGGAGAAGTGGAAAAAAGGGACCATGAAATTTTTGACTTACCATACCCACTCAAAAAATTATTTATTAATTTAAATTTAATTTTAATTGCTTTAAAAATGGTTCAAGTTTTTGAAAATTTTCTATCTCAATCTGAAAAAAAAGAAAAAAGTATTAATATTTAATAAAACATTTTATAATACAGTACACATATTTACATATTTACCCAAAAAAATGTTTGCCTTTTTTTTGCTGTTTTCAGAATATATTGCATTTCACTATAAATTGTGAAAGCAATTGCATTCATCATTTAACAGCGGGCAAAAAAAAAATAACAATCTCAAAGATTGTTTTAAAAAAGCCCAGAATCTTTTTTAACTTAAACATAACATTATAGAAATGCATAATATTCTTAAAAAATATCATCTAATATCAATACTTATTTCTTTAAAATACCGTCTGACATTTTTGTTTCAGAAGTATAATCCGAAAAATATTATATCTCAAATAACTCCACAATACATGTGGTTCCATTTCCTTTAGGCCAAATAGTAATTTTAAAATTCTTTTTTGATTAAATTTCCAATGTTAATCCAATAAAATTCCAAAGTTTAAATTGTACAGATCTCACCGATTCTCTGTAACATTTTGGTTTCTGAAAGATTAATTAATAATTAAATAAGTCCACAATACAATTGTTTACCTTTCCTCATGGCCAAATAGTAATTTTAAAAATCTTTTTTGAATAAATTTCCAATGGCAATCCAATAACATTCCAAAATTTAAATTGTGCAGATGTTACCGATTTTGTCTAAATTTTTGGTTTTCCAAAGTTTCATTAAAAATTTAAAAAGTCCACATTACAATTGGTTACCTTTCCATTAGGCCAAATGATAATTTGTAAAATCATTTTTTTTGAAAATTCCAATGGTAATCCAATAAAATGGTACAATTGTTTTGTACAGATCTTGCCAAGTCTCTCTAAAATTTTGGTTTCAGGAAGATTAGATAGGAATTTGCTAAATCAAAAGGCAAACGTTGCTTGAAAATCAATTTTGAATCATTACACAGTGTCCAGCCTTTTTCACATTTAAGATAAACTGTGTAATGTCCAGAAGTAACAGTAGGTCCTTCATGGAAAATTATTGCAACTGTTACAAAAGTTTTTCCTGAAATTGATAATTGCTGTCCTGTAAACTTCTTTATTAAAGTATCTAATTTTGACCCATCAGCTTTACATCGTTGCATCATTAAAATTACATATTGTCCGTATTCCTTTAAAATTAACATTGAAAACATTTCAGATTTACACTCACTGCATTCCATGCTATGATTAGCATCTTTAACTAATTTAGCAAAAGTGACTGTTTTACTTTCTGGCAATGTTAAATAAATAAACCTTTCAGAATCAACATTAGAGCCACATATATTATAACAGTTTTCACAACTATGTTCCCATTTATAAGAGAGACCAAACAAATGTTCAATGGGAACCCCTTCTTCTTCCAGTACCTGAAGAAAAAACATCAAGAATTCCTGTGCGTCTTGCTGTACATTTTGAGAAAACTGTGTTCGTCCTGAACATACATCTAAAAGTTTTCTAATTTCAGTAGCTCTTTCTATTTGTGTTTTATCATTACTCAGCTTTTGAAAAAGGAGACTCAACTCAGAACAGAATCTTTTTCCCTGATTTACTATTATCTGCTCTTGCACACTTTCCAGATAACATGCAACATTCAGCACTACATTAGCGTAGCAGTTGACACCGGAGCTATTTTCAAAATGACATCCTACAACCTCTTCTTCATTTTCCTTTTTCTTTTTGCTTGCAATTACATCACTTCTCTTTTTTTTCCTCCTCTCTACATCTTCATTACAGATATTCTCATTTCTCCTTTTACGAGAAACTACACGTTTCTCCAACACAGGATACTGACCTAAATGAGGAGCATAGGTTCTTCTTAATCTATTATACTCCTTTACACAATTTGTATCAGCACTAACTTTTGAGTCATCAAAGTCTATCATGAATAAACCAGATAATGTTTTCACTCGTGACAAAGCTACATAAGCCATACCTTCTTTGAACACAGTTGAACCAATGTTCACAAAAGCACAATCTACAGTCAATCCTTGAGACTTGTGAATAGTTACAGCATATGCTAGAGAAAACGGAAACTGCTTTCTACGTACATATAAGTCTTTCACAAGCATGAAACGAACTGAACAACGACAAATATCTTTAACTTCTTCTATCTGATCAAATTTTATTTTTAAACATTCAATTCCATCTTTTTTCTGATAATTAATAAAACCCACAACTCTTCCCATAGCTCCATTAACTAAACCTTTTTCAACATCCAAATTTCTCCTTAAAAATACTCCACAGTTCATGGAAACATATAGATTTTTTTCTAATCCAGCTGTTTTGGAAATGTTCTTCTCTAGTGAATCCAATTTATTTTTCAGTGTGCCTGTTAATGTGATAGTAATTCTTCCATCCTCAATTTTGTCCACTGCTTCCAATTTCCTGATATCTTCCTTTTCCAATTTTAAAAGCTCCTCATTGAATATTGAGCATTCACGTAGAGTTGGCATTAAGCAGATGACACTTTTCTTTTCTGCAATGTTCTTGTATATCTTCTCTGCAACTATTTCTTCCTTTGGAAATAAATTATGTAGCAGCCGACTCTGTAATGCTTTTTTGCCAACTTCTGTGAGTAGTCCAATCCTGATATCTTTCAGAATACTTCCATATTCTTCATCGTTTGCTTGCCTCATATTAGTAGTAAGTTCCTTGTACTCAAAGAAGGACCAAATATTTGCATTACCGATGCTTCCCAATGACTTCTTTGTGTCTTCATGTGTCACAGTATTAAACACTGGTTGTCCTTTAACTGGAGTAAGCTGTAGAAGATCCCCAAAAACTATGACATGTTTTCCACCAAATAACATGCCATAGTCTGTCCTTAGAATTTGCTGCATTCTTAAATGCACAAAGGCAAGCATTAAGTTTGATACCATGCTCACCTCATCAATAATGAGAACTTGCATCTTCTTCAATACTCTTGAAACTTCCAAGCATGCTTCTCCAGTTAGCTTGTTGTATTGTATTTTGTTCTCATGCTCCACTGGTAACATTAGCAAACGATGTAAGGTGATTCCTTTTATGTTATATGCTGCTAACCCAGTTGGAGCAGTAACCACACAAGACAAATTAGAATCCGTTTTTTGCTGTAGGTAGCTTCTGATGACTTTTATTAGGAAACTTTTTCCAGTTCCAGCTTGTCCGCTTACATACATCCTGATTGGATGAAATGATGTGCATGAGCACTCTTTTTTTTCATGTAGAAATCCGTGATCAATTTTGTTTCTGATCTCTTCATAAATTTGTTGCTGCTCTTCGTTCAGTTGTCTTTCCAAATTTTGTAAGTCTATAAATTCTTCTTGAGCTTGATTCATAGCCGTTTCCACTTCATTCATGGCTATTGATGCTTCATTTTCAACGATTGGTTGTCCTAGGGGATCTTGACTGAGTGTTCCTGAACTTTGGCTGTCCTGAGAACTGTCTCTAGCTACTTCTGCTGCAATTGTAGTTTCCTGTTCAATTTCTTCATTTAACATTTGCAGATAAGTTGTGAATGTATTGCATTGTATGCTGTCTTTGCAAGCATTAAATAAATCTTCATAGCTTTGAAATTCTCCCAGTAGTTCATCCTCTGAACGCCATGGTTTAAACAGCTGTAAAAGAGCCAAGTAGTAAAATTCCTTTTTGTCAGTAGTGTCGCAACTCAGCTTCCGGTGATTTATCAAACTTCCTTTTGTTTGCTTCACCAAACATCCTTCCTCACCAATGACTTTATATTTTCCATTTTTGATGCCTTCTGCGGCTTTCCGTGAATAAATGTAGTTCTGCAGCACTTCATAGAGACACATGTTCTCCATATGTTGACTTCTCTAGGGATAATATGTGTCCAACCTGTTTGATTTCAAAATATCTGTACTTTCTGGGTCATTCTCGGCCAAATATTCAATTTCTCCAACAGATTTCAGTACCCGATTTCTCATTGCTGCAAGGCCTAAACTTGCCCAAATTATTCTTCTTGATTTCGAGTAGAGACTTGCAGAAGATAACCTATCTGAACATTCGTAGGATCCAATTTCTCGATGCGATAACATCTTTAAACTGAAACTGTACAGCTTCTTACTGACAGTCTTCTCGTGAGAAATCTCTTCCCGCATTTCTTTCAATTCAGTTTTTTCAGATTTAGTAATGTAAGACGTTACATATCGAGCAACAGCAATGGAATTGTCAGCTACATACTGTATATCCATGTTAGCATTCCACATGGATAAAATGACTGGGTTGTAGTCATTTATATTTTTTGATTCTTCTTTTCTTTTTAGGTTGTAGGTATTCTTAGGTGATTTTCTTGTGATAGTATGTCTCACAGATGACATAAAACTGTTTACTCTTCCATTTGAAAGAACAGGTCTAGGAAATCCAAATCGACATTTAGTGTAGTATTTATCTTTGCTCTTGTATTTCCGTCGACAGTATTTTCCACACCGATGACTTTGGAAACGTAAAACTTGCTCCTTTAACTTTTTCTCTTCTGTGCTTTTTGGTATAGCACATGTTGCATATTCTTCAATGTAAGATAACACTGCTTCATCAGTATCTGTTCCAAACTTTGGGGCATCCTTGATCCACAACAGCATATGAATATGAGGAGCACCTCTTGCCTGGTACTCTTTTCTCCAAAAGAAATCCACTACTTCTCCTAGAGGTGGATTTTTTTTATTGCAGATGAAGGACATCATAGCCTCAAATCTATGATTGAAATATCTGCAAACATTAACCGGATCCAATGAGCACAGTTCTCCTGCTGTCTTGTATTCGATGTTTTTAATGTTTGAATTTGCCTCTCGTAGAAAATCCAGTAAATTATCCCAAGCGTACTCAGCACAGCTTAGGGTAAGGAACCATGTTGGTGTTCCTAAATTTCGTAACATGCATTTTAATTCACCATGGCGTCGGTACCAATATTCATTTGTCCCACGCTGACAAGCCATCAGATTGATCAGTTGTGTTTCCAAATGATCATCTCGGTGCTGCACTTTCTCCATAAAATCCTTAGCAGACACATTTTGTAAATGTACTCCACTTTTTAAAATGTGATTTACTGCATAAGATAGTGCAGACAAGTCGCTTTCAAATAAAAGATGGAACAAATAAGGAATACTTTGTCGAAATCTGGGATCTTCAGCATATAGTCTTGTAGTCCGATACTCAGAAGCTGGAATCTGTTCTGGACGTTCATCGTATCGTCCTCCTTTTCCTTTAGGAAACAGCTGGGGAAAACATCGAGCTTCCAAGCTCTCCTCCCATACACTCACGGGAGTTCCTTTTGCTTTCTTCATCTGAAACAGATCAATATTGTCTCCCATAACTTCTTTTGAATGAAGAGGATGTATTCTAAAATGTTCATAAATTTCTTCTTCCTTTGACTTGTCCACTTTTTCAATTTGTCCAGTTGGTGTTTCTGTGTCTTCTTGTAAATCTTCTTCTTCTTCTTCTATATAAATTGATTCATATAATTTGTTATTCCTTTTCAAATACAAATTTGCTCTTTGTACTTTCCGTACATCTACCAGCTCCTGCCAAATCTTCTTATTCTTTGTAGGTACACCATTAACCAGAATAACTAATGGTTCAGTTTCCAAAGTATCCGCATCAATAGTTTCCATATTTTTTTTCAAATCCAAGGGCAAATACACCACTCTACCTTTTAAACCTCTCAGTAAATCTGAAGGAGGTAATTTACCAGTTTTGGGCTCCATACGTACTATGGTCTGGAACGGATGAACACATTGAATAAGTATAGACTCATATGTATTTAATTCAGAAAGTTCATCAGGAATAGCATCCAATTCTAAATTATTATGTACAGCTCTGGTCGGCATTCTATTTTCCTCTAACTTGTTGTAACAGTATTTACAAATACGCTGATCTTCACCCAATTCAAAACAATTTTCTAGAAATATATATGTGGCAAAATCCTTCCACTTATAATTATCTTCATTTTCACTCTTTCTGTAGAGATCAACATTCCTAGTTTGTTTTCTATAATGAGTTCTGCGGCAACAAATACAAGTAATATTTGGTCTTTCATTAGAGATTATTGCAAATTTTGTTATGTGATCATTAAATGTCTTACTTACAGAGGGTTCTACATTCTCTTCCACTTCTTCCTCATTTACAGTGTCCTTTTCTGCACTGTTTTGTTCAGGACCAAAGTAACAAAACTGAATTTCATCAACAACCTTCTCTACATCTGATACCGATCCACGGAACATAGCCCTATTCAATTCATCTAACTTTATTGCTGGACTTTTAGCAAAATACAACCGTCTCACAAACTTTCTCATTTCAGTATGATGAACAGCCAGCATCCTAAAATGATGGAAAACACTATTACACACTTTTCTAGATAGACAAGCCAGAGAATGACCCTGCAAACCAGTATTCTCTCTCACTCTGCATGGATCTAGACTTTGAAGCACCTTAATCTTCTGTTTTACACTTTTTTTACTATATTCTCTTAGAAACTCACGAAATTTATCAATAGATTCCTGACGCACAGTGCAAATACTACTACAATTCCAAGTGTACACTGGGGCTTTAGGACGTCTCCCCATAGCCTCATCCGCCATCACTTGTACCTCATCTCTTGGAACCATTATCTCCTTCTCCATTATGCAACCATTTTTCACTTCATAAGCACGACCTCTGGTGTCAACTGCATGCAGCAAACTATTACTTTGAAAATAACTCTCTTCATTAAAAAAAGGTTCACTACTTGAACTATGCATCCATTTTCCTAAAAACACTTTACAAAAGTTTGTTCTGTTCACTACTCTTTTCCTTTTGCTTTGTGATTTCAGTACATTAACCATTTTATCTAATGTACGCATCCTATTCAAAATTAAAATGAATAGTTTCCTTTTTAATTCTAATGCCTTTGCTGCAATGGCTTCAATTTCTTTTTTTCTCTTGTAATATTTTGCCTTTTGCTTATATTTCTTAACATCCTTTATCAAATTGGACATAACTCTTCTCTGAAACATTTTTCTACGTATCTCTTTAAACGCTGTTTTTCTGTTTAAGTTAATCTTTATTGTTGCAGAAGGTATATTTGCATTAACTAAATTCTCAATTTTTTCCTGTTTTTTTCTATTGAAAACATTCTTTCCAGTACAGACATTTTGTACATTTTTCCTTTTTTTGAAGATGTTCTTTAAAAAATCTTTTGTCTGCTTACCAGAAGATTTGTTCTTTTTCCCAACATGAGCATCTCCAACTAACTTAGGTCCTCCAGTTGTCTTCAAATATAGGTTTTTTTGTGGTCTTTCTTTAGTCTGGATTTTGTAGGCATCTTAAATTTTGTTCACTGCTCTTCAGCAATACCTGAAAAAAACTAAAAAAAAATTCCTTTATTTTATTTAAATATATTACTACATTTTTTATGATCTTTTGAAATCTTAAAATACTATAAACCCCTTTCCTATAAATGAAAATCACAATAACACCTTCACAAATTAAATATCTAAAAACAATTCCTGTGTGCACACAGAGTCATGCTTTGAAATTAGGCAGAAAATGAAATTTCTTTGCCAATTGCAAAGCATACTTTCTACTACTTTTTTGGCAAGTGATAAGTACTTTTACAGTCTGACACATTTTGAATCCACTTTTCAGATTCTGAAAACAGCACATGTCCAAACAGCTTTTTCAGACCAGCAACATGTGTAACCTGGGTGACTGACTACACTCCAGCAAGGGCAACCAGCCTTAGTGATGCTGAATGTATTTGCATTACTGATTAAAACCTCAAACCCCACTCGGTTGTGAATACTGTGCATGTTTCCACAGGATAAACAGCTGGTGTGTGCTAAGAGTTTGCTTCTGCACAAAACAAATAGGTCCCCCTTTCCATCTAATGCAAATGTAAAATCACCAGAGCAATACGCAATAAATCTCTGCCTGTAATTCCTCTTTGTACACAGAGTCATGTTTACATATTAGTCAGAATTCGCAATTTCTTTGCCAATTTGAAAACACACTTACTACTCTTTTTTTTGGCAAGTGATAAACACTTTTACAGTCTGACACATTATGAATCCACTTTTTAGATTCTTAAAAAAGCACATGTCCAAACAACATTTTCAGACCAGCAACATGTGTAACCTGGGTGACTGACTACACTCCAGCAAGGGCAACCAGCCTTAGTGATGCTGAATGTATTTGCATTAATGACTGCAACCTCAAACCCCACTCGGTTGTGAATACTGTGCTTGATTCCACAGGATAAGCAGCTGGTTGTGTGCTAAGAGTCTGCTTCTGCATAAAAAAATAACACCCCCTTTCCATCTAATGCAAATGTAAAATCACCAGAGCAATACCAAACAGCTTTCTCTGACCAGCAACATGTGTAACCTGGGTGACTGACTACACTCCAGCAAGGGCAACCAGCGTTAGTGATGCTGAATATATTTGCATTACTAAGTGCAACCTCAAACCCCACTCGGATGTGAATACTGTGCATGATTCCACAGGATAAGCAGCTGGGTGTGTGCTAAGAGTCTGCTTCTGCATAAAAAAATAGCTCCCCCTTTCCATCTATTGCAAATGTAAAATCACCAGAGCAATACCAAACACCTTTCTGAGACCAGCAACATGTGTAACCTGGGTGACTGACTACACTCCAGCAAGGGCAACCAGCCTAACTGATGCTGAATGTATTTGCATTACTGACTGAAACCTCAAACCCCACTCGGTTGTCATTACTATGCATGATTCCACAGGATAAGCAGCTGGGTGTGTGCTAAGAGTCTGCTTCTGCACAAAAAAATGGCTCCCCCTTTACATCTAATGCAAATGTAAATTCACCAAAGCAATACGCAATAAATCTCTGCCTGTAATTCCTATTTGCACACAGAGTCATGTTTTCATATTAGTCACAAAACGAAATGTCTTTGCCAATTTGAAAGCACACTTACTACTCTTTTTTTTGGCAAGTGATAAACACTTTTACAGACTGACACATTTTGAATCCACTTTTCAGATTCTTAAAAAAGCACATGTCCAAACTGCTTTTTCAGACCAGCACCATGTGTAACCTGGGTGACTGACTACACTCCAGCAAGGGCAACCAGCCTTAGTGATGCTGAATGTATTTGCATTACTGACTGAAACCTCAAACCCCACTCGGTTGTGAATACTGTGCATGATTCCACAGGATAAGCAGCTGGGTGTGTGCTAAGAGTCTGCTTCTGCACAAAAAAATGGCTCCCCCTTTACATCTAATGCAAATGTAAATTCACCAAAGCAATACGCAATAAATCTATGCCTGTAATTCCTATTTGCACACAGAGTCATGTTTTCATATTAGTCACAAAACGAAATTTCTTTGCCAATTTGAAAGCACACTTACTACTCTGTTTTTTTGGCAAGTGATAAGTACTTTTACAGACTGATACATTTTGAATCCACTTTTCAGATTCTGATAAAAGCACATGTCCAAACTGCTTTTTCAGACCAGCACCAAGTGTAACCTGGGTGACTGACTACACTCCAGCAAGGGCAACCAGCCTTAGTGATGCTGAATGTATTTGCATTACTGACTGAAACCTCAAACCCCACTCGGTTGTGAATACTGTGCATGATTCCACAGGATAATCAGCTGGGTGTGTGCTAAGAGTCTGCTTCTGCACAAAAAAATGGCTCCCCCTTTCCATCTAATGCAAATGTAAAATCACCAGAGCAATACGCAATAAATCTCTGCCTGTAATTCCTATTTACACACAGAGTCATGTTTTCACATTAGTCACAAAACGAAATTTCTTTGCCAATTTGAAAGCACACTTACTACTCTTTTTTTTGGCAAGTGATAAACACTTTTACAGACTGACACATTTTGAATCCACTTTTCAGATTCTTAAAAAAGCACATGTCCAAACTGCTTTTTCAGACCAGCACCATGTGTAACCTGGGTGACTGACTACACTCCAGCAAGGGCAACCAGCCTTAGTGATGCTGAATGTATTTGCATTACTGACTGAAACCTCAAACCCCACTCGGTTGTGAATACTGTGCATGATTCCACAGGATAAGCAGCTGGGTGTGTGCTAAGAGTCTGCTTCTGCATAAAAAAATAGCTCCCCCTTTCCATCTATTGCAAATGTAAAATCACCAGAGCAATACCAAACACCTTTCTGAGACCAGCAACATGTCTAACCTGGGTGACTGACTACACTCCAGCAAGGGCAACCAGCCTTAGTGATGCTGAATGTATTTGCATTACTGACTGAAACCTCAAACCCCACTCGGTTGTGAATACTATGCATGATTCCACAGGATAAGCAGCTGGCTGTGTACTAAGAGTCTGCTTCTGCATAAAAAAATACCTCCCCCTTTCCATCTAATACAAATGTAAAATCACCAGAGCAATACGCAATAAATCTCTGCCTGTAATTCCTATTTACACACAGAGTCATGTTTTCACATTAGTGACAAAACGAAATTTCTTTGCCAATTTGAAAGCACACTTACTACTCTTTTTTTTGGCAAGTGATAAGTACTTTCACAGACTGACACATTATGAATCAACTTTTCAGATTCTGATAAAAGCACATATCCAAACTGCTTTTTGAGACCAGCACCATGTGTAACCTGGGTGACTGACTACACTCCAGCAAGGGCAACCAGCCTTAGTGATGCTGAATGTATTTGCATTACTGACTGAAACCTCAAACCCCACTCGGTTGTGAATACTATGCATGATTCCACAGGATAAGCAGCTGGCTGTGTGCTAAGAGTCTGCTTCTGCATACAAAAAAATGGCTCCCCCTTTACATCTAATGCAAATGTAAAATCACCAGAGCAATACGCAATAAAACTCTGCCTGTAATTCCTATTTGCACACAGAGTCATGTTTTCATATTAGTCACAAAACTAAATTTCTTTGCCAATTTGAAAGCACACTTACTACTCTTTTTTTTGGCAAGTGATAAACACTTTTACAGACTGACACATTTTGAATCCACTTTTCAGATTCTGAAAACAGCACATGTCCAAACTGCTTTTTGAAACCAGCACCATGTGTAACCTGGGTGACTGACTACACTCCAGCAAGGGCAACCAGCCTTAGTGATGCTGAATGTATTTGCATTACTAACTGAAACCTCAAACCCCACTCGGTTGTGAATACTATCCATGATTCCACAGGATAACCAGCTGGCTGTGTGCTAAGAGTCTGCTTCTGCATAAAAAAATACCTCCCCCTTTCCATCTAATGCAAATGTAAAATCACCAGAGCAATACCAAACAGCTTTCTGAGACCATCAGCATGTGTAACCTGGGTGACTCACTACACTCCAGCAAGGGCAACCAGCCTTACTGATGCTGAATGTATTTGCATTACTGAGTGCAACCTCAAACCCTTAAAGTATTCCTTATTTTTACCAGTACACCTTAATTTTTCGTGAAAACATAGTCCATATTATTTTACATGTTCCTCACATTTAAATTTCTCTCAAAACAGAAAATAATAAACACAACTTCAACAAAAGGAATTCCAATTCTATTATTCATTTCTTAATTTACCATATACATCCCCTCTCAAACTCTAAACTCACCTTTAAAATTAGTTAATTGTAAAAGAAATGTGGCACTCAAACAGCAGATTATCAGAGCCAGGATCTCTGTTCTGTACACCTCTCTCCTCTCAGCAGAACCAGATAATGGCAAACTTTCCCTCTCTTTTTCCACACATATATATGTTAATTTCAAATCTCAGTGCTTCCCCCTTTTTTTCAAATGTAATCACACATTTCTATTGGTTGAAAACCAACCCTTTTCCAAAAGTACCCTTCCCCCAACTTGACTTCTGCCTAGTACCCTTCCCCCAACTTGACTTCTGCCTGCTACCATAGCAACAGCTCATGGAACACTGCTGTGTGGAGTTAGGTCAGAAGTTCGCCACACAATGTTTCATTTCCAAAGAGCAGGAGTGCTTGACTTTTCAAACCTAACAGCAAATCCATAGTACTGTTCTTTGGTAACACATTTTTCTGTACCAATACAAAACATGCTTCTATAAATTTACACATACAGCCTAGTTTTTATTCTAGAATGGTATGAAACAGCCAATCAGTTCTTTTTTTTATAAAAAAAATATGTATGCCTCCATTTCCAAACTGTCTTTCATTTCTTTTTACCATTCTACTGAATTACACCTCCTGAGTGCATCCAGTTCTCCTTTGAAGATGTTCACAGTGTGGATTGTAGGGCACAGCTATGTCTTCTGGAGTGAAAAGTATGCAGAGAAAACAGATATGGTGAGAGACCTTGCTTTGCCAAATGTAGACATTAAATGGATTGGTCAGAGAGGGTTAAAGTGGCACCAATTGATGCCATTGGTGAAATCCTTCATGCAAATCCAACACCCTGACCTCATAATAGTGCACTGTGGTGGCAATGACCTAGGCACTTTGACTGGGGTAGGTCTGGAAATGCTTATGAAGGACACCTTTGCACAACTGTTTTCACTTTTCCCTAAAACTGCCTTCGTGTTTTCTAACATATGCCAAAGGCAAAAATGGAACTGGTCCAATCATTTTTGTCCACAGATTGACAAAGCAAGGAAGCACGTCAACAAATCTGTTTCTGCTTTCCTCCGTGACTATGGTATGGGTTCCATTTACCACAACAACTTGCGTTACGACATGCAAGACATTTATAGAGGAGATGGTGTACACTTCACTGATGAAGGGAACAGAGTCTTCCTCTTGAACCTTAGACTCTGCATCGGTACTTACTTGTAGGTACCACTAAAAAAACACTTAATAAACACAACGGCTCTTTTTAGAGCCCCCTAATATCTAAACACTTAAATCATTTCTTTTTTTATTTTCTTTTACCGTACGCGTACGGTGAGCTTACCGTACGCGTACCCCGCGATTTTTTTTAAAATCAATAAATGTTTTCTTTGTACTTTTCTGTCCTTCTTTGACCCCCTTACAAATGTTAGGGGGTCTGTAACTCTCTTCCTTGCCCCCTTTTCAAGTTATCACCCTTTTTTTTCTGAGTGAAATACACAAAATGGCGGCCGCCGCTTCCTGGTTTCGACCGATTCGAATGTTTACTAAGATCTAAGAGCCAATCAGAATCCCGCTCGCGCACGTCACCGTACGCGTACGGTAAGCGCACCGTAAGCGCACCGTAAGCTGGCTAAGATATATATATTGATTTAAAGGCTATTTTCTCAGAATCTACTGAACAGATTTACACCAAACCTACAAAAGGCACTTCCTTGACCTGAGGACTACCTCTCTGCCAAATTTCAAGTAATTCTGTTCAGCCGTTCGGGCTGTAGCTGTGTCTAAAGGTCCTATGGAAAAATGCATGGGAAAAACGCGTTTTGGAACCCCCCTTTTATCTCAGCCCCCGCTTGACGAATCCCCCCGAGACTTTCAGGGTAGGAGCGGAGCGTAGCGCCCCACCTATTTTGAGAAATTCGCGAGGATACGTCAACCGGCGCCAAAGTTATTCCAAATAGAATGTTGCAGATTTCCTATGGAAACAGGGTCCTAACTATAACTACCTACTGGCGACCGCCAGTAGGTAATATATATATATATATGTATATATACATTTATATATAATCTACTGGCGGTCGCCAGTAGATAGTTATAGTTAGGACCTATTTTCCATAGGAAATTCACAACATTCTATTTTCAATAACATTGGCGCCGGTTGACGAATCGTCGCGAAATTTTCAAAACTCGTCCGGTCCGCTCCTATCTTGAATGTTTCAGGGTGATTCGTCAAGCGGGGGCCGAGAAAAAAGAGGGGTCCCAAAATGTGTTTTCCCATGCAATTTCCCATAGGAAACTTTAGCCGGGGCTTCAGACCGAACTGCTGAACGGAATTGCACCAAATTTGCCAAAGAGGTAGTTCTTGGTTCAGAAAGAACCCTTTTTGTTAAATGGTTCAGTAGTTGCTGAGAAAATCAAAAGTAAAAAAACATATATATCTATGGCCGCGCAGGATCTGCGAACCCTCCCGATCACGAGCTTTATGCTAATTGGCTGGCAACACTCCAAACCAGGAATCGTGTGCAGCCATCTTATGCCTCGGTAAAACCGAGGCACAAGAAATCAGCAAAACAAGTGCGCAAAATGCAAAAAAGGGGCAGGGTAGAAACACCCTGTTCCCCTAGGCCTGCTTAGGGGGTCCCACAAGGACCCCCAAGGCCCCCCATTTTTTTTTTTTTTAAATCGGCCAAATCCACGCAGGGTGCGCAGATCCTGCAGAGAAAAAAAAATGAAGCCCGGGTGGGCCAAGTCCTGGGGGCAATATTTTAATTGTAATGGGGGGCCACCCCTGAGGCTTTATGAAAATATGTGTGGGGGCTCATAGCCCCCCACCCCGGGGACCGCCACCCCCTGGGTCTAAGTAAATAAATGGGTGGGGGGGCTCAAGGCCCCCCAAGCCCCGGGGACCGCCACCCCCGGGGCTTTAAGACAATATATGCGGGGGGCTCACAGCGCCCCCGCAGCCCCGGGGACCGCCACCCCCCGGGGCTTGTGTTTATTTAAAAATAAAATAAAAATAACCTGTGTGGGGGGCTCAAGGCCCCCACACGCCCCAGGGACCGCCACCTCCCCGGGGCTGCAAATATTATAATTGGGGGGGTCCGTGACCACCACCTCCCTGGGGCTTTTGAAATGTTCGGAGGGGGGCCAGGTGGCCCCCCTCCTTGAGCTCTTGATGGCCCTGGGGACCGCCACCCTGCAGTGTTCCGGGGTGCCCACCGGGGAGACATCTTCTGATATGCTCATTCGTTGGAAGTTTGGCAGAATTTCACTGCAGACTTTGTGATGTTTCCAGAATGTACTATCACTTTCCACACAAGTGTATTCTCAAAGCGTCTGTACACTGGCCCCGCTACTTCTAAGTGACCGGCAACCATGCGCCATCATACATTCACCATCCTTACAAAAAATATGAATCATCTTCTTTGGGTACCCAAATGAAAGGTGTGCACTGGGTGATCAGTCTTCTGCCTGTACTCATTCCAATTTTTGCAATCTTTACTGCAAGCTAGGGAATGTTTGCCAGCCTTAAACATCACAGGTTCAACATATCCAATGTCTTTGGACTCAATTTACATGGGGATGTGAACAGTCTTTAGCTCTGGGTGCAGCCACTGTACATCTTAATGATGCCAATGTTGCTACCCACCAGGCCCTCAGTTAGGAGATTGAGAGAGGTACCCTACCAATATTACAGTTAGACAAACGTAGGATGCCTCTTACCCCACGGTACACCAAAGGTTTCTAAAGTGAGCTCTAGATTGCATATTTATAGGGATCTTGGTCCTAAGAGCAACTTAGTTGCAGACATCATGGAAGATTTACAGGACATATCAGGGACAAGGGAATGTATGGCAAACTGACAGCTATATGGTCAGTTAGGGACTTTCATTCTTAAAGCTTGACCTTTTAAACTTAGATTAAAATGAGGGATTATTCCGCCAGGAGCGTAACATCTGTCTTTCTTATTGTCCTTCCTCGAGCATCAATCGCATTCATATTTGATGATCAAGTGCTGCCATTCAGCAAAGACTTATTTTTCAGACTCCTGCATCTTGGGTTGGAATTTTAGATGCTCCTGCCCAAACTCTTCCTTCTCATAAACGTGTCCGTAATCAGATGGAGTCTAGTGAAAGAACAAGACCCTTCCCACAGCATATGGTGATGTCTGGCGTCTTCTCTGCTTTTTGGTACTGCATAATTTGAGAGAGACTGGGAACAAACCACACCAAGCCGCACTTTTGTCCTTGGAACTGAGTTTCATCCTCCTTTGTGCACATAAGAGGTATTAAAAGACTACTGTTCTCTCAAGTGAGGCACAGTGTTCAGTGCAGAATGATATCTATTGCTGTATAGCACAGACATAATTTCAACATTGTCCACTTAAAGCAGAGTACAGGGCTATAGGCTATGTCCTCACCCAGGTCTGGCTTTAGAGCTGATGGCGCCCGGTGCGAAAATAATTTATGGTGCCCCCACACCCCATGACAGCCTCCTCAGATTATCTCAGTCCCACAGGCATAAGTGCCCCTCATCTCTCTAATCATGTTATTACTAAACACAGAGCCCCTCCCCCCTGAGTTTGGCACGCCCTCCACAGGTCAGCGCCCAGTGCGGCCGCACCAGTGGCACTGCCCTAAAGCCAGCCCTGTCCTCACCTTACCCTTCAATGAATGCCCTTGAATAAAACAAAAGTAGGCAAAGCAACTCCTGGACATTAGTGTCCTATACCTGAGCCTTCGGCTCAGATCGAGCAGCCATTGAGGGCTGCTAGGGTACTCAGTGACCCTCCTTTGAGAGTCACAGCCACCCTTGAGGACTCTCTTTGGGTGTCTGAGAGTAGAAGGTTGCCTAAATAATGGCAATGTCATCAACCAGGCAGATCCAGCAAATGTTTAGCTGTTTACCAGGCTTATCCCTAGCACTCAGGAACTGGGTAGCATATGTTTCTTCATTCCGAAGCACTGTAAAATGGACTCTGTTGGTTTGTATTGAGGGCAAGCTCCACTTTGATGGACAGTGATTGCAGAGTACATATTCAGTTCTTGGCATCTGGGCCGCGTCGTACTACCACTGGTGTCTGTGTATGCAAGTTCAGATTTTCAACCAGGCAGCTTGAAGAATACCTTCCTTTATCAGGAAGATGCTGGGTAGGATAGCCATTGACCAGGTCCCAGAATCCACAGTGGAGATTAATGCCTACACTACACAAGGCAGGTACATGCTTCCAGTCACCAACATTGAATAATCGCCTATCATTCACTGTTGGTATAAAAAAAAAATTGCTGATCCTCTGCAGGGACATCTGAATTATTTCAGGGGCCCTGGGCCAATTGCATTTTTGAGGCCCCTGTTTGGAACAGCTTTTCATTTATGATTCAATTTCAGCTCTTTCATGCCCTCTTTGGCCAGGTTACTGACAGTGTACAGTCGCACTCATCCAACTTCTAAATGTTTGCATCTAATATTCAAGGATAGTGACGTATGTTTTCAATATTGTAACCTAGCAGCAGAAAACTAATATTACTGCAAATAATCTCTGACACCCTCTTATTTCTCATATCTGAGGTCCTATTATAATCTAAAATAAACTTTTTTTTATTTTTGTGGATTTTGCATGAACCTTAAACTCATTTGTCTGCAAAATGTCTGTAATAGACTCTCAAACATCACCCACATTAAAAAATAAATGAAAGGAGAATGGTATTTACAATAATAAGTTTAAGAATTATTCAAGTTCATCAATCAGGGCAAGACTCTGCAGAACATAGGTGGCTCTATCATGACCCCCCACCCCCCTGAAGGGCTAGGGCCCTGGGCCAGAGCCCACTTTGCCCATGCCTTAAAACTTCTCTGATCCTCGGGTCAGAAAGCAACCTCAGGCAATGACATGAAAGCACCTGCATCAGAGGGACTGTCTAAAGCTGATGAAGTCTGCACACCACAGTGCCTCTGTATCAATGAACTGCTGAAGCATCACTGCTAAAGGTAGCCCTGGGTGTGTAGGCTTAAGCTCTGCAGTATATTAACACGTAAGGGTACCGGGAAATAATCCCAGTATCAGGGGGGTTAAAGAGGAAATCTTTTACTTGGAGTATATCCTCCCATCAAAACATTTATCACAAAAAAATACTCCAGTTGACCGTAGTCAGAGAGGTTATTATATTATCCGTGTCAAAAGACAGGGAAGAGGAAAACGCGGAAGACTGGGGCCTCTCTAGTGAAAGGTTGTGCTAAACACAATCTTGTGTCAGGGAGAGAACGCTTCTTGTTTTAGTTACCCTTACATACCCTAGTGGTGTCATGCTCAAAAAGGAGATCTTCTCTCTATCTTTGTTCAAAGTGAACCGTAGGTGTGGGTTCAGCTGATTGAGCCAGTTGCTGAATTCCAACAGGATCTCCTCTTTTCCCTTCCAGATTATGAGGATGTCATCAATGTAACGGTACCATTTGCAGATGTTCTTACTATATGGGTTCGTAGTCCATATGTGTTGGTCTTCGAAATGGCTCATGTGTAGGCAGGCAATGCTTGGAGCAAAAGTGCTGCCCAAAGAAGTACCACGGACTTGAAGGTACAGTTGGTCCTCAAATTTGAAAACATTCTCAGTGAGTGCTATTCGTATCAAGGTAATGATCCACTCAACAGGGGCTGTCCATTGCCAGTCTTCTTTCTTGAGTAGTTCTTCTATGACTGCAATGCTCTCATTCTGGGGGATACTGGTGTATAGGGCCTCGACATCAAGGCAGACCAGGATGTTATCACTTGGATTGTACTCACTGTCAGTTAGAAGGTTGAGTAAATGTTTAGTGTCTTGTACAAACGATGTTATGTGTTTGACTAAGCAAGCATGTTAACACCATACACCGATTGGGTATGACACACTTTTTGAACTTTTTTTACTGTTTTTTATGGCGTATCTGTCCCTTACTTAATCTTTCAGATGGAGACTGGCAGTACACAGATACACATACATTCTACACACTGCGAGGAGTAGCTTCTCTGCCCTCGCTTTACAGAAAGTATAGGGAAATCCCATCCTGTAATAGCACTCACATAGGGGGTTCTCTATCTGCCCTGAAGAAAGTCCGGGACCTTTTGGGCCGCTTAGGACTGAAACATGTCGGCACTAGGGTCTTAGGACCATAATACCCTAACAAGACCCGTTTTTAGATTTTTTACTGACCCAGACAGACCCAAGAATAAAGGGAAACCAGGGGTCTGCCTGAGGTATTTTATCTTTAACCCCCCTACCTTCATCTATTCTAAGAGGTCCTAAAACTGTGGTTGAGCCCACCCTGACTTGTAGGGGTCGGGGTGACCCGATGATGAAGCATGACACCACTAGGGTGTGTGAGGGTAACTAAAACAAGAAGCGTTCTCTCCCTGACACAAGATTGTGTTTAGCACAACCTTTCATTAGAGAGGCCCCAGTCTTCCCCCTTTTCCACTTCCCTCTCTTTTGACACGGATAATATAATAACCTCTCTGACTACGGTCAACTTAAGCTCTGCAGTGCCTGGGCCCAAATGCCAAACACTCTGTCACCGCACCCTTTCCCAACTCGTCACAGAGATAGGAAAGGGTGTGGTAAAAAAGCAAGAGCAGGTATGAAAAGTAAGGGACTGAAACCTGGTTAAAGGTTTCAATGTCATGCTCTAGTGCTGCTTGAGGTGATAAGGAGCTGTGTTGCTTCCATGAGGGTAAATGGGCCCACATGAGCTCAAATGGGGAATGCACAAGCAGTAAGGTAAGGATAGCAAATGTTTTGAAATGCTGTGTACATACGTTTAAGTGATTGAGAGTGTGTCCATATGATAGAGAGAGCCAAAGTGTGTGCCTGAGTGTTTCTGTATGAGTGTATGTATGTGTGAGTGCAAGCGAGAGTCAGTGACAAGCAGTTGATGAGACTGAATGACAGTGAGTATGAGTGAGTCAGAGTGAGTGAGACTGATTGAGCAGACTAAGAGTGAGTCAAGTGAGTAAAAACAAATCAGTGAGAATGAGTGGGAGATTGAGAGTGAGTGTAAGTGCATGAGAGTGAATGAGTGGGTGAAAGAAAGAATGTGCAGGAGGCAGTATGAATGAATGAGTGAGAATGTGTGAGTGAGTAAAATTGGATCTAAGTGAATGAGAGGGAGTGAGAATAAAAATGAGTGAGAGGGAGTGAGTGAGAATGAATGAAAGAATGAGAATGTGTGAGTGAGAGCAAGAGTGAGTGTAAATGAGTCAGAGTGGGACTACGTTTGAGTGCAAGTGAGTGAGCCTGAATATGGGTGAGTGCATCTAAGAGTGAGTTTAGGTAAGTGTGACTGAGTGAGAAAGAGTGAGAGTGAATTCAAGTGAGTGTGAGTGTGTGAGAAAGTGTAAGTGTGGATAAGAGTGAATGCAAAAGAAATTGAGAAAGTGTGTAAACTAATCAGTGAGGCTAAGTGAGAGTAAGAGTGAGTGCAAAGGAGCATGAGAGTGAGTGGGAGAAAGCAAATACAAGTGGACGACAGTTAATGAGTAGAAAGGAGTGAGAATATAATGAATATGAATGAATGAAAGTGATCATATGTGTTAGCTACTGAATAATAGTGAGCATGAGTGAGTGAGAATATGGTGTGCTTGTGGGTCAGCTTTTTACCTAACTTACTGAAAGTAATGTTTTGCCTATCCAAACAACCGTGGCAAAATGCTTGCACTGGTAAACTGGAGGTAATTCTCGACATAAAAGAATGCTTGACAAAATGCTGGCATTGGCTAATAGAAGTAATACTTGGTACTGGCACACTACATGTAATACTTGGCATGAGGGGTATTTGTGGGCAACTACTGATACTGGCATACTAAAGTTCATTCTTGGCATAAAGGGCAACCATGGAAAATGGCTTCTGCTGACACACTGAGGCAATTCTTAGTACATGAGGTAACTGTGGCAACATGCTACAGCTGGCACATTGGAGGCAATTCTTAGAAACTACCATTGCATATGAGAGAGTGGTGACCATGGCAAAATGCTGGATCTGATATACTAGGGGAACTTTTGGTATAAAGGTCACATATTGTATATAAATAATATCAATGGCAACATTCTGGCACTTGCATATTGCATGTAATCTTTGGCATAAGAAGCCACTCATGGTATGTGACAACCATCCATGATAAAAATGCTGCCCCTGGCACTATGTATATCATTTTTTACATATGGGTATGCCCATAGTATGTTTTTAAATACATGGGGTCAACTCCTGGGAGGCAATAGGCTATATGGGTTTGGCATGCCAGGAAAGGACTTGAATATTAAGGTCTTGATTTCAAGTTTGTTGGAGGTATCCTCCCCCTGCGCAAACCCATTTACAAAGGTTTCAGAATTTTGAGTTGGGTGTCATTTACTGCATGATGTAATTAATGGGTGTGTTAAATACCCCTCCCTTTGCCCTTCTTTAAATTTCGGCGGGTCACATCTGCTTAAATTTAACAGGGGAAAATAATACACTGTTTACAGAGACATGGAGATTGTGATGCCATAAGAACCAGAATCCACATGTAGGTGCCCAAAATCTCAGAATTGGTGCTATCTATCACACCATGTAAATTCGGAACAGTGGGGTATCTGATTTTATAGTAGGTGATAAACAGCACCTACAAATTGACATACTCTGAATCCTGCATTTAATGGTTGCTTTTTTCAGAACCAATGGCTTTTGTGAAAAGTTATGTGAACATTGTGTTTTAAAATGCACTATTTGACCCAATTTTAAAAGCAAAATTCTTGGGAGAGCACTTCCTTGAACCTTCCTAGAAGAAGTCAAGCTTGCTTGCTGAAATTCAGGCAAATGTATTGCCCCACCACTTTCAAACATCACCAGCAGTCAGTGTCCTAATAAGAGGTGTGCTAAAGGTGATCACTACCAACATTTTTTGCTGTTCTTATTTTCAAGGTCATTACTCCGAAAGCAACCTATATAATGTCTGCGAACATTTCCATAGATAAAAAACTGAAACATGCAGTGCTGGTGCCTTGCTTACTATCGACCTTGAGGAGCAGCTTGCTGTACTGCACCGAGACATACAGTGCTGGTGCCTTGCTCATGAGGGACCTCTAGGAGCAGCTTGCGGTGCTGCGCCGAGACATGCAGTGCAGGTGCCTTGCTCACTAGGGACCTCTAGAAGCAGTTTGCGGTACTGCACAGAGACATGCAGTGCTGGTGCCTTGCTCACTTGGGACTTCTAGGGGCAGTTTGCGGTACTGCACTGAGACATACAATGCTGGTTCGGCTCACTACGCAAGCATTTGCAATGCACTAGGTCTCGCATTACTGAAAATAAGAGCATTTGGCATTGCATTAATATTTGTCTTGTCTCAATAGCCTTAGAGAATCAACGCTAAACATTGTTTTTATGTTGTACCTCTCTGCTTTATAGCACTTTATATTTGTACTGAATTCAATTGTAAATATATATCAACATATATAAAAATTGTTTTTACAGATCCAATCTACTACAGACTGTCACTTTGCTAACTTTTAAGAAGGAGACGTTTTACGTATGTGAAAAAACCTGAACCTGACATGAGGTTAAAGTCTAGCTAAGGGAGACATACAACATCTCCCAGTCATCACATCATCTGGCACACGTCTCTAAATGCATTGTGTTTGCAGAGGGGCTTCTAGAGGGATAGAAGGGAGCACTAGCAAAGAACTCCAGCTTGTCAGAAAAATGTTTCACCAATGTTGACGACAGCAGGTGCAGCAGAATGTGTGTATAAAACAGGTCACCTGGCGGTGGCAACACAGTCTCTTATCACTGTCGCCACTCCGGACATGATTTTTCAACAGCCTGTGGAAGCCGGTGCTCGTATTATTAAACCTGCTTTAACTATTAGTGTTCTGTCAAGAGGTACCATCAATCCCAGCAGATGAGAGTAACAGCCTGGCGGAATCTGAAAAATGGCTCCTGTGGAAAATTCTCACAGAGGTGGCCTTGGAACAAGCTATATAGCCTCCTTGCAGGTTCATAACTCTCTCAATCATAAGCATTGAGTGGTCTCTCTGACCTGGAATTAGATCTCTACAAGACATCTAATCATTGAGGTGTATTATTGCAAAAACGGGATTAAAGCCAAAATGCAAAAGACAATCTAGCTCCTGCACGTGCATAATAAATATTTCTTAAAAAGTACATGAGAAGAGGGGGGTGAGACCAACTAATAAACACTGCTGATGAGTGGCAAGCAGTGTGTGTACACACAAGGCATTTCCTTTTAGCGCCAGTGTTTTTGTGTTTACTTTATCATTTCTGTAGTGTTGCCTGATAGCAAGACGCCTTTGAAGTGAGCACACAGCACATTCCAACTTTTTATGTTCTTGCCTTCTGCCAATATGTTTCTGGACTCGGTTTGACCAAGGTTTTTTTTTTTTTTTACTTTTGCCAAGGAAAAAAAACAGAAGTTATCATGTTTCATTTGTTGCACACTTCTTTCCAGCTTCATTCATTTCATCTTTCCTTCCTTCGTTCTCATACTTTTTTCTTTCCTTCTCTCTTTTCTACATGTTTGTCCTATTTCTTTCCCTATTTCCCTCTTCTATTCCTTCTTGTCTTTTCCTTTCTGTTTTGCCTTCTTTCTTGCATTTGTTCCTTCTTTCTTTCATTACTCATTCTTTTTTGCCTTCTTTCCCATTTTTTTACTTCTTTATTTCCTTCTGTTTCTTTCTTCAATTCTTTCTTTTCTGCTTTCTTAATGTTTTGCCTTTTTTCCCTTTTGTTTCCTTTTTTCCCTCTTTTATTTTTGCCTTCTTTCTTTCTTTCTTTCTTTCTTGCCGTCTTACTTTTTCATCCTCTGTTCAATCTTCCCTTCTTTCCATGTTTCTATCATTTTTATTTCTTTTTCCTTCTTTCCTTTCAGCCTTCCTTCTTTCTTTTTTGCCTTCTTTTCATTCTGTCCTTCTTTCTTTCCTGCCTTCAATTCTATTTTTGCTTTCTGTACTTTTTTCTTGCATTTGTTCCTTTTTTATATGCTCCTTCCTTCCTCCTTTCATCCCTTCCTTCCTCTTCCCTTCTTTCTCAAAGGCAAGAGGCTAGTGACCAATGCAAATCCGATTAGCTTTTTTAGGTCTCGCCTAGACAGTGCTTGCACTGTCTCTCCGAGACATGCAGTATACACTTTAGTGGGGAAGCTTCTTGGAAGCTCCGCCCACTGGCTTAGGTCAGGAAATGCTGCTCTCCGATTTGTTTACGGCTTGGTAGTCCCGCCTCATGACGATTATGTCGTCATATGTAACCTTCCAAGGCTACTGCCCCCTTTACTCACCGCACTTTCTTCTGGCGCCCAGCCTAATCACAACGGTGCGCACGCGATGTCGTTTCCAGCTCCCGGTCTGTAAGCGCTCCCCCTGTGTAGTGTCATACATATTCGCGCATGCCCATCAAGCCGCATCGGCATGTTTTCACTCCGGGAAACAGTATGGATATATATAGCGCAAACTCTCAAACTCGACCCGAAGGTATTGAAGTGTTTTACATAAGCACCGATTACATTACGCAATGACACATTCAGGCACTGGGAGATAAAGTGATTTGCCGAAAATCACAGAATGTGGACCGACCCCGAGGCTCGAACCCTGGTCTCCAGCACCAAAGTCGGCAAATTAGCCATCAGACCACAGCCGCTCACTTTGTTCAACGGGAGTGAAAAGGAATATAGACAAAAACAACATAAAAGAAAGCACCACTGAACCTCTCTGTCTGCTTGGATTTAAATCGTTTCCAAGTTAAGTAAAAAATGTTTTTTTCTAATAATAATGATTTTGTATTCTTTTCATACACATGTGTTTGTTTAATTTTAACAGTCATCGCATTAACGATGGTTCATAAGAAAATGCAAGCCGCATCGGCGTGTTTTCAATCGGGGAAACAGTGGACTTGTATAGATATATATAGCGCAAACTCGACCCGAAGGTATTGAAGTGCTTTACATGAGCACCGATTACATTACGCAATGACACATTCAGGCACTGGGAGATAAAGTGATTTGCCGAAAATCACAGAATGTGGACCGACCCCGAGGCTCGAACCCTGGTCTCCAGCACCAAAGTCGGCAAACTAGCCGCCAATCCGGTCACTTTGTCTAACGGTAATGAAAAGGAATATAGCCAAAAACAACATAAAAGAAAGAACCACTGAACCTCTCTGTCTGCTTCAATTTAAATTATTTCCAAGTTACGTAAAAACTGTTTTTTTCTAATAATAACGATTTTGTATTCTTTTCATACACATGTGTTTGTTTAATTTTGACAGTCATCGCGTTAACAACGGTTCATAGGAAAATGCAAGCCGCATCGGCGTGTTTTCACTCGGGGAAACAGTGGACTTGTATAGATATATAGCGCTAACTCGACCCGAAGGTATTGAAGTGCTTTACATGAGCACCGATTACATTACGCAATGACACATTCAGGCACTGGGAGATAAAGTGATTTGCCGAAAATCACAGACTGTGGACCGACCCCGAGGCTCGAACCATGGTGTCCAGCACCAAAGTCGGCAAACTAGCCGCCAATCCGCTCACTTTGTCTAACGGGAATGAAAAGGAATATAGCCCAAAAGCAACATAAAAGAAAGCACCAAAGCAACAAGATATGTTGCTTTGTATTTGTGGTATAAAAATAACTATGTATATAAAAAAATATGTTCCTTGCTGCTGGGTATGCTTTAAAATGATAATCGCTGCCCATGAATGTTGAGCTAGCTAATAGATTGACTATCTTATTTTAGCACTAACGTTCAGCTTGCACTTTCCCTGCGCACTATCAGTTGGCTGAGCAGTGACCTTTGATGAGTTCACGTGAGTGCACTTATTGCTGTAACAGCAGATGTTGAAATGGAAGACAGGATAAGCTGAAGTTGAATAAACAGCTGCACTTCATTTATCCCGAACGTGATTACATCATATTGGCACGGGCTGTGGAATACTACAAGCGTCTTCCCGCCTGCTCACGACCGCAGATATCTTTAGTGTTGGGGGAATCTGTGAG
This sequence comes from Triturus cristatus, assembly GCF_964204655.1. NCBI lineage: Eukaryota > Metazoa > Chordata > Amphibia > Caudata > Salamandridae > Triturus > Triturus cristatus. The sequence goes on along the minus strand of NC_140587.1, from coordinate 795,608,387 downwards.
ACTCTTTGAGGGCTATCAATCATCACCTAACTGATGGCTTCTGTTGTTTCTGCCATTATTTATCTTCCCTGTAACAATAATTGTATTTTGTCACACGCCATTGATCGTGTCTCCATTCGTAGGTTTTGAATGTAATGGATAAGGTGGGAATGTATCATAAAAAAAAGTCTGAAGTCATTCTTAAATAGATGAGAAAATACACTGGGCAAAGTTGGAAGTTGTAAACAATAACAAACATTTGCAATGCATTAGGTCTCGCATTTAGGCATGTTTAAGCTATTGATATTGCAAATAACAATGCTTTTTTTTCTTCCTTTTTTAAAACATAAATAAAAGGCATTGTTATTTACAATGCCAATAGCTTAAAATTGTTAAGGGGTGCTAGCACTGGCATAATCACCTGTTCTGCCTCTCTCTACGAGAGTTTTTTTAAAACTGTTGATATTGCCCACGCGCTCTCTACAACTGGCAGAGATTCATTATCTTAAAGGTTGCGCTTGTTAAACTTGAGCACGGCCGTTATTTCACCTTCAGCTAGCTTTTGGCAGAGTGTATGCACGGTTATCATTGCTGTGGGTCACACTTTCTTGCTAATCACAGCTTGTGTCTGTTGGTGTGCCTTCGCTGATAGGCACAGCTTGAGTTAAACCTTTATGCTGGTCACTGCCTAGAGTTTCCTGTCGTCCTGTTTTCTTTCTTTCAGTGAATGTATAGAGATCAGTTGGTAGTTTCCTGCTTGTACGCTGCACTGTTTTAAAAAAAATAAAACTACTGCCCACACCCCACTGTACCCGCTTCGTTTGTTGGAATCGTATATTTCTTCAATGCTCGTGAGCGGCTACCGTGGTGGTGGTTGAAATCCAGTGAATATGGTGAGATATATGTGTGCGTGTATCTCAATGTAGAGGCTCCATGTTTTTATGCATTTCATACCTTGCCACATAATTCCAATCTGCCCTAATTTTACTCAACGCCACACACTTCCACTTCCCATAATTCAACTCTATACATTTCCATTCCACACCACATAATTAGACAACAAATCACATATTTCAACTCAACAACACAATTATGCAACACACCATATACGTCCAACTAACACCACAGAATTCCACATCATGATACAAAATGTAACATCACACCACGTAGTTAAACTCCAGAACACAAAATGCAATTCCACATAATTACTCTCACACACAATCCCACTCCACATAATTCCAGTACAGTCAACACCACATAATTACTATCCACATTTTTCCACTACACACCATATCACATAATTCCACTGCACAAATCCACTCCACACATTCCACCATACACAATTCCACAACTAACAATTCCAATCCGACCCACAGAATTCCACTGCACAGCACATACATCCACTCCAATCCAAAACACATAGGTAAAAGACATTGTCATTTACATCGCCAATACCTCTAACTCTCACAAATGCGAGACCAATTTGCATTGCAAATGCTTGTTTAGATCTGTGTTAGCCAAGACCTTTTGATTTTACTTAAAGTATATATCACATAGTACTTATAGGGGTCTTCAGCCAGGCTTCATCCATTAGTCTGTGACGTGTCATTAAGATTTTTTCCACCCACTCCAGCATGCATCAAGGACAAATGTGTCAGCCCACTTGACCCATTAACTAGCTTCTCTATGAGTTACGGCATTCTGCTCTTTCACAAGTAGCACATCCAACAGTTCAACTCCGTTCAGTGCCATGGACTACTAAGGTAATGTGCCCCTTTTCTTTTTATAGAGTTTTATATAGCGCAAACTAGACCCGAAAAATAGGGTATCAGAGCGCTTTACATGAGCACCAGTTTCGTTACAGATGGACACATCCATTTTTGTTAGGCACGGGAGAATAAGTGATTTGCCCAGAATCACAGGATGTTGAGAGTCATTGCTGAGACTCCAACCCGGTTCCCCAGCTCTGAAGTCGACTGCTCTAGCCGTAATGCTTCATCCTCTCTTTAAGACCAAAGAACATTTCTGACTTTAGCCAAAGTACTTTCTTTTATTTTAGATTTGGTGAGGGCCTGGCAGCTTCCTGAATTATAAAGTTTTGCCAAAACCATGACAAAACAAAAGAATTGCCAAAAGGTCAGTGGCCAACGTGCTTTGCAAATGTTTGTTTTTGTATGAGATCATTTTGTCAATGTTGGTGTTTCATTGAGAGACGTGGAGTAAATCAAGAACCAGCCATCTCATGTTGATAACTGAGTCCTGCAGCCTGGTGTAGTGATTAGGCTTGGGCAAAATATTTTAAATTAGAAAACATGAAACTTCCACCGGTAATTCACTTCATGCACAACACAATTGAGCTATAAAAAGCATCCGAAATTGATCCACAGTGGAACGAAAGTGAAATAAAATAAAGTCAGGTTTTTCAGTTTTATTGGTGCTCCCTAGAAAGAACATGTCCACAGAGAACACGCAAACAGCCCAAATTGGCCAAAATGCCAGAAATGTCCGAAATCCGGGAAGCTCATTTGGTTAGAGTGGTTCTCCTTGGACATTTTTTCACTCAAAGTGCACACCAACCACAACGTTTGTGGTTTGTAGTGGGTTGACCAGTAGCCTTTCACCTTTTTGTCTTCTGTAGTATGCATAATTGAATTGGGAAGATTTTGCGGAGTAACACTACAATTCGAAATAAAAAAAGATGTTTTGCCCACCTGGAGTAGGAATCCACCAAGTGAGCTTTTCACATCCTTGACTGGGAAATGCAAAATGCGATGTGTGACCTCTTGAGTAATCTTACTAGTATACATTTACCAACGCGAGCTTTAAATAAAATAGACATCATTTAATTCATGTGTATTGCAAAGTCCAATCAAAGTATTTCAATTTGATTGGTTTGCAGTTTGCAGAAGTTGCACAAGTGGCACATTGGCTGCAGTTAAAGTGCCCCACAATTGTTGCCACAGTGCAGATTTCAGAGTTGGACCTTAATAATATTGGATTCCCTCAAAGCATGGGCAGACTGTGAACATTCATTTTAATTTAAAAGGGACCTACGCGGGACAAGTACATGCTCACATAAAGGAGCTCATGCTTAGCCCCCTGCCAACCTCTTTGCTGCTGAGGAGCGACATCTGTTATGAAGAATGCCAACTAGTGTGGGTGAGGGGGCCCTCGTCCTTTCAATAGAATTCCCTTCCCTGCGCCAGGCTTCAATCGAGTGTGGGGTTTGTGCCCACACTCTGAACTGGCACAGACCTTAGGTAAGAACTGATACTCCGGATGTTCAACTTTCCTCATCATCCCCCGGTGCTTGAACATTCACAGATGACGAATCAAGCATGTGGTGACCCACGAATAATTTACAAATGGAAATGTATTTCAGTCTGTCATGTTCAACTTTAGCACTAAATCAGAAGTCGGCATTTTAATTAGAGAACACTTCCTGCATATTGCAGCCCAAGAGGGAAGAAGGTGATGGCAAAGATCTAAACATCGTATTCCAAAAACTTGAAAGATGCACGCAGCGAGAAAGATGATTACATTGGAATCGTGATAAACTGTCAGTGAGCAATACACCTCCCTCAAGCCTTGAAAGTCAACTCTAACACAGTTGAAAGAAAATGCTAAATAAATGGTTCCTTGATGTAATCCCTCTCACATAAAAAAAAAATCCAATTACGGAGAGGGGGTACCTCGATAAACAGAGAACATTAAGATAAAAACGCTTTCCAAAAACTCATTACAGAAATTAAAGATGATTTAAACTAAAGCACAGTTTGTTAAAATTATGCATATATTTGACAGGAAGTTCGAGGGAGGTGGAAACATGTATTTTATCATCCACATATATGTTACAGTCCATTGGACCTGATTCACAAAGGTAAACTTACACCTGTGTATAGGTTTACTATTTTATTTGTTATTCATAAACTACGAGTTTAATTTTACTATTAGTAATTTTAGGAGAGCGGAAGATGAATAGTTGAAAGGAAACGCTATATAAATGGTCCCCTGATTTAAAGCCTCTAACATAAAAAAATCTAATTACAGAAAGAGTATACCTTGTTAAACAAAGAACATTAAGATAATTACTTTTAAAACTCGTCCCCAAAAACTCATTACAGAAATTAAAGATGATTTAAACCAAAGCACAATTTCGATTATGCACAATTGAGAGGAAGTTAAAGAGAAGTAGAAAAATGTATTTGATCATCCATCCACATATATGCTACCGTCCTTTGGGCTACATTCAAAAAGATAATCTTAGATTTACTTACACTTTTGTGTTTAACTTTAGTTATAGTAATTTTATGACTGTAGAGACTCCTTAGACAGGGCACTTGGCACATAAAAAGATAAGATCAGCCTATCTTTTTATTTGTGGAGTCTATGACATGTGTGAGAAATCTCCACAGTTGTAAAATGGCTATTAGTAAAATTAAACTCCAAGCTTTATCATTTATCACAAAAGCAGTCCGGCTTAATTTAGAGGCAATGTGTAAAGTATTTATGCAGCACACAAACATTAATAAAGTACAAACACAACACAAGAAAAATCCCAGATTAACTTAGAAACAGTAAAGTACATCAACAAAAAAATGTTAACAGAACAACAAAAATCCAATCAATAGAACCGAGATAGTCAATGTTAAAGTTTCAGCTGAGTATAGGGCCTAAAAGCACAAACGCAACTCATGGTCATGTGGTCATGCTGGACCGGGGGAAAGTCACAAGTTTAGGCTGACCATGATGGGGCATGGGCCAGATACAAGGACTAGGTTAGTCAGGTTGAAAAAGTTATCTTTCAAAGTCTGACGCAAAATGTTCCGTTTGCAGTGGAGGATGCAGTGAGAAGTGAGTGCCTTGGATGGTTGTCGATGTAGTACAAAGAGCAGGCCTGGCATTACGCTTAGTCATTTCTGTAGCTCTAAGATCTATTCGGGCATTGTAGACAGTTGTGGCTGGGTGTTCATGTTGTCAGTCACCGCAGGCTGTTGTTGCTGGAGAATGCAGTGCAGATCTTGCGTTGCCAGTCGTGACAGGCGGTCCCTTTAAAATAACAGTCAGGTTCACCTGAGCTTCACGTTGACGGTCATCACGGTGGCAGAGTCTTGGTGTGAACGTGCCTGTTCATGGTCACAAAGAGGCCAAAACTTCAGGATTCCTCCTTTCTTCACAGAGAAGTGCACTCTGGTGCCAGACAAGGGTCAAGGTAAGGGGAGGAATCTCTTAGGGATCAGGGACTCACTTTACCAAGGCCCAGCAGGTCCAGTTGCAGCAGGTCAGCTGGGCCATTGCAGGGAGGCCTCTGGAGCTTGTTGTGTCCCTGTAGGTCAGAGCTGTAGGTCAGTCAACTAACCCTTGGTGTCACTCAGGTAGCCTGAGAACAAGCAGATGGTACAGTTCTGCTTCAGCAAGGCAGGCCTCAAGCAGCAGAGTAGTCATTGAGGGTCTAGGCAGGCCTCTAGCAGCAGTGTAGTCCTCTGGTAGCAACAGGGCTGTCCACTAGGAGTCCAGGCAAGCATTTAACAGTATGACAATCCTGTGGGAACCAGGCAGTCCTTTTGGAGTCTTCTATAGTTCAAGGAGTGTACTGAAGAGATGGTTTCGGAGGTCTTATATTTATACCAGTTCACTGATAGAATATAGATGTCACAAACAGCAATATTCTAAATATTGAGTTACAAAAATATTGACTACAAAAATAGCGACTCCCATACCTTAACAGGTAAGTGCAAAAATAGCGACTCAAAAATATAGAGGTAAAAATTATAGATATAAAAAATATTGATTTGAAAATATATATAAAATAATATAATATATATCAAATATAAGAAATAATATTATTTTTAATAAAATAAATTACATGTAATATACATTTTAACTAAATATAACAAATAAACTTAATAAAAAAAATATAAACGCACAAACATAATAATATATACATATACATATATTTACTTAGAAATAATTTATTAACTATTATCTTTATTTAATTTTTAAACTTTAAAATTATATAAAAATAATATATATCTATCAATAATTTAAAATCAAATAAAAACATTCTATAATGAATGAAAACATTAAACTATTAAAAAAAAATTAAACTAACATTTCCCAATACAAAAAGTGCAACAGTAGGGAAAGTGTTGGATAGGGGAAAAATTAAATTTACTATTCCAACTCCAGTGAATGCAACAGTAGGGAAAGTTTTGGATAGCGGAGGGAAAACAATTACTATTCCCACTCCAAAGAGTCCAATAGTAGGGAAAGTGTTAGATAGCGGTGGGGTAAAAAATTACTATTCCCACTTCAAAGATGGCAACAGTATCGAAAGTGTTGGATAGCGGAGGTGTAAAAATTACAATTCCCAATCCAGTAATTGCCAAAGTAGAGTAAATGTTGGATAGCGGAGGGGTAAAAATTACTATTCCCGCTTCAAAGAGTGCAACAGTAGGGAAAGTGTTGGATAGCAGAGGGGTCAAAACTTACTATTGCCACTCCAGTGAGTGCAAAAGTAGGCTAAGTGTTGTATAGTGGAGGAATTTAATTCACTATTCCAACTCCGATGAGTGCAACAGTAGGAAAAAATTTGGATAGCAAAGGGGTAAATATTTTTATTCCCAATCCAGTAAGTGCAACAGTAGGGAAAGTGTTGGATAGCAGAGGGGTAAAAATTACTATTGCCACTCCAGTGAGTGCAGAAGTAGGGGAAGTGTTGGATAGCAGAGGAATTTAATTTACAATTTCAACTTCTGTGAGTGCAACAGTAAAGAAAATGTTGGATAGCGGAGGGGTAAAAATTACTATTCCCACTCCAGTAAGTGCAACAGTAGAGTAAGTGTTGGATAGTGAAGTGGTACAAAATACTATTCCCACTCCAAAGAGTGCAGCAGTGGGGAAAGTGTTGGATAGTAGAGGGGCAAAAATTGCTATTCCCACTCCAGTGAGTGCAATTGTAGGGAAAGTATTTTATAGTGGAGGGGTAACATTACTTTTCTCACTCCAAAGAATGCAACAGCAGAGAAAGAGTTGGATAGCGGAGGGGTAAAAATTACTATTCTCACTCCCCTGAATACAACAGTAGGATAAGTGTTGAATAGTGGAGGGGTAAAAAAAATGTATTCCCACTTCGGTGAGTGCAACAGTGGGAAAGTGCTGGATAGCAGAGGGGTAAAAATGACTATTTCCACTCCAGTAAATCCAACGGTAGGGAAAGTGCTGGATAGCGAAGAGGTAAAAATTACTATTCCCCCTCCAGTGAGCGAAACATTAGGAAAAGTGTTGGACAGCAGATACAGGAAAATTACTAATAGCACTGAAACAATTGAAAAATATATATATTACAACATTTAAAAACCATAATAATAAAAAACAATACTTAAAGAATATACATTTAAATGCATTAACATATAAAAAGAACTCATGTTATAATATTAATTACATATAACAAAAACCTACAAATAATATATAAAATAAATGAAAAAATATTTATAAACAATAAATATTTAAAAGTAGCAACTATTAACAAACGTTTTTTATTTAAAATATAAATGTATTTATTTTATGTCATACCCTATAACACCACACCAATAACAAATGACTTCAACTGTTTTATTTACATTTATTACCATAATTAAAATAATTAATAATACATTAAAAACATCTTATTAACAAAAAAATAAAAATAAAAATTAATTGAGTTCATAAGCTTTAACACTCTAATATCCATAACACACACCTAAATTAAACTATAAAATATTAAAACACAATTATATATTATTTTTTAAGAAAAACTATTACTATTCACAACTATTAATCAAATAGCAAATTGTATTTAATACCCACCCTTTAATCCTTTAAAAGTAAAAACAAAACACACAAAAATAAACATCTACCCAAAATAAATATTAAATAATTAACATTATCTAACAACTATATATTAATTTATTAAACACAAATTAATTCCCACACTTTACTCCTATAAAAACCACAACACACACACAAAATAAATGACAAAATTACCATAATTAATTAAAATTAATTAATAACTAATAAGTAATTCATCAAATTTTTTACTTTTGCTTCCCACCCTTCCCTCCCTTTACACCTATAAAAACTCCCAAACATAAATGTAATTAATTACACAATTACCAAAATTAATTACACATTAATTAATTAAAATTAAATAAAAACCAATTAGTAATTCATCAATTAAAAATACATTTCTTCCCACCATTTACACATATAAATACCACAACACACACCTAAAATAATTACACAATTACCATAATTAATTACCAAATAATTAATTAACATTAATTAACAACCAATTATTAATTAATTAAAAAAGTACACATTTAACACTATAAAATCTCAATTAAACAAATATTAGTAAATAAAAATGAATCAATAAATTAAATATAATTACTTCCTGCCCTATTACCCTATAAACCCACAACCCACTACAGAACCAAAATCACAAAATTCAATTTTTTTTTTTTTATACATTTAATATAATTAAATTACTTCCCACCCTATTCCCCTGTAAACCCACAACCCGCTACGGGACTAAAAGCGCAAAATTCATATTAAAAAAATTTATAACTACTAAAAATTAACAAATATATTAAAAATGCAAACACGTTATACAAAAAAATACATCGCATACATATAAAATATATACTAAAATACATAAAAATAATAAAAAACAATATTTTTAACAACTATATTTTTGCAAACGATACTTAACACTTTGATTAAAAAAAATATATATTTCTTACCTTAAGTCGATATTCTTAACCACGATGTTCTTCCTGTCGATATTCCTGACCCACGATATTAATAACTCCATATTTTGAACTCAACATTCTGCCCCTGCACCATTTATACCTGGTGCCAGCCTTTGAAGTGGGGGTGATAACCCAGCTACCAATACATCTGGTTCTGGAAAGTTCCATCCTTCTCCTGCTTAGGCTCCAAATAGTATAGGGTGACAAGACTGTTGTCAAGCCCCTTTGCAAATTGTGCTGGAGGCAGCTTTTTGAACTGTAAGTAGGGCAGGGAACAACCTCCCTGGCAGGATAGCCCATCCTCCTAACACCCCGCCCCCCTTTGTCTCACCATCTGGGAGGAATACACAAAGGCCAACTGATAAGCTATTATGTCTGCGACCAAGGACACAACCTGCAGGCACCAAATGGTTAGTACAAGAAAATGCCAGCTTTCTTAAAGAGGAATTTTCACAATTGTGACTTAACATCCAACTTTACCATTCATTTGAGTCCAAACTTGACATTCCTATCAGTTCTCAATTGGAGGTTAGCAATTATTCAGTGTAATCGGGTAACCCAATGCTATCCAATGGGAAAGATAGGCTTTACAATAGAGAGAAATGAATTTAGGAATGTTTCACGCCTTGGACATGTCAAATTTAACAACATATGTCCTACCTTTTCAATACAATGCACCCTGCCCTGTGGGCTGTTTAGGGCCTATTTTAGGGGTGACTTCTATGTTTTAAAAAGGATGTTTTAAGCCAGAGAAAAGGTTTTGTTGCCAGGTTGAATTGGCAGTTTTAAATGCACTGCAGGCTACAGTGGCAAGCCTGAGACATATTTTAAAAGGCTACTTCAGTGAGCGGCACAATGAGTGCTGCAGGTCCACTAGCAGTATTTAATTTAAAAACCCTTTGTACATGTAGGGGCCGATTCCGATCCGGGTCGGAAAGCACTCCGACCGAGTCGGATCCGGAGTGTCTTCCGACCGAGCCGGAACCCTACAGTCCGACCGAGCGAGTACGATGCGCACGCATGCTGTTGGACTTGGTTCAGTCGGACTCCTATACAAGTCAATGGGAGCCAGTTGTATGACGCGTACATGCGCTCCCATTGACTGAATGGGTACGTCTCGAACAAGTGCGCCCCCTCCAGTGGGTACGCGTTGGTGCCATCCGCACCGTACATGCCTGTGTTGGGAAGACCCATAGGTCTCCCCCTGTGTGCGAGACGTACGGCTGCGGGTGTCGGGGGGTTTGACGTGGACCCCCGAAGTCCGACTCCGGGAGCTTTTGCGAGCCGGACACTCCGGCTCGCACAGGCTGTCCGACGCGTGCATCGTACTGGCTCGGTCGTGAATCGCATCCATTGCACGCCACGGTTAGCTTACGACCGAGATGTACGGAGCGGTTCGGACCCAGAAATGACTCGGTCAGTGAATTTCATGTAGCTCGCATTGTACTGACTCGCTCGTACAGCTGTACGAGTCGGCCGGAAAACACACGTACGGCTCGTAGTTTTTCCGGCCGGATCGCGTTCGGTGTCCTTCCGACCCGGATCGGATTCGGCCCCAATGTAGCATTTACTGGGGAAATTAATTATGACAATCAAGTGTAAGCCAATTTTACTATGTTATAGGAAGAGAGCACATGCACTTTGGTACTGGTCAGCAGTAAGCCTGTACAAAATGTGGATAATGCCTTAATAATTAGAGGAATTTCAGTAATAAAGCATTACTCTTGTGATGCAAAATTACTGACATTATGTGATTATGCCAGCTTCAGTAATTAAGAGTAATATAGGGCAAAATTCATACCATAGGAGAGCAGGGATAATGAACTGAGAGAGAGAGAGAGTGTGGCTTTTTGCTACTGCTTTTCGTGTCCTGTAGCATTTAGCGCTATTTTCTGAGCGCAAAATGCATCATTGGGCTCATTTGGGATGCAAGGGTGCATTTTACACTAATAAAGTAGCACTAAATGCTCGATTACCCTTTTCAAATAATTAAACAAAATGACAAGTAATTTTCTGGTAATTATAAGTAATTATGTCAGTCACACCCATTCTTAGTCAGCAGGAGCAAAGTGCTGGATTTTGGCGATGTCAGATTTAATATTTATTATTATCCACACACAAACATTAGCAAAAATAGGGAAGGTGTTGGACTTTGTAGGGGTTAGTTTTTCTATTCCCACAGCAATGTAAGCAAATGTAGGGAAAATGTTAGACTTTGAAGGGGTCAGAATAACTATACCCATTCCTAATCTTTTGCAATAAAAACCTTAAGTAACAAAAATAGAAATATTATCAAACTGAAACATTTTAATATGAGATTATTTAATGAATAAAACAAATAGAATTAAAACAATGAATCCAAGCAGGAAAAATTGATATAATGTATCAAATATTAAAACTAGTAACCAATTATTCATTAATTAAAATCAAAGAATAATTAAACTACACTTTATGAATTAATTTACAAAATGAATTATCAATAAAAAACAAAAATGCATGAAAAAGTTTCTATAAATTAAAAGCAATAATTTACATTTTCAAAATCTTCCCCAATCCCTAGAAGCCCAACAACCTGCAACCAAAATAACAATTTCTAATCAAATTCTAAAACATACATTTATATAAAAACTATACGAGACAAATTAAACACAAATAGTATTATAATACTCATGACTTAAAATGCTAAGCATCAAATATTCATCAAAAAAATAGAAAATTATATTTTTGTAACTAAATTAAATAAAACAATATTATGCACTACTGTATTTAAAAAAGATATTATATACCTAAAATGATAATATTCTGACCTTTATATTCTGTCCCACAATATGTTTGACATTGTAATATTTTGTATATAAAATGTGTAAACCACAATATTTTCTGCACAGTGATTTGTTGGAATACGGCAAAGCACCTCTATCTACTGACAATTATACTTCAGATCTCTCGCGCATGTTGCACATCACCTACATGATAATCTTTTTGTATGTATCTAAAGTGTATTGATGGCCTTGAGGTGTCATAAAATTAGGATTTTAAGAAGCAGAAGGATTGTGAACTGCCTATACGTGGTGTCATGGGGGACCTATCAATGTAGCATGGTGTCAAAGCACAGGAAGAGGTTGGCTCACTGTTCCCCAAAATGGATGTCTTTCACTAGCAACATACAGGGTGAAGAGCACGTTTTCCATATGTGAATTATGGCCCACTGTATGTCAGGACGTACTTCCAAATGGCAGAAGAACCTGTATCTGCCGGAGCAAAGAAGGGGCCTCAACTCTCCCCTAAGGTACAGCCACCTCCAGCCAATGATGGGCTAATGAAAATGACTAATACCCCCAGGGAGAGAAGAGACAACAACAGGACCACCAGAGAAGACCTTCAGCAGGGCCAGCAGATAGGAGAAGCAAGAACCAGGGGCCTTTGTCCCAAGACTGCATCAACAGGAAAATAAAAAAAGAGAGAAGAAGAAATAGCAAGTATTAAGAAGGTTTTCCTTTAACAACAGTGAGAAAGATGTACTGTGAAGTCAAGGGACAGAGAATAAGGGTTGTGTACCGTCTCATACTCACAGGTATATGGGGGTGTGTCCAGTTCAATGAGAAGTCTCTTCCGGAAAATGGAGGAAGTAATAATAGTTCTTTCAAATTGCAGAGCGTGTGAGGCAGCAAAAGCAAAAAATCAGAGGCATACGTCTGCCTTTGGGATAGATACAATGTTGCTGTAGGAGGGTCTACTAGTGCTGACTCCTACAGGAGCTTCCTGATAGAAGTGCGCTTCAATAAAGTTATGCGTTTCAAAAATAAAAAATAAATGACAGTCTTTTCATCCGGTGTTGTATATCACTTTGCGTGATTCTTTCTTAAATGCCCACATACTTTCCAGAAGTGCACCAAAAGCAACGCTGGCAGAACTCGATTTAGAGGCAGTCAGCGGCTACGAGGCAAACACGGACTTCGTTATAAAGCCTCGCGTCTTTAAATGGAAATAAAAGCAATTTTCTACCGCGTGAAGGTTGTGGTCATATATGGTGTAAGCAGCACATCCTCATGCTGTATTAAAAAATATCCAGGCAGGGCAGTAGCAGTAGGAGGTTCAAGAACACTGCAACGCGCCTACCTCCTCACCGCGTAATTCGAAAGGTGCACTAGGGAGAGCACGGCATGTCAGCTGTTTGTCAGGCGGGGCCAGTAACACCGCAAAGGATGCATGGGAAGTCAGAAGCTCCATGAATGGCGGCAGATAAGAGAATCCAAAAAACAATTCTAATGGAGCCTCATGCTGTAGAGCTCACAAGAGCCACACTGTAGAAAAAAAAGAGGGCGAGGTAACCAGCGCTCTCAAGGAAGGTTCAGCAAGGTTTCAGGAATACAACAGGAAGTCAGCAAGGAAGTGTTCGGCTCAAGGGGCATGGTCCACAAAGAGAGAGTAAGCCAAGCACCTGAGTTAGTGGGCGAGCCTCTTTTAAAGTCTTGAGGTCACCTGATCACGTTTTCCCAGTGCAGTATGCGATAGCACACAAACCGATCCCCAGAACCAATGCATTATGGGATTGGTAGTGCTATTGTAGGTACAGGGACAAGGTGCAGGAAGCCTGGTGTGTAACAGCTCTTCCCCCCAAGGGTCTATTAACAGGTCAGGGTTTAGAAGGGTGTAAAGCATGAAACCTCTGTACCAACAGGGCAGCATGTACTTGATCAGTGGGTTCCCAAGTCCTATCTTTGGGAGCGTATCCTACCCAATCTATTAGATATTGTAATCTTCCTCTATGTCTCCGTGAGTCAACTATACATCTGATCTCATCTTCTAATTCTCCCTCTATGTTAATGGGAGGGAGTGGAGGTTCAAGACATGCAGGACATTCATACTTCTTAAGCAGAGAAGTATGGAAAACTGGGTGAACTTGTATTTCCCGTGGCAGCTCTAGTTTCAAGGCTACAGGATTAATGATTTGCAGAACTTTATATGGCCCTATATATCTGGGTTGTAACTTCCTGAGTCCTGATAGTCAGATCTCCCACTGCGTAGTCAGGGGCAGGGCATCTATGTTTGTCTGCTTGCTTTTTCATATTTTTTTTGCCGTTTGTAGTTCATGTCTAGCCTGGTTCCATATTGATTTGAGGTGCGTGTGATGTTCTGTGACTACGGGTGTCTCTGATGTAGAGAAAGGAAGGTGAAGGGGTAGGAATTTAGGGTGATACCCATTAGAAAAGAAAAAAGGAGAGATCTTAGTGGCTGAATGTGTTGTATTGTTGTAGGCGAACTCCGCCAAGGGGAGAGCTTGTACCCAATCACTAGTGACTGTACTCAATAGACATCGCAGATATTGTTCTAGGGGGGTGGTTGGTTCTCTCCATTTGCCCATCCGTTTGAGGGTGGTAGGCTGAACCAAGACAGTGGTCTGTGTGTAAAGCTTTGCACATGCCCTGCCAGAACTTCGACACAAATTGCGGGTCCCCGATCAGAATTGATTACAGAGGGCAATCCATGTAGCCGCACTATCTGTTCAATGAATACCACTATAAGTTCCTTGGCCTGTGGTAGTTTTTGAGGGGGCAAAGCCATCTTAGATAACAAGTCTACTTCCACCCATATCGTGGTAAAACCCTATTTAACAGGCAATTAAGGTGATAAAATCCATGCTAATGGAAAACCAGGGAATATGGGGGGTGGGCAAAGGACACAATAAGCCAGCAGGAGCACAATGTAGGGGGTTTTGTCTTGCACAAGCAGGACAGGCTTAACAGATTCACTGATGTCCTGAGTCATCAACTTCCACCAGAACCATCTCTGACAAGTTTGCTCGGTTTTTTCCACTCCAGGATGTCCTGCCAAATGTAGAGTATGACACCATTTCATGATCTGGGCACTGATTCAATCTGAGGGAATATACAAACGATTGTCGTGATAGTACAAATCGTTCACTATTTTGCTCAGAGGGTCCGCTAACCACTCATTGGGATTAAGTGTAGCGTAAGCAAGGGCTAGTTTCTCAGAAACGGACTCAGATTCTTCTTTCTGTATTTCACCTACCGCTAGTATCTTACTATCTGGTATAATGGGTAGGGGAGTGTCCACCGTGTGTTTCTGGTCTTTTCCCAATCGGGACAAGGCGTCAGCCTTTCTTTGTTTCACTCCAGGGCGGAATGTAATTACAAAATTATACTCGCTAAAACAGGAAACCCACCTCATCTGTCTAGGAGTAAAAGCTCTAGCTGATTTGAAAAACTGGAGATTCCGATGGTCAGAATATATGGTTATAACATGTGGAAATCCCAGTAAGTAATGTCTCCACTCCTGAAAAGCCAGCTTAATGGCTAGGAGCTCTTTCTCTCCTATGGTGTAGTTTTGTTCAGCAGGTAAGAGGGTCTTAGAAAAGTAAGCCACCGTATACAGACTCCCAGTCTTAATGTCTCTTTGGGATAGAACCCCACCCACTGCATACTGAGATGCGTCAGCTTCCACATAATAGGGTTGTGTCCCATCAGTATGTCAAATGATGGGGGTGGAGATAAACCTATTCTTTAGAGCGCAGAAGAATGCTTGTTCTGTGGCATCATCCCATTCGAATACTACGCCTTTTTTCAGGAGCCTAGTGATAGGAGTGATGATGTCAGAGAAATGATACATAAACCTCCTATAAAAGTTGGCAAATCCTAAGAAGGATTGCACTTCTTTCACTGTCGTAGTACTTGACCAGCTGGTTATGGCAGAGACCTTGGAAGGATCCATATGGATTCCTTCAGGGGAGACGACAAAACCCAAGAAGGCAACTTTCTTTGTATGAAAGAGGCATTTATCGAGTTTGACAAATAGATGGAAGTCTTGAAGATGTTGGAGTATCATTTTTACATGTTCCACATGCTTCTGTTCAGATTGCGAATAAATCAGTATATCGTCTATGTAGACGATTACAAAAAGATCTAGATAGTCCCTCAGAATTTCGTTGACGAAAAACTGAAAGGCCGCGGGGGCATTGCTTAAGCCAAAAGGTATTACACAATACTCGTACAGCCCGAATTTAGTGCTGAATACCATCTTCCACTCATCTCCTTCTCTGACACGGATCAAATAGTAGGCCCCCTGAAGATCAAGCTTGGTGAATATCTTAGCTTTGCGCACCTGATCCAAAAGGTTGGAGATGAGTGGAAGAGGGTATTTGTTTTTTATTGTTACTTTATTAAGAGCACGATAGTCCAGGCAGACTCTTAAGCCACCTTCTCGTTTAGGGATAAAGAAAATAGGGGAGGAAACGTCGAGTGATGGATAAAACCTTTCTTAAGCATGTCCTGGAGATATTCATAGAGGTACTTAGTTTCAGGCTCTGTGAGGGTGTATACCCTGCTAACTAGCAGATCCGCACAAGGGACCAGATCAATTCTGCAATCACAGGATCGGTACAGGGGCAAGGCCACAGCTTTCACTTAATCGAATATGTCTTTATACTCAATATACTCAGGGGGTAAGGAGGAAGAGACGTTTTCTGCTATTGAACAACATACGGGGATTGCCAGTGAGTTTCTTCCTGATAACAATGTAACATACAGTAGTGGGAACGTAAGATAACTTTTCTGGAGACCCAACCTATGTGAGGGTTATGTACCTGTAACCAAGGTACTCCTAGAATGACCCCAAAATTTGGTGTGTCAATCAAGTCAAATGTAATTGTCTCTGAATGCCCATTGTCACACAACATAGTGAGGTAGGGGTTTGGTAGGCTAGCAAGCCTGACGATAACTCTGTACCGTCAACCGCCCTTACCTTTTCGGGTTGTGGTTTTGGAATAAAGTCTACACCAAGTACCTTGGTCAAGGAGATATCCAGGAAGTTTCCCGTAGCCCCGGAGTGCAACAGTAGGGACATGGTTTTTCTGTGTTGAGATGGCAAGATTAATACTACAGATATGGTGAAGTGTTTAGGCACAGGAGCCAAGGTGTTGGCTAGAAACTGCGAGATCGGTAGGAGAAAAGGACTTGAAGGATCGATCTTTGTCCTCCAAGTCTCTTAGTTTTCCGATTGGATAGCATACCCAGTTCTTACTGTAGGGGTTTTCAGGACCGCCTTAGGTTTAACTGTACAGTCCCTGGTGTAATGACCGCCTTTGCCACAGTAAAGGGAGATTAAGCTTCCTACGCTTTTCACGTTCTTCACTAGATTGCGGACCCCTAATGCCACCTATCTAAATGGGCTCACTAGTGTATTTCACCTCTTTCTTTTCTCCCCTAGATAGGAGAAAACTGGAGTAGTCTCCTTTTTGTTTTTTCTCCCCTTCTCTCGCTTAAACGGTGGTCTAATTCACTACCAGGTCTATAAATGAAGAACAATCCTCAGGAGGGTCGACTAACTGAGATAAGATGTCTTTTAGCTCATCTTTTAACCCTCTATAGAACAGGGAACTTTTCTTGTCTTCAGGCCATTGGTTCTCTTTGACTACTCTATTGAAGGTGGTAATGTAGTTTAGAAGATCCTTTGAATCCTGTTTGAGTCCCAAAAGCTCATTGTCACTTGCCTGCATATACGAGTTACACGCAAAAAGACTGTTCATCCTGCCCTTGAACTGCGACAAATTATATAAAATGTATTGTCATTTTCTATGAGTGGCACCACCCAAAGTGCGGCGTTGCCACTAAATAGGAGATTATGATGGCGACTTTGGCCGCATCTTCAGGAAATGAGGCTGATCTACACAAAAACTGCAGATGACATTGGTTCATAAACACCCCATATTTACTGCTATTCCCATTAAACGTCTCTGGCATTGCTAGAGGTGTTGGAGACAGCGTCATTACTGTCACGTTTACGGGTGGAGTACCATCTACCGCACCGGAAGGAGTAGAAGAAGATGAAGGAACATGGAAGTGAGCAGGTTGTATGTAACTCTTTTTATGCTTAGGAGTTATATCTGCTACTCTAGCCTCTATTTGTTTATGTGTTTTTAAGATATCTAGTTCTGAAACTAAAGGGCCCTATTAGGATGGCGGGCAGAGGCACCACCGCAGTGCTGGCAGTGGCAGAAAATGATATTTTCCGCATGCCAGCAGCGGTCCTCATGCCCGCCATATTAGTATGGCAAAACATAGCCCATTTCCCATCTGCCACTGTGAAACTCGAACCGCCATCAAAATGCAAGATGGAGACCCACCGCTGTGTGTAATGACGTCCCGTCCGCTGTACAAATCAGGATGCCCCAAACAGTCAGTCGCACCGCAGCGGAGAAACCGCCCAACCAGAGACAGCGAAAGCATGACTGCGGAGCGCAAAACCATATTCCCGGTCCCTTCCACCTGGTCCTGACTGCAATGGATCCAGCTGTACACGTCTTCCCGGTGCTGTACCTGATTCACTACCAGCAAGTTATGCACCGTCGCAGACGCCGCCGCAGGTACGCAATAACACAACTCTGCACACAACCACAACACACAACTCATGGGCTGATATAGAGTTACTGTCCACACCAGACACCCTGGTGAGGACAGGAACACATCCACAAATGTACCCACCCATGTCCTACCTGTCAACAAATCACCCCTCCGCATCCAGGTCATCCACCAACCGCAATATCACTGCAATGTCCTGGTAACGTCACCGCAGCGGTGAAGATGCGGGAAAACATGCGCACAATGTAGAAAGCAGGGCCAGCACCAGGCATGGGCAGTGCACAAAGATCATAGGACCACACCTCCACCCAGCACACACTAGGCCCCCAAACATTAAGGGACATGCTATGTGCCCCTCCTGTGCTCCCCCATGCACAATAACCAGCCAGGTGAACCCACACCCTGCACCGCACACAAAACAACTAGGGAGACAGTCTCAGCAGGTGGGGCTGCAGAGGAACACACAGCATAGAAGCACAGGGCCAGGGCAAGCCACACACCTCAACTACACTACTTGCATGTCAAGAAAACTGGGTCCAAGCACAAAATTAACACTCATACAGAATCTGAACAATCACTCAACTGGACACACAGACTGTCAAGTCACTCTGACATACCCCACACTGACACACAGCCACATACACAGACCAGATGTCAGCAGCAATGGAGGACAACAAATGGGAAAGCTAAAGTGAGGTGGACACAAATGGAAGGTCAAGGCGCTAACCTCTAAGCATGTGTACATCACATGCAAGAGAAGGAACATATAACAACACCCTTAGCCCATCAAATCACACATGGCTGGCACAGTGAGTGAAATTAAACCACAGTCACCTCTGTGCAACAACTCAGGGAGACAGCAAGATAACCCATGCATAGGCACAGGGATGAAAGGAAGTCTCTGAAGTCAAACAGTGATCAGCCACACATCTGTATCCAACTACTTGACAGGTGTATGTCAGCAGCACAACACACAGGGCCCATTGTCACACTCCATGACTGTCAAACACAATTTGGTTCCTTCACACATACCCCCCCAAACCTCACACCTGCAGCACTCAACGCCAGTGTCAAACACACAGATGGGTGCCAATAATGTCCAGTCAATAAACTGACAAACAATCACACTCCCTGGGGGGCATCCACAAACATCACACACACACACACTCAGGGATGCCTGAACCAATGCTGGCACAAAAACAACAGCCAAACACAAAACTCACTAACAACATACACAGAAGTACAACAAGCCCAGACCTGTGCAGTAAAACTGTGGAAAGGCAATGGGAGCCCAGACAGAACAGGCGTACATAACACCATCACTCAGGAACAATGCACAGACAACATACCCCAACACAGACAAGAAGTGCATAATCTCAAAACAATCATGGACACAAACTGGGAGCAATGGGCCAATAAGAAAGCACAGACATGACATGCCACACCACCCATCAAGTCAACATGGTGTCATAGGGCCCGATTCACAGAACTAACTAAAGACAAAATCCTAAACTTACTACCATATTGGTATTCACAGAATGCACCTACTACTTTTGGCATTCACAGAATGAACTTACTACTTTTGGCATTCACAGAATGAACTTACTACTTTTGGTATTCACAGAATGGATTTACGACTACTAACTTTACGTCCGCACTCGGGACGGAATTTCTGCACTCAGAGCAGGAGTTCCGCTCCCGGGCCAGAATCCCCACTCCCAGGTCGGAATCCCCGCTTACGGGCCGGAATCTCTGTATCCGAACAGTAATACATACACTGTGGCCGTTGATCATTTTCCTCAAGGGTAAACATCTGTCTAAGTGCCTACTATCCCCCCCATGCATCAGCTGACACACTGCAGCCAATCCCAACCCTGCAGCATGTATGAATGCAGAGCAGACACACACAAACTCTTTCAACATGTCGCTGAATGTGTTTGTTGCTCTGCCCCTTGCCATGGGGCAAAACTACTTGAGGAGGAAGAGGAGAGCAGAGAGGATCTTCAGACAGAGGATCAACCTATTTAGAATGTCCAGCCAAGATGTAAGGGCCAGGTACCATTTCCCTTCAGAAGTCATCTTGGATATGGTATGTGAGTGGGAGCAGGAACTTGACTCTGTGACCTGCTGCTCCCATGCAATACCAGCATATCTCAAGATCCTTTCTGCTCTCCATTTCTTTGCCACTGGGTCTTTCCAAAGGGTCTCCAGTGACCATGTGGGCATTTCCCAGGCAAGCTAGTCACGGTGCCTGCATCAGGTACTGAGATGTATCACTGCTAGAGCCCACAACCACTACAAATGCCCCATACATTGGCCAGGAGACAAAGGACAGCATAAAATTTCTATCTCATTGCACAATTCCCACGTGTGCTGGGTGTAATTGATTGTACCCATATGGCCCTTCAGCCACCCCGCCGCATTGTACACATCTTCTGCAACAGACACCGATGGTATTCCATCAATTTGCAAGCTGTCTATAATGCCAGTGAGAGGTTCATTGATGTGCATGCAGTGTTCCCAGGCAGTACCCATGACAGCTTCATATTCCGCATGTCACCTCTTGCCCGGAGAATGGCTGCGGGAGAATTTGGCAACATGTGGCTACTGGGTAAGTACCAAGCACTAAAAATGAATGATAAGTGTTATTGAAATGTCTGAATGCCACCCAACATTTACCATTGTACAATGAGAATCATAAAGCTATATACATGGCCCAACAGACACTGCATGTACTAAAGTGTAGATCATGTCCTGTGCAAATCAAAGAGGGAAATGTAACCAACGGCCCTTTCTGTCCTCCTCAGGTGATGCTGGGTATGCACTCTCCCCACATCTCCTCACCCCTTACAGGCGTGCAAACACTGTACCTCAGCGTAGGTATAATAGGGCACACATAAGGACTAGAGCCATCATAGAGAGTACAGGGGGTGTGCCGCTGTACTCCCCAGAAGTTGTGTGCAAGATCATATTAGCCTGTGGTGTTTTGCACAACATTGCTTTAATGCATGGCTTACACATACCTCTGGAACCTTGGCTAGCTCTGAATCTGGGAAACCGGGCCATTGCACATAACCGAGGTCAGGGTATGCAAGTCCGTGATCAGCTTGTTGCCACGTTGTACACATGAGCAACCTGCAGTGTCATGGACAAAATGTGGTTTGCTGTCTGTTGTCAATGATGAAACTTGGATATGCATGACTGTGTCATTAAATTCCATCCTGAGACTACTTTGCAAGCCACACTAACTGCATGTAAATCACAGCTGTTGACAGTAGTCAAAAGGTTGAACATGCCTCATGTCATGTGCCCATGTCAGCGATCAGTGTAGTGGATGTCCCTAAAAAATCTATTCACGCAGATGAAAAACAATACATGATCTGAGAGACCTACCTGGACCTTATGAGGCTGGGTCACTTAATCACAAAAGGCCATAACCATTGCATTCTCAGGCCTGTGCCCTCAACAGATTTGCCTCCCCCACAAATGATGGGCCCACAACGTAAGTGATGATGTCATGGGTGAATCAGGCACCATGTGTCTGTGATATATCCACACTGCTCCACCCCAATGTTATGTAACACATCACACAACTCTTATAATGAGCACTCAATATGGACTACATGTACCATAATGCAAAGTAGGAGAAAACGAAACTGGGGTTTGATGTTGTGTCAGCCCCACTCTTGTCTGCGCAGAAATGTCATTAAATGGCCTGTTCCCCCTTTTGTTATACGTTTATGATTCTCACCTGCACTGTCATTTCAGCTTTTTCCACAACAGAACAGCAGGATGGCAGTGGATTTGATTAGTGATTGTGGATGGATCAGGATGAATACAAAATGGCTGCCAACTATTTCCTGTGATGTATTTCCTGTCTCAGACTTCCTGTATAACATTTCCTGTGTGAAATAATGTGTTCCAGGTGATTTTCGGAAGTTACGGCCCGAAAACGTAATTTCCGATTTCGGGCCGTAATGCGCGGCTGCGGACCCGGCGCTCCGGAACCTTAAAGTATGTTTTCGGGCCGTAATCTCTGAAAATGGCCCGGAGCACATAATTCCATACAGGAAATGATTTACAGGAAGTGAGAGACAGGAAATACATCACAGGAAGTTGTTGACAGCCATTTTGTGTTCTTTCTGAGTCATCCTCTATCACAGATCAGATCCTCTGACATCCTGCTGCTCTCATCTTACTTATTTTCCCCAAAATGGCTGAGGGTTATGAAGAGAAAGCCCCCCCTTTCGCTGAAAGGGAATTAGACATCTTAGCTGAGGGGGTGCTGTCCAAATATCCTCAGCTATATGGGGACCCAGAACACCAGCTGAGCAACGCAGCCCGGGCCAGGCTATGGGCCAACATCGGGGAGCACTGCAGTGCAGTGGGAGTCCACACCAGGAGCGCTAGGGCATGCCGCAAGCGCTGGGAGGACCTAAAACGCTGGTATCGGCACAAGGCTGAGGAGCTGGTGGGCCAGTCTTTCCAGCACCATGTGCATGGCCCTCACCTCTCCCCACTGTACAGGAGGGTCCTGCGAGCAGCTTGGCCGACCCTCCATGCTCATCTGGAGGAGCATGAGCAGCAGAGTCCTGGTAAGTGCATCATATGCAATATGTGTCTGGGAGTATGATGTGAGTGAAGACAGTGCTGTACCATTGTGAGTCCCATGCCCCCATTCACCTATTCCGTGTCCATGCAGCAGTCATCAAGAATAAAAAGGCACACTGTGGCATATGGACTGTACAGAGCAGAGTGCATTTTGGGAGTTGTAGTTTCTTCATGACAACTTGATAAATGAGCCACACTTGTGCATTTTTTTTTCAAATTTGCTCTGCCAGCACGACTACCAGTGAACCAAGGGTATCATAACTGATGTGTACATTGGATGAGCAATGGTACAGACACTGTCCAGTGTGTGCATGGCAGGCCAAAGGCTATTGGATGCTGTGACTTGCATTGCATTTGTTGGGTTTAGGATTTAATTGAGACAGATCATTATGTGCCATGGAGGCAAGACAGACTTTGAGATCCCTGCCTCACTCTTAAGTGTTTCTAAACTTGCAAAGTGTGTCCACTGACACACGTCTTACCCTCAGTGGCTTGTATAACATTTCACATGTACAGGTAGCTGTCACAACAACCCACTACTGGTCACTGGTGTACTGCACTACCCCATCAGTCACCAAAGCCAATATGTGGCACTGGATTGTCAGATTTTGTGAGGGGACATCAATAGGCTAGACTCACAATGTAGCAAGACAAATAGCCCAGACCCTATGTGAATGTGTGACCCACATTCGGCATTTGTCTTGTCCTATACAATGCTACAGAGCAGATGACATTTGTCCAGACGTAAAAGAGCTGCGACTACATATCACTGGCCAATTTTGATTAAATCTGGACTCTCTCTGTTCTACTTTGGTGGACTGGTTTTGGACCCTGCACATGTAGCAGTGACAGGACACACAGATCACAAGAATGCTAAAGTTGAAAGTTGGCCAATACAGTTGTGTAAGCCACAAATATTCACTTGAGATGTCCATGTCAGCCTCAATTCAGGAGATTACAGTGAACATACACGTAATGTAAGCTCATAAACACTGAAAACTATGTAGTGTGTTCAGAGGAAAACAAAGTCTGACCTTGGCTTATCTATGTATGTGTCTCATCCAGAATACAACAGCCACTACATCATGATTTTGCTTATATTTCAGCGGGCACAGCTGGCTGGATGGCCAAACAACAGGACAAGGTCTGGAGCGGGAGGCCATCAGTGCGCCGGCGGCTGTGACCTCTTTCGACCAGTGAGGAAGAAGAGGATGAGGAGGGACCCTCAACCTCTGGAGGCAAGGGGATTGCACCCACCCGGACTGACAAGGAACACAAATCTGGTGCTACAGCCCGTGTGAAGGCTGTGGACATTGAAGTGGGGGGGAGAACCCAACACCTCGGGGCATGGGGCAGTGGAGACTATTTACCTGTGGGTTCGGTGAGGTGTCCCTGGGGCAGCCCAATACACAACCTGGGCCTGTCATCAGCCCCTCCCTACCTCCAGAGGTCCCCATTCCATCGGGGACTCCAGCTGCATCCCCTGCAATCAGTCTCCCTCATCATAGCTGCCTTCTCGACCACAACATCGGATCCGGACCTGGGGCACCACATCCCTCCTCTTCCACCCAGGCCTCTCCCTGTGTTGTTCCTCCTGTGGCTGTCCCAGAGGACTTGAGGTGGATGTGTGAGGGTCGGCCAGACATGCCCGCTCGCATCATACTGCAGGTGTGTCTGGAGATACGCATGACATGAGTGGAGATTGTCGGAGCTCTGGCCACCCTCACCGCCATCGTCAATTCCCTGGCCACAGCCATGTCGTCTATTATTTCCCAACTCCCTTCCCATACCACCGTCAATGTCTCCCCCTGTCCGTTGGCCCACACTGTTTCCCCCGTACCCCTTGTGTGTCCCAAACACATGTGGTGCCTGTTCCTGAACCGGCCAGCCGTGTGCCTGCATCAGACTCGGAGGATCTGGACATTGTGGTAGTAGAGGATGACCAGAAGGACACCCGACTTTTTGACTGATGCATCTCTGTGGAGGAGAATTTATTTTCCCCTTGTAACTTGCTTCCCTGACGCTCCCTGACGTGTTATATTTTTGTTGCCCCACCCCAATCCAAGTTCCCCTCTCCATCTGCATTAAGATCATCAATTGTTTTCCTTTCTCCCTTCCAAATGGACGGTTGTTCTTATAATCATACATAAATATTTTTGAGGAATCCTACTTACTTTAACTTGTTTGACTTCATTGTGAATGTCTGGTACAGAAAATGGACACGTATCTGGTTAGTCATCTGCTATGAACATTATGTCTTGTTGCAATGATGGGTTACACTTGTAACTGTGTCACACACACACATGCCTCCTCACATCTCCAGGCCACCTACGTCATTATACAGGACATGATACACAACAGAGAAGATCTTTACGTTTTCTGTACACATATTCACAGTGCTCAATTTGTTTTTGAGATGTTGTCAATGGCGATCGTGCTTGCAAAATCGCAATTTCGGAGGTGATGATCACTGTGAGGGATCAGGTCTGGCTTGTCGCCTATGTGTATGTGGGTGTTGTCCATGTGCCTGTACAGGATTTGCTGGTGGTTGTGCAGGTGGTGGGAGTGCCTGTACAGGGTTTGCTGGTGGTTGTGCAGGTGGTGGCAGTGCCTGTACAAGGGTTGCTGGTGGTTGTGCAGGTGGTGGGAGTGCCTGTACAGGGGTTGCTGGTGGTTGTGGAGGTGGTGGTAGTGCCTGTACAGGGGTTGCTGGTGGTTGGGCCGGTGGTGGGGGTGCCTGTACAGGGGTTGCTGGTGGTTGTGTAGGTGGTGGGGGTGACTGTACAGGGGTTGCTGGTGGTTGTGCAGGTGGTGGGCGTGCCTGTTCAGGGCGCCGGTGTGGATGTGTACCTTTGGTGTGGTCCTGGGCATTTGGTGGTACAGGTGTGTCGATGTGCTGTCCTGCAGGCAGATATGATGGTTCCCCTCCCTGCGTTGACCATGAAGGGAGACTTTGGATCACTTTCAGCATGCCCTCTATCATCTTCATGGCCAAGGCATGGTGTCTTGCACTGTCTTCCCTTTGGATGGATATCATGTCTCTCATATTCCTGGACATGTCCTGCCAAGTTCTATCCATCTTATCCAAAACATGGCTCAGTCTGTCCACCACCTGGGAGAATTGGACCATGACCTGCACAGACTCAGACATGTCTGACCGGGTAGCCCCTATGGCACGAATGTCCTGCCTCACATCTGTCTGCTGTTAGAAGAAGTCCTGCTCCCACTGGCCACCATAGCCAGGTGCAGGCCCTCTCTGCAGGTATCTGCCATGGATGGGACCAGCAGGTCCAACAGCAGGGGGGTGTCAGGTGGAAGCCTGTGGGCAGGAGAATGGTACCCAGGGGATACCTGCACCACAACAGGGTTGGTACTTCCCCCCAGATGGTGGAGAGGATGCCAGGGATACACTATATAGGGAAGAGCGTATAGGGGAACCACCATGTCAGTCCTGAACGTGAGGGCTGTGAGGGAGTGATGTCTGTGTTGGGCGGCGTGAGGGCTGTGGCTGGTTAGCTCTATGCTGGGGACAGGCAATTGTTTGTTTTGGAGGAGGCTGACGAACGTTGCTGGACGGAGGATGTGATACCGTGAATGATTTTGGCAATGTGGTACGATTGCTGTCAATGGCATCCGAATCTTCATCCCCGGAGTAGATGGACATATAGTTGCCATCATCTTCCAAGTCTTCGTCCTCAGTAACTGCCTCCTCCTCTTGCGCAGGACTTGCTGCCGACATTACTGCCTGGAGGATCAGTGGATTCTCCCCTCTGATTGCCCATCAGCCCACACTGGTTGTAGGTCCGTCATCCTCATCCTCTTCATCCCCTGGAACACAGAGGTTGCAAACGTGTTAGTGATTGACCTGGTATTACATGTGGTTGACTGTACTTAGCATCAACAGATGAGGATCATGTGACCTGGTTAGGGTACCACCACAAATGACAGCTCACACCATAGCATTGAGGTGTTACACGTAATGTACATAATAGAAGCAAACTCACTAGCTCCAGCCACAATTCTCTGTCCCTTTGCGATCCCCCCTGATGTCAACTGCTGAACCTGTCTGCTCCTTGATGTCGTTGACATAGTTGTCCCTGATCCTGCAGCTGTAGAGGGAAGTGACAACATTCTCAATGATCTGAATTACTAATTGACAAATAGGCACATGCGACACTCATAATATGTATGACAGTTTGTAAACAACAACTGCTGATTCCATACAGAATGGGATCTTGAATTCTGTCATGGCTCAGTAATCTAAGTTAGTGGCCCACTTTATGCCAGAATTACCTGATGGACAGGTGCAAGAAGGTTTCACTGCTGCAGCCAGGATGTCATGCATTCCCCGGGATGGTGTACGCTGCACTGGTGTCATCCTGTCAGCAGCTGTGATGAGACATACATGTCCATATTTCAGTACAACGGATCGTGGCTATGAGCTAACATGTCATTCTCAATAACCATTGACCGTATAATCCAGGACAATGTGCGGCATGTTTCCCTCATGGACTTTATATGTGGGCCCCTGCTCACATGCAGCAGTTGCCAGCTGTTAGCTCTACGCAGCATTGACATCAATAAGATGACACATCAACAGACAAACTTGTATGAGAAGGTTACTGATATTTCAAGGAAGGGGATAAATGACCCGGACTCCTCCGCATTACACTGATTTCACCTTCACCATTAAGAGCAACCGTTTCATGAGTGTAATGTTGTTGTATTTTGACAAGTAAAAAGGTGTTCACGTGTGAGATGTGCCAAAGTCAGGTACATAATGATGGTCATTTGTGCTTCCCTACCCAAGAAGCCCCAAAGCTCATTTCTGACTGAGGGAACACAGATTTTTATGTCCATCCTTTGAGTGTCCTCTGTTTGCATACCCTATTTCGAACATCATGGTAGTATTTAGCTGACAACGGATGGTGTCTCGTACAGCAGATATCCTAACCTCATATGTCAACCACTCACCTATATATGTGAATATGGTAGAAGAGGAGGCAAGCAGAATGCAACATTTGGTAATGATCCCACATTGCGGCTAAGTTGAGAAGGTTTGATGCTTTCCGCCTGCACTGGATCAGCATGTTGCTTTTCAGCCAAGTGATTTGAAAATGTAACTGCATGGAGATTCAGCTTAGCAGCCCATACACCCATCCCAAAGGTACACAACTGGCATCAGTATGAGCCTCATCCATACCAATTTCAATATGATTTTGCCATAGATATTTTGCTAGGGAGTTTTCATATCATTGAATTGCAAGCCAGTTGTGTTTTGGATACTTCATATAACACATTGTACTATTTAATGTCCATTCTGCACTCACTTGGCATACATTTTGTGCGATCCTTTCATTAGCCACCAAAGTATGATCTGGTATGTGATTAAATGCCATATGTAAGCATATTGTGATGCAGGACAACAGTGTTGTACAACACATACAACATACAGTGGAGATCAAAGGCACATTTGATGAGCATTCAGGCTCATTATTATTGGGTTTACTCACCATGGCCCAGCACCAGCCCAGTGTGTGGTCCCGGACCAGATGTCACAGCCAACCTTGTAGCTGAAGTCAGTGTGTGTCTTTGATTCTGGGAGGACCTCATTGTACCTACAATGATAAGTGTGTTTGCAACTTTACATTTCTGCTGCCACATGTGATGCACTCAATTTCAGGCCCAAAGGATAAGCACAAGCAGTTGTGGGCACCACCGTTGCAGAAGTGTGTATCACTTAATATCATGAGTGATCCCACATATAACTTAGAATGGGCCCACTACCTAGAAGCAACGTATATCAAAATGACATGACTCCGAATCCTGAAGTAAGGTCCACTCTCGTGTTTTGTTGATGGCCAACAAACAAGCTATCCAATGTAAGAAGTACATGACCAGCTGGGTGGCCTGGGTCATTTCATGTATAATGAAAACATTATAAGTTGGACAGTGGATGCATTGTCAATACTACTGACAATGGTAGCTCACTTCTTGTTCATCATTGTCATATTTGTTAACATTGCAATTCTGGATTATGTCTACAGACACTATTACAATATAGTGGGGACACCCTTTGGACTTGTTTTGGCACTTGATTGCAGGATTGAATTACGATGATCTACAAGGACAGATATATCCATTTCCCCAGGAGGCATGAATTGGCGGCTGTGAAGGGAGATTTCTATGCACTTGGGCACATCCCCAATGTTGTTGGTGCCATTGACTGCACATATGTTGGCCTGGTTCCACCACAGGCATGTGAGCACATCTACAGGAAAAGGAAGCATTTCCATTCCATCAATGTGCAAGTGGTGTGCCAGGCATATATGATCAACTCACAAGTCTTTGTCAAATTTCCTGGCTCGGCCCATGACTCGTACATCATGCGTAACAGCATTGTGCTCTGACTAGGCCTGGGCTAAAATTTCATTCCGTTCGCAGAAATTGCGATATTTTGACATTTTCGCGTTCCGCAGAAAGCGCGAAAATGTCAAAATTTCTGCATTCCGCAGCTTAGCGATAATTTGGTTCTTGCTCACGCTGTAAAATAATACATTCTCGCGCGCGCGTGATCGCCTTACCTGAATCCCTGCGTTCGCCGACAAGTTTTCTTGATCCGGTCGCGTTCTCCATGAGATGTTGTATTGTTTTTAGCCATTTGCACTGTCTCATGACAGTTCGTGCCCGCAGTGACGTCATGCATCTCGCGATCACGTCTTTCTTCTCGCGATCATGCACCGCGAGACAACTGAAAACAAGATGGCCGCGCCCGCGAGCAACCACATGGGTAAGTTGGCGAGCCGCAACCATGCAGAAAATCTCGCGAACATGCGGGAAAAACTTCCGCATCTTCACAATATTTCCGCGTGTTTGCGATGATTTTTAACATTTTCGTGATAATTTGCAAAAGTGGATTTTGCAAATTCCGCCCACCCCTAGCTCTGACTGATGGATAATCTGCTTCCGGAGCATGCATGGATTGTGGATGAGTACGAAGAGTCAGGTAGCGTGCTGTGTGTGTGAGATGCTGTCCTCTGCCACAGTTACATTACAAAGTTGCTCTGTGTATCTCACACCTAGGTGATTCAGCATATCCCAACCGTCCTTGGTTGCTGAGCCCACTGCGGAATCCCAGAAACCCAGCTGAAATCCGCTACAATGATGCCCATGGGAGGACACGTCGTGTGGTGAAGCGTACTTTCGGTTTCCTGAAGTCACGTTTTCGCTGCCTGGACAAGACCGGAGTGCACTAATGTACTCGCCCAAAAAGACGTGTCAGATTGTAGTTGCATGCTGCATGCTCCACAACCTGGCCTTGCGCAAGGAGAGCCCCCCGATCCTGGATGCTGATGAGCAGCAAAGGCCCCCACCTGCAAACCAACCAATGTCCAGTGACGAGGATAGTGGAGAGGAGGAAGGTGTCGACTTGCGTCAAAAGCTCATCAACCGCTACTTCACTTGAAGGTGAATGACAATGTACAACTAAGCCATTGTCTGCTGATGTCGTTGTTGTTTAAAAGGTGTATGTGAGCTTTGTGACTGCAGTCTGTTGTTGACTCAGTGCTGCCTGCCAATGTTCCTGAGACAGGGTAGGTTGGCACAGATACAGGATGTTTATCTCGGTACTGTTGCTCATTGTAATGTGTGCACATTGGAGTACCCTGATGAAAAGTATTGTGTGATGGCTGTGATGCCACCACCTGACTAGTGAATATTGTTCTGTTGTGTTTTCCTAGGTCCCGTCAGCGTCTCCTTGCCTACAAACAATCCGTACTCCAGGTACATTGTAATCATGGTGAGGACTGCATATCCTGGAATAAACACCGAGCAGACACAACAACATGTGTGTGTAAGGAGTGTTTATTTACAATGTGTACATGTGACAGGGGAGTGAATATTTAAAAAAAGGTGAATAGTGAAGCTGTGAGTTGTCAGTGATGGTAGATGAGACAATCGAGTAGTCACCACATTGATGTGTTGACCCAGTCCAACAGACGGATGCCATTAACAAGGCAGTGTGGGGAAGGACAGTCAACAAAGTTAATGCAATACCATCATGGCTGGCTTCTTGACTGGCGTTTGGCAGGTGCTTTGCCAAGGGTTCCTCCCTTGGATTTCTTCGGACGGCCCCTTGGTCTTTCGGTAGGGAGGGCCTCTGCTGCAGAGTCAGTGGGGTGTGAGGAAGACCCCCCTCTCCGTGCCCACAGGGGAGGATGTGGAACTTGAAAATTAAAGTTGTGCTGTTCCTGAATGATCTAAAATTCAAAAAGATGGGAATCCATTTCTTTGGAATGTAATGCCCTCACACTCCCATCTCTTTGACTCTGTGGCCTACTGTCCTTTGTATATTGCTGACTTTTAGATCATTCAGGAACAGCACAACTTTAATTTTCATATTGCGTTTGGGCAACTGTGCTGGACCTCATGTATAAAAGCCCTTTGTCCATCTATTTGTGAATAATGAGGACGTGGAACTGTCATCCTGTGGGCTACCGGAGGGAGGTGGAGGTGTGGGTTGTGCGGCAGGCCTGTCCCTCAGAACCACCACTAGCTGGCCCAAGAGGTCCACAGTTTGGCCCATGTGGGTGTTTATGGACCTCAGCAGCAGGCGGAGCTCACGTGAATCTTCCTCAGCCCGGCCCATTTATCCCTGGGCCCGTTAATCAGACACAAGGACTCTGGTGATGTTATCCAGGGTTTCGGTCCCAGTCTCCTGTTGGCTTCGACTGACCCTTGCCCTCCCACCTGCCCTGCTGCCACGGACCTGTTGCCTCACCACTGTAAGCACCCGCCTGAGTGGGGTGGTCATCCTCTGGGGCAGGGAGAGTGTTGCAAGCAGCACTGGTGGTGGTGGTGGTGGAAGCCACACAGGTCGTTACAGCAGGGGTCAGCATAGATGTTGTTGTTGTTGCAGAGGTGGTAGGGTGGACAGTGGGGTCCTGGGACCTGTTGCGCCCTGGCACACCAGATAGGCCGGCTTCGAGCTCTGCATCCTCCAAATCCAGGGAGTCCTCATCCGAGAGTCCATGTTCCGGGGGTGGAGACTGGTTCTGCAGGTTGATGTTGTCGTCCTCTGCTGTCAGTTCTTGGTCACTTGTGGGACTTGGGGGAAATGGTCATTGACGCACACCCCTCAAGCTTTGTGTTCGATGTATCTAATATTACTGGTTAGGCAACACCCAGTTGACTATTTCACACATTGTATGTTGCACAGTAATATTCCTCAAGACATGATTTGGAGGTACATACATTAAATTTACATGGTGTGACAGGTCGATGGATACCATGCCCCACATGTCGATTCTGTGATTACGAGGACATGTTGTCATCTGACAACTTGAGGCAATACAACTTGATGTGATGCATCTTTGCTGATTACTCTGCCTGTCAGGCATTACATATGCACATGTACTAGGCATTGTCATCTCATGCATACCTTTGTAATGTCCTGGGCTTGGATTTTTAGGTTTGACAGACCATGCTTGGTTTGTTTTCATATGGTCCTTCAAGCTCTGCCCCCCATGTAACTTCCAGATAGCATTCAGTGCTGTGCCTGTATGTGCCCTCATTTGCTTTGAGATGGGATTTGGTAACTCACACTTCTGTTTCTGTGACAGTTACATACGCTTAGCTGTCTGTACACTGTAAGTGGCAATTGTATCAGTATCAATTTTGTTGGGATGTGAGGGCTGGTGTTATCATTTGGCTCCATGCTTTTTGACAGGAATGGCGGGGTGCATGCACTGTCTACTTACCTGCTCTGTTGTCACATTTGGGTGGAATTTGTGACACATCTCTCTGGGTGTGTGGTGCAGTGCTCCATCCTGCTCGGGGGTGGGACAAGACAGCATAAGATGGCTACCTACCTGTTAGGTGTAGGTGAACAATACAATGGTTGCCACATGCGTCTGGGTGGGAGGGAATGCTCCATCCTGCTCAGGGGTGGGACAAGAGAGCATGAGATGGCTACTTAACTGTTAGGTGAAGGTGAACAATACAATGGCTGCCACATGCTTCTGGGTGGGAGGGAGTGCTCCATCTTGCTAAACTGGGGAACAAGGGGGCATGATGGGAGTAGTAGTGCAGGCCTCCCAC
The DNA here is from genome assembly GCF_964204655.1 of Triturus cristatus. Taxonomy (NCBI): domain Eukaryota; kingdom Metazoa; phylum Chordata; class Amphibia; order Caudata; family Salamandridae; genus Triturus; species Triturus cristatus. The sequence goes on along the minus strand of NC_140587.1, from coordinate 795,575,530 downwards.
CCCCAAACATCACAACCTGGGACGATGGCTACCTACCTTTTAGGTGAAGGTGAACAATGCAATGGCTGCCACATGCTTCTGGGTGGGAGGGAGTGCTCCATCCTGTTCAGGGATGGAACAAGAGAGCATAAGATGGCTACCTACTTGTTAGGTGAAGGTGAACAATGTAATGACTGCCACATGCTTCTGGGTGGGAGGGAGTGTTTCATCCTGCTCAGGGGTGGGACAAGGGGGACTGTTGGGAGCTGTTGTGCTGGCCTCACACATGCACACCCCTCCCTGTTAAGATGGCTACCCATCTGTTAGGTGAAAGAGAACAATGCAATGACTGCCACAAGCTTCTGGGTGGAAGGGAGTGCTCCATCCTGCTCAGGGGTGGGACAAGGGGGACTGTTGGGAGTTGTTGTGCTGGCCACACACACACACATACACCCCTCCCTGTTAAGATGGCTACCCACCTGTTAGGTGAAGTAGAACAATGCAATGGCTGCCACATGCTTCTGGGTGGGAGGGAGTGCTCCATCCTGCTCAGGGGTGGGACAAAAGAGTATGAAATGGCTACCTACCTGTTAGGTGAAGGTGAATAATACAATGCGTGCCACATGCTTCTCGGTGGGAGGGAGTGCTCCATCTTGCTAAGCTGGGGGACAAGGGGGCATGGTGGGAGTAGTAGTACATGCCTCCCACCCCCAAACAGCACAACCTGGGAAGATGGCTACCTACCTGTTAGGTGGAAATAAACAATGCAATGACTGCCACATGCTTCTGGGTAGGAGGGAGTTCTCCATCTTGCTAAGCTGGGGGGCAAGGGGGCATGGTGGGAGTAGTAGTGCAGGCCTCCCACCCCCAAACAGCACAACCTGGGAAGATAGCTACCTACCTGTTAGGTGGAGGTGAACAATGCAATTGCTGCCACATGCTTCTGGATGGGAGGGATTGCTCCATCTTGCTAAGCTGGGGAACCAGGGGGCATGGTGGGAGTAGTAGTGCAGGCTTCCCACCCCAAACAGCACAACCTGGGAAGATGGCTACCTACCTGTTAGGTGGAGGTGAACAATGCAATGGCTGCCACATGCTTCTGGATGGGAGGGAGTGCTCCATCCTGATCAGGATTGGGACAGGGCTGCCTGGTTGGAGTTGTAGTGCTGGCTGCCTGTGCACATGCAACCCTGGGAATGTTGCAGGCTACCTTTGGGGTGATTTAGATGGAGTGGATGTTACATCTGTGGGGCCTGTGTTGGGTATTGTGGTGCATATGAATGTACTTGTGCCTAGGAGGTGTAGCTTTGTAGTTGTGCAAGACAGTACATGGCAGTGTAATGGTTTACATTTGTTTGTCCTTACCAGCCTGCAGCCCCTCGGCTATTCCTGTGAGACTCGCTGGATGCAGTATGACAAGCACCTTCTCCTCCCATGTAGTGAATGTTTTTGGTGGAATGGGAGGGCCACCACCAGTCCTCTGAGCCAACTCATGGTTCTTGTTCTTCTTCTGTTTCACAGCCCTCTTCAGGTCATGCCACCACATCATGATTTCATTTTTTGAGTGTGGGGTGGTCCCTACTGCATTGACCTTGTCGACTATCCTTGCCCACATTTGTGCTCTTGTGGCTAATGGTGTCTGTTGGACCAGGCTACCAAACACTTGTGGTTCTACTCTGATTATCTCATCTACCATGACTGACAACTCACTCTCTGTGAATTTGGGCATTTTCTGTGGTGCCATGGTGTGTGATGTGCTAATGTTTTGAGGTGCAGTTGTGAGAGTGGTGGGGGTGGTGTAGGTGTTGTGTGTATGTGTATTGTTGTGCTGGTGTGATGTGTCCAGGTTTGCCTCTCCTTTGTGCTCTGGTGTTGGGCCATTGAGTTGTGGAGTATTGCAAAGGATTCTGGTCAGGGAAGGGGCTGGTTTTATGCTCAACTATGTGGGTTTGTCAAAATGGAGTAATGCTGTCAGGTGTGTTGTTTGGGTTGTGCTGGGATTTGTATTTTTGAAGTTGCCAGGGGTGTGTGGAATTGGGAGGTGTTTTGGGGAGCAGGGCTAGTTTGCTGTGTGCACTTGGTGGGGTTGTTGTGAGTTCTTTTTTGTCGACCGCCATATTTTTCATGGAGCGTCCGCAGCGATGGCTATGCTTCAGCCCTTCCGCCGGATCTCCCATTCATCACTGTTTGCGACGTGGCAGTCGGAAACAGTGGACCGTCCCACTGTCAGATCAGGGGAATCCTAATTATCTGTGCGGTTTCTCCACTGGCCTGGCGGTGGGTTAGTGTGTTTCTGCTGCAAATCCGACCGCCGCGGATGGATTTCCGTCAGCTCTGCCCGCTACGGGTGGTCTTTGGTGGGCTCGTTCCACCGCGGTCTGAGTTTTTGTGCGGTTGATCCTAATCGAACCGCCGGTTTTGCCGCGGTACCGGCATGCGGTTGATTTCCACTACCATAGCAGCCAGGGTGATTTTCCGACCGCCATCCTAATAGACTCGTAAGTGTTGGTTTTCTATCCTTAGCGCTCCAAGCTCGGTCTGTAGAGTAACTACTGCAGCTGCTAACTCGTTCATAGTAGTTTCCAGAGTCTCAATAGACAGGGAACCATCCATGAGCGTGTCATATGTGGCGCCCTTGTCCATCTCGCTTGGGGGATATAAAAAATATGTGGGTTTGGCTTTCTGTCAGGACTTACTTTCAAATAGTAGAAGAACCAGTATCCGCGGGAGCGAAGACGGGGCCTCCACTCTCCCCTAAAGTACTGCCACCTCCAACCAATGATGGGCTAATGAAGATGCCTATTACCCCCAGGGAAAGAAGAAACAACAATAGGACCACCAGGAAAGACCTTCAGCAGGGCCATCAGATAGGAGAAGCGAGAACCAGGAGCCTTTTTCCCAAGACTGCATCAACAGGAAAATAAAAAAAGAGAGAAGAAATGGCAAGTATTAAGAAGGTTTTCCTTTAACAACAGTGAAGAAGATGTACTGTGAAGGGTCAGAGAATACAGGTTGTGTACATCTCATACTCACAGGTATATGGGGGTGTGTCCAGTTAAATGAGAAGTCTCTTCCGGAAAATTAGAAGAAATAATAGTTCTTTCAAATTGCAGAGCGTGTGAGGCAGCAAAAGCAAACAATCAGAGGCATAAGTCTGCCTTTGGGGCAGATACAATGATGCTCTAGGAGGGTTTACTAGCGCTGACTCCTACAGGATGCGTTTCAAAAATAACAAAATAATGACACAGTCTTTACATCCAGCGTCGTATATCACTTTGCGTGATTGTTTCTTAAATGCCCCATATACTTTGCAGAAGTGCACCAAAAACAAAAGCAATGATGGCAGAACTCGATTGAAAGGCAGTCAGCGGGTACGAGGCAAACACAGACTTTGTTATAAAGCCTTGCGCCTTTAAATGGAAATAAAAGCAATTTCTAACGCAGTCAAGTACGGTGTAAGCAGAGTGTCCTCACGCTGTATTTAAAAATATCCAGGCAGGGAAGTAGCGGGAAGAGGTTTAAGAATGCAGCAACGTGCCTAACGCCGCACCACGTAATTCCAAAGGTACGCTAGGGAAAGTGCGGCGTGTCAGCTGTTCGTCAGGCGGGGACAAATAACACTGCGAAGGAAGCGTGGGAAGTCAGAAGCTCAACGAACGGCAGTTGATAAGAGAATCCATAAAACAATTCTAGTGGAGCCTCATGCTGTAGTGCTCACAAGAGCCAAACTGTAGGAAAAGAAAAGGGAGAGGTAACCACTGCTCTCAAGGAAGGTCCAGCAAGGGATCAGGAATACAACAGGAAGTCAACAAGGATGTGTCCGGGTAAAGGGGCGTGGTCCACGAAGAGAGAGTAAGCCAAGCACCTGAGTTAGTGGGAGAGCCTCTTTTGAAGTCTTAAGGTCACCTGATCACGCTTTCCCAGTGTAGTATGCGATAGCACACAAACCAATCCCCAGAACCAATGCATTATGGGAGTGGTAGTGCTATTGGAGGTAACAGGGACAATGTGCAGGAAGCCTGGTATGTAACACTGTACATTTGCTATGATATGGATGCTATACCAGTGCTGAGAGCCTATAGGCAAGACTTTAATGTGTTACATCTTGTAATATTCATACTTTTTTGAAGCTGTTGTTTATTTGGCTTTACCTTTCTCTCCCTTAATATAGGGATTTACTTTGCCATATTTGTACTTTCAGCTCTCCTTCTGTCTTTTTTTTCCTTGCCTACCAGACAGGGGTCAAAGTATCTGAGAAAGGAACACTAGAGTAGGAAAGTGGAGTATTACGTAGTGATGCTGGTTAGACTTCACCATGCAATACTCTCACAATACCCAATGATGGTCCTTGGATTCACATTAATAAATCCTTAGCTCAGTCCTGGTAGTGTGGCAAAGAGCAGTCAGGCTTTAATAGAAGAACAAGTGTTAAGCATTTCAGAGTGCTGACATGGATAAAAAGTAAATGACACGATTCAAAAGAAATCCAACACAAAGTCAATCAGATAAGTATAACTGGAGTTATGGGTTTTAGAAGCAAAATGAAATTAGTTCAAATCAGTATTTTGAAACGTTAGTATTGCTGACAATGGTAAAAGGCACTAGTGACAATCGGTCACTTGCAGGTCGATTTGCATGGAACCCAAGGAGGGTTAAGGTGATGCTGGTCCCAGGACCAAGCCACGACAGTCAGTTCGGTTTTACCTGGCTTGAGAAGCCTGGGTGCCGAGTTGTTCTGGGCATCTGAGGTGCTAAAGCAAGACCCGCGTGGGAGTTGGTTTTACCGCTTACACAGCTGGTGAGGAAATGGGTGCAAAAAGTCACCAATGTGGCCACTCCCAATGTTGCATGAAGATGTTGTGGTGTTCCCTTGAGTTGCAGCTTCAAGTAAAGATGGTTGATGCTGGGTTGTTTTGACGTCTGGAGGTTCGGGGGGAAAGGTAGCCAACTGAAACTTGCTGGAGGTCAGAGCTATGTTTCCTACAATGCACTGGACAATCTACCTTTGGGCAATCCCTATGAGGGCCCGATTTCCAGAGATTCTTTGGTTCCAGAGCACTATTTTTTACCTGCAATATGCAGAGGACCACTGCCACTAGTTCAGGGGAGTTTGGAATTGCCTTTGGCTCTCAAACGATTCCCTCTCTCTGGGGGATCTGGTCTTTGGTCCGGGACAAGTTGCAGTCATGCAGTTCCAGAAAGTTTGCACAGGTGCAGAGTAACATGGCTTTGCTTTGTGCAGGTCATTTTGTTGCAGTCACAAGTCTCATCTTTGTTCTTTTGCAAGTCAAATTAGAACTGAAGTTCTGGTGTCAGGGGTGCCCCTTAAATCCTGGATTTAGGGGCATTAGGGTGTGGGTGCAAGTGACCAATGGGCAAATCCACCCCTGAGGAGGCCACATCCAGGGATGTGTGTCACCTTTTCTACCCAGAACCCTCTTTTCTGCATCTTTTAAAAATGGCAGAAACCTTCCTCAGCTGTACAGACCAGGTAGTCCACCCTAGAGGTGTGGCTAGCCTTCTGGAGGTGTACAACTCTTGACTACATAATCTTCCCAACTGCCGGGATAAAGGTGCCTGAAGGCAGGGGGATGGCCCTTCCTTCCTTTGGAAGGCAGCCTGGATGCGTATCATAGGCGGGGAATGCTTTGAAGCTCAACGTCTTGAAGTGTCACTTCACTAGTCATCCTGTTAGGGAAGGAGTTGTTACCTCCTTCCCACCCAGGACATTGTTTCTGACTCCTGGGAGAGTTCACACCTCATGGCAGGGGGTCAGATTACTGTCTTGGCAGCCATCATCCAGAGCACAGGAAAGGCTGGGGCAACCATTTGGGAAACCTCTGAGGTAGCCACATGTGTGCATGTCACATCTCCTCTGCTATGTGAATCATGTCAGGTGTAAGGAGCCAAGTTGCTTGATACCAAACATAAAGTATTTCAGTAGTATCATAAGGAAGCCGCCAACCTCGGGGTGCCTGGGTGCCAGTCCATGTTATCCTCTGGACTGCTGATCACTTATAGTAGCCCGTAATGGAAAAGGCTACAATAGGAACATAAAAGCTTTCCCTTAAAGCTCTTCACCTTTAATATAATGCACCATGCCTACTGGGCTCCGGAAGCCTTCCTTTAGGGGTGACTGACATATATTAAAATAGTACATTGATCCTGCCGCAGATGGTGAGGGCAAAGTTCAGTTTGAGAAGTTTACACTCCTCCTACAGTCTGCAGTGTCAGGACTGCTGTTATGTGTTTACTTCGGCCATTCAGGGTGTCACAAACAGTGCTTCAGGCCCTATAATCCATTAAACTCTCATGTGCTTTGGGTACCATTGCTACCATTTACCAGGAACGTATAATGAGGTTAAAGTCCTTGTCAAATGGGGTCACCAATTCACATTTCAGTTTTAGAGAGAGAGCACAGGTGCTAGGACCTGATTAATAGGCTTCAGTGCACTGTCAGAGTCAAAAACATCTAGTATTCCAAATGGGGGCAAAAAGTGGGGGTACTCCTGCAAAAAGCAATTATTCCTCTTTGATTTGGTCATCATTGTTCGAAGTTTCAAGTTTAAGGCTCTGATGCCATTCAGAGCAGAACACAGACATGGATGTTGTACATTTGTTTCTCCAAGGACTGTATGGTGTGTAGAGCCTCCATTTGCTAGGTAAATCTTTGTTTTTGAGATGTGCTTTCTCCAGTTCATGCACTATCTTAGAGCTTTTCAAAGTTAACATAAGTGCTGAAAACAGGGCAATTTCAGGATGAACAAGCTTATGACACCGTATGTAGCTTTACTGCCACATGACAAAACGCATGACAAAAAGCATGACACAGATGTAAGGATGGCATGGGAAACATTATTATTGTTCAACTCTGACATTTTTCACAAACTCTGGTGCAGAGTGATATGTTCTGAGGTGCCAATTTTCAACGGTCTTTGCTCATACCGACTGCTCAAACTTGGAACCAGAAAATGCATTAGAGATTAAACACTTTCTTGAGGGAAGTGATTTATGGAAGAAACATTTCTGATTACAACACCACACAACTCCCTCCTTTAAAAATAAAACACATTTTCATCATAAAAAATATGATAAAGAAGGAAAATGTATACTTCAATATGACAAAGCAACTAAAAAGTATGTAGAGTCAATGTGGAAAACAGCCCTGCACACTGTAGAACAACTAACAACCCACAATCATAATCAAATAATCTTGCAGGAGTTCTGATATTCCTAGAGGAACTACTCATGTTACCCAAAATCAACACAGAAGCAGTCCACATTTAGTCCTCCAAATTAGGCAAAGTACGGTATCTCAATTTACATGGAGCGATATGCAACTCAATCAAACTCCTGAATGAATTTTCCAGTCTCCCATTATAATCAGTACACAAAGGGAGTCACTGTTCCTTTTAGAGGAAGAAAGAGATAGGAAAAGACTATTGTCGTGTGCTAGTCTATCTGTCGGGGACAGTGTGTCCTTATCATAATGCCCTCACACACTCCAAAGGATGTGATGCTTCATCATTTGGGCTTTGCTCCTCGTCGGGCCAGCACTGCAATGCCCTATGGGTCCCCCAAAGGGTATGTTTATCGGAGATCTTTTGCTGAGAAGCTGAGCAAAGCCCAAATGATGAAGCATGACATCCTTTGGGTTGTATGAGGCCATTATGATGAGGACACACTGTCCCCCACAGATAGAGTAGCACACAATAGTCTCTTAATCTCTCTTTCTTCCTCTACAAGGAACAGTGACTAGTTACTTCACGGGAGCAAGGGTCACTGGACCTAATAATCAGCTCCTAGTGTCCCCCATCTCTATAAATTGGATCCCATTAGAATCAGCCATCATAGGAGATTCACACCTTACCACCTCATCTGACACACTATCCTCCAGGATATAGGTTTCTTCACTGTCCTCACACACATTTCACCACAGGAGCATTCCTGAACTTCCATATATTATCCTTCATTGCCACTTCTTTCAATCAAACAAATAGGTTTGAATGCCGTACTTTCCCATCTCTTAATCTGATTTTTTTTTTATACTTTCATCATTCTTCTAGATTCTGAAAAAAAAATCTTTCCAACTTTGTTGGTGTTTTATTACATGTACTCAATGTCCAACCTTGATTCCAAATTCAATACCTACAAGTTTAAAATCATACTATTTGTTGTGCACCTCTTGTGACTTCAAAAGAAAAGGCATTTATTTTACAATACACAAACTATAAAATACTCTCTTTCAACTTCGCATCCATCCTGGATTAGGAAGATCAATAAGGAATTTGACTCCTCATTATTGCAAAAGGCTTAGTTCTTTTGCACCATGAGGTTTCACCAGTTATGCCCAAATTGTTTTTGTAAATACCATTTAGTAACCTTATTAAGCAAATCGACTGTTCAATTTCCAATGGGATGATATAGTGACGTTTATTTTTTTCGAATGACACACTGTTTCAAGCATTTCAAAATCCTCACATATTTGAACTGAACCCCATTATCAATGTGCTTGTGTGAAAGTTTTTCCATGACAAAACATTATCTAAGAATTGAGTGACAGCCTCATGATCCTCTCTCTTTACAACATCAAATTCAGCTAACTTGAAAATAGGTCTACAAGAAAAATTTGATATCTTATTACCCCAATGCACCACCTATAATATTTAAAGTGATTGGTTCTAAAGGCATGTCGAAACTCTTGATGAGATATAAAGGAGGTCTGAGTCTTTTTTACTTTACAGAAAAAAAACATTCACCAAAATGTTTTGTATTTTCTTTCCTTGTCTATGTTGAGTCCAGGCCACCAATGCAACTTCTGGATCTCTTTAGCAAAATGTAAAAATTGTATCTGTCTTGTCCTATCAGTATCACCTTACTACTGCTCTCCAGAAAATATTTGCTTTCATTTAACTCATCACATACTTTCCAAAACAGTCACCCCTCTGGCTCAAAAATTCCCTTCCTGGGGCATTCATCCACGGCATACTGTGACTTTGATCAATAGTTGCTACCTGCCCTTCCCAGATACACACTTGTCAATGAATAATTGTTCCTTTCACCCATGTTGCACTCTTTCATTGCAATGGAAATGCTGCTAAAAAAATATTCCTCTCTACAGTGTTGTTTTCTAACTTTGCCACTGGTTTCAAGTTAGCCTGGCTGATGAGGTCTGTAAGCCCAAAACTGGTCCCAGGATGTTTGTTTCTGGTCCAGGGAAGACATGGCTTGACAGTTCGGGCTGGACTGCTCCCATGAGGCACAGTGTCAAGACTGATTTGCATATGGCTGTGTCTGAACTTGGGTGGCAAAGTGAGATAAAGAACGATGATGGATTCAACCCAGATCTGTGACTGGGGGTGAGTGTCTGAAACATTTCAGCGCTCTGTCCCTCATCTACTTGTGTTTGCTTTGTTTGCGCTAAGTTGGCAAGGTATGCCCAGACTTGGGTCCCTTGCTCACTTTGCCACTGGATTCATTCACATTCAAGCTAATCTGGCTGATGAGGGCTGTTAGCCCAAAACCAGTCCCAGGATGCTTGTTTCCAGTCCAGGGAAGACATGGCTTGGTCATTCGGGCTGGACTGTTCCCATGAGGCACAGGGTCAAGACTGATTTACATATAGCTGTGTCTCAACTGGGGTGGCGAAGTGAGCTAAAGAACGATGATGGATTCAACCCAGATCTGTGACTGGTGGTGAGTGTCTGAAAAGTTTCAGCGCTCTGTCCATCATCTCCTTGTGTTTGCTTTGTTCACCCTAAGTTGGCAAGGTATGCCCAGATGTGGGTCCCTTGCTGACTTTGCCACTGGATTCAAGCTAGCCTGGCTGATGAGGGCTTTTAGCCCAAACCCGGTCCCAGGATGCTTGCTTCCAGTCAAGGGAAGCACATGGCTTGGCATTTCAGGCTGGACTGTTCCCAGGAGGCACGGGGTCAAGACTGATTTGCATATAGCTGTGTCTGAACTGGGGTGGCGAAGTGAGCTAAAGAACGATGATGAATTTAACCCAGATCTGTGACTGGGGTGAGTGTCTGAAAAGTTTCAGCGCTCCGTCCATCATCTTCTTGTGTTTACATTGTTCGCCCTAAGTTTGAAGGGTATACCCAGACGTGGGTCCCTTGCTCACTTTGCCACTGGATTCAAACTAGCCTGGCTGATGAGTGCTGTTAGCCTGAGACAGTTCCCAGGAAGCTTGTTTCCAGTCCAGGGAAGACATGGCTTGGCAGTTCGGGCTGGACTGTTCCTGTGAGGCACAGGGTCAAGACTGATTTGCATATAGCTGTGTCTCAACTGGGGAGGCGAAGTGAGCTAAAGAACGATGATGGATTCAACCCAGATCTGTGACTGATGGTGAGTGTCTGAAAAGTTTCAGCGCTCAGTCCATCATCTCCTTGTGCTTTCTCTATAAAATACCCCTGGTAAATAGATAATATATAAAGGGTCTTATTTAGGGTTTGGTACAGTTGGAGGAATGTTATATACTGACAGGGATTGTGCCCCATCATACCAGAACTTGGCCAGCACTATTTAGAGTCAAAGTAACCACTGGAGTACTATCAGCAGAGACTCTGCTGGCTTCACCAATCATAACCCTCGACTCATCACTCTGCCAACCAGAAGGCAATTTGTGGTGGAGGTCTTGACCTCCGCCCCTCTGATGGGGTGGTGAGACCTCTGCCAAGTCCCAACTAAGCACAAATTACAGATGGTGGGCAGAATGTTGAAATATGCCAACATTCACCACAGCCACAGATCTGGGTTTAATCCATAATTTATTTGCTCACCGCACCACCCAAGTTTGTACCCAGCCATATGGAAATCAGACTTGACCCTGCTGCTCATGGGAACAGTCCAGCCCAAACTGCCAGGTCAGGTCATCCTTGGACCAGAAATAAGTATCCTGGGACTGGTTTCAGTGTATCACCCCACATCAGCCAGGCTAGCTTGAAACTGATGGCATAGAGTCTGGGCATACCTCTCCCACTTAGGTCGACCAACAGGGGTAGCGTGGTGTGCAAATAAACTATGGATTAAACCTAGATCTGTGACTAGGGTGAATGATTGCATTGTTCAGCATTCTGTCCATCATCTGTTCTTTTTGCTTTTGTTGCCCTAAGCGGGAAAAGTATGAACAGACGTGGGTCCCATGCTCACTGTGCGTACGTCCTGTATTGCTGTAGTTGGAGAAAGGACAGCTTTCCAGACTGTTGAATTGTATTACCTGCGTTAATGTAGCTGTAGGGAGGAGAGCTAGACACTGAAGTGAAAGCTGTGGAGACAGCTCTATTAGATATTCAGCAAAAATGTTGGTAGCAAGAATGTGTTTTATTGATTACTTTTCCAGAACATTGTCATTTGATGGGTGATAGGTGCGAGTGGTGGGACTGCAGGTTTGCGAAAAGGGAAGGAAACCTTTAGGTGTGGCTTGTCTTTTTGTCTTTTCCTGACACTGCTGCAGAGAGGCCGATTTCACATCCCTTGTTCCACTGTTGTTTATACTCCAGGATGGAGACATCTCCAGTGCTACATGATGTGAAAAGATTCATTCTATACAAAAAAACGTGTCTGGACAGCAGCCTAAGAAGTCTTCACAGGAGTATTCTTTGCCTCACTTTGTCTTTGGTAATAAGCAGATGTCTAAGAACCTGAATTATAGTTTGAAGGATGAGTTACTCCATCACAAACGTTACGAATATCACGTCTGCAAGATTGCAAGTGTGTTCTGTCCACATGCACTTGTTAATCAGAGGACAATATGTCCATCACATTTGTGATGGAGTAATTTGCAGGAAAATCTTTCCTTGTAGACAATTCTTCCAAAGGTAATATTTGGGGGAATCCACAGTGTTCTCAAATACCATCTCAGGCTCAAAGAATGAATGAGGCTCAAAATATCCATTCCAATCGTGTACTGAGATAAAATTGTGTGTTGCTCTCACACTCCAAAGGGCCCAAATGTTTTAACATTGTTCTGCCTTATAGCTTATAATACATCCAACCATTACTTTTTCTGAAAGCCAACTTTGCAAATCAAGTAGCTTTCTTAAACACATTCTTCAGAATGGCCATCTTCAACAAAACTTCTACACTTATTTATGAATTACAGAAGAGAAACTTCTTCACCTTTTAGCTCTTCTCACATACTTTGGGAACCAACTTGCATCTAAACAATGGAGCCGAATTGAAAATGAGGTGATGATATACAATTTAGGGGCATAGCTCTCAATGTGTGACATAGCGCAGCAATCCACTTTGTTGCATTGCATGACAGGGCAAGGGCAGTAATGTACCAAATTTAATATAATATGGTGCATTCATGAATTTTTTCAGTGCTGGTGCACAATGTGAGGCCTAGTGCCAATGCAGATACTCTTGCACCATGGTGAAAGGGTGCCTGTGTTGTAAGCAGGATTGTTATTATGCAGGTAGGGACACCTCCCTTCACAAAATCAAGGCATTTCACAAGGAGAAATAAAGATATTTCTTCTTGTTACACCTCACTGAGGTGTAGCAGTTTTAGCGCTTTACCAGGTCTACCCTTTATGGTAAATCTGCCAATGCATCAAAATTCATGGGTGTTGTGTGGGAACATCCATGCACCACAAATGGAATGCCTTCTTGGGGCAGAGTAACACAATACAGTGATCTGTGCTGCACTACTCTAGATTTATTAAGCTGTTCGGGGCCATGCAAGGTCAGTTGCATTGTACGTTTCGAAAGGGACGCAACACTTTAATAAATATGGTCCATAATCTTTGATTGTCCTCAACCTGGAGAGCAATGCATATACTGAATGGGAATTTCCTGTCTATTAATGCACTTGAACATCCTCTAGTTAAAATCCCACAACATATTAATAATGCTGTACATTTTTGCCACATGTGTATTGGGGAGGCGCTATCGCCCGACCAGGGGATAAGACACATTAATAAAATAAAATGAGCCCCAAAGGTGGTCAACCCATGTCCTCAGGGCCAACCCCATCTACATTAATTTGAATTTTTGGGGGAAATGTGTGCATTCTTCAAAACCAAATATTGGTGGACATATTCAGTTCTGGAAAACCCTGGACTTCAGATGAGTGGATTTGATCTGATAGGAAACTTCCTTGGATAGTCTCCTGTGGTGCATTTTTTCCACACCCTGTTTCTGCCATGTAGGAATCTTGTGCCACATTTTCCCCATCTCTAATTTCTTTCAGATAATTCTCACTATCAACACATTCCATTAAATTTACATAAGAATAAATGAATGCTAGCTTTCTATGTATGCTACTACAAATTTGGACAATCTCAACCTTTTCAAAATGGAACAATCGGACTCTAATTCAGGCAGGAGGACTTCAACCATGTGTCAGAGCAACTGTGATGACTCTACTGGTTGCCAATGAGAAAAAGAAGATAAATTAGGCCTGCCTGCATAGTTTATCATGCTTGTCAAGGAACTGGCAACACCTTTATTTAAAAAAAAAAAAACAAAGAGAGCTTTATGTTCAGCTACCGCCATGTGGCTTGCAGTCCCTAAATTCGAGCTAAGCAAATGAGGATGCAAAAACTTCCCGGGAACACCAACTTTCTGGACCTTCGGGTTGCACCCTCTCAATCTATTTTCAGAAAGGACCTAAAGACCTAGTTGTACAATAAACAATAATACATGCTTAGCTTCAACCTTGTTTAGAATTCAATTAGTCTTGAACAGGAATATGCTCAGTGCCAAGAGATTCCACAAGAGGTTATGTACACTTAACATACACACTTTAATAATGAAATACAGTGTAATAAAATTTCAATCCAACTGTTACTACCACTTCCCTAGCCCCCAACCAGCACTTTAGGCCCTGGGTCACACCGCCCTCTGTTATGACAGCACAAAATGTAGCTTAATTTGGTATCGCTTAATTTACACACAAAGCAAACACTGCTCCTGCATATCTGTCATATCGTTTCTGCATCACACACAAATGTTATCCTGAAATGGGACCAGCACCCTTCCAGCAGTTCACAGAACCAACCCTTTACAAGCAGCCTTCTCCTGTCAACTTCAAATAGCAAAGAAATAGGAAGTTACTAACATGAACAATCAATGAGGGTATAGGACTGGAGTTTTGAAAGTTAGAGGGAACAGAAACTGCAAAGTGGAAAGTGCTCAGCCTTCACTTTTCACCCACTTTCAACATTGAATTATATGACACATTGGATTAGGCATTTACAGCATTGTTTTATCCAGCTACTACTAAGTGGCTATGTCAGCATTGCCAGTAACTCCACTTAGTACTGTAACTATTAAGACCATGGTGTGAACATGTTTATTATAACCATCATGTATTTATTCTCCAAAGTTGATACTTGCAATGTATTTCCTCTGGTGTTGATGACTATTTATTCTGTACCCAAACCATATTAAAATGCATCCGATAATTCTGAACATTCTCCTGGTTTTATAATTCCTTCTTTCTCCTTTCTCACGTGTGTCTACTTTGCGCGCTGCTTTGAGTCCCTCATTGAGAATGACATCTTTCCCATTTGCAGGCAATCACTCTAAAAGTATCACCCTCTGCATTCCCCTTGTATGTAGTGGAGAGAGCATCCACATTCAAAAAGAAACTCTGGATATTCGTTGTCATCTCCAATAGCTAGGTACAAATTATTTTAGCAAATAATGGATTCTGGACCTCTCTGCTGTCTTGACCTCTCTGCTTCTGCTGTTCCAATCACCAAGCTGTTGCTACGACGCTATTGGGTCATAGCGTCTATCTGATAGTGCCTACCTGGCATCAAACGGAATACTGCGCAAGCCTGTTCATAAGCCTATATGAGAGCATCCAATTGCAATTTCAATTCCATTTCAGCTGTTTTATCCTCCATGTCTCGGCTCCTGGCCTCCTACTAACTGAGGCCCCTAAAGCTGGTTCCTGATCTATATTTTGTATTAGGCAAGATGCAGATGGTCCACCTCTGCATCCTATTTGTCCTCTTTCTCCTTCTGTGGAATGATCAGTGCTCTTGCTGCTTAATCCAAGGTTCGGCAGATTTGTTCCTGCCCAGGAACCCCGATGCTCTTACTTAGCAGAAACTCATTTTGTTTGCACTAGGGCATAAATGCCATTGAGGACAAGTCTGATAGATCAAGCTGATCATTCTTCACGTTCCCACAAAACAATGTGAAATTATCTGAATCAGAAACAAAAATGACCCAATCAAAAAAGTGTGATATAAAGTTACTCCTGGATTTGAAAAAAGACCTCTTAATCTTAAAATATTAGGATTAAAGTTAGCTGCTGACAACAGCTACTCAACTGTATCGGAAACAGATTGATTGGCTATGGGAGAAAGAAGTCTCTGAGGCTGATTTAGAGTTTGGAGGGCAGAGGTATTTCTGTCAGTGTAGTGGAGTACTTTACTCCAGCCACACTGAGTGCCCCCTGCCCGCCAAATTGTGAGATTTTAACCTGCCCTGTGCCAACCCTTAAATTGGGCTGCTCTGGCCAAGACCTCTTACAGTGATCCCAGCAATGTAGTTCTTTCTCTGTTGACTAGAGAAGACCACATTTGAAAAGATGCAGATTTCATTGGTTCTGGTCTAAGTGCTAGAAATAATTCTTCGCCTTCACAACAAATGGTATTAGTACTGCTCGGCATTACAAAAATGAGAGCTTAAGTTGCTAAGAATGTTCAGCTTACAATGGCAAAATATTTTTGTGACAAGTAAATTATTTTCTTCTTCTGAGTGATACCCACACATTTCTATGGATTATGCCCTGATGAAGGCTTCTCTAAATGTGTTCTCTTTCCTCTCATGTCTGTGTTGATTTCCACTGCTCATAATATGAAGACAACAGGGATATTTAAGCTTATCAAAACCATTCTTATTACCTCCATTATTTGTGTCTTGCTATGCCACTAAAGAGAAATCTGTCATGCCTTACTTTAAAGACTCATACATCGCCAATCGTCAAATTTGGCTAAACGGATAACAGCCACAGGTGATACACGTGTAATCTGAAATAAATATTGCCTTTGCTTAACATTTCTTGAGTCAAATAAGCTGAAAGACTGGGAGTTCTTCTCAGCCACCACTATCAGTTTGTGAGAAACCTTTCCTCACTCTGCAAGTTAATGTTCTGCTGCCTTCCTAGCAGGTTTTGAAGAATTTCCGATTCGGGGAATAAGTTTGGTAGGCTGATTAGGCTGTAAAATTGTGGCAATGTTGTTTCTCATTAGTATAGTATTGTTAACTACACCTATGACATTTTCAGCACTTTTGATTAATGTTTAAACCTGTTGTACAGCCCTATAAGCAACAGTATTAAACATTTAAATACGCCTTTAAAAAAATAGTTGACAAGGGAGTGCTGTGAAGTTTGAGCTTGGCAAAAGCCTCACCTGTTCTAAACTCAGCTTAGAGAGTATTGTGTGCAGGTGTTGAATATTCTGTTTTACAAAGAAGGGTAGATAGGCAGTATCAGTGAGAGGCAAAGCAGATATGGAAACACTGCTGTAAATAATTCCACCAAGACTAATGTATAACATTTATTCAGTAAACATTGTTATCATTACAATAGTAATGTAACTAGTAAAAATAGTACTATCAGTATCAGTAAAACTGTATGGTCACAGCACATAAATTGCAAAAAGAAACTAAATAAACCCAGATCTATAGAACATAATGAAACTTCCAAATTATTAGCTTAAGCAACAGAGGGTCCCGCATGACAAGACTATAGTTAGCTTAAGTATTATTTTTGTTAAAATGTGCTTGAAAATTAGCTGGAAAAAATTAGCTTCTTGCCAATAAATTTGAGGCTTCTGATAGGGTGCTAAGAATACAAACAGTGCATGAAAACAGAACTAAAAATAATTGTGATAAATATAATTCATACCATTCTGTCAGCAACAGGAACTGACATTAATAAATGTTAAGTGTAAATAAAACACTTTCCACTATTTTCATTACAGACGCTTGTATCTTTAAAATGTAAATACTGAACATTAAAAATTTCCATGCAGGCATTCATTCCATTTACTTTCCACCAGAAAGAAAACAACATCCTCAATATATATTGCATTAATTTGTCTCTTTGCACATCATTTTCATGCTCAAACTTCAGGCTGGAAGGATGCACCATAAAATATAACAATGTGAGAACATTTGCCCTTCTTTAAACACATGCTGCAGACTTAGTCCTTGTAATGTAACATCTGTAAATCATGGAAAAATACAACAGACCAGCAAGCCAAGCCTGTTACAACTAATGCATAATTTGTTTTTTATATTTTAAGAGAAAGTAATGCATGCACATTTATTTGTAATGCACATTTAAGGCATACTGTGTTACTATTTAGAAACTAAACTCAAATATATTTCTAATTGGTTAATTCGATTTTCCAATTACTCCCTCTGATAATTGAAAATTATTACATAGTCACAATCTCACAACATCGTTGCCATCAGACCTGCCGTTTATACTCTCTCAGAATTAAACTTTTCAATTTATAACATTCTTTCGATTTTCTCCATTCCAGTTCAAACTTTTCTTTGGTAACTTTTCTCGTCTTTTTCTTCTTACCTCTGTGCTTCATTTTCAAGCACATGCTAAAAGTAACTCCACAAAACGTATATGTTAGATATGTACCTAAAGCAACTAACAATACTACACCAAATGGTAAACCAACAACTTCTAACACCCATTTACCCAAACCACCTGAACATTAACCAATCTGACCCTAGATTTCAGGTTCAGGTTCAGGCAATGGGTGAAATCCTTGTACAATATTAGTCAAGTTCTTAAGAAACCCTTCAATATTCCGATAATTATTTAGCACATCTTATGTACATCATTAGGCTATAATCATCTTACAAAAACCTCCCTGTTTGCTGAAAAGCCTATCTAAAGCCATTCCATTCTGAATTACCATGCCCCTTATTGCAAGCATTTATTCATTAATACTATCTAAAGCACCTGGAGTGTTATTTGCTAACAGTTTTCTAATCTTCAGATCATTTAAAGAAATCCCTATAAGAGGAATCAAGGCAAAAAAATATCCAGAATCATTTGTTCTAAACTATCATGCTTCATTCTACAACAGAGGTCTTCAAACTTTTGTAGGTTGAGCCCCCCAGCTGAATTGTTTTAAACGTCGGGCCCCCCCAACCCTGGACAGAAATTTCTGGAATCTGGTACACTACATAATCGACCACCGCCCGCATATCCCGGGCCATATCCGGCAAATAATGTTCAACACAATAAGAGTATTTAGTTCATTGCAGGTTTGTGAGCGGGTGTGGTTAAATGACAGAGGCTTATTACTTTGCACCAAACACCATTTTCCAAGATTACTCTTCTTACTCGGAACATTAAGGACAGGCATGGACATTCACATTAATGAGGAATGGGCTTCTGGTGATTTATTAAGGCAATGCCTCGTCAGGGGCAGTAAACGCTTGATAAACACAAGGCTTCTGGCCAATAATTAGTGAGCTATGCATCACGGAAAGGAGTCACTGAACAAACAGCTGATAATGTTCACAAACATGTCTGCGAGTGCGCTGTGCGTGCACAACATGGGGCAGTGAGCAGCTTTTGTAAAACAGTAAATGATTATGCAAAGGACAAACAACCCGCCTACCTCCACTGGCCCCGCCCTTTGCTTGTGCTTTTCCGTGAGTCGTGCCCTGCCAATTGCACAATTGTTTTTGACAAATGATAAAGGTTTCCAGAATTATACAAAACCTGTGCAACTCAGTATTAAAATACATTGAAAATAGTCAGGAGGCTCACACCTAGATGAAAATGAAGTGGAGGGGAAACAAAGGTGAGCACTTCATACATACTTAAGAAAGGCAGCTTTTCACTTTGTTCAGTCCCTATTCAAGAGATATGCATGCACTGTAAGAATGTCAGATGTGTTGGTCTTTTCCAGTATTTACACACAGCAAATTGCATTTATATAGAGCTCACTACACCTGAGGGGGCGTTGAAATAATTCAAGTACCACTATTTTTCCTGTATCGCCCTACTCATCCCAATGCAGGGTGTCAAAGTGCTTTACATAAACACACGCATATTACATGTACAATACATTATATAAGTTTGTAAATGAATGTACAGGATGTGTTCCAAAAAACTGGGGGTTTGCAAGGTGTAGAAGTAACCTAACATCTTCCATAACTCACTTTGCTATTATCCCCCCAATGTGCTAAAATGTACACATGATAGACCTGCTAAATATATATGTGAGGGCTTTAGATATGATGTCACTTCTTGTGATGCACTTCCTGTAATGTCGTGGCTTGTGATGCCACATTCTATGATGCCAATTCCTGTGATGCCATGTGTGATGTTGTGCGCTGTGACGTCACTTGAGTACTGCCTAACTAGTTTAGTCCCCCCACTTCTTTTTTAGGACTTGTGCCGTGAGCAGATGCATTCAATATGTTACTTGGATGCGAATGCACTCCTGTGTTGCTCGGATTCCACAAGTTTCCATTTCCTCCTTACTTGAGGTTTCCCACACCAATAGGTCACTGATCTTCTCCTAACAGATTAATCGTGTCAGCTGGGTGTTGTGGGGGGGGGGTTGTCACACCTTGGTAGCTGAACATGCACTAAATCAGTTTGCAAGCTCACTGTATGACACTTTTTAATCTCAGACCAGAACATGCTTAGATCATGAATGCAGAGTCCAGTATTCTCACTGTCACAGACAGGGCCGGCTTTAGGGCAGTGTGGCTAGTACAGCCGCACTGGGCGCTGACCTGTGGAGGGGGCGCCGACCTCAAGTGGGAGGGCGGGGAGGGACTGCGTTTAGCAATAGCTTATGATTGAAGAGAGGAGGGGCACTTTTTCCCAGTGGTAGTGAGAGAATCCAAGGAGGTGGTCAAGTGGGGCGGGTGCCAAAAATGATTCTCTCACTGGGTGCCACCAGCGCGAAAGCCGGCCCTGGTCACAGACCTCACTCTGTTAGACAAGTATTTTCTGAGGCACGCAACTCTTCCACTAAAAGTCACACTATGCGAGATATAAGTTCCTATTGCCCGCAGGCCATAGCTTTTGAGCCTTCCATGTCTCTGGCACAGTTATTTGAAACACTTTCAAAGTTCCACAATGCCATTTTCAACACTTTCAAAGTCTTCACAGTCACTGGTGAAGGTGGGTTGTGTGTTGCTTCCCTTGTGAGAACTTCTTGCTATTGCAAATAACAATGGTGCTATTGCACCAGCACTATTCACAATGCTGCAGTGGTGTCCTTTTTTAAGCACTAGTTTTTCCGTTTCTGTAATTTAATTGACAGACCATCTGTAAAATGTAAATAGCCTAAGTCACAAACAATATCTGCCTCATTCCTAGAAAGCACAATTATTAAAACTCGGCCTGCCTTGGAGCATGATAAAGGTATGAGTGAGTCATTATTCAGGAAAACAGTAGATGGCAGCATTCTGCAGTTTAATGTTAACCGAACTTGCCCCGCTTTTCAAAGAAAGGAGACAAAAATTATCAATACATTTTAAAAGTATGCACGTCATGCCCCATCGGTTTCCCCTCCCTCCCACTTCACAGCCACCCCGCCCCCCACGCCCCATCCCCACTGGTCTTCTAGAACTGTGCAAAATGGAATGTATGTCGAAGGCTGTAAATAACAGAGCAACATTCAAGTAAAAAAAACCTTTTTACTTACCTGTTGACGATGTAAATGGCAAAATCCTTCCCAGTGAGGCTATAAAACACAGAATCTCGACAGCATGCAAAGAATAGGCAACACGCACAAGGCAAAGGACAGTGAAAAAAGCGTCAGACTACCAAAAGGTAGTAGTATTCAGGAGCTTTATGCCCACAAATTTCGCGGCACTTCCTGCCATGGACGATGCTATCCCCCTCATTGGTG
Source organism: Triturus cristatus (assembly GCF_964204655.1). Taxonomy (NCBI): domain Eukaryota; kingdom Metazoa; phylum Chordata; class Amphibia; order Caudata; family Salamandridae; genus Triturus; species Triturus cristatus. Next base: position 795,554,669 of record NC_140587.1, on the reverse strand, counting down.
GAACGTCAGTGGTGACGTACCTATATTCTCATTGGCTGCTGTGCTCCAATGTTAAAGGCCCATTTGAAAATAATGTAGAAATGCAAGAAGCAAACGTACCTGCGACGTAGGAGTAGACAACAATGAAGGTGAGATTTTAGGGTGGAGAGCGCGCCCCCCCTGAGATGGTGTCGCGCCCCCCCAGGGTGGTGCGCCCCACAGTTTGAAGAACTCTGTTCTACAACAACACAAATCTTTCAACTAATAACAAGTACCTGTCCAGCCCATCAGTAGTGAAATATGCAGTATTTGTACATATTTATAAATACCTCTAAACATAGGACAAATACCTAAGAAATAATGCATACTTACATCATAAGTATATGTACATCTGCTATTTTCTACTTTTGCTTTACCATTTTACTAATCATGCACATGTGTCCTTCTCATTCTTTCCAAATGTTAAGACTAGGATGTCATTATGATTGCTTAATCACAGCTTCTTCTTTAGATTTTAATCTCAACACTCTAGAACCTGCTTGTTTAACATTCTGTTTCTTATTATTATTTGAATCTCTAATGAAACAATGCTCCATTTCAGTTAGTTTGTAAACATCTATATCTAGGAAAGGAACATTCTTCCCATTAGTACTTTTTGTATTGGCATTGTTAAACGGTACAGGCAAAAATGTCCCAAGAATTGCAACAGCAGGCAAATAATTTATTGGTACATTAAGATCTGTATGGACTTTCTCTGAGAGACTCTGATGAAGTATTATTGATTATTATACTGAACAGGACAGAGCACAGGACAAAGATAATTGCATGTTGGTCACACCTTCAGAAATAGAAGTTAGAAGATGTGTACAAACATAACAGTCAGTTATATTCCTGATCTTTCTATAATTCTTTAACACTACTATGTAGGCATTTTCTAAATACATATTCTGCTAATTATTTGTAACCTTTAATCCATGTTTCAAAAGGAGACCAATAACAACCACAGAAATTAAAACTACAAAAGCTACTTTGGAAGCCATTCAAATCTTCTCTTGTCTTGTGGATATTTTTTCTTCTGATCCGTCACAAAGTCTTTCAAATATTTTTGAAAACAAAGTTCTTTAAAACTTAGTACAAACACTTTTCAAAAGTAAAGAGTTCACTGTATTTCTAGAAAACCTAATATGTATTAGTAAGTAAGTATGTAATTTATTGTTCAGTTAATTAAAACGCACAAGATGAAAACATAACCGACACATTTAAAAACCACATAAAAACCGTCCTTCTCTCAATTTGTACAGCAAATTATAAATTATATCAGAGTATGCAGTCTTTTATTTTGAGCTTGCTGATGATACAGTATGAGTGGGAGACTGCACCCAGTTCTCAGTTCTGATGTCGAGTTGGGGATTTGAAAGTCATATCAAATTTAAAGTGCCTGTGCTTCCGGATGTAAACATGGACTGCGCAGTCTGACCAACCAATAGTATGGCCAGATTGAATGTGCCAATTAAAAGTGACCCACGTTTGGGTTTACATAATCCATACTGTTTTGCTATTAACTGTTCGCTTTGTGGCTTGCGTTTAAGTATCTCTTTCACTGTGTCAAAGAACTTTGTAAGTCAGCAGTTTAGCTGAGTTTCGGCGGAGTTGAAGCATAACTTTACTGCCTGCCTACAGGTCCTAGTGCCACTCTGTTTGAGTATTAGATGAAGTAAAGTGTGTCTTATGTCCTTTAGACTAGGGCAGATACAGATGGCATGCACAAGGTCCTCGTTTCCTCTTCCACAAACGCGGCAAGTCTGCTCTCCTGGTCTCCTTTTCCAAGGCAGCAAGTGCAGGAGGATTGGTGATATGCCTATTATGTATTAGTGGATTTCTCTTTCTCGTTTTTAATTAACTCCAGCTCTCTTGGATCTTTACACAAGAATCAAGACCCTTCAGGGTAATGTCTTCTTCTAGTTCAATTCTTCCCAAATATATCCACTTAGGAGCTGTGGATTTCTTGTTTGGCTTTCTCTGTCTCATTGATTTACATGTGGCACTTCCCTCTGAAAATCTATCAGTGCTAACTTCAGGATCTCCAGTAAAACTTTCTCTCATTAGTTCAGTGACGTTTGAATAACGAAGTTCAAAACTACTTTGCAAAGCACTGTGTGAACTCTCACCTTCACCTTTAACTTGTTTTCCATGCGTTTGATTTTGTACAACAGAACGTATAATCAAACTCTTATTTCTTTCTTTGCTTTTAAAATCTGTTTTTCACTTCAGTTTTAGCTTGTCTCTTCTGTCACCCTTCCCTCTATATCCAAGTTTTAAGTTTGACTCCCTAACTTAACAACTCAAAACAAACTTTCTGGTACCCTCATCTCTGATTGTTTGAAGCCTGAATCTCCAAAGACAGTCCATTACACTTCACAGCAGTGAAGTTAAGTTGAAAGCAAAAAGATATTGGCTATCCTCATGAAGAGGAATGGAAAAGAATGCAGAACGTTAATCAATCATGGTGAACCACTCTCCAGCACAGGAATCTTAAATAATACAACCACTGGATAAGGACAACTGGAAACAATTTCCATTGGCTTTGCTAACCCCTAATATAGGTGTATTACATGGGCTCCCCAAACGTTCCCTGAGGAAACGCTGTTATACCATCTTCTCAAACACTAGGACCATCACTTCCTCAGCTTCACAAGAGAGTCTATACTGTGGTGTACATGGATAGACTGTTCTCAGTTTTAATGTAACGTGCTTGTTTAGCACTTTTAATAGCTCCAATGACTTTGCCTGTCAAATCTGAAACCTCCCTTTTCACAGTCTCCCTCAAATCCGGAGGTATTTCCTCTTTTGTGAGAACTGGAAAAGCCTTGTCTTTTGCTGAATCTGCTTTCAATTTAAACTCAACGTTATGGTCATTTGTATTAATGTGGATACCATCTAGTGTACAATAAAAGACACAACTCAATTGACAAAGTAAGTCTCGACCTAACAGGTTCACAGATCTTGTTTCAGTAATATACATTCATGCATATTTGTAACTGAACTTATCTTCACAGTAACAGAAGCTGAAAACTGATGTCCGACTTATTTATTTGCAATGCCTGAAGCTTAGACCTCTATTCATCAGAGGGGTAGGTCAGGAACTTCCATCATCTAACTGTGAATCTGGTAGCACCAGTATTGACTAAGAAGAACATGAGATGACCATTAAGTATACCTTCCACAACGTATGGTCCACTGTGGTCTACCTCAACCATACAGTCCTCCTCCACCATCAGGCAGTTTTATTGTGGTTGACTAGGTCTTTGCCATACCCCCTAGTATATAGCTACATATTCTTCAAATTAATTCCTAACCACTGGCTGTCCCACAAGCTGTGCAGAATTCACTTGCACCTTGAAATGCTGCGGAGATTGTACTGCATTCTGTAACTGTGGCAGGAAGTCGGTGACCATCATTGTCCAAATCTGTGACATCAAATTCATTATAGATACCATCTGATTCTCAATGACAGGCTGCTGCACCTGCATATTTGACCTTTACTCTTTTTTCCAATTACACCATTTCCACATCAGTGGCACACTCCAGGCTTTTTTGTCCAATTATTAACAATATTATTGAACCCTCTTCAGCTACATTGACCTTTGCTTTAACCCCTCAGAGGACCAGTAGCTTGATCACAAGAAGATAGCATCCCATTTCTCTGGGAGATCAACATTTGCCTTACTTGCTGAAAGTACTTAGTCTGTGCCATCATCAATTTCAACTTTATCAATTTCTTTTTAAACTCACAATAATCACTACAATACTTTATGTAAGCTAATATCTCATGAATTTACTTTACTTGCCAGTACTTCACATTCTTTTGAAGTCATGTGCTCAGCTGTAGTTTCAATCCCAACACAAAATAAAGCACAAAACCAGAAGCACCTTCTTTAGTAGGTTCCTCCATCCCAAAACATTGTTGGCACACCTGAATCAATGTCTTATAATACGCATGCACCAACTCATTGTGTCCTGGGTCAGTCTCAAATCTTTTATCCAACTCACCTGCTTCACTGGAACATCATAACCGAAAACTCAGCACAGTCCTTTCAGGTTTCTTTCCTGTCCATTTAATCCCAGTCTTTTATTCGAGCCAGAAATCCTTTGTTATCATAATTGAAAACAGTGCATTCAAATCTGCCCATAAAACCTTTGACACACTCACAATCCGATCAACTTCTGAGTATCATTTCTCTGGTTTGTCTTTCAGTTTCGGGTAAATCATTCATAAACATTTATTTTCCTGCTTTTAAAATTAGAAACACCAATTCATTAGATTTTAAGTTTGGCAGTGAATTACTTTAATTGCTTGAACCCACAAAATGTTCCACATTCAACTTAAATGCTGAACATTTACTTTAATGAAATCTCACTTCAGTCTCCAGTGACTCCACAACTACCATTACAGTGGCATCTTGCTGTACTGTTTGCATTCCATTCTCATTACAGCACAGAGTTCTCACATTCATCAACTCATCTTCATCTTCTTCATCTGATTCATTCTACTTTGCACCTTCAGATTTTTCCTTCAGCTGGTCAGTGGCCAACAAGCTAGATACATGAGGGAAAACTCCCACAGGGTCTAACATTTATCTACACCACACCTGTTTTTACTGCTCCAATCTAGAATCCATCTCAACCTGAATAGCTTCTGGTAACATTCCCTTTCATGCATTTCTGATTAGTGTTTTCTTGCTTGTGTATTCCATTGATTTAAAACTTCAAACTGCACAGGTTCATATAAAAACAAAAACTTCAGAAAATGAATATCTTCAAATCAAATGTACCATTCTCAGTAAGTTGTACAATGTTCTCACTCTCTCGGGCCTTGTTCCATTGTTTCAATCACAAACATCAATACATTCCACCTTTAATACGTATTTCATGGGCTGGGTTTCCTAGTGGACTAGAGAAGACTTCTCAGAATTACCAGACTTCACAACCAATGTTAATATCACAAATGTAAAATAAACTTTAAACAAATGCAAATTAAATGCTAACACATACACATTATTGTGTTGCAATTAACAAGTGTGTCTGTGATAACCAAGAAACAGGAAGAAAATTCAAACTCACCACAAGTATGCTAATGCTTAGAAAAGCTATAAAAACACACCATGATCTAGGCCTTGACTAGCAAAATCCTACTCAGGACCTGAAATAGTATTACTTTTTGTGCAAATAAACTACTACCACTATTCCATTCCAAATTAGTACACACTCACACAGTGACCATTAAGGAAATCATAAAACATAAAACCTGGGAACCTGGAATGCCATGCATTAATCCTTCACTGGTGTTATATCTAATTGTTGAGTCCACCAAAACCCAAAATTAACACTTTGAATACAGACAGAATCAACATATAATCAGCAAAAGTGACATCAATACCATAATATTCACACCCTCAACAATAACAACAAAAGATCAATAATGCACTAAACATACTTCTACCTCCCACATCAAAAATCCCTCAAGTCCAACATTCGAACACTGCTCCATGAGACAGTCCACCCATTCACATAATTTTCAAATTACAGGGTCAAATTATTCTAGTGCCCAGAACATTCTCTGCCAAAAACGTTTGGCTCTTCTGTTCTACCAGGAAGGGCCAACATACAGGATTAGTGGGGGGCAACCTAGATTCTGAAATCCCACCATGAGGAATTCCACCAAAGGCACTTACTGGCTCTTTTCAATGTATTCAATTCATTCCGTATATATTGTTAGCATTACAGTAATAATGTAACTAGCAGAAATAGTACCAATATACTATAACATAGTATGCTCATAGTACATACATTGCATAAAAAACAATACGAAAGCAACATCACTAGAACAATATCAAAAAGCCAAATCAGAAGCCCCAGAAAACAAAGTGAGCTCCAGTGTGCCTTTTATAAATGTGCTTGTAAAATGACCTAATAAAAAGTGAGCTACTTGCCAATAAAAGTGAGTCTTCTTATATGATTTTCAACAGTACAAACAATACATGAATACAGAACTGAAAACAATTGTGACATATTTAATAAATGACAATCTGTAAGCAATAGGAACCAACATCAATAAACCTTACATGAGAAAAAAATATTTTCCATTGCTTTCTGTCCAGACACTTGTGGGCATCAATTTCATCTGCTGAACTTTCCACAAGAAGGAAAATAACAACTTCAAGATATATTCTATTAATGTATTTATTTGCACAACATTTTCTTGCTTGTACTTCAGGCTAGGTGAAAGCACCATAAAAAATAACAATATGAGAAAATGTTTACATCTGCGAAACACACTGCAAACTTTGTCATTGTGATATTACGTCTATTAGTCATGGAAAGATACAACACATGAGCAAACCAGGCAGTTTCAACTAATTCACAATGTTTTTCTATCTTACAGAGAATGAATATCATGAACATTTCTTTGTTGTGCGCATTACAGCCCTACAGTTGTTCATTATCTTTCTCACAGGAATCTAAATGTATTTATTCCAAGTGATGAAATCTAAGAGCTTTTTTTTACATTCTTAGAATTCAATTGCATAATTATTCCTAATTTGCCTTTCCTAAAGTCTCGCCCTGAAACTTTCTCTCCTTCCAATTTGACTACCAAAAGTAGGGCACTCATCCCCCATGTTTACAAGTAGGCACGTTAGTTAAGACATTATATAAAATTATAGGTGGCTGACTCTAGAAAATAAGCATATTTTTCACTAAGCGATTCTCTGGAGTCGCATTAGATAGATGATGCGAGTGCAAGTCATGTTGTCTATGATGTTACCCCTTGGTGATAAACATCCATTGTTCACTTTTGCCATTTTTAAATTATGGTTTGCATTGCCCAATCCTTCTTCCTCTGGTCAGATAAGCAGTTCTGATGTAGATGAGTCATACATACCAAAGAGTACTGTAACCCAATCCCACCCCCATACAGTAAATAAACCCTTACCTCGCATTCTGTCATCATCTGCATTACTCCCCACCCCAATAAATAACCCACACCAGCTGTTCTGCTACCTCTCAACACCGCCTTCAGTATTAATCTTCCCCTCCCAAAAAGTAATTACATCTGGCATGCTGCAACCCACCCTATCACTCTCTGCATTTACCCCATTCCAAACTGAAATAAACGACCTGGTGTCCTGCCATCCACCCTCACCACTCTCTATTGAATCCTCTCTCTCCCCTCATCCAATTATATTTTAAAAACCTGGTCTCCTGGTGATCTGTGTCTTCCTTAAGCCATCTCCAGAAGCAGCGCTTTCCACTTCACACAGACAGTAAAGAGCTAGTGTTACATTTAGAGCATATCTCTGCAAGATACTGAATCAGTCCACATGCTTTCACCTGTCAGCACATATATGCATAGACCCGCTCTTTTGGAGATGCTAACGGGGTGGGAGAAAGGTGGATGAGGCTGCGGGCTGCCATTTACCTACTCTTCTTGGTTCATATGTAAAGTGTTGTTTATATCTTCCCATACTTGTTTGGTTAGTATTCACTGCAAACCTTTTGAGCATTCACTTCAGTTATTGACCCATTCTTCAAGCATCTTAGGGTTAGAAGTCTCATCTATGGGGACTGTTTACATTTATAAACCCCTCATGACTCTCCCTAAATCCAAATATTTTTTGGGACTGTGGCTTCCTATAATTTATCAAATTATCTTCTCTGTAACCTTTATATCTGTTCTATTTTCTGAAATAGTAGTAGTCATGGAGTGATAGAATTTGATTTTCCTCCCACTTAAATGCACAGATTCACAAAACGAGCTAGCTTGTACCCCCCGGAACTCAGCACATCAAAGCTAAGGTGCAAACAACTGGAAAGAAGATGGAGCACCAGCAGGGCTGGACTGGGAACCAAAATGGGCCCTGACAAAGTGCTCGGCCGGCCCCCCTGTGGGTTTGGGAGTGCGGCCGAGCTGTTTGCCAGGGCCGGTTTTGGCCAATTTTGTTACAGGGGCCGATATTGCAGCTATGCAGCAAAAATGGGCCAGTAACAAAAACGGCCGCTTAGGGGCCCAAAACCAGCCCCCACCCTGGCGGCCCACCAGGGAAACACCCGGTGCCCGCTACGGCCAGTCCGGCCCTGAGCACCAGCAAGAGCCACATCAACTGAGCCAACTACAAATCAGCCCTGAGTAACTACCACCACCAGCTTAAAGTTGCAAAAAAGGATGCCCTGAACCACCGGATTGAGACCAGCTCCAACAAAAATCAAGGAACTCTTCACCATTGTTGGAGAATTCACCTGTCCATCAGCCACCAAAAACTCCATCCCCTCCTCACAAGAACTCTGTGACGCCCACACAGACTACTTCCACAACAAGATCGCAACGATCTACAGAAGCTTCGATCCCCAATCCTCTGACCACTTCAGCAACCCCTCAAACACCACCGCCAACCACCTGCTCACCACATGGGAAGAACTCAGCACACTGAACACAACCACTCTTATGAAACCCATTCACTCAGGTACACCCACCGGCCCATGCTGCCACCTACTCTACAAACTCAGAATAGACGAGATCAGACACTAGTTCACCACCATCCTCAACACCTCCATAGCCACAGCCACATTGCCCGTCACATGGAAACACGTGGAGATTAGCCCCCTCCTCAAGACACCTTTGGCAGACCCCAGCGAGCTCCAGAACTTCCATCCCATCTCCCTGCTATCATTCCCCGTCAAAGCCCTGGAGAAGCCCATCTACCTCTAACTTACCAAACACCTGAAGAGAATCAACCTACTGGACCCTTACCAGTCAGGCTTCAGACCCAACCATAGCACTGAGACAATCCTGATTGCTGCATCATACGAAATCCAATCCCTATTTGACAGAAGAGAATCAGTCACCCTTATTCTCCTGGACCTCTCCGCAGCCTTCGACACGTCTCCTACCACACCCTTATTGATAGACTATGCCAGATAGGAATCACAGATGATGTGCTCAGATGGATGTCATTGCTGCTCACAGGACACACCCAGAAAGTCAAACCTCCCCCATCCCCTTGCAACAAAAGCACACCATCTATGGCGTACCCCAAGGATCATCCCTCAGTTCAACTGTCGTCAACATCTACATGACACCACTCACAGACTTCACCAGATCGGACCACATCAACATCATCTTCTAAGCCGACGATACCCAGCTCGTTTTCTCGCTCTCAGCGGACCCCCACGTCAGTGAAGACCAACTTCCACAAATGAATGTAGAACTTTTCCACCTGGATGAACAGGTCAAAATGGACAAAACTGAAGTTCTGATCTTTGGCAGTCACCCCGCTTTCAGGAATAACTCCTGGGGGCTGGCAGAGCTCAGACCCAACCCTACGCTGACAGACCAAACTCACAACCTTGGCATTATCCTGAGTAGCAAATGCTCCGTGAAATGCCAGGTCAATGCTGTTTCCTCAGCCTGCTTCCATATGCTCTGCAAATTCTTCATCACAGCCGACTAGACTACGGCAATGCACTCTTTGCAGGCACCGCTGCCAAACTCATGCAAATACTCCAGAACATAGCTGCCAGACTAATCCTCAACCTGCCGAAGAGGACACACATCACCCAGCACCTGAAGGACTTCCAGTGGCTCCCCGTCCAGAAGAGATGCCAGTTCAAGCTTCTGACCCATGATTACAAAGCCCTCCATGACTAATGACCTGCATAAATGAACCACTGCCTGCACTTCCACTGACCAACAAGGAATCTCTGCTCCGCACACCTCACCTTTGCACATATACCACATATTCTCTGCTGCTGATCCAGAGAGAGAACCCTCTCCCACTCCACCACCAAAGTCTGAAATGGCCTCCCCCTACCCCTCCGTACTGCACATTTGCTGACCCTTTTCAGAAAGGGACTCAAGACCTAGCTCTTCGACTGATACCTGCAGCAAAGCACCTGGATACCCTCTAGGGTGATAAGCCATGCTATACAAGTACTACTTGATTTATTGATATAGTGATTGCATTGAGAGTTTGTGAAATAAAGCTGCCTTTTCTGGTTAATATTTGCTATTCTTACCTGCCATCACGTTGAAGAGTAATAAATCAAGCACCTGATTAGAGTTCACGTTATCCATGCGGTGTACGTACCTCTGCCCCCATGGCACCTGTTTTTCTTGCAGGTAAGTGCAGACATCAGAGCTTGATTTCCTCAGGTGAACATATGCTAGAGACAGCCCTCCTGTCGAACTCTTCAGTTCTGTTTGAAAGGCGCACAACTGCTCTGTGTTATACACTGTACCATTAGTCAAAAGGTTGTCATTCAGGTCAGCTTGGGCACTGGTTCCTTATTACTCCAACTCAATGGCTTTCCTGGAAACCATCTGCCCCAGCTCTGGCAATGTGATGTGTGGGGGTGGGATGGGGTAGCTCATATGTATTTGTAAAACGCTTCTTCTCTGGGGTAAAAAAACCCATGCTAAAAGATCAAGAAGCTAGTGAATTTTATTCCAAAAGTGTTGTGGATCTGATGCATTTCAAATCTAACACCAAGCCATGATCACGATGATCACCAGGTTCTAAAGTATAAATGCAGTGATGTAGGTAAACTGTGAAAACAGACAAACAAAATTCTCGCAACTAAGGCCCCGATTCCGATCTCGCTCGGAAAGCCCTATGGCTGACTCGAGCCCGTAGATTTTTCCAAGCAACTCGGGCTCCGAGAGGCAGAGTATAATGCATTGCAGTGCTGATGGACTCGGGTCACTCGGTCCCCATTGAAGGCTATGGGAGCTTGGTGTACATTGCGTACATAGGCTCCCAAAGACAATAAACACGTCTCGGACAAGGGCGCCCCCCGTCGCCGGGACGCATTTGTCCCACCCGCACCGTGCATGCATGTGCAGTGATCGAGTCGTAGGGCCCTGGGTAAAGGAGGGCCGGCTACGGACCCCCGAAGTCCACTTCCCAGAGCTTTTTCGAGTCCGAGGTCTGACTAAATCCAGCTGCTCGGTGCACGCATCATACTTTGTCGTCTGGGAATCCGCCCTGTTGCGCTGTGCATGTCGGCCATGGCGGGTCATCTGGAGGGGATTGCTGACGTGTACGAGTCGCTCAGAGCGCGAGGCGATTATTGCATCATACTTGCTCGCTTGTACAGCTGTATGAGTTGCATGGAAATCACACGTACGACTCGGACTCGCTACTGACGGATGCCTTCAGGAGTGCAGGTGCAGCCTTAGGCATGTGCAAGCTGTGCACCTGCACAGGGCCGCCAAACCCCAGGGGCCGCCACGAGGAATCGGATACAATACATATTCGTGGCGGCCCCTGGCAGGGATTTGGCGGCCTCCGGCTTCCAGGAGGTTGGGGGGTTAAGCCCTTTGAGCACAATGGCATTTGCGCGCCTGCTGCGGATGTGTTCCTGGATTGTTAGGCACGCTCAGCAATGAAAATATACTCCAACAGTATGTAAAAACAAGGTTTCTTAATGTTCATTTTCTCCTAGAAGCTGGATTTATATGCTGCATGTGTCATGTGTACACTGCATACTCATGCAACATTTCTAGAATGTTTTAAGTACATTCATATTTAAAATGACTACTACGCGGTCAGTGGAACGAGGAGCGCAGCTGGGGCTGCAGCAGCCCCAGGCCTGAAGACAGATCAGAAAGGTAATGGGATACATTGAGGCCTTTCGATCAGTTGTCTGGAAACATTAGCTGTCGATTCCAGTGCAGTGAAAGACCAATGGCAATCAAGGCGAGCGCGGAGCACCATTGTCAACAAACCCTGCACATCTGCTTACCATGTCTATAAGTTTACATTGTGTGGCCTCAAAGACATGACATTTGCATATACACGATTGTCACTCTTGCTGCCATTGGGTCGTATGGCGAATGAAAGAACGGCGCACATGAAAAGCACCAACGTAAAAAACAGCTTCTTTATAAAAATCCGAACATTAAAAATTCGGCTCTTCTCCATTTGAGTCTTTAATCAGGAAATGTGGCGGCAAGCTCTTTTGATGCATGGTGAGAACACAAACAAGCATTGGCATTGCCAATAGGTCTCGCTTTTGGGACCTTATAAGTAGTTATGCAGCACAATATCATTGGTGCAACAACATCAACTGTTGCATGGCTAAACACTTATAAGGTACAAGGTTTAGCCATGCAACAGCTGATGTTGTTGCACCAAGGATATTGTGTTGCAAAACTAAATACTTATAAGGTCCCAAAAGCGAGACCTATTGGCTATGCCAATGCTTGTTGGGAGAGCTGTCACTACACACACCAAGGTCTTTAGCAACTCTTCATCCTCAGACTGTCACATGGGCTTTGTAAGGCTTCACGACCCAAACTCTAATCATAAATTACATCATGCAAGCAACCCTTTTTTATCCTAGTCTACTAGCTGTAGATAGCAAAACAACTAACTGGAGCATATCATTTTCATAGCCAGCCTATTTTTATGGAGTAATGCCACACTAAATTTACAGGCAGAATACAATTGTCTGGCTTTATATCACTGCTTGATGTTTTACCACCTAGTCCCACAGATATTTAAGTATGACAAAATTATGACCCCCCCTTACAGACAACCCACCTTCCACACATGTATACACAGTCCACTATTACTGCCATTAAAGGCACCAGCTATAGCTTGATATTCAAATAATTTTACATGCAGCCACTACCATTTATTTAATCGCAGATTCTCCTGTCATTTGTCTCACGGCACAATAAAGAACAAAAAGAAAAAGAAAATTACAGCAATTAGTGGCCATTTTACAACGCTATTGTCTATGTCCACAGAAACTCATTTATGATCTAAATAAAATGTCAGTCAGCCAAATACAGTTGAGGCAAAGCCCTTTACTGTGGCAGTTTCCCTAGCACTGGCCCGTCATTACCAACCTGCTATTTACCCTCAATGTTACCCATGTTTCACATTCTATCGGTCTTGCGAAAAGCACTCGCTATGAATCTGTAAAAAATAAAAGGCTACCTACTATCAATTTTGACATGAAGCATGCTCAGCTGAGGAGCATTTCACATAATGGTTGACAATAGGGTGACTGACAATTTTGTGCATGTGCAACAGGCATGAAGGGGAGGGCTAGTGGCAGATCCGGTATGCCTGGGTAATTTAGCATGCTTACTCAACTAATATTAACTCGCTTGTATCAACTGTAGAGGTGCACATCTAGGAGACAACTTAAAATGTATTTTATTATTATTATGAATGTAAAAGAAGATTATGGAAATAAAATTACTGATGTGCTCTTAACTCCCAAAAGATGAAAGAATCCTGGGACCAACCTAGCGGGATGAAAGTATGGAAGGCACCTAGAGACCAATTACGGGGAAGTCTTTTAGCTGGTAACGAGGAGATGAAACAGTTACTTTCTTTTGTATTCATTTGCGTTTTCAGGTTACAGAAGATGTAGCCTTCATCGAGGGAACGAAAAAATGTTCATGGTGCACGAGGTGGAAGACAAATAAGCATTGGCCAAGCGGCCTTAAAAGTAACGGCCGCGCGGCCGTGAAAGCAAAAGTAATTGCGATTGCGATCAAAGCAAAAGTGATCGCGATCGTGAGGACGGGACGCGCTGTGTGGTAAGCACGCGAGTGGTGCGCATGCAGCAGTGATTGCTGGCTGCGCATGTTTTTCGCTCGCTTGAACGCAAGCATTAGGCCAGGGAGGTCTGGTAGCACTTTGGAAACCCGTATACAGAATGTCTCTCCGCGCAGCGCATGCGCTGGCTCAGGCGAGACCTAAAAATGCACTTGATGATTTATCCATCCACATTTTTTTTGAGCATGCATAGCTAACGCCAATCTTATTTATTACTTTTTGAACTTTTTTGGCCAATTGCTCACCTACGGATTCCGTACAACCAGGATTTTTTAGAACCTTTATCATGTTAGTGTGCTTGCACCCCAGCATGCAGCCCTGGTCCATAGATTGTTCCTTCACCGCTGAAAGTGCATTAACCTTAAATAAATGTTTACAACTGCATTCAGCAGAAAGCGGTCACAGTGCACAATAGATCCACGAATTCAGACAACACTGTATTTTTGTTCCAAATGGGCTGCCAATGTGTGATAGTATTTATTTAAATGCACCGTAAAATAAAGGTGTAATATCAGATGTTCAAAGGGGTCACGGATTAGAGAGAGTCTGTGGAGTCTACCTGATTGGATTATTGTTTCTTATAGCCAGCTCTTGTTCCAACACAAAAGGATAGTTGCAGGTGGCTACAGGGCATGTGAATTTGAGGGTGTGCAGTGCAAGTAATTCCACTTAGGGCTAAGCTATCGGGGACAAATCTAGAAACAAAGATGTCCAGCCTGATTGTCATATAGGATCAGTTCTTTTTTTCTTGCAGAGGTTTGTCCAGGTAAGAAGTAAATATGGATCTCTCCAGCCCTATGTCAAAGACTGGACGCAGTGAATGTCTGTCCAGTTTCTCTCTTAATTTCTTGAGGATAAGGCGACTCCTCCCAGTATCCACAATATAGCTTTGCACAGTGTAACATGTTAAAGTAATCACATGCTCTCCTTAAGAGGGTCCCAGTTAAGGTGAAAAAACACAAAGGTCAATAAAGTGGCAATTTGATAATACTTGAGTGAAGATGGAGATATTGTTGTAGTAGATAAGTCAGGAACCAAACTTTCCGATGCACATGGAAAGGAGAAGAGCCAGACCAAAGAATCTAATGGAATTCAACTGCATGAAGCAAAAATTAAGAAAACATTGTACAATGAACAGGACGAAAAATAGGGAAAAAATGTGTTTCAACTCATCTTCCTTTTGTGAATGCTTCACAGGAAAGATTTCTGCTTTATTTTGGAATAGGAACCTCTATTCGAGTTCTCTGGACAAACCACACCCTTGGAAAGGGTAGTTTATAAGCATGGCCTTGCCTCCTTCCTCAGAATTATGACCTTGACTAAACACTCAAATAAGACCAAGTTAGAAATCCTTTGCCGGCTGCTCCACTGCCGCCTGTGCAGACTAAAGCTTTTACCTCCCACAGTACATACACCTTTCTGGCTGAATGCGATCACTGACCGTCAGTACAGCCCAGGCAGTGAAGATGCTTAGTTGCAGGCTGGGTGTAGCGTCCAGCAACACACCGTCCGACTTTGGCAGTAAGTGGCACCGGGGTGTTTCAATCTCATCAAGGTGGGCGTTGCCGCTGGCAGACGTCGGAAGCTGAGGATAGAGTGATCTGCGCAGACTCAACCTCCTCAAACTGCTTCCCGCGTGCGGCGTGGCGTGTGTCATCAGTCTGCATTCTTTCTGGTGGTCGGACTCGGAACGTTACGACGCGTGCGGTGCCATCTAGCTGTCACACATTGCCAAACTGTGGTAGGAAGGTGTGTCTCAGTGAGTCTTACAATTTTTTAAATACAAAGAAAAAAAACATTTTAGGTGAAAAAGGGAAGAAAGGGAAGCATGATAGGTTTTTGGTAAACAGTAGGTAAACATGAGTAGTGCGTCATGTGCTGAGGTTGCGGAAATTCTTTTCTTTTGCAGTTTTCCTGGTGTGCCTGGGTGAAAACGAACCCTTATTTACTACATCGCTGCCCGCGTATCCAGAAGACACAGGTCCTGTCATGGCCCTGTAGCCGTCTGTGCCAGTCCCTCACGTCGTGTGTCACAATGCTCTCCTCCTCCTCCTAAATGTTATCGTTCTGAGACGAATTCGGAAGGGTAGGAGCAGCCGCAGGTACTGGCCATCTAACGCCTTTTCTGGACGTTTTAATAAAACACCTTCCTGAGCGCCGCCCTGCCCGGACCCCCTCTTCCGGGGCCCCCTACCTATGCTCCCTGCACAGGGCCACCATGAGCCTAGAGCCACCCCTGAGGAGTGCTTCTGAGCGAGATCGGAATCGGGCCCTAAGCCTTTTCTCTTGACATGTTTGAGTGGCACAAATCATGCATTTATATAAATCCCCATGCTCATAATATGCAATCCAAAATTCATTAGTTTCTAAAGTGGTTGTATAAATACCAATCTCCTTCCTACATCCCAAGCAAGCAATGTAATCAATCAATTCTATCATATTATATTTATATACCCATATCTGTAGGCATTTTTCCAGCTAATAATTTACTGAATTTCGAAAATTAAATTTTTACTCAAAATCTGTTATTTGCTCTCCCTCAGTACAATTGTGACTTTTTCTCATTAGCAATAAACTAATAATAATAACACTGAACATCCTTCTAATAAACAGATCAGATATTTGCAGAGGGATGACATAATCCTTTCCATAAGTACGTTAGCATATTAATAATTCTGAAATAAACACAAATGTACTCAGCAGTGTGACAATATGTTCTGATATAGTGAGCACAGTTTGCAGTTGCTATTGGACTTCAACTGTTATTGTCAAGTTGAAAATCTAATTTCATGAACCTAAGGACTATCATTTTAAAACAAAATGTCTTTCCTTAAATATAAACATATGTATTCAAACCATGTGTTTGATGGTGTTGGTGCACATATATTGTCTTCTACAGCAAACCTAGGTGTGTTTAAAAAGAATAAATCTATGTAGTTTTTTTTGCGTTTTTAGATTTATGGTCTTCAATAACATAGAAGGTCACTTCTCAGCTACCTTAGGCAAATAGCTTGGCCCGCTGATTATGACACCTTGGGATCACAGGACAGAGAGCAGAATCCTGACAGTGTTTTGACTTCCTGGGTAAGGCAAATCATTTGCTACCCTCTGATTATTATTTGGTACCAATCTAACTTACATCGGTGCTTAATAGGTTCACAAGTGCAAGCGACCAGCAGGCATAATCACAGGTCTCTGCCTATGTTACTGATACATAGAAACTGCCCTTCCTGTGTTATGGGCCTAGATCTTCCACTCTGTTTGCAGAGTTACCACTGGTCTCACTCAAGGGGCCGAATTCACAAACTACCTTTTGTAGTAAAAGTAGTATTACAATAGTACTACTCACTAACTACAAAATACAATTCACAAACCTGCGAGTGGCGCATGTCCAACTCTCCCATTATTTTTCTATGGTGGGATCCTCAAATATGTGAGTTTACTTCCTAGTAATAAATGTAGGAAGGGGCCAAGTGGAGTTTCCTGCTTTTTTAGGGACAATGTTGTTAGCCCTGTGCCCATATTCAACTTGGAGGACCACAAACTGTATTTTTAAAGTGACTACAGCCAAAAAGGACCAAAAGCATTAGTAAGTGTAGTCCAGCTTGGACAAGAAGTAATTTCACTGCCCTACATAGCCAACCACTAGTGCTGTTATATATATATATATATCTACTGGCGGTCGCCAGTATAGTTATAGTTAGGACCCTGTTTCAATAGGAAATCCGCAACATTCTATTTGGAATAACTTTGGCGCCGGTTGACGAATCCTCGCAAAATTTTCAAAACTAATGGGGTGCTACGCTCCGCTCCTACCCTGAAAGTCTCGGGGTGATTCGTCAAGCGGGGGCTGAGAAAAAAGGGGGGTCCCAAAACGCATTTTCCCCATGCATTTTTCCATAGGACCTTTAGACACAGCTACAGCCCGAACGGCTGAACAGAATTACTTGTAATTTGGCCGAGAGGTAGTCCGCAGGTCAAGGAAGTGCCTTTTGTAGGTCTGGTGTAAATCTGTTCAGTAGTTTCTGAGAAAATAGCATTTAAATCAATATATATATCTGTAAGCGTGCTCCGTGCGCTTACGGTAAGCTTACCGTACGCGTACGGTGACGTGCGCGAGCGCGATTCTGATTGGTTGTTAGATCAAAGTAAACATTCGAATTGGTCGAAACCAGGAAGTATCGGCCGCCATTTTCTGTCTCTCGCACTGAAAAACAAAGGTTGATAACATGAAAAGGGGGCAACAAAGAGAGTTGCAGACCCCCTAGCGTTCGTCAGGGGGTTCACAAAGGACCAAAAAGTATGACAAATAAATTTAATAATTTTTTTAAAAAATCGCGGAGTGCGCGTATGGTAAGCTTACCGTACGGTAAAAAAAAAAAAAAAAAAATTAACAATCACATTTAATATATAAATCTAAGGACCCCCCAAGGGAGAAAAAAACAATTGATATTTTGTAAAAAATGGCGTGGCGTGCACGGTACGAAATGTGCAAGCGCACCGTGCGCGCAAAAATTAACAATAAATAGATAACTTAGCATTTAAAAAACCGTACAAATTCACTGAAGAAACCATAGGTTTCACACACGTTATAGTTAGGAATTAGCATTTAAAAAACCTTGCAAATTCACTTAAAAAACCATAGGTTTCACACAAGTTATAGTTAGCTGTACATTTCACTCGTAAAAAACCAATGAAATTCCACGTTATAGTTAGATCAGGTAACTATAACTTTACGCCATTCGTAGCGTGCGCGCCCACTTTACGCAGTTAGTGCCGTGCATGCACGGTGGGCACGCGGTGCGCTACGCTAACTATAACATGTGTGAAACCTATGGTTTTTTCAGTGAATTTGCAAGGTTTTTTAAATGCTAATTCCTAACTATAACGTGTGTGAAACCTATGGTTTTTTCAGTGAATTTGTACGGTTTTTTAAATGCTAAGTTACTTTACGCCATTCGTAGCGTGCGCGCCCACTTAACGCAGTTCGTTCTGTGCGCGCACGGTGCGCCCACTTTACGCAGTTAGTGCCGTGCATGCACGGTGGGCACGCGGTGCGCTACGCGCACCGCGTGCCCACATTACGCTAGATGGGCCATGTACGCACGATGCGCTTCGCGCACCGTGCACACATGGAGGACATATGATGCGCTTCATTGTGAAAGGTAATATTTTCATTTTTCATATCTGCAATATGCCATGCACAAATGGTGCCCTTCGGGCACCATTTGCACATGGGGTGGGGAGAGTATGGATAATTTTTTTTTTTAATTAATTTTTACCGTACGCGTACGGTAAGCGTAATCGGCGAAATTATCGAAAATATTAAAATTCCGTTTTTGGCCTTGGGGGATCTTTGGGGACTCCCTCAACATGGCTAGGTGCTTAGGAGCTGTCTAAACAGCCCCTTTACATGTTTTTGTCCTATGTTTTTAAATCCACACTCTGAGTGCGAGAGAGAAAATGGCGGCCGCCGCTTCCTGGTTTCGACCGATTCGAATGTTTACTAAGATCTAACAGCCAATCAGAATCGCGCTCGCGCACGTCACCGTACGCGTACGGTAAGCGCACCGTAAGCGCACCGTAAGCTGGCTCAGATATATATATTGATTTAAAGGCTATTTTCTCAGAATCTACTGAACAGATTTACAACAAACCTACAAAAGGCACTTCCTTGACCTGTAGACTACCTCTCTGCCACATTTCAAGGAACTCTGTTCAGCCGTTCGGGCTGTAGCTGTGTCTAAAGGTCCTATGGAAAAATGCATGGGAAAAACGCGTTTTGGGACCCCCCTTTTATCTCAGCCCCCGCTTGACGAATCCCCCCGAGACTTTCAGGGTAGGAGCGGAGCGTAGCGCCCCACCTATTTTGAAAATTTCGCGAGGATTCGTCGACCGGCGCCAAAGTTATTCAAAATAGAATGTTGCGGATTTCCAATGGAAACAGGGTCCTAACTATAACTACCTACTGGCGACCGCCAGTAGGTAATATATATATATATATATAATTCACTGAAAAAAACATAGGTTTCACACATGTTATAGTTAGCTGGGCATTTCACTCGTAAAAAACCAATGAAATTCCCCCGTTATAGTTAGTTAAGCTAACTATAACTCGCGCACCCGCAATCTACTGCTGATGACGTCACATATTACATCACTCATGACATGGTCAGTGACATCACTGATGACATCACTGATGACATCATGCATTGAGTATGTGTTTCTGAACAATTTTAATATGTTTAATATATATAGGGAAAGGCCTGTTGAAGAATGAGTGGGTGTACAAGTGTGTAAATGGATGATTTTCTGTGGTGTGTAACTGACTCTATAAGTGAGTCATTAAATGTATCTTACTGCAGACTAGTGACTAAACTGTGTAAATGTTTGTATGTGTCTGTATGTTGGTGTATAAGTGGCGGCATGGTTTTGTGAATACCTATATAAGTGTCTATATGAGTTATTGATTGCTTGTCTCAGTATCTGTATGGGTTCCTGAGTGTTTGTGTGGGTAGGGTGTGTGTGACTCTATGCATAGATGTGTGAGTGGGTGATTCTATGGATGCATGTTTTTAAGAGTGCATCTGTGATGGACTGTATGGTTGAGTGAGTGTATGTATGGGTGTGTTAAGGATTGAATGTATATCTTAGTGGTACATTTGTGACTAACTGCATATGTGAAAGGCAGTATATATGCGTGTAAGAGTATATAAGTGGGTAGATGTGAGAGTGTGTGATTGTGAGAGTGACTGTATGGATGAGTGTGTGCTTGTATCAATGATTCTATAAGAGCGTAAGAATGTGATACTATTTTTATGAGTAAGTGAACTTGAGTGTGTATAACCGCATAGGTGAGTAAATGGGAGTGTGATTATTTGCATGACTGAGTAGGTGTGAGAGTACCTCTATGGATGATTGGTAGTGTGTGAGTGTCTATATAGGTGTATAAATGCATATGATAGTTTTGGATGGAGTGACTGTAAGTATGAGTGACTGTACAGGTGAATGAGTGGAGGTGTATGTAGACCTAAGAGTTAATAAGTGGGTATGTAGTTATTGGTATTGCAGTATGTATGGTTTTGAGAATGGAACTCTGAAATTTTGAGTCGGTGTATTAAAGGTTATATTAGGGTGTGAGAAGAAGTGGTAATTTATCACATGGATGACGTCATCAGTGATGTCATCAGTGATGTCATTTCAGATGTCATCAGTGATGTCACTGACCATGTCATGAGTGATGTAATATGTGACGTCATCAGCAGTGCATTGCGGGAGCGCGAGTTATAGTTAGCTGAACTAACTATAATGGGGGAATTTCTAGGGTTTTGTACGAGGGAAATGTCCAGCTAACTATAACACACCTGAAACCTATGTTTTTTTCAGTGAATATATATATATATTATCTACTGGCGGTCGCCAGTAGATAGTTATAGTTAGGACCGTGTTTCCATAGGAAATCTGAAAATTCTATTTTAAATAACTTTAGCGCCGGTTGACGAATCCTCGCGAAATTTTCAAAACTAATGGGGCGCTCCGCTCAGCTCCTACCCTGCAAGTCTCGGGGTGATTCGTCAAGCGGGGGCTGGGAAAAAAGGGGGGTCCCAAAACGCGTTTGCCCCATGCATTTTCCCATAGGACCTTTAGTCGAAGGTACAGCCCGAACGGCTGAACAGAATTACTTTAAATTTGGCAAAGAGGTAGTCCTCAGGTCAGGGATGTGCCTTTTGCATATATGGTATCAATCTGTTCAGTAGTTCCTGAGAAAATTGCAGTTAAAAGTACATAAATATCTATAGGCGCGCACCAGGTCAGAGATGTGCCTTTTGCATATATGGTGTCAATCTGTTCAGTAGTTCCTGAGAAAATTGCAGTTAAAAGTACATAAATATCTATAGGCGCGCACCGTGCGCGCACGGTGCGTGCACCGTGCGCGAGCGTAATTCTGATTGGTGGTTACATGTCAGTCAACATTCGAATCGGTCGAAATCAGGAAGTGTTGTCCACCATTTTGTGTGCGACAGTGAAAAAGAAAGGTGGAGAACGTGAAAAGGGGGCACGGTACAGAGTTCCTGACCCCCTAGCTTTTGTCAGGGGGTCCCTGAAGGACCATGAAGGGTGAAAAAAACATTTTTTTTTTCTTTTAAATTGCGGGGTGCGCGCACGGTGCGCGCACGGCGGGAAAAAAATCATACAAAAAATAGAATTAAAAATCAAATTTAAGTGTTTAGATGTTAGGTGGCTCTAAAAAGAGCCGTTGTGTTAATTGAGGAACAGAGGAACAGAAAAATGCGTCATCCAGTGAGTGTGTGTTTCTGTAAATTTTAAATATGTTTAATATATATATAGGGAAAAACCTATGGAAGAATGAGTGGGTGTATAAGTGTGTGAATGGATGATTTAGTAGGTGCATGACTGACTCTATAAGTGAGTCACGACTTTGAAAAATTGCCCCGGGACTTGGCCTCCCCGGGGACTAATTGTAAACGAAGCGCGTTTTTTTTTTCATCAGCGGGATGCGCGGACCCTACGCACATCCTGCAATTTTTTAAAAAAACAAACATTTTTTTGGGGCCTTGGGGGTCCTTGTGGGACCCCCTGAGCAGGCCTAGGGGGTCAGGGTGTTTCTACCTGCCCCCTTTTCGCGTTTTGCGATTTTTTTTTGGGGCTTCTTGTGCCACGGTTCTACCGAGGCACAAGATGGCTGCCAACACTTCCTGATCTGGAGTGTTGACAGCCAATTAGCATTCAGCTCGTGCACGGCAGGGTGCATGCTAGGTGCGGGGAGGGTCCGCGGATCCTCCTCGTCCATAGATATCACTAACATTTAACTCTAATTTTCTCAGGAACTACTGAACGGATTTACACCATTTAAGCAAAAGGCACGAGTCTGAACTGAGGATTACCTCTTTGCCAAATTTGGTGTAATTCCGTTCAGCAGTTCGGGCTCTAGCTGTGACAACAGGTCCTATGGGAAATTGCATGGGGAAAACGCGTTTTGGGACCCCCCTTTTTTCTCGGCACCTGCTTGACGAATCACCGCGAAACTTTCAGGGTAGGAGCGGAGCTGGCCAAAAGTTTGGAAAATTTCGCGAAGATTCGTCAATCGGCGCCAGACTTTTTGGGAATAGAATGTTGCGGATTTCCTGTGGAAAATAGGTCCTAACTATAACTATCTACTGGCGACCACCAGTAGATCATATATATGTACATACATATATATATTCACTGAAAAAAACTAGGCCTGGGCTAAATTTCCGTTCCGCTCGCGGAAATTGCGATAATTTGACATTTTCGCGTTCCGCGGAGAGCACGAAAATGTCAAAATTTCCGCATTCCGTAGCTTAGCGATAATTTGTTTCTTGCTCGCGCTGTAAAATAATACATTCTCGCGCGCGATCACCTTACCTGAATCCCCGCGTTCGCCGACAAGTTTTCCCGATCCGGTCGCGTTCTCCACGAGATGTTGGGTTGTTGGTAGCCATTTGCGCTGTCTCACGACAGTTCGCGCCCGCAGTAATGTCATTGGTTGCGCGATCCAGTCTTTCTTCTCGCGATCATGCACCGCGAGAAGAGTGAAAACAAGATGGCCGCGCCAGCGAGGAACTGCATGGGTAAGTTGGCGTGCCGCGACCACGCAGAAAATACCGTGAACGGGCGGGAAAAAAACTTCGGCATCTTCGCGATATTTCCGCGTGTTTGCGGAGATTTTTAACATTTTTGCGATAATTTGCGAAAGTCACTTTTGCAAATTCCGCCCACCCCTAAAAAAAACATAGGTTTCAGGGGCGTTATAGTTAGCTGGACTTTTCACTCGTACAAAACCATTGAAATTCCCCCGTTATAGTTAGTTCAGCTAACTATAACTCACGCACCTGCAATGCACTGCTGATGACGTCACATATTACATCACTCATGACATGGTCAGTGACATCACTGATGACATCACTGATGACATCTCAAATGACATCACTGATGAAATCACTGATGACATCATCCAGTGAATTTGTGTTTTTCTGAAAATTAAATATGTTTTATATATGTATATCTTAAGGTCGATGGAAGAATAAATGGGTATATAAGTGTCTAAATGGATGATTTGGTTTTGAAAAATTGATTGTATAACTGACTGATTAAGTGTATCTTAGTGAATACATGGCTTAGTGAGTAATGTTTAAATATGTAAATATCTGTATCAGTCTCTCACTTTGTGTATAAGTGGCTGCATGGGTTGGTGAGTAGCTACAGGAGTGTCTATATAGGAAATTAGTTGGTTTCTTGAGTATCAGTATGAGTGTCTGTATGGTTCGGTGGGGATATTACGTAGCGCATAGGTGCATGAGTGACTGACTCACTGTTTGTATGTGTTGAAGACAGCATGTGTGCAGGACTGTATGGGTGGATGAGTGTGTATACGGGTGTGTTAGTAAGTGAATGAATGTCTCAATAGTGTCTTTATGAGTAACTAAATATGTTTTAAACTAGTATATGTGACTATTGGTGTATATAAGTGAGTATATGTGAGAGTGAGAGATTGGAAGAGTTCCTGTATCAAAAAGTATGTGTTTCTTTAAGTGATTGTTTAAAAGACTAAGTATGTGTAAGTTTCTGTAGAAGTAAGTGTGGTGGTGTGTGTATAACTGTATATGCAAGTAAATGGATGCTTGATTCTTTATTAGCATGAGTGACTATGTGTGTGAGTAACTCTATGGATGAGTGGTGTTGTGTAACTGGATGTATAGGTGTATGAGTACATATGATGAGTGAGTACATATATGAGTGATTGTATAGGACTGTTGATGAATGAGTGTATGTGTATGTGGATCTTAGAATTACTGAATAGGTTGTTGTAACTGGTATTGGTATGTCCATTGTTTTGAAAATGTTAGTTTCTATTTTTGAATGTGTGTATCAAAGGTTATATTAGGGTGAGAGGAGGTCTGCCACTCTATCACAAGGATGATGTCATCAGTGATGTCATCAGTGATGTCATTTGAGATGTCATCAGTGATGTCATGAGTGATGTCACTGACCATGTCATGAGTGATGTAATATGTGACGTCATCAGCAGTACATTGCGGGCGCGCGAGTTATAGTTAGCTGAACTAACTATAACGGGGGAATTTCAATGGTTTTGTACGAGTGAAAAGTCCAGCTAACTATAACGCCGCTGAAACCTATGGTTTTTTCAGTGAATTTCTAAGGGTTTTTAAATGGTAATTCCTAACTATAACGTGCCTGAAACCTATGTTTTTTTCAGTGAATTTCAAAGGTTTTTTAAATGCTAATTTCTAACTATGCCTACAGAGATAGGACATGTGAAGAAAGAAGAAAAAACGCACAGAAAGAAAAAAAGAAATGCAGAAAAAAGCAACAGAAGTCCTCATAGACGAAGAAAAGTGCAGAAAGAAGGATAACGTGCCGAAAGAGCAAACAGAAGAGCAGAAAGAAGCCTTGTTGCAAAATCATCCTGTACCCTCAACTTTTTCAGACGGATACTGGTGGTAACTGAGTCTGACTAACCAGTCCTAGAGTCAGTGCTATGTTAAAAGACACTCAGAATACAGTGAAAACACCTACATACACTAGGGCACACTATGCGTTGGGGTCCCCCTGTGATTAGCATGACCTCCTCTGTAAGCCCCTATTATATAATAGGGCAGGGTGATTAAAACTAACTCTTAAAATGCGCCACAGGGCGTGTTTGCACACGTCACCTCAGGCCCCGTCCCCTCCCTTCCCCACTGTGTAAACACGCCCTGTGGCCGTTTTAAGTTGGGAGACTAAGTCCCCTTGAATCCTGAGGGTTCCTAGGGTCCAACGAGCCCACTAGGTATCTCCAGTAAGCGCCACAGAGCTGCTTTGCAGAGAGGTGCAAAAAGTGGCACGGCCTGGACCACCTCTCTGCAACGCAGCTCAGTGGCGCTTACTGGAAGCACCTGGTGGGCTAGTTAGCCCCCAGGGGCCCTCAGGATTGAAGGGGAATTATTTCCCCAACTTAAAATGCGCCACAGGGTGTGTTTACACACGTCACCTCAGGCCCCGTCCCCTCCCTTCTCCAGTGTGTAAACATGCCCTGTGGCCGTTCTAAGTTGAGAGATTAAGTCCCCTTGATTCCTAAGGGTCCCTGGGGTCAAACTAGCCCACTAGTTACCTCCAGTAAGCTCCACAGAGCTGCATTGCAGAGAGGTGTAAAAGGAGCGTGGCCTCAGAACACCTGTCTGCAACGCAGCTCCCTGGCGCATACTGGAGATACCTGTTGCGCTAGTTGGCCCTCAGGGACCCTCAGTATTGAATGGGAATTAATTCCCCAACTTACAACTGGCCAGGGGGCGCATTTGCAGAGTGCTGCAAGGAGGGGGCGTGGCCCCCGGCGCGATGCCGGTCTTTTGTTTATTTTATTTTTCTGTGTGGCCCCCCTTCTTTTTCTCATTTATTGGCCCTGGGGACCCCATCTCCCAGGGCCTTCCCCCTAATTTCTTTTTTGAAAAAAAAAATTGTGGAAGGGGGCCACGTGGCCTCCCTCCCAAGGCCTTAATCGGCCCCGGGGACCCCAACCCCCGGGGCATGGCATTTTTTTTTTATTCTTTAGGAGGGGGGCTGCGTTGCCTCCCTCCTCAGGCCATTTATGGCCCCGGGGACCCCATCCCCCGGGGCCGGCCTTTGTTTTTTATTATTTAAAAAAATATATATTTATAGAAACACCTAGGACATGCTGGACAAACCGTATGTACCTATCACCATGACGATTTGCGTGATATTCATTAAAAGGCTACTATGCATACAATGAATCCACATGGAATGTATTTACACCTCTAGTGAAGCTCAGACGTGTCTGACGCCCTACGGTGCCTAATCCCGGCACCCCCGCCGGTAGGTAATCTCCAAGTAGAAACACTTGTCGTTTATTTATTCAAACATGGGTAGCTATTGACGGGTGTCGTACTTTAATCTCTGTGACCCACCCCTGTCTATCCTGGTATTAGCAAACCGCAAATGGTTAATGCGGTATGTACGAGTGCTTTATATATCGTTCTAGCTATGAATGCACTGTGTACACGTTGTTTTACGTTACTTCGCGGGTTCCATTTTGGAAGCTGTGGCCATCTTGTCATTGCCCTCACATAGGCTATGATGGAGCAAATACGGGCCTCACAGTACATGTGCTTTCCTTTGACTTCTCTGTGACCTGGGCAGCTGGCTCTGCTGCCCCAGGTCAAACTGGTCTCACGAGCTCCCCTTCCTCCGTCCACCTGTGATTAGCATCAGGGCTTGACCCATCATAAAACCTTTTCATTCTACACGAGCCCCCGGCTAATCTCTTTCACACCTGACTGTTCCTGCTTTATGACTTGTTTCTATCAACAGGAGCTGCCCGTGTTTTATTGGGGCCTATTGATATCTAATGTGGGATCTGAACCTTGCTGTGTAAATCATTGTGGGCTGGCCGAACTGGAATGTGGGATGGTCATCATGACTCTGCTCTTTCGTTTGAAATGTGCACTTGTTTATTACCGTATCATAAAACCTAGGAATGTATGCTTGAGGCAGGAAAAACTGTATTTAAGATGAAGTCCGTTTCTATGATTTTCAGCAGTCTCCTGAGAACATACACGCTGTTGTACTTCTAGGATACCTGTAATTGGTCTGCAGCCAATAAACGATCTTTGACTTCACCCAGAAGACTCTGTGTTTCTGTAGGTCTGGAACAGGGTGAACCCAGAAGTCATAGGGTGTGTGCCCCTGCACCGCTGGGACTAAAATACCCAGTACTTCAGTTTGGCGCCCAACTCGGGACGATTTCAGCGGTACCAGTCCAAGCCAGAGGTTCGTGAGGAGCTTTCGTGTGGAAATTCCGGAGGAAGGCCGCCACTTCATCGACCCCTGCATGTCGACGTGGTCCGAAAGTCTTTTCTGCGAGGTTCTCCGTGTCCCGACGGCTACGAAGGACTGCTGCCCTGATTAATCGACCTGTTTTGGACTCTTGACGAGTTTTGAGAGAGCGAAACAATCGAGAGAGTCTTCTGGTGACGCCATCGATCAGCAATATTCAGTTAAGTATAAGTGGAGCGTCTCCCATTTGTTTGGTATCCCTCGGGATCGTTTTGATTTGGAAATTTGGAGTTTGCAAACGCCAAAGCCAGAGGACTCGTGTATTCACGAGACTATCGTAATCGATAATCCTCTGACGTTTAGATCTAGACTAGTGAGCGAAGATGCCTGGTTCTAGAATACTTGGTAGAATATTTTGTTTGGGTTGTGGAAGAGATTTCCAGCTGGAGGAATCATGTCCGGTTCCTCCGGTTGGAACTCCAACTTATGAGCTCTATGTAAAACATGGCGTAGGCCCTATTGCATATAACGAAGTGTGGATCCACTACACCAGAAAAGACTGTGTTTTAAAATGGCCCCAAAATGTTTCGATACCGATATTTTAGATAATCCGGAAATTAAATTGTTTAAAAAGAAAGCCCGGCCGGCGATGTTTGATTCTTTCCGCTTGTGGCGAAAGGAAGCCAAACAGAAGGAAATTAAGCTAGCGAAAAAGAATAAAAGGGAGAGAGGTATGACAGTAATGCAAGCAGCTGTACAATTCAAAGACAATGAGGAGGAGCAGATGAATGAGCAATTGCACAGGCAGCGTAAGTTAGGGATCGACAAATGTTACCCAGCTTTACCGCACTCTAAACAGAATGAGTTAGAAGAAAAGGAGAAAGATCCCCTGATGTCGCATTTGTTGAGTTCGCCACCCCCGTATGCTCAAAATGCCATGGCGCCTCCCCAGCTTGTGAATATGCCACCTCCAGTCAATATACTGCAAGCCTTGCCGCTACCGCCAGTTGCTTTGCAGCCGGCTCCTATTCCTATAGCGCAGCCTTCTCAAGGGCCGCCAGTTGTGTTTCCAACTGCCCCCGCGCTTCCTGCGACTTTGCCTAGCATATTGACTGCCTCCCCTGATACTCTTCCTTGCACCACTCCAGTACCTGTTTCTGCATCCTCTTTTCTCCCCTCTGTTTATCCCCCTGTTTTCGCCTCAGCTTCTCCTTCAGCGCGACAGCGCTTAGCTAATGTGGTTACTACATTAATGTCTCCTCTCTTTGAGTCATCCGGTGCGACTCCTGGTTTACAGTGTAAGCAATTGCGCAGTCAATTGCCTAACCCCGATGAGAAAAAGGTAATAGATCGCATGGCGCGTAGATGGATTGTTTTCCCTTCACTGTATGATGTGGAATCAGTTGTCAACGTTTTCCATCAATGGGATGCCCCAAAACAGAGATATGTGTTTGAGAAAATGTGCGAAATTCTCTGTGAAGAATTGGAGGATAGTGGTAAAGACCCGAGCCCGCAGGAGTTGTGTAGAGTGAGGTTTGATTTTGGAACTGGTACAAAGGTAGATAAAGCAGTTGCGGTTGTATTATCCTTCAGGAATGATGATTGTCAACAGTCATTGTTTGAACAAGATGTCCTTGTGGGGAAAAAGGTAAAAGCACGCCAATATCCGATGCGTGAGGTTCCCCCAGTTTGGAGACCTGCTGAACCAAATGCTAATCCACCTGTCTTAGCACATTTTCAGCGTATTTGGGTACATGTTCCATGGAAAAGATCTGAGGTGTTAGCACTTAAGCAGACATTGCCTGATCCCCGTAAAAACCCTACCGGTTATTATAAGGAGTTGTCACAAACTGCAGAATCCTGTGTAATGAATCTGGCTGATATAGATATGCTGTTTGGGAATGTGGTTCCACAGCCTTTGTGGGGATCCATTCGTAATATGGATCATGCTGCAGAACTAGGGGACACATGGGCTAACATCATCGCTGCTGACGCTAGACAGATTGGTGGCGCGAAACCAGAGCCTTTAATAGCAGAACTCCCTGGTAGAATCATCACGTATATGAAGACAATAATGCCCGCGATGCGCGTAAATTGGGACAAGCTATCTGCATGCAAGCAGAAGAAAGATGAAACAGTGTCAGACTTCTTTACCAGGTTTGAAGAAACGTTTATTGATCACAGTGGGCAAGATATGAGTACTGAGGGTGGCCAACGGTTATTTGTGGATAAATTTCTGCAGAATTTACTTCCTGACCTGTGTAAAAAGTTAAAAGATTCAGAAAGTTCCTGGGCTGTTTCCTCTTCAGCGCAAATACTGGCTACTGCACAGTATTACGAAAACAGAGATAAAGATGAAAAAGATAGAACAGATAAGAAAACGAAGGAACTAAAGACAAAGGTCCTTTTGCAGCAGGCCTATCCGCCACGTGGAGGTCAAAATAATTATAGGCAACCCCAAGGTGTCTATCACCAACCCCAACAATTTCAGAACAATCAGCAAATGAATGGGTATTATCAACCACGTGTCCCTGTAGGTCCCAACCAATGTTCATACTGCAAAGAGGAAGGTCATTTTAAATATAGTTGACCTAAATTAATGCAGCGGAACGGTAATGCTTATGGCACAAGAGGTAGGGGTGGTCAGCAAGCTCCTAGAGGCAGAGGGCGTGGAAATGCTCCCCAGAACGCGCATCCTCTTCCGCCTCAAAATACCATCAATAGTTTTGACCAGCAAGCTAACGCGACTAGTAATACAGCTCAGTACTACAATAATGATTATTATGCAGAGGACGGCGATGCAGAAAATAATGATTACTAGGACAGCCGTAGACAGAGAGAGGGAGTTGTTTCAGTGCCAGTGGATCAGAGCGGACCGTATGTTGAGGTGACTACAGCAAATGTAACGGAGCCCTTTCTGCTAGACACTGGTGCTGCAAAGAGTTCAATTATGCATTCAAAACTCCCTGGCGCACCTTTGTCTGGCGATATAAATGTTTCAGTAGGTTTTTCTGGCGCCCCAGTTAGAAACCCGATTTCTAGTCCCATGTCACTTTCTATTGGACCTTGCGAGCTGAAAGCACCCCTGATTCTAACAACAGGTTGTGGTGAGAATTTGCTAGGGTTAGATTTGTTGAAAAGATTACATGCTACACTGTATTGTTCACCGTCAGGGGTACAACTTACATTAGGCAGGAAAGTGATTTCCCCGATGTACTTGTCTAAAAATACAATGCCACCTGAATTGTCATCCCTTCCGAATGTCCTTTGGGCTACTGGTCCCAATGATGTGGGCCTCTTGGAGATACCGCCATACGTGGTAACTTTAAAGGCTAATGTCAGACTGCCACGTATTCCCCAGTACAAGATCTCTAATGAAGGCCAGAAAGCACTGTTAGACATTGTCAGCGATTTGATTAATAAGGGTGTAATTGAAGAGACAAGAGGCAACGTTTGCAACAGCCCGATTTTACCTGTTTTAAAACAAACGGACCCTTCACAGCCACCTGTTTACAGATTTGTGATTGATCTTAGAGAGGTTAATAAGATTGTTGTGCCACAGTTTCCAGTTGTCCCTGATATAACTGCCTTGTTAACGATGATTCCAGCCTCTGCTGCATGGTTTTCAGTGATCGATTTAAAGAATGCTTTCTTTAGCATCCCAATTGCAGAAGAGAGCAGAGACATTTTTGGCTTTAGTCTGGGAGGCCGAAGCTTCCGCTTCAAACGCGCTCCCCAGGGCTACTGTGAGAGTCCATCCATATACAGTCAAGCTTTGAAAGCGCAGCTTGATGCACTTGTTTTACCTAGTGGCGCTATTCTGATTCAGTACGTGGACGATTTACTAATCGCCGCGGATACTGAAAAGATCTGCAAAGAAGCCACATTGTCATTGTTGCGCCATTTATCTGCTTTCCATCAGAAAGTGTCTCTCTCCAAGCTGCAATATTGTCGACAAGAAGTGACCTACTTAGGTCATCTCTTATCGAAGGAGGGAAGGAAACTGACCCCAGAAAGAATTCAAGCCATTGCGCAGTTGAGTGTGCCAAGAACACAGAGAGAAGTGCGTGCTTTCTTGGGCATTACCTCATACTGTAGGCACTGGATCCCAAATTTTTCCTTGTTGGCAAAACCTTTGTTAGCCTTAACATGCAAAGACACACCGAATTCTATCCCATGGTCGGAAGAGTGCCAGAAAAGTTTTGTGGAATTGCGCAATGCATTGTGTTCAGCACCTGTGTTGGGTACTCCTGACTACAGCAAGCCTTTTACATTGTATGTTCACGAGAAAGATGGTTGCGCATTATCAGTGTTAACACAGCCTTTTGGTGACAGGCCGCGCCCATGCGCATATTTTTCATCAACCTTGGACCCTGTAGCGAGGGCATTGCCAAGCTGTCTGAGAGCGACAGCTGCTGCAGCTATGTCTATCCGACAATCTGCTGGTTTGGTGATGGACAACACATTGATCGTTATGGTTCCACATGCTGTAGACACATTATTAAATAGGACCAAGACACAACACTTGACTAGTGCGCGATTATCAGGTTATGAGCTCACACTGTTAGCAAATCACATACACATAAAGAGATGCAACACGCTGAATCCAGCTACGTTATTGCCAATTCCAGCAGACCTAGATGAGAATGAGCAACATGACTGTCTGTTCAGAACAGAAGAAGAGACGAAAGGGAGAGTAGATCTAAAAGATACTCCCCTGACTGAGTGTGATGGTACTTTATGGGTGGATGGTTCGTGTTTCAAGCTCCCTAATGGTGATACGACTGCTGCATATGCTATCACGACGTTACACACGGTCGTGGAAACTGCACGAGTGCCACATAATTCGGCCCAAGCAGCAGAATTAATCGCCCTCACGAGAGCGTGCGTGTTGTCTGAAGGAATGAGAGTGAATATATACACAGATAGCCAGTACGCCTTTGGCGTGGCTCACAATTTTGGACGACTGTGGAAAGAACGTGGGTTCCTGACGTCGCATGGAGCTAAAATTCAGAATGGCAAGTTGGTGAATGATCTCCTTGAATCACTGACCCTACCATTACAAGTTGAGATTATGAAATGCAGTGCGCACAGGAAAATCACAGATGATGTTGGACGTGGGAATGCGTTTGCTGATGAGATCGCGAAAGAAACAGCACAGAATGTAAAGACTAGAATGTATGTTGCAGGCCCCGCAAGATGGGTTGATGATGTTGGGATGTGTGAAAACACAATAGAGAGTGTGAAGTCGCTTCAAGCTGAAGCTACAGAGAAAGAATTAAGCAAGTGGAGAGAAAGTGTGGGTAAGTTAGATGAGAATGGTTGTTGGATTGATCTGACAGAACATAGGCGATGGTTGTTGCCCGATGCATATGTGCTTCCAGTAGTTACAATGGCACATGGGATGGCACATATCAGTACGAAAGGAATTTGTAAGTTGTTGGCTCCAGTATGGCAGAATGCTGGGATTCCCAAGTGTGCAGAGAATGTGGTCAAGAATTGCATGGTATGCTTGAAATACAACCCTGGTAGGGGAACCCCAACTCCAGCTGGTCATTTTGCACCCCCATAATACCCATTTGAAGTTTTGCAGCTGGACTTTATCCACATGGAAAGGTGCAACAACCTGAAATATGTACTGGTGGTTGTTTGTGCTTTCTCGAAGTGGATAGAGGCTTATCCTCTGAAAGATAACACTGCCCTGTCCACAGCCAAAGCTCTTGTGAAGGAGTTTTTTCCCAGGTTTGGAATGCCAAGAATGGTGTGGTGTGATAATGGAAGTGAGTTCGTGGGTAAAGTGATGAAGAATGTATGTGAAGGTTTAGGCATAAAGCAAAAGTTCCACGCCGCAAATCACCCCCAATCAGCTGAATTAGTAGAACGCTACAATGGAGCCTTAAAACTTAAGCTGGCCAAAATCCAGGCAAGCACCGGTCTTAAATGGCCTGACGCTCTGCCTTTAGCACTCCTGTCCACCAAAATGACCATACACTCACGAGTGGGACTTAGTCCCTATGAGGTCGTCTTTGGCCGCCCGGCTAATGTATGGGGCGTGCCAAGACCGGCGAAATTCAGTGAGATCGAGCATCCAGTACTACTCGATTACTTGTATGATTTGACTGTTAAACTGCGTGTTTTACATCAACAGGTGCATGATACTCTTCCTCAAGCTTCTGAAACTCCTGGACACCCTATCAACCCTGGCTCGTGGGTGCTGATTAGAAACTTCCAGCGCAAGAGCAACGACGAGCCTCGCTGGATCGGCCCTCACCTTGTACTTTTATCAACAAGATCAGCGGTGCGAGTAAAGGGGAAGAAACACTGGATCCATGGCACCCACTGCAAGGTAGTCCCCTTGCCTCTGCCATACGACCAGTGGGTCCAGGAGGGTATCGCCGACTCTGAGACAGACACTGTACCTCGTTTTGTATCATTCAGTGATGCACGCATAAAAGGCACAGTTTCAGACCAAGAGAGTGACAATATTCTGCAAGAGGCTGTGCCACTGTCAAATCGATGGGACACCACAGAGCCTGAACTTTTGTTCCAAGACCAAACAGCACCTGGCCGTTTCCGCTATAATTTTGAGACCAAGGCCTATGGACAAATAAAGATTTCCTTACTATTTCCTTTTCGACATTTTAGCTCTCCCATCCGAAGGACTTTCTTGATTTTTGTTTTTCGAACCACCATCCGGGTTCCGCCGCAGGGTCGCGGTGCCAAGACTTTGGGGTACAGGTCGAAGACGTTAGGTCAACGGTTCTGGTTGGTCTAGGGCGTTTCCCTGGACTGACAGGCGTACTCCTCAGCAGAAGAAACTCATCCGCCGCGAGCGGCCCGATTAGAGGATGGAGTTTTTTAAGATGGAGAGACCCGTTGAGGAAATGAACTTTAAAGCAAGGATGTGTAGAATTGTAAAAAGTAAATGTTTTGTATTTCTGTGCCTATTTACACTGTGTAGTATAATAATGTTCATCGTAGGATTTGTGTTTTTCTCCTCTCAAAAGACCATTGCACCCACTGTACAGCCTATACCTCTTTCTACTGCCTCCTCTCACTCTTTTCACCCTCTGCCTGAACATGAACAAACCAGACGATCAGAATTTGTAAATAACTCGTTTATTCAGCTCTTGCACCAACACCAACTAGTAATGAATACAACCAATTGCTGGGTCTGTGGGTTAATGCCACATACCATTAACAAGGGTATTCCCTATTTGGTGCTGCCCTTTAGTTACAATGGATCGTCATGGGCATTCCAGACCATGTTCCTCTACGCTCTAGATGCCTACTCCCCGCGACAACCGCGTTCCATCAGACCTGGTACAAATAATAAAGCCTTAGTGAGAGGAATTGCCGATATGAGTAGGGATATTGATGCATACTCATCCATTCCCAAAGAAGAGCTGAGAGCTTATGTAGGGTGGAACGCGACGGGGTATAGTATTAGTCTGGGTGAAAGACAGCGAAAAATCTCATCTCCAATCTGGGTCGTACCCCACATAGGTCGGTTCTGCTTACAGGGTAATGGTCAGAATCCTAGAGCCCAACTGGGAAGAAGTGACTGTACTGAAACGTACACTTTCCCGTCACAGTTTTCCCCTGCGTTTTTGGCTGCCAAGGGTACATATTTCATCTGCAATGACCGGGCATACACATGGTTGCCCCCTGATTTCTCGGGCACATGTTATATTGCGAACTTGCTACCGCCAATATTTACTGCTGCCGCTGACTATCACAAGACCAGAGTTGTGAGGGGCGTGATTAGTAAGGAGGATACTGCCGGTCAGGAAGCAGGAGACTTCTTCTTGGGTTTCCTGCCGTTTTGGGGACCTATGGTAAATAGTAGGAACCTGAGACAACTGACTCGTGTGGTTGAATCCACTGTCAATGTAATGGCTGGTGCCCTTGGTAATCTGACCGCTGAGCTCCAAGCGGATCGCCTTATGACTTTGCAGAACCGCATGGTTCTAGATGTTATTCTTGCAGACCGCGGTGGGGTATGTAAGGTTATCCAATCCAGTTGTTGCATTTTCATACCAGATAACGCTCCAACAGTCTATCAAGCCATCTCCAAACTCCATAAAATATCTGAAACCATACACGTGGATAAGGGAGACTGGTCACTGGTGGGGTGGTTCTGGGAACTGATATCTGCCTGGGGTTGGAAAGTTCTAATGGTCATTGGAATGATCTTAGCCATTCTTTTCCTGTTCTGTCTGTGCATACAGTGTGCTCCTGCGATATGTGGCCTCTGTGCTACCTTATGTGTAAGGAAACCTGTATCGAGGGACGAGCTAGGTAATAGGATGATGCTACAGCAACATCTCCATGACTTTGTGAACATTGACCTAGACTCTGATTGAGATGAGTATAGTGATTGCCTATGTAAGGGCAAAAGGAGGGTCTGTCGTACTTTAATCTCTGTGACCGCGTAGGGGACAGGGCCCCACCCCTGTCTATCCTGGTATTAGCAAACCGCAAATGGTTAATGCGGTATGTACGAGTGCTTTATATATCGTTCTAGCTATGAATGCACTGTGTACACGTTGTTTTACGTTACTTCGCGGGTTCCATTTTGGAAGCTGTGGCCATCTTGTCATTGCCCTCACATAGGCTATGATGGAGCAAATACGGGCCTCACAGTACATGTGCTTTCCTTTGACTTCTCTGTGACCTGGGCAGCTGGCTCTGCTGCCCCAGGTCAAACTGGTCTCACGAGCTCCCCTTCCTCCGTCCACCTGTGATTAGCATCAGGGCTTGACCCATCATAAAACCTTTTCATTCTACACGAGCCCCCGGCTAATCTCTTTCACACCTTACTGTTCCTGCTTTATGACTTGTTTCTATCAACAGGAGCTGCCTGTGTTTTATTGGGGCCTATTGATATCTAATGTGGGATCTGAACCTTGCTGTGTAAATCATTGTGGGCTGGCCGAACTGGAATGTGGGATGGTCATCATGACTCTGCTCTTTCGTTTGAAATGTACACTTGTTTATTACCGTATCATAAAACCTAGGAATGTATGCTTGAGGCAGGAAAAACTGTATTTAAGATGAAGTCCGTTTCTATGATTTTCAGCAGTCTCCTGAGAACATACACGCTGTTGTACTTCTAGGATACCTGTAATTGGTCTGCAGCCAATAAACGATCTTTGACTTCATCCAGAAGACTCTGTGTTTCTGTAGGTCTGGAACAGGGTGAACCCAGAAGTCATAGGGTGTGTGCCCCTGCACCGCTGGGACTAAAATACCCAGTACTTCACGGGCACATTTAATACAAACGCACACCAAGCCATTCAAAGGGGATTTGACAAAAATTCGACAAAAACTATGCAAGAAACCCCCCTCACGGTTAATAAAACACACATCCACCGCCGGATGTGTAATTTTAATTTCTGGAAAGGAGACGAACCTCACTTGAGAGTCACAGCACCCTCCTGGCTGAGCCCAATGCTGTGTTACACCCACCAGTGCCCGCCGAGTGCCACACACCTCTGTGTTGTATTCCATCAGCTAGTGCGTATGCTATGACACTCTCTAGCCCATGTGCACTGTAACACCACCCCGTGAATATGTCATGCCACACCTGCCTTCGCACAGGTTATATTGCCCCATCTAACGTGCCTTCCTCGATGCCTATGTTATAACGCACAGCGCTATGCCATACATATTACAATCTGGGATCCATATCTTTGTGACAGTGCACATGCAACATTACACTCCCCAGCACATATTTTATATTACAACTTTAGAGACTAGTTAGGTTACACAACACTGCCCTGTGCATATTACACTCCAAGACACATATCGCATAGCACGGGTTAGTGCCTGTGCTTTCTCGCACTCTCCAATGAATCTGTCATTGCGCACACTGTATTGCATATTATATTTCACGCCCGGTTCATCTTCTATCACACTTTTTGGTGCATAGTTTATACCATACACTATATCTAGGTTTTATTTTCAATCGTGCTCTCAGGACTATGTTCTATATACACTGCGTTCACCTACCCTTTTCACGGGCATTATATTTTGCGATGGGGGGTGGAGGGTCAGGGGGTGTTTCTGAGCCCAGAGTCACAGTCAGAAACGTCCTCTTCTTCCTGAATAAAAGTGAGATTATGCTGCATACTTGTTCATATTTTAAGTAGTTCGCACAGACACAAATTTTAAAAATCAATAAAGTTCCTAATACCCACCTTCTCTGAACAGTTAGCTTGCTAGTACCCCATCCACCTCCTCCCTATCCTCTGTTGTCTGAATCCATGGACTAGCCTCCTCCCTCCTGACATGCATGGTCTGATGTGCTGCCACTGCCCTCCATTTAGCATGATGTACCAGTCCACTCCTCCTGCCCTCCATTGCCCAATTCTATGCCCCATCATTGACCTCCTGCTTAGCCTCTGTGCTTAGCTTGCAGCCCCTATTCTCCTTTCCCCTGCCCTCCGATGTCTTTGTGCATGCCCCTGCCCCATCCTTTTTGCCCACCATGGTCCATGGACCTGCCACTCCTATCTACTCTGAGTGTTGTGTTGAGCTGCCACTCCCCTCCCACCTGCCTAGCATTGTCAGATGACTGTAAACTGTCCCTGCCACCTCCACCCTGCCTGTCCACATGCCATGCCCCTATCCCCTTCCTCCTGTCCTCCATGGTCCATTTTACTGCCACACCCTTCTGCCCTCCCTGGTCTGTTGTGCTGCAACTGCTCCTCCTGCCTGCCCCGCGTGGTCTGGTGTGAGGCCCCTTCCCCTGAACTCTCTTGTCTGTGCCCAGGTCCTGACCCTCCCTTCTATCCTCCATGGTCCTTTGTGCATGCCCCTGCACCCTCCTTCTTGCCCATCATAGCCATTGTGCTGCCACTAAGCATCCCGCTTTCCATGCATGGTTTTCTGTGCTGCCATGGCCCCTCCCACCTTCCTTGTGTGGTCAGCAAGCTGCCCCTGACCCCCTCCCACCTTCCCTCCATGGTCTGTGTGTATGCCATCATAGTCTCACTGTTGCTCTCCATGGTGTGTCTTGTTTCTTGTGCCCATCCTGCCTGACCTCCATGGTTATCTTGCTGCTCCTACCCTGCCCCCTGGTCCCCAACCCTCTGTTTCCATGTGCAGACCCCTATTCCCTCCCTCCTGGCTTGTCTGTTCCATTGTAATGCCCCTGATCCATCCCTCCTGCCCTTTATGGTCTGTTATGCTGCAGCTTTCTCTCCTGTCTGTCCATTATGGTCAGCTAGCTACCATTGCCTCTTTCCCTTCTGTTCTCTGTTGTCCATGTGCATGGTCCTTTCCCCTCCCTATTGCTTTCTATGGATTGTTGTGCTGCACTCCCGTCCCACATGCCCTGTGTGGTGTTTTGTGCTGCTGCAAACCCTGATGCCTGCCCTGTAGGGTCAGTTTGGTGCACATTTCCATGTCCCTCCTGTCCTCTGTTATCCGAGTCCATATACCTATCCCAATTCCTCCTGCCTTCCATAATCCAGGAATATTTTGAAAAAAAACTGGGGTATTGATTTTCCCCTTTGTGTTACATTGAAAAAGAGGAGATTGTAGACAGGAGACAGATCAAATAAAGCCCATTTGAGCATAAAAACATTGGACGTTTCCTGGCTGAATCGGGTCTGTTGGGATGTATGGTTGTACTACCACTGCCTCTTCCTTCTGCCCACAATGGTCTATTATATTGCCACAGCCTTTTTTGCCAGTCCTGTATTGTTGGTTTGTTGCCCCTGTCCCCCTTTCCACTGCCCTCCATAGTCTGTTGTGCTGCCACTGCCCTTCCTTCCTGCCCAGTGTTGTCAAATTGTTGCCTCTGCACCCTCCTACCTGCCTTCAATTTTCAGAGTCCGTGCCCCTGGCCTCTGCCTCTCAACAGTATCCTAATGAACAACTAGATTGCTATGAAATTACATATATGAGAGGGTCTTATTTGCATCAAAATTATGGTTAATGCTATAAAAAACTAAAAGGAGGACATATTTTCTGAGTTTTCAAATAGCGACAAAGCACTTTTAAATTATTTGTTATCTTTATGTTTTTTATCCAGTTGACCACTTGATTAAATGTTGCACTTAGGGGAGAGGATGTGGTGTTACTTCCAGAGCTGCAGACTTTGCAACTGGGGAACCATGTTGGAGTTTCTGCTTCAGCTCAACATTCTGTGATTCTGGTCAAATCACTTAATCTCCCCATGTCTACAACCAAAATGAATTTGATCTTGTGTGATGTAATCAGTGCTCATGTAAATCACTCCAATACCTGACAAGTCTGCACTATATAAAACTGAAAAAACACAAAAGATAAGTGTTTTGCACACTTCTGTCATTGGGCTACATGTGGGCTACATCTAGGTGATACTTGTGCTGCATTTGGGCTCTTTTGTCTCTGGTGGCCTTCTTGGGAGATTGATTTGTTATGAAGTTTCCTAATTTCCTCATTTACTCCTCTGTAGGAAATGCTTTCAGTTTTTTACTTTGATTCCATCAAGAAGGTATTCAGATATGTCACACATTTGCCATACATTCTGAATGTTATCACTCTAGTTGCTCATTAGATCACTGTAGTAAAGTTACTGCTCACCACGGAATTCTGCTGCTGGTAATCAAAGTGCATGTTTCACTCTGCATGACAGAATTTTTAATGAAATATAAGAGGATTTGAGAAGTCACTCAAAATGTGCCCTAATTTTTCTTTCTGCAGCACTAATCATAAATTCTATGGCAAAATGAACCCCCTCATTTTGTTCCTTTGCAAATTAAATGTTTTAAGAGTTACCACTTTATTCCAATCAAGATGGCTTCAGGTGTGCAATACGTTTGTCATAAGTAGGACTGTTAGCGCTCTAGTTGTTCTTTAGAACACTCTGGGAAGCTGCAGCAGAACACAAAGGAATCAACTGACAGTCTCTGCCCTTGTTTTGATGTACATGTTTTACTGAGAATGTCAGACTTCATTCTCACATGACTGAGAAAGATAATGTGAATTTACAGAAAATATGCTCTCAGTTTAGCTTATAGATCACCTTCCAAACCTCTTTGGGAAAAGCATGAGAAAATAGTTTTCTCTCAAACATGATTCATGGTATCACAGCAGAAGGCTTTTTCACATGGTAAAATCACCTTAGAACACACCACAATTCCTAAAATGAGTATGGTACCATCAACAAATGATTTATAATGTAACTAAAGTCTTAAAACTTTCTATTAACTGCAGTGCTTTTTAATAAGGTGCTATCATGTATATTGGTCCCAAGATGGCTGCCAACACTTCTTGGATGAAGTGCTGACAGCCAATCAGATCTCACGATGAGATGTGTGGTTAGGCTCTGCCCAGATATATATGTGATTTTGATTTTGATTTTCTCAGGAACTACTGAACGAATTTACACCATTTAAGCAAAAGGCATGACTCTGAAGCAAGGTCTACCTTTCTGCCAAAGTTGGTGTAATTCCGTTCATCAGTTCGGGCTGTAGATGCGGCTAAAGGTCCTATGGGAAATTGCATGGGGAAAATACGTTTTGGGCCTCCCTTTTTTCTCAGCCCCCGCTACACGAATCATCCCGAGACTTTCAGGATAGAAGCGGACAGGAGCTGGCCAAAAGTTTTGAACATTTCGCGAAGATTCATCAAAGGGCGCCAAAGTTATTCCAAATAGAATGCTGTGGATTTCCTATGGAAAATAGGTCCTAACTATAACTACCTACTGGCGACCGCTAGTAGGTAATATATATATATATATATACATATATATATATATATATATATATATATATATATATATATATATATATTAAACCAGTCCTGAATTCAATGCGCATACAAATCCAGGCGCTGACTCCGTGGGATAGTAAATCAAGGATATACTTTATTTCACGAGGATGCCAAATATATATATATATACTCACATCCAAAGATTGTGCGAGTTACCCATGCACCCATGATATAGGCGATCGGCATACACTGCCAAAACGAAAACCTTTGAATGTGAAGAACCTATTAAAAAGCTGGAAATCAATCACTGTTAGTCTGAATTGGGTCAAATAACAGGACTGTTTAAATATATTGATAGATATAAGTGGTGTATCAAGTTCAGGATGACGATTACGATAAACTCAGTACAACCAAGTATATTGCACAGTGTGCATGTAAGGTCTCTGTTACCATGTGGAAAACAATCCTATATGCTGTAATGGACAGAAAGTGCTATCTGCACATGCAACCGTGTCAAACTGATGAGCCAAAAAATCAACTATGTCCCTTGAGTTGTCTGAGCTAGCCTCTGTTTGTCAAATGTGTCTCAGTCTGTAGAAGGATCCATAGAAGGATAGTCAAATTGTCAACAAAACTTTATTAGTCTATTAGTTGTCATAATAGTTCCCTCCACCATGGTCTGACATACTGACTGGTGCTGTGAGATTAGTGTTGTTTTTGTGGTGTGTTCTCTGCTCTGACCTGTTCTGGCATATATTGAAAATGGTATTCTACTGCCTACTAAGCCTGGGCGGTGAACTACGCTCCGTTGGCGGAATTTGCGCGGTTTCGGTAACTTCGCGGTTCGCGTAGAGCACAAAGTTCCCGAATACTACGCATTCTACAGCATAGCGCAGTTGTTTTTCTTCCTCGCGCGCTCAATATGCATTTTCGCGTGCGCGGTAACGACTTACCGTGATTCTGCATTCGCTGACTCGCTTTTCTATCCGTTCGCGTTCGCCACGAGGTTTGGAATCCGGCCGCATGATCCCGCGAGACTGTGCGAACGCAAACACGTCATTCGGATGCGCTATTTTCCTTCCGGCGGCAGTGTTGGTAAGATTGCGTTCCCGAACACGCAGAAACTACAAACTACAATCTGGCAAAGAATATCTCTCGAGCATCATAAAACCTTCTAGAAAATTATCATTTTGCTCAGAAAAACTCCTCAGATTGTGATTTGGCTGTAGTCTTTTGTGCAAGGAGTCCTTTTTTTTTTACTCTTTTTTTCAAGAGGAAGGAAGCGCCCCTGAGTCTCCAACTTCCTGTTCCTGTTCCTGTCCAGCAGATTCCTCTCAGTGCTTTGTCCATGTGCTGTTCACTTTCATTTGGATTTGGAGCTGGAAGTATCACTTTTTGTGTCTGTTTGCTGCATCATAT
Source organism: Triturus cristatus (assembly GCF_964204655.1). NCBI lineage: Eukaryota > Metazoa > Chordata > Amphibia > Caudata > Salamandridae > Triturus > Triturus cristatus. The sequence continues at coordinate 795,512,100 of NC_140587.1, read as the reverse complement.
CATTGGATTGGATGTATTTGAGGACTTTTGGATTTGAGATTTCATTTTACAAGTAAGTTGGAGAATTGGTGTACAAGTTTGTTTGATTGGGGCTTGTTTGTACCTACAGTTTTCTGGGATTTTCATCGTTTTTAAAAAATTATTGTTGTGGGTGGCCTGTACTTTCAGTAGGGGCCTCTTTGTTTTTCTTTGAAATTTCAGCCAGTAGGCCCAGAGGTACCCATGGGTCCATGTTTCTGTGGTGTCTGTTGAATTTAAACATCATGTAGGGCATGGATGGCATAGGATTGAATTGCTAAATGTGGTTGTGGTGTATTTCACTGTTTGGGTGTGTGTTAAATACCTTTGTTGGATGTGTGTGTGTGTGCTTGATGTGTAACTTTACAATCCTTTCGTAGCCCTGCTGATTTTTGTTTTTGCATTTTTGTGTTAAAGCTGTGTTGTTTAGCAGGCCTCCTTTGTCTGGTCATATATAGGCCTGCTTCAGTTCATTGTTTTCCATGGCCTATTGTGACTGTGAGTTACCATGTGGCTTGGGGCCATTTTGTGGTGGTAGTTTAGTAGTGTGCTTCTATATCCATATAGGTCTGCATGTCTTTTCTTTGTTCCCCTTGGCTTATGCTTGTTGTTGTGGCCTGGCCGTGTATGTGGTGGCCATTTTGTGAAGACAGGCAGTATGCTTTTGGCATAGGCTTGCATTGTCTGTCTTCCATTTCTTTTTGTTGTGGGTGGCTAGCGGCCATTTTGTGGAGCCATCCAGGCAGTGTGCTTGCTTTTGCCATAGGCTTCAGTTCCAAGTTTGTGGCCTAGTTTGCCAGTAGGCCCAGAGGTAGTCATCATCAAATCATGGGTGCATAAAAACAGTTTCTGTGTTGTCTGTTGAATTTTAACATCATGGATGGCATTGGATTGAATTGCAAAATGTGGTTTTTGTAGTGGAATTTCAGTTTTTGGGTGTGTGTTAATTAAATAGTGCTTTTCAGCCAGAAGGTAACCCTAGGTGTTCAGCTCGTGTTGTTTTGGCAACTCTGCACAGCGCGACAACGCGGACTTACAGTTTTTGTCTTCTTTGCGCGCTCAATATGCGTGTTCGCGCACGCAATAACGACTTTTTGTACAGTTCGCGATGCCGAACACGCAGATTTTGCAATTTGGCAAACAATATCTCGCGAGCAACATAACACCTTCTCGAAAATGATGATTTTCTTCATTTTGCTAAAAAAACTCCTCAGGTTGTCATTTGGCTGTATTTTTTGGAGCATGGAGTCATTTTTATTTATTTTTTACAATTTTTTAAAAGAGGGAGGGAGTTCCCCAGAGACTCCAACTTCCTGTTCCTGTCCTTTGTATTCACTTTCTTGTTATTGTGGTGGGTGGCCTGACCATGTGGGGTGCAGCCATTTTGTGAAGCCAGGCATTGTGCTTTTGCCATAGGCCTGCATTGTATTTCTTTTCTTGTTTTTGTGAGTGGCCTGGCCATGTGGTGGCGGCCATTTTGTGGGACCAGCCACTGTGCTTTTGCCATAGGCCTCCAAGCTTGTGGCCTAGTCTTCCAGTAGGCCCAGCGGAACTACTCATCAATCATCATGGGTGCATGAAAGTTAAACAACTGCTTTTGTGTTGTCTGTTGAATTTTAACATCATGTATGGCATGGGTGGCTTTGGATTGAGTTGCAAAATGTGTTTTTTTTTTCTGGGGATATAAATTTCACTTTTTGGGTGTGTTAAATAAATGCCTTTTTTTGTATATGTCATCCCTGATGCTGCATCCATCCCATGTGATGCACAAATTTAAAGCAAACAGGCTCCACTACATTTATGTTTTTGTTCTTTGCTATTCTTATTCTTCCTGAGTGTACACAGTACAGTACCCCAGGAAAGCCCTGGCCTTGTTGTCAAAGTCTCATAAATGGCTACACTGTTGTTGTTCACTGACTTACTAAAATTTAATAATTATGACCACTCACCACACACAAAGAAGTTATATATTATGTTAGTTTGATTGTACTATCTTTTGACTGATGTTCTTCTGGCTTTTTTGCTTTTAGGTGCACAAAAGACTGAGGAGGAGGTGTGTCATCATCGCCCGTTGTGGTGCCAGACAGACGTCCTGCTGCTGTACACATCGTGACATGTGAGTGACCTGACCAGCCATCTCTGCAACTTGTGTAACTGAGTGCTGCTGACATCTGCAGAAGATGCCCCCAAAGAAAGCAGGTAGCAGGTCCTCCAGTACCAATAAATTTGCTTTTGAGAAGAAGGAACAGAAGAAGAAGGAAGTGTCACTTAAGTCTGGTGGGCCGCCCAAAACCTTTTTTGAGACACAAAAAATTACGCCTCCAGCAGCGGTGTCCGGGGGCCAAGCTGGGGGCAGCACCTCCTCATCAGTGGGCCCAACCCACCAACCCAGGCCCAAGCAGATGAGTGTGGAAGAGGTAGCCAGCCTAATGGTGGAAAGCAGTGAGGCTGAGCCTGACCTAAACTTATCGCTATCTCAAAGTAGTACACAATCAACGCAGGAGGGAACACAGGAGATAAGTGGTCAACAACAACAGCCGCAACAACCGCCCGCAATAGTAGTTGTTGTTCCTCCCGAAGTAGGGGCAGTTCAGGAAATTGAGCCTCATGCAGAGGAAAAAGAGGAAGCCACTCATTCAGAAGTTCCATTCCAAATCCCCAGCAAGGAAAAGGAGGGTTAGTCCATTAAGTTCTTCGCCAAGCCCCCCTTCTGATGATCTAGATGCCACTTGGAAGCCACAAACTGAGTCTGAGAGGGAGACACGTCCCAAGACCAGGCTAGGGAAAAGGAAGGTTTCAGAAAGCCTTACACTTGTGGAGGTTGATGTAGAACAGCAGGATGATGATGATGATGAGCCAGTCATCACGAACATCACTCCCGGCCCGAGGAGATGGAGACCAACATTATTGCCCTATCCAAAATGACTGCGAGGGATGTAGCACACATACCTCCAACACAGGTAACACCAACACGACCTCCAGCTTCCACATTTACATTATCAAAGTGCCGGCAGCGTCCTACATCCAGCACAAGCACCACCTCAGCAGAAGTAGGTAGTGAAATTCAATGCACACCCTCCAGTTCATCCGGCATTGGCACATCCAGCAGGAGACAAAAGTTAAGCTCCCCAGTGTGGGACTTCTTTACGGTTAGCGAAAATGAGGAGAACATTGCTATATGCTCCATTTGTCATACCTCTGTTAGTCGGTGTAAGCTTGGTACAAACTATGGTACCGGAGGCCAAATGACCCATGTGAAAAAACACCACGCAATCAACTGGGAGGACCACCTTTGTTGCATAAAAACTGGAACCATTGCTGTTGGTGGGGATAAACGAGTAGAAGGTCCGCTCACGGTGGAACAGGAAGAAGAAGAGGGAGACATTCTCTCTGGTAGTGATACACAAAGTAGCCCTGTCCCCAGCACTGCAGTGGTACCGCTCACATCCTCAGCAACATCTCAGTGGCACAAGAGTAAGAGTCAGCCTGAGACACCAAGGAGTACTGCAATGAAAAAAAGTGTGATGTTGAGCCTAACAGAAAGGAATACCACGCAGCCTACCATTCTTAGCATGTTTACTAGACCGGAGGGGCAGTACGAAAGCAACCACCCAATAGCACGTTTGTACAATGCAAAGCTGGCTAAAATGTTAGCACTGGACCTTCTCAATTTTTCTTTCGTTGAAGAGTTGGGTTTTCTGGAATTTGTGACAACCATCTGCCCAAAATGGAAGGTTCCCAGCCGCTACTATTTCACCAGAGTTGCTGTTCCAGCACTACATTACAACATGCTGGAATTGCTTGGAAAAGCCTTAAAACAGAGTGCTGTTCAGAGTATCCACTTGGCAACAGACATGTGGACCAGTTCCCAAGCCACTGATTACATGTGCATCACTGCACACTGGATCTCTTTTTCGGGTGTTAGAGATAAGATATCTGCAGGTGTTGACACTGCTGAGATTTTTAATGACACTCGCAAACATGCAACTGTAGCCATGTTTGCTATGGAGAAATCTCATACTGCTGCAAACATTTTGGATGAGTTTACCAGCAAGGTCTTTGAGTGGCTGCGACCAAGAGGGGTTAACATTGGTTTTGTTGCCACGGACAATGGCAGTAATGTACTTAGGGCCATGAGAGATGGTGGCTATTTCAGGGTCCCGTGTTTGGCACACTGCATTAACATTGTTGTTCAAGACTTTCTGAAAAATGAAAGCAAAGTCAACAACTTACTGACCACCTGCAGAAGTATATGCACACATTTCAACCATTCCTTTAAAGCCCAGAAGCAGTTGAGGGTCATTCAACGTGAGCATAAAATGCCAGGCAAAGCACTCATCCAGGAGGTGCCAACACGTTGGAACTCAACTTATTACATGCTTGATCGTCTGTTTGAGCAGTACATACCACTCAATGTGTTAGACCTGGCACATTGGCGTGAGTCTCCCTTCCATTTTTTTCTGTGCCTCATGTATTTTTTTGCTGGTGTTAGTTGCTCAGGGCACTGTGCCACTGCTGTCAAGTGCCACAGTGCAAGTGCTCCCTTTTGTAAATTAATGTATGATTTGTGATTCCATGATTGGTTGGTTTGATTTACCTGTCAGACCCTAGTACAGTGCACCAGGAATGCCCAGGGCTTGTAATCCAAATACTGCTGGTGGGCTTGCAGCACTGGTTGTGCCACCCACAGAAGCAGCCTGTAAACATGTGTCTAAGGTCTGCCATTGCAGAGCCTGCGTGCAGTCTGGTACTGTCATGCTGACTGGGAAAGTGCACCCACTTGCCAGTCCCTAAACGTTCCCTTTTCTTCATATCAGACACCCCTATGGTAGGCCCAAGGGCAGGGTGCATTGTAAGGATAAGGTAGGACATGCCCTGGTGTGTGTGGCATGTTCTAATAGTGAATTACAGCCATTTTCGTTTTCACTATTGCAAGGCTACCTGTTCTCCCTAGGCCAGAATGGGCAGTTTGGTTATTACATCTTATAATCTTAACTGACTCAGAGAACATGGTAGAAATTCAAATTTAGTATGCCTGAACTCAGGATGATAAAATACATCTTTTAGCGAAGTTGGTTTTAACATTCTGTGTTTGAAAATGCCACTTTTAGAAAGTAGGCATTTTCTTGTCTAACTATTCAAACCTGCCTCTGCTAGGCTGTGTGTATTCCTTTGTCTGGAGTTTGAGTGACAGGGCTGGGTAATTCCAGGAGACAGGGTGAGGTGTCCCAGTGGTGAATAGAGAGATCTGCATCCAGATGGGTGGGAGGAGTTGCACCTGGGACCTGAATAGGGCTGTGCCTGCCTTCTACAATGCTGGCTCCACCTCCTGGGGAGCGGCTGATGTCTCTGCTCTGCACAGTGAATGAAGAGAAGGAATCCTGTCAACAAAGTGCTCCAGAACTGTACTTGCCTTCCACAATGCTGGCTCCACCTCCTGTGGGGCGTCTAATGGTTCTGCTCTGCACTGTGAAAGGAAAGGAGAAGTCTGGTAAACAGAATGCTCAGGAACTGGTTTGGACTGGGCAAAGACCCCTCTGCTTTCAGAGGACAAAGGATTTCTGGGTATAAATATTGGGACCCTGATCCCAAGAACTTAGATCACTTTGGGAAAACAAGAAGAACCTCTGCTGAGGGAGGAACCAGAAGAAGCTGAAGAGGAAACTATCCCTGAACCTGGGGGATTGGCCTGCAGTGGTTGTCTTACTGCCAAAGAGAGGAGAAAGGAACTTTGTGTGTACTTTTGCTCAACTTGTGAAGGATCTCCAAGGGCTTGGAAAAGAGCTTGCCTCCTGCTGAAGTCTCAGGAACAACAGACTTCACCCCCCAGCTCCCCAGAGTTCTTTGGAAGTGCCTGCTGCTGTTGTTGGGCCTTCTGAGGGACTGCGTGTCGCAAGGAGCTGGAAGCGCGACTCAAGAAGGGAAAGCGTGCCGCCGTCGGAGCTGTTGTTGTTGCATCTCGTAAAGTGTGTTGCCCCTGCAGCATTGCATCGAGCGGAAGCGTCTCGCATCATCCAGGAAGTGTCTCGCAACGCTGAAGAAGCATGTCGTCATCGCAGCCATCGTAGCTGACGCATTGCACCGCATCAAGAGAAGAGTCTCGCATCGAGGAAGAAGCATATCACCATCGCAGTCATCGTAGTTGTCGCATTGCACCGCATCAAGAAAAGCGCCTCGCATCCACGGAGAAGCGTGCCGCCGTCGGAGCTGCTGTCGTCGCATCGTGTAAAGGGGTGTCGCCGCTGCAACATCGCATCGAGCGGAAGCGTCTCGCAACGTCGGAGAAGAGTGTTGCTGCCAAGGCCGCTGTCGTCGCATCGCGTAAAGGGTGACGCCGCTGCAGCTGAAGCATCGAGTCGAGTCTTCTCGCAACCTCGGAGAAGCGTGTCGCATCTGGAAGATCTTCACGTCTTTATTTCTTTGCACCAAAACCTTCATCGCATCAACATCTTTGCAACACTTTCGTTGCCCTGCGTGTCGCATCTAAAAGGTACATTGACTTAAAGTGTCACATTTAAGAACTTAAGAGAACTAAGCAAAATCCGACCATCTAAAGTAACAGTATTGTGTGTTTTTGTCGTTTAATGGTCTTGTGGTAAATCTATATAAAGAATATTATTTTTGATATAAAGCCTGTGTGGTGTCCATTTGTAGTGTTGTCACTTGGTTACTGTATGTGTTCACAAATGCTTTACACACTGCCTCTGAGATAAGCCTGTCTGCTCGTGCCAAGTTACCAAGGGGGTGAGCAGGGGTTATTTTAGGAGTGTACCCCCTTACCCTGACTAGAGGAGGAGGTCCCTATTTATCACAAGTGCATACCTGTGCCAACTAGAGACCCCCAAGTCTAACACAATGTTTATGTCATGAAAAGATCAGGGGATCCTACTGTGAAAGGCATGACCGTTGAGATGGCCCAATGGGACATCGTTAAATGCCTGACAGAGATGCTACTTCCTTTTGAGGTCTTCACACGTGAAGTCAGCAGGGAGGACTGCACTATGGGCCAAGCTATCCCATTGTTGTACATGCTAGAGCAAGAGCTGAAGGAGGTGTCTGAAACGTACGCAGGTGTGGATGACAAAGTAGACGCATATTATTTGGCAGACACCTTAGCCCTTCACTTATCTTAAAATACAAGGATTCAAAATAACATTGTGTCACATCGACATTCCATTACTGCCTCAATTTTTGATCCACGGTACAAATTATTTCTGAACGTTAAATGCAGTAATTCTTTTTTCAGAAGTGGATGTTGGCAAGTACAAAACTTAGATAGCTGAGGAAGCCACTGACTTCGAAAACGAATGGCTCTTAATTAGACAATGGTCTGGTGAGGTCAGAGATCCTCAAGTAGCAAGGCTACAGTTAGTGATTTAAGGAAAATTCAATTATATTTAGTGATATATTGAACACAATTAGATCAAAATAAGCAACGTATGCAAGGACACAGAAGAGTAAAGGAAGACGTCACATTTTATTAAACATCATAAAATGGAGTAGCTTCCGTTTCTGTCATTTTTGCATTTCAATAAGAATATACAGTGCTCACACATACACAAGTGAGGGTGCGTGAAGTGAAGTGCTTAGTGACAATAAAAACTGTTCATCGCATTGAAAACATGTCAAAGAGAACCCAAGTGGTTTAGACAATGTTAGGGAACTTTGAAATTGTAGTTGACGGCGTTTCGATCTTAGCGATTCAAGATCATCATCAGGACAATGTAAGTGCGAGCACATAAAATCTAAAATGGGGGAAAATAATCAACTACTGATGTGTCCTAATTAAAATACAACAAACAATTGCGTTGTAGTGTTGGCGCAATGAAGGTGAGTTAGCAATAATAATGATGGCCAAGTGAAGGAACATCAGAGCAATTAATGTTAAGTAAAAGATATCGAGTAGGGACAGATCAAGGCAATCAAAGTCCTCCAAGGTTGGAGATGGTGCAGTGGTGGCTAAACTCGTCAAGGTATTGGTGTGTGAAATTCCAATGACGGAGGAGTGGGTGCAGCTGGCAAGGAGAACCGTCACGACGAGCAAGGAGAGAAGTTTAGAACCGCCATGCAAGAGCAATATCAAGGCGCGCAGGACGAGGGGACGCACTAAGTGAATTAGTAGCAATAATGGGTCCATGGCGCAGAGTAAAAAAGCGGCAGTGAGGTGACGACCTTAATTAAAGGAATGAGTTTGGTCGTGAGCTGCTCGTATCTGGCGAATCGTGATAGAGTGCAAGGAAGGAAGGCATTAACGCTATGCACAAACTATTGATATCGCAAGGAAGGAGACTTACTACGTGAATTTGTAGCAAACACATCTGAGGCCGGCAGAGTTGGCCGAAGGTACCAAAGTCCGGGAGGAGGCCCGTGCGGACAGCGGGACACGAGGGGGAATCACCCGTCCCTGGGGTACTGGGCACGAGACAAGGGGAGGAAGAATTTAATAGAAGTGGGTAGGGGGGAACTCCACAACGGCGGCGTGAGGAGTGAGACTTACTTGTAGGGAGAAATTTCAGGAGTGAGAGTATATCGTGGGAAGACAGCCGTTGGCAGTAGTCCGTATTCTGCGGCGTGTACCTAACCCAATGCTTGTAGTAAAACCGGGGGTTTCTGCAGGCGAGAAGGGGAAGGGGGCCGTTAATTACATATTAAGTGGGGTTGAGGAAAGACCAAAGGGCAGCGTGGGAGGGCAAACTTACTTGAACGGTGGATAATTCAGGGATGAATGAATCACAGCAAGAGCACGCTGGCAGCAGTCCGTAGCATGCGGTGTGAGCATTCGTTAATGCTAGATATTGACGCTTGACAGTGAGATAGCGCATGCGTGGAGCAGCGCATGTGTAGACCAAGGATGGTCATGCCGTTTAAGCGGAGTGAAAAGGCAGCCATGTTGGATGAGGGGGAGGTACATGCATATGTAGGTGTAAAGGATAGATTACGTAGTGTAGAGGAAGCATTGCATCTACATAAAAAAGGGGGGTTGAGATATGACAATTCTAAAACGGTATGGAAGCAGAAGGACACTTATACAGTAACTATTGTTCCGGTTGTTATTACACAATTGCATTAAGGATTCATACCGCATGCAAGACACACAGACATCATATTCAAGGGTGGATATGGAGCTCTAGTTTCAAGCGCATAGAAACAGAGTCAGCCTGAGGACATAATGGTTACAAAAAAGTTACAAAATCATGTTCCACTCATCAATGGTATTAAGACCATGTTCAATTGAGTGACAATTAAACATCCATTTACATTCCAGTCTGTTTAGAATGAGACTCGGATCCACACCTCTGTTGTTAGGGTGGAGTATGTCGATCACTAGCCATTTAAGATCATTTTCAGTATGTCCTTTTTCAATATAGTGGTTCACCAAGGGGGCTGTTGTAACTCGGTATCGTATTCTGCTCCTGTGTTGTCCAATTCTGGATTTGATTTTTTGCATTGTCTGGCAAATATACTTCAGGTTGCATGGGCATTGGATACAATAAATTACATTTGTGGAGTTACAATTGGAAAATAAATTCAGGTCATGCATGCTAGTAACGTATGGAAATACCTTGGTGTTACTTGTGAAAGGGCATGCTGCACAATTACCACATTTGAAATGGCCTATAACAGGAGGCAGTCCAAAAAAATAATGGATTCCATTGTTTTTGGATATGGGTCTTTGTGCCCTAACTAGATGATCCTTGATATTGCGATCCCTCCTGAAAGAAAAAAGTGGGGCTTCCTTAGTGATGTTCATGGAGTGGCCAGTGTTTTTTAACTACTTTGGTTATGCTGTTGGTAGCGGGGCAAAAAGTAGTCACACAGGTGATCCGTGATAGGGCTTTTTTGGGTTTGGGTTCCAGGAGTATCTCCCTGTGAGAGTACCGCGCTCTCTTCATGGATCTTTTTACTAAGCGTCTGGGGTACCCTCTGTTAAGTAGTTTGTCACATAGGATATTGGCTTCTTAAAGTAGTCATCTTTCAGTTTACAATTCCTTCTAATTCGAAGGAATTGTCCAAAGGGAAGTCCATCTCTGAGTGCTCTGGGATGTGCACTTCTGTAATGTAATAGAGTGTTGCGCTTCGTGGGTTTTCTATACAAAGTGGTGTATAGGGTACCTTCAGAGTGAATAACAGTAACATCAAGGTAGTTTATAGAGTGATTACTGGAGTCATGTGTGAACTTGAGATCCGGTTGGCAGTTGTTGAGCCAGAGGCAGAACTCAGCGAGTTCTAAGTTTGAGCCATGCAGGATCATAAAAACATCGTCGATGTACCGATGCCAGCTTTTAATTTTGTTGCGGTGTGGGTAGAGTTCATTGAGGATAAATATCCTCTCTATTTTATCGACATACAAAATGGCAAAATTAGGGGCAAAAATTGCACCCATAGAAGTACCCTTCTTTTGTTTGTAGCATTTCTCATTAAACAGGAAATAGTTCTCTGAGAGAGCTATTTCGAGAAGAGAAATGATGAATTCAGTCGGTACCTTGTGTGGGCGAGGTCTGTTGTTAAGATGTTTTTCAATGACTACTTTGCCTTTATCTTGTGGAATGTTTGTGTAGAGTTCGATGTCTAAGGTAACCAGAAGCTCAGAGGAATGGTTAAAAGTCTCTTTCTCTATTATGTTGATAAAATGTGTGGTATCTTTAACATAGGCAATTGTGTTCGTAACTAAATCTTGAATAAAGAAATTGACATATTTGCCTAGGGGTTCCAGAATGGAATCACATCCCGAGAGGATCGGTCTGCCAGGGGGGTTGCTAGGATCTTTGTGTACCTTTGGTAGTGTGTAAATTACTGGAGTTCTGGGGTTTTTGTTATCCAGAAAAAGAAACTCATTATGGCTGATGTAGCCTGCTTCTTCTGCGGCCCTGGTAGATGTTTGTATTAGAGTTTTAATATCATTGAGGGGGTTATTATTCAGTGGTTCATAGTGAGCAGTGTTGTTAAGCTGTCGCATGATCTCTTTGTCATAGTTGGACTTGTCTTGGATCACAATCCCGCCACCCTTATCACAATGTTTAATAATTATATTTTCTGCATTTTTCAGTAGGAGAAGGCTTTTTTTCTCTTCCATGCTTATATTGTACGGGACAAATTTGGGTTGATTTCTTAATTTGTCCAAGTCCTTCAAGACAAGATGCTCGAATGATAGGACTTCAGGTGGTAAAGCTCCCGTAGGTGGATTGAAGGTAGATTTAGGTCGTAGGCCTGTGGTATCCCAGTTAGGGGAAGTATCTTGTTAAGGAAAAAGGCCTGCATTCTAATTCTTCTAAAGAATTGGAAAATTTCGGTCTGTATCTTGAACCAGTCAATTTTTTTAGTGAGTACATAGGAAAGTCCTTTGCTGAGGAGAGAGATTTCAGTAGTCGCTAATTGATGGCTGGAAAGGTTAAAGATTGGAATTTCTTCGGTGGGTTGTATACTGGGGATATTTTCCAGCAAGGGCTCAGTTAATACTGGTAGCCCCATTGGTAAAATTTCCGTCGTGTCTGACGTTCCCCTGGTTGGAAGTTGTATCTCTGCTTGTTCCTCCCGCTCTCTGGTTGGAAGTGTTGGCCTCTCCCTAAAAAATTGGGAGTATTGGGGGCTAAACTCGGTCCTGCGCTTTGGTCAGATGAATCAGAGTCTGCAGAAGAATCAGAAAACGTGACTGGTTGTTTATTTTTAAATCTACCCCAAGTTCCTGCCTGTTGTCTTTGTGGGAATTGGGGCTGAGTGAAAAAATCCTCTCTAAGATATGGGTAGGTTTTTTCTGTGTTATAGTTTTTGATGTCTTTAGTCACTTTGGTTGCTTTCTTGTGGTGTTCAAATTTGTGAAAGTCAGAGATAGTTTTATCTATTTTTTCAAGGACTGACTTAGCGTCTGCTAGGCTATCCAATTCCAAAATGGCTTTCTCAAGTAGTAATATTTCTTCAAGTTCTTTTTTACTTTGTTCAAGCGCGGTGTCTATACCAAGGACCATTCAATGACGTGAACATGTTGTCCCTATGTGTGCAAAGCCGTTTTTGAATTTCGGGTCATGTAGGAAGATGGCTGGGGTGTTACGCACCTGTAACCCTAGGGGGATAATGTCTGCTTTTAGGTACTCTGTGAGCATGCGCGCATGTAGTTCTGTTCTAATATGCTTTTTTTTAAGGTTTTCTAGTTTTGTTATTTTATCTGTAGCAGCATCAGTTGGCGCAGTTGGGGCTGCTGATGATGTTTGGAAAAGGGAGGGGCCACTAATTATCCTCGCTATATAGTCCTCTGTGTAAGTAGGAGCTATTGGATTTGACATTCTATGGTAAGTAGAAAGGAATCAATCGATGAGAGAAACCACGCGAGTGGTGAGCAAACCCTTGCAGTGTAGGACCCCACACGAAAGTGTGACCTGGGGTAAGTGGATAGTTCAAAAGGACAATGGTCTGGTGAGGTCAGAGATCCTCAAGTAGCAAGGCTACAGTTAGTGATTTAAGGAAAATTCAATTATATTTAGTGATATATTGAACACAATTAGATCAAAATAAGCAACGTATGCAAGGACACAGAAGAGTAAAGGAAGACGTCACATTTTATTAAAACATCATAAAATGGAGTAGCTTCCGTTTCTGTCATTTTTGCATTTCAAGAAGAATATACAGTGCTCACACATACACAAGTGAGGGTGCGTGAAGTGAAGTGCTTAGTGACAATAAAAACTTTTCATCGCATTGAAAACATGTCAAAGAGAACCCATCATGTTTAGACAATGTTAGGGAACTTTGAAATTGTAGTTGACGGCGTTTCGATCTTAGTGATTCAAGATCATCATCAGGACAATGTAAGTGCGAGCACGTAAAATCTAAAATGGGGGAAAATAATCAATTACTGATGTGTCCTAATTAAAATACAACAAACAATTGCATTGTAGTGTTGGCGCAATGAAGGCGAGTTAGCAATAATAATGATGGCCAAGTGAAGGAACATCAGAGCAATTAATGTTAAGTAAAAGATATCGAGTAGGGACAGATCAAGGCAATCAAAGTCCTCCAAGTTTGGAGATGGTGCAGCGGTGGCTAAACTCGTCAAGGTATTGGTGTGTGAAATTCCAATGACGGAGGAGTGGGTGCAGCTGGCAAGGAGAACCGTCACGACGAGCAAGGAGAGAAGTTTAGAACCGCCATGCAAGAGCAATATCAAGGCGCGCAGGACGAGGGGAAGCACTAAGTGAATTAGTAGCAATAATGGCTCCATGGCGCAGAGTAAAAAAGCGGCAGTGAGGTGACGACCCCAATTAAAGGAATGAGTGTGGTCGTGAGCTGCTCGTATCTGGCGAATCGTGATAGAGTGCAAGGAAGGAAGGCATTAACGCTATGCATAAACTATTGATATCGCAAGGAAGGAGACTTACTACGCGAATTTGTAGCAAACACATCTGAGGCCGGCAGAGTTGGCCGAAGGTACCAAAGTCCGGGAGGAGGCCCGTGCGGACAGCGGGACATGAGGGGGACTCAACCGTCCCAGGGGTACTGGGGACGAGACAAGGGGAGGAAGAATTTAATAAAAGTGGGTGGGGGGAACTCCATGACGGCGGCGTGAGGAGTGAGACTTACTTGTAGGGAGAAATTTCAGGAGTGAGAGTATATCGCGGGAGGACAGCCGTTGGCAGTAGTCCGTATTCTGCGGCGTGTACCTAACCCAATGCTTGTAGTAAAACCGGGGGTTTCTGCAGGCGAGAAGGGGAAGGGGGCCGTTAATTACATAAATAAGTGGGGTTAAGGAAAGACCAATGGGCAGCGTGGGAGGGCAAACTTTCTTGAACGGTGGATAATTCAGGGATGAATGAATCACAGCAAAAGCGCGCTGGCAGCAGTCCGTAGCGTGCGGTGTGAGCATTCGTTAATGCTAGATATTGACGCTTGACAGTGAGATAGCGCATGCGTGGAGTCAGGTCACATTCGTGTGGGGTCCCCTTGTTTTTCATACATATGGCTCTTAATTAGAGGCCCGCCACCCCAGGCCAGAACAAGTACTACAGGGCATCCAGAGTCAAGTTCTACTTCAGAGCCTGAGAGCAGTGTGTTTGCCTCCCAGCAGTCACCAACACTACCAGCAATAACATCAACTACAGCACCAACAGGATCATCAGCCGCATTAAATAAACGGCAACTGATTGGTTTCTATGGAAAGGGTTTTGTAAGTCCATTGCTGATGCAAAGACAAAAGAGGCCAAGCAAATCGGAGCCCCCTGAACATTGAGCGGATGGTCCAGGCCTATCTGGATGACACAACAGAAGTCTTCATGGAGCAAAGACCATTGGTGTATTGGTATGGGAAAAGAAGCCAATGGCCAGTGCTCAGCAGGCTGGCGATAAAGTATCTGGCTTGCCCTGTCGCAAGTGTCTCTTCTGAGCATGTTTTCAGTGCTGCTGGTGCCATTGTAACTGTGAAAAGGACCAGTCTCTCGCCCTAAAGCGTGGAGAGGTTAACCATGATCAAAATGAATCAGCACTTTATACCACCGGAGTACAAAATACGTGAATCACAGCAGGAAGAGGAGAGCAACTTCAATGACATAAGTAGTGGGTTACATGACCTACTTCTGTTGGAACCACCAGAGTTTGAGGACAAGCTCCTCTTCCCTGACAATTAGGCTTTCAAATTGTTACTTTCTTCCTTCCTTTATTTGTGTCTGTATCTGTCTTTCTGGTTCAAATCAAATCACAACAAATTCATCAACACCGTCTCCTCTTTTGATTTCCCTATTGGAGTTGCATGTCTGTGCATTTAACTGTCCACTCCACTCCTCAGAGTCCTGCTCCATCTTCCTGACTCGCCCTAAATACATTTCCAGCAAGCCAGACATTGGATGGAGATGGAGAATAGTACAATAAATGTTGCCTCTAACAGTCCCTCCATAAGAAGTGAAACCTGACTATAGCTATCTTCCGTTTTGTTTCCGAGCTGAAACTCATCACTGTCAGAAGGCTAGGCATCTGATCTGACAGCCAAAGAGAAGAGCAAGAAAGTAATGATTAATGAATGATGGCATGCATTGCATTAGATGCTTGCTGACTCAGAGCGAATGTGCATGAAGTCGAACTATACTAGTTATTCTACAAAGTAAAAGTGAATCAAGTGACAGTCAATGTTTCCTTGTTGTTTAATAACCACATTGTACTCCTACTACTGCAGGTGCAGGCCAATATCCATTGCAGATTTTTAATATGGAATATAAACTTAATCGGAGTCACTACAGACTGAGTTGGTGTTGGAGAACACTTACCACACGGTCATGATGATGACCATACTATCTTTGCACGCAGTCAGGCAGTTGGATCGGAGATGATTGATGGAATAACTGCGTTTCATGAACTGGCATAAAAGGTAAACACAACAATTCAACAAGAACCACAGTAGACCTAGGCTACATGTCTGTGTAGTGGTGGAGTAGAGTGTAATGGTATAACTGACAGTGGCGCATTGATTTAGTCACTTGATTTGGAAAATGCTAGGTTGCTGTATATGCCTTTTGTTTGGCTCTGTCAAAATTTAAGGTAAATGGAGGTTGGGCCACGGCCCGGTGCCGTGGGCCTGTTCTGTGCTGGCTCTGTCCTGTCCTGTTGTTGTTGTAGCTTAATGCTGTAAATAGAGTAGACACAATGTATCCAAGCCGCCTCAGTCTGAAAGTGTTCTCTCAAAAGTCTTGTCTTCTCTTCTTGCACTCCATCGTAATTGATTCTTTTTTTTTATTCAGTTATTTTTCAATACCCCTTTTGTTTTTCCATCTACTCTTACAGGCCGGCCTTTACCCTGTGCTATACTGGGAGAAACAGCTCACACTTACCTTACCAATCCGCATCAGGCAGGCAGTGGCACCCAAGATTGATGTGCGGAGTGTCCTTGGAAGGGAGGACCAAGATGAATGACGAGATGCAACTCCACAATTGGACCAGGATAATACAGTAACTTTAGTATCATTCATCATTTGTCTTTTAATTTATTTGATTCCTTATTTCTCTTCAATCATTACAACTGTGTGTTGTGTTGTTTGTTTGGTAATTGATCCCTACAACTATTTTTTAATTTTCTTTGCTAGCTTTCAAAGTAAGCCCGGTACAGCATGTAATTTGGGTCTCTTGGAGGACATACAGGCAAGGCAAATTTCATATTAATATACTGCTGCCCTGTACTGTCTAATTGTGTAGTAATAGTTAGTAAGTACTACTCATTAACCATCAAGTTATCTTCATCATCATGCATGCATTTCCTTTTTCTCACTTTATAGATTTATTGGATAATGGATCATGGTCGTCTTACAAGATTGTGTTTTACTTTTGTTGTGTCCATGTGTACTGTTTTTCTTTTTCAAACCTTTCCCCAAACCCCCCTTTCCCATCCATTTATCAAACTCGAATCCTCTACCCTCGGGCTGTGTGATCTATATTGAGGTGTGATGTGACTACATTAAATGTACACCAACAATTGATCACACGCTTGCTGGGGCAGATGTGGTGAAAGCAACACTAATTCAATTTCAAGGCAGGGCAAGGATCTTCTTCTGCTTACCCAACCATTCTCAGTCTATGTATAAGCCATTTTTTTTCCAAAGGGACCCACCTAATACATCATAATTAATTGCCGGCATTAATTGGATTCATCATCATCATCGTACCACACAGCAGTAAAGGTTACGAATTACGATTGTGGTAAGTGACTCACTCGACACAACTACAGTTTGTAACTTCTTGTACTAGGCTGTCCCCGCCACCATTATTTTTATTTTACTTTAGCAGTTGCAATATTGTGTTTGGCAGTCTACTTCTGTACTGTACTTTACTTCGTTCTACTACTCCTCCAACAGTCTCTCTCAGGCAAGTGACTGTCTCTTTTTTTTTTAAATGCTAGTGACAGTGTCTACTACTACCACCACAACCATGGCATCTTCTCCATTCTCTTGGGAAACCATGCAGCCATCGCTGTGCCGAACTTAATCATCATCAATCACAGGTAAGATAAGTTTGATGGGAGGTATAATGGACTAGGAGGAGAGACTGACAGTAGTAGTAGGACAAATAACTCAGTGAGGGGTACCGCATCTATCTGTTTGTCTGTTACAAAATCGGCAGATATTTTAAATCAAACACTGGCTGCGAGTCTGCAGCAGCAAGGAAACCATGTGAAGTAAATTCGTAAAACAATAACACACCCACAAAACATTAACATTGTATGTTTAAGTATAAATATAATTTATTACCCTAACAAAATTAAACTATCCCACTGTGACCTGACCCACCCCTCTCCCTAACCCCAACCAATGTCCAAAACCCAAAAGTCCAAACAATGTCCATAAACCACAACACCCAATACCCACCCCCCTACAAAAGTAATTAAAAAGGGACAATCCAACGTGTCCTCAATTCAGCGGGCTTTGAGATGTTTATCCATGAGGGTCTTGACCCGCTCCTCTAGGTGCTCCTCCAAGCGTGCCATTCAGAGGAGCATCTGGCAGCGAAATGCCCTGCAGTTGCATCCAAGGTGGGGGGAAGCAGTGCTAGATGTTATCGAAGCGCGGCAGCGGGCGGCTGCCTGACCGCGGTGCCGTAACACTGGAGATGGGGTCTGGCTGGGGCCCGGGGCATTGGAGGAGGCTGCAGCTGCAGCCGCCTCCTCCTCCTCCTCCGCCTGAGCCACCAGCTGCCGGTACTCTTCGCAGATGGCCTCCAGTTTCCGGTGCCGGGCCCTGGCTGCCAACTCCTTCCGTGTTTGTTTTTCTTGGGAAGGAGGATCTATAGCAAGAAATAAAAAGAATATTGTAACCAATACTCTTAGCAAAACAGTAACACAAAATTAATTCAACACATAGTGGCACAGTAGCACTAGGATGCACAGTACATAACATTTGTGGTAAGTATCTATCCTCCCACTTACTCGGCTTCGAACATTATACTAGCACTATGGACTCCAGTACACACCAGTCGTCTTCTTCTTATCTCTTGTTTAGCGAAATTACATAACATTGTTGTAGCCTGCATGCCAGCTCAGTCAGCTAAGCTTGCACCCAAGACAAACATACGAGTCATGACGCAGACTCACGTTAGTTTTATTTACTACTACTCTCTGCAGGTGGGGAAGCTCATATTTTTCTATCACAGGTGGCACTGGCCATACTCTCTCTGTTACATGAGGGCAATTGCTCAATTTCACTTTCACCCTGCCCTGGGTACTACAAAAAGGCAGATTATTTATCTGATCCAATGATCATTGCTTATATAAGGGAACACGACATAAGGTCAGTAGTGTTCGGTGGTGTGAGTGCTGGTGGGCGGTGACGTGGGGATGAGGAGGGGCAGGGTGGGGGTAGCAAACTATGGATTACGGACAATTACAGGTAAGGAAACAATACATATAAATAAATAAAACTAATTTCGTTGCACGCACTGCATCGCATTTGGCGGTGCAGTGCGCACAATGAAATTTGTTTATTTATTTTAATGTTCACTTACCTGTATTTAGCCGTAATCCGTAGTTTACTACCCCCACCCTGCCCCTCCCCCTCCCCACGTCACCGCCCGCCAGCGCTTCCACCACCGACCGCTACTGCATAAGGTACTTTGTTTTTATTGATTGTGTAACCATCAGATAGACCACCCTTTGCAGGCTGGCTGACATAATCGAAAATAAATTAACATAGGTAGGGAGTGGTCCTCGGAGTCGGAGGAAGGGTCTTGATAATATATATATTTATATATATATGATGTGCTTGCAAACTACTCTGAGTCAACTGTATTCTGAAAATACTACTTATATTCCCCTCCGCTTTGCTACTCTGGCGCAGTTTCTTTTACATTCTCTTCAAAGTAAGACTCTGCATCCAGTGGCAGTCTCCACCTATGCTGTCTATGATGAATACATCCAGGCATCCATCCATTAAAAGTAAATGTCTATCATTCTTTTTTATATATATCTCTTAACAAACCTTAGTTGGTTTCACCAACAACCACCCATGCGTCCGCTCCTTCCTTGTTTGCCTTGGCTTTGAGTTTGACCCAAACACCGCTGATGATTCTTGCTATCTTGTATCCACCCATACTGTGTCGCTCACCCAGGCAGGCATCTTTTTTCACCTTCCATCCATCCTTCAACAACCCATGCATCTGATCTGATTCCTATCAGCCACCTATGCATGCTTCCAACGTATCCTTCTCTGCCAGTCATATTACATCTCACCCGTCCTTCCTCCTTCCACCCTTCTTTCCCTCTTTGTTCAACACATCCATCAAAGTCATCTGATCTGAATTTTAGTCTTCTTCATAACACTTTCACAGCTGAGTTGGAGTCAGATAGAAGAGGCCATTGGTTACTCAACTCACGCTGCTAATGCTATTGCTAATGCATTGCTAAGCTAAGTAAAGGGTGTCTTCTTCAACCATTGTATAATGTTCACTACAACTTAATACTTAATAAGCCTCACAGTACAGTGAGTGAAGTGAACAACCTTCCAGCTAGTAGTAATGTCAATAAGTAATAAATATAACTTACCACCGCCCGCCACTGCTGCTGGCTTCCCCCCTGGAGCTCCTGCACGTGCCGCATCTTCTCCTGCCCCTCCAGAATGGTCGCATCGCCATCGTCGCTGGCCCTGCCGGCACAGGTGCTTGGTAGTACGCCTAGAAAAAACATTACACATTTTTAGATGCCTGTACACCTCCCCCTATTTTATTCGTTTTCACAAGGAAGATTGAAAAAAAAGTTAATACAACATACATAATCACTAGTCCGAATCGGGTACTAGAGTAGAGTCAGTAGACAGACACTAGTAGTGTTATGGTCCCTAGGGTCATCTAGTCATACTCTACTCTTTGGAAAGTTAGCCTGAGCCATGTAACCATTTTAGATTCATCATGTCTACTCTTTTTTTGCATGTTACCTCGCAGCTTGTTGTGCAGTAGACGCCTTTGAGGCCACATGAGTGTTGCGCACAAGTGAAGAGGTCGAAAAACAAGCCACTTTGTTATGGAGTTCGGTTAGTCCATATTGCTTAGTCATAACATGTTACACTTTTTGGCATGACTACAGACATACTAATTGTAGTAGTACAGAGTCATAGCAGAGGCAGTTAGAAGGAACTTAGAGGTAGGGATAACCAAAATTTGGAAACAGATAGTCAAGGTCAAAGAAGCTTTTGTAAAAAATAGAATTAGGAAGTGGAACCATAATTAATTGTTCGGAAAAAATAAGGTGCATTAAAAGTTAGGGAAATATAATTGTTAATATTAACCACTGGAGGACTTACTGGGGCCAGCAGCAGGGCCCTCGGTAGAGGAGTGGTCCTCTGGTTGTCCTGCCGACTCGGACCCCGTCTTCTTGCCCCTGGGTGATGCTGATCATGTAAGATATAATAAAGAAAGAGACAAACATTAAGGAGTGCTGTGAAACAAATAAATAATTTAAAAAAACGCTCAAAAAACATTATAGGAAACAACAATTGTAATAAAATTGACCTATCTAATCAGATCGACTACTGGCTTGCGGGATTCACGGACCGTCTACTTATTTATGAACACTAATCCAGTGTTCCACAATCATTCTGATTCCAGAATACTAATGAAGCCTAAGTACCACCTGACCTAGACCACCGATTCCAGATGGGCCAATTGTTCACTAAGTCTGCATTTCCATTTTTTTTAGCCTTCAAAAATGCATAGATGAGATGGAGGACACGTGCATAAATTAGTGCATACACCAAATTGTTGGTTGGTTGCGTCTGATGTTGTTCTGCTACTGACTGACACTGCTAATCCTAGCACTCCGTGACAGAGGAGGCATCACGCAGACCGTAAAAAAATTATGAACTAATACTAACTAAACCTAGTATCCATCCACCACTATTTCACAGGAGGACAATGGAAGGACTAGAGTCTCTCTAGCAATAGCATTACCTAACTTCAGTTCTCTAAAGTAAACTCTTACATTAATCAGCCCAAGCTAGCGCGAAGTTGCAAAGAAGTAAGAGTAGCGCCGAGCACCTGTGTTGTACAATCACAGAAGATTTTGAAACATAATTTAGCTGCAATGTAAGCAGCAGTAATCTTGTTATTCATCAAAAAATTATACACAATACTTATACTACTATATATTAGCTACTCACCAAGCCCCACGGCCTTGATACCTAGCAGGTCCAACAGGTCCTGCTCCTGATCCAGGATGTCTGACCACTGGTGGGCCAGCTGGTTATGGGTGCGCCGGACCCCTGAGCAGCGAAACACTGCCCTGCGCACTGGCGCCCACCGACGGTGACGCTCCTGGGTAGGGTACCCGGAGCCTGGCCTGCCGTCTGCTGCCAAGGTCAAGGGGAGGTGGTGCTGGATGAAAAAAACAAGGGCGGCCACCTCCGCCTCGCCAAAAAGCTGCCGGGCCTGCACCCCTGCAGGGCACATTCTGCCGTTAGGCAGGCGGCTCTTGGGTGCAGGCGCCTTGCCCTTGGAGCCGGTAGTGCTGCCACCCTTGGCCATGGTTCTGGGGTGTGTGGGAGGCAGAAAAGAAAAGTTAGAAGGAAAAAATAGTTAGGGGGAAGAAGTAGGAGCTTAAAGAAAGAAGTAATATAAAACAGTAGAAAAGTAAAACAAATACAGTAAAAGTAGAAATAAAATGCAAAATATCAACTTAGGGACAGAGAGAGATAGATGATAAATAAAAAAAGTCAGAAAAACAGTGTAAAAAACTAAGGATTGCAAAGATTGAGGGAGGATAGAAAAGTAGGCCCAGAACCATAGCATAGAGTTAAAAACAAGATGGCCACGCCCATCGCGACCATGTGGGTAAGTTTGCGTGATATTTCCCTGCGAACACTCAATAATCATCATGAACAAGTAAAACATGCTCCCGAACATGACATGCGCATCGCAAACACGCTATACACAACCCGGATCAGGAAATAAGGCAGAGCGAGCGGGCGGGTCAATTGAAAAACAAGATGGCCACGCCCATAGGTGACCGCATGGGTAAGTTTGCGAGTTACTATCCCCCGAGCATGCAAACAGTGCCCCGAACACGCACAATGCGCTCCCGAACAAGAAAAACGCATCGCGAAAGGGCGCGCCAAGCAACTACGCACGCTCGCGTAGCTATGCGTAGCTCGCGTAGTGCAATGACATCTTCGCATAGCTTTGCGTAGCACGACTACGCAAACTACGCCCAGGGTTACTGCCTGCTATCCTGTGTGACCTTTCAATCAGATTCCTATTGCAATAAAAAGATTAAGCTCTGTTGCTGTTTATATGAAACAACCCATGTCAATCCTATCATTGAAACCTTTAGGTAGCAGTGAATCCAACCTCTTGATCCAATAGATCTCTAGTTGTAACAGCTTCTTATTGTTGTCAAATCCAGGTGTCGCAGTTACTGTCTCAATTATTTGGTATCTCAATTGCGATAGGGAATGGTTTGCTTCTTGCCAGTGAACAGATAGACTGGATGTTTTATTCTTTGTCCTTGTATTACTTTTGTGTTCATTCAATCTTACTTTTATTTTACGTTCCGTTTTTCCTAAGTACACTTTGCCACATGGGCATTTGATACAGTATATGATGTTGTGTGTGTTGCAATCAGATGTGTGTCTAAGTTGTATGCTTATTCCTGAGATGGGGTGTGAAAAAGTATTTCCTATGATAACATTGTTGCAATGTATGCAATTCAGTCATTTGTTAGTTCCTTTTTGCTTATCCAAATTGTGTTTCTTGTCTGGCGTTGCCAGTAGTTTGCAAACTTTTTACCTCTTGTTTAGGCGTGCAATGGTTTCATCATTAAAGTCTGGTTCGTTTTCCAAAAGCTCCCACCTGGCATTAATCATTATTTTAAAGGCTTGTGAACATGTTGAGGATTTGGAAACAAACACTAATGTGTTCTCCTTGGGTTTGCTTGAATTGGTGAATAATTCCATCCTCTCTTTTTTATCCACCCTTATAATGCATTCCTGCAGTATTTCTTCAGGGTTACCTCTTTCAGCATATCTCTGTTTGTACTCTGAGATTTTTTGAGTGCTCATGGTTTGGTGTGAGCAAATCCTTTTTATTCTAGTAAACTGTTAGAATGGTAAGTTGTGGATTAAACTTCTTGGGTGGAAACTGGAAAAAGGTATTGCATTATTGCGGTCAGTGTGCTTTCTGTATATTTGTGCTTAAAAACCTGGTCCTATAGGTTTCCTCATGACTAGTACATCCATAAAGTTGATTTGTTTGTCTTAAAGAGAATGGAATAAAAAGGATTTGCTCAGACCAAACCACAAGCACTCAAAAAATCTCAGAGTACAATCCATTACAGCATATAGGATTGTTTTCCACATGATAACAGAGGCATTACATGCACACTGTGCAATATACTTGGTTGTACTGAGTTCATCGTAATCGTCCTCCTGAACTTTATACACCACTTATGTCTATTGGTATATTTGAATCGTCCTGTTATTTGACCCCCGTTCAGCCTAACAGTGAATGGTTTCTAGCTGTTTAATAGGTTCTTCACATTAAAAGGTTTTCGTTTGGGCAGTGTATGCCGAACACCTATATAATGGGTGCACGAGTAACTCACACAATCTTTTGATGTCACATGACAGCGCTCAACGACATTTTTTGTCTTTTTAAAGTGACAGTGCATATTATCTATTTCCGGTTTCCCGGTTTTTTTGTCATGAACATAGAAGACATACTTAATACCATTTTTTCTCACATTGTATTGCTTCATTCAAAATTAGTTATTAACATTTGTTATTATGAACATAGCATATTGTTTGCACAATTTATATCAATACATTTGTCTCATTTAGGCACAAATAAATAAACATATAAATATAAATGTTTTAAATATCTCAATAAATACGCTATAAATATTGTATAAATATTAAAATATTAGAATATTTGACCAATAAGAGAACAAATATATTTATAAAAAAGATATATATCTGAAAATGTGCAAATTGGGGTTTGGTAAAACATTGTGCAATCAAAGGACAATTCAATTATTTCTCAACACCACATAAGTATGTTGTTTATTTATTATCCATTACATTTTTGCAATGCCACTTGTATACTGCTAGTGGGCATTTTAGATATTTATGTAAGCAAGAGAAATGGTTTTGGCTGTCTTCATTTATTCTCCCCAGTGTGTAACCTAATGTGCAAAGTGTAGTGCTTGTAAATTGTGCTTATCAATTAAAATCAGCAGTTTGCTACGTGAATTCACACTAATTAAAAAAACGTATTATTTCTGGTTGGGGTTAGGCGGCAGCCTGATACGAAATTATCCAATGATGTTTTTTTAATGTTTTTTTAATCTATTATACCAATGTATTTAGCTCAGCTGGCCCAAGTGGCCTTATTCTCATCAAATATCCAACTTTTGTATGTATGTATATAGGGCTCAATACTGTACAGCTTCCATTAGATTATCCTTATTGTACTGCATCTAGATACATGTGTATAGATCTTATATATACTCTTTAGAGGACAATACACTTTTTCCTTCTGTTTAACATGATGATATAAGCATTGGAGAACAGTTCCCACTTATTATTGCATCAGCAATCATTTTCTCGTTGACTTTATGTCAGCCCTTTGAACAGATTCTGAAGGTGGCCGTTCGCTACCATTGATATTATATCCATAGCCCACTCTCCAATATGGCCGCTGTCTTGGGCTTAGATTTCATGGCAGCTTTGACGGCGTTAGTCCATCTTTACTACCAGCAACGCAGGTGATCTAAACGCGGCTCGCAGTGCATGAGAGACTCCGCAGAATGCCGCAGACTGGTGCTGGGAGGCCATTGACACTTCGATTACCGGTAAGCAGGGAGTCTGCATGTTACTGTTCATATAGTTTAGGAGTGGCATAGTGATGCGTATTCGGAGGATGATGTGCATACTTTGATTCTGGTCATCATTACTGTGGTTTAGCGGGACACTTTCTTTCTACCATTAAACAAGTGGTACAGTCACCGGATAGAGAGGATTTTGTTCATTTTGAGATCTCGTGGTCTAGAGGGCACTTAGAGAGGACTTAACGTTTACGTTGGGTTTTCTTTTTTTACAGTGGTGGAGGACTCTTCCACATAGGCAACATCTACAGTTGGACATTTCTTTCATTGTGGAGGTAAGCGTGGTCATGCATCTTGGACTAAGTTGGATGTGGATTGATCTGGTGAGGTATTGATATTACATCCTATTATTTCTCTACAGATTGCATTATTGATTGGCATTACTATATATGGATCCTACATTGAGTGGGATTACGAAAGGTAGGATTGGACAGATGAGTAGAAATGTTTTGCATTTTTGAGTGACAAAAAACACAGGGTGTATGAAAAAAAATGTTAGTCATATTATGGACACCAGTGCATGCTTGGTATTTAGAATGCATACCTTGTATACTATTACAGACTCAAACGTATAGGTTTGCATTGATCTAGAGAAGCATGTACCATGAAGTGGCATGATATCCTAAGGGTTCAAGTGAACCTTTAGAACGTAAAGGGTTGTTTGGGTAATTGAGAGTTTTCGTGTTTTACTATTGTTTAAACAAAGCAATTTCTTTTGGGTTTTCAGATATGCCCCTGAGGAAGGGACACTGATGTCCCGAAATGAACCCGGCATGAAAATGAACATGACAAAAATATTGTGTTTTGTGTAAAATGTTTAGATGTTTCATTTTTGTTGCATCATGCAAACAAAGGAATCTATGACATAAAGTTGTTGTTGTCTGGAACAATTATGGGGTACTAACCTTATGGTGCCGAACACAATGAAAAAGAACCAAAAGTAGTACTAAAAATACTAATTGAAATAATACAAGCATCAACATGAAGTAAATAGTAGACTGTATTATGTTGTGATAAACACATTTTTATTTGGTTCAATGTGAACAGTGCAAACTTCATCCAAGTCTGCGTATTTGTTATAAACTGTTCATTATTTTAATAACCTTTTTAAATTTAAAAAACCTTTAAAAATCTTTGTCATATTTAATGCATAATAAGTAAATATATAAAAAGCAATAGGTTGGATTATGTTTTAATTCATCTTTATACATATGTAATGTAATACAATGAAATTAATTAAATATTAAATTAAAATTAAGTTAATAGTGCTGCAATATTATTTGATTATTTCTACATTTATAATAAATACATAAAATTAATTTACATTATGATATAGCATAAACACATATTTGCTATTTTTTAAAGTGTAATAAACTTTTTAAAGTCTCCATATACTTTACCAAAGGGAGATCTCTATACTGGTGACTAAAGACTCTACCTATATGTGAAAAGTTACTAATAGTAACTTTACAATATTGATTTAATTTTAAAATAATTATTTAGGAACGCTCATTTTGAGTTTGTTTTTTAAATAATGTATTATACTGTATAGTTGAAATGGTTATTTATTTAATTTATTATATTTATAATCTTAATTGCTAATGGTGTAATATTTATTTTTAATTATTTATATAAGTTACATAACTTTTAAATTATTTACCTTTCCTTAATATGCATGTTTCTGTTAATTTTTGAACCTGTATTTAGTTTTCTTTTAATTTACGTTTGGAACAAATTTATCTGAATGCTAAAAAGTCCAACACTTTTCCTACTGCTGCTCAAGCAGGAGTGGAAATATTAAATCAACCCCTCCAAAGTCCAACACATTCTTAAATGTTGCTTGGATTGGAGTATCAATAGTACATCTGACCCCTTCAAAGTCCAGCATTTTTCAGTAGTTTCCCTACTGTTAGGTTTGTGTTTGAACAGTAAGGGCCCGATTACGATCTTGGTTGGAAGGGCTCCGAATCAGATTTGGTTTTACCTGAACTGATCCGGAGCCCTTATTTCTGACCGGCTCGTTACCAATCCCGAACGACCAAGCATGATGCCTGTAAGCCCTTAGCGTTGACCAAATTGATTCCGAAAGACAGACGGAGAGATAGAGCCCTCCGGAGCCGAATATTACAGCTCTGTAGAGTAGGTTTTCCAAGCGAGCAAGTACAATGAATGATTCAGACAGCCTTTTTGATTCATTGTGCCCAGTTCAAAAAGGCTGCCGGAATCGGTCTTTGGGAGCCCATAGCACACCCTCCTTCACCCAGGGCTCTCCGAATCGTGCCCCATGGGACTCCCGTTTCAGACCATGCAGTGTGGCAGGTACCAAGGGCTGCCTGATTTTCCCTAGTAACCCCTTTCTTCAATGCGAGCCTATGTACGCGTTCAGTACACAGGCTCCCATTGAAGTCAAAGGGAGTCCGACTGAATCGTATCCAGATGCATTGAAATGGGTCGTACTTATTCGGTCGGACTCCCCTGACACGAGACATACGGAAAGCATTCAGGACATGATTCATTCGGTTTGCTTTCTGAACGAGATCAGAATCGAGCCTTAAAAAAGTGCCCTCCAAAGTCCAAGACTTTCCATGCAGTTGCTTAGGTTTGAGTGGGAATAGTAAAGCTGACCCCGCCAAAGTCAAACATTTTTTTCTAAACTATTTTAGGTCGTAGTTGTAGTGATATCTGTGTTTATTTTTTTTAATAGTTTTTGTTTGAATAGATCTATGATGGTCTACTTATATATATTTTGAAATCTTCAATAGTTTGAAGTTAGAACTTTAATTAGTTTGTATGTATTAAAGTTGTAGTTATTCAATATGAATGTTTGTATTATGTTTATTATTCCAACATATTTGTTGTACAATTATTTTATATTTGATTTTTTCCTTTGTTTTATTTTCTCTTATGCTCTCATATTAAGGGGCCAACTCACAAAGGTAAACTGAGACGTTTGGTCAAAACTTAGACCAAATGCTGAAGTTTTCGGCTCTGGGAATTCACAAAGGGTATTCACGAGTATTATCTTTATGTCTGCACTCGAGTGCTGACATAAAGATACTACTCGTAAATGACTATTGTGAATATCCAAAGTCCTAAGCTTAAATGTTTGGTCTAAGTTTAGACCAAACATCTAAGTTTACCTTTGTGAATCGGGCCCAAGGTGTTTATGTTTTTTCATCATTAGCTGCTCCTTTGAAATTTTCTGTGTGCCCTCTATTTTGCCCTAAAGTACAGTATGCTTTTTTTGATCTCTGGGGTTGGGCCCAGCATAGTTTTTCAGTGTGCTCAGGGGTTTTCCTTGTAAGAGTACGTACAGTTCCAGAGCCAGCCTGGACCAGACCTTGATGATACCTGGTTTTGATGTCCTTCCCAGTTTCAAACTTCCCTATGGACTAGGTTAACCATTTAATCCTCCGTAGTAATTTGTAATGGTTCTCACTATTATTAGTTCCCAGTGTGCACGGGCATCCTGAGTTCTGGCTGATATATCCAGGCGAGCCAGTAAGGTGGCATGGTTGCTCCTGTTTCGTTGAATCACCTCATAACATGTGATGCATTCACTCAGGTCCTGGCTGAGGAAAACATTGTCAATTGTAGTTAAGGTATTGAAAGAGGGTGGGTGTGTTTTTTTCTTTTTGGCTATGAAGCCTGCTGATTCAAGAACAAAATTGTACATCTGCTGGAATATGTTGAATCTCTGGATTGTTTAACTGAACACCGTGGTACGTGCACCATTATTTTCTGAGTGGTGCAAATTGAAATTTTCCAGAAAAATAATTTCTACTCCTGGGTTCATGGTTATTAGTTCTTCCAAATGGCCATCATTTTTCTAGAACGCCCGTTCTATGGACATTGAAGTAGACACTGATGATTAGTATCGCCAGGGTGCCTGTGGGATATATGAGGCCCTTCAAAATACCTGCTTGAAGCATTCCTGAAGTGTTTCTTAAATCCAAAAAAGATAGGCTTAGTGAATGTTTGATGTATGTTGAGATCCCTCCTGAGGGCCTTCTGAATAAGTGTGTTTTTTGGGACGGTTTGTGAAATTAGGCATATCCAGGTAGCAGTGTCTGTATTAATACCCATGTCTACTGTAGGCAGATGATATCTGCTTCATCTAGAAGTGCAACAGCAGCCTCGCTCTGAAGGATGTTAGTAATTCCGACCATGTTCCAGGTCACTATGTTGATAGTTTGATTATGGCTTACATTCATCTGCTTTATGCTAGGAATGTCTTGGATTCTTTTGGACAAGCTCCACAGATATCCAGCCCCAGTTTGGGATGGGGTTTGGAACTCTGAGTGGTAGTTACTTTCTAAGCCCCAGCCTAATCATCTAGCTGACACTGAGGTGCCGGTTCCAATCCTGTAAAACCCGGGTACAAATGGTCGTATGGAGCGTTTTCTCCATGCGACTCGTACCCAGGAATTCCACCGTACAAAGTAGCAAGTACGATTTGTACAGAAATACCATTTCCGTACGAATTGTAAAAAACACTGTACGACTAAAAAATACATACAATTCCGATCCTGGACAGCGCGTACGCGACGTCTGCACGGAGTCAGGCAGCGTTTTACGGACCAGCAAGTACGATTCGCACCCACAGCACTCCACACGGCTATATTTTTACGGGAGCCAAAAAGTGCCGGAAAAGCTAAGTACACGATGCACGAGGAAAAGGGGGCCCGGTACGCGCCGTACACGCCATCACCCACATCGTACGTGTCATCATGTACGGTGCGTACCCCAACAATGCATATGTACGGACCGTACCCCCAGCCCCCCCGTATGTACGCGCCGTACCCCCAGCCCCCCGTATGTACTGCGCGTACCCCCCTCCCCCTGTATGTATGGCGCATACCCCCCCACCCCGTATGACCCCCCCGTATGTATGCGCCGTACCCCCAACCCCGTATGTACGCGCCGTACCCCCAGCACGTAGTGCTGGGGGTACGGCGCGTACATATGGGGCTGGGGGTACGGCACGTACATACGGGGGGCTGGGGGTACGGCATGTACATACAGGGCTGGGGGTACGGCGCGTACATACGAGGGGCTGAGGGTACGGTGCGTACATACGGGGGTGGGGGTACGTGTCGTACATACGGGGGTGGGGGGTACGGTGCGGACGTACACGGGAGGGGTGGGAGGCTGGGGGGGGCCGTACGACTCATACCCCTGGCACAAGTGTACCCGGGGTAGGGGTCGTGCAAAGTTCGCTCCGTATGGGACGTTTTCCATATGCTTGTGTATTCGGGACGCTGGTACGGATCGGACTTGTGCGCTCGGACTTCAGTTTTATGACTCGTACGTAGAACTGTCCGGGCACGTCTCGTAAACTTTTCCTGAGGTCATTCGTATGTATTTTTCACGTACTAATCGTACTTTGCCATTTGTACGGGACTTGTACGATTCGTACGTAAAAAAATACGGATACGAGTCGGACGGTAAATTTTTTTAACGGATCGGAATCGGCACCTGAATGTTGAGGTTCGTAAGCCACAAGGGGTTTTGGTCCTTTTTGTCCCTTTTAAAATGCCTTTGCTGGGGCTGTTTTGGGGCTGGGTCATACAGTGTGTGGATATTTTACTTTCTCCATCATCTTCACTAGGAATCTCCAGTCATGGAACTGCCCCTTTTTGTTGAGCAACTTTATAGACGTGCTGGTGTTGTGCCATGGTACGATGGTCGACTCTCTCCCTCTGTCCAGGGCGATAACATCAAACTGTACCCTGGTTATACCTTTGCTGGGTGATAAATGGCAATCATGGAATATGCTGCAGAAGTTTTAGCATGTTTACTATATTAAGGGTATCCATATTGCCTCTGGATGTGTACTGCAGAATGAATATACTTTTTTGTGGGCAGTCACCTCCTGCTGCATTGTGACTGGGTGTTGGATATTATTCATGATCAGCCCCTTTTCTGAGTAGTTGAACTAGAAGTGTGCTGAGTGATTTGCGAACATTTCTTCCCAGAGTTCTGGGAGTTTGGGATCATGCAATTGTTTGTGTTGTAGTTTGTGCAATGACCCTTGTGTCTAGTAGGTGGCAGCCCTTCCCTCTCACCCCTGTATCTCCGACTGCAGGGCCTCTCTATTAATCTGCTGGCCTCCCTTTTTTGTCTTCTTTACTGAATGCTGGCATCGTGGTTCCTGTGTGTTCAGGGGCCAGATTTTGGCTTCGCCAGATGTATGCTGGTTGGGTATGTGCCAGGTGGTGTGGCCGGCAGGCTATTTAGCGTTGGCCCTATGCCAGTGCCTGTGCTGTGTTCTGCCTGGATGATGGCATCCCTGCCTTGGATGCCTTGACTGGTCATCATGCCTGCATGCTGAATGGAGCCAGTCCTGAATGTGTGGAGAGGTGGTGTTTCTCTGGGAAGAGCTGAATTGAGGTGGAGGCTGGCCTGATATTTGATGCCTTGTTCACAGATCAGCTTATTTGATGATGTGAGGGCCATGGTGGCTAACTGTGGAAGGCCCAAATGTCTCAGGCCAATTTGAAATATTGGATACAAAGGTTTAATAGGCCAAATTGCTGTTGACAGATTGGCTTCTCTCGCTGCGACTTCATTGCAGGCTTCATTTCTGGCTATTAGGGAGGCACTCTCATAGAAAGTAGTATTGTTGTAGAGGGGGCAGCCGTCTCCTCAGCACTGTCCAGTGCTACATTTTCTGCAGTGGGTGCCTCTCTTGGTTCATTTGTAAAGCGTTTCGGCTCAAGACCTCCTCCTCTCATTTTGTTAGTGTTGTTGTTTAAGGATTTGGATGAGCCTCCATTGGCATATGCCCTGTGTCTGCCTTGTGTGTGGTTAACCTGTGGTTACCCCTGGGTTGTATGTGCCAAAGTATGTGTTGTTTATGTTCTTCAGTTCTATGACCAGTGTGGCGAGTACAGATGGAAGGGAGGGCAGCCTGTCCATGATGGCAGGACTTAGGCAATCCTGGTGTTGTTCTCGCTCTTTTGTTGGCCTCATTATCTTTTTTTATCTTTTTGGCCCTATTCACCATGGTGAGGGCCATTACTTGTAAGGTTTCCATCTCTATTTTGAGTTTTCGTGATTGCCATGTTAGGGCATCTGTGGCCGCTGTCAGGGAGTTGCTGACGGACCTTAGCAGATTGTCATGCACGTAGGAAAGTTTGAATAGAGGGTAGGGTGGGGATCTTTGTAAAGATTTGGTTAAATCTGGCTGAGCTGAAGCTTCTGGGCTTCTTGCATGGTCCGTGATACGATCTGTTTTTTTTGGGGCCCCTCTTGTTTCAGGGCCTTCTGGTTGTGACTTTTCCCTTGGGGGATTATCCACCTTGGTTTTATCGCTGCCTTCATTTGCATGATATTCATGGTCGGACTGGGTGGTAAATAATTCCTTGCATTGGGCTGGGCTATGGGGGAGTGTGTCACTGCTTGATATAGTCGTGCAATACCTGCCTCCATTCTCATCTATGGAGTTGCCAAAATATCTAGTTAGGTTGAAGAGAGCATGATTATTGGGATTATTCCACTGAGGCATCCTAATTTTAGATATAAGCGTGTCCTTTTTCTTCCACAGGAGTGATCGGCCTTCTTGGCATGCCTTAGAGCTGATTAGGGCTGCTGTAGGGGGTTTGCTTCATGCCCCCACGAGAATTATGTCCTTATCCATTTTCTTGAAGTAGGCTGTGATCCCCACATCTGATTTTTTATTGTTGCTTGGGCTGCTCCTCTTCCGGAGGTCAACCAAGTTGGGCCTTGTTGTCCTCCCAGACCAGCCCATTCTTCCCTGTGCTGTAACTTGGTTGGAGGGACTTCTTTCTGCCCCTCTCTGTGCCTTTGCCTTTGTTTCTGCCATCTGTGCCTTCTTAATAGGAATTACATCAGTTGCCCCTATGTATGGAGATCAATAAGGATAGTTTCCGAATTCCAGGGTAAAATATCCTCACAGCCCTGATGTTTCTTGAGATGGCTTTGGAGTGGGTGCTCAAGCCTGTTAGCCCATGCCTCATGATGCGCGTCTGGGTGCCTTGCACTTTTTGCTTGCCATTCAGTTTGCTCCTCCAAGGTTGCCACTTCGCTGCTTTTGGCTGTGGACACCTTATTATCCCACCTCTTCCAGGTGCATTAAATTAGTAGGTGGATTTGTGGTGGATATCACTCTCCTTTTAATAGGGGCCTTCTTCCTAATTTCTTAGGGGTGATCCCTGGGGTGCTAACTTACTTACCCAAGCATGTTTAATCACTGCAAGAGTGGGGGAGGGCATGAGCATGCCTTGTTATGAAGGATAAGAGGGCTATAGGGGAGAGGAGCTGTCTTCAATGGTTGCTCACGCATGACCAGTTTCTGCAGAAGGAATGGGAGAGTACACCTGGGCCGCAAGCCACACTCGTACCTAGGTGGGTCGCTTCTGCTGACCACGGGGCTCATCCTGGATTTGCAGGACTTAGCCCACAGCACCCCTCTTTATCAATTGACTATGTGGTACTATGTAGCACCAAGCGCCCCTCTGCCCTCCTTCTGTTCAGCTGGGGCCCTCATGAGCCCCACCTCTGATCTCCCAGTCTGGGCATCATTCAGCCAGGGAACGGAGTAGACTAAGTTAAATGGGAAGGAATTTGTGCCCCTACATTGATGTTGTGCCCTCCTGGGCCTTCCATTAGCCCGAGGTCTGGGCCTGAGGTGCCAAGTCCAACCAAGGAAAGACTGCCTGCAGGCTGGGCCTGCTCCCTTGCACTGCTACTGGGTAGCACTTCTGGGTTCAAGAGTTGAAGGGTAAACAAGACTGATAAGGCTGCCAACAACACTAACACACTGCTTTGCACTGCTCCTCACCCTCCATGCTGTCACCTGTACTGAGGACACCGAGCTGAGCTCGGAGCTTTGTGGTGCAGAGATATGCAAGCAACTTCCCAGCTACGGTCAACTCAACTCTGGAGCTTCTTCTCTCACACATGACGCATAAGTCGCTGGATCTGAAAAACCTGGAACCACAAAGGAATGGTTTCCAGATGTTAAAGTAAACAAGAAATAAACATTGGAAATATAAATAACTTTTGAAAAATGTGTCACATGTCTTTATTATACAAAAAGTAATTAATATCATTATTTATTACAAACATACAACAAACTGTTATTGTTATATTTCTAATGTCCAACAACACTACTAAAATAAACAAACTATTTCTACTACATACACATAAAAATAAAATATAGAATTTCAGAATAAAAGTCCACTCCAACATAAATCATTTTCAAAAACTGTTAGACACTGAAGGGGTGACATTAACTATTCACACTCCAATCTAACCATATTGGGGGAAGGTGTTGGACACTAATGGGGCGACATTTACTACTCCCACTCCAATCTTACCATATTGGGGGAAGGTGTTGAACGCTGAAGGGGTAACATTTACTATTCCCACTCCAATCTAAACCAATATGTGGAAGGTGTTGGACACTAAATGGTAAGCAGGTACTATTCCCACTCCAGTCCAAACCAATTTGAGGAAGGTGTTGGATGCTAAAGTTTGTGACATGTACTTTTCCAACTGGAATAAAAATCAATTTAAGAAAGGTGCTGGCCACTAACGGGATGACATTTACTATTCCCACTCCAATCTAAACCAATTTGGAGAAGGGGTTGGACACTAAATGGTTGACTTTTACTATTTCCACTCCAATCTAAACCAAGTTCAGGAAGGTGTTGGACACTAAAGAGGTGGCATTTACTATACATGCTGCAATCTAAACAAATTTTGCGAAGGCATTGGACAATAAAGGTTTGACATTTACCATTCCTACTCCAATCTACACCGATTTGGGGAAGGCATTGGGCACTAAAAGGTTGAACATTTACTCTTCCCACTCCAATTTAAACCAATTTGGGGAAGTTCTAAGACACTACAGGGGTGACATTTACAATTTCCACTCCAATCTAACCATGTTGGTGGAATGTGTTGGACACTGAACAAGTGACATTTTCTATTCCCACTCCTATCTAAACAACTTGGGGAACGTGTTGGACACAGCAAGGGTGACATTTACTTTTCACAATCACATGTAAACCTATTTGGAGACGTGTTGGGCAGAGACCTGGCTTTCCCCCAGCTCAGGTCCAGACATGGTCAGAGCACTCCCCCCGGGCTTTCACATAGTTCATCTTGATAGACCTAAGGGGAGGGGAGGAGGTATTGCAGTTCTCTATAGAGACACTCTTGCCTGTAAGATTCAGAATGGAGGGGTGACTGACTGTGAGAGCTTACAGTTCTCCCTTCGGTTGTCACCTACAGTGTGTCTGGTAGGTTTGCTGATTTACCGTCCCCCTGGACCCCTGGGTAGCTTCTCTAATTCTCTCCTTGAAACCACTGCACTCCTTGCCTCTTCAACGGCCAACTTTGTTGTCCTCGGGGACTTCAATATACATCTTGAGGACCCCACCAATGCCGCGGGAGTGGATCTGCTCGATGATTTTAAATCTTTTGGAATTAACTTGGCCAATTCGGGCATGACACATGAGAAGGGCCACTTGCTTGATCCCATACTTTCCAACCTGGACCACCTTATTCCATCTCCGGCTCTTGCCTTGCCTTGGACAGACCATTTTCTGGTGTCCGCGTCATGGCAATTCAATAGCCCAACTGCAGTGGTCTCACGGGCGTACACTCTGGAGAGAGCCTGGTCGAGGCTCCCAGTTGACACCTGGGTGGCACACTTGGAGGCCACGCAGCCCCCTCTGGGAGCTAATCCAATAGCTGCCGATGCTACCTTTTACACCTGGCTCGTGGAATCTTTGGATATTCTCTTACCCAAAAAGAAACAACTTACGAAGGGGAAGCGAATGGGCTCTGCACCCTGGTATTCGCCAGAACTCAGAACCCTGAGGAAGGGATGCAAGAGGCTAGAGCGGTCCTGGAGGAGAGACTGGAGTGAAGCAAGTCGTACAGAATATCGTGTGGCCCTGAGCAGGTATAAAGCCGCTATCCGGGTGGCAAAATCAAGATTCTTTGAAGAGCGCATAGGCTCGGCGGCTAATTCGTCTAAAGAGTCATTCAGGGTTATTAAGGAGCTACTGAATGCCTCCGATCCTCAGGTTATCCACGAGGACCCTCGTAAAAAATGTACAGAACTGGCCTCGTTTTTCAAAAGCAAAATTGACAGTATACTGGCCTCCCTTCCTCGGCTAGATGAGGTCACGTTCTCGGGGGATAATTCTACCTCCCAACTTAGGTTGCAATCGGTGGAGCTGGCCTCCCTGGGTCCGGTCACTAAGGAGGAAGTCTTGATGGCTTTGGGGTCCATGAAGAGCGGCTCCCCGAAAGATCCAGTACCTATTAAATATCTTAAACTGGTGTCATCTGTAATTGGTGGCCCTGTGACGGACCTGATAAACCTGTCTCTCGCCCAGGGGGTAGTTCCCCCTAGTTGGAAAGGCGCGGTGGTTAAGGCCCTTTTGAAAAAACCTAACCTTGATCCCGCCGACCTCGCCAACTTTCGGCCTATCTCCTTGTTGCCAGGTATCAGTAAGGTGGCTGAGAAGCTGGTGAACAGCCGCCTTTCGGACTTCTTGGAAACCAACTCCCTTCTGGGCGACTCCCAAACGGGTTTCCGCCCCGGTCAGGGGACTGACACCGCCCTGCTGGCCGTTGTGGAGAATGCGAGGACCATGCTGGATTCGGGAGGCTCAGTGGCAGTGATCCTCCTGGATCTTAGTGCTGCTTTTGACACCGTGGACCATCAGGTGCTTCTCCAACGGCTCTCGGGGGTGGGGATTACGGGTCTGGCCCTCAAGTGGTTCGCCTCCTTTTTGGAAGGTCGCTCATTTGAGGTCTGGGAAGGCCAGGAAAAATCCGCTGCATCTCCTCTCCAGTGTGGTGTGCCACAGGGCTCTTCATTGAGCCCTACCTTATTTAACGTTTACATGGCCCCCCTGGAGAGTGTGGTACTGCCGCTGGGTATTAAAATCATCAGCTACGCTGATGATACTCAGCTGGTGGTTGGCCTTTCCCAATCGGCGCACCATCCCGACCGGCTGCACACGTGCCTTGGTAAGATCTACACGTGGATGTGCAGCTCAGCCCTAAAGTTAAATGGTTCCAAGACGGAATTGATGCTGCTGGGGAACTCTTCTCCATCTTTGTCCCCCAGCAGCTGGCCTGACTGTCTTGGACCGGTACCCCCCCCCAAGCAGGAGATCAAGAGCCTGGGGGTATGGCTGGAGCAGGACCTATCGTTTAAAATCCATGCCAAAAAAACTGCTGGCGTATGCTTCGGCCTGCTCCGCTCAGCCCAGAAGATTCTGCCTTTGCTCCCAGTAGCCACTCGTAGGCTTCTCATCCAGGGACTTATCATCTCGCGACTGGATTTCAGTAATGCGCTCTTCCTGGGCGCTCCCGAGGCTACTTTGAACAAACTTCAGCAAGTGCAGAACGCGGCTGCCAGGCTCCTGACGGGTCTCCCTAGATGTCAATCTGCTCGCCCGGCGCTGAGGGCATTGCACTGGCTCCCGGTGAGGGACAGGGTGAAATTTAAGTCACTCTGTATCGCCCATAAAGTTTTGCATGGGGTAGGTCCACCTATTCTGGAGGAATTGGTCCAGCCCTACAAGGCCTCTCGTTCTCTCCGCTCTGATCATCAACATCTCCTTCAGGTTGGCAGGGTGAAGAAGGCAAGAACCGGGGGCAGAAGATTTTCAATAAATGTGGCCTCTCTGTGGAACTCATTGCCCCTACAGCTGCGCTCGGAAGCCAGTCTCCTTCGGTTTCGTAAACTCCTAAAAACTTTTTTGTTCGCTGTGTAATCCCCTCATCCTTGCAGCAGCGGTATGTGCCGGCAAGCGCTGGGATGCCTATTGGTAACCAGGCGCTATACAAAACTCTGAATAATAATAATAATAATAATAAGGTGGTCATTCACTATTCCCATTCTGACCTACACCAATTTGTTGAAGGTATTGGGCACTAAGGAGGTGACATATACTATTCCCACTCCAAAATAAAACAATTTGGTGATGGTGTTGGACACTAAAGGGGTGACATTTACTATTCCCACTCCAATGAAACAATATTGGGGGAAGGCGTTGGACAGTAAAGGGGTGACATTCACAATTCACACTCCATTCTAAGGCTATGTTAAGAAAGTGTTGGGTGCTAAAGAGGTGGAATTTGCAATATCCACTTCAAAATATAACATTTTCCACAAGGTAATATACATTAAACATTTAAATGCACAATAAATACTCCATATTCACACACATTTATTTACTATAAAATTCAATAAAATGTTATCTAAAAACCCACAAACTAAAGCTACAAACTTATATATACATATTTAAATTTTAAAATATAAACAGTATTTTAATTACTGTTCAAAATTAATATATTTTTCAAAATATTTACTACCATTCATAAAGTTTAAAACATAAACTGACAAATATTTATATTTTAAAACAAATTATAAAATAAAAATTCAATTTTAAGCCCAAAAAACTTACACTATGTCTACAATTTTATAAAATATTTACAAAATATTTAACATTCAAACTTTTTACATAAAAAGTCTCTAAACATTTAACTTTATTAGAAGTTTGTTATATATTTTTCCATTTGATACAGTATATATTTTTATTTAATACCATTAATATATATCTTCAATAATATGAAATTAAATTGTATTAAAATATTAACATAACAAAATAATTTTTAAAACTCTAAATCATTAGTTGCGTATCCTTAACATCATTAACTTATGATTTATTAAAAGAAAAACTATATATATATTTTAAATCTTATCCCCAAACCCAATATCCCACTACAAAAAAACATATTAAACAATTATTTACATACATATATACAACTAAAAAAGACAAAGTTCACTATTTCAGAACTATAAAATCATATTACTAAAAACACAAGTAACTGAAAATTATAGACATATTCTATCAAACAGACTACAATAAATGATATACTAATTAATACTTACAAATGATATTGCATGCAACAATATTTTCAGGATTGATATTTATTACAAGATTTAAAACAACACTAAAAACAATATTTCCTGTTGATGATACCCAATATTTTGCATCGCAATATTTTTTGCAGATATTTTATCCAAATACCACTTAACCAGTTGCACTATTCTCATCCAGGTATCGTTCACAACCGGGTGTTTGTGGCATAACACCTCAAGCCTTGGCTGCACCAGTTTGGGAACCTGTTAATGTCCCTAAAAAAGCATATAATCAACCATGCAGGCAGATCAGGAAATCAATACTTTTGACCAGCTAACCTGGAATCTTAGATGGCTGCATCATACTGAAGGTACACTAACGTTATAACCTAGTAAATTATGCCACATTGTGGTGGTATGTGTAATTCTTCATAAACTTGCAACCAGATGGCACATTGAGGACCTAAGGACATAGTGGATGGGCGAGATAGCACAGATTCAAGATGAGCTTCAACAGCCACAATGAAAACCACAAAATGCTATAGGGAATGACATCTTGTACAATATCATTAAGCATTTTGGGACATTGAACACATGTATCATGCTAATTCATGTTGATGGTTCCTGTCCCTCAGTCTAATGTGGCAGGTGGACAAGATGAATTAGGCCATGATGTATATCCACGTATGCTTTGTTTTGGGTGACATTATTTCTGTATGCCAGTAGGTCCTTCATCATTGTTACAAGTTGTGAAGTTAGCTCTGCAGTTGGGAGGGGATTGTAAGTGTTGGGATGTCACTGAATGTTTTTTAAAGTTTGGTGAGCACGTGGATTTGACATTTCTCATTATACACACATTCACTAGAGTTGAAATCACTGTTTTCTCAGACAGGCACTCACTTCACAGCTACACCTGTCATATCTCTAACCTTGACTTCCTCTGATCACTTGACCTCCAATATTGCCTTGCACTCTGGACCTTTCTTCACACTCCTTGAGTTAGAGCCAGGCTGGAGATCCACCACTGTTTACCATGCTTCTGTTCTTCTGCTCAGTGACTAGCTTACATACCTGCATTTCAAAGTTTAGAATCTCTTTTAATTTCCTCATTATCATCTGGATATGTTACACAGCATTGACTTTGTCCTTTATTTCCATGTAAAGGTATTCTTTTGCTTATGGTGGGGGTCTTTAGTATGAGATGGCCCTCCACACTGTTGTGGTATCTTAGCCCCTCCTTAGCCATGACCTCCTGCCCAGGAGCTGTAAACTTACATTTACATCATAACCATGCCAACAACAATGACTGCATGTAGATGACCATGGAGGAAGAATGTGTTGTTGTGCTTTGAAGGTTTCTGTCATGACCCAATAAGGTTGATAGGAAAATTGAAAGCACTTAATTCCAGTGAGAATGCACCAATACTCCAGTATGAGAGATTCGTTGGTAGGAAACAACCAAATCTCCAACTTCTTCTATGTCTTCTGTCAAACATTGGAGGTAGGGAGCTAAGAGAGAAAGCGCAAAATTACTTGGCTTCAACTCTTTGATATTCAGGATGGCTCACAAAGACTCAGAAGGGAGGAAAAGACATCAGTGGTAGTGCTCCCACTCACAGCAGCATATGGGCCCAATAATATAAAGATGCTCAGGATAAGTATATTTATCTATGTAAATTCAATCTGTGTAGTGGTCTGGTCAGGATGAACTGATATGGACTAACCCAATGCTCCAAAAACTAAGGCTGGTGATGAGGAAAGAAAGTATTTCAAGACTCAAGCTCAGGAGCACCAGGTAGAAGCCATTGACGAGAGCACAGCTGACTCAAGTCGAAGTGTGGAAGGAATGATCCCAAGCTACAACAAGAAGTGTTGTCAGAAGATAAGTCCTACTGGAGGGAAGGAAATGCAGAGAGAAAGAGGGAGGATAAAATAAAGGTGTGGGTCTCATAATGGTAAATGAACTAATGTAGAGAGAGAACCATACAAAAAGAGCAGTTGCGAGGCAACCTATTCCGTCTACCACTGCTTCTCAAATGGTCCAGAAACCACCATTCCCACTATTTTTATTGGTAAATAATTTGTGCCTAACTTGGAAGGCCCTCCCCTCCTTCCACACTCCCCAAGTAATGTATCTCAGTATTTGCTGTTGCATTCATGGAGCTTTTCTATGCTGTACAAGATGACCATTCTCCAACATTCTTTTTTTTTGTTGGGTCATAGCAGTGTCCTGGGGTACTTTTGTATGCTACTCTGACTGTTTTTGCTCTCTAGGGATTATTTCTCTTAACCTATGAGCTTTCATTGCCTGAAAACTGGCACTTCCTGGTGCCTTGTACTCTCTCTATTTATTGAGTGTGGTATTTACTACACATGATAAATAGTGTCTAGTATTTAACATTTGCCATGTTGGTAGTTCACATATATTAAATTACGATTCTGCAAGGCATGGCAAAATAGAATAAAATCATAACTGGCTTAATAAATGGCTTGGTTATTTGTAGAATACTGTGGGGAGCGTGTATGAAACGCTCCACTCCCAGATGCACTGCATTAATGGATACTAGATCCATCCGACGATTCATCCTTTGCCGTTACTCAAAATGTAGTCCAATCTTAATCCACCATATTTCTCAAGCTTTCTTCATCGCGTTATTCTTTTCCATATATGTAACAATGTATTTTGGATGCTTCACACATTCACGTGTGCCCATCCGGACCTCTTCGGAAATACGTTCCAAGTACAAAAATAGTTCAGAGCAGCATTTCTTTATTAGGAACCCAATGCATTTCGGGCTGTGTTATCAGCCCTTCGTCAGGGGTAACTGTCAATCAACAATTTCAGAAAACATAGTATTACTAGGTTGTAACGTT
Organism: Triturus cristatus; assembly: GCF_964204655.1. Lineage (NCBI taxonomy): Eukaryota > Metazoa > Chordata > Amphibia > Caudata > Salamandridae > Triturus > Triturus cristatus. The sequence continues at coordinate 795,470,458 of NC_140587.1, read as the reverse complement.
ATATCTGGTGATTATGTACTTTTGCATTCAAGCAGTCAATTAAAGTGAATTAACAAAGCTATCAGTTTCAATGATAAAAAAGACCATGCGCGCTCCCCGTAACCCTCTAATTATTATTCCTCCTCCCCCCGAGCTGAATTATTGGTTATTTGTAGGCCTCATCAGATGTGATAATTAATGAACCTGATGAAAATCCAATGCATAGGTGTTCAGAATTTATCAAATTCAACATTTGTCACCTGTTCTGACGTTTTGGGGAAAAACATGTTAATTTTATTTCTTGTTGTGGTGACTTGGAAGCACATTTGCTCTAGATAAACAGAGAAGATAATAATGCAGTACTTGCCATTTGTACAAAGCAGACAGCGCAACTGTTTGGAGTTTAGAACATGAATAAGAAGAACTAGGAGTAGACTGGTAGATGGTACAAACGGTGATACTTTGAGATGTGTGTAAGAATATCTGCTTGCTGTAAACCTTTTGTTGATTTCTCAGTCTGAAATTGTCAAGGATCTGGCAAGCACTATTTGCAAGGAAGGCAAAAGCAAAATAATATTGGTATCAATATGGTTGCAAGATCACACAGGGAGCCAGAGAATAATGATTCAATGTGAAATCTCTCTACAAGGTAATAAACAAACATTATGCTTATGTCAATAGGCACATACGAAGTAACTCAGCATATAGAACAACTACTAGGGCATGCAACACATACAAATAACAACATAAATAGTAGAAAGGTGTGTAGTAAAGCACTCAGGAGCTCGATGTGATAACAGTGAAGCTCAGTAAGTTCCTTGCCTGCAACTGTAGGAGATTAAGACTGCAAAATATCCACATGTAAGACAATATGCAAAGGCAGGGGCTGTGGAGTTGATACCGATGATGATGTTATAAAAGGTAATGCAATGTCAAAACTTACAATGGTTAGTGTTAGACTTTGCATCTTTAGGCATGGTCTCCCCTGACCTTTGTGGCTTTTGACCTCCTGTCTGGACCTTGTTTTGTTGTCGTAGGAGTTTGAGAGCTTTGACATTGATGTTCAGTGCCAAAGTGCTGTGCTTTTCATATACATACTGGTGATTAGTGTACACACGATTGGCTGATTTGAGCTAGCTGTAATTCCCTTGTCTGTGGGTGAGATATATATCTAGGGCATGTAACTCAAATGCTATTCGTGGGCCTGCAGCATTGGTTGTGCCACCCAGGGAGGTAGCTCTTCAAACGTGCCACAGTTTTTCCATGGCAGGGTCTGTGTGTACAGGCTTGGCATTTTAAAATCTACTTGCCAAGGTTCTGCATGTCTCTTGCTACATCTGAGTACTCCCTGGGTGCAGGGTGTGGTGTCGGGAAGAGGTGGGGCATATGCACAGGTGAGCTACATGCACTTGTAGTGAATGGCACCGGATGGTGTGTTCGGTACAGAAGGGCCTGCTTCTCGCATTGGATTGATATGAGGGATCTGTGGAAAGGCTACAAAGCTGTGTTTCCAACATGCACAAAAATGGTGCAGTGTTTGATATTGATGAGTTACTAATGGCAAATCCTCTCTGGTGGTGTAAATGGATTGGACATTACTAAGGAAAGAGGATATAGCCTAAAGGCTAAGGCTTTTCAACCTCAAATCTGGGGAACCGGGTTCGAGTCTTGGCAACAACGTTCAACATCTTGTTATTCTGGGCAAATCAGTTAATCTCCCGGTGCCTAAGAAAAATGAATGTGTCCTTGTGTAAGGCAGCTGGTGCTCATGTAAAGCGCTCCGATACATGATACCTTCAGGTCAAGTTTGCGCTATATAAAACTCCGAAAAAAGAAAAAGATACCACTATTGGGAAAGTGAGCATTTCTGTGCTCGAAGCTCAGTGTACCTGTGAGGCTGTCTCCAATCAACATCTCGGTGCTTGGGGGACAGCTACATCTGTGTATTCCTGATAAGAGATCCATAAACTAGGGGCTCAAGGGAAACTGCAGACTTCTGAGGGGCCTTCCTGGAATGGATAGGTGGGAGTGGAATTAGCCCCTGCATTTCAAGGGGCAGGGTCTTAGCCCCACTAAAAATATTGATCAAGCCTCCAGGGGAAGGATGGCAGACAGGACAACAGTTAGAGAGGGCACGTGCATTTCAAAGGTGGCCTTTTGAACTGACCTCATCTTCAAAGACCATTGTAGGCATAACTACTGGGGCTCTGCCCTCAGGAGTTGGAGACGGTTTTGGAATTGGAACCATACTATGTTATTTTGACTCTGGGACATTGACAAGAGGAACTATTGGGGCATGAGGGACTGCAACTGGATTATCCACAGGTGGCCAGGGGCTTGTTGTGCTCAATGGAGTGGATTATCACTCGGTGGATTTTGTCTGGAAGTTGCTGGCCTGCAGCTAATTATCAACTCTTGTGGCCTGGGTCTCTAAGCATTCTCTAAGTGTGCGGTTGGCTGCCCTATGCGCAAAATCCCAGGGACAGACAGCATCTCCCCATTTCCACAAGATTGTAAGGACAGTGCAGACTGCAGCACAAAGGGGCAGAAGTGATAATTGGTTGGGACATGGACTGTCCTGACATACGCCGTAATCACGCTGTGCAGAGGAGTGTGCTATTAAAATCAGCTGTGCACCTGGGGAGCCGGAACATGTGGAGTTCGAGAAGTGCAGGAGAAGTTTGCTGAGTCTGAGGGACCCATGCTTGTAACCAGAAACTTGTGCTAATTTGCACTCTGTAGTGTGTGATGTCTGGAGGGTTTTAAGGGATGTTTGCCTAGTCTGCAGGACCTTAGCTAGAAGTCTAGACTGTCTCTGACCTCCAGATCAGGAGGACTACAGGGCCTGACATCGCGGCCTCCATCTGAGGCCACTGGCTCCCTCTCTGCGGACCTATGCCACAAAGTACTTATTTGTGGAGAATATCGTGACTGGACCGGAGGGGTCTTGTACTGCCTTGTGGGCACCCACAGCTGGATGCTTTCAGCTACTGCAGCTCGCGCCTCTGCTGGAAGGGAAACATTTCTCCAGTTGGGAATGGTGACAGCTTACGGTGTCACAGTCCTTTGCCTACGGGGGGAATAGTGATCCCGCACTTGTGAAGGTGTCGTAGGATGCCTGAGGGTTTAGGGGCCGATTATGATGCGGCCGTAAAAGGCTCCTAACCATTTTTTTACTTTACAACTGCCTCTTTACGATGGAGGCGGTCGAAAACTAAACCTGCCGGTCATTCCGGCTGACTTTCGACGGGCTTGCAGAACCCGTCGGCCAGTGAGAATCCTGCCTGTAATCTCAAGGACGGGCATTTCCGCCCTTGCGATTACAATGACAGGTTTTGGTAGCCTTAATGTGCAGGCCTTTCCGACATTGAAAGGCTGTTGTAACACAATTTTGGGAGCCCCCAGCAGGACCCACTTAAGTGCACAGTCTCCCTTGGGAAAAGTGCAATGCGACCGAACAGTGTTCAGTCACGTTGTAAGGGGCCAATCGGGACCACCGACCCAGTGTCGGTCGGTCCCAGGACCGAGTCGATGTCATGCTGAAGCATTACCACCCGACATTGAAATGATGCCCTTAGCCTGGATGGATGAAACCTAGTAACTGTTTCCTTCTGCTTTAGATTGTCACGATAATCTAATCGAAGTGTCGCAAGCAGTGGCAATGTGTATCATTGGCTGGTGCCTTTTGAATGACTGAGGGGCTGGGTTACGAGGTGTAGTTGAAACCTGTGTGGAGTACGCAATATTGGGAATGTTGTATTTTATGAATACCTATGAATAGTGCATATATGTGCATGCTGTTCTGCTGCTAATGCGAGAGATCTACTATTGCTTATAACTGTGAAGTGTATATCCAATGTGTATGTTGTGTTGGTTTCAATGTGTTTGTTTCAATGTGTGTGTCATACAAAGACCAGTGTTTTATACATAGGGTGTGGAGTCTTTTTGTAGTGTAAAAAGTGTGCTGAGAGAGTGGTGTTGTGCCAATACTTTACACTTTAACCCTGATGATATTGCTGACTTCTCTGTGCCAAGCTACCTAAGGGTGACCACAGGTTATTGGACAAGTTTATTGTACTCATCCTATGTAGGACCGTGAATTCTGTCTTGCTTCAATGTGTCCTAGCCAGCCAGAAACCACCGTGTTTAACATTTGTTCATCAGCGATGTGGATAGGACATGTGTTGGCACAAGCCCTACCAACACAGTGTTTCGCAATGACTCTGGTGTACAATATTGTTTTCTTGCTTTGGTTTTTTTTTTCTCTGTTGTTTGCCATTCTAGTTTTGAAGCCTTTCTGTGTTCAGAACAGTCATGTCTAAGTCGGGAGAGCCAGCTGAGGTAGCTGCAGTAGTGGAGTTTGAGCAGGATAAGTTGGAAGCCCATACAATAGCCCAGCTCAAAGGGCTCTGCAGAGACCTGAAATATTATTTTAAAGGCCTCAATAGAAAGGAGGAGCATCAAAATGCATTAAAGATCTGGCTGGTGGCCAGAGGTAAAGCTAAGGATTACAGGGAGGGTGATGTAGTGGATGCTGAGGAGCAGGAGCTGCAAGATGAGAGCATAGTACCCTCCATGGCAGGCAGTAGTGGTTCCTCTAGGGGTTTATTCCCAGAAGAGCTAGACGAGAGGCAGGAGGAAAGGAAGCTCAAGTAGGAGCTGGCCAAACTTGAGTGGGAAAGTGAAAAGGTCAAGTTGGCAATGGAAGAAAACAAAATGATGTTGGCTCAAGAGTTGTGCGTGGGAGGGCTGCACTTAAGAGCCAAGAGGGCTGAGTTCAGCACAGATGGTGAGAGCATCTGTCCTCGGACAAAAGAGTTCACATACCTAATGTTCTGGTTCCTGATTATGGTGTGGGTGTTAACATAGACGAGTGGTTTGGGGCCTATGAAATAGCTTTACAATTGCACAGGAACCCTGAGGGCGATGTGGGGGGGTGAGTTTGTGGAAGCATGTTCCACCTGAGGAGAGGGACAACTTTGTTGGCCTTTGAGGAGGGTGACCAGGTGAAGTATTCCACCCTGTAGGAGGCCCTTGTCTGGAAATATGGGCTGGCACCTGAGAAGTACAGACAAAAGTTTAGGGACAGTGTGAAACTGCCCCCAGACCTAGGTAGATTGTGTGAATTCATTTTGCAAAGTATTTGGTGGGTGCGTGAAGGGCAGTAAGGTGGTTGACTACAAGGGGCTCTACAATTTGATTGGACAGAAGCACATGCTTAGCCTTTGTTCTACCTAGCTACACAAGCACTTAATTGATACAAAGATATCTGATCTGAAAGATTTTTGAGAAGGTGGACCACTGGGTTAACATTGGGTCCACAAGAAGGTGTCTGGGGAGACCCTGCCAAGGGTGGGCCGGATCCCCCAAAAGAAGAAGGAAGAGGACAGAAATAAAAGTAAGGAGATCTCTCCATGGGCCCAAACTATTTCACCAGATAAGGATTCACAACTCCCGGTTGATAAGAAGAAACAGTTCCCTACAGGTAATCATACAGAGCAGGTTGTTCCTAACATGGTTCACCCAGTGGTGGCCACTGACAACAGTGAGAGCAACTGTCTGGTGGCACATGTTCCCTTTGAATGGGGACTCTCTGTTTTTCGGAGGGTAGCTGTGAGTCCATCTATGCCTGTGGACAGTCTGCTTGGCAATGATCTGGAACATACCCCCTGGATGGCGGTCGAGCTCCGGTTGCACTTGGAGATGTTGAGACTGCCTGAGTGGGTGGGCCTGGCCCCATGGTCAAGGGTGGCACTGGAAAGCGGTCAGAAGGACCCTGAGCATGAAATAGTGGCCCAGGTCCCTGAAAGAATAGGAAGGGCAAACCCGCTCCTGAAATTTCCACAGTTCAAGAGGAGGTTGACCCTGAGGGAGAGGCTATGGTACCTACAGGGGACGATGTGGCCAAACTGGGGAACCTGCCTGAGCTGACCAATTGGCAGCAGGACAGAAGCCCCTCCAGGAAGGATTTCTGCACGGCAAAGAAAGAGTGCCCTACTCTTGTGGGTCTTAGGTGGCAGGCTGAAGCCCAGACAGCTTTTGACATCTCTGAAACTCATTGGATTTATTGGAAGAAAGATCTCTTGTATAGGAGCCTAAGGTTGCTGAACCTGGGTCAGTCCATGTGCAGGTGCTACCCCAATGATTTGGATCCTTCCTATTGGGTCTGGCTCATGATGTGCCGCTGGCAGATCAATTGAGGCAGGGCAAGACCTTTGACAGGCTTGCCGCCCACTTTTATTGGCCCCAAATGAAAAAGGCCTCAGATGTGTTCTGTCAGTCCTGTCCTACATTCCAGGTGAGCAGCAAGACTGGGGAGGTGCAAGCCCCCCTGCAACTGTTTCCTGTCATGGGCACCTGTTTTGAGCAGGTGGGCTTTGACATTGTGGGGCTGCTGGATCCCAAGAATGCCATGGACAACATGTTCATCCAGGTCTTGGTGGACTATGTCACCCAGTACTGATCCCCCTGTGAATGGTGAGAGCACCCGCTGCCGCCCAGGCACTGTTGGGGATCTTTACCCACGTGGGGTTACCCAAAGAGGTGATCTCCAACTGGGGTACCAACTTCATGTCTTCATACATTGAGACCATGTAGAAGAGGAGTGGGGTAACTTACAATTTCTCCAACCCCTACCACCCTCAAACCAATGGACTGATTGAGAGATTCAACCATTCCCTGAAGGGCATGATTATTGGTCTTTCAGACCCCATGAGGCATCAGTGGTACATCCTCCTACCATATCTTCTGTTTGCCTACAGGGAGGGCCAGCAGAAGTGGGTTGGATTCAGCTCATTTGTATAGGCACCCTGTTAGGGGTCCTCTCAGTCTGGTTAGGGAGGGCGGGGAGCAAGCTCCCAGGAAGCCGCCCCAGGATGTATTCAGTTTTGTCCAGACCTTCCGTAACCAAACAGCCCACTTAAGGAAGCTTGCTCAGGCGAACCTGAAAACTAGCTACGAGGATATGAAACAATGCTATGACCAGAACGCCACTCTGGTTGAGGTCCAACCTGGCAAACAAGTGTGGGTCATGGCCCTCGCAGAGCCCTGCACTCTACAGGACAAGTGGTCCAGGCCGTTTGAGGTGAAGGAGCGCAAGAGTGCCGTTACCTATCTGATGGACTTGAAAACTCCTAGGATCCCTTAGCGGATCCTGTATGTAAACTGCATCAAGCCACATTTTGAAAAGACTGAATTGACCATGCTCTTGGTCATGAATAATGAGGTGGAAGCGCAGACCGAATCTTTCCAGGACCTCCTGTCCTCCTTGTAGCAGGATGGGTCCGTAGGGGTGAGTCTCTCCCCTGCTTTGCCCCAGGAGCAACAGAGAGACTTCTGCTGATTGCTGGGGCAGTTTGCTCCCCTGTTCCCGCTCAACACCGGGGTCACCCATTGGTGCACTCATGATATTGATAAGCGGGATAGACTACCTGTTATCCTTAAAGCATACAGGTTGTCAGACAAGGTAAGGATTAGCATCAAGGGAGAGGTTTACAAAATGCTAGCCCTTGGGGTGATTGAGCCTTTCAACAGCCCTTGGTCTGGTCCTCTGGTATTGGCACTCAAGGCTGCTCCCACTAGAGTGGCGTCTGATTTTTTGCTCTATGTGGGCTATCAGGAGCTCAACGCCACCAACCGGACTGACATGCCCCCAACCTCCCAGGCAGATTAACTCATTGATCGGCTATGGGATGCCAAGTCCCTCAGTACATTTGATCTGATGTCTGGGAACTGGCAGATTGCCTTGACCGACTGGGCACAAGAGAGGTCAGCCTTGTCGACACTGGAAGGGCACTTCCAGTTCTGGGATATGTCCTTTGGATTGAAGAATGCCCCTGCCACCTCTCAGATGTTGGCCAACCAGGTCCACGCTGTTCTGGAGAACTTCAGTGCTGCCTACCTTGATGACATTGCGTTTTTCAGCTCCAGTTGGCAGGATCATGCATACCACCTCCAGGCAGTACTGAGGGCATTGCAGGATGCAGGACTCACTATCACGGCCAGTAAATGTCAGATAGGGCAGGGGTCTGTGGTTTACTTGGGACACAAAGTAGGGGGCTGCAAGATGGCGCCAATTCAACCAAAGATTGAAACGATTCTGGCTATGGCACCTCCCAAGACCCAGGCAGAGCTGAGAGCCTTTTTAGGCCTCAACCAGAAACTATCAACAGTTGTCAAGGGGTATGGCATCATTGTCATCCCCTTAACAGAGCTGACTTTGAAGAAGTAGCCACATCAGGTGATCTGGACTGGGGCATGCCAGATGGCGTTCGACACCCTGAAGGAGGCCATGTGCCAGGCCCTGTTCTCAAGGCTCCTGACTTCTCCCAAGAGTTTGTGGTGAAGACTGAGGTCTTGGGTCATGGTGTGGGGGCTGTGCTTTCACAGCTAAATGAGGAGGACCTGGACCAACCTGTAGCCTTCCTTAGTTGGAGGCTAATTCCCAGGTAACAGAGGTGGAGTGCCACTGAAAGGGAAGCCTTTGCAGTGGTCTGGGCACTGAAGAAGCTGATGCCCTATTTGTTTGGGACACACTTTCGGGTTAAGACAGACCATAGACCCCGCTGATGGTTAATGCAGCTGAGGGGTGAGAATTCTAAACTGTTGAGGTCGTCCATCTTCCTACAAGGAATGGATTTCAAGGTGGAGCACTGTAGGAAAATAGGATCTGCTTCTTATGGTTACACCCACATTTTGCTGGATGTAATGCTGTTTTTGACTAGTCTGACTGGGATCCTGCTCATCAGGACCGCAGTCTATCTGCTTACTCCTTACACTGTTAGGTTATGTACTTAGGTACACCCCAAATTGGATACTGGGGTACCCTTGTCATTCCCTGGTATATGGTACCCATGTACCCAGCACATAGGTACCCCAGAGGTCTCCCATGGGCTGCAGCATGTTTTATGCCACCCATGAGAGACAATTCAAAATGGAACTACATGCCTGCCATTATGGCCGTGGTAAGTCGGTGCATGCACCACTGATTGAAGATATAGGCTCACTATATCTAAATGTCACTGCACTTAAAGCCTATAAGTCACCCTGCCTTTACAATCCAAAAGGTAGGGTGCTTGGTTCTAAGTGAGAGGGTGCCCCTGCATGAGCAGGACACCCCTGCAGCCTACGGAGTCCATTCTCCCGGGTTGTCAGAGAAGCAGCCATATACTAATATAGAGGGGCATTACGTGACCATGTGATGACTATCTCGAAAACAGCTGCAACAAACCCTATAGTGTTTGTGTCAAACATGTTGGAATCATACCCAAACACAGGTAACCGATGTGGTAGGTATGATTCCACCCACCAGGAAGGCCCTTCGTGGGGCTCTCGGTGTTCCTGGTACCAGCGTTCCAGCTCTGGAGAGCACAAAGTGGTTGCTGCCGACCAGAGACATGTTTCTGCCTTCCTGGTGCTGAGCCAAGTTTGCGCGAGGGAAGGCAGAACAATAGGCATCCTGTCACAGGGAGGTATGACCACCTCCCAGATAGGATTTAGTGTATTAGGACTGGTTGGGTGCACTGGCCAACACCTGAAAGTCTGCATGAGGGGCACATTTGGTGTCCCTGTGAATAGTCTAGTTCCAACCAGTCCTGGAAGCCATTGGCTCCTGCTCCGGTGCGAAACTGTGTTGAAAACTAAAACAGCGATATGATTAAGCATTCACTAAAGACATGAATTCTCCTTCCTTAGAACATGTTTTCTTGTCTTATGTTGCCTAATGTCCGGACTCCATTTTGTATTGTCATGTCTCCACATGCTCAGCACGAGAAGAGTCCTATCTTCGTGTTAGTTGCTCTTGTAATCTGCCTAGTAACAGTCTATAAATAGTTCCTTTGTCCATCTGGCGCATGTCCAGACTTGACCACATCTGTTATCAGTTAGTCCTTGCTTGACCATGTTTTCGCGGGCTTAGGAGTGTGTTAACTCCACCCACATATTGGTTCTGTATCGAAAATGTCCATAAAAGGTAATGCTTTTCGCCTCATGTTGTATCCACCCACTTATGAGCCCCTCTGTTGTGTATAAAAGGGGACCGTGTACGCAAGTTCTTTGTGCTACTCTATGCAATACTGAAGAGTGTTGTATAGGTTGTAGGACCACCCTTAAGGGTTAATAAACTCTGTCTTTGTATTTGCAGTTTCCGTGCCAACTTCCTTCTAGTTTCCATTACAGAAGAGCGAACCCTTGTATTCTGCGGGCCTAGCTGGGGCCTGTACTCATCAATTGGCACCCGTCACGTGGGGCTCATCGGCGACTCGGATGCTCGAAGGACTGGTCGTGACGAAGGTGAGGAATTTGGCCGGGGATGTGATCACTGCCAGTGGCGTTTTAGTCCTGGCATCCCGAGGTTTTCTTCCTTCCCTTCCGAACTGACCTTCTGGGTGGCGCCGGTCCTCGACTGAGACCTCTTCTGTCGGTTTGCCGCGACAGCCGTTTGGGCGAATTTTGGAACTTGGCAGTTGGAATCTGGACACTCTTGATTGGTAAGAACCGTTGTACGGTACTTGCTCCGAGTTTTGAAGCCTGGGTTGGCTATTTGAGTTTGATTTGTGATGACCGGTCATATTTTGTATTGATTACTGTGAGAATATATGCGTTGCAACACATATAGGCTGGTAATGTGGAGATATTTCTCCGGAGCTGTGTAAATTTGAACGGCGCAAAGTTTAAGTGCCATTTTTTTGATAATACTGCATATTTTGCATTATTTTTGAGCATGCCTGCTTTTAGCGCACTCCGTAAGTGGGGCTGCTGTTTTGGAAACCGGTTAAACCTCGAGGAATCTGCTCCAACCCCCCAGAGGGGACTCCTAATAGGGATATGTATGTGAAGTGTGGAGGAAATACACCAAAAAGGATCCTGAGTTACGATGGCCTTTGTATGGATCGTTTGATATGCGTAAGATTGAGTATGTGGAACAGTGTATGTGTAAACGGCGTGCTCGGCAAGACATGTTCGAATGTGTACGGTTATGGGTGAAGGAAGTGCGTGAGCGAGAGAAACGTGAGAAAACGCTGTTTGATAAAGAGCAACGGAAAAATGATCATGTGAGAGCACAGGAAGCGAAGCGTCAGGAGGAAAGAGAACTGGCGGAGAAACAAGAGAAAGAACGTAGGTTGCAAGTCTCGGGTCAATATGCTGTCCGCCAGCCACTTTATCCTGTCCTTACTAATCTTGACGATGATTTTTATTTATTAGATCGTTCTCCGCCCCCTTATGTTGGCGCGTCTGCCCCGAGATCACGGGATTCTGGATCGGTTTTGGATAAGGTAGACACGCGGTCCATGTTATCAGTTGAGCGTATGGGTGAGCTTCGGAAAATTTCTCTTCGTGCACTTAAGGGCAAGTTATCCCTTGCTGAATTGTTGGAATCTTTGGAAAAGTGGCGGGATAGAGAGAAGTTGTATTTTCTTGAAACCTTTTCTGATGAAGTGATTACTGCCTTTCGGAAATATTCAGAAGTTTTTGAGCCTGATGATGTAGTATTAGATGCTAAAGCATTACGTAACGGTGTTTTTTCTCCCTCTAAGGCATCTGATGCGGTCCGGCGGCTGTTTGTATTGCGGGACGCGGCGTTTGAACTTAAAGAGAGAGCGCGCCTAAAGACAGGGGAGGAGGAGCAGTCGGATTCACGTATCGGCGGTGACCAATCATCTACCTCCCACTCAGATAAGAGCGAACTAGTGCATGCTAAACCAATGCGAGAGGCGGCACCTTTGTATGTTCCTCCTAAAGGAGCAGGAACTAGCTCAGATATGTCTTCCCCCGATGCTAGGGGTTATTTTGTGTACAATTGGGTTTATACTCCCTGGCATAGGGCTGATGTTATGGCATTAAAGAATGCATTGCCTGACCCCCGCAAGAATCCAGCGGCCTTTTACGAAGAAGTCGAAGGGGCCTTTAATTCTTGTTCTATGACTTTAGCAGATATAGATTTGTTCTTTGGGCTTATTTTACCACCGGATATGTGGCGATCTGTGCGGAAGGTGGATGATCACGCCGTTTTTAAAGCCAAATGGTCTGAGATTGAGGATGAGGATAGGGAGAGAAAACCCGCGCAAAAACCGCCCCAGATTATTTTAGATCTCCCCGCTGCTATCTTGACCAAGTTGAAAATGATTATTCCCCCTAAAAAGATTGACTGGAATATGTTAGCCTCGTGTAAACAGAAGGTTGATGAATCAGTCTCAGATTTCTTTACAAGCTTTGAGGAGACATTTCATGATTTCAGTGGTCAGTCGCTTACGGATGATACGGGCCGACATCTTTTTGTGGATAAATATGTGGCGAATTTATTACCGGGAATAGCAGCTCGTTTAAAAGCGAGTGAAAGTTCTTGGTCCACCTCGTCTCCGGCATCCCTCCTGACTATGGCTCAGTATTATGAGCGTCAGGAACAAGAAGCGAAGGGGAATGAGGAGAAGAAATCGAAAGATTTGAAAACTAAGGTGATGTTAGCACAAGTATATGGTCCGCCTCGTCGGGGTGTAGAAAGAGGTAGGGGAGGATTCTATGGTCCCCCTTCGGGTCAGATGTAAATAGAAATCAATGTGCGTATTGTAAACAGTCGGGTCATTGGGCCAGAGATTGTCCGGTGTTGTATGCATCTCGTCAGGGATGTGGTCAGGGACCACCGAGAGGTAGAGGGGGTTTTTTGAATTATAGAGGGAACTCTAATGATCGTACTCGATTTGAGCCTAATGTACAGCAACGGGATAGGCAACACCAGTATCAAATGTCTGGGAACGACCGTTCTGGGTACCATGACTCACAGCATGTGTAGGCTTGCGTTGGATGGGGGTTAGAATCAGTTGAAGTGCCGGTTGATCAGAAGGGTCCTTATGTTTCAGCAAATGTTTTGGGTTCTACTGATCGGTTCCTAGTTGATACAGGAGCTACCCGCAGTGCGCTGTCCAAACAATTGGTTCCGAGGGCTCCCCCATCTGGCTTAATGGTTACATCGGTAGGGTTTGATGGTACACTCTCTCAAAGCCCTCTTTCCCGACCCCTTGCATTCCATGTTGACAACCTTTCTGCGTCCTGTCCGTTTCTGCTTGCCCCAAACACGCCCGACAACATTATGGGTCTTTATATGCTCAAGTACTTCAGAGCTACGATCCGCTGCTCCCCCGCTGGAGTACGTGTGATATTGAACAAAAATCACCCGATGACAGCCCGGATGTGTGTGGTTGCGGAGGATACTGCATTAGCTTCCCTCCCTCGTTCTTTGTGGGCCACTTCGGATACTGATGTGGGACAGATGGTGATTCCGCCTGTTCACATTAGTGTCCAGGAGGGTGCGGTGTTACCGCGCCTCCCTCAGTATCGTATTTCCCAGGAGGGGGAGGAGGCACTCATACAGATTGTGCAGGATTTGATTAAGGTGGGAGTAGTGGAGGAAGTTCCCTACAATGTCTGCAACAGTCCTATTTTACCCATTTTGAAGAAAGATACCGATACCAGGGTTTATCGTTTTATCATTGACTTAAGGGAAGTGAATAAGATAGTGATACCCCAGTATCCAGTGGTTTCTGATATCACGACGTTACTTACTCTGGTCCCGCCAACGGAGACCACGTTTTCAGTTATTGATTAGAAAAATGCCTTCTTTTCGATTCCTATTCACCCTGATAGCCGATACCTTTTCGGTTTTACTCTGAATAATAGGTCTTATAGATTTTGTAGAGTCCCTCAGGGTTATACAGAGAGTCCTAGTATTTACAGTCAAGCATTGAAAAGACAATTGGATTCCTTTGTTCTGCCCGAGGGTGTCGCCCTTATACAATATGTCGATGACATCTTGTTGGCGGCCGACACTCCTGAGCTGTGTGAGAAGTGCACGTTATCCTTGCTTTCCTTTTTGGCATCTCACAATCACAAAGTGTCGAAGAAGAAATTGCAATTCTGTAGACCAAAGGTGACTTATTTGGGTCACCTTTTGTCTAAGGAGGGGCGTGCACTCTCACCAGATCGTATTCAAGCAATTTTGGACACGCCAGTACCTTCCACACAGAAGGACATGCGTGCATTTTTGGGTCTTGCTTCTTTCTGTAGGCAATGGATATTGGGATTTTCAAACATAGCTAAACCATTGTTAGCACTTTTGACAAAAGACACACCAATCCCTCTTCCCTGGTCAAATGAGTGTGAAATTGCTTTTCAGCAATTGCGACAAGCCCTTTGCTCAGCACCAATGTTAGGGACCCCTGATTATACGAAGCCCTTTTCACTGTATGTGCATGAGAAAGATGGATGTGCATTATCAGTTTTAGTGCAGATGCACGGTGACAAGCAGCGCCCTTGTGCATATTTTTCGGCTGTACTTGATCCTGTTGCCCGAGCATTGCCTGGTTGTTTTCGCTCGGTTGCGGCGACAGCTGTGTCAATACGCCAAAGTGAGGGAATTGTGTTATCTCACAAACTGTTGGTATTAGTCCCCCATGCTGTTGATGCCCTGCTTAATCAGACAAAGACGCAGCATTTGACCAGTGCTCGTTTAACGGGATATAAGTTGACGCTTTTGGCTCCTCATATTACGTTAAAGAGGTGTGCAAGGCTAAATCCAGCCACATTGTTGCCATTCCCGGAAACTCAGTCTGAAGCACGGAAAGCACATGACTGTATTCTTGTGACTGAGGAACAGACAAAGGGTCGTATTGATCTCCAGGATACGCCCTTTACAGATGTAGATGGAGAACTGTGGGTGGACGGATCATGCCTGAAGCTACCAGATGGTACGACTTCAGCAGCGTATGCAATTACCACATTACAAACAATAGTGGAGACAGCACGCATACTGCAGAAATCAGCTCAAGCAGCGGAACTGATAGCATTAACACGAGCATGTGAGCTCAGTGCAGGATTGTGTGTGAATGTTTATACAGATAGCCGCTATGCCTTCGGAGTAGCGCACGATTTCGGCCTACTCTGGAAGGAGAGAGGGTTTCTAACGTCACATGGAGCACAGATAATGTACGGGGAGTTAGTTCACAACCTTTTGACTGCATTAACATATCCAAAGAAGATTGCTATAGTTAAATGTAGTGCCCATAAGAAAGTGGTTGATAAAGTTGGAGAGGGGAATGCTTTAGCAGACCGGGTGGCACGAGAGACTGCGATGCAGCCTGGTGCTACTGCAATGGATGTTGTGAAGTCACAGGCAGAAAGATGGCACGATGCTAGGAGAGAAGTGCTGGAGATACAGAGGACCGCTTCCGATAAGGAACGGGAGCAATGGTCCAATGATGGAGAATTAGATGATGAAGGGTGTTGGAGAAGTAAGCAGATGGATAAATGGAAGTTACCCACTTCCTTCGTACAACCTATGGTTCAGATGGCACATGGACTAGCGCATGTCGGAGCTTCCGCAATTGTTAAATTACTCACACGAGTTTGGGAGCATCCGGAGATCGCTAGTACAGCAAAGAGGGTAGTGCAGACCTGCATGATTTGCCTGAGGTATAACCCGGGAAAGGGTACACGAACTCCAGCAGGAGGATTTGCGACACCTACTGCACCCTTTGAGGTTTTGCAGATGGATTACATTCAGCTTGAGCGCTGTAACAATCTGAAGTATGTTCTAGTAGTGGTTTGTGCCTTCAGCAAATGGGTTGAGGCATACCCTACGAAAGACAATACTGCAATGACTACAGCCAAGATGCTATTGAAGGAGTTCTTCCCTCGATATGGTGTTTGCAGATTGTTGTGGAGTGATAACGGACCTCATTTTATAGCAGACGTTATCAAGTATGTCCTGAAAGGCCTGGGAATTACCCAAAAGTTTCATGCAGTGTTTCACCCTCAGTCTGCGGGATTGGTTGAGAAATATAACGGTACTTTGAAGCTTAAGATCGCTAAGATCCAAGCTTCGACTTCTTTGACTTGGCCAGACGCTTTACCACTGGCATTATTGTCAATTAGATCGATACCGCATTCTCGGACCGGTCTCACACCCTACGAGATTGTATTCGGACGCCCAATGAATATTTGGGGTCCGCCAAAACCGAGGTCAGTGTATGATGTACCTTGTGTAATGATGAATGATTATCTGGCACAGTTAACGGATAATTTGGTTTCTATTCATCAACAGGTTCGAGAAGCGCTCCCTGATCGGTCCACAGGTGAAGGTCATAATCTCCGACCTGGCGATCAGGTTATGATCAAAGTATTCAAAAGGACGAACAGTCTGGAGCCAAGATGGGTTGGTCCTGAGCAGGTCCTGCTTGCAACGAGGACAGCTGTGCGAGTTTCCAATCGGAAGAACTGGATTCACTCTTTGCACTGTCGTAAAGTGCCGCCTGGATTGGTGGAGCCTGCTGTGTTGACCGACCATCGAGAAATCCTGACTGCAGAGAAAGGCCGTGCTGTGGAACCGAATGACACGGAGGAGCTCTTCCCGGACCAATCGATTCCTGGAGGAGGAAGATATCATCTCAGACCGAGGAAGTGATTTTCATTGTGTATCCAAAGACGTTGTCAGAATGGCCCTTAGGTTAGTGAAACGGAGTGCCAATGTGGCAAGGGGGGGGATCAGCCCTGCATTAGTGTAGTGACACCCGTCTTGGCCCGCTGGTGAAGAAATCAACGGCTGCCTAAGGGGAAGAGTTCTGACAACCTTTTAGTTTCAGGAAGATATTGACTTTTTACTACAAGATGGAAAAGAAGAAGATTGTTTGTGCGACGAGTTTTATTATCAGTGTAGCTATTGTTGGTATAACCACATGGTTTGTTGAAGAAGTGACTCTTGCTCGCGAGTTGTTTGTTTTGACCACTCCAGTGCCTGAGGAGCACTACTTTTATACCCTTCCGTATCAAGAATTGAAGCATCGCCAGTCTTATTTGAATAACACTTTCATCCAGATGTTGCATCATACCCATGTTGCTACGAATGCTACGAACTGTTGGATATGTGGTATGATGCCAGCTCATCAGAAGAAAGGAGGAACGCCATTCATACCTCTTCCTTTTTCTCATAATGGCTCTTGTAGAGCATGGTACACTTTGCTTTTTGCCACACGGAAACCTACAGTGGGACAACTACTTTTCAGACTTAATAGGGAATGTCATCAAGATAAAGATGGCTATCCACAAGCGAATGGGACAATATGGGAATGGGAAGAATATCGACCAGACAATGAATCGATCCCCTACGTTTTCACAAACACCAGAGACACAGTAGGGAAAAAACTATTTGTGATTCAAGTGGCACAAGCTCAAGCGGACCTGTGTGTCCAGAGTGTGGGTTATATTCCTGTTGGTGTTAGCGATTGCATTATTGTATTGAACATAGACAGGTTGAATAATAGTACTTTCTTAGCCTCCCATAACACGTACTTTGTATGTGGGAATAAGGGTTATTATCGTTTGCCAGCCGGCTGGTCCGGAGTATGTTATGTAGCATTCTTATTACCTCCTGTATTTTTGGCACCTGCATCTTATCATAAAGATTTGAAGTTGTTGAATAATGTGACTGTAAATAGGTATAAACGTACTCTATCTATTGATGATGTTGATCAAACTGATACTAACCTACAGCAGTATATTGATTTTAACTTAGGATTGTTTTTCTTTGTTGGAGCCGCCCTAAATAGTAGGAAGGTTCGAAGGTTAACGAGAGTTGTAGAGGCTGTGACGAATCAAACCGCTGCTGCTCTTGGGAATCTTACGGAATAATTACAAATTACTAGAATTGTTGCATTGCAGAATCGTATGGTATTAGATGTTATGTTAGCTGACAGAGGTGGAGCATGTAAAATTATCGGAAGTAGTTGTTGTGTGTTTATTCCTGACCATACGCCATCAGTTTACAATGCTATCAATAAATTGCATAAAATCGCAGCTGAAATTCATACAGAAAATGGCACTTGGACCTTTTCTGGATGGTTTTGGACATTGATCACTACATGGGGATGGAAGGTTTTAACTGGTCTCTGCATTATTGTGGCAATTCTGTTTTCCTGCTGCATTTGTGTCCAGTGTGGTCCTTTACTCTGTTCTTTATGTGTGTCATTTTGTATTCCTGATAAGAAAGCTATTGCCAATGTCACCTATCAGAAACATTTAACCAAAGAGGTGGAAGAGATGATGAAAATTGACATATATGATGATTATCCTAAAAGGCCGAATGTCTTCAGTAAATGCTGAAAGGGTCGTCTGTTGAAAACTAAAACAGCGATATGATTAAGCATTCACTAAAGACATGAATTCTCCTTCCTTAGAACATGTTTTCTTGTCTTATGTTGCCTAATGTCCGGACTGCATTTTGCATTGTCATGTCTCCACGTGCTCAGCACGAGAAGAGTCCTATCTTCGTGTTAGTTGCTCTTGTAATCTGCCTAGTAACAGTCTATAAATAGTTCCTTTGTCCGTCTGGCGCATGTCCAGACTTGACCACATCTGTTATCAGTTAGTCCTTGCTTGACCATGTTTTCGCAGGCTTAGGAGTGTGTTAACTCCGCCCACATATTGGTTCTGTATCAAAAATGTCCATAAAAGGTAATGCTTTTCGCCTCATGTTGTATCCACCCACTTATGAGCCCCTCTGTTGTGTATAAAAGGGGACCGTGTACGCAAGTTCTTTGTGCTACTCTATGCAATACTGAAGAGTGTTGTATAGGTTGTAGGACCACCCTTAAGGGTTAATAAACTCTGTCTTTGTATTTGCAGTTTCCGTGCCAACTTCCTTCTAGTTTCCGTTACAGAAGAGCGAACCCTTGTATTCTGCGGGCCTAGCTGGGGCCTGTACTCATCAACTGGACAAAGGACACAGGAGTAATCCCCTCCCTTGTCCAGACCCTCCCCTGGGAGGGTCCCCTGAATCTTTCCAACCCTTTCCTGTGGGTACTTAAGGGTTTACCTGGCTTTAGGACCTTGGATTCATTGTGAACAAGTTTCAGAATTGAAACCACTTCACTTCAACTGTCTGGGCACTCTGGACTTCGCTGAACTTCATTTTCACCTGACTTCGTCTCCCTTCCAGTCTGCTGCATCGTCTGTGCCTGTGCATCCTCCAGGAACCTTCCAAGGCCTGTGAAGCATCTAGGACAACCAAAGTAATCGCCCTTGGAGTGAAGGAGTTACTCCCCTGCATTCACAGGCAATGCAACAAAGACCACCGGTCTGCAGATCCCGAGCTC
Organism: Triturus cristatus; assembly: GCF_964204655.1. Lineage (NCBI taxonomy): Eukaryota > Metazoa > Chordata > Amphibia > Caudata > Salamandridae > Triturus > Triturus cristatus. Next base: position 795,451,340 of record NC_140587.1, on the reverse strand, counting down.
CTCTGGACTCCGTGGGCTCTGCATCTCAGGTGGTGGTTTTTCTCAGCCCCCGAGGTCTGCTCTCCCCTCTGACCAAGCTTGAGATCAGCAGCTCAAGTGGGGGTTGCAATAACTGATCCCCTGGAAACTGCATCACCTTTGCAGTTGCAAAAGTTTGTTGACATCTTTGCAAGAAGATCTCCGGGTCCCAAGTAGCCCCAATCCGAGCACCTCCTATGACCAGAATCTTTGGCCACATCGTGTGCATCGTGGCCTGCCTCTTTTGGTGAGCTGCTTGAGGTCCTCTCATGACTTCTTTGCCATTGGCCTGTGGGTCCATTTGACAGTCACCTTTGATTTCCTTGGGCTCCCCTGATTTGCTCGGGCCTATATGACTCCTATGCTTGTGGTGAGTCTCCTGGACCTTGCTGCTCCGAACTGTACACTTTCTTGACTTCCTGCGTGGGTTGCTTTTGTCAAGGCTTCTTGGTGCTCCTGCCAGACATCGACCCTTCAGATCTCGACATCCTTCGTGGGGCAGCTCGTATACAGCTCCTGGTCATCTTCAGCATGCCCTGGTCCCTACAGCTGCAGAGTCAAGGTCATCAACATCCATCCTGAAGCACCCAACATAGGTGGGCATCTGTCTGCCGAGCCCCTGGTCACTCCCAAGTGACGCAGACTCTGTCCCCTCTGTATTCAGGTACTCTCCATCAAGAATCCACGTTTGGATTCCTCTGGACACTTTCTTCTCTTCCAGCAGCGTCACTTTCCTGAAGTCCTCCATTGGGTTTGACAGCGATTTCCAATGCCACTTCACACCTATGTACCCAGCTTCCCTGGGATAGGTAACTTGGGTACCACGGTATACACAGGTGGGGTGGCTCTCAAACCTTCTTTCATCCACGGTGTTTCTTCAGGGTACACTGAGAAAGGTCCTTAATCTTTAAAATTCCAACCACGACTTGCACATAGACTTGTATGGAGCATGCAGTCACGTTTACACACTGCACACGCACTCTGTGGAGTCCCTGTTTACTCACATTGTGTGGTTCTTAGGGTCCCAGCAATTTGTCCTCCTCTCAACATTGTCCTGACTGGAGTTGTGGTTCTTATACCACTTTCTTAGTATATGGTTTGGTCTCCCCGTGGGGCCCGCTGTGTATTAGTGGGATTTACTGTGATTTCTTTGCTAAAATATTGTGTGCTTTGTGTCTATCTCCCTGTGGGAGATACTGTAACGTACTAGGTAGTGTTTTATAATAAATATATATTTTTATAACTACTGTCTGGTTCTGTTTTCATTTCATCTATATTATTAGATTGCATTCTGGTAAAACAAGCTGCTTTACACTCCTTCAAGACTAAGCCTGGAGGCTGCTCTCCACAGCTACCACTTGGATAGCTTTCTAAGGTTGTCTGAGATCTCTTAAATCACCATAAGGGTTGTCTGAACTGGTGCAAGGTGCCCACCTACATTAGTGGAAATCATATACCAGGCCAGCTTCTCACAAGCACCTTCCTGGAACAGAACACACCAACGATGATGGTCTTTCCGGATTCTTCTGCCTTAGTGATGAGGACTCCCCTGAGGTGGGGTAGTTCTCCCGACTTTCTGTTGGGGGCTACAAGTGTTAGACCTGGCATCTTTTGATGTGGTCTCTCCCACCCTTTTTGGCTTTCAACCTCGTGTTTGGACCTTCTTTTGCTGGCGTAGGACTTTGAGTGCTTTGACACTGCTATTCAGTAACAAAGCACTGTGCTTGTCATATACATACTGATAATTGGTGTATACATGATCGGCTCATATGAGTTAACTGTAAGTCCCTTGTCTAGGGGTAAGACATATACCTAGGGCATGTAACTCAAATGCTCCTCCGTGGGCCTGCAGCATTGGTTGTGCCACCCACAGAAGTAGCTCTTCAAATATGCCACAAGTCTACCATGACAGGTCCTGTGTGTACAGGTTACTGTTACTATGCTTGGCATTTCAAAAGCTACTTGCCAAGGGTCTGCATGTCTCTCGCTATATCGGGTTACTCCCTGGGGGCAGGGCGTGGAGTCGGGAAGAGGTGGGGCATGTGCACTAGTGTGCTACATGCACTGGTAGTGAATGACACTGGATGGTGTGTTTGGTACAGTAGGGCCTGCTTCGCGCATTGGATTGACATGAGGGATTTGTGAGAAGGCTATTGCGCTGTATTTCCTACATGAAGAAGAGTGATAGTATAGTGTTGGATATTGATAAGTTAGTAATGGCAAATCCTATCCGCTGGTGTGAGTGGATTCAACATTAATAATGGGAAAATCCCACTTTGGGAAAGAGGGCATGTCTGTCCTTGTGGCTCTGTATGCCTGCAAGCTTTTCTCCAGTTCATATCTGGGTGCTGGGGGGACAGCTACATCTGTGCATTCTTGACAAGACAGCCATAAGCTAGGGGCTCAAGGGAAACTGCAGACCTCTGACTCTGAGGTGCCTTCCTGAAACAGATACGTGGGGGTGGATTGGCACCTGCATTTCAAGGGGCAGGGTCTTGGCCCCACTTAAGATACTGATCAAGCCTCCCAGAGTAGGATGTTGGACAGGGCATGATTTAAAGAGGGCCTGTGGATTTCAAAGGTGGGCTTTTGAACTGATCTCACATTCAAAGGCAATTGTGGGGATAACTACTGGGGCACTGCCCTCAGGAGTTAGAGATGCTTTTGGGATTGGAATCATACTACACTGGTTCAACGCTGGGACATTTACAAGAGGAACTATTGGTACCGAAGGGACTACAACTGGATTATCCACAGACTTGTGGTGGCCTGGGGATTGTCATGCTCCAGGGAGGAGAATATTTATTGGTGGATTTAGCCTGGATGTTGCTGGCCTGAAGCTAATTACCAGTTATTTTGGCCTGGGTCCCTAAGCTCTCTCCAAGGGCCTGTTGGCTGGCCTCCTGTCCACGAGATCCCAGGGACAGAAAGGATCTCCTGGTTTCCATGAGATTGTAAGGATCGTTCAGGGTGTGGCACAAACAAGTGAAAGTGATTGTCGGTTGAGAGAAGGACCGTCCTGACATAAACTGTAATCTCACTGTGCAGAAGAGTGTGCTAGTAAAGATCAGAGGCCCACCTGGGGTGCAGGAACGTGAGGAGTATGAGAAGTGCATTGGAAGTTTGCCAAGTTTGACGGATTCATGCTTGTAACTGGAAACCTGTGCTAGCTTGCACTTCTTAGCATGTGGTGTCTGGAGGGTGATGGGGGACATTTGCAGAGTCCATAGGACCTGAGCTGGAAGCCTAGACTAACTCCGACCTGCAGATTGGGAGGATAACAGTGCCTGTCATTGCAGCCTCTGTCTGAGGGCACTGGCTCCCTCTCCCAGGACCCACACCGGCAGGTACTCTGTTGTGGAGAATATCATGACTGGGCCCGAGGGGACTTGTTGTGCCTTGTTGGTACACACGGCTGCCTGGAGCAAATGTAGCTCACATCTCCCCCAGAGTGGAAACATTTCTGCAATTGGGAAGCATGCCAGCTTTCCGGTGTCACTGTCTTTTGCCTATGGGCGGATAGTGATTCCGCACTCATGAAGGTGCCGCGGGGTGCCTGAAGATTTAATCTGGATGGACAAAACCCAGTAACTGTTTCAGTCCACTTTAGGTGGTCCCGATAATCTAAATAAAGTGTTGCCAACAGCAGCTAAGTGTGTTGTTGGCTGGTACCATTGCACAATTTTAGGAACACTATGTCCTCTCAAGCTTGATTAACCAGCAACCAATAAAAAGGATATTTCGCCTACTCAGCTGTGGCGGAGTTTGTGCCCACCCACTCAAGACGTCTTTGGCGTTTTGTGAGTAGGGGTCTCTGAGAATAAGCATGACTGAACTACTCAGATTCTACTGTTAAATAAGTACCCAACCAACATTGGTGGTGCCATGTCGTGTAGTTCCTATAGTACCCATATGTACCACATATGTTAGACTGTTTGTATTAGCTAGTTCACAGTGCCACTAGAATCTCCTCTTATCGGGGAAAGATTAGTTTCTGGCAACCTTAGAACATGACAACCGTGATGCCTCAGGATCGTGGAAACAATGTATTACCTTTTGCTCAGTCACTCGTGTTCACTTAGTTTCTCTCAGAGAGTTACACAGAAGAAACAGTTGGGCATGTTACAATAAGTATTTATTGCACAGTTGTTCTTCTAGTGTAAAATATATGCGCTGTAACAACCATTAGACAGTAGCAGAGATATATGATCAGCAGTACAGTGAATATAAAAGGATAGTACAGTTCTACCATTTTGCAATAGTCATGAGCACATACATGGATATAAAATGCATGATAAAAAAAAGCACGTGTACTCCTACGTTGCCTATCTAGATGTACAAAAGTGTACCTAGCATATGAGTAGATGTGAAGCCAAGATTCCCTCTAGGTTTAGTCTAACCCCATTACCTGAAGCAAGAGAGTGTATGACCCTGTCCTGGTCTCAACTTGGACACCCCGCAAGGGATGTTTAGACCACTGTCAGCTGGAGCATCTGCATGCAGGAGCCTCAGCGTCTCTGGTCAGTGTGTCAGCCTGGCAGTCTTGGCCCCCTCTATCTAACACTAACAAGATGTGTTGTATGTATACAGAATGTATCTAGGGTTCTTTTTTCCCTTGTTTTTTGTATTAGCCATTGTTGGATTTGAGGATGAAGTATGGGATTAATCATGTACGTAGATATGGGAAGTATGGTGGTGTAGCCCCAGCCTGGTTTCCAAGAACCCTTATGAATATTCATTCATACTGTGTCAGTCTAAAGATGAAGTCATAGAACGCCATTGTTCAGGGAAAGACCCTCCTTTTGCACCCAGGACTAGAACTAGGTAAAAGTTCAATCCTAAAAGGCTTGTTACAGTGTAGTGTAGGGGATATAATGTAGGTGAAGGGGTATGATGTTACCCAGGCGTATATTAGGGTGCCTATATGAAACATAACACCCACTCCTCTTCTGAATAGTCAACAATGATAAAATCCTAGAGAACTACTATTTTTACCCGGTAGGAGCCTATACAATTATCAGTGAGACGTAAAACCATATTCTTAAAGCATTAAAAACATTTAAAAATAGTCAAAGGGGTGAACATTTTTTCAGAAAAGGCCTAGATGAATCAGTTTTTATAATTCAAACTACTATAAGTGTTTAGAAGGCTATGCTTTTTCTAGCGAAAGTGTACATTTTTTGGAAATGTTCCAAATTTAGTTACGTTTTGTAGAAAGGAAAATCTGAATTCTTTCCTAGCACACGATGAGCCAATTATAGATTAAATGTCCTGGCTGGGAGACGCAACATCATCGTTCCTTGCTGCTGCAGGGGACAGTCCTTGTAACACCTCACAGAGTACGTCAATGGAGCACAGATGATATTCAGCGCTGCCAATAGCTGATGTAGAGGCAGCCTTTGCTGTAGTCGATACCTGGGTGCTAGTGGTTCTAGTGGTAGAGCTGAAGCTGAACCCAGTTGTAAAAGGCATCTGCGGGTTCTCAAGGAATGCACCCATCAGTATAGGAATATGCTGGGGACACTGCCGAGCTTGAGACCTCAAGGGTTCCAGCGTGGAATTCAAGTCCGAAGGCATGTCCGTCGCACGTGTCAGACAGAGATCCAGCACACATTCATCACCGCAAAATAGGCATCGAAGAACAGGTAAGACGCAGTCCATCCAGACTGGTCTAAACAATAGGAACCAAGAGGCGCTCCCGTAGGTGAGGTGTGCCCAGATGCTGTACCATGCGTTCACGGTATTTCCGCTCCAGAAGAGCTTTTGCCATCTCATTGGTGATTGGGCTGTCAATTGTGTAGCAGGTAAATGACAATCAGGATTCCTGCTATTGAGAGCAGTATTAGAGGTAGACCTCCAAAAATGCTTCCAAATACGGACTGTATAAAGTTTGGAATAACTCCAAGTATTGTCTGAAAGGAGCTCAGAAATCCTGACCCTATGGTCTTAAATAGGTGTACAATACCACTCGTATCAGACATGTTAAAGATACAACCCACCATTTCTACTAAATGAAAGGGGCAGTTTGTACATATTAGTGCCTGTATCTCAGTCGAAGTCCTTGAGACTTGAAGATCAAAGGTCTCTTGAGCGGAGGTTAAAAGTACTGTTTGCTGTAAAAGCATGGCTTTCAGTCTTCTCAAAGAATCAAACTGTATAAAGGAAACATTCAACAAAGACCGTAACAGTGCCTCCCTGACTGTCCTTGTTGGGGGAAACAATACTTGCAAACAGCAAGTAACCCTGGTGAACAGATAGGCAATGCCCGGAAGCATCCCACAGCAACCTTGATCATTCAGCATCAAGTAACTCCCATCGATAGCAGCTCGAATACCGGTTTAATCACGGCAGCTGGAGTTCCTTTCATGTGGCAGGACAAGTTTGTTACCTACCGATTACAAGCTCTGTGCAACGAAATGTCCTGGCTCATGAGAGAACCGCTTAAAGCGTTCTTGGAGTTTGTACCACTTAGAAACACTTCTCGATCCCCACTCAGGCATCGAAATCTATATGGCAACTCCCAGGGTCCCTTAATGTATTCCTTACCCATCTTTTCATATTTGCCAGCCTGCCTTTGCTCAAGGCAATATTGAAACTCAAAGGTAGTGACCGATAGAGTTATGTGGTCATGGATTAGCCATTCTGTTGAAGGAGATTCCGCTACTGAAAATGGTGGTCTATCCAGTTTTTCAATATGCAGCATTGTATATTTAACTCCCTTTGTGCCATTTCAACCTGTTTATCTGTCAGATTATATTCAGAAAACAGAGACGTACTGTTGATAAAATGCCAAGGCATATAGCTTGCACGCAAAGATTGCAGGGTCTGGCTCAATAACATAATAGAACGTAGCTGAGATTGCCCGTGTTGTGATATGGCCAATCTTGTTCTAGTATGTCTATTGCAGAAGACACAATGTTGCCTAAAGAATATATCCTGGAGGTCAAAGTTGTTAACCCATTGTCTACCAAACCTAATGATTTTTCTAAGTTAATATGGTCTATTTCCCATATTCTTTCTGCAGCCTTTTGTTGGGATATTTTCCAAATTTCATTATAGGCAGCATAAATGCCAGCATATATGAAATGTTTCTGACGGTGTTTCCTGGGACCTTGTAAAAAAATCCCTAAAATCCATGTCTTGTGAGAGTAAAGATAAGTGTTGTTTCACGTCTGTGAGTGTTGAGGTTTTTAGCCAATCAAGGCACAACTTCCCAACACTTTAGGATGTCACTACCCCTGAGTGTTCTCTCTGTACATAACGTGGGTCTGGCCTATGGACATTGAACCCTTTGGCGATACCCAAGAATCTTTTGTGACATATTTGTGTCGAAGGGCCAAACCACCCAATTAGGGTCTGATCTATTGTACTTTAAAATGTCATCTACTGTTGCCCCTTCCGTTGAAGTTAAGTGTTGCCACCCCTCCATCTGTTATGGTGTTGGAAACCAAGGTGTGTTCAAGTCCTTGTTCTTGGCTAGTCCAAGACAGGATGTCTGTTGCACTGTTTCATTTAGAAATATTATCTAGTGTGGAATGAGGCATGCTCTAAATAGTGTTTCTGTTCCCTGGACTTGCCAGTTCCTAGATCCCTAGACTGGTTTTAAGTCTATTGTGTCCTTCCATAGGTCAAAACCCTGTTCAGACAGTTGGGCAATAAAGGAAGCAGAGTAAATCTGTTTGGTGTTTGTCAACATAATTTTCAGAGGTTGGGTCTGTGGTGTTAAACCCTGAAAAATATTAAACTTTCTGTGCAAATGTTTGCGAACTACTTTTTGGTGGTGTAGAGCAATGATCCCACTGGTGGTACCCAAAAACATTTCTAGGTGAATTAGATTTGTGCAAGAAATTATGACCATAATGTTGGTAACAGTACAAAGTGTCATAGTCTGAAATACCTTCAAACATTTCAGTGTTCTGAAATACAGCAGTTTTTTCTAAATGTTATTAACAGTTTCATTGTCCTAATTGTCAGAAAATGTACTGGCGGTAATGATATCACTTAATGAAATTTTAAATATATGAGAAATTTTTTAAAGTTTGGTCGGGCCAAATATGTCAAAATAAACCTTGTCCTACACTATACCGTCCGGTATAGGACCTGCTGTAATGTTCACCCATGACAAGTCACTTTGTTCACGATCTGACGACTTAAGTGGCTTCAGAATAAAGTTTACCTTTTGGGCTGTAGAGCTTTGCTGAAGGTATCTAATCATATAAGCATGCTAAAAGTTATAACTAAGCCTAGCCAGAAAAGAAAATCCCAGTAATTACCCAGAGTTCTACCCAAGGCGATACCAGGTATGACTTTTTAAGAAAGGGCAGATAGTTCTGGATTTGTTGCTTGTTTGATTGTCGGGTTGGCGTCATTTCCGGTTCACTTGGATCCAAGGAAAACGTATAAAAGTTCATGAAGTAGCCAGAAGCAGTTTGATCAAATGTTGGAACTGCATCGGGATTTGTTGAAATTGCATTTTGCTCTCGTTGAGGCATGTTTTTGTAGACATCTGTATTAGGTCTAATTGCAACCTTGTTATTATTTTGAGTTTGATTTTGAAGTTGAACTTCAGATTCAAGAGGAACGAGTTCCATAGCATTGTTGCATAGTCCTTCATTCCATACAGGAGGCACTTCAAACGTGATGAGTCTTTCTGTTTGAACTTCTTGGATTATAGCGAGAGGTGGGCGTCTACTACAGTGGAGTCCACGAGGCCTACTGCTTAGTATCAGCCACATAGTGTGGTTTGATTAAATCAATTGCGACAAATCTTTTCTCCTATTTCCTGGCAACAGGCAGCAAAAGTACAATTCTTGTTCCTTGAATTGCTAGCACAGGTACAGGTTGTCTGTAGGATGGTCCAAATTCTTTTTTGCCCGCTATTTTCTCTCTGACCAGAGCCCTGACTTTTGGGATCCAGACAGGTCTTGCCATGACTGCCTTGACTTCTCCAGTGGCGGTCTATTTTTTGTGGAAGTTTCTTTGTTGTGTCTTGGATTCATTTAGATCCTGTAAAACAGCCAAACAAACATGGATATCAAATGATTTCTCATCCGTCACTGCACCTTCACAATCAAGATCAGGTACCCACATTCTCGTCCCAACTAGGACCTCATATGGACTGACACCCCCTAGAGAACTTTTTGGCTGGTTGTTGAGGGCTCTCTGTACCCCATATTAGTGATTGACCCAACTACCACCCTTGCCTAATACCCTAGCTGCTAAAGATTTATTTTTCCTCTCTACAACCGAATTTCCCTCAGGATGGTATGGAGAGGAGTACTGCAATGCTACACCCATACTTTCCATGGCCTCTTTGTAAGCCCTAGAGCTAAACGCCGGGACGCGGTCAGAATGTAATGTGTCAACTGCGTATGTCCCTATAAAGACTCGCAAATATTTGATAACAATTTGAGTGTCAGCCGAGCGCTGAGGCCAAACCCAAAGGATTCTGGAGCATGAATCCACTGCCACCAAGATATACTTGTAAGCCCCATCAGATTGTAAGGGGCCTCAGTGGTCTGTGCCCGGCGTGTTATGGTGGATCCTTTCATCTGCTGACAGATATCACATTTCAAGACGTGGTTCTTAGTTTGTTTTGTTAGACCTTGTCACCAGTAGAGCTGTTTCAATAGTGAAATAGTTGCTGTATCGCCTGTATGCGCAGTGTGAGAAGTTGGCCTGGTATATGCTGTCCACTAGTATAAGAACCATGACTTGACTAGACACAGTGCCTAGAGCACGTAGAATTGCTGGGACCCCAAGGAACCACCCAAGGTTGTGACACAGAAGACCCACGGGGGACGCGTGCAGTGTGAGAACACAGCCGCGAGCACCGTACAATCCTATGGTGAAGTCGCAGTTGGTATTTTAAAGATTAAGGACACTTAGGAGAGAACTTGGAGCAAACCCTTTTAGATTTAGAAGGTTCTAAAGCCAGCATCTACGTGAGCGCCGGAGTACTCGTGTTACCTAACCGAGGGAAGCCGGGTGCATAGGTGTCAAATGGTGTCGGGAATCTTTGCTCTTTTCAATGGTGAGTTGCTGCAAAGTGCTGCGGCCGTGGAAAGGAGAAGTGCCGGGTGTTTCAGATGCGATGAGGTGAAGCTTGACTCCACTGCCACGGGGACCAGCAGATGTTAACGATGACCATAGTCTGCAGGCAAGCTGTCCCACGAAGGATGTCGAGTGCTGGGGGGGTCGGTGTCCAGATTGGAGACCAACAAGCCTTGGCAATGGCAACCCACGCAGTGAGAGTAAAACGGCTTCGGTGTGGACAAGCAAGGCCCTGTGGACTCCCCAAGTGACGGAGAGTCAGGGCACGTCTGTAGCAATCAGGTAAGCCCATAAAAGTAAAAGTACCCTTCTCAGGGACCCACACGTTGACGGACAAGGGATCGCGAAGGGACCTCAAGAGGAATCACTAAATACCAGCCCACAGGTCACTCGAGGAGTGTAGGCCAGTAATCTTCAGTGGAATCACTGCTTGGGGCCTGGACTACAAGTATCCCAAAGCACAGCCTCAGGGATTGCCAAAAAGCATATGCTGCTGCAAATGTGCCAGGTGTCCAGGGGTTCGGGTTGCACGGTGTCCACGAATGCTTTGGATCTCAGGATTGCTGAGAGTATGAATCAGCCTTGGAGAAGCTTGGAAACCCACCTCCTGTTTTGCAAAGTCTTCAGAGTCCTTCAGGAGCTGCATAGTTGCAAACCGGACAGATGCGTCTTTGGTGCCTGCCTTGCAGGGGAGTAACTCCTTTACTCCAAGGGAGATTCTTTGGTCATCCAACGTTGTGTAGATAGTAGAAGTTCTGGAATTCTGTAGCAGAGTTTCATCCAGGTAAATCTAAAGACCTGTAGCCAGGGGTTCCTACTTTATACCCAAGGAAGGGGTGGGACAAACTCTGGGGACCCACCTATGGGAGGGGCAGGACAGAGGGGTGGCTACACCCATGTCCTTTGTCCAGTTTTGCACCAGAGCAGGGGCTGGTAGCCCCTGCAACCGGTCTGAGCTGGACTATGAACAGGGACACCAAATGTGCCCCCAGTGCGGACATCAAAGCACTCTTGGAGTGCACCCACCCAGCCCCAATACACTAAAACCTGTCTGGGAGGTGGTCACACCTCCATGTGACAGGAAACCTATTGTCCAGCCATCCCCTGCTGGAGTTTCGTCCAGCAGCAGGAGGGCAGACTCATGTCTGTGGCTGACAGCATCCATTTTGTGATGCCAGGGTCTCTGAAGCTGGTAACGGGTATACCGGTGCTGTCATGTTTCTCCCTCAAGTAGGGTGGAATCATACCTCCCACACCAGTTACTGGTGTGGAGGTATAATTCCAAGGTGTTTGTCACCAAACACGACATGTTTCCATGCAGCCATTCAAAATTTACCGCGAGGTTATAATGCACTTAAGAGGATATGGTTTGGCTGCATCACAAACAACCCCAGAATAGAGGTTCTGAAGGCTGCAGAGGGGATCTGCTCATGCATGGGCACCCTCTCACATAAAACCCAGCACCCTGCCTTCATGATTGATAAGGCCTGCCATAGGGGTGACTGATAGGTTTATATGTGCAGTGATATGGATAGATATAGTGAACCCATATCTAAGTAAGGGGTGCATGCACCACCTTACACTGGCTGCTGTAGCAGACCTGTCGTGTAATTTTGTATGGTCTCCCAGGGATGGCATAATACATGCTGCAGCCCCTGAGAGGCCTCTGGGGTACCTATGCCCTTGGTATATAGGATGCCATACACTAGGGACTTATAAGGGTACCCCAGAATCCAATCTGTGGTGTACCTAAAGTATATGTAATCAATTTTAGGGAGAAAGCACATAGACTGGGGTCCTGATTAGCAGGATCCCAGTCAAACTAAGTTGAAAACCAGCAAAACACTAGGTAAAAAGTAGGGGTAACCATGCGGTCAGATTCCACCTTCCTACACGCAGAACCTAAACCCTTGTGTGCTGCAACAATAAAACCTTGTCTGCGATCCATATTTGGTATTACTCTAACCCCCACTCCAGGAATCTGAGCATATGGAATGTTGCTTGCATCTAACTTGTAGTAGTACTTGAGTGGAAATGTCTTTGGTACTGCTGAGCTGCCTTTGCGAGAAGCAATGACAGCCATCATAATATCACTCTCTATTATCGTTTTAGAACGAGTGATTGAAGCTACGGAAGCCGTGTGTACACCCTCTTTGCGGCTTCATGAGTCAATGAATTACCTTCAATGTGAACGTCATCACGTTGATGACTCGTGTGTATCACGTGAGCCCCGTGGTAGTTCATTTTTCAATTCGACTACCTGTTCCCATAGACTTTTATGCTTAATTGTGCCACCTTCTGCATCTTTAAACCTGTTTAGTACCCAATGATGTAAGTATGCATTGTACGACTGTACACAGTAAAAGGAAACACACACAATTAGTGTGGGGAATTTATGATCCGTATTTACAAGTGCCAGTATCAGCGCTTTTAACTCTGCCAACTGTGCGGTGCAGTCTCCTAGATATTGCGTCATGGTGCAACTAGGATGGAACTTTCCATCCTGCATGCGACCTTTAACAATAGCACATGCTGCGCTGCATTGTTGCTTACTCCTTATGGCCGGTTGAGCAGATCTGTTAGTGTAAATTATGTATTCATACTGATTGAGAGGCATGATTTCATTTGGTAGAGGATATTCTTGTTCGTATTGCAGGAATGCTTGGGTTTTTAGACTTGAATCAAATCTGTATTCAACGTCCGTTGCAGTAAGAAAATTAGCCCATAGATGTAAGGCTTTTGCATTTGGGATGCTAGCCCTTGTAACAGCTTCTAAAGCTGGTACTGGGGTTACGACAATTAAGCGTTTCCCCTGAGCCAGTGCTCTTTCTCTTGCTACAGAGGTCTGAACTGCTGTCAGGATTTTCTCTGTGGAAGTGAAAAGTATTTATGCATTTGTATACAGGTGTGATTTGTACGTGATTGATACTGTATCGCGTTCCTTAAAGGTTAAGTAGGTGAACCCGCATTGACCCGCTATTACACGGATCACCAAGTGGGGTACGTTTATGCGTGTTTGTGAGTGTTTTGAAGCTATCATGTCTTCTTGTAATGAACGTAGGATGTTTGTGTGCTCCTGTGTCCAATGTCTAACTAAAAAGTCTCGTTATATTAAGTCGTAGAAAGGTTTTACTCTTTCTGCGTAATCCAAAATGTATGTTCTGCCAAAATGTAGGAATCCCAGTATTGATTGTAAATTTTTTAATTTTTGGGTGGTTGGAGCAGCGCACACTTTTCTACAAAAGTTAGCGGCCAGAATTTTCCCTACTTCTGACAGCTCATATCCCAAAAACAGGACATTGAGGTGGGCTATTTTTGATTTTTTAAAGTTGCATTTGTATCCCTCAGAGGTGAATCCCATAATAATGGTGCTCGCCCTGGTTAAGTGCCTCTCTACGTCATCGTCCATCAGATAAATATCATCCACATAGGACAATGCTTTCTCATCCAACTTTTGGAGTAACTCAGTTACCCTTGCTGAAAATAACCCGGGGCTGTTCTTATACCCCTGAGGGAGGCAACAAGATTGTCGCTGGGACCCCAACACTGAGAATGCAGTCAAATACCTGCTTTCAGGCGCTATATTTTGGCAGAAAAATCCATTTGAGATATCAAATGTTGTTTTGTATTTTTTCCGCATAATGTTGTTCATTCATGCAGCACTGTGTGCATTTTGGACAGCGAATGTCTTTGTGCAAGTGTTTAAATGTCTGTAATCTAAAACTAGACGAAATGTTTTGTCCGGTTTTGATACGGGAAACAAAGGATTGTTTATTGGTGAGGTGCATGTTTGAATAACCCCTTGATATTGAAGTTGATCTCAGATCTCCCTGACTTGTTTTTTAGCTTCTTGCTTTATAGGGTATTACCTGTGAGCATTTGGTGAAACCTTTAACGGGATCATGTGGTGGGTTGAATTCTCATACCATCCGGCATGATTTTTGTATAATGCTGGAGCTAGGACTACTACCCACTCCTGTGTATATGCATGTTTAAGGTGTATGGGAACGAGGTCAGAGATGGCTGGAAAAATTATATTTTCTACCCTCGGACACTCCATAACGAATGCTGGCGGCCAATCTTGTTCAGCTAATGGGATGTCATAACCAGACAACAGGTTCTTCCAAAAGAGACCTTTTGTTTTTCTGGGCTTGTTCCCCTCTATCCGGAGTGTTATTTCATGTAACTTATGTGGGACACTCACCCTTTTATCTGGTGTTTCCACCGTAATGTAATCATTCAAGTCTACTGTCACCAGAAATTCCTTCAGGTTCTGGCGAGCTATTGTTACTTCTGCCGCACTGTCTAGCATCGTCAGAGCCCATTCCCCATTCAGAAGTTGTGTCCTCAGAATTCTGGGTATGTCTGATCTTCAGGCCTGCAACCTTCTTCTTTTTAAACTGCGGTTTTGATTTTGGCTTTTCCTTTTTGGAAGTATAGTCTTGAGCGTGCTGCTTGTCTCTGGACTTAGTGTGCTCTTCTTTGTGTCCTGACCGTCCATCTCTCTCTGGGTTTTTCGACGAACCCTGAAAGGAACAAGAGGAATGTGTATCATAATCCTGATACCTGTCAGGTTTCCTAATATTATCCCTATTCCTAAGGTTGTATCTCTTTTCAGAGTGCTCCTGTTGAGGACATCTACCTCGGGATTGAGATCTCTTTTCTGTAAAGTTTTTTTTTTTTTATTATCCCACTTCTTTTCGGAAGAATCAGGTGTCTGCTTAGAAGTGTCCTTTTCAGGACTGCCCATCAGTTGTGGTTTTAACGCTTTTCCACCCAAACTGTCTCTGCCTAATTCTGTATACGCAGTTTCAATTATTTTCGGTAGTTCGTGTGGCTGGTCGAACAGACCGAACTCCCTTAGGCATTGGTGGATTGCCACTGACTCTGCTTCCCCTTTAATATTAGCTAATATTATGTCTGATACCTGTTCATAGTTATTTAATAACTTCATCTCTAAGTTCAGAGCAGGCTCTGCTCCGTATTCATTCTGTATTTGTCTTAATACATTGGGTATCACTGCTAATGAAGGAACACCATGAGTTCTGGTCTATATGGCAGCAAAGACGGTATCCCAAGTGGTACAGTCCTCTAACTGTGGTGTTATCCCCATGGGCAAGCAGATTGTCAACATTCTGTGTTTTTCAAATGGGGTAGTATTCCGGAATACTGCCTCTAACTGTGTTGGTTTCTGAGCTACCCAGAATGGCTTTTGTTCGCGTTTTGTGGGCATTTTGCCCATTACTGCGTGCAATGTTTGTGGAGTAATTTTAGGTGCTGTACTCTGAGATTGAGTGCCATTTTTTGCAACTGCTGCTGGTTGGACTGTGAAAGTCCTCATGATGAATTGTGTCATGTTTCTGTAGATGTTAATTAATTCTTTGTGTTGAGTGAGTAAGTCTGGCTGTGGCATTGTATCAATGGACACGCGCTAGTCACTCAGTGCGCTTGCAGCTTCAGGTGTGCCGCTGTTACTCTGTTTTAAACCTTCAGCTTTTAACTATATGTTTTTAGCTTCCTTGCTTTTAAAATTGTAACCTACCTCTTTGTGTGCTCGTCACGCCGATCCTACCCCGGTCCACCACGGGCTTGCCCGATTGTTGTGGAGGGTAGGGCGGCCAATCACCACGCGGGGAGGGTGGAGCCAGGGGTCAGCGCGTCAGCCATTTAAGGCAAGGCTGCCATCTGTTTGCTGTGGACACGCGCTAGTCACTCAGTGCGCTAGCAGCTTCAGGTGTGCCGCTGTTACTCTGTTTTAAACCTTCAGCTTTTAACTATATGTTTTTAGCTTCCTTGCTTTTAAAATTGTAACCTACCTCTTTGTGTGCTCGTCACGCTGCTCCGACCCCGGTCCACCATGGGCTTGCCCGATTGTTGTGGAGGGTAGGGCGGCCAATCACCACGCGGGGAGGGTGGAGCCAGTGGTCAGCGCGTCAGACATTTAAGGAGATGCACATCTGAACGCGCAGCGGACGCGCCGATGGCGCGACGAAGGCGCGCCAAAGGCAAGCCCGTCTGCGCCCGTCCGCGCCTGTGCCGCGACCAGCGCCGGGAGGAATACCGGTGGCCCCCTTTCTAGGCGTATTTGCTTGTCTAGCTCGCAATTGTCTGCATTGAGACCATCGCCCTGTCATGGCAAGATCAAATGCAACCCTTCTCTATTACTCTCGAAGCACTTTTCTTGCCAGAACTGCCCATTCTCGCTTGCCTCCGTATCTAACGGTTCGCGAACTCTCAGTTCAGCAAATCCCCATCCAGTCCCTCCCAGGAAATTAAAAGCCTGCCTTCTTAACTGCCGATCGCTCCCTAAACACGCTAGTGATATATGGTTATCCCTTACTTCTCACTGCTGGGACCTGATGTTTCTAACTTAGACCTGGCTCAAAGATACGTCCAATCCCGATATCACCCTAGCAACTCCACCGGACTATCACTTTACAGGACTCAGTAGGCAAGGTTCCAAAGTGGGTGGGGGGATCGCCATAATACTGCGTAAAGAGTGGAACGTCACATCTAGGAAACTAGCTTCCTCTGGCCCTATTGAAGCTATGTATTTCAGCATTTCAGATGATACACATCTGATCCTGGCAGGTGCCTTGATTTACAACCCCCCTGACACACAACCATCTCATCTCTCGGAGCTTCTAGCAACCCTAGCCGACCTATCCCTGAAACACCCCCACTTTACCATTCTAGGCGATTTCAACCTACATGTTGATGATATATCTTGCCCGAAAGCGAGATCCCTACTCGAAACTCTTGACGGTATAAACCTAGACCAGAGAATCCACGGTCCCACGCATAAAGCTGGTCACACCCTAGACCTTCTATTTACGAACCTACCAGCCCTCGTAACCCTGCGGCCGCTTCCTGTGACCTGGTCAGACCACTTTCTTATCCCTTTTTATCTGTCCCCCAACTCCCAGCCGTCCAATAACAGTATAAAGGAGGCCTTGGGAAGAAAATGGTTTAAAGTCACATGTGACAAAATTAAGCCCTTACTAGACAATCAGAATTGGCATGCCTCGGCGGATCCTAACTCCGATGTTGAGGAGTTCAATAGATACCTCTCCTCAGCAGTTGACACTATCGCCCCCTTACAACCCCTCTCCTCTGCTCGATCTTCACCCTCTGCCCCTTGGTTCTCCACTAAGCTCCGTGAGGAAAAAGCAAATGCAAAAAGCTTGAACGCTGTTGGCGTCGAACCTATGACCCCACTGCCAAGGTTACCTATAGAGCGGCGGTGAAAAAATTCCATTCACTCAAAAAGTCCACTATGAAAGCTTATTTTGCTGATAAAATTACTACTGCAAAAAACTCGACCAAAACATTATATCAAATTGTAAAAAGTTTTACTAAACCTTCTGCCCTTACCTACCCTACAAAACCTAGCCAAGACCTCTGCGATGGTCTCTCCGACTTTTTTCATAATAAAATCATTGATATATTCTCCGCCTTTACACCTTCGGATAGGGAAGTTGAGGGCATTTACCCTCAAGATCCTACCCCTTCAAAGGCTATTTTCTTTCAAGCTTTCAAAGAAATCACATTTGACACTGCTTTAGAAAAAATACAACAGTGCAAATCAGGCTCACCTCTCGATCCGGTTCCTGCCCAAGTGTTCACGACCCTTGCCCCTGCCATTGCTCAACCACTCATCTCTATCTGGAATTCCTCCCTCTCCACTGGCCAATTCCCCATAACTTGGAAACAGGCCATGCTGATCCCCATCTTAAAAAAGGCAGAAGCTGATCCAGCAGTCTACTCCAACTATCGTCCGATATCTCTTCTCCCCAAACCAGCCAAAATACTAGAGAAAATCGTACAGGAGCAACTGGCCAACTATTTAGAGACCCAAAAGCTCCTCCAAGACTCACAATCCGGTTTTAGATCCGGCTACAGCACGGAGATGGCACTTTTGGAGGTCTCTGAAACCGTTAGGGAAAGCGTAGACAGAGGCGAGGTTACCATGTTGGTACTCCTCGATCTGTCCGCAGCTTTCGATACTGTGTCTCACTCCATACTGTTAGACAGACTCTACAAAATAGGGATTCGCGACACGCCTCTGGCCTGGATCAAATCCTTTCTTACGGATAGATTGCAAGAGGTTTGGTGTCACCCCTTTATGTCTAAAGACAAAAAAAGTCTCAGTTGCGGAGTCCCTCAGGGATCAGCACTCAGCCCCCTCTTTTTCAACGTCTATCTGTCACCATTGGCGAGGGTGGTGGAGGCTTCTGGTGTCAGAGTGGTCTCGTATGCTGATGACACTCAGCTTATTTTCTCCTTTAAAGACCACTCTGACAAGGGACTCTCTAACTTTAAAACGTGCCTCTCCAACATCGTATCCTGGATGACCTCCAACACTCTGAAGCTAAACACCGACAAAACCGAGGTGCTTTTTTCAACCAAAAAGCTCCTCTACCTCCGTCATCTTGGTGGCCGTCGGAACTTAACCCCCCCCCCCCGTACCGGTCAAGATGGCCCGTAATCTAGGCATCCAAATTGACAATGAACTGCTGGGTAAAACCCAAATTCTTAAAGTCACCTCTGCCTGTTTTGGCAAACTCCGCATGATAAAAAACATCTCCCCCTACCTGCCCACTGACTCCTTGAAAACTATTGTACACGCTCTCATCACGTCCCACCTGGACTATTGTAACAGCCTTTACGTGGGAACCCCCGCATATCTCCTTCATCGACTTCAAATGGTACAAAATGCAGCGGCCAGGCTGATATGTAACATCCCCTACCGCCATTCGATCTCCCCCCCATTTGAAAAACCTTCACTGGCTTCCTATTTCTTCCCGCATTCAGTTTAAAGCCCTGGTCCTGACTTTCAGGGCCTTGAGTGGCAAGGGGCCAGGCTATCTCAGACAAAGGCTGAAGCTAGTCCATTCCTCCCGCATGCTCAGATCAAACCACCTCCGCCTTCTGCGCCCCCCCAGATACTACAAATCTAGGAAAGGTGGTAGAGCATTCGCAGTGATCACGGCAAAACTATGGAATGCTCTCCCACTCAACATCCGTATGATCGACTCTGAAGCTCAGTTCAGATGTAAGCTGAAGACCTGGTTATTTGCAAGCTGCTAGTCTCTCTGTCCTCTACTATCGCTGTCCACAGCGCCGGGACGCCCCCGTTGGGGGTAGCCGTGCGCTTAACAAATTTCATAATAATAATAATAATAATAATATAAGGATGAAGTGTGCAGGCAGCTAATATCGTCCGTGTTGCTCCTGTCCTTCCTATGGACCAAGTCTTACTCCTCCTCTTAAGTGGGGTAGGGCGCCTTTAAACCAGTATTGGTGTTCCTGGTAAGTGAGTGGAATCTCTATGGCCTTGAATGGACAATATTCCTCTGGTGCATCTCCCTCTGTGTATGAATGAAATGTCTGTGTTCGTGCATCTGCTGCTGGGAATGTAACCCACAAGTAGAATACCTCTGTTTTGTTTGATTCATGTGCCTCAATTACGAAAGCTACTATGCCACCCTAGCTGGTAAACCATTTCCTAATAGTTTTAGGGTGATTGTACGTCTGTATTTAGGTGCAATTAGGATTCCGCCCACCTTTTCGTCTTCTGTTGAGATGCGTCGAGCCACCACCAGGTTATCTTCACCCTCAGACATTTTTTGCAATGAAGAAGTTTGTTCAAGGTTTTATTGCACAATTTTAGGAACACTATGTCCTCTCAAGCTTGATTAACCAGCAGCCAATGAATAGGATATTTCGCCTACTCAGCTAATGCGGAGTTTGTGCTAACTCACTCCAGCCGTCCCGGTGTTTTGTGAGTAGGGGTCTCTGACAATATGCAGGACTGAACTACTCAGATTCTACCGTTAAATAAGCACCCAACCAACGTTGGTGGCACCATGTCATGTAGTTCCTATAGCACCCATGCAGGACCTGCGTGTTTGGATAACATAAACGGTAGGATTGGTGACAGACTAACTCTGAACACCCCCACTTTGTATGTTAGCCTGTTTGCATTAGCTAGCTCAAAGTGCCACTAGAATCTTCTCTTAGCGGGGAGAGATTATTTTCTGGCAACCTTAGAACATGACAATCCTGATCCCTCAGGGTCATGAAAACAATGTACTACCCTTCCCTCAGTCACTCGTGCTTACTTAGTTTCTCTCAGAGAATTACACAGAAGAAACAGTTGCGCGAGTTACAATAAGTATTTAGTGCACAGTTGTTCTTCTAGTGTAAAATATATGTAATGCGACAACCATTAGACAGTAGCTGAGATATATGATCAGTAGTACAGTGAATATATAAGGATAGAACAGTTCTACCATTTTTGCAATAGTCATGATCACATACATGGATATAAAATGCATGAAAAAAGAAAGCGCACATACTCCTACGATGCCTATTTAGGTGTATCTAGGTGTACCTAGAATATAAGTAGGTGTGAAGCCAAGAATCCCTCTAGGTTAAGTCTAACCCCATTACATGAAGCAAGAGAGTGTGGGACCCCGTCCTGGTCTCGAGTTGGACACCCCGCAAGGGATGTTTAGACCACTGTCAGCTGGAGCGTCTGCATGCAGGAGCATCAGCGTCTCTGGTCAGTGTGTCGGCCTGGAAGTCTCGGTCCCCTCTATCTAACACTAGCAAGAGGTGTTGTATTTATACAGAAAGTATCTAGGATTCCTTTGTCCCTTGTTTCTTTTATTAGCCATTGTTGGATTTGAGGATGACGTATGGGATGAACCGTGTACGTAGATATGGGGAGGAAGGGGGTGTAGCCCCAGCCTGGCTTCCAAGAACCCTTATGAATATTCATTCATACTGTGTCAGTCTCAAGATGAAGTAATAGAACGCCACTGTCCAGGGAAAAACCCTCCTTCTGCACCCGGGACTAGAACTAGGTAAAGTTTCAATCCTAAAAGGCTTGTTACAGTGTAGTGTAGGGGAGGTAATGTGGGTAAAGCGGTATGATGCTATCCGGGCCTATATTAGGGTACCTATATGAAACATAACACCATCTGAGTGACTGACAAGTTGAAACCCGTGATTTCTTGACTATTGCAACTGTATGGGGTACACGATAATGGGAATGTCATGTTTTCTGAAAACCTATGAATCGTGCATATATGTTCATGCCGTTCTGCTGCTAATGAGAGAGTTCTACAATTTCATAAAACTTTGAAGTGTATATACAAAGTGTATGTCGTGTTGACTTCAATGTGCGTGTCATACAAAGACCAGTTTTTGCGTGGACTCTTCTTGCAGCATACACAATGTGTTGAGAGAGTGGTGTTGTGCCAATACTTTACTCCTTAACCCTGAGGATAGGCCTGACTGCTCTGTGGCAAGCTACCCATGGGTGAGCACAGGTTATTGGACAAGTGCATCATACTAATCCTATCTAATACTTAGGATTCTGTCTGACTTTGAAGTGTCGTAGCCAGCCAGTAACCACCAGGTCTAACAGTTAGAAACACTAAATAGATTACCAGCTGTGCCTATGTACCATAGGAATCACATAGAATGTGCGAGGCAATAATAGCAAGGGATGGCAACGTAATACAGAGCCACCAAATACAAAGAACTAAGAGAGAAATAGTGGTTAATAGGACATAATGAAAAACATTGGTAACACATGGCCAGAGCGCACAAATGGCCACGTATGTCTTAGTGCTAAGCATGATCAGATGTTAGACTCCGACCAGAATGAAAAGTGCACAGGGAGTAAAAGGAGAATGAAAACAACCAGGTTTTCAACTGCTTCCAGAGGATGAGAAATGTAGTATGACTTTTAAGGTGCAACAGCATTCTATTCCATAGGTTACAAGTGGAATAGATAGTTGCAGAAATTGTGCAAGTTCAAGAACCAAAGGTACACTAAAATATTGCCAGCTCAGGCAACAAGAAAACTGAAAAACAATGCAGGTTCAAAGTCAAAGTCAAAAGAAGGCTTTATTCGATTGAATAAACAAACAATCATAAAAACTCAGAGTTAAAAACAGTCTTACAGTTCATACACACATAATTTCATTATTAATTACATTCATAAAAAGTTAAAAGATATCAAATTTACAAAGCCTTTGTACAGTAAGTTTTTATAAAAATCCATAGCTCATTAAAAACAATTAAGTACACTGTTGTTTCCTTAAACTCAAAATGATCTTCAGGAAAGTTATTATTCTAAAAATAGTTCGCTCATTCTCCAAATGTTGGAGAGCCAGAAAGGCGGGACGGCATTGACGTAGCCCGAATAGGAACAAGGAAAGAGCTCCTAGGTGCAGAGTAAAACCTACAGAAAAATGCAACATGGATCGTGGATTGTGGGGAAGTATTATCGCAGGGGCATTGTTGGAGGTTTTGAGACCAGTCATTCCTTGTAGGGAAAGTAACCAGTCTGTGAAAAAACCCCAACCTAAAACGAGTTAAAAGAAATCTATCATAGTTGCTAGGTACAAAAGTTAGGTAGGGTTGGATATACAAGTAGTTAAAACCATCTGATTGCGCAAAACTGTGGGTTTTAAAATCTCAGATGACATTCTGATAGTGTCCAGATGGAGAATACCCTCATGTTTTAGTTCCTTCCTTGTTGTTGCCCTGATTGTAGTAGGATTGGTAAAATAGTCTAAGTGGCCGAGATCCTTCAGGAAATTTTGAACATAATTTAACCATGGAATCCTCATTGCACCTTCGAGTTTCAAAATGTCAATAAGGATATCCCTGTTCAATTTGGCCTCAACTTTAGTCCAGAGTCTGTGCCATAACAGAACAGGCTCAAGTCTGATTAGATCTGAGATAAAAGTTAGAGCTAGATCAGCGTGACAGATACAAGCTGAGGTACTATTCAGGACCGATAGGATATATCTTAGGGAGGAGATCTCAACTCTCTGGATTGGTAGCGGGTCAGCATGCCCCCAAACCCATCTCCCATACATTGCAGCTGAAACACACTTAGCTTTATAAATTTTAATAAGCTCCTCTGGGGGCTTTTTACCTAATTTGTTCTCAAAACGGCAATAAGAGCAGAGGTAGTGAGTAAAAGGGCCAGTTTGTTTTGCTGCAGTTGCCTGCACCCAGCTATCATTATGGGCAAAAAGAATGCCCAAGTAGAAGAAGTACTTTGTGTTCCCAATCTTTTGTCCTGCCACATACATATCTTTGCATTTTTTTATTCCCGAGCCGCAGTGCATAATAAAAGTTTTGGAAGAGTTTACCTGTAGGCCTAAGTCTTTCATAAAAAGGGAAAAACTATCCAAAACGTGCTGTAGGCCTACTTGTGTGCGGGACATCAGCACCACGTCATCTGCATATAGAAGGGGTGGGATGGGGCGGCCGGCTACCTGGGGAAGTCCTGGTTGTCTTTAATAAGAGCCTCCCCCAATCCATTTATGTACAGATTAAAAAGGAACGGAGCCAGGACACAGCCCTGTCTAACTCCGCTCCTAATTGGAAATGTAGCCGAGTGCTCGCCCTTCGATCCGCAGTGGACGCGGGCCTTGGCATCGCTATAAAAACTTTTAAGAATGTAAATAATATTTACATCAATCCCAAGGCCTTCAATATTGACCAAAGCTTAGGTTGGCGCACACAATCAAATGCGGCAGTGAGGTCTACGAATGCTAGCAAAAGATTCCCTTTTTTTGCTCTGGTATACTTCCCAACCATGAGGGAGAGGTTTATGCCCTGTTCAACAGTCCCCACACCAATCCCAAAGCCATACTGAAGGTCAGACAGGACAGAATTCTCGTCAGCCCAGTCCTGAAGGTGTTCCAGAACAATTCTACCCACTACCTTTGTTATGGCGTCCAGCAGGGAGATTGTGCTGTAACAACCTGGGTCGTGCCTGTCCCCCTTCTTAAAGATGGCACGATAGTAGACTCCACCCAAGTGGGTAGAAAATCAGTGCTACAGCTGGCGTTAAGCACCTGGACCAGCAGCAGCCCCCACAAGGAAATGTTTGATTTAAACATATCCACGGGGACCCCGTCCAGACCTGGCGCATTACCGCCTTGGCTTGCATCTAGAGCTCGCTCCACTTCCTTCAAAGTGAACGTTAGATCCTTGTGGTTTGAGGGATGATTTGAGCCCTGCACGCAGTAATCTTGGATATCCGCTGTGTCAGGCGGACCCTTTACCTCTGGGTTTCCCTCACCCTTATAGAATAAAGCCCCGCTGGAGACTGAAGCTCTACTTCCACCGAGCAATGCTACGGTGCACTAAGAGGTGAGCACATCAACTTTAAAATATTAAATTCCAGGTTAAAAAGGTTCAAATTTAGAGCAAAGTTAAGTATTTGAACAAAGAACAGTGCAGGTTAAAACTTCGCTCTTACATTACCGGCGCGGTCGCGCCATGCGAGGATTTTTATGGCAATCCTGACCACTCCCCGGCCCCTCTTCAATCAGGAAGCTGATTAGGCCCCCAACAACCAATCAGCGTCTCACAAGCCCCGCTGGAGGCTGACGCTCTACTACCACAGAGCAACGCTATAGTGCACTAAGAGGTGAGCACATCAATTTTAAAATATCCAATTCCAGGTTAATAAGGGTCAAATTCAAATTCAGAGCAATGTGCAGTATTTAAACAAACAAAAGTGCAGGTTAAAACTTCACTCTAACATTACCAGCGCAGATTACGGCCTGTGATGATTTGTGCTCTAATAAATTGCTGGGAACTGTACAATTCACAAGTATAATACATTCAGTCTGGGCTAGAGTAAGGAGTCAATATTGGTATTATAGCTGGAAATTAAAATTCAGTGGTGCCTGGGAATCACTTTCAGGAATGCATGAACTGCAGATTAGAATTAGAAACGGAATGCAGTGCTACATTAAATTTAAATGGACCAAAAACAAGATAAATGAAAGCATAAAAACAATTAGTATTTGGGGCACGATGCTAGAGTTCATAAAATGAAGATTGGACTTCGGAAAACAATTGTATTGAATTGTACTGTTTTTTAAGTAGCAAGGAGCCTATCCCTCGCAAGGCATAAATCCTGTTTCTGGGTGGTCTGGTTTCATTATTTATATACAGCTTCATACCAGAAACAAGGATACTGAAGCACACAATTTATATTAACTGCTTGGTGAATAATTGAAAGGGTGGTTGTGTGGTTTGACCTTTATTGGACATGTTAGGTTAAGAGTGTGAGGCATGATAGAAGAAAGAGGATGTGCTGCCGATGCAAATCTCACAATTGGCTCAACATCCTGTGATTCCAGGCAAATCACATAATCTCTCTGTGTCTAAAATAAATAAATAAATGTGACATTGTTTAATGCAACTGGTGCTCATGTAAAGCACTTCAATACATTTGGGTTGAAGTTGTGAGAAATAAAACTGCAAAAATTAAAGAATACAAACAAAATAATTAAAGTATGATGACATAGTGGGCACATGTCACATGGAGTGTAGTTGCACATAAGTGTTGCAGTGTGTGAGAAAGTCTTGGCTGCACTTCAATGCACTATAGATGGAATCCACTGTTGATGTGCATCAGAAGGGTCCGTTACGGTATACAACGCTCACTAAGTACCAACCGAAGACCATATATATTTTGGAGACATTGTTAAATCACCAAGTAGTATTATAAATGGGTTAAAGTTTCCTCTGCCGTACATTATAAAGATATTGCAAGTCACCAATGAGTTCCCAGACCATATAGTGGAGCAAAGACGAAGGACAAGTATAACATACCCCTTCCTGCAAACATCTTAAAACCATGAACCCAGTTAATCAAAAATGTTACTAAATGCAGCACAGTAACCAAATTTGGTGTGCTGTGTTGCTAGACAAGACAGAGAAGAAAAGAGCCATATCTACAGAGATATGGGACTCTCCTACTCTCTCCCTAGTGCCAACGCACAATTAGGCTGCTTAGTGCCATGCACACATATTTGCCCCATTGTGCAAGGGTGTCTGCATGAGTCTTGCATATGTTTTGTACTGGAAGGGCAAGTTTCCAGTACAAAATAGTATGCTTAGACCAACTTTAAAACTTTTCCCACTTTGGATGTATGCTGTGCAGTGTAGCACATGTGCAAAGTGGGAAACGTTAGAAGTAATAAAAGCATTTCTCCTTATTAATGCCTGTTTCAAAGTGGCATTACCTGAGGCACAAAACCCTGGGTACTATTGTTAGTAGATAGTGTTTTACATGAAAAAAACAAGAGTGGTAACATGAGAAGGCACATATACAACCCATGCAATGACCCCTTTGCAGTGCAGCACAGATACAATAAATACAAGTATTTTTCCTTTTAACACATGCAACCCATGCAACATCCCCCTTTGCAGATTAATGCAAAGCCAAGGGCTTCTTTGTGTTTCTTTGAGAGAACTCAAGTTTTACACTGGAAAGTAAATTGTGAAAACAATTTGCACAGGTTTGTGTCACTTTTGTAACACAAAAGCAGCACAAAATGTTTGGTTTTCTGGGTCTTGGTGTCTTGCTTGTTCATGTTCATTACAGGTAAGAAATAAAAAAGTGAAATAAAGCACACCAAATGCGCATGATAATTTTCTGAAAAATATAATGGAATCGATTTAATGCAAGTCAGGTTAATAAGGCTGTGGATCGAATTGTGTATAAACTTGTGGGGATTCTAACTTTCTTGCAATGACTTACAGTGCATAAAGAAACCTTGGCATGAATATATCTCTTCATTGCTGTTCACCTTTTCTTTTTAGAAAAATAAATAAAATGGAATAGCCAGCTCCCATTTTCATTGGTAAACTGCCTTTCATCCTGGCTGCTGGCAGCAGGCATTCTGATGTCTAAACTTAACTGCAGTACCTTATTATAGTGGATAAGCTATGTTGTTTCTTTATTATAGATGACTAGATGCTTACCAACTCAACAATTATAAAGAAATTAGGCACAGGCCTTTACACAGGGATTAGATCAAATCATTTTAGGTGCTGTTGAAAGATCAAAAAAGTGATTTATAATGCTCACTCAGAACAAAAAAAAGGAAGTAATCCATTGGAGGCATTGTTAAACTACAAAGAAATCTATCCATGTTTGACATAGAATCAGCCACCAAAACAGTAGTGTATTGAGTTCATCCATAGTTGAGTGGGTATGTGCTCGGAGAATGAGAGAACAGAGATAGAAGGGAACCAAACTCTGGCTCAAGTCCGCATGTCTATCAGGAGCAAGCAGGGAACACACCACAGACAGACACTTTTATCCTTCTTCCTTTTAGTTGGATGCCTGAGATTTACACGTTGATGGGAGATATTAAACAAGCGAGCCGAGCAACATTTACCAGGGGCAGGAAGGAGGGGCTGGTCTGCAGAAGGCTCAAATACTGCACCTGCAGGTCAATAGAGACATTAAGAAACCAGCCTTGAGATGGAGGTAGTTAGCTTAAGGCAGGGAGGAAGCAAAGGGCTGCAGGGTATGAACATAGCCCAATAATTTGAACACAATGCAAGACACATGGGATGAAAAACAACAGAAAGCAGAAGAGGAAACATTTTGAACTTAAAATGCTGTAGATGTACAATCGCAACAACTGGATGCTCTTAAACTTTCTGACTTTCCCGTACATAGGTTGGGTACCTAAGACCACTCACACATAACACCAAGAGTGCACAAGTCAAAAGTAAATCCTGAGGCCTCTATGAGATGAGTTCGTCACATGGATAGAAGTTGTCTAATTGGAATAAGATAGCCTATCTATTTCACGCTTACTCTCAAGTACCTGCCAACTGTCACCATTGACATCTTCAGCCAGACCACCTTATAGCCAGCAACACTTTACAATATGCAACATATACATTGTTTGGAAAAGTGAATCTGCTAGTCCCAGAATACAAAAAAGGTGTTGGCTAAAGAGACACAACTGAATGAAGTCAGCCCCATATTTTGAGGCCACTTGGCAGTCCTGACCACCTCCTCACTGAGTTGCAGACATTAGGCCATTGCATCAGGCCTATTTGTTTTCTGCTGCTGGTAATATACCAATTTTACCCCCAAGAGAGTCCTCCAAGGAACAACAGGGAGCATTGTAAAATACCCTGCCCATGTTCTTTCTTATGTTGCGATAAGATCAAGGTGGGGAAGGAACAGTTTCCTTATCTCTTTGAACTAATAACAAAAAGAAGAGTGATAATAATAGAAATCTGTTATTTGTATAACCTTCTGCAAATAACATTTACTATGAAAATATTATTTGCAATTCATGACAGAAACTTAGGTCCAGACATATATAATTTGCAACATATATTTTAGTGGGAGCAAAATTATTTATTGAACCAACCTATGTGTTAATAGGTTAGTTCACACAATAAGGATTTCGAGTGGGGCACAATCCAACCTACCCCATTACTCTTCATGAATTAGGTGGGAAATTGTGACTTACTCAAATAGATGGCCATTACAGGAATGGTGGCCTACTGTCAGAAGATCACCATGACTGTGATCTTGTTTTCAATTTTTTTTTGTTTTCAAGGCAGCCATTTGTCTTGAAATAAACGGCGCTGCCTTCAAAATTTTGTATTTTAAAGTTCCACTGAACCACTTCCCACTCCAAACATTTGTATCACATTCACAACAGGGAAAGTGTCTTCTGATGACCACTTTGCCTTTGTGAAGAGGTTAAAACCACCTTTGAAGAGTTGGTAACCCAAGAATGGTTTACAACCCAAATTGTGGTCTCAAGCAATTGTTACATAGCATTTTGAAATGCAATTTAATAGAGATGCTGTACCCGCCCCTTCCAAATTTCGATATACATTTCTAAATCCATTGTGTGATTTGCCAAGGGAGTGCTTTTCAATCTATTGTTTCTGTGATGGTTATCAAAGATAAGGTCCTTGTGTTCACTTACTAAACCAAAAACCTTCAGTGAGCCCTTCCCACACTATCCCAAAACGTATACACGCACTCTCACTGTATGTCCTGCTTATAGCAGTCTTTACAATCTTATCACAATGTAAATATCTTTTAAACAATTCAACGAGAAAGATTATTTTCCAATCCACTGACCCACCCTTATGTTGCTGTCATTGCTCTGGCTATGCTTCTGGCCTGCCTACCACGCATTATGGAATAATGGGGCATATTATCAAGAACCGGCGAATGGGCTTGATAATATGGCCTTGTGAATTCCAATAGAAGCCCATGTTCTGGTGTGAACATGGGCTTCTATGGGAATTTTCTGCGGCATATTATCAAGCCCATTATCGCCGATAATTTTAACGCCGTTCTTGATAATATGCCCCTATGTGTTGTGCAGATTTTATTGCCGCCGGTTAGCACCAGGTGTGATAAAATCTGCTCCCCCAGATATGTTTCCATAGCTCACACATGGCAATATTAACGGTGGAAAAAATGTCTGGAAAATACTAGTGCATGCAGAATTTGGTGCTATTAAGAGCCATAATTCACTCATCCCCCACTTTGTGGACAACAACTTGAATTGGTGATAATTATCACACTGGATAAATCCAGAACATTATCAGATGGGAAAGTGGACTTGAAATGCACAACTACAACTGACAAAGTAAAGGAATTCAAAGTATTTAACTTCGGCTTGTTTTTTCACTTTAAATTGTGATAACTTTTTTGACCACTACAATTGAATTATTTATTTCAGGGAATCAACAGGTTTAATTTTAGAGCTTGTATCCTAGGATACTATTGTGGTTTTTGCAGTGCTGTATTTAGCGCTTGCTCGTGCGCTCCACTGGGCGAACAGGAAATGGAATTAAATTGCCAACTAATTGTGCACGGGCCGCTGAATAGCATTCTGTGGGGAATTCCTTTTGCATCATTACTGGGATTGGTTTGTGGACTGAAACCGACGGTCGTTTTCCAATACTATCAGCCCATTTGTCACATCGCCAGACCACCGCTTAAAGATGGGTAGCCACTAACATGTATCCAGCTTTCAAGGCCTCATACTGGCAATGCACATACCGTCTCAACATTGTAAAACATTCCAGCGACTTTCTTTTACAAATGCTGCACCAATCTGTCAAACTGAACACCAAGTAATAGCACGGTGTAATTCAGCGAGTAATTAAATAGTTCATCGAATGCGCTCGTTTTAAATGTATGATGTATTCCTGCCAAATATTGCACTCGACTGTTGTAATAAAATTAATTTCTCTCAGACAGTGTTCGTGCACTCCCTCTCTCTTTACTTTTTGCGAAATTTCATGCAGAGTTTTTGTATGATTTCAGTTCTTCTGGCTCCATCAAAGCTACGACAAAATATGAAATCAAAAGTTTGGTCTGCTGAGAGCGTAAATGAGCAATTTCTGACCTGACTTTTATTACAATGCAACGTAGAGCACTGCCTCCAAAGGTAAGTTAATGACCAATTAGCAAGAAAATATGTTCGAATTAATTTTTTTTTAATTATCAAAAAGTGCCGCAGCGCCACAAGCCCCAAAGTGCGTTAGCAATCAGACTGTAAACAACTTTATTTTGTAGGATCGCTGGATCAGCAATGCTATTTGAACTGCACTCAAAATGGCATTTTAGCACGTCTTGTTTTCACGGTTTATTCACTGATGTAACTGATGTGCAATACAAATAAAAAAATCATTTATTCATTCACTGGTGTAACTTCGTGTAGCATGGACATCAGGTTTAAACATAATTTTCAGTTAAACAGCATATTACATGCATTTGGCCAATTAGCATGAATTGGTATTAGAGCGGGCTAGTCCAGCATTGACTTTTTCCTGTAACTGACGAGTGCAAACACGATCTTCGCACCGACCAGCTAGTGTAATAATTATTTATTCGATTTGGTTAGTGAAAATATTTATTTTGCCTGTTTAACATGTACATTTCAAGGTGGACCGTGTAATTATATGTGCTGATGCGAAATTTTGCAATCTAGCTCAGGCTCTTAGACTCTTGATTTATTACAATCTCATTAGCCTATTTTTCATAGGTGCCACACAGAGATTGCACTCCTATAAAAAGAGCAGGCCCTTTGATGTGTCTTATTGCTATTGTAATTGATTCATATAAAGAATGAAGGGCGAGGAACGTGTCAGTTATGGAGGGTGACCCTCAAACTCTTGGTCCTCAAACTCGTTATTTTTGTGATATATAGGGCCTGCATTTTTATTGTGCACATGGTTGTCAATCTAAATGAAATATTAAAAAGCAATGTTATCGAGACTGTCAACTTTAAGCTTTTCCACCCTGCCCTAACCTGGATGAAGAACTTCTGGAAGGTATGAAGGGCATTGTTAAACCCAAAGTCCACCACTTAAAATGCTGACTTCATTTTCACACCCTCAGTTGGGGTGACCTGACAACACCCAGATGTCAATTTCAAAGTAATTATTCACGTGGATGCACCTAACTAGACAATGAGCCCTACCCCTAACACCTACAGCTGCCCAAACCCCACCCCGCACCTGGCTTTTGGCCATGCACCGTGTGGGTTTGGGAACAGGACCTAGCCCCAGGACAGCCCATGCGTCGAATCCTCCTGTTGTTGTGCAAACCTAGAGGAACTCTCCAACCCCAGCTCCATCACCAATGACATCCCACCTTCGCAAGACCTGTGCAACTCGCTGGCCACCTTCTTCCACCGCAAGATCGCAGACATCCACGACAGCTTCAACACCACGACCGCCCCTGCAACCACCGAGACCTCCACCCCCACGACCACCACCCACACCAACCGCCTGACCTCCTGGACCAACATCAACAACGATGACACCATCAAGATCATGAACTCCGTCCACTCCGGATCCCCATCAGACCCATGCTCACACCACATCTTCAACAAAGCCAGCACCACCATCGCACCCCATCTCCGGAAAGCCATCAACATCTCCTTCGAGACAGCAACCTTCCCGGTGAGCTGGAAGCACGCCGAGATCAATGCCTTACTCAAGAAGCCCAAGGCGGACCCCAAGGACCTTAAGATCTTCCGACCCATCTCCCTGCTCCTGTTCCCGGCGAAGGTCATCGAGAAGGCCATCAACAAACAACTGACCAGATTCCTCAAGGAGAACAGCATCCTGGACCCGTCCCAGTCTGGGTTCCGCAGCAACCACAGCACTGAAACTGCCCTCATCGCCACCACCGACGACATCAGGACCCTGCTAGACAACGGAGAAACCACGGCCCTCATCCTCCTGGACCTGTCAGCCACCTTCGACCTGGTCTGCCACCGCACTCTATGAACATGCCTCCACGACGCCGGGATCCAAGAGAAGGCCCTGGACTGGACCACCTCCTTCCTCTCCAGCAGAACACAGAGCGTCCACCTTCCCCCATCCGCTCTGAAGCCACCAAGATCATTTGCGGCGTACCCCAGCGCTCATCCCTCAGCCCAATGCTGCTCAACATCTACATGGCACGACTTCCCCACGTTGCCAGACTGCACGACCTCAACATCATCTCTTATGCCAATGACACCCAGCTGATCCTCTCCCTCACCAAAGACTCCCACACCACCAAAACCAACCTCCACGAGGGAATGAAGGCCGTCGCCGACTGGATGAGAAACAGCCGACTGAAGCTGAACTCGGACAGGACGGAGGTCCTCATCCTCGGATCCACCCCCTCGGCCTGGGATGAATCCTGGTGGCCGACCGCACTAGGAACAGCTCCAACGCCCACCGACCACGTACACAACCTATGGGGTTCATCCTCAACTCCACCCTCTCCATGACGAAGCAGGTCAACGCCGTCTCTTCCTCCTGCTTCAACACCCTCCGTATGCTCTGCAGGATCTACAAGTGGATCCCCACCGAAACGAGAAGGACGGTCACCCAGGCCCTCGTCAGCAGCAGACTAGACTACGGAAACGCCCTCTATGCAGGAGTCTCTGCCAAACTCCTGAAACGACTCCAATGCATCCAGAACGCCTCCGCACGCCTAATCCTCGACATTCCTTGCTGCAGCCACATCACACCCCAACTGAGAGACCTGCACTGGCTCCCCGTCAACAAGAGGATAACTTTCAAGCTCCTCACCCACGCACACAAAGCACTCCACAACACCGGACCAGCGTACCTCAACAGCCGACTCAGCTTCTACACCCCCGCCGACCATGCCCTCGCCACTGTCCCCCGCATTCGAAGAGTGACCACCCGTGGCAGATCATTCTCCCACCTCGCCGCCAAGACATGGAACACCCTCCCCCTCCGCCTACGGCAGACCCAAGACCTACTGACCTTCAGAAGACTCCTCAAGACCTGGCTCTTCGAACAGTAGCAGCATTCCCCCACCCCTTAGCGCCTTGAGACCCTCATGGGTAAGTAGCACGCTTTACAAATGCTTTGATTGATTGATTGATTGAACCTGGTTATGTCATGTAACACCATCGAAGGGGTCATAAAAGTAAGGGATACCAATTGGCTTTGTCAAAGAGTCAAAATACCAAAGTTTTAGTGTCCGGGCCTCTTGGCTTTTTCAGGGAGTCAACGCATCCACTATAAATTTTGGGGCAGATTTATGACGACTGGCGCATCCCTGCATATCAGCAGGGATGCGCCAGTTATTATGCGCCACAGCTGCGCCACCATGGATGCGCCGCATTTATAATGCGGCGCACCATGGGGCAAAAACGGCACAGATGCGTGACGCATCTGTGCCGTAAAAGTGGCGCATTGCTGGAGTTGCGTCGCAAGCGCGACGCAGCTCCAGCAATGATCTGGGGGGCCCTATCTGTACAATGCTGCGTCAATCCTTACGCCTGCTTGAAGCAGGCGCAGGGTTTTGACGCAGCATGGGCCTAAAAGTGACTGAGTGAAATCTTGTAGATTTCACTCAGCCACTTTTAGGAGGCGTTCCTGCGCCGGAACGCCCCCACCTGCCCTGGAACGCCTACATGTGGCGCAGGGCTTTACAACGTGACGCATCTGGGAGATGCGTCACGTTTGTAAATGCCCCGCACCATGGCGCAGGATTTGCGCCGCTGCTGCGTCACAAAAGTGACGCAACGGCGGCGCAAAAGTGCCGCAAGTGCAACATAAATCTGCCCCTTTATGTTTTCACATATTTCAATGTTTAATAATAGTGATAAAATATTTTCAAAACAGACTTCTTAAGAAAACGCCAGAACGCACCATGACAGAGCGAGATTGCAAAATAGCGGCTGCTCCCTCTCCGCGGCTTTCAGCTGCTTCTTTCAGCCGCAGTGAGAGCAAACAGATAGTTTCTCTCTAACTGCCGAGAGGTGACTGGCAGGCAGATACCAGCCCCGTGTATTGGTGAATATTTTTTTTAATAAGGAATGATGGCAGTTTGGGTGATTTTGTGGGCCATTTGAGTGCTACATTGGGAATATCCTCTCCACAGGCTGCATGGTTGGAAGTGAGCTCTTTTCCTCCTCTGTTTTGCGGATTACCAGCACAGCAAGGACCAGGACAGGAAAAGATCAACTACTACCCTGCTGTGGCCTCCAGGTTTCTCAACAGGGGGTAAGTGCACACTCTGCATGCTTGGCTGCAGGATTTGACTACCCTGTAGAGGGTCGCTAGGTAGGGCCACAGTAGATCCTTGTTTGTTTTGGGGGCCATCAGCACATCACAAGACTGTGGAAATTTATGGAGATTGAGCAGGGAGATTAATAAGATTCTGGACCTGGGAGTGTGAGAGCAAAAAATGCAAAGCCATTCAAAGGTCGCTGGGTCAACGGTGACGACACACTTTGATGCTCCCAGCGAGCTAAGTAATTAGTGGGGCAAGCAACAGAACGAGTAACCTGCACTGCCTCGGCCCATGAGAACTACACCCTGCTTAGTAATTTTGGAGATTGCGAAAAAGGTGCAGGGGCTGGTGAGGACCAGTACCTCCCGGTGGGGCATTTGGAGGCAGTCTCTTTGAGCTCTATTCAAAATGTATGTAGCCCAGAACCTGTGTCAACTAAACCTACCCAGACCTTAATGCAAAATGCAGTGGTGGCTACTTTGGAACTGGAAGCTATGTGTTTAAAAATTAAAGAAGTCATGGAATATCCTCTTTTCATGAAGGTTAAGTCGGGTCTGGGGTCAGGCGTGTGCTCCGCGACTGATCTGTTTGAGAAGCTGCAACCCCCGCAGTCTCTGCTAGCATTGCAGCCTCAGCAATTGTCCCGGTTCTCCTCCAAGGAGGTAATTTGTTGCTATTCCACCCCTTGGTATTTCCTACCAAATCAGCAACAGCCCTGGGATCACCTGATGCTGAACAAGAGGACCTAGGATGCAGGGGTTTGCAAAATGATCCAGATAGTCAAAACAATGAGATTCTGCAAGGGGCCCTTCTACAATGCAATGGGATGCCAAGACTATGTTAAATCTCATTCTTGAGGAAATAAGGGCCTTGAAAGCTTCACAATCCACTGAAATTGCAGCTTTTCGTGTATGCCTCCCTAAGATTGAAGAGACAGTGGGCCAGACACCGGAGAGATTAAAAGAAGCATAAGTACAGATCTCTCAATTAGAGGATCAGGTAGCTAATCTACACAAGGGAGCCACTTTCCAGAAACAGAAATCCACAATTGAGTGTAAATTGGAGGAACTGGAAAATCAATCAAGACAAACGATTTTACGCATTGGTGGGGTCCCGGAAGAACTGGAGGGACAGCAATCGCTGCAGTGGGTAAACACCTTTATCAAAACATATGCTCTCCCTGAACATCTTGGAGATCTTACACTTACAAGGGTTCACCAAGTGCAAGCACATCTGCCCCCAAATTCAAAATACCCCGTACAATCCTTGTGAACTTCGGAGACTATCAAGTGAAAGAGTTAGTGTTATACAAATGATTAATCAAAAACAGTTCAGCACTCCTGAAGTTCTTCTCTGTCATATCTTTTCCGATATGTCCGCTGCAGCAGCAAAGAGGATGAAAGAATTTGTAAAGATGCTTCACCTTTTTAAAGCACAGGGGGCCCAGGCAATGATTGCAAAACAGTCAAAACTACAGGTGTTAGTAAAAGGGTGATTCTATGTATTCTGTGATGTCTCTGAGACTCAGGAAATATTACAGCAAATATCAAACAAGCAGCAGTTAAAGAGTGCGCAATTAGATATTAGAGTATTGGTGACTTTAACAACTTTAGATTTGTGACTGTGATTATTACATGTGGCTCTATTCTTCTTCAAGTATGGAGAGATGATTTCCGGGGCTCAGGCCCCAAGCACTATTTATCCAGACATCATGTAAATGTTATTCGGTTGTTGATGAGAAATGGGATGCTAATTCATCATCAATTGTCTTTATTTCAATTCAAAGAATCATAAAAGAGCATAATAATACAAAATTCCATTTAAGCCCAGAAGATACATAAGCAACTTTTAAAAACAGAGATAATTTCACTAAAAGTTAAGATTCATAACAGATTAAAAAAAAACATTTCAATTCATCAGATGATTTTTACTACAATAGTCCTCTCAAATAGTCCAAATAAATAATTTAACTAAGATTGTGTTAAAAGAGAATAAAAGATACAATTATATGTTTATTAGATACTAAGGTATTCTTTTCAAACCAATTTGGTTTCATTCAAGTTGTGCTGGAGTGAACAATAACATGTTAGTTGAATTAAAACATAGCCTGTTTTGGGAACCAATAGGTGGAACAAGATTGTGGTTTAACTACATTAAAACTTTAACCCTCTCTTTTTCCCTAAACAGCTAGCAGGCAGCAAGAATCTGCTAACACCAAATACAATGGGACACAAGCTGTCTGATTTTAGTATCCCCAGGGCCTCTAGGTATCTCCTAATCTTCAGATTAAGGCACAGTGGGTTGATCCATTTTCTTTGCGGAATTGAATATACTGGACAAAAGAATATAATGTGTGCAATGTGTTTGTTAGTGCCTGACGAGCATAGAATACACATGGAATCCCTTCTCATAGCCTGTGGTGTAGACCACTTGGCTAAGAAAGAGTTAATCTGCAACGTCTCATATCGGAATTTCAAATATAATGTCTTTGCTAACTGGGGTTCAATTTCGTCCAGAACTTGCTAAAAGCTCGGAAAAAGAATTGCTTGGTTAGTATCCCTAATGTGCTGTCTAAAGTGACTTTGTGCAGAATAAAATCCCCAAAAATGTGCTTAATCTCGCTTTTTGAGTCTGGCGTCAGCAGGTTAGGGTTTGCCTAATACCCACTCGGGCCAAACTTCAGAAGCCATTTTTACATGTGGGCAAACCAGGGGAATGCAAGTTGAACATCAAGTTTCAATAGTTCACTCAGTGTCTGACTATATGATGTTAATTTTCATTATAGCTAAGTGCTCCAGTCTTTCAATACCAATTTTATATGTTAACGGAATCACTGGGGTATTTTTGGGGAGTGACGTAAACATCTGCATGATTTTATTTTCCCCTACTATTAAAGGATTTAGGTTTTTGACACCCCATAAATCAGATGCACAGAGGGCAGCAGTTTGGGCCCTGTATTGGTAAACCTCTGGTGCTGGAGTAATGGCCTTTGACCAAGTAGATTGTTGTTCCTTTATTGTAGGAATGGAGCGTTGTAATAAAATTGTCCTAGCCTTATTTAAGTATGGTTTCCATGACAGCTTAACGCCCAGATGAATAAAATTGGCAACACATTCTAATGAGACTTTTTTTTATCACAATTTTTATTTGAATCTACAGGTATGTAAATACATTATGCATTCCAACAGTTTTTGTTCATAGTTTGTTGTTCAAATACAGTATACATCTATGTTTTTGGCTTAATTCTTATAAATTTACTAATTAAAGTCGCATGTTACATCACCATTCAGTTAGGCTAACCAAGCATTCTAATGAGACTTGATCTAAAACAGTTCTTTTTTTAAA
Organism: Triturus cristatus; assembly: GCF_964204655.1. Taxonomy (NCBI): domain Eukaryota; kingdom Metazoa; phylum Chordata; class Amphibia; order Caudata; family Salamandridae; genus Triturus; species Triturus cristatus. The sequence goes on along the minus strand of NC_140587.1, from coordinate 795,413,533 downwards.
CTCTTATATGGTCTGATGACCATATATTTCATCTTGGTAGGATTTACCTCTCGGCCTTTCTGTGTGCAGTAATGACTGAGGCTATCAAGTAAGCTTTCAAACCCCTGTGGGGCCTGGAACAATAAAATTGTATAGTCTGCAAACACTAAGGCACAATTATGAGACCCTCCAATCTTGAGGGAGTTAGGGGAAGATTTTTGCAAATGCTGTACCAAGTAATTCACATATACTGTAAGACCAGGGTTCGTGCCAAGACGTAGCCCTGCTGCACGCCCCTCCTAACGGGATCTCCTCGGTAAGCTCCCCCCTTGTGCCTCATCGTACTTTGGCAAAATTACCTTCATGAAGCCTTATTATCTGTTTTACATTTTCCTCTGGCACTCCCTGCTGACAGAGGGTTCCCCATAATACATCTCTTGTTATTGAATCAAATGCTGCTTTCAATTCAATGAAAGCAACATATAAATGTCCAAGTTTCAGCTTATTATATTTCCAGGCCAAGCATAAAAGCCTGAAGACTTGATCAAATGTACTTGTTTTTAGCCTAAAGCCATCCTGACAGGTTGAAAGTACATCATTCTCCAATATCCAGTCATTTAGTTTACCCAGAATTTGTTTTACATAAACTTTTGGAGGGTATCTATCAGGTGTATTGGCCTGTGGTTTGCCTGATCATCCCTTCTGCCCTTTTTATAAATGGGGACTATCTCTGCCACCTTCCAGAGTCCTGGAATAGACGCCCCTCTCGCTATTGCAGTATTTAAGAGGTTCACATATGGCACCCATATTTCTGGGGCTTGTTTCAAAAGGTCCCCTGGTATCTTATCTTGGCCGGGGGCTTTTCCTAGCTTAACGGTGGCTATGGCTAATGCAGTTTTGTTCAATATTAAACTGAAGTGGTGGGTTTTGTATAAAGCATGGAGGCCCGTCAAAGAAAACAGTGAGGTTTGGACCAAGGTAACTAGGTGTGGCTTATAGATCAGAAAAATACTTATGACAAGTACAGGGAATGAAATAGTGGTTTGTATCGGTCTTGCCCATTTTACTGCTGTGCGCTGTTATTCTCCAGAACAAGGGTTGGTCCTTAAGTCTGGCAGCAGTAATATGGCCATTCCAGTTGGTGTCCTCACAATTCTTAGTGTTACCTTCTGCGCTTTATTGTATTGTGCTCTCTGATGCCTGATCTGAATTATGTTTTTGTTTACAAATAAAGGGACCCCCTCTATGGGCATGTAAGGTCCAGGAGTCAGAGGGGAAAGCGCAGTACTGAATAGAACAAAGAAATCCTCGTGGACCAATATTATTTTTTTCAAGAATTAATCTAGGCATGGGTTAGTCGCTTCTATTGATTCATATATATAATTAAATATACAAACACATAGTCTTTACTTTAATAAAAAATCTTCCTTTTATTTTGCAAATTGATCATAGGTTATACTTTTGACATGGTCATTGAACATTAGTCTTCATATTTTGCCTTGCAACTAATTCAAATCTTTTCACTTTGACAAACATATATATTTTTTAGAAGATTGTATTTTTTAAACAGTTTATATGTAAAAAACAGAACAGCTACATCCTACTCGGCATGATACAAATAGTTCACATACATACTAACCACTCTTACTATTACACACTCATACATAACACATGTACTTAAAGGGTACAGGGAGCATCAGAATATGGCGACGTCTCCAGTGTTTGGAAAATAGATGGTAACAATCTAAACAGATCCGGGCGCACGTGGTCTACGCGCGTTTCGGTGGATTTGGACAAACAGGGACCACCTTCATCAGGACCTCGCCCAATAAGAATACAGTGTCAACAACTAACAGAGTAGGAGTACCTGAAAGGGTAACAATAAAACAATTTATGTATTTTTATGATTCGATTAACCCATGCTGTGAGAGTAAACATTTCAAAGTACCAATGTATCAAAACGGCGGTGTATCAGACCTATGAAAATGTGAGCTTGATAGAACAGACAAGAATGCCCCACCAATGTAATGGTATAGTGCATGTCAATTTTTGATACAGGCACTGGGTGTGTTAAAAATCAGAAAGAGAGAAAAAGAAAAGGAAAGTTATTATCAAGAAGCTCCATTGATATGTCAAAGGGAAGAAGAAATAAATAAAAAAGAGAGAGCCATATAAATTAAATGGACATCTCTCCTTCACATTAGGTAAATATTAAAAACTATCTATTATGTTAATCCTCTTAACTGTCATTTTATTGAGAAAAGCCTGTACCATAGATGATTCAAAGCGCCATACTTAACCATACACTTTCTATTCTTTTTAGAAATTAATTTTAGATCTGCGTACCAAGAACATTATAAATAAAGCCAGCTGCTTTCTGGCTTTGGAGTGCTCTCCTCTGAATGCTAAATAGTAAGAGCATTAGATGTGCAATTATCTGACACTATATCTTCTAATTCTCAACTGTATATGCTCTCTCTTTTTTATTTATTTCTTCTTCCCTTTGACATATCAATGGAGCTTCTGAAGATTTTTTATTAAAGTAAAGACTATGTGTTTGTATATTTAATTATATATATGAATCAATAGAAGCGACTAACCCATGCCTAGATTAATTCTTGAAAAAAATAATATTGGTCCACGAGGAGTTCTTTGTTCTATTCAGTACTGAATTATGTTTTTGGCCTTAAGGGCCAATAAGAGCCGTCGTTTGGCTAAGGAACATTCTTTATTAAACCAGGAGTTAGATGATTGGATCTTAGATCTTGATTTTCAGTCTACCAACTGTGGTTTTGCACAATGGATATAGACTCTAAGCTTGTGCCAACATAGGGGACGAGTGCTTCGCAAAAACCATTGTAGATATTTGTAAGGGGGTCAACTTGATCCACAAAGACGGCCCATTTAACTGATCTTGGGTTGTTACTCACTAGCAATTGCGGGTACTTGTTTTCCAAGTTGGTTCAGAAAGTTGAATGGGATGTCTAATTACCTATGAGTGAGAACCAGGGAACCTGGGATACTATTAAGGGGGTGCTTTCATGCTTTCAGTGGCTCTTTTCTTTCTTTTTCTTTTTCTGGTTTTGCCGTTTTTTCTTTAAGGCAGGGTCCTTAATTATCAAGGTCCTGGTGCTCTGGTGTGGCGGGAGTAGTAGGGGTAGGCCAAACGATCATGGCACAAGGTCACGGTGCCAGATGATTTTTGGGGTTGGGAGCCAGTCAGGAGAGAGTGGGATGGCGCGCCACTTACCGTGGCTCAGAGGAGGGTGTAGTGAGGGAGGGTGCACCAGGAGGGGAACTGGGGTGGCACACGACAGGTGGAGGGCTGAGGTGGAAAGTTTGACAAAAATTAATCCATGTCTGCAGTTGTTTAGCCTAAGTCGTAGGGAAACAGAGCAGAATGTTAAACTTTTCTGGAAGGAGGTCCCTCCCCTCCTGCTCAAGGCAAGATAAAGATAAGGTTGATGGGTTGGAATCAGAATATACTGGTGTGAAAGACTCCTATGTGGGGGAAATAAATTTGGTCTGTAGGTTCTTACGGGGGATTAGCAAGATAATATTCTGGTTTAAAACCTAAAGTATTCAGCCTCCTCTCCCACAGATGGATAAGATAAAACTATATGCTGACGATATAATGTTAATTTATATAGTAGGAAGGAGACCCAAGAAAAGGCTTTTGAGATTATTTCTCAATATGAGTAATTGGGAGGATATAAAATTAATCAGACAAAGGCAGAGATAATATTATGTGGATGTAATCCTTATGTTCTACATTCGGACGTGGTTGGTTGTGTGAACTCCCGCCTGAATCGATATCTAGGCACAAGGTTCTCTTCTAAGATTGAGGATTTTTATGACCTTAACTACACTCCTCTCCTTTAAAAAAATCTAAATCTATTTTCTTGGTGGAATTTTCTTTCACTGACTATCTTGGGGAGAATGTCCTTGATCAAAATATCGGTCCTCCCATTATTCAGTTCCTTGTTCTCAGTTATTCCTTTTGTTTTATCACCTCCTTTTTAAGGTTGTAGAATCCAGGTTTTCATCATTCATCCGACAAAAAAGTCACCCAGAATTGCACAATTCATGTCTAGCTTTAATTCAAAGTTGCACAGGGATATTTTTATGAGTAATTTCATGCACTTGATTTTTAAAGAGGTTTATATTTCGGATGTGTTCAAGATGGATAAGCTTCCCAGAAGAGTTCGCTATAAGAGCTTGAAGTGGTTCTTTAGGAAGCATGGGGATCTTTATAGACGATATTCCATTCCCCAGTTTAATGCAGCGACTTCACTTGCTGTCATTGATATTGAAACAGGGTTGAAGTTAGCACCCAGAGTTGTCCAAAAGTGGGGTAAAGTGGGGTATCAGAAAAAATCAAACTTCCTGCTGGGGGATGGATGGCAAAACTTAGCAGAAGTCTGACAGTGGATACAGGATGATTTTCTTCTCTTGGGATCATTCAGTGCACTTAATAAAATATTGATCGAGTTGGATCTTGCTCAGATCTTCAGCAGCCAGGGGGTGATTCTTGCCCTAACTGATAATGGTGTATTGGAAAAGTCGGCTGACAGGAAAAGAATGCTCTTTGCCATTAAAGGCCCCGACCTTGCCCAAAAAGTGATAATTAAATGGGATGGATCTGGAAGTTTATAAATAACAAAGAAGATGTGGAAGGATGTTAGGATACTGAATTTTAGTGTCCTTGGAGGGACTAACTGGCGTCAAATTTCTTTTTCTAAATGGCTTCTATACAGAACCCCAACTTTTTAAATGCATATTAACCCCAGCCTCCCTGGAAACTGTTTTTGATGTTTGAATTAGTCATTGTTTACTCATTCAGGGATTCTGGGCTGAAGTATTTCAGTGTCTTGTAAATGAATGGAAGATTAATTTGGCTTCAACCAATTGGCTGAGAGTCTTGGGGTATAATTGGTTACTTGGTCTGTCCAATAGAAGGGTAACATTTGCATACATAGCAACAGCGGTAGCTTGGTCCCTTCTACTTCGCAATTGGCAGACTCAGGTGATTCCTACAATGAAGGACTTGCTACAGAAAATGAGGAGAGTTAGAACTAGTGAACAGCCATATGCAATACGAATGGGGGGATTAAAGAAATTTGAAAAACTCTGTGGCCAATATTTTTTACCTGAAGAATGAATGATGAGTTTAAAGGGGCAGATTACATTTGATAAATTAAATTATTTAAGTTTCCTTCTTACATCTCGTTAAGAGACATCTTGTTTTTTTTTTTTATCTGCCTTTAACTCAACTGCATGTATAATATGTATGCCCCAGGCACGTTGATAATTTGCTACGTGTTAGGCATTTATTAGGCTAAAGTGAAATGTGTATGTGAATGCATATTTATTGATCAATTGTATGATGCGTTTACAATGAATATTATCTGGAATATATATTCATATTCATGTTAATGCAATATTTGGATCCAGATAAAAAATAATAAAAAATGTGTTTTTTTTAAACATTTTTTTTGCAGGCCACGAAATGCACCCATAGAATGAACCCCTAGTGGTCCCTGCAATCTAGCTGAAGAGCTTACAGCTCCTGCTCAGAATGCTTTAAAAAATATGGTAAGATCTAAAGGGGTGATGTATTCCATAAACCAGGAGACTTACTGTGTTCTTTTTAAATGTTGGGGACTGCTTCACTCCCTGAAGCCGCTTCCCAACAACATTAAACCAAATGTTTGGTGGTGCCCATGTCCCTTCTAGGAGCACATCAAGCAAGAAGACATAATTTATAAATGCTCTTGGGCATTAAGGGGTGCTACTTGGTAGAACTATAAATAATAAATAAGTGACTCATAACAGTCACTTTTGCATTTTTTTTAGTTTGTAAGTCCCCCAGTGCACACTGGGGGCACCCACACTATTTTCTGATAATCGGGGCTGGAGGGGAGCCTCAATGCCTCCGCACCCCCTGCCAGCTCCCAAGCCAGCACCCATAGTGTGTGCTGGTGGGAGATGGAAATTTTATGTTAAGTGGGTGCCTGGAAACCCGCCTGGGGCACCCACAACTTCATCTTCATTGGGGGCTGGCTGCAAGGGGAGTCCCAGGACCCCCATGGTCCCTGCCAGCTACCCTAGTAAGAGCCAGTCTCTTACAGTGTTGAGTGATGCCTACCCAGGGCACCCATAACACCCTCCTCATTTGAGGCTGTGGGGGGAGCCCCAAGGCCCACACTGCCCCTGCTGGCTCCCCAGCCAGCACCATACTGTGTGCTGGCAGGCACTTGCTCCATTACATTGCTCCCACCCAGCCAGGAACAGCATTTTTTTCTGTTCCCACCCGGGCAGGAGAGTACGGGCAGGGAATAGATTTCTATTCCCTGCCCGCACTCTCCAGATCAGGGAACCACAGTGTCCTGGGGGATGGGATCTCTAGAAAACTTCAATCAAGCTCTGTGGGATGAGTTTTTCCAGAGCCGATCTTCAGCGAAGGGGGCCTCCTGCTCGCCCCATCCCTGAATAGGGTCATGGGAACCTTTACCAGGCTCAGGAGAAAGGGCCATGCAATCTCATCCGGTAAATAATGAGATTCAGCCCTGAAGGTTTGTCCCTAAACCTAATATGGCTCAGGGAGGGGGGGCTACATGCGCCCTCCCAATTTGTTTCAAATTCAGCCCCTGGAGATAGAGTCTTTGAGGCCTAACAGAGTTCCAGATATACGACCCTATTTTGCATGCGCAAACGGGTTTGCGACCCGTTTGCACATGCAAAATACAAATGGGCCTTGTACTAACCCAATTTAGCGAGTCGCAATTTACTTGCGACTTGCTAAATAGGATTAGCGACTCGCTGTTAGGAAGAGGCGTTCAGAGGGCGCCCCTTCCTAATAGCGAGACTGAGCCCTATGTATGACTGTTTTGCGACCGTAATTGCAGTCGCAAAACAGTCGCCGTTTACCACTCTTCTCCCAGGTACCACTACCTGCCCTTAAAAAATGAAACAAAAACGTTTCATTTTCTTTTTTTAAATGCATCCCGTTTTCCTTTAAGGAAAACGGGCTGCATTTAAAAAGAAATAAACTGCTATATTTAAAAGCAATCCCAGACATGGTGGTCTGCTGAGCCCATCAGGCCACCATCCCTGGGAGGGTCAGCCATTCCCAATGGTGTCGCAAATTGTGAGTGCCTCATGGATATTCATGAGGCATGCAATGTGCGACACCATTGGGTATCACAAACAGTGTCTCAGACACTATTGTACGTGAAATTTTGCGACTTGCAAATTGCGACCCGCAATCGAGCGCAATTTGCGAGTCGCAAATTGTCATGGTCGTACATCTGGCCCAGAGTCTTGTGATGGTTGCCACAACATTTCTTTTCATTGTTTCAGCCAGCCAGTGAGACTGAGACATCACGCAGAAGCTCTCTCTCCCACGGTAGCAATGTGGCAGATGGCAAAAAAACTCCATCTTGGGCAATCAATATCGCTCCATTTTTTAAAGTTGTGTGATCACGGGACTCATGTGAGAATCCTGCAATCCCACCTGCCCAGATATGCAAAGATTCTGAATCTTTTTTTTAAACTACTCAATGGAATTATATGAAATCACAAAAAGCTTGCTTCCTGGACTAAGATCTAGTGTTCTGCCAAATTTGGTGTATTTCCTTTCAGGTGTTTTAGCGGTATCACTGTTTAATTTTCCTATGGAAAATTACATAGGTAAATTGTGTTTTGGGACCCCCTTTTTTCTTGACCCCTTGACTTTCCCCAGAGCCCCCAATGAAAATGGATTTATGGGTGCCCCAAGTAGGCATTGGGGGCACTCACTCAACAAAAAATTGCCAGCTCCCACTGGCACCCACTGTGGGTTCAGGGTTGGGAGACGGCAGGGGCTGCGGGGGCTGTGGGGCTCTTCCTGTGGCTCTAGACATTAAACAATAGTGTGAGTGTCCTGGGTGGGCACTGGGGTGCTCAAAAATTAAAAGAAAAAGAAAAAACTAAACAAATGAACATCAGGAGCTACTCATTTATTACCCACTGATCCGCCAAGAAAATCCCCAAATTATTTATGTTCTTGCTGGTGATGCCCCAACAAGTGGCATGGGCACCACTAAACATGTTTTTAATGTTGCTGAGGGCTGCAGGGGGTGCAGCAGCCCCCAACATAAAAAAACAGTAATTCCCCAGGATAAGTGAATTACTTGACCCCATTACAGCTTACCAGCTGGAGTGTAGGGACCACTAGTGGATCCTGAAATATTGCAATACTGTAATTTAGCTTTTTAAGAAAGTTGAATCTATTTAATGATGTAATAAATCATGGTTATTTTGTAGTAATGACCCATAATATGGTATATGGGATTTTTTCACCTAAACATACTATTTTTTATAATAAGTAAATTGGATAATCCTAGCATTGTATCTCGGAATGTGAAGCAAACCAAAGCTCACGGTCCAGAAGACAGTGAGCGTAGCAGCAAATGATTGCTACATTCCTGCAATACACCCCCAAGGCCCTTTTTCTCAATCTTACACTCATTGGAGCAGTATCCACTCCAGTCCTAAGTTAACCTATTGGGGTAAGGACTGCCTGCTTACAGCTAACAAGGCAGAAGCTACCTCCTTAAGCTCCTAAACACCCTCTTTCCTAGAGAGGACTGGCACTAATCTCTCCAACGTCTTGTCCTTTCAGCACGAAGAGCAGCATCTCCCCTAAGTCTATTAGAGTACTGCCCACTGCGCTTTCTCAACCTCTCAATAATGCAATGCCTGCAACCCACCAATTCATCATCCCCGTCCCACATCCATCAGGTCAACCAAAGCCCTTCGCTTACCCCCACAAAAGGCCTTTCGGCCACCCCTCTTATTTAAACAGTCCACATGCTCACCTCTACATACAGAAAAGCAACCACAGGAAATTAGAAATCCAGCCCCTCCACCAAGATCACTGAGTGTAATAGCAAACCATGCCCTGATCCTCGGGACCCATTGCCTCTATCACAGTCGACACTAATGGACCTAGAATCTTCTAATCAACAGTCAGCTTATCTCAGAGCATCCATAACGCTATTCTCGAAATGAAGAGCATTTTACAGATCACTGATTACTCTCGCTCTAGAATCGAATGCATTCAAAAATCAGTATTCAACATTCGAAACAAGCCAAACCATGAACCCTTGTCACTGGCAAATAGACAATATCACCCATGCATACAACTTAACTATTTATCGCAGGATGAAAATCTAGCTCTTCTATTATCGTATGAGTGAACACACGCCTCTTCCAGTCCCCCTGACGAGAAAAACAAAAGCAAAATCCATACGAACACAAGCAACACAAATAAACTTCCTCATTCAAAAACAGAGGGGTAAACAGCAACAAATTAAAACAAATACCCCTACCCACCGCAACTCCCAACAGAACCCCGGGGAACTCCACGTCACCGCTCTCTGGTCTTCTACTTAATTGCCAATCAGCAGTGAAGCATGCCTCTGACATTGCCAAACTCATCTTAAATCAAGCTGTAGATGTGGCAATCTTAATTGAATCATGGCTCAACAAGGTATCATCACCCTGCATGGATTAGTTGGTTCCTCCAACTTACAACATTGTGAGGCTAGACACACAAATTAAAAAAGGGTGTGGTATAACTTGCATCCAGTTCTCCAACCTCACCATTACCCAACTTCACTCTGATCCGCTTGACCCCTGTGAATACCTTGCACTGTCCATAAGCAACGACTCTAACCAATTGTGTAAGCTGCATACCTTCTACCACCCTCCGGGTAAGAATGACCCGTTCATCGACCACCTCATGGAAATCATCACAGCAAATGTCTCCTCCTACTCCAATGAGATATTCCTAAGGTACTTCTAACCTTCATTGAAACAACCTGAATGACAATCAGGTCAAGATCTTTAAAGATTTCCTAGCTGACCAAACACTTACTCAAGTCTGCACCCTGCCAACTCACATGAAAGGCTCTACACTCAGTTGGATTATCTCAAAGGAAAAGGCGTTCAGGCTAACCTTGATTGCTCCTTGCGATTGGTCAGACCACAACGCTATTACATTTTGAATACCGGGAGCACTTAAGAAAAGACCAGTGCAACCAGTAAAAACCTAATCTATGGCTTAGGGACATAAAAAGCTTACACTTCGAGAAACTGGCAGCACATTGCGTAAAGTATCTCCCCCAAGCAATCAAATGTCAGCAAACTTACTGAGCATTTCAATGCAAAAATGTCTGATATAATTGACTCTCTAGCCCCTATTAAAACTGAAAAGAATCCATGTTAAAGACAAAAATCCCTGGTTTAATCGGTCCCTAAACAATGAAAGGAGAAATCTGCAAATAACGGAACAGAAATGGAGACAACACCCCTCCTCCCTCCAGCTAAAACTTCTTAGAAAGCCCAGGAATGCATACAACAAAAGCATTCTCAAATCTAAAAAAGAATTCCTTAAATTGGAACTGGAAAATGCTAAGAACAGACCTCGTATGCTCTTTGAAATGGTAAAACAACAATCGAACAAACTGGCCAAATCCTTTAAAGAAGCAACAAAATCCCTAATAACCTGTGATGAGTTCTCCTCCCTTTTCCCAGCGAAAATCGACTTGTTGGGAAATGAGCTGAATTCCGCCGCTATCGTACAGTCTTATCCATCGCCGACAGAAATCAACATAACTACACACACCCGTCAGGCAGCACCCAAAGATGAAGCCCACCGGACCACCTTCAATCTATATGATGACCACAACATCTTGAAAATTCTATTGTCCATAAAACCGAATAAAACCACTTTAATGACCCGCTACCCTCCAATTGTCTATCCACAACCAACCAATGTATCCTACCCATCTGGACTACAATAATCAACGCTTCCCTAACACAAGGTTCCATGCCCGACTGTCTAAACACTGGTCAGGTCAACCCCATTTAAAAAAGAAAAACACATTGAACCCTGCTGAACCAGACAATTTCAGACCCATATCTAATATTCCTTTCCCAGCGAAAGTGCTTGAGAAATTAGTGCAACGACAATTTAGCCAACACATCGCCAAATTCAACCTGCTAGACAATTGCCAATCTGGTTTCAGGCCAGATCACAGTACTGAAACTAGTATTCTCCGTATAGTGGATGACGCCCTTCAAGCCACAGACCATGACAAAATGTGTCTCCTAATTCTTCTGGACCTTTCACCTGCATTTAACACAGTTAACCATGAGAAGTTACTTGATCGGCTCGAAAACAGGATGAGTTTAGGGGGAACCGTTCTCGAATAGTTTAAATCCTTCTTACTGAACTGCTCTCAAAGATTCTTCGGTAATTGAAATCTGTCCTCTCCTTCCCTGATTGTGATAGGAGTCCCGCAAGGCTCAACCCTCTCCCGAACTCTTTTCAACCTCTATCTGGAACCTGTAACTGAAATTCTGCCTCCGTAATGCCAACATCTCTTTCCATATGTATGCAGAAGACACACAGATTTACATCAAAGGTTCAACCCCAGAAGAGATCAAAACTATGAACTATGCTCTAAAGCTGACTGTGTGATGGCTAGCTTGCAAAACGCTCAAACTTAATGCACAAAAAATGGAATTCTTAATATGTTCCCCTCTCAAAAGGTCCCATGACATACTGGAATGGACTAAATCAATCTCTGCACTGAACTGCGCCCCGATCATTGTGGACTCAGCCAAATCACTAGGAATCACACTGGCCAAGAATCGCAACATGTGAGCCCACATCAACACACTTGCCAAAAACACCAGGTTTCACCTGAGCTACCTTAGAAAGCGAAAACCATTCCACGATACATCGGACCTCAAAATGGCAGTACAGGCATTAGTTATCTCTAGGTTCAAATACGAATGCGCAACCCCCTCTGGTCTGCAAAAGATCTCAACGGCTCCACTAAAAGCCTGTCTCAATGCAGCCGCAAAACTCTTAACAGGTTGAAAACATTTCAACCACATCTCACCGCACCTGAAGGCCCTGAATTTCCTTCCTTACAACGCCAGAATCCAACTGAAACTGACTTCTATCACACATAAAGCGCTACACTCTAAGTCACCTTCGTATCTTGCTCATAAAATTGAGGTATCTGAAGGAGGCAGGCACTCCTGGAGCGCCAGGGATCTTACTCTAAAACCACCCTTCTTACGGAAAAAGAAAACTTACAACAGAGCTTTCTCTGGGGCGACACCTAGAATCTAGAACTCGCTGCCGCTATTCATCAAAAGACTAACAGCTCTGCCAAGATGCAAGAAGAAAGCTAAGTCTTTTCTAATGAGCAAATTCCTCCGATACCTTCTCTCAGAGCACTTACGGAATCAGCGGCTTGCGACACTTTACTTCTTTTTATATGAACACCATCCATTTTAAGCCTCACTAGACTTTGCAGGTGCAACTTACGCGATTCTGGTATCATGGACAATGTTTTAGAATACAGCATAATTCGTACCCCTCTGTAACTTTATTGGGCAGAGGTTGACGTTGTCAAGTCCTCTCTTGCTCCTGTCTATATTTTCTCTCTCAAGTGTATTTATGATCGTTTGCTCCTAATCTTTGAATTGAGCTTGTTAACTCTGTAAAGCGCTCTGATACCCTAAAGGGTCACATTCGCGCTCTATAAAACACAAAATGAAATAAATAAAACGTTTTAGGACACTATATTTTTCAAGAAAATACTCAAATACATGTATTCTTACTTGAATTAACAATTGGATTCTACATGTAACACTGTTGACTACAGAGCATCTGCTGTCCATTACCCTATTTTAATACTCTTCTGAAAATGCAGATTGATAAAATGAAGAAAATATTATTGTTTAAAAACACTTTGCCGTATATATTTGTGTAAGATGATTTTAATTCATATATATGTGGCTTTATTTTGTTTAAATTCAAAAACAAGCATGCAATTTTTACATACCTTATTTTATTCTCAGATGACGAGTCTTTGAGGATCTGACAATAATGGGTCATTTACATTTTGGATTGTTATTTTACTAACAAATGAATAAGTAAAACAATATATTCGTTCAGAAATGTAATTAGAGTATAATTAAGAAATTGGAGTTCTGCATGTTCTATACTTTTGCCCTTTGTATATTTATAATAACTGGATGCACCTGTTCACAAAACTAGTTTTGTTATGTATAACCAGGATTTCTGTAATGCACATTACATTCAGCTACTGTGTGTCTATAGGCACTTACACAAATATACCTAAAGTTGCCAGCAGAGGCTATTCAATGACTAAAGTTCTCATTCAGCAATTCAAAGACCGACTGGTTTTGCCACATCATAAGGTCAAATAATCTAATGATTACTCTTTGCATTCCCATGGAATTCTAAATTTTTACTAAATAAGTCATAATTATTTTGGGAGGTGCCTTGTAGGTGATACCATATGACCTGATTACATTTCCCTGACCTGGTTGCCCTCCATCGATCTCCATAACGGGCTTTAATCGATTTCAAAATACATCATATCACAATTCAGTCGCTTCAGTTACTCAAAATGTATAACTGGGTCAGCTGGCTCTTACATCTGGGGAGGATCTTGTCCCCACTCTTGAATTAGATCAGCAATTAGTTAGGAAATTACGTTGGTGAAAAAAAATAGATATGCACACATAAGCATTTTAGTTTCATTTCCACAGACAACTGGTTGCATCAATGGGCAAAGGTAGGGCCTAAATCCTAAAGTTCTGTTTGGGAAAGTAAATAATATAAACGAGTCGGCTTTTTCTAAATGTAGGTATTGTGTTTAACTTTTAATGGATTCACAAAGAATCTCATAGGTGCTCTTTGAAGTAAATGAGATTTCGAGGCATAAACCAACTTGTCAAAATATATTCATAAGAATCTTCCACTAGCAGAAAATTAGCAAGAATATTTGCTTAAGAAGAAGTGTGGGAAAGACCAAGGTAGGTAACTATGAGGCATATTTACGAAAAACAAGGGCTTTTCCAGTAGAAAATACTATGTTTAGACTAAATTTAACACTTGTAAGACATTGAGGCCCAAATTTATAATGTATTCATGCAGTGCAATGCAGCAAGACACCTTACTGCGCTGCGTGAAAGGGGAAAGGGCAGGCATGCATCGTATTTAACATTATATGGTTCATTCCTGTCCTTTCCTGTTGGTATCCTAGCACCAACTCAGGCTCCATCGAGTCATGGTGCAAGTGCGCCTGCTTTGCCTTGTAGGCAGGATTGTGTTTGTGCAGGAAGGGACACCTTTCTGCACAAAAACAATATGCAGAGGTATTTTATTATTTGTTATTCTTTCTATGTGTGCTGCAGAGCAAGGGTGAAGCATAATCTTGATAAAACTGTCCCTTACTATATTCCTTACAGTGTAGTGCATATCCAATGTGAACAAAGTTAGGAGATTTAAATAGTAACATCTGCCTCAGGGAGGCTTTTTTTTGGCGCTAAGCCTTGTCTACCAATTTTAATAAGTAGGCAGATAGAGCTTTGCATAAACAAACATGGGTATAGTAGGAGCATCCATGTGCCACCCATGGGATGCCCCAGGACAATAAGTGTGTAAAGTAATGGAAAGCAATGCAAAGATTTATTTGATTTAGTTTTAGGGCTACTTTCCAGTGCAAAAAAAGATATGCGCTTGAAAGCAAATACTTGAGCAACATTTTGCACCAGTTGTGTCACTTTTTGTGAATTTGTGCCAGCGCGATGTGCTGATAAATCTGCCCCTACAAGCAAATCTTTGTGAACACCCACAAACATCCATGTTTGAGGATGTTTACTATATTGTACAGAGCAACCCACCCGTTAAAGGCTCTTAGACACGTTTCTAGCCCATCAATTTTCACTGTATAAAATATTAAATTTTGGGACATTTTGGGAAATGTTCCACCTTGCGGTCTTTACCACATGAAAAGTAGAAATATCATGAGCTTTTACCTTTACCTCGCATCCTTCAACACTCTGGTCTTTACTCAGCTTGTAAACATAAATACTTATTTTGATAAGAACATAATTTTTATATAATTAAAAAAAAGATTAAGGTGCCAGTAGAGGTAAATGGTGATAATAAGGGTTGTTTTAATATTATGAGGTGGGTAGGGTTGAGGTAAAGGAAGGAAAGGGATAGTTTAGGATTAAATGGTGGGTAGAGGTAAAGGAAGGTAAGGGTGATTTGGGGGTTTAGGAATGAGTAGATGTAAAGGGGAATGGGTGTCATAGGGTTAAGGTTATCCCAACAAAATATCTCTTTATATGATGGTCGCTACAAGGTAGTTATAGTTAGGACCACATATTCATATAAAATTGATTTTTTTTTGCTTTGCTAATAAGTTTGGTGTCATATGAAGAATCCTCATGAAACTAAAAAAAAAGTTCACACACCTCAGCCTCTTCCTAGAATGCTTTGGGATGTTCCAGCAAGCAGAGGCTGAGAAACAGGCATAGTTCCACAAAAACAATTCTTTATGCAACTTTCCATTGGAAAATAACAGTGATACTGCAAAAACCGTTGAATTAATTGCACAAAATGTAGTAGAACGTTAAATCTTGGTTCGGAAAGTGTGCTTTTTGTAATTTAGTGTGAATCTGTTCAGTAGGTTTTGAAGAATTAATGTTTGACTATATATATGCATTGCCACAGAAGGCCCGCAGATCCAACACACCTAAACATAAGATCTGTTTCGCTGACACCACATCAACAAAGATGAAGTGGCAGCCATTTTAGCACTGAGGGACTCAGTCTCCTGTCCTGTAAAAAGTATAAAAAAATATAGTGGGTTGCAGGGTAGAGATGCCCTGACCCTTGGCCCTTTGGAGCAAAAAAAATGTTTTAGTGGTCCCACAGCACTGTGAACAAAAGTCCCCAGGGTGGGCCGGGCCATGGAGGGGTTGTCAATATCTTTTTAGTGAGGGTTGGGGCCTCTCTAAAACCCGCCCTCGCCATGCACTGCTAAATCCCTCACATAATATATCACTCATGAAATGTTCCATGACATGACTACACACCCACTTACCCACTCATAGAACCACTCAGACTGCGATGCACTAACCCATACAGCCACTGACATACCCACTCACTCACCAATACCGCTACTCACACAGCATCTCACCCACCCACACAACTACTTACAAACCAACTTATACACCAATACAGTCACTTACACACTCATACACAAAAGGATACATACAGTCACACAGCGGCAAACATAATATAGGTTAGAAGTAGCATCATTGAGTAGTAGTGCACCTAGTATACTAATTTCACTTTTATAGTGGGTATATATGTATATATAGTATATATGTCTAACACTCCCAAACTCTTTAAAACACTAACACTCACTTGATAATATCATCAGTGATGTCATTTGCAATGTCATCAGTAATGTCACTGACCATGTCATGAGTGATGAATTTCAATTTTTTTGTATAAATTAAATCTGAGCCTAACTTTAACGTCCAGGTAACCTTTGTTTTTTTTAGTAAATTTCTAAGGTTTTTTGAAAGTCAATTCTAACTCTAACAGCCCTGTAGCCTTCATTTTATTTCAGTGAATCTCTGTTTTTTTTAAAGCAATGGGAAGCCCTGTGCCTACACCCCACATGCTGACAATTCCACGCTGCACACAGCTTTGGGCCGTGTGCAGCGGGGTTTGACCACAGGTCCTAGCTTGCAGCCCCTGGGGCCAGGCATCTTAAGAATGGGGATGGGGCCATGTGGCTCCCTTCCCTGGGGTGATTTTGGCCCTGGGGACCCTGTCCCCCAGGCCTGGCCTTTCGTCTGTTTTTTTTAAATGCAGCTCCCTTTGTCTAAAAGCAATTCTGCTCTGCTTTCAGCAAGTGAGAGCATTTTGCATGCTCTTGTTTTCAGAAACCGTAGCAGTGTTTTCTATGGCGTGGCAGGAGTGGTGCTCCTGCCAAGCAATAGCAAACAGCAATTACCCAGGAGTGGGCACCCTGGGACATCGCAGGGGATTGGCAGTCCCCAGGGCCAACTAGGGCTCCACGAGGGGGGTGTGCGGCCCCCCGCCAATGTTAAATAAGCCCCAGGGAGGTGGTGATCCCGGGACTGTGGGGACCCCCAAATTTAATTTTAAAGAGTTTTCCCGGTGAGGTGGTGGTCCCTGGGGCTGCATGGGGGCCAGAGCCTTCATGCATTAATATTTCATTTAGCCCTGGTAGGTGGTGGTCTCCAGGGCTGTGGGGGGGCACATGGCCCCCCATAATTGTCATATTTAGCACCGGGCAGGTTGTGGTCTCAGGGGATGCGGGGGGCTACGAAGGCCTCCTGCATTATTAAAATATAAAGTTTTCAAGTTGTTAAATACATCTTGAACAGTCCCCATTGGATAATATTTAGTGGCAAGTAAAAGAGGACTCACACTTATAGTCAAATACTCAGTTTTCAATCGGACATCTTCGCATGTAAAATCTAAGATTTTTTTGTCCCAGTGGAAATGTCTCATAATATCGCTTGGCCACAATTTGTGCCTGCCTCTTCCTCAATCAAATCCCAAATGGGTTGCCACTTAACTCCATGGAGCCAATATCTCTCGTAAATCATAAATTGCTCCATATGCCCTTCGTCATCCATCAATACCAGTTTGCACAGCACATACCTGTCATGCCATTTTTAAAAATATATTGGCTGCTGGAAAAAATATTAACTCAAAACTTCAGTTATAAGTGTAATTTAAGCAAACATAAAATAACACTTGTGGTGTTTTTCTGCCTCTCGAACTGAAGCAATGGATTGTTCCCCCAACTTTAGCACATTTTTACAATCCCCCAAAATGTTCCTATTCTTTGCAGCTCCGGGGACTTCTCGGGGAGATGTTGTTCAAGTTCAGTGGGAATAGGCTCTGATGGTGTTATTGGTGTTGCATCTGATGTTTATGAATCTTGTTGAGTGTACTCCCTCTGGGCTGAGGTCCAGTGCTTGTTGTGGTAGGTGGGTCAGCATAGTGGTAGTT
Source organism: Triturus cristatus (assembly GCF_964204655.1). NCBI lineage: Eukaryota > Metazoa > Chordata > Amphibia > Caudata > Salamandridae > Triturus > Triturus cristatus. Next base: position 795,395,607 of record NC_140587.1, on the reverse strand, counting down.
CTGCAGGAGTGTTTTTTAGAAGTACCCCTGGACAGGGTCTTGCCACAAAAAGAGAACTTTACGTGCTTGGTCACTGTTTTCTTCGCCCATAGGGGATGATAAATACTTTCCAGGCAGTAGAATAACGCTTTGCTGGAGGAATTGTGATCTTCATGGTGTGCCTCCTGTTCTCCACTGGCACCATATGCCCTTTTATTTTTAAAAATGTTCCCCAAAAACTCCAAGGTAAATTGCTAATGTTAAAACCAGCAGGTGCTGCAAGAAGTACTTCCAATCTGAGCACTGGAAGTATGAGGAAAACAAAACTGGGTTTGGACCTTCTTTCTAGAATAATCAAAAGTGATTTGTCCAATGAAATTCCTTCCTTCCATATGATATTCATGAATAAGGGCATGGTCTCGAAAACTGGAAATAGAATAAAACATTGTTGTATCTTAAAAAATTACTTTTTGAAATCTCACTTTATATGCTATATTAGTGAACTACTGACATCAAACATTAATTATAATATCTGTATATATGTTTTTACACTTTCTAAAAATCACAATACTGGAATATACATATTGCGAGTGTTGGAGTCACATTCGCCAATATTAAAAAAATTGGAAAATAGTCTGCCAAACTCTCAATAAACTCTTTACTTTGAAAGCTAAGGAGTATCTGATACCACTGGCCAAGATAAGCCTGCCCGCCACTCGTTGTAGTGGTCGAAGCTGGTCCACTGAAGGGGCACAATATAACCATCATTTTTTAATTTATGCAAACCTCTTGCTGTACTTCTTGTTGAAATATAACTATTCTATAATGGTTAATTTTGTGAGTGAAATGTGTTACCTTCAATAAAAGTGCAGTCAGACGAAGGGAGGGGCAGTCAACTTTACAAGCCTTCATGCAGAGGTGTCTGCTTCTGTAAAATAAATGTAATTGGGCACAAGCTGTTAATCTGCAAATATAAAGAGTGCTGCTATTGGCATTAAATGATGTAGCCACTTGACGCTTCCTGATGATGCAGACGTATTCTTCATGACTTGTATTGGAAGGGAGATACCAGCTAAGCAAGGAAGTATCTGCTTTTAAAGGACAGTGCACAATGTACACTCGGGATATTTCTAAAATATATATTTCGCAAGTGCTTTTTTTGGATTTCAAACCTGTTTGTACATATTGTAGTGCTCCATTTCATACTGTGTGTAATGTAACTTCATTGGATTTGTACAAGTAAAATCTGAGCCTAACTATAATGTCCATGTATTCTTTGTTTTTTTCCATGAATTTCTAAATCTTAAGTCCCTGTAACGTTTTTTTCAGTGAAAAAAAATCTATCTGTCCATTTATCTACCTACCTATAGATAGATAGATAGATAGATAGATAGATAGATAGATAGATAGATAGATAGATAGATAGATAGATAGATAGATAGATAGATAGATAGATAGATAGTCTGTGAATCCTTGCAAGTGGCATACAGAAGCATATAGCAGGATTTGTTGGGTGAAAAAATAAGAACGAATATGCATAATTGTTGACAAAGAAATTAATACGTTGGTGTCCAGAGATCAGAAATGTTTTTGTACTTCTGACTAGTCACCTTTCTAAACAAATTCTTATTTTTTACAACTTCATCCACCCTTTGATCACCATAGTTTGGGGGCTGTCCTAAGCTAAAATAAACACTTCTGTCATGTATTTATTTTATTTTGCAGTTTTCTATAGAGACTTGACCTAGTCTGTCTGGAATGTCATGGTAATGCTTCACATAGTGCTAATGGAAATCAGCACTGAATCTTTCTTGATGCTAACGTGTCCCATTTGCAGGCCCCCCAGCCAATCTTCCTTATTCTTGGTGACTAACTCGCCTACCCTAAAAGCACCGTAAAATGCAATGCAGAATGCCACTTGAAACAAAATTACTTCGTCTGAGGAAGTGCAAACCCGCTGCAGAGCCCCTGATAGTTTCCCTAGTGTTTCAAAACCTATGGGTCGTTTGACATCCGGCTACCCTCCCTGCAAGCGTTGCCACCCTTTCAGCGCCTGGCGTACTATGAAATTCTTTGTGGGATCCCCCTTTCCTTTCATTTTTGCAAAAAATTATATGGATGAGATATGCCATCTCGCCCCTGCAACCGTGCGCCCCTGATCTCTCATGTACACCAGGTAGTCAACTACAGATTCATGGTTCTGCCATTTGTGCTCCCACTGTTCCCCCAAGAACAAGCAAAAAGACCCAAACGCCCCTTCGTAGGCACTCCTGGTTCTGGGCGCTATGCTTGCTGCCACGAGGTTCAATACTCTGGGGCACCAAGCTGCCACAGATGTTCTGGGAAAGGTGATTGGTGTGCTGCTGCCTCTGGAATATGTGACCTGAAAGCCTGCATTTTAAAACGAGACAATGCGTCAGCCGCGTGGTTCAGAATACCTGGCACGTGTTTAGCTTTAAAAAGGACATTCGATTTTATGCACTGTAACACAATCTCCTTCAACAACTGCAGTATCATGTTACATTTGGCTGTTTGGCTATTCACGAAGTCTACTACTGCCATGTTGCCTGTCCAGAATATCACAGATTGATTTTTTAAAACCTCTGCCCACACAATCAGTGCCACTAGAATTGGAAAAAGCTCTAAGAAACTTATGTTGGTGGTGATTCCAGATTCCTTCCACAAGTCTGGCCAACGCTGAGCTACCCATTCGCGCTCCAGGATGGCCCCGAAACCCTCGCTACCTGCAGCGTCAGTCATGAGGCCCAACTCCGGGCTGGACTTAGGTGGGCTGGGCCACACCACTTTCCCATTACAATTGCGCAAAAAAGTCTTCCAAATCAACATGTCTTGCCTGACCTCGCCGGACAGCCTGGTGTGGTGATGCTTCTCCCTGAGACCTGACATTGCATGCGCGATAGAGAGAGAGAAAGGGCGTGCCATTGGGATTATGCGTAGTGCAAAATTCAATTGCCCCACCACCTTCTGTAGTTGGTGCAATGTAACCTTCTCTTTCAGGAGGCAGTGTTGCTACGCCGCCCTGAAATCCTTAACTTTGTCAGCGGGTAACCGCAAGACCCCTTGGACAGCATCTAATTCAATCCCCAAGAATTCGATTGTTGTGCTTGGGCCCACTGTTTTGCCGGGCGCCAAAGGCACCCCGAACTCCTGCATTAATGCACAGAATTTTGACAATGCTGATTCCCACTCCCCAGATTGTGGCGCCCCCAGAAACAGAAAATCATCCAAGTTATGTAGCACCCAGCGATGCCCTGACACCAGTCTAAATGCCCATTCCAAGAACAAGCTACATTTCTCAAAATAGGCGCAGGACACTGAGCAACCCATTGGCATGCATTTGTCAACATAATACTTCCCTTGGAATTGGAAACCCAGTAAGTGAAAATCCGCGGGGTGCACTGGTAGCAATCTAAATGCCGACTCAATGTCAGCTTTCGCCAGCAAGGCCCCTTGACCCAAAGACCTAAGCATGTCTACCGCTTGGTCGAATGATGCATATTTCATGCTACAAAGTGTGTCAGAGATGGCATCGTTCACTGAACTCCACCTGGGCGCAGAAAGATTTTGAATCAGCCTGCATTCGCCTGGCGCTTTCTTAGGTACCACCCCTAGAGGGGAACACATAAAATCCTTCATTGGGACGTCATCAAAAGGCCCGGCCACCCTACCCAGGCTCACTTTCTTAAAGATTTTTGCTGTTGCTATGCCTACATTGGACCTCACTGACAGCTGGTTCCAGCATTGCGCCACCCCGTTGTAATCCAGGGCCGGTATCCTGAAACCTTTTACAAAGCCCTCCCTGATTGTCCTGGCTGCCTCTGGGCAATTGTAAGACTCCAACCAAGGTATCATAGTGCTAATGTTAATACGAGAAATAGCCTTCTTTAGTAGCAGGTTGCTATTCTTGCTTTTTCCCCCCTCTGCCCCTGGACTTCTTGTGACACCTGGACTCTGGGTGGGATGCATTACCACAGTAACCACAGGAATGTTTGAACCTACATGTGCCTGGTGCTCTACTGCATGTCCGTTTGTTGAAGTCAAAACAGACGCCTTTCTTTCCATTGCTCCCTGGCTTTCCCGTGAACCCCCCGGTGTTACCGGCGGGGCCTGTCTTAAAGGGCTGAGACCGCACCGCATCAGGTGCCTGCCCCAACCCACTCTCACCTGTGCCCTGCACCAACTGTCTCAGATGAATAAACATGTCTGTCTGGCTCCATCTTAGGGTAGGATCCTGCGCTTTTGCCCTTCTAAATTCCTTGTCATACTCTTTCCACCCATCCCCACCTTCTGTAGCATGGGCAACTGTGATCCTATTCTGATAACACGCCATTTCAGATCCCACCTCTGGGAAACGCTCTAACATGACGGCCATGAATATATTGAAACCCTGTATCCGATTGGCCAAGTTCTCCTCAACTCTGTATTTTAGGACTATATTGGACCATTCTTTGTAGTGTGTAAATTCCTTGTTTCTTTTCGCCTCTTCCCTGCCTGCCTCATCAATCAAGAGGGAAAACATGTTAACGTACTCCCCTCTCCAGATCCTTTCTTTAGTCTCCTTTGACAGATGCCGCCCCAGCTGTTCCCTCCCGGAGTGCAGCTCTCCCAGACCTAGTGGAGGTAGTGTTGCCCTCGTACCTGCTGGTGCTGCTGCATCAGCCGTCTTGCCCGCCTCTGTATTCTTCGCGTTGCTGTTAGTCTCCCGGACACCTTCACCATTGGGGGCTGGTGCTGTGGGAACGGGTGCTGCCCCCCCTGCCGGTACTGCTGGCACCTCGCCACCGGGAGCTGGTGCTGGGGCAACGGGTATTACGCCCCCTGCCGGTATTTCCGGCACCTCGCCTGGCTTTCCCTTTCCCAGTTCAGCCATCAATTTCTTAGCCCTTTCAATGGCATCCCCACCGCCCGTTGTCGCCCCTGCGGCGTGAGACCAGTTCCCTACCATTTCCAGCCAGGGGAGAACTACCGCTAAGTTGGCCGCTATGTCTGGTTCAGCTGAGTGTGCTCCGCCCGCCGTCTCCACTGGGGGAATACTGGGTTCACCGATGGGGCCCGCTGGCACAGTGTCCCCAATGCCCACGGGCCCGGCGTGTCCACGGGTGGGACTGGGTCACCTGCGCCCTCTTCACCCTGGGGGCTAGTCGTGGGTGTGGGCTCACGTCTCGGTGGGACTGCTGCCCCTTTTCCACCTGGCTTGCGCCTGTACCTCTTTGGCGGTGGTGGGGAGTAGGTTCTTGGTGGTACAATAGGCCGCCTACCCCTCCCCTCTGGGACCTCGGGACCCTCCACCTTATCCTGCAACCTGTTGAGCGTCTGCCCCATGACCTGGACATGCTGCATTAAAGCCTCCAGGAGGACGTCCGTGCGCGATCGCTTCTCGTGCCGCCGGACCGGGGGGGCCATGTAAACAACTTAAATGGGACCTGCCTGTTCGCGTAACCTGTAACCCCCCAAGTAGGTGACTGTGTCACCTCTTACCTGTGGAAGCAGCAGCCACCAGCCAACCTTTGCACCCACGCAACCAGAGCCACGACTTACTGGCTAATCCAGTAAGCTCAGGTGAGCCGCCCGCTTAAACCCTCTGTGGCTCCCAGAAGTGATGAGATGCTGGCTAGCCGGTGCCGCACAAACGTGTCCCCCCAAAGCACCACCAGCGAATTCGTTGGACCTTGATACCGTCTTGTCCTTCACGTAATGCTGGAGCTGTGGAAACACAAATAAACCAGTTGCGCTGCGCAGAGTCCTAGCTAGTTCGCAGACAAACCCTACAGCCCACCGTACACACTGAGTAACAGTGTCTTGGGACTGAAAGGAGGGACTAAGTGCCCCCCCCCCTTTTTACACTGGGCAACCAGGGGACTGAGACTGATTCAGCAAAAATACTATTTGCCTACACCTTCGGGTGGGCACGCAGTAACAGTCCACAATTCAAATACTAGCCACCTGACCCCTTTAATAGCCCTCAACGGACAGAGGATATACCTTTAGCATGCATACACAGCAGCAATGCACAAATACAGAATCCCCACTCCTTACAGCTGTTCGCACGCCTATGTAAGAGTCCCAGACTTTAGGGCACCGTGGCTGTGTTGTCCCTGCTTTTGCCCCAAACTTAAGTGGTCTACCTGATCAGCATCAATGAGGATTGAACCTGCAACCTTGAGAGTAAGAGTCTCAGGCCTTAACCATTAGGGTACTTAAAGAGATCTCACTTGAACACAATCAATAACTTGAACAGAATCAATGGAAATTACAAATACAAATAACGGTTTGACAACCAGAGGGTCTGAGGGAAAATATTTATAAAGACCACACAGGGTTTGTTCCCCCAAAAAACTGAATCAAAAACCAAGTGAAACCCTGGGGTCTCAAAAGTTTAGAAAATGTGAGAAGCTGCTACATCACTAATGGATCAAATGATCCCAAATGTAAAAATGAAACACCACCTAGAAACAACAATGGGCATATCCTTTAAAAGGACGAAATCCCTCACTCACCAGAGGTGACATGCTTCATCATTGGGATTCTCCATCCCAGAGGAAACCCCTAGTTCCTCTGGGGGCTACAACTCCCTCTCTGTGAGGGAGGAGCTCAAGGATGTTTTGTTGGTCAAATAAGTGGGATGTGCTAAATCCACAATGGCGAGCTAATGGTATAAGTGAGGGCGCAGCGCAAAAGAAAATATTTTTGATATTTAATAATTATGTAATTTTAAGTGCAAGTGGGAATAAAAATAGCTCAAGAGCGTGAAGCACAGCTTTATTCGTAATACGTCCTTGGCTAAAATTAAAATAATAGTGCACCGGCAGTCAACAATTTTTTTTAGACCGTGGTGATAGTGAAAATTGTCAACATGTTTCAGCCTTAAAGCCTCAAGTCGGGCACGGCTTTCTTCAGGACTAGAAACAGCTACTGCGTACAAAAGAACCCAGAAAAAGGATACTCTAGGTCCATGTTCTTAAGACAAGTGCATCATTGGTAAAGACCACCTGAAAAAAAAAAACACCAATATGATGATAAGAGGTGTTTCAAACAAAAAAGAGATTTAGTCAATTCATTGATGACAAAAACCTAAAAAATGGGACTTACCCGTGAGTACTGGGTAAGTCAGCCAACCTCTCACTGGCAACTGCTCAGGAAAAGTGCACCGCTCTAAGAAAAATAAGGTGATCACTGTTTTAGTAAAAATCAGATCTCTATCCTGAAGGGGTATACACATCTTAACCCTACAGAAGAGTCTATCTAAGAAGTAAGGATAACATAATGTGACGACAGGAACTAGAGGTAAAAAACACTAAGATTAGCAGACAGCCTGAGTGTTGGTTCTCAAAGAAAACGAATGTTTAAGACATAAAACGTTAAGCAGACTAACATTGATGGTAAAGCCAAAGCCTCAGCAAACCACTAGTTAAATCCACCCAGGATGGAAGCCACCCAGTGGTCCTCCTTATCTCTCGTAGTAAAACTCAAGACAAATAAACAATCAAACTGCCTGATATTCAAAGCGGTTACTTGGTTTAGAAAATAAATAACAAAGACCCCCAAAAAACGACCTACCTGTCCGTCGGTACACCGGTGCCTCAGTGAGCCTGAAGCCGGAGGTGCCGAGAACAGGAAGCCCTCTGCTTTAAGAAGGCAGTCCAACGAGCTTTAGTGACCAATCACGGGCTTGGATAGCAAACAATCATGGTAGAACGCGGCAAGAAAGAGTATGCTACTGCGCATGTGAATCAAAAGGACACTACTCATCCGAGCATGAGTGTAAACCCGATCCTGGTAGTCTAACAGCGCATGTGTACATGAACACTGCGCTCGAGAGAATCGCTTTCCACGGAGTGGAAAAACGTGTAACCATTACAAACTTATGACAAGAAAATCAAGTAAGCCCGCATGCATCGGTAACTGTAAACGGAAAAGGGACAAAACCTTTTTCTTAAACAAAGCTCCCTGAATGATGAGCCTTATAGAGAAAACCAGTCAAGTTATGAGTGTGTCTTGCCAGTGTAGTAATGTAAAAGTGCAGGATGCATAAGTGGCCAGAGAGCCCTGTCCAATTGGTTGAATAAATATAGTTTTTTGCAAAAATCCCAAATAATCATAAAGAGGGCCATATTAGTAAGGGAAGTTCCATCATCGTGCCCACACAAGAACCGCCAGTATTCATACAAAATTGATAAATAGTATCATATGTCAATGAAAGTTCTGAAGTGTGGTCAGAGGTCCTGAGGTTAGTGTTGCAACAAAAAGTTGCCAGGCTTATATTAACAACCACGGAATGTCATCATTCATACCACAGGTGTCTGTGTGTAGCTTATACACCCACCATTGTTCCCGTTTAAACAGAAATGCTGAAATATCAGTGTGATGAGGTGGAATGAATGGTTTTTCCAAAACTATCCACTTGAGATCGTTTGGATTGTGTCGCATAGCCAAGAAATGTTGGGTCAATTTTGTAGACGCCCTTCCGCATCGTATTGTGTTTTTATGTTCTAATATACGAATCTTGATCTTCCTAGTGGTCATGCCCACGTATCGTAATGCACAAGGACATGTGATCATGTATATTAGGTTATTGCTGTTGCAGTTTGTATGGCAATTGAGGCGCCAAGGTCTTGATGACCCTATATCAATTTCAGTGGTCATGGTCGTGTGAGGACAAGCCGCACATGATCCACAAGGAAAATGTCCTTGTACTGCCGGCAGGCCCCATAGAGTGTTCAGTGTTTCTTTGTTTTTGACCCGAGGGCGGGTGTAGACCAGCCGATCCCTTAGATTGGTACTACGCTTAAATGCAAACAATGGGCGTGGTAAAGCTTCTTCGTCTATGTTCAAAATCTTCCAGTGAGATAGGATGGTGTTCTTCATCTGATTGGAAAATCTGCAAAAAGTGTGGACACAAGTCAATCTGTCCTGAGTTTCTTTCCTCAATTTTGGTTCCAATAATGCTTCACGATTATTGTTAAGAGCTCGTTTGAAAGATTTTTTAATCAGTTTCTTGGGGTATCGTCTCACTTGTAATTGTTGTGACAAGTTTTTTGCGTGTTCCTGATATTTGACTGTAGTGGAACAGTTCCTCTTGACCCTCAGGAACTGGCCAAAAGGTAAGTTATCCCTTAGGGCTTTAGGATGGTAACTGTCGTATAGCAATAAGGAGTTTCTTGCTAGAGGTTTTCTGTATAATTCAGTGGAAAGCCCCCCGTTAGATGGTGTAATCAAAATATCCAAAAAGGACGCTGTGTTTTACTGTATTCACACGTGAAGTTAAGAAAGGTGTTGCAACTGTTAAGCCATGTCTTAAACTCCAACAGTAATGGCAAAGAGCCACGCCAAACTACAAAAATATCATCAATATATCTCTTCCATATAAGGATGTTTGCTAGATAGGGATTGATGATATTAAGGACATTTTCTGACTCGAACACATGTACATACAGATTGGCCAAACTGGGAGCAAAAATGCTCCCCATAGATGTACCCGATATCTGTAGGAAAAATTGCTCCTCGAATTGAAAAAAGTTTTCTTTCATTGCCAATTTAGCACATGCAACAATGAAAGATACAGGTGTGATAGAGTCTGGAGGATTATTGAGCAAAAGTGTCTTTATCATGGAAAGTGTTTCATCCTGAGGGATACAAGTGTAAAGCGACTCGACGTCGAAAGAAACCAGAAAATCTGTCTGGGAATCGAACGTCAGGTCGTTAACTAATACCAGGATGTCCTTGGTATCCTTCAGATATGTAGGCATTTTCTCAACCAAGGGACGTAAAAAATGGTCCGAAAAAGAAGATAAGGGTTCCAATAAAGAACCTTGTCCTGAAATAATAGGACGACCTGGCGGTGGTATCCGATTCTTATGCACCTTAGGCAATATGTAAAAATACGGTACAACCGGAAAGTTTCTGATCAGATAATGGGCTTCATTTGCTGTAATCCAGCCATTAGTGCTAGCCTCATTCACTAGAATTTTGATCTCCAATAAAAGTCTAGGCGTGGGGTCTGCAGTAAGTCGTTGATATGACCTCTCATCGTTTAATTGTCGAAGACACTCAGTGCGATAAGCAATGGTGTCCATTATTACAGTGGCCCCGCCCTTGTCAGCGGGTTTGATCGTAATAGTCTCATCACTGGTGAGTGATGTTAAGGCTTTGCATTCTTTTTTGTTAAGATTCTGATATTGGCTCTTAGTGGTCTTGCAGATTTTAGTAACCTGCGTAGTCACTGCCTTCTCAAAGGTTGAGACTTCAGCAGGGACCTGACTGGTAAGTGGATTAAATATAGATTTATTCCGCAGTCCAGTGTTATTATCCAGCACATCAGGAGAACCTGTAGGTTCTTTACGAAAAAAGAAATGCAAACGTATCTTGCGGAAAAAATGTGCAAGTTCTTGTTGAATCGTAAAAGGATCACCTCCAAAGGAAGGAACGAATCCCAAACCTTTATTTAATAGTGATAACTCATCAAGATTAAGGGTTCTTTGACTCAAATTGATCACAAGGTCGTGTGGGAGCTGGGTCCTGCTGTGTTCCCCATCGATCCTCGAGTTGAGAGTGGAGCTGGATTGTCTGCCCAGTGAACTTGGTTTTGATTTTGTCGCCTCTTGCCTCTGGACCGTCCCCGGCAATACCCTAAAAAAGGCTGCTGATTAGGATACATTTGGGGTTGTGGTGGATACACATAAGGTTGCCCAAAATGTTGAAAAGGAGGATAATGTACAGGACCGGGGGGCCACCATTGGGGAGAAGAAAATCCCGGTGGAACTCCTCTCTGTCCTCTCTGAAAACCTCTTGCTCTTCTGTTGTTCCTTCTATTAGTCGAATCGCCCTGGAAGGAGTTGTCTGAGTCACTGGACCACCCCTCACTGCCTGAGGTAGAATAATCAGAACGGTATATGCGGCCCTGTCGATTGTATTGGGGATTCACATAATCCGCACTAGTGTATGGATAGACTTTTTCCATAGAAAACTTAGCTAGATCTTTTTTAAATTTATTGATTTTTGTCATCAAAACTGAATCTTTGAAATCCTTATTGCTCTTGTTGCATTCTTCATTTTGTTTTTTGAAAAGTGCCCCAGTCAATGTGATTTTAATTTGTGTTTCTAAAGCCTGTATTTCAATCAGTATAGTGTCGGCCACCCGTTTGAATCCCAATGATGAAGCATGTCACCTCTGGTGAGTGAGGGATTTCGTCCTTTTAAAGGATATGCCCATTGTTGTTTCTAGGTGGTGTTTCAATGGAAATTGCACCTGTAACCTTGAGTGTAAGAGTCTCAGACCTTAACCATTATGCATTTACTCAGCTTCCTTGAACAATGCTGCAGGTTTATGCCCCACACATAAATGATCTAGTATCCATAATCCCTGGGCACTGAACCTGTATCTATGCGCGTTGGAGTCCCCCAGACCTCCCGCAGCGCTACCGTCAAAGGAAACCCCCTCCCGCTAAACCGCTGCGCTTAATGCCACCGTGTTTACTGCGCTTCAACCGCTGATGACGGGGGCTCCACTCGCTGCAGATACTGCCGAAGTTCAAGCTGAAAGAGACGCGTGGACCGCTCTCCGCCAAAAACCCGCAGCTCCTCCGCTTCCAAGGATCTGCGCACGCTCTCTGCCAAAACCCCGCAGCTCCGCTTCAGAGGATCCGCGCAACGACGCCGCTCGTGGACCGCGATCTCCCGTGGTCCAGCAGAGATTTTCCTTCCCGTTCCTTCCGCGCATGCCAAACCTGCACGCTGAACCTGAAAGAAAAACAAAAGAAAGAAACGTTACGGGCCCGCAGCCGGCCCGGGGACCCTATCTGTGGGGAGCAAGAACAAGAGACTGTTCTGCTCCCCACCACCTCTTTTAAAGAGGGCGCCCAGACCGACCGGCTGAGACCGGTCAGCCTGGACGCAAGTGGGACGTTTCTGCACCGGAAGCACAGGAGCGCTTCCGGCACACAAACAACCTATCACCCCATTGGTTGTTACGGGGGGAGGAGCGCCGTGTCACTCGCTGATGCGGCCTCCCCCCCCCCTTCAGGGAGGCCAGTGACTGGTGCGACCACCATAGTGGCGGCGCGTCCTAGTCAGCCCGCGCCTTCTCCAATAGGTGTCTCTGCATGCGAATCTATGTGGGTAGGAGGTCGTTTACAACAGGAGTCACTTCTCAGATAGGGAATTTCAGGTGTAGGACTCCTACAGCGCATCTGTACTATGGATAGTTACAATTTACAAAATGCACATTTCTCACGGTATGAGAGAGCCAGTGAGTGAGAATCGTTGAGAAGAGTAGGGCGATGGTTTATTGTCTGATGGTCAGAAAGGAGAGTGGCAGTCAGTGAGATTAGCCCAGGTTGTTTTCTACTTTTCTACCTCAGGCACTCTTGTAATGATTCGGTTGTTGCTGCAAGTGACTTAAAGGAATAAGGGTACATATAATATTTTTTTGCTAGGCAGTCAAGTTTCCATATATGCACAACTTCGTAGTTAATACCTGGAGATTTGACTTGGATGCAAGCAGTGATGGGGAGCATGTAAGGTTCCAGGAGTAAATAAAGTTGATTGGTGCTCATTCTGCAGCAGTCAAGCAAGAGGCTTCTTGGAAGGTGGTAAAGACAGGGGAAAGATTACTGCAGGTAAGTAATTGAATGCACGTTTCTACAAAATGTATTTGTGGCAGACTCATAACATGCAAACACATGTTACGTATGTATATATTTAAATTCAGGTTTACCTCCTCTAAAGACACACTATGAGAGGACAGAACATTTTAATTTGAGGAACATGTGAGGCCATATGTCATTAAGGCTGTAGATATTTGTATGCTGTTAGACTGCTGGATTGGAACTAGGAAGGGATCACAGTCTTTTTTTAAAAAAAAGGGCCTCATTTACAAACTTTTGACACACAGCAGTGCAGCAGGCCTTCCTGTCGTGTGTTCCTGTCGTGTGTCAAAAGACAAGGACAGGAATGCGCCCTATCTGCAAGATACGGCACATGCCTGACCTTCCCCCATGCGCCAGTGCACAAACAGAAGCTCTGCATCTGCACAGGCACCCTTGTGCCATGTTGCAAGGGGGCCTGCATTGCGGGGATGATTGATTTTGTACAGTGGTCCTCGTTGGGCCACTCTTACGATTCTCCTGGGGAGGGGTAGGAATCTGACGCATTCCCAAGTTGACGATTCCTTGTAAATCTGGGAATGCTTCAGATTCCATGGGTGTTGCTTTGGAAGACACACAGGAACACCTATGGAACGGCACTTTCATGCAGTGTATGAAAAGAGCACATATTTACAAGGCCATGAAAAGCTACATAAAGTGGCTTTGCATGGCCTCGTAAACATGATGTGGGACAGTGTGCCACCTGAGCGTAAAAAAAGTGATGGTGGTGCAAAAGTGCCGCTAGGACCTCGTAAATGAGGCCCAAAATGTTTTTATCTGTTTTGTTCTGCAATCACAGAAAATGAACAAACATCGACAAAACCATAACAAAAACATAACTTGCTCCAGTGCAATGGCAGTCCACTGTGCGATTTAGTTTATTACACGTTGACAGTAGTATACATCGGCTTTGCACACAATTGTGGTGGAACCTACCTGATGGCCCCGTAGATAGAAGACATAACCCCTTATCATCTAGTCTAAAGCCTGGGACTGACCATCCATTTCACAACCTGTGTTAATTTTCATACCTTCATCCTTTTCGCACTGGATGCTACCAATCTTCAGACTCTTGGATTGCACACCATTGGCCCTAAATATCGCCAAATTTCATGGCATCTTCTCGCTTCATAGACAGCTTTTTCTGCTAGCATGCACCATCTCTTATTCTGGGCCCATCTCCCCTTATTAACATTGCTGCTGTGCTCTCCCAACCCTGTCTCACATCTCTCTTTGCTATCAAAAGTGCAACAATATAAAAGAGCAACCCTTTACCAGAATCCCATGACCTTGCGCAAGCCCATAGTGTATGTACAAGTGTACCCTGCTGCTGGCAACCTCTCAGGCATCTATTGTCACACACCTGGCACATATTTAGGAGCCTATTTCGGGGATAATTTGCTCGTTGTAAGATCTTAAGTTGTAATTTCCTGAACCCTGGTCTGATGGTGTCCTGTTGTGGGTACCCCTAGTCTGCATCCTCCAGGATGCACAGGTCCTGTTCCTACCTTTCCTTGAGGACAGAGAGAGGTCAGTGACAAATATTTTGTACAGTCCTACTGGTCAATAAGGTTGCTTGTTTGTGCAGTGCTGTGGCTAGAACCCTATTTTCCAGCAGTAATTCATCCTCTAGCCCCTGCAATAATTAGGAGTGTTTTGTCAGTATGTGATAAATCTGTATGTATTTGAATTTTTGGGAATCTTCCAGCTCTTACTGTGACTGAAGGTCTCCAAATGAAAGCATGCTCTGTGGTCTCCAGATCTCTCCCAGTCTAAAAATTCCCAGGAAATCCCATCTACAAAAATGCACTTAGGGTCTTCAAATCTTTTAGGATTTCCGAATCCCACAAGGGGGTCTCCATGGATAGTCAGCACTGTCACCCCGTTTCTCATGTGGCCTGTTTTCAAATTTTTATGACCGAAGCTGTAGGTATTGGCAGCATTTGTTGCTGCTTCTCCCCGTGTAGTTTGTGTTGATACCCCGTAGGCCGATCGCCTTCCTGTCTACTAGAATGCATTGCTCCTTCTGCATGGCAAATGCCCAGTCATTTATGACCCCCATATGGGCAGCTCAATATTGCATTTGTGGATCAGGTAATACAGTACCCCTCTCATACCGACCTCTTGTTAACATACAGAGAGCAATTCTGGACATTCTCCTGGCTCAGGGCAATGACCTAGTCATAACATCCATTGACTCAAATAAATAGCCTGGTACCACATAAATTGTGTTTTGCAGGACTTAAAGAAACTTAGGAAGACTGATCATTTAATAGCTGCTCTCTGTATCATTTACAATGTCAGTCATTTCCATTGTTCCACATCTGATTTCAATTTTCTTAGCACCCAACTCATGTTCTACATATATTTATATCGGTATACAGTGTGAATATGCTGAGGATGTCTAGCATCCTCAGGATCAATTGCATGGGTTATGTGAGGTACAACAGTATTTTATCTGCATACAGCGAAATGACATCCTCAAAGGCTGGAATCCATCACAGGCCCCTCATTAATGCGTCCTTCTTCATACATTCAATTCAGCCAGTGGCTCCATTGCTAGGGCAAACAACAGGGGAGACAGTAGACAGCCATTTCATGTTCCCCGACCCAACCAAAATTCCTCAGAGAGTGTGTCATTCACCCGTGCCCAAGCACATGGAGGGGAGTATAGCAGTCTAAACCAGGACCAAAAATTCGGGGTGCAACCCCATTTTCTGCAGCACTGACATCAAATAGGGCGTTTTGAGTGAGTCGAATGTCTGCTGGGCCTCCAACGATAACAGCACCACTGGTTCGCCCAGCACATCTCTTTTGGCCAGTACACAGTACAACCAATGCAGATTATGATAAGTTGATCTGTGCAGCATGAAGCACAATTGATCGGAGACAATCAGTTATTGAGTCTCAGGATATAACCTATTCACCAGCACCTTGGCCATTTATTGGCCTCCATATTAAGTAGTGAGATTGATCAGTTCCCCTTTTAAGGATGGGCAGAACTTGTGGAGTTTCACTCAACATAATTCTGCAAAGTTACATGAAAACTCAGCGAGGTTCTGCAGGGTTCAATGAACATGTGGAAATCTGAATGGCATGCTGCTTCTGCAGATTTTTAGTGCCAAGAGCTTGTTTCTCACTGAAAAATCTGCATGAACGGCACCATGCGGTGCGCCAGAGGGTGTTTCTTCTCAAGTTGGTTTTGCTGGCACTCGAGTAGACTTTCTATTCAAGAGGCAGCTTTCTCACCACGAATGGTCGCGACTGCCTATGTTTGAAAATCTCACCGGGATCCCTCCTAGTGCCCAGGCATTACTCTAGGGGATGCCAGTTCTCGCTTGTGCTTGCCAACTTACCATTGGTGTTCCACATGTGAGAAAAAGCTCTGCCACACGGTGTTTGGCAGAATTTTTGCCAGAAGGCTGCATCACAATCGTAATGCAGAGTGACCTTTTATGGATAAGGGCAATGTGGGCTGTGGGGATATGCCACGGGAGGAATCCTACACTTCAGGACTTAAGGAAAATACTCGTATGGGGTTCACCAAGTTTCCTTCCAAGGCCATTAAAGAGCTCACATGGCAATCCATTGGGCCCAGGGGTTTTCCCAAGACTACATTGTGAAAAGTTGGCCTGATATATGCTGTCCACTAGTTATAGTGGGCACCTTACACCAGTTCAAACAACCCCTTATTGATGATAGGTTAAAGACAACCTTTATTGAAAGCTATCCTAGTGGTAGCTATTTAGAGCAGCCTTCAGGCTAAGTCTTGAAGGAATGTAAAGCAGCTTGTTTTATCAGTCTATAAACTCTTGAGTGGCTAAATGAAAGGAGACCACACCAGGTATATATATAAAATATATGTATTTATTCCTAAACACACCCTACTAGCCTCTTTATGAGGCTAGAGGTAAAAGCACATGTGTTACACTTCAAATATCACAGTGAATTAGCACAATCTACGATACGCCTTAGGGGTGAACCAAACCATATATTAAGAAATTAGTATAAGAACTACGACTTGACTAGACACAAGGCCTAGAACCTGTAGAATTGCTGGGACCCCAAGGAACCACCCAAGATAGTGACACAAGGGACCCACGGGGGACGTGTGCAGTGTGAGAACAAAGCCACGAGCTCCTGTTAGCTTCTATGGGGAAAGTCGCGTTAGAATTTTAAAGTTTAAGGACACTTAGGAGTGGACTAGGAACAAACCCTTTTGGACTTAGATGGTTCTAGGGCCAACACCCACGGGAGCACTGGAATACTTGTGTTACCTCACCCAGGGAAGCCGGGTGCATAGCTGTTAAATGGTGTCGGGTTGTGTTGTCGTTTTTAATGGCAGCTTGCTGAAAAGTGCTGCTGCTGGGAAGATGAGAAGTGTCCGAAGAGATCCAAGCCTGGATCAAAGATAAAGAACCTGAAAGAAGAGGGGACAGAGTCTGGGTCACTTGCCAGTGACCAGGAGCACGATAGAAGAATGCCCAACGATGTCGGGTGCTTCAGGTAAGAAGAGGGGAAGCTTGACTCTTCAGCCATGAGGACCAGGAGGTGTTGAGGATAACCATGAGCTGGATTCAAGCTATCCCACAAAGGATGTTGAGTGCTGCCGTGTTGGTGCCTGGATTTGACACAACAAGCTTTGGCAACAGCAACCCACGCAGGAAGAAAAAAGATGCTTCGGTGCGGACCAGTAAGGTCGTGGGGACTCCCCAAGTGATGGATAGTCGGGGGATGTCTGGAGCAACCAGGGAAACCCAATTGAAGTAAGAGTTGCCTTCACAGGGACCCACCAGTCGACGGACCAGGGATCGCGAAGGAGCCTTGAGTGAACACACAAAGGGCGGGCTTGTGGAACACTTGTTGAGTGTAGGCCAGCAATCTTCAGTGGAACAAGTGCTTGGGTTCTGGGCTACAAGTAAACCAATGCACAGCCTCAAATGACGTCGAGAAGCTGATGCACTTGCAAATGTGCACGATGTCCAGGAGTACCGATTCCATGGTACCCACGAGGGCTACGGGTCTCAGCTTTGCTGGGAACTACGGTCAGCCTGTGGGAAGTCTGGAAACCCACCTCCTGTGTTGCAAAGTCTTCGGCATCCGGCGGGAGCTTCGGAGATGCAGACCGGACAGATGCGTCTTTGGTGCCTGCCAAGCAGGGGAGTAACTCCTTCACTCCAAGGGAGATTCTTCAGTCATCTAGTCGTGTAGATCGTCGAAGTTCTGGGATTTCTGTAGCAGAGTTTCGTCTAGGTGTAATCTAAAATCCTGTAGTCAGGGGTTCCTTCTTTATACCCAAGGAAGGCGTTGGACTAACTCTGGGGACCAACCTATGGAAGGGTTTGGAAAGAGGGGTGGCTACACCCATTTCCTTTGTCCAGTGTCACGCCAGAGCAGGGGCTGGTAGCCTCTGCAACCGGTTTGAACTGGACTATGCACAGGGACACCAAATGTGCCCCCAGTGCAGGACGTCAAAGCACTCTTGGAGTGCACCCACCCAGCCCCAATCCACTAAGGCCTGTCTGGCAGGTGGTAACACCTCCCTGTGACAGGAAACCTATTGTCCAGGCCTCCCCTGCCAGAGTTTCGGTCAGCAGCAGGAGGCCAGACTCGTGTCTGTGGCTGGCAGCATCCATTTTGTGATGCCAGGGCTCTGTAAGCTGGTACCGGGTATACCTGTGCTGTCATGTCTCTCCCTCTAGAAGGTTGGGATCATACTACCACACCAGTTACTGGTGTGGGGGTATGATTCCAAGGTGTTTGACACCAAACACAACATGTTTCCGTGCAGCCAGTCCAAAGTTAGCATTTGCCATTTAGTTATAATGCACTTAAGAGTATATGTTTGGGCTGCATCACAGACAACCCCGGAGAAGAGATTCCAAAGGCTGCAGAGAGGCTTTGCTCATGCATGGGCACCCTCTCACACAAAAACAAGCACCCTGCCTTCAGAATTGATAAGGCCTGCCATAGGGGTGACTGATAGGTTTATATGTGCAGTGATAGGGTGAGATATAGTGAACCTATATCTCAGTACGGAGTGCATGCACCACCTTACCCAGACTGCAGTAGCAGACCTGTGGTGTCATTTTGGAGGGCTGCCCACGGATGGCATAATACATGCTGCAGCCCCTGGTAGGCCTCTGGGGTACCTATGCACTGGGTACATAGTATACCATAGACTAGGGCCTTATAAGGGTACCCCAGAATCCAATCTGAAGTGTACCTAAAGTACTTGTAATCAATTTAAGGGAGAAAGCAGATAAGCTGGGGTCTTGAATAGCAGGATCCCAGCCAAACTAAGTCGAAAACCAGCAAAACACCAGGAAAAAAGTGGGGGCAACCATGTAGTCAGATTCCACCTTCCCATATAAGTTGTTTTAGTGCCTTTACTACCTCCGCTTCCTCCAACTCTTTCTCTAGAATGCTTCTATTATCCAAACTCAGTCGTGATGAGGGAATATCTTTCGCAAACACAAGAACACAGTGTTCAGGTCATTTATTTTGGGGCCAAAACAGCTGTTCCAAGTGGATGGCAAATGCTGTACTATGAGCAATGCACACGCCAACAGCTGCCCCTCTCTAGCCTATTCTGTCGGTCCCTCCTCTGGCTCATCTCCTGATGCATGAGCAATGCCAGGTGCTAGCTTTGCTTCCCACCTCATGCAGTTGGTATTGTTTAGCATACATAATGTTTCTTGTCTCTCCTTCCACCAGTTGTGTGTATTCCTCCCTAGTAAGAATTATCCAGTGAGCCAGCGAGGCCACCAATTCGGCAATATATTCTGCCTCTCATAGTCTCAGCCGTTGTTCCATCTCCCTCATGGCTTTTCGATCCTCCTTACATTTACAGCCCAATTTGGCTATCAGCTTCCCCCATATTACTGCCCAAAGAGTCACCCTTTGATGTGACTGAACTTCTACTCTCAGTGAAATATGTGTATGTTGCATCCTGTATGTATCTCTTTCTCTCCCAATCCTTGATGACCCATGGATCTAATCTCCACCCCTTTTGCAGGAAGCATCTCCTAATTTCTAGATGCATGCATGGGGGAGAGTGTTCTGATATGCCACTCAGCAGAAAGTAGGCTTCCATGTATCCCCTCCGTGGACTTGTGGTACCAGAAAGTAATTGAGTCTGGAAAGTGATTGAGTGTGACCCGACATAAAGGGTGGAAAACCCTCCATATGCATCAGGCAACTACACTAACAACTCTCCCAAATTCTTCAGAATCACCAACTGTAACCAGGGGGAGGGGACGCACCAAGACATTGCCATCATGGCTTTCCTATTCCTCTCCTCTCTAATAGATGCATTGCAGCCAGCAGAGTCTATGCATGTTTGTGTAACTGTGAATGACAACAAGTGCATGCCTACCCCACAGGACACTTTGAGAAAGCTTGAATGAGCCAGGAGCTTATATTTCCCTTTTTCCGGGAATCTATTGTGGTTCCCCACCAGATGTATCCGCTGAAAAAGATATCAAATCTGGGTCATGACGGCATAGACATTTTTGACAGTCCCTTACTTAACTGTATTGCCTAGCCCATTCACATTCCAAGTCAAGACCGTAAGGCCCCTGTTTCTGGTCCCATGCATACCTGAATCTTGTTCTGTTACCCTTACTGTGCACCTCTGGCTTCACAAGTGCTTGCCATGCCTGCCACACCACGTAGTAATCAGGGGACCAACATAAAAGTTCCTCCCATCAACTCCCTCCTGAAGTAGTTTTCTTAGTGTGGTATTGGCAGTGGTAAACCTTGAGGTGCCCATAAACAGTCTTCTGGTTAGTGGCAGCATTTTGAAAAATCTGTTTCTGAGAGAGAGCCCTATTTGAGACACTAAAATAGAATACATTTCATTAGTATAGTCTGACACCCATAAGTACAGACCCAGCAGGCTCACACCTTGTATGGGAAAGCATTGATGGAATTTCTTCATCATTCACATATGGAAAAAGCATGAAGATGTCAGACCAGACATTGTGGGTGTCAATGAAAATTGCATGTCAAATTTGTGGCTATAATTCACACTGTATCGCTGGAAGTGGTGTGGCCCTCAATTTCACAGGTTAAACGTTATATGACCATAATTGATTGTTGATTGCAATCAGTATGATCTCTGCTTTATTGGAGTTTAATCTCAAACAGTTGTTTTTCATTCTTGCGTTGACCACTTACTTACGTTTGTGAAACAGGCCTACTGCATTGTCAAAAAAAAGTAGTTCACTTACATCCATAGTTGTACGCCAATGCACTGGTGCGAATGGATGACTTGAGAATTTACAAATGTTCCATGCAGTACTCAAAAGGAAATCTGCACCAATCACAGGTTTCCATACACACTACTGGGAATGTCATGTGACATATTCCCCATGCTCTCATTTTTCAATTGCAGAATTATTCCTAGTGTAATATGCAGTACCAGAGATATGCATCCAGATGTCAAAGAGCACGTTTTTTATATATATATATATTTTTCTGCACAATATTTTTTGCCTTGTAGAGAAACTCCTTACCCAACACCCTACCAAATTTGGATGTGAACTATTCTCCTCCTCACACTGAAGAGTTTTATAAATGCTAACTTCAGTATATGTAGTCAAACATCTAAACTGAGCAACCAGGACAACATTTGGACTTGGCTTAAACAAAAACAAAAAACATCACAAAATAGTAGATGATTGCATGACATCTTCGAAACTATTTCCATCAACTGGTAGGGCCCGATTCACAGAACTAACTTAAGACAAAATCCTAAACTTACTACCATTTTGGTATTCACAGAAGGCACTTACTCATTTTGGTATTCACAGAAGGCACTTACTCATTTCGGTATTTACAGAAGTTAGAAGTCCTACCTTTAGGACTCCTAAATGCCTTCTGTGAATACCGAAAGCCTTAAAATTAGGATTTTTCTCAGTTTAGTAGAAGTATAGTTAGGACTCCTAACTTTAGGACTCCTAAATGCTTTCTGTGAATACCGAAAGTCTTAAAATTAGGATTTTTCTCAGTTTAGTAGTAGTAAAGTTAGGATTTTGTCTTAAGTTAGTTCTGTGAATCGGGCCCGTAGGCACTAATTACATATTGGGTGGTACTAGATATTTTACTGTGCTTTAAAATCACAGCAGCGTGCAATTACGAGTAACATCTCAAGGAATGGAGAATGCCCCTCTCAGGGGAAAAAAGTAGAATGAAACTTGGGGGCATTTTATCAAGAAATGGCGTTAAAATTATCGCCGCTTTGGCGGCAGAAAACTGCAGCTAAAGCGGCGATAATCCGCTTGATAATATGCCGCAGAGAATTCCCATAGAAGCCCATGTTCTGGTGTCAACATGGGCTTCTATTGGAATTCTCTGCTGGCATATTATCAAGCCCATTAACGCCGCGTTAGTGGTAGTTTTCTGCCGCTAAAGCGGCGATCATTTTAACGCAGTGCTTGATAATATGCCCCCACATGCCTGCTGCATTCGAAACCCCAAGTGATTTCTTTAGCTGAATTTTCAAGCCAAAAAAAACGCGCTTGTTTCTCCCACGCCCCTTTAAAACAAGTGAGGGAAAATTAAATAGAGTAATATAATCAGGTGGTGCGAAATTAGGGCCATATGATCAAATGATCGCCGCTTTATCGGCAGAAGACTGCCGCTAAAGCGGCAATAATGGGCTTGATAATATGTCCTTGAGAATTCCAATAGAAGCCCATGTTCTGGTGCCAACCTGGGCTTCTATGGGAATTCCATAGAGCATATTATCAAGCCCATTATCGCCGTTTTAGCGGCAGTTTTCTGCCGCTAAAGCGGCGATCATTTTAACGCCGGACCTTGATAGTATGCCCCTTAATTCATAAAATCATGCGTTAATTTCGCTCCTCCTAGGTCATACTCAGGTCCTTAGGAAGGGAAGAGCTCAATACAATAAGATAAGTGCAATACAAAGAAGGAACGAGCAGGAGAGCACACGAACCTCTCCCAAGGACACATACATGCTCCCTTTGTACTTTTAGCATCACCGCGTTTTGTTGGGTTACCTCCTTTCGGTTTCCCTTCGTTGTATTCTGCAGAAAAATAGCGCAATTGAACCGAACACCCAGTTCTGCCTTTATCCATCTCCAGAGGAACATTTAGGAGGGTTTTTGCTGCAGTCTTTACAGGAATGTGGCTTTTTTATTTTGCAGAGGATGTCTTTTGTAATGCTCTCTGAATTATGTAACGGGCTCTTGAAAGAAGACGTTTTGAGGTTTTTAATGAATAACTACACTGCCTCTTGAATCTCAGATCAGACAGCTCGACGTGGGTGTTTGACCCGACCCAGATAAGATGGCGCAGTGTGAACGAGCTACATTTTTAATAAGCTTATTTTAGTAATCCCTCACCACGAAAAGACATATTTAATATTCGTCAGGGCAGGTGAAATGTATTTGCTGTATGTAGTTTAATGGGCTTTTTTTCTGGCGGGTTCAAATACTTCTTGCACTGAGGTTGCAGGTGAAAATACCCATAAGCATCATTTTAAAGTATCATATTTCAGCAGCAGCTTTTAAATTATATTTGAGTGTGTGATATAGCGATATTATATGCCTGTACTGCTTTTACAGAACTAGTTTTGGGAAGGTTTCATCATACCATTACATTTTCCTGGGACCATAATGAGCAAGTTAGGTAGTGAGAGGGGTCAGTCGTAAATCAGATGCCACTGTTTCAGTAAATCTAATCTAGATGGTCCCACATGACACTTCTGGAAGATATATCCATTTAATTAGATTTAAAGCTTTAATACAGAAGGCATCATTGGTAAATAATGAAAATAGCAATCTAGGTGATACAGGAAGCTGTCCTGTTAATGTAGGTTGAAAGGTTTGAATAATAAAAAATCTGAATATCGTTTTTAACATAAATTGTGAATAAATGCAGTATATCAAGCATGTTGAAAATAAAGCAGGTGCGGTTCTGAAATTTTGCTAAAACACAAAGCAAGCCAAGCAAGAAGGCTAAATTCAACCAGCCAGCACAGCTTGAAATCAAAGGGGGACATTCTCAAGAACGTGTGATAATTATCGCAAAATTAGCTTAATGCAACTTTGCATATCGCAGTCTATTGCGGGAAAATAACACCATGTTAACGTTGTATTCTCAACACGGCAGCACCATGCGATAGTCTCACGATAAGGCGCCAAATGACCACGTTAAAATCAACGCGACGCCGCAAAAACACGAAACACAAACGCTAAAAAAGTTGCGATGTGACCAATCGAAATACAAAATCAGCGATAACCAGCGACAGGCCTGCAATTCCCATGCGTCATGCAGGAAACTGCACTCTAAAAGCAGAACAAAAAAAAATAAACTGCAAGGGAGGTCGGGGGGGGTAGCGGGCCTAGGGTTAATGGCGGTGGGTGTTGTGGCCCTCTTGGTGCCCCGAGCTGCATGATCAGTCGCTCCATGGCATCTGTTGTTCTTCAGGTGTGGCTCTGGGCTGGGCTCTCTTTCATACTTCAGGCAGTCATCCGACTTAACACCAGGTAGGAGCAGGTGTCATATCCCTGCTGCTAACCCGCCTTATCGCATGTTTTGTGATCTTATCGCCGATCTGGTTGGTCTTAGAGAATGTTGCGAAGTGGTGTTGTCGCGGATTTTTGCACGGGAATGCCTACTCTGCACATCATTAGCGTTAGTTGCCGGTGTCATCCGTGGTGATGTTTTTTGCGGCTGCTTTCGCAGGAAAACTGGTGATATGGGCTGTTAGCACCAGCTTTCGAATTGGGCGATACATTTATCGCCACTTTGGCTGCGATAAAGTGCCGCTAACTCGGTGATAAGTCCTTGAGGATATGCCCCACAGTGTTCTATGGTGTTGGAGGTTCTGATTTACAAAGAACAGTGGGGCTTTTTATAAGCCCCTTGCACCAGGGGTGCTTCACTTTTTGTGATACACCGGCGGCACATTTTGCTGCCCCATATGTACATGGACACGTAAAGCCACCATGTGTGGCTTTTTGTGTCCTTGTAAATACGACCCCTTTTCATGCAGCACTTTGCTTGAAAGGGCCGTTCCATGAGTGTTGCTGTGGGTGTTCCCAAGGTTTGCAGACATAGGTGCCGATTCGGATCCTGGAGAAACCGGGTACGAACCGTCGGTCGGAGTGTTTTCTCCGTCCGACTCGTACCCGGGAAAAAAACATTACAAACATGGAAGTACGATTCGCATGGACACACCATTTCCGTACGAATCGTAAAAAACACCGACCGACGAAAATATACAAACAAATGTGATCCGGGGAACGCGCCGACATGACGTCGGGACGCATTCAGGCTGCGTTTCACGAACCAGGAAGTACGAACCGCACCGACGTCACCCCGCACGGATAAAATTCTCCGACTGCCAAAAACTGCCGGGAAATCAGGACGACGCACGCAAGGAGCACATGTACGCGACAGACAGCCATGGACCCGAACCTACGTGTCATCCCAGCCCTCATAGCAGTCCACCTGCTCTACAGAAATCGACGCAGACGCCGCAGAAGGTCAGAACACCGCCCAGGGGCAAAGGGGGGGGGGGCAGGGGCAGGACACAAAACCCCCACCCAAGTCACAAATCATACATGCCCTGGACATACCTGACCTTCAGGGCCTGGTCACTTCGAGGGGGTGGGGGCGTGTCCAGCAACGGAAGTGGATGTACACGTGAACCGGCAACACAACAAGTCCGGTACATACCGTACCCACGCCTTAAGAGCGTGGGTACGAGTCGTACCACGGCCACCCCTACGTCACCCCAATAATGGTGGTACGGCCCGTACCCATGTTCCAAAGGCCCGGGTACGGGCCGCACCCCCACCCGTGTATGTACGGCACGTACCAACACCCCAACAGTGCATGTACGGATCGTACCCCCACCCATGTATGTACAGACCCTACCCACACCCGCGTACATATGGAGCGTACCCCCACCCCAACAGTGTTTGTACGGACCGTACCCCCACCCGTGTATGCATGGAGCGTACCCAGACCCGCATATGTTCGGAGCGTACCCCCACCCGTGTATGTACGGACCCTACCCACACCTGCGTACGAATGGAGCGTACCCCCACCCCAACAGTGTTTGTACGGACCGTACCCCCACCCGTGTATGAATGGAGCGTACCAACACCCCACCCGTGTATGTTCGGAGCGTACCCCCACCCCAACAGTGTATGTATGGACCGTACCCCCACCCCAACAGTGTATGTATGGACCGTACCCCCACCCCACCATTGTATGTACGGACCGTACCCCCACCCCACCCGTGTATGAATGGAGCGTACCAACACCCCACCCGTGTATGTTCGGAGCGTACCCCCACCCCATCATGGTATGTATGGACCGTACCCCCACCCCAACAGTGTATGTATGGACCGTACCCCCACCCCACCAGTGTATGTACGGACCGTACCCCCACCCGTGTATGCATGGAGCGTACCCAGACCCGCGTATGTTTGGAGCGTACCCCCACCCGTGTATGTACGGACCCTACCCACACCCGCGTACGTATGGAGCGTACCCCCACCCCACCAGTGTATGTATGGAGCGTACCCCCACCCCACCAGTGTCTGTATGGAGCGTACCCCCACCCCACCAGTGTATGTACGGACCGTACCCCCACCCGTGTATGTATGGAGTGTACATGGCCAGACACAGGAGGGGTGTGTGCAGAGTCCTCCCAGCAGTGCCCAGACACAGGAGGGGTGTGTGCCTATCATTCCCAGCAGTGCCCTGACACAGGAGGGGTGTGTGCCTATCATTCCCAGCAGTGCCCAGACGCAGGAGGGGTGGGTGCAGAGTCCTCCCAGCAGTGCCCAGACACAGGAGGGGTGTCTGCCTATCATTCCCAGCAGTGCCCAGACGCAGGAGGGGTGTGTGCAGAGTCCTCCCAGCAGTGCCCAGACGCAGGAGGGGTTGGTGCAGAGTCCTCCCAGCAGTGCCCAGACACAGGAGGGGTGTGTGCAGAGTCCTCCCAGCAGTGCCCAGACGCAGGAGGGGTGGGTGCAGAGTCCTCCCAGCAGTGCCCAGACACAGGAGGGGTGTGTGCAGAGTCCTCTCAGCAGTGCCCAGGCACAGGAGGGGTGTGTGCCTATCATTCCCAGCAGTGCCCAGACGCAGGAGGGGTGGGTGCAGAGTACTCCCAGCAGTGCCCAGACACAGGAGGGGTGTGTGCCTATCATTCCCAGCAGTGCCCAGACAAAGGAGGGGTGTGTGCAGAGTCCTCCCAGCAGTGCCCAGACGCAGGATGGGTGGGTGCAGAGTCCTCCCAGCAGTGCTCAGACACAGGAGGGGTGTGTGCAGAGTCCTCCCAGCAGTGCCCAGACGCAGGAGGGGTGTGTGCAGAGTTCTCCCAGCAGTGCCCAGACACAGGAGGGGTGTGTGCCTATCATTCCCAGCAGTGCCCAGACACAGGAGGGGTGTGTGCCTATCATTCCCAGCAGTGCCCAGACGCAGGAGGGGTGGGTGCAGAGTCCTCCCAGCAGTGCCCAGACACAGGAGGGGTGTGTGCCTATCATTCCCAGCAGTGCCCAGACACAGGAGGGGTGTGTGCCTATCATTCCCAGCAGTGCCCAGACGCAGGAGGGGTGGGTGCAGAGTCCTCCCAGCAGTGCCCAGATGCAGGAGGGATGTGTGCAGAGTCCTCCCAGCAGTGCCCAGACATAGGAGGGGTGGGTGCAGAGTCCTCCCAGCAGTGCCCAGACACAGGAGGGGTGTGTGCAGAGTCCTCCCAGCAGTGCCCAGACACAGGAGGGGTGTGTGCAGAGTCCTCCCAGCAGTGCCCAGACACAGGAGGGGTGTGTGCCTATCATTCCCAGCAGTGCCCAGACGCAGGAGGGGTGTGTGCAGAGTCCTCCCAGCAGTGCCCAGACACAGGAGGGGTGGGTGCAGAGTCCTCCCAGCAGTGCCCAGACGCAGGAGGAGTGTGGGCAGAGTCCTCCCAGCAGTGCCCATGGAAAGAAAAAGGGTGGAGTACCCACAGATCCAATTGCCACAATTGTCAGTCAGGTGCACAAAGACCCTTCAGTACATGTAACACATGTGTGCGAGGCTGGGAGTACACATATGCATACTGCCTAAAAGGGAACATGTCCACATGAAGTCATGTCAACAGACTACATACACAAGTACAGTGATCACCCAGGATGCCACGAATGATGCAGGTGGAGACATCGCTCTGCATGCATGGCCACAGTTGAAGGGGTCCGTCACACACCCAGCTAATGTAGACACAGCTCAGCGCAACATATTGGAAACACCCTGCAGGGAAGATGTCAGGGTACACAGAGGAAGGAACACACCTTGGGGCGATTACACCATGCAGCAACTGCCTACATGAACAAAGAAACTTAGCTAACACCTTGTGATGGCACACAGATACCAGGGTCCCCCCTATGACCAGCACACCACTACATTTCCCACACACCCAACACATGATCACCACCCAAAATCATGGAGCAGCCCCACCAACAGCAATACCACAAAAGCAGTAGTGTTCAAAGAAAAAAAAAAGGCTTTATTCAGCAGTAGCCAAAAATGTTTTTGTGGATAAAGTTCAATATATTCAAAGCCCATAGGGCAGTCCATTAGTCATAGCTGGATGGGGGACACAGTGGGATGCGTGTTCCCTAGCTTGCCTGCACAGTTCAGACCACCCTGTCTTCCACAGGGGGGGGGCATCATGTGGGGTGGAAGGACCAGGCACCGCAGGGACAGGAGGGGCAAGGGCAGGCGTTGTGGGTGCAGGGATGGAGGACTCCACCACAGGGGTTGGGTCAGCGCCAAAGGAGGTGGTGAGGATGGCGCTGCACACGTCAGCAAGGTCCCCCAGCGTATCCCCTGCACCCGAAGGAACCACAGGCCCCAGAGGGGGGGGGCAGAGGAATGAGTCGCAGTGCCACGGGGGAGGGTGTGGACAGGGGGGGCACTCAACTACCCTGACCGGGGATTCCTTTGCCCGCTTGCTGGGTGGTGTGAGCTGAGGGGAGTGGATTTGGAGGGAGTGGATTTTGCGGAATGCGGACTCCCACTCTGGCTGCGTGACTTACGTTTGCCCCCCGGCCCAGTGGGTGTGCCTACCTCACCCTGTGTGTGCATGCCAGGAGGTGTGCGCTTGCCCTGCCCTGCTGGTGTGGTGCCTGTGTCTGGTGTTGTGCGTGCATGCTGACGTCTGGGTGTACTTGGGACAGGCATGGGAGTGGGAAGTGTGGATGGGGCAGGGGTAGGGGGTGGGATGTAGCGCTGCAGGAGATCCACTGCTGCAGTGAGTGTCGAGTCTATGGACCTCAGCAAGTTGCGTTGGTCAGACTGCGCGGCTGAAATGCCCTCCAAGTATGCCTCCATCTGGTTCAGCACTTGGCTGTGGCCATGGAGGACATTAAGCGTCGCAGTCTGACCAACCCGCAACTGCCGCAGGATGTCCACAGACTCGGCATTGGTGGCAGCAGTGGAGACAGGGGCAGGGGGTGCAGTGCCTGGCAAGAAGGAGACACGTGGTGACCGAGCATGGCGGGAAGGGACGCGAGCAAGTGGGAGGCCGGTGATCGGAATGGAGGGGGCGGGTAGTGATGGAGTGCTGGTGTCAGCTGTGGGACCAGCCACCGCCCCCTCGGAGTGCTCAGCCTCGGACCCGTCTGCGTCATAGTCGGTGGTGGATTGACTGGACAGGTCCTCCGCTGCACTCCCGTCGGCCTCCGTGCCACTCGATGTGCCAGACAACTCGGCACTGGTGGCACTGGTGCCCGCTCCCTCCTCACGGTCCGTGCCAGTGTCTCCCTCGGTGTCCCCCGACGATGCTGTGAGCAAGGTGAAGAGACAGGAAATAATCAGACACCTGTATACATATGTCACATGAGTCAAATCCACATAGGTCACAGTGCATAGCCTGAAAAACAACATGAGTAACATCTACAATACAAGGCACATATGTAGGCCCTGCAACACAGAGTTGGTTGACCCACCATGCCACTGACCAACTATGGAGAGCATGACACAATAGCAAATAACATGATATGGATTTGGACAGAGGAGCCAGGCACTGGGGACAATCCAGCACAGCATCTGCAGCACACAGCGTTGGCGTAAAAAGGGATGAGCAGGAACCATGTCTATTAACTGTAGGCACATGCTGCAAAGGCAATACTTAAAAACATGCCCAATATTAATGGGTCACTGCACCTTGAGTGTATGTCCAGACAAACATCACACACTGGCCAGACCTAGCAAGGAGACTTCAGGTCTAGACATGTAGGCCTTGCCCGCACCAACCACCCCCTACATGAGACAATTTTTTGAGACACAGGAAGCACTTACATCTCTTAGTCTGGAATAAAAACACATGGCCTGCAAGAAATCCTGATTGGACACCAAATACCCCTGGTGCGCCGGTACAAATACATCATCTACAAATGGCCATCATCAGATCATTTTACCAAGACACACAGGCACTGGCCCCGTGAGTATGAACAAGGGACATTTGGTCAGCCTGTACAGTGGACACATGTAGCAGAGTTCACGTAGACACAAATGGTGCCAGGATACAATGGCACAGAGCACAACCTATGCTGTAGACACAGATATTGTCGACATTTTTGGATTACACACATGATACCTAGGAAAAGATGCCCCAGGGGACAGTAGTGGCCACACTACTCCATGTTCCTGAATGGTAATGACTGCAACACAAGCCACCATCCCTGCACTCTGCATATCTCACACTCATGCACATCGTGTCACAGGCCACAAAATAGGACATGCATGCTGTAAAGCAATACACTTTAGAGACACACTCCTATGTCTGGACTCAGCATCAGTGACAACTGACATGGACCCCACAAGTACTGAACTGGACAGGGCACAGGCAAGGTCACAAAACCTGTTACACACCACCCCCACACATGAAGCTGCAAGCATTGGGCACATCAATGAACTGGCAGCCTAGATAACCTTGTGCAAGTGTGACTACACACAGACCAGGGTACACATGCCAAGGAGGGGAAGGGAGGAAGGACAGCACCGCTACACTTTGGGGACCAGGAACTGCACTGCACATGTAAACCCTGGCAGTGTATCCATGCAACTGTGCACTTACAAATGCTGGTGACACACAACAAACACACATGTACCTACCCCCTTCCTGCTGCTGCTTTTCCCGTAAGCACCTGTCCATGTCAGGGAAGACGACTGCCAGCACACTCTTGTAGATGTGGGTCAGACGGCGGCGCCCATGGTTCTTTTGGCTCACAGGTGAGTCCCCCAGCAGGACCCGTGCGATCCTCCGCGTCCAGCACCGGATATCCTGCCAGCGTTTCCTCACCTGGGCTAGGCGCCGCTTGCGACCATCCGTCTGTCTCACGGCACTGACGGCGTCCTTCCAGATCTGCTCCTTGGCACAGGCGCCTACCTGTGAGGATGAAAAAGTGAGACAACATCAATACACCTGCGACATGTCACAGAGACACACATTAGAACAATTTGGCTGGTTTTAACAGGGCATAGAATGCATCAAACTCATTACACCTGTGTCATAGGGACACTATCCTCTGTGGAAGGCAAAAAGCACTATGTGGCATTGTAGAGTACACAGGTGGCATGAGGGGTACGACACAATCAATCATCCAGGCTCACACTGTGCATCACAAGCGACACCAGGATTATGTGCAGCACCTCAAAGCAGTCACATACCACAGGCCACTGAGGCGCCCTCAGCAGAGTACACAGACACACACAGCCACAGGACAATCACCTGGCATTGCCAACTGCAGCTACACACCTCACTCTGCACATGTGCCACTAGACTGGGGGGTGTCACAGGTGTGGGGCTGGCCCATCACCGCAGACACACAGCACTGCTCCCTGCTCACATCAGATGGGCAGGGTATATCCATCCCTCATGCTGCTGGGGTGCTACACTCCACATATGCACTCACCCACATGACGGGACTTACACACACACACCAATGTCCAGGGGACAAACACATCATTTGGACACTCTCAGCACATGTACACTAAACAAACACACATCTGTGGGTACTGCCACCTGTCACACTGGGGGGACCACAGATTCACATAAGGACTGTAGTAACAACATTCCCAGGAGGATTAGACAGGCAGAATGTGTAATGCCACATGCAGTGATTGTCACAGTACACACACTGCAAGTGAGGAGAGCAGACATGCACCACAGCATGCTCTGGCTGGGAGACATTAGGCATTCCCCCACAGGGACCCCCCCTACAGTGTTACACCTGGACACAATGGCAGAAGTCACAGTCACAAAAAAGGGGCACAGTCTTTGCTAGTGGACTCAGCACTCACCTGAACCCCTGGTCGACCATACAGCATGGGGTACTGTGGGAGGATCACATCCAGCAGGGCTTGGTTCTCCTCCTGGGTGAAAGGCTGGGCCCTCTCCACAGACCTGGACATGGTGCCAGAGGATTCACGAGCAGCAGCAGTGTAGTAGAATCAAAGGATGTGCAGGCAAGTGCTCGCTCATGGGACCTGGCTGCCTTATATCTACCTTGCTGCCCTGTTTCATTCACAGGAGTACAGAGTGATTGGTCACTCACATTTGCATCCTATGTTTCCTCCAATCCCTTCAAACCTACCACAGTCAGTGGCTTTGCTATTTTTTTTAATTGAGCATGATGTCAACTCCACAACCACTTTGCAACAATGTAGATTCTTTCAAACCTACTTTAGCTGGGCACCTGATGAAAAAAATTCAAACTTGAAACTCGGTCTCCATGACAACCAGCATGCTTGTAGGGCTTTATACTTGTCCCTCATGTGTCCCCTATGTAATTCGGACATTCACACACAGGTACGGTGAGTTCCAGGGCCCTAGGGCACCCCAAATGCATAGAAACGGCCCGTACACGCGCGTGTACGGGGCGTATCACTATGGGTACGCATACACGAGCAAAGCCATAGTGAAACGGTGCGTACACGCGTGTGTACGGGGTGTATCACTATGGCTCTGCTCGCGTATGCATACCCATAGTGAAACGGGCCGTACACGCGCGTGTATGGGGCGTTTCACTATGGCTTTGCTCGCGTATGCGTACCCATAGTGAAACGGGCCATACACGCGCGTGTACGGGGCGTATCACTATGGCTTTGCTCGCGTATGTGTACCCATAGTGATACGCCCGTACACGCGCGTGTACGGGCCGTTTCACTACGGTTTTGCTCGCGTATGCGTACCCATAGTGATACGCCCCATACACGCGCGTGTACGGGCCGTTTCACTATGGCTTTGCTCGCGTATGCGTACCCATAGTGATACGCCCCGTACACACGCATGTACGGGCCGTTTCACTATGGGTAGGCCTACGGCAGCACTCCCATGGTGATGGGGAACGTACACACGCCCTCAGAGCGCATGCACGGTGCATTTCACACCTGACAGTGGAGACAGGCAGCACACAGAAAGGAATAGAGCTGACATACTTGTCCAAGGCTGGACATCAAGGCTTTGTCTGTGCAGTACTACATGTGTGGGGCACAGGTGTGTCAGGCTGTAATGTGGCACATTACTCCTGAGTTGTGAAGGCAATAGATGTATGATGAGATGTGTACAGATGTCATGTGTGATGGTGGACTATGTGCCAGACATCCCCTTCACTCCTTTGACATGTGTGCATGTAGTACAGCACACTTGTGAAAAGCGTCACTGCCATGGCACAGTCAAAAACACACGCAACTGTCCCCTGATGCCAGCTACAGGGGTTTTCACACCTGACATGTGAATACCCGCGTTGCACGATGTGACTATGTCATGTATGTGTTGTGTGTTCCCATTAGCTTGCTGTAGGTGTTTGGTCAAATGCATCTGCAAATGCTGCAACCAACATGTGTCTGTGTGTAGATGGGCATGGCACAGTGTTACGCATACCAGGCCACATGTGGAATCCGACGTAAGGTGTGTGTGTATGCATCGACACGGAGTTTCAAAATAAGGACATATCGGCATACGCTCAATGTATGTGGGATCATTATTGAAATGTAATCCTTCATGGCAAGGTGTGTGGTCTGTCCTTTTTCCATTGCATGTGACCTGTGCCTCTAGTGTTCCGCAACCTGTCTGTACAATAAACATCCTTCCTCTGCACATATTTGGTTGTCTGTAACTCCTGTAATGCGTCTGCCTGCTCACTTACACTGGCCCACAACTAGTTTCATGGCATGGCATTATGAGGTTGAGAATAAACTTTTAGAGCTGTCTCTTGGTAGGAGTGTCACATGGCTGCCATACGTGTCCAGGGCATATTGCACAGACCTGACTCTGTATGTAGCATATGTGTATTGCCTGTTGACCATGTGCTCAGTACCTTGACATTGGTGGTGTACTGTACTCACTCTTCGTTGTCCCTTCCAATTCACTGCAGGGCTCCGCCTCTCCCTAGAGCAATTCCGGACTTGGCTGACATGTGGAAAATGACTGTATACGCCGCTACCGCTTCCCCCAACGTTTGATTGACGACTTGACGACACGGCTGGCAGCACACCTCCAACCGCTACACAGGTATCCTGGTGCACTGACACCCAAGGTGAAGGTGATGGCAGCCCTACATTTCTTGGCCACGGGTACCTTTCAACATACCATTGCCCATGTGGGTGGGATGTCCCAAACTATGTTAAGCCGTGTTCTGCATGATTTTCTAGAGGCCATGTTGGAGCACCTTGATGAGTTCATAAAATTCCCAACTCCTGAGCAGTTGACAGCTGTCAAGCGTGAGTTCTATGCCCTGGGAGGGATGCCCCATGTCATTGGGTCCATAGATGGAACACATGTGGCTTTGGTACCACCACAGGCACAGGAGGTAGCCTTCCGTAACCGCAAGCATTACAACTTCATTAATGCCCTTGCGGTGTGTCTTGCCAACATGGTGATTTCACATGTCTGTGCTCGTTTTCCAGAATCTGCACACGATGCGTACATCATGAGGCGTAGCAGGGTGCCTGAAATGATGCTGCAGCTGCGCAACGAACGAGCATGCATTGTTGGTGGGTATACTCTGCCAGTCCTGTATTTAACGTCATCTTCCTGTCTTACTGCTTCTCCTGACCCACTCTTGTCCATGATGTTTCCATGTAGGGGACGCTGGCTATCCCAATATGCCATGGCTGATCACGCCTCTCCGCAACCCCAGCACGGCTGCCCCTCACCGCTACAACAACGCCCATGGGCGGACCCGGCGAGTGATAGAGAGGACGTTTGGCCTCCTGAAGAGCCGCTTCTGTTGCCTCCACAAGACCGGTGGCGCACTCCCATATGCACCGGTGAGGGTCTGCAAGATATTCCTCGTGTGCTGCAAGCTGCACAACATGGCAGTGGAGAAAGCTGTGCCACTCATCCTGGATTCAGATGAGCAGGACCATCCACCCGTGGAGGATGAAGGGCTTGGGCACGAGGCGAGTGATGTGGAGGAGGAGGAGGCAGTGGAGGACATGCGGAGTCAGCTCATACGCGACTTCTTTGCTTAGTGGTGAGTTCCAGTGTCTGAGTGTGCACGCATTGGGCTGTGTGTGGCATGTGTTGCAATGTGTGTGTCCATCTGCATGTCTTCCAAGTGAGTCTGAGGTGTGTTTGGATGTGTCACTCGAGTGATGGTGCAATTGAAGAAATGTTTTTCCAGAGTCATCATTGTCACCTAGCATGTTGACAACCTAATATGTGTCGAGTACATGCACATGCATGCGGATGTACTTCTTTTGGCTGACTTCTGGTGTGTCTCCCATCCACAGGTACTTGCGCATGCTGTCTGCTGGTGGCATTGTTGTGCTCCTGCTATTCCTCATGATCACAGCAACATGTGCTGAATCAGCACATGTTGCTGCACTAGAGACTTAGAGGTGAATTAAATGTGCCAATTTAGTGGAGGCCACTTGTACCATATTCTAGGTATAAAGTGCTAGCACTTTAGCACTAGATAGCAAGGGTAAAGTGTGCAGAGACTTAAAGTCAACAACAACGAATTCAGCAAAATAGGAGGGATCAAGGCAAAATGTTTGGGGGACTAACACCCACAGATATGAGGTCTAACCTTCTGATTCTGCTATTTAATCTGGTGCAGGTGAACAATGTTTAAAGCCTTGTCTCAAACCTACTAAAGCATTATTAGACTAAATGACCTTGAGATTCTATTGCTTCCATCATATGTGAGGTAGGAAAAAAAAGTTAATTCATATTAAACTTTATAAGACTTATGTCCTCCAGCATAAAATGGGTCAAAGCAGTTCCTATACCATTTGTCATGCATTATGAACTGCAGGAGAAGACTCTTTTCTCCACAATTGTCAAACAAACCTGGATGACACTCAGAGGGTGGTATGTACTTTTACTGTTCATTGCATTGAGCTAGCTGTTTATAACTTTTTTATTTTCCTGTGTCAGCCTGATACCCTGACACGCCAAGTCAGTCCCACAGTAGCAGGGGCAAAGGAATGCCCTTTCAGCAGATTACTTGAACGGGGCAAGTGCAGCAGGTCTCGTTCAACAGTACAAGGCAAGATTTCTTAGGTACAAAGGTAATATAGAAAAGGAAACACACTAAACAGCTGACATTTCTTGCACAGGACCAAGATGGTGAGGCTCAATGGCCAAAACACACTGCAGAGTGATCAATTTGTTGCTATGTTGCATTGGCTTTGCATTTACTTAAGGAGATTAATGGATGGGCTTGGCGCACAACTACGATGGAGGAGGTCATCGGAGAGTTTATGATTGGTCTTAAAAAAACACCTTAATATTTTGCATTTTTTTGTCTTTCTGTTCACGTTTTAAATAGCTACACTTAGGAAATGACGATGCCCTTTCATCATTAAAATGTAATTCATCAACTCCATATCTTCTTAACCCATAGGCTAACTCACCAATTACCTTTACTTACTGAAGATCAACATACTGAGTTCTTCAAAATCACTTATTTCTATTTCCAAGATGAAGAAAACCAGCTCCCATAGACAGCTGTTTCCTTGCATTCTGTGGCTGTGTAGGCTCGCAGGCACTCATAGCATTCTGAGCACCCAACCCTTGAGGCAGCTTTTAATGTCCCTGACTCCAGCTGGAACCAATCTCTCCGAGCCAGCATGCTGACTCATGCATGTGAAACAATGTAGCTGCCTTC
The DNA here is from genome assembly GCF_964204655.1 of Triturus cristatus. Classification (NCBI taxonomy): domain Eukaryota; kingdom Metazoa; phylum Chordata; class Amphibia; order Caudata; family Salamandridae; genus Triturus; species Triturus cristatus. The sequence goes on along the minus strand of NC_140587.1, from coordinate 795,358,817 downwards.
CACACAGCAAAAATAGAAAGATAAGAGAAAGAAAAAGCAGTTTAACTCTATATAAACCCTCCAGTCACTAGTCAATTTCAGAGCTACACTCTAACAGTAGCTGGGCTTCAGTTTCATCTGACATTGGTGTTCTCCCTGGTGGCCGCATGCGACAACTCCGCTCCTCCACTTGCCACTCTCTCCACTTACCCCTACCAGCTGAGGCACCACAAACAAAAGGGCATAGAGGCATGCTCCACAACATGTGTGTCCCTGCAGGTACATATTGTTCTCAGCAATGTTTATCATAGCATAATCTCTGCTTCTATGTGCCCAAATAGGAGAACAGGGTCAGCACCGCCTCCCGCAGAGCACCTCTGCAGCCTTCTTGCCTTCAAGACAAACTAGCAGAGATGGCTCCCTGGCTGTGCAGCAGTTGGGAACCAGTCAGGTAGCTGCACAGCTAAGACTAGAGGTGGTTGTAAGTTCCATTTTTCCATTTCCAATATGAACAAGATAAATGTGACAAATGTGAGTAGACAGGAAATAAAAGGGGATATGAACACTCGGTTGGGTCTTAAGAAAGAACTTAAACTATTAACCAGATTGCATCCAAAGGCATGTCAATCTAAAGTAGATGTCCAAGTACAAGTAGAGGAGGAGCAAGCTTCGCTTATGAAAGTAGCTAAGACTCTGAGGATTGAAATGTTGCAAACCAGGGATGACCCCAATAAATCTGGGGCAAGAGGTCCTACTCATGGCAGGAGCCGATGGTGTGTAATGGGAAGTACACTGATGGGGGCCCTTCTGGTTTCTCCAGCATGCAAAAATGGCTTCATAATACCACAAAAGTAATTTTTTATGCCACATCTAAAGCAGCTAGTACGGATTGCTCGGATAATACCATCAATGTAGAGCCTAGTTATGCCTCCATGGAAGTGCAGGCCCGGGTGGCTGAAGGATACTAAAAGGGACTACTAAGTATTGTCAAGTGGATGAAAGGGCCTTTAATGGGGGGTCACCTTTGCAGCAGGGCTTGGCTAATCTGAGTGGAGATCCATAGTTTCCCACCAACAGTTTTTCAGTATCAGCAATTGTGAGCCTGATTAGAGTTCACCCTAATAATACAACCCCTTGCCGTTGATGACTTGATGAGGGATTCTACTGCGTCCTCGGAGGCACTTGACTTAAGAGAGGGGGATACAGCATTAGGCAGTCTACTATCCAACACTAACAGTCAAGATATGCTGGCACCAAATGGAGGGGAGCCTACACTACAGGTAGCTGATCCACTGCTCTGTGTGTCTTCTGCATTCTCAGACAGAAATTAATCAGAAGCAGAAGTAGATGCAGTGGCAGGTGAATGGGAAGATGTTGGTGATGGGGATGAGGATCAATCAAAGTTTTCCTAGGTACAGAACCATTTGTTACAATTAATACTGCAAACAACGTTGGATACTAAACAAAACAAGGAGACAATGGTGACAGAAGTATGCTGCATATGGGCCAAATTGAAAGAAGCTGATCAAAGAATTGCATGTTTTCACAATCCCTTGGAGCGATTGGAAGAGAAAGTAACTGAAAATATTGCAGTGTGTAAATGTACTTACAAGAGAAATGTGGCATATGGAGGTAGGGCTTGGTCCAAGCAAAGAGGTTTGACCTTTTTCATGTGTACCCCTCAATATAAAAGCACAAGGGGGCTGTTATTGCTGTTTCTAAAAAATACTCACATGATACGTTATGGCCAAATTTCAACATATAAGAATGGTTGTTGGTCTAGTACATTGTTAGAGGTAACTAATTCTAAATATACTGTACTCTGTATGCAGCCCCTTTAAAGATGATTGTTCGTTATTCGATTGCATTAGCAATACAATTGGAAAATTGGCAAAGCCATATATACTTTGTGGCAATATCAATTTCTATTAGACAGGCTTCACTATATTACAAATCCTGCCAGATACGACAGACTTCCCAAGATTAGAGCCTTGGTTAAAAAGGTGGTCAGGGTTCTTGGGCTGCTAGAAGTTTGGGTGTTCATCCATAGAAATGAACATTAATGGTTTTATATTGTATTCCCACCCTCATGCGCAGTGTTCCTATATTGGCTAATTTTCCAACTTGGATGATGTCATTAATCAACGCAGTATTCAACGGATAATGCAATTTTTTTCGATCATTCTTCCTTGCAGCTGAGTATAACACAGAAATAAATGAGTGGAGTGAGCCGATGGATGTGTCCTAGAAATTTCCTATTTGAAGAGGATTTCAGGGCCTTCAGTAATGATAGGATTGCAAAATCTATGTACTTCAATTGGCATACTTTCAGCCCTGGATAGTTTGGGATGCTCTCAAAGATACATTGTGTGGGGTATGATGAGCTACAGTATTAGGAAGCAGAAAAAAATTATCGATTTAATTTCTAGATTAACTAAGTTATTACTATTTTAGATAATAAGCACGTTACAGCAATACAAAATTATTCATCAAATGATTATAGTAGCTATTTACAAATGCTGCAAATTAAGACACAATTGATCAGGCTCATAGAGGAAGAGAAATGCATAACAATACATGCGATATCATATTTCAAAGTAAGAGGCAAGTGAGTCTGTTGGGCAAATATCAACTTATAAGAGTAAAGAGCATCAGTCAGGGATAAATATCAGCAAAATTAAAAATGATCATGGTGCGGAGGTGAAAACCCTGATGTCACCTTAGAAGCCTTTAAGCAGTTTTAAATGAATTTGTATTCAAGAAATGGTAATTGCCCTGAGCTTACTGGTTCAGATTACCTAGAGACAGTGCCAATAAAGAAATTAACATAATTTGGTGTTGCAAAATTACACTCTCCTAACACTCATGATGAGGTAAGGCTCGCTATCCAAACACTGGTTGTTAGACTTGGCATTTTTTGCGTGGTTTCCCCTGTTTTTTGCCTCTACCTTCTGTATTCTGGATGCTGTGTTGGATTTCATTTTTGCTGCCTTAGATGCTTTTGGCACTTTGCCACTGCTGGTCAGTGTCAAAGTGCAAGTGCTCCCTGTTTAAATTGTTATTAAAATTGGTTCTCTCTGATTGGCATATTTGATTTACTAGTAAGTCTCTAGTAAGTGCACAGAGTGTGCCAGAGCCTGTAAATCAAATGCTATCAGTGGGCCTGCAGCACTGGCTGTGCCACCCACATAAGTTGTCATGCAAATGTAACTCAGATCTGCGACTGCAGTGTCTGCGCACAGTTTTGAGCTGCCATGTTGACCTGGCGAGTGCATCACCTTGCCAGGCCCTAACCTTCCCTCTTCTTACATGTAAGACACCCCTCAGGTAGGTCCTATGTACTCCAATGGGCAAGGTGCAGTGTATGTGAAAAGTAGGACATGTACTGGTGTGTGTGACATGTTCGGAGAGTGACTACAGTGTATATCGATTGCCACTATTGAAAAAGCTATATGCCCCAACAAAATAAATGGGAGATACTTTGTAACATTTTACAAGTATAACTTCCCATTGGGACAAGATAGACAGATGAAGTTTAGACTCTCTGAACTCTGAATTTAATAACACATCTTTTAGTAAAGATGGTTTTTAAAATGTGTGTTTGAAAATGCCACTTTTAGAACATAGCCATTTTCTTGTTCAACCATTCTGTGTGCCTCTTCCTGTTTGTAGATTGACTGGCTGGTTTTGGAGGGACAGGGACTGGGGTTGTGCATTCACTGTAGACAGCTACTGGGGGGGGGGGTTGAGGTGTGCCTGGCCCTTCCTGGATGAATCAGAGCTGAGCTGTTAGACCTTGGCTGCATTTAGAGTATTGGGAGGAATTGTCCTTGTACCTGGAGGTGCCTCTACCAGTTTTGGGCATCTGGAAGGTGTTTCAGCCTGCATGACCTGGCACGTTGTGTCAACACATGCTCCTCTCTCTACTCCCTGACCCTCTGGTGATACTAATAGAGATGGCCGATGTTCCCTGCATACTGTCTCTTGGTCTGGGCCCTGGCCCTCTCTCACAAAGACCATGGGTGTCCAATATCTTGCATCACTTTGCGATGCTACTTTTCTTTCAAATATTGGGTACAGTTTTGCGCTTGCAGTATCCTCCATTTTTGTTAATTCCTCTCCTACAAAGGGGGGGGGCTCCCCACAACTCCTTTGTACGAGCATCAGATGAAACGTTTTTTGCCTTTTCTTTAACCGTTTTTTCTCTCGCTTGGTCTGTGAATTATTGTCCTTGATTGTGCTATTATTATTATTATTATAGTTAATGATGTTGTTTCCAGCTAAGCTCATGCCTATTGGTTGATTGACGTTGCTGCTATTATTATCTACTGAAAACGTGCCTGTTGCCTGATTGGAATTAGTGTTGTTAGGGCTGTTGGAGCTGTTGGATATATTAGACGGAGATGACTGCTCATTGCCGATGTCTGTCGCAGAAGGGTTGAGTGTTGGAGTCATAAACTTAGCCATGGATCTCCCATGCTCAGTGTCCCTGTTGGGGACTCCGGCCCCTTGCTAATTGTATACGTTGCTTCTATATCCGTGTTTGTTTTGGGGCCACTGATCGGCTTTAGGTTTCTCAGATTTCTAATCATTGCTGCAAGCACTTCTGGTAATATTGATAATTTCCCCACTATACTTTTGCAGTGGCATTAATTTGTAATAGCTCTTTTTTCTATCTCTTCTAGCTTGGCCACCATGTTTGCTTTGGCGAGTGCTAGAGTTTGCATGCTGTCCATTTGAACCGCCAGCTTGTATGACTGCATTTGCAGCTGCTGGGAGAGTTTTTTAGTTCTATGGGGGTCTAAGTTGGTCTCTGGGTTGCGCTCCTGACCAAATTCCGTCTAGGATGTACATTACCTCTATCATGCTGATTAAGCTTATACCCTGCTGATGTTCCTTGGGCCACATCACCCGTCCACTCTTGTTCAGCCCTTCAGGGATCCTTGGTACCAGTAGACTCATTGAAACATTATTGGGTTGCTCCCCCACTGTGTCCTTAGTATATAGTTTTGCCACAATCACATCCAACCATGGCTGTTGAGCGTCCCTATATCCCGGTGTCTTTGGCAGCGTCTCTGTGCTTTCTGTACCCTCTAGACAGGGCATTACAAGTGAGGCTGAGGTGAACTCTATCACACTGGGTAAAGTTTTATTTTCCAGGTACCCTGATTGAAAGTTGAGGGTATGCACACTTTTTTGCTGCCATTTCGGCCACTACTTTATCACCCATGTCTGAGTTTAACTTTGCTTGAGAGGTTAGTAACGGATTCCCTCCAATGTTGGGAGTTCGTTCCCCTGCTGTACCTTCTGGTCCACTCCTGAAGTACTCAATCAGGGTCTTCATCACTTTTGCTGCATACTGGGCCCTCTCAAGCCACTGGGCCTTACTTGCTGCTCCCTGCTTCCCCCTTTTGCCATGATTGCTGCCCTACTTTGTAAGAAGACCCTATGGGTGACTTTCTAACTTGCTGCAATCACATGGGTCACACTGTAGATTTATAACCCCACCTCCTCATGGCTGGCCACCATTTATCCCTGGATTCCCCTTTGCACGCCTGTGCTTTCTAGGCTCACTTCTAAGCACTCTTCTGGGTGACTCATTAGTCTGCACTATACCTCAGAGGCTTCAATATACCTCAGAGGTGCTGAGGAGTAACATTTAAGCGCAAAACAAAGCGACTCTGGGGTAATTGTAATAAAGATTCTAGTTGCCCCCGATGCTTGATGGATAATGGAGATGACTTACTTATGTTTGTGACTTGAATTAGTCTGAGGGAGCATTGAGTTGGCATTACATCGAAAGTATCTGTGGTACTCAATATAGATATTTTACTGACCCCACTTTTTATCTTGATTGAGTCATATGATGATTCATTACCACCGTATTTACTTGATTTAAGTTTCATAGCAACAACAGTTGCTTTATTTGCTTTACTTATGCACACTGGTGGCAGATGGTGTGTTTTATATTTGAGCCCGAGTTAGCATTTGTAGGAAAGTGCCCTTTTTTGTAATGTTTTTTGACTGATGCGCACTGGGTCCCTGCTAACCATGCCCAGCGCCAGTGCTCTTTCCCTAAAACATGTTAAAATGGTCTAATTATTTTATAATTGGTTCACACATTAGCGCCCCTGTAAGTCCCTAGTAAATTGTACCACTGGTACCTAGGTCATGAATACTAAAGGGAGTACCTAAGGGCTGCAGCATGTATTATGCCACCCAACAGGGCCCCCATACAAATTGCATGCAGGCTGCCATTGCAGGCTGAGTGACATGGTGAAAACCATGTATGAAAACACAACATGGCACACTCACTCTATGCCGTGCCAAAGTCACTGCATACAATATATGTAAGTCACCACTACAGCAGGCCTTATGGCCCTAAAGCAGGGTGCATTATATTACGTGTGAGGACTAAGGGTGGGTGGAGTTGGCGGAGTGGCTGTATGCGGAATACCACGGAGTTGCTTAAAAACTCAGAGGAATTCCGCTCCACTCCGCCATAACTTGTATGCACGAAGCAGACTTGGAGGGTTCCTGAGCCCCAGACTGCCACCTGCTTTACGGCTTACCTTAGTCAGCTGTGGCGGTGATCGGAGGTGTTCTCCACTGCAGTCCTTGAAGTACTGGGAATTTTAAGCCCAGTGGTGCGGGGGAACACACCCTATGACTTCGGGTTCTTCCTGTTTTCAGACCTACAGAAACACAGAGTCTTCTGGGTGAAGTCAAAGATCAGTTTATTGGCTGCAGACCAATCACAGGTATCCTAGAAGTACAACAGCGTGTATGTTCTCAGGAGACTGCTAAAAATCACAGAAACGGGCTTCTCCTTAAATACAAAATATCATGCTTCAGGCACACATTCCTCGGTTTACGATATGGACATATACATGTATACATTTCAAACGAAAAGGCACAGTCATGATGACCATCCCACATTCCAGTTAAGCCAGCCCGTAATTATTTACCCAGCAAGGCTCAGATCCCACATCAGATATCGATAGGCCCCAATAAACATGAGCATCTCCTGTTTGGAAAACAAGCGATAAAGCAGGAACAGTCAGGTGTGAAAGAGATTAGCTGGAGGCTCGTGTAGGATGAAAAGGCTTTATGGTGTGTCAAGCCCTGATGCAATCACAGGTGGCCAGAGGATGGGGGGCTCGTGAGACCGGACTGACCTGGGGCAGCGGAGCCAAGCTGCCCAGGTCACAGAGAAGTCAAAGGAAGGCACATGTGCTCTAAAAGGCCCGTATTTGCTTCATGATATGTAGCCTATGTGAGGGCAACCATAAGATGGCCACCGCTCTAAGATGGAACCCACATAGTGATGTATAATAACGTATACACAGTGCATTCATAGCTAAAATGTTATACAAAGCACTTGTACATACCGCATTGACCATTCTCGGTTCGCTAATACCGGGATGGACAGGGGTAGGGCCCTGCCTCCTACGCGGTCCCAAATTCTAAAGTACGACAGACCCTCCTTTTGCCCTTACATAGGCAACAACTATACTCATTTCAATCCGAGTCTAGGTCAATATTCACGAAGTCATGGAGATGTTGCTGTAGCATCATCCTATTACTTAGCTCGTCCCTCGATACATGTTTCCTTACACATAATGTAGCACAGAGGCCACATATCGCAGGAGCACACTGTATGCACAGACAGAACAGGAAAAGGATGGCTAAGATCATTCCAATGACCATCAGAACTTTCCAACCCCAGGCAGATATCAGTTCCCAGAACCACCCCACCAGTGACCAATCTCCCTTATCCACGTGTATGGATTCAGATATTTTATGCAGTTTGGAGATGGCTTGATAAACTGTTGGAGCGTTGTCTGGTATGAAAATGCAACAACTAGATTGGATAACCTTACATACCCCACCGCGGTCTGCAAGTATAACGTCTAGAACCATGCGGTTCTGCAAAGCCATGAGGCGATCCGCTTGGAGCTCAGCTGTCAAATTACCAAGGGCACCAGACGTAACATTAACGGTGGATTCAACCACACGAGTCAGTTGTCTCAGGTTCCTACTATTGACCATAGGTCCCCAAAATGGCAGGAAACCCAAAAAGAAGTCTCCCGCTTCCTGACCGGCAGTATCCTCTTTACTAATCACGCCTCTCACAACTCTGGTCTTGTGATAGTCAGAGGCGGCAGTAAATGTTGGCGGTAGCAGATTTGCAATATAACATGTGCCCGAGAAGTCAGGGGGCAACCATGTATATGCTCGGTCATTGCAGATAAAATATGTACCCTTGGCAGCCAAAAACGCAGGGGAAAACTGTGACGGAAAAGTGTATGTTTCAGTACAGTCACTTCTCCCCAGTTGAGCTCTTGGATTCTGACCATTACCTTGTAAACAGAACCGACCTATGTGGGGTACGACCCAGATTGGGGATGAGATTTTTCGCTGTCTTTCACCCAGACTAATACTATACCCCGTCGTGTTCCACCCTACATAAGCTCTCAACTCTTCTATGGGAATAGATGAGTATGCATCGATATCTCTGCTCATATCGGCAACTCCTTTCATTAAAGCTTTGTTATTGGTGCTAGGTCTGATGGAACGCGGTTGTCGCGGGGAGTACGCATCTAGTGCAAAGAGAAACATGGTCTGGAATGCCCATGACGATCCATTGTAACTAAACGGCAGCACTAGATAAGGAATACCCTTATTAATGGTATGTGGCATTAAACCACACACCCAACAATTGGTTGTATTCATGAGTAGTTGGTGCTGGTGCAGGAGCTGAATAAACGAGTTGTTTAAAAATTCAGACCGTCTAGCTTGTTCATGTTCAGGCAGAGGGTGAAAAGAGTGTGAGGAGACAGTAGGAGGAGGTATAGGCTGTACAGTGGGTGCAATGGGCTCTTGAGAGGAGAAGAATACAAATCCTACAGTAAACACTACCATACTACATAATACAAACAGGCATAAAAATACAAAACGTTTGCTCTTCATTATTTTACACATTCTTGCTTGAAAGTTCATTTCCTCAGCGAGTCTCTCCATCTTAAAAAACTCCGTCCTCTAATCGTGCCGCTCGCGGCGGTTGAGTATCTTCTGCTAAGGGGTACGCCTGTCAGTCCAGGGAACGCCCTAGACCAACCAGAACCGTTGACCTAACGTCTTCGGCTTGTACCCCAAAGTCTTGGCACCGCGACCCTGCAGCTGAACCCGGATGGTGGTTCGAAAAACAAAAATCAAGAAAGTCTTTCAGATGGGAGAGCTATGGTCATCAAAAAATAAAAAGGTAAAAGAGAAAGAATATTTATTTGTCCATAGGCCTTGGTCTTAGATTATAATGAAAATGGCCAGGTACTGTCTGATCTTGAAACAAGAGTTCAGGCTCTGTGGTGTCCAATCGAATTGACGGTGGCACAGCTTCTTGCAAAATATCGTCACTCTGTTGTGCTGAAGTTGTGCCTATTATGCGTGCATCACTGAACGGCACAAAACGAGGTACAGTGTCTGTGTCAGAGTCTGCGATACCCTCCTGGACCCACTGGTCATACGGCAGAGGCAAAGGGATTCTTTTCACATGGGCGCCGTGGATCCAGTTCTTCTTCCCCTGTACTCGAACAGCTGATCTTGTAGACAGAAGTACGAGATGAGGGCCGATCCAACGAGGCTCATCGTTGCTTTTGCGCTGAAATTTTTTTACCAAAACCCACGTGCCAGGGTCGATAGGGTGTCCTGGAGCCTCAGAGGCCTGGGGAAGAGTATCGTGCACCTGTTGGTGTAAAACACGTAATTTAGCCGTCAATTCATACAAGTAATCAAGCAGTACTGTATGTTCGACTTCACTGAACTTTGTTGGTCTTGGCACACCCCATACATTGGCCGGGCGGCCAAAAATAATCTCATATGGGCTAAGTCCCACTCGTGAGTGTACGGTCATTCTGGTGGACAGGAGTGCTAGAAGCAGAGCGTCAGGCCATTTAAGACCTGAGCTCGCCTGGATTTTGGCCAGTTTGAGTTTTAGAGCGCCATTGTAGCGCTCTACTAATCCAGCTGATTGGGGGTGATTTGCAGCGTGGAATTTCTGCTTAACCCCTAATCCCTCACACACATTCTTCATCACTTGACCCACAAACTCACTCCCATTATCACTCCACACCATTCTTGGCATTCCAAACCTAGGGAGAAATTCCTTCACAAGGGCTTTGGCTGTGGATAGAGCAGTGTTATCTTTTAGGGGATAGGCCTCTATCCATTTTGAAAAAGCGCAGACAACCACCAATACATATTTCAGGTTGTTGCACCTTTCCATGTGGATAAAATCTAGCTGCAAAACTTCAAATGGATATGATGGAGGCGCAAAATGACCAGCTGGAGTTGGGGTTCCCCTACCAGGGTTGTACTTCAAGCATACCATACAATTATTGACCACATTCTCTGCACACTTAGGAATTCCAGCATTCTGCCATACTGGAGCCAACAACTTACAGATTCCTTTCGTACTGATATGTGCCATTCCATGTGCCATAGTAACCACTGGAAGCACATATGCATCAGGTAACAACCATCGCCTATGTTCTGACAAATCAATCCAACAACCATTCTCATCCAACTTACCCATACTTTCTCTCCACTTGCTCAACTCTTTCTCTGTGGCTTCATCTTGAAGGGACTTTACACTCTCTATTGTGTTTTCACACATTCCAACATCACCAACCCATCTGGCAGGGCCTGCAACATACATTCGAGTTTTCACATCTTTTGCTGTTTCTTTCGCGACTTCATCAGCAAACGCGTTACCACGACCAACATAATCAGTGATTTTCTTGTGCGCACTGCATTTCATAATCGCAACTTGCAACGGTAGGGTCAGCGACTCAAGGAGATCATTCACCAACTTGCTATTCTGAATCTTAGCTCCATGCGAAGTCAGGAACCCACGTTCCTTCCACAATCGCCCAAAACTATGAGCCACGCCAAAGGCATACTGGCTATCCGTATATATGTTCACTTTCATTCCTTCAGACAACACGCATGCTCTCGTAAGGGCAATCAATTCTGCTGCTTGAGCCGAATTTTGTGGCACACGCGCAGTTTCCACAATCGTGTGCAAAGTCGTGATAGCATATGCAGCAGTCGTATCACCATTTGGAAGCTTGAAACACGAACCATCCACCCATAAAGTACCAGCACACTCAGTCAGGGGAGTATCTTTAAGATCTACTCTCCCTTTCGTCTCTTCTTCTGTTCTGAACAGACAATCATGTTGCTCAATCTCATCTAGGTCTGCTGGGATTGGTAATAGTGTAGCTGGATTCAACGTGTTGCATCTCTTTATGTGTATATGGTTTGCTAACAGTGTCAGCTCATAACCAGATAATCACGCACTAGTTAAGTGCTGTGTCTTGGTCCTGTTTAACAATGTGTCCACAGCATGTGGAACCATAACAATCAATGTATTATCCATTACTAGGCCAGCAGACTGTCGAATAGACATAGCTGCGGCGGCAGTGGCTCTCAGACAACTTGGCAATGCCCTCGCTACCGGGTCCAAGGTTGATGAAAAATATGCGCATGGACGCGGTCTGTCGCCAAAAGGCTGTGTTAACACTGATAATGCACAGCCATCTTTCTCATGAACATACAATGTAAAAGGCTTGCTGTAGTCAGGGGTACCCAACACAGGAGCTGAACATAATGCATTACGCAATTCCACAAAACTTTTCTGACACTCTTCAGACCATGGGATAGGATTCGGTGTGTCTTTGCATGTTAATGCTAACAAAGGTTTTGCCAACAAGGAAAAATTAGGAATCCAATGCCTACAGTATGAAGTAATGCCCAAGAAAGCACGCACTTCTCTCTGTGTTCTTTGCACACTCAACTGTGTAATGGCTTGAATTCTTTCTGGGGTCAGTTTCCTTCCCTCCTTCAATAAGAGATGACCTAAGTAGGTCACTTCTTGTCGACAATATTGCAGCTTTGAGAGAGACACTTTGTGATGGAAGGCAGACAAATGATGCAACAATGACAAGGTAGCGTTTTTGCAAATCTTTTCAGTATCCGCGGCGATTAGTAAATCGTAAACGTACTGAATGAGGATAGCGCCACTTGGTAAAACAAGTGCGTCAAGCTGCGCTTTTAAAGCCTGACTGTATATTGATGGACTTTCACAGTAGCCCTGGGGAGCGCGTTTAAAGCGGAAGCTTCGGCCTCCTAAACTAAAGCCAAAAATGTCTCTGCTCTCCTCTGCAATTGGGATGCTAAAGAAAGCATTCTTTAAATCGATCACTGAGAGCCATGCAGCGGAGGCTGGAATCATGGTTAACAAGGCAGTTATATCAGGGACAACCGGAAACTGTGGCACAACAATCTTATTAACCTCTCTAAGATCAATCACAAATCTGTAAACAGGTGGCTGTAAAGGGTCCGTTCGTTTTAAGACAGGTAAAACCGGACTATTGCAAACGTTGCCCCTTGTCTCTTCAATTACACCCTTTTTAATCAAATCACTGACAATTGCTAACAATGCTTTCTGACCTTCATTGGAGATCTTGTACTGGGGAATACGTGGCAATCTGACATTGGCTTTTAAAGTGACCACATATGGCGGTATTTCCAGGAGACCCACATCATTGGGACCAGTAGCCCAAAGGACATCCGGAAGGGATGACAATTCAGGTGGCATTGCATTCTTAGACAAATACATCGGGGAAATCACTTTCTTGCCTAATGTAAGTTGTACTCCTGAGGGAGAACAATATAGTGTTGCATGCAATCTTTTTAGCAAATCTAATCCTAGCAGATTTTCACCACATCCTGTCGTTAGAATGAGGGGTGCTTTTAGCTCACAAGGTCCAACAGAAAGTGACATAGGACTAGAAATCGGGTTCCTAACTGGGGCGCCAGAAAAACCTACTGAGACATTCATTTCGCCAGACAAAGGCGCGCCAGGGAGTTTTGAATGCATGATTGAACTCTTTGCAGCACCAGTATCCAGCAGAAAGGGCTCCGTTACATTTGCTGTAGTTACTTTAACATAGGGTCCGCTCTGATCCACTGGCACTGAAACAACTCCCTCTCTCTGTCTACGGCTGTCCTAGTAATCATTATCTTCTACATTGTCATCTTCTGCATAATAATCATTATTGTAGTACTGAGCTGTCGCGTTGGCTTGCTGATCAAAGCTATTTATGGTACTTTGAGGCGGAAGAGGACGCGCGTTCTGGGGAACATTTCCACGCCCTCTGCCTCTAAGAGCTTGCTGACCACCTCTACCTCTTGCGCCATACGCATTACTGTTATGCTGCATTAATTTAGGGCAACTATGTTTAAAATGACCTTCCTCTTTGCAATATGAACATTGGTTGGGACCTACAGGGATTCGTGGTTGATAATACCCATTCATTTGCTGATTATTCTGAAATTGTTGGGGCTGCTGATAGATACCTTGTGTTTGCCTATAATTATTCTGTCCTCCACGTGGTGGATAGGCCTGCTGCAAGAGGACCTTTGTTTTCAGTTCTCTCATTTTCTTATCTGTTCTATCCTTCTCATCTTTGTCTCTATTCTCATAATACTGTGCAGTAGCCAGTATTTGTGCTGAAGAGGAAACAGCCCAAGAACTTTCAGAGTCTTTTAATTTCTTACACAACTCGGAAAGTAGATTCTGCACAAATTTATCAACAAATAACCGTTGGCCACCTTCAGTGCTCATGTCTTGACCACTGTGGTCGATAAACGTTTCTTCAAACCTGGTAAAGAAATCGGACACTGTCTCATCTTTCTTCTGCGTACATGCGGATAGTTTATCCCAATTTACGCGCATCGCAGGCATTACAGTTTTCATGTAGGTAATAATTCGACCAGGGAGTTCTGCTACCAAAGGATCAGGCTTCGCGCCACCAACCTGTCTAGCGTCTGCAGCAACGATATTAGCCCATGTACCCCCTAGCTCTGCAGCATGATCCGTATTACGGATGGATCCCCATAAAGGCTGTGGAACAACATTCCCGAATAACATATCTATGTCAGACAAATTCATGACACACGATTCTGCAGTTTGGGATAACTCCTTATAATATCCTGTAGGGTTCTTACGGGGGTCAGGCAATGTCTGCTTGAGCGCTAACACCTCAGATCGCTTCCATGGGACATGCACCCAAACACGTTGAAAATGTGCTAAGACAGGTGGATTAGCATTTGGATCAGCAGGTCTCCAAACTGGGGGAACCTCACGCATCGGATATTGGCGCGCTTTTACCTTTTTCCCCACATTGAGTTCCTGTTCGAACAATGATTGCTGATAATCGCCATTTCTGAAGGACAGTAAAGTCGCAACTGCTTTATCTACATTGGGGCCCACAATTATACCTGTTTCAAAATCAAATCGCACTCGACACAATTCCTGTGGGTTTGGGTTTGCACCATTATCCTCCAATTCCTCACAGAGGAATTCACACATTTTATCAAAGACATACCTCTGTTTTGGGGCATCCCATTGGTGGAAAACGGTAACAACTGATTCCACATCATAGAGTGAAGGGAAACCAATCCACCTACGCGCCAGATGATCTAACACCTCTTTCTCGTCGGGACCAGGCAGCTGACTGCGCAATTGCTTACGCTGTAAGCCAGGAGTCGCACTGGATGACCCAAAGAGAGGCGACATTAAACTAGTAACTACATTAGCTAGTCATTGTCATGCTGAAGGAGAAGTTGAGGCGAAAACAGGGGAATAGACAGAGGGAAGAAAAACGGATTCAGATACAGGTACCTGGGTAGTGTAAGAAGGAGCGCCAGGGGAAGCCGCTGGCGTGCTAGGCAAAGTCGCAGGAAGCGCGGGGGTAACAGGTAACAAAACTGGCGACCCTTGAGAGGGCTGCACTGCAGGGATAGGAGCCAGCTGAGGAGGAGCTGGCAGCTGCGGGAAGGCTTGCGGCATATTTACTGGAGGCTGCACATTTACAAGCTGTGGAGGTGCGGTGGCATTTTGCGCATACGGGGGTGGCGAACTTAACAAATGGGACATTAGGGAATCTTTTTCTTTCTCTTTTGTCTCATCTTGCACAAGGGGTGACAAAACAGGATAACATTTATCAATCCCTAGCTTGCGCTGTCTGTGCAATTGCTCATTCATTTGTTTCTCCTCATTATCTTTAAATTGCACAGCTGCTTGCATAACTGACATACCTCTTTCTCTCTTATTTCTTTTCGCTAGCTTAATTTCCTTCTGTTTGGCTTCCTTTCGCCATAGGTGGAAAGAATCAAACATCGCCGGCCGGGCTTTCTTTTTAAACAATTTTACTTCCAAATTATCTAAGATATCTGTATCGAAACTACCATTTTGGGGCCATTTTAAAACACCGTCCTTTCTAGTATATCGGATCCATATTTCATTATATGCAATGGGGCCCACGCCATGTTTTACATAAAGCTCATAAGTTGGAGTTCCAATTGGAGGAACCGGACATGAATCCTCTAACTGGAAATCCCTTCCACAACTCAAACAAAACAATCTTCCAAATACACTAGCACCAGGCATCTTTGCTCACTAGTCTAGTTCCAAACTTCAAAGGATTATCGATTACGATAGTCTCGTGAATACACGTATCCTCTGGCTTTGGGGTTTGCAAACTCCAAATCAAATTGATCCCGAAGGATACCAAATTCAAACTGGGAGACGCTCCACTTATACTTAACTGAATATCGATGATCAATGGCGTCACCAGAAGACTCTCTCGATTGTTTCGCTCTACCAAAATCGTCAAGGGTCCAAAACAGGGCGATTAATCAGGGCAGCAGTCCTTCGTAGCCGTCGGGACGTGGAGAACCTCGCAGAAAAGACTTTCGGACCACGTCGACATGCAGGGGTCGATGAAGTGGCGGCCTTCCTCCAGAATTTCCACATGAAGCTCCTCACGAACCTCTGGCTTGGACCGGTACCGCTGAAATCGCGCCGAGTTCGGCGCCAACTGAAGTACTGGGAATTTTAAGCCCAGCGGTGCAGGGGAACACACCCTATGACTTCGGGTTCTTCCTGTTTCAGACCTACAGAAACACAGAGTCTTCTGGGTGAAGTCAAAGATCAGTTTATTGGCTGCAGACCAATCACAGGTATCCTAGAAGTACAACAGCGTGTATGTTCTCAGGAGACTGCTAAAAATCACAGAAACGGGCTTCTCCTTAAATACAAAATATCATGCTTCAGGCACACATTCCTTGGTTTACGATATGGCCATATACATGTATACATTTCAAACGAAAAGGCAGAGTCATGATGACCATCCCACATTCCAGTTAAGCCAGCCCGTAATTATTTACCCAGCAAGGCTCAGATCCCACATCAGATATCGATAGGCCCCAATAAACATGAGCATCTCCTGTTTGGAAAACAAGCCATAAAGCAGGAACAGTCAGGTGTGAAAGAGATTAGCTGGAGGCTCGTGTAGGATGAAAAGGCTTTATGGTGTGTCAAGCCCTGATGCTAATCACAGGTGGCCAGAGGACGGGGAGCTCGTGAGACCGGACTGACCTGGGGCAGCGGAGCCAAGCTGCCCAGGTCACAGAGAAGTCAAAGGAAGGCATATGTGCTCTAAAAGGCCCGTATTTGCTTCATGATATGTAGCCTATGTGAGGGCAACCATAAGATGGCCACCGCTCTAAGATGGAACCCACATAGTGATGTATAATAACGAATACACAGTGCATTCATAGCTAAAACGTTATACAAAGCACTTGTACATACCGCATTGACCATTCGCGGTTCGCTAATACCGGGATGGACAGGGGTAGGGCCCTGCCTCCTACGCGGTCCCAAATTCTAAAGTACGACATCCTTCCTGGGCAGTAATGGAAGTGAAACTGCTTCGCTGCAGGACTTGGGAAGACTGTACATGCATGAATTGCTGCGCTTGAGCAGTCCTAATGAGTCCCGCAGTGTAGGGGTTTTGCACCGACGAGGAGACGGGAGGAGGACAGCCTGGACACGGAGAATGCCAGATCCAGGTAAGACTGTAAATACTTGTTACTCTTTCCCATAACCTCCCACTATCTGCTTCTCCATATCCAACTGTAGTTCAACTTCCTGTCACCCAGCCTGCAGCTGGATGAGATGAGGGTCTCTGTCCTCTGATTAGTGCTCTGCAACCCCCAGTGGTGTGATGTCATATGTGCATAAGCTGGGGTCCTGATAATGTGCAGTTGATGTCACTTCGTCAAAACACGCAGGCCTTGCACTAGATGCTGTCCCTTTGAGCGGGTGCCCTAAAATTCACGGTGAAGGACTGTGACACCCACTATGCCTTGGACTTTGCTTTGCTTTGAAGTGCACATATGTTGTCGTCAGGGAAGATGTGCTGTGCTTCTGTGGGGCATACGTGTGTCATGCTAAACCTTGGCCAGTGACTAGGTTTAGTCAATTAAAATCAGATTTGAAATCACTTTTGTTATGGTGTGTCTTGTAAAATGAAACAGCAAGTGTTATTCTCAAGGGCAGTGTTTGTTTAAGAACAGTTCTGTAGATCTCTTTTCTAATGCAAAGAGTGTATTTTAAGAGGGTGGCTTGAGTTTTTGACACAGGTAAGAGCGCCACGTTCAGCGATGTGCCACTAGGTAGGACTGGGTTACTGTAGGGTGAGAATGCACTGTAATGCAAAATAGGGCCTGGGTATAGTAGAGGTGCCTGGTACGGAGCCCGGTATTTTTCCTTTGCACATGGGTGCATTTCTAACAGGCATCATACTGTCCTTTTTGTGTGTGCACAAGGAATTAGAAGATGTTTACACACTTGTCTGCATAGCCCAAGAGCAGCCTTTCCCTGCACCTTTCACCTGTGGTTCAAGGGTGTAATCAGGGCTAAGTATAAATTAAGGGAGTGAGCGGCAGGGGCAAACTCCTTTCATCACGGAATCTGAGTTTTTGCCAAAACTCTGCATTCCCAGTGGAGCGTGGAGTTGGCAAAACTCTGCAAACTCCGCTGGCGGAGTGGAGTTTGCCACCCACCCCTGGTGAGGACATATCTGCATGAACAGCTATGCCCCTGTGCTGTCTAGTTCAATTACTAGATGTCAAGTACCTTGGCCTGAACTTGGATGTTCCACAGGAGCAGACGACAGTTCCTCAATCCCCTACCCCACTACCATGAATATGATATTCACGAGAAGTAGAGAGGGGGAAAGGGGAGTTGGAAGAGAAAAGAGAGACTGCACTGCTTCACTTCTCGTGTACTGGTCTTGTGCTGTATCTTCTGGAAGACCTAAAACCAAAGGCAGAATATAACATCCACTTCTTACTCAACTTAACTATCCTTACAGTACCTTCCGTAAATACCTGCATATCCGCAGCGCCTTGCTGCTCTCTTATGTGTCTTTTAAGGAGATATGTTGTGTGCAATTCAGTAATCTCCTGCAACATAAAATACTGGTGAGAAATTAAATTTTACAGTAGAGTATTATCATATGTATCTTTCTTCTACCTGAATTCTCCGTTACCTGTATTACCAGTTTGCGAAGCCCTTTCTTTCTCTTTCTTTATTAAAGATTATAATAAGTATTAATGAACTGAATTAAACACTCTCCTCATATGAGTTAGTCTTTCTTATCGTCTTTTCCTTCTTTAGTGGTACTTTTCTTCAATTCAGTTGGTAAGTACTATTATATCTATATATATATATATATATATATATATATATATATATATATATATAAAACCATACCTACATGAAGATAGTAATGATGCTTGTTTTTCAGATTTAATTTAGAAGTACTGTTGCTACTTGTTCTCACTATTCCGTAATTGGTATTTGTAGCTGTGACTAGTGGTCCACCTTGAAACTTCAAGAAAACCCAAGGACTTGGACTCCCTGGGAATATGCTCTTGTAGTTATTTGAAGATACTTGTTACCAAACTAAATGCCCCAATAATATTTTAAGTTCCTTCAATTGGGGCGTTCTCAAAGTCAAAATTCTCGAATAAACTCTAAACTTACTTGGTGTTCAGGAACCCTCCTTATACCTCTCACCAAGTTACATGGACGACTTCTGAAGCTGGACTTGACTGGCGCACCTGAGAATTCTTCTCTGACTTCACTCGAAAACTGCTCTGGTATTCCTTCTCTATTCTATGTTAGTTGCGATAGATAAAAGAATGTCTGAAAATTGCCCAAACTACTCAAAGCTCAGGAAAATTGGCAGCGGGAACTAAGCTGCCTGTTCTCCTCAGAAAAACAATTGAAGTGCGCCGCGCTACTGTGGAGCGCGAGCTAGACATTTGCAGAAAGTAAAGCTGCTAAAAAACTAGACCGCCAACCTCTACTCCTTAGCGGCGGCCATCTTGAAATTCCGCGATTTGAGCGCGGTATACAATCGAAGCCACAATGCCACTTGCTTGACTTGAATGGATCTACGCATCCTGGCACACAGGTAACGAAGACTTCTACTCCCTACAGAACGGGCTCTAGCACTTAACTGACCCATCCTGACACTAGATAGCCCATTGTCATTACGAGGTCCCCAGCTACATGATGGCTTTGGTACCAAGCATCTTGTTTTGATAAATCTGTACTGTTGCCAGTACTAGATTTATTTATGGCATGCACCCAGAGGGCACCTTAGAGGTGCCCCCTGAAAAACCTGCTAGCATCAAGTGTGCAAATTGGTACGAAAAACAATGGTCCTAAACCTCACTTAGAACGATATAAATCAAAACATACAATCATCTTTTAAGCAATTTTGAGCATGCACAATGTCAGTTCACAGTAATCAAAACAATCAATAAAATGATGTGCAACAACCGAAATATTTCAAAATAAACAAAAGTTTTATTCAATCATAATTAAACCGAAAGTAGATATCTTACTGCAATGGAGAAAGGATACAGGAAAGGGGTTGCTCCAGGAGAACGTGCAAAGGGAGAGAGTGCTCTAGTGAAAAAGGGGGTGGAAAGGAATTCCAGAAGGTGTTTGAAGAAGGAAAAATAATTCATAGGTTGGACTGATAATCAATTATCAATCTCACCGCGACGGGTACCGACGGAGAGCTAAGTGGCATGCAGTGTGCGTTTCTATTTGAAGTCATTCTCACTCAGTTTGTTTTAAAGAATAGAACGAGATGCAAAAATTCCTTCCTCCAAAACTCTAACCGGCTTCTAACCTGATAGTTCTGACATTAGCCTCTAGACACGTTAGCACTGAGTTTTCCTGTTAACTCTAGTATACCTCCTGTTAAACATGTCATTTGACAGCACTTCATATCTGAACAACTTCCAGTGAGGCTTACTGCTAGTTCTGACATGAACTTCTTGACTCATGTTAGCGGTGAGTTTTCCTGTAAACTCTAGTGCACCTTCCTTTAACTATGTCACTTTTCAACAACTTCAAATGAGGCGAGGTGCTAATTCTGACATTAGGTCCTAAACACATCTTAGCGGTACATTTTTCCTGTTTACTCTAGTGTACCCTCCTTTAACTAAGGCACTTGATAGCGCTTGATATTCCACCAACTGCTGGTGAGACTATCTGCTATTTTTTGATACGAGATACATTCAACTAAATAATGTGATCTATCACCATCTTCACACATACAAAGCAACCAAGGTCATCATAGTTGTTGAGCTCACTTGCTGCCTAATGGATAAAAACAATGAGGTCCACTCCGGTGTAGTACTGACTCATGACTTTTTTAAGGTTCCCATGCACTTTATTAGTACGAATTGTGTTGGCCTCACCAATACATTAATCTATAGATTAGTGTCTACATTTAGTTTCCAAAATGTGTGAAACATTGGCCTTATTTTTTACAGAGTGGGCCCCCTTTCCTGAGCTGTTACCAGGTTGAGGTGTGGCTACTTATCCAATACCTTTGGGTAAGTCATCTATATAAAATAAGAACATTTTCTTAAATATAATTATGTGTGAGTACCCATATGGTTTTGTAAGGATATATTCTTAATCCTTATAAATGAGCACGTATCGGCATTGATGCATGTTTGACTTGTCGTTCCTCCCCCCTTTTTTCTCTCACATTTACAGATAGTTCCAGTGATACTCAAACAAACAAAACATAGGATTACTGGTTTTGTACACTCTTTTCTTTCACTCTATATTAGCAGCAGCTTTATTTTCCTTCTGGTCCTGAAGAAAGCCTGGATACTCATACAGATCACCTATGCTGAAACATGTCGACTGCTTTTTGAAACTTAATAGTTTATAATTTATACTGCTTATTGCACTGCTTTTTAATCCTACCAGTGTGAGCAAGTAAATAAAAGTTTTGTTTTTGCCCCCACTAGGTAGTTTTAAACTCACTAGTTTTACTCACTTCTTTATTCTGTTGCGCTGCGTCCTCACCTCACAAGACAATTTGCATATGGGATTTTAGCATCCTTAACAGTGTTGCACTATCCCAAAAACATCCCAGAGATCCTGCCTCACATTGAGGGAGTTGTAGCCCTCAGTGGGACTAGGTCATCCCACTGGGGGGAGAAACCCATATGATGAAGCATGCCACCATAGGTGGGTGAGGGTATTCATCCTAAAAGGGATCTCTCCCCTTAGGAGATTTGATGAGACATAAACCTGATAACTCTCAGCTTGTTTTAGTGCGTACATAGACCCAAGGTTTTTGTTATGTTATAATTTTAAAAAATTATGTTTTTCACTGCCAGGACATCTAAAACTCACAAGTACATGTCCTACCTTATAAAAACACTGCATCCTGCCCATGGGGCTACCTACGGCCTACTTTAGGGGTATGTTACAAGTAATAAAAAGGAAGGTTTGGGTCTTGCAAGCAGGTTACCTTGCCAGGTCAAAATGGCAGACTGAGTTTAAAGCACAGAGCATATGCACTTTAGTACTGGTTAGCAGTGGTAAAATGCTCAGAATCTTAAAGACACCAAAAAGGAAGTCAGCAAAACAGGAGGTCAGGAGGAAAAAAGTCAAAGGAAACCACACCAAATTCTAGGTCTAACATGTGTCCCCTCCAGCTGAAGGTGGGAAGAGCTACCCAATCCCTTGGGAGTTCTCTTCACTAAGGCGGAAGAACCGTAAGAGAACCTCAGGGTTGGCATGGTCTGTACTAGGATGGCGTTCCACTGTAAAGTCCATTCCCTGTAGCAAGAGGGACCACCTCAACAGTCTGTGATTCTCACTCCTTATCTGCATTAACCATCTGAGGGGCCTGTAGTCTGTTTGAACCTGTAAGTGTGTACCAAACAGTCATGGCCTCAGCATTTTCAGTGCTCAGACCATAGCAAAAGCTTCCCTTTCAATTGCGATCCACCTCTGCTTCCTGGGAAGTAGACTCCTACTGATGAAGGCTGCAGGCTGTTTTAGGCCCTCTTCATTTAGCTGTGAGAGCACAGCTCCCTATGTCAAGCTCCTGAGGCGTCTGTCTGCACAACAAAGTCTTGTGAGAAATTGAAGGCCTTGAACATGGGTGTTTTGCACATGGCTGCCTTTAAGGTGTCAAAAGCTTTCTGGCACGCCTCTGTCCAGATCACCTGACATGGCTGCTTCCAGGAAGTCAGCTCTGTCAAGAGGGCAACAATGGTGCAACGTCCCTTGATGAATCTCCTGTATTATCCAGTGAGACCTAAGAAGGATTTCGCGCCCGTCTGGGTCTTGGGGGGCTCCCAAGCCAGAATGGGCTACAAGGACTGCACCTTTCCTCCTCCTACTTGGTGTCCCAAGTAGACCACAGAACTCTGCCCTGTCTGGCCCTTACTGTCATTGATAGTCAGGCCTGCACTCTGCAGAGCCTGAAGTACTTCTTGGAGGTAGTTCAAATAGTCCTTCCAACTAGAGCTGAAGACTTCAATGTTGTCTAGGTAGGTGATGCTCACGTTCTCCAACCCAGCCAAGACCTGTTTGACCAGCCTCTGGAAGGTGGCAGGGGCGTTCAACCAACAAGGCATAACCCAGAACTGGAAGTGCCATTCTGATGTTGAGAATGCAGACCTCTCTTTAGCTCCCTTGGTCAGGGCAACTTGCCAGTACCCAGACATTAGGTCAAACGTGCTGAGGAACTTGGGAGCTCCAAGCCAATCAATGAACTCATTAGCTCTGGGTATGGGATGTGAGTCAGTCTGGGTGACTTAATTGAGCACACGTTAGTCCACACAGAACATATGACACCTGGAGGGGTACCCTTGAGAGCCAACACCACTGGACTGGACCATGGGCTGTTTAATGTCTCAATAACCCCTAATGCCAGCATCTCAGAGACCTCCTCCTTGATGCTAGACCTCGCCTTATCAGACAACCTATACATTTTGTACTTTCCTCAGTATCACTATCATCGGTACACCGTGTATTGAGTCCTGGGGTAAGGGAGAATAAATAGTCAAACTTACCCAGCAACTGGTGGCGGTCTCTCTGTTGATCTAGGGCAAGTGCATAAGAGACCCAGCTAGCTCTTTGGAAGATAGGAGGTTAGGGAGAGGTTCCCTCTCCTCTTCCACCCCATCATAAGTTACCAAGAGCATGATAATCTCAGACCTCTCAAAGTGAGTCTTGAGGTGGTTACCTTGCAGAACCTTCAAAAGGTTCATAGGAGTGGGCAAGTCTACCAGGTAGGTGACATTACTCTTGCACTCATTTACCTCATATGGGCCAGACCAGCAGTCCTGGAGTGCATGGGGACCAACTGGGTCCATTACCCACACTTTTTTGACCAGGCCGAAACTCAACCAGAATGGTGCTCTGGTCATACCATTTTTTCATGTCCTCCTGGCTAGCTTCAAGGCTCTCCTGTGCGAGCTTCCTGAGGTGGGGTGTCTGGTTGCAGAACACCAGCATATAGATAACTACATCCTGGGGTGACTTCTTGGGCCGGTCACCCCACGCACCACGCACACTCCCCGTGAGTGAGCCCAGGCTGCCACCGATCCCGCCGAGTGCCGCCGCTGCCCGCAGCTGTGCTCCTGATCCTTGACTGTTGTATTTTGCATTTTCTCCTCTGTAGCGTTTGCATTTTGTATTTTGCCTCTGTTCATCGTGTGTTTTCCCTACTTGTTGTTGTTGTTGTGCCCAGCCCCTGCCGTGTTTCCCGCCCTCTCCCCGCCGCTGCCCCCCTGCGGCCCCGCCCCATTCTCTCTCTGTGTCCCTTCCCATTCGCCGCCCCGCTCCCGCCTCCCAGCTGCTCCTCCCTCCCACTTCGCCATTTATGGCGGAATGCACGCGTACGCGCAGCGTTCACACACAGCGGGTGCACTGACGGTGCGCCGAAGGCACGCCAAAGGCAAGCCCGTCTGTGCCCGTCCGCGCCTGGACCGCGCCCAGCACCAGACCCCCTGACCCCCGCAGATGCCAGCCCACCCGCAGGACCTACGACGCCGCCACCCTCATCGCACTCAACACCGGCCGGATCCCCGGCTGCTACCGAGCCACCCAAAGACGCTCCCACGGACCATTCACCTGCCATTCCTGCAAGTTCTCCTGCATCCGGAGCCGTACCGCACCCGCCAAGCCGAGCACCAGCAGCAACCACCTGAAGTGCATCCTGCTCAACACCCGCTCCGTCCACAGACACGCCGTGGAACTTTGGAACCTGCTCGACACCACATCCCCAGACGTCGCCTTCCTCACGGAAACATGGATGAACGCCTCCTCAGCGCCCGACATCGCCATCCCGGACGGATACAAGATCACCCGGAGGGACGGCGTCAACCAGACCGGAGGAGGCATCGCCATCGTCCACAAGAACACCATCCGCATCACGACCAACTCCAACGACACCCTCACAGCAGCCGAACACCTCCACTTCCAGATACACACCGACCCCAAGACCACACTCAGAGGCACCCTCATCTACAGACCCCCAGGACCTCGCACACAATTCAGCGAAGACATTGCAGACTTCATCAGCCCACACGCCCTCTCCTCCGCTGACTACATCCTCCTAGGGGACCTCAACTTCCACCTGGAGAACAACAATGACAGCAACACCGCCGCCCTACTGGAGAAC
Organism: Triturus cristatus; assembly: GCF_964204655.1. Classification (NCBI taxonomy): domain Eukaryota; kingdom Metazoa; phylum Chordata; class Amphibia; order Caudata; family Salamandridae; genus Triturus; species Triturus cristatus. The sequence goes on along the minus strand of NC_140587.1, from coordinate 795,333,900 downwards.
CTCGCCAACCTCGGACTCAAGCAACTGGTGAACACCCCCACCCACCACGCCGGCCACACGCTCGACCCCATCTTCTCCTCAAGCAAGCACATCTCCTTCAGCCACTCAACCGGACTACACTGGACAGACCACAGCTGCGTCCACTTCAGCTTCAGGAGAACCACGACCCACCACCATCCGCAACAGGTTCCCCGCAGGAGCTGGAACAAGATCACCACCGACCAGCTCACCACATCCCTGAGCCAGAACCCTCCCCCGAACACAACGGACCCCAACCAAGCAGCCAACAATCTCACACAGTAGATCGCCAACTGCGCGGACGACCTCGCACCACTGAAAAACCATCCCAGCAGACCCGGCAGTAAGATAGCCGCTTGGTTCAACGACGATCTCAGGAACTCCAAGAAGAACTGCCGTACCCTCGAGAAAGCCTGGCGCAAAGACCCGACTACAGACAACATGACCGCCCTCAAGCACACCACCCGCAAACACCACCAGCTGATCCACACCACCAAGAAGACAGCATTCAAGGAACGACTAGACACCAACGCCCACAACAGCAAGGAACTCTTCAGCATCGTCAAAGAGCTCTCCAACCCCAGCGCCGGAAACAACGACATCACTCCCTCGCAAGACCTCTGCGACTCACTCGCCTCGTTCTTCCACAGCAAGATCACCGACATACACAACAGCTTCGGCGCACAGACCACGCACTCAACCATCGCACCGATGCCCCCCACTACCAACCTCCGCGCCTGGACCCTGGTCAGCACCGAAGACACCATCCGCAAGATGAACACCATCCACTCCGGATCTCCAACCGACCCATGCCCCCACCACGTCTTCAACAAGGCAGACTCCGTCATCGCACCCCAACTCCGGGACATCATCAACGCCTCCTTCAACACCGCCACCTTTCCGGAGAGCTGGAAGCATGCCGAACTCAGCGCCCTCCTGAAGAAACCATCAGGTGACCCCACCGACCTCAAGAACTACCGCCCCATCTCGCTCCTCCCTTTTCCTGCCAAAGTCATGGAGAAGACCGTCAACAGACAGCTTGCTGCCTTCCTCGGGACAAACGGATCCCTCGACCACTCGCAGTCCGGTTTCCGAGCCAACCGCAGCACCGAGACCGCCCTCATCACAGCCACTGACGACATCCGAGCCCTGCTCGACAACGGGGAAACAGCGGCCCTCATCCTCCTGGACCTCTCCGCAGCGTTCGATACTGTCTGCCACCGCACCCTAGTGCAGCGCCTCAGCAACATCGGAATCCAAGAGAAGGCACTGGAGTGGATCATCTCGTTCCTCGCCGGAAGAACCCAGAGAGTCCGCCTCCCCCCGTTCAGATCATCATCACTCAGCCCCACTCTCTTCAACATCTACATGAGCCCCCTCGCGGCCATCGCACGCCAACACAACCTCAACATCATCTCCTACGCCGACGACACCCAGCTGATCCTCTCCCTCACCAACGACCCCGCCACCGCCAGAACCAACCTACACGAAGGGATGAAAGAAGTAGCCATGTGGATGACGAACAGCCGCCTGAAACTGAATTCAGACAAGACGGAAGTCCTCATCCTTGGACCATCACCCTCTGCCTGGGACGACTCCTGGTGGCCCCCTGCTCTGGGCAGCGCACCCAAACCAACGAACCACACACGCAACCTGGGATTCATCCTGGACTCCTCCCTCTCGATGATCAGACAAGTCAACGCCGTCTCATCGTCATGCTTCAACATCCTACGCATGCTCCGAAAGATCTTCAGATATATTCCCACCGAAACCAGGAAGACGGTCACCCAGGCCCTCGTCACCAGCCGACTGGACTACGGAAACACCCTCTACACCGGAACCACAGCCAAACTTCAGAAAAGGCTCCAACGCATCCAGAACGCCTCCGCACGACTCATCCTGGACATCCCCCGACACAGCCACATCTCCGGACACCTGAGAGACCTACACTGGCTCCCCGTCAGCAAGAGAATCACGTTCGGACTCCTCACCCACGCACACAAGGCCCTCCACGACCTGGGCCCCAGGCCCCTCAACGACCGCCTGACCTTCTACACTCCCACCCGCCAGCTACGTTCGACCAGCCACGCCCTCGCCGCCGTTCCACGCATCCGAAGAGCCACTGCGGGAGGAAGATCCTTCTCCTACCTGGCAGCCAAGACTTGGAACTCCCTCCCCATCCACCTCCGTCTGACCCATGACCACCTCTCCTTCAGGAAGCAACTCAAGACCTGGCTGTTCGAGCAGTAGCGGACCCCCCTCCCCCAAGCGCCTTGAGACCCTCCGGGTGAGTAGCGCGCTATACAAATTTCTTGATTGATTGATTGATTGGGAGATTGTCCCCAGTCTTCCTTAACCAAATTTAGAGGTCCTCTCACAGGGTCGCCATAAAGGTCAATAGGGCTGAAGCCAACCCCCTTCTGTGGAACCTCCCTGTAGGTGAATAGAAGGCATGGCAGGAGGACGTCCCACTTACGCCTCATGTGTTCGGGTAGACCCATAGTCATGCCTTTAAGAGTACAGTTGGCATGGTGCACCAAGACCAGAGGCCCCAAAGTGTCAACCTGTTGAAAAAGGGGTGCTGAGGACAGGGTAAATTAGCAGGGGGGCATTGCACCTCCGCTTGACTTGCCACTCGCCTGGCAGGTAGGACAGGACCTACAGAATGCATATAAGGCTTTCCTCATTTGAGGCCAATAAAAGTGAGTGACAAGCCTGTCAAAAGTCATGTATTGCCCCAAATTACCTGTCAGTGGCATGTCATAAGCCAGTTGCAGTAGGAAGGTCCTACAGCACCAGGGTACCACCAACACATTGTTTGCACCAGGACCAGGAACCTTAGGCTCACTATAAAGGATATCAATCTCCCAGTAGATCACTTTCTGGCCAGAGGTGTCACCAGCTGCCTGGGCCTCAGCCTGATGTCGAAGACCAACAAGAGTAGGGCACTCCTTCGGCTCCTTGCAGAACTCTTTCCTGGAGGGCACACCCACTCAGTCAACCACATCATCTCCAAGTGTGACCTGAGTTTCACCTCCTTACAGAGGGTGTGCTCCAGGTCATTGCCCAGCAGACAATCCACAGGCATTGAAGGACTTAAAGCTACCTCCAGCTGACCAGAGACCCACCTCACTCAAAGCATATACATCTGGTGCCTGAACTGCACAATGTGAAACCAGATAACCTGGGATTAATCCCAGCTTCTCCACTTTTAACCAAATGTTGTGATCCTAGGCAACTGTTTTATTTCACTTTCCCTTGTATTTCTTCATAATCACTTTTAAGAGAGTCTTGACACACATGACTTCCGGATGCATGCTCTACAAAAACTTTCTCCAGTGTTTGGTTTGATTTATTTAACCATGATGTTGTTCATATATAATAGGAACCTAGGCCACCCTGAGAGTGCACATTACAGCTCTTAGTTGACTATTGGCATTGTTGTCAGAGTGGGGGGGGGGAGTGGAAGACTCAATGTTACTAAATTCATGTTTGGAAACTATCCCTTAAAAAATAAAAAAGTACTCTGAAATGCATTGATATAATCAAGTGAACAGCTTGGCATGTTAATGAAATAAACTTTAATAATGTTGATGAGTTTCAAGGGTAAAAGACAGAGATAAGTTGCTACTGAAGTTTGGTCAAAGTTTCACTGACATTTTTATTTTAGATTATTGCATACGGACAACAATTTTAAAGGTTTCAGAATTTACATTGTAAGATAAGAATTTGTGACTGGGGCTGCAGTTGTTATGATGCATTTCTTTGGAACTCGTGGTTATGCATATTTTATTGTATTTGTACATACGCATAGATGTTTGCATAAATCTCCATAAAAAAGAAAGAATCTATTAAACTTGGACCATTATTGTCCTTTAACATCTTATGTGTCACAATATCTATGTTCCAAAGGATACCTCTGAAATAGTCTTAATCCTATATACTAGAACTTTTAGGAGTGACGCCTGTATTTATTAATATAACTATTTCCATTTATCTGCAGCTGTTGCTGTGTTGTATTGTGTCAACTTTAGTTAATAAATACTCAAATTGTGAGAATATTTTCTTTGTTTTGACTCCCAACTCTGTATTCCTTCAGTACGACATGGGTGCCTTTCATGTCATTCGAGGCACATCATCAGCTGGACTCAGAGCTGGCTGAAGAGCTGGTGGCACCCGGTGCAACAATCTTTTTGGTGCACTTCCACTATGACCTCCTTATCCACAAATTCCCTCACTACCACCCGCCAACAGTGCCCATCATCTCGCCATTGCCCTCTCTGACATACATTATTTTTTTATAGTGATACTTATAGTTTACCCACACTTAGTTCTGTGATTTGCATGGTACACGTTTGTTGCAGCAGACACATTAACCCTCTATACTACTTTAGGATTAGTCAAAATTGCCACAAGACAATACTCCAATCTCTCTCCAGCACGAACACCAATCACCAGAGTTATCTTGGCATTTTTATTGCTTCTTGAAAACTGCTAGACACACAATGAACTCTGCAGCATGTACTTTTAATTGCATAAGTTATTTTTAAACACAGAGTCCCCCAGGGAACGGGCCAGGAGTGGGCCACCCGTCGCACCACCCTAAAGCAGGCCCTGGCTTGACTACTGTTTGCCCAAGAGTCTGTCTATTGCATGCACTCAGATGAGGAGTTGAGAGTTATGCACCTCATTCACAATGATTTGGCATAGGGCAGCACTGCAAGTGTTTTTCCTGCACTGCCTATGCCAAATCGAAAGGGCAAGAATGCACCGTATTTACGGGATACAGTGCATTTCTGTTCTTTCAGCAAGTGCACAATGTAGTCCCTATCACCAATACAGAGACTCTTGCATCATGGTGCAAGGGTGCCTGTATTGTTGGCAGGATTGTTTTTGTGCAGGAAGGGACATCTTGTTGCACAAAAACAATCCTTGGAGGATGTTCATCTTTCTATGTGTGCCGCAGAATGCATCACACATTGGAAAAGGAAAAAATGAGGAGAAATAACCATATTCCATCATGTTATGTCTGCCCTGGGGAGGTGTACAGTTTTGATGTATTCCAAGAAAATATGTCAAAACCCATGGGTGTTGCATGGGAACACCCACCGAAACGCTCATTGAACACCTCCCTGATGCAGTGTAAGGCAGCATAGCGACTTGTGCTGCGTTGCCTTACACCACATCTACGGGGCCATGAAAAGCCACTGAAAGTGGCTTTGCTGTGGCCTCATTGACATGGGTCTGCACTCTGTGCAGCCGAAGAGTCATTAACAATGCACCGGTGGCACACGGGGCTTGTAAATAAGCCCCTTAGTGTTCATACTTGCTTCCAAGTTCATTTCTCCTTTTATTGAAAATGAAGAAATTCATGCTGAGTTCACCTTCTGACCATTCCTGAACTGTCAAATTCACGCTGATTTTTCAAAATGGGGAGACCAAGAAATCAATGTAAAATTTGGAACTGCACGTTTTTGCCAGGTTTCTCTAGCACCCAATAAGACACACAGGGCCCAATTCACAAAGGTAAATGTAGACGTTTGGACTAAACTTAGACCAATCTTCTAAGTTTACGACTTTGGGAATTCACAAAGAGCACTTACGAGTACTATCTTTATTTCCGACCTCGGGCCTGATCTCCGCCTCGAGTGCGGGCAGAAAGATAGTGCTTGTAAATGCCCTTTGTGAATTCCCAAAGACTTAAACTTAGAAGTTTGGTCTAAGTTGGGACCAAACGCCAACATTTCCCTTTGTGAATGTATGTATGTGTCTTGTAAAGCGCTCTGCTGCCCTGAGGCATCCTGGCGCTGTAGACCGCTGGGGAACCCGTCCTGGCTATCCCTGTGAGATGGTCCCTCCTGGGTATCTCCAAGGTGAAACCAGGCATCCCCAGCGAATGTGGGGGGCCGTTGTGGAGATGAGGCAAGCTAATGCCCAGAGTTGCCGAGGATGTATGTCGTTACAACGCACACTTTTACAACGCATGCACTTACAACGCATTTTTTACAACGCAACATCCACTACAACGCATACCATTACATAGCATGACACTACAACGCATGTTTAAAAACTACCTTTACAACGCATTCCATTACAACGCATAATATAGGGGTAAAAATTACTATTCTAACTCCAGGGGGTGCAACAGTAGGGTAAGTGTTGGATTGCGTTGTAATGGTATGCGTTGTAAAGGTAGTATGCGATGTAATGGAATGCGTTGTAAAGGTAGTTTTTAAACATGCGTTGTAGTGTCATGCTATGTAATGGAATGCGTTGTAGTGGATGTTGCGTTGTAAAAATTTCGTTGTAAGTGTAGTGCATTGTAACAGTTGCGTTGTAAAGGTTGTTCACCCCCTGCCGCGTTGGGAATTGAACCCTGATCCAAGGCCGTCCTCTGCTTCCAGGTCTGCTGCCTCTAACCAGTGATCCACACCACTCCACAGGCTCAAGGTGGTGTGAATCAAGTGGACAATCTAGTAGTACATGCTAGGAAAATATCCTATTTAGGTAGATAAGCAAAGTTCAGTTTGAAATTAACACATCATCATTATCATCATCACTGTCATTAGATTTATATTGTGCTTTAGGCCAGGGACATCCATGCACTTTATACAAAAGAGAAGGTAGGGAACGCCTACATAAACAAGAGAGGAGCGTGTGCGAAATTCATGTAATTTGCTTTGCGTCATTGTACAACATTTCAGCAAAATTATGTAAAATTATGTCTAATTGAAAAAAAAAAAACTGTTATTTAGCACTATATTTTATCGTGAAATGTGTCATTCCCATAAATTTTTGACGCAAGGACTCATTTAATGCTTAAAAAAATAGTGAAAAAGCAAAAAGCCTCTCGCATTCTGTTGTTTGCGAGCGTTCCTGGTAAATGTTTGCGATGAGAAATTCTCATAACATAATCAAAATTTCGCCCAGGCTCAAAGTGCCTTTCTGTATGCATAGGGTACTCCTTTACTTGTAAGTGACCTGCAAGGTTATTCCCTCGTCCCCATGTCTATTTAGGTAACTAGTGCTCAGGTTCATTGGATGGACCACTTCATCAATGTGTTTTTTTTAACCCCCTGAATCTGCCTACATTTCAGAAAATGAGATGCACTCTCAGGCAGTAGTAATACTATTGTGTACATTGGACATTGACTTGGTTTGTAAAGATTTGATGTTATCTGCAGATTTTGTTTATGATTCAGAGATGAAATAACATGTATGTGAATTCCATACTATTAATGCATGATTACAAAGATTACATCACAGATGCGAAGTTGAAATCCAGTGGATAAAAAGAATGCCAGGAGTGAAATTTCAGCACAAATAAAACAAAAGCCTTCCAAGAGGGCTGAGCTAGAATATGTATTATGGATTAGCCAGATGTTCTCTCCCTGTTGCCATGACTGTTAATATTCATAAACATATGGCTTCGTTTACAAATGCTACTTCCTACTGTTTAAAGAGGCTAGCGCGGTGGAAGAACTCAAGAAGTACAAATTCTTCTAATTATACATGAAGAAGATGTAACTGTGAGGAGGCAAACATGAAGCTGCTACATTATCCAATTAACGAATGTTTATAATGAGAGATGTATCTGAGTTAATGAGCATTCCCTGATATGGACAGCATATGTTGGTATGTAGCAAATGCTCCTATTGCATGCTGCCATTAAAGTGAAAATTCACCTTTCTTTTTCCTTTCTGTTATATTTAAATGGTTTGCAGTAACATTTGATTCCAGTGCTTAATTTGTAAAAGAATAAGTGCCGGGGCTAAAATTTTACCTCAGACGACCTCGGCCAGAGTCTTGAAGCGTTGGGGTGCTAAATGAAAAGAATGCGACTTTTGATTGTACCTCAAGCCTCTTTAATCCACCACCAGACACTCCCTGCCTCTATAGCTCATTTGTGCAGATTACTTTTCTTCCTTACTCTCTCTCTCTCTGTCAGTGTTTTTCCGTTTTTCTCTTCCTCGTTCTTTCCCCCTTTTGTGTTTTTCCTCTCTGAGGCTCTGGTTCAAAGTTTGTTGAGGTAAAATAAATGTTGGTCCCCTAAAATCAGTGCTGGTGGTTGTGGGTTTCACCTAGCGATCCCCACCTCCAAAGAAACACTGGCAACACAGTCTGTTGCCTCTGGGTCATACACCGGGTAGTCACTGTGAGGGAGGCAGCAATGGGATGAGTTCTGGCCTCAGCATCTCCCCTCTGCTCTTTATGGAAGGAGAGCGGTTGGAACATGCCACATTCCAGCCCAGCTGCTGCACATGGTAGAAACAGGGCTTTCCAGGGCTACATATTAAAACAGATCACAGGGCATGCATGCTTTTAAGGTTCCCACTTCAAGCGAATCTACTATGAATGCTTGCAAATAATAGTATTTTCTAGGTTTTCATATGGGTTTTATATCGCATGATAAAATCATATAAGATCATATTTCACCGCACGTTTTATTTTTCCTAAAAAATGTAATTAATATATAGAACCCGCTCTGTCTCCAAAGCTAAAGACAGCCTCCATTGTGCAACTACTTCTTTTAAATAAAAACTGTAATGAATTTTAATGTTGTCATTGTTTTGGGATCGAAATGTAGAAGAAGAGGAACTAAAAGAATCTGATTTAAATACCTTTCCCTCATGGTAAATGGTACAAATGGCTTTTTGTCTGTTGCAATGTTCCCTTCAGGAAACTACACATTACATTGGTTTCCTTTGTTTTCTATTTAAAATTAAGAGATTTATCATTTCAACAGGTGAGTATGTATATACATTTTTATAACATGGATTAGAATTAAACATCCCCCTAAAATGACGTTACTCAGACAAACTGCCAGTGTAAATGGGGAAAAAGTGAATGGTAGTAAAGAGCCCAGGCTCCCTCCTGCACCCGCTCACGATCATTCTGGTTTTTTTAAAATCAGGGAACACACACACACACACCTACCTTTTGCAAATTGTACATAACCATCGTTGTCTCGACTGCCTGATTTACGTGCCTGTGCTTTGCCAAATATGGAAGTCTTCAAGCAAGCAGCAAGGGTCCCATGCCGATTAATCTCTCTATCTCAACCACAACGACGAGGGCAGAATATGGCCAGCCGATTTTATTTCTAGGCAGCGAGGAGTGCGCACTTTTAATTTGCTCTTCATTGTTTTGTGCTGTTGCAGAAAACTTCATCCTGCACCTGCGCAGCTCCAGCTTGCCTCGCCCCAGCTCAGCTACAGGAGCCCGGAGGCAGGCTTCAGACAAAATTATCAAATCTGCGCCAGCAAAATTGACTAAACATGACGGTCTGCGTAACAAGCAGCCATGTGGCATTACTAACGTGAAGAAGATGCAGTATCATCATGCGTGGACCTGGGTGGGCTAGCCTGTGAAGACATACCAGGCTGCCACCCTAAAGGACAGGTACATTTATTTTTAATAATTAGCAGGCCATCCACCCATGGAAGGAAAACTTTATAGCCCCGGTCCTGTGAATTAAAGGCTGAGCACCGGAAAGCTCCGGCCCAAATTAAGCACTGTTTTATTCACACTACTCTATAACAAATGATTTAATTTAATTTAAATGCATAAAATGTGTAAAATCACGTAATGCTCGAACATCAGGCAAAACCTTAGGTGACAAACCATAGGCTATTGAACCTTGATCTTTCTGCAGGGTATTGCCTCTCTGCCTAGGAGCTGGTATGTGATAGAGGTTTAGGGGCATATTACCAAGGACAAGCGATAATTATCGCTAAACACGCTTAGCACGACTTAAATTATCGCCAGCTATCGCTGGATTTCATCGCCGTGTCAGCGGCGTATTAGCAACGCTTAGCTGACAGGTGATGTGAAATCCTGCGGTAGACTGCGATAATGAGCATTAGCTTGTGAAATCCTGTGATAATTTCACAGCGCTAATGCCAAGCTTGGTAATAGGGGAATGTGTACTCAGCCTTCCAATCCACCTCCCATAGGCATAAATGGTAAGTCAGGTTTTTTTCTGGCGTTGGAATCACGCGATAATGGGGCTTAGCTCGCGTTTTGTTATCGCTTCGCAGTCCAGGGGCAGCCTTGTTGAAACAGCGATGTCGGTTTTGCGAGCATTTTACATGTTGACTTAGGAGGGAACGCCTACTTTGCATCTCATTAGCGATATTTATCGCTGTCATGAGATGAGTCATGAAATCGGCTGCTAACATGCGCTGATGCATGTTGGCGCCGCCTTGTCAACAGGGCGATAAGAATATCGCCGCTATAGCGACAAAAAGCGCCGCTAAAGCGATGATAATGCCCTTGATAATATGCCCCGTGCAGTGTTGCAGGTTTTTTTTTGCAGCTTCCTTTAAGTTTCATAGCTTTATACCTTGGTATATCCTGTAAAAATATTAGATGTCACGGCTTAAATTATACCTAAACTAGAGCGAAACACTCTCAGGTGCAATTCAATCCCCACCCGTGTGTTTAGGTATTATGCTCATTTCAACCCTTAGCCTCTGGGAGGTACCAATGTGTTATTGTTGCAGCAGGTGGGGCATTACAAAATGCACTCTCTTGGTTTCTCAGAGCTTTTCCTGATACAATGCTATTGAAAATGAATTGTTACATTAAATTTCCAACAAGTGCACAGGAATTACAGTTAACCACACATGACTTTTCATGCAACTTGTGTTCCGTGTGAAGCAAAAATTGGTTCTGAAGAAGATACATTTTGCAGAAAAGAGTTAAGCCCTCAGGCTTAGGTCCCAGATATGGGTAACCTGAAATCAAAGAATCCAGGAATTGGAAGTCATTTTCTCCATAGGGAGAAATGACTAACAGACCCAGAAAGTCTGGTTACAAATCCGATTTTTTTTCTCCTTTTCAGGGAAATAAAGGACTCAAATGTACACTCATTTACCATCTGCTTGGAGAAGGGTTACATGTGTGCTTGGACTTCTCATCTATGAGGCACATTCTGTGAGTGGAGTGGGGTGAAAAAAGGGCATATTATTTAATGGGGGACATTTGCTTCTCTTTCTATGCAGATTTAGAGGGATGGTGTGGGCTGGGTGCAGCAGCTACAAATTGCCCACACAGCTCCACTGAAACATCTGGGTCCGGTATCTCTGGGTCCGGAATTATTGCTTCCAGATTTTGTGAATGCAGTAAGTCCAGGTCTGGAGACACTAGAAAAGTTAGAATGGCCTGGTGTAACATCCCTACTGGGGACACTGCTCTGGACCACTCGTTATCGGGGCCCTAGACCCACGGATTGTAAGAAGAGTAGTCTCTAATAGTTAGCCATATGGGTACTATTATTTTTGAGTTTAAAGTGAGTCTGCAGTTCGAGTCCCAGTTTTCAGAACATTTGGTCTGGTGCACCATCTGCTGGGCACTATTATTTCTTTTCACGTGAAACTTGTTTCTAGGGCTGACTACAGAGAGCTAATTCTGCTTGGAAATCTTCATGCCATCAATTCTTCATAATGTGCAATATAAAGATGCACATGGAGAGAGTGGGCTTTAGGTCGACCCCTTTCAGCCTTTTGCTTACATGCTTTCATTGCTTGGATTGATTGTCCATGAAGGCCAGAAAATGTCGTGAGTGGTTATTTTTTTCCATTTGTGTTCCTTTCTAGGTCTCGCCTGACCCAGCGCATACGCTGGACCGGCGAGACTTTTTGAGAGGGCTCCAAAAAGTGCTACCAGGCCAGCCTAGAGCTACAGTGCATGTGAGCGGGCGCGCGCGCCGCGCTTCACCGCATTACTTTCACTTTCGCTTGTTGTTCCTGCTTTGCCTCACTTGCTCTCTCGTTGCATCCTTAACAACCAGCCACCCGGGTGCCTTAATTCTGAATGCCATATGGCGGATCCAAACACCCCGGCGAAGATCATTATCTCCTCATGCCATCGCTCTTTTCTCTTCTTTCTTGTCCCTTCTTTTTCTTAACCTTATCTCTTCTGCTTTGTCTCTATGTCAAGGCAGCCTTAGGGTGGCAAAGAATGCTGTAGTATATTGTGTACTATTTTAATATGTGTATAGCGCTTAGTACGTCTCAGTGTTATAGCCAGTGTTTCAGGTTCCCTTGTGCAAGGAAGGACATTTCCCCCCTGGCTGCTGTTTCAATGACAAAATACATCAATGATCAGGGATCAGTGGTCTGAAGATTTCCCTGCCCTGCTGTCACTGCACCTGCCGCACCAATGGAAGCTACGCCCTGCTACCCATGTGGGGGGTGCTAAAATGTACGTAAAAAAATATTAAGAGATAATGTTCAACGCGTTTCAGGGTTACGCTTTTAGCAACATATCTCTGCATGATAAGTTCACTCATAGGCAAAGTGGAATATTATTTCTGAACAGCAGGAAGTCTAGGTAGACATGTATGGATGGAGAAAGACCTAGTCAAATGGAAACAAATCATTAAGACAGAATTTTGTTGCTGAAGAATCAGACTTGGAAAACGTGCATTAAAATCGTAAAGTTTTCTTTTCACGAAAAAAGATTAATTGATATTTGGAGTAACATTTTATTAACTTCTCTTTGATAATGGAAAGGTTTTTGTTATTGTTGTTATCATTATCGCTCTGTATATTTCTTTGTGAATTGTACGTACATTACTTATTATTGTGCAGAGAAAAGCTAATGTTCTTCTCTTGAGCCTGCCTTCTTGTCTCTTCAGAGGTTAATCATCCTGCGCAGCCCACGTTAGCTTCTTTCATTTTTCCCAAACTGTTTTACTCTCGCGCATTCTTTTCCTTATTAATTCCGTAATATGCGGATTAATTGTTTTAAAAAATGTTTATGTAAAGCTTACTTTTACTTCTTTTTTATTAGCCCAGAGAACGTGTTTCGACGAGAGTACACGCCCTAAATAATGTAAACAGGGTACTTCAGGTTCTACATCACAACAATGTGAGTGTGCATTATTTCATATGGACTATTTGTAATAAGTGGCTGTATATCAGAAATGTAAACAGTTTTGTTTTTATCATTCCTGATGTTCTGTTATACTTCCCCAAATTCCTGAGTTTCATGCACATATCCGCATGTGACTACCAGGTCAAAATGTAGCGTCAGGTAAGTGGCCAGGAAGTCCGCTTCTTCAAGATAGCTCATCTAGTCAACATGTCCACAAGTCACAACTCCGCAAGTTAACTGGCAAAAACATCATAAGGTCTGTTGGCGTACACATGTTGCGCATTTAACATACCCTTTATGTTGAAACTAGAATCTTCAAAAAGCTATAAAACAGCAGCAATCATTGTAAAGATTTGCTCCCAAAATCAGAAACTACTTATAAATCTCGGTGCAGCTGACCTAACTCACATTAGGGAAAAAAATCCCCATGATATGTTTATCAGGAAGTGTTCTTGTAAATAAGTGGATAATTTACCATAATTAATACAGTTTGGCCGACATTGCATGTACCTGCTCACCAGTTTCTCTTTAATGACATGAATTCTTTAATATGCCCTTAGGTAAGGGTGAATTTCCAGGTTTATCTTTTGTAGGTTATATGGATAGGAATGGTTCCAAGACTTACTCACCAGTAAATATCCAATGACGCAGACACCCTTCTGAGGGCTTAACAAACAAGTTTACTTCTGTGAATGCTGCTCGTGAGCAGTGGGTTTAAAATGTCTAAACCCACTGTGCAAGCAGGGAGTACCACTGAAATGACTCTGCTGGGACTTGGAAAACAATTTTTTATTAGGTACAAGTAGCCTTAAGCTTTGTAGACAAGTAAGCTGCTGTAAAATTGTGTTAAGCGTTTCTCATTTTTTCGCAAACACAACTTGGTTCTTTGGACAAATTTGCATGTTTATCAATAAAGTGTATTCGGATTTCCATACCAAGCAGGATAGCAAACTCCGAAGTTTTTAGGTTTGGGTTTTGACAGTACAGCTGTTAAATAAACCTATTGCTAACAATTTACATGGATTGGTCTTTGGATCTAATCCTTTCAACCATTGGCTTTCTTTGACCAGCCATTGTCAATTGCGCCTTAGCTCAGTCCTGTTGAGTATTCTTCTGTTACGTGAAGCTATTGGTTGTCTGTCGTCCTCTCCTTGAATGCTTGCATTGACCTGCATGTGTGGCTAATTTACAGCTATAGCCTCTCTGTCCTTTCCTACATGTGTGTCTCCTCCTCGCTAAATGCACAATAAACTCAGACATTTTGGCTTTGATAGTATTTGTTTTCCTTGACTCCGTGCTCATATGATACTGCAGAGAAACGTCATCCCTTGGCCTTCAGAAGCACTCTGTAAAGTAAAAGAGATAAAAAGTGTTGGACTTGGCCCTTCTGGCAGGTTCACCCCTGAGACTTTTTGCTTTTTATTGGTGACTTGGTGTAGTGCTTTTTGGTTTCTGCGCACTTTACAGCTGTGTCCCAGGGTAAAGTGCGTGCATGTTGTGAGGTTGGCCTGCCCTCCCATAGGAATGCATGGGGAAATGTATGTGTCCTGGTAGTTCCTGATGCGTGGGGTGTGCAGGCCCGAGTTTGGTATGTGCGGACTCGTGTGATTGAATGCTGCGCGATGATGTGTGCGGCGTGCATGTACCTAGTGTGGAAGTGCCACTTCTAGAAGTGGGCACTTCGGTGTGCAGTATGAAATGTGTGGCTTGGCTGGTGGAGGTCATGTGACGAGCTAGGGATTCCCCAGAGTCAGGAGGAGTCACCCAGTGGTGAATGGGAGGTTAGCATACTGATGGCTGGGGAGGAGTACACCTGGGTCCTGAATAGGACAGGGCTTTCCCCACACAATGCTGGCTCCGGCCCCTGTGGTGCGTCTGATGACCCTAGCCCTGCCAGTGAATAGGGAGAGGGGCTGAGCAAAACAAAGTGCTCAGGAACCTGTTGTAACTGGTTCGCCCCTTCCCTGCACCTTCAGACAAAGACTTTTACTGTATAAAAAGGGGCTGTGTCCCCTTACAGTTTGTTCTCTTGCAGGATCCACTTGAGGGGGGGCCTGCTGCTGCTGGGCGCCAGGAGAGACCGCCACTGGGGACTGCCTCCCTGCTGGAGGGCCCTGTGAGCTGGCTCTGGGCCCAGTCTTTGCCCCCCTGCTCTTGGAGGACTTTCTGCTGGACCTTTTTGACTTGCAGCACCTGGGAGCTCTTTATGGGCTTTAGAGCGCTGGGAGCGCTGTTTTGCTGTATAGCGCTGTGAGCGCTTTGATCCTGATAGCGGGTGCCCACCCCGTGATTTTACCGGTGTCCGCCAGGTTTGGCGGGTTCCCACCCCGCCGTTGTGCTCCTTTGCGAGGGAGCCTACCCCTCTCCTTGCCAAGGAAATCACCGCCGTGGCCGGGCTTGGGCCGGAAGTCAGGCGGGCCGAGGGCGGGCCTCCGGGACAACCGGAACTTAGAGAAGGAGGTCGGGAGCCTACCCCGCCTCCTACCGAGCGTCGCGGTTGCAGCCTGGTCGGAGCAGTGAAGAGCCAGGCGGGAGCCCACCCCGTGCTGGACCGTGAGTAGGAGTGTGGCCAGAGCTTCTGCGGAGGGGGCGCGAGGCACGTTGTCGGTGCCTGCCCCTCCGCGGTGCAGGAGAAGCCTCGGAAGCCTTCCCCCCCCCGCCGGAGCAGAGAGAGCAGAGACGACGCGGGAGTCCCCTGAAGGCAGCCCGGTAAGTACAAAAGGGCTGGGGGACTCCGCGCATGTGTTGGGGGTGCGGGGGCAGTGTCTACGAGCCCCGTGAGGCTCCATCCAACAAGGGGGCATTGTCTGGTGTTCAGAGCCGGTTGAGGCTCCAGCGAGGCGCATTATATTTCTTCAGAGTCCAGTGTGACTCCGACAACGGGGGCAGTGTTTCCGAGCCCCGAGAGGCTGACTCCTACGAGGCCCGCATTGGTTTCTCAGAGCGCCCTGAGCGCTCCAACGAAGGGGAGCATTATTGTTTATAGCCTGCGAAGCTCGAGGGGACATTTTGGGTGGACAGAGCCCAGAGAGGGATCCAGAGGCACGCCGGTGCCTGAGTTCGTTCCACAGCTGCCCAGCACTTAGTGGGCAGCTGCCACGTTTAGGTTGTGGCCCTCTGAGTTTTGGACTGTGCCTCCTGCGCAGTCTTGCCCCTGACTTTGCTGAACACAGGGCGTCCTAGCCCCTACAAGGCCAGTTGGCCTAGGGACTGCCACAGGTGGTGGCATATGAGTTCTTGCGCAATTGTTCCTTTCCTGCACCTCTGAATGTGTTTTGATGCGTCATGTGCCTTGTTTTTACACCGCTGAATGTATTTTATGCATCATGTGTTTTTCCTTCCCTACACCTCTGAATGTTTTAGGCATCATGTGTAATGTGCGTTTACCCCTACAGGTATTGTGATACTTAGGTGGTTGTTTGTTTTCTCCTAGTACAGGTGGTGCTAGTGAGGTTCTATTTCCCTACGTGACATTCTCCTAAAGTGGTTAGGGTTGCGTAGGTGGTACTTACCTGATACCAGTAAGTACTGGTTGTGTGCTATACATGTTATTTTTGTGCTACAGTAATTTTATATTTTTGTGCTAAGTTCTAAAAGTGCTAATTCCTGACAGTGGTCCAGGTGGCCCTGTCCCCTGTACATATAATCCCTTGTAAATTCTGACCGTGCCTGTTGGCACATTGTAAAGTGTGTGTTTTTATCTAATGTGTTGTGTATAATACAAAGGCTATTTTTATAGAATACCTTGTGTGGAGTTTCCTTTGTGGTGGGCCTTGGGTGTTGTTGCTGGGTGCGTGCGCAAACGCTTTACACCTTGCCTCAGAGATAAGCCTGACTGCTCGTGCCAAGCTACCAAGGGGGTGAGCAGGGGTTATCTTTGACGTGTAACTTCCTTGCCCTGGCTAGAGTGGTGGTTTCTGCCTGGCTTTGGCGCAAGCCTAAGCCAACCAGAAATCCCAGTTCTAACAAAAAGAATAATAATAATATACTACTATGGCATTAGTCACTGGGCTTATGGAACACTGACTATTTTGATGCAGCGGGTCAAGCGCGCATGTTTCACGATGCTGATTCCACTGACAGACTCTTACAAAAGGTTCTCTTTACCATGGTGTCCATTATTGGTTGTGGAATGGAAAAAGTTGAACCACCTGACCAAACAAATAAAACAATACAGGGCTTTTTTGTAAAGTATGGTTGGAGCAGGCGGATTGGTGATGGGAGTAAGGAAAAGGCGCAGAGTTACCCAGGAGACACAATTGAAGGACCTGAGGTTTGTGATTTGAGGAATGAACAGGCATCAGTTGCGCACAAAAAAAAGTTGAAACATGGGGCAGCAACATTAAAAGCTGGTGGAAAACAGTGGGCATGAGGGTGGTACCAGTGTGAACCATTGTGTGAAATAGGTTGTATGACAGAATCTTGTGGCAGAGTTCTGGATGGTCTGAAGCCTGTGTAGTACTCTTGTGAGAGTCGGATGAAGATGATTTGTTAATAATATCACCCTCAAGAAAACTCAAAGGCAGGAGATGGAAGAGTGTGATGTGCAGTAATGAAAATGAATTATTTTGAATTTAAGTATCAAATTCTAAGTTATAAAGAAGGTCCACACAACAATGTTGCTTTTACCGTATCTTTTTATTACCTTTCCTTTAGGTACATTGTCAATATTTATATCGCTAAGTCAAATGTTTTACAAAATTTGTTTCTTTTTTTTACATTACAATTTGTAACAAATAGAAAGAAAATAACAGTTATTAGGAAAACATGTTGCTAATACTTCTTTCTGTGGTCTTAATATTTTGAGATCCTGATACATCACTACTGGGGGACAGACCCATTGCTTCTGGTACAGAGATGCTACTGAGGCTTGAAGACTTATCACTCACATCTCTACCTAATTCACCAGTTGCACAGATGTTAGAGGTTTGTATATTTCCTAAAGCGCTGGTGACTTGACCTAGGCCACATGCATCAAACATCCCCACTGAGGTGACTCATTTCTACCTGCCTGTTGACTATGCACTTTGATAAAGTTTCAGTAGCATGTATCAGTTGGTAAACAGACCTTGTGAACCCATTTAATCAGCATATAGGCTTATGATGGTGGCGCCTATGATTTAAATTGTCTTGCTGTAAAACTGTACGTACATTTTTTACAGCCTCTGTTAGTTGCTTCAAGTTATCAGCAATCACTTTTTGCTCCTCCTCAGTGGTATTTTTTAGCTTATTGAAGCCACTTTTGGTGTTTCCAATGTTTTCATTCATGGATACTGTGTATCAAACAATATTATGTTCTTATTTAGTAGGCACTATACTGCCAGCACTGAGGCACCAAGCAACTAAAAACTGACATAGAGTAATCTTCATCTCTAGGCCTAACAGTGCCTGAATCTGTCTGGGAGAACTTTGTTGGTGCAGAAAATCTCTCCTTTACATGTGTCTGCATCTTCTAGCAGGTTCTGTTGCCTCAATGCCTGTTGTTTGCTCCTCTGACACCCAAGGGAAATCTGGCAGTCTGCCACTCTGTGTCTGAATGGCACAGGTTATGTTTGTGTTGTTGCATTATCTTCCTCCATGTCTGAAGGAGTGTCTTAAGGAGACTCCTGTGAGAAGATGGCCTGGTATATGCTGTCCACTTATTAAAGTGGGCACCTTGCACCAGTCCAAATGACCCTTATGATGAATGAGGTCAAAGATAACCTTTAGAAAGCTATCCTAGTGGTAGCTGTGGAGAGTAGCCTTCAGGCTTAATCTTGAAGGAATGTAAAGCAGCTTGTTTGACCAGAATATAACCTCCTATATTGACTAAATGAAAGGAGAACCACACAGTTGTTATATAAAAATATGTATTTATTAATACTCTCTTGAGTCAAGACACAGTCAAGAGCATGCAGAATCGCTGGGACCCCAAAGAACCACCCAAGGTGAGTAGATAGGGACAGGTGCAGTGTGCTAACACGACCACGGACTCCGTACAATTTTATGGGAAAGTCGCGGTTACAGTTTTAAAGTTTAAGGACCCTTCTAGGAGGACTTCGAGCAAACCCTTTGGAACTTAGGAGGCTGGAGAGCCACCCCACCTGTGGATACCGTAGTACCTGAGTTACCTATCCCAGAGGAGCCGGTTGCATAGGTCTGGAGTGGTGTCGGAAACCGCCGTCGTTCTCAATGGAGGGCTGTGAAGAAGTACTGCTGCCGGGAAGGTGAAGAGGGTCCGGAGGAATTGAAGCCTGGATTCTGGAAAAAGGAACCTGAAAGCAGAGGCGACAGAGTTTGGGTCACTTCAGGGTGACCAGGGGCTTGGTAGACGAATGCCCACCGATGTCGGATGCTTCAGGTGCGAAGAAGGGATGCTTGACTTTGCAGCCACGAGGAGCAGGAGACATCAAGGATGATTAGGAGCTAGAGGTGAGCTGTCCCGCACAAGATGTCGAGTTTTTAGCGGTTGGTGTCCGGCGAGATCACCAACAAGCCTTGGCAAAAGCAACCCACACAAAAAGGTCAAGCAAGATTACGGTGTGGGCCAGCAAGGTCCTGGAGACTCACCAAGCAATGGAGAGTCAGGGCACGTCTGGAACAACCAGGAAAGCCCAACAGAAATCAAGATGATCCTCAGAGAGACACACAGACCAAAGTACCGGGAGTCGCGAGGGGACCTCGAGCAAGATTGCAAAGTACCAGTCCATGGAGCACTCGGTGCGCGGAGGCCAGAGTTCTTTGGTGCAAATACTGCTCAGGGTCAGGACTACATGGAGTCCATGCAAAAGCTCGGTATTGCCAACAAGAATATGCAACTGTAAATGGACGCAGTGCACAGGGGTTTCGGTTATGCAGTCCCCACGAGGGATATTGGCCTCAAACTTGCTGAGAGGGCAGTCCCACCTCAGGGACCATCGGAAACCCACCTCCTGTGTTGCTGAAATCTTCGGAGTGCACAGGAGCTCAGGAGCAGCAGATTGGTCAGTTGCGTAACTGTGCCTGCAGTTGCAGGGGAGTGACTCCTTCACTACAAGGGAGATTCTTTGTTTGTCCAAGTGCACCACCAGTCCTGTACGGAGCCTGTATGGAGCAAGGGCACAGAAAAAGCTTTGGACGGAGAGGGAGACAAAGTCTGGCCCAGTCGAAGTCCATAGTGTCCAGACGGTCAAATGTCAGTGGTTTCTTCTTGTAAAATATTGTCCATATAAAATCTAAAGTCTTACAGCCAGGTAAGCCCTTGTGTACCCACGGGAGAGGGTTGGAAAAAGAGGTGGTTACACCCATATCCTTTGTCCAGTTTCGTGCCAGAGCAGAAGTCAATGGCTCCCAGAACTGGTTTGAGCTGGACTATGCACAGGGACACCAAATGTGCCCCAAGTGCAGACTTTCAGGCACTCTCAGAGTGCACCAACCAGCCCCAATACACTAAATCCTATCTGGGAGGTGGTCACACCTCCTTGTGACAGGATGCCTATTGTGCTCCCTTCCTCTGCTCGAGCTTGGCTCAGCAGCAGGAGGGCAGAAATGTGTCTCTGGTCGGCAGCATTCCTTTTGTGCTGTCAGGGTCGAAGATGCTGGCACCGGATAGACCAGTAACCCCACGAAGCTTGCTTCTGAAGGGTGGAATCATACCTCCCACACCCCTTACCGGTGTGGAGGTATGATTCAAAGGTGTTTGATACCAAACAATTTATGTTTCCATGCAGCCGTTTTCGAGATAGCATTTACAGCGAGGTTATAATGCACCTATACCTATATGTTCGGCTGAGTCACAGACAACCCGGGAGAATGGTCTCCGAAGGCTGCAGAGGGGATCTGCTTATGCAGGGCCACCCTCTCACTAAAAACTCAGCAACCTGCCTTTAGGATTGATGAGGCCTGCTTTATGGATGGATAACAAGGTTTAAGTGTAGTGACCTATAGCTATAGTGAACCTATATCTAAGTAAGTGGTGCAAGCACCAGCTTACTCAGGTTGCAGTAGAAAACCAGTAGTTCCATTTTGCATGGCCTCTCATGGGTGGCATAATGCATGCTTCAGCCCATGGGAGGCCTCTGCGGTACCTATGCCCTGGGTACATAGGTACCATGTACTAGGGACTTATAAGGGTACCCCAGTATCCAATCTGGAGTGTACCAAAGTACATGCATGACAATTTAAGGGAGAAAGCAGATAGACTGGGGTCCTGATTAGCAGGATCCCAATCAGTCTAGTCAAAAACAGTGAAACATCCAGCAAAAGTGGGGGTAACCATAAGAAGCAGATCCTACTTTCCTACAACTCCTGCTTGGAATCTTCACCATAGTATGCTGAATCTAAAGTCAAAAATAGTAATTTTTGTTGATACCAAAATTAAATTTGAATTCTTTTCATTACCTAAAAAATGTTTTGCAGTTGTTTTTTGCAATTCATAAAATATCTAGTACTTTTTTAAATGCAGAAGTTATTGTTTAAGCATCTCTAAAGTGTATATACTACATTTCCCAGAATGCATCAGAAAGATCAGGAATGTTTTTCAAATGCTACTGACTTAAAAATTACTTGAATAACTCTTACACCTTACAAGAAAGAATTTAATATTTTCACACTTAACTTTTGTTATGTACATTATTGTAACTTAATAACGCATGCAAATGACACCAAGAGGGGTATCTCAGCACAAAATCACACAGGCAAAAGAAATAGAACAGTGCAGTCTTCAGTTGTTTCCTAAATTGAAGATGATCAGTGCAAGTTTGAATCTGAAGAGACAGCTTATTCCAGTAAAGAGGGCCCAGGTACGAAAACGACCTGCCCTTTTGGATGTATTGGGTAGGGCAGTGGTACTGATTATGGGAAGCACAGCTATAATTTCTGGCTCGAAGGTGCTTTCTATCAGTTCTTCCAGAGGTGTTTAAGCTATTTCAGTTGAAGGACCCTCTTTTGTGCATGAATTCAGATTGTTCCACCTCTTCCTTATCTCCTCGATGGTATGCTGCATCATTCCAACAGTATTTCTTTTGTCTTGGATTTCCTGCCAATTTTTTGGTTTGGCTATCAGGAACCTGAAATAAACTTTTCCAAATAGTTCATCATGATGAAGAACACATTTGTTAGTGAGTACTTCCAGCTCCTTCTCACTAAATCCCAGCTTCCATTTGCAACCTACAGTTTACTTCTCGGGCCCTCTTGAGACATGATGTTAAAAAGTTATTCCAAAACGCCCAAATCTGTTAGCAAGATTCTCTGCTTCCAGAGCCTGCCTCTGTCTCTGATTTAGAGCACTCTAGAGAGCATGTGTGAAAGCAGTTCCTCATTGTGATGTCATCAAGCTGCTTCTGAATGTGACTTTTTACGATTCCTAATTGCTGAATCACAATTTTGCAAATAGGTATTAAAAAATAGCTAAATTGCAAATGTGAATTATACCAATTCACAAATTGAGAAAGGGGGAGATTTTCACCTAGATTATCTCAATGCACTGCATGCTATGATGGCATCTGCACTCACTGTCTACAAAATGTACGTTTGCTTGTCAGAGGTCCCAAATCAAAAAAAAAGCTAAGAATAGCTGATCTCTGAGTACTGCGCACAGTCATCATTTCATCTTGATTATCAAAAGAAAAACTGCTTCATTGTCCCGTTAAGTACTGTCTTAAATTTTAACTGCAACTGTGCTTTGTTGAATTGACAGAAAAAAACATATCATTAAGGTTTGACTGCCTCTCTGATGAGATGATGTGATTCAAATGTTGTTGGCTATGTTACTTCTTACCGGATTCCCACTCAATGTATCAGTTGGGCCTTTTTTCAGGATTCCACAAAATGAATGCAAGCTGGGGAAAAATGTCAATACTCCTTTAGGCATGACATTTTTCTGAACCATGGACAGTGGGGAAACACTGTCACTAAAATGGAAATTAGCTGGTTATCAATTTTCAAAAGCATTTCAAATGAATGATTAGTGGAAATTTTGCTGATCCTGTTTTATCTACAGCACTACACTCAGACAATATAGTTTCCACAGAGAGCATGCAAACAATACATTCTCTTGTACTGGATAGCATTACTAGCAATGCTAGTTGGCTAGACTTTTCCCCTGGGAGAGCAATTTGCTGAAAGTAAGATATACAGGCAGTGAAGTAAGTAGAGCATCTTTTTTGCAAGTTTTTTTTCACTCATTGACCTCAGAGACAAATGGTTTCTTCGAACAGTGTGTAAGTGACAATGTTACGGTCTGGATAGATACCATTGACTAGAAAATGGCACCATTAAAATAAATGAATCAAACATGCATTGTATGAATATTTGCATTCGCCAATGGGACTAGAGTTCTAACCATACAGGGGCCGATTCACAGAACTAATCTGAGATAAAATCCTAAACGTACTACTTTTGGTATTCAAAGAAGGCATTTAGTAGTAGTAAAGTTAGGACTCCTAACTTTACTACTACTAAACGGAGACAAAATCCTAACTTTACGACTTTCGGTATTCACAAAAGGCATTTAGTAATAGTAAAGTTAGTAGTCCTAACTTTACTACTACTAAATGCCTTCTGTGAATACCAAAAGTAGGATGTTTAGGATTTTATCACAGATTAGTTCTGTGAATCGGCCCCACAGTGAGCTAGAGTTATCTAGAGTGTCAGACTGTCTGATAAGGTGATGGAGCATAAAAGTTAAATGACAGTTGCCTAATTCTCACCATTAAAAGAGACTCACAATAAAACTTACTTGATGACATTGTGTAAAATGGCTGAAATAAAAAAAGTGGGTTTGCTACTGCATCGTAAAAGCGTGCAGTAGGGATTTGAAACTTGGGAAACAAAACGCCAATGAAGAGAAAAACAATATTTAATTACCTATGCATGTCATCACGTGTTTGAGAAACTGAACATAGTTAACATAGAAAATGTGCCGTTGATAACTTCTAAAATGTGTCAAATGAAATTAATGACTCCATAATGGAACACTCGAAATGATAAAATGGTTAGTATAGAGATGATTAATAATATGTAGATTCATAGTTTTTCCTTTAGCTTTGAGTGATAAAAACGTGTAATTCATAGTGACAAATACATAATTTTGTTTTGAAAATTATTAAACATGGAAATAATTTTTGGTAGTTCACAATATTGACATTCAACTTCATAAGGAAGAATAATGATTGAATTAACTTAGAAAATCGAAATACTCACATTACTGAGCGTAATATTATTCATAACATGGTAATGAATCAGCAAATTTTATGTAGTCCTCAGATGCTTTTCTTTTCTTCTCCGAAAGACAGAATCTATTTGTAGTAGTCACTTTAAATGCTGTGAAAACATTTCGTGAAGTTTCAATTTTTGTGCTCTAAGACAAATAACTCTCTTTTGATTCAGTAACATTTTTGACAGAAATGTATCAATAAAATTGCAAACCCAGAGAGAGCATCTGGGAACGGACAAGACAGTGAACAAAGTAGCTCTTCCTACTTCTGAGGAAAGGATGGAAATATAAAATAATTGAATTTGATGACTTTGCAAACGGATTACTTAATTGTGCTGGATTTTTGAGTGAGGTATTGATCACACCATGAAAAGCCCACTGTGGATGACCAATTGAAATTGTATGGAGTGACACAAAATGAATACTTTGTGGGTGTAAACTAAACATTTGGAAGTATAATTGTCCCTTGGAGGAGGAGTCAGGCTGGCTGTCATTTTCTATTTTCCTGCCTGGCATGCTGTCGGACTGAATGCTGATTTCCCCACAATGTCAAACCCATTTGAGCTGAACTTTTCTAAAGTGACTCGAACCTTCACTTTGCCGGCTGGAAAAGTGTGCCGAGGGTAACCTTTTGGCTGAACGGTTTACTGACTCTTTCCTGTGACATGTTGTGTTTCGACTCTGCATGAATTGGTTTGTATGATCTAAATGCTAAATCTCGATTTTTCTTTACTTGAATCTGTATGACATTGTGTGTCTAATTATACTAATTGACTGTTAATAAATCTGAATACAAAATGTGATTTCATGTTTCCTGACCATTCAAATTGAGGATTTAGATAAACGAGTCACATGAGCAATCTGTATAGTATGTGAGTCATTCTTGGAGTGAACTTCTATGTTTTAGGAATTATAAATGTTGGTGACAATTGTAAATTGGTGATGGAAATTAGCATGTTTTCGGCATTTCTTATTCCAGGTCATCATAAGGAATTGCCTCATGTTCTCTGAATCTCCAAGTCCCTGTTAGCTCATATAAAAGATCAATTGGAGGACCAGTGGTTTGAAGAAGGTTATGTTATGTGCTCAGTGGGTGTAAATGATATATTTGAAGAAATTGTAGTGAGATAAAATTTTGTCCAGATTTACGCTGCAACAAGGGCAATCCGGCAGTGTCTGACTGGCTGATCTCACAGGTCAGTGTGAGGGCCTGCTTCTTAGCAGTTTGTGTGCCAGTTATATGGTCAAGTGGGCTGATTTTTCTGCTGATTTCCCTGATATTACCACAAGCATTGCCTGCTGCAAGCACACATACATGCAGTCTCCCATACCTTGAAAAATAGTACGCATATAGATAGTCTTTACAAAATAAAACCTGACTTGATTTGCAAATGCAGGCCACTCTTATAGATATCTGGTTTGCTAATGGCGTTGCGGGGATTCTGCTCATGCACAGAACTATGCGCAGGAAACCAGGACCGCAGTGAATTGCGGTGTACCAAAAAACTCACCTCAGTACCTAGAACCCCTATCCAACTAGCATCAGTGTCTCATTCGTTCTCCGTACTATTTCGAAGCTACCAACGATTAGACAACCCAGAACAAGCGACTTAGAATACTCTTAGGAATGGTGGGAATCAAGAACGCCTTTTCGTTATTATTCTCATATCAGTCCACAACGTGAGTAATCACAGACAGAGAAAAGTTTAAAAACTTTTATTTCTAACTACGTGCTCTAAGATGCAGTATCTTGGCCAACATAAGCAAACAAATGATTAGAAATAATACCATCAGCATTGTTACAATTCCATAGAAAACAAAGGGAGAAATCATATTATAATGATAGTGGAAACAGGTCCTATAATACCTTGTGTATCACCCTCCCCTGGCTAATAAGCTAGTTTTATAATATTAATAGAAGGTCTCTAGGTTTGAATGGGGAACCCCATAGCTCCAAGATCAGCTTAGGTGAATCACATCACAGGATCAGCACTGCTCTCTGTGTCTGGAATGGTTTACTCCAAGAGTGCCAGCATTATGCATGCAATGCAATATTAAAGGAACCTGAGTTTCAGATATTTGCAGCTGTGTGCTTGTTGTGTCAAGAGTGTGGGCCGATCAACCTGAATTCAATAGCATACATTGTTATTTGACCTTGACGGTTTCTGCACACAGTGTTCAGACTAAGGTCACAGTGCACGCTAGAGATGTGAAAAACAGACCGTTCTCATGTGAAGAAAAAGCAAGCAAGCAGTTTTACTTAAAATAACAGCTACCTGAAGTGTTGTGTGCAAAAGCAGCAAAGTGGCAAGATGGCGTTAACATCTAAAACGCTTATGCTAACATAGCAATGTGTGCAGGCAAACCCCAGTCTCCACTACACCCTCCCTTGATCGGACCACAAATAAAATAGGTAAGCAATGTAGGAACGCAGAGTTCAAATTCGAGTGAGACAGAACCAAGTTCATATATTGCCAATCCTTATAATTGGTAGTGAAAAGTTCAAAAAGTCTGGTTGTTCGAATTTAAAAAACAAAAAATCAATCGGGCAATACAGCCCATTCTGAAGCAAAAAAGAAAAATTAAAAAAATTTGAGTTTGTACGTGTTGCAACAGCCTCCAGGAGGAAGTCATTGTAATCTTCAGTAATGGATTCAGCCATCCAATCTAATAAAGTAAACAAACATACAAGTTCTTTGATTACCAAAACCTCTAGCACCATCAGAGGACAACTTGCATGTTCTTCGAGATAACTTCGCACCAGGAAGTCATGGGCTGCTGCATATATATCCCAATTTCCTAGGATTCCGTGTGCAGCTGCACAGGCCATAATCCTGATACCAGAACAGTCCAACTCATGAGCCACTAAGGGACTTATCAGTCGATCATAATCTGGAGCAGGAGACACCGTGTTTGACAGGCACAAATCCAGAGCCCACTGAAATGAACAATCTAGGCAATGGAAAACAGGTTGCATGCAAGTAAAGTGTGGGAACCGGAATGACAATCCATAGGCAACGCTCAAAGTGGCCAGAGGTAGCGTTCCATAGTATTCAAGCATCCGGTCACTCAGTTGGAGCAGGTGGGGCAGACTGTCTTGTGACACAGATTGTGCAGCCATTGTGGAGCAAACAAACCAACAGCAACACACCAGCAGTCAAGGTGAGGATTAACGGAAGCCCGCCAAAGACGCTAGAAAAAAAAAAAATGAAAAAATGCCGGTATCACACCAAATATTGTTTGGAACGACGCCACAATGCTGGAGCCCACAACTCTGAAAAACGGCATTAAATATAGTGTGAATCATAGCACCGAAATGAAGTGGGAGATCAGTATTTAAAAGAGCATGCACCTCAGTGCGGGGGTTAGCTACGTGAAGGACAAATGTTTCACGAGAGGAAGTTAGGGCCACTTCTTTTCGAGACAATAGAGCCCTTATTCTTCTCATCTTGTTGAACTCTACTTTCAAGGTTGTTATGGAAGGCCAGATGGATACATCGAGTCTCCCATGCGGGGGTGGGAAAAGCACATTTTTACAACAGACTACTCATTGGGAGACAGTTACAATGTACGGAATCCCTGCTAGCATCCCGCAACACGCCTCATTATTTAAAAGGAAATAGCTACTGTTAGCTAATAATGTGAAAGTTGGTGTAATTGCTGGCACTGGATTTCCCTTCAAAATGCAAGCTAAATTCGAGGACGTTGCAAGCGCCATGCAATTGGATGTTCCTACAAACTACTGAGTGATCAGGAAAGGAAGTGCACTCCTCTCTTTTAAACAAACCTCTTTACCTTCTCTCATGCACCTGTATGTAAATGGGAGTGACCAAACTTCATGTAGGAAAGCGGTACCTAGTGGTTCATATCTGCCAAAGGCATAATGTTTCATACATGAACTGAACTTAAACAATGGAAAAGGTAGTATGATTAACCTATGGATATGCCACACTACTGAGTTCGATTCGGCCACAGAGAATGGTAAAGGTTCCAACTTCTCAATATGCAATAGTGAATAGGCCTGGGCGGTAAATTCCGTTCCGTTCGCGGAATTTGCGGAATTTGCGTAATTTCGCATTCCGCGGAGAACGCAAAATTGCCCAAAAATCTGCGTTCCGCAACTTCGCGAAATTTTTTACGTGTTCGCGTTCTCAATATGCGTGTTCGCGAGATATTTCACCCCGAGCACGCAAGCAGCGATCGCGAACAGGAAAAAAGTATCGCGAACAAGCAATTCCGCGTGTTCGCGGAATTTCTGCATGTTCGCGGAGATTTTTTACCGTTTCGCGGAGATTTGCGTAACGCGCTTCCGCGAATTCCGCCCACCCCTAATAGTGAATATGTCGCATCCTTCATGGACATGAACTGTTGTTTATCAGTCAGATTAAACGGCAGGAATAATGATGATGTATTCATGTAATCCCAGGGAACTTTCCCAGCCTTCAATGTTTGTAAAGTCCATGGAAACTGCATAATAGAATGCAATTGATTTTGACCATGGTATAGGACATAAATGTCATCCTGTACTATATCCACAACAGATGAAACAATATTATCTATTGTGCAAATCCTGGAGGAAAGAGTGTTAATGCTATTATCAATGACAACAAGCACTTTTCCAAATTTGCTTGATCAATAGCTCTCAATCTAGAAGCAGCTTCAATTTGAGATAATTTCCAAACTTCATTGTAAGCAGCATATACCCATCTTTTGGACCTGCCACCCACAGGGCCCTTAACAAAATCATTCAAATCTACGTTGTCAGTTAATTTAGACAAATGAAGTTTAACTGATGCCAATGTGGAATGTTTAAGCCAATTTTGAAATAATTATATTCGCTTTGTGCAGGAAATGATTGCCATAGTGTTGGTAGCAAAATAACTCTCCATAATTCGCTGAGTCTAAATAGAAATCTTCAGCATCAAAAGCGGCATAATATTTCAAATCAGAAAATAGAGCCTCAACGGCTTGGACATCCTAATCATCAGAGCGTATGTTTTGTTTCACAACATCCCCCATAGAAACATGAAGTACATTGGGAACATTAATAACCTCTGTAGGGCCATGAATTTGAAATTTTAAAGCATCCCATACAATCCCATCTAAAACAGGCCAGGTAGTAATATTAACAAAAGTCTGGTCCCTCTTCATGATGTGTGATGAGGAGTGGGGTGCCAAAGTTCCATCAATTAATCTAGTTGCAGATCTTTCGGTAAGATAATGTCCATTCACTAGACGAAAAACGACAACCACAAATCCAATCGACATGAACAAAAAAATAGATATGATCACCAGCCAAATGTAAGTCCAAGGGGGAATTAAAAAATGTCTTTTAAACCAAACAGCAAAAATAGAAATATTAGACGGGGCTGCTACTAGATATTTTGCCACTGCAGTTTTCGCTGTTTCATCAGCTAAACTGTTGCCAACAGCGTGTACCCCTACGCGCTGGTGACCAAGAGTATGAATTACATTTACGAGCGGCAGACGTTGTTTAAGTTCTGCAGCTCGAACCCAAAGCATTTTATGTTTGATTGTGCTATCTTTGGAATCACGATAGTCATTTTAAGTCCAAAAGAATAAATTGTTGTTGAAAGACTGAACACAGTAGTAAGAGTCACTTACAATAAGAGTAGTCACACGGGGATCAGCAAACTCTAGTGCAAGCACCAGAGCACGTAGCTCTACCAACTGGGCAGTACAATCACCCAATGTCTGTGTATGCACGACATCAGACTTGAATTCTCCATTCACAAATGTACCAGCCACTATTGCGCAGGCCGCTGAATAGGCATGCTTTGATCCAGTCGCCGGTTGCACCGAACCGTCAGTGTAAATAATACAATGGTAATCCTCAAGCGGGCCCAAGGACAGAGGAGCTGGATGAACAAATTCATACTGCAAATACTCCTGAGTCGGCAATGAGGCATCAAAGATGAAAGTGACATCCGGAAACATAAAATAAGTGGCCCATTGTATCCAACGTGGATGCAAAGCTTTAGAATTAGGTACACTGGCCTTTGTCACTGCCTCAATGGCAGGATATGGTGTGACCACCAACATGCGTTTTCCTTGTGATAGTCCTCTCTCTTTTAGAATCGCCATCTGCACTGCAGTTAACACCTTCTCTACTGTCGAAAAGCGCATTTCAGATGAAGTGTACAAGTGTGACTTGTAAGCAATGGGGACGGTGTCCCCTTCATTAAATGTCAAGTACGTGAAACCCACTGCGCCAGGCACAATTCTGATTAAGAGGTTTGTGTGGTTATCACGTGTCAATAAGTATTTAGAAGCAAAAAGATCAGCCTGTAAAGAGTGCAGTATAGCTGAATGTTCTGGCAGCCAGCTCGATTTGGTAAAAGTAGGTTGTACTAAGGCATATACCGGCTTGATACGCTGGGCATAGTCGGGAATGTAAGTTAGCCCAAAATTTAAAAAAACCAGCAAAGATTGTAGTTTTTTCAGAGTTGTGGGAGCACGCAAACATGCGCAGTTCTCCAGGAAGTAAGGTGCTAAACCTCGTCCTTCGCTGTTGAGTCATAGCCCAAAAACAACACTTTATACTCTGCAATGTGTGATTTTGCAATGTTAAATTTGTAACCGAAGTCCGCAAACATAACAATGATGCGGTCAACGTGACACAGATACGGCCATAATTCGTCGTCTGTGAGATAAATATCATCAACATATGAATACCCATCAAGGTCAATGCTCTCTAACAGAAAGACTACACGTGCGGCAAAGACTTCTGGACTGTTTTTGTAGCCCATGGCTAATCTTCTAACCTGTTTTTGTTTGCCGCCAGCAGTAAAGGCTGTCCATTGACTACTAATAGAGGACAGGTTATGGCTATAAAAGCCATTGGAAATGTCAAGTGTGGTCTTAAACCTTTTTCTCAGAAGACTATCAACGAGGGCAGAACTGTGGGGGTTTTGTACCGCACACGTCCGACAATGAAAGTTCAAATGCCGATAATCCAAAACTAGGTGGTATGACCAATCAGGTTTGGTTACAGTGAAAAGAGGATTATTCATGGGTGATACACATGTTTCAATTACACCTTGATATTCCAATTGTTCAAAGATTTCTGCGACATGAGTTCTAGCTTCCCGGCGCATGGAATATTTGGGTTGTGGCTGTGGCATAGACCGTGATGGAATCTCATGGCTTGGTGATAATTTATCCCACCCAACCTGAGTACGGTACAACGCCTGAGCAAGCACTTGTGCCCACTCTTCTGCAAAGTTCTGTTCTTGCTCCTTCGGCACTGTGTGCGTGAAAGATGGGAGGATCACCTCCTCCCCTCTGGGAGCGGCCAAAACGAAAGCTGGGGGCCAGTCCGCCTCTGCTAACAAAATGTCATATGTAGAGGTCAGATTTTCCCAAGAAATCCCTTTTATGGTACGCTGTATGTCACCTTCAATTAAAAGGACTATGTTGTATAGTCTGTCAGGGGGAGCCACTCTAGTGTCAGCAGTTTCTACAGTAATAAATGTGTCAGTTGCTGTCGCCTTCAGATATTGACGCAGTGCTTGCCACACTATTGTAACCTCTGCTGCGCTGCCTAGCAGTGTTAGTGCCCATGTCAGGTTCGAAGCTGTGTTCTCACTATCTGTGGCATACCTTGCTGTTAGTGCAGCAACTTTCTTTTTCTGAAACGGATGTTGATGTGCAAAGTCGTCTTGCTTGCCTTTACCATCAGCCGGGCGGGGCTGCTCACGTCCTTGAGAGGCACCCCAACCTCTGTCACGTTCACCTCCACCGGCTTGCGAGACCGATGTTTCCTGTGAAGAACGAGGACAACGTTGATCAGGAACCTGAACTCTATCAGGAGACCTAATTCTTGTGCGATCGCACAATTCATATGTGCGTTCAGTAGTCACTGGTATTGGTGATGCGGGACGTGACCCCTGTTTCTGTTGCTGCTTCCCCTGTTTTTTGCCTTTCCAATTTTGTTTAGGGAAAACAGGACGGTCGTCTTTCATAGACTTAACCGTCTGAGTTTGCGGTTGCGTTGTCATTTTAGCAAAAGGCTTAACACCCAAACTATTGCGGCCAATGTTCTTATATGCCTCTGCAATAATTCTTGGTAACTGCCGGGGCTTATCGACATCGGCGACGAGGCGCAGCTCATTCGACACCTGAAACTTAACAGCATCTCCCTTGACATAGCAAGGATAAGATCAGCAACTACGTCGGAAACACCGACAAGCCTTATACCCAACTCGACCGCCGCCTCCGGACCGTGCTCATCCTGAACACGCTTAATCACGGAGGGCAATACAGTCATAGATGATATGCCGAAGCACTTCGCGTAGACCGCTGCAAATACTTTACCCCAGTTCTCACAATCTGTCACCTCAGGGACTAAGTATTTTTGCAAACCAATTGTAAGAATCCTGTGTTTTTCCACAGGAGTAGAATTAGGAAATACTGCTTCCATCTGTTCAAATTTCTCAGCAAGCCAATAAGGCATATCGTCCTTATTCTGGGGACGCTTGCTCATTACCGAATTAACCATGACGGTACTAATAGTGATGCCGGCCGGTCCAACTGCTTGTTTCGCAACCCCAGGTGCCCCCACCTGGACATTGCGAGAGACGTATTGCACCAAAGCCCTATGCACCGCGATCAAGGCGGTATGGAGTTGACGTAAGTCATCCACCGGGGCTTGCAAATAACGTGAATGTGGTGTGAACCCGGCCAAGACTGGCCTAGTGGCCCCAGGAATGGACAAGGGACCTAACCGTGCCGGAGTTACGGTGTGGGGGAGGGGACCATAGAACCAAATACAATGCTGCCAAGCGGAAATCGGAATCTCCTGCGTTCTATATGGCGTGTAATTCGCTGGAACTGCTGTAGGAATGTATGAGTGGAACGTCTTATCATCCTCATTCACCTCTGGAAAAGTAACCCAAGAGTAAAAAAGCTCATAGGGGAATGATGCATCGGCACTCACTACAAAGATAATTGACATTCCATCATCCGGAACCCCGAACTGCGTCAAATGACGCCAGAGAGGTTCGCGACTATGCGCTGCAATGGCAACTTCAGCCATAAGGACGCAGAGAAGAAAAACAATCTATTTTAAACCGCAGCACCAAAAAGTGTCAGTAATTCTAAATTAAACCTTTTTAATTGTCAAGCTTGAATGAACCTATAATAAATCTATATAGGTAGGTGTAAACCGTCACTCCCGTCAACCAGAAACAAGAGTGAGGGCGTTGTGGATAAATATAAGCACAACTACGGCGTCTCAATCATAAGACCAAAACGTTAGGTGCTCCATATTGCGGGGATTCTGCTCATGCACAGAACTATGCGCAGGAAACCAGGACCTCAGTGAATTGTGGTGTACCCAAAAACTTACCTCAGTACCAAGAACCCCTATCCGCGTAGCATCAGTGTCTCATTCGTTCTCCGTACTATATCGAAGCTACCAATGATAAGACAACCCAGAACAAGCGACTTAGAATACTCTTAGGAATGGTGGGAATCAAGAACGCCTTTTCGTTATTATTCTCATATCAGGCCACAACGTGAGTAATCAGAGACACAGAAAAGTTTAAAAACGTTTATTTTTAACTACGTGCTCTAAGATGCAGTATCTTGGCCAACATAAGCAAACAAATGATTAGAAATAATACCATCAGCATTGTTACAATTCCATAGAAAACAAAGGGAGAAATCATATTATAATGATAGTGGAAACAGGTTCTATAATACCTTGTGTACCACCCTCCCCTGGCTAATAAGCTAGTTTTATAATAATAATGGAAGGTCTCTAGGTTTGAATGGGGAACCCCATACCTCCAAGATCAGCTTAGGTGAATCACATCACAGGATCAGCACTGCTCTCTATGTCTGGAAAGGTTTTCTCCAAGAGTGCTAGCATCATGCATACAATGTAATATTAAAGGCACCCGAGTTTCAGATATTTGCAGCTGTGTGCTTGTTGTGTCTAGAGCATGGGCCGATCAACCTGAATTCAACAGCATACATTGTTATTTGACCTTGACGGTTTCTGCACACAGTGTTCAGACTAAGGTCGCGGTGCATGTCTAGAGATGTGAAAAACAGACCGTTCTCATGCAAAGAAAAAGCAAGCAAGCCGTTTTACTTATAATAACAGCTACCTGTAGTGTTGTGTGCAAAAGCAGCAAAGTGGCAAGATGGTGTTAACATCTAAAACGCTTATGCTAACATAGCAATGTGTGCAGGCAAAACCCTGTCTCCACTACAATGGGGTCAGTTTTATTTTGGTACTCTGGAATATTTTTGTTCCAGCCGACCCGGGTTATCTCTCTAATAAAATTCCATTCATATTCTAGATGTGGACTTTCCTTTCTGGTTTGTCTCCAGGCTGGGAGAAACAAATTACCAATATCGCAATGTGAGGCCAGCATGACCTACTTTGGACAAATTCCAAACTAATATAATTCACAGAGTCTTCAGTTTGATCAAAACATTGCCTGTTTATTTGGAAATCCTGACATTTATAGGACTTGTGATGCTGTATGAAGGGATTGGAATCCTCACTCATTTACATTATCCACGCCGGCCTCTATGTCCCATGGTCTGGAAATGAGTTGATTTGAGCATAATAATTATGTATTTAGTAACCCCTCTGTCAGGGGACATGTCCTGGTATCCCAGCCCTCAGGGTTGTCATTATATCTTACAATGGTAACCAACCCTTTTCATAGATGGCTGTTGACCAAATTCCGGTTCAACCAAGTACATATAGTTCTTTGGGATGTGGTTGGCTGGAATAGGCTAGAAGATGTTGCCCCTTGCAAGTGCGATGACATTTCTCCACAAGACACTACGCACTTTATGCTCTTTTGTACTTTTTTCAAATATGCCAGGAAGAAGTTTATTATTCCTTTGTTAAAAAGTAGGAACTTTACACAGTATAAGCCAGCTCTATTGTTCTTAAGCATGCTTGAATGTCCATTAACTATGTTCTGTGTTGCTAGCTTTTTAGTGGCAGCTGTCAGAGAAAGGAGGGTTAGACTAAAACTTATACAAGATGTGGATCCTATCTGACATTTGGAAACCGAACCTGCACTAAGAAATTACGTTGATTATGGTCTATTATGAAATTTTAATAGGAATTGTTTTTAACTGTATATCTGTGAATTGCAAGATTTTATATATTTAACTGTGTAGCATACTTTTATGATTTTAATTAATCGAATAAAGTGGTTTTGACTTGACTTGTATTTAGTATGAACAGTGCGGGTCAGTATTTGGGGAGCTGGATATTTCTCAGAATTTAAAATGTCCCTGTCCTTGCACCTTGTGGGCTAAATAGTAGAATTATATGGAAAGCTTGCAGAGGGGGTGAAGGATTGTTTTTATTATTGTAGTTTAGAATAAAATTGACAGCCTTCTAAAGTAATTTTCTGAATGACGATTTTAAAGTCCACTTCTGCCTTCTGGGCTTCACCCGCAATGCTATGTCTTTTTC
The DNA here is from genome assembly GCF_964204655.1 of Triturus cristatus. Lineage (NCBI taxonomy): Eukaryota > Metazoa > Chordata > Amphibia > Caudata > Salamandridae > Triturus > Triturus cristatus. Next base: position 795,298,354 of record NC_140587.1, on the reverse strand, counting down.
TTGATTCTCCTTTTACCAGATATGACTACCTTTGTTTTCTCACGGCTGATAGATAACTCATTGGTTGAGCAATATTAGTGGAGGGAGGTTAAAACATTTGCAAGCCTATGCCAGTAAGAGTCAATAAAACAATGTCCTCTGTGAATAGTAGTGAAGGTATTAGTTGTTGACCCAGCTTTGGACGATGCCAGGTATAAGTTAAATAAGGTCGGTGCAAACACGCACCATTGTTTTATAGCTCATTCTATTTTGGATGTGAGACTCTTATTACACCCAAGTGTGACCCTGGACCAGTTTCCTGAGTATTGAAGCTGAATTTATTTTAGCAGGTTTGAAGGGATAGTTCTGCTAACTTTCCCCATAGGAGGTTTTTGTCGACCGAGTCAAATGCTTTGGACAGGTCTACAAAACAGGTATATAATGATAGTTATTTCCTTGTATATTTTTCTATTAACCTGGCCAAGGCTGTCAAATTGTCAATGGTGCTTAATGTTGGGTGACAACCTGTTTGATTAAGCAGTATTCAATTTGAATTGGGATTCCAGTTCCTCAAGTAATAGGCCTGCAAATATCTTTGCGTCGATATCAAGGAGTGCGATCATGTGTCAATTGTCAGTGACTGTATGGGCCTTTCTTGCAGATGGGATGTATGATTTCCCCTTTCCATGATTTTGGGACCCTGTTTTTCTTTGTTCAGGCATTGTAGATTCTACCTAGATGGCTGCTCCAAAATGCTTGATTGTTTTAAAATACTGCTGCGGGCAGGCCATTTGGGTCTGGAGTGCCTCAGCTTCTGCAGGACATAATCTTGCTTCGATCTTTTATGCCGTGAAATTTAAGAGTGGTACTCCACTGAGTGTGCTCGGCAATGGTTCATCTGTATTTGCGTTTTGATCCAATTTAGAGATGTGCTCTACCCACTTTTCTTCAGTCACTGTGTTTCCCAGCACTTCAGAAGGCCCTCGCTCTAGTTGGTTAATGATGGACCATAGTGCCTTGCTGTGTTTTGCTTAACAGGCCTCCATTGTTCTTACCCACTCCTGGTCCATGTGGGCCTGCTTGGCTTCCAATACTGTCTTTTTGTACTATTTCCTTATTTCATGAAAAATTTTCGGGGAAGGCACCTTCCATAAATCTGGTTCTTCAGGTTTCTGGTTGCTTTGATAATTGACTAGCTCTGTTGTTTTAAGGCCTTGGGTGTACCATTTCTTTGTGTATGTCCCCTGCACTATGGCTGCCATTGTTGGGGACCCAGCTGTTTTTTTAGTGAAGCCTGCATAGTGTCCCATTTAGATATTGCGTCCAATTTTCCCCTTTTGCTCTGATGGTATGCTAGCTTTCCATTTCTCACAATTTATCGTGGATAATTTAGTCCATCTTATTCACCACCAGTGATTCCTTGGCTATTGCGCTCCAAGATTTATCAAGTGGTCCGCACACTGGTTGTTGTTTGATAATTTTATGATCTGAGGGTGGTGGCCCCTCTCGCATCTGATTTCTATATGAAAGATCTGAATGTCGTGAGATATAGAGGCAAATGTGAAGGTGTAATCCAAGGTTGACTCTAAGATCCTTGACATTGGTGAGTAAGCTGGGAATATGCCATTGAGGGCCCTCTGCCTCAGGGCCTTCATGACTCATAAGAGGATGTGATTGCATTTGTTCATATTCATAAATTGCGATACCTGTAGTGGGATTCACAGACTCAGATCTTCACCCTTTCTCTAGTGCTTCTCTAGTAGTGGTTTGCCATGATTAAATTAAAGTCTCCAGTGATGATCCATGGTATTTCACCATGCGTGGCTCAAAGTTTTGATATTTCATTTTCTGTGAAGTGATTAGATTTTGTTTTTGTGCTGCATTAGGGTTATTAAGATGTTTATTATTATGATTGAGGTTGTCTTTGACCCTGATTTCCAGTTGTAATGAAAATGTCTAGCATTAGGAGCTCTTCAGATCTAGTTGGCTTGCATTAAAGATTTTTCTAGTTGTTATGTAGGTTGATAAGCCACCTTTTGGATGCCCTTTGGTCTTTTCCTTCTCTGCTTGAATATTCCACATATCCTGGTAATGAGTTCTGAGTTTCAAGGCAGGTTTCCTGGAGGCAGATATTATCTAAGTTTCGCAAGAACAGTTCCAAACCGGGGTCCTGAGCCAGTTTGCAAGCCCCGGCTATGTTCCATAGAGGGAACTTGGTGGTTCGAAGCTTGGGGACAATGGTGCTTTGGGTTTTCTGAGTTTTCCCTAAATTTTTGTTTAAGTGTAAAGTATGCAGTTGTAATTTTCCATAATTATGTCTAGTTTGAGGCAAAAATGTACAGTCAATGGCACTAGTCACAGTGATTTGCGGTAAACATTTACCATTAATGCACAGGAACAACTGAACACGAAAAGCTGTTGTTTGTCATGCTCTTATTTAAGCACATCTCTGTGAAAAAAATTACATTGACATGAGGATTTACATTTCACGTATTTTCACATAGTTTAGCAGTAATTTCACTTGATAACGCTAAAGCAAGCTATGAAAAGTTCACAAGCCATCAAAACTGCAATAAAGAGCAAGATACTTTAAGTTTCGCCTATCTAGTTTTTATCCCACAAAAATCTGAAAGACCAGTATCTCAAATTGCTTTTCTCCACCATTCCTGATCTCCACTTTCTAGGTGTCTTTCAGCTTCCATGGTTTGATCAAGCCTAATCAAGTTTATCTTTGAATATGAGCTCAGGAAAAATTATCCATCTGTACCAGAACACCGCATCACAAGATTCTACTACATCTCTTGTCGAGTAATTTAAGAATCTGTGTGATCATCATCTCCATGCTCCCTCTTACCAGGACCCAAAGACAATTCTGGAATTCTATTAAATTTATTACAATGACTCTCCAACATCCACTGCTGGATGCATCAAATCTGGTTTTTCTTGTACAGTCATAAACCAGACTTATGGTTCATTGTGCAATCAATCCTGTTTAATTGCGTTCACTTGACCCAATTGTCTGGGATTGCAAATTCTTTCACTTGACCCAATTCATTGGGTTGTCTGATTCCTTTCACCTGACCCAATTTATTGGGGTTGCCAGTGCAGAAAGTTGTAAAATTCTGCAACCTTAGGCTGGTTGTTCATCAATAAACTGCCCTTCAGGCCCCAGATAAATGCTGTCAGCAAATCAATCATATTCTTCCACTCTTTCAACTTTCACAGATTATATCTACAACTCTCAGTATGGGCCTCCCATATCAATTACCCGAAAGGCCTGTACACATTGCTACAAAAGAAAGGAATCCCTAAATTTTAAATATTCCAGAATCATGCTGCACATCTTAAGTCCGGCCTTAATCACTTTGACCTTATCACAACTACTCTAAAGTCCCTTCACTGGCTCCCTGTTTACTTAAAACAAACAAAGGTGATGAAGAAGGGCAGAAAAGATAAGGATTAGGGTTGGAAAGCCTCATGGAAAATGAGGAGGTGTGGCAAGGTGACCTGGGGAGCAGTACTCAGGGAAGAGAGCAAGAAAACATGCACTCCCACAGAGTACCTAAAGGGAAAGAAAAAAGTAACTTGCTTAATGCAAGCAACATCAGCAGTGAAAAAATACAAGTCAGCCAATCAGAACGCTGTGAGAACAGAATGTTCCTAGGTGAGATCAACAAATGACTATGTAGGAAATCCATTGAACCATGAAGAGACAACAGATATAGACAACAAAGCCATCTAATCATCAGCAAGGGAGTAACCAAAACCCCGTTTTATGTATTTAGACAGAAAAGGTCTGGCCAACAGACCGCTTGCTGTTTGTAGCTGGCATCTATGAAAAAGGAAAAACTGTTTTTGTCTGTTACCAAGAGCTGGAAACTAAATGCAATATTTGTAGTCGCCGAAATACTAAATACAGTAGAGGTTATCTGTTTTTTTTAGTTTTTTTCGCTGATAAATACATTTGTGAGTGTATGTAGTCTGTCATGTGTCATCAAATGAACAGTGGGTCAATTAATTGTAGCCTTTTAGGCTCCAGAGTCCAGGCAATAGCCATACCTTACCCTCTAGTGTTTATAATAAGGGTAGTTATGTATTTATTTATTTATCGAATAATTTTATATAGCACAGGTGCATCATGAGGTATTGGCACAGGTTCAGTGTGAAGTATAGATATGCTTTACATCATAAAAACAACAGTGACATTAAGGCAGGACAAGGAACGATAAAGAACTGAACAGCACATGGGAGATGGGTAGGGGTAAGGGAGGGAGTGAGAGGGGAAAGGTGACAGAGACATGTAGGTGGAACCAGGGACCAGAGATGACTAGGGCCCAGAAGAGGAATAGAAACCATGTGAAGGGAATAGTCAGAAAAGGGCGAGGACACAAAGAGTGTGTTCAAAGCAGGTGGAGGGAAAGACAGCAGAGGGGACAGGGGGACAGGTAGTGATGAGGGGGTCAGAGTGGGCACAATTTAAAGATAGTTAGAGAAGAAGAGTTAGAGCATAAGGATACAAATAACCCAAAAAAGTGGGTCATTGGGTCAGATACAGTCTTGAAGAGATGAGTCTTAAAGTTGCAGTGGAAGGACTGAAGGGATAAACTGCTTTTAGTATAGTAAGTGTTCAGAATCTCTGGCGATCCTGATGATAGATCCTGTTCAAGACTGATGATACCCATAAGAAAAGCTGTGTTGGATACTGGTGTGAAGACAGGTAATGACGTGAAGATAAAAGTACCTGTGGGAAGAAATAACTTGTTCAAATATACTAAAACTATGATGGTTATAACGACTTTCACAAATGTTGGGAACTCTGAAGATGGGATGTTCTGGATTCTTAATCAAATGTCAAAATGTGTGTTACATAGAACACAGCATAATTATGTTGATAAGTGTATGAACATTGGTTAAAACAAGAGAGATGCATTAGTCAGGTATTGATAACAATAGAAAGTGCATGTGGAGAAATGTTCACAATGGTGCTATGGAAGCCAACTTATCATAAAAAAATGGATCTTATTTAAGGTCGGTAAAGTGGAAGGAACACCTTAAGCCAGTGATTTTCCCATCCGGCCAGATATGTTTCACTACCTCTATTTTGATTTGTGGAAACCACTAGGCTTCCCTGAGCACAGCCTCCACTCACACCGCAGGTGATAACCACTGAAAACAGTCATAGTCTCCGATGCATTTCTTCACTGTGGTACTTCCTTTCTCCCAACATATTTTCCTTGCAGGATTTGAAGCAGGACTTTCAAATCAGTTTCTCAGCTTGCAAGGAGGCTGGCACTCGGACAATGTAGTCCTGGAGTCTTCATAAGTTGTCCTCCATGCTGGTGTGAGCTGCTATGTCAGTCTTGAGATTTTATGGCATGCTCACTTGGCGTTGAATCCATCCTTATATTTGGCTAGCAGACTAAAATATGCCTTCCCCCAAGCCTGATTTGTTTTTAATTTTGTCTGGTTTCAATAGAGTCTAGGCACTGCCTTTTGTCTGCATGTTTGCAAGGCGAAAGGGTGGATCTGGGCATTCACTGACAGGGTCTGTGAGACAATAGCACAAAAGAGCAGGGTCATCCACACATAGCTGGTTCACAAAACCACATACAGCACACTTCTGAAGAAGGATGCATCAGAACAGAGCCAGGAGCTGTTTCTACACATAAAAAAGGGCTCTGCCTTCCTCCTTCCTTTCATAGGAGCCTGCACCACTTCAAACAACTTCAGGAGTGCTGTACAGGATTTTAACAGTTTACATTCCTTTCTAAAAGGCTCTCTTCAGTCTCCATTGTGTGTACCATTTACACAGAAGAGATTGAAAAGGCATTCACATCTTCCTGCAGGCTCATACTTCCCACACTCCTGCTGCTTACTCTGCCAGATCTGTACAGAACAAACATCCTGTCTCAAATGGATGCAGGCCTTAGGGCCACATATATGACCATTTCCTTTTGCGACTCACAATTTGCGAATTTTAGCGACTCGCAATTTGCAAGTCGTAAAAGGAAATGTACTTATGTGTCTCAGACACAATTTGCGATTTTCCACTGGGGTTGCAAATGACCTGCCTCATGAATATTCATGAGGCATGTCGCAATTTGCGACCCATTGGGAATGGGCAATAACACAGGATGGTGTCCTGCTGGAGACAGCAGACCCCAATGTCGGTGTTTACCTTTTAAATAAAGTAACAGTTTTGATTAATTTCCTTAAAGGAAAACAAAATGCGTTTCAGAAATTAAACTGAAACGTTTTAGTTTAATTTTTCAGAGTAGGCAGTGGTTGTGATGGGAACACTGTCTGCTCTTAAAAAACATTTTTTCTCCCAATCACAATTGGGAAGGGGTTCCTTGGGCACCCCTTCCCGTTTGTGAATGGCTTACCATCTACTTGAAGTAGTCGGTAAACTGCTATTGTTTTCCAACCCAATTCTGGTAGCAAAACAGTTGTACATCCCCCTGTGACTCGCTATTAGGAAGGGACGCCTTTTGCACACCCCTTCCTAATGGCAACTTTCAACCCCTATTTTGCAAGTCAGTAACAGGTTACCGACTCTCAAAATGAAGTGGCTACATGCTACAACCCTTTTTAGCTGTCACAAACGGCTCAAATCTCTGTTTGCAACCACTTGAATGGTCATACATGTGGCCCTTAAAATGTTTTCTATTGCGTTTCAGTATACACACGATTTTGGTGAGGGCGGAGGTTCAAAATAAAAAATTCACAAAATGTGTAATTTAAACAACACGGGGCAGTGGTGCATGGTCCACTGATCTATGCAGGAGATATTCCCATCCCAGTAGAGCTCATTACCCCAAAAATACTCATGTATTTGGTTCTGAGGGACTGAGGGCCACCTGTACAACCATTTCATTTTGTGACTCACAAATTGTAATTTTTAGCAGCTAGCAATGTGCGAGCCTCAAAATGAAGGCCCTGATTACGATGTCAGTCAGAGGTGCCTCCACCCGACACTGTTTCGGTGAAGGAACCGCCCGACCATAGATCAGTGGTTCCGAACACTTGATTACGATGCGACTGCACATGGTGCTGTCACAAAGTCCCATTCCCCTATGGGAGCTTGTGCAGTGGGCAGAAACCTCCCTCAGCATGAGCTCCCATTGCGTTTTTGAAAATCCCTGCACCGTGGCAGGCAACCCTGGGGCCTAAGTGGATGGCCAGGGGCAAGGGGGCTCTTTTCGACAACCTTCCTATGTCGGTAAGGCTGACATGGAAAGGTTGTCGGAAACCAACATCATAATCCTGACTGCCGAAACGTTGTCTTAATGGGAATATGAGGAGCTTCTGACCAACCAATGAGCTCCATGAGCCCATTGAAAGGCATCAGTCAGTCCCCTTGACTGCTGCCTCTGAGAGCACGTGTCCTAATTCATTGGTCGGACCGAGGCAGTAGATGCAGTTCAGACTGCAACAGACAAGCTGTCAGTTGTGGTCCGAACCTCATTGTAATGCAGCCCGAAATGTAGTAGTGTCTCTCAAATACATTTAGCGATTCCCAATGGGGTAGCAAATTACCTGTCTCATTAATATGCATGAAGCAGGTCGCAATTTGTGACACATTGAGAATGGGCAATAACACAGGGATGGTGGCCTACTGGGGACAGCCGGCACCATGTCTGTGTTTGCTTTTAAATAAAGCAGGTATTTTTTTTTTTAAATGCAGCCCGTTTTCGGTAAAGGAAAATGATATGCGTTTCAGAAAGAAAAATGAAACATTTCTGTCCTGCTGTTAGAAAACGTCTTCGCTACCATTCACAAAGTGGAAGAGGGCCCTTGGGGACACCTCCCTGTTTGCAACAGACTTACCACCTACTTGAAGTAGGTGGCAAACTGCAATTGTTTTGCGAACGCAGTATGGTTGTAAAGCAATCATACATGCTCTTTGACTTCCTATTCGGTAGGGATGCCCGTGGACACCCCTTCCTAATAGCGACTTGCAAACCCAATTTTCGAGTCGGTAACAGGTTAAGACTAGCAAAATAGGGTTGATACATGACGAGTCTCGTTTTAGTGGTGTAAGCTACCTCTAAAAATGGTCATACATGTGCCCCCTAATAAACTGCCTTGTTTACTACGCTTTTGCCTTGAATATATTTGAGAGTGAAGAACTGCATCTTCGCCAACTTTTCAAAAAGTGTGACGTGTGTCCTGTTTGCTCAGTATTTGCATTTTTACTTTTTCCTGAAACTCCAGACACTGCAGTTATTGTTATATGTTTTTAAAAGCAAGTGGTGTTTATTACGACAACTTCTAAAATGTTAAAAGAAATGTTTAGATGCTTTTTTATGTATTGTATTTTATGTTTTTTACAAATCCACGCTTTTGTCTAAATGAATGATTGTTACAGTAACAGAAGCTTTCAAGGGAACATGTCTAATCCTAGGCTCAATTGGTCCCCTTGCGAATTTTGTCTCTCTATAAACAGACTGACACATATTCCGCGTATGCATTAAATCTTATTGCTAATTCAATGAAAATGTTGCTACCGATTTGCTGCATTTTCAAGAAGATCAGCATTCTGAAATACATCCGTACTTTTGGGAACTTAAAGTGAAATAAGTGCATTACATCATTTTCCTCTTTCATGTGCGAGTCAACTTTTAGTAATGCTCATAATTTTTCAAAATTCCCAAAATTTCACAACACATGAAAAGTGCGAAATCTTTTACATTTTATCCTAACTTGAAATTTCTTGTAATTTTTGCACACGGTAGACCAATTTAAGTAGAAAATGTCTCGCTGAGAAACATTTTCTCTTTGAACGCGACATCCACTCCTGGAACCATTCTCCCATCAGGTTTATCGCGCAATTTTTTTGAACGAGATATATATTAACATTGCTCTCTGTAAAACTTTATGGGGCATATCAACAACAACCGGCGATAATTATCGCTAAGCGCACTTAGCGCTAGGATAATTATCGCCGGATAGCGTTGATTTTTTTCGCTGAGATAGCGTGCTATTAGCAACGCTTATCTCAATAGCGATAAAAATCCTCACGCTAAGTGGCTAACGTGAGATTATCTCTGGAAACCCAGCGATAATCTCACGTTAGCTTGTTGATAGGGACAGACAACTTAGCCATGATATACTCCTTCCATAGGATATCATGGCTAAGTCAGAAAAATACCAGACGTAAAAAAGCAGCGTTAACCGCGGTTAGCGCTGCTTTTTTTGCCTCTAACAGGGTTAGCGATATTCTTGATAATAGGAGAAATGTCGCTTAGCGACATTTCTCCTATTATTTTACTCTGGAACGCCCCCTTTGCATCTCATTAGAGATGCAAGGGGAAGCGTAGAGTAAAAGGGTGCTAACATGCAAATTTGCATGTTAGCACCCTGTTGCTGATAGGGCGCTAGTTTTATCTCTGCTTTTTTGGCTTTTAAAGCCAAAAAAGCAGAGATAAAGCCCTTGTTGATATTCCCCTTAGTTGCTCTGTTAGCTTTAAGATGCTGCAAACAACAACTCCCGTGTTAACTGGGAGTCTCATATGCCAATGGCTAGCACCGGTGCAACATTACAGGAACTGAGGGCTCTAGCGCTGCCAGCAGCAGCCAATGCTACTCGAGACCACATGTGACGAGAATTCTTCCTGCTCTGACAGCGCAGCTCAGTTCATTACCAATGGATGAACTGTGCTATTGTGTCTGAGAAATGGCAGACATGTTCTCAAGAGTTGCTAGTGACAGAGTGATTGATGGTTTGCTCCGCAAATCTCGACACCTGCTTCAGCACAACAAATGTGCACTGTGCCAAGGTGACAAAACGACTAGTGATAAATCTTTATGCTAGCGCCCCAGGAGTAAATGTCATACTCTCTGACAGAAAATTGCCTGCCCATAAAACATCTAGGGATGAATTCTATTCACCATCTTAATCCACTTATACGCAGCACCATCCTTTGGACACACAGCACAGCTATATTATTTCGACAATGTGGTTTACCGTCTTCTGTTGGTTTAGGACTGCACATTTAATCGAGGGAAGAACTGTGCTAAATATAGACTTACTAGCAATATTTTCACACACATTGATTCACTTTGCAGGAATGTGCTTTCCACAGATTTTCAAAACCAAGTTTATTTCGCAAATTGTGGTATTTTAGGGCAGTAGAGCTTGCAAATATAAATGACATTAGAGCTAAATCTTAGAGATATACTTTTAGATTTAGAAAATGGAGGATGACAGTGACTTGCGGGTAGCCCACAAAATAACTACCAAATTATGATACTGTCCCACCATGATAAGTTGTATCTTTTGAGTTGACATTCTGTCAGAAGCTGTGATGCATTTAACGTAATGGTTTTAACAAAACAATAAGACCTGAAAGTCGCCCGTTATAGTTAACTGAAGTAACTATAACTCGAGTTCTCGCCATGCACTCCTTATGACCCCACATATTACAACACTCATGAAATATTCTATGACATAATTGATAACATCACTAAAGAAGTCATTGATGGCAACACTGCATGGCAGCGTTGTGACATAGTTATAATCTAATTTCTGTTTTTTGTATATATATATTTTTTTTTACCTCACCGTTCCATATTCTATTCCTCTTTAAACACAAGTAGATATCTAAAAAGAAAATATAGAATACATTTAACTTTACATTGCATACTGTTAGATTACATACTCTAAGCAAGTGGATAGCTAAATAGGTGTTTATGTCGGTATTTAAGAGGTTGTGTAAATGTCTGAGTATGGGTGTATAAATGGGTATATGAGTGGCTGTACAGGTTGGTGACTGGGTGTGGTAGTGGTTGAGTGGATATGTGATTGAGTGTATCATTGCCTCTGTGGGTGTGTCACTGAATGTGTAAGTAGCTGTGCGGCTGTGTGGATGGATGTGGTAGTGGCTGTATGGGTGTCTAAATGGGTATGTAAGTGGCTGTATGGATTGGTAACTGGCTGTTAGTTGGTGTTTGGGTATGTAACTGTGTATGCAAGTGGCTCTGTTAGTAGTTGTTGCAAAGTCATCCTGGGCCCTGGTCAACCCCCAACATTTTGCTGACTGGTGCTGGTGGTAACTGACTCTGACTGGCCCTGGCCTCTGCCTAACAAGACCCAGGGCCAGTGCTATGCGGAAAAACACTTAGAATACAGTGAAAACAACTACATACACTAGGGTACACTATGGGTAGTGGTGCCCCTGTGATTGGCATGACCTACCCTATAGGGCCCTAGTACATAATAGGCCAGGGGGATTGAAACTACCTCTAAGTCCCTAGAATATAATAGGGCATGGCAGTTTAGAGGCCAGCAGCCTTTTCTGCATGTGTGCACTGCTGAGCCTGAGGTCAGTTTAAAAGTAGCCCTGTGTTGCAGGACTGCTTTTAAAAAGTAAATTGTGTCCAAACTCGACTTTGGTGTTAGGGGAACTAAAAAATGGATAACCTATAATGTTTGGGCATATAAGGTACCCCAGGGTCTCCCCTAGGTTTCCCTGGGGTGGGTGGTCAGGTATCTATAAGGTGGACCCTTATAAAATAGGTTTTATATGCCCTGGGTTAGGTGAAATTGCAAATTTCACTCCCCACATTGTGATAAAGTGCTGCGCAAACTCGACTTTGGTGCTAGGAGCACTGTGGAGGGACAATCTGCAATATTTCTGCATATTCAGAACCCCTAAAGTCTCCCCTATTTATACCAGGGGTGGGGGTCCTGTAGATATAGGGAGAGTACTTATAAAATATGTTTTTATAAGCCCTGGTGTTGGAAAAATGGCCAAAGTCATTTCTCCCATTGCATACCCACTGCCACATAGGTTAACATGGCAAGAGGTGCTTAACTAATAGCTCTTGATAGGAGAAGGCTAACAGTGCCATTCAAAGACTTCCCAGAATAGTATAAATAAACTAAACAATATTATATTGTTAAATTTCTCCTAAAATGTACATACAAGAAGTTATAAGACTTTCTTGTTTGAAAGTTCAGATTCAGCATCCCAGTGGTCTGTCCTGATTGGTCAGAGTTAAGTAGATAAGCAAGGCTTCTGTGTAGAGGTGATAAAGAGCACCCGGGGTTGACAAGCTCTGCTGGAAGGGCAGTGTTCTGTTACACAGGAATGTCAGAGCAGGGGGGAGGCGTTGTAAACAATGGACTTTAAGGGAAGGGGAAGACATCAGTGTCATTTACAACTCTACTCTTTTGAACCCAGCCAGAGGCTAGGATTGAGGAAGGAATGAGCAGATGCAAGTGGGAGAGACTATGGAGTTAGCCATCCTAGGGGTGTGTTTAGCCAGCTCTTCTCTCCATGCTGGAAAATCAGCCATTGTGAATTGGGAAGAATTGGTGCACTCTGGGACAAAATAGGGCCACACTCTGCAGGAAGTTGTCAGACCTTGGGGCGGTACCCTAAACCTCATTGGACGGGAGTGACCTCCTGCTTGACCCAGAGAACTTGGAATAAGTATTTGAGAGGGGCAGAGCCTCTCAGATCTGCCGCTTGCAACCAAAGAAAGCAGACAGGCCATGCTAATTAGGTGGATGTGAAATTCCTAAGGCCTGCACTCTGATGATTGCACTTTCTGCACAATCTGAAACAACAGCCTGTGGATTACCTTGCTGTAAAAGGACAAAAGAGTGGACTCCCTGCAAGCTACAGGTGAATAGAGCTCATCTGGAACACCACCACCACGGATCCTCAACCTGGATAACTACCAGTGGATTTGTAAGGATTTTTTCCAAGTGGATTGTGGGAACTGAAGTCCTCAACTTTCAAGGACCATCTTGGAGATTCCAGACCTTCGGAGTGAGTTTGGGACACTTTGGGAACCTTTGGGGAACTTCAGTAAGAAGTTCCGGGAGGTTGGAGAACTCTGGAGCAACTTTGGTGAAAAATTCCATAAGGCGAACGACTCAACCTGGCCAGCCAAGCCGCCTGCCTTCAACCACGAGCCAGCCTGCCTGCCATCTAGGTCCGTCCTGCTAAAAGGCTCCAAAGGTCCTAATTCCAGAGTTTGACCGAGAGTAGGCGAAATCCGAGGCCGGCGAACACTCACCGACTCCGGCCGGGTGAAGAGCATCGAGGGACACCCCGAAGAAAAGCTCTAGAAAAGTTTCTAATTCCGAAGGTAAAAGTTGTGACTGAGACCTACCACAAGTGGTAGCCAAGCAGGGCTCCATCGCGGTCCGCCTGAAACTTTGACTTTGACCTGGTCTATTGCGACCAGATGTCCCGATAAGGCGCTATAGGTTTCTATGTGCTAGAAATTGCTAAACCTTTGAAAATTCATATCTCCAGTTCCCTACACTGGATTTTTGTCATTTTGGTGTCATTTTAAAGATAACATTATTCCTATTTTTACAAATTGTACATTGTGTCTTAAATATTTACTGAATTGGTGTTTTTAAATGCTTTACATACCTGTCTTTGAAGTTAAGCCTGTCTGCTCACAGCCAAGCTACCAAGGGTTGAGTATAGTAATCATTTTCTAGGACCTATTCTGAGCCCTATACTGTGTTAGTGGCCGTATTGCCAGTGGCAGATATACATTAGTCCCGACTAATAACCCACTTCCAACAGTAGTGGATACATAAGTGCTGTGTGGGTGTGTAAGTGGATGTGTAAGTGCCTCTGTCCCTGTCTGACTGGGTTTGTGAGTTGCTGTTTGGTTTTGTAAATTAGTATGTGAGTGGCTGAATGGGTGGGTGACTGGGTATATAACTGGGTGTATAGGTGTATACGTGCATGTGCAACTGACTGTCTGAGTGCTGGGTACATGAATTGCTGTTTAGGTGTTTAAGTGATTTTGATTGTGCCTTTATGGGTGTGTGAATGACTATGTAAGTGGATGTATAGGTGAGTAAATGGGTATGTGAATGGTGTTATGGGTGTGTGAGGGCTGTCTGTCTATATGAGTGGTAGGTACATAAGTTCCTTTGTGGGAATGTAACTGGGAGTGTAAGTGCCTGCCTGACTGCATAAGTAGGTGCAAAAAGCATACAATTAATATACATACTAAAAGCAACCACCTACATCTAATTTCAAACACATTCATTTGTACTCGCTTAAGAAAATAATTATATTTTCAGTATAGCAAATCCTCTTTCTCCTTTGCTGATCACTATAATTTGCCTTTTACAGTAGTGTCTAGAAGTTACACATTTTCTTTCAGCTCAAATGCACTCATAGTTTTTTTTAAATATACCTTTTATAGTACAACCTAATTAACATAGCTGCAAAATTGATTTGCTGTTGTCCAACTTTTATTCTAATATATGTTAACATCTGTTTTCCACTTCAAAACTCAAGTCAGAAATATAGCAACCCTCCTCCACTTTATTACATACACAGGTACGGCAGCAGCAGTGGGAAAAGAAGAGAATACAAAGGTTCTCCATTGAGTATCTCTGCTATTATAGGGACAGGCAGAAGACCAAATACATTTTAGATTTCTGCTCTGTTAGTAAATAAAGGCATCCTTTATGGAAGAGGAAAACTCACACATTTATTAGTGTCATGCTTCATCATTGGCAACCTCTCCCCACCCTGGTAGGTAAATACCACCAGGGAGGACTCAACCTCCTCAAAGACTTAAACAGTAGGAGGGAGTTCTTCAATAAGAAGAACAGGACAAAGACAGGATCCAGATTACTATTACAAATGCCTCAGTGTTCCCAGGTTATTAGCTTTATTTAAAGGGACACCAAGGTATCTCTAAAAACTATCATAAACAGGTATAATGAGTGGAATGGCTCAAGCTCGTTCCTCACTTGCCAACATGTTTCTGCCCACTAATCATAGCCAATGTGGTCTGGGACATTCTTCAGGGCTACGGATGCCTATGGAAGTATCTGTGGCTTCTAAAAGTCAAATGAATATGAATAGTTCAGATGTTTCCTCAATGGGAAAGAAAGATATAAACAGTGCTTTTGAAACCAAATTCATTGGTGAAAAAAGGAGACGTTATATTATCTCTTCTGTATACTCTATATACAACTAAAACAGTGTACATGCAAATGTCAATTCACAGCACACCACTGAACACAATTCTAAGTGTGTGTGTGTATGTGATAGGTGGGTGTATGAGTGGGTGTGTAAGTGGCTATGTTGGTCTCTGAATGTTGTGTGAGTGGATGTATGGCTGTGTCAGTGGATGTGTAAGTGGCTGTCTGAGTCTGTGATTGGTTGTGTAAGTAGCTATCAGTGGTTCTCGTGATCTCAGTGGGTGTGTGAGTAGCTGTATGGGTGTGTGAGTGGCATTCTGGATTTCTCCGTGGGTTTGTGAGGTACTGTGTGAATGTGTGAGTGGTTGTGTCAGTGTGTAAGTGTGTGTGAGTGGTTGTGTGGGTGTGTGAGTGGCTGTATAGGTGTGTGAGTAATTGTGTGGATATCTAAGTGGGCATGTGGTTGTGTGGTGGATAGGCATATGAGCAGGTGTGTAAGTTGATGTGTGGGTCTCTCAGTGGTATGTGAATGGCTGTGTGGGTGTGTGAGTGGGTATGTTAGTAGCTGTGTGGGTGTGTCACTGAGTATGAGAGTAGCTATGTGAGTGTATGAGTAGCTTTCTAGTTCCTGTGTGGGTTTGTGAGAGTTTTTCTGGATCTGTGAAGGGTGTGTAAGTGGTTGTATGGGTGTGTAAGTAGGTGTGTGAGTCGCTGTATTGGTGTGCAAGTGGTTCTGTGAGTTTATGAGTGGGTATGTGAGTGGGTGCCTGGCTGTGTGGGTGTGTGTGAGGCTGTATGGGTGTGTGAATGCTTTTGTGGGTATATAAGTGGGTGTGTTAGTGGCTGGGTTGGTCTCTCAGTGGTATGTGAGTGTCTGTATAGGTGTAAGTGGGCATGTTAGTGGCTGTGTGGGTGTGCAACTGGATGTGAGAGTAACTATGTGGGTGTGTTAGTAGCTTTCTGGTACTTCTGGTACCTATGTGGGTGTGTGAGTGGCTGTATGTATTTGTGAGTGTTTTTGTAAGTGGATGTGTGAGTGGGGGGTCTATGAGATGTGTACTTTTTAAAATTGGGGTCTGGATCTGTGGATCTGCCACCGATTCACACAGGGGCCACGCTGAGGACCGGAGTGGATCCGCAGGCCCTTGCACACACAAAAATAGTTTCCCCACAAATTTGTACCCATGAGGGGTCTCTCACAGACCCCTCTATGAGTCCCATGGCACTCGGGATACCTCTATCCTGACCCTATTTACACTTTTTTTCCCAATTGGGAACCATACCCTAATTCACAAAATAGAGGCTGCAACTTTTCTCTCAGGGTGCAGCCAGCCAATTACGTCATTGCTGCTGGCATGTGAATCCACGGATCCACCACACTGGATCCATGGTGAATCCACAGATCTAGATACATATAAATATTTTTTCTTTTATAGTTCCAAAATGTCAGCTGTACATATTTACCTTGTCTGCTTAATACTCCTCCCATCCACATCATTATAACTCACACAAGGAAGGCAACGCTTGTTGAGACGATTTAGCATTTATTTGCTAAAGTGCTCATGCTACCCTGACACATTTCAGCTTTAGCACTGCCCTATTAATAGTAAACGTGGCCTTAGTCATAATAAGACCCCCTTTCGGTCAACCACCATACAAAAATCCACACTCACTGTAGGAACTCTGTGTCACCAATATGGAAAAAATGAATATAGGAACCACAAGATCAAGTCATCAGAAGGACAAAACAAATGTATTCAATATACGTATATATGATACAAAAAATTAAGTTAAAAACATGTGTTAAAATTCACAATCCCTTTCTAGATGCATTTAATATTGACAATTAAAAAAATAAATACAGAAAATATGGTCAGCTAATTTAAAAACACACCAGTATATTATATCAACAACAATACATAAATGGGAGAGTATGCAGGATAATGATTCCTAGTCACAGAAGAGACCACTAAATCTTGCATGGATCAAACACAACTTTTTCTGTATTTTGAGAGATTTCTTTGTCTTACAGCATCCTCAAAAACAATTGTCCACATACATTTGTAGTGGGTCTTCCTTATCAAAGCATTGACGCGTTTCGGTGGGTACTATATTATGACCATCACCTTCTTCAGGAAAAACACAATAGCTCTCAATAACAAAACAGATTCTGTAATGAAATGAAATAAAAATAAGAAAACAACAGGGTACAATTAGACATCCTCCTTCTCAACAAACATCGTCAACACACCGGTGACAATAGGAGTTTCCACATTTATTCAGAGGTAACATTCATATCTCCATCAAATGCATCAAGAGTGTCTCTAGATACTATCAAAACATAACCGCAATTACCTTTAGTGGTATCCACCACATAGGGCTTAGTGAGCCTCAAGTGAAAACCAAGAAGGGCAAATGTCTATTTCTTGCTCCTACAGGTATCTGTGAAGATATACCACAATTTTTATATTGGACTGGTGTTTTCATAATAGTCCTGCTATATCACAGTTGCTATGGTTCAATAGGTATTATAGATAGATTACCTTCTCATTTATATCCACATATATTTCAGATCATGGCTCGCCTCAAAATACATAAAAGACACAATCTGGTTCCCACTAAATATCCAAAATCTATTGGGAAAAGGTAAATCAACACCTCACTTAGAAAGTCAGTGAAATAAAGAGCTCTAAATTTCTATTCCCAACATCCTATAATGATAAGTATTACCTCCAGGTCTTTGACCAAAATGGGGAATAGTTGTAAATAGTTTATTTTTATAAAAATACAGTTCGTCTGAATATCTAATGTGAAAAAGAAAAAAAATGCTGATACTGAAGTATTACGTATGTGGCACACTATTATTGCTCACAAGCCCACATCAAATCGTTACCTTTAGGTATTGCTATATATCCCGTCCACTTTCAGTCAGTGTGATCACATGGGTAATTTAAAATATCACTCCTGTTCCGATAGCTAAAAAAGAGTAGTCGAGACCAAACAAAGCCAACTTAGTGTTAAATGAAACTGTGCATTAGGTCCGAGTCACGAATCACAAAAAACGTGGTTATCCCCGAACGAGAATCTATAACTTAACAGTCTACATCCTTGAGATGTGCACAAGAAATATATTTATATACATAAACAATGAGTCTTCTAGGTATAATACCGATAGTTAGACCCATGTTAGAAAATGCGCACACTATAGTCAGGTCTGAAAATAAACGAGAATAACCTCCCCCTATTAGGCAGCATTAGTCCATACTGCACGTCTTACCTATATTCAGTCGGGCACAACACGGGGTATATACCTCCATCAACAGACAGAATAACGCTGGGAAAGCCAACCATTTATAGACCCTCCAGCTCTTCATGTAAACGATCCCGCTCTGAGAATCACTCTCAGCTGCGTATGTCACATGACATGCCTATGGAAAAAACGGCCGACATCTTATATTGGAAGAATGTAAGTAGCAGAGCAATGTTACAGCGATGCCTACTCCTAGATTTCAGTATTCAATATACACGAAATTCAACTAGGAATCACCAAAAAGGCACAGAAATAAGCATCTTAAGTAAGGGTTTTAGCTTTGTTCCCTCAACACAAATATATAAATTTCAGCTTGAAAAGGATTTACGTGCATTTTTTCGAAAGGTTAAACTTAAGAGATTTTTGGAAAATCGTGAGGCTCGCGAATATGTAAATGTCTCCGGCCTAAAACCAAAATCATCCTTTACTCCAACATTAGCTATGGTTGGTAAGAATATTGAAGTATTTGAAAAAGCAGTTGAAAGTGGTATCCAAAATGTTCATAGTGGCGCTTCTGGTTCCATTACTTATAACATAAGTAGGGAGGAAAGACAGGCCTTAAACTCTCTTAAAGAAGATAGAAGTTTGACAATAAAACTAGCTGATAAGGGAGGAGGAGTGGTTGTCTTTAATACTCTAGATTATGAAAACAGAATGTATGGTATGTTAAGTGTAACAGAACACTACAAACGAATCAAAGCCAATAGTCTCTCTTCTGTATCCAGAGAGTGTCTTTTATTTCTGACTTTAGCTAGAGACAATCTTTGGATATGTGAAGATGAGTTTACATTTCTGAATAATCTAGAACCTAGGACACCTGCACTTTATGACCTACCTAAGGTCCATAAAAGTAACACAAACCCTTCAATGAGACCGATAGTAAGCAGTATAGACTCTCTTTTGGAACCAATCAGCAAATACGTGGATTGCTTCCTGATTTCTATTGTATGTAGTTTAAAGTCATACGTGAGAGATTCAGCTGACATTATCTCCCTCATTGAGGGTAAACCTTTCTGTAGAGACACTCAATGTCTAGTCACACTGGACATTGAGTCTCTATGCACTAATATCCCACAGGAGGATACGGTAAAGGTAATCCAGGGGATCCTTGAGAATCAGGAGCTGGGTGATGCCAATAAAGAGTTTAATGTCAAGTATGTCAGAATGATTTTGAAAAATATCTGTTTGTTTAAGGATGAACTGTTAAAACAAAAGAAAGGGACCAGCATGGGGGCCACTTGTGCCCCAAGTCTAGCGTGTCTCTATGTGGGGCAATTCGAGACTTATCATATCTATAACGAATTAGCCCTTTTTTTCGAAAATGTGTAGCGGGCTGGTACGGCTACATAGATGACATTTTTTTAATTTGGGAAAGAGACACAGAACAACTGGAACATTTCTTGAGTTATCTTAACCCGGGTGACCCTAATTTAAAATTGACATCACACTATAGCAGAACTAAAGTAGATTTTTTACATATATCAATCAAAGATGCAAATGGAGTCTTAGAGGTGGAGCAAACATTCCCTTCAGCCAAATTGTCCGGTTACGGAGAAATTGTACAGACCTTAACGATTTTTACAAGCATGCTGAAATTCTACAGGGGTAGTTCAAGGATATAGCGTACCCAAGAAAATTGATTTCACACTCATTCAAAAGAGCTAGGTTCTTTGACAGAGATGCCAGGATAAATAAGCCTGTGCAGAGAAAGGGAGCACTAGAAAAGGTAGTGTTTGTTAGTAAATTCTCTAATTTGAGTAATCAGATCAAAAATTTAATCAATATAAAGTGGCATATACTAAATCACAAGGAGGAATATAAATTAAACAAACCTCTCTTTGCTTTTAAGAAAAATAAGAACCTAAGAGATGTGTTAGTACACACATATCGAGAGGAAACTCGGAATGCACAAAGAACGAGTGCTAACACAGCTGCTATTGGAAATATTAAGTGTGGCACATGAAGTATATGCACCCAGTGCATACAAACCAAAGAAATTAACCATAATGGTTGTTGCATCAAATCTAAAACACTTAACAATTGCAGAAGTAAAAATTTCATTTATCTCCAACGCTGTCCATGTATCAAGGCATACCTTGGCAAGACTGGGAGAGAACAACATGTAAGGTTACAAGAACATAGATCAGCTATTAAAACTAAAAAGCTTAATGCCCCTTTAGTCGCCCATTTTTTAGAACAGGGTCATGGTGAAAATGATTTCACATAGTTAATTCTAGAAAAGGTGACAATTGCAAATAGAGGTGGAAACATCCATTTGAAACGTAAAGCACGTGAACAATGGTATACCTCCTACCTCAATACTGTAAGAAATCGTCTTAACTCGAGGGAGGAGTGGGACCGATTAATAGGGTCAATCTGAAGATTACTTTGTACTCATATTCTTTAGAAGTGCCACATGAGAGAAATACTTCTATCTGAGGCAATGATTAGGTATTGTTTGATACCTTTCTCATATAAGTTAGGATTGTGGCTTATCTAACAGGAACTTTGGCCCAGTAAAATGAATTCTGTTGATATATATTTGCCTTGTAATACTAGGTATGACAACTAGATGGGTCCTCATGGTAGTTCTTTTCCAATTATTAAATATGTCCTGACCCGCAAATTAACATTAGGTTCCTGTAATACGTAAATATCCATTGGAACTAGGCAGGAGTAGATAATATCTAGCAATGTTTGGCAGATCCACTCACTAAGAGATGGCGACCGTGTTTCTTAACGGTTGTCACATTACCTACTCAGCTGACACTTACAGCACGCGACTTCGTGCACAAAGAGCTGCCTATATTCTTACAAAGCCTGGCCTGAAATGTCCATTTTAAGATGGCGGCCATTTTCTTTAACATGTGGTATGTGATCTAAACAGCCAAGTTGCTCAGCACGCGGTCTTCTATCTGTTATGTTTGAAGGATGTGTACCTTTTTGGTGGTTCCTAGTTGAATTCCGTATATATGGAATACTGAAATCTAGGAGAGGCAGCACCGTAACATTGCTCTGCTACTTCCATTCTTCCACTATGAGTTGGCGGCTGTTTTCTCCATAGGCATGTCATGTGACATATGCAGCCTAGAATGATTCTCAGAGCAGGGTCGTTTACGTGAAGAGCTGGAGGGTCTATAAATGGCCGTCTTTCCCAGCGTTATTCTGTCTGTTTACGGAGGTATATACCCCATGTTGTGTCTGACTGAATATAGGTAAGACTCGCAGGATGGACTAATGCTGCCTGAAAGGGGGGGGTTATTCTTGTTTTTTTCAGGAACTGACAATAGTGAAGGCATTTTCAAACATGGGTCTAACTATCGGTATTATACCTAGAAGACTCATTGTCTATGTATATACATATAATTATTGTGCACATCTCGAGGATGTAGACTGTTAAGATATAGGTTCTCGTTAGGGGATAACCAAGTTTGTTGTGATTCGTAACTCAGACCTAATGCATAGTTTCATTAAACACTGAGTCAGCTTTGCTTGGTCTCGACTACTTTTTTTTAGATATCGGAAAGCGAGTGAGATTTTAAATTACCCATGTGATCACACTGACTGAAAGTGAACGGGATATATAGCAATACCTAAAGGTAGCAATTTGATGTGGGTTTTGTGAGCAATAATATTGTACCACTTACGTAATACTTCAGTATTAGTATTTTTTCTCTCTTTTTCACATTAGATATTCAGACAAACTGGATTTTTATAAAAATAAACTATTAACAACTATTCCTCACTTTGGGCAAAGACCTGGAGCTAATACTTATTATTAGAGGATGTTGGGAATAGAAATGTAGAGCTCTTTATTTCACTGACTTTCTAAGTGAGGTGTTGTTTTACCTTTTCCCAATAGATTTTGGATATTTAGAGGGAAGCAGATCGTGTCTTTTATGTATAATTTTGAGGCGAGCCATGATCTGAAACATATGTGGATATAAATGAGAAGGTAATCTATCTATAATACCTATTGAACCATAGTAACTGTGATATAGCAGGACTATTATGAAAACACAAGTCCAATATAAAAATTGTGGTATATCTTCACAGATACCTGTAGGAGCAAGAAATATACATTTGCCCTAGTTGGTTTTCACTTGAGGCTCCCTAAGCCCTAAGTGGTGGATACCACTCAAGGTAATTGTGGTTTTGTTTTGATATACCTCTGCGGAATCGCTACTGTAGCTGCTGCCCTGTGTTTGTTTACATTGCACATTTGCACTGATCTTGTCTGTATTTTAAAATTGTCTGTTCTTCCACTGAGCGCATTTTCGATCCTGTTTGTATTTTAAACTGGGAGTTGCATGAACACGGTGAGGACGACAGCGAGTTAGGCTGCTCCTCTTTCCCTAACAACTCTGGCTGCCAATCCCCGGGCTCCGTTCCACCACGGCTGAGTGCCGATTGCGTGGAGAGCCAAAGGGGAGTAGGCAGACCGGCAGACCAATCAGGGGTCAGCCTTGCGAACCGGAGGGCGGAGCCAGGAGCCAGCGCTTTCCCCTATTTAAATTTAGTTTTTAGCAGTCGCGCAGCATACCTCTGCGGAATCGCTACTGTAGCTGCTGCGCTGTGTTTGTTTACATTGCATATTTGCACTGATCTTGTCTGTATTTTAAAATTGTCTGTTCTTGCACTGAGTGCATTTTCGATCCTGTTTGTATTTTAAACTGGGAGTTGCATGAACATGGTGAGGACGACAGCGAGTTAGGCTGCTCCTCTTTCCCTAACAACTCTGGCTGCCAATCCCCGGGCTCCGTTCCACCACGGCTGAGTGCCGATTGCGTGGAGAGCCAAAGGGGAGTAGGCAGACCGGCAGACCAATCAGGGGTCAGCCTTGTGAACCGGAGGGCGGAGCCAGGAGCCCGCGCTTTCCCCTATTTAAATTTAGTTTTTAGCAGTCGCGCAGCATACCTCTGCGGAATCGCTACTGTAGCTGCTGCGCTGTGTTTGTTTACATTGCACATTTGCACTGATCTTGTCAGTATTTTAAAATTGTCTGTTCTTGCACTGAGCGCATTTTCGATCCTGTTTGTATTTTAAACTGGGAGTTACATGAACACGGTGAGGACGACAGCAAGTTAGGCTGCTCCTCTTTCCCTAACAACTCTGGCTGCCAATCCCCGGGCTCCGTTCCACCACGGCTGAGTGCCGATTGCGTGGAGAGCCAAAGGGGAGTATGCAGACCGGCAGACCAATCAGGGGTCAGCCTTGCGAACCGGAGGGCAGAGTCAGGAGCCCGCGCTTTCCCCCCTCTACTTCTTCCGGTGTGTTGGCCGAGGCACAGCGGACGGGCGCAGCGGGCGCGGCAATGGCGCGCCGAAGGTGCGCCTAAGGTAAGCCCGTCTGCGCCCATCCGCGACCAGCCGGGACTAGGGGCTGTACCCGCTACTGGTTGTACTCGAACTCAACCTACATCCATTCGCTATTCCCGTAGCGAGCTGCTAGGTTATGATGAGAGAAAGGGAAATAAGGATAGGCGATGTATTCAAACGGGCCCAGGATTATCCCACGTACCTATTTCCTGCCTCGCTTGTCGTTGGTCTAGCATGGATCAATCTCCCCTAGGCCATCAAATAACTCATGCTACAAATCTGGTGAACCTTAATTGTTTATATCTCAATGCCAGATCCCTACCAAGACATGCTCTGGAAATTTGGGAATTATTAACGTCCAAGACTCCGGATCTGGTTTTCATTACTGAAACCTGGTTATCCGATACCAATGCCCCGGATCTAGCAAATGCCCTTCCCTTCAATTATAAAATTATTACGCAAGATAGACCTGGTAAAAGAGGAGGGGGGGTCGCTGTGATATTCAGGGAGCATTTAGCATGTTTTGCTGAACCAACAGCTGCCCACGATGAACACCAGACCTTACCTTTCAGAGTACTGTATGAGGGTCTCACCATCTTAGCTGGAGCAGTAATATATAACCCCCCTGGACAACAAATTAATTTCGGCGCTAAACTGCTCAACCAACTCCTGCCACTCTGTTTAAAATATAAAAATTATTTAATTGTTGGCGATTTCAACATTCATTATGAGAAAATGGATGCCTTGGGAGCTTCCCAATTGGAATACGATATGGAGATCCTTAACCTCAAACAGTGGGTAGTGGGCCCTACCCATATAGCTGGCCACACACTGGACTTACTCTTTACCAACATTGAATCCACTAACATACGTGAGGTCCAGCCTCTTTCCTGGACCGACCATTCCCTCATATCTTTTTCACTTGATCTTCCCTGTAAGTCTTGGAAACCCAAGGCAGCCTCTCAGATTTCCAAACGAGCCTGGAGGTTAGTTAATGAATCTAACTTCGATATTTTTTTTCAAGAGGCTGTACTGATGTCACCTTACTAGACGCTAGAATATTGCAATTATTAAATAAACTAGCCCCAATGCGAGAACCTAGGAAAAAAGCTACAATGGAGAAATGGTATACCCCCCATTTAAAAAATCTCAAAAGGGAATGTCAAAAACTCGAACATCTTTGGAGACAGTCCAAAGATAATGTAGCCAGACTAAATTATGTCCTCAATCGGAGATTGTATATCCTCGCCATTAAAAACGCAAAGAAAGATTAGTTTACCCAGCGTATTCAAGAAAATAGTAACTCAGCCAAGGAACTATTTAAAATAGTGAAAGAGTTAAGCAAGCCATCTAGCATTACTCAAACACTAACATCGTCGGTTGAGGCTTGTGACCGTATTAGCACCTTCTTTGCCAAGAAAATTGAGCTAATTTACTCTACTTTCACCCCCCAACATGCTCATAGTAACACAGAACAACCTCCCAATACTATGACCATCACAGATGCATCAACAGTCCCGCCAGACTTGGGAACTACCTCCCTTTTAACTGGTTTTGAACCACTCTCGGTCGACGAGCTCTTAGCTGCCATGACTACAGTCAAATCCGGCTCCCCTCTGGACCCCTGCCCCCATTTTGTGTTTTCAAAGATTGCGCCCACACTCTGCCCCTTGATTACACAACTTTTTAATAAATCACTTAGAACTGCCTTCTTCCCTGACGCTTGGAAGCACGCTTCGGTGATCCCCCTCTTGAAGAAAGCCGGATCTGACATTCTCAATCCAGAGAATTATAGACCTATTTCCCAGCTTCCTTATCTCTCCAAAGTTTTGGAGAAATTGGTAAATGTACAACTAACAAGGTATTTGGAAACCAACCTCCTCCTGGATCCCTCTCAGACGGGCTTCAGAGCCAACAACAGCACCAAAGCAACGCTGCTGGCAGTGTCGGACAGTATCAGATCCTCCACCGACCAAGGTGGGGCAGTGGCACTGATTCTGCTTGACCTGTCAGTGGTGTTTGATACGGTATCCCACGATTGCCTGGTAAACATACTTCGGAGTAAAGGAGTTCAATCTACTGCATTGAGCTGGCTGCACTCTTTTCTGAGCAACCGCACTCAGGCAGTACATATGGGTCAGTTCCATTCCAGACCTAATTCCATCAGCTGCGGGGTCCCCCAGGGTGCCTCACTGAGCCCCACCCTTTTCAATGTCTATATGTCATCTCTCGCCAACATTGGAAGGAAATGGGGCATTGGCATCTGTTCTTATGCGGATGACACGCAGCTGATGGTGGCTTTGGATGAGAAGCCTGACATCACTAAAACCAAATTACATGACTGCCTCTCAGAAATGGCCCAGTGGATGCATTCACACTACTTATAGTTGAATGCAGGAAAATCTGAGATTCTTTTATTTGGTGGCGCCAAACGGGTATGGGATGCCTCATGGTGGCCACCCACATTGGGATCGGCCCCCACTCCAAAACAACATGCCAGGAATCTGGGGATCATCATGGACGATGTCCTGTCTATGAAGGACCATGTACGATCCATATGTGGCAAGGATTTCGCCATCCTAAAACTTCTCGCTAGGCTATTTCCCTGGATACCTCTGGACTGCAGATGCTCGGTCACACAGGCTCTAGTGGTTAGTCGTTTAGACTACGGCAATGCGCTGTTTGTGGGGATGAATGAATATCTGTTCTCTTGCCTACAGGTACTGCAGAATTTGGCGGCCAAACTCGTTTGTAACAAAGGCAAGATAGACTCGGCATCGGAATGTTTGAAGAAACTTCATTGGCTTCCGATGCGTCAGAGGGCTGCCTTTAAATTGCTTAGCCATGCTCATAGGGCTCTGCATAAGACTGGTCCCACTATTCTTCAAGGGAAGATCGAATTTTATGTCCCCACCAGAAACTTACGATCACTTCAATCAGCATTGGCTAGGACCAAATGTATTTTTAAAGTTAGAACGGGGGGTCGTTCCTTTTCCTACTTGGCAGCAAAGAAGTGGAATGAGCTTCCCACAGATCTAAGATATACCACAAACTATCTTTTGTTCCGAAAAAAGCTGAAAACCCACCTCTTTCCCAATTTCTAACTTCCAGTATAAGTTTTCAGTTGTTTCTGCCCGGTATAAGCGCCGTGATATCCCCTGGGATGAGTGTTGCGCTCTACAAAAAACCGTAAATAAAATAAATAAATAAATAGTGTCTAGAGACACTCTTGATGCATGGATGGAGATATAAATGTTACCTCTGAATAAATGTGGAAACTCCTACTGTCACCTGCGTGTTGACGATGTTTGTGGAGATGGAGGATCAATGGACATGTCTAATTGTACTCTGTTGTTTTCTTATTTTTATTTCATTTCATTACAGAATCTGTTTTGTTATTGGGAGCTATTGTGTTTTTCCTGAAGAAGGTGATGGTCATAATATAATACCCACTGAAACGCGTCGATGCTTTGAGAAGGAAGACCCACTACAAATTTATGTGGACAATTGTTATTGAGGGTGCTGTAACACAAAGAAATCTCTCGAAATACAGAAAAATTTGTGTTTGATCCATGCAAGATTTAGTGGTCTCTTCTATGACTAGGAATCATTTTCCTGCGTATTCTCCCATTTATGTATTGTTGTTGTTATAAGATACTTGTGTGTTTTTAAATTAGCTGACCATATTTTCCGTTTTCTTTTTTTTAAATTGTCAATATTAAATGTATCTAGAAAGGGATTGTGAATTTTAACACGTTTTTAACTTATTTTTTTTGTATCATATATACGTATATTGAATAAATTTGTATTGTCCATCTGATGAATTGATCTTGTGGTTCCTATATTCATTGTTTCCATATTGTTGACACAGGGTTCCTACAGTGAGTGTGGATTTATGTATGGTGGTTTACCCAAAGGGGGTCTTTTTATGACTAAGGGGCATATTATCAAGGACGGCGTTAAAATTATTGCTGGTTTAGCGGCAGAAACCTGCCGCTAAAGCGGCGATAATGGGCTTGATATTATGCCCTGGAGATTTCCAATAGAAGCCCATGTTCACACCAGAACATGGACTTCTATTGGAATTCTCAAGAGCATATTATCAAGCCCATTATCGCCGCTTTAGCGGCAGTTTTCTGCCGCTAACCCAGCCATAATTTTTAACGCTG
This sequence comes from Triturus cristatus, assembly GCF_964204655.1. Taxonomy (NCBI): domain Eukaryota; kingdom Metazoa; phylum Chordata; class Amphibia; order Caudata; family Salamandridae; genus Triturus; species Triturus cristatus. The sequence goes on along the minus strand of NC_140587.1, from coordinate 795,270,658 downwards.
TCCTTGATAATATGCCCCTAAGTTCTATTCTGGTACCCTTCTCCTTTGGTGTTTGGGTCCCTCTCTCTTTTTTTGAGAAATAGTAAACGTGGTCTCATTCCGAACATGTTTGTTGAATTTATTACATCATAGAGTTCATTATGGAAGTAAGCCTTTTAATAAATAATTGTATAATGTCAGTTTGTGCAATAGGAAAATTTTTACATTAATGAACACAAAATGTTTTTTAATTATATGTATTAAAAGATCGCTTATGCAGCAAATAGCAAATCTCAGCTGCAGTGAAGTTTTAATGGATTTTATGTGATTTTAAGCAAAATAATTATGTATATGTGAATTACAAAGTTGTTTATAAATATCAAAAGACTAATACAAGTGTGCCTTCAGTGTCTATAGTGATGTCATGGGCTATAGCACTGTAAATCGAGAAACAAACTGACGCCATGTTTACTGAAAACAAGCCTCTGATATAGCTGAAATGCGTCCCGGATAGCACAAGCACTTTAGCAAATACACTCTAAAACTTCACAACAAGGATCGTCTTGTGTGAAGGCCCTTGCAGACCCCCCTCCATTACCATTTAACCATATCCCCAGGGCCACAAATTGAAATAACAGAGGGAGATGTGCAGCATGGCTCCCCTTCCAGGCCATTTACTAGAACTGCCACCTCCCCAGGGCAGGCCCTTAAAAAATGAAAGGAGGGAGGCTGCATGGGCCCCCCTCCTGGAGCTGCTAATTGCCTTGAGGACTGCCACTCCCCAGGGCCAGCTTCTGCTATCTCCCAGGGGCCCACTCACGGGAGGTAGCAGTGTTTTTTTATTGGGAGGAGCTTTGACAGCTACTGCCAAGTGAGAGCAAATAGTAAGCTCCCTCTCAGTGAGTGGGCCCAAGAAAACTGACGCGCCAGCTTGGAGCAGACTTTTCATCTATTTCCCTGCCTGCTGTCAAGCGGGCAGGAAAACAGATAAAATGTTTGCTCCCACACATCAGAAGCAGCATTTATTACTGCTCCCTACATGTGAGAGCAATGCCCGCTCCCGCTGAAGGAGGAGGGCCATCTGGGACCACGGGGCATTGAGGCTCCCCTGCAATTACTAACATGTTACACACAGTGCCCTCTGTGGGCTCTAGGGAACCCATCATAAAGCCGTGCCCCAGGAGATAGGGTCCCTGGGGCCAACATCGGGGTAGAGAGTACGGATACTTGGTCACCCCTCCCCCATTAAGTTTTAGCCAAGCCCCTGGGGATGGAGTTCCTGGGGCCGAAATCTGTCTGGAGAGGGGGGCCGCTTGGCCTACCTCCCCATTAGGTTTTGGTTGGGTTGTTTTAGCGTTGATGCTCATTTCACAGAAATTAAGCCTCAATGGAAAGCCCTTAAAAATATATACATTGCAGGTGCCCCAATTGAAGCTCCACTTCTGTGAAAGACACATGATCCTAACTTCCTGGGCTTAGCAAAGGCAAAGCAATTGTTTTTTCTCTGTAGTTCCACATTAAAAAACAATCTGAAATCCCTGGTGAAGGTGAATGCATCATTGATCTATCAGAGGGCAATCTGTAGTTACTGTGATGAGTGGGTTTTTTATTGACCTTTCCATGTGAGAACGGAATCCATGGTTCTCCCTTTAATGACTACGAGTATTCAAATGTTCAGAATCACCCGAAGATTCGCCAATTTGCCCACCCGATCCACCTTAGTAGTATGTAAAGGTCTACTCACCTTTTACCAGGATGATGGATACCTTACCAAAAGGCCTCCCAGGGCAATTCCTGCTGGTTTTGGTGATGCCTTCTTGATGCCAAAGAATATGAGGACATCTCCATCAAACAAAAAAACCCTTGCTTCATAAAGCTCAGAGGAAGTGCCCTTGTATGGAGGATATTCGCCTCTTTGGAGTCTTGCTGTCTTCGCTATAGGACAATTCATGTTATCAAAGACTTGTGGATGAAGACTCACGGGAAACAGTGACATTGCCAAAATGCACGCAAGGTCGTTGGAAACATTTCCTCATTGTCCATTATGCAGCTGTAGTGTGGAATACATACTAGACATTTCCCCAACTAGGAAGCAGTTACTAATTAACCAATAAAAACTACTCCAGTTGGGCTGACATTTTGTGCAAAACTGTGGATCCTTAATAGAAAAACAGGCAGTTAAGTTTCCCTCCAGGCCCTGATGCTCATTTCACAGAAATTAAACCTTAATGGGAAATACTTAGAAATATAAACATAGCAGGTACCCCAGTTAAAGCTCCACTTCTATAAAGGACAAATGATCATAACTTCCTGGGCTTGGCGAAGACAAAGCAAGTGTGTTTTCCAAGCAATTCCACATTGAAAAATGATCTGTAATCCTTGGTATAGGTGAATGCATTGTTGATCTACCAGAGCGCAATCTGAAGTGACTGCGATGAGTGGGCTCTTTCATGACCTCTCCTGGTGAGAGCCGACTCCTTGGTACTCCCTTTAAATGACTATGAGTATACAAAAGTGCAAAATCACCTGGAGGCATTACCTGTTTGGCCCTGCACCATCCACCTTATTAGTTTGCAACTCACAGACACATACAGTCACTCACAAACCCACACACTCATTCACTCATCCATTCAGCACTCACACACACAGTCCCCAACCCATACAGCCACTCACACACCCTTTCACAGACCCATACTGCCACTGACACATCTACTCACAGACTCATACAACTACTTACAAACCTACTCACAGACCCATAAAGCCACTCACACATCCAGAAAACTACTCACACACCACTTCACACACCCACACACCCATCTGTAGATCCATATTGCCACATTCATAACCACTCACAGACTCTTACAGCCACTCAATACACACACACAGAGACCCATAGAGGCGGTCGCACCCCCTCCTACAAAGGTTTAAAGTTACAGATAGGAAATAAACTTTAAAAATCTTCGAAATTCAGTAAAAAACCAAAGGTTACAGGGATTTTATGGTTAGGAAATAACGCTAAAAAAGATCGGAAATTCACTAAAGATAATAAAGGTTATGGAGACATTATACTTAGGAAATAACATTAAAAAAATAGAAACTAACTGAACAAACCAAAGGTTGTGGGATGCTACAGTTAGGATTTTGTTTTCTGAAAACCTTTAGAATTCACTGGAAAAAAACAAAGGTTACAGGGAGTTATAGTTAGGTTCAGATTTCACTCGTAGAAAACCATTGAAATTCAGAAGTCATAGTTTCCTTAGCTAACTATAACTAATGCCCCTGCAATGCGCTACTTATGACCTCACATATTATATCACTCCTAACATGGTCAGTGATATCACTGATGACACCTTAGACCTAAGAAATTCACTAAAATTTACCGCCCATTCCTAGCAATTACCCTACATATTGCATCACTCATGACATCTTCTTTGACATGACTGTTAATATTAATGTCCACTTGATAACTTTAAACCCATTTCACAACTTTCTGCCAAACTTTGCAGACCTCTTGTACCGGTGACATTGGTGGAGAATTGAAAGTTTTGCGGAGTTTGATCAAGTGGTGTGCAAAGAAAATAGGGGGGTTCCAAAACACACTTGCACTCCAGCGCATTTTACAAAGACGTTTTTTATTGGATGAAGAACAAAAACGGCCAGTCTGATTTTTATGAAATTTGACAAGATTGAAGATTAGAATGAGTAAATGACCCTTGTTCCCAGTCGCATCTAAGGGTCCAGAAATACATAATCGAAGCACAGCACAGTTATCACTGTCTGAGTATTTCCAGTCTGTTGGCTTCCTAGGAGTTGAGTCAAAAAGTAAATCCGACTTTGGAACTTTAGACAATGTCTGACCTGAAGTGTCAGTTTTTGAAAAGTTATTGTGAAAGTCCTTAAACAGATACTTAAACATCTGCCTAATCTTAAATGGTGAATATCAGGCACTATCATCATTAGCTCATGAAAGGAAACTTACAATTAAACCAAGTGACAAGCAGGGGGTAGTGTGATTCTCGATATTACTGAATGCAATTGGAAGACTGAGACAATGTTACAAGCATCAGATTACTATGAGAAAGTAAGTTTACGTAAACAAAGGGATGCAGTAGCTAAAATTCCTAACACAGCCATTTTGGCATTAGAGAAGGGTTTAATATGGACAACCATGACTATAGATTTCCTGTGTTATACGGCTTTTAAAAAAGTGCATAAAAATGAAAAATATCCTCCTTTTAGACATATTGTTTACAGTATAGATTCAGTAATTGAGCCTCTATACCAATAAGTTGAAAGTTTTCTTCAACCCTTTAGTAAGATCATTAAAAACATATATCTGTGACACTTTGGACATGATTAAGGAAATTAAGAATTTACTGCTTGACTGTGACACTGATTCTTTTCTAGATGTTGTGCATCATACACTCTCTGGTCAAGGTAAATCACTTTCAACCAGTTGCATTATTACCGACATGGATATTATGATACAGAACAATTATTAATAATAATTTTGTCTTTATCTGGAGGGGTCCAAAAGATCAGTTGAATGAGTTCTTAATATGGCTTATTCTTGGTGATTCCAATTTGTATTTCACTTCCAAAATAAGTCGCACCAAGATAGATATCCTGGATATTTGGATTGTTGTGAAGGAAAATAGCATGAAGGTTGAACTTTTTACAAAACACATTCCACTCAACACAGTGTTACATTTTTCAAATTTCCATCCTAAGAGTCAGAGAGAACCATTGCCCTTTGGCCAATTTCTACCGTATAGAGGAATCTTTCTTATGTGACTGATTTTGAGGATTTTGAGGACCGTTCTGTGGGGGAGCATGTGTGTGGGGAGGCAGAGTGAAGTAGAATGGAGTAAGGTGCTGTGACGCCTTGATGATATCATGTTGATGTCTAAGGCAGGCTTTCTGTCATGAGACATCTCTCGCTGATACTCTCTGTGCATGCATGGGAAAGGTACCCACACTTGGAGGAAGAGGTCACATTGGTCATGGAGATTGTAAATGACTCGTTCGTGGGAGGCCGTGTGGATCATGGCCACTAACCAACTCTCTTGAGATGGAGGGGTCGGCGATCTCCACTGGCGCAGGATACATAGCTTAGCTGTGGCAAGTGATGTGTGGTAGAGTCGGTGTTGCAGTTTTGACAAATCTGGGGAGCGTTGCAGGTCATGTAGAAGGATAGCAGCGGAAGTAAGTGGCAGGTGCAAGGGCATACTGGTGCTCAAGGTCTTGCCCGCGTAGGTCCATAAGGACTGTACTGAGGGACATTCGCATATGATATGGGTCATATTGCAAGCCGTATTCCAACAGTTTGCATGCGGGAGAAGGCCTGCTTTGTGCATTTTCATTGGCGACCAGTGCCACTTGTGTAGGATTTTAAACAGACAACATTTTCAGTCTTGCCTCCCGGGCACCCCTGTCCAGGTCGTCCAAGAGTCCCGCCCACTCCTCCGCTCCATAGGAAACTGAGAGCCAGGCTTGCCATCTGGTGCGAAGGGCTTGTGATAGGAGTTGTGAGAAGAGATGGGAGGTGAGCACTCCATAGAGGCCAGACGTAACTCCTTTGTGTGTTCCCCACTTGTGGGGGTATGATAGCACTGGCGAGGTTGGTAGTGACCAAGGGTGTGGCCCCAGACATTTGTATAGACAGTGGCAGAGCTGAATATGTTTGCAGGACTGCGACGTGGGAAGGCCAAATACCTCTTGGAGTTGCGCAAATGTATTAAAGTCCCCTTCGTGAAGAAGCTGGTCCAGAGTGTGGATGCCCGCTGTCTGCCATAGGGGTCAGGACAGCGGTTGCCTTTTAATGCATATGCCAGCATTCCCCCAAAGGGGGGCTTTCTCATGGAATCGTGGGTGAGAGCCCATCAGCAGATGCGCTCGTTGCCAGGCCTTATGCATGACTAATAGTACTGGGTTTGAGGGGTCTTGATGGCTTGCTCCCTGTCCTATATAGAGCAGAGAGGCCCAACTCGTTAGATAGCAAGTGTCTCTATATGCACCCATTGCGGTAGATTAAGGGTACCTGGCAGCATGTATGCCATCTGAGAGAGCTACAGTGCGAGGACAAATTTTTTATTGTTGGGAGGCTTAGTCCCCTTCAAGAACGGCGAGACGTCAGTTTCAGCGCACCCAGACAGGGCTTAGAGGAACCCCACAGGAAGGATTGTATCTTGGAGTCGATTAAGCGCAATGTGTTAGGCAAGCATGCCCAAGGTGCATATGAAGCACTGGAGTGTGACCATTGTGTACGGCTTGTACCCTGCTCCACATAGAGAACTCTAGCGCCCTCCATTTTTCAAAGTTGCATTCAAGCTGTGTGAGTAGGGGCCTCATATTGTCCGTGATTATCCCCTCCATCCCTTTATTCACCAAGACACCCAAGTATTTGAGGCGCGAAGGTTGCCAGTGGAAGGGGAATCCATGTATGGCCGCCTTTGTGGTTCTCTCTGAGATGGGCAGTGCTTCACTTTTGTCCCAATTTATTTTGTAGCCAGAGAAGGATGAAAAGTAATTTATTATTTGAAGCCGAGACGGTAGGGAGCTGGGTAGGCCCGTGAGGGTGAGCAGGATATCGTCTGCGTACAGATAAAGTTTGGATTCTCCCATCGGGATGGATACTCCTGTGACTTTAGTCGATTGGCGTATGGTAGCTGACAGGGGTTTCATAGCCAGGAGGAAAATGTGTGCAGAGAGGGGTCAGCCCTGGCTTGTCCCCTGGTGAATTGGAAACGGGTCAGAGATGAAACTCCTGCAGTTTACCTGGGCAGTAGGATTGTCGTATAGCAATAGTACTTTGGCAATGAACTGATTTCCCAGTTCAAATCTTCCCATTACTTTAAAAAGATAGTCCCAGTCGATGCGATCAAACACTTTCTCTACATTGAGTGACAATACCAATGTATTGGTGTGAGGTTTTTGGTGGACCATAAAGTATGTGCCAGGTTTGGCATTTGATTTCTGGAGGAGTGACTGGGTACGAATCCTACTTGTGTGTGGTGGACCAGGGAGGGAAGGACTTTTTGGAGGCGGTGGGCCAGAATTTTGATATCACAGTTCAGTAGCGATATGAGGCGATAGCTGCCGCAGAGTGTGGGGTCTTTCCCAGGTTTAGGTAAGACTGCAATCACTGCTTTATTAGAGAGGGGACCTAAAGAAAAGCTGTGCTCTGCTTCTTGGAATGCCACCTGGAGAGTGTCGATCAACCCTTTTCCGGCTCATCTATAAAATTCCACTGGGAAGCAGTCCTCACCAGGGGCCTTGTGGTAGCAAAGGTTTGCTTTTGCTTGCGCTATTTCCTCCTTGCTGATCTCTCCCTCAATAATTCTCTTCCCTTGTCTGATAAGCAGGGTAGAGTCACCTCCTAAAGAAAAGTGGTCATTTTAGCTGTATCGGCCTGCACCCCAGGGTCTGGTAGAACTGAGCAAATTTGTTCACAATATCTTGGGGACGAATGAGCATAGCCACACTGGCTGACTGTATTGCAGGTATGGCCATGGCAGCTTCCCTTTGGCGTAACTGCGCCGCCAGTAGCCTCCCTGCTCCTAATGCCTTCCTTTCATCCTTTGTTAGGCGCATTCAGCCTTTGAGGTAAAGAGGCTATTTAGTGCCATTCGGGCATGTTCTAAGGATTTACGGTGCTGCCAGGTAGGTTTATCTGTGTATAGGCAGTATAGGATGCAATGTCCTTTTCTAGTTCCGTCTGCCGAGCCATTTTTTGCCAATTGGCCTGTGCCACATCCTGCATGAGCTGGCCCCAAACTGTGGCTTTCGCTGCAGCCCAGAGTGTCCTGCCTGAGTCCACAGATCCCTGGTTGGTGGCGAAATACGCCTGGAGGTGCTCACACAGATAAGATTTGCCTTGTGGAGTGTGGTGATGCTGTATATTCATGCGCCATGGTTTGTGGCCCGGTCCTGTCAATCCCACCTCCAGTGAGAGGAAGACCGGTGAGTGGTCAGAGAGTGCAGCTTCTAAAATGGGGGTGACCAGGATATGGTCTAGTTGGGAGAGCGTGCAGTGGGTCGGGGAGGTGAATGTGTATTCTGTGTGTTTTTTTTCACACCAGTCGGGGCATAAACTGATCCAACGCAGACAGAGACCTCCCCTATACGCAGCCGCGCAAACGTGTATCACCCATCTGGATCTGTCTACGTCTTGGACACCGTGGCCGGGAGAGATTTGTGTATAAGGATCGCCACCCCCCAATTCCTAGTATGCGCCACGTCCAGGGAATCTCCCTTGCCTATGCAACTGTGAATTACCTTACCCACCCAGTTCCTGTGTAACTTCTCAGACTCTGGGCTGTCGAGGTGTGTTTCCTGTAGTAGTGCTATGTCCACGTTCTTTGATTGAAGGTAAGACAGCACATTTTTCCTCTTTATGAAATGTGTAATTCCGTGTACATTCCATACCACACATAGGGGGGGTGCGGCGGCCATGGTGTGGAGGCAAAGAGGGATTGATGTTGATGTGCGGCTCTGAGGAGTGTATTAAGTGCGCTCTGTGGAGTGTATGATGCATTGTATGGCAGCGGGGGTAGGTCCTACCTTTAGTGTGTGCATGGGTGACGGGGAACCCGGGATAATGTACAGAGAGGGGGGTGAGGGTTACAGGTAAAGAGGCACGGATGCAGCCACTATTACTTTTGCCCATTGACTTGACATGTGATTTCGTTATACTCACTATCAAGTCCAGGGACTTCATATAGGCCCCAAAGGCGTCCAATAGCCTCTGAAGGCCTATAGCAGTACGGGCTAGTAACACAGCGTCGTCCGCGTATAGGAGAACCAGGATAGTCCTTTCTCCTACACGCGGAATGTCCATGATTGCCTGGTCTACGGTTTTATCTAGCTCATTAATATAAAGAGTAAAAAGTAGTGGCGCCAATATACACCCCTGACGGACGCCTCTATCCGATTTAAAGTGCCTTGTGCATTTGCCTTCTTGGGTGACAGTGACTGTTGTTGAGAGATCCCAATGTAAATCTGCCAGGAAATGGACTAGGCAAGGATCAATGCCAATATCAAGCAGAATAGACCACAGCTTCGATCTGTTGACCAGATCAAATGCCAAAGAAACGTCCATAAAGGCCATCTGCAAGGTGCCTTCTTTGGCTATGGTATGTTTGCCTATTATTAAGTATAGGTTAATGCACTGATCCATAGTACTTCTACCTTGTCTAAAACCATATTGTAGATTGGATAAAACCTCAATATCATTCACCCAGTCCGTAACCTTTGCTAAAATCACTTTTCCTAATATTTTAATGGCAGAATCAATTATTGATATTGGTCTATAATACAGTGGATCCCCTCTCTGGCCCTTTTTAAAAACTGGTATAATCGTCGACAGAGACCATGATGCAGGAAACCTCTGAACACCTGAAGCATTAAAAACATTAGTTAATATCTTAGCTCAACATTTTGGGTTACATTTATACAAATCTGCAGGGACACAGTCAGGGCCAGGTGCTCTATTGCTAGACGTCTCTATTATCGCTTTTTCAATATCCTCCTCCTTAAAAACCACAGAGGATCTTAATATCCTCCTCCTTAAAAACCACAGAGGGTAAGACCCTATCAGTATCCAGGCTGAGGGAGGGGTCCAGCGGCACATTAGATCCGTAAATTTCTTCAAAATGAGAGAGCCACAGGGCCTCTGTAATGTGGCTTTCCAAAGCCTCATTCTCTATGCCAGAAAAAAAAGGTGTGTTAACAATGGCCCAAAACCTCGAGCTGTCCTTTAAGACTTCAACAGATAAAAGTGTGCTCCAGGCCTCATCTTTAATCTTGTTTTTCCGTATATAAACAGCGGACTTATACTGTTTCCTTAAGGTAGCTATCTGCTCCTTATCTCGGGTATATTTTTCAAAGCTTGAATCAAATTGCGATGGGCCCGTGAATAGTTGTTGTCAAACCACCTTTCCCCGATGTTAATCTTGGTTTAGTTGTCACAGTCAGATCAGATGCTATTTGACCACAAATACCTTCAAAGGCTCTAAGAACTTCGACCCTTGGGGTGATATTATCCACACATTTTACAATGTTTTCTTTGGCCTTCTCGCAAAGATCAGCAAAGAAAAGTTCTGGAATTACCTTGGTCCATTTAAGCCTACGCCCCTGATCACATGTTACCACACAGCTAACTCCCACTTTCTTTTGTACTATTCCCAAAATACCACAATCTTTATCTAGCACTAACATTACAGGATTGTGATCACTAAAGAGAGACAGCCTGGTGTTATAGAATACTACCTGAGCTAACATGGGGGGGGGACATAAATATATAATCAATAACAGTATCCATCTCCCTAGCTTTAAAAGTGGGTATCCGATCAATTCGATCATTAAAACTAGGTTCAAAGAGATCTGCTCCAGCCAGAAAGTTCTCCAAAACTTCCCCCTGTTTTGTGTGCTCAAAATGGGGTGTCACAGAGTGGGCAGGCCCTAAGTGGTCATCAACATAACAATTCGATTCACATGTATGAATATTAAAATCGCCCATAAGTATGATATGATAAAAAGTGGTTTGCTTCAACCTATAGTCTTCTAAAAAGCATTTAACATAAATGTTGATTTGTAAAATCACTTTCCCTAGAATTATAAAAATTAACAAATAATGTTTTGGGGTGAATAGGAGTAAGTAATTCTACTATCAGGCAGTTATGGGAGTCCGCCTCCAACCTCTTTGGAGACCCATTTAATTTGAAATCTGTTTGTTAAGGTTAAACCACCTCCATCAGGCCCTATAGGCAAGGATAATAATTGTGGGGCTGTTACTTGTCTCCAGCAAGGCCTTTCTAGACGGGTCTCAGGTTCTTTATTTTGAGAGGGGCAATTAATGCTCTGGTGCAACCTCATCGAATATGCCTCATTTGGGGATCTAACAGATGCTTTTAATCGTCTTACGGGTGGGTAAAGCCCTAATACCGCCCCTCCTCATCTCAGAAGCATCCCAAAACAACCTGCCAGCTATATCCGGTTTATTGAAGTTGACAATAATGCAATCACCTTTGACCTGTTTGGGGGCGATTTCCAACCCACCCCACCCGTCTAGCCATTATAATATGAGTTGAAATCTCGGCACTGCCATTACATTGTTGGTCACACCAATTTTTGGTTTTCCGTAGCAGAGCCGGGGCAGATTTATTTTCCTGGTCTGCAAGTAGGGGTACCCCTATAAGAACAGCTACCAGAGGAGTAGCTTCTGGGGGAAGATTGAGTCTACAGCAGTTTGGTCTAGTATTCCTCTTTTGTAGACTAGCAGTCCCACTAGTAGCCAGTGTCATGCCATTAAGTGGCAAATTAGGGGACTCTGGTCAACATGGCTGGAGTTCCTCCTCCCCACTTGGGGCCCCTGGACTACCCCTGTCCTATCCGAGGAGCTAGTTTTTGTCCTGACCAGAGATTACAGTTGAGATTGACTACCAGGATGATTCTCACCAATATGAAGCCTAGTCTCTGATTGGGCCTGGGATATTGTAGTTAAGCTAGGGGTATCACACGGAATTCTCGGATCCCTTAGGGAAGAATCAATACACTCACATTTATTCAGGATACCCGCAACACAACCAAGTGTCAATTATATCTTTGGCAATACTTGTAAGTATAGATTCCATCCGCGAGCTAAGTATGTCCTCCACCAAGTTCCGCAGTGTTAGTTGAATGTTTTCATCCACAATTTTCCCTTGCGAAGGGTTACTCTTTTTTGGGCCTTTGTCCCGTTTGTTTCCTTTTTTAGTGGACCTCTTTTTCCCAGAGGGCCCCAAAGTCTGCCCTATTGATACCCTTTCCAAATCTGACATATTTTCTTTAATTACACCATCCATGCCCCTGATCAAAGCAACATCATGTATCGGTACTTCTCTCCCTTCTTTTGGACTATTTATCAGTACCGTTGGCTCCAGAGGTACAGGGAGTTTAGTCGAGGACTCAGATACAATGTTCCCCTCCCCAGAGTCTTGGCTCGTACCCAGACCCAGTTCTTTTTCTGCATTAGCTATTTCCTTGTTTAAAGCTCCCACCGCCGAGGTTAAATATGAGATGATAGACGCAGACTTCCTTGGGATTTTTACTTTTAGCCCCCCCTGATCTTGGCTGCTTAATTGTTTCCGCTTACCTATATCTGATGTTGGAGGGGTGGCCCAGTCCAGCCTCTTCCTGGCTCTTCCTGGCTCTGATGGGCACAGATGGGCCTGCCCTTGGCCCGGGCTTTGCCCGGGCGCGGCCCAGGCACGCCTGCGCGCCTCCCGCACTGCGGGAGGGCCGTTGTGTTTTTATCGTGCCCCCGGCGCGATGTCAGCTTCGCGTGAATGCAAGGACCTCTGGGTAGTGTAGTCCTCATCGTCGTGCCGTTCCCCTCACGGCCAGGGATAGAAGAAACCAGCCGTTCATGTCACGGCAGCAGCAGAGGCTGCTTGTCAGTGCCCCCAGTCAGGCAAGCGTCCCGTGCTGCGGGAGGGCCGCTGTGTTTTTATCGCGCCCCCGGCGCGATGTCAGCTTCGAATGAATGCAAGGGCCTTTGGTAGTGTAGTCCTCGTGCCATTCCCCTCACAGCCAGAGATAGAAGAAACCAGCCGTTCACCTCACGGCAGCAGCGGAGTCTGCTTGTCACTGCCCCCAGTCAGGTAAGTGTCCCATGCTGCGGATGGGCCGCTGTGTTTTTATCGCGTCCCCGGCGCGATGTCAGCTGCGCGTGAATGCAAGGGCCTCTGGGTAGTGTAGTCCTCATCGTCGTGCCATTCCCCTCACGGCCAGGGATAGAAGAAACCAGCTGTTCATGTCACGGCAGCAGCGGAGGCTGCTTGTCAGTGCCCCCAGTCAGGTAAGCGTCCCATGCTGCGGGAGGGCCGCTGTGCTTTTATCGCACCACCCGGTGCGATGTCAGCTTCGCATGAATGCAAGGGACTCTGGGTAGTGTAGTCCTTGTCATCATGCCGTTCCCCTCACGGCCAGGGATAGAAGAAACCAGCCGTTCACCTCACGGCAGCAGCGGAGGCTGCTTGCCAGTGCCCCCAGTCACGTAACCGTCACAGGGATAGTTGTTGCTAGGTGTCTGAGGACTCGTCCTTCCATCATATCTAAGAAACCCCATTTAGATACTCCAATTTGTTCCAATCCATAAAGCGAAGAGGCATGGATTTTGGCTCGATGAACCTCAACAGGTGTGAATAATGTCTTCTCCGGATGCCCTTTAAAAAACACCCAGACTTTTAGCTTGAGACTGGGCTTTGCTCATGTTATTTTTGATATGGACTTTTTCACTAAGGTTCCCACACATTATCAACCCAAAGAAAGAATACACTTTCATGATTTCTAGCTTTTGTGCACTCAGGGTCCATGTAAAATGTTCATATTTCGGGTTCTTCTTCCCATGAAAGCAAATAATTTCACTTTTGAACGTATTAATCCTCAAGTAGTGGGTATTTGCAAATTGTTACAGAGCCTGCTGATGAATGTTTAACCCTTTTTGGGTACGATAGAAAATTATTATGTTGTCTGCATATAATAAGTGCGCAATAGACTTTCCCCCAATTAATGGTGCAATACCCACACTCCAGGTCATGTGGCTGGGAAGATCGGAAATATATAGGGAAAAGAGGAGTGGTTCCAAAAGGTACCCTTGTTTTAATCCAATTAAAGTGGGAATTTCCTGAGAGAGGTCCCCATCACCGGCCAGGAGAAATCTGCACCAAGTGGAAGGAGATGACTAACAGCTCTTACTAACTGCTTCATGAACATACTAAAATATTCTAATTATTTTCCCATTCAAGCTTCAAGATTTTTAAGAATAGTTTTTAATTTGCTTTTCAAGACCATGATCATCCTACGATCCCATTGTGTCCTCCCTGTTTTTTTCATCAATATTAGATGAAGATCCGTTCAACTCTCATCAGCTAATAGGCATCATATTTAGACTAAAGGAGTAGATCAACAAACTATGATCACTGATGAGGGTATCTGTAAGTCACCCAACAAAGAGAACGAGGTGCAAACTACCATTTCGTAATCCAGAATTGCCGCTCCCCTTGAGGATTTATGAGTGTGTGATGCTGGAGAGTAAAAGTGTAGGCTCCTATTATCTATAATGCAATCTTTCTTTTTCGGTTGGGCAGATAGGCGCTTCCCTCTCTTATTAGTTCTTATCTTTGGGGGAACGATAGCTGGGAGGATTTGTAAAGCTTCGACTTTTTTGACATTACGTAATTGTTCTAAGGCAAAATTTGATTGTTTGCAATTTAAGTCCCCTACCAAAATTATGTGCGGCCTGTTCCTTATCAGAGTCTTTTTTAATAAAACAAAATACCTTTTTTAGAAGAGTGTCAGAAATGGCCTCTGGAGTGATACAGGCATTTACCAACAAGAGGGGTGATACCCATTGCTACCTTCCTGAGTTAAACAAAGTTACGGCCATAAACAGGTTACTGGGATATATATAATCTTAATATTTCGAGTTCAGCCTAGTGGACAGCAGGCATGCCACTCCCCTCTTTATGTAACCCTCCTAGAAGGTATTGCTTTACAATCTAAGGTGAAGTAATCTTCACACATAAACTCCCCATCACACCACATCTCCTGGAGACAAATCACATCTGCCTTTAGCAAGCTCAAATAGTGCAATGCCTCCCTGTCATTCTTTATTCCAGCTGCATTACAGGAGACAACCTTCAGCCTTGCTAATTATATGGTCACTGCAGATGACTACTCTGGGAAGCCCTATTTAGTACACTAGGTAACCAATTCCATTTAAGAATCTCATCCTTGTGAGTAACTTGGGCAGAGGAAGTGGTAGAATACCTAACAGATACCTGTCTGCCATATTTCCCTTGATGAACTTTTAGCTCCTTACAATCAACCAGAGACCCTCTGCTAGAGTACAAAAGCAGAGCGGGGGGCTGCTCTTTCCCACCTTATCATTCCAATGAGAAATCATACCAACATCATGCCTCCTATTTCCTTCTAATTTTGGGAGGACATCAATGCCAATACATTGCAAACATGCAGATTTGTTTTTATTGTTTGCAGTGAGTTTAGAGTAGATAGTCACACTTGATTTAGAACCAGACCCTGAGTGCAATATGGAAACCAAATTAATATCACTACTTTGAATTAGCTTAAAAGTCTCAATGCCCAAGAGACATTTAAGCAACGAGAATCTATTTAGAATTAAGTCGCATCAAAGAGGCGACTAAAATCCAATATACAAGTGTCCACATTGCACCACATAGAACTTTTTTCTTCTAGTTTAAATTACTCCAAAGGACCCATTTATGTGCATAAACAGTGCAGCCATTGGATTCAGAGAGACTGGTAAACTAGGAGGTTGAACCGCAAATCCCTCTGCTGTTACCTCTACAGTCCTCTCCTTCGAACCACTAGAGGATCCATAAACAGGATCGCCGGCTTGTGGGGCTGATTGAGAAATTTGCATTGGGCCCTGTGCACTTTTTGGAGCATCTACTACTTCTCTTAAACATAATCTCCTCCGACCCTTCTTCAAGATTCTATGGTGAGATCTTTTCTTCCCTCTCCGGCTTTTCTTCCTGTCCTTAGACTTTGACTGAGACATGTATGATTCACCAACACTTAACTCCTGTCTGGAGTGGGATTTGAAAATTGGAAACAGCTCCTGTTTGACACTTCCAACTGGACCCTTTACATTTGGGATGGTGTCAAAAATTAATCTTATGGAGTCAACTCGGCTTTCAGTGTGGTGAACGTTTTTGTTGACCTCTCTGCATTGCGACTTTCCTGCCTGGTAACCGAAATCAATTTGGGGACATACATCTTTATGGTGAGCTATTCTGGCTGGCATCAAAACTCCTTCCATTTCAGTTGACTCTCCAGGACCAAAACCCTTGTCCTTCTTCGTACTGATCAGTTCTTTCAGTATTGCCGTCATAATATTGAAGACGCAATCTGATCCTCCTACAAATTTTTCTAACAAGTTTAACATTGAAGATAAAGTCTTTCCAAGAACAGACGGAAAACGTTACCTCTTGGTCTGGAAGATGATGCAGCTGCATGCCACTTATATCCAAATCTGGAGTCACAGACATGTGTGATAGCATGGAAGGATGATTTGAAGGAGTGCTACTAAAAGGCTGCAGCCCTGTAGGTGCAATCAGAGGGGGTGTCATAATAGGCTTTGATTTATCATCCTTGTCTTGCAACCCGAATCTCCTACGCAAGTCTATGTCCAAATCTGGGAGTGTGAAATATTCATCGCAGTATTTTGCTACTATTCATTGAAAATAATCCTCCAGGGAAGTAATGGGAGATTTGTTCACCACCCCTGAATTGGTAATAAAGTCTCCGATATGGGGTACATAGAGGAGGGAAGTCTAGGGGGCGGAATGGAGATACCCTTATGTGGCCTTTGATCATCTTTTTGCAGGGGGACCACGTAAGGCTTTGTGAATGTCAGAACCTCCCCAAGCTATAATAAGATTAACCTATCTCCTTCAGGAGATTGCCCACCAGGAGTTTTGGGCCACGCATTTCAATTTGACCCTCCATGAGACCCTCCATGAGACCCCCAATGAGACTCCCAAGTTTATTTTGAAATCATGCTGTGTTGACTTCCACTTTTACCTTAGGGTAAAAATGTGATTCTTTCCCTTCCACATCATAATAGAGGGGTCTCTATTCCGTAGATGATTAGATTTCGTTTTTGCACAAGCCCATCCCTGGAGCAGACGGCCAGATCTCAACTTTTTCAAAGTCATTGTTCTCCTTAGGAACTTTGGAAGCCTGAGGTTCCAACCTATCTCTTGTATTTGGGAGGGGAGGCTCCTTTACACCTTTTATATTTTACAGCCTTCGTCACAATACCGGCCTGTGTGAGCCCAGGCTCTGCCTTATTCTATTTGGGCTGCTTCAAACGCCCAGATTTATTCACTCCAGGCACTGTTACTGTAACCACTGCTGCAGCTACACCCCTTCACATGTATGGCCTTATGCGAGGTACCGCATACATCAAAACCCAGCACAGGTGATACAGATTAGATTTCCAAGAAGATCTTTGAGCAATCCCAGGTGTGCAGATACTAATGCTTAAGGAGTCCAGGGGGGGCAATGAGACTTTATCAGACTGCTGTTCCTCCCAATTTGATGTTCACCTAACCGTGATTGGCCTTTCTCCAAAATTTAGCCAGATTTTAGGCTGCAATATTGGAAGGCCCAGTGCATATGGGAGGAGCCAGAGGGGTCTGACAGACCTGTGTGTACCCGTATACGGCACAATGATAATTTTGCAATGTGCACAATGGGCGCACCTGCTCTTCGGCGTGGTGGAAGTCGCATTGACCTAAGCGCTTCTGCACCACTAGAAGGGGCGGACGGAAGCTTAAGGCCTGAGCTCTAAGTGAGATGGGGACCAATATGATCCTTATTGTCCTGAAATTGCAGCAAATCTCACCTGAGGGCCGGCGAGGCTAAATAGATGGACAGAGAGCTGCTCCACTCTGATCAACTTTGCTCTAAGTGCCGCACTCTACTCAGCCAGTTCCACTGCTTGCATGTGGGAAGGATGGCAGCAGGGCGAGGCAATCCACAGCGTGCAATCCACACAAGGCCCCCAAAGAGGTCCCAGTGAAGCCGGCAAACAAAGGGAGCGGCCCTCGGGTTATCACTGCACAACGAGCTGCAAGTGATGGTCACCCGTGGTTCTCTCCAGGCCTCTCACAGTGGCTCACCAACCCTGGCATGATACAGCATCCCGCCTTGACCACGTCCCATTATAGGCATTTCATGGCCCCAACCCCGTCCAGTCCCCTGAGGTCCACTGGAGTCCGCTGGGGTCAGCTCAACTCCTGCTCTACCTGGCTCCACCTCGCCTCGCTCCACTGCCTTGCTCACTCACCTTGGCCATAACTAACAGCGACCAACAGATTCCGCTCCAACAACGTTGAAAGCAGAAAAAGCTTTTGACTTGATGGATTGGAATTTTATTTTTCATAACCTTCACTGGCTATCTATTCTTAATCTTTCTCATTGCTTTATTCTTCACTGAAAGCTTCTGTTTCCTTATTGGCACCACCTCAACACCTTTTGCTTTATATAGTGTGTTAATACAAGGTTGCCCCTATAACCCCTGTTATTTATTTTAGCTTTGGAGCCATTCATATCTAAGAACCAACAAAACACAATGGGCACGATTCACAAAAGTAATCTGAGACAAAATCCTAACTTTACGACTTTCAGTATTCACAAAGTGCGTTTAGGCGTAGTAAAGTTAGGAATCCTAACTTTACTACTCCTAAATGCCCTTTGTGAATACCGAATGTTGAAAAGTTAGGACTTTGTCTCAGTTAAACTTAAGTTTTGATAACCAAAACTTAAGTTTAACTGAGACAAAATCCTAACTTTACGACTTTTGTTAATCACAAATGGCATTTAGGAGTAGTAAAGTTAGGATTCCTTATTTTTACTACTCCTAAATGCACTTTGTGAATACCAAAAGTGGTAAAGTTAGGATGTTGTCTCAGATTTCTTTTGTGAATCGGGCCCAATAATGGGATGTTTCATAAACAAGGAGCCTCTTATTAAAAGTCAGTATATGCTGATGACATTCTTTTATCAATATCAGATCTTGAAATTTCAGCTACAGTCTTTTTAATTCAGTACAGTCTTTTTTTTATTTCAGTTTATAAACTTGAAAACAGACAAATGTAAAATTCTTCCATGAAACAAATATTGTCTATGACTATAGATGTCAAATTAAATGAAATATTGCAGTTTACCACATCAATTCAGAATATGGTTAGTTTAGATTCAGTAGATTTGGAAAAGAAGATTACAGATGGAATCCCTTTTTATTTTTGGTGGGGTTGGTTAGAGTCAATTAAAATGATATTGGTCCCACTCATTTTGTTTATAATGTCTATGTTCCCAGTCAATATTCCACCCTCCTTATGTAAGAAACATGATTCATTATAAATTACCGTTTTGTAGAAGAAGAAGTAGCCAAGGATTTCAATTTGTAGACTAAAGCTAACTGAATAAGTGTGGAGTACATTTTTCTGACTTTCAAACATATCAAATGAATTGATGCGTAAATAAAGATGAAAATAATCTCTTTTGTCCTATTTGGGTTCACTTTGAAAGGGCTTTTATTAATCAATTTTTTTCAAAGAATTCTTTGCCTTTTCTCAGTAAACAAATTCTTTGACATCACCAATTTTCAAAAATGTTTGTAGGATTCTACAGCCATTGGATCATCTTTATGTTAATGAAAAAGATGACTCCCAAAATTGTACTATTTGGCATGATTAACTCATACAATTATAAATAGAACAATCTGCTGGAATTTATGGAGAAACAGAGGTTTGATATGGGTCAGCCAATAAATTATAACAACTCAGTACTTTCCTTCACAATACCACAAAATAAATTTCACTTTCCAAAATCGTTTACTGGAAAATATGAACTTCTATCCAATGCTATATATAATATTGTCCCAACATTGCATGATATAAGTCCTCAAAACACAAATTATAATGAAATTGTGCAGGTTCTGACATCACAACCTAAGGCTGCTTCCCATGTATACAAAGTCATTAGAGATAAGAAGGACATCAGATTGAAATCTAATGGTATATTGGGTTCTGAAAAATATGTTTTTTCTTATTGGTCGATTGATATTTAGAAAAAGTTCTTAAACTTCATAAATCCTTATATACAGTTAGTGCAACTTAAACTTTGTTATCTAATTACAAAAAGAATGTTGCTAACATATATTCTCCTCATCAAATCACTAATGAGAAGTAAATCTTGTTTGTCTTGAATATATGAATTTGCTGGTTTAAACATATGTTTTCTACATGGTCGTAGGTTCCAAGGTTTTGGAGACAGATTTGGAATGAACGAAACCCGGATATTTGACGATTGACGATTCCTTGTTTTGATAGTGCAAGTATGATTTTAGGTTATCTTGAAGATGTTTGGAAGTCCTGTTCACTTGACTCTCATATAACAGACCATTTATTAGCAATTGGTTTCCAGAAAATGACAGAGAATTGAACAATTATTCTAAAGTTTCCTTAAAAAGATTGGTAGCATAACGTTTGGTCCAATAATAGACTCTTGGATAGAGTCTATGTATCACCAGTTTCATTTGATATTATTAGAGATTTATTATTATGGTCACCAGTAGCTTCATACCTAAATAACAACTCAAGGAATCATAAAACTTTCTGAATGAATTTAGAAGAAGTACAATAGTCTCATTAAGTAGTTGTATCGTGGCCTATTGAGAAAGGATATGTTATCTGGAACGTGTCAGGAAATGAAAGACTGTTTCTCTGCAACTTACTGAAGCCGCGCTGCGCAAATAAATGGCCAGTTTGAGGAGTGCACTTTGCCTGTCGGCAACTCTTGTTTTTCGATTAATACGGCCTGGCGGGCTGTCAAGTGCACCACCGTGGATTGACGCAGGCTGCAGCTACTTATTTGGGCAGAGACTTGTGGCTCAACAGGCTGCCAGGAATTGAGGGTGACGTTGATAATATTTACACTGGCACGAATGTTATTCTTGGGCACGCATAATGGTGGCAACCCGTGTGGGTAAGATGGAAACTACCAATCCCGTGATGCACTGCACTAGATGTGTTTACTCACCTGAGGACAATAATACATAAAATGGGGGTGATTTGGGGGATAAAGTATGCTGCCTTTGTGCGTGCTACCTTTGAGAAAGGATATGTTATCCGAAATGTGTCAGGCAATGAAAGACTGTCTCTGTGCAACTTACCAAAGCCGCACTGTGCAAATTAATGGCCAGTTTGACGAGTGCACTTTGCCTGGGAGCAACTCTTGTTTTCCGATTTATACGGCCGGCCCAGCTGCCAAGTGCACCACAGTGGGTTGGAGCAGGCTGCAGCTGCTTATTTGGGCAGCGACTTGTGGCTCAAGAGGCTGCCAAGAATTGAAGGTGACTTTGGTAATAGTTACACTGGCACGAATGTTATTTTTGTGCACGCATCACAGTGGTAACCCATGTGGATACGATGGAAACTACCAATCCAAAATGCGTCAGGCAATGAAATACTGTCTCTGTGCTGCGCTGTGCAAATAAATGGCCAGTTTGAAGAGTGCACCTCGCCTGGGGGCAACCTCTGATTTTCGATTAATACGGCCGGTCCGGCCGTGAAGTGCACCACCTTGGATTAAAGCGGGCTGCAGCTGCTTATTTGGGCTGCGACTTGATGTTCAACAGGCTTCCAGGAATAGAGGGTGACTTTGGCAGTGAGAGGAGGTTGATTGAGTCACCAGGGAGGAGGCGTCTGGCCTGTGCAGGAGGAGGCGTGTGACCTGGGCAGAGTGTGGGCCTGGAGTCGCTGTGGCATCCACGTGACCTCACAGTGGGAGACGGCCCCGCCTGAGTCTGTGGCACAGACAAGGAGGCCCGCATTTGGAGAGACTCTGGACTTGAAGGCCGCGCATCCACAGAGGAGCAGAAGGTGTGTGGTTTGTGAGTAGGAGCTTTAAGGCCTGGACTGCAGGTGGAAGGGCCTAAGCATTGGGTAGATCCCTTTGCAGGCACCACTGTAACTCTGGAGAGACAGTGAAAGTAGCATGGAGGGATCATTAAATTGATTGTCACTTATTGAGTCCCCTCGAGGCTCCTGTGGACTGGGAGCTGGGCATGACGAGGTGAGGTGGTGCTGTGTGAGCTGAGCAGGACCCCGGGCCAACGCGCTTGGGATCCTGCTGCACCATGGTCATCCTCCCCTGATGTGTGCTGCGACCTGGACTGTTGCAGGGGGGCTCTGCCGCGCACCGCCTGCGGTGAACTGACACATCAGGAGAGGAGACCACTGTAGGGGAGCCGTACGACTGAATATACTGGCACTTAGAGGCTCATAGGCTTGGCTATTGCTACAGTGCTTGCCCCAGAGAGGCCCACAATTAGAGACTGTGCACTGTGAGACTGGGTCTGCCGGTCTCACTAACAATATTAGCACCTGACAAAGAGTGAAGTGAACGCTGCTGCTTCCAGGTCTTGCTGACGCCTGGACGCTGGAGGAGGGACTTGCTGTCCCAGGAATCTAAGGAGGGGAGGAGGCAGAGTCTCCCACATCATGTGCACTGAAGAGCACAGAGCCCGGAGGAGGCTGAGCTGGGCCTACCTCCTTGGTCCCTCCTTTGTCACCACTTGCTTTACTGCCCGGGATCACTGGGGTTGACAGCACAACTGGAGGATTGTAGCAGACTTGTACCCAGCTCAGCACAGCGCTTGAGGTGCAGGTAGGGAAGAGAGGTATACCTTTGTGTTACATCTTAAATATCTGCCCGCCAGTTGCCCTGTGCCCTGGTGCCCTTTGATTTGACTGTATTGGTAGCATGGCACGTTGGTCTTGTCCATCTAATTCCAACATTAGTCATTGTGACAGCAGTTGCTGTGTTGGGCTTTAGTAGGAGAGTGTGGAGCGGACCTCGCTCCTATCCTAGACTAGTATGGGGAAACACAAGGTGGCGATGTTGCCGGTGAAGGCTGCTACCAGCACAATAGTTACCATGGACTCCTTTTTACAAAGGATGGCCGGAGTCTTCGACAAGGCGATTGAGCTGGTAACACAGCACAGCACCTGTCCTGCTCCCCTATAAATCACCTTCTTACCAGTCTCTCTAGGTTACTGGCGATCCCTTAGTCTACTTCAGGACCACCCAAACTTATCTCCCATGCAAGAACCAGATGGCATGGATAGCTGTGTGGCCGGCCAACCTATACCCCTTTCACCCATCATATTAGTTTCCAATGCATTGGGGTTAATTTACCCCCGCCCAGGAGCAAGTTATCAGTAGCCCTGATAAACAATTAGCTGCCAATATGTCAGCCCCACAAAGGAGGATGAGAGGAGGAACAGTGGTTGGGCCAGGCTCAGACATGAAAAGAAAGGGCCCTTGAATTGGAGGGAAGGCAAAAAGACCGAGGGCAGAGGGGAGGCATCAAAAAGCACCTATGGTGCAAATACTCACCGAGGCAGACTTGGTGGCCACATTGGAATCCCTTCAGGGATCTGTATGGGCTCTATTGGACACAAAATTTGATCCACGATTCTGATGCCTCACCTCTAAAGACAGGAGACATTCTGATCTTAAACAATGTATTTCACTCAGGGGGGAGGCAACCAATATGGGTCAGAGGACTTTGATGGGTCACATTGCAACTGAAGGGTCTAATCTGGATGATGTACATATAAAACATAGGGATCAGCTACCATCACTCCTAAAGCCTCCAACAGGGACCACTATCCCTTGCCCCCAGTACCCTCGGCCCTGAACAGAACCATATGGACCCAGGGGTAGGATCTGCGGGCAGTGCACCCACCCTGGACAATCGAATCCCAAGAACTTTAATGTGGGAGAAGCACCAAGCAGTGGAGAGGGGTGTTCTAACCAGACTGTAGTCAACCTACTTCTCCCGCCTATATCAACGCCGTACATCGTGGTTTTGGGGAACGGGACAACCCTTTCCCCAGGTGTTAAGGAAGACTTTTTTCAATTGAAGAGCAAAGTCATGCATAGGTTGTCCCGTAACACCACCCTGGGTCCAAGGGTGGGAAATAATATCAACATGGTGCTCAGAGTCAATTGGGCAGGGAGGTCCAAATGAAAAAACGCACAGAAAGAAAAAAAGGAAATGCAGAAACAAGAAAGCAGTATCAGTTTAGGGTTGGTTCTGCACTGGTTCCCCCCACAGATTTTTTTTTCATATCGTGGGGTCTTGATCAACAACAAGATGAAATGGGGTCCTTTAAAAAAGAGAAAGAAGGGAGATTTAGTGCATGCTAACACGGCCATCTTTAACTTTGCTTCAAGTTTAGGTAGTAGACAAATTGCAGCACTCCTACAGATATATCAAGCACAATGTATTGTTAAGGTATCCTATGGCAGTGAAATCTGAGGCTATGACACCATGGAGGAATTACAAGTGGTTGAGAATAATTTTTTGAAATGCCGTTCATGTGTGCCTTGGGGATCTTCTTATTTAGTGGTTCACGAGGAGCCAGGTGTGTCTTGCCTTTTTGAGGTGTTGGCCCTTTGCCCCCAACACTGGGGCTGAAGCTCTGGCTGTACCAAGGACCAACCTTAAGCAAATACATTTTAAAGGAGTGTATGGGCCTTGACTATGCCCATCATATCCCATGGCTTAACTACATTAAGAAATGCCTTGGAAGGTTGGGAAGAGCTGACCTATTCTCCAACCCAGAATTGGTGAACAAGAAAGACCAGGTCTGGGTAAAGGAGACGTTTTGTAGCCAGAGGACCCTAGAAAGGGAAGAGTGTGAGCTGAGGAAGCCCCGTGTTCATAGCTTTGTCATTTTGAAAACCGTGCAATCTACTGAGCCATATCTTCTAGGGACTCTTAGTGCTTATGACCGTTTTTTGTTGACTAGGTTTCATCTTAATCTCTTCCACCTCCTGTTGGTACAGTCAACAAAAATTGGTAGAGGCCAGGGCTGTGGCTGCAACGGTAAGTCTTCACAGGACATGCCTCACTTTTTAATGTTTTGCAACTTTTATGAGACTCCCTGGAAAATTTGTATTATTCCTATCTTGAACCTATTGGATTTTGGGCAGGTGCGACCAGCTTTTATTTTTTTACAAATGTTATCTGGTAACACAGTTTTCTATGCCCATAACTTTTTAAAAGCAGCAGTGAGGCCCAGAGCTTGCTGCGAATAATTAATTGCGGCTCTTATGTGATTGCACTGAGTCTTAATATATTAGGTGGGGGGTATTTCAGTGCAGATAGGGTTTCAATGTTCAATTCCTTCTTTTTTAAAGGTTTAGTATATATTCACTTTTTAACATAATGTTTTTTATGTATTGTATATGTGACCCTTAAGTAAGAGCTGTTAATCATGTTACCTTTTTGTATAATGTACTGTGTTAGATTACTCTTACGATTTTATGCAGAACCCTAATAAAGTGAATTTAATTGATTGATTGATTAATTGATTGACTTTGGTAATAGTTACACTGGCATGAATGTTATTTTTGGGCATGCATAATGGTGGCAACATGTGGGTAAAATGGAAACTAACAATCCTGTGATGCACTGCACTATCTGTTTTTACTCACCTGAGGACAATGATGTATAAAAAAGGAGTGATTTGGTGGATAAAGTATGCTGATTTTTTGCATGCTGCCTTTGAGAAAGGACATGTTATCCGAAACGCGGCAGGCAATGAAAGACTGTCTCTGTGCAACTTACCAAAGCCGCACTGTCCAAATAAACAGCCAGTTTGTAGAGTGCATATATACATAAATATCATAGCCCCATTGAAGGCGCAAGCTGAAACGCGTAGGCTTTCCATTGTGGGGTGTTGCTGAGACATTTTCTGTCGGACCTGTGGCCACACTGTCATCTTTTTTGAATAGGAGGGAAAGTGCAGCTGGACTGATCTGCCTGAGTAGATAGTCGCTGTGGAGGAATATATATATATATAAATATATATATATATTCACTGAAAAAACCATAGGTTTCAGGGGCATTATAGTTAGCTGGACTTTTCACTTGTACAAAACCATTGAAATTCCCCCATTATAGTTAGTTCAGCTAACTATAACTCACGCCCCTGCAATGCACTGCTGATGATGTCACATATCACATCACTCATGACATGGTCAGTGACATCACTCATGACATCACTGATGACATCTCAAATGAAATCACTGATGGCATCACTGATGACATCATCCAGTGAATGTGTGCTTTTCTGAAAATTACATATGTTTTATATATGTATATCTCAAGGTCGATGGAAGAATAAATGGGTATATAAGTGTCTAAATGGATGATTTATTTTTGAAAAATTGATTGTATAATTGACTGATTAAGTGTATCTTAGTGAATACATGGCTTAGTGAGTAATGTTTAAATATGAACATATCTGTTCAGTCTCTCACTTTGTGTATAAGTGGCTGCATGGGTTGGTGAGTAGCTACATGAGTGTCTATATAGGTTATTAGGTGGTTTTTTGAGTATCAGTATGAGTGTCTGAGTGTCTGTATGGTTCGGTGGGGGGTATTACGTAGTGCATAGGTGCATGAATGAGTGACTCACTGTTTGTATGTGTTGAAGACAGCATGTGTGCAGGACTGTATGGGTGGATGAGTGTGTGCATGGGTGTTTAGTGAGTGAAGGACTGTCTCAATAGTGTCTTTATGAGTAACTACATATGTTTTAAACAAGTATATGTGAGTATTGGTGTATATAAGTGAGTATATGTGAGAGTGAGAGATTGGAAGAGTTCCTGTATGAATAAGTGTGTGTTTCTATAAGGGATTGTTTAAAAGACTAAGTATGTGTAAGTTTCTGTAGATGTAAGTGTGGTGGTATGTGTATAACTGTATATGCAAGTAAATGGATGTTTGATTCTTTATTAGCATGAGTGACTATGTGTGTGAGTAACTCTATGGATGAGTGGCGTTGTGTAACAGGATGTATAGGTGTATGAGTACATATGATGAGTGAGTACATGTATGAGTGACTGTATAGGACTGTTGGTGAATGAGTGGATGTGTATGTAGATCTTAGAATTACTGAATATGTTGTTGTAACTGGTATTGGTATGTCCATTGTTTTGAAAATTGTAGTTTCTATTTTTGAAAGTGTGTATCAAAGGTTATATTAGGGGGAGAGGAGGTTTGCCACTCTATCACAAGGATGATGTCATCAGTGATGTCATCAGTGATGTCATTTGAGATGTCATGAGTGATGTCATGAGTGATGTCACTGACCATATAATGAGTGATGTAATATGTGACGTCATCAGCTTTGCATTGCGGGAACGCGAGTTATAGTTAGCTGAACCAACTAGAACGGGGAAATTTCAATGGTTTTGTACGAGTGAAAAGTCCAGCTAACTATAACGCCCCTGAAACCTATGGTTTTTTCAGTCAATTTCTAAGGTTTTTTAAATGCTAATTCCTTACTATAACGTGCCTGAAACCTATGTTTTTTTTCAGTGAATTTCAAAGGTTTTTTAAATGCTAATTTCTAACTATACCTACAGAGATAGGACATGTGAAGAAAGAAGAAAAAACGCACAGAAAGAAAAAAAAGAAATGCAGAAATAAGCAACAGAAGTCCTCAAAGACGAAGAAAAGTGCAGGAAGAAGGATAGCATGCAGAAAGAACCAACAGAAGAGCAGAAAGAAGCCTTGTTGCAAAATCATCCTGTACCCTCAACTTTTTCAGACGGATACTGGTGGTAACTGAGTCTGACAAACCAGTCCTAGAGCCGGTGCTATGTTAAAAGGCACTCAGAATACAGTGAAAACACCTACATACACTAGGGAACAATATGCGTTGGGGTCCCCCTGTGATTAGCATGACCTCCTCTGTAAGCCACTAGTATATAATAGGGCAGGGGATTAAAACTACCTCTTAAAATGGCCACAGGGCGTGTTTGCACATGTCACCTCAGGCCCCCTCCCCTCCCTTCCCCACTGTGTAAACACACCCTGTGGCCGTTTGAAGTTGGGAGATTAAGTCCCCTTGAATCCTGAGGGTCCCTAGGGTCCAACTAGACCACTAAGTACCTCCAGTAAGTGCCACAGAGCTGCGTTGCAGAGAGGTGTGAAAAGTGTCACGGCCTGGACCACCTCTCTGCAACGCAGCTCAGTGGCGCTTACTGGAAGCACCTGAAGTGCTAGTTAGCCCCCAGGGGCCCTCAGGATTGAAGGGGAATTGTTTCCCCAACTTAAAACGCGGCATAGGGCGTGTTTGCACACGTCACCTCAGGCCCCGTCCCCTCCCTTCCCCACTGTGTAAACACGCCCTGTGGCCGTTTTAAGTTGGGAGATTAAGTCCCCTTGAATCCTGAGGGTCCCTAGGGGCAAAATAGCCCACTAGGTACGTCCAGTAAGCGCCATTGCAGAGAGGTGTAAAAAGGGGCACGGCCTGCACCACCTCTCTGCAACGCATAGCAGTGGCGCTTACTGGAAGCACCTAGTGGGCTAGTTGGCCCCCAGGGTCCCTCAGGATTGAAAGGGAATTATTTCCCCAACTTAAAACGCGCCACAGGGCGTGTTTGCACACGTCACCTCAGGCCCCGTCCCCTCCCTTCACCACTGTGTAAATGTGCCCTGTGGCCATTCTAAGTTGAGAGATTAAGTCCCCTTGAATCCTAAGGGTCCCTAGGGTCAAACTAGCCCACTAGGTACCTCCAGTAAGCGCCACAGAGCTGCGTTGCATAGAGGTGTAAAAGGAGCGTGGCCTCAGAACACCTGTCTGCAATGAAGCTTCCTGGCGCATACTGGAGATACCTGTTGGGATAGTTGGCCCTCAGGGACCCTCAGTATTGAAGGGGAATTAGTTCCCCAACTTACAACTGGCCATGGGGCGCTTTTGCAGAGTGCTGCAAGGAGGGGGCGTGGACTCTGGCGCGAGGCCGGTCTTTTATTTATTTTATTTTTTTAAGAAGGAGGGCTGTGTGACTTTGTTTTTTATTATTTAAAAATAAAAATATTTATCAAAATACCTAGGACATGCTGGACAAACAGTATGTACCTATCACCATGACGATTTGTGTGATATTCATTAAAAGGCAACTATGCATACAATGTATCCACGTGGAATGTATTTACAGCGCTAGTAAAGTTCTGACGTGTCTGACGCCATACCGTGCCTAATCCCGGCGCCCCCGCCGGTGGGTACTCTCCAAGTAGACACCCTTGTCGTTTATTTATACAAACATGGGTAGCTATTGACACGCACATTTAATACACACGCACACCAAGCCATTCAAAGGGGATTCAACAAAAATATAACCAAACTATGCAAGAAAACCCCCTCACAGTTAATAAAACACACATCCACCGACGAATGTGTAATACTTTTTATTTTACTCTCTGGAAAGTAGACGAACCTCACTTGAGAGTCACAGCGTGCTCCTGGCTGAGCCCAATGCTGTGTTACACCCACCAATGCCCGCCGAGTGCCACACACCTCTGTGTTGTATTCCACGAGCTAGTGCATATGCTATGACACTCTCTAGCCCATGTGCACTGTAACACCACCCTGAGAATATGTCATGCCACACTTGCCTTCGTACGGGTTATATTGCCCCATCTAACGTGCCTTCCTCGATGCCTATGTTATAACGCACAGCGCTATGCCATACATATTATAATCTGGTATCCATATCTTTGTCACAGTGCATATGCAACGTTACACTCCCCAGCACATATTTTATATTACAACTTTAGAGACTAGTTAGTTTACACAACACTGCCCTGTGCATATTACACTCCAAGGCGCATACCGCATAGCACGCGCTAGTGCGTGTGCTATCTCGTGCTCTTCAATGAATCTGTCATTGCGCACAATGTATTGCATATTATATTTCACGCCCCGGTTCATCTTATATCACACTTTTTGGTGCATAGTTTATACCATATCTAGTTTTCATTTTCAATCGTGCTCTCTGGACTATGTTCTATATAACACAGCGTCCACCTACCGTTTTCACGGGCATTACATTTTGCAATGGGGTGTGGAGTGTCAGGGGGTGTTTCTGCCAAGTGAGCCCGGAGTCACTGTCACAAACGTCCTCTTCTTCCTGAATAAAAGTGAGATTATGCTGCATACTTGTTCATATTTTAAGTAGTTCGCACAGACACACATTTTAAAAACAATAGAGTTCCTAATAACCACCTTCTCTGAACAGTTAGCTTGCTCCCCCATCCACATCCTCCCTATCCTCTGTTGTCTGAATCCATGGACTAGCTTCCTCCCTCCTGCCATGCAAGGTCTGATGTTCTGCCACTGCCCTTCATTTAGCATGATGTACCAGTCCACTCCTCCTGCCCTCCATTGCCCAATTCTATGTCCCATTATTGACCTCTTGCTTAGCCTCTGTGCTTAGCTTGCTGCCCCTATTCTCCTTCCCCTGCCCTCCGATGTCTTGGTGCATGCCCCTGCTCCATCCTTTTTGCCCACCATGTTCCATGGACCTGCCACTCCTATCTACTCTGAGTGGTCTGTTGAGCTGACACTCCCCTCCCACCTGCCTAGCATTGTCAGATGACTGTAACCTGTCCCTGCCACCTCCACCCTGGCTGTCCACATGCCATGCCCCTATCCTCTTCCTCCTGTCCTCCATGGTCCATTTTACTGCCACACCCTTCAGCCCTCCCTGGTCTGTTGTGGTGCAACTGCTCCTCCTGCCTACCCCGTGCGGTCTGTTGTGAGGCCCCTTCCCCTGAACTCTCTTGTCTGTGCCCAGGTCCTGACCCTCCCTTCTATCCTCCATGGTCCTTTGTGCATACCCCTGCAACCTCCTTCTTGCCCATTATAGCCATTGTGCTGCCACTAACCCTCCCACTTGCCATGAATGGTCTTCTGTGCTGCCATGGCCCCTCCCACCTTCCCTGTGTGGTCAGCTAGCTGCCTCTGACACCCTCCCACCTTCCCACCTTCCCTCCATGGTCTGTGTGTATGCCATCATAGTCTCACTGTTGCTCTCCATGGTGTGTCTTGTTTCTAGTGCCCCTCCTGCCTAACCTCTATGGTCATCCTGCTGCTCCTGCCCTGCCCTGCCCCCTTGCCCCAGCCCTCTGTTTCCATGTGCAGACCCCTATTGCCATTGATCAGGGACATTGTAATGTCCCTGATCCGTCCCTCCTGCCCTTTATGGTCTGTTATGCTGCAGCTTTCTCTCCTGTCTGTCCATTATGGTCAGCTAGCTACCATTGCCTCTTTCCCCTCTGTTCTCTGTTGTCCATGTGCATGGTCCTGTCCCCTCCATATTGCTTTCTATGGATTGTTGTGCTGCACTCCCGTCCCGCATGCGTTGTGTGGTGTATTGTGCTGCTGTAAACCCTGATGCCTGCCCTGTAGGGTCAGTTTGGTGCACCTCTCCATGTCCCTCCTGTCCTCTGTTATCCGAGTCCATGTCCCTACCCCAATTCCTCTTGCCTACCATGATCCAATGTACCATACTTGCGAACATTTTGAACTTGGTAAGAGGGAGATTTTGGAAAAAACTGGGGTATTGATTTTCCCCTTTGAGTTACATTGAAAAAGAGGAGATTGTAGACAGGAGACAGATCAAATAAAGCCCATTTGAGCTTAAAAACATTGGACGTTTGCTGGCTGAAACGGGTCTGTTGGCATTTATGGTTGTACTACCACTGCCTCTTCCTTCTGCCCACAAAGGTCTATTATATTGCCACAGCCTCTCTTGCCAGTCCTGTATTGTTGGTTTGTTGCCCCTGCCCCCCTTTCCACTGCCCTCCATAGTCTGTTGTGCTGCCACTGCCCTTCCTGCCTGCCCAGTGTGGTCATATTGTTTCCTCTGCACTCTCCTACCTGCCTTCAATTTTCAGAGTCCGTGCCCCTGGCCTCTGCCTCTCAACAGTATCCCAATGAACAACTAGATTGCTAACATTCTATATTTATTACAAAAGTGTGGAACGCCTGACGTCATCTTGATGTAATCAAAACTGTAATACCTAGAGCATTTCCTATAGAAATTACATATATGAGAGGGTCGTATTTGCATCCCAATTATGGTTAGTGCTCTAAAAAACTAAAATGAGGACATATTTTCTGAGTCTTCAAATAGCGACAAAGAACTTTTAAATTATTTGTAATCTTTATGTTTTTTTATCCAGTTGACCACTTGATTAAATGTTGTACTTAGGAGAGAGGATGTGGTTTTACTTCCAGAGCTGCAGACTTTGCAACTGGGAACCAGGTTGGAGTTTCTGCTTCAGCTCAACATTCTGTGATTCTGGTCAAATCACTTAATCTCCCCATGTCTACAACCAAAATGAATTTGATCTTGTGTGATGTAACCAATGCTCATGTAAAGCACTCCAATACCTGACACGTCTGCACTATATAAAACTGCAAATACACAAAAAATAAGTGTTTTGCACACTTCTGTCATTGGGCTACATGTGTGCTACATCTGGGTGATATTTGTGATGCTTTTGGGCTCTTTTGTCTCTGGTGGCCATCTTGGGAGATTTATTTGTTATGAAGTTTCCTAATTTCCTCATTTACTGCAGTCTCCTCAGTAGGAAATGCTTTCAGTTTTTTACTTTGATTCCATCAAGAAGGTATTCAGATATGTCACACATTTGCCATAAATTCTGAATGTTAGCACTCTAGTTGCTCATTAGATCACTGTAGTAAAGCTACTGCTCACCACGGAAGTCTGCTGCTGGTATTAAAAGTGCATGTTTCAGTCTGCATATCAGAATTTTTTGATGAAATAGAAGAGGATTTGAGAAGTCAAAATGTGCCCAAATTTTCTTTCTGCAGCACTAATCATAATTTCTATGGAAAAATGAACCCCCTCATTTTGTTCCTTTGTAAATTAAATGTTTTAAGTGTTGCCACTTTATTCCAATCAAGATGGCTTCAGGTGTGCCATACTTTTGTCATAAGTAAGACTGTTAGCGCTCTAGTTGTTCGTTAGAACACTCTGGGACATTCTGTCATTGGGCTATAATTGGGCTACATCTGGGTGATATTTGGGCTACATTTGGGCTCTTTTGTCTCTGGTGGCCATGTTGGGAGATTTATTTGTTATGAAGTTTCCTAATTTCCTCATTTACTGCAGTCTCCTCAGTAGGAAGTACATTCAGGTTTTTTACTTTGGTTGCATCAAGAAGGCTTTCAGATGTGTCACACATTTGCCATAAATTTTGAATGTTAGCACTCTAGTTGCTCATTAGATCACTGTAGTAAAGCTACTGCTCACCAGGCAAGTCTGCTGCTGGTATTCAAAGTGCGTGTTTCAGTCTGCATGTCAGAATTTTTTCATGAAATAGAAGAGGATTTGAGAAGTCAAAATGTGCCCTAATTTTTCTTTCTGCAGCACTAATCATAATTTCTATGGCAAACTGAACCCCCTCATTTTGTTCCTTTGTAAATTAAATGTTTTAACTGTTACCACTTTATTCCAATCAAGATGGCTTCAGGTGTGCCATACTAGTTTTGTCATAAGTAAGACTGTTAGCGCTCTAGTTGTTCGTTAGAACACTCTGGGACATTCTGTCTTGGGCTATACTTTGGCTACATCTGGGTGATATTTGTGCTACATTTGGGCTCTTTTGTCTCTGGTGGCCATTTTGGGAGACTTATTTGTTATGAAGTTTCCTAATTTACTACAGGCTCCTCAGTAGGAAATACTTTCAGTTTTTTACTTTGATTCCATCAAGAAGGCATTCAGATGTGTCACACATTTGCCATAAATTCAGAATCTTAGCACTCTAGTTGCTCATTAGATCACTGTTGTAAAGCTACTGCTCACCACGGAAGTCTGCTGCTGGTATTGAAAATGGTTCAGTGACAGATATCGAGGGACATAATTTAGAATGCCCAAAATATCAACGCCAAAATATAGAAGGACAGAATATCGACTCCCTATCTACAAACAGGTAAGTACTAAAATATCGATTCCAAAATAGAGAATGTTAAAATATAGTTAGCTAAAATATCGAATTTTTTAAATGTATTAAAAATAATATAAAAGTAATTAAATATTAAAAACAATTAAATGAAAACATACATAATATAATATAAAAAAGCTTAAAATGTAAACATAATAAAAGCAATGTAAAAAAAGTAGAGCTTTTGTTGGTTAGTGAGAGCGTAAAAATTACTATTCCCACTCCAGTGAGTGCAACAGTAGGGAAAACGTTGGATAGCGTAGGGGTAAAAATTACTATTCCCACTCCAGTGAGTGCAACAGTAGGGAAAGCATTGGATAGCGTAGGGGTAAAAATGACTATTCCCACTCCAGAGAGTGCAACAGTAGGGAAAGCGTTGGATATCGGGAGGGTAAAAATTACTATTCCCACTCCAGAGAGTGCAACAGTAGGGAAAGCGTTGGATAGCGTAGGGGTAAAAATTGCTATTCCCACTCCAAAGAGTGCAACAGTAGGGAAAGCATTGGATAGCGGGAGATTTAAAATTACTATTCCCACTCCAGAGAGTGCAACAGTACAGAAAGCATTGGATAGTAGGAAGAGAAAAATTACTATTCCCACTCCAATGAGTGCAACAGTAGGGAAAGCGTTGGATAGCGTAGGGGTAAAAATTACTATTCCCACTCCAGTGACTGCAAAAGTAGGGAAAACGTTGGATAACGTAGGGGTAAAAACTACTATTCCCACTCCAAAGTGTGTAACAGTAGGGAAAGCGTTGGATAGCAGGAGGGTAAAAATTACTATTTCCACTCCAGTGAGTGCAACAGTAGGGAAAGAGTTGGATAGCGGGAGGGTAAAAAATACTATTCCTACTCCTGAGAGTGCAAAAGTAGGGAAAGTAATGATTTATTTTTAAAATAAGATTACATTAATTATCAATACCAATAAAAAGGTAATTAAAAATAATTACCAATTAATAACAATTAATTACCATTGAAAAAAAAATTAATTAGCAATTAATAACAATTAATTACCAATTAATACAAGTTAATTACCAATTAATAATTAATTATCAATTATCAATACACATAAATAAATAAAACATATTTACTTTATTACAATTAATTTACTTCCCACCCAATTCCCCTATAAACCCACAACCCACTCCCAATAATGCAAAATACAATTAACATTATTATCAATTAATCAATTAATAAAAATAATTTTGCAATTAATAAAAATTAATTAGCAATTCATAAAAATGATTTACCCATTAATACAAATTAATTACCAATTAATAATTAATTAGCAATTAATTATCAATACACATAAATAAAAACATAATTATTTACTTTATTACAATTAAATTACTTCCCACCCAATTCCCCTATAAACCCACAACCCGCTCCTAATAATAAAAAATAAAATTAACATAATTATCAATTATTCAATTAATATAAATTATTTTCCAATAATGAAAATTAATTTCCAATTAATAATTAATTATCAATCAATTAATTATCAAAACATATAAATATAATTAATATTTAATTAACCATAATTAAATTACTTCCCACCCTATTCCCCTATAAACCCACAACCCGCTACGGAATTAAATTACGCAAAAATTAAATTACATAACATTCATTAGTTTAAATAAATTAAACGTACATAACAAAAATAATACATAATTTTAACACATATACTACCATACATAACACTAAGAAAAAATCGATATTATCTATATTTTTAAATTCGATATTATGGTAATCTATATTTTAAAATTCAATATTATGGAATTCTATATTTTTAAATTCTATATTATGGAAATCGATATTTCGTACCCCAATTTCAATATTCTGACCTATCTATAATTTGATAATTTGATATTCTGGGCAAGTCCATATTTCTGAATTGATATTTAGGGTGTTCACCATTGAAAGTGCATTTCAGTCTGCATGTCAGAATGTTTTAATGAAATAGAAGAGGATTTGATAAGTCACTCAAAATGTGCCCTAATTTTTCTTTCTGCAGCACTAATCATACTTTCTATGGCAAAATGAACCCCCTCATTTTGTTCCTTTTTAAATTAGATGTTTTAGGAGTTACCACTTTATTCCAATCAAGATGCCTTCAGGTGTGCAATATGTTTGTCATAAGCAGGACTGTTAGCGCTCTAGTTGTTCTTTAGAACACTCTGGGAAGCTGCAGTAGAACACAAAGAAATCAACTGACAGTCTCTGCCCTTGTTGGATGTACATGTTTTACTGAGAATGTCAGACTTCATTCTCACATGACTGAGAAAGATAATGTGAATTTACATAAAATATGCTCTCAATTTAGCTTATAGATCACCTTCCAAACCTCTGTGGGAAAAGCATGAGAAAATAGTTTTCTCTCAAACATGATTCATGATATCACAGCAGAAGGCTTTTTCACATGGTAAAATCACCTTAGAACACACCACAATTCCTAACATGAGTATGGTACCATCAACAAATGATTTAAAGTCTTAAAACCTTCTATTAACTGCAATGCTTTTTAATATGGTGCTATCATGTATATTGGTCCCAAGATGGCTGCCAACACTTCTTGGATGAAGTACTGACAGCCAATCAGTTCTCACGATGAGATGTGTGGTTATGCTCCGCCCAGATATATCTATCTTTTTAACTCTAATTTTCTCAGGAACTACTGAACGGATTTACACCATTTATGCAAAAGGGACGAGTCTGAACTGAGGACTACCTCTTTGCCAAATTTGGTGTAATTTCGTTCAGCAGTTCGGGCTGTAGCTGCGTCAACAGGTCCTATGGGAAAATGCATGGGGAAAATGTGTTTTGGGACCCCCTTTTTTCTCGGCACCCGCTTGACGAATCACCGTGAAATTTTCAGGATAGGAGTGGACCGGAGCTGGCCAAAATTTTGGAAAATTTTGCGAAGATTCGCCAATCGGCGCCAACGTTATTCCAAATAGAATGTTGCGGATTTCCTACGGAAAATAGGTCCTTACTATAACTACCTACTGGTGACTGCCAGTAGGTAATATATATATATATATATATAGATATATATAGATATATATATATATATATTACCTACTGGCGGTCGCCAGTAGGTAGTTATAGTTAGGACCCCTTTTCCATAGGAAAACCTCAACATTCTATTTTGAATAACTTTGGCGCCGGTCGATGAATCCTCGCGAATTTCTCAAATTAGGTGGGGCGCTACGCTCCGCTCCTACCCTGAAAGTCTCGGGGGGATTCGTCAAGCGGGGGCTGAGATAAAAGGGGGGTCCCAAAACGCGTTTTTCCCATGCATTTTTCCATAGGACCTTTAGAACGAGCTACAGCCTGAACGGCTGAACAGAATTACTAGAAATTTGGCAGAGAGGTAGTCCCTAGGTCAAGGAAGTGCCTTTTGTAGGTTTGGTGTAAATCTGTTCAGTAGATTCTGAGAAAATAGCCTTTAAATCAATATATATATCTGAGCCCGCTTACGGTACGCTTACCGTACGCTTACCGTAAGCGTACGGTGGCGTGCGCGAGCGCGATTCTGATTGGCTCTTAGATCTTAGTAAACATTCGAATCGGCCGAAACCAGGAAGCGGCGGCCGCCATTTTGTCTCTCGCACTGAGTGTTGTTTATCAAACAAGATGGCCAAAAACATGTTACGGGGCTGTTTTGACAACTCCCTCCCACATAGTCATGTTGAGGGAGTCCCCAAACATCCCCCAAGAGCAAAAACGGTTTTATTTTTTTTTCGGCAATTTCGCCGAGTACGCTTACCGTACGCTTACCGTAGAATGATCACCACATTCAATGTGGCGGCTAAAGCAGTTAACCACACGCTTAGTAAACATTGGCATTTGGTTAGAAGTGACCCAGTGGTGGGTACAAGTGTCAATGCTTTTCCTCAAGTCACTTATCGTAAAGCATGTTCCTTACAGGACATGCTGGTAAGAAGCTATTTGGGAGCAAGTAAAAAGCTGACCTGGATTCAACAACAAAAAGGCTTTTTCAAATGTGGGAAATGCAAGGCTTGCACCACTAGCAAGAATGTAAAGACTTTTCCCTTACCAACAGGGAAGAGTGGTGCCATTAAGAAGTTCATTAACTGTAATTCAGATTTCTGTGTGTATGTCATCAGGTGCCCATGCTCCAAACTTTATGTAGGAAGTACGATCTTTCCTGTAAAAAAACGTATTTTGGAGCACCTAAGGGCAATCAGAAATGTTGATTTGAACTACTCAACAGCCAGGCATTGGTTGAAACATCATGGCAAGGATGTTAACTGCTTTTCATTCTTTGGTATTGACAGGGTGCCGGCCAACCCCAGAGGGGGAGATCGCCAAAAACAACTGAGAATCCTGGAGTCACAGTACATTATTCTTCTTGAGTCGAAGAATCCCTTTGGTCTCAATGAAGACGAGGAACTTTATGTACACATTGGATGAACAATTTATGGAAATGCATTCTGAATACTTTGATTGATTGTGTGATTTACCTTATACTCCTAGGACAATGGTGTCCGATCGGTGCCCCCGGTTCTCCCCTGCCACATTCATTTTCTTGTAGTAAATATCTGTTAGTGATTTTGTTTTTCACTCATATGAAATTCTCATTTGATGGGACCATGTGTTTAATGGTCACATGACCAATGTTTACTAGAGTGTTTATATGGAAAGAATTGCCTATGAAGAGTATATTTGTTATTTCTCTCAGTTCAGTGCCACTTGGCCCTTTTTTTGTTATTAATTACACTCTTTTGTTTACGCACTTGCGTTTGTAAACTTTAAGGATTTCGTTTTTCCTCATTTTGAGGACTTTGAAGTCTTCTGTCTATTTCACTGCTCGAACAGCGAGCTACACTTGGTCCATTTTCTATGTTTATGTATGTTTTAAATGGAGGACGAGTGTTTTACTTTTTGTGGCCAGTGAAGAAGAGCGTCTGCTCGAAACGCGTAGCCAATAAAACTTTATTGAAATACTGGACCTTGGAGTGCGAGTGTTCCTTGATTTATTGCGGTGGAATCTTCATCAATAGATATATATATATATATATTACCTACTGGCGGTCGCCAGTAGGTAGTTATAGTTAGGACCCCTTTTCCATAGGAAAACCTCAACATTCTATTTTGAATAACTTTGGCGCCGGTCGATGAATCCTCGCGAATTTCTCAAATTAGGTGGGGCGCTACGCTCCGCTCCTACCCTGAAAGTCTCGGGGGGATTCGTCAAGCGGGGGCTGAGATAAAAGGGGGGTCCCAAAACGCGTTTTTCCCATGCATTTTTCCATAGGACCTTTAGAACGAGCTACAGCCTGAACGGCTGAACAGAATTACTAGAAATTTGGCAGAGAGGTAGTCCCTAGGTCAAGGAAGTGCCTTTTGTAGGTTTGGTGTAAATCTGTTCAGTAGATTCTGAGAAAATAGCCTTTAAATCAATATATATATCTGAGCCCGCTTACGGTACGCTTACCGTACGCTTACCGTAAGCGTACGGTGGCGTGCGCGAGCGCGATTCTGATTGGCTCTTAGATCTTAGTAAACATTCGAATCGGCCGAAACCAGGAAGCGGCGGCCGCCATTTTGTCTCTCGCACTGAGTGTTGTTTATCAAACAAGATGGCCAAAAACATGTTACGGGGCTGTTTTGACAACTCCCTCCCACATAGTCATGTTGAGGGAGTCCCCAAACATCCCCCAAGAGCAAAAACGGTTTTATTTTTTTTTCGGCAATTTCGCCGAGTACGCTTACCGTACGCTTACCGTAAGCGTACGGTAAAAAAAAAAAAAAAAAAAACCACTATCCACATTTACCCCACCCCCTGTGCTTTTGGTGGCCGTAGGCCACCAAATGTACAGGGCTTATTATTAATAGGTAAAAAAAACTAAATTTTGGCAACATGAAATTAAAAAATCGAAATAAAAAAAACACTATCCACATTGACCCCACCCCCTGTGGTTTTGGTGGCCGAAGGCCACCAAATGTACAGGGCTTATTAAAGTTGATAAAAACCGTGCACGGAACGAACTGCGTTAAGTGGGCGCGCACGCCTCCTAACTATAACGTGTGTGAAACCTATGGTTTTTTCAGTGAATATATATATATATATATATATATATATATATATATATATATATATATATATATATATATATATATATATCCCAACACAGCTGCAACACTCTTCACAACTCTTTCAGTATGAAGAAAAGCTCAGAGCTGGTACTCTATTTGAAAAGCGTATATTTGATAATCCACAGACGGCAACCTATGTAGCCGCTGGATAACAAGTGGCATTAACTGACTGTCTTTACAAACAGAACTGACTTTCGAGAGCACATTGAATCGGGATCACGCTGGTTTTAAGACTGGAGTCGGAGGACGCCTGTGCTTGAGACCAGCACCGTGAAGGTGAGCTCTGTGTGGCCGTAATTGTTTGAAGTGACATGTTACTTGTTGAGAATACGTTGGCTTTGTGAGTTCACAGCACGCATCCGCATTTGCGGTTGATGCACTGGATGTTTTATGAGCGTTCCTTCTGAAGCTAGCACTATTGTTTTATGAAGATGAATACGTTTCCAAACACCATTATTATGGCAACCAATAGAGATGATAGAAGAAAAGAGGCTGCAGAAAAACTTTTCACTCCTACTGCCTTACACGAGATTGACAATGTTACTGAAGCAAATGAGCACAGTCCAGCGGTCAATAAAAAACAACTTTGGTACAGTCTCTGGAAGGTTCTAAGAAAAGAACAAACAAAATGGTGGGAGGCCACTGCTCTTCAAAAATATATAGAGTGTAATCGAGTCCCGAGGGGTCTAAGGATTTTCACAACACCTACTTTTGATAATCCTGATCCAGAGATGTTAGGAAAATGGATGGCCAATAACCATGAGTGTTCTCTGGTAATGTTACGCATACTGGTGAAATATGCTCAAAAGGATGGTGTAAAACTGAAAAAAGAAATTGACGACATCACTGAGAAATTAAAAGATCTATATGAAATGGATGAGTTTGACAAAGAGATGGAGAAAATTGAAACAAGGCTGTTGAAAGTAGAAGAAGAAATACAAATTAAAAAACAGAGAAAGTGTCGTCGTGACGAGGTCGACTATATAAAAAGGACAAATCCTAACCTTTGGCAAAAAATGTGACCACTTAAGATTGGTGGCGGAAGACACCAGTGCCAAAATACAACCGTTAACATCTAAGGACGGTACGGCAGAAACACCGGGCACTAGCGCTGCTAGTGTAATTGAAGTGGACAATAGTAACCAAGATATGAGGAATGCCCCAGCGTAACAGGAAATGGCAGGGGTAAAACCAAGCATTTTAAAGGAGTTCGATCTAATGGCTCTTGGAAGAATGAACAACCAGAGCAGTCGGGGAACACCTACCAAAAGAGGTCGAAGACGCGGCACCAGAGGAGGAATTCGGCAGCCAAAAAATCAAGAAGACAGCCCTGTGGGAGTTTTAACAAGGGGAAAGAAAGCGGCAAAATGAATGACACCAAAACCGTGGTAAATTTATCAAATTTGACTTTGACTAGACAGCAAATCTATGTTTTATCCCTAAGGCTTTCTTTTTGTTCTACAGCTAACTTCAATTATACTGAAAGCCACATTGATTTATTCCACTTTGTGCGGAAGTTAAAGATTAAAAAATGGTATGCGACTTTACCAACTAAACAATTGGACAAAAACAAAGAGACATGTAGTGTTCTGAAAGTCAATGACATGGATGTTTTGCACACTATGTACAAACTTCAGGATGGGTCTGAATCTAATGTTAACCCCATTCTTAATCTAGTGAATGAAGATATTGATATTGGTTTGACTGCTCCTAGTGGGTTCAGATCGAAATCCATTTTCTTGCCCCAAATTTTTAATGAAAGTATTAATGTTTTTGAAAAGGGGATGATTAACAATCTCAAATGTATGAATCGGACCAGAATGCACTGCCATAATAATCTCAAAAAAGCGCAAATAGAGGCACTAAAAGAATTGGAAAACAACACAAATATTATCATAAAAAAGTCAGATAATGGGAGGAAATATAGTGGTGTGGCCTGTTACAATGTATTTAGAGGAAGGCATGAAACAACTGAATGATGTGGAACGATATGAAAGATCATCCAGAGAATATTACGATGTAAACAATCGAGAGTATGAAGGGAAGCTCAGTGAGTGGAGAGATCAGGATATTCTAGAACATGAATAATTTAAATTTTTAAAATGTAAATTTCCCAAAATGCCGGCACTTTATTTGTTGCCTAAACTACATAAAGATGCCAAGAATCCTCCGGGGAGACCGATAGTCTCCTCTAGAGGGAGTAAGTTGGAAAACACGTCTAAATACGTGGACCATTTCCTTCAACCCCTTGTACAGACTCTCCCTTCATACATTAGGGTCACGAGTGATTTTCTTAAACGCATTAAAGATTTGGAATGGGAAAAAGACAACCTCCTCTTAAGTCTAGATGTCAACAGCCTATACACATGTATACCCCATCATCTGGGAATTGATGCATGTAGGCATTTTTAAAAGGGGAGGTCTGTATGCTATATGCTCTATACTGAAATGGTCTTAGAAATGATCATGATCTGTCTCATAAGTAAGTTCTTTTTGTTTAATGGTAACATCTTTAGGCAAATCCAGGGAACGGCGATGAGCACCTGCTTCGCCCCCAGCTTTGCAGGGTTTGTACCTCAGCTGGTGGGAGGAGCAGGTAGTCAAGAACATCAAACTATTTAAATCCCACTGCCGTCCTCTGGACACGTTACATTGATGACATTTTTTGTGTTTGGAATGGTACTCAAGAGGAAGCTCTTGAGTTTGTTAAAGTCCTGAATGACAATACCCTGAACCTCTCTTTCAGTAGCCATATAAGCAATGACACTATTGAATTCCTTGATCTGAAACTTAATGTTAAGAACAACACACTGACCAGTAATTTATTCAGGAAACCCACAGCAGGTAATAGTCTTCTGCGAGCTGAGAGTTGTCATCCACACTCTCTGATTGAAAGCATCCCGTTTGGCGCACTTATGCGCGCCAGGCTGAATTGCAGCACCAATGAAGGGTTTAATAATGAAATCCAACATATGTCAAAAAGATTCAGGTTATAACAAAAAAAAATCAAAAAAGCCATTGATAAAGTCATGAACCTTAATAGGAATGAATTATTATGCCCCAAGGTCAAAGAAATGTCTGAACAAAAAATCACGTTCATCAGCTGATACAGTAATCAAGCTCTGAATCTTAAAAAAAAGTCTAAAAACACATTGGAACGTCCTGAAACTTGATCCTTATTTAGCTCCAGCAATTGGTGAGAATCCAGGGGTCACATTTAGAAAGGCCCATTCCTTACAAGATCGCTTATGTCATGCCTTGATGCAGACAGATAAGACCAAGAATATCATAAAAGGTTTTTATACATGTAATCAATGCAAGGTGTGTAAGTAAATCCATTAAACTGTCTGCTAACCAACAATCTTTTCTAATTGAAAAACTTTTGACCTGTAACTCAGAATATGTTTTCCATGCCCTAACATGCCCATGTAAGTTGCCCTATATAGGCAGTACTATCCATTGAGCCAAAAAACGTATTTTGGAACATATGCGGGCTATCCAGAATGTGGATAAGCATTACCCAGTGGCACACCACTTTAAAGCTTACCATTCGCAGAACCTCAATCTATTGAAATTTGTTGTACTTGACACTGTACCAAAACGTGAATGGGGTTGTGATCGAATCATCGAGTTGAGGAGACTGGAGTCAAAAATTCGAATTAAATGTAATACTCCTCATCCCAATGGATTGAATTTGGATGAGGAGATGGCGGTACACTTGGGGTGAAATTGTGTTTTTACTGACTTACCTCTCTTTTTTCTTCTACAGTATAGGCAAATGCCTTTTTAACGTTGTGTATTGTACAGTATCACTTTTTTTTAAAATTAATACTTTGTTTCTCTTTGTGTGTTACAGATGTAAAAGCGTGAAGAAGTAGAAGAGCTGACTTATCTTTAACTTGTGGCTTTAT
This sequence comes from Triturus cristatus, assembly GCF_964204655.1. Classification (NCBI taxonomy): domain Eukaryota; kingdom Metazoa; phylum Chordata; class Amphibia; order Caudata; family Salamandridae; genus Triturus; species Triturus cristatus. Next base: position 795,227,211 of record NC_140587.1, on the reverse strand, counting down.
TGTGTATATAAAAATAATGTTGTCCGTATCCTTTTAGAACACCCTATAAGTTTGCCCACTGGGGCTGTATTTCCAAAATATTTGTTATTACTTTGCTCCGAAAGACTGAAAGTGCAACATTATCAGGCCATGTATCAGTAAGACGAATGCCCACAGGAGTAGAACTGTAGTTATTATGAAATTAACTGACAAAATAGGTTTGTTTTCCTTACCCAGGTTACGATAGCCCACCAGGGCAATATTGTTGTTCGTTGTTGTTTATCTGTCAGCTTCGTTTTAAAAAAGATACGCGTTATTCGTTACAAAACTACGCGTACATTTTTGGTGAAATTTTGCTCACTGGGCCTTTGACACAGATCGGGCTTCTTATGGTACATTTATGTGGCCACCAGTATGCGCGAGAGTTATGCTAAAACTTTATTGACAAAGTAGAATTGTCATTCAGCAGCATACAGCGCTGATGTATTCGTTGAGGTGTTAAAAGGATTTCTTTTGGACACTTGTTTAACTGGACCAAATAGAGGTTATTTAACAATATCACAAATGCCACAATTACAAAATGTATAATCACTGCTATCGCTTTACGCTTTATAATTTTGAGAGAACATTACAAAGTATTTTCTGCATGTTTATGGTAACACACTGTCTGTCACTTTAAAAATGGCACGAAGTCAGCACTTGCCTAACCCGTGACCAAGGAGTATGTGAAGTCCGAAACGGGTTGGGTTTTCTATTTTGGTTGCAGTGTGTGGATTATCAAATATGCACATTTCAAATAGAGTACTGGCTCTGTGCTTTTCTTCATACTGAAAGAGTTGTGAAGAGTGCTGCAGCTGTGTTGGGATAATTGAGGTTCGCTACCTCGCCAGATATACTCTTCATTTCCAGAGGCTCGAGATAACGCAACCTTCCTGTTGGATATATATATTTATTTATTTATTTAATTATTTATATATATATATATATATATATATATATATATATATATGCCTTTGGGCTGGCCTTTCAGTCCCATGTCCATGTTTATGAATTACAACTTTATCAGTTACCCTGTTGTACACATTCTTCCACGTGATCAAGGCTTCCGAGCTGAAACGCGTTGTGGAATAAACAACCCCTCTTTGCATTTCGTGTCTGTGGCTTTGTCTCCTGAGAGCGCACTGGGATTGCTTTTTCTCTACTTGGAACTTAATTACCGGCACGCTCCGCCGGAGTGTGCGCCACCTCCCATCTGGGTCAATACAGTCGGAAGGGGCATTTTTGTGAATATTATATATATATATATATATATATTACCTACTGGCGGTCGCCAGTAGGTAGTTATAGTTAGGACCACGTTTCCATAGGAAATCCGCAACATTCTATTTTGAATAACTTTGGCGCCGGTCGACGAATCCTCGCGAATTTCTCAAAATAGGTGGGGCGCTACGCTCCGCTCCTATCCTGAAAGTCTCGGGGGGATTTGTCAAGCGGGGGCTGAGATAAAAGGGGGGTCCCAAAACGCGTTTTTCCCATGCATTTTTCCATAGGACCTTTAGACAGGGCTACAGCCCGAACGGCTGAACAGAATTACTAGAAATTTGGCAGAGAAGTAGTCCTCAGGTCAAGGAAGTGCCTTTTGTAGGTTTGGTGTAAATCTGTTCAGTAGATTCTGAGAAAATAGCCTTTAAATCAATATATATATCTGAGCCAGCTTACGGTACGCTTACGGTACGCTTACCGTACGCGTACGGTGGCGTGCGCGAGCGCGATTCTGATTGGCTCTTAGATCTTAGTAAACATTCGAATCGGCCAAAACCAGGAAGCGGCGGCCGCCATTTCGTGTGTTTCACTCAGAAAAAAAAGAGTGATAACAAGAAAAGGGGGCAAGGAGGAGAGTTACAGACCCCCTTACATTTGTGAGGGGGTCAAAGAAGGACAGAAAAGTACAAAGAAAACATTTATTGATTTTAAAAAAAATCACGGGGTACGCGTACGGTAAGCGTACAGTAACAAAAAAAAAAAAAAAAGAAATGAAATGCAGATTTAAGAGTTTAGATATTAGGGGGCTCTAAAAAGAGCCGTTGTGTTTATGAAGTTATTTTTTAGTGGTACCTACAAGTAAGTACCGATGCAGAGTCTAAGGTTCAAGAGGAAGACTCTGTTTCCTTCATCATTGAAGTGCACACCATCTCCTCTATAAATGTCTTGCATGTCATAACGCAAGTTGTTGTGGTAAATGGAACCCATACCATAGTCACGGAGGAAAGCAGAAACAGATTTGTTGACGTGCTTTCTTGCTTTGTCAATCTGCGGACAGAAATGATTGGACCAGTTCCATTTTTGCCTTTGGCATATGTTGGAAAACACAAAGGCAGTTTTAGGGAAAAGTGAAAACAGTTGTGCAAAGGTGTCCTTCATAAGCATTTCCAGACCTACCCCAGTCAAAGTGCCTAGGTCATTGCCACCACAGTGCACTATTATGAGGTCAGGGTGTTGGATTTGCATGAAGGATTTCACCAATGGCATCAATTGGTGCCACTTTAACCCTCTCTGACCAATCCATTTAATGTCTACATTTGGCAAAGCAAGGTCTCTCACAATACCTGTTTTCTCTGCAAACTTTTCACTCCAGAAGACATAGCTGTGTCCTACAATCCACACTGTGAACATCTTCAAAGGAGATCTGGATGCACTCAGGAGGTGTAATTCAGTAGAATGGTAAAAAGAAATGAAAGACAGTTTGGAAATGGAGGCATACATATTTTTTTATAAAAAAAAAGAACTGATTGGCTGTTTCATACCATTCTACACTAAAAACTAGGCTGTATGTGTAAATTTATAGAAGCATGTTTTGTATTGGTACAGAAAAATGTGTTACCAAAGAACAGTAATATGGATTTGCTGTAAGGTTTGAAAAGTCAAGCACTCTTGCTCTGTGGAATTGAAACATTGTTTGGCGAACTTCTGACCTAGCTCCACACAGCAGTGTTCCATGAGCTGTTGCTATGGTAGCAGGCAGAAGTCAAGTTGGGGGAAGGGTACTAGGCAGAAGTCAAGTTGGGGGAAGGGTACTTTTGGAAAAGGGTTGGTTTTCAACCAATAGAAATGTGTGATTACATTTGAAAAAAAGGGGGAAGCACTGAGATTTGAAACTTACATGTATATGTGTGGAAAAATAGAGGGAAACTTTGCCATTATCTGGTTCTGCTGAGAGGAGAGAGGTGTAGAGAACAGAGATCCTGGCTCTGATAATCTGCTGTTTGAGTGCCACATTTCTTTCACAACTAACTAATTTTAAAGGTGAGTTTAGAGTTTGAGAGGAGATGTATATGGTAAATTAAGAAATGAATAATAGAAATGTAATTCTTTTTGTTGAAGTTGTGTTTATTATTTTCTGTTTTGGGAGAAATTTAAATGTGAGGAACATGTAAAATAATATGGACTATGTTTTCACGATAAATTAAGGTGTATTGGTATAAAAAAAGAATAGTTTAAGGGTTTGAGGTTGGACTCAGTAATGCAAATACATTCAGCATCACTAAGGCTGGTTGCCCTTGCTGGAATGTAGGCAGTCACCCAGGTTACACATGTTGGGAAATATAGGCAGAGATTTATTGTGTACAACTCTGGTAATTTTATATTTGCATTAGTAGGAAACAGGGGGAGCGATTTTTTGGTGCAGAAGCAGACTCTTAGCACACACCCAGCTGCTTTCCATGTATAATCATGCACAGTATTTACAAGCGAGTGGGGTTTGAGGTTTCAGTCTGTAATGCAAATACATTCAGCATCACTAAGGCTGGTTGCCCTTGCTGGTATGTAGGCAGTCACCCAGGATACACATAGTGGTGGTCTGAAAAAGCAGTCTGGACATGGGCTTTTTAAAAAATCTGAAAAGTGGATTCATAATGTGTCAGTCTGTAAAAGTGATTATCACTTGCCAAAAAAAAAGAGCAGTAAGTGTGCTTTCAAATTGGCAAAGAAATTTCGTTTTGTGACTAATGTGAAAACATGACTCTGTGTGCAAATAGGAATTACAGGCAGAGATTTATTGCGTTTTGCTCTGGTGATTTCACAGTTGCATTAGTAGGAAAAAGGGGGAGCGATTTTTTGGTGCAGAAGCAGACTCTTAGCACACACCCAGCTGCTTTCCATGTAGAATCATGCACAGTATTTACAAGCGAGTGGGGTTTGAGGTTTCAGTCTGTAATGCAAATACATTCAGCATCACTAAGGCTGGTTGCCCTTGCTGGTATGTAGGCAGTCACCCAGGATACACATGGTGGTGGTCTGAAAAAGCAGTCTGGATATGGGCTTTTTAAAAAATCTGAAAAGTGGATTCATAATGTGTCAGTCTGTAAAAGTGATTATCACTTGCCAAAAAAAAAGAGCAGTAAGTGTGCTTTCAAATTGGCAAAGAAATTTCGTTTTGTGACTAATGTGAAAACATGACTCTGTGTGCAAATAGGAATTACAGGCAGAGATTTATTGCGTTTTGCTCTGGTGATTTCACAGTTGCATTAGTAGGAAAAAGGGGGAGCCATTTTTTGGTGCAGAAGCAGACTCTTAGCACACACCCAGCTGCTTTCCATGTAGAATCATGCACAGTATTTACAAGCGAGTGGGGTTTGAGGTTTCAGTCTGTAATGCAAATACATTCAGCATCACTAAGGCTGGTTGCCCTTGCTGGAGTGTAGGCAGTCACCCAGGATACACATGGTGGTGGTCTGAAAAAGCAGTCTGGACATGGGCTTTTTAAAAAATCTGAAAAGTGGATTCATAATGTGTCAGTCTGTAAAAGTGATTATCACTTGCCAAAAAAAAAGAGCAGTAAGTGTGCTTTCAAATTGGCAAAGAAATTTCGTTTTGTGACTAATGTGAAAACATGACTCTGTGTGCAAATAGGAATTACAGGCAGAGATTTATTGCGTTTTGCTCTGGTGATTTCACAGTTGCATTAGTAGGAAAAAGGGGGAGCGATTTTTTGGTGCAGAAGCAGACTCTTAGCACACACCCAGCTGCTTTCCATGTAGAATCATGCACAGTATTTACAAGCGAGTGGGGTTTGAGGTTTCAGTCTGTAATGCAAATACATTCAGCATCACTAAGGCTGGTTGCCCTTGCTGGAGTGTAGGCAGTCACCCAGGATACACATGGTGGTGGTCTGAAAAAGCAGTCTGGACATGGGCTTTTTAAAAAATCTGAAAAGTGGATTCATAATGTGTCAGTCTGTAAAAGTGATTATCACTTGCCAAAAAAAAAGAGCAGTAAGTGTGCTTTCAAATTGGCAAAGAAATTTTGTTTTGTGACTAATGTGAAAACATGACTCTGTGTGCAAATAGGAATTACAGGCAGAGATTTATTGCGTTTTGCTCTGGTGATTTCACAGTTGCATTAGTAGGAAAAAGGGGGAGTCATTTTTTGGTGCAAAAGCAGACTCTTAGCACACACCCAGCTGCTTTCCATGTAGAATCATGCACAGTATTTACAAGCGAGTGGGGTTTGAGGTTTCAGTCTGTAATGCAAATACATTCAGCATCACTAAGGCTGGTTGCCCTTGCTGGAGTGTAGGCAGTCACCCAGGATACACATGGTGGTGGTCTGAAAAAGCAGTCTGGACATGGGCTTTTTAAAAAATCTGAAAAGTGGATTCATAATGTGTCAGTCTGTAAAAGTGATTATCACTTGCCAAAAAAAAGAGCAGTAAGTGTGCTTTCAAATTGGCAAAGAAATTTTGTTTTGTGACTAATGTGAAAACATGACTCTGTGTGCAAATAGGAATTACAGGCAGAGATTTATTGTGTTTTGCTCTGGTGATTTCACAGTTGCATTAGTAGGAAAAAGGGGGAGCGATTTTTTGGTGCAGAAGCAGACTCTTAGCACACACCCAGCTGCTTATCCTGTAGAATCATGCATAGTATTCACAACCGAGTGGGGTTTGAGGTTGCAGTCAGTAATGCAAATACATTCAGCATCACTATGGCTGGTTGCCCTTGCTGGAGTGTAGTCAGTCACCCAGGTTACACATGGTGCTGGTCTGAAAAAGCAGTTTGGACATGTGCTTTTTTGAGAATCTGAAAAGTGGATTAGAAATGTGTCAGATTGTAAAAGTACTTATCACTTGCCAAAAAAAATAGTAGTAAATGATGAATGCAATTGCTTTCACAATTTATAGTGAAATGCAATATATTCTGAAAACAGGAAAAAAAATGCAATTTTTTTTAAAAAAAAATATGTAAATATGTGTACTGTATTATAAAATGTTTTATTAAATATTAATACTTTTTTCTTTTTTTTCAGATTGAGATAAAAAAAATTCGAAAACTAGAACCATTTTTAAAGCAATTAAAATTAAATTTAAATTAATAAATATTTTTTTGAGTGGGTATGGTAAGTCAAAAATTTCATGGTCCCTTTTTTCCACTTCTCTACAATCACATTTTCAATTTTTAATTGTAGTCTCTCAAGGACCTTGTAATGTGATAATTGATTTTTAGTGTTTTTAAAAAAAAAAAAAAAAATTACGCGCGCCGTACGCGTACGGTAAAAATAAAAAAATAAAAAGTTTTTAAAAACATATATAAAAAAAAGATGAAAGATAAGGTTGGCTCTTAAAAGAGCCGTTGTGTTCATGCAGGGACAGAGGAAAGAAAGATTGGGAAAATTAGTCTCTGCGACAAGTGTGCTGATCTATTTTGTTGTTCACTAGGGAAACACTGGTCTCCCTATGACAAATTAGATCATGACAAGAGGCGCATCGAATATCAACCCTCAGAAATCGAGGGTTAATTTCCAGAGGGCCAGCAAAAGGAGATGCTCCCCCCACAGATGAAGGGCTCACCTGACCTGCAGAAGAAGGACTCGGCCCTGCAGATGATGGTCCAGGCTGAGCTGCTGTGGATGTGCTTGGTTGACTTACTGAAGGGTTACCTCCAGTAAGTCGAGCATGTGTCCTTCTGTGTACATCCTTGAGGTGTCTCATCATGGTATGATTCCCAAAGGAATACTTCCTGTCAGGATTACCTCTTGAAAGTACACGCTTACACAGCTTACAAGTTACTAAGGGTGCATTTACCTTTTGCTGGCCTTCAGGAAAAGTAAAATAATCCCATACATAAGAGGTCTTTTGTTTCCTCGCTCTCTGCCTCAAGGTAGTGCTGCTAGTGCTAGCCTCACTCTCAGAAGAGCTCTGCTGTTCTGCCATCGTATCACAAAGACAACCCAGCTCCTTCTCCTAAGGGATCACAAGCAGAAATGAGGGGAATGGGTGTGGTGTAGGAGAGTTCTAGAACTGAAAGTAGTTTCAACCAATCAAAAGTTGTGTTTCATGATCACATGACCTACCGTACGCTTACGGTACGCTTACGGCAAAAGTACGCATGCGCGTAAAAAAGACACGCGCTTGCGCGCATGCGCATAACAGTCACTCCCCGACACTTCCGCGTAACGTGCGCGTGTAGCGTACACGCGTACGCGTCCCACGCGGAGTACGCGCGGCTACGCAAATTGCGTAAATATACGCAAACAGCGTAGATAAATTACGGACGTTGCGTAAACCGTACGCTTACCGTAAGCTTAAGGTACGCGTACTAAAAAAAAAATAAAAAAAAGGAAAAAATGTATTGCAAATAAATTTTACATGTTTATTTTATAAAATATATTAAAAAAAACATATTATAGAATTTGAAAAATTTAACCATAGTCTTTAAAAAAGGATAGAAAATTAAAATAAAAATATGTTTAAAAAAATAGAAGTAAAAAAAAAAATTAGCATTTAAAAAACCTTGCAAATTCACTGAAAAAACCATGGGTTTCACACACGTTATAGTTAGGAATTAGCATTTAAAAAACCTTGCAAATTCACTGAAAAAACCATGGGTTTCACACACGTTATAGTTAGGAATTAGCATTTAAAACCTTAGAAATTCAATGAAAAAACCAAAGGTTTCACACATGTTATAGTTAGCTGGACATTTCACTCGTAAAAAACCAATGAAATTCCCCCGTTATAGTTAGTTCAGCTAACTATAACTCGCGCGCCCGCAATGCACTGCTGATGACGTCACATATTACATCACTCATGACATGGTCAGTGACATCACTCATGACATCACTGATGACATCATCCAGTGAATGTGTGTGTTTCTGAAAATTAAATATGTTTTATATATGTATATCTCAAGGTCGATGGAAGAATAAATGGGTATATAAGTGTCTAAATGGATGATTTGTTTTTGAAAAATTGATTGTGTAACTGACTGATTAAGTGTATCATAGTGAATACATGGCTTAGTGAGTAATGTTTAAATATGTAAATATCTGTATCAGTCTCTCACTTTGTGTGTAAGTGTGGTGGTGTGTGTATAACTGTATATGCAAGTAAATGTATGTTTGATTCTTTTTTAGCATGAGTGACTATGTGTGTGAGTACCTCTATGGATGAGTGGCATTGTGTAACAGGATGTATAGGTGTATGAGTACATATGATGAGTGAGTACATGTATGAGTGACTGTATAGGACTGTTGGTGAATGAGTGGATGTGTATGTGGATCTTAGAATTACTGTATAGGTTGTTGTAACTGGTATTGGTATGTCCATTGTTTTTAAAATTTTAATTTCTATTTTTGAATGTGTGTATCAAAGGTTATATTAGGGGAAGAGGAGGTCTGCCACTCTATCACAAGGATGATGTCATCAGTGATGTCATCAGTGATGTCATTTGAGATGTCATCAGTGATGTCATGAGTGATGTCACTGACCATGTCATGAGTGATGTAATATGTGACGTCATCAGCAGTGCATTGCGGGCGCGCGAGTTATAGTTAGCTGAACTAACTATAACGGGGGAATTTCATTGTTTTTTTACGAGTGAAATGTCCAGCTAACTATAACATGTGTGAAACCTTTGGTTTTTTCATTGAATATATATATATATATATATATATCGCAGCAAACCATTCTTACAAACGATCGTCTTTACCATCGATCAAGAAGGGGACGGACTCCACTTGATTGTTCCCAATTCGTTTTATTTTTGTTCGTGTGCTATGCCGCCATGACGCGTTTCGGGCTCAGCAGCCCTTGATCACATGACGTGCCTCTTACTTTTCTCCCATTTTTAAAGTGACAGTGCATTGTTAATTGCCATAGACATAGAAAACATATAACCATGATTCAAGCGCTTTTTTTGTGCGCAAATTCGTCTTATATCAATGAAATGGTTTGTTATAGCTGTAAAATACATAACATGATAGTTGGCTACATAGCTACTGATTCTATATAAATCGAGCTGATGGCTCACATATTGTAAAGTGCAAATGCCTTTGTATAAATACATAAATAAATAACTTGCACATTTAAAATCAGGTAAATGTATAAAATCATGTTAAAAACCATTTTATAGAAAAGTTTTGAAGAGATCTCTAGCAGCATGGTTAAATCCAACTGTGCAAATACGGCAATTGAGTGCAAATTTGTGCAAACCTGTGCAATTTATCATTTGTGCAAAATCTGGATAATAATTCAGAAAAAACCTTGTTTTAACCATCTGTAACTTTTTGTTTATGCAGATGGAAAGTGAATCAAGGGAATAAAGAAAAAAAGACAAAGGGGAGGGAAAGAAAAAGGGAGAAAGGGGAAGGGGAAGAGCATCGTAGCAAAAATAATCACTGTACAATACTGAAGATAATCTCATCATTTTAAATTGATATTGGAGAAACATTGGGACAGGGAAGTCTATTTTTGCACTTGCTAATTTGACTATTGTTGCAATGCTAAATTATTGTGTAAATAGACATCCTAGAGCCACGTATATAAATCTTCTGTGGCATTCAACCCATTCGGGTTTTTACTGTCCAATTCTAGTATATACTGTGTCTCCAATTTTCTCAATAATGCCTCACGATCCCCGCCTCTTCTAAGGGGCGGGATACAGTCAATTGCAAAATATGTAAGAAATTTCGTATTGCTTTTGTGACAATCCCTAAAATGTCGAGCTACCGGGTAGGATGTGTCAACATTCGAGATTGCACGTAGGTGTTGGAGAATTCTCTTGTGGACCTGCAATTTAGTGGATCCCACGTATTGCAGCCCACAAGAGCACTCCAACACGTAAATAGCAAATTCTGTTTTGCAATTCATGTTTTTCATGATCGTGTGTGCTTTGTCCTCAAATGGTGTTTTATAAGAGGATTTGTTGATTGCGTGCTTACAAGCTTTACAGGTGGAGCACTTCGAAAAGCCTTTGCATTTGGATAGCCAGTTAGTACCTGATTTTATTTCTGGACTGCTGTTTACAAGAAAATCACTGGTGGAAGGAGCCCTTCTAAAAGTTATGGTTGGATTAGAAGGAAAAATTTCACTAAGTTGTGAGTCCAGATGTAAAAGGTGCCAATTGTCCTTTATGATTTTAATGAGGGTGTCTTTCTGTCTGTTATATGTTAAAATTAACCTTATTTCCTCTGTCTTGTTAGTGTTTTCAATTTGTGGATTAGATTTAACTTTTTTTCTGTTTTTGGATGGCTTAAATAGTAATTCCTCACGGTTCATAGATCTAGTCTTTTGTATGGCCTCATCAATGCTTTTACTGTTGTAGCCTCTTTCCAGAAATCTGTTTTTACTTTCCTGTTGGGAGATTGTTAAATCCTTATTGTTGCTACAGATTCGACGAATCCGTAACATCTCCCCGTAAGGAATACTGTGAATGGTATGTTTAGGATGAAAACTGGAGGAATGTAGAGTTGTATTACCTGCTGTAGGTTTACAGTAAAGTTTTGTGTGTAACTGATTGTTGGTAACATATATCTGCACATCTAGAAAGCACACCTTTGTTCTATCAATGGTACTGGTAAAATGCAAGTTTAAATCATTATCATTAATGGCCTCTATGAAATTCAGAGCCTCCCTTTCACTACCCCGCCAAATTATAAAAAGATCATCTATATATCTCATCCATTTCATCACATGATCTGACATGGGTGTTGCATGCTTAGTTTTTAATATAGTCTCTTCCCAAAAACCCATATGGAGGCAAGCGTAGCTTGGGGAAAAGCTCGCCCCCATGGCTACTCCTCTCAATTGTTGGTAGACTTGGTGATTAAACAAAAAGTAGTTATTGTTTAAACAGAACTGTATAAGACTGATAAGCATTTTGTTATGCTGGTGAAATTCGATCAGTCTACTTGACAGAAAGTAGTCTATTGCTCTCAACCCGTCTTTGTGATTGATTGAGGTATACAGGTTGGAAACGTCCAAGGTTATTAATAGATCATCTTTTTTTTCAGATTGAGATAAAAAAAATTCGAAAACTAGAACCATTTTTAAAGCAATTAAAATTAAATTTAAATTAATAAATATTTTTTTGAGTGGGTATGGTAAGTCAAAAATTTCATGGTCCTTTTTTTCCACTTCTCTACAATCACATTTTCAATTTTTAATTGTAGTCTCTCAAGGACCTTGTAATGTGATAATTGATTTTTAGTGTTTTTTAAAAAAAAAAAAAAAAATTACGCGCACCGTACGCGTACGGTAAAAATAAAAAAAATAAAAGTTTTTAAAAACATATATAAAAAAAAGATGAAAGATAAGGTTGGCTCTTAAAAGAGCCGTTGTGTTCATGCAGGGACAGAGGAAAGAAAGATTGGGAAAATTAGTCTCTGCGACAAGTGTGCTGATCTATTTTGTTGTTCACTAGGGAAACACTGGTCTCCCTATGACAAATTAGATCATGACAAGAGGCGCATCGAATATCAACCCTCAGAAATCGAGGGTTAATTTCCAGAGGGCCAGCAAAAGGAGATGCTCCCCCCACAGATGAAGGGCTCACCTGACCTGCAGAAGAAGGACTCGGCCCTGCAGATGATGGTCCAGGCTGAGCTGCTGTGGATGTGCTTGGTTGACTTACTGAAGGGTTACCTCCAGTAAGTCGAGCATGTGTCCTTCTGTGTACATCCTTGAGGTGTCTCATCATGGTATGATTCCCAAAGGAATACTTCCTGTCAGGATTACCTCTTGAAAGTACACGCTTACACAGCTTACAAGTTACTAAGGGTGCATTTACCTTTTGCTGGCCTTCAGGAAAAGTAAAATAATCCCATACATAAGAGGTCTTTTGTTTCCTCGCTCTCTGCCTCAAGGTAGTGCTGCTAGTGCTAGCCTCACTCTCAGAAGAGCTCTGCTGTTCTGCCATCGTATCACAAAGACAACCCAGCTCCTTCTCCTAAGGGATCACAAGCAGAAATGAGGGGAATGGGTGTGGTGTAGGAGAGTTCTAGAACTGAAAGTAGTTTCAACCAATCAAAAGTTGTGTTTCATGATCACATGACCTACCGTACGCTTACGGTACGCTTACGGCAAAAGTACGCATGCGCGTAAAAAAGACACGCGCTTGCGCGCATGCGCATAACAGTCACTCCCCGACACTTCCGCGTAACGTGCGCGTGTAGCGTACACGCGTACGCGTCCCACGCGGAGTACGCGCGGCTACGCAAATTGCGTAAATATACGCAAACAGCGTAGATAAATTACGGACGTTGCGTAAACCGTACGCTTACCGTAAGCTTAAGGTACGCGTACTAAAAAAAAATAAAAAAAAGGAAAAAATGTATTGCAAATAAATTTTACATGTTTATTTTATAAAATATATTAAAAAAAACATATTATAGAATTTTAAAAATGTAACCATAGTCTTTAAAAAAGGATAGAAAATTAAAATAAAAATATGTTTAAAAAAATAGAAGAAAAAAAAAAATTAGCATTTAAAAAACCTTGCAAATTCACTGAAAAAAACATGGGTTTCACACACGTTATAGTTAGGAATTAGCATTTAAAAAACCTTGCAAATTCACTGAAAAAACCATGGGTTTCACACACGTTATAGTTAGGAATTAGCATTTAAAAAACCTTAGAAATTCAATGAAAAAACCAAAGGTTTCACACATGTTATAGTTAGCTGGACATTTCACTCGTAAAAAACCAATGAAATTCCCCCGTTATAGTTAGTTCAGCTAACTATAACTCGCGCGCCCGCAATGCACTGCTGATGACGTCACATATTACATCACTCATGACATGGTCAGTGACATCACTCATGACATCACTGATGACATCATCCAGTGAATGTGTGTGTTTCTGAAAATTAAATATGTTTTATATATGTATATCTCAAGGTCGATGGAAGAATAAATGGGTATATAAGTGTCTAAATGGATGATTTGTTTTTGAAAAATTGATTGTGTAACTGACTGATTAAGTGTATCATAGTGAATACATGGCTTAGTGAGTAATGTTTAAATATGTAAATATCTGTATCAGTCTCTCACTTTGTGTATAAGTGGCTGCATGTGTTGGTGAGTAGCTACATGGGTGTCTATATAGGTTATTAGTTGGTTTTATGAGTATCAGTCTGAGTGTCTGCATGGTTCGGTGGGGGTATTACGTAGTGCATAGGTGCATGAATGAATGACTCACTCTTTGTATGTGTTGAAGACAGCATGTGTGCAGGACTCTATGGGTGGATGAGTGAGTGTATGGGTGTGTTAGTGAGTGAATGACTGTCTCAATAGTGTCTTTATGAGTAACTACATATGTTTTAAACTAGTATATGTGACTATTGGTGTATATAAGCGAGTATATGTGAGAGTGAGAGATTGAAAGAGTTCCTGTATGAATAAGTATGTGTTTCTATAAGTGATTGTTTAAAAGACTAAGTATGTGTAAGTTTCCGTAGAAGTAAGTGTGGTGGTGTGTGTATAACTGTATATGCAAGTAAATGTATGTTTGATTCTTTTTTAGCATGAGTGACTATGTGTGTGAGTACCTCTATGGATGAGTGGCATTGTGTAACAGGATGTATAGGTGTATGAGTACATATGATGAGTGAGTACATGTATGAGTGACTGTATAGGACTGTTGGTGAATGAGTGGATGTGTATGTGGATCTTAGAATTACTGTATAGGTTGTTGTAACTGGTATTGGTATGTCCATTGTTTTTAAAATTTTAATTTCTATTTTTGAATGTGTGTATCAAAGGTTATATTAGGGGAAGAGGAGGTCTGCCACTCTATCACAAGGATGATGTCATCAGTGATGTCATCAGTGATGTCATTTGAGATGTCATCAGTGATGTCATGAGTGATGTCACTGACCATGTCATGAGTGATGTAATATGTGACGTCATCAGCAGTGCATTGCGGGCGCGCGAGTTATAGTTAGCTGAACTAACTATAACGGGGGAATTTCATTGGTTTTTTACGAGTGAAATGTCCAGCTAACTATAACATGTGTGAAACCTTTGGTTTTTTCATTGAATATATATATATATATATATCGCAGCAAACCATTCTTACAAACGATCGTCTTTACCATCGATCAAGAAGGGGACGGACTCCACTTGATTGTTCCCAATTCGTTTTATTTTTGTTCGTGTGCTATGCCGCCATGACGCGTTTCGGGCTCAGCAGCCCTTGATCACATGACGTGCCTCTTACTTTTCTCCCATTTTTAAAGTGACAGTGCATTGTTAATTGCCATAGACATAGAAAACATATAACCAGGATTCAAGCGCTTTTTTTGTGCGCAAATTCGTCTTATATCAATGAAATGGTTTGTTATAGCTGTAAAATACATAACATGATAGTTGGCTACATAGCTACTGATTCTATATAAATCGAGCTGATGGCTCACATATTGTAAAGTGCAAATGCCTTTGTATAAATACATAAATAAATAACTTGCACATTTAAAATCAGGTAAATGTATAAAATCATGTTAAAAACCATTTTATAGAAAAGTTTTGAAGAGATCTCTAGCAGCATGGTTAAATCCAACTGTGCAAATACGGCAATTGAGTGCAAATTTGTGCAAACCTGTGCAATTTATCATTTGTGCAAAATCTGGATAATAATTCAGAAAAAACCTTGTTTTAACCATCTGTAACTTTTTGTTTATGCAGATGGAAAGTGAATCAAGGGAATAAAGAAAAAAAGACAAAGGGGAGGGAAAGAAAAAGGGAGAAAGGGGAAGGGGAAGAGCATCGTAGCAAAAATAATCACTGTACAATACTGAAGATAATCTCATCATTTTAAATTGATATTGAAGAAACATTGGGACAGGGAAGTCTATTTTTGCACTTGCTAATTTGACTATTGTTGCAATGCTAAATTATTGTGTAAATAGACATCCTAGAGCCACGTATATAAATCTTCTGTGGCATTCAACCCATTCGGGTTTTTACTGTCCAATTCTAGTATATACTGTGTCTCCAATTTTCTCAATAATGCCTCACGATCCCCGCCTCTTCTAAGGGGCGGGATACAGTCAATTGCAAAATATGTAAGAAATTTCGTATTGCTTTTGTGACAATCCCTAAAATGTCGAGCTACCGGGTAGGATGTGTCAACATTCGAGATTGCACGTAGGTGTTGGAGAATTCTCTTGTGGACCTGCAATTTAGTGGATCCCACGTATTGCAGCCCACAAGAGCACTCCAACACGTAAATAGCAAATTCTGTTTTGCAATTCATGTTTTTCATGATCGTGTGTGCTTTGTCCTCAAATGGTGTTTTATAAGAGGATTTGTTGATTGCGTGCTTACAAGCTTTACAGGTGGAGCACTTCGAAAAGCCTTTGCATTTGGATAGCCAGTTAGTACCTGATTTTATTTCTGGACTGCTGTTTACAAGAAAATCACTGGTGGAAGGAGCCCTTCTAAAAGTGATGGTTGGATTAGAAGGAAAAATTTCACTAAGTTGTGAGTCCAGATGTAAAAGGTGCCAATTGTCCTTTATGATTTTAATGAGGGTGTCTTTCTGTCTGTTATATGTTAAAATTAACCTTATTTCCTCTGTCTTGTTAGTGTTTTCAATTTGTGGATTAGATTTAACTTTTTTTCTGTTTTTGGATGGCTTAAATAGTAATTCTGAGATATAGCTGGTGAACAGTCACCAGTGTACTGAGTGCACTGCTATGGAAAGAAACAAATGAGATAATTTTGTACAACTAAACTGGGTTACCATAAAATCTTGATGTGTTTAAACTGTAGTGAAATAACCAGCAGTCTGGTAAACAATCAATTAAACAAACAGCACTTAATTTGTTGCTTACTATTGTATTGAGAACGAAAAATGCAGTTACTGTTCAAGCTGTAACCAGTGAAACAATTGAAAAATAATAGTACACACAGTAATAAACTGCCCTAGAGCAGCGGATTGTATCATCAATTCTAAAGAAAATCAAGAACAAGCCCAATGCATTTCGGGATGATTCTCATCCCTTCTTCAGGGGCAGCTGAAAAAAATGAGAACAAAACAACATTGAGAACCGTAGCTATCTACATGCAAGAAATCTTTTTTGTCATCAAACATATACAATTGTGTGCAAAATGCAGCGTATCAAGGCACAAAGGATTCACGACTGGCCTGTGTTAGAGCATTAGCAATTCAATGGAGAAGAGGTTGTAGAGATGCAGAAAAGAGTGAATTACTCTAAATTTGTGATTGAAGAATATACGCAAATGTGCCCAAGAATACTGTTTTTGAAAACATTTTGAATGAAAGACACCCGTGAAAATGTGACTGTGAAAAGAATGGGAAGAAATCTAGAAACTCTTACTGATGTGCGAAGTGACGATTCAATGCAAAACTAACCAATAGCGCCGAAGGCTGCCAAACACTGGGGTAAGTAATGAAAAAATAAGCGTCAACTCGTAGTGAAGAGAAAGGATGAATGAAGTGTAAACGAGACTAAACACAACTTACTCTCGTGCCGTGATGGTAAAATGCTGTGTCGCTTATGTGTAGCTGAGTCAATAACTGTTCTGCTTTGTGTTAAAGTTTGGCTGTAGAATGAGAGAGAAAAAAACAACCAAGATTTTGACGGGGAAACGAAAACAACTGATGTTGAAATGGGAAACAAAAAAAGAAGAAAGAAGCGGAAGGATGGGAACAGGAACCTACCCATGGGCTGGATGGGACCCTGCATGAAATGTAATCAATCCTCGGGTACTCAGTGCGAACGGGAATGAATCTGCCAACGGGCTGCTGAACGCGTGGACCTCCGGGAGGACCGGTGGTCAGAGACTGACTGGCTGGATTTTTAATTGGAACGAGCTGCGTGAACGCGTCCAGACGGACGTGATGGAAATGAAAAGAGGACTGGACAGACTGTGAATGCTGAAATGTGGAATAAAGTTATGCTGAAAGGAAGGGAAAGAAAGAAATAAGGGGATGCACACGTGTGGGTGTGTGTAGCCGAACTGAATGGTTGATGTGGGAACGAACAAACGCTGAAAATAAAAATAAAAAAGAAGGGAAAAATTCTTGAAACTGACTAATGATGGTATGATGGTGGAAGAGTGAGTTGGTGATAGGTGAAGAAACGCTGATGTGAAAGGAGGTGAACTCAGACTAGGAAAAAGCTGAATGAAGATAGGAATTTAGACGGAGGAGAAAAAAATAGTGGTAAGATAGTGTCTGATAAGACAATATTGCTAAGTAAAGCAGAAAAGGACTGTGGAACGGCTGATAAAAAAGATACAATGAAACATAGTAAAATGCCCAAACGAACCAAATATAAAGCGTACATAGCTGAGACACATATTGAATTGCTTAGTCTCTACAGACGTACAATCTGAAGGAAATTACTAAGGTATGATACTCTTTGGAAAACGGGACTGGAGAGATGGTGAGTCCGAATGAACACAAGATTCCCATATCATGTAATAAGTATGAATGACCAGAACCCTGGTGCTGGGGATGTCGTTTTATAGAAAACATTGCATCTCAAATCTGTCATTAAGACCAAAAGGTGTAAGGGTTTGTAAATACTTGATCCACCACGCTTCTCTCTGTGAGAGTAATTTGTCTGTGTTGATCTGAGTGTTGCGAGGCATCATCTCAAGTATGGTAAATCTGAGTTGTGCGATAGTGTGATGATGTTCTGACCAATGTGAAAACAACGGAGATTTGAGGTTGTTGGTGCGGATTGAGCTTTTGTGTTCTGAAATTCTGGTTTTGATCTTTCGGGAAGTTTTACCAACGTACATTAAACCGCAGGGACACTTGATAGTATAGATGACATTGGTACTGTCACAAGTGCCAGTGTATCGAAGTTTAATGGCTTTGCCTGAACGCGGATGGTGGATGACGCTGCCAGTGATTGCATTGTGGCAATTGACACAGTTGTAGCATTTTTGCATGCCCTTGAACTCATCACAATCAATTGTGGAAGGTGTTGATAAAATGTCTCTGATATTTTTGCTCCGAGTGAAGGCGAAGATGGGTTCAGTAGAGAAAAGATCTTTGAAATCCGGTTCCTGTTTTAACACTTCCCATCTTCTTCTGATGATCTGGCGAATACGCCGTGAACTTGTGGAAAATGTAGAAACAAAAACATGTCTGGCATGGGTATTTTTCTCTGTGGGTGCAAGAAGTTCCGCTCGTGTTTTGTTTGAAGTTCTAGACATGGCTGCCTCTAGAACTGGTGCTGGATAACCCCGCTGTCGGAATTTCTCTACTTGTCTTTGGAGTGATGGTCCTAGAAGATGGCTATCTGAAATGATTCTTTTGGTTCTGATCAGCTGTGAATACGGAAGATTGCGAATCAATGATGGAGGATGGAAGCTGGAGTAAAGAAGGAGATTATTTCTATCTGTGGGTTTTGAGTAAATAGTTGTGACCAGAGAATTGAATTGTTTCTTGATTAGTACATCCAGAAAAGATATTTGTTCCGGACTGATGTTGTAAGTGAATTGAATGCGTGGATTCTTTTGATTTAATTGACTGATTTGTTCAATCAACAAATCTTCAGAATTCTTCCAAATTAAAAAGATGTCATCAATGAACCTGGCAAAAAACGCCAAGTTGTCAGTCCAAGTGTTGTCAGAAAAGATATGGTCTTCTTCAAATTTGGCCATGAACGTGTTGGCGTAAGCAGGAGCGCCAGAAAAACCCATAGATGTTCCACTTATCTGTAGATAGAAATCACTGTTCCACTCGAGATAACTGTGTTGGAGGCAAAAGGTAAGTAACTCCATGATGAAAACTTTGTCTATGGCGGTTTCTTCAAGCTGGAGTAGCGCCCATTCACTGGCTTCAAGGCCTTCCAACAATGGTATGGATGTGTATAGGGCTGTGACATCTATTGTACAAAGAAGCCATGATTCTGAGACATTGTTAACTTGATCAAGAAGAGTTAAAAAATGAGTGGTGTCCTTGATGTAGCTTTTCCATGACTGCACAAACTTCTGTAGGAAATGATCCACTAGTTGACCTGCTGGCATGAAAATTGAGTCGCATCCAGACACAATGGGTCTGAACGGTGGATTTTGTGAATTTTTGTGTATCTTGGGCAACATGTAAAATTTAGGTCGTCTGGGGAATGGAACCGTGAGAAAAGTGCGGATTTTGTTGGTTATCCAAGACATTTCTTCTGCGTGATTCAAGATCTGTGTCAGAACTGCTTGAAATGATGATGTTGGATCCTCTTGAAGTTTGATGTAGGTGTTGGTGTCTTGTAGATGAAGGACTACATTGCGTTCATAAAATGCTCGATCCATAATCACCAAGGCGCCACCTTTGTCCGCTGGCTTCATTGTCAATCTGTTGTCTTTGGCTAGGTTCTTAATAATAGCCAGTTCATGTTTTTTCAAATTGGTGGGAAATTGTTGTTTCAAATTGAGTTTAGACAGATCGTTGCGGACAAGTGTTTCGAACGTGTCCAACGTTTTATGAGACATGGGTGGCATGAAAGTCGATTTTGGTTTGAATTGCTGGAGATCTGGATTGCTTTCCTCTGTTTGTCCAACTGGAGAATCTTGCAAGGGTACAATGTTAGAAAAGAAATGCTTTAGTCTGAGGTTCCTCATGAATTTGAATAAGGAGATTTCTACCTCTAAGGGGTTGGTGTGATACACTGGAACAAAGGACAAGCCTTTATTCAAAACTTGTTCTTGACTTGGAGATAAAGCAATCGATGAAATATTTATGGCAAGGGTTTGCCTTTGCTCCTGAGGTTCCGAGCTTCCAATTCCTTTTCCTTTTCTTTTGCTCCTCCTGGTTTTCTTGGATCTGGTGGTCGGCTGGATGGTGGGCCCTTGGACAAAAAAGAAGAAGAGGAAGAAGAAGTGCTTGGTTGAACAATCGTGTCTTGGTCAGTAAGTGAAGCACTCGTTGTTGGTGGATCTTCAACCAGTGATGCAGGTGTACGGGAAGCGTCAAGTTCACGATCTGAGACGACAGACTCTTGAGATGAGGTGTTAGGTCTCTGAAATGGTCTTCGCCGAGCGTACACTTCAGCCCATGTATAAACTTCGTTAAGTTTATAATCTATGGTGTCTCTGCGAAATTTCCGTAATTTGCGCTCTTGCAATTCCTTTCCATAAGACTCTAATTTATTGTTGATGTCATCGAGAGTGAGTTTCCAATAGTCTGCTTCACACCGAGTGGACAATTCTGTTTTGAGAGAATCTATTTCCTCATCTAGTTCACGGATTGTTCTGGCCAATTCTTCAATGAGCAATAAGATGAGGTCCAGTGAACATTTGTTTAATACGGCTTGCCACTTATCCATGAAGGTTTTATTGAATTGGAACTTGTAGAGTAGCGGTTTGATAGGTAGGCGTAGTCCCCGTGGAATCCGTTGAACTTTATGGTATTGAATGAGTGTTGAAGCGTGAAGTCTCTGGCTCAAGGCCCTGCGGGTAACAAATTCGAGTTGGCGTATCTGTTGTGATACTGATCCACTTTGTGCGTTGAAAGACGGTGCATCTTGAATGAGTGAGTAAATTTGATTGACTTGTGATGAAGAGTATGTTAAAGTATCAGCTCGATTGTCAGTTAAATTTGAAATGCTATCAAATGACATGGTGTAAGGAATGTCTCTTGGACCAGGAGGTGCTGCTAACTAAAACGGGCTGACTGGGTTCAATGAGGAATATTTCGAAGTTAGCGCACACAGGGGATAGACAAACGAATCATATATTGCTCTAATGAAAAAATTGTGGCGTGCTACTCAGAAACGAGGAAGCCCACCTCGCTGAACTAAACTGAGATATAGCTGGTGAACAGTCACCAGTGTACTGAGTGCACTGCTATGGAAAGAAACAAATGAGATAATTTTGTACAACTAAACTGGGTTACCATAAAATCTTGATGTGTTTAAACTGTAGTGAAATAACCAGCAGTCTGGTAAACAATCAATTAAACAAACAGCACTTAATTTGTTGCTTACTATTGTATTGAGAACGAAAAATGCAGTTACTGTTCAAGCTGTAACCAGTGAAACAATTGAAAAATAATAGTACACACAGTAATAAACTGCCCTAGAGCAGCGGATTGTATCATCAATTCTAAAGAAAATCAAGAACAAGCCCAATGCATTTCGGGATGATTCTCATCCCTTCTTCAGGGGCAGCTGAAAAAAATGAGAACAAAACAACATTGAGAACCGTAGCTATCTACATGCAAGAAATCTTTTTTGTCATCAAACATATACAATTGTGTGCAAAATGCAGCGTATCAAGGCACAAAGGATTCACGACTGGCCTGTGTTAGAGCATTAGCAATTCAATGGAGAAGAGGTTGTAGAGATGCAGAAAAGAGTGAATTACTCTAAATTTGTGATTGAAGAATATACGCAAATGTGCCCAAGAATACTGTTTTTGAAAACATTTTGAATGAAAGACACCCGTGAAAATGTGACTGTGAAAAGAATGGGAAGAAATCTAGAAACTCTTACTGATGTGCGAAGTGACGATTCAATGCAAAACTAACCAATAGCGCCGAAGGCTGCCAAACACTGGGGTAAGTAATGAAAAAATAAGCGTCAACTCGTAGTGAAGAGAAAGGATGAATGAAGTGTAAACGAGACTAAACACAACTTACTCTCGTGCCGTGATGGTAAAATGCTGTGTCGCTTATGTGTAGCTGAGTCAATAACTGTTCTGCTTTGTGTTAAAGTTTGGCTGTAGAATGAGAGAGAAAAAAACAACCAAGATTTTGACGGGGAAACGAAAACAACTGATGTT
Organism: Triturus cristatus; assembly: GCF_964204655.1. Lineage (NCBI taxonomy): Eukaryota > Metazoa > Chordata > Amphibia > Caudata > Salamandridae > Triturus > Triturus cristatus. The sequence continues at coordinate 795,205,206 of NC_140587.1, read as the reverse complement.
GAAATGGGAAACAAAAAAAGAAGAAAGAAGCGGAAGGATGGGAACAGGAACCTACCCATGGGCTGGATGGGACCCTGCATGAAATGTAATCAATCCTCGGGTACTCAGTGCGAACGGGAATGAATCTGCCAACGGGCTGCTGAACGCGTGGACCTCCGGGAGGACCGGTGGTCAGAGACTGACTGGCTGGATTTTTAATTGGAACGAGCTGCGTGAACGCGTCCAGACGGACGTGATGGAAATGAAAAGAGGACTGGACAGACTGTGAATGCTGAAATGTGGAATAAAGTTATGCTGAAAGGAAGGGAAAGAAAGAAATAAGGGGATGCACACGTGTGGGTGTGTGTAGCCGAACTGAATGGTTGATGTGGGAACGAACAAACGCTGAAAATAAAAATAAAAAAGAAGGGAAAAATTCTTGAAACTGACTAATGATGGTATGATGGTGGAAGAGTGAGTTGGTGATAGGTGAAGAAACGCTGATGTGAAAGGAGGTGAACTCAGACTAGGAAAAAGCTGAATGAAGATAGGAATTTAGACGGAGGAGAAAAAAATAGTGGTAAGATAGTGTCTGATAAGACAATATTGCTAAGTAAAGCAGAAAAGGACTGTGGAACGGCTGATAAAAAAGATACAATGAAACATAGTAAAATGCCCAAACGAACCAAATATAAAGCGTACATAGCTGAGACACATATTGAATTGCTTAGTCTCTACAGACGTACAATCTGAAGGAAATTACTAAGGTATGATACTCTTTGGAAAACGGGACTGGAGAGATGGTGAGTCCGAATGAACACAAGATTCCCATATCATGTAATAAGTATGAATGACCAGAACCCTGGTGCTGGGGATGTCGTTTTATAGAAAACATTGCATCTCAAATCTGTCATTAAGACCAAAAGGTGTAAGGGTTTGTAAATACTTGATCCACCACGCTTCTCTCTGTGAGAGTAATTTGTCTGTGTTGATCTGAGTGTTGCGAGGCATCATCTCAAGTATGGTAAATCTGAGTTGTGCGATAGTGTGATGATGTTCTGACCAATGTGAAAACAACGGAGATTTGAGGTTGTTGGTGCGGATTGAGCTTTTGTGTTCTGAAATTCTGGTTTTGATCTTTCGGGAAGTTTTACCAACGTACATTAAACCGCAGGGACACTTGATAGTATAGATGACATTGGTACTGTCACAAGTGCCAGTGTATCGAAGTTTAATGGCTTTGCCTGAACGCGGATGGTGGATGACGCTGCCAGTGATTGCATTGTGGCAATTGACACAGTTGTAGCATTTTTGCATGCCCTTGAACTCATCACAATCAATTGTGGAAGGTGTTGATAAAATGTCTCTGATATTTTTGCTCCGAGTGAAGGCGAAGATGGGTTCAGTAGAGAAAAGATCTTTGAAATCCGGTTCCTGTTTTAACACTTCCCATCTTCTTCTGATGATCTGGCGAATACGCCGTGAACTTGTGGAAAATGTAGAAACAAAAACATGTCTGGCATGGGTATTTTTCTCTGTGGGTGCAAGAAGTTCCGCTCGTGTTTTGTTTGAAGTTCTAGACATGGCTGCCTCTAGAACTGGTGCTGGATAACCCCGCTGTCGGAATTTCTCTACTTGTCTTTGGAGTGATGGTCCTAGAAGATGGCTGTCTGAAATGATTCTTTTGGTTCTGATCAGCTGTGAATACGGAAGATTGCGAATCAATGATGGAGGATGGAAGCTGGAGTAAAGAAGGAGATTATTTCTATCTGTGGGTTTTGAGTAAATAGTTGTGACCAGAGAATTGAATTGTTTCTTGATTAGTACATCCAGAAAAGATATTTGTTCCGGACTGATGTTGTAAGTGAATTGAATGCGTGGATTCTTTTGATTTAATTGACTGATTTGTTCAATCAACAAATCTTCAGAATTCTTCCAAATTCGTGAATCCTTTGTGCCTTGATACGCTGCATTTTGCACACAATTGTATATGTTTGATGACAAAAAAGATTTCTTGCATGTAGATAGCTACGGTTCTCAATGTTGTTTTGTTCTCATTTTTTTCAGCTGCCCCTGAAGAAGGGATGAGAATCATCCCGAAATGCATTGGGCTTGTTCTTGATTTTCTTTAGAATTGATGATACAATCCGCTGCTCTAGGGCAGTTTATTACTGTGTGTACTATTATTTTTCAATTGTTTCACTGGTTACAGCTTGAACAGTAACTGCATTTTTCGTTCTCAATACAATAGTAAGCAACAAATTAAGTGCTGTTTGTTTAATTGATTGTTTACCAGACTGCTGGTTATTTCACTACAGTTTAAACACATCAAGATTTTATGGTAACCCAGTTTAGTTGTACAAAATTATCTCATTTGTTTCTTTCCATAGCAGTGCACTCAGTACACTGGTGACTGTTCACCAGCTATATCTCAGTTTAGTTCAGCGAGGTGGGCTTCCTCGTTTCTGAGTAGCACGCCACAATTTTTTCATTAGAGCAATATATGATTCGTTTGTCTATCCCCTGTGTGCGCTAACTTCGAAATATTCCTCATTGAACCCAGTCAGCCCGTTTTAGTTAGCAGCACCTCCTGGTCCAAGAGACATTCCTTACACCATGTCATTTGATAGCATTTCAAATTTAACTGACAATCGAGCTGATACTTTAACATACTCTTCATCACAAGTCAATCAAATTTACTCACTCATTCAAGATGCACCGTCTTTCAACGCACAAAGTGGATCAGTATCACAACAGATACGCCAACTCGAATTTGTTACCCGCAGGGCCTTGAGCCAGAGACTTCACGCTTCAACACTCATTCAATACCATAAAGTTCAACGGATTCCACGGGGACTACGCCTACCTATCAAACCGCTACTCTACAAGTTCCAATTCAATAAAACCTTCATGGATAAGTGGCAAGCCGTATTAAACAAATGTTCACTGGACCTCATCTTATTGCTCATTGAAGAATTGGCCAGAACAATCCGTGAACTAGATGAGGAAATAGATTCTCTCAAAACAGAATTGTCCACTCGGTGTGAAGCAGACTATTGGAAACTCACTCTCGATGACATCAACAATAAATTAGAGTCTTATGGAAAGGAATTGCAAGAGCGCAAATTACGGAAATTTCGCAGAGACACCATAGATTATAAACTTAACGAAGTTTATACATGGGCTGAAGTGTACGCTCGGCGAAGACCATTTCAGAGACCTAACACCTCATCTCAAGAGTCTGTCGTCTCAGATCGTGAACTTGACGCTTCCCGTACACCTGCATCACTGGTTGAAGATCCACCAACAACGAGTGCTTCACTTACTGACCAAGACACGATTGTTCAACCAAGCACTTCTTCTTCCTCTTCTTCTTTTTTGTCCAAGGGCCCACCATCCAGCCGACCACCAGATCCAAGAAAACCAGGAGGAGCAAAAGAAAAGGAAAAGGAATTGGAAGCTCGGAACCTCAGGAGCAAAGGCAAACCCTTGCCATAAATATTTCATCGATTGCTTTATCTCCAAGTCAAGAACAAGTTTTGAATAAAGGCTTGTCCTTTGTTCCAGTGTATCACACCAACCCCTTAGAGGTAGAAATCTCCTTATTCAAATTCATGAGGAACCTCAGACTAAAGCATTTCTTTTCTAACATTGTACCCTTGCAAGATTCTCCAGTTGGACAAACAGAGGAAAGCAATCCAGATCTCCAGCAATTCAAACCAAAATCGACTTTCATGCCACCCATGTCTCATAAAACGTTGGACACGTTCGAAACACTTGTCCGCAACGATCTGTCTAAACTCAATTTGAAACAACAATTTCCCACCAATTTGAAAAAACATGAACTGGCTATTATTAAGAACCTAGCCAAAGACAACAGATTGACAATGAAGCCAGCGGACAAAGGTGGCGCCTTGGTGATTATGGATCGAGCATTTTATGAACGCAATGTAGTCCTTCATCTACAAGACACCAACACCTACATCAAACTTCAAGAGGATCCAACATCATCATTTCAAGCAGTTCTGACACAGATCTTGAATCACGCAGAAGAAATGTCTTGGATAACCAACAAAATCCGCACTTTTCTCACGGTTCCATTCCCCAGACGACCTAAATTTTACATGTTGCCCAAGATACACAAAAATTCACAAAATCCACCGTTCAGACCCATTGTGTCTGGATGCGACTCAATTTTCATGCCAGCAGGTCAACTAGTGGATCATTTCCTACAGAAGTTTGTGCAGTCATGGAAAAGCTACATCAAGGACACCACTCATTTTTTAACTCTTCTTGATCAAGTTAACAATGTCTCAGAATCATGGCTTCTTTGTACAATAGATGTCACAGCCCTATACACATCCATACCATTGTTGGAAGGCCTTGAAGCCAGTGAATGGGCGCTACTCCAGCTTGAAGAAACCGCCATAGACAAAGTTTTCATCATGGAGTTACTTACCTTTTGCCTCCAACACAGTTATCTCGAGTGGAACAGTGATTTCTATCTACAGATAAGTGGAACATCTATGGGTTTTTCTGGCGCTCCTGCTTACGCCAACACGTTCATGGCCAAATTTGAAGAAGACCATATCTTTTCTGACAACACTTGGACTGACAACTTGGCGTTTTTTGCCAGGTTCATTGATGACATCTTTTTAATTTGGAAGAATTCTGAAGATTTGTTGATTGAACAAATCAGTCAATTAAATCAAAAGAATCCACGCATTCAATTCACTTACAACATCAGTCCGGAACAAATATCTTTTCTGGATGTACTAATCAAGAAACAATTCAATTCTCTGGTCACAACTATTTACTCAAAACCCACAGATAGAAATAATCTCCTTCTTTACTCCAGCTTCCATCCTCCATCATTGATTCGCAATCTTCCGTATTCACAGCTGATCAGAACAAAAGAATCATTTCAGACAGCCATCTTCTAGGACCATCACTCCAAAGACAAGTAGAGAAATTCCGACAGCGGGGTTATCCAGCACCAGTTCTAGAGGCAGCCATGTCTAGAACTTCAAACAAAACACGAGCGGAACTTCTTGCACCCACAGAGAAAAATACCCATGCCAGACATGTTTTTGTTTCTACATTTTCCACAAGTTCACGGCGTATTCGCCAGATCATCAGAAGAAGATGGGAAGTGTTAAAACAGGAACCGGATTTCAAAGATCTTTTCTCTACTGAACCCATCTTCGCCTTCACTCGGAGCAAAAATATCAGAGACATTTTATCAACACCTTCCACAATTGATTGTGATGAGTTCAAGGGCATGCAAAAATGCTACAACTGTGTCAATTGCCACAATGCAATCACTGGCAGCGTCATCCACCATCCGCGTTCAGGCAAAGCCATTAAACTTCGATACACTGGCACTTGTGACAGTACCAATGTCATCTATACTATCAAGTGTCCCTGCGGTTTAATGTACGTTGGTAAAACTTCCCGAAAGATCAAAACCAGAATTTCAGAACACAAAAGCTCAATCCGCACCAACAACCTCAAATCTCCGTTGTTTTCACATTGGTCAGAACATCATCACACTATCGCACAACTCAGATTTACCATACTTGAGATGATGCCTCGCAACACTCAGATCAACACAGACAAATTACTCTCACAGAGAGAAGCGTGGTGGATCAAGTATTTACAAACCCTTACACCTTTTGGTCTTAATGACAGATTTGAGATGCAATGTTTTCTATAAAACGACATCCCCAGCACCAGGGTTCTGGTCATTCATACTTATTACATGATATGGGAATCTTGTGTTCATTCGGACTCACCATCTCTCCAGTCCCGTTTTCCAAAGAGTATCATACCTTAGTAATTTCCTTCAGATTGTACGTCTGTAGAGACTAAGCAATTCAATATGTGTCTCAGCTATGTACGCTTTATATTTGGTTCGTTTGGGCATTTTACTATGTTTCATTGTATCTTTTTTATCAGCCGTTCCACAGTCCTTTTCTGCTTTACTTAGCAATATTGTCTTATCAGACACTATCTTACCACTATTTTTTTCTCCTCCGTCTAAATTCCTATCTTCATTCAGCTTTTTCCTAGTCTGAGTTCACCTCCTTTCACATCAGCGTTTCTTCACCTATCACCAACTCACTCTTCCAGCATCATACCATCATTAGTCAGTTTCAAGAATTTTTCCCTTCTTTTTTATTTTTATTTTCAGCGTTTGTTCGTTCCCACATCAACCATTCAGTTCGGCTACACACACCCACACGTGTGCATCCCCTTATTTCTTTCTTTCCCTTCCTTTCAGCATAACTTTATTCCACATTTCAGCATTCACAGTCTGTCCAGTCCTCTTTTCATTTCCATCACGTCCGTCTGGACGCGTTCACGCAGCTCGTTCCAATTAAAAATCCAGCCAGTCAGTCTCTGACCACCGGTCCTCCCGGAGGTCCACGCGTTCAGCAGCCCGTTGGCAGATTCATTCCCGTTCGCACTGAGTACCCGAGGATTGATTACATTTCATGCAGGGTCCCATCCAGCCCATGGGTAGGTTCCTGTTCCCATCCTTCCGCTTCTTTCTTCTTTTTTTGTTTCCCATTTCAACATCAGTTGTTTTCGTTTCCCCGTCAAAATCTTGGTTGTTTTTTTCTCTCTCATTCTACAGCCAAACTTTAACACAAAGCAGAACAGTTATTGACTCAGCTACACATAAGCGACACAGCATTTTACCATCACGGCACGAGAGTAAGTTGTGTTTAGTCTCGTTTACACTTCATTCATCCTTTCTCTTCACTACGAGTTGACGCTTATTTTTTCATTACTTACCCCAGTGTTTGGCAGCCTTCGGCGCTATTGGTTAGTTTTGCATTGAATCGTCACTTCGCACATCAGTAAGAGTTTCTAGATTTCTTCCCATTCTTTTCACAGTCACATTTTCACGGGTGTCTTTCATTCAAAATGTTTTCAAAAACAGTATTCTTGGGCACATTTGCGTATATTCTTCAATCACAAATTTAGAGTAATTCACTCTTTTCTGCATCTCTACAACCTCTTCTCCATTGAATTGCTAATGCTCTAACACAGGCCAGTCGTGAATCCTTTGTGCCTTGATACGCTGCATTTTGCACACAATTGTATATGTTTGATGACAAAAAAGATTTCTTGCATGTAGATAGCTACGGTTCTCAATGTTGTTTTGTTCTCATTTTTTTCAGCTGCCCCTGAAGAAGGGATGAGAATCATCCCGAAATGCATTGGGCTTGTTCTTGATTTTCTTTAGAATTGATGATACAATCCGCTGCTCTAGGGCAGTTTATTACTGTGTGTACTATTATTTTTCAATTGTTTCACTGGTTACAGCTTGAACAGTAACTGCATTTTTCGTTCTCAATACAATAGTAAGCAACAAATTAAGTGCTGTTTGTTTAATTGATTGTTTACCAGACTGCTGGTTATTTCACTACAGTTTAAACACATCAAGATTTTATGGTAACCCAGTTTAGTTGTACAAAATTATCTCATTTGTTTCTTTCCATAGCAGTGCACTCAGTACACTGGTGACTGTTCACCAGCTATATCTCAGTTTAGTTCAGCGAGGTGGGCTTCCTCGTTTCTGAGTAGCACGCCACAATTTTTTCATTAGAGCAATATATGATTCGTTTGTCTATCCCCTGTGTGCGCTAACTTCGAAATATTCCTCATTAAATAGTAATTCCTCACGGTTCATAGATCTAGTCTTTTGTATGGCCTCATCAATGCTTTTACTGTTGTAGCCTCTTTCCAGAAATCTGTTTTTACTTTCCTGTTGGGAGATTGTTAAATCCTTATTGTTGCTACAGATTCGACGAATCCGTAACATCTCCCCGTAAGGAATACTGTGAATGGTATGTTTAGGATGAAAACTGGAGGAATGTAGAGTTGTATTACCTGCTGTAGGTTTACAGTAAAGTTTTGTGTGTAACTGATTGTTGGTAACATATATCTGCACATCTAGAAAGCACACCTTTGTTCTATCAATGGTACTGGTAAAATGCAAGTTTAAATCATTATCATTAATGGCCTCTATGAAATTCAGAGCCTCCCTTTCACTAACCCGCCAAATTATAAAAAGATCATCTATATATCTCATCCATTTCATCACATGATCTGACATGGGTGTTGCATGCTTAGTTTTTAATATAGTCTCTTCCCAAAAACCCATATGGAGGCAAGCGTAGCTTGGGGAAAAGCTCGCCCCCATGGCTACTCCTCTCAATTGTTGGTAGACTTGGTGATTAAACAAAAAGTAGTTATTGTTTAAACAGAACTGTATAAGACTGATAAGCATTTTGTTATGCTGGTGAAATTCGATCAGTCTACTTGACAGAAAGTAGTCTATTGCTCTCAACCCGTCTTTGTGATTGATTGAGGTATACAGGTTGGAAACGTCCAAGGTTATTAATAGATAGTCCTCTTTCCACTGGTAATTGTGAATTTGTTTTAGGAAATCAGATGTATCTTGGACGTATGATGGTAGTCCTTTAACCAAGTCTTGTAAGAAGAAATCTATGTAAATTGAGACGTTTTCCAGAAGGCTTTGTTTGGCAGATATTATTGGCCGTCCTGGAGGATGTTGAATGTCCTTGTGGATTTTGGGTATGAAATATATAACTGGCATTATAGGATGATCTTTCTTTAAGAATTTGTATTCATCTTGATTAAGGAGGCCGATGCTCTTCCAAGCCAGTAGTTTAGAAAATAGTTTGTTTTGTGCCAATGTTGTTGCTTGCCTGTTACTTAACTTATAGTATGACCTATCGTTTAGTTGCGACAAAGCTTCTTGAGTATATTGTTGCAGGGGCCAGAGTACCACATTTCCCCCTTTGTCTGAGTTACGGATGACCACCTTGTCTTGCTCTTTGAGTTTCTTCATCAGTTGATGATATTTTTGTTCTTGATAGGAATATTTCCTTCTTGTGCCCGCTGTTTTGTAATTGAGTTTTTTTATTTCTGCCACAATTGTCTCACTGAAGATGTCAATGTTGTCTCTAGGTAGGATTGGCACGAACTTGGACTTGGGTTTAAAGTTAGTATCTGGTTTCTGGTTTGTCTTGAGTTGCTGTTGCTCCAAGATGGACTGGGAAGAGAGGGAAACAGCACTTGGAGCTACATTTTGTTCTAATTCTTGCAATGTTCCTAGCATGTTAACATCAGAGATCGCCAGTTGTTAGTTGCCCCTGGTGAGATTGTTTTGATAGGGTGATCAGATTCTTTATTGGATCTCTGAGAATGAAACTTGCGTAGTTTGAGCTTCCGTATGAATTGATAGACGTCTGCTCTGGTTTGTGCATAATTAAAATTGGTTTCGGGACAAAATGATAATCCTAGTGCAAGAAGTTGTTGTTCCGCTTCATCTAAATTGATATTGGCTAGGTTGATGATGGTATTAGATGCCTTGATATATGAATCTTTGTTTAACGTCTCCAATATATATATATTACCTACTGGCGGACCTAGGACCTATATTCCATAGGAAATCTGCAACATTCTATTTGGAATAACATTTTCGCTGATTGACGAATCTTCGTGACATTTTCAAAACGTTTGGCCAGCTCCGGTCCGCTCCTATCCTGAAAGTTTCACGGTGATTCGTCAAGCGGGGGCCGAGAAAAAAGGGGGGTCCCAAAACACATTTTCCCCTTGCAATTTCCCATAGGACCTTTAGCCCCAGTTACAGTCTGAACTGCTGAATGGAATTACACCAAATTTGGCAAAGAGGTAGTCCTTAGTTCAGACTCGTGCCTTTTCCTTAAATGGTGTAAATCCGTTCAGTAGTTCCTGAGAAAATGAAATTTAAAATTACATATATATCTATGGCCTTGGAGGGTCCACGTACCCTAAGCGCAGCCTAAGCGCACCATGCCATGCACGAGCTGTATTTTAATTGGCTGTCAACACTCCAAATCAGGAAGTGTTGGCAGCCATCTTGTGCCTCGGTAGAACCGAGACACAAGAAACCTAAAAAAAAACATGGAAAAACGCAAAAAGGGGGCAGGGAAGAAACATCCTGACCCCCTAGGCCTGCACAGGGGGTCCCACACGGACCCCCAAGGCCCCCAATTTTTTTTCTTTTTTAAAACTGGGTGGAAAAAGAAAATTGAAGAGCGGTCTCCCGCGCTAAATATGCTAATTTGCCCCCAGGGGGGCCAAATCACAGGGGCATCATCAAAAAAAAGTGTGGGGGGTCCCAATCCCCCCCACACTGCCCCGGGGACCGCCACCCCCGGGGCTTCAACATATTATAGGTAGGGGACTCATGGCCCCCCCACAGCCCTGGGGACCGCCACCCCTGGGTTTTATACTTAGAGGCCCCCCTGAGCCCCGGGGACCGCCAGCCCCTGGGGCTCAACTTCACTTTGATTTGTGGGGGGCACACTGCCCCTACAGCTCCAGGGACCGCCACCCCTGGGGCTTTTTTTGGAAAATATTTGTAATCTGTATGGGGGGTCTCAAGCCCCCCCACATGCCCCGGGGACTGCCACCTCCCCAGGGCACTAAATATGTAAATTGGGGGCTCCATGACGGACCCCCTATCCCCGGGGACCACCACCGCCCGGGGCTTTGCAGATGGTGGGAGGGGGGCCGCGCGGCCCCCCTCCTGGAGCCTTGTGATGACCCTGGGGGATGCCACCACCCAGGGCCGGTTCCTGCAGTGTCCCGGGGTGCCCACCCCCGGGACACTGTAGTTTGCTATGGCAGGGCGGGAGCCTCACGGCTCCCACCCTGCCATAGCAAACTGCTTTGCTATTTGGAAGAGAGAGCAGGAAACCTGCTCTCTCTTCCAAATACCAAAGCAGATTGCTTTTCCACATGGGGAGCAGCATGTTAGCTGCTCCCCGTGTGGAAAAGCAATGCCGGCTCCCGCAGAATGCAGGGAGCCGGCTGGGACCTTGGGGGATTGGGGACACCCCCACGGTCCCCAACGAAGAGGGCCAGCCACAGGGTATGGGGTACCTGGGGCCATAAATGGCCTAAGGAGGGGGGCAAGGCAGCCCCCCTCCTAGAAGTAAACTTTTTTTTTAAAAGGGCCATGCCCCAGGGGAAGAAAAAGATGGAATATTGAATAAAGGCATAGAAACGAGTCGACGCTGATATCAACATAATCCGTTGGAAGAATTTCTCCTAACAAGATAAAATTATAGAAAAGGCTTAGGATGAACGATTGAGAAAAGATCATTGTCAGAACGGATGTGTAAATCAATGACAAAAAACATTGTCTATTTTTGTCTCTCTGTTATTTGTGTGTTATAGCTAAATGTCTCGATAGAGGAGGTTGCTATTTGTGAGGTTGTGCTACATGTATTGTATTTTAAATATTAGACAGTTTTATGTCTATTTTTAATTGCATTGGTATTGTGTTTTTAATAAATTTGATACAAATATTATTTTGAAATATAGTGACTATTATGGTTTTTTTTGAATTTGTGATGTTCTAACACATGGGCTTAAAATTTGGGGTGTCAATAAGATTGAATTTAATCGTTTAACGAATTATTATCACCAAGGGATAACAAATTTTCACTGCGCTTACTGGCTGTACTACGAATTCCGATTTACTCACCTGTTATCTGGAGAGACCTCAGTGCTGCATCTTTGAGCCCAGTACTGATCCTGAAAAGGAATTCTAACCGTACTTACCAGTAACTTGAATTTCCTTCCATAGGCTAACATTGACTGGTTTCACTTGGAAATTCTTCTTAGTGTGGAGTTTTGGAACTTTTAAATATTCACCTAAAATCATCCGAACAACAAATTCCGATTTACTCACCTGTTATCAGGAGGGAACCCAGTGCTGCATCTTTTAGCCCAGCACTGACCCTGAAAAGTAATTCTAACCGTACTTACCAGTAACTTGTATTTCCTTCCATAGGAATCCATTGTCTGGTTTTCACCAGAAAAGTTTCAAAGTGTCTATTTTCGCAAACTAAAAATATTCCTAAAAGATTTCCTGTATAACTTTTACGCATTCTTTCAACTGTTTACAGGAGATGCACCAGTGCTGGATCCAGGATCCACCACTGAGTAAGAAAATGTAATGATAACACTACTTACCTGCTAAGTGAATTTCCATCCATAGGGTAAGATTGACTGATTTCACTTGGAAATTCTTCTAAGTGTGGAGTTTTGGAACTTTAAAATATTCCTATAAAATAAGCAGAACTACAAATTCCGATTTACTCACCTGTTATCAGGAGAGACCTCAGTGCTGCATCTTTGAGCCCAGTACTGATCCTGAAAAGTAATTCTAACCGTACTTAATAGTAACTTGTATTCCCTTTCATAGGAATCCATTGTCTGGTAGCAGGGACCCCTTGCCTCCGCCGCCTACAGTTGGTAGCCGAGGGGGTACCTAAGGTACCCCACTGTGAAAACCTGCACTGAGTGGCAGGCCCTATGGAGTCCCTGCCACAGGGTGCAGGGTTTTCCACAGACACTCCACTTCCCCATAGGAGCCTGTGTTGCTGCTGGTTCTTGGGCGTAACTTGAGCTCCCATAGGAAACAATGGAAATCCGACTGAACAGTGCTTGATCGCATCGTAAACCAGCGGGCAGAACCGTCGACCACAAGTCGGTCCCCAACCCGAGACGGTGTTAGGCGGATGCTTTTCATAACTCACATTGAGTAAACAATTACACAAATGCCACAAACACCTTTATTCAAAAGAAAAAAAGTTCAAATTAAAATATTAAATGTATTTAAATAAAAAAAATTATACTTTTTAAATCAAGTAACAAAAAAGTGTTATAAATTTATACACAGAAACTCTTACTCATTACAAAAAAAAACAATATTGAAACATTTTAATAATGTTTCTAAAAAACAATACATATAACATGTCTATTTGTAAACTGCATGTTCACCCATAGGCATCTTGGCGTTGAATAACTGATGTTTGTTGTTACCCAACTCAATGGAACTAATTTTATTGATCTCTGATGAATGAAAGTCTGAGTGGACCTGCCTGAATTTGAGCCTGTGACCATGAGGTCAAACACGGGAAGCTGCAGTGGATGCATTAGTCCACTGAGCCACCAGACCCATAATATAAAATGTGGATTTCAAAAAATGTAAAATCAAAAAAGTTTACAACAATTTTAAACATAGTTCCATAAAAAATAGTTTATTATATGGAAATAAAAAACGTACATCATATTTATCTAAAAACTAACCATCTTAACAACAACGGCCGTCACAAGCACTACCTCCATGGCCCCGCCCACTTAATTAAACTGCCGCACCGGGGCGGAATTTGCTCCGCGGTTAAGCGGTTAAATGTGTATAAACAAAAATACAAACACATTTAGAAAAGAATAATATATTAGCAAAGAAAATACAAAATATGCTTATAATTTTTTTTATAAATTACAACATGCTATAATGTTTAAAGAAATACAATATTTAAAGAAAGAATATTAAAAAATACAAAAAAAGAGAATCTTATCTTGATTGTTATGGCCCATGATATTCGTGAGATCAAAATGTTTAGGACAGAATATTTGCATTCCATGATATTCTTTCCATTATGTTTTGTCAGAACACCAGCTAGATAACTTTAGGGAGACTTGGTAAATGGCTACTTTTTGAATGACTGGCATATGAGTTTTGCCCTTCTAGAAATTGGTTTATTTACTATGACAGATGATATATGAGTCAGTCACACTAAAGATGATGATTTGAATTTGAATTTAAAAGCATTTATTGAGCGCACTTATACCATGCGGTTTCATGGCGCTTTGGATGGTGCAGAGGCCGTCGACAGTGGGAGGCTAGGCATTGTAGGCGCGCTCGAATAGAAAGGTTTTGAGGTCCTTCCGAAACTGTACATAGGAAGAAGATGTACGAAGGACAGCAGGAAGGGAATTCCAAAAGAGCGGGGCGAGAACAGCGAACTTCGCTCCGCCAGATTTCTGTTTCTTGAAGCGAGGAATGGCCAGAAGGGCCATATGGGTGGAGCGAAGTTCTCGGCCCGGAAGATAGGATTTTATGGCAGAGCATATAAACTCAGGGGCGGTTCCTGACCTAGCCTGGAAAGTGAGGCAGCCAAGTTTAAAGAGGGCGCGCTCTCTCACCGGGAGCCAGTGCAATGCTTTGAGCAATGGAGTGGCTCGATGGTATTTGGGTAGGCCGTAGATCAAGCGGGCCGCTTGATTCTGTATAAGTTGCAAGCGATGAATAGCATAAGCAGGAGCCCCATTGTAAATAATGTTACCATAGTCAATTTGTGATAGTACCATGGCCAGCACAATGATCTTTAAAGCAGATAAGGAAAAGAAACGGGAAACTTTCCTGATTATTCTTAGTGAGAAAAAGCAAGCAGAGACTACTGATCCAACATGTGAATGGACGGAAAGTTGTGAATTTAGGAGAATCCCGAGTGTTTTGACTTTAGGAACAGGAAGAGGGGGAACACCAAGTGACAGGGGCCAATGAGAAGAGGCCCACGGACTGCAACCACCTCCGGTCAGGACTAACTCGGTCTTGTCCGGGTTGAGTTTGAGGTGGTTGCAGTTCATCCAATCCTGGATAAATGTCATAACTGTCCGGACGTTAAGAGCAGATGAAGAGGAATTAGAAAGATTGAAAAGTAGCTGGAGGTCATCGGCGTAGTTGAACACCGTGACCTCCATCTGCAGTAACGAAAAAATGAGGGGGTAAATGTATAAATTAAATAGGAGGGGGGAAAGTGATGAGCCCTGTGGAACCCCGCACTCCACCTTACGGGAGACAGCGGTGAAATCGGCCAAGTGGACCGCTTGGGCCCTCCCTGTTAGGAAGGACTCAATCCACGAGAAGGCCAAGCCTTCTATGCCCGCCGCCCTGACACGGTTAAGGAGGATGGAATGGTCCACCGTATCAAAGGCGGCGGACAGGTCTAGTAAGATCAGGGCTTGAGGGAAGTTGGTGTCAATTCCTTCACGCAGCTCGTCCATTACCGAGATCACCACTTTCTCGGTGGAGTGCAAGGGATGAAAGCCAGCTTGACAAGGAGAGAGACAGTGATTAGTTTCTACATGGGTGCTTAAAGTAGTTGTGACATGAGTTTCCAGGACTTTTGCTAAGTAAGGCAGAAGGGAAATGGGGCGATAATTGGAGGGGGAGGATGGATCGGCGTCAGGTTTTTTAATGATGGGTATTACAACTGCTGATTTATGTGAGCTGGGAACAGTTCCCTTCCTTAGCGAGTCATTGAGAAGGGTCAGAGGTGGAATAGGGCAGGTTGAATACATTTCCCTAAGAATATGGGCTGGGGCAAAGTCTAGGGGAGAACCCGATTTAACTCGACGAAGTAGTGGGGGAAGTGTGTCATTAGTTAACAGGGGAATAAAATTGAGTTTGGGGGCCGGGGGCGGGGGGGAAGGGTTGACAAATGTGGGGGAAGGTGGGGGAATGTTAAGCTTGATTTTGACTACTTTGTCAATAAAAAACTCGTTGAGCGAGTCACAGAGGGACTGAGAGGGAATGGTAGCCATAGTTCTACTGGATAATGCCAGTTCATGGACCGTAGAGAAAATTTCCTTCGAGCAGGACTCAGCTGCCATTATCCTGCAAGTATAGAAATCAGTTTTAGCTTCAAGGATGCCCTTTTTATAAGTTTTTAGAACAGACAGATAGATTGTCTTTAGCTCGGAACTGTAAGTTTTCCTCCAGGCTTGCTCGGCTCTCCTTGCAGCCAATTTCTTTACTTTTAGGTCTGAAGTGAACCATCGATTGGCTGCATGGGCCCGCTTAACTGTAAGCCGCCTCAGAGGGGCGAACTCGTCACCCGCCCGGGTCAGCCAGTTGTTAATGATGGCCAATTGGGAGGTAGCGGCAAGGTCTGCAAGGTCAGGACTGGTTTTGGCCAAAGTTGAGCAGAAAGAGGGCATGTCCGTTTTACCCCATTTCCTAACCCAGATATTTTTGGGGAGTGGAGGTTTGACCATCACGGTCAGTGCAAGGGAAAAGGAAATGATAAAGTGATCTGACCAGGAACACGGAAATATTGTGGGGGATGTTGATGGAATATTTAATGCCCAGATTTGATCCAACATGTGACCGTATATGTGCGTGGAACTTTGAGTAAGCCGTAAAAAATTCAAAGAGATCATAAGATCAGTGAATTCTTTGGATTGGGAACTCTCAGCATGTTCATTGGGCCAATAATTTAGGTCCCCTAGGACTAGTACTGATGAGTTGTTGATCACCAGGGTGGCCAGGAGAGCCTGTATGCTTGGGAGGAAAGACGGGGTAGGTTGGGGAGAGCGATAAATTAGAACAAAAGTGAGTGGTGCCCGATGAAGAGTCGAGCGAGCTACAAGGTAGTCTACATCAGGAATAGGTGGGGAAGGGAGAGTCTGAAAGCTGAAATCAGTCCGGGCTATTAAGGCCACTCCACCGCCCCGTTTGCCCTCTGGCCGGTCTGCTCGAATGACAGAGTATGAAGGGGGCAGTGCTGCTAAAACGTTGGGTAGAGAGTCAGCCTTGAACCAGGTCTCAGTTAGAAATAAGAGGTCTGGTTCATGAGTGTCGATGTAGTCAAATAGCTCGTACTGATGATTGACCGCAGACCTAGTGTTTAGGAGCGTAACTGAAGTATTGCAAAGTGGGGCAGGAGGGGCTAATGGGGGCAAGGGAGTGGTAGAAAACATTGTAGGCGAAGAAACTAAATGTGAAGAAATGATGGGGGGACAGTGAGGAGGGGGTATGAATAGACCAAGCTGTCTCAGGTAAGTAATTACTGAGGGGTCGACAGCTCCAGGGGCCCAATAAGAGTATAGTAGGGCAGGCGGATACATAATTAAACGGGCAGTATCTCGTACCCCTAGCCCCGTCCGGCCGCGGACGGGCGCAGACGGGCTTAACTCAGGCGCAACTCCGGCCTTCGTCGCGCCCGCTGCGCTCGTCCGCTGCGCTGACACATACTGCTCGATTAAGTAGGGGCGGAGCGGTGGAGGAGGGGCAGGGCTAGGATGGAAGGCAGCCCAACCAAAGATGGCGCACGCTGCCGCTGGGAGCCCGCAAACGCGCCAACCCGACCTGGCAACCCACCTCTGAAACCCGAATGAGGTAAGAACCTGCACAACCTTTAAAACGAGTTAGTGACAATAAAAATACAGTGCAGACATAACATCGCCTATGCTCATAGTCAGCGGGGGTGGAGTGCAGGGAAATAATAGCGAGCTATCCAAGCGTTTACCGACCAGCCCACTGCCACCGGGCTACTAGCAAACACAAGGGAGATCGAATCCTGGCTCCTAAGTAGGGGCGGAGCGGTGGAGGAGGGGCAGGGCTAGGATGGAAGGCAGCCCAACCAAAGATGGCACACGCTGCCGCTGGGAGCCCGCAAACGCGCCAACCCGACCTGGCAACCCACCTCTGAAACCCGAATGAGGTAAGAACCTGCACAACCTTTGAAACGAGTTAGTGACAATAAAAATACAGTGCAGACATAACATCGCCTATGCTCATAGTCAGCGGGGGTGGAGTGCAGGGAAATAATAGCGAGCTCTCCAAGCGTTTACCGACCAGCCCACTGCCACCGGGCTACTAGCAAACACAAGGGAGATCGAATCCTGGCTCCTAAGTAGGGGCGGAGCGGTGGAGGAGGGGCAGGGCTAGGATGGAAGGCAGCCCAACCAAAGATGGCGCACGCTGCCGCTGGGAGCCCGCAAACGCGCCAACCCGACCTGGCAACCCACCTCTGAAACCCGAATGAGGTAAGAACCTGCACAACCTTTGAAACGAGTTAGTGACAATAAAAATACAGTGCAGACATAACATCGCCTATGCTCATAGTCAGCGGGGGTGGAGTGCAGGGAAATAATAGCGAGCTCTCCAAGCGTTTACCGACCAGCCCACTGCCACCGGGCTACTAGCAAACACAAGGGAGATCGAATCCTGGCTCCTAAGTAGGGGCGGAGCGGTGGAGGAGGGGCAGGGCTAGGATGGAAGGCAGCCCAACCAAAGATGGCGCACGCTGCCGCTGGGAGCCCGCAAACGCGCCAACCCGACCTGGCAACCCACCTCTGAAACCCGAATGAGGTAAGAACCTGCACAACCTTTAAAACGAGTTAGTGACAATAAAAATACAGTGCAGACATAACATCGCCTATGCTCATAGTCAGCGGGGGTGGAGTGCAGGGAAATAATAGCGAGCTCTCCAAGCGTTTACCGACCAGCCCACTGCCACCGGGCTACTAGCAAACATGATGATGTAGGAGTAAGCTGCTTAGATATGTCATTGCAATGGATATGCTCGAATAATAGGTTCTGCTGCAAAGACATTCAGATGTTGGCTTCAAGGATAGTGTTTTGACCAGGTTTAGGTCATTCTTGACTAGTTACTCTAAAACACGAAGGCTGGCTCTGGAGCTCCTCTCTGGCCCCAGTGTAGCTTAATCTTTTGGTCAAACTTTGATGGGAATTACCCATTTATTTTGATGCAAAGCACATTCATACTAGATGACACATAGATCGCTGTTTAGCTAAACCATCTAGCACTGAACTCAGTAGCCAGTATGCACAGTTGTTTAGGTGCCATCCAGCGATGAATAGGTCTGTATTTTGTAACTTTTAATAAAGAGACTAAACTAAGATGTAACATAGAAATCTTCAGTATAACTTCATCAGCGGCGCCCCAGTGACGACGCCTCCTCCTCGGAAACCGCCTGCAGCACTGCTCCGTGGAATTTTACCTTCTCAGGAATTTTTGCCATGAAATTTCTTCTAAGTCCAAAGGTAAGTCCAAAACGGGCCCACACCACTGTCTGTATCCAACCAGTGCTCCAACTCTCTTAGCCATATTTGTTTACTTTGACCCAGTCTTGCACGATTCGATGTCTGCGGGTGGCGATGTGATCTTTTAAGTACTAGTTTTTACCTTGAACTTTTAAGATTCATAACTCTGAATCTAATGACTGGATTTTTGTCATTTTGTAGTCAAATACTTTTTTTTAATTGATTCTTTTTTTCTAAACGGAAGTGAGATTTCTTTTGTGTTGTGTTTTTACTTTATTGCTGCTTACGTGCTGCATAAATACTTTACACATTGCCTCAAGCCTTTGTCCCAAGCTATGAGAGGGTTAAGAACAGGATAATTTTGTGAATTTTGTGGTTAACCACAACCTGAATTCTGGCTGTTGAGGTAAGAATAATGGTGAGAGGGGTACAATCTTTGCACTTCTGACACCCTTATTGAGTAATGCCCTCTCTACTTGATTACGTGAAATGCATAATTTAGATGATTTAAGGAAGGGTCTCATGACCAAACTCTTCTTTTAAGCTTGGTAGCTGGGTGAGAGTTTTTCACATTGCTTATGGTCAAGATGCCCTTCAGTGATAGATAGATAAATAGATACACTTCATGGTGTCAAGTTATTTAAAACCTTGACAGTGTAAACAAAATATGAACAAAACTTGAAGCAGAGCTCTAAACACAGCACCATCAATCAATGCTACGAGCAACTCTCAACTTCTATGCAAACCTAGTTCACTAAAATGCCAAGTGCAGAAAAAATTCGGCCAAAATAATCAATAAAATAATTTTGTTATTAGTAAGGTTCAGTGGGACAATTCTTAACAAAGGAGCACTATTAACTTTGATTGCGGTCAACTATTCAAATTCAGTGCTAGAGCTACCACGGCCACCACATCTAGTTATACTTTATGAAATAGCCAGTGCAATGAGATCACAGATAAAGTGCTAGTGCCCGTCTAAAATCACCATACTAGACAGTAATTTAGATACAGACAAATGCCCATGCAAAAAGTCAAAATGGCCAAATATGGTCCAAAATGGCTAAAAGGAATGGGCAGTCAGCAATGTGTAGGACAGTTAAAAACTATCAGACACCAGGTTCAGTACTTCAGGGCTTCTATGAGAAATTTCACACATGATAGCTGCAGGTTCGCCCTACTCAGGATAGTCGTGTCACATTGTCTTATGACAAGTTACGAAACAAGGGTTTCAGCCAGTAACATCTTAATTTTTTCAAGACTGGGAACACGCATATCACATGTGAGAGACTTTTATTTTTATAATTGCATAAATGGCAATGGTATTCTGTGGACCCTGCTAACCATCAAAATGTGTAGCCTTTTAGTGGAATTAGACCACATCACAATCTTAACAGCTCTTTGTTGATGGCCAGTTTAATAGGGGAGGCCAAGTATACTGCTTTTCCCAGATCTTGATGCACAGGCTCACATAAACTGGTGTGGGCTTTTAAAGACAGTTCTTGTTTATCAGCAATTCCCGATTGAATCCATGCTGTTTTTACCAACAGTTTTGCAGTTATCTTTGGGGGTTAGGTTGTGTTTAAAGATATTCAATGCAGACAGGTCTTTCATTGCCTCACTCAGGTAAAGTTCCCACAGATTTTTTTTTAATGTAGGATGCCTCTTTTTATTATTTCTTTCAAGAACCCGGGTGATGCCACTTTGAGCTTTGTGTAATATCCCAAAAAGAGGGACTTCGACAATATAGATTGTTTATGAGGACCAAATTCCATCTGTATCTGTGAGGATGGTGCTGCATCCGGGAGGTTGAATAACATCTTGTTCGTGCTTTGTCCATCCAGATTGAGATAAGATCTTTAAAAATCAACAAGCCGTGCATGTCCATGTGGCTTTGATTACTTTACATAGGTCATTGTTATTGGGGAAACAACCTTTACAACGCAACTATTACATCGCACTACACTTACAACGCAGGCATTACAACGGAACATCCTTTACAACGCATGACACTACAACGCATACCATTACAACGCATACCATTATAACGCAGACACTACATCGCATGTCACTACAACGCAGGCATTACAACGCATACCATTACAATGCATACCATTACAGCGCATACCATTGGAGTTAGAATATTAATTTTTAACCCCTACACTATCCAACACTTACCCTACTGTTGCACCCCCTGGAGTTAGAATAGTATTTTTTACCCCTATACTATCCAACACTTACCCTACTGTTGCACCCCCTGGAATTAGAATAGTAATTTTTACCCCTATACTATCCAACACTTACCCTACTGTTGCACCCCCTGGAGTTAGAATAGTAAATTTTACCCCTATACTGTCCAACACTTACCCTACTGTTGCACCCCCTGGAGTTAGAATAGTAATTTTTACCCCTATACTATCCAACACTTACCCTACTGTTGCACCCCCTGGAGTTAGAATTGTCATTTTTACCCCTATACTATCCAACACTTACCCTACTGTTGCAACCCCTGGAGTAAGAATAGTAATTTGTACTCCTATACTATCCAACACTTACCCTACTGTTGCGCCCCCTGGAGTAAGAATAGTCATTTTTACCCCTATACTATCCAATACTTACCTTAAATGCAATGTAACATTATGCATTGTAATGGTATGCGTTGTAAGGGTAGTATGTGATGTAATGGAATGCGCTGTAAAGGTAGTTTTTTTAAATGCGTTGTAGTGTCATGCGATGTAATGGAATGCGTTGTAGTGGATGTTGCGTTGTAAAAATTGCGTTGTAAGTGCATGCGTTGTAAAAGTATGCGTTGTAACGTCATACATCCTTGTTATTGACAAGGCTGAGTCCTTTAAGTGGCCAAGATGTGTAACATGAGAGCTCTCGTTATTAAAATGGATGCCAACATATTTAAGGCTTGTCACTTGTTCCAGGTCCATATTATTCATGAAAATATTTAATTTGCAGCATATCTGTTTTTAACTCCACAAGCCATGATTTTCGTTTAGGCGTAATTAACTTCAAGTTTGTTTTCCTCGCAATAGTGTGCAAGGGCACCAAAAAACTACTGCAGTACTACTGCTGTGTGGTTGAATAATAAAGTGTCATCTGTGTACTGTAGACATTGTATGTGGCAGCCAGCAAATCTGGGAGGAAAAGCATGTGCAGACCCCAGCACTTTGTTTATATCTGCCAAATATAAATTGAAGAGCAGTGGTGCAAGAATACATCCTTGCTTTACTCATGAAAAGGTCTTGATTTTACATCACTCCTGGATGTTACTCTTACTTTTACCCACATTCCAGTATACAGGCTTCCTAGCCCATCAGTGAAAGGTTGCAGTTTAAAAGTTCCACA
This sequence comes from Triturus cristatus, assembly GCF_964204655.1. NCBI lineage: Eukaryota > Metazoa > Chordata > Amphibia > Caudata > Salamandridae > Triturus > Triturus cristatus. The sequence continues at coordinate 795,183,140 of NC_140587.1, read as the reverse complement.
TCTTTCATTCATTCATTTACCTATTTTGGCTTACTGAAGCCTCTTAGAAAAACTCTATCTTTCCTCCTAAATGAATCTATTACAGCTGTAGTTTCTGTTTGTTTCATGTCCAGTATTGAATACTGCCATTCTCTTTGGCTAGGACGGTCACTAACACACATAGCTATGTTACCCCAGGTACAGAACTATGCAGTGTGGTTGTTCTGCAACTATAACAAATACAACAGGGTATCAGCACTAAGAAGGAGATTAACTTGACTGCATGTTGACCTGCGGATCAAATCCTGTGCATTACATGTTAACACTTTTCTTGCTTGTGCCTTTTCAGAAAGTATATGGTGCTTCTTTCAATGGACAGGGAATATTATTAATCGGTAAACATTGTTTTACAACGATGTTGATACATCGCATGCCATTACAACGGGGTCATTACAATTACTGTGTTGTTACATCACATACCATTACAACGCAACTCGTTACAACTACTTGCTGTGGGGGGCAGAAGGTGTTGAATTTTAAATCCAACACCTTCCCTACTGTTGCACAGATTGGAATTGGAATAGTAAATTATACTATTCCTAAATCCAGCAATGTTCAACACTCCGTCCATCATTTCCTTTGGTTTTTGCTTTGTTCGCCATAAGTTGGCAGGGTATGCTCAGACGTGAGTCCCTTGCTCACTTTGCCACTGGATTCAAGCAAGCCTGGCTGAAGACGGCTGAAATGCCAGAAACCGGTCCTAGGAAGCTTGTTTCCGGTCCAGGGAAGACATGGCTTGGCAGTTCGGGCTGGACTGTTCCCATGAGGCACAGGGTCAGACTGATTTGCATATGGCCATGTCTGAACTGGGGTTTCAGAGTGGGCTAAAGAACGGTGATGGATTAAACCCCGATCAGTTGACTGGGGGTGAGTGCTTGCAATGTTCAACACTCCGTCCATCATTTCCTTTGGTTTTTGCTTACGGTAATCATGATCAGATTAGCCTAAATTTATAATCATAATGTGTCTGCTTTGACTAATATGCAATTGAAATTGAATCAAAATCTTATAAGTCAGAGAATGATCCAGCATGGGGTTACCCCTAAAGGGAAAGAAAAAGGAAAATAAATACTCTCTTTGAGATAATACTGTAACTCTCTTGCTCTGCTCCTCTCTATTCTCATCATCATCTCAACATGTTATTGACTCTATGAGATCTTTAGGCATAACTCTGGACAAGTACCTGAATATGTAAGGCCACATCAGTGCAACAACAATGGGAGCTAATCACCATCTCAACACATTAAAGATAACCAAGCCATTCCTGCCTACTGAGGACATGCAGTTAGCAGTACAATCCCTAGTTATCTCCTATGGAATTGTGACCCTGGAAGGGTTACCCAAAGCTAGACTGGCACCTCTAAGAGCCACTCTGAACTCTGCTGCCAGACTCATCATTGGATCTAGAAAATATGATCACATCACACCAGACCTAATTCAACTAAATTGGCTGTCGAACAAAGCAAGGATTTGGTTCAAGAATTAGCCTCCTTGACGCACAAAGGTCTTCATTATAACACCCCCGTTTACCTGGCTAAAAAACCCTGAATATTTCGTTGGATGGGACCCTAAGAAGCTCTAACACACTCCTGCTGAATCCTCACAAATTCAAAAAGAAAAGAACATACAACCGCGCTTTCACTGGTCTTGCACCAAGATTATGGAACGCTCATTCTCCCTAGATCAAATCTAACCCCTCGACCTCCTCATTCAAAAAAACAAGTCAAATGTTTACTACTGAATAACCACTTACAGCAATAATCCTAAAGCCACCATAACTAACTTTTATTCCTGGTTGACATCTTTGGTCTCTCATTCAGAGATGCAATTTTTGTTATTTTACATGCACCATAAGATTGGTTTCTCTTTTTCAGTATTGGTGCATGTTAATTTCCATTATGCTGTAATTTTCTGTTACTTTACATGTACCTCAAGGTTGGCTGCTCTTCTTTTATATTTGTGCTTGTTAAGTTCCTTTATGTGTTGTATTTACGCCTTTACCTTCATATTGTTACTGCTCCTTTGTTCAAGCCATGTTCACGCTAAATAAAACTTTTCAAATAAATAAATCTGAACTTAGATTTGAACTGAAGACTCACAAACTCTAACACTTTACACATCTACAATCAGTTCTCATAACACTCTACAATCAGGTTAAAGTGAAATGAGCCAATTATGTGCTCGTTAGGTTCTCAAGTTTTCTCACAATACAAGCTTATTTATGCGTCCTTCAAATTACACGATCTCTAACAGAATAAGATATATTTATCAGGCTGTACACTGCACATTTCTTCTTGAATGCAGCATCCATTAAAACATTCCATGATCATCAAGGAGAAAAGAATACATTTTTTCACATGGGAAAGAAGGAAAAAGTCCATCATGCTTGTTAAACATAATTTCTCTCTAAAAATAGCCTTTGAGGGTCTATGCGTTGATATCCTGTTAATTCAAAGTTGTTATTATATTAAAAGTTTATCCAATCCCTCCCTGCGGTAACTCACAGCATCAACCCAAAACACATTTTTTACTAATTTGATAACCCCATTACAAAGAATTTGTCAATTTTTTTCAGGGTATATCTGGACTATCCCAACTATCCATCATCTATTCATCTTGTTTCCTCTTTCTTCCTTTCATTGCTGACAGCTACTTTCTCTCATGCAGTTTGACCCACCCTTTGCCAAAATTATGTTTTCGCTCTTATAAAAATAAATATACATATCTCAAAAATCATAACTATTAGTATTGGGGTTAATACAGGTCTATGGATTCCTACTCCATTACCATTAAATCACTTGCCAATATTTAAAAATCCTTTACCTATCACTTCTCAAGCACATGTTATCTAATACCTTCACCTCTTAGAGATATGTCATGTTAGCTATGAATGTGTTAATCTGGTTTCTTACATCAGGAACCTAAGATCAACATTGCTGAACACGAAGCATGCAGCAGATTCCCCCTTTATTTGCAAATCAAATGTCTATAGAAAGCCTATTTTGCAATTCCATAGTTCCTATTTGCAAAAACTCTGCATTTATTGCAGTTAGAGTGCCAGCAGTGTTAGTAGCCAAATGATGTACCAATGTAGACATCTTTCTGATCTTGTTCTAATCATTTAAAACTACACCTATAGAAGGTATTATAGTGCCAAATATATCTCCTACTATGTATGAAGCAATATGCTTTGCTTCTGCACAGCCTATGCACTTTTATCATCTATGTAATCTACATGATATACTTAAGGAAACACTAAAGCTAATTAATAACTACCTACCTAGTTTAACGGAAGCTGAAAATAAGCACTTTTTTCACACATATGATAAACTCCTCAAATAACAGGTCCTTTTCCTGCCAAAACTCCATGCCGCTAAACTCTTGTACACAATCACTACAACCCACTGTTTCTGGCCTTTGAACCTCATTTTTTTCTCTTACCACACATACATGTCCCTTCTTTTGCAAATCCAAGCTAAGGTGCCGATTCCGATCCGTTAAAAAAATTCCCCGTACGAATCGTATCCGGATTTTTTTACGTACGAATCGTACAAGTCCCGTACAAACTGGCAAGAATGATTCGTATGTTAAAAAATCCATACAAATCGCATTGGGAAAATTCCCCGACACGTCCTCGGGTCGGAAAAAGTGTCCGACACGTCCCCGGACAGTTTTACATACGAATCGGTAAACTGAAGTCCGAGCGCGCAAGTACGATCCGTCCCGTCGGTCCGAATACACAACCGTATGGAAAGAACACTGTATGGAGCGAACTCCCATAGCAACCATGGAGACGTCCAAACATGTGCCCGCATATGCGCCGAACACGCCCCCAGCCCACCCCTCAAGTACGCGCCGTACCCCCAGCCCCCCCATGTATGCGCTGTACCCCCACCCCCGTAGGCACGGAGCGTACCCCCACCCCATAGGTACGGAGCGTACCCCCACCCTGTGTAGGTACAGAGCGTACCCCCACCCCTGTAGGTACGGAGCGTACCCCCACCCCATGTAGGTACGGAGTGTACCCCCACCCCTGTAGGTATGGAGCATACCCCCACCCCACCCCGTAGTTACGGAGCGCACCCCCACCCCCGTAGGTACAGAGCATACCCCCACCCCGTGTAGGTACGGAGCGTACCCTCACCCCCGTAGGTACAGAGCATACCCCCACCCGTAGGTATGGAGCGCACCCCCACCCCGTGTAGGTACGGAGCGTACCCCCACCCCCGTAGGTACAGAGCGTACCCCCACCCCACCCCGTAGGTACGGAGTGTACCCCCACCACCATATGTACGGTGCGGACCCCCAGCGCGTAGCACTGGGGGTCCGTACTGTACCTACGGTGGGAGGGGGTACGCTCCATACCTACAGGGTGGGGGTACACACCGTCCATAGGGGGGGTGGGGGTACGCACCATCCATGGGGGGGTGGGGGTACGCACCATCCAAATGGGGGTGGGGGTACACACCGTACCCCCAGCACCCCGTATGTACGCGCCATACCCCCAGCCCCCCGTATGTATGCGCCGTACCCTCGGTTCCCGTATGTACGGCATGTACCCCCAGGCCCCTACTCCCTGCCTGTGCCTGTACGCACCCTACCCCAGGCCCCCACACCAGCACCCTCACCCAGCATTGCACATGTACGAGTCGTACCAAGCCATAGCAAATGTGAGCACTGTACAACAACATGGCCGATGTACGCACCTTACAGACACGAAAAACACACGTACTGAACCAGGACACTGCAAAACACCAAAAGGAGAGTCAATTCGAATCGCTCAACACCACAAAACACGTCCAACAAGCCCAAATACATCCAATACACTGACCTGCAACAGCCAAACAGGTAAACAGAGGCCCAAAACACAACCACTCCTTATAACACACCCACCCAAAGTTCTAGCACAGCCACACCCACAAATGGACCAATAAAAAGGGCCCACACACACAAACCATGAGCCTTTGCAACAGACCCACTGCTGCCAGACCCCACAGACAACCCACAGCACCATACTTGAACCTTGACTACACCTTACACGTGCACACCTTCACACAACCATCTTCACAAACACCCCCTCATCACATTCACACACACACCTTCACAACCACACACACACACCCACAACCATCCACACCCACACCCCACACCATGCCCACAGACAAGAATCCAAAGTTCACAACAGCGGAGCTGGAGATCCTTGTCAACGAAATCATCAGAGTCGAGCCACAGCTCTTTGGAACATTGGTCATATAGACCAGCGTAGCAGCAAAATCAGCCATGTGGCAGAGGATCGCCGAGAGGGTGAATGCTGTTGCGCCCATCAGAAGGACCAGGCATGAATGCCAAGCCAGGTGGTACGATCTGCGAAGGACGGTCCGTCGCAAAATGACTGACGAATATAACCAGGGGAACATCACTGGAGGTGGCCCGCCCCGCAGACCGGTACACTACCATCCCCGGGAAGAGAAGGTGATGCGCACGCTGCCGCCGGTGGGAGTACACAGAGTAGAAGGAGTCGCCAAGCCTGGTGAGTACACAAACAACTCACCTCACATGGGGGGAACCGCATCAACAACCCAACTCCCAATAATGCACACAACTACCCCAAAGCCATCACCGGACACAACCACACTGCAAAAACACGCACATGCCACTAGCGGCTCCATGCCCCATGCACCAAGCAAGGCCATGCCAAGTCACAGGCCACACAAAACACCAACACAAGACAGGATGTCTGTGATGCCGGGAGGGTGGGCCTCCAAAAAAACATTGTGCAACTCAGAAGCAGAGACCAATGCCCTCAGCCCTTATGGCCTAGGGCAGAGCTATACAAACAGTGTGTCCCGACACTGTACTGTGTCACCTGCAAATGGTGGCCGCGTCGCAGGATGACATGGGTATGAAGGCCCAATTTGCACATAACAGCAGCTAATGAAGAGGCATCACTGTGAAAGAGTGTCAGGACACACCGCCGCAGCAGCGCAGACTCAGAGACACTCTGCCCAAATGGGGCCGGGAGATACTAAACAAAGCCACATGAACAAGCCAATGGCCTTTGAAAGACCTGCAAAGTGTGTGTGCCCAGCAAGCTGGGCTGAGGTGACAGAGGGTGACAGACAGACGGAGGGAGAGAGAGGGAGGGAGACAGAGGGCGACAGAGGGAGAAAGACAGAGGTAGGAGGGTGACAGAGGGAGGGAGAGAGGGAGACAAAGGGAGACAAAATCACCCTTGGGGCGTGTGGGCATGTCCGCTTGTCAGCAGGTGGACTGTGTGCATGTTGAGAAGGTCTGGCAGTGCATGAAACACCCCTTTTACGTTTGGAAATCACTGGGCCATGTGTCAAACTGTGCACGAGTAGATCCTTGCTGCAGGCACAAACCTAACCTTACACCCAGTATACCCACTCACTGCGTTTGTTAGAACCCAGTCACAAATGCATAAGTTACCTACCTGCATTCTCCAATAGATATGAAAAAGCACCATTTGGCCACGTACAGTGCAACACGTATGCCGGTTCTGCATCGCTCGCTACGCACACTCGCTACACTGCTCACTGCGTTCAAAAATGATGCAACAACAAAGAGTGTGTCACACATAGGAAAAGTGTTGAAAGCTGTGGCCAAGGGACATACCCATGCACCATGCACGATGCACAGGGACTTGCCAAGTACAGACAAGGTAGATGACACTTGGCCCTGCTGTAGACAGCACAAGGCAATCCTGTGACCACTGTACACTCAAACACCAACTCCACATGCCACCTACCTACCACAGGAACTCACATTCACTGTCATGGCAGCACCTGGTAGACCCAATGACAGATCACACCACACCCAACAGCATGCCCGGTCACACACACACCCCCCTTACACAAGCACACACCCCCGGGGCAGCCAACGCAAATTGGCACTCCCACAATGGATATGTGACACAACAAGACCAATCCATAGCCAAATAAGCATCCCAACACTCATTAAACAGGCCAAATAACCAGGAGTACATATCAATCTGTCCACCGCAACATACCCATCCACAAGTACACTGTGAGAGGAATGCTAGACATATCCAACTACCCAGAGGAACTGTGCCAACTTGAATATGTATGAAACATGGATGTCGCATGAAACACCATTAACATTGTCTCTCTCTCACACACAGGGCAACGTCGTTGATCTCCCCCCAACACTGGGGGGGAAGAGTCACAGGACCAGGCTCGGCGTGACGATGATCCCACCGGCACCAACGACTCTCACCACTCCGTGGATGACCCCCGACCAACCTGGCCCCTCTGGTGCCTAAGCACCTGCAGCACCTGCGTCAGGTACAACTGTGCCAACCACCACCCCCATTCCTGCCACATCCCAGGATACACACAGGAGTCCTGCTCGCACACAACAATGCAGCCAGTCTGACCTGGAGGGACAAGGTACTCCGGGCACCCAGGAGGAGGCAGGCGACCCCGCAAATGCCATCTCTCAGGGGTCCCGGAGACCCGATGTGCCCACAACGGCAGGCCAGGCTCAAGTGGGCAGGGGTGGTGGGAGTGGAGGACGGCGGAGGCGCGAACCTGACCAGACAGCTGAGGAACCCGTTATGTCACACGTCCGCAACATCCTGGACACATACCGGCGTGACACCAGGGGCATCAGCCAGGTAGTGGAGACCCTCAATGGGATTAAGAACCTGCAGGCCGAGCAATATGCCAGTCAACAGCAACACCAAGGACGGATGGAGGCAAGACTGGATAAGCTCGTGGCGGTGCAAATGGACATGAGCCGTTCACTCCGTCGGATTGCCGAAAACATGGGCAACCCTCCCTGTGCCACCAGGCGAAGATCCCCACCAGCCACAGGGAGGGATCAGGAGGAGGAGGATTTGTCCGACGGAGCATCACAGACATTGTCACGGCCTGCTTCTGAGGGTCCCCGGAGGAAGGTGGGTCGTCCACGCAAAAGACCGTGAGAGTCAGCGGACCATCACCATCTCCCAGGTCACCTGGCCTGGCACCTGGTCCTCTGGTGCAACAACAGCACCTCATCCAATGACATTCTCTGCCACATGGACTTGCTGGTTACTGTCTGACCAATGTTGACAAAGACTGTGGCATGGACTCTGATGACTTCCAATGGCAAGGATCCCAACTCCCCCTGTGAACTTTGGATTACAGACACCCGGCGAGTACCTCTTAACATCCCCCCAAACACGTACCCCACCACTAATAAAAATCATACAAATCACGAGATGATGCCGTCATTTTGCATCATTCTATAACATGTGTGTGTTGGAAAGTCAAACCATGCCTGAGTTTTGAAGTAACTCCAACCATGCATACCCTGGGGTCTGAGTCTGGCACAGGACACACATGGGTCACAATGTATCATCCAATACAGACATGGAGCACCATACTCACCCGTGATGGGCCCAACCAGCTGAGGGGGTGCCTGCACAACTGTGCGGACAGACCTATTTCGAAGAGCAACAGTCATGCGCAGAGGTCAGGGATCATGTGGAGTGTTCTGGGGTGGGAGTCCCAGGTATGTGTAGCCAGGTCGGAGAACTATGTCCTGCATGCTGGAGTCAGGTGGATGTGGAGAATGGTGGCCAGGCCAAGGTTGGATGCATGGAGATGGCACAATGGGGTCTTGGATGACAGTGCCACAAGGTTGTGTTGGGGTCGTGGTCGTGGGCTACATCCTGAGTGTGGGCGTGGATTGTGAAGCTCATCCTGCAGCTGTCAGTGATCCATTGCAGCTATCTCTGTTGGACGGTGATGTGGCTGGGTCGCCGGATGTTGAAGCAGAGCTGTGCAGATTCACCCTGGATGTGGACAAGTATCATGGGAGTTGTAACGTACTTCTCCGTAGAGTGCAGGGTAGGATTAGACACGGATGTTGTAGTTGACCTGGGGGATGGTCTGTCTTGCCTTGAGGTGGATAGAACTGTGGATCTTGTGCATAATGCAGAGTGTGCTGAAGCCTGAGGTACAGATGCTGGTGATCAGCATAGGACATGTGAGCAAGCAATCCATGAAGCACACCAGCTCGTGTGCGTGGACACTGTGTGCCTGTGCAGGGCCCTTGCGGGTGGGATACAAGCAGTTGACCCAGCTGTAAGGGGACAATCCTCAGTCGTGTACAAGTCCAGCATCAGGTGGCCGATGTTCAGCCATCTGCCAATGGATACCATGCATTATTTAATATGAGAACTGGCAAGGACTGCGTCTTTGGGGAGGGTGAGGAGCACCTGGCTGGCAATGGGACAACAGATGATGATGAGATGCAGTGCGCATGTCATGGTGTAGAGGGGGATCCTGGTCACATTGTAGACTGACACGCTGAGACATGATACCTGTGCCATGTGTCCCACAACGACACCATACTACATGCAGAGGCCTGGAGTACCACTCCCATGGCCTTGTTGGGGTACAGAGCCGGTGGGGAGTAGGAGGGACATGACCTGGTTGGTGTGACGGGGCCTGGAAGGCATGCCAGCGCTGTGTAGGCAGTTGGAGTTGCACACTCATTATGCAAAGGTGTTGTGTGGGCGATGAGTGCATGCCTGAGTGCATGCAACAGATGTATTGGATGGACATTGCTTGGTGGGTGGCCTCAACATCATGGTGTAGCGTGATGTGGCACATGCAAGGACATGAGGCACGTGCAATATGCACGTAGCATGTGCAGACAGTCCAGCCTTTGCCACCGCAACTGTGTCACACACAAGCAGATTACACCAAAATGAATGGGGGGAGGGAGGAAGGGGGGTGCGTCTTAGAGGCGTGCGTGTGAGGGCAAATATAGAAACTCTGTGTGCCCTTGCTGCAGGGCCTGCAGCAGCAGGCGCCATGTCCTGAAAACCATGCCACAAGTTGCACACAAACACAAGCATGTCAGAAAGGACTACTGCAAAAGGTGTATGATAAGGAAGGAGTGTCTGGTTCAACATGGCACACACACAGACAATGGATGCACATACAGCAAAGTGGCCGTTGTGGGGACTTAGATGCCAAAATACCTACACAGCCATGTACATCATGCACAATACATATCATAATCCCTGACAAACAGCTTGCATCTTGCTACTCTACACATAGACTCATATGCACAATCTGTGATAACTATGCCAGACATGCCGCATGCACAGTGGCAAGAGACCTGCATTGACCGAAATGAGGCACCTTGGAGGCTGAGGGACACCTTTATTAGTCATGTTTGCCGGAAGGCAAATGCATCTATATTAACAGATGCACAGGTCATGTGGATGAACATGTGGGACCTACACTGGCACCCCCCTTTGCACCACGGATGCAGGAAATCCATAGAACGGGCACACAAGTGACGGGTTTGAGGCAAACACCCCGTGCTGCTCACGGATAGACTGCTATTCACCATTGAGCCTCTAATGGGGATGCCCCACACTATGTCAACCCGGTGCATCCGGTATGTTTCCGAGGGCAGTGTTACACACATTGATGCCTTCATCACAATCCACAATCCCATTACAGATGACTGTCACCAAGTGTGACTATCAATTCATGTGAATCCAGCTCCATGTCATGTGCCCCATGGTGATTCCACATGTATGCAAAGTAACCAAACATGAACAGGAGCAGTGCACACACATTCAAAACAAATACCACACCCAAAAAGCTGTGCTGCATCCCTTACCCTAAGGAGAATTTACAACATGTCCGTGCATGTAACGCTGATTCAGCACACGTTGCTGTATTCATGAGGAATAGCAGGAGCATAACGATGCCACCAGCAGACAGCATGCGCAAATACCTGGGGATGAGAGACACACAAGAAGTCAGCCAAAAGAAGCACATCTGCAAGCATGGGCATGTACTCGACACGTATAAGGTTGTCAACATGCTAGGTCAAAATAGTGTCTCAGGAAAAACATTCTTTTATTACACCATCACTCCAGTGACACATCCAAACACACCTCTGAGTCACTTAGCATACATGCAGATGGACCCACACATTGCAACAAATGCCACACAAGGCTCAATGCGTGCACACTCAGACACTGGAACTCACCACTAAGCAAAGAAGTTGCGTATGAGCCGACTCCGGATGTCCTCTTCCTCCTCCTCCTCCACATCACTTGCCTCATCACCAAGCCCTTCATCCTCCACGGGTGGATGTTCCTGCTCATCCGGATCCAGGATGAGTGGCATAGCTTTCTCCACTGCCATGTTGTGCAGCATGCAGCACACAAGGAAGATTTTGCAGACCTTCACCGGTGCATATGGGAGGGACCCACCGGTCTTGTGGAGGCACCGGAATCGGCTCTTCAGGAGGCCAAAAGTCCTCTCTATCACTCGCCTGGTCTGCCCATGGGCGTTGTTGTACCAGTGATCGGCAGCCGTTCTGGGGTTGCGGAGAGGCGTGATCAGCCATGGCATGTTGGGATAGCCAGAGTCCCCTACATGGAAACATCATGGACAGAAGTGGGTCAGGAGAAGCAGTAAGACATGAAGTTGACGTGAAATACAGGACTAACAAAGTATACCCACCAACAAGACATGCTCGTTCGTTGCGCAGCTGCAGCATCATTTCAGGCACCCTGCTACGCCTCATGATGTAGGCATTGTGTGCTGATCCTGGAAAACGAGCACAGACATGGGACATCACCATGTTAGCAAGACACACCACAAGGGCATTAATGGAGTGGTAATGTTTACGGTTGCAATAGGCTACCTCCTGTGCCTGTGGTGGTACCAAAGCCACATGTGTCCCATCAATAGACACAATGACATGGGGCATCCCTCCCAGGGCACAGAACTCACCCTTGACACCTGTCAACTGCTCACGAGTTGGGAAATGAATAAACTCATCCAGGTGAACCAAAATGGCCTCTAAAACATCATGCAGGACACGGCTGAACATGGTCTGGGACATGCCACCAACATCAGCTATGGTCAATTGAAATGTACCCGTGGCAAAGAAATGTAGGGCTGCCATCACCTTCATCTTGGGTGTCAGTGCAGTAGGATACCTGTGTAGCGGTTGGAGGCGTGGTGCCAGCCTTGCGGTCAAGTTCTCAATCAACGGTTGGGAGAAGCGGTAGTGGCGTATACAGTCACGTTCCCTCAGGGCAGCCAAGTCTGGCCTTGGTCGGGGGAGAGCCGGAGCCCTGTAGTAATTTGGAAGGGATAACGAAGAGGGAGTACCAATGTACTGAGCACATGTTCAACAGCCAATACACATATGCTACATACAGAGTCAGGTCTGTGTAATATATCCTGGACACGTATGCCAGGCAGGTGACACTCCTACCAAGAGCCAGCTACAAACGTGGATTCTCAAGGTCAACATGACATGGCATGAAACTAGCTGTGGGCCATTGTAAGTGAACAGGCAGACGCATTACAGGAGTGACAGACATCCGCATTTGTGCAGAATAATGATGTTTATCATACAGACAGGTTGCGGAACACTAGAGGCACAGGTCACATGTCCTTGAAAAAAGGACAGACCACACACCTTGCCATGAAGGGGTACATGTCAAGACAGATCACACATACATTGAGACTACGCAGATATGTCCTTGTCTCGCAAGTCCATGTTTGATGCATACATACACACGTTACGTCTGATTCCACATGTGTCCTGATGTGCATAATGGTGTGCCATGCCCATCTACACACAGACACATCTTGGATGCAGCAACTGCAGATGCATTTGACAGAACACCAACAGCAAGCTTATGGGAACACATGACACACACATGACATAGTCACATCGTGCCACGCCGGTAGTTACATGTCAGGTGTAATTATCCATGTACCTGGCATCAGGGGACAGTTGCGGGTGTTGGTGACTGTGCCATGCCAGTGATGCATTGCTCAACAAGTCTGTACTACATGCACACATGTCAAAGGTGTGTAGGGGATGTGTGGCACATAGTGCACCATCACACATGACATGTGTGCACAGCTCATCACACATCTATTGGGTTCAAACATGAGGCGATATGTGCCACATCACAGCCTGACACACCTAGTCCAGAGACATGTAGGACTGCACTGACAATGACTTGATGTCCAGCCTTGGCCAAGTATGACAGCACAATTCCTTTCTGTGTGCCGCCTGTCACCAGTGTAAGCTGTGAAACGCACCATACACACGCTCTGAGGGCGTGTGTAGGGTCCGCATCACTTTGGTAGTGTAGTCGTACGCATACGCCATAGTGATACGGTTCGTACACACGTGTGTAGGGTCCGTATCACTATGGTAGTGTAGCCGTATGCGTACGCCATGGTGATACGGTCCGTACACGCGTGTGTAGGGTCCGTATCACTATGGTAGTGTAGCCGTACGCGTACGCCATAGTGATACGGTCCGTACACGTGTGTGTAGGGTCCGTATCACTATGGTAGTGTAACCGTACGCCATTGTGATACAGTCCGTACACGCGTGTGTAGGGTCCGTATCACTATGGTAGTGTAGCCGTACGCATACGTCATTGTGATACGGTCCGTACACACGTGTGTAGGGTCCGTATCACTATGGTAGTGTAGCCGTACGCGTACGCCATAGTGATACGGCCCCTATACACGCGTGTATGGACCGGATCCCTATGGCGTACGCATACGGCAACACTACCATAGTGATACGGGCCGTACACACGCGTGTACGGCCCGTATCCCTATGGCGTACGCCTACGGCAACACTACCATAGTGATATGGACCCTACACACGCGTGTACGGACCGTATCCCTATGGCGTACGCCTACGGCAACACTACCATAGTGATACGGACCCTACACACGCGTGTACGGACCGTATCCCTATGTCGTACGCCTACGGCAACACTACCATAGTGATACGGACCCTACACACGCGTGTACGGACCGTATCACTGGAGTAGTGGTGCCCTAGGGGCGTGGAACGCACCGTATCTGTGTGTGTATAGTGAAATTACATAGGGGACACATGAGGGACAAGTATAAGGGCCTAAATGCATGCTGGTTGTCATGGAGACCGAGTTTCCAGTTCAAATTATTCATCAGGTGGCCAGCAAAAGTCGGTTGGAGACAATATACAATGTTGCCAAGTGGTTGTTGACTTGACATCATGCTCAATTTTTGAATCATGCAAAGGCCCTCACTGGGGAAGGTTTAAAGGGATTGGAGGAAACGTAGGATGCAAATGAGACTGACCAATCACTCTGTACTCCTGTAAATAAAACAGGCCAGCAAGGCCAATATAAGGCAGCCAGGTCCCATGAGAGAGCACTTTCCTGCACAACCTTTCATTCCACACCACTGCTGCTGCTTGTGATTCCTCTGGCACCATGTCCAGGTCTGTGGAGAGGGCCCACCCATTCACCCTGGAGGAGAATGTGGCATTGCTGGATGTCATCCTCCCACAGTGCCCCAGCCTGTATGGGAGACCAGGGGAGCAGGTGAGTGCTGACTCCACTAGCTTAGACTGTGCCCCTTTTTTGTGACTGTCACTTCTGGCATTGTGTCCAGGTGTGACAGACATGCAATGTTCTTTAGAGTGGGTCCCAGGGGGGGAATGGCTCATGTCTCCCATGCAGAGCATGCTGTAGTGCATGTCTGCACTCCTCACTTGCATAGTGCTAACTGTGACAATCACTGCATGGTGCATGCCACATTCAGCCTGGCTAATCCTCTTGGGAATGTTGTTTCTACAGTCCTGATGTGATTCTGTGTTCCCCCCAGTGTGACAGGTGACTGTACCCACAGATGTGTGTGAGTTGAGTGTACCTGTGGTGAGAGTGTCCAAATGATGTGTTCGTCCCCTGGACATTGGTGTGTGTGTAAGTCCCCTGTCAAGTGGGTGAGTGTCTATGTGGAGTGTTGCAGCCCAGATGCATGAGGGATGTATATACCCTACCCATCTGATGTGAGCAGGGAGCAGTGCTGTGTGTCTGACGTGCTGGGCTAGCCCAACACCTGTGACACCCCCCAGTCAAGTGGCACATGTGCAGAGTGAGGTTTGTACCCGCAGTTGCCAATGGCAGGTGATTGTCCTGTGCCTGTGTGTGTCTGTGTACTCTGCTGAGGTTGCGTCAGTGGCCTGGGGCATGTGACTGCTTTGAGGTGCTGCACATAATCCTGGTGTAGCTTGTGATGCACAGTGTGAGCCAGGATCATTGATTGTGTGGCACCCCTCATTCCACCTGTGTAATTTCAATGCCACGCAGTGCATTTGGCCTTCCCCAGAGGATAATGTCCCTATGACAAAGGTGCAATGAGTTGGCTGCATACTATGCCCGGTTCACACCAGCCAAATTGTTCAAATGTGTTTCTCTGTGACATGTAGCATGTGTATTGATGTTGTCTCACTTTGTCATCCTCACAGGTAGGCGCCTATGCCAAGGGGGAGATCTGGAAGGAGGTCGTCAGGGCCGTGAGGTCGGTGGAGGGACGAAAGCGGCGCCTGGCCCAGGTGAGAAAACGCTGGCAGGATATCCAGTGCTGGATCAGGAGGATCGCCCGGGTCTTGCTGGGGGACTCACCAGAAGGTCATAAGAACCGTGGGCGCCGCCGCCTCACCCACATAATGAAGCGTGTCCTGGCGGTGGTCTTCCCAGAGATGGATAGGCGTTAACGGGAGAAGCAGCAGCAGGAAGGGGGTAGGTACATGCGTGTTTCTTGTGTGTCACCAGCTTTTGGAAGTGCCCAGTCGCATGGATACACAGCCAGGGTTTATATGTGCAGTGCATATCCTGTTCCCCCAAGTCAACCCATGCTGTTCTTCCTCCCTTCCCCTCCTTGACATGTGTACCCTGGTCTGTGTGTAGTCACTCTTGCACAAGGTTGTCTAGGTTGCCAGTTAATCCAAGTGCCCAATGCTTGCAGCATCATGTGTGGGGGTGGTGTGTGACATGTGTTGGGACCTTGCCTGTGCCCTGGCCAGTTCAGTCATTGTGGGGTCCATGTTAGTTGCCACTGATGCTGAGTCCCGACATAGGAGTGTGTCTTACAAGTGTACTGCCTTACAGCATGCATGACCAATGTTGTGCCCTCAGACATGATGTGCATGAGTGGGAGATGTGCATAGTGAAGGGACGGTCGCTTCTGTTGCTGTCATATCCATACAGGACCATGGAGGAGTGTGGCCACTACAGTTCCCCATGGGCACCTTTTCCTAAGTATCATGTGTGTCATCCAACAATGTGGACATTTTCTGTGTCTTCAGCATAGGTTGGGCTCTGTGGCATTGTACCGTGGCCTAATTTGTATTTACGTAAAGTGTGCTACATGTGTCCACTGTACAGGGTGACCCAATTTAGCTTGTGCATACTCACAGTGGCCAGTGCCTGTGTGTCTTGGTACAACTATCTGATGATGGTTGTTTGTCAATTATATGTGTGGACAGGCTCACGAGGGGTACTTTGTGTACGCTCAGGATTTATTGAAGGGCATGTTTGTAATCCCCGAGTAGGAGGTGTAAGTACTTCCTCTGTCTCAATCACATTGTCTCAGGTAGAGGGGGGTTTGTGCGCGAAAGGCCTACATGTCCAAACCTTATGTCTCCTTGCCAGGTCTGGCCTGTGTGATGATTGTCTGAACATACACTCAACATGCAGTGACCCAGTCATGTTGGGCATGGTTTAATGTATTTGCTAAGCAGCATGTGCCAAAAGTTAGGAGACATGGTTCCTGCTCATCCCTTTTTTGGCAACGATGTGTGGTCCAGATGCTGTGCTCGACTGCCCCCAGAGACTGGCTCCTCTGTCTAATTTGATATCAAGTTATTTGCTGTTGTGTCATGCTCTCCATTGTTTCCCAGTGGCATGGTGGGTCAACCAACTGTGTGGTGAAGAGCCTAGATATGTGCGTAGTATTATAGATGTTACTCATGTTGTTTTTCATGCTATGCACTGTGACCTATGTAGTTTTGAATCATGTGTCATATGTATACAGGTGTCTGATTTTTCCTGTCTCTTCACCTTGCCCACAGCATCGTCGGGGGAAACCGAGGGAGACACTGGCACGGACCTTGAGGAGGGATCCAGCACCGGTGCCACCAGTGCTGGGGAGTCTGGCTCAGCGAGTGGCAAGGAGGCCGAGGGGAGTGAGGCGGAGGACCTGTCCAGTCCCACCACCGACTATGACGCTGACGGGTCCGAGGCTGAGCTCCCAGAGGGGGCGGAGGCTGCTCCCAGAGCTTAAAGCAGCACTCCATCTCTCGCCGCCCCCTCTATTCCTATCACCGGCCTCCCACTTGCTTGGGTCCCTTCCGTTCGTGCAAGGCGCCAACATGTCTCCTTCGTGCCAGGCACTGCACCCCCTGCCCCTGTCTCCCCTGCTGCCGTCAATGCGGAGTCTGTGGACATTCTGCGGTAGGTGCAGGTTGGTCAGACATCGCAGCTTAATGTCCTCCATGGCCACACCAGACTGCTGACACAGATGGTGTCGTACATGGAGGGCATGTCAGCAGCGATGTCTGACCAACGGAGGTTGCTGTGGTTCATAGACTCGTCACTGACTGCAGCAGTAGGTCTCCTGCAGCGCTCCGTCCCCCCAACCCCTGCACCATCCACACTTCCCACTCCCATGCCTGTCCCAAGCACACCCAGACGTCCCCATGCACGCACCCCACCAGATACAGGCAGCACACCACCAGGGAAGGGCAAGCGCAAACCTCCTGTCACGCACACACAGGGGGAAGTAGGCACACCCACTGGGTCGGGGGGCAAACGGCAGACACGCAGCCACAGTGGAAGTCCGCAGTCCTCATGACCCAATTCCTCCAAAACCACTCCCCTTATCTCTCCTGCCCAACAGTCGGACAAAGAGTCATTCACTGCCAGTGTGTCCCTCAGCCCCCGTGTGACACCACCCCGCAAGCGGTGGAGGCAGTACCCGGCCAGGGTAGTTGAGTCCCCCCCTGTCCACACCCTCCCCCAGTAGCGCTGCAACCCATCCCTCCGACCCTCCCCCTCCTTGGGGCCTGTGGTTCCTTCGGGTGCAGGGGAGACGCTGGGAGAGCTTGCGACTGTGTGCAGCGCCATCCTAACCACCACCTTTGGCGCTGCCCCACCCCCTGTGTTGGAGTCATCCGTCCCTGCACCCACAACACCTACCCTTGCCCCTCCTGTCCCAGCGGTGTCTGGTCCTTCCCCCCCACATGATGCCCCCCCTTCTGTGGATGATATGGAACAGTGAACTGTGCAGGCAAGCTAGGGGATACGCGTCCCAAAGTGTCCCCCACCAGGACTTCGCACATGGCCTGGCCTATGGGCCCTGTATATAGTGGACATTTATTTTGCAATAATGTTTTATGCTGAATAAAGCATTTTATTTTCCATTTGCACACTAATGCTTTTCTGGTCTTGCTGTTGGTGGTGCTGCTCCATGATTTGGGGTGGTGATAATGTGTTGGGTGTCTGGGAAATGTTGTAGTGTGCTGCTCATGGGGTGGACCCTGGTATCTGCGTGCCATCACAAGGTCTCTGCAAATAATCTTTGGTCATGTAAGCTCTTACTGTATGGTGACATTGTCCCAAGGTGTGTCCCTTCCTCTGTGGACCCTGACATCTTCCTTGCAGGGTGTTTCCCAATTGTTGTGCTGAGCTGTGTCTACATTTCCTGGGTGTGTGACGGATCCCTTCAACTTTGGCCATGCATGCTCAGCAATGTCTCCACCTGCATCATTTGTGGAATCCTTGGTGGTCACTGTACTTGTGTAGGGAGTATATTGACCTGACTTCATGTGGACATGTTCCCTTTTCCGCAATATGCATGTGTGTACTCCCAGCCTCGCACACATGTGTTACGTGTTCTGCAGGGTATTTGGTCACCTGACTGACAATTGTGGGCATTGTATCTGTGGGTACTCCACCCTTTTCCTTCCATGGGAGGCAACAACTTGTTGGCTGCCCAAGAACCTGTACATTCCTATCAGTTCTGGAATGTGCGTGACAGTGTGTGTTCCCTTTGGGTCTCTTAGTTTAGTAGGGTGGCACATGAATATATAGTCTTGTTGCATGCTCTCAGTGTGTGTATTGTGCTGCCAGCGCCAGGGGTGGGTATGCATGTGTCATTTGTCATCACACCCACATGTGGTGTGTCATGCAGTGGGGGATGGACATCCACCCTCATGGGAGTAGGACACTGCTGTCAGTGATGTGTTGGCATGCCACTCTCAATATAGTCACACTTTGTGTATGCCTTCATGCACCCATGTAGTTTTGCTAATTGTAGGATGGTGTACACACCACCATGTCTTTGTCCACTGCTGGGAGGACTCTGCACCCACCCCTCCTAAGTCTGGGCACTGCTGGGAGTGTTAGGCACCCACCCCTCCTATGTCTGGGCACTGCTGGGAGTGTTAGGCACCCACCCCTCCTATGTCTGGGCACTGCTGGGAGGACTCTGCACCCACCCATCTTTGTCTGGGCACTGCTGGGAGTGATAGGCACCCACCCCTCCTATGTCTGGGCACTGCTGGGAGGACTCTGCACCCACCCCTCCTATGTCTGGGCATTGCTGGGAGGACTCTGCATCCACTCCCCCCTATGTCTCGGCACTGCTGGGAGGACTCTGCACCCACCCCTCCTATGTCTGGGCACTGCTGGGAGTGATAGGCACCCACCCCTCCTATGTCTGGGCACTGCTGGGAATGATAGGCACCCACCCCTCCTATGTCTGGGCACTGCTGGGAATGATAGGCACCCACCCCTCCTATGTCTGGGCACTGCTGGGAGGACTCTGCACCCACCCCTCCTATGTCTGGGCACTGCTGGGAGGACTCTGCACCCACCCCTCCTATGTCTGGGCACTGCTGGGAGTGTTAGGCACCCACCCCTCCTATGTCTGGGCACTGCTGGGAGGACTCTGCACCCACCCCTCCTATGTCTGGGCACTGCTGGGAGGACTCTGCACCCACCCCTCCTATGTCTGGGCACTGCTGGGGCTGATGGCCCCACACCCCTATGTGTCTGTCCACTGGCGTGGTACGACCCGTACCCACGTCCTAAGGCCTGGGTATGGGCCATACCCCTACGGCACCCCAACAATGGGGGTACGGCCTGTACCCATGTCCCAAAGGCATTGGTACGGTACGTACCCCTACGGCACCCCAACAATGGGGGTACGGCCCGTACCCACGTTCCAAAGGCATGGGTACGGGCCGTACCGCCATTGTTGGGGTGACGTAGGTGTAGGCGTGGTACGACCCATACACACGTTCTATAGGCATGGGTACAGGCCGTACCCACATTGTTGGGGTGCCGTAGGGGTACGGCCCGTACCCATGCCTTTGGGATGTGGGTACGGGTCATACCCCCATTGTTGGGGTGCCGTAGGGGTACGTACTGTAACAATACCTTTGGGACGTGGGTACGGGTTGTACCGCCATTGTTGGGGTGCCGTAGGGGTAGGCGTGGTACGACCCGTACCCACGTCCTAATGTCATGGGTACGGTACGTACCCCTACGTCACCACAACAATGGGGGTACGGCCCATACCCACGTCCCAAAGGCCTGGGTACAGGCCGTAACGCCATTGTTGGGGTGACGTAGGGGTGGGCGTGGTACGACCCGCACCCACGCTCCTAAGGCGTGGGTACGGTGCGTACCACAATTGTTGTGTTGACGGTTCGCGTCCATGTCCACTTCTGTTGTGGCGGACGCAGGCCTTGGTGGACACGCCCCCACCCCCGAAGTGACCAGGCCCTGGGGGTCAGGTATGTACAGGGCATGTATGATTTTGAACTTGGGTGGGGGTTATGTTTCCTGCCCCTGCCCCCCCTTTGCCCCTGGGTGTTGTTCTGACCTTCTGCGGCGTCTGCGTCGGTTCCTGTACATCAGGTCGACTGCTATGAGGGCCGGGATGAGACGTAGGTTGGGGTCCATGGCTGTCCGTCGCGTACAGGTGCTCCTTCTGCGCGTCATCCTGATTTTGGCTGCCGTAAAATATTGTCCGTGCGGAGTGACGTGGGCATGAATCGTACTTGCTGGTTCGTGAAACGCTGCCTGACTCCTTCCGGACGTCACGTCCGCGGTG
Organism: Triturus cristatus; assembly: GCF_964204655.1. Lineage (NCBI taxonomy): Eukaryota > Metazoa > Chordata > Amphibia > Caudata > Salamandridae > Triturus > Triturus cristatus. The sequence continues at coordinate 795,162,102 of NC_140587.1, read as the reverse complement.
TCCCAGATCAGAATTGTGGTTATCTTTTTTGTCGGTCGGTGGTTTTTACGAATCGTACGGAAATGGTGTTTCCGTACGAATCGTACTTGCATGTTTGTATGGTGTTTTTCCAGGGTACGAGTCGGACGGAGAAAACGCTCCGTCCGACGGTTCGTACCTGGGTTTTAACGGATCGGAATCGACACCTAAGTGTGGATATACTCCTAACTCCCTAAGTGCCACTTCTTCCTTTTCGAAACCAATTCTTTCTGCTTTCTTTACCCTTCCTCAGTTTTTGATTTCCATTCATTCAATTTGTATATGAAATCTTTCTCAGCCCTATTCAACTAACATGATGCCTTAAAATGAGTTGGATGAGTAATGTTAATTTGTAATATAGGCCTCAATCAAAGATACATACACTCCAGAGATGTTGCCTCTTTATTTATTTAAAAATTAAATATAGGTATATCATCCTAAGGCATATCAAAATAAAAATAAAAAACTCAAACTGATCTTGAAAATAAAACAAGCTTATAATTATACTGCAAGAAAGAGAATAAGTGAGAGGCAGATGGTGATACGTAACACCTGTAGCAATTGAGACAGGAAGAGGCATGCAAATATAACAAACCTGCTCACGAATAACTTCAAAATACTCATTTAACAATCTTAAATAAACATCTGAAAAAATTCCTTCAAAGCCATTTTATGTAATATTTTCACATTAAATCTATGTTGCTCATTTAAATTTGTCCGGATAGATCCAATCTCATTTGAAGCATGCTCTATAGGAGAGTTTAGACTCACTAGTAAATCCACCATTACTATTACTATGGCTAATACCAACACTACTAACATAATTTTGGAACACTTCTGCATGGTTGAAACATGGTTTCTCTCAAGTCAGATCAAATAGAAAAATCAAGAATCTATTCATTGACACTACTATGCAAATAAGCAAATATTTCAGTTCTTTTCACTGTGAATCTGTTACTTCAGGTTAACCTTAGGATTAAGGACCCAACAAATTTGAATGGATATCTAAAGGGAAACTCTACTCCTAAGCAGCATACCTATGGAAATCTAATATCTTTGCCTGAATACCTTTAAGTTGCAAATCATGAATTTTAAAACATATAGATGTATGTCACTTCAGTTCATTAATCAAAAATATTGTTCAAACTTTAGCTGTGGTAACATCGTTCATGGGGTTTTGTCAAAAACACTTAGATGATTTTTAATTTCATAAGCTCTCCTATCAGGATCGCTTCTAGTGAAGTAAGTCCACAAAAGCTGAATTTCTTGGGCTTGGTAATCTTTGTCCTTCTATCTTCTGATTGGTCACAGTCAGAAGCAGTCTGTTCAGTTTGCTTTAGTTCTTCCGTGATTGTCTCTGGAATGTGTTCTTCTGTCACATGATATTCACACTCGACCCACTTTTTGGCCACTTCTCTACCATACACACTCTGCAATTACAACGACCAAAAACATACATTAAAACAGTATGAAACCTGGAAAATGTGCAGCATTTGGAGAAAATATCAGTGGGCTCCACAAAGTCTCTAACACACCCGGATCCTCAGTGGCAAAACGGATTAACCCCTTCGCTACTAGGCTTTATCCCCTCCCCGTGCAAAGCCTTTTTTTTAGCTATTTGGGGTAGTTTGTGCTTAGGCCCAATTTTGCTATTTTTTGTTCTTTCAACCTCCTTCCAGTTAGTGGTAGAAATGGGTGTGAAAGCAATAATTTACCACAGAAAGCTATACATTTCTAGAAACTAGACAAAATTCTGAATTTAGCAAGGGGTCATTTGTGTAGATCCTTCAAGTTCTTTTTATAGAAACTAATAGATGAAAATAAAAAATATTGAAATTGAGTTAAAAAAAGGCCTTTGTCACAACATTTTCACCTGTAATGTCTTCTAAGTATGACAGATTTTTAAAAGCAATATACCGTTACATCTGCTGGTCCCTTCTGGTTGAGGAGATATATAGGACTTGTAGGTTCACCAAGAACCTGAGTAACCCAGAGTCAATAACTGAGCAGCGTCTTGCAATGTTTTTTCTTCGTGTACCGGGTATGTAGCAATTCATTTGGTAAAATAAACAGAGTGAAAAATAGGTAGCAAAGAAACTTATATATTTCTGAAATTGTAACAAAATTTAGAGTTTAGAAGCAGTGGTTATTTGCACTTCTCCAACAATGGTGGGTACCCATATAAGCATGTGAATTAGAGGTCGTTTTTCAAAATTACTTCTCACAAAATGTCTTACATTTGGAAGACAGAAATGCAAAGAAAATGTCAATTGTTAATAACCAAGTTCTACTATTCTGTGTTCCTTATAGTCTCCTGATAAAAAAGGTACCTCACTTGTGTGGTTAGGCCAAGTACCCATGACATGAAACGCCCAAAACGCAACATGGACATCACACATTTTTCCAGGGAAAATGGACCCTTTTTTCACAATGTGCTCAACTGTGGATTTTGGATCCTAGCTCTTCCAGCAACTAAGGAACCCTAGCAAACCTATACATTTTTGAAAACTAGACATCCAGGGAAATCCAGGATGTGGTGACTTGTATGTCTCTCACCAGGTTCTGTTACCCAGAATCCTTTGCAGACCACAGACATTCTAAAAAAACAAATTTTCCTTATATTTCTGTGATGGAAAGTTCTGGAATCTTTCATCCACCCAGTATTCCTCAAAGTCTCCTGAAAAAAAAGTTACCTCACTTGTGTGGGTAGGCCTAGTTCCCTGACAGGTATTGGGGCATTCTGACACAAATTTCCTACCACCCAGGTTTCTCCCATGTATCCAGATCAAAATGGTATGCCACTTGTGTGGGTGTGCTAAGTACCCATGGCAGGGAAGGGCCCAAAACCTATTTTGGAGACATCAAAATTATCTATTGCAAAAAAACTGGTTTTGAAAGGGGGCACCTGCATTTTTGGTCCCGGGCTCAGTGGCCATCTACTGAAACCTACCAATTCCACATATTTCTGAAAACTAGATACCAAGGAGAGTAAAGGGATGTTTGGCTTGTGTGGATCTCCCAACATTTTCCTACCAAGAATCCCCTGCAAACCTCAAATTTAACTAAAAAAATCAAATTTTCCTTACATTTCTGCAAACTCAAATTTGCAAAACAAAATCACATTTTCCTCACATTTCTGACTGGAATCACCACCCCTGCACAAATATCCTACCATTCAGCATTCCCCTCAGTCTCTAGAGTAAAATGATACCTCTCTTGTGTGGGTGGGCCAATGGCCTGCAACTGGGAAGGGCCAAAAACATAGGGTTAGAGGGTATAGCACAGCGAACTCTATGCACTGTATTTTTTCAAAAATATGTTACTAGGCATTTCTGCATTGGACACCCACACCAGTGCAGTATCATTTTTATCGGGGGAAGAAGGGGAACACTGGGTGATATGAAATTTTTGTTGGTGCAGTGATCTCTAACAGAAATGTAATGAAAATGTGATTTATTTAGCTACATTTGAGTTTTGCAGTGAAATCTGGGTAGGAAAACGTTGGGGGAGCCACACAAGCCACACATCCCTGGACTCCCCTGGGTGTCTAGTTTTCAGAAATGTCTGGGTTTGGTAGGTTTCCCTCGATGGCTGTCGAGCCCAGGACCAAAAACATAGGTGCCCCCCTTGCCAAACCAGGTCATTTTGTGATAGATAATTTTGATGTCTCTGCAATACTTGTTGGACTCTTCCCTGCCGCGGGTACTTGGCCCACCCACACAAGTGAAGTACCATTTTTATTGGGAGACCTTGGGGAATGCTGGGTGGTAGGAAATTACTGTTAGCCTGGTGATACCACAACTTTTCCACACATAAATGTGAGAAAAATTAGATTATTTTCAGCTAAATTTGCGGTTTGCAGGGGATTCTGGGTAGGAACACTTTGGGGGATCCATGCAAGTAACAACTCCCTGGACTCTCCTGGGTGTTTAGTTTTCAGCAATGTGTGCATTTGGTAGGTTACCCTAGATTGTCGCCGAGCCAGAGATCAAAAAAGTAGGTAATTCCCTCTTAATCGATAATTTTGAAGTCTCCACAGTCCATTTTGGGCTGTTTCCTGCCACGGGCACTAGGCCTAACCACACAAGTGAGGTACTATTTGTATTGGGAGACTTGGGGAAATGCTGCGTTGGTAGAAGTTTGTTACTCCCCTTAGTTTCCAGAACTTTCCATCACAGAAATGTAAGGAATATGTGTTTTTTCCCAAAGTTTGAGGTTTGCCAGGGACTCTGGGTAACAGAACCTGGTGAAAGCCACACAAGTTACCGCATACTGGAGTCCCCAGGGTGTTTAGGTTTTTAAAAATGTACAAGTTTACTAGATTTACCTAGGTGCCGGCTGAGCTTGAGCCCAAAATGCACATTAGGAACATTGTAAAAAGAGAGTCAGTTTTCTGTGGAAAAATGTGATGTGTTCACCTTGCCTCCTGAGCGATTTCCTGTCACAGGCACTAAGCCTACCCACACAAGTGAGGTACCATTTTTATCAGGAGACTCGGGGAAATGCTGGGTGGGTGAAAGTTTGTGGATCCGCACAGATTCCAGAATTTTGCATCACAGAAATATGAGGAAAATGTGTTGTTTTTATAACGTTTGAGGTCTGCAAAGGATTCTAGATAACAGAATTCACCCCATCCTGGATTTCCCTGGCTGTTTAGTTTTAAAAAAATTGTAGGTTTGCTAGGTTTCCTTCGATGCCGGCAGAGTTAGGGTTCAAAATCCACAGCTAGGTACATTAGATAAAAAGGGTAAGTTTTCAGAGAAAAAGTTGATGTGTCCACGTAGTGTTTTGGGCTGTTTCCTGTCACTGGTAGTAGGTATATCCACACAAGTGAGGTACCATTTTTATTGGGATGCTTTGGTAAATGCTGGGTGGGTGGAAGTTTGTGGATCCCCGCAGATTCAGAACTTTCCATCATAGAAATGTGTGGGAAATGTTTTTCTTTTTACTATGTTTGAGGGTTGCAAGGGATGCTGGTTAACAGAACCTGGTGAGGGCCACACAAGTCACCACATCCTAGATTCCCCAGGATGCCTGTTTTCCAAAAATGTATAGATTTGCTAGGTTTCCTTTTGTGCCGCCTGAGTTAGGGTCCAAAATCCACAGATAGGCACATTTCTAAAAAAGGTCAGTTTTCACTGGAAAAATGTGATGTGTCCACGTTGCGATTTGGGCCGTTTCCGCTCACTGGCACTAGGACTACCCACACAAGTTAGGTACCATTTTTATTGGGAGAGTTAGGGGAAATGCTGGGTTGGTGGCAGTTTGTTGTTCCCCTTAGATTCCAGAACTTTCCATCACAGAGATGTGAGGAAAAAGTGTTTTTTTTATTACTAAGTTTGAGGTTTGCAAGGGATTCTGGGTAACAGAAGCTGGTGACTGGCACTCAAGTCACCTCATCCTGGATTCCGCTTAGTGTCTAAGTTTGCTAGGTTTCCTTAGGTACAGGCTGTGCTAGGGCCCCAAATCCACCTCTAGGTACATTGCAAAAAAAAGGTCAGTGCCTAGTGGGCTTTCTTCCACCCTATGGGGGGGGGGGGTGATCGGGGGCTATTTTTTGGGGGGAGTGCATTGGTATGCCCATTCTGGGCAGCCTACATCCCTGCGTATAAAGAACCCAGCGTAATCCCTAGTGCCTAGTGGGCTCTCTGCACCCACCCTGGGGGGATGGATCAGGGGCTATTGTCCCAATCTGCTTCCAGGGGGCTTAGAAAGTCTGTAGCATTTTTTGGGGGTGTGGGGGTACTGGCATGCCCATTCTGGGCGGCCCCCACCCCTGAACTTTGAAAAAAATGAATCCCTGGTGCCTAGTAGGCTTTCTGATAAGACGCTATTGCCCCATCTGCCTCCCGAGGGCAGAAAGGCTGGGACAATTTTTTAAAGTATTAAAAATAATAATCATCTGTGGTGTCTAGTGGGCATTCTGCCCCATCCCGGGATCAGATCAGGGGCTACAGCCCCCATCTGCCACCAGGGGGGGGGCAGAAAGACTGTAGCATTTTTTTTGGGAGTGGGGCATTCTGGGCCGCCCCCACCCCTGAAGCTGAAAAAAAAGAATCCCTGGTGCCTAGTGGGTTTTCTGCCCCCCCGGGGGGCAGATAAGGAGCTATTGCCTCCAGATGCCCCCTAGGGGGCAGAAAGACTGTGGCAATTATTTGTGAGGTTATAAAGAATCCAGCATAATCCCTGGGGGGATGGATCAGGGGCAATTGTCCCAATCTGCCTCCAGGGGTGTTAGAAAGTCTGTAACATTTTTTTGTGGGGGTGAGGGGATTGGCATGCCCATTCTGGGCAGCCCCCACCACCACGTATGAAAAAATAATAATAACCCATGGTGCATAGTGCGCTTTCTGCTCCCATCTAACTCCTGAGGGGTCAGAAAGACTTTTGTTTATTTTTAGGGGGATGGGTGGGGGCATTGGCATGCCAATTCTGGGCAGCCCCCACCCATGAGCTAAACAAGGTTACTCCCCCCATCTGCCCCCCAGAGGAAAGACTGATTGTGCCACTTTTTTGGGAGGCCCAAAGGCCCTTGCCCAAGAGGCCGCTCCCTCCTCCCTGGTACCTAGTGGCTGGATTCCTGTTTGGAGATTGCCCTCCTGGGGCAATCTTCAAGCAGGGATCCACAAAGGAAGGGTATCATTGGAAAGGGGGGATTCTCCCCTTTCCAACGATACCTCTCCCATGTAATTCAGTGCTCGGGGACTGAGATAGCCCCACAAGCATCAAAACACTGAAATTAATTTTCAATGCAATGACGTCAGCGTGCCATGCGCGCGTTCATCATTAAAATCAAGAGAAAACAGCCTTGGGAGGTTGGGGAAGCTCTTCCCCACCTCTCGAGGCACATTTTTTAAAAAGGAAATCCCTCTGCTGTCTACAGCAGAGGGATTGTGTGCTCCTGTGCAAATGATGGAATGGTTCCGTCATGAGCACAGGAGCACTGGTGCTCATGACGGAACTATTCCGTCATGAGCAATGAAGGGGTTAGAATGTAAATGGAAAGCTATTAGCTAATAGGAATAATAACATCTACTATAGATACGCGTATGGCAAATGCATATTCTGAAGTGCTACTTCTTACTCACCATAATCATCTTCAAACTTTTTTAAATACTTCTAATTTCAGTGAGAACTGTTTAGAAAACTTACCAGGTGAAAGGAGCATGATCTGAGGTAAATTACACCATAGATATTATCAATGTGCTACTCATTATCAGTGACCCTTTAACCCTAAACTAGTAGTCACTGAGAGTTACCAGTCAAACTGAAATTTCAAGTTTATCAGGAACACTGCCCTCTTTGCAAGGAAATCTTGTAAAAATATGCAGGTGTGAAGAAGTCCCTGTATTTGGAAAAAGCCTAAAGAAATCTGTGTGGAAGTCCCAATTCCTGACGTAAGTCCCCATTTGCTTCAAAATCCACCAGCACCTTGTAGTTACAGATCTTCCACAGTTTCGGTTATTGAGGTACATGAATACATACAACTTCATTCTTTTTTAATTTGTTGTGAGGGCCTGCATGTATTGGGACTGTAGTCAACTTTTTAAAACTATCGCTGTAACTAGTTGTTTTACTTTAAGTCTCCACAGAAAGACTCAATCACCTTTAGCCATTATGACTTTAAGGGAGCAATTAATAGCCACATACTTGATTACAGTCACATACCACTGACCAGAGAACAACTTTCTTTTCCATTCCATATAATGACTTGCTTAACATCAATGTGCTTGTCAGTCCACAATGCTTCAGGTCATTTCTCCATACATGTTACCTCTAACACACACAACACTGTAGAATGAATTTGCTGTGAACACAAATTCTGCAATACATACTCGTAACAGAATCTCCAAAGCTAGACATCCAAAACAGAAAGCTCAATCTACCCAAAGAGCTTCAGAATAACCTCTTCATTCTGAGCTCATGAACTGTAGGTCTGCAGTTTCTAATGTAATTTTCATATCTGCTCTCATCCAAGAATTTGACCTTCTCGCTATTTGGTCATGGAGACCAGATTTTGCTTATCCTTCTCACCACTGTCTTACTTCTTTGAAAAAGCAAACACAAGGAAATGATGGACGGAGTGCTGGAAGTTTCCGACACTCCCCCCCAGTTACAGATCTTGGTTGAATCCATCATCGTTCTTTAGCTCACTTCGCCACCTTAGTTCAGACCCAGCTATATGCAAATCAGTCTTGATCTTGTGCCTCATGGAAACAGTCCAGCCTGAACTGCCAAGCCAGGTCTTCCCTGAACCGGAAACAAGCATCCTGGGACTGGTTTCGGAGTAACACGCCTCATCAGCCAGGCTAGCTTGAATCCAGTGGCAAAATGAGCAAGGAACCCACGTCTAGGGATACCCTGCCAATTTAGGGTGAACAAAGCAAACACAAGGAGATGATGGACGGAGTGCTGAAACTTTTCAGACACTCACCCCCAGTCGCAGATCTTGGTTGAATCCATCATGCTTCTTTAGCTCACTTTGCCACCTCAGTTCAGACCCAGCTATATGCATATCAGTCTTGACCCTGAGCCTCATGGGAACAGTCCAGCCTGAACTGCCAAGCCACGTCTTCGCTAAACTGGAACCAAGCATCCTGGGACTGGTTTTGGGGTAACAACCCTCATCAGCCAGGCTAACTTAAATCCAGTGTCAAAGTGAGCAAGGTACCCCCGTCTGGGCATACCCTGCCAACATAGGGTGAACAAAGCAAGCACAAGGAGATGATGGACGGAGTGCTGAAACTTTCCAGCTTACTTCTTTGATGCACATAGTGGGGTGGGACTGCATTTGTGCATAAGTAGTCCCAATAATATAAACTGAATAACATAATACAATAATATTAATTCCACTTCACACTGTGTAGATGCATTTGTGTGCCACCATCTGCAACCCTAAGCGATGTGTGCAATATGAGGCAATTTTCTGTATGTTCGGGTGAAGGGAGCATTACATTTTAACTTGCAAAGGAGAAATCCAGTTTTGAGATTATTTTTATGGAAGAAAAAGAATACTGATGGTGCAGTGTTGCATCATGCTGACCAAGCACTGCACCAAACAGTGTGATTCATTGAAAGGAACCGCCGTCACTTCAGGTCTCTGCCAATCCATTATAAATAACTGCCTGCTTGGCGATCATTTATAAATTTGTTGGGTGGTTCCTCCATCATGGGGACTGAGTAATTTACTCCTTCCCCATGCCGGAAAGACAGTCTGTCTGGAAAAATATAAATGACGCCCTAAGTATTGCTTCTTTTCAGAAATTTGACTTTAAGTCTTTGCCTCCATGTTGTGCGCAGAAAAGTATATAGGCTTGGGCAAGCTGTACAGCTGTGAAATCTTCAGCAAACAGCCCTGAAGTACGTGTGAGTGAGCACAGATAGAACCATCTGTAAATGGGTGCCACAGAAAAAAAAGGATTGTTAATTTTCTATAACATCCATTTTCAGATACTTTTTTTCAGTGCACACCCTCAAGTGTTGCTGTACTAATCACTAACTGATTGTAACATGGTAACCAGCTGGGAATGGTAAAACATTAATCAAGTATGCATAATACCATTCTTAGATGGCAACTGTGTATTTAATGAACATAATCATTTGGCTTATTTGCAGCACTGTAGATTAAGTGCTTACAAAATTATTTGATAAATCGGTGCTACAAAAAATAAAGCAACCCCTTTTTTCTGTAGCATCAATTTACCGATGCATTTGTCAGCTGTCACTCCACAGTGCTACTGGGCCACTTGCTGATGGATTTCAGATGCAAAATAGTTCCTCATGTTGGGGAGCCCCTGCAAAATTACAGGAGGCAATCATAAATTGCTGCTCAAATACATGGGTCCAAATAAAGCTAGGAGACTGCTGAAGCATAACGAACAAAATCTTCACCAATAATGGCTTAAAGCAGGGGTGTGTCTTGGCACCCTGCCTGTTCAGCATCTATACAGCTGACCTAGAGAACCATCTATGCCAAACACAGGGAGACCCTCCTAGGTTGGGCAATGAACCAATGAGAAATTTGCAATACGCAGACAACATAGTCGTGCTGAGCAAAACGCTGCTAGGCCTCCAGCGTCCGATCGCCCAATTGCTAGACTACACTGCAAATGCGGGTCTGGACCTTAACTACAACAAAACTAAGGTTCTGTGTTTCTCGAGCACACAGAAAAGACAACCCAGATTCACCTGGAGGGCACATAGTAACATTTTGGAACAGGCCTCAACTTACAAATATCTTGGGGTGCATCTAGATCACCCTCTGAATTACAAACAGCAAAATACAACAGTATTATCCAGGCAAGCAAAAGCTAATAAATTATAATTGGCATTTAAAACTCTGCAACAAAAGCCAAGACATTGCTCAACAAACCATCTTTTGCAGGTTGTAGGAGCAAAATCCATCCCCTTCATATTGTATGGATCAGAACTACTCAAAAGCAAAGACACCGCAAGATTGAAAACCTTACAAATCAGCCTAAAGCCCGCATCAGGTTGGAGTTTGGGCTGCACTACTAGATCCCTGTCAGACAGGGCACCCTATTAAAATACTACTGGAGAATGAGGGCAGCAGAGACAAATTCACTGGCCTACCAATTTTGGCTTGAAATAGAAAAATGTGCCAGCGCCACAAACTCAATCTAAACTTCACTACAGCAGTCAAGTGTAGCCCCAAAAGTGGAAGAGACCTGGTACACACCAACAGAATACCCTGATTTCAAATGGGCAATCAACAAAGCAGCTAAACATCAATCACTTTTAACAGATAAAGCAGCAGTGGTGAATAAAAGGTAAGCATGGGTGGTCCTGCCAACAAATAAAGTTTTCAAACCCAAACTATACTTGTAAGAACACTTCTCTAGTCGAAAAAGCACAATTTTATGCTAATTAGGCTGAGAGACTTTCCATCAAAAGAGTTGACCCTGGCATAGAAAAAGACCTGGCCAACCATGGAGTGTCGACTCTGCGGATACAGTAGTGAAACATAACTCCAACTATTGGGCACTTGCCCGGTGCTTCTACCACTCAGGAAGAAACTACTAAAGTCCACACTAAGACAGTTGCAAATAAGATAATGTCGGCAGGCCGTAATAAAGCTACTAGGAGGGTCTTTTGTCCAGTCAGCATGTAAGGCTATGAACTTCTTGGCCCTAGTGTAGAGGTGGACCTCAGCAAGGCCTACCAGTGCTAAGGGTTCGCCCTGTTCTGCACAAAAGTCCTCAGACCAGAAAATAGAATTTGGCACAGAAGCTGAAATAGTAAAAATATATTTTATTAACCTCATGAGGTGGAACTACATTCACACAACACACTTCGGTAGTGTATGAAGTAGCACAAGGAGTAGAAGAACCATGGGTCTTTTATACCCACACAGGAGCTCAAAAGAAGGCGGCACAAGCACACATAGGAGAGTTACATACATAAATGGTCATACAAAGAATGTACAGTCAACAGTAAAGGAGGAGCCATCAGTTGCTGACTTTGGTAAAAACAACCTGACAGTTACAGACTAGAGCAGGTGCATGGGCAGCTACAGACTCTTCTGCACATGTGCAGAGTAGCAGAGGCTAACTATAGCCAGTTCTTTGAACAAAGCACAAGGGCAAGCAACAGTGAAAAAGGAAAAAGCACATGATTGACAAAATGGCTGCCGGAAACAAGATGGCTTCAGCTAAATGCTAACAGCAATCTCTGACAAATTTCCACAGACAACCCTTTTAGTGTTAGCTGAGGACATCTATAATCTAGAAGAGTCTAGGTATACATCATGTATGTCGATTCTCATCATTTCATCAATCTCTTTATCTAGTACACGCTGGGCATTCATTTGCTTAACATCACGTCTGGTAGGTGTACAAGCAGTGATACAGATGGAGCAAAGCATTGGACCACATTGTATACATAGGCAGCATGTCAGTAGAATTGCAAGTAATGTGCACAGCACTGTTAATAGTTTCCAGCCCCAGGTAGAGATCAATGTCCAAAACCAACTGGCCAAAGTCCATGTGCCAGTATCAGGGTGAATCACGGCAGCTATTCTGTGTAGCTTGGATATTGCATCAAAAGCTGAAGGGACATGATTTGGAATGTACACGCAACAACTACTTCAGATGATGCGACATGCACCACCTCGATCAGCCAGAACCACGCCCAGCACCATACGGTTTTGGAGTACCACAATCCTCGCAATCTGTAGTTCCTCTGTGATGCTTCCAAGTGCCATAGCTGTCTGGTTGGTCACAGCTTCCACGACACAAGTTAATCGTCTGATTTTCCTGCTGTTCAAGGCAGCACCAACAAAAAAGAAGAGCCCAAATTAAAGTCAACATATTGCTGCAGTGCTGTGTCAGTCTGATCCACCTCATCAGTACCTATTGTTCTTTTGTATCTGTTCTTAGAAATGTCCTTAAACAGTCAATAGTCCTTGTGATATAATGCAGGTGCCAGAAACATAGGAGGTAGCAAAAAGGATACGTAACAGACTCCAGACCAGTAAAGTATGTATTATGTGAAGACGTAAAACTGCTGTTATTGGTACCGTCAATAGTCAAAACCTGAGTACATTTGTTTCTTCCCACTGGAATTTTACCCACACTACGCACACATAAATCTGCTCAGGCTCTAGTGACAGCTATAGGAAATGGTCCATTACCCTTAGCAGTTCGAGTATTTGGGTAAACATAATGTGCAGAAGCATTTCCTTGTTGGTACTCCTCCATCTCCCATTTAGTCCATTTAGCTTGCGGATCATCTTCTTCATCAGGATAACATGCTTTATTAAGGTAGTAGTTTAATCTCCCTACACCCATATCAGTAATATTAGCCACTTGAGAAGAGGATAGAAGTGCAAACCAGGCTTGTTGTGGGAAAAGGGAAGAGGAATGAAAGGTGTTCCTCCCTTTTTCTAATGAGCTGGCATCATTCCACACACCCAACAGTCAGTAATGTTCGTAGCATTGTGCGTGTGATGCAACATCTGAATGAACGTGTTGTTCAGATAAGACTGTCTATGTTTTTGCTCATGATAAGGGAGGGTAAAATAGTGGTGTTCAATGGGTGCTGAAGTAGTGACAGTCAGTATTTGTCGTGCAGTAGCCACTTCCTCTACAACCCAAGTTATCACTGCCATAGTGATCATAGTGAGAGTGAACCCAACAACACACATAATCCTCTTGTCGCAAATCCTCGCAGCAGTTGATGCTTTCTCCATAGGCACATTCATCTTGTTGTTGAAGTAACAAAACCGTTGGAGCTCTAAAGTCCTGGGCAGCCATTGGTTTCTTCTCTGAGTTTGAGGAGGGTGTCACTAATAGATCCCCCCCCCTTTGCAGCTCAGTTTTTCACTAACCCAGGATGGTTGCTCAATCAGTCTCTTTCAGCAATGCAGTTTCTCTCCGGGGTCGTAGCTGATATCGAGATGTACCAGGGATCATGTGGTCCGGGAAAACGTCCTCAGATTTCTCAGGTGATATGACTTGGCCTCTCTCTGTGTCCAGGATGTCTCGATGGTCGGCAAGTGCAGCAGGTTCCACCAAGGCAGATGGCACCTTTTTGCAGTGCGTGGAGTGCACCCAGTTCTTCCGATTGGTCATTCAGACTGCAGTTCTCGTAGGGAGGAGGACTTGCTCCGGGCTGCGCAACCTATGCTCCAAGCTGCTCGATCTCTGGAAGACCTTGACCATCACATGGTCACCGGGCCGGAGCTCGTGGCCTTCACCTTTCGACCTGTCAGGAAGAGCTTCTCGAACCTGTTGATGAATTGAAAGCAGACTATCAGTCAACTGCAATAGATAATTGTTCATCATAACACAAGGTACATCATGTATGGGGCATGGCTTAGGAATCACCAAAATATTAATACGCCAACCGAATACCACCTCATACGGTGTGAGGCCAGATCGTGTATGCGGTACCAATCTAATGGACAGTAATGCCAAGGATAGTGCATCAGGCCACTTCAGAGATGTGGAAGCCTGGATTTTAGCTAGTTTAAGCTTAAGAGTAGCATTATATCGTTCCACTAGTCCTGCTGATTGTGGGTGGAAGGCAGCATGAAACTTCTGCTTAATCTCTAACCCTTTCAAGACATACTCAACAACTTGCCCAATACAATGGGGTCCGTTATCACTCCACAAAAGTTTGCAAACACCAAATCTAAGGAAGAATTCCTTTAGAAGCACCTTCGCTGTAGTAAAAGCTGTATTATCTTTCGTAGGGTATGCTTCCATCCACTTACTAAAAGCACATACCACTACTAGAACATACTTTAAATTATTACAGCGTTAAAGCTGGATGTAATCCATCTGCAAAACCTCAAATGGAGCAGTTGGTGTAGCAAACCCCCCTGCTGGAGTTCGTGTCCCTTTTCCAGGACTGTACTGGAGACAAATCAAGCAGGACTGCACTATCTTTTTAGCCGTGCCAGCAATTTCTGGATGATCCCAAACTTGCGTAAGCAACTTTGTTATTGAGGATGCTCCAACATGTGCTGGCCCATGTGCCATATGAATCATAGGATGCAAATAGGCTGTGGGCAGTTAGCCGGGGTTAAGGGTTGAACATCTTTTCAGAGTGATATGAGGGGCCAAAAGTGTCAGTTCATATCCTGTCAAATGAGCACTGGTTAAATGCTGCGTTTTAGTTTGGTTCAATAGGGCATCAACTGCATGGGGTACTAGCACAAGCAATCTATGTGACAGGACTATCCCTTCACTCTGACGTATGGACACAGCTGCCGCTGCAACAGAGCAAAAACACCCAGGCAACGCACGAGCGACTGGATCAAGAACAGCTGAAAAATATGCAAAAGGACGCTGCTTATCACCATGTGTCTGTACTAGAACTGAGAGTACACAACCGTCCCTCTCGTGTACATAGAGTGTAAAAGCCTTAGTGTAGTCTGGAGTGCCTAATACTGGTGCAGAACATAAAGCTTGACCCAACTGCTGAAAAGCATTCTGACATTCAGTAGTCCATGGGAGGGGCATTGGAGAGGCTTTAGCCAAGAGGGCCAACAAAGGTTTTACAATGTGTGAAAAGCCCAAAATCTATTGCCTACAAAATGAAGTAAGACCAATAAATGCACGAACATCTTTCTGGGTACGAGTTACAGGTGTGTCTAAAATAACTTGAATGCGGTCTGGAGTGAGTGCACGTCCCTCCTTAGACAGGAGGTGACCTAAATAGGTAGCCTGCTGTCTACAATATGTCAATTTCTTTCGAGAAACCTTGTGATGGTGTGATGCAAGAAATGAAAGCAATAACAGTGTTCCTTCTTCACACTGTTCAGAGGTATCAGCTGCCAACAAGATATCATCAACATATTGTATGAGAGCCACCCCTGTTGGTGCAGGGAAAGAATCAAGCTGTCGTTTTAAAGCTTGGCTGTAAATACTAGGACTCTCTGTATCCCCCTGGGGAGCTCTACAGAATCTGAAGGATCGATTATTCAAAGTGAAACCGAACAAATATCGGCTGTCAGGATGAATAGGAATCGAGAAGAAAGCATTCTTCAGATCAATCACAGAAAATGTAGTTGCAGTTGGAGGAACCATGGTAAGGAGTGTCGTGATGTCAGAGACTACCGGGTATTGGGGCACTACAATCTTATTAACCTCTCGCAAATCAATGATAAACCTGTACATTTTAGTATCAGTATCTTTCTTCAAAATGGGAAGGATAGGACTATTGCAAATATTGTAAGGGACTTCTTCCACAACTCCTACTGCAATCAGATCTTGAACAATACGTATTAATGCTTCTTCGCCTTCTTGAGAAATGTTGTATTGAGGCAATCGAGGCAATGAAGCACCTTCCCTCACTTGAATATGGACTGGTAGGATAACCATTTGTCCCACATCGGTATCTGATGTCGCCCACAAAGTACTAGGGAGTGATGCCAAGGCAATATCTTCTCTAATGAGATAGGACTTCTCAACCATGGGATAGTTATCATTCAAAATAACACGCACTCCTTCTGGGGAACAACGTATCGTAGCCCGGAAATGCTTGAGCATATCAAGATCCACAATATTGTCCGGTGTGTTAGGGGAAAGCAAAAATGGACATGGAGCGGAAAATGTATCAGCATGAAATACAAGTGGTTGTGAGAGTGGGCTAAGGGAAGGAGTCCCATCGAAACCTATCGATGTGATTGTTAAGCCAAACAGGGGAGCCCTTGGAACCAATTGTTTAGACAGAGCGCTACGAGTAGCTCCTGTGTCAACCAAAAAACGATCAGTGGAACCTAAAACGTATGTAGTAACATAAGGACCATCCTGATCTACTGGAACTTCAACTGATTCCTTACCCCATCCTAGGCATTCCTATGCATAAGCAGAATCTTTTAAATCAGCAATTGGATAAGCAGCCATTTGATATTGATTACGCCTATCAAAAGTATTAGAAGAATTCTGAGTATGCTCAACAGCGTCAAACCTAGTGCGGCTATCCATACCTCCCCTACATCCTGAATTCCCTGGACGGCCTCTCATTTGTCCTCGACCACGCTGATACTGCTGAGTAGGCGATTGTGGACAGTCAGCAACCCAATGTCCAATCTCCTTACAATAAGCGCACTGATCAGAAGACAAAGTAACTTGGAGAAAAGAGGGTGCGCCAGGGCGGTACATCGCACGTCCGCCTCTGCCACCACCTCTATAGGATGGACCATAAACCTGAGCTAACATAACCTTCGTTTTTAAATCTTTAGTCTTTTTATCCTTGTTGCCCTTAGCTTTCAATTCCTGACGTTCATAATACTGAGCCATAGTCAAAAGAAAGGCTGGAGAATACGTAGTCCATGAACTCTCGCTGGCCTTTAGGCGACTAGCTATTCCTGGCAGCATGTTTGTGACAAATTTATCGACAAACAGATGCCTGCCCGTGTCATCTGTCAATGAATGCCCAATAAAGTCGTGGAATGTTTCCTCAAAACGTGTCAAATAGTCAGAGACCGATTCATCTGTCTTTTGTTTACAGGATGCTAACATAGTCCAATCTATCTTTTTAGGACGAATGAGAGTTTTCAATTTAACAAATATAGCTCTTGGAAGGTCTAAAATCAGTTGTTGCGGTTTCTGTGCTGGTTCCAGTTCTCTATCTGTCCTCTCTAATTCCCTCCAAACATCTCCAAAAGCTGCCTGATCATCTACTTTACGAATAGATCTCCACATATCAGGGGGTAGTATAAGCCCAAAAAACATATCAATATCAGGCAAAGTCATAATACAAGTAAGCTTGGGCGGTGAACTACGTTCCGCTCGCGGAGTGTGCGAAGTTTAGCTAACTTTGCGATTCGTGTAGAGCGCGAAGTTGCAGATTGCTACGCAATCTACAGCGTAGCGTAGTTGTTTTGCTTCCTCGCACGCTCAATATTCATTCTCGCACGCACGGTAATGTCTTACCGTGATTCTGCATTCGCCAACTCGATTTTCTTTCTGTTCGCGTGCGCCACAAGATTTTTTAATATGGCTGCCCGATCCCCCGAGAGTGAGCGAACATGAACACGTTATTCGGACGCGCGAGTTGACTTCCGACTGCTGTCTTGGTAAGATCGCGATCCCGAACATGCAAAAACTACAATCTGGCGAAGAATATCTCTCGAGCATCAGAAAATCTTCTCGAAAATGATAATTTTGCTCAGAAAAACTCCTCAGATTGTGATTTGGCTGTAGTCTTTTGTGGAAGGAGTCCTTTTTTTTTTTTACTCTTTTTTTCAAGAGGAAGTAAGTGCCCCTGAGTCTCCAACTTGCTGTTCCTGTACAGCAGGCTCCTCCCAGTGCTTTGTCCACGTGCTGTTCACTTTCATTTGGATTTGGAGCTGGAAGGATCACTTTTTGTGTCTGTCTGCTGCATCATATCATTGGATTGGATTTATTTGAGGACTTCTTGATTTGAGATTTAATTTTACAAGTAAGTTGGAGAGCTGGTGTTCATGTTTGTTTCCTTGGGGCTTGTTTGTACCTAAATTTTTCTAGGATTTTCATTGTTTTTAAAAATTATTGTTGTGGGTGGCCTGTACTTTCAATAAGGGCCTAGTTGTTTTTCTTTGCAATTTCAGCCAGTAGGGTACCCATGGGTCCATATTTCTGTGGTGTGTGTTGAATTTAAACATCATGTAGGGCATGGATGGCATAGGATTGAATTGCTAAATGTGGCTGTGGTGTATTTCACTGTTTGGGTGTGTGTGTGTTAAATACCTTTGTTGGATGTGTGTGTGTGCTTGATGTGCAACTTCTTTCCAATCCTTTCATTGCCCTGTTGATTTTAATTTTTGTATTAAAGCTGTGTTGTTTAGCAGGCCTCCTTTGTCCGGTCATATATAGGCCTGCTTCAGTTCATTGTTTTCCATGGCCTGTTGTGACTGTGAGTGCCCATGTGGCTTGTGGCAATTTTGTGGTCGTAGTTTAGTAGTGTGCTTCTTTTTCCATAAAGGCCTGCATGTCTTTTCTTTGTTCCCCTTGGCTTATGTTTGTTGTTGTTGTGTCCTGGCCATGTGTGTGGCGGCCAGTTTGTGAAGACAGGCAGTGTGCTTTTGGAATAGGCTTACATTTTCTGTCTTCCATTTCTTGTTGCTGTGGGTGGCTAGCGGCCATTTTGTGGAGCCATCCAGGCAGTGTGCTTGCTTTGAATTGCAAAATGTGGTTTTTGAAGTGGAATTTCAGTTTTTGGGTGTGTGTTAATGAAATAGGGCTTTTCAGCCAGGAAGTAACCCTAGAAATTCAGCTCCCGTACTTTTGGCAACTCTGCACAACGCAGACTTACAGTTTTTGTCATTTTTGCTCTCTCTATATGTGTGTTCGCGCTCGCGATAACGACTTTTTGTACAGTTCGCGATGCCGAACACCCAGAATTTGCAATCTGGCAAACAATATCTCGCGAGCAATATAAAACCTTCTTGAAAACGATGATTTTGTGCATTTTGCTAAAAAAGCTCCTCAGGTTGTCATTTTGCTGTAGTTTTAAGCACGGAGTCACTTTTATTTTTTTAAACATTTTTTAAAAGAGGAAGTAAGTTCCACAGAGACTCCAACTTCCTGTTCCTGTCCTTTGTATTCACTTTTTTGTTATTATTGTGGTGGGTGGCCTGAGCATGTGGGTGGCGGCCATTTTGTGAATCCAGGCATTGTGCTTTTGCCATAGGCCTGCATTGTCTGTCTTGTATTCCTGACCTTTTCTTGTTTTTGTGAGTGGCCTGGCCATGTGGTGGCGGCCATTTTGTGGGACCAGCCACTGTGCTCTTTCCATAGGCCTCCAAGTTTGTGGCCTAGCCTGGCAGTAGGCCCAGGGGTACTACTCATCAATCATCACGGGTGCATGGAAGTTAAACAACTGTTTTTGGTGTTGTGCGTTAAAACTCAACATCATGTATGGCATGGATGGCTTTGGATTGAATTGCAGAAGGTGGTTTTTGGGGTGGAATTGCAGTTTTTGGATGTGTGTTAAATAAATAGGGCTTTTCAGCCAGTAGGTATCCCTAGGAATTCAGCTCGCGTACTTTTGGCAACTCTGCACAGCGCGACAACGCGGACTTACAGTTTTTGTCATTTTTGCGCTCTCAATATGCGTGTTCGCGCATGCGATAACGACTTTTTGTACAGTTCGCGATGCCGAACACGCAGAATTTGCAATTTGGCAAACAATATCACACGAGCAACATAAAACCTTCTTGAAAACGACGATTTTGTGCATTTTGCTAAAAAAAACTCCCCAGGTTGTCATTTTGCTGTAGTTTTGTAGTTTGGAGCACGGAGTCACTTTTATTTTTTGTATTTTTAAAAGAGGAAGTAAGTTCCACAGAGACTCCAACTTCCTGTTCCTGTCCTTTTTATTCGCTTTTTTGTTATTATTGTGGTGGGTGGCCTGAGCATGTGGGAGGCGGCCATTTTGTGAAGCCAGGCATTGTGCTTTTGCCATAGGCCTGCATTGTCTGTCTTGTATTCCTGACCTTTTCTTGTTTTTGTGAGTGGTCTGGCCATGTGGTGGCGGCCATTTTGTGGGACCAGCCACTGTGCTTTTTCCATAGGCCTCCAAGCTTGTGGCCTAGTCTGCCAGTAGGCCCAGGGGTACTACTCATCAATCATCACGGGTGCATGGAAGTTAAACAACTGTTTTTGTGTTGTGAGTTGAATTTCAACATAATGTATGGCATGGATGGCTTTGGATTGAATTGCATAAGGTGGTTTTTGGGGTGGAAATGCAGTTTTTGGATGTGTGTTAAATAAATAGGGCTTTTCAACCAGTAGGTAACCCTAGGAATTCAGCTCGCGTACTTTTGGCTACTCTGCACAGTGCGACAAGGCGGACTTACAGTTTTTGTCATTTTCACACTCTCAATATGCGTGTTCGCACACGCGATAACGACTTTTTGTACAGTTCGCGATGCCGAACATGCAGAATTTGCAATCTGGCAAACACTATCTCGCGAGCAACATAAAACCTTCTCGAAAACGATGATTTTGTGCATTTTGCTAAAAAAACTCCTCAGGTTGTCATTTTACTGTAGTTTGGAGCACGGATTCACTTTTATTTTTTTTTATATTTTTTAAAAGAGGAAGTAAGTTCCACAGAGACACCCACTTCCTGTTCCTGTCCTTTGTATTCACTCTTTTGTTATTATTGTGGTGGGTGGCCTGAGCATGTGGGTGGCGGCCATTTTGTGAAGCCAGGCATTGTGCTTTTGCCATAGGCCTGCATTGTCTGTCTTGTATTCCTGACCTTTTCTTGTTTTTGTCAGTGGCCTGACCATGTGGTGGCGGCCATTTTGTGGGACTAGCCACTGTGCTTTTTCCATAGGCCTCCAAGCTTGTGGCCTAGTCTGGCAGTAGGCCCAGGGGTACTACTCATCAATCATCATGGGTGCATGGAAGTTAAACATCTGTTTTTGTGTTGTGCGTTGAATTTCAACATCATGTATGGCTTTGGATTGAATTGCAAAATGTGGGCTTTAATTTTTTTCTGGGGTATGTTTCACTTTTTGGGTGTTGTAAATAAATGCCTTTTTATGTGTATGTGTTCGTTGTTGTTGCTTCCTGATGCTGCATCCATCCCATGTGATGCACACATTTGTATTTAGGGCAAACAGGCTACACTACATTTATGTTTTTGTTCTTTGCTATTCGTATTCTTCCTGAGTGTACACAGTACAGTAGTACACCAGGAGCCCTGGCCTTGTTATCAAAGTCTCATAAATGGCTACACTGTGGTTGTTCACTGACTTAATACAATTTAATAATTGTGACCACCCACCACACACTAAGAAGTTATATATTATATTAGTTTGATTGTACTATCTTTTGACTGATGTTCTTCTGGCCTCTTTGCTTTTAGGTGCACAAAAGACTGAGGAGGAGGTATGTCATCATCGCCCGTTATGGTGCCAGACCGACGTCCTGCTGCTTTACACGACATGACGTGTGAGTGACCTGACAAGCCATCTCTGCAACTTGTGCAACTGAGTGCTGTTGACATCTGAAGAAGAAGCCCCCAAAGAACGCAGGTAGCAGGTCTTCCAGTACCAAGAGAGTTGCCATTCAGAAGAAGGAACAGAAGAAGAAGGAAGTGTCACTTAAGTCTGGTGTGCCGCCCAAAACCTTTTTTGGGACAGCACCTCTGCATCAGTGGGCCCAACCCACCAACCCAGGCCCAAGCAGATGAGTGTGGAAGAGGTAGCCAGCCTAATGGTGGAAAGCAGTGATGCTGAGCCTGAACTAAACTTATCGCTATCTCAAAGTAGTACACAATCAAGGCAGGAGGGAACACAGCAGATAAGTGGTCAACAACAACAGCTGCAACCACCACCCGCAATAGTAGTTGTTGTTCCTCCCGATGTAGGGGCAGTTCAGGAAATTGAGCCTCATGCAGAGGAAGAAGAGAAGCCACTCCTTCAGAAGTTCCATTGTCCTCCAAATCCCCAGCAAGGAAAAGGAGGGTTAGTCCATCAAGTCCTTCGCCAAGCCCCCCTTCTGATGATCTAGATGCTACTTGAAAGCCACAAACTGAGTCTGAGAGGGAGACACGTCCCAAGAGCAGGCATGGGAAAAGGAAGGTTCCATAAAGCCTTACACTTATGGAGGTTGATGTAGAAGAGCAGGATGCTGATGATGATGAGGAGCCAGTCATCACGAACATCACTCCCGGCCCAGAGGAGATGGAGACCAACATTTTTACCCTATCCAAAATGGCTGCGAGGGATGTAGCACGCATACCTCCAACACAGGTAACACCAACACGACCTCCAGCTTCCATATTTACATTAGCAAAGGGCCGGCAGCGTCCTACATCCAGCACAAGCACCACCTCAGCAGAAGTAGGTAGTGGTACTGCACAGTCAAATTCAACGCACACCCTCCAGTTCATCCGGCACTGGAAGTGGCACCTCCAGCAGGAGACAAAAGTTAAGCTCCTCAGTGTGGGACTTCTTTACGGTTAGCGAAAAGGAGGAGAACAATGCTATATGCTCCATTTGTCATACTTCTGTTAGTCGTGGTAAGCTTGGTACAAACTATGGTACCGGAGGCCAAATGACCCATCTAAAAAAACACCACGCAACCAGTGGGAGGAGCACCTTCGTTGCATAAATACTGCAACCATTGTTGTTGGTGGGGATAAATGAGTAGAAGGTCCACTCACAGCGGAACAGGAAGAAGAAGAGGGAGACATTCTCTGTGGTAGTAGTACACAAAGTAGCCCTGTCCCCAGCACTGCAGTGGTAACGCCCATATACTCAGCAACATCTCAGTGGCACAAGAGTAAGAGTCAGCCTGAGACACCAAGGAGTACTGCTTTTTAAAAAAGTGCGACGTTGAGAATAACAGGAAGGAATACCACGCAGCCTACCATTCTTACATGTTTACTAGGCCGGAGGGGCAGTACGAATGCAACCACCCAATAGCACGTTTGTACAATGCGAAACTGGCTAAAATGTTACCACTGGACCTACTCCCTTTTTCTTTTGTTGAAGGGGTGGGTTTTCTGGAATTTGTGACAACCATCTGCCCAAAATGGAAGGCTCCCAGCCGCTACTATTTCGCCAGAGTTGCTGTTCCAGCACTACATCAGGACGTGCTGGAATTACTTAGAAAAGCCTTAAAACAGAGTGCTGTTCAGAGTATCCACCTAACAACAGACATGTGGATCAGTTGCCAAGCCACTGATTACATCTGCATCACTGCACACCGGGTCTCTTTTTCGGTTGTTAAAGATAAGATATCTGCAGGTGATGTTGACACTGCTGAGATTTTTAATGACACTCGCAAACATGCAACTGTAGCCATGTTTGCTATGGAGAAATCTCATACTGCTGCAAACATTTTGGATGAGTTTAACAGCAAGGTCTTTGAGTGGCTGCGACCAAGAGGGCTTAACATTGGTTTTGTTGCCACGGACAATGGCAGTAATGTAGTTAGGGCCATGAAAGATGGTGGCTATTTCAGGGTCCCGTGTTTGGCACACTGCATTAACATTGTTGTTCAAGACTTTCTGAAAAATGAAAGCAAAGTCAGCAACTTACTGACCACCTGCAGAAGAATATGCACACATTTCAACCATTCTTTTAAAGCCCGGAAGCAGCTGATGGTCATTCAAGGTGAACATAAAATCCCAGTCAAAGCACTCATCCAGGAGGTGCCAACACGTTGGAACTCAACTTATTACATGCTTGAGTGTCTGTTTGAGCAGTACATACCACTCAATGCTTATGTCATGAAAAGGTCAGGAGATCCTACTGTGAAAGGCATGACTGTTGAGATGGCCCAAGGGGACCTCGTTAAATGCCTGACAGAGATGCCACTTCCTTTTGAGGTCTTCACACGTGACGTCAGCAGGGAGGACTGTACTATGGGCCAAGCTATCCCATTGTTGTACATGCTAGAGCAAGAGCTGAAGGAGGTGTCTGAAACGTACACAGGTGTGGATGACAAAGTAGACGCATATTATTTGGCGGATACCTTAGCCGTTCGCTTATCTGAAAATACAAGGATTCAAAATAACATTGTGTCACATCGACATTACATCAGTGCCTCAATTTTGGAATCACGTTACAAATTATTGCTGAGCAGTAATGAAGTAATTCCTTTTTCAGAAGTGGATGTTGCCAAGTACAAAACTTTGATAGCTGAGGAAGCCACTGAGTTTGAAAACGAACCGCTCTTAATTAGAGGCCCGCCACCCCAGGCCAGAAAAAGTACCACAGGGCACCCAGAGTCAAGTTCTACTTCAGAGTCTGAGAGCAGTGCGTTTGCCTCCCAGCAGTCACTAAGACTACCAGCAATAACATTAACAACAGCACCAACAGGATCATCAGCCACATTTAAAAAAACGGCAGGTGATTGGTTTCTACGGAAAGGGTTTTGTACGTCCATTACTGATGCAAAGGCAAAAGAGGCCAAGCAAATCGGGGCACCCCTGAACATTGAGCGGATGGTTCAGGCCTATCTGAAAGACACAACAGAGGTCTTCATGGAGCAAAGCCCATTGGTGTATTGGTATCGGAAAAGAAGCCAATGGCCAGTGCTCAGCAGGCTGGCGATAAAGTATGTGGCTTGCCCTGTTGCAAGTGTCTCTTCAGAGCATGTTTTCAGTGCTGCTGGTGCCATTGTTACTGTGAAAAAGACCAGTCTCTCACTCAAAAGCGTGGAGAGGTTAAGCATGATCAGAATGAATCAGCACTTTATACCACCGGAGTACAAAATACGTGAATCACAGCAGGAAGAGGAGAGCGACTTCGATGACATAAGTAGTGGGTTACATGACGTACTTCTGTCCGAACCACCAGAGTTTGAGGACGAGCTCCTCTTCCCTGGCAACTATGCTTTCAAATTGGTCTTCCTTTCTTTATTTGTGTGTGTATCTGTTTTTCTGGTTCAAATCTAATCACAACAAATCCATCAACACCTTCTCCTCTTTGTATTTCCGTATTGGAGTTGCACGTTTTTGCATAACTGTCTACTCCACTCCTCAGAGTCCTGCTCCATCTTCCTTACTCTCCCTAAATACATTTCAAGCAAGCCAGACATTGGATGGAGATGGAGAATAGTACAATACATGTTGCCTCTAACAGTCCCTCCATAAGAAGTGAAACGTGACTACAGTCATCTTCCGTTTTGTTTCCGAGCCGAAACTCATCACTGTCAGAAGGCTAGGCATCTGATCTGACAGCCAAAGAGAAGAGCAAGACAGGTAATGATTATTATGAATGATGGCATGCATTGCATTGGATGCTTGCTGACTACGAGTGAATGTGCATGAAGTCGAACTATACTAGTTTATCTACAAAGTAAAAGTGACTCAAGTGACAGTCAATGTTTCCTTGTTGTTTAATAACAACATTGTACTCCTACTACTGCAGGTGCAGGCCAATATCCGTTGCAATTTTGTAATATGGAATATATTATAAACTTAATCAGAGTCACTACAGACTGAGTTGGTGTTGGAGAACATGTACCACACGGTCATGTTGCTGACCATACTATCTTTGCACACAGTCAGTCAGTTGGATCGGAGATAATTGATGGAATAACTGTGTTTCATGGACTGGCATAAAAGGTTAACACAATAATTCAACAAGAACCACAGCAGACCTAGGCTACATGTCCGTGTAGTGGTGTGGACTGGAGTAGAGTGTAGTAGTATGAGTTACAGTGGCGCATTGATTTAGTCACTTGATTTGGAAAATGGTGGGTTGCTGCATATGCCTTTTGTCTGGCTCTGTCAAAATTTAAGGTAAATGGGGGTTGGGTGCCGGGCCTGGCCTGTGCCGTGGTTGGCCTGTTCTATGCTGGCTCCTGTCCTGTCGTTGTTGTAGCTTAATGCTGTAGAGTAGACACGATGTATCCAAGCTGCCTCAGTCTGAAAGTGTTCTCTCAAGAGTCTTGTCTTCTCTTCTTGCACTCCACTGTAATTGAGTTTATTTTTTTAATTCAGTTATTTTTCAATACCCCTTTTGGTTTTCCATCTACACTTACAGGCCGGCCTTTACCCTGTGCTATAGTGGGAGAAACAACTCACACTTACCTTTCCAATCCGCATCAGGCAGGCAGTGGTACCCAAGATTGATGTGCAGAGTGTCCATGGAAGGAAGGACCAAGATGAATGATGAGAATGATGCAACTCCACAATTGGACCAGGATAATACAGTAACTTTAGTATCATTCATCATTCGTCTTTCAATTTATTTGATTCCTTTTTTCTCTTCAATTATTACGACTGTGTGTTGTGGTTTGTGGTAATTGATCCCTACAACTATTTTTTCATTTTCTTTGCTAGCTTTAAAAATAAAAGCAAGTCCCGTACAGCATGTAATTTGGTTCGCTCTGAGGGGAGACAGGCAAGGCAAATTTCATATGATTAATTTCTACCCTGTACTGTCTAATTGTGCAGTAGTAGTTTGTAAGTACAACTCATTAACCATCAAGGTCTCTTCATCATCATGCATGCATTTCTTTTTTCTCTCTTTATAGATTTCTTGGATAATGGATCATGGTCGTCTTCCAAGATTGTGTTTTACTTTTGTTGTGTCCATGCATACTGTCTGGTTTTCTTTGTCAAACATTTCCCCAAATACCCCTTCCCATCCATTCGTCAATCCCTAACCCTCTTCCCCCTGGCTGTGTGATTTATATTGAGGTTTGATGTGACTACATTAAATGTACACCAACAATTGATCACACGCTTGCTGGGCAGATGTGGTAAAAGCAACACTAATTGAATTTCAAGGCAGGGCAAGGATCTTCTTCTGCTTGCCCACCCATGCTGTACTTTACTTTGTTCTACTACTCCTCCCACAGTCTCTCTCAGGCAAGTGACTGTCTCTTTTTTTTTTTCAAATGATAGTGCCAGTGTCTACTACAACCACCACAACCAAGGCATCTTCTCCATTCACTTGGGAAACCAACCATGCAGCCATCACTGTGCCGAACTTCATCATCATTAATCACAGGTAAGATATGTTTGGTGGGAGGTATAATGGACTAGGAGGAGAGACTGACAGTACTAGTAGGACCAATAAAATAACTCAGTGAGGGATACCGCATCTATCTGTTTGCGTGTTCCAAATCGGAAGATCTTTTAAATCAAACACTGGCTGCGGGCCTGCAGACGCAAGGAAACAAAGTAACAAACCATGTGACGTAAATTCGTAAAACAGTAACCCACCCACAAAACATTAACATCGTATGTTTAAGTAAATAATATATAATTTAATACCCTAACAAAAATAAACTATCCCACTCTGACCTGACCCACCTCACTCCCTAACCCCAACCAATGTCCAAAAGTGAAAGTCCCAAATGTCCAGAAAAAACCCCAACACCCAAAACCCACCCACCAACAAAAGCAATTAAAAAAGGGGCAAATCAACAAGGTCCTAAATTTGGCGGGCTTTCAGGTGTTTGTCAACCAGGATCTTCACCCGCTCCTCTAGGTGCTCCTCCAAGCGGGCCATCTGGAGGAGCATCTGGTGGTGAAATGCCCTGCCATTACATCCAGGGTAGGGGGCAGCAGTGCTTGATATTGAGGCACGGCGGCGGGCGGCTGCCTGACCACGGCGCTGTAAAACTAGAGGTGGGGCCTGACTGGGGCACGGGGCATTAGGGGAGGCTGCAGCTGCAGCCACCTCCTCCTCCTCCTCCGCCTGAGCCACCAGCCACCAGTATTCCTCACAAATGGCCTCCAGTTTACGGCGCCGGGCCCTGGCTGCCAACTCCTTCCTCATAGGTTTTGGTTGGGAAGGAGGATCTATATCAAGAAAGAAAAAGAACATTGTTGTAACCAATACTCTTAGCAAAACAGTAACACAAAATGCATTCAACACATAGTGGCACAGTATCACTAGCACGCACAGTACATAACATTTGTGGTAAGTATCTATACTCCTACTTCCTTGGACTCTAACATTTGTGGGAGTTTCCGGCATTATACTAGCACTATGTTCCCCAGTACACACCAGTCGTCTTGTTCTTATCTCTAGTTTAGCGAAATTACATAACCTTGTTGTAGCCGGCATGCCAGCTCAGTCAGCTAAGCTTGCACCCAAGAGAAACAGATACGAGTCACATGATGCAGACTCACGTTAGTTTTATTTACTACTACTGTCTGCAGGTGGGGAAGCTCATATGTTTGTATTATGGGTGGCACTGGCCATACTCTCTCTGTTATATGAGGGCAATTGCTCAATTTCACTTTCACCCTGCCCTGGGTACTACAAAAAGGTAGATTATTTATTGGATCCAATGATCATTGCTTATATTATAGATGGTAACACGACATCAGGTCAGTAGCGGTCGGTGGTGGGAGTGCTGCCGGGCGGTGACATGGGGAGGAGCAGGGTGGGGGTAGTAAACTATGGATTACGGACAATCACAGGTAATTAAACAATACATATAAATAAATAAAACAGATTTTGTTGCATGTACTGCATCGCATTTGGCGGTGCAGTGCGCACAATGAAAATCGTTTTATTTATTTTTATGTTTACTTACCTGTATTTGGCCGTAATACATAGTTTACTTCCCCCCCCACCCTGCCCCTCCCCACGTCACTGCCCGCCAGCACTCCCACCACCGACCGCTACTGCATAGGCTACTTTGTTTTCATTGATTGTGTAACCAACAGATAGGCCACCCTTTGCAGGCTGGCTGACACAATCGAAAATATATTACCATAGGTAGGGAGTGGTCCTCGGAGTCGGAGGAAGGCGCTTGATAATATATATATATCAGATGTGCTTGTAAACTGCTGTGAGTCAACTGTATTCTGAAAATACTTCTTATATTCCCCTCCGCTTTGCTACTCTAGCGCAGTTTCTTTTACGTTCTCTACAAAGTAAGACTCTCCAGTGACAGTCTCCACCTATGCTGTCTATTGATGATAGTACATCCAGGCATACATCCATTAAAGTAAATGTCTATCATTTTTTTTTATATATCTCTTAACAAACCTTACTTGGTTTCACCAACAACCACCCATGCGTCCGCTCCTTCATTGCTTGCCTTGGCTTTGAGTTTGATCCAAACACCGGTGATGATTCTTGCTATCTAGTATCCACCCATACTGTGTCGCCCACCCAGGCAGGCATCCTCTTTCACCTTCCTCCCATCCTTCAACAACCCATGCATCTCCCTCACCACATCCGCAGATTGAACAAGACTCACTCAAAACCCACTCACACCACACCTCCACGAACCTACAAAACGTTATCTTAGAAATCAGAACCATTCTACAACTTGCAGAAAAATCTCTTACTAAACTTAAGCATCTTCAGAACTCTCTTGAGACAGATGACATGATGATAAAATCTATCCCCCTGCCTCTACTCAATCGACACTTGCGCACACGCAAACTCCCCAACTACTTAACAGACCAGGAAATACAATCACTGCTACTTCTATATGAAACGCCTTCTTGCCCTAACATAGACAAAGAGGAATACGCTATCCTCCCAGTCCCCATCAACCCTTGCAGAATCTTCACTCTATACCTGAACCTCGCTAATCAGGAGCTTACTACTTTAACGAACTCCTCAAACCAAATCTCTTGCCTCCTACTAAACTGCTGTTCAGCCCCTAAACATGAGTATGACATTGCCGACCTCATCCTTAGCATGAAAAGAGATATAATCATCCTCACAGAAACTTGGCTCAAGAAATCCTCCTCACCATGCCTAGACCTTCTTGTCCCTCCAGACAACAACATCATTAGATTAGACAGACCATACAAAATAGGTGGAGGCTTAGCCTGCATACATCGATCTGACATCACAATCACAAAATTTCAATCGGAACTCTTAGACTCCTGTGAATGCCTTGGAATTTCTGTGAAATCATCTAACCTCTCATTAAACTGCATATACTCTAACACCCTCCTGGCAGTTCGGGCTGGACTGTTCCCATGAGGCACAGGGTCAGACTGATTTGCATATGGCCATGTCTGAACTGGGGTGGCAGAGTGGGCTAAAGAACGGTGATGGATCAAATCCAGATCTGTTGACTGGGTGTGAGTGTTTGATTGGTTCTGATGCTCCGTCCATCACCACCCCCTTTTGTACCGCTTTTTTTTCGCCATAAGTTGGCAGGGAATGCTCAGACGTGAGTCCCTTGCTCACTTTGCCACTGGATTCAAGCAAGCCTGGCTGAAGACGGCTGAAATGCCAGAAACCGGTCCTAGGAAGCTTGTTTCCGGTCCAGGAAAGGCATGGCTTGGCAGTTCGGGCTGGACTGTTCCCATGAGGCACAGGGTCAGACTGATTTGCATATGGCCATGTCTGAACTGGGGTGGCAGAGTGGGCTAAAGAATGGTGATGGATCAAACCCAGATCTGTTGACTGGGTGTGAGTGTTTGATTGGTTCTGATGCTCCGTCCATCACCACCCCCTTTTGTACCGCTTTGTTCGCCATAAGTTAGCAGGGTATGCTCAGACGTGACTCCCTTGCTCACTTTGCCACTGGATTCAAGCAAGCCTGGATGAAGATGGCTGAAATGCCAGAAACCGGTCCTAGAAAGCTTGTTTCCGGTCCAGGAAAGGCATGGCTTGGCAGTTCGGGCTGGACTGTTCCCATGAGGCACAGGGTCAGACTGATTTGCATATGGCCATGTCTGAACTGGGGTGGCAGAGTGGGCTAAAGAACGGTGATGGATCAAACCCAGATCCGTTGACTGGGTGTGAGTGTTTGATTGGTTCTGATGCTCCGTCCATCACCACCCCCTTTTGGACCGCTAAACACAACTTTCACAGAACAACTTATGGAAATCATTACTGCTAACTCTTCCCCTCTCTCCACTGACATATTCCTTAGCGATTTCAATCTGCACTGGGAAAACACACTCGACAAGCAGGTTAACGCCCTCAAAACCTTCCTTGCAGACCATTGCCTGACCCAAGCTATCACAAAGCCTACTCACACAAAGGGCGCTACCATCGACTGGCTCATTTCTAAACAAAACACAATTGAATCGATCTCAATTACCCCTTGTGACTGGTCAGACCATCAAATTATCACCTTCCAAATCCCATTCAATAACAAGAAAACTCTATCACAACAAATCAAACTGAAACAATGGATAAGAGACACAAAGAACATTAAGTGGAATAACCTTGCCTCCCAATGTGAGAAGGCCCTTACCCCCCCTAATGACATGGCAGACGTCAATGCCCTCACTGTTCATTATAACTCCATTATGACCAAGGTTTTCGACCAAGACGCTCCGCCAAAACTCAAAAGAATTCCAGACAAGGATAAAAACCCATGGTTCAGCGGAGCCCTGAACAATGAGAGACGCAAACTCAGAACAACGGAACGTAAATGGAGGCAACATCCCTCCCCCCTCCATCTTAAACTACTACGAAAAGCCAGAAAATCATATAATAAAAGCATTCTACAATCAAAAAAAGACTTCATCAAATCAGAACTAGAGAATGTCAAAAATAAACCAAAAAAACTCTTTGAAATTTTGAAACAATAATCAAACAAACTTGCCAAATCCTCAACCATAACAACGACCTCAGAACAAAAACAAATTCCCTCCAACTTGAAATTAGATCGGCGGCTATCAACTTAGCCACCCCAAAGATCACTCAAGCCACTAACCAGACTCAACATAAGCTAAGTCTGCCCAAAAATAACTCTCACTGGTCTACCTTCAAACTTTACGATCTCAATGACATCACAAAATTTATAGAGACTACCAAACTCAATAACCACTTCAATAACCCTGTCCCAGCTAATTGCCTACCTCACCTCTACCATATCATCTCCCCTCTCTGGACCAAAATCATCAACACATCACTAACACAAGGTCACATCCCAGACTGCCTAAAAAGCAGCACTCCGTGACAAAGGAGGCGTCACGCAGACCGTAAAATAATTATTAACTAATGCTAACGAAACCTAGTATCCATCGACCACTATTTCACAGGAGGACAATGGATGGACTAGAGTCTCTCTAGCAATAGCATTACCTAACTTCAGTTCTCTAAAATAAACTCTTACATTAATCAGCCCAAGGTAGCGCAAAGTTGCAAACAAGTAAGAGTAGCACCGAGCACCTGGGTCCTACAATCACAGAAGATTTTGAAACGTAATTTACCAGCAACGTTAGCAGCAGTAATCTTGTTATTCGTAAAAAATGTATACACAACAATACTTATACTAAGTAACTCACCAAGCCCAACGACCTCGACACCTAGGATGTCCAACAGGTCCTGCTCCCGGTCTCGGATGTCAGACTACCGGTGGGCCAGCTGGTTATGGGTGCGCCGGACCCCTGAGCACCGAAACACTGCCCGGCGCACCTTCGCCCACCGACGGTGACGCTCCTGGGTAACCCGGGCCTGCCGCCTGCTGCCAAGGTCAAGGGGAGGTGGCGCTGGATGAAAAAAACAAGGGCGGCCACCTCCGCCTCACCAAAAAGCAGCTGGGCCTGCACCCCTGCAGGACACATTCTCCCGCAAGGCAGGCGGCTCTTGGCTGCAGGCGCCTTGCCCTTTGAGTTGTTGTTAGTGGCAGTGCCCTTGGCCATGGTTCTGGGGTGGGTGGGAGGCGGAAAATAAAAGTTAGAAGGGAAAAAAGAAAGTTAGGGGGAAGAAGTAGTAGCTTAAAGATAGAAGTAATAAAAGTTAAAAAAAACACTAAAAGTAGAAATAAAATGCAAAATATAAACTTGGGGTCAGAGAGAGATAGATGATAAATAAAAAAAAGTCAGAAAAACTGTGTACAAAACTAAGGATTCCAAAGATTAAGGGAGGATAGAAAAGTAGGCCCAGATCCATAGCATAGAGTGAAAAACAAGATGACTGCGCCCATTCGCGACCGCGTGGGTAAGTTTGCTCGATATTTCTCGCGAACAGGCAATAATCATCACAAACAAGTAAAATGCACTCCCGAACATGACATGCGCAATACGCGACCCGGAACAGGAAATAAGGCATCGCGAGTGAGCGGGACAATTGACAAACAAGATGTCCGCGCTCATTGGCGACCGCATGGGTAAGATCGCGAGATATTATCCCCAGAGCATGCAAACAGCTCCCCGAACACGCACAACACGCTCCCGAACAAGAAAAATGCCCCAAGCAGCTACGCACGCTCGCGAAGCTACACATAGCTCGCGTAGTGCAAGAACATCTTCGCGTAGCTTTGCGTAGCGCGACTTACCGAACTACGCCCAGGGTTAAATACAAGAACCAATAGCTCCTTCAACTTCTTCGTAAAAAGCCGCTTGATTTGTCCGCGGGTCTGGCAAAGTAGTCTTAAGAGCCATAACATCTGCTCTACTCCAAGGAGTATAGACCCAATTATAAATAAAATATCCCTTCGGAAGTATTATCGTCATCGTTTCCCGTACCCTTAGGAGGGACATACAAAGGTGCAGCTTCACGCATTGGTTTCCCATGAACTACAATAGCCTTATCTGTCCCTGGGTTGCCATCCTGCAACACGGAGGGCTGATTTGTTTGTTCAGCCGTAGTGGCTGCCTTTTTCTCCTCCCGCAAATGGAATGCCTCCGCTCGCAGTTTAACCAAGCGTCTAATTAAGTCAGCCACCTGAGAAGGGAGAAAAAGACCGTCACGCAATTGTTTACAATCATTTGCTATATCAACAGGCTCTAACTCTGTGGAATGCTTTCTAAACCGTGCAATCACTTCTGTGGTAAATGTTTCTACAAAATATAACTGTTCCCTATCCTGCCATTGTTGTACATCAGCTACAAGATCTGAAGCAGAAATGTCATCACGAGATGCTTTGCGCGCAGCTGATCTAAGAGTGGCTACACGGTCAGCCTGTAGAATTGAGCGAGTCTGACGCTGAGCATCGGATCCTAACTGATCCTGAGCTGTAGGAGAAATATCATCATCAGAATCAATAGTAGTGGCAGAGGGAAAACTGTATGGAGTCGGGGAACGATCTAACAAAATAGAATCGTCCTGTGGTTTATTAAGTAGAGGTTAAAGGGGGCGCCGGACAGGGTATTGGCCATTTACCTGTAAACGACGCTCCCTATCCTCTCTCTCTTTTATCTACTTAATTTCTTCATTTTTCAGTTCCAGCGCTTTCGCATGGATATTTTTGCGTTGTTCTTTTTCTACCAAAGCTTGCTCTCTTCTCACATGTTCATACGCTTCTTTCTCCCACATTCTTACACAATCAAACATATCCTGTCTACTTTTACGTTTAAACATACATTGCTCCACATACTGAATCTTTTTAAGATCAAATGACCCATTTATAGGCCATCGCAACTCAGGATCCTTACAAGTATATTTACTCCATAACGTGCTGTACATTATAGAAGAAATACCATTTTTAATATACACATCCCTATTTGGTGTCCTCTCTGGGGGAGCCGGCTGATTCCATTCAAGATCCATATTGGTACCTCCAAGAAAGCAACACATTCCACGAAGTGTGCTTGAAACAGGCATGCCAAGAATATTGTAGTATATAGAATATTATACGCAAAGTAGCACTTAACTCAAAGTGTGCCATTCAAGTTTTTCAAAATTTTCTCATTACCTGCCTATATAAATTGCAATGTATATATATCCAAACAAGTCAAGTTTTTGGCCAAATGCTAACAATCAAATGTCGACGACCTTACCAAGCACAAACCATCAGCTTTCAACTGCCAAGTTCTGAATCGACCAAATGGTCTCTACACGGCGAAAACCAGAAGGAATCTCAGTCGAGGACTGGCACCGCCTGGAGGGTCATTATCAGGAGAAGTGGAAGAAGCGCCGCGGCTGTGAAGACATGGGTCTCCTCACGCAGTGATCACCCGTAGCGAGATTCCAATCCTCCATCAAGACCGCTCCTTCGAGTATCCGAGTCGCCGATGAGCCCCACGTGACGGGCGCCAATTTGTAGAGGTGGACCTCAGCAAGGCCTACCAGTGCTAGGGGTACGCCCTTCTCTGCACAAAAGTCCTCAGACAAGAAAATAGAAGTTGGCACATAAGCTGAAATAGTAAAAAGATATTTTATTACCTTATGAGGTGGAACTTCATTCACACAACACCCTTCGGTAGTGTATGAAGTAGCACAAGGAGTAGAAGAACCATGGGTCTTTTATACCCACACAGGAGCTTAAAAGAAGGTGGTACAAGCACACATTGGAGAGTTACATACATAAATGGTCATACAAAGAATGCACAGTCAACAGTAAAGGAGGTAAAAACAACCTGACAGTTACAGACTAGAGCAGGTGCATGGGCAGCTACAGACTCGTCTGCACATGTGCAGAGTAGCAGAGGATAAGTATAGCCAGTTCTTTGAGCAAAGCACAAGGGCAAGCAACAGTGAAGAAATAAAAAGCACATGATTGACAAAATGGCTGCCGGAAACAAGATGGCTTCAGCTAAATGCTAACAGCGATCTCTGCCAAACTTCCACACTAGCAGCCAAGGAGTTAGAAAAGGATAAATAAGAAAAAATGTTATTAAGTCTGTAAATTCTGGCCGGGCAAGGCAGATGGTCTGCCATTCCTCTATTACGCTTTGTACCAAGGAGTAATAGCACTTTAATACAGGACCGAAATCCTAGTGGTCTTTTCTTCTGTTAATTTGTGCGTATACCACTCCTGCGCTTCACATTGCACACATGCCATGGAAAACATTGCAGTACAGTGTCAGGATCCCTAATGCGAGTTTCAAAGCGATGCGCAAGGGGTTAAACTCAAGTGATGCTACAGGGTTGACCAGGCATCAATGGTCGAGTTGGTGGCATGTCCACAATTCCAAGATGGCCGCTAAGGCGCTGGGGTCTGCGGTCTAGTTGTTTGCAAATCCGGAGAGGCTGATGTGACGCGCGCACGCCTGAAGTATTGCGCACTTCACTAAAGACTTTTCCTTTTTTGCGAGTGTTCCCAGTTTGAAGTGTATTACCCTTGAGTACGAAGTTTTCAGAGAGCCACCCCTTCGTGACCTGTCTTTTAGTCATAGAACCGATACTTGCTTGAAGAAAAAAGAAGACGCTTGGAGTTCGCGGTGAAAGACTTACCGGAGTAGAGATAGGAGTCGGCTCGTCTCTTCAGTTCCGAGTGAAGATTCAGCTACACCTGACAGAGAACAAGTAGAAAGCTAAGTGAATTACAGGAAAGGTTTTCAGGCATATAAATAATGTCAAGTAATGCCAAAAGACGCAATATCGCTGAAAGTAATTAAAACTTACCGTTGTCTGCATTAATAAGTATACTGGGTCCGGTAAAAGAAAAAAGAGAACATTAACGATTTTTTTGTGAAGAGAGTTAGAGTGGTGCAGAATCACAGACAATTAAAAAACTGTAAACTAGGAGGGGAAAGAGATGTGAGGAGAAAGACTTACCAGAGGTATTCCAGCACAGCATAAACCTGAGGAGAGAAAGAGAACAGAGAAAAAAAGGGTTAAAAACTCAGGAAGAAATAATCTAGAAGACAAGAGTTAGAGAATTTAAAGAACAGAAAAAGAAAAGACGTGATAAAAGAGAAAGCCCCCAGTAAACCAACTGCTGGTAGGTTATATATAAAAAAGGTTATTAGATAAGCGCTTAAGGAATAAATAGGTTATAATCAAAAAGTAACTGTTTTACAGATAATTAAAAGACATCCATAACAAGGAAAGAAGAAAACAGAGTTGGTCAGGAAGAGAGGCACGGAGTTCAGGATTTTGGGTTGGTAGCATATCTCAAGGGAAATGTAGAAAAGAGATAGGATAGTGTAGAGAAAGGGAAAAAATAAAATTGTTGTGTGTTTAGTTTTCCTTAGGAGTCTTCGGTTGGCAGTGCGAAAGCTGAAGAAGATATCCAGATAGAAAATCAGAAGGTCCAGAACCAGTCTCTTCTTAAAGT
This sequence comes from Triturus cristatus, assembly GCF_964204655.1. Classification (NCBI taxonomy): domain Eukaryota; kingdom Metazoa; phylum Chordata; class Amphibia; order Caudata; family Salamandridae; genus Triturus; species Triturus cristatus. Next base: position 795,125,269 of record NC_140587.1, on the reverse strand, counting down.
TTATTATTTTATCCACTTTCCCCCTTCCCCCTCACTAATCAGTTAGCGCCAAGGTATAACTTGGGGCTGAGTGGTTGGAAGTGGGAGTTGGGAAGCTAGCGACTTCTGTTCCTGTGCAAGACAACAGAAACCAGCAAGAAGCTGAAGGTGAGCCCTGACATACAGGCACAGAGCACAATTTGTTTAACAGATTTGACTGAGCAATTTATGAGATTCCACCTACTGTACCAAATCCGTCACATTACACATGTAAAAAAGGCCTTTGAAACACACCTGCACTTTCATTAGGGCACCGCCGATGAAAGCACGGAAATCAGCTGCTATCTATAAGCAATTGACCAATCTGACACAATATTGCTGCAGTAAAATGCTTGAACCTCTTGATCTTTTAAAAAAAAAAAAAAAATGTATACACCATTTTAATTGTAAAGGATTTTAGTACCTAAACAATATAGTATTGTTATTATTCCAATGATGTTACAGCATTATAAGGTTGAAATTAATGATGTTGCTATATTTTAGCTACTGTTGGTTCTGTCACAATTTAATGTATTGCTTTTCTATGAACAAAAACATTGTAAAAGATTTTAATTAAATGTACAAACTCTCTGGATGTCACACAATGTAAGGGGCCAATTTGCTGTAAGGACTGTAAACACACTTTCACGACTACACAGGATTTAGCACCAGAAAAAGGCGCCAAATTGACATGCCTGCAAGGCGGCCTTATAAAAGCCTGCTCACTGTGCAAGCATGCCCAAAATATCTATGACCTTATTACAAATTACAAATTGGACTGCCTTTTTGTAACTGAAACGTGGCTGAAAGCCTGGTGCAACCCTGACTTAGTCAGTGCCCTTCCCCCCAGATACCTTATTCATAGATTAGATAGACCGGAACAACGTGGGGGCAGCCTGGCAATTGTCTATCGAAGTTCACTGAAACATTCAGTATTTCAACTACCTGACCACAAAGGAGCAGAGGACATTAGCTTTTGCTTCCAATTAGAGGACTCCTTTGCTTTTTCAGGGCTCTTCCTTTATCATCCACCAGGCCTCTATAAAGCCTTTTTGGACAGTATTAGAGACATAGTGAGAGCACTTATCCTCAGATTCTCCAACTTTACCCTGTTAGGTGATATTAATATCCACCTTGACATAGTCAATGACCAGGGGGCAATACACTTTAAAGAAATTATGGACACACTCGGCCTAGAGCAGCAGATCTTTTCGGCCACTCATAACGCCGGCCACATCCTTGATAGTGTTTGCTTCAATCTTAAAACCCTCATAGTCAAGGCCCTGATTAACCTAACCTGGACCGATCATAAGTTGATTCCCTTAGAAATTAGATCACAGCGCATATCAAACAACAAGGGGCGCACCATGTCCCCCCAACAAGCTAAGCCCAGGTGGCAGGGGATGGCAACTCATCCTGACTTACATCGAGCAGCATTAGCCTGCAGACCAAATCTGCCTGGCGATCCAATAGTAGATAGCCAACTTTTCACACAATAGATGTGCACTTTGAGGGCCCGCTTTGGATCTCCAGGTCCACGAAATAGCCGCCCACAAAAGAAGCCCTCTGCCCCATGGTACACTCAAACTCTGAAAGAATCACAAACTCTTTGTAGGACGCAGAGGGTGTCTAAACTATGAGAAGGTCGAACTAATTAAATCCAAATCTGCCCTTAAAAATTATCACATCCAGATCAAAACAGCTAAAAAGGCCTACTACACTGAGGTGCTCAAAAAGGCAAGCTCAAGTCTAAAAACTATTTTTAAAATAGTCAATGCCTTCACAAACCCAAAATCACTGCAACAAGAGATCCCCCATCGCAGGCCCTCTGCGATAGTATAGCAAATTATTTTGAACAGAAGGTTCAATCATTACAACAAAATTTTATTCCACCTTCCCATTCCTCCACCAATAACAATGCCGTTGCAGGTAAAGAAAGACCTAACCTACATATGTTTGAATCTATCAGTCTGGACCAATCTCGCCAGGTATTTGTCGCCATCAAATCGGGTTGCCCCTTTGACCCCTGCCCTCCCTCGATCCTACCAACCCTAATCGATATCGTAAACCCGATAATAAACGAAATAATTAATGCCTCCTTGTCATCGGCAAAACTACCTATAGAATGGAAGCTCGCAGCAGTTAAGCCACTACAGAAGAAACAACTTGCGAACCCCACCACGCTCTCTAACCTCCGTCCTATCTCCTTAATACCATTTCTTAGTAAGATCGCTTAAAAACTCACCAATTCCCAACTCGCAACCTACCTGCATGAATCAAATATTCTACACTCCAATCAATATGGTTTCAGACCCCAACATTCAACAGAATCGGCTTTATTGTATACGGCTGAATCTCTTAAAGCGTCTCTTGATCAAGGGAAGAATGCGGTTCTGATATTATAAGACCTATCGCCGCGTTCAACGCGGTCTCACATGTCAAACATCAAGACCTTCTAGAATCCTATGACATCTCTCATACAGCCCTGACCTGGCTTAAAGCATTCTAGCAGAATCACATACAAGTGATCACCCTCGGTCACTATAAGTCAAAAGAAAAACCCCTGTAGTCCGGTGTCCCTCAATGTTTTATTCTGAGCCCAGTGCTCTTTAATGCCTACATGGCTCCATTGATCAGCCTGATATCGTCCTTTAATATAGACACCATCTCAAATGCGGACGATACACAGTTAATTTTGGTCCTAGACAGAAACACCACACAGGCGGAAGAAAATTTCCGCCTATGTCTTACGGCCACTTTCCAATGGATGAAGACCAACCACCTAAAATGCAACTCTGAAGAGACAGAAATCCTACCACTGGGACAAGGGAACGCTTTCTCTCCCAACGTATGGTGGCCAGTTGACAACCCCTCCTCCAAATACAGTAAAAGTAGCCAGAAATGTGGGCATCAAATTTGATGCCACACTCTCTTTTAACCAACAATCATTAGCAGTTGCTGGAACCTGGTTTCTCATCATTAAATCATTAAAAAAGTTATTTGATCTGCTCCCCATTACAGCTTGACAGGCATTTGCTGTGGCCCTAATCACGTCTAGATTGGACTACTGCAATAGCCTCTATGCAGGGGCAAACAAGTCAGTTTTACACAAATTACAAATGGTCCAACATGCAGCAGCATCTGTAGTGCTAAAATGGCCCAGGAGATCATCTGCTTCGGCGGCCATATAAACACTACACTGGCTACCCATCCAAAAAATAGTTCTGTTTAAGATTCTGATAATCACTTTCAGAATATTACACTCTTCAGGACCACAATATCTCCGGCCCACATTCATGCGCTATACACCTACCCGGAACCTCAGATCATCTAACGCCAATTTGCTAAAACCCACAGCATTTAGATATGCCTCAAAAGGAGGGAAATCGTTTGCGGTGATTGACTCCAAAGCGTGGAACCAACTTCCTAATCATCTCTGTCACATACAATCTGAAACGCTCTTTAGGAAGGCCCTGAAAACTTGGATTTTCTCAGCCTCCGATGCACTATGCAAAACATTAATTTAACATCTCATCTCGCCCTCAGCTATACTGTTGTTCCTACCTAGTAACCCGCTTAGCGCCATGATGCCCCTCGGAGTGACGGTTGCATGCTCCTCGGAGTGACGGTTGCGCTTTATAAATGCCCCATTACATTACATTACTATTAATCATACAATAAACATATATATTATAGTTCCTCATGCATTTCAACTGAAGATGAAGGAAACAGCCAAACATCCGATAGAAAGACAGCGAGGAAAAATATCTCTCAGGGCTGATCCAAGGTGTGATTGACAATGCCTCAAGTCAATGGCTGAAGGCTTTGGAGCAAAATAAATCAAATGACTGAAGAAGGTTAACCGAAAGCACCTTAAAGTAATCATTGCATAAAATGTGCTTGCCATGAATGATACAAGCACCACTCACGTAAAACCGTGATCATAAACTTATTATTACTAACCATTTCGAAAAAATGGGTGTTTGTGTTTCACTTAAATTTGAAACCTCTCCCTTGGTAGTGAATTTTTTTGTGGAATATGGAAATGCGCAACTTGGAAATACATAATTCTGTTAGTGTAATATTTATTTTCTGCATCTTTTCCACTTTTAAAATTTGACATTAACTTCTAAGGGGACACAATATATAAGGCTGGTGAGAACAAAAGAACCTCTGTGTTACAATTGTGAAGCAGATCAAAGTCTTTTTTCATGTCACACAGCACTCCTTCCCATGCTGTTCACCCCAGGACTCAGCAGGGTTAACAATAGAGAAGATCCAAACATAAAAGAAGAATTTGTCTTGCTGACTCTGTCGCACACTTTTCCAACATATATATGAAAAGGAATGTATTCTGCAGAGGCAGACAAAACTAGAGGGGAGTCGTCAAAGGCAAGTGAAACATTACCATATTTTTCTGATAATTTTTGCAGATTCGGATAGAGACCACATACTTTCTGTTCAGATAACAAATATACAGTACAAATCCGTTCATTGTTTATTTCAAATAACACATGCTAGTCTTCCAAAAGAATCGCTTGCACTGTCAGCATTTTTGATCAATTCCACCATTACATGGCTGCCACGTTTTCATATCGCTTATCCGTGACATTTCCGTGTTTCCACTGCTCTTATGTTTGACATTTCAGAGCCATAAGCGTGACTTACTGAGTGACACTTTACTATGAGTAGATCAAAGCAGTTATGTCTATATAGTGAGAGAGATTTCAAAAGGGATCATCTCCTGTGCAATGTAATGGATTAGAAAAGCCCTCCTGAAAGGCTTATGAAGATAGCTTTCAAGTTGCCCGGGTCTGTTTGTCTGAGTAACTCACTCAGTTCAGGTTTTTCCTTTGTATCCTGGGAATGTGATCCTGTGTATCCCAATGTAAAATCAGAACAACCAATCCCAGGATGCCAAGAAAAAATCTGTAGAGGAGCCACTAACAAATGGACCTGGATACTGGGATACTTTAAATTTGTAAGGTAATTTCCTCCACTTGTCTTAAAGGAAACATTTGCCAAATGTTCATAGAAAATTTACCAGTCTTTTGGTGGCAGTAATTCAGTTTATTAAAGTTAAATATTGCCCCTGGTTTCCACATCTGATAATTAAACCTGACTGTAAAGCCATGGCATTGACATACAATAAAGAAATCTGTGACTGCTACAAAATACAGCTGATTGATGAGAACAGGGCAACCATACCAACCACAGATGCCTCTTCATGTTTAATAAGAATCATTGAACGAGATGTAAAACGTGTTATAGAATCACTGCAACTTATGATATATACTTCACAGGTACTAAATGGACCCATGAAAACTTCTGACAGCCCTAATCTGGTCTTCAGTCTTTTTCTTTATATGGGAAAAGGCAGAATAGGATTTGTATGGCTATGGTATAGAGGCTATGCCACTATACCATTGTATAGGTCTGCACTATCAACATACGATGGTTAGAGTTGTCTGTAAGGTGCTAATATCTAATCAGATGGAAGATTGAAAGGAGAAGGATTTACATAGGAATGTGATTGTGTGCAGTAAATGTGGTATAAACCATCAGGCAACTGGCACTGAAGCTGTTAAAGCATCTGGGACTTGTATTTTTCCCATTTAATATTGAAAGTGTGGGGTGTTAGCTAACAAGACAGAACTGGCTAAAGGAAGTGACCCTTAACACTTGCTTTGCTACACAAGGTTTCTCGAATTTTAAGGGCAATCAGAAGTTGGAGGGGGAAGACTGCTGTAACATGTTACCTGCTAGAAACTTTAATAGGCAGGAAGTGCGAAATAAAATTCAATTTCGCTGTGGAAACAATTGCTGCTAATAATCTATACTCACCAATAACTGTACAGCACCACTGGTGTACTGTCAGCCATTTAACATGTATTTTAACCCAATACAGTAATTGCAATTCATGAGCAAGATGTTATAACTACATGTTGTGAGAAATTGGGTTGTTGGTTGTATGGGGATGACCCTATTCAATCAACAGACACACTACCTGTCAGGGTGAACAACAAAAATCATTAAACTAACCTGTGCTTAACGCTCTGGTAGCTTGCTGCTAAAGCAGTCAGGCTTAACTTAGAGGGAATGTGTAAAGCATATTTGCAGCACTCAAACAGAATTGAAAAAAACACATCACAAGAAAATTACTACATTAATTTAGAAAAATAAAGTACATTTTAGTAACTTATTTGATACTAAAACGACAACAATTCAATTAGTAGAACCAGAGTAATTCATTTTTAAAGCTTCATGTAAAAACAAACACATAAAAAGATCAAAGCGCCAACCGTGGACATCTGGGTCAAAGTTGAAAAATATGGCCGACCGCGATGGAGTGCGAGCCGGATATAAAATGTGGAATTTAAAAAAAAAACTTACTGAGAAGGTAAAGTTCAGTGGGACAAGGCTGCAGGTGATTTCCAGGGAGGGAGTGTTGTCATCGGGGAGCTGCAGGACGAAGTCGCAGTGAAGATTTCTTCGCTTGGACTTAGTCATTTTTTTGGAAGACAAAAATCTCCAGCAGGACAGGCTGGAGGTTGTAGCCAACAAGAGTTCAACGAGACTAGATGCCCCTCTGGCGAAGGACCACTAAACAGCATTTCCCTCTGCTAGTCCCGGGTTCAGCAGTAGAACAGGGCCCAAACAGCAGGGCAGGCCCTTGAGCAATTAAGGCCGACTTGAGGCAGCAAACCATCCCTTCCACGAGCTGCAGTGCAGTCTTCTGAAGTACACAGTAGGCCACAGCAGTAGGCAGTCCTCTGAGAGTCCTGCTCAAGGTCCAGAAAGTGAACGGAAGAGAGGGTCTGAGAGTTCTTTTTTTTATACCAGCTGCCTCCTTTGGAGTAGCAGACGGTTGCAGAGAATTCCCTCTGAAGTGATTGAAGTTTCATTCTTTCTCTGCCCTGGCTCCAAGCTGACTACAAGAACAATTCAGGGGTGAAAGGTTATTTGTGTGAATGCAGAGCATAGTCTAGTCAGTTGCTAGTGGGCCTGTACCCAGCTCCTCTCCCATCCATTCACAGCTAGTCCCTCTATTGTGTGACTGTCTGGGAGGAATAAACAAAGTCCAACTGCCAACTGCAGCCAGTCATGTGAACCCAGGAACAGGCTGCAGGCATTAACTAGTTAGGGCAGGAAAATGCCAACTTTCTAAAGTTTAATTTTCAAAATTATAACTTAAAATCTGACTTTACTATTAAAGAGGATGTTTAATTACAATTTATTGGCCATCAAACACAAAATGCTCACCTGTTCCCAATCAAAGGTTAGCAATTATAAAACATATTAAGGCAACCAAATGTTATCCTATGGGAGTGTTAAGTCTCATAGTAGTGAAAAACGATTTTAGGAGTTGTTCACTACCAGGACATCTAATTCCTAAAAGCACATGTCCAACCTTTTAATTACAATGCACCCTGCCCTATGGGCTTCCTTAGGCCTACCTTGGGAGTGACGTATATGCAATATAAGAGACGTTTAAGGCATGGCAAGGGGGTTATATTGCCAAGCCGAATTGGCAGTGTAAAACTGTATGCAGGCTGCAATGGCAGGCCAGGGAAATGTTTTCAGGAGCTACTAAAATGGGTTGCACAATAAGTGCTGCAGGCCCACTAGTAGCATTCAAGTTACAGGCCCTGTGTATATGATATGACAGTTTATTAGTGGTTTATAAGTAAATTAAATATGCCAATCAGGTGTAAGCCAACTATGCCATGGTTTAGGGTGGGAGCACAAGCTCCTTAGCACTGGTTAGTAGTGGTAAAGTATACAGAGTCCTAAGGCCAACAAAAACGAATCCAGCAAAAATAGGAGGGATGAAAACAAAAATGTTTGGAGGTGACCTTGCAGAGAGGGCCAAGTCCAACTCATGTGCATTTATAAATGCAAAGCAGTAACATTTGAACTTCCTACTCATCAGAAATAACTTTGAACAATACAATGGTGCCGACCACAGCAATTTGATCCAAACAAGACATTTATACCATTATCATATCCCTATAATGTGTGCCCGGACTGTGTTCTCATTGCTAGTGTAGTTTCTCTGACTCACACACTAACGGCGGTTATAGGGTAATTTCCCCGACCTGGCAGCACTGTGTATATTCTAGCATAGTTAACACTATACGTACTAGTCTGAGCGCCAATCTTGCTATTTTACTAAAAACCCTGCGTCCAGACACTTCCTACTCCTCAGACTGCTTCTGTCCTCTTGGATTCCTAAAGTGGGCAGCATAGCTTCAGAGGTATTTCACTCTTTCCTCTCCACATACTTATTCCATAAGCCAGGAGCTCCCATCAAGGATAAAAGGCAATGGGAATCATATTCAAACAGCTCGCCCCCTTGCTGCTTTCCTGCCTCCATGGTTACTGAATTGCTTACTTTTTATTGTGTTATTGTGCTCCATGTTGTTTAACGTATAATTTTGTTCAAATTGATAAGTTTTGTATTGTCTTTGTTAATTTTGATTCTTTTTCCACTTGCTCATTTTCCTGGCATTTTTCCCACCACATCTCACACCCAATTCCTGCCCTCGCTGGCCCCGCCCACTGACTCCCAGTGCCCATCCCTTCTGACAGGACCTACTAAATGGAGGCTGCAGCACAGCTGTGCTGGCGGAACACCGAAGGCATGCCAAAGGTTATCCCGTTTGCACCTGCCCGCTCCTAGACCGCACCCAGTGCCAGGAACCTTGGCTGTCCTACTTGTCACAGATTCACTGCCACCGAACTCCAAGACCTGGACCCCAGACTCCGCAAAAACAACTGCTGCCACACCTCTCCATGATCAACGGTAGGACCCTTTTGCTGCTGGTACTGCCCCTTCTCCTGTAACACCGGAGCACACAATCTCACTATGACCACCACCACACTGACCACGACCGCTTCAGAACAACTCCACTGTCTCCTGCATCACGCACGATCACTCTGCAAGCATGCCACCAAGATCTGGACCACCATCACTGTCCTCAACTCAGATGTCATCTTCCTCACCAACACCTGGCTCAACCCCACTTCTGTGCCAAGCATCGCTTCAGCAATGCTCAATAGCTACTTGATAGCACACCGAGACCACATCAACAAGCAGTGGTAGAATCGCCATTCTTCACAAGGAAGTCATCCACTGCACCACCACAGAAGACACCAGTGGATCATGGAACCCCTCAACTTCCAACTCCAAACTGATGGCAAAACCACCATCAGAGGCACCCTCTCCTACGGACCTCCAGGACCTCAACCCAGCTTCTGCAGCGCCATCTGTGAATTCATTGCACCATTCTCCTTTGACTCCAAGCACTACATCTTCCTTGGGGAACCTCACCTCAACAACCGTAACAACACCAACACCGCTAACTTCTTCGATAGCATGGCCTTACCCAACTAGTCACCAGCACCACAAACATAGCTGGACACACACTTGGACCAAAGTTTCAGGGAGCCAGTGGACCGACTTCCTCAAAACCTCCCACCCTGACACCGCAGGCAACCTACAACACATTGTCAAGAACCTCTCCACCTGAATCACCGATTGTGCAGACAGAGCTGCCCTGTAAAGCTCACAAAACTTAAGAGATCCTCCAAACTGGCCAACTGGTACACCACAGGATTGACAACCACAAAACGCAACTGCAAGCGACTTGAAAGTAAATGGCGCACCAACAAGGAACCCACAGACCGAGCCACATTTAAGACGCCCCTCAACCAATACCACCAACTCCTGAAAGAGCTGAAAAGGAGTGCCGTTGCCAACTGCATCAAAGCCAGTTCCAAATGCAGCAAATAACTCTTCAACATCATCAGAGAGTTCTCCACTTAGCCATCACCCTTCCCAGGAACTCTGTGACACCCTGGCAGTCCTCTTCCCTGACAAGATCTTCACCATCTACAAAACTTTGAGCCCTAACCCTTCGCTGCCAACATCCTCAGCCCACTCGCACTCTCAGATACAAACCCCACCCCCTCCTCACTTAATGGGACTAGCTCACCACTCATAACACTACAGCCATTATGAACTCCAGCCACTTAGCAGCACCCACGGAAACCTGTCTTCACCATATCTTCAACCTCGGGACCACCCGCAACTTTTCCCAAAGAATGGAAGCATGCAGAGGTCAAACTCTTTTCCAATAAACTGTCTGCTGTAGCCCACAAACTCAGCCACTACCAGCCAATCCCTCTGCTTCTCTTTCCCTACAAACTTCTTGAAAAGGCCATCAGCCGCCAACTGATGAATCACCTGGAGAACAACAATCTTCTTTATACCTCCCAATCCGGATTCCGCACCAACCACAGCACCAAAACTGACCTGACCGCTGTCACTGACGACATCAGAACTTTCCTTGACCGGGCAGCAGCGGTGGCCCTGATCCTCCTTAACCACTCAGCAGCTTTTGACACTACATCCCACCACACCCTTATCAAGAGGCTTCACCACATTGAAATCTAAGGAGAGGCACTAAAATGGAACACCTCTTTCCTCACTGGAATAACCCAGAGAATACACCTACCACCTTTCACCTCGGAAACTAAAAACATCCCTCAAGGCTTATCCCTCATCCTCGTTTTGGCTGTTTTAATGTGTGCTGCATTGTGCAGCACACATAGAAACAGCAAAATGCCATGCGTGATTGTTTATGTGCAGGAAGGAGCCCCTTCCTACACATAAACAATCATTTAAAAAATGACGAGTTGTAACTACTATGTGTGCTGCACAAAGCAGATTTTTTATGTGCAGGAAGGGACACCTTCCGACACATAAACAATTATTCCGCCCAATGCAGGCACCCTTGCACTGTGGTGCAACTGTGCCTGCGTTGGCGCTAGGGAGCTAAAATCAGCACCAGTGCAGGGGTAAACGCATGGCTGCACCTTATTGTTGTGAGTACGGTGCAGCCCTGTATTTCAGAAGTTGTGGAGCGCAGCGTTAAACCAAGAAGGCTAACACAACACTCCGTCACTTCTTTGTAAATATGCCCCTAAGTTTAAAAGCATCCTTATTGCACATTTACCTTTTGCACTCCAGCATGGTTGTTTTGGGGGTACTGCTACCAGTGCCTCAGGTGAAAACTGTGATTCACTCACAGGGAGAGCTGAACAGATAAGAAGGGATGGCAGAAAAGACCACAAAGGAAATATTCTTGCAGACCTGCTCACACTCTGGTGCTTAGAACATTTATTTCTAAAGTTTTATATAGCGCGAACATGACCCCCAGGGATATCAGAGCACTTCACAATTACAGATGGTCAGGGTTAGGCAGGCGTCAAATACATATCAAAGGACACAGTTACAAAGGGTGCAACACAGCATCACAATAGATGGAAAAAAATAGCAGGATTGGGAGGGGAAGAAAAGATTATGTAAGGGGAGATAATACATCAGTACAAGGGATGTGGGTGTAAGTCCAGTATCTTCAAGCAAATGATCGGAGCCCAATTAGGGTAAGAACTTGCACATAAGTAATCGTTTTACTTCCATTTTGAAGGCAGCCGTGGAGGTGAGTCTGCAAATTTCAGGAGGGAGAGAGTTCCAGATCCATGGAGCGGAGTCGGAGGAAGCTCTTTGACAAGTTCTCTTTTTGTGAAATATCTGTGGTTTCAGAAAGAAGGTGTTAGCACTTCTTGAGGGTCTACCACCACCAGATAGTTCTAGCTTTTGGCATAGGTACTTGGGGGTTTTGAGATGGAGAGCTTTGTGAGCCAGGCAGGCAATCTTTAGCTGTATTCTTTCTTCAAAAGGCAGCCAATTTATAGATTTTAGGACTGGGGAAATGTGCGCAGATCTTTTTGTGCCCTTGGTCAGTCTGGCCACCGCATTCAATACAGCCTTAGGTGGTGCCAAGGTATATTTCGGGAGGCCACATAGTGTGGCAATGCCATAGTCTAGCCTCGGCAAAACCAGCGCTTGAACCACCTGCTTGAAGTCAGCTTGTGGGAGGAAAGGTTTGAGAAGCTGGTGATTCGCTTCCTTGCAAACCTTACTAATGTGGTTCTTCAAATTTAATTGTTTGTCTATGGTGATTCCGAGCGATTTGGCTGAATCAATAATGACGGGGGCAGTTGAAGGCATTGAGATGGTTCATCCAGAGGTCTACTTTGGGGATATGATTCTGAGGAGAAATGAGCAAGAATTCGGTTTTGGAAGTGTTGAGTAGTAGGTGGTTCTTCATTAGCCAATTTTGAGTGATCATGAGGGTAGTTTTGAGTGATGTGAGATTGTCAGGGGAGGAGATTTTCAGGTAAAGTTGCTTGTCATCTGCGTACATGTGGAAGAGGATGTTCATTGAGTTTAGTGCATTTGCAAGTGGTTCCAAGAATAGGTTCAATAGTATGGGGGATATGGCGGACCCTTGTAGGACACCCATGGATACAGGCAAGGGCTGGAAAAGGGTTCACCTTTATTCTTTGGGATCTGTGGTGGAGGAAGGATGAGAACCATTGCAGCACCAGACCAGAGAGTCCCATCTTGTGTTCCAGAATGGATAATAGGTTGTCATGATTGACAGTGCAAAATGCAGAGGAAAGGTCAAGGGGGATCAGGAGGCAGGATTCGTTGTGGTCGAGCATTTTTAGAATGTCATCAAAAACATGAATGAGAGCCGATTCAGTGCTGTGTCCGCTCCGAAAGCCAGATTGATGATGGTCTAGGAGCTGGAAATTTTCAATGTGAACACAAAGTTGAGATTGGACACATTTTTCAAGGAGTTTGGCCAGAGTAGTGATGTTGGAGATAGGGCAGAAGTTGTTACGGTCTGCACTATCAGCATTAGGTTTTTTTAAGATAGGGGAAACCTGAGCTGCTTTTAGGCAGTAATGGATCATAGCTTGAAACAGTGAGGCATTGACAATCTTTGTCCAGAGGGGGGTAATGACTTCCTTGATTTCTTTGAAGACGAGGGTGGTAGCGGGTCATTAAAGTGATTGGATGGGTTGATACTCTGAAGAATTTTGTTAATGTCTCTTTCGCTAAAAGGGGTGAAGGTGTCCCAAAAGGCATTGTTTTTGGTGCTCAGACTAGCTGGTTCGGGCTGTTCAGTGGGGGATGGGGGTGCACAAGCCAATAGGATGGTAGAGAGGCCTTTTTAGATTCCAGTTCGATATTGATGTGTCTCGATTTCTCAGAGAAAAACGTAGCCAAAGCGTCGCAAGAGGGTGGGCTGTGTCCTGGGTCAGACCGAGTGGGTGCGTCACATGATTGTTGTTTAACAATTTCAAAAAGTTTCCTGCAACGATTAGAGGCTTGGTTAAGTTGAGATCTGAGGTAGTCAGCCTAGGCGCTCTTGATTTGTTTTTATATAGGAGCTCCTTGCTGATCTGAGGACTTTTAGCTGATCAGAGGATGTATTGGATTTCCAAGATCGTTCAGTTGCCCTTAGGTTGCGTCGGTCAGAGTTTAGGTTGTCGTTAAACCATGGTTTCGAGATTTTTGTTGATGCATTTTTTTGTTGGATCAGTGCAACAGAGTCCATGATACTTGAGATAGTAGAGTTGTAAAAGTCCATAAATAAGTGAACCTCTGGCTTGACAACATGGGCGAAAAGGGCAAGTTTACATTGGGTTGCTAGTTCAGCTGAATTGATATGTCTAAGGTCCCTTTTCCATACCTTTAGCTTCTTCGATTGATGCTTACTTGCTGACACGTCCCGGTTAATGTAAAAGAGGATCATGTGATGGTCAGACCAGTCGCAATGGGAGTTGTTATTGAGAGATATGGTGTTTACTTTGGAGATAATGCGATCCAGTATTTCTCCTTTATTATGCATTGGCCTGTCACAGTATTGGGTCAGCACGTGATCATCTAAGAAGGATTTAAGGCATGTAGCAGCTTGATCATTGGGGTTAGACCAATGAAGGTTGAAATCACCGAGGAAGATTTGGGGAACTGCGGAGTCGACATTACCGGAGGTAATTTCCAGTAATTGTTCGATGAAGGAAAGATTGTCCCCCGGGGGATGATAGAAAGTATGTAGTTTGCATATCGGGATGTGATTACTTATAATGTTGAGACAGAGGTATTCACCGGAGGAGGGCGCAGAGATCTCGGAGTGAGAGACCGAGAGAGTGCTCTGATGAATACAAGCTAGGGCACCACCCTGCTTTTTCGCTCTGTAGAGAAGAATTATGTCATGGAAGTAGGCACTAGGAGGTCTAGGCTAGAAGAGAAGGTGGAATTCAACCAAGTTTCGGTAAGGATGATGGTGTCTATCTCCTGATATTGAATGAGGTCAAAGATATCCGAGGCATGTTTACTGGCTGATCTGCAGTTGAGAAGTGTGCATTTGAGTCGTCCCTGTGATTGGGGGATGTCTGTGTAATGTTCACTCTTTTGAGGTTGTCAATATTTATGACTCTGAGGTTGAGTAGGGGTTCTCTGTTCGGGTTAGGGTGAATGGCTTGAATTCAACCGAGAGGAGTCTTGTTGGTGATTAGATTAAGGGAGTGAAAGGAGAGTAGATCCTTGATGTCTTTATATGCAAGATCGGTCTTCATCCTTCAGGGCCGGAAGTTTGTGTTAGGGAGGGGTAAGGTATTAAATGTGCAGAGGAGAAGATATTAGACAGGGCGGGATATCACGCTAGAGAGGCCTACGGGCAAATTTCAGAGGGAGAGGAGGGAGCTGATTGAGGGGAGATGGTCGATTGTCAGGACTTTCAAGACCTGAAGTTCAGCAGTAGGAAGGTGCAGCTGGAGAGATAGATCATTAAGGCGCGCCACTAGGTCTAAAAATTGGGATGAGGGTTAATGGATGTGTAGGGGGATCAGGTAGAGTGGTGAGTCCATGAGGGGAGCCCGAGAGGTCCAAGGTGATACTACTAAGATTCGGGGGGGGAGTTGGTCATTGCGAATTTGGAATGATTCTGAAAGCTTGGAAAGAGGGACAGGGAAATGTGTAAGGACAGGCGGGCTAGTTGCCTGTATGTTGGGGGTGATCAAATGAGGGTAGGAAGGGTTTGACTGTTCAGGATCTAAGGAGAACATATGCCAGGTCTCAAGCATGTCGGATGAGGTGGTTGTAGGGATGAAGGAGGGGGATCGCCTGTGACGAGATGGCATGAGGGAGTCTCTTAACTCGAGAGTCACCTTGTATCGAACAAGTGGTTGGCGGGTAGAGTGGGTTTGGTTGATCTGGAAGCAAGGAGGACCATTGCCCGTCTCAAGCCTAGCAGGAGGCAAAGTTATAGGGATGAAGGAAGGGGCATCTTCAGTTAATAGAAAAGACTGTAGGGCGTGAGGGAGCCTCTCAGCTCGAGAGTCATCCTGTATCAGACTGACGGTCGGCGAGGGGATTGAGCACCATAGGTCCCCCAACCGGCTGAGGAGGTGTTTTAGTGGCTTGATATAATCCGACCGGAGACATGGAGGCTCTGGGATCAACTAAAGGAGGTGAGAGGTTTAGAGAGAGAGGGGTACTCTCAGCTGTTAAAGTGGGAGTACTGGTTCGGTCCAGCGATGATGTAGTTCATGAATCGGGGCCTGTGGAGTTGGCATTCACCGCTTTTCTGAGTGTGGGGTAAATAGTGTCCATCTTGGCTAGGTTGAATCTAGAGGCTTGGATTAGGATGATACCATTATTGTAGAGGGTGATAGTGATGGTGGCATTGAGGGTGGACGAGGGAGATGTTGTGAGTTTGAGACCGTGAGGAGTTTTCTTAGAACCTGGTATTCGAAGCATGGAGTAAAGCACAGAACGCCAGCAAGCCCGTTTTCTGGTATAGAAGATTAGGTCATGAACAAGAGAGCCCTTTTTTGTACAGTAGTAGGGGTCTGAGATTAAGGTTTCGGGTCTAGCTTTGAGTATGCGATGTTTGAGTTTTTTTGCCACATTTTTGGAGAGGTTAGTTGAGTAGTTGATGATGAAGGCGTTGGCACCAGTGAGGTCGGGACTTATCTCCATTGTCAGAAAGAGTCCTAGTGGGGATGGGAGCTCAATAAGGAGGATAAGGAGGTGAGAGAATACGGCGTCAGTCCTGGGCCTCACTGTGCAAAGGTGGGGGGGCGTAGTGACAGCACGTTTAGAGGTGCCGAGATCTTGCTGTGCAGTGCCAGTGACTGGGGCCCCTTGTTCACTGCAGACATAGCATCCATAGGTCATCTCTGCTCTCTAGATTGGCACTGGATGGCAGATGGGGCAATGGGTGGCCCATCTAGGTTGGGGCAGAAGTGGAGCAGAAGGAGGCCTACACTGCGACCTGGGCCGAAGGCTGCGCGCCTAAGACTGAAGGCACCCGATCAATGTCATCTTAGGGACAGGCATTGGGGTCCAAAGGATTCTGCAACCGTTGTGGGTTTGACAAAGGATCACCATAGTAATGAAATAGGATGTGTAATGGTGCGCTCCTCCTGAAATGCCGGCACTGCAACAGGATCACTGTTTACAAGTCTATGCCTGAAAGCACCCGAGCAATGCCAATTTGAAGTCAGTCGGGACCTCGGGCTTTAACAACCATTGTGGGCTTGATAGAGGATAACCATAGTCAATAAATCGGTTGTGTAATGGAGCGCTCCTCATGAAATGCAGACCCCTGTTTACAGGCCTGGATAACCATGCTTGATATAACTAGAGAAGATAAAGCGATTATGATGTCTTCATACCACTGCCATTTTAAAATCAGGCACTGTTCAGCTTGCAAATCGTCGGGAATCTGTCCCCGTTATTGAGCCCTCCTCAAAGGCTGAATGCATTGCCTCCATAACGCTTGCATATCTCCTCACATGCCATACGCTTCACAACAAGGCCAGTAAAATGTGCCCCACATTACTTATGGAGCCGCCATTTTAAGTACAGGCATATTTCACCCCACGAACATCATAACAGTCAAGAGCTGGCAAACGCGGTGGAATACCTGAATGAAGGTGAATCCAGTCGAGGATCGGACGTTTGGTGGAGTAAGTAGGGTCATTAATGCGCCTTTAATAACCTCCGTGTAAGCAGTGGATGAAAACCACAATTTTGTGAGCTCGGATTTAGCAGTTTTTAGATTTCGGCATGAATGATCTCTAGGGGGTCTCAGAGCTGCCTCAGATACCGTGGAAGAAGCTGGCTAGAGGACGGGTTGTCATTCTTCGCATTTCGGTCCCAGCCACCGATGTGTTCAAGTGGCTCTCTTCCTGCACTGGTGGTCTCCCCGGGCCCCTTCGGTCATCTCCAGTGATGTGTGAGAACTAGGGCTCCGGTCGGGTCATCAATCTCAGGGGTCTTGAACCCTGCAGCGATGCCTATGTCAGTGCATGTGATCCCGCTCCGAAGGCTCGCCCCTGCACTGGTGCTCTCGACGGAACACTCAATCCTTACCGACGTGTGTAAGAGCCTGGGAGTGGGTTGGGTCGTCGCCTCCGGGGTCTTGGGCCCTGTAGAGACGACTCTAGTGTTGTGCATGAGCCTGGCCTGGTGAGGTCGGGCCATCCTCCTGTGGTCCGGGCACCGATGCGCTGAATTTAATCGATCCGTCTCCAGTCGCAGAGTTCTCCTGGGGACCCTCGATCGGCCTTAGGAGATGTGGGCGAGCTTGTGCAGATGGCGGGTCACCATCGTCGCAGACTCGGTTGCAGCCACCAGGAATCCTGTAGGTTGTCTCCGGTGAGTTTCCGTTCGAGGCTAATGCTACCACTGACCGAACTGAGAAGACCTGAGAGCAGTTTTAGAAAGGCTAGCAGCTAACAATGAAGTCCTAACCTGCTTCTCATAAGGTGCAATACGAAAAATTAATGAAATAAATTCACGTGCACTTAATACAGATGCCTTGCTTGGACTCTGTCAGCATCCTACATGCCTCTGTGTACAAGATTGTGCAGCTACACTTACTTGGAAGTACTTAGTGTGCCCCCTAGCCATGATTGCTAGAGAACATTCATTACATGAGATTTTTTTTGCAGTTTTTATCCAGCAGTGTTTGCCAAATGTTCTTCCGCCCTCAAATAATAGGGATGCAGTCAAGGTCAGGATTTGGCAGCAATTCTGTAGCCGGATCCAGTATTGAGGCCAATCCAGGAAATTTGTCCTGTCAGTGATGCTGTGGCAGTGCCAGTGCGTAATCACTCTGTTCATCATCACTGCCCGCAGGGAGAATGCAAATATCTTATTTAAGACAGGATTCCTTCTATATGAGTTCTGACGTGGCTAAGCAGTTGGAACCCATGCCGAGCACAGCTGCAGCATAATGCCGTGACAATCAAGGCAAATAAAATACTCAGCATGCCAGTTAGCAAGTTGCCAACATAGAAATCGAATATAATGATAAGGTTTACACAAAATAATGAATAGGCTGACGGTTACTGGTTCTGCTCCCTCATGACGCCATCCCTTAAGACACCACCCCTTATTACACCAAATGTTTGTCACACGCAAATGATGGGATCCTTAGTAGCCTTTTTTCCCCTCATCAAGATTACTGGTCGTCATGCTACCAATAGCCATAGTGATAATACATCACTAAGTACAGACGGAAAATATTCAGATAGGTCTTGCTCTCCTGATAAGTAGAAAACAAACAGAGCACATAGCAAGTTGGACCTTTGTTGATAGGGTTAGAGCAGTGAGCCTAAGGCACAGAACACAGACCCGATGCAGAACTGGTCTGAAGAGGTGGACAAAAGGGTTAGCTGATCTTTGTTAAAAGCGATAAAAAATCAGCAGACAATGCATAAAATGAAACCAGATTTATGCAAAAGTGTTACCAGCAGTGTGCAAATTTCACAGAGCGCAGGCCTGAGTTTAGAACAGTCAGCTAAACAAGAATAGATAGCAAATGTTCTGCTACTCGAAGGCTGGCCTGCTGAAGTCCGGACGGTACATTTTGCAACGGATCAATGCCAGGATTGGAGGTAAGTGTTCTAAAAACATGGGTCAAGGCCACCCCAGGAAAGTCAAGCAGCAGCTTTGATCATTGTAAAACTCCTATGGGCAGCAAGGTACATACAATAGAGAACATTGGAGCATATTATCAAGAAACAGCGTTAAAATTATCGCCGCTTTAGTGGCAGAAAACTGCTGCTAAAGCGGCGATAATGGGCTTGATAATATGCCCTTGAGTATTCCCATAGAAGCCCATGTTCTGGTGTGAACATGGACTTCTATGGGAATTCGCTGCGGCACATTATCAAGCCCATTATCGCCGTTTTAGTGGCCGTTTCCTGCCGCTAAAGCGGCGATAATTTTAACGCCTTGCTTGATAATATGCCCCTTTGCGCGTGAGAAACTAAAGATGTGGCTAGACCCGCCCCTTGTGCATAACGCTATGAAATTAGTCTCTGGCTCAGTGTGCTGTACATGTCATTGTTGTGGTAGTTTTAGCAACCCCTTATGTACATTTGAGGATGGTAAGCACAGGGGGCCATAAATAAAGCATTTAAGAGTGTGTTGCTGCAGCACTGTGGTGTTGGCTAGATCCAGTTTGGTCACTGCCATTCTGAGAAATTTGACAGTTTTGATGTTTAGTATTGGATTTAATGGAGTCAGGCTGGTGATTACTGCCTGCCGGCAGTTGTGCCCTTCTAGCCGGATGAAGTCAGCAAAGAGTAAGGATCTCCTTTGCTGCAGTAATAGGGGGTAAATTTATAAAACATGAATTCAGGTTTCTTGTCTGCATAAGCATCAGCTTATGTCATGAGTAACTAAGCGACACCAGGGCAGAAGGTGGGAGCGAAAATTCCACTCACCCAGTCTTAGAGCCACAAGCCACGCTTTAATCCATATAGGATAAGCACAGGTGATGTAATTCTGTTGCTTGGTTGAAGAGTATGAGCTTATTACTGACCACGCGTGGGAGCGCTTGCATAAGGCTGTCAAATTCTAATTTGTTTGGCCATGAGTGACATTCATTTTTTAAAGACCTGGTGGAAGAGGTATTTACTCCAGGCTTCAGACAGATAGAATTCCTTCAGTTTATCTTCAAGGTGTAGTCTGTATGATGATCTCAGGTCGGAGCACTCAAATTCGCAGCAGATTAAGTGGTTCATAGAGTCGAGTGGTGCCAATCTGAGCGGGTGACAGAAATTGAGGAAACAGCTGCCTCTGGCCCAGTGCTGTTTTGTGATATTATACACTTGAGTCTCACTTGCACCGGTGACACTCTCTTTGGAAGATGCAGAGTGGCTTTGTAACTTCTAGAGACCAGTTAGTCCACTGACCCAGCTTCCCTACCCAGGGTGATTTCACATCCGTAAGTTAGTGTTGGGATGATTTTTGCTTTCATCACCTGGATGGTCAACGCTGGGGCCT